>NC_071402.1:62292514-64773360 GCF_017976375.1 Cuculus canorus | reverse complement strand
AACCTTGTTAAACTCTGAGTGTAGATATGGACTGAAAGAACAAGAAGGCATACAAGAAGGAATCTCTAAGAAGAAACTTCTGAAGGACAAGTGAGTCTTTCCCAGGGGAACAGGATGGAGCACTGAGCCCAGCTGTAACTGTAATATACCTGCAAGAAGATACACGAAACTCGAAGTAGCAATATAGTAATAATGAATTAACAATAGACAATGAATCAATAATGAATTAACAAAAGACAATGAATCAATAAAGAGCAAATAGTTTTAAGTAACTAATCATGTATAAGTTGTAACAAAGCATAAGGCATAAAGCACAAAGCACAAAGCACAAAGCATCTTTTGAATGTTAGGGTATATAATCCAGGCTGATTTTGAATAAAGTCGAAGCTTGCTTTATCACTCATATTGAGTCGTCCGCTTGCTTCCCTCGCTCGTCGCATATTAAGCTCTCAAAAAGGTGGTTCTGTGTGTGTGTGTGTGTTTAAAGCACTTTAAATGTTTGTAAGATTTGGGTTTTGGTTTTTGAGCCTGTGTTTGTTTTGATTAATCTTAAAAATGCACCTCTCAGACCTTTTCAATCTCAAGCGGGTAGATTTACCTGGGACCTTTGAAGTGAAAGGCTATAGAGGACAGAATTTTAAAAGAATAAAAAAGAAAAAAAAAAAAGGAGAAGGAATGTGTGTAATTTTAGCGTTCACTCTGAGAACATTCATAGAAAACTCCAAGAGCTGAAGGATAACTTGAAGAAGATCACGATTGGTCAGGACCTGCTTACAGCATGGTTGCGAAAATTGGGAATTACAGGATGGCTAGCCTCTTTGATGAAGTCGTTAATGATGTCGTTTTTACCGTTGATTTTAATGTTGCTCTTTGGTTGTTGTTTGGTCGCATGTTTAAGAAGAATAGCAACTCGTCTAGATAGTCAGGCTTGGGTTGTGCAAAAAGAAAAAGGGGGAATTGTAGGAAATATATTGGAACAAACTGGGCATGCTGTAATCCTAGAAGCCTGCTTGCACAACCCTGCCTATGACAATCAGTAGAAAGGAATGTGCTAAAGTATCAATGTTTAGACACAAAAGCCTATAGTCAGTTCTTAGATACAAAGTCTTAGTATAAGTTTCAAGGTTGTGATGTTTTCTGAGAGCTTTGCTATCTCATGAGAATGAGGAGGCTGGCTTCATAAAGTCAGAACCAGGCATGGGAACCGTGTGCGTAGTTCAACAGTGAGACTTTACTATTAGGATATATCATAAATATTCTGATTCCATGGAAACATGCACTCCGATTATCTGTATAAATAGACCCTCAGAGGTTACAATAAAAGAGCAATGATTCATACCTCTAGGAGGACTCGTTCATTGACTCCGGGGCTCCCCTCTTCCAGCAATGTATTTCACTTACAACTAAGTACATGGATTTCAAATATGGAGTCTTTTAAAAGGCATATTGGCTTTAAAACTTTAATGCTTAGAATTTTTTTCAACATAGTGTAATTTCTGTCAAAGTAGTGTGTATTAAAAGGCACAAAGTATGTTTTTTAAATCCCTTTCTCTTTTCTTCCCTTTCTCCTCCCCTTTAGCAACAAGTACTGTATGACTTCTGTCACATCTGACAGGTTAGACATAAAGAATGGTGTTTCCTCCAGGTTTTTTTTTATACCTGCTGGTACTATAAGCTTTTAGAGGGAAAATTTTTATAGTGTGCATTGTTTTCTTTGGTTTTTCCTAGCAAAGTACTGAATGAAGGCGATGCTTCATTTATCCTGAAAGTTACACAGGGTCTTACAGATGCACTGGTGGAATATTGTCAGCGGTCTGCATCAAACAAAGTAATGTGAATTATGCTTTCGTTTTCTTCTACAAATCTACAGATTCTGGCAAATATGCATTTTTTTGTTGCAGGTATTTTAATTAAACGAAATTTCCGTGGAGACTATATTGTAAGTTTTGCTCATTAAATACTTGGATTTTTGTAGTGAGTATAGGATAAACTTAAAGCTTTCCTCTTGAACACTCTTAATACTTTCTGTTCAAACATGCTTTCATTTTAATAGAAGGTAAAAATCATTTTGTCTCTTCTTTCCTATGCTTTTTCTGCTACTTTTGTCCCTTTTAATTTCAACTTGAGCTTTTCTCATCTCTGCTCACCTCCATGACATTCTTTGTTCTGTATCCCATTTCCGTTCCCAGTCTTCACTTCATTCACGTTGTAAAGAAACATTATCAACGTTGGTTTCTTTCTTAAACGACTTTTTGTCCTACTCCTTGGGCTGTTTCCTTTCTCCACTATTAGAGGTGCCTTTCTCCACTATTAGAAACCCAGATTTTCCCCTCTCTGCTGTTACTTTTGATCGACTTGTCTTTACGTAGACATAGTTTTGAGTACTTATTTGGGGCTGCCGTAGTTGCCACATTCGTTCCCAAAACCTCCAGTTTACATTCTATTATACCATAATCTCCACAGTTTCCAAACTTGGAATGACTTTTCATTCCTATGTTGTCAACAGGGATGATAGGCGCTTCCCTCTTCTTGGTGATCCGTTCGACATCTTTGCCATAGGAAACATTATTCCTTATCCCTCCCGGTGTTTCTTGCTGAACTGTCAGTGTTGAACGACTCCTCATTCACCACAACAGCCACTCCTGCTACCGCAACCACTTAACTGCTTTTTTATTTAAAGAGGGAGCTTAAGTGGAAAATGCTAAATGAGGGTAAGGACCAGCCAACAGGCTGGAGCAAATTAGAGATGGTACTTCAAAAAAAGGTCTTGTTTTTATTTTTTTCTATTTTTTGGTCTTCAAAAGCTTTTTTTAAATTGATTTTGGAGTCCTGGATTGTCTTCGTTCCCCATGTCCCATCTTCCCTCTATCGCTTTCGTTGTACCCCAAAGGCAGTACTTCTCTATCATAAATTTGATGCCGGTAGTTCTCATTACATATTTACTGCTTTTTACTTCATCGTTAAGCTTGCTTTCACCTTATTCCTTCTGGGTTTTCCATATAGGATTTTGTTGTTTTATTCATATGGAAAGAGAGCAAAATCTGACATGTTACAAAATAATCAAGTTCAAACTGAAGGAACTTGTAACCTGCTAGTTGTAGAAAAATATTTTCCCACATTAGAGTTTTTTAGCATTCTCACCTGTGGTCTTGCAACTGGTAATCTTTTAATTCAATCTTTTATTCTGCATATAAAATGCTTCCTTTGTAGACCTGAGAGGTTGAGAATTAGGCTTTGAAAGTATCACTTCTTGGCCTAATGCAGTGCTTTTTCAGATGCAGAGAGGTACAGTGAGCAGTGTATGCATACCTAGAAGTCCATTAGCAGCTGCAAGGTTTTCAGAGAAAAACTCATTTTTTCAGATTTGGTAGCAGAAATACCGCTCTTTTATTTGGTTTGTGATCATTAAAAACATAGTAGTTCATCATTTCGAGAGGTTGTCTTAATGAAATTCTGAACACGATTTTTTTGTTCAAAATCCTAGGACCTCTTAGATACTGAATATAATGGAGAAGCAGCATTGGAATGTTCCCCAGAAGAGTCTGACCTGACTGCAGCAGATGTTAGTGACTTGGATACTGGTAATGTTAGCTTTGCAGTCTTGAACATGCTTTAATCTTAAAGCTGAACCTTGCATAAATTTTAGTAAGCCTTTTCTTCCTGCTTCTCTGAAAGCAAAGCTTAGGAGCAGAATAAAAAGCTGAGGTCAAGTTGCATAAATTAATAGTTTTGTGGGTTTTTTTCCGTCCTCTACAAATGTTACAAGTGCAGACTGTTAAAAAAACTTTATCCTACTTAACTGTTGGATTTAGGGATAAATTGAATTAGTATCAACTCTGACTTTCCTCTGCCCAGAGGCAACTGTTTCTACAGAGGCTTTCAAAGTTTAATCCTGGCTTTTTTCTTTCCCTCCTCTTTCTTTCCCTTCCTGGTGGAGAAGAAGCTTAGTGCAGGCTTAGTCCAATCAAAATGTTAGTGGAAACAAATTACGCTGTGTATTATTGATAATTCTGTTTAATACCCAAATATTGCAACTATTTGGCCTCAGTACTTCTCATTTATTTTTTCAAATAATCTTGGGTTTATTTGAGGCAATTTCCTTCTTGATACAAACAAATGGTTATTTCTCTCAAGAACAGAAAGTACAACCATGTGCTTGGAGAGGCGAAATACCCAGAATACTGGTGAAGCTGTTTTGAATGATTATTTTTTCTGTGCGGTGTCAATTTTATTTTTTTTCTAGGAAGCTTAGGTCCTGAAAACCTCAATTTATGCAATGCTAAAAACAAACTTAGCAATGACTTCCCAATATATGAGACTTGGAAGGTCTGGTTCCTTTTTGTTAGCATAACTGAAGTAGCTTTCACCTACCTCCCCATCTTGTTTCTCCAGGATTTTCTGTAAATGGAAAGCATTCCTGACTCTCAGTTGTATGAAAGTGTAGCAAAGTCAGATGTGAACCTTACCAGCAGCACCGTTGTGCCAGCTTGGGAACGCTTGTTTTGAAACACCTTGTTTAGAGAAATAAGTAAGGAAGGGGCTTGAGACTCTTCTCTTACTGACAAACAATATTTCTCCTCTTTAAGGTTATTCAAGCAGCCGATCAGTTATGCAGTACTTGACAGTAAATGGAGATAATGAATGCCAGAACTTTTCAACTGGTTCTTTGGAAACAGCGTATGAGAATAACATCACTACTGAATTTTTGAACAGCGTCAGAAATATGAATGTTGAGGAAGTTACTGCTACTCTACACAAAACAGCAGCAGCAAACCCCGCTTTCCGACGTAATTCATGTATGCATGTATACACACACAGACACACAGAGATAAAACCATACATAACATAATTTTGTGAACTCTTGAAATATTACAAACTACACAGGTCAAAGAACTTCGAGGTATTAAGGAGGGATGAAGAAACTTTTCTTCCTCCCCTTTACATTTTGCAGGATCCAGTTTAGGAATGGTAATTCAAAATGGCTGCCTTCCCATGGAGGTGCTGATGACTGCTGAATTTCTTCTTGAATTCTTTTCTCATTTGTGCATAGTAACATTTCCATGGTGAGAGATGATAAACTAAAATCAAGCATATTGTTATTAGAAAAAAGCAGAAATTTGTGTCAGGGAAACCCTGGTGAGACACTGGTTAGGGGAATGCCAGCAGCAAAGACATTTTTACTTCTTGATTCCTGAAGGAACGGTACTTGCACAATAACACAGAAATAATAACGAATCCGAAACAAGTAGCCGTCTTTCTTTTGCTCACGGTTTCTGTGGCAGCTACTAAGCCTTCCCACATCTCCAGTTAAATGCTGCCCTTTCTTCAGAAGCTTCCAGTGTACATTTCTAAGCTTCTCAGAGTGTGTTTAAGATGATCAGGGTTAAAAAAAAAGAACACCTGAAGTGCATTGTAAAGAGGAGCTTAAGGTGTTCTTTGCCTGAGTGCTTACTTGAGAAGAAACTGGAGAGACCTGCAAGTGCATGCCAGAACCTCTCCATGAGCCTGTACATGTGCACAACTCAGCAGAGTATCTATGGAATGGAATTCTGGAACAAATTGATGACATAAACCAATTTATTATTTTCATGGCTTTAACCCTTCAGTAAGTACTACCTGTTCCTAGGGACCTCTGGAACAAAGTGGTTAAGTTTATTGATAGCAGTGATTTCTCCCATAAAGCTTCCTTTAGAACCTGAAAATTTCTGGGTGGCCCATGTAGTTCACTTCTATGTGTATTTGGTTTTTGGGGTTTTTTTGAAAGCTTTCTTTGTTGTACGTTGCTCTCGACTGCTTGCTCGCTGTCCCCCACCCCCAGCAGCTGGACTGGAAAGAGAACAGGAGGAACAAAAGTGACAAAACTCGTGGGCCATGATAAAGACGGTTTAATTAAAGTCAAGGGAAGGGGCGGGGGGACAAATGATGCAAAGACAATTGCTCAGCACTTCCCAGGAGCAGACCTATGCTTGCCCAGCCATTCGTGAGCAACAGACACCTTGAGGGACGACTCCACCCCTTTGCCTCCCCAGTTTTTATCACTGAACAGGATGTATGGAATATTCTTTGGGCCAGTTTGTCCCAGCTGCGTCCCCACCAGTCTGTTTCCCATCCCCATCCTACTCACCGTGGGAATGCAGAGTGGGAAAGAGGGAAAGCCCTGATGCTGTGCGAGCGCCCTTCAGCAATAGCCAAAAGACAGGTGTGTTATCATTGCTGTTTTGGTTGCAGATCCAAAACACAGCACCATACAGACTGCTATGAAGAAAGTTAACTCCATCCTGTCCAAAACCAGTACAGGGATCCAGGTGGTCCTTGAAATTTGGACAGTTGATTAGAAACAGCTTAGAAAAAACACGTAGAAATTAGTGGATGCCTGGAAAAATATGATCTGCTTAGGAGTGGTTGGGGGAGTAATGAATAGAGCTTTTGTGATGAGAAATCCTTCCTGACAGACTTTTCTGGAATAGTTTGAAAGGGGTCAGCAAAGGAGTCAGGTAAAAGTGATCCAGTTCCCGTAGTCTGTTTGGAATTCCAAGAAGCTTTAGATAGATACCCTAATCAGAGGCTTTTAAGGAAACTAAGTGGCTGTAGGAAAAGAAAAGAATCCTTATGTTGTTTAACTAATAAACAGATAGCTAGTGGGCAGTTAGTATCTTCACCAATTACACGGATAAAGGGATAAGTATCTGTTTCCCTTATTTCAGATAAAGGGCTTAATTGCTGCAAAAGGTTTAGAGAAGGCAACAAAATATGGGAATATCTTGCGTATAAGAAGCAACAGAAAGCTAGGACTCTTCTTGGCCTGGAAAAGAGATGTCTGAGAGACTGTAATAGAGATTTGTAAAATCACAAGTAGATGGAGATGACAGGATTCTATTGCTTCCGATCACTTTTGATCCATAAACTTGGAGTAGTGAGGGAATTAAACTTCAAAATGGACAGAAAGAGATGGTTCTTCATGCAGTAGGTGGGAGGAAGATCTATGGAACTCCTTGCAAAAGCATGCTGTGGATATGTAAACTTTATGCGTCTTTTTGTCCTCACTGTCTGGGCCAGACTGGACAAGTGTTTGGAAGTGTGGAACCCATTGAGGGCTACTGCCATATTAGACTTGGAAACTTCCCTGAGCTGAAGGTGATCTGCGGTTGGGGGAAGAGAATATTCCCACACCCTACCAATTGTCAGGCACATTTGCCTTGCACTCACTCTTCCCTTAGCATTTGTTTATGGCCACTGAATGGTTATTACCACCACTTAAGCTCTCTGTGTATTGCTTCTACTCCTCTCCCCCTACTAAAGTCAGGGGCATTAGTTTCATCAAAGCAACATGGCCTTCTGGCTTGTGTGCAGAAGAGGAAACTTTGACTTGTCGTTACAGTGGTGAAATCAAGCGCTTCTGGTCGTGCTTTCCTCATTATCAGCTGCAGCTCTTTGAAAGTTGAGACAAGAATAGAGGGACAACCTAGAGTCTTTAGTTGAACCTGTGCAGCTGTTTATAGCAATATACACTTAAAATTCCTAGGCACATCGTCATTGTTAACAGTTACAGTATTTTTCATCCTCCAGTACTTCAAGGGGGACCTTCGAGTACTTAAATGGGGCCTACAGGAAAGCTGGAGAGGGGCTCTTTATCAGGGAGTGCAGTGATAGGATAAGGGGGAAGGATTTTAAGCTGAAAGATGGTAGATTTAGATTAAATATTAGGGAAAAAAGGTTCCCTGTGAGGCTGGTGCTGCACTGGCACAGGTTGCCCGGGGAAGTTGTGGATGCCCCATCCATTGGGGTGTTCAAGGCCGGGTTGGATGAGGCTTTGAGGGACCTGATCCAGTGGGAGGTGTCCCTGCTGGTGGCAGGGGGGTCAGAACTGGATGATCTTTAAGGTCCCATCCAACACAAACCATTCTATGATGCTATGATTTAATAAGAAATGACACAAACTCATCTCGGCACCTAAATGTTTCAGTACCACTTGCACTTTCTAATGTATTTCATCATCAAACCATTTATTTTCTGGTTTTGTTTGTTTGCCTTCAACTAAGGAATCAATATACCAAATGTTATAAGAATCCTGACTGAAAGTGGAACTCTGAGAAGACCAAGCAACGGCGGCACACAGTGATATGGTAGTTAATAGAGAGAATACAGCAATGTTTACTTTCTCTAAGTTTGAGATTATGAACTTAATATGAATTCTGTAGCTGATTTCGCTATTTACAAAATTTTGTAGAGTGTTAGTGAAATTAATAACGTATTTGGAGATTCTTGGTGTTTGTTCCTATAGCTGTAACATCTGTATTTGTAGAAAGTTTGTAATGCTCATATTTGTTCTTTCCATCTTAAGACTTCCTTTAGAACAGGTAACTTGTTTTTCCAAACATCTTTAAATACCAGCATTAAATGCTGTCAGTCTGGTTGTAAGTTGAGAAGTTCCTGGATTATAGCCAATCTCAGGAGCCTAGATATTATAATTGGAAGCTTTAGCAAAGTCAGCAGAGGTTGGCCATGCTTGCAAATTCAGGGATGCATCCCCAGAGATCCAGCCAGACTATGATAAGAGGCACTGATGTGATAACGAAAGTATCTTTTATCTTCTCTTACACTGCCGGTCTAAGAATGACATGAAAGCTGGCTTATCCTGTCCTTCAATTCTCTTTTACCGTGAACTTTTTCCCAACTAAAATAGTGGTGGTTTTGACTGAATGGAAAGGTCAGTGTATTAATGAGTACTACTTTTGTAGGATGATGAAAAATGTTTGGATGGTTACAATTTAGTGTGTCGGGGGGGGGGGGGGCGGAAGATTAAATATTAAGTTGGGTAATTGAAATTTGCTTCCTGCTTGTGACGTTGGGTAGCATTCCGTGGTTCTAATTAAAGCCTCTCAGCTTTGCAGCCAAATGCTGGTATAACATAGACATGCTGGGGCCAGATGGTAAACGAACCTTTTAATGTTAACTTACATTTTTTGGAGATCTGGATGGAATTGAGACTCCTCATCCTGCTGGTTTCACATCTCCATATTGTGGAATCGAAGATGCCATAAAAGTAAGATACCAAAGAAAGCAACAAGGAAATTGGTTAGTTTTGTCCTGTAAATAGACGCAGGAATTAAAATACTTCAATGATGATTGAAGAAACTAAAACACCAAAATGCTGCTTTAAAGAAATTGTGAAGAATTTCTAGAACACCTCTAAATATCTCATTCCTGTCAGAAGCAGAGCTGGAAGCAGAGCTCTTACAGTTCATTTGCTCTACGTTAGGGACAGTGTTAACGCCTGTTTAATGAAGATGAACTTGATCAACATAAACATCAGCGGTTCTGTTTCTGTAACGCAGAAAATAGAAATATCTATGTTTCCAAAGTGCAAAATATTCTGTTAGTTAACATAATAGAATCAGAATATTCAGCTGTTGTAAATGGGCACGTCTAGAACACCTTCTTTTTTCTCTTGCTGTGGAATACTTCCTAGTGGAAATAAAGTTAAATTGAAATTACTTGGATTCGAGTGGGTTTTATTTTTCCCTTGGGTTGAGGGGACTGAGACACGGACTCCTGAATTTGTATTAACAGAAGACCCTTTGTTGCAAAAGCAGGCTGCTTTTATACAACTCTGCTAAATTTCCAAAACCGTGGCGTTATCTGATTGGTTACTAACAACAGTCCCCACGCTCAAACTTCAAAATAACTGGTCGATGGGTAACTAATCCCTCGCTGTTCACGCGCAGTCCCAATTCCTCCTTTGGGCATCAGAATGCTATGATTGTCTCTTTTGCTCTTCTGTTGACAGTACTCTCCGTAGGTGCTTTCCCAGCCATGTTCCTCTGTTGTCCACTTCTTCAAGGTCACTCAAGGGCGTTCTTCAGTGTGGCCAATTCTCTGTGCACTGCCCATGGAGCAGCGCAGCGGTGCCCAGAACCGGGCGGGGGCGGCCGCTTGGGTGCAGGAGCCAGGTAGCCGTACACTCCGTGAGCCGGCACCAAGGGAAGAACTCCCCACGAGTCCACCTTTTTGTTTTTCGACTACGGCTATAGAGTTAAAAGCTTCTTCTGACTGCCTCCGTAAACACTGCATAATACAAAGAACTATCATCAATATTATAAAAAACATTAACAAAATTATCCCACCTCGTGATATGATTTCTTGAATCCACTATCCGATCTCGGCCTTTCATCATTAACTGTGCAAACATTTCTACTCTTGTTACAATCATGTTGGTTCAAATCAAAGCAGTGTGGTGTAATTACCTCGGTGACCTGACGGAGTCACCCTCCTGGCTGGTGCGTCAAGGCGAGATCTCCCAATGTGGTCTGAGGAGGTGATGTGAGAGCTGGAAGTTACTTTAAAACTGCTTGAAATCCCCCCTGTAAAAGCGCGGCCCTCTGTCCAGGAGATCTGGCCTGCTGAAAGGCGAAAAATGTGTGTCCAAGTACCACATGAAGCTGGCTTAAGAAAATTCAAAGGATCGTCAAGGTTGGAAAAGACCTCTAAGATGATTCAGTCCAAGCGTCAGCCCAACAGGACAGTGGAGGCCTTTAGACTGAGCTATTAAGTTGTAACACCAAGCGAGGTCTTTTACCTTGATTCAGCTACTAAGTTGTAACATGAAGCTGGTCTACCTGTCAATGAGCACAGGACAAAGGTCAGGCTTGGGCTGATAGTGCTAACACAATGTAGTTTTTAAGAAACAATGTAAACAATAGTAAGGAAATAAGTAACCAAAGCAGAACGCTTGCTAGACAAACAGGGTATTCAAAGCCAACGTGTAATAGCAACAAGTTAACTAATCAAATAGTCGCTAGAAGACATGAAGAGCGTGTGAATAACGGTTGTATCCAATTATGTTATGTGTTGAGTGATAACACACACTATAAATGTGTAAGTCAAACTACAATAAAGTGCCATGCATGTGTCATCATGTTGGTGTTGTGCCGTCTGTTCTCGCATGGTTAAGAGACCCCAGACCCCGACAATTCTGGTGACCCCCGAAATGATCTTGTAATTTTATATATTTTTATAGTATTACATAGATTATGTATATAGCATGTATATTATATAGTATTATACATAGTATGTAGATACTATATAAATATACTACATATAATATAATGGTATATATATATTTTAAATATAGTATTTATAGTTCTATATTATGTAGTATAAAACACAAATTGTATCTATTATGCAATAGCATATATATTACAGGCTGCATATTAGACATTAATATGACATAATATTACGTAACATATAAAATAAGATATCGCTCTGATCTGTTGCTAATATTAGCTATTCCAGCTTTTCCGTTCCATCCCTTCCATCCGCTCTGCGTCCCGCATTCTCTCAGCTCCCCCCCCGGCAGTTCCCCGCCGCCCCAGGCGGTGGCGCCATCGCCCCGTCCCCGCTGGAAGGGGGGCGGGCAGGAAGCGCGCGCGTTGGCGCGAGGGGCGGGGGCGCGGCGCTCGCTGGCGGCGGCCGCTCACGTGGGCGGCCGCTTCCGGGCTCGGCGCTGGGGGGCGGAAGGGGCTCGCGCTGCCGCGTGGTCGGTGAGTGCCCGGCGGGGTGCGCGGGGGGAGGCGGTGCCGCGCCCGGCCCTGCCCTGCCCTCCCGCTCCCTTCCCGCCCCGCCTTTGTGCCACACGGGCCCTCCCCGCGCGGCTCCCGGGGAACCCGCGGCCTCGGCTCCTCCCGTCTTCCCGCCCCGGCACCCCCGGCTCTTCCCGCCCTCGGCGCGCGGGGCGGCTCCGGGAGCGCCGCGGGCACCGCCGCGCTTCATTCAAACGCCCCGCGGGGCCGCCGCAGCGGAGCCGAACCATGTCCCGGCACGGCGAGGGGCGCGCCTCGACGGCCTAGACCTGCGGAGCGCCGCGCCGGCACGGCAGCGCCTCGGCCGGGGTAAGGGCGGGGGCGGTGACCGGGGAGCTGCGTGCGTGCGTGTGTCTGTGTGTAAGTGCGTGTGTGTCTGTGCTTGTGTGTGCCTGTGCGCGCGCGTGTCAGTGTGCGTGTGTGTCTGCGCGCGCGTCTGCGTACGTGCGTTTTCACGTGTCTGGAGTTGTGTCTGTGTGCATGTGTCTGCATGTATGTGTCTGCATTTGTGTCTCTGCACGTGTCTTTGTGTGTGTCTTTGCTCAATTGTCTTTGCACGACCGTGTGCAAGCATGCAAGTCTGCACTTACACATATCTGTGTGTGCACGTGTGTGTGCGAGCACGTGTGTCTGAGGGTATGTCTCTGTGTGTCTGTGTTCACAGGTGTCTGCAGTCGTGTCTCCATGCATGTCTGTGTGTCTCTACACATGTGTGTGCGTGTGTGCATTTGTGTCTTTGCGTGTCTTTTGTGTGTCTTTGCACGCGTGTGTATGTCTGTGTGTGTACGTGTCTCTGTGCACGTGTCTGTGTGCATGTATGCGAGCATGTCTGCACACATGCGTGTGTCTGTGTGAACGTGTGTGCTTGTCTGTGCCCATGTGTGCATGTGTGTGCGTGTGCACGCCTGTGTGCTTGTGTGTGTATGTACCTGTGTGCAAGCCCCTGTCTGTATGTTCAGGTGTGTCTGCAGTTGTGTCTGTGCATGCATGTGTGACTGTGTGCACGTATGTCTGAGTCTTTGCTCATGTGTTCTTGCATGCATATGTGTGCTTGTCTGTGTGCGTATATGTGCGTGTCTGTATGTGTGTGTGCTTCTGCGAGCGCATGTCTGTGTTCACGTGTGTCTGCAGGCACCTGTGTGTGCGCGTGTGCCTGCTTGTCTGTGCAAATGTGCATGTGTGCACACGTGAGTGCATATGCACGTGTCTGTGCACTTTTCTGTGTGCAAGCACGTGTCTGCGAGCACGTCTGTCTGTTCACATGTCTGTAGTTGTATCTGCATGTGTGTCTGTCTTTGCACGCGTGTCTGTGTGCATGTCTGTCATCATGTGTGCACGTCTGTGTGCACATCTTTGTGCTTGTCTGTGTGCGTGTGTCTGTAAGCGTGTACGTCTGTGCATGCCCGTCTGAGTGCACGTGTGTGTGCGTGTCTGTGCACATGTCTCTGCATGTCTGCATGCATATCTTTGTATGTGTCAGCGTGTGCATGTATGTCAACATGCATGTGTCTGTGTGCGCGCACGTCTGTGTCTGAGCGTGTGCTGTCCCCCTGGGAGCCTCAGGGATGGACTGCATTTAAGTGTTGCCCTTTGCTAGGAGAGATCGTGCCCCAGGCAATGGCTTCTGTCAGGTGAGAGGAGTCAGGGCATGTGCCTTGCCTTCTGGTTTCTCAGGATTTTCCTGATTGCTTGAGCTTGGGAATACTCTGGTAACAAGATTCCCTGGGGATACCGCCTCGAAAGGGTAAGGGAGTGAATTTCAGGTGAAACAGTCGCTCCGTTTTGTGCCCTCGGTTTCCCTAAGCCTGAGACGAGGCTGGCTGAGTTCCACCTGAATCAGCTTCTTAGAAGTGTTGTGCACAGCTATATCTTAAGGGAAGGTAGAGTTGATTTGAGGTACTTTCAATGTTTTAGTCTGTTAAATTATGTTAGTGCAGAAGTGGTTCGTTGAGCTCAGCTCTGTCGTGTTGTAGAAAGGCCAGCTGAAAGCAGGGTTGAAGTCAAAAGCTAAACAGTTGTTTCAGCAAGGAGTTTCATTAAAATATTTACCTAACTGCATAAGCTGTGTGCAGTTTTGCTTGATGTCTTACTACATAGTCGCTGTGATGTTTTCCTTGCTTTGGTTTAGTAACCATTTATCTTTGATTTCTCATGGCATGTAGGAATGGGAAATGGGCATGTTTTTGTTTCCAACAAGTTATTTCCAAAATATGCAGTGCAAAGTAAACTGTGCTTTTTTGTTTTAGTAAGAGAAAGTGTATTTTATGAGCCTGCTCCTTTAGAAGAACTTAACTGGCTTTGTTCAGGTGTGCATGCAGTCTCTTATAGTAAAGTTTTTAATGCTAACTGGAAGGGAAACATTTCTTGTAGAGTGAAGGCTTCCTAAATATTTCCATTAAAGCAGGCTTTGTAAGTGAAAATAACATTCATTTCAAAAGCCCTTAGCTATTTCTGTATGTCTTGCAATCAAGTAGTGAGACTCTTGTTCTAATTCTTTTCTAAAAGATGCATATGGTAGAAATCAGAAGCTTATAAAACTATAGGTGATATGCTTGGACACTGAAGGACCTTTATATTTTGGCACTGAACCCCAAATATTTTTAAAGTCTTTTTAGTTGATAGGTTACTTATGCTAAATTTACATTTAATTTTAAGTGGTCTTGCATACCGCTGCTTTAAGTCAGGAAGTGAAAAGCAGAAATTAAGCTCTAGTTAAATGTTTGTATTATCAGTTGTTTAAATTGCTTTAAAGGAATAAGGAATGACAGTTGGATTTAAAACATTACTTGATCATCCTGATAACGTGTATGAAATGCTGTAATACAGCAAATGGGCAGTTTGAAGTGCATTGGGAAAATCAGCTGTAGAAGTCTCTTCTAGAGTGAATGCTCATCATAGGCACCATAAAAGAATCATTGTTTGCATCTTTTATATAGAAATTTTTGGATTTAGTCCACTGTACTTTTTTTATTTTTGTAGTTAGTTTGGTCTCTAAAATTTGAATGTTGTGCTTGCAGCTTTTTTTGTCTACTTCAGATATTAAGAATGTGTGAAACCTAGTTACTCAGGGAGTAGTTTGAAAGAGAGGAGAAACAAAAAGTTTATTGTACCTGACAGCGTGGACCTTTGTGCTGTGTACAGCAAAATCTGCAAATGTTCAGGTTTCCAGCTCTATAGATTACCTGTTATTATTACGAAGTTGTGAGGTGTTAAACCTCCACATCCTAATGGCTTTGTGCTTGCCTCCCCTTACTCCCTTTTAAATTGTAACTAATGTCTGCAATCACTTCTAGGAGTCATCATGGTCTTAATTATCAGAAATCTAGGCACAATTTGTATTTCATGTTGAGTGTCGTGACATCAGCTTCTGGAGTTTTGTTATGAATGAATTTAGAAGTAAGGAGATGGCGGGAAGGAAGATAAAGGAACGTGATCTAGTGTTTGTGGAAGTTTTTTTTAATGTGGGTTTGTTTTTTTCTAAAAAAAAAAAAATCTAAGTACTTAGATAATTAAGTACTTTTATCAGTACAGGTGTGTCAAAGCCAAAAGAAACTGAAGCGTGCCTTTTAATTTGTTCAGGTTATTGCGCATCTATTCTAGTATGTCTGTATGACTTACAAGTATAGCTACTCATACTACCTTATTTCTTATGTCTCATTTTAGTTTTTCCCAGTCTTTTTACTCTGTATGTGCCTGTTTAACTTTCTCTCCCTCATTCTTTCCAGTTATCATTTTTAAGTGCATGGATTGGACTTTTCAGTGTGTAGTGGGAGTTTTCTTAGTTTCTTGTGTGCTGCTGTTAGTGAAGGCTTGATTAAACCCATGATTTTACCTGCACAGGCTGAATGCTGCTAATGATTGAGTTGGCAAACAATGTACAAACTAAATGAAACAGTTCACTTTTGGCTTTTGGCTTGATAAGAGTCAACTATGTAGAAGAGTTGCTTTGTTAGCAGGAACTTTTTAAAACCAAACCAACGACTTGCCCATCAAGCAGTGGAAGATGCAAATCCTTAAGTGATCTTTTTCATTAAAGTAGTTGTTGGAGTATAGACAACCAAAGGAGCAACAACCTGTTGGCTGGACACTAGAACAACAGCTATACTGGATTAGTCTACATGTCTGTTTAGTCTAGCATCTTGTCTCGGGAGCAGACACAAGTTTATGCATAGGAAAAAGCATAAAAACATGAGCCTTCTTTAGGAACTTGCTGCTTTTTGGTGGCGCTGCTTGTTTGTAGTGAGTTTAGATGAAATTCACATTCTGAATATCTTTTTGCAGAGAATCAGAATGACTAAAAAAAGGAAACATCAAGAAGATTTCCAGAAAGTGAAATTAAAAGTTGGGAAAAAAAAGCCTAAACTAGAGAATGCAACTGATACTACCGTCAAAACAAAGGCCATACAAATTCCTGAACAGCTTAAAGAAGATGGAGTGCTTCCTACACAAAATAGGAAACTCAACATCAAGGTATACCATGACACTGTGTTCTGAAATGACAGAAAATTACCTGACACTCGTCTAAGTTTGCTATGTTTACTAGAATTTAGGAAAAAAAAAATTCATTTGGAAAAGAATAAAACCCTTGAAAATCCCCAGCAGAGTCTCTGAATCCAACCTCTCTGTTCATGACAGTAAGGTGACCCATGAATTTAATGGCTCGAGTTGGTAGACCAGTGTATAACCCAAGGGAAAGGTTTTCAGCAGTGCAAAAACTGAAATTGCAAACTGACTTAGGTATGTAAGATTAAGATCTGGTTTTTAAAAGTCTTGGCTTGTAACTTAAGGACAGGATTTTAAAAGGCAGACTTCCTGAGATGAAGTTCTAAAAGAATTTTGCATTTCTTTTGTGATTATACATTTCTTCCTTTGTGTCATCCTCTGTGTCTTGCAACTCTGCTTAAACTGAGGAAAGCTGTTGAGACTGGGATTTCATAGTTGTACTTTTGAGAACAAGTGCATGGGCACTTATTTTTGGTAATCTCCCTGTTAAGTCAGTAGGGTTGTGAATAAACTTAAGAGTGAGGATTATCCAATTACCCAAAGGACAGGCCATGGTATCTTTTTTTCCTGTCATTGAATAGTGACAATTTGTTCGTTGTTATACTTTAAAGTTACATTTTTTCTGAACCTATGCTGCTATGAACAGTGTTGCATCACGAGAATAGCTTCTGTATCTTTGAGTATTTAAGGAAAATGTGCTGGGAGGAGGTGGGGAAGTTTAAAGAGCTTAAAGCAGTAATGATAGCAATTATATGTTTCTTTCCTTTTAGGATCTGCTTTCACAGATGCATCACTATAGTCCTGGAGTTAAGCATAATGCACTTCTCGGGCTCAAAGAACTCCTGTCTCAGTATCCATTTGTAATTGATGCACACCTTTCGAATATAATAAGTGAGGTGGCAGCAGTGTTTACAGACAAAGATTCTGGTGTCAGAGGAGCAGCTGTTCACCTGCTGCAATTTTTGTCTTCAAAAATAAGAGCGGAACAGATTGCTCCATTTTTTCCTTTGGTAAGTGCCCATCTTTCCAGTGCCATGACTCATATCAGTGAGGGAATTCAGGAAGATTCATTGAAAGTCTTGGATGTTTTGTTGGAAGCGTACCCAGCTCTTCTCACAGACCGCAGCAGTATATTGTTGAAGAATTTTGTAGAGCTTATTTCTCACCAGCAGCTGTCAAAAAGACTGAAAAGCAGAGAGAAACTTTCCTGGATGCTCTCTGTTAACCCAAATCGCAGAGTAACTTCTCAGCAGTGGAGGTTGAATGTACTTACCAGGCTCAAGAAGTTTCTCCAAGCAGTGGTAGATGGATCCAGTGAAATAGAGGATGAAGGGCTTCAAGAACCAAAGGATAGCCCTCATTCTGTGAGGAACCCAATATGTATAACTTGGAAGATCCATGCAAATAATCAGCAGCATATACAACTGTTTGAAAATGGTGGCTTACGACCAAAGATCAACTCGTCGTTTAGACTGAGGTGAGAAAACATGAATTAATTTGGGAATTAATGTCAACTCTGTGATCACAATGTTAAGCTGTGGTTGTTTGCTATTGAGGACGACAATTTAATTTTTAGTGTGAGATTGTGCCTTAGCCCTACTTTTTAGCATTTAGTGTAATGTGCAGTCTTACTGCGGTGGCTTGCAGATAGGGAAATACTGAGGAGATAGGTGCTCTGCCTATATCGTGAACTTTCCCATTATTGAATAAAAGTTTTATTTTATGCTATCCATAATAATTTTGGAAGACCAACTGTAGCGAGTTTTTTGGAATGTGAACTGATGACTACAAGTTGTTGCAGGATATCAAACAGACATAGGAACAGGTAGGCAGATTTCTTCACATTAAATGTAAGCTTGTTTTTTATAGCGTTGTAATCAGTTTTACTGAAATTTTGTGCTTTGACCTTCAGGAGTCTGTTTTAAGTTTAGGAGTCCATTCTCTGTGAATAAAACTCATTTTTAAAAGGGCAGCATGGTAAGAAGTGTCTGGGTTTATGAAGTTCTGCCGATGTTTGCAATTGTAGATGTTTTTCATCAGTTCACCAGTTCATCTCTTCACTGTGGGTAAAAGATGTCTTGTCCCAGGTACGTTGATGGATATGGACAAAGTGTAGTGTGCTTAGTCACTGGAAGGTTTCTGTGCTTAGTCACCAAAGGGTTTGTGTTTTTTAATACTGTTCTAAATAGACTTGAGCTGAAGTTGAGGGAGAAACAGCTAACCTTTGTATCTTTTCCTCTTTACTGATTCACCCACTCCTCATGTTGGAGAGGAACCTCCCACCCCACTTTATGGTACCTTTTAAACGTTGGCATCCTCGTGTATGTGCACTAAAGTAGGTGTTACATACCTGCTGTTAGGAGGTGTGGAATAACAACTTGAAAACCAGAAACTGTTTCCGTGTTACACAGCACTTCTAATCCATGGATATCGCAGTGGTTTGAAGAGAAACCAGGGGCAGAAAAGAATATAAACCCCATTGCCTAATCCCTTGGTATTGTCTGTCTCATATCTTTGATTGACTAAAGTGCAGATGAAGACGTGTTCTCTTTTAAAATTGCAGGTATTGACCTGCATTAGCAGATGTTTTCTCTCTCTTTCATGGAGACAGACAAATTCTATTCCCACCCTCCTAGGCTTCCTCGTGGTAGACAGCATATTCCTTGAGGTACGTGTAGGAAATGTATATTAAGTAAAATGTGCGGCTTATTCTCATAAAAGCGGTCCTTAGCATAGCATAAGGGTTCAGTCATGACCAACAATATCTCCTGCAGGTAAAACTTTAGTTAGAAACTAGACCAGTGAAGCCCCCTTGAGGTGAGGGGAAGGGTTCGGTGCTGAGCACACAAGACCTATGGGTTTCATCTCTGCAGTCAGAAGCATGCAATTGTGAACTGCCATCTATCAGAGGATTCTTAAATTGTGCCCTGAATGATATATAGTGTATGCTGTACCATGCCGTGTAATAGCTGAAGGTGCATTATATCCAAGATCTAGGAAAATAAACTTTATATCTGATGTCACCTGAATTGGATTCTGGTTTTCTGAGGAGCTAGATTTTGGTGAAACATCGTGATCCACTTGTGGTTATAAATACTTTCAAAAAAGCATTTGCAAGCATGAGGAGGAGCTGGAAGAATAGAAGGAAGTGTTGCTAGAATCCAAGGCGAGATTGGCAAAGCAAACTGATGGCAGCAGAACAGAAGAGTGGAAAGAAAGAGCGTCTGCAGACGGTACTAAAATGTTCTTTCTTTTTTTTTTTTTTTTTTTTTCCTTTGTGCATAGTTTTGTTATATTAATTTTGTCCAGAGGGCCACTACAGCTTGTTTCTGTGGATACAGGCAAAATTCTAAGAGTGATGGTTACTGTGTTGTGTTTTGCATTTGCCACTAAAACCTTTTGTAGTAGTCTGAAGGTGTTTAATTCTGTCTCTTCCAAGTCCAGCTGTGTGGCCTTTTACAGGCATTCCCATGCCTTTGCTGTGGCCATTACTGCAAGGACCATATTGGACAAATTATGTCCAATAAGAGGTGCAAAACATCTGTAGTGCTTCTTAAGCACTCACTGAATCAGTGAGTGTGTTTTTCTTTAAAGAAGTCAATGCACAGTTAGTCAAGTCCTAACTCTAGATAATGAATTGACCAAACCATAAGTATCTAATTGTGTGTATGTATTGATGACCTCACTGCTAATACAGCAAGTAAGTTTCAGCTTTGTTCCTTAAAAAGTAAGGTTCCAAACACCACGGATAGTGTGCTAAATTTTTTTAATTCCTGTATCTTTTTAATGTTGCAAGTTCCTTTGGTAGGGGTGGCACCTCATCAATACCCTAGTGATTATAGAAAGGTATTTTCAGAATCAGTTTGCAGTATCAATGTTTAGTAAAAAGTGTAGATTCTGAGTCCGGAATGCTGGGTGGATCAACAAGGCAAATCTTAAGACTTCATTATTTTCTGTGGTGTGTTAGGTCTTCCTCCTGTGTGTGGATTAAAGAGTACAGTGAATTAGGAGATGGTTGGATTATATCCTCTGCCTTATGTACTGACTGTGCTGCTTTTTGCATCAAACTCATTTCAGGTGTGGAAAATTGGAAAGCCTTCACATCTCTAATGTGGTGGTACCGAGGCATGTGATCTTTTTTTTGGACTGGAAGTGGTGCTGAAGAAAGGTGGTAGAGCTTCTGTTTCTGCTGACAAAGGATAAAATGAAGCTGTCAAGAGAAGCAAAGACGACTTAAGAGACCAGAGTCGAAGACAAAGCAGAGTGAATTAAGATGTATATGGTGTGACGTGTGCATTGGATAGAAATAGAAAACACAGTTCACTTGGTGTACTGAATGTTTCTTTGCTGAAATAGACAATATGCCACAAAAAAAGGAGGACAGTAACCCGTCTTAGACTTATTAACTTCCAGTGACTTTTCCTACTTTAAGCAGCAGAAAGTCATTCCCTTGTTTTCTGTTTCTTTTACACTTCCTTGATTCTTTTGGCTGAATTTCTGTTGTCGTCTTATTGTCAAATGGCAGATACACCGTTATCTTTTGTTTGGCCCTTCTTTAGAAAAATACTGGCATTTTAAAGAAAATTGCAGCTTAAGAGGTACACGAATAATCTTGCAGCTCCACTCAATAGTATTTCTTACTGAAGGTAGAATGGTTTGTAGTGTTTCTGAGCACCACCTTACCATTAAGGAATAGTGGTTTTCAGATATGTGAGAAAAAGATTAACACTGTAATTGGAATCAAACCCTCCCAGTTCCAGTGAACTTGTATTACTAAGGATATTTGACTGATTACAGTAATACTTTGTCATCATCTGTTACTGGCAGTCAGATTCTATTTGCCCCTTTTGTTATTAACCTTAAATATTTGAAGGAGCCTTATACTGAGAGCTGGGGCTTCTTTTGCAGGGTTGCAGGAAAGCTATGCTAAGTTTTCTTGCCCAAATGCTTTCTGCAGCTGGGTGGAGTATCCCTTTTTGCATGGGTTTTTCCTCCTTTTTCCATCCCTTGTTTCAGAAAGGTACTGAACTAGTTGGGTGTTACACTTTTGTAGGAATCTTCAGGTGTGTGTTGCCAGCTTCTCAGGTTTTGTGCACTGTTCATTATTTAATGGGGAAATTTTTTTGCATTCTAGAAAGAAGATTGCTCCAATTCCAGAGCTCTGTATTATTGGGTTTTAATTTCAGAGAAACAATTAAAAACTACTACTTCAGAATTATTTCAGCCAATTACTGACATTTCAGGATCTCAGCTGAGTACGTAGTCCTGTCATGGCTTAGCATTTACAAGATAGCTAACTTTTTCAGTGATGTTACAGACTTGGCATCAACTGGCTTGTCCAGTGATGCTTTAGAATTCATTGTGGTCATAACTGGAAGATGGGATTTGTCTGCTGTGTCTTCTAGATGACTGAGAGTTAAATGTCTAAGTTGGAACCATTCACCCTAAACTCTGTACTCTGAAAGAAACTGGTGTCTTTATTGCAGATCTGTAGCACAGCAGAGAAACGGAACGACAAAAGAACAAAAGCCAAATTATGTTGACTGCGTACATTGCTTGCTGCAGTTAACCATAGAATCGTTTGGTTGGAAAAGACCTTTGAGATTGAGTCCACTACTAAACCATATCCCTGAGCACCTCAGCTACCCATCTTTTGAACTTTAAAATTTTAAGATGTAAGAGTGATAGTAGGTTCTACAGATAAAACTATGACCAGTTGTTTCTGCTTGTCCCATTTTATTTTGTGCTGGAGATCTAAATGTCTTTCCCATCTTCATACTTTTTTTCTCACACTTTCTTTTTATTCATTTGCAGATGTCTCCTCCCTGCTCCTTCTGCAGTTTAATACCTGTTTAGTAACAGGTTTGTTTTGGTTTAGTAATTTTCTTGAGATGCCAGTTTCAACCAGAGCGAAATGACACAATAAAATTTTCTATTATGTGCATGTTACAGATGGTTGCAACAGCATGAGAAATGTAGCTTCTCAGAAAGATATAACTAGTTGGATAATGTGGAAATGACAAGATCACCAGGAAAAACTGCTTTAGCTCTTTAATGCAATATGAAATGAAAATATTTGTGAATGGAACTCCTCTGCTTTTCTTTGTGTGGAAAGCAAGTGAATAGTTTTTTGGGTGCTATTTTGCTTGTATACAGAAAAAAAAAAAAAGTGAGTTGGAAAAATCACTGAAATAGAAAGGAGTTTAGCAGGAGGTTCAGCGTACCAGTTTTGTGTTTATTACAAAGTTAGAATTATGATGGGAATTCCCTGCTGTGACTTAGAAAACAAAATCATCATGGAAAACAATGTCAGAAGTCAACTGAAATTACCAAAATTACTGTTGCCTTTTTTCTTTTCTTTTTTTTTTTTTTTTTTCTTAAAAAAAAAGGCTCTTGTTATTTGGAAACCCTTTCAGAAGCATCTGTATTGCTTAAAAGTAGCAGGAGTTATGCAGGGATTTCTTTCTCTAAGGAACCTTGTTCTTAACATGGACATAAATTGACTGAATTTATCTGGGAGCAGGATTTGGTAATTTGTGCTGTTAATCCCATTTTAATCAAGTGTATTTTAAGGGCAGTTGGGGAGTCCCTGATTTACTTGCTTTCTAGGAGACGTTCTTTTGATTTAAGCTATGTCTCTTTATTTTTTGATAATTTTTGTTTAACCTAATTATCAGATCATTTTAATAATTAGCCAGCTAGTTGCCCTCCAGAGCATTATAGTTAAACGTCAGGTGAGAATCCAAGTTAAGTTCTTGCAGAATGATTTTTTTAATTATGAGCCACCATTATGTTTATTATAGCTGGAGATGGTCATTAACTGTAATAAACCTTGTGCATTTGACAATACTTTGTAGTGAGTTTCATTATTCTTAAAACTTACAGCTTTTTTATTTTCTTTTGCTGAATACAGTGAATTACTGAAATGTAAGAAGTTGTTACAGAAGCACGCAAACTTGCAGGGAGACTCAGAAGCAGGTTTGTTGTAGATGGTGTGAACTCTGAATTTTCCTTACTGAAATATCTAGCAAGAAAGCAAGCAAACATTTAATGGATTAAAGAAGTATTGTTTCCTGTTACTCAGAAAGCAGGAAAGTGGTAATGCTCTAATCTGTTTGTAAAGGTGTGATCTTTATATTTTTTTCTTTTTCTTTCTTTTTTTTTTTTTTTTTTTTTTTTTTTGTCGTTTAGGTCCCTGGCAAGCGTAATGGACAGTACAGAAAAAGGCCTGTCCTCAGCTGAAAATTTAAAAGGTTTTATTGAGATAATAATTCCTCTACTGATTGAGTGCTGGATTGAAGCATCTCCTGCACAATCAGCTCCCATTCTTGGAAACCTTTTGGAATCAGAATCTCAGCAGCTTATGCAGCAAGTGCTTAGTATAATCCATTTATTATGGAAACTCACAAAGCGACATGATGAAACATATAAAATGGTAAGGGAGACGTGATCTGTGGCATGATAATGACAGTTCATTTTGTTATGATTGGGAACTAGTGATTTGTGATTGGAAGTAGTGGAAGTACTTTATTAAGAGAGAAAAAGCTTTAGTTCAGAGTAGAATTTGAATTTGGATTTTGTCAGGTGTCTTGCTCTAGAAAAGAACCTCTTGAACCGAGCATTCACCAACAGTCTCCAGGAATCCTTCATTACAGGTTGCAGCACAAAAGCTTTTGAAACTCAGAGTGTTATTTGAGAAGAGTACTTTGTCTCCCAGATAACCTCTAGAATATAAATCTCCACAAAACATAGAATGCAGCTGTTTGTTCCGTTTTTTTTATGTATTGAACGATATGGGGGTGGGGTGGAAATGAACAAACACTAAAACCTTGGAAGAGTGAGGGATAGTGGTGGTAGGAGATCCTGTCGTTGCTCAGTGCAACCTCTGTTGCATCACAGTGGGTAATATCGCAAGACATTTTTTGATAAATGAATTGCTGTTTTTATGTTACTCTTGGTGTTCTTGCAAAGGTTTTGCAAACTGGAAAAAGAACACTTTCCATTTTGGCTCTTGAAAGTAGTTGGAAGGAGTGTTTAGACAGCTTTTTGTTTACCTGTGTTGGACTGTAGGTTGATTGCTTAAACAAGAATTTACGCATGGTATAATTACTGGAAAACATCTGTGCAATCATTCCCTTAGACCAGAGTTGCCCAGTATTCACTGCCTGAAGGATTATTCTGTGTATATGACTGCTGTTCCCCTTTTCCCTCTTCATCTTTTCTAGAGGGCCTCTTAGCAGGCAGTTTGCCAAGTATATACCTATGGCAACCTGCTCTCCCCAGCCTTTTTCTTTAGTGTACTGTAGATCTGCTGGCCTTAGCCGTAGGGTGTTTGCATTTTGCTCAGTTGAAAGGAGGGATCCTGTGTCCAGAGGTGAGCTGTCTGTAACACACAATTGCATTATGACCTAAGGTTGTTTTGGAAAAAAAATTGGTATCCACACAGTTTTTTTTTTTTAATTTGAGCATGTTGTGTTTTAAATAAGATAAACAGTTCATTTTATCTTTTCCTTTATAGTCACCTTCGTATAATGCATTCAAAAGGCTCAGTTTGGACGCGGAAGCTTTGCGTATTTAATAGCCCTTGGGTTTACAGGCCAAAGCGGGTATTACAGATGCTTTGGGAAACTACTCTGAACAAGATTAGTGGAAACCTATTAATCTTAGAAGTGTTTGGTCATTCTTAGTATCAGAAAGGTTATTCTGAGCAATTTGATAGTAGTGCAGGCATTTTGTGATGAGCTCTGCTGGACACAGTGGAATGGTGACTGTGAGAATGCTAACACACAAAGTAAATTTTGTTTTTAAATACTGAAAAAAATCCTTTGTCTATAAGGATGGCCTTTCTAGTGAAAACATTTTATCGGTAGAGTTTGAACTGCAAATACACTAGTGACGGGAAAGATGAAGGCAGTGTCAGAATAAGTCTTAATGACAAACTCAGGACAGTCACTGGAAGGAAATTAGAGGTCACTCAGATTTTGAGTACCCTGATAAATTGATATGAAAGCATTTTCACTTCTGTAGCTCACTG
Organism: Cuculus canorus; assembly: GCF_017976375.1. Classification (NCBI taxonomy): domain Eukaryota; kingdom Metazoa; phylum Chordata; class Aves; order Cuculiformes; family Cuculidae; genus Cuculus; species Cuculus canorus. The sequence goes on along the minus strand of NC_071402.1, from coordinate 64,748,244 downwards.
TGTTTAATATTGTATCTCTCCACATTAATCTGTGCAAAGAAGTTGTAGTTGTCTAGTTTGAGCTGGATGTTGTTGCTCAACCTTGGCTCGTATCCTAATTTTGCTGCCTTGTTTTGCGGACCTTCAGGTTCACGCAGAGGACTTCAACATTTACATCTGAAAGCTAACAGATAGGACAACTTGAGAACAGAAGCTAAAGTTCGGGTTTTGCATTGATTCCAGTAGTGGATTTTGGAAGATAATTGTATCGATGTATTTCACTTACAACTATGTTTTCTGTCCATGATCTGCTTTCCCTAACAGGAACTGTGGCTTCGGATGAATTACCTTGTTGATTTCAAGCACTACTTCATGCGTCATTTTCCTTATTCTATACAAGAAACAGTAAAGCCCAAAAAGAAAGATTCGTGCAAAGGGTAAGAATCAAATCAATGGTACAGCTTTTAATTTCACAAGTGAGACAATGTGAGTCCTATGCCTAATCCAGTATTAAGTTTTTAATGATGGAAGAGAAAACTTTGGATTGTGTATTCCTTGAAGATGTGTAGAGAAGCTTTTATAGGAAGGTAGCAGTGCTTTGAATTGAGAAAGGTTGGTTGTTCATTGTAAAAACATTGTCATGTGAATAACCTGCAGTAGAAATGAAAATGCTGTCTTAGAGAAATGAAAGTTTTATTCAACACTTGATCTGGAATTTGCATGTTGCTAAATAGTCATTTGTGTTAGTCTGACTAGTTTTGTATTTCTGCTTGTTTTCTTCAGCTGACTGCTGAATTACATCAAACTGTAGTTAAAACTTTTTTTCACCCACGCCTACTGTTCTATAGGTGTATCACAGGGCTAGATAAATACAGCTAGGAGCGACGGGAAACATTGCCTATCCTGTATGGTAAACAGTACTGCATAACAGGAGAAGCCAAACACTATTGCATTTCTTTACTGTTGAGCTGGCAGAGAGGGTGCACGAATTGTATTCTGGTACAGGCCAGCAGCAGGTTGTCTCCCCTCTCAGCTTCCACATGTGAGACTCTATTCCCGCAAAGTCTATTCTTCTACACCATTGCAGTCCACGTACAACATTGCTGTATGTTCAAGGGATATCAACTAGTGTCTGTCTTGGTTTTGGGTACTTGCAAACTGTGCCGATGTAGACGGAGCTGTAGTATTAGAACCACCTGTTTTTATACTAGGGGTCTGCCGTGTTGCAGGCGTACTTGAGGCTGAAATCCCTTTTGATATTTTGACCGTTGTGTTTTTCTTCTGTTTTGCATTTCCTGGTTTTGATCTGGATAGCCTTCCTTGAATCTGAAAATCCCAGAATTGGTAGTTAGGCAATGCAACCATCCTTCTTGTCTTCTAGATGACCTGCTGAGTCACTCTACTTCTGTTTGTTGTTCTTCACTCCACTGCTAAGTTATGCCCCATTCTTGCACTTTAAAGTAAAAGTATTGTTGGTTACGTGCAGGGGAAAATAACCTGTGAAACTTTTTTTTGGTTTTTTCTTTTGGCTGTTACTTCAAGACTTGTAGAAACTTAGCTTCATGCTGCAAGAAGAGAGTTGCTTCTGTTTGCCTTTGCTTGCCGACACATTGGGTTAAAAGAAACCTTGGAAATTTGGAACATTTGGAAAACTTGCATGGCATTTCGAGGCTTCCTTCATTCTCCAGTTTGCAAACTGTTGCAGAAATTTATTACTGTTAGCACTAAGTATCTACATATTCTGAACACAAAGGAAAGTTATTAGCGTTCATGCCATGTGTAAGCGTTGTCTGCAGGTTGAGGTTGCTTTGCTTGTATTGTAATGCTTGGTCCTGAACTGAAGAGTGGCTGCACTTAAGTTAGTGCAGGTTATAGTTCTTTTCATTGTTTTGTTTTCACAGCTCTACTTTTTGTTCTGAATGTTGACATTTAGCTTTCCTTAGATAAATGCTGTGATTTTTCTTTTCTTGTACACTGTGAGTGAGCAGTCAGCAAGCAGAGAAGTTCTAGCATTATATATCAAGCTGCAACACCCTCGAGCCCTTTAGTGATATCCCTTAGTCTTTCAAACTTCTGCAGGCGGCAGGGTGGTCTTGCAGAATACCGTGATGGTGAAAAATGTGTTTCTGATTCCACATGAGTATGGAAAAAAGTACCTAAATGGATTTCTTTGTGCTGTTTGTGGTGCTTTTTGTCATTGTGTAATAATGGCAAAATCCATGTGATTCTTTACAGAAGAAACTGAAACTGAGGATTAGTTTGGTTTAGCCTTCCTTTACTGGTTTTAGTCACCTAAAAGTGCTGCTAGGCCAGAGTAAAAATATCAAACAGGAGAAGCCAGCCATCAAGATTCAGTTTGGGGCTTTTGTTGTCGCTGCCTCTATAAATATAAGAAGCCGACATTTGGGTGGCAGAACAAAATATTTCAAGTGCACGGATCTCAAATATGGAGTCTTTTAAAAGGCATATTGGCTTTAAAACTTCAACGCTTAGAATTTTTTTCAACATAGTGTAATTTCTGTCAAAGTAGTGGGTATTACAAGGCACAAAGTATTGGGGTTTTTTAAATCTATTTCTCTTTTCTCCCCTTTCTCCTCCCCTTTAGCAACAAGTACTGTATGACATCCTCAAACAGCGTAGACCATCTTCTACTGAACTTAACCTTGTGTGACATAATGGTTTCACTAGCGAGCGCTTCAACCCTTCAGACAGATTCTGGTTGGCTGGATCTGATTAGGAAATTTGTGACAGATACTCTTCAGGATGGCAGCAAGCTGAATAGCAAGCAGGTGAACAGGTTGCTTGGTGTGACTTGGAGACTGATGCAGATACAGCAAAACAAAGGTAAGACAGGAGTAGTTTCTGAAAAACAAAGCGATGCACTGACAAAACTTGAGTTCTTCTAGTGGTTTTAGTTCACTTCATCTTGCATCCTCAGTTGTTACGTCATAAAGTATTTTGTCTATAGAGGTAAATGGAATTTCATGGTCATCTCTCTGTGTAGCATTAACAACTACTTGATTTTTAAGAATGCTGTTAGATTGCTACTGTTGATACACAAAGTATCAATATATTTGTATATCTGTTTTCTTCTTTTACTTCTTAATATGTTCTTATAAATGGGATTATGAGTTTTCTTCGTTAAAAAAATACTTAGTACTATGTAGAGATTCCTGGTATTTTAATAGTGTAGTCCTTATTCAAAATGATTAGCGTAGCTAGTAGGCTTCCTTGAGTGCTGTCACATGACCATTCTAGATTTCTGATAACGTGAAATGCCAAGATAGTTTTGGTGGAAGCTTCTGTAAAACGTTTTCCAAGGTGCTTGATTTGAATTCTTTTTGAAGAGAAAAGGTGTTTCCAGTTGTGACCCGTAGGAGTGGTACGATATTTAGTTTGGCTTTTCCTCTGGGTTTTCAAGTACTACTTGGTTTTGTTCCAGATGAGAAAGTGGTTGATGTGTCTGTTAAGTAATTGATGTAAAAGTTCTGTAGAAAAGAATTTTTTGGTAAATTGAGAGGTAGCGGGGCTCTGTTGTGTCTTACCAGTCCAGTAGAAGTGAATTCCACAGCTATGCAGCCAAGTAGAGCTTATAGAAAAGGCTTTGCCCTTAGCAGCAGATTGCAATGTTAGTGTTATAAGATGAAAAGATGTCAGATGTTCCTCAACTATATTTTGGCAGTTAGTTCTATCTCCTTCCAAATCCATTTTAATTGGGAATCTCTCTCTTCCTCTGTCCGTGATCACAAAGATAATAACTAATCATTCCTGTCTGCACTCCGGAGTTAGCTTTCTTTTGAAGGCAAATAGTAGTCCAAAGTCAGAGATAGACCTTCCTTACCGACTGAGCTAAGGCAGAAGTCTTGCTGCTTAGGAATAGTTAACAAACTATTGTTAGACAAGTTAAATCAGATATTTCACACTTTTCCTTGTCATGGAATGTTGATTTTTCCCTTTTCTACCAAACTTTTCCCAGATAGCGAATAGTGGCTGGAATTTCTCTAACCAAAGTGGCTATGTTAGTGCAGTAATTTTCCTCAGGAATGCAGAAAGTAAATAAGCTTAAAATGAAGTTTCAGTGAAATTCCAAAAGATTAATACATTTGGATTGTCTCTGCTGATCTTGTAAAAGTTCAGCAGTTTCACAGCAAATGGGCAGTCGTTTACCTCATGAATCTGTGTCTGTTTGTGTGGACAATTTATCTCATCCCTCCAAGAGAAATCGTTGTGCAGTACTTAAAGCCTGACTAGACGTCTGATTAGGATTGATTTACTAGCTGTAGAGGAAATAACGCCTAGACATGCTGGAGAAATGAGTTGGTGGTTCAAGAAGAAGTGTGAAGTCCTGCCCCTGGGGAGGAACGGGCCCATGAACCTGTCCATGAGGGAGGTGGAGCTGCCGGAGAGCAGCTTGGCAGAGGAGGAGCAAGGGGTCTGGGTTGACCCTGAGATGAGAATGAGCCAGCAAGAAGCCCTTGTGTCCCATGGTGTTCTGGGCTACATTAGGAGGAGTGTTGAGAGCAGGGATAGGGAGGTGATCCGCCCCTTCTGTTGTGCACAGGCGAGGACGTGCCTGGAGTGCCGTGTCCAGTTTCGGGCTCCGCAGTACAAGAGAGATATGGACATAGTGTCAGAAGTGCAGTGAAGGGTGATGAAGATGAGGGCACCGGAGCACCTCTCCTATGCGAAATGGCTGAGAGGGCTGGGACTGTTCAGCGTGGAGGAGGCTCAGGGGACATCTCATCAACGCATGGAACTACCCGAAGGAAGGGTGCAAAGAAGATGGAGCCGGGTTCTTGTCAGTGGTGCCCAGTGAACTCTCTCCTTTCTCCCACCTTTGGTACCTTCCAGGCCACAGGTCCCCTGTCACAGTCACAACGGCTATGACATCACCACAACCACTATGACATCACAGTGGCCTGGTGCTGTCAGAAGCCACCTAAGAGGCTGTTGCTGGGCACCTAGCAAAGCTGTGCCCAGTGCAGCTGGTCCAGAGTTCAGTGGTACTTGGAGGCGTTTGGATGCCAAAGATGTCTGGAAGGAAGAGCAGGCAGAGCAGTGAGGCCAAGCCTGTCTCTGCGGCAGGGAGCAGCCAGGGCAAGTGGCCCACAGCCACAAAAGGCACCTCCCAGGAGCCTGAAGCAGGGTCGTCGGCCACGGAGGAGGAGCAGTGTCTCATCCCATGCTGTGAGGGAGGTTGACCACCCTTCTGCGAGCGATGGCGTGCTGCCTGGGAGTGCAGAGGCAGCAGGGAGCAGCAGCCAGGCAAGCTCGAAGCGGACAGCGTTTGCTTCAGGATCGGCAGAGAAGGACAAGAAGTCCAAGCCTGTGTCTGTGCCAGGGAGCAGCCAGGCAAGTGGCCGCTCAGCATTGAAGCGGAAGGCCTCACCTTCACGTGCAGAAGGGAAGAGCGCAGAGTCCAAGTGTGTCTCTGTGCCAGGGAGCAGACAGAGCGGCCAGGCAAGTGGCTGCTCCCCTTTGCATGGGACAGCAAAGAGACGCTTCCCACAGCCACCAAAGGCACCTCTCAAGAGCCTGAAGCGGGGCCGTCGGCCAGGGAAGGGGAGCAGTGTCTCGTCCCATGCCGTGAGGGAGGTTGACCGTCCTTCTGCGAGCGATGGTGTGCTGCCTGGGAGTGCAGAGGCAGCAGGGAGCAGCAGCCAGGCAAGTTCGAAGCGGACAGCGTTTGCTTCGGGTTTGGAAGAGAAGGACAAGAAGTCCAAGCCTACATCCGCGCCAGGGAGCGACGAGGGAAGTAGCAAGTCGTCTTTGAAACAGGCGTCATCGGCTGGAAGCGCAGAAGGGAACAACATGGCTTGCCAGGTCTACCTCCGTACTAAGGAAGAGCCAGAGCAGCCAGGAGAGTGGCCGCTCAGCTTTGAAGCGGAAGGCATCGGCTTTAGGCGCAGAAGAGAAGAGCCCAGAGGCCAAGCGTGTCTGCGTGGCAGGGACCAGCCAGAGCGGCCAGGGAAGTGGCAGCTCCCCCGTGCAAGAGAGGCATGGTGTGAGGCCCAGTCATGACCACACACCAAAGGACGACGTGCAGCCCATGGAAGTGGATCCTGTAGAGCATGGCGTGGAGCCAATGGAGGTGGATCCGCCCAACGACACCGTAGAGCCAATGGAGGTGGATCCACCTGACAACAGCGAGGAGCCGATGGAGGTGGATCCATCTCAATAAGGATCATCCATGGCAGTGGGTCCACCTCTGTAGGGATCACCTGCCAGTACTCCAACCATGCAGGCTCCTTTCTTTTGGCAGTGCTCTACACGTTCTGAACTGTATTGCGTCAGATGATACTGCGAAAGATGTTGTGTGCCAAAAATAAAACTGATTTGATTGAAAGCTCTTAGACATGAAGAGCCTGGAAGGGTGTGTCTTCTTTAGACGATGATGTGAAAGCAAAAAAGGAACCGTTATGAAAAACGTGTTTCAGCACACAGTGGAAATCAAAAGCAGGGAAACTTAGACTTAAAAATCAAGGAGCTAACGAGAGAGACATTAAATAGAACCTCAGTCTACCTCCTGCACATTGTACTGTGTTATTCATACAGTCCTGTTTTTCAGGGTTGCTTGTTTTGAGTAGGTATTTGTGCTGGGTTGAATTGCACATATCCGCCTTTTTCTGTGGCTGTCTCGAAGAGCTCCGCTCTGTAATGTCTTAAGATTTCTCTGCAGTGTTTAAGATTCCACTCTGGATCTGCTCTCTGTAGTTAGAAGGTCTGCTCCTTTCTTGCATCTCTCAGGTACGGCTTTAGCACCAGCTTGCCTGCTAGTTGTGCTTTTCTTTGGGTATTAAAGAACACACACCTGGTCACTTGAGAAGGAAGCTTGCTGTGTGCCAACTAAAACTGAAATACGTTGGAAATGAGGAGGACCTTGGTTGCATTTTGGAAGTTTGCCTAATGTCAACCTCTCAAGCCCTGCTTTTTAAGTGTAGATTTTAGAATCGCTTCCGGTTTTCAAGTTGTCCTATTTCTCTGAAGCAATTGAAAGAGTAGGAGCTGCTCTACTAAAGGTGACATAGGGAGTTCTTGGAACGTGGCTGAACGTTTTGCACAGTTTAAATATTTATTTCTTATTCGATGTGTTCAGTTAGCAGTTCAGTTATTTGTTATGTATATTATAACATATACATTGTTTTATGTATATAATTATATATATATATATTATAACATATGAATGATATATATTATAACATTATTCTACTTGCTCAGTAAGCAGTTAGCATAGGTGAGAAGTGAAGAAGGTTGGTGTGAGGCTACCGCACTTGGGTAAAAGGATTCCCACTGACTGGGAAAGGAGAAACATAACTTCCATTTTTAAGAAAGGAATGCTCATAGAACTGCAGACTGGTCAGTCTCACCTCTGTGTCTAGCAACATCATGAAGCAGATCCTCCTGGGAACTCTGCTTAGGCACATGGAAGATAAGGAGATAATTGGTGACAACCAGCATGGCTTCACTAAGGGCAAATCAGGCCTGACAAATTTGGTGGCCTCCTACGATGGGGCTACAGCATTGATTGATAAGGCATTGGTTGATTAGGGAAGAGTAACTTGACATCATCTACTTGGACTTCTGCAAAGCCTTTGACACTGTATCACACAACATTCTTGTCTCAAAACTGGAGAGATATGGATTTGATGGATGGACCATTTGGTGGGTAAGGAATTGGCTGGATGATCCCACTCAAAGAGTTGTGGTCAATGGCTCAGTGTGCAAATGGAGATCAGTGACAAGTGGTGTTCCTCGGGGGTCACTTTTGAGAGCAGTGTTGTTTAACATCTTTGTTGTAGACATGGACAGTGGGTTTGAGGGCACTTTGCCAATGACATCAAGCTCTGTGGTGTAGTTGACACACTGGAGGGAAGGAATGGCACCCAGAGGGACCTTGACAGGCTTAAGAGGTGGCCCTGAGCTAACCTCATGGAGTTCAAGAAGGCCAAGTGCAAGGTCCTGCACCTGGGTCAGGGCAATCCCAATCATAAATACAGGTTGGGCAGAGAATGGATTGAGAGTATCCCTGAAGCACCTCTTCTGTGAGGACAGGCTGAGAGACTTGGGATTGTACAGCCTAGTATCCGGTGAGATCTTACATCAGCCTTTCAGTACTTAAAGGGGACGTACAGGAGTATGGGAGGGGAGCTCTTTATCAGGGAGTGCAGTGATGGGACAATGGGTAGCAGTTTTAAGCTGAAAGAGGGGAGATTTATATTAGATATTAGAAAGAATTTTTTTCCTGTGAGGCTCTGTAACAGGTTGTCCAGAGAAGTCTTGGCTGCCCCATCCCTGGAGTTGTTCAAGGCCAGGTTGGGTGGGGCTTTGAGCAACCTGACCTAGTGGAAGGTGTCCCTGCCTATGGCAAAGGTGTTTGGTCCGGGGGAACTTTAAGGTCCCTTCCAACCCAAACTGTTCTGTGATATGGAAGATAGCTGTGGAAGCAGGAACTTATTGATTCTCAGCCATCTCACAACCTGTGCATTTCCTTGTCTTTAAGAAGTTCTAAAGTTTTCACTTGTGTGTTGTCTGGCTCTTTTGTGTACGGCTCTTTCACAGGTTACATGAGAAGGCATTGTTTTAAAAATTTTTGGTACTTTCCTACAGGGTTAAATGTCGGAAGTTGCAGATACAGATTGTAGCTCTTCTGTGTCTGTGTGTGTGTTTAAAATCAGAAGATTAAGAAGCACTACTGAAGATTTTATATATTTTCTTTCTAGTGGCAACAGAACCCTTGATAAAAGCAGTATATACCCTATACCAGCAAAGGAATCTCCTCTTTCCAGTTCGTACGTTGCTTTTGAAATTTTTTAGTAGAGTTTACCAAAAAGAAGATTTGAGGACTCAAAGAATCAGGTAAAAACGATTTGCTTATTCTTTTTCATTTTAACATTATATATTGATTTCAGAAGTTAGAACACTGAATTTCTGTGTGGGTGTGGTAAAGTTTCATTCTGAATCTGTTTTGGCACTCTGTCACTGAGATTTGAAAATGTAGATTTTCTGTGAGATTGAGATGTGTATTAGCCGAGTTATCTTTTTTCTTAACATGCTTACTAGAAAGATCTTAATGATTTTGAATTTAACTCAAAAGTACAGTGCTGTGAGTTCATTGTTACTGACTGTGTGGTAGTCAGTAGATGTGTAAAAATCGTGCAGCTATAGCCACAGAGCATTTCCATTACTTTAGCCTGAGGTTGTGGACTTGTGTCTTATTGCCTTTGGTGGTTCTGGCAGTGCCTTTTATAATTATTTACTTCAAGAAAAGTATTCTTCTCTTTTGGGTGTGTGGTTCTAAAGAAACTAGGTTAAAGGAAATGTTCCTTTGGGGTTCCCAGTTTCATGCATCTATTAGGTGTTTGGCTTTTTTCAAGTAAGATGAGATCATTCTCTATCGCTGCTATTGCACTTCTTCAGCTTAAGATTTGTCCAAATTGTCTTTAAGTCTTAGCTTTTCGAGAAGATATTTTTCAGCCAAGTCATCTGGTTCCAGCTATGTAAAATCCTTAAATACAGATCAGGCTGCATCAGTCCTACCTCATTTGAGAACTGCAAAGGGACTTAAGATTATACCCATGATAAATATTTCTGCTTCTGAGTAAAAATGCAACTTCGGGGCCTTCAGAAGTACTGGCATCCACTAGCAGAGTCAGGCTTTGGGAAAGTTATTCTGTTCTGCACCTACTTTGTTTTGTTAAATCTTAAGTTGTAATGCCTGAGTACACGTAACTAGATATTTCTGGCTATAGATTAACACTACCCTATAAATATTATAAAAAGTATAGGGAATTTACAAGACAGACAGGAAAAACACTTGGGAATATTCCATTCTCCTCCTCTTTTCAACCAGAGTGAAAAGATGTTTTTCATATTCATTTTCCCAAGGTTACGTGATCACTGTTATCTGTACTTACCTGGAAGTCTTGAGCATCTCATCCAGTATCACATGCTTGTCTGTTTAGAAAGCTTTAACTTTCTGTCTTAGGACATCACAAATAGCAGTAGTTTTCCTGCTGTTCCTCTTAGTCTTCTACATCTTTAAATTTTGCAAATGAAGAATCAGATCAGCTGAATGTAATGAAATCCATGGATCAGTTGGATTGCCTGTGAAAAACCATCGTGACTGCAGGAGGTTCTGCATGACTGGCAGAAGACTGCTGTTAACCAATCTGGAAGAGAATCTGGGGAGTTTCAGGCTAATGAGCCTTCTTGGCTCAATCTCTGAAAAGATCATACAGCAGTTTGCTAGGAATTAGTATGTGAACATGTAAGGGACAAGCAGGTAATCAGGGGCAAGCTAGCATGTACGTCAGAACAAATCGTGCTTTACCAACATGATAGCCCTCTGTGATGAATGACGAATGGCTGCAGGGACAATACTTTTTGTTAGTAAGGTTGTTTGGTGCTGTGTTCCACCAGTTCTAGTTTTACATTCTGCTGTAAGAGGTATCTGAATTGAGAAGCAAGGTGTCAGCAAAAGTAGAATTGAATTTGAAAGTCTAGTGTAAAGATTAGTGGCTTGATTGAGGGTTTAAGTGGTATTGAGGCTGTAGTAGTCTTATAAACTGATAAAACTAACAGTAAATGGAAATGTTGCTTTGCCAGCATACAGTCAAGTTACACAGATAGTTTCTGAAAGACTTGAAAATACGCAGTGCAAAACCTATGGATCAAAGAAATGCTTCTGATATAACTGTAGGAGCCCGTTTCTTCTGGTAAAATCACAGTACTGCAGTTTATTGTAATTTAGTTGTACCTGAGATAAAAGCAATTTAGTCAAGACTGTAAAGAGTAAGTTCGGGTTTTTGTTGTTTTGGCTTGGTTCATGTCCCTGCCACCTAATTTTCTGTCTTTCTTTAGAAGTCGAAGTAAAGTTTTATCTCGTTGGTTGGCTGGCTTACCTCAACAACTTGCTCTGCTTGGCTTGAGAAACCCTGAGCTTTCAAATCAGCTGATTGATATCATTCATTCTGCTGCTTCTCGTTCAAACAAGGAATTATTACAAAGTTTACAAGCCACTGCTGCTCGAATATATGGTAAGACTTCTTTGGTGCAGAATAATGAATTTTGTCCCTCACTTGACAGGGAGGGTACAATGTGTGGAAAATACTGGTGCTTCCTATATGAGTGAAAAATCTATGAGGTTCGACACAAAAACCCCTGAGGCTGTGCCCGTAACTCATTTTATTTAACAAATTAAGAAAATGAACTACCATCACCTTAAAAATGGTTCCCTTCTGCATACGATGCTGCCAGGCATGAAAGCAGATCTGCAGATCATTTTCTGGGAAGCTGTTGAGCATCTCTGTTGTTTTTGCTTTCACATCTTCTGCAAACAAAGCATGGGTGCCTTTGAGCACTGACTTGATCTTTAGGAAGAGGTAGAAATCGTAGGGAGCCAGGTCTGTCAAACAGGGTGGACGTTCAACCACAGGAATACTCTTACTAGCTGAAAACTGCCTAACATACAAAGTGTTTTGGGCTGGCACACACAGCCTTTTTCGAACCAAGGATAAGAAAACATCTGTATTTGAACAGGTATCCACTTGTATTGAGTGAAGCGATTGCATTGAGCCTTGTCTCACTGCGACAGGTTAGAACGTGTTCTATAACTATCTTTTTGTCTCTCCTGTCCCACTTCTGGTTCCCGAGCTAAGGGATTTGTCTTGGGTTTTTTTTGTGTCAGACCTCATATGTGTGTGGGGCAGGGGTGGAGGTTGATTGAGTACCTCATAATAAGGGTTAAAATGAACTATATGTGTAATTTCCTAAAAGCTAGTAAAAAAATAGAATCCTTAATTCTATTTAGCAGAACATTATTGTGATAGACTAGAAGTTTTAGTTTTGCTGAAATCTGCTTCCTCCCTTTTCCCTGCAGCGTTAATTATGTTGTCCTCCCTGCAGCAAGCACTGTAGGCTCTTAACTAAATAAGAATAGTTAGAAAAGAGTGGGGTCCCTGCAGGATTGTTGCCGTGCTTTGCATGAGATGCTTATGCTTTGGAATTGTTACGGAGTGCGACTGTGTGTGCGTTGAAAAGGCGCTGATTCCCTGTCTGTGTGCCGGCAGATCCGCTGGAGGGCACGCTGGTTCTGCTGCCGGCAGAGGCCCAGCGGCGGCTGGTGCAGCTGGTGTACTTCCTCCCCTGCCTGCCTGCAAGCCTGCTCGCCTGCCTCAGCCGCTGCTGCATCATGGGCAGGATGTCCTCAGAGCTGGCTGCTACCCTCATCGGGATTCTGCACATGAGGTACAGCACTGAACGTGCATCGTCATTTACTGTTAAAATAAAAAGCTGTGAGCGTTTATTCATTAAGTGTGAACTTTTTTACTGGTTTGCACAAAAGCCCAAAAATACAGCTTGCAAGAATTGGCGTCATGGAGAAAGTTAACACTTCTGTCAAACTTTACTCCTAGTCTTTCACTTCACCTCTGTTTTTACATGGTCAGATTTTCTCCTTTGCTTGATAACCATATCAGTTACCTCTAAGGCTACACGCTGTTGGGCACTCTCTGTGCAAAACCTCTTCACTGGTGGTCTTTGCTCTGCCACTGGTTGTAGCTGTTCCTTGTTAATACTTTGACCTAACGCTGTAGTGAAAAATAACCAGTTTGTCTTCTCATGTTCTGCTTTCTTTTAGGTTTTTAAAGCTCACTTTTCCTATAATTACCGCACTTAAATAGCCAAATCATAGTTGCTGGGCGCGTGTCTTGTTAGAAATTATTCATGCTTTTGTTAGTTTTGTTCTGGCTTGAAAGAGGGTAAGTTTGCCTGTGAAGCCAGGGAGACAGACTGCTGCTCCACTTGAAGTGAGTGGAAGGCTTGCTGGGGTTTCACAAGTGTGTTTTGTTTTGCTCCTTTGGGAAAAATATACTTGCTTTTCTCCATTGTTTAAGATTGTTGAACCTTGGATGAATAAGCAGGATTTAAGCATATATGAATTATGCTTAAAGTGATATTTTTCTTAATACTTTATGGAACTTACACATTTTTTATTAAAATAGGACACAACATAAGTACTGTCACATACAGACCTCTTCATATCGCCTGTATAACGTGGATAAGGTGACTGATAGAAGTGATGATGATGAAACTTATAATATTCTATATAGAATATTATTACTACAGCAATGAAATTATGTCTAGTTTTTGGAAGGTTTGGAAAGGTGGACATCAAGTTCCATTTAAAAAAAAAAAGTGACATGTACTAGAAATTCAGTAGCCAACTGTAGCCAAATCAAGAGCAGTCATAAGCACTGAGGTTCTTGTTTTATTATTAGACCATATCAGATTTCTTAGTATGGAGGATTTTTACAGTAAAAGTTTCTAAAGATGATCAGAAGGCTGCAGGTGGGTTGTGGGCATTTGATCCTTTTGCCAGAAGACGGAAGAGGCAGCCAGAGGGTGGTGTTCCTACCAAAAGTAGGTAACGACGGAGGAGAAGGAGCAACTTTTCATTTTTCAGAGATGCAAAGAAATTATGATTTTCATTTATGGTATTTGGAACATGTTTTAAACAAAGTTGGATTCAGAGGTTGTGGGTATCTACCAAACAAGTCCATCTGAAATAGCTAGATAAAAAGAAAGTACTGACGTAGTTAGACTGAGTGTGGTTTCTTGTATTGATAAGCCCTAACAGTCCTCCTTTCAGGAGATTGCAAGTTCTGATGTAACTTAAAGAAGATATTATTCTTGTTTTTCTTTGATAAAACTGTTCCCACTCATTGAGAGGAATCAGTGTTAAAAGCAGGAACTTGATCATTTTTCGGAAAACAGTGCGAGTCTGTGGAAAGATTAAAACAAATCTTTTATAGACAAAGTGAGTGCAACAACATTGCAAATACATTCTCACCTATATAGCCTACTTCAAAACTTGTACCAGTTTTAAAGGGCTTATCGATGACACATTTTGTAACCATGGCTCAGATGGCTGAAATCTCTTTTGTGAGAGACTACATTTCTTTTCTTATCATCACAACTGTAGACTTTTTTTATCCTAAAAACTTCATTGTAGGATGCCTTAAAGAATTATAAAACCAAGATGATGTCAGGAATATTAGTGGCTGCTGAGGAAGATGTCAAAAAAAGGAAAAGTTGCTTTGGTGACTTAAGTGTGTAAAAATAGGGCGATAAGTAAAAATATTAACTTCTGGAGAACAGAAGGATCTGATTTATCTTCTTCCTTGGAACAAGAGTTGTATGGTTAAGGAAACAGTAGTAGATTTTCTAGCTATGAACCCTAGCTGGGCTTTACAAGCTTCATAACCTGTCATTGCACACAGGGTACGTGAGCTAATTTTCCATCTCTTATCAGAAAAGCCAGGCTGGATTATTTTGTCCAGTTTTGTGGCTTGCTTTTAGATAACAGTGTGGACAAACTGGATTTAGTTTAAAGGAGAACAGACAAAGAATGATCGTCTGTAAATTGTGATAATGGGAAATGACTGACAAACTGGTGTTGTTAGGCAAATAAGGCTAGGAAGAAGGGGGAACCATGTGTAAAAAGACTGTTGAAAATAAATAGGAGAATGCAGTTTTAGCAGGATTAGAAATATAGACCTTAAACATCGGAAAAAAATGTTTGGTTTGAGTGCTAGCAAGATTTTCTAAAAGCAGAGATGCACACTGGAGTAGTATAGTAAGGGGATATAAATAAACTTCACTGATACTTTGTCATATCTGATTTTAGGTATATCACCGATGGCAGAGGTAAATCTTGGAAGGAAGTAGAGGGACTAGGTAATTTCTAGTGATAGTTTACAGCTCTTGCATTGCTCAGAGTTAAACATGCAAGTTTTTGAAGTGAACAATACTATAACAAAACATATAATTTCACAGTTCTGTGCCACGCTCTGGCTCATGAATCACTTTATGTAGTTTTAGGGGATGATCTTTTGCATATCATACAAATTAGTATATCATGAGCCATCATTTATGAGTAAAACAAATATTGTCAGTAGATGGCACTGTTTTTCTTTCAGTAATTTTATGTTCTATTTGGTGAGGGGGAAGTTTTTATAAATCTCTTCTATGCCACCTGCTTATCTGTCATGCTTTAAATAGATTGTATTCAGGAGCGTCAGAGACTTGCTGCTGTATTTGGTAATCATTAGTAATTTCTTTAAAAGCCTCTATTTCCACATTATTCTGGACTCCCAGAACATGTACATTTTTACATGCATCTGAGAATGCGCACAGATACCCATGTATATTTGCCAGGGAGAAGCTTCGTTAAGGTCAATTTGAGTGTTCATAGGGATGATAATAAAGCTGTAGTGGTTATTCCAGGAGCAATCATTATAAACTCAAAGAACTCCTAGTTTTCTTTTTGGTTTGTGTGTAGACTATAAAAGTATATAGTAAATGTATCCAGAAGGCTTAAACCACAGCCCTGTTATGATATGGTAATATTAAATTATAATTATTGCATGTTAACTTTTAGAATTTCTTGTTGATTAGATATTAATCTAATATCCACATCTTATTTTTGCAGTAGTGAAATGAATAGCCAGGTGGTCTGCAGGAGCTCATTAAGTGAGCTACGATGGGCTCTGTGTGCTGAGAGTGAAGATGATGTTGATGGTATTTTAGTGGAAAAATTTCTGAGCCTGGGAGAGTGATTATGTGTACTATTAAATTATTAGGATGGTTCCCGACATGCTGTTGGTTTATATTCTCTGAAGTGATACCAGTTACCACAGGCCGAGGACCATTCTGAAAAGAAAGCTGACGTGCAGCCACCCCGTTTTGGATGCTCCTGTGAATGTGGCCAGATTTACACAAATAGATCTCTGTGCCAACAGATATTGTTGCCATTTGGGTCACTGGGACAGCTACAGCTGCTGAGCTTCAGGTGACACTGAGGGATAGAAGTTGTTAGCTTAATTTCACTGCTATTCTCCTCCAATGCCTGCCTTGTGCCTACAGTGTGGGACCTGAGATATAAGTAACTTCAATAAATCCAGGCAGGTAGGGTTCAGAGAGATGGAAGCATGGCAGGATTTTGGGGTGTAAATCTTCCGCCCTAGTCTTCTTCGTACACAAATAGATGAGGAAGGACATGAAGCAAACAGTCTGTGGCTTCAGACTGACAGAGGTAGCAGCTTCATGGAAGAAGAGTTGTCCGAGTTCTCTGTGTTTAAATTTACAGAAAGAAATGAAAGGGAAGTATTTTAGAAAGTCTTTGCATCAAATCTACTGGATGGATTTTTCTATGGTCTTTAGATGGTGCTATTTATATAGATTAGTATATCAATATACCGTTTGTCTTGTAGTGTGCCACATTTTTAAAAGAATTAAATTCAGTATTTTTAATTCATGATTTATTGGAATAACTGGTAAATAATGGAATAATAGTTTTCTGCTAGTTACAGATGACTGGTGTAAGGGTTGAGTGGGAATGTGTAACGTTTGGACATCTGGTTTGAAATTCCAGTCTTAGCTATGTCTTGATTGTGGAGTTGTAGTGGTTTCTTGAGGATGTGGGTGTGATAGGTATACAATTCTCTCTGGGAAGTGAAATCTATTGATGGTGTAGTACAGACTGTCATAAATTTTAGCAGTATTGTAGGTAGAGTTGGAAGGAATTTTTTTCTGTAATCCCTCTGCACCTACTTTCTGCATTTGTAGGGAAGATGGGGTACTTCCAATGATTTTTAAAGGAATGGTGAGGCATATGCTTTTTTCTGAGTACTTTTTGAAAACTGCCTTTGAGACAAATCTTTTCATCAAATACCAAAACCTCTCCTGTAACAGTTGCAGAGGAACATGGTTTATTAGGTTCAGTGTTTTTGTTTGCTACTTCTTAGTCACTGTGGTGATTGAATGGCAGATATTCTTGCATACGCATGTTTTTTTCTTCCCTTTTGTATAGGGTAGGATATTTACGATGATTATAGAGACATTATCACTCTCTTCAACTACCTGAAGGGAGGCTGTACTGAGGTGGTCTCCCAATTAACAAGTGATAGGATGAGAGGAAATGGCCTCAAGTTGCACCAGGGGAAGTTTAGGTTGGATATTAGGAAAAATGTATTTACTGAAAGAGTGGTGAAGCACTGGTACAGGCTGCCCAGGGAGGTGGTAGAGTCTTCATCCCTGGAGGTATTAAAAAAAGTGTGTAGGCATCGCGCTTTGGGACATGGTTTAGTAGTCATGGTGGTGTTGGGCTGGTGGTTGGTCATTGTGGTCTTAGAGGTCTTTTCCAAACTCAGTGATTCTAGGATTCTGAGTACTTACTGTGATTAATTCTACTGTATGATATATGAATTAAGAATTGCGATCAAATTAAGATTGTGATCAAATATATAAACTAGGAAGTTAGACTCCTGACTTTATGGGAAAAGTTCTCTGTCTCCTCATAACATATCTTGAGGTACAAATAAGGAAAACCTATTCTTTGTAATCACATAACTGCCATTTATTTATGTGCCCTTATTAAACATAATCACATAAATGCAATTTTTAATGTGCTTTTTTATGCACAGTAGTTGTGGGGGGTTTTTTTTAAGTTTTTTTTAATCCACTGGAACAGTGTGTCTGGAAATTATTTCATTCTAGAACAGAATTGGACAGCTAATGTTTCACTGCCAAGATAAAAAACAATGGGAGTTAATTTATGTCATTTCTCTCTTGAAGTGGAGTTGTCCATAAACGAGATCTCCAATGGCTTCAAACAGCCATTTCTTATTCTTGTGGGGCTCTTTCTCTGCTGGAGTATCGCAAAGAGTTGCTGTTTGTTTCTGTTGCTGTAGAAAAGAAGATGGGTGAGGACCATACAAATAAAAGCTGAGAGCTTTCTCCCAGCAAGGCATAAATTGTGTGGGAGGTCCTAGTCTTCACAGGTTTGTGATAACTCTGGGGGTAACTTGGATTCTGCTTGTTGTAAATGGACTCTGTCCTGAAGAGGTAGAGCCTTTAAAAAACTCCGTGGCTTTCCAACAATAATGAGGGATTTCAGCTGATATCTATCTCATCAAGCAGCCAGGCAGAGGCATGCTTGATGGTTCCTGTTATCCTCAGGAATCTAGTGTTTAGAAAGAACCGGGGTGGACATTTTAACGTCTGTTTGATATAAGGTATAAAATTCTGTGTCTCCAAATATATTACCCAGAGGTGTGTTAAAGTCATAATAGAGCTTAATTTTTTTGCAGTCATATCTTTTATAAGTAATTACTACTATTGCTTTGTTTACTCATCCTAGGTATGTGGTCTGCAGCCTTTGTCAGTGTAGATTGGGGAGGACAGTGAGAATACAAAATGTTGGTGACGAAGAGCCTATATGCTACTTAATTATAGAATTATTGAATGCATTATTTTAGACTAGGAGAGTATTATATTCCCCAAAACTATTTGCAAGCTGGAGAAAAACTGGAGGGGATATCGTAACCCCTTTGTTTTTTAATAACATTTATAGAGCAGTTGAATACAGTAATTCTCATACAGATAAGGTATAGAAAATCTTTCACAACAATATTTTTTTAAAATGAAGGCATAAGTGAAACTATTTTTTTACCAAAATAAACTAAGTTCTTATTTAAAAAAAAAAAAAGGAAGTATAAAATGGCGAAAAAAAGCACTTCCAAGTCTTTCAAGTAATTACAAATAGTACAAAAGAAGGTCAACTCAATGTGGCTTGGAGATTAACTTGCAAAGTATACATGTTTAGGGAAGTATAGTAATTCTGAATGAGTTGGTAAGAAAAATGTAAGAATAGTAAGATCTGTGTTGACTGTGCAGTGCTTTTTCTGACAATATCGTCACACTCCTCCATTTAGAAACAAAATCAAAGGAGGAAAGTATTAAAAAGGTACCAAAAACGCTTAAGGCACTATTGAATATAAAGTAAAAAGAAGAATGTGCTTTCCAAATGCTGGCATTTCCCTGACTGGGTGCCACTGAGGATGAAGGGTAAAAGATGGATCTGTTTTCCTTCCTGCAAGATCAGAAAGGACCTGTAGTTCTTGAGAATCAGATGTTGGGGTGGGTTACAGTGCATTCCTTCATCTACATCTGGTCAAGAAATTTCCTTTTCCATGCTTACTGTTATCTAAAGGTCTAGGACTTGAGAAAGGGAGAAGGCTAAACTTGCATTTAAGGACATGGCCCTCTAACTTTATCCCCAGGTGGCTGTTTGTAGTTTGATATTCCTAACCAAGGGGAAAAGAATTATGTTGCCGCGTTTACAATTGTACCAGTCAGTAAATGCCATTTGCTCATTAGTGAATGCTTCTTCTGATTTGTGCTCTTGTTTATAATGCGTAAGCAATTCTTTTCTTCAGACAATCTTTGCAACCTTGGAACAAATGAGTAGCTGACAGGCTTACTTTTAACAATGCATAGTTCAAATTGTTGTTTTCTTAAAATAGGGTTCACATTTTTCCCCAAATCCCTGGTAATTCCTTGCAGATGTTTGTTGTATTTTGCCACATCTTCAAATGAAAACACTTGATCCTTCAAAAGAGATAATGAAAGCTAAAACAAAAAAACTCATGCTAACAAACCGTTGCCTGCATATGGTAACCTGTTAGAAGAAAGGGAGATGAAAACTCTTCACTTGCTGTCAAAGTTTATGATCGAGACCTGTGCTACTTGGACCTAAGTTAGTGTGAGTGATGAGATGGGTACAGGGTTGGAGAAGTATTCAAAGATTCAGTTATTGTTTGGTTTTTGTTTTTAAAACAATTTCAAGGTCAGTTTGTTCCAGTCTTCATTTCCTGTCTCTTCAACAACTGGTATCAAGACTGAGAGTGCTGATCTTCATCGGGAATGTAACAAGAAACTGATGTGATTAAGTCCAGCAGGAACCTGAGTTTATACTTTATTGCAGCTGCGTTTCAATTTGACAAATTATTTTTCAGTTAAGCTAAACAGGAATAATCTATGCCAAAGCTGAGAGAAATACCAACATAGGGCTTAATAGTATTTTAAAAGAATGTATTTTACAGTAGTGCAAATATATGCCTGCACTGAAGGAAAATGTTTTGTGTATTTCTTCCATAAATGTGCAATAGCCCTAGTATAGTGCTTACAAATGGTTTTGCTCCTTCTGATGTATATTGTTGTTGATACATACACAGTTCTTAAAAATGAGAACATGAGTGTTTGGGATGTATTGTAACATACTTGCCGGGTTCTCCAGAATAGGTAATTCCATACTTGTTCCATTACCTCATATTCAGCAAATGGTTTTACATGTAAGCACAATTTTAAATGTTTGTCAGACAGTGCTGTTACTAGTTACACAGCTATGTGTCTATGTAAAACATGAGATGTTCATAACAATCATGTGAAGAGGCTGCTTAGAGGACATCTCTGTACACTGTTGTCCTAACGTGGTTTTATTCAGCTGAGCAGTGTTTCTGGGCTCAGTCAGTGACCCATGAGCAGTGTACTAAAGAATTCGAATGAAGTCCTTTTAGCTCTAGAGGATGATGCTGCAGGATCTCCAGGGAAGCCTCCTGCTCCTGATGAATATTGATCATAGCATAACAGTTTTGTCTTCATGAGAAATTCTGTCCTGATAGTAGACTCGCTGTCTTAGATGGTCATAAAAATAGGAAACTGAAAGAAAGAGGAAACCTTTTCTTTACCTCCTTTCTGTGGATCAGTAAAGATTTTTTTTCTCAACACAGTACCTGGTTGATCACAGTGGAAGATTTACAGGTCGTAAGGGTGTTGTCCTGCACATCTGTAGTCCTAGGTTGCGTGTGAAAACTCGGCTCCGTTTCATGCAGTGGACGCAACTTTTTTATGATCCTCAGTTGCAGTGTGATTATTCTGGTTATTGTGGAAGAACCACTTTACTCTGCTTGTCGTATTTCCAAGGCCTAAGCTGAACTCCTGGATTGGCAAAAAGAGCTGCTCAGCTGTATCCTGGTGAGCTGCAAAACAACGGAATGTGCATCTGGAAGGTGGTGGCATGTCATCTTCAGGCTGCAGGTAGATGAACTGACTGAATAGATTTGGCAAGAAAAGAAGAAAGATAGTGTAAACTTGATTAGCTGCACACTGCTATACTAAGTATTTCAGTGCACTAAATAACGTGACTGTTGTTAGTGGACTTTGTCACTTCTCTTTCTGGGTTGTTCCTGAATAGGCTGTTCAGCCCAGTGCCAGTACAGATCTCGTGAACCTTCAGTGATTTCCGTCTTCCACTGTAAGACATGATCAAGTTAGTTCTACCCACTGTTTGCTACCTTTTAAACCAATTATTGCATGAGGTAAGGACTTTTGTTCCTACGTTTTGGCTGCTTAGTTTTCTGGAATTCTTTTTCCTAAGTATTATAGGGTGTTCCTTATTTATGCACACCTACCTCTTAAGAGGATCCCTAAGAGATATGTAAGGCAAAAATTATTTTTTCAGAAAACATTGTCTGTTCCGAAGCAGGATGTAGGTATTGATATGTCAGCTAATTTTATCCATTGTTATACTGTTAATTAATTAGCCTAGTGTAGGCATTAAAGTTACAGAGCTTAGTTATGTGGAACTTACTTTGAAAAAAAAAAAAAAAAAGCCCAAAGATCACCACATTTGCCACTCCACAGTCTGTAGGTGTCCAGGGAGTTGTCAGATGGCAGGTGCTCACAGCTGCTAGTAGTTCAGTTCATCCTTGCCTTCCGTTGAAGCTCTTTTAAAAGATGAATGCCATTTCATCCTGGTAATTCCTGGTAAATGTTGTGCAGCAACTTGAAGTTACAACAGGTCGTCTTGAAGAGTTGTTCCGGGGTGGGAACCAGCACAGTTTCTTCTCTGATGATCAGAGAAGGGAAGAATTCCTGTCACTTCTGTCCTATAGCCTTATCTTGCTTCAGACCCGCTCTCATGCACTGATTGTCTGCTGGATACAGAATCTTGGGAAATTTCCTGCTCTTGGTGTTTTGAAGGACAGTGTTTTAGTAGTATTTCAGTAGTTAAAGCGCTTGCTGAGGATGCAGAAAATCTGAGTTCAGTGCCTTGATCCAAGAGGGAAGGCTGATTTCCTTTTTCCTAACACAGTGACGTAGGTGTACTTAGTTTAATAGTATTTAAGTAAATTATATTAGTTTTATTAAATTT
Organism: Cuculus canorus; assembly: GCF_017976375.1. Classification (NCBI taxonomy): domain Eukaryota; kingdom Metazoa; phylum Chordata; class Aves; order Cuculiformes; family Cuculidae; genus Cuculus; species Cuculus canorus. The sequence goes on along the minus strand of NC_071402.1, from coordinate 64,726,211 downwards.
TCACTGAGGCCTGGAATACAGTTAGTTTTTTTCCAGGAAATGAGTGAATCAGCTGGTGGCTGAGCCTATGAATATTTACATATTCTGTGTGGAACAGAAGTATCAATGGAAGAAGTAGAGAGGAAATTACTTTTAGAATGATTTTATAACATGGAATTAAAGAAACAGTTGTGGAAGACCTTGGTTTGAAATCTGTGATCAGTGGTTAATAAAATAAATTTAAAGTGGGATCACTTAGCACAGTCTCTGTTAGGTTAGGTTTCTCAAGGTATTCTGTTGAAAATGTTTAAATATTTCTGTAATGCATCAGAATGTTCTCTCTTGTGGTGGTGGAAGCGCTTTCCTGGGAGGTGAAAAAATTGGATTTTAGTTTCCTCGAACAGAAAACCCAGACCCCTGATCTTACTCTTGTAAGTTCTGTAACCCTCGCATTTATGAACAAAAAAGTGATAGTATCAGTGCCTCAGAAGAGCTTTGAATCTTGCATTTGCTTTCTCTTGTTTTACTTCAAAAATACTTGAAGCCTGAACTCTGGGGTTTGTGAGATTCATTACATCTTTTTCAATTTTATTGCTGACCAACAATAACAAAATAAAAAGCCAACCCAAATCCTAAGCAGAATTTGCTGTGCTTGATAGGTACATTGCTCTCTCAGGAGTCTGAGCAGTGTGCTTTATGGGAAGATAAGTGGAAGGATAATTTCTAAAACAACTGCAGAAACATTCATCAGTGTTGTGCTACCAGAGACCTCTAGATAACCCAAAGACTCCCTGTGACTAAGTCAGTCGAAACCAACACCTTAAACTTGAACCAGGAATCAGTTCGTAGCTAGTTTAGGTCAGGAAGCATGAAGACAATAGTTTGTAGTTGGGAAATAAACAGTTGTGCATGAACTGCAGTTCAAATTTTTTGCAAATGTGTCAATATTTTGCAAATGTGTGATTAGCCAAACCTGAAAATCTCAAGGGTGGACAAAAGTAGTGAGTTCTGTCTGGAGTTAAAAGAAAGATAGCAGCATGTGATAAAAGGAATGCCTTGCAGAGTTGCTGTGACTGAGAAATATTTGCTATGCTAATGGCAAGAGAAGCAGTGATTTCTAAGTTAATTAGATTCAGCTTTTCTTTTAATACCAGCTGGTGTACAGAGCAGGTTACCTAAAGGTGCAATTCTAAACCTCAGTAGAGAGGTTCTTGTGGAGAGACGATAACCTTATGGAAATTACAACACCCTAATTCATCACAGTTAAAGTGGGTTCGGACTAGCTGACTGGAGAGGTCTCACTCGTGTGCAATCTAATAACAGGTTCCCATTGTCAGTAAAAATTTATTCAAAAAAGGGAGGTTATAATATGCTTATTACTTCTCTTCCACCTATAAATCAGATTTTTAAGTAAAATGTCTAACATAATTTACAAGCATCTTGAAAACCTGTCTTAAAAGTGCACATAGTTCTTAATTATCTATGATAGTCTTAATATATTAAACTAAGGTTTTTTTGAGATAATTTGTAATGCATTTGTAGTACATCAATATCCATTCTAGAATTAAATTGCTTTTGTTCTGTGTTCTTTATCTTATTTCTGATTTCTTTTAAAGTGGACCTCAAAATTGAGCAGCTGTAACTACATTATAGGTCTTTGGGAAGGACACTGGTCTTGGTCTTAATTTATGATATATCTGTAAGTCCCTTATGTAGTCTTTGAATACATGATCTCATGATGTTTTTTGATCCTACATTCTGTATTGAGTGCATCATGCTAAATGGAGGAGAGTATGTTATGCTTTTGTCTCTGCTATTTCAGTAGAAGGCTCCATGTTTGTCTATTGTGTTATGTCACAGTTGGAAAATAAGTGATTTCCCCTGCCCATGGCATTTTGTGTTGTGCTCAAGTATTTTCACAGCTGTAGGAGATGAGATGATATTTTTCCCGACTTACAGATGAGGAACTGAGACAAGGAAGAGATGCAGACATGGGTACATGAAAGTACGCACTAACATTAGAAATTCAGCATGAAATATTTGGGCACTAATTTTTCAGACTATTTAGCATTTACTGTCTTTAAAGCGAAGGATTTACTTCAATGTTTTACTTATGGCCATAAGTGCAAATGGAGCGGTAGAGATCGGATGGGGCTATGTGCTGCTCTTTAACATACGTGAAGCTTTATTGCTCCACAGCTGTTAACTGCCCTTTAGTCTTTTACTCACTGTTGAACTGTTGCAGGGGTAGCAGGAAGAAGGAATGTGAGAAGACTCCACTATGAATAACGTGGAGTTTTTTTCTTTTCTAAAAGTAAATTAATACTTCATCTGATGATACTTGGGGAAATGTGTTGTCACTGACTTCCTGTCCTCCAGTGTGAAAAAGTATTTATCTAGTATCTCATAGAACTTCTGCGATACAGATAGGAGGGTGATCTAGTGTAGTGCCTAAAACCTAATTTGTTTACCTGAATTTGTGAGCAAATCCTTACTTTTTTTTTTTAACCCTCTCATGCCTCATACTCTGTGCAGGTTATAGATGATGCAGTAGATAAGGAAGGAACAGGTCAGGCTGTGTTATCCGTCATTGCATAATCCTGATCGATCCATTCATCCATGATTTGAACGAGACATAGATTTTTTTTTTTAGAGCAAATATGACACATAATGTTATCACACAGTAAGGTGTATGCACAAAGAGGCCAAGCTGAAGACTGTAGGCAACTTTCTCTGTCACTTTCTAAATTGAATGCTAGATTATTTTTAACCTTAGTGCTCTTTTAACATTGAGGCTGCTTCTGTGTATGTAAGAGGTTTCAGCTTTTTTAAAAAAGTAAACTGTAACTGAATTTGGAGATCTGTTTTGTATGTGCATGTCTCAGTGTAGCTCTGCTTGTAGATGACTCTTATAACCGTTTAATAGCTCTACCAAAGTTTTGTGTCTTACACTGTCTCCATGTTTCCAGGACAGAACAGCAGTGATTCTCTCCGATTCCTCTTATGTCCACATTAGTGCCACTTGGCATCCTGATAGGATGCCTAAAATGCTTATCCTGTTCTGCAAGTGTGCAGAAAGTCAAATGTGTGTAGAAAAATTAAACTAAGTGTTTAAAAAATTTCCAGACACATAGCAATAGGCTTCAGGATAATCTTTTATGTCCAGGGATCCCCTGAACCTATTGCAGTTTGTATTTGCTAACCTGCAGTGAATCTGACACTTTGTTCAGTATCTTCTGGAGTTCATGTAAAAATTTGCATCCACCAGTTCTCTTATGGGAGACGTACAAGTCTGCTAACTGTCACCTGGCAAAGTATTTTTATGTTTTATTTTTTTTTAAATCAGATTCTGACTAACTTTTGTCATGCAAGTCACTACTTCCTGATTTGAGCTTATCACAGTTTCTTCCTAGTCTTCCGTCTTCCTGCCCAAGGTATATTTTCTTGTTTTCACATTTCCCTGATTCCCTTTGCAGCTTGCCATCTGATTTATCTCTTCCAGCTTCTTGCTTTCCCACCATCTTTCTCGGTGCTTGCATCACATTTTGCATTTCTTTGTCCAGTTAAGTCCTACATCCTCCTCAATCTCTCTCCATGTTCCCCAATGCTTATTTTGGCATAATTAGTGACTTCAAGTCTGACTCATGGTCCCTCCGCATTGGATTCAGGCAGCTGCTTCCCCAGTGCTGAACAGGCTTCATTCTTTCTTCTAGTCTATGGATTTAGTTCTTGTGTGAACATTCACCTTATGTAGAATCTCTAGGGAAATAAATTGCAAGAACCCTTGCTGATTTAGTTGAGAATGTGTGAAATCTGTTTGATCCTGTAATGAATTGGATTGGGACCTCCTCAGAAGCAGGGAGGAAATTTTCCCTTCTCCTGAGAGAAGACTACTAGCCACAGCCAAGGGGTTTGTCTCTGGAGAACTCAGTGTTGGCAGCCTTACAAGTGGAAAGAGATTGAGAGACTACTACGGTGTAAGTAAAGGAAGCAGTGACCCAAGCCTCAGTGAGGGGCTGAAGGTATCCTAGGAAATAAAAGGGACCATGCAGAGCTGCCTGGACCACAGAGTCACTAGGTCACCTGAAATATGCCTGGAAATAAGGATTTGCCATTAAGTATACAATGTGAAGTGGAAGCTTTATTTAATAAAGCCTTTCTTTGTTCTCTCTCGCCTATCTGTGATTTTCTATTTTTTTTCCTCCTAGAATTAATTAACCTACATGGTAGTCTGATTAAATCCTGATTTTTTTATTTAATTTCAAGAAATTCTGAAATTCCTGTTTTCTTTCTTTCTTTTTAAGTAGCCCCAGACACGTGCATGTTCTAGTTGTCATTTTTGTTAGTGCTGAAGTATTGTGGATGCCTGGCACAAAGGTATTCCAAATTTGACATTTTTGCACCCAAAACATGGAGCTGTAAAAAGTTTCTGAAAAAAAACCCAGGCTTTCCAGGATTTTGTTACTCATTTTGGCTGTTAGCAGAGAGAAATTAGGAAAAAGTGATCTGAGGCAGATACTTGCCTTGGCAAATTGTATTCAGAAGCTCTGAAATTTCGCAGGACTGTAAAAGCAGAAAGCAGCAATCTCTTACAGCAAAGATCCATAGTCCACAGTGCAAGTGCCAAGAGCAGCATAAAAATAAATTTGAATAATATGCATTTTGCATAATGTGAAGTAGGTCTGAGCTGCCGCCTTTTGAGGAAAGCATATCTGGGGTATTCTTGTTCCCAGCTCCTGGCTTCCTCTTGGTTCTGCACCAATGCACGGGCAAGATACTGCCGTTAGGTAGGCAGTGGTGGCTGTTTGCTCCCTATTTCTGCAAGCACGTATGGCTTCTAATTTGAGAAACAAAAGTAGGCTGGTGCTCTGCTTCTTACAGATTGTCCCTGAAAAGGGAAGTGTCAGGTAGCTTTGATAACAGGTTTGCTCCTGTCTTTATATATTGCTCCTTTGTGTGTTCTGAATCTCAAAGCGAGTTTTTAGTGTATTCTGTGTTCAGTAGCTTTAGCTACTCTTAATGTATACACTGAAACTGCTTTTAAATGTGATCTGTTGTTGATGTAAAGAATGGGATCAAAACTAGTGGATGTAATGAAAAATACAGCCCAGCTTTATAATATAATGACTTTTACCAAATAAGGGAAATAAAACTAATGTCATTTACTGTGTGTTGGCTGTCATCATTATATTAAAGATTATACTGGTATTTATGAAAAGCTGCTATCTCAGTAATTTAATCAACTTAACAATCTAAGCCTGTGTAAGGGTACAAAGTTCAAGATTACTTATCTTGAAAAGAGCAAGTTCTGGTTTTGAAGCTATTTAAAATGCTACTCTGACAACAGCAGTTAGCAACAGGAATGCTAAAATTAACAATTTAGTCATGCTAATTGATTGTATTGTGGAGGTGGGTTGTGAATTCTTAATTATATGGGTTTTAATAAATTATCTGCTATTGGTTTTGTGTAGATCATCCTTTGCAGGCTGGAAGTGCCAAGTGCAGGATAATTCGGTGAATGATGTGGACTATTTCAGCTTCTTGTTTTCAACCCTTATAGGTAATCCATGTGAATGTCATAATTCAGAATTAACAAAATGAAGTTTGTTTTGATAGTCAATTACTGGATGTAATTTAGAAAAAATGGTGTAGTAAATACTTCCTGAAGGTAACTCTAATCTTGTTACATATTTTTTCATATATGACGTTTTTTTATCTTGATCCGATTTTTGACATCCTATTTTTACCCTTTGCCACTTGGGCTGACTATTTGCATACTGTTTCTTCATTCTAGCAACTTTCTTTGGAAAGTATGAGGAAAACTTAATTTAGCATATGACACGAACAAGATTTTTTTTCGTAGATTTAAGTAAATGCCTTTTATTGGCTCGTAACAATATAAATGATCACCTCTGGGATTTCCTGTGGACATGCTTACGCTATTAAAAACATTCCATCAGAATAAAGTAATCAAAGTACGTTGAAGTGAACTGCCCAAGGTCAGCATGTGAGCAGAATTACTTCTGCAACTATATTCTTACTCACATATAAAAAAAGTTGTATCCTGCAGTGGTGCAACTTTGGGAAATTACAGTTGTTAAAATGGCATCGTATTACTGAGAAATACCTTCCTGTTACTTCTCCTGTGGTTAAAAAAAAAAAGTGTTGGGTTCCCCCCCCCCCCCATCAACTCACTCATAATATTCAGCTACTTTGCTTTCAAAATTACTTTTTTTTCCTAAAACAGTGAAGAGAGTGCTGTACTGGTAACTGAGAAAAAAAAAAGCAAAACCAAAGTGATTGTTTTGAGGCAGTAGTCGTGTTTTACTAAAACTAATAGCTGGCTAGAAATAATTAGCCAAATGATTTTTTTTTTTTTTAAACCCTGAGCTTATGGTAGGAGGTTACTGAGTGATTGTGAACACATGGTGAGAACTGACTTGCATGATCTCTTGGTTTTTTATTAGTTTTTAAAGATATGTACATGAAAATAGCAGCATAACATTGGCCTCACAGGATTTTTTAATACCACATTATAGTTTAAATGCTTATGCCACTGATTTTTCAAATATTTTTATTTTCTTTCAGAAGTCAGAATTTGTATTTTGATATATTTAATTTAAAATACCAAGCATGAGCTTTTAACAAAAAAATGTTATGCAGACATAATTTAAAAGACAGTATTTGTCAAAGATGCTGTTGAAGTAGAACAGTGCTTGGCTTGTTTCGTGATACTGTTGTACTGCTTCTTTTTCTCTAGGGTTTACAAGAGAGGAGTTGACTAGTCTCCAGGGCATTAGAGGAAAACCACACATTAGCCAGACACAGCTTTCACCTGTCCGTCTTTACCTAACTGATCTGGACCAGTTTTTACACCACTGGGCTGTGACAGAGGTAATACATCAACACTAATTCTAAATGACAGCATACAAACTCCGAGTGCTCTCTATCCCTTTTCCACAGATGCCTAAATCTTGTTGTGATTTGAGTTGAAAACAGAATGAAAAATATAATAGCTGTCAAACAGCAAATGTTTTTCTACAGCCATCAGATAGTATTTTGAAGGAAGCTGCTTTAAAAGGTGAATGTTCAGGCATGTAGTATGCAAAACAGTACTAAGGAAAAACATGAGTAGAAGCCTTGATAGAAAATTTTTAAACAGTAGTAAGATTAAGACCAGAATGTGCCTTGGCTTTCAAAAATAAATTGATTTTAAAAATACTGATTATGAAAAGTTCTCTTTGAGAATAAATTCCACTGTTAATTAAAAAGCACTTGCATTACATGAGATTTTAACTTAAAAGTAATATTAACTTGAATTGGTGATTATTTAGAATAACTTCTGATGCTTATTTTATCAAAATTTACTGGGATTAGAAACTTCACTGTGAATTCAGTTCCTGCTTTTAAGATCTGAAAGCTTAATTTTGCTGTTGATTCTAAAGGGATCTGAGCCACAGGATTTTTTTCAGAACGGCTGCATTAGTCTTCATTCTGGCTCAACTCTTCATTGCTTAGCTCACCAGAAACCACTTTAAGGTGTGAAATCATGTTCTAACAACATTCCAATTTGACAGTATTTATGAAATCTGTCATGAATACAGAAAGAGTGTTACAGAAGTTTTTAGTTGTGTGATTTATTCTGAGTTTTCATGGCAGTCTGTTTGGTTCAAGGAAGCAGTATAGTAATTTTTTCCTCTTCTAATTCAAAGTTTAAGTGATAGTCACTGAAACTAATGATTGTCTGAGGCGTACATTGCATGTGTGCTGTTATGTATTGAATAGTATTTTAAGCAAAGTTGTTATTTGGTAACATGACTGACACGTTTAGATATCCTGCCTTCAGTCAGTTGGCCTGTGGAGCAGCTAAACTTTCTAATTTGTTTCGCTTTGTCTCTTCTGAGCAGCAATGAAGCGATTTCTCACGGAAAATTCCTTTCTCCAGTACTGAAAAACTAGAGTGCTTTTGCTCCCTGTCCTGTACAGAACTGTTCTCTGTGAATGCACCAGAGGGACTGTTTCTCAAAGAGTTAGAGTAATCCCATAGAACATGTGAAGGATTTATGTATACTTTACCTGATTCTGAAAATGCCACCTCTTGTGTTGTCTTCTTTTTATTGCTTCTCTTCCACAAATCTGTCACAGTAGTTGAGAAACAAGAGGGCTATTTTCACTTAAGGACAGTGAAGTAGTTTGATTGTAGATAGCTTGCTTGTGCCTTTGGTTCCCAGTTGCAAGTTTGATTTATTTTTCCTACCACAGTCTTTTCAGTGTTTTGGTGCCATCAAGGAGAGTTGGTATTTTCAGAAACTTGGGACTTGCTTTTATTTAAGTACCTTTTCTTGGGAAAGATAAAAGTTGCTCTCTCAGGTTCTCAGAAGTGGATGGCAGTCATTAAGCAAAGAGATGGGTATCCTTAGTAATGAAAGAGGATTTGGATGTCCTACGGAGCATCGCGCAACTTCTGCAGTTCTGTGTCAGCGTGAGTCTTTTCTGGAGACTTAAGTTATGAAAGAGAGAAGAGGAACAAAAATCCCGCAGATGAAAAATCTCTGTGTGAAAAGCGATGAGACCTTCTATGCAACTTGATTTTAAAGGGAGCTTTATACAGCCACTTACTGCTCTGAGCTCGAGAAGGAGATTCGAGGCTTATATTCATGACCGTGTTCATGACTGTGGAGAGAGGATTTCCAGTGAACTGTGTTATGTCAGATACATCTAGGATGTGATTGGGAGTGGTCAGCAAGCATTTATGAAGGGCAAATTGTGCGCAACCAACCTGTTGGCCTTCTGCAATAAGGTGACTACCTTAGTGAGTGAGGGAGGGATGGTTTATGTTGACTTGAGTAAGGTTTTTGATGCTGTATTCCACAACATTCTTGCTGGCAAGCTGACAAAGAATGACTTAGATAAGTAGGCAGAGAGGTGGATTGAAAGCTGCCTGAATGATTGACCCAGACAGTTGTGGTTTTCATCAGTGGTGTGAAGTCCAGTTGGAGGAAAGTCAGGAATCAGTACTGGGGCAAATACTTTCTAGCCTTCATTAATGGCCTGAACAGTAAGACCAATTGCATCTTCAGCAAGTTTGAAGATAGCACAAAACTGAGAGGACTGAGTGATCAGTCAGATGGTTGTGCTGCCATTCAGTAGGATATGGAAAGGCTGGAGAATTGGGCAGAGAGGAACCTCACGAAGTTCAGTAAAGGAAAATGCAGATTGCTGTACCCAGAGAGGAAAAACCCCAGGCACCAGTAAATTCTGGAGGCTGACCAGCAGGAAAGCAGCCCTGCAGAGAAGCATCTTGAGGTTCTGGCAGACAACAAGCTGACCGTGAGCATGTAATGCATCCTTATGGCAAAATGTCCAACAGCATTCTGGGCTGCATGGGGAGGAGCGTTGCCAGCAGTTTGGGAGAAGTGATCCTCTACTCAGTGCTGGTGAGGTCGTATTTGCAGCAACACCTCTGTTTGGGGGCTCCCTAGTACAAGAGAGACATATGTGTATGGGAGCATCTTTCACATGAGGTGATGTTAAGAGAACTGGGGCTGTTTGGCCTGGACAAGAGAAGGCTCAGGGAGGCTCTTATCAATGTGTATAGATACCTGATTTGAGGGAACAAAGAGGATGGAGCTAGAATCTTATCAGTAGTGCTCAGTGATAGGACAAAAGGGCACAAATTAACACAAGTAAAGCTCCATCTAAAGACAAGAGAATTTTTTTGCAATGAGGGTGGTCAAACATTGGTATAAATAGCTCAGAGAAGTTATGGTGTTACCATAGTATGAACACACTCTGAACCTGGGAGAGGTACAGTGCTAGGTGACCTGCTCTAGCTGACTCTGTTTGAGCAGTCTAGAGGAACTTGAGGGGTCCCTTCCAATTTCAAAGATTCTGTCGTTCTTTGAAAATTTTTCCTCGTAAGAAGACAGAACTTCTGTTTCACCATTGACAAATCTCTTTATTTTTGTTTATAGAGTGTAATGAGATTCTCAGTATGGGGAGATTTTTATTTTTGGTAGATTGATTTTTGTTTTGGTAGATTGTTACACTTACATATGATCTGGAAGTCAAAATGTTCAAGTTAAATGCTTGCCAGCGGGACTGGTAGTACTGCAACGCTGTTCGGGGTATTCCTTGCAGGATTGCAAGGTTTTTTTCCGTGGAATTTGCAGATGGAAAAGTAGGGGAACCTCTTCTGTAGCTTGCTTTCCTATTAGAGAAGAATTCTCTAATTCTTTCCTCTTGCCTCTGATCTGATAATAATGGTCTCTGGGATAAACTTTATGTTCCAAATATTTTTATTTTTCCAAAGAGAAAAGATCTGTATTAAGACAACCACTTCCTTTTAAGAGTCACGGGATTCCATTAATTTTTCACTTGGCTAGTTTTGATTTTGGATGCAGTTGTAGATATGGTAAGCAATACATAAACAAAACTATGCTGAAGTTACCACTTGAAAAAAATTAGATTTTAGCTTTTATAGGACTGTTTTTTCTCTGTTTAAATATCTAACAGTGCTGTGTTCATTAAGTTTTAGGGGTTTTTTTCTTTTCCTTTTTGAGTACTGTTCTCCAATCTCAACCACATTAAGCCATATTCTATTTCATGTTAAATTTGTAAAGGAGACATTCTGGAGGCTGTAGGCCATAAAAACTTCGGCATTTGGAGGCTGGATCACTTGAAAAAAAAAATGCAAAGAAAAATCTTGGCTTGACAGAAAAACTTTTCAGTTCGAGATTTGCCAAAAGTTGCACAGGAATCCTTTTTGTAGAGCGAGTAGTTTCCATCAGGTATTAAACTAGCTACTCTACTTTCAAAAGAAAATAAAGCAAATCCCAACTAAAGACCCCAAAACCTAGAGCTGCAGCTTTTGGGAAGAAGAAAACTGCAAGCATGTTACAAAGATCTTCTAGAATGTCTTGAAAGGCAATGGGTTATGACAGCTTGAGGGAGAGTGTTGGAGACCTCTTTCTTCCAGGTAGACATAGTTCAAGGTGTTGGTGCTGTTGTTGAGAAGCTGGATGTCTTTCAAATTTCACTTACTTTCACAGCAGACTGTTTCTGCATCTATTTAGAGATGCTTCTGCAGTTGGAGAAATGCCTCTGCACTAGAGAGCTGTTTGAAAAAAGTACTCTAAACTAACAGATTGCCCAGAGAAATCATGGAAGCCCCTTTCCTGGAGGTATTCAATGCCAGGTTGCATGGGACTTTAGACAACCTCATCTACAGTAAGGTATCCCTGCCCATGGCAAGGGGGCTTGGGAGGAGATGGAGTTGGTCCTTTCCAACCTCAACCATTCTGTGGTTCTAATTAGAAACTTGGCCAGCTTCCCATTGAAATTTCTGTGTTCTGTAGAAAACTGTAGCTCTTTTGTTGGGGGGGAGACATCCAACAGTGAACAATTTTAAGGTTTTCAGTCAGCAAACAAAAGTATCAATGAGAAATCATTCATATTCAAATCTTCATAATGTAGGACTTAATTAGGTTAGGCAGGGAGTTCCTAAGGCGCAAGGTACTGGGGCCAGGTGTGTGTCAAGGTACACAGTGATGTGTCTGTGAAAGAAGGCTTTTATATCATGGGCTTCTTTCATGACATATCCAAACTCCAGTTCCCTTTTGGTGACACAATTTCAGAACCCAAATATTTTTTAGATGTGACAAAAAAATAATTGAAATAAAGAAATGTTACAGTAATGTTACCCAGCTTGGATTAGTCACACTTTTGGTGGAATAGAGTAGAGTGGCACAGCTTCTGAATGCTGAATCTTTTGTACTTTCCCTTGCTGGCTAAGGAAGTATATGGTCATGCCCTAACATTGAGCAAAATATTTGTAGCAATTTAAAATACCCACTAAGTAAGAAGAGTCCTCTGTTGGCCACAGAGCAGGCAGCACAGAGTCCTCTACTGTATCTTGAGAACTGTTCACTTAAAAGAATTCTGATTGTATCATTGTAATTCAGAGTTTCCTCATAATGGAAAAATATTTTTTTGTAGATGACAAAAAGGAACTTGTGAAATAAGAATTTGGCAGTTTGGTTTCCTGTGAATAAATGAAACTAGTGATCAGATTCTTACTATTATTAGTCTTTCCATCTTCCTTTCTTCCTTTCCGCTACTAGTTTTGTCTAAACCAGTGCCCAGTTTTTGACTCTGCGAAAAGAATAAGGTTCGAAGTACTAGTTACCTCTAAGGTTATGAAAATAAGCAGATGGAAGATTAAAAAAAAAAGCTCTAGATTAGGGTTAATGGCAGTTAATGTGGGTTTTGCATCCTGCTTGAAAAGCCAGCTGTACATGCACACCTCTGGAACAGGCTCAGAAGGTGTTGTGAGGCAGGGGTAGCTGGGATTGCAGTGCTGAGGAGATGGGAAGGCAAGGAATAAAAGGTCCCAGGCGTGAATCTGTAGGTGGCTATGACTTGTTGGCTTTATTGCTCCCCGATTGACATTGTTTTCAAATACAAAGGAAGGCAATCCCAACTCTCTGTCTCTAGCTAGCTGTACTGTGCACTGAGTGGTACGTATTTCTAATGGTATTGAACTGTAAGAGGGAATTCAATGTATGTCATATGCATGCCAGAGATGTAGAAGAAGAGAATACATGCCTCTGGAGAAAGAGCAAGTTGTGTGAAGGAAGAGAATAACTTGAGGCACTTTGAAATGGCAGTTTGGACTTCTAAGATGTTAATAAAACCTGTGCACTACGTAGTACGTGGCTAACTGTAGTTGATTAAAAGGCCAAACAAATGCACTTCTGATAGGGATTAATGCTTTTAAGCGGTTTATAACAAAACCTGTTTTGAGATGGATACAGTTTGTAAATTTTTTTGTCTAGAGAGTAGTAGCTGTTACAATGGAACTCTGAAGCCATGTTATTTTTTTAATGGAATTGTTTAGATAATGGTGATTTTTCACTTAAGGAGCAATGCTTAAGAAAAGTGTCCCTTTAAATGCTACTTTGCATAGCTTTAAAGGTTAATCTTCATATTTTGTCTAAAAGATACGTTAAATGTGGAAACCTTGGATCCTCTTCTGGGGCAACTTCTACTTAAAATTACTTCTGCCTTATTAAAGCCAATTATTTAAAGTCATACCCCTGTAGCAGAAATAGATGGGGCTCCAGAATGGATGGTTGCAGCCTTAGGGAACAGGCTTCAGTCTTTGCTCATTTTAACTGTGCCTGTAGTGTTTGTCTGTAATATTGTTCACTCCCAGTAATTGAATTGCTCTGCCAGTATTGAATGAAATAGTGCCAACAGGAATGAACAGTTTAACGAGGTAACCATGTATACATGATAATTTCTGTTGTAATATTTGACGTTTGTGATGCTTGAATGTTTCGGAGGGGAAAAGCAAATGATAATTTGAAGGTTCTGCTCTAAGTTGAGGTTCTAGAGTTATATTGAGCACATAGCTGACTTGAAATAAAATACACAACAAAATATTTAAAATGTGTAAGAGCTAACACAAGGGAAGATCAGCCGCTTTTAAAAGCGTCTTGAACTAAAACCTCGGAATGTAATGTACTAATGTGTGTCAAAACTGAAGACATCTTAAAAGTGAAATAGAGTTGGGATTGCTGTGTTTCCACTGATATGCTATGGAAAATTAACAATAAATGAATATAGATAGCAAGTCAATGCATGTAAATTAAAAGCCCTGCTGGGATCTATGTCTTGAGAAGTAAAAGGTGGTGTTGCAGCACTGTAGCTTAACTTCAAGCAAAGATTAACACTTAAAAAAAACCACTAAATTTTTAAAATGTAGATTTTGAGTTGAAGTTCCGGTAAGATTTCAACTTGTTAGCATTATTGAGATTTCCAGCATAGAGTTACACTGGGGAGAAAAAGCAGCTGATCTGAGGGTAAATGGTATTCCTTCTGAAGTAGAAATAAGGTCTAACTTTTACCTCTTTTAAAGAGGATCAAAAAATGCTGTTAGCCTGTTCATCTTCTGTGAAATGACAGTGTAGCCAAACTTTGTTTAGAACTTAAAATAATGTTGTTTTTTTTCTTGCAAAGTACTGCAAATTCTAAAGAAACAAAAGAGAAATTATATACATAAAAATAATGCCTCGTAAAATTTATAAAGGTCTTTTTCAAAGCTCTCTTCCATAATAATTTTCTTAACACAAAAGTCTTAAAACATAAGAAAAAAACCCCAATCACAAAACCAAAACAGCAGAGAAAAGCACAAAACCAACCCCTAAAAACCACTGTAAGAAAAAACAAATAAAACTCAAGCGCAAAAACACAAACTCTTGAAAAAACTAACTTCATCTTCAGGCCAGTGCTGTGTTGTACCTGCACCATATGCTTCCAGCATATATTGCAACTTTTACAGCTGGGAGCTCACACCTTCCTGCATGTAACTGATGTGGATTAACATCTCCACAGTTACTGTGTGTTATGCTATACGTTCACCTCCTAATATTCTAATATCCTAATATTCAGGCTTGTAATACCTGAACTAAATTTGCTCAAAAAGACAGGCTTTGTGGATCAAGACCTAGCTTCCTTAAGTATATGGTTTTCTGTGTTTTGAAGTCTCTTCGTTTGGCAAAGGTGAATTTGGCAGGTTAATTTAGAGACTTGTACATGAGATTTTCCTGTGACCATCTTGCATGTGGTCTGAGAAGGAGGCATCCATGAGGAGGAGGAATTGGCTGTGCTGACATTTTATAGCTGTGGGAAAGCTGCAGAGCTATGAAAGAGGGGCTTGCATGATGGCTGCAAGAAGATGAAACAATAGCTCCTTGCGTAGCAAAGCTATTTCATTGTGTCCTTTCTTTTAATTTTGTTAGTAAGGTGGCTTTGAGAAGAGAACAAGACCTATGCCATTTTTCAGGTATGGCTTTGTCTGCTCCTGGGTAGTACATTAACTGTTGAGCGTAAAACCTGGGTTTGCTGACAAAAGAATAATGCTTTGAGGAATGTCTGTCACTTAGGCAGTAAGATTGTCTCTAGCCCGTAGTTCTCTGCCTCCTCGCACAAGGTCTTGCTGATGTCCAGATTTAAACACATGATCAAATTGTTGCACAGGAGGTGAGCAGTGGTGATTGTCACTCATGTATTTGTGTCCGCTGGCAGGTAAAGATAGCTTCGCTTGGATTAGTTGACTCTTAATGCAGGTTTAGCATCAGCCTGCGTACCACAGCCAGGAGTCTGCAGACAGGTAAATCACCGCAATTCAACAGGTGCAAGATGAGTTTGTATGTTGCCGTTATCCTGTTTCTGAGCCAGCAATTGGACATGAATTGCATTTCATAATCCTTCTGAGTCTTTGGAAATATGTACTTTGTCAAGATGCAAGGGACATTGTATGTTCTTAAGCACTTGGAATGCTTAAACAAGTTTCTGTATTCCTTTTTTTGCTACCCTGAATGTAAAATTAACCCCACAGTATTTTTTTTTCTCTCTCTTGCCCACCTGTGTGATGTTCTCCTACAGACTCCGTTCCTTCTTTTTGACTTTTTCTTTTTTTAACCTAGGTTGTTTTGTTTTGTTGTGATTGTGTGGGGGTTTTTTATCTTGTTTTATCTTTTTTTCTGGAGTCACTGAATCAGGAATACCCTTCACATCCACCCCTGTGAGCGTAGCCAAGGCAGATGAACAAAGATCTCTTGTTGTACGTAGCTTTCTCAACAACTCAGGGCACTGTTAATATTGCCCTGTCAAATCAATTTATTTCAGAAAGAGAAGCAGCACCTGTCAAGGGAGTACACCGTCTGATAAGCTAGGGTGCTTCAGGGGAAGCTAGCCAAGATTCAGACGACAAGCTTCATTGCCTGCCCCATCACCTGAAAACTTCTTGTTTTCTACGCTCTGCAGTAACATGTTATACTGGATAGAGTCCAACTCGAAACAGTCATTTCACAAGGGCTTGGGAATTGACTGCAGAACAGCCTATTACATTTTAGTTACCAATGTTTGAGGTGGATGTCGATGCGAATTGAAAAATATATTTTAAAGTTCACATTAGGATGTACTGTCTGGTGTGTGCCAACTTTCTTTTTTGATAAAATCACTTCTCTTGGAGTCTGAACTGTCTTTGCTCTGACTCAACTGAGTGGCTCACTAAAATAATTGATCCATTATTTAATCCGCTTGCTTGGTCTCTTTCTGTGCTTCCACTTGTGCGTGTCTTCAGAGGAAGGCGAGTGTTTTCTTCGAAAAAGAGAGTACTTCATAGCATGATTAAGGTTGAAATTATATGCAGATTTCCCCTGGAGACTTCCCGATAAAATGTTTCCCTTGAGGGGAAGCATTAAGTGATCTGGGGAGTGGGAACAGTTAAACAAAACATCACTCTCATTTGATGATTTCTGTGTGTTCCTGTTGCCATGAGGGCTCAGGTTGACTCTGGGATCCCTCAAATCCTACCAGCTCTGCTTTTTAGGGAGTGGAGAGCATCTTTTTAATCTTTGGATAAGCAATTTTAAGCTGCTGAATTCCTCTGCACATTAGAGCTATGGAAAACCTGTTTCAGATTGGGTGGAGAGTCAGTTAGGTTGGATGTCAGCAGCAAAAATGCTTTTAACTCATGCAGTTAAAGAGGAAAATTGCATGCAACTTGACCCACCTTTTGACATCCAGTTAATGGCATGGGGATAAGTAAACTGAGCAAAGCTGGATTTCTGAGAGTGTTTTCTGTGTCAATGGGCCAAATGTCCAAATGGGCAGGCAGTGTCCTTAGTATCTGTTTTGGCCGAAGGTACGGTTTGCAAGCACCTAGCTACCTTCCAGGCATGTTTGCAGTCTACTCCGTGGTCTGAGGATTTCCTGAGTGTTCCTGGGCTGCCTTCCCAGCCTGACTGGCCACTGTTGTATGCTTTCAATATGACAGACAAGGGAGCCTGTGTGGTAATGATTGTTCGAGTATTAGTGGGGAACCTGCCATTGTAGTTGTGTGGCTCATTAGTATGATTGGTAGTTGGGCTTGTCTGATCAATAAGGTTTGGTTTGAAAAACTGCCAGTGGATTACAGAGCCTGTGGTATTGGTTGTATGTTGCTAGCCATTAATCCCCATTTTAAGAGAATGCTTTTCTTTGGCTTAATTTACTCAAGTGGCTATTCAAACAAAATGAAAAAGAAACCTCTAAACCCAAACCTGCTAAAAAATACTTGTCTCAAAAAGGTATAACACACCCACCCCCAATCAGAAATGCTTGTTCTCTGTCCATTTACTTGAGTAATATTCTGAAACAAAGCTACTCTGGCTTTAGTCCATAACCAATCTGTGAATGCGCCAACAATGTGATAAATGCTAATCAAATGTAAAATAATGAATCAACTGTGACATTTTATTATGGAAATTAAACATCATGCAAAACCTTGCCTAAGGAAAATAAATTGTCAGGAAAAATACTAATTTTCATGTGATAATTAAGTTTTCTTTGCTTTTCATTTCCATGTCTAATAACGTTTTAGTTTCACTTTTTATAACGGGCATTTGTTATGAAAGCCATTTCAAGCAGGATTTAATTTATGGAATTGAAAAGGATCGCCACTCCCACTTAATTGTAGGAAAATAAAACTGGACGTAGGGCATGATTGTGCTATTTTGAGGGTCAGAAAGATTTAAAAGGTTGAAAAAACTAACTTGCCAATGCACTTTACCACAACCCTTTTAAGAAAGTATGCTGCTCTTCAGTGGTTTGATGCCCATTTTCCATGCCCATTCTGGAAGAGTCTTAGTGTCAGTGCATTGTACCAGTTACAAAATGTTCTTGCAACTTGTTGTTCATAGGGAGAACCTTGGTGGGCTGGTAGGCCTGTTCTGGGGGCATAGACCTGAGAGAGAAATATTGATAATGGTTTCATCAATAATGAAACCTTAGTTTGCTGGATGGACCTGGTGGGTTTGCCTTCAAAATCTTTAATTTGTTGGCCTCATGCGTGTATGTATTAAATTAGAAGGGATCTCCCTAGCTTACTGGGTGTAGTGTCCCGTGCTCGTGCATATGCCATATTCCTTTTATAAACTTCCTGAGCTCTGTCTTATGGGCAACAAATGTCTCCTGCATTTCCGCTTTCATGATCATCCTCCCTAATTTCCATCTCATTCTGCATTCCCAGCCAGCTATGATAATCGCTATTTTTTGTTGCTGTTTGGTTATATTTGTTTTCCTGCAGTAGTTTTCACCTTGTTGTATTTGTAAGTGGCAATAATATCCTTTCTGGGGTATAGTTTTGCCAGCCTAGGTAGGTTAAGTTCTTTCTGTTGACACCTGTAAGACAGGATCTCTGTTCTTTGTGCAGTTTTTCAATGTCCGTTCGTTTGAATTTACCTTCCTTGAAAATAATGATTGACTCCTGTTTTGCACAGCATGGCAGAAATGGTCTAAGTAGGGTCTTGTGGAGCCGTATTGAACAGCCAATCTGTACTCTGTCTGATCACCTTATTGTGATTATCTTTATTTTTCCATCCTAAAGTTACATTTGCCCATTTCATGGTTGTATCACCACCACCTTGTAAGTCAGTTGTTATGCACAGAATTTTCTCCTCATTTCCAGCTGCTAAAACTCCTAGTTGCATGCAGAGTCTCTGAGTGCATAACCCGCCACTTCTTTTTCACTGATTTTTTTCTGTATCTGTTATTCATCAAACCCATGTGATCTTTTCTATAGGTTAGTCCAGTCCTCCTGTCATGGCAGCATTTCTCAGCTTGAGCTGTCAGCCGACAGTTTTCATCAGTGTAGCTTTACCTTTTGTGGAAGTGTTACTCATTAAAATACTAGGTCAAATGGGCATCTGAGTTTGTCCGTGACTTGACAATCCCCAGTAGTAACCTCTGTCTCAGCTTGTCTTTATTCCTTGATTCTGCTGCTACGCGAATGTTTTGAGTGCATTTCTTGGGACTGTTCCAGCGTACTTCATATTTTATCACTTTCAAATTGCACTGTACAGAAGCAGGATTGTACCTAGGGTGGAGTGCAAAGTTTTACTAATATTATATCTTTATTAAATAAATACATAGTACAAATAAAGGTATTCAGTGCAAGAGGATCTATAAAATTGTTTTTTAAATAGTCCTACTAGGCAAACAAAATGCTTGCACAATTACACCTGTAATACTGATAAGAAATACCTGTATTTGGACAGTTTAAGCAGGACTAAAAGCACACGTGGCGATATAACTTTGAAAAAGACTGAACACACTTTTATATCACCACAAATGATACTGCTGGGCTATTTCTTTTTAAATCACCACTGTTACCCACATTACTTAGGATTGAGTTTTCAAACCACAGCACCTTGAGCTGCTGGTTCATTTCCTAAGCTTTCCTTTCTTTGGGGTGTCTCTTCAGCTGGGCTATTATTTTTGACACAATATGGGTGATGTTTTTCAATTTTATCATTATCTCTTGTTTAAATGTCTTGGCCTGCCCTAATTCAACTTAAGTCTCAAAACCAGGATGCTACCACAAAGTTTAATCTCTCAAGTCAAACCATTCTGTGAAAGCTTTCTTCAGTTCTTTATTCAGTCAGCAAGGTACCTTAGAGGAATGGTTTTGCATAGTCGAGATACTTGTAAAACTTGAGCACTTAAATCCTTCTCTCCCTCAAATGTCTGATCTTGCTGTTCTTTCTGATTCCCGAAAGCACAAACAGAAGATTTCATTCTTTATGTAGTCGTTCTTCCATCTTCCTTGTCCTTAGCAGGACATCACAATTCCTCATGGTCTCATAAGGCCTTCATACTGTGTGCGTTGCTTTCTGGAGGCTTTAGTTTGCACTGGTGAGACAGTGCAGTGAATGTAAGCAAAGGGAGGTCATCCAAGCTCTCTGACTAGTTTGAAAATTATAGGAAGAGGTGGAAAGGAAAAGAGGAACAGAGAAAGCCATCTGCTGAGTATTGTAGGACAGCTTACTAGTAGTTCTAGAGCTCTGATTTCTTTGTCTTATCCAGGAGCCATGTAGTATTTCATGGGGGCTTGGTCAATTCTTCCCCTCCCCAGCCCCTGGTCATTCTCACCCATTTAGTATTTTTACTAAAAAATAAGATTTGAGTCTTAATTTCACTCTTTTTTTTTTCTAAAAAAAAAAAAAACAAAACCAAACTTGTTCTATCATTCCTCTGGGGAGCTGCAAAGTTTGTAAGCGCCTGACGATGTAAGCACCAGAAAGTTTTTGGCAGTTCATAAAACAAGATTTCCCTTTGTAATATAACAATTGTTACCATCTTGGATGAGGGGTAGTGTTTTAAGCTGAAAGAGCAAAGGTTTGGATTGGATATTAGGAAGGAATTCTTTCCTGTGAGGGTGGTGAGGCACTGGAACAGTTTGCCCAGAGAAGTCATGGCTGCCCTGTCCCTGTCAGTATTCAAGGTAAGGTTGGATGAGGCTTTGAGCAACCTCATCCAGTGGAAGATGTCCCTGCCCCATGATAGAGGGGTTGGAACTGAATGATCTTTAAGGTCCCTTCTGACCCAAACCATTCTGTGATTCTGTGATCTTTGAACATGACATTTTTTTGGTGATGTACAGGAAAATAAGCTGGAAATGGATCTTTGCTTCTTTCTTCTTCGTTTTATTAATTTTCTGTCCTGTTTCACTGTGATTCCTCTGTTTCATGCTTAAAGAAGTTATTTGTGAAGTACTTTGCTGAAATCTGTTAGCTCTGAGGAAAGGCAGGTGGAGGCTTGGTGTGGTGCTATAGGTGGATATAGAATAGTTTTGGTCTTCTATCGCATCGGTAAAATGAAGAAAGCCATTACCAAAACCAGTAATGGTGTAGGCTGTTGTCGCTTTAAACACTAAACAATTTATATTTGCAGTGTTATTCTTATACACTGTGAAGAACCAGTATCTTGAGACAAAGCTGCTATGTCCCCACAGGTGCTTTGTACCTTGGTTTGTCAACAAAGTATGCCTAAACAGCTGCTGGTTGCATTTAGAATACTCAAATATAACTTTGTTTTATTTAAACAGATGATCTGTCACAGCTTGTCCACTATCCCTTGTCAAAGTCAGTGTTTTGACATTCTGCAGACCGGCATCTGTAAATATCTGGTAAGTACCATTTTGTCTTCTAGGGTTAACATCCTTGTGATAGATTTTGTAGTTTCATTAACCTTCAAATCCATTTATTGCATGAATTTCACATTTGCAAAAATTTTCAAGATTAGCAGAATTCAAAAAAAAACCCCACCTAATAACTGTTGGTATCTGAACTTTTTTTGCTCTGGTTTGTGAATAGTTCAGCTTCTTTTCAAGCCAGGACAGCTGTAAATGAAGGGTTTCTTGTTTTGTTTTTCAAAAGGAGGAGTAGCAGCTTCAGATGAGTTTTATAGTCTGTCTTCTCCTAATCCTGAACACTCCCTGAGCTAGGAGGGGATAGCAAAGCCAACGCTGAGTAACAGAATTGAGGGACACAATTTGTGGTTGAGTTACCTTTGCTAGCTGCTGAGAGGGAGGAGCTGCCTGTCCTCCTGTGAAGACAGATACGGGATCCAAGTATCTGCAATTCTCTGGATGGAGGCCTTCTGGAAAAATTACTGGGCCAAAGCTTCTATGGGGAGTGGCTTACCTAAAGCTGTAGCCTGGATTTTTGGTTGTGGATGTTAACTTAAGCTGATTTGTAAGTTGTGATTTATGCGTTCTACTAGGCTGTCCCTTGGAGACCAAAATGTGAAGTGGATTTTTAGAGTTGGTTAGACTGCTGTCCAAAATCTCTATCTGGGTGATGACATCTAACAGGGAAGAAAGGCACTGTGTAGGCAACATCCTATATGGGAACTTGTCTGAGCTGTCTCATCTACTCTGTTTGTATAAATCGGAATGTCTGTGTTCCCATCATCTTCCAGACTGGCTGACTGGCACGTTTCATCAGCAGTGTTGGCTGTTTTGATCTTCAAGATGCTTCTTTATATGCCGGCATCCATCTAGCTCACTATCATTATTTCTTGTTTGTGGTTGGTTAGGAACATCGGTATTAGTTTTTATTATTTAGTGCCTTGATGTCCTGCAATATCCAGCAAAGTCTTGGTGACAGTTGCAGTCCACCTTCTGTCATGCAGGAATACCATCCTTCTCCTACCTCTGTAGCTGGCTGCTGCAAGGTCAGCGTGGGACAACCATTTGCATATACTCTTGGCCTTGAAATATACTTAGCATCTTATACTGGAAGTATTTAAAAGCTTCAACCCATCATTAGTCTTTTGTCTGTCACCTCTTATGAGTCATCATGCCAATGAAATCCATCCCACGTTTCTGGAGCTTGTACTTCTTTATTGATCTTTTTCTAAACATT
Source organism: Cuculus canorus (assembly GCF_017976375.1). Taxonomy (NCBI): domain Eukaryota; kingdom Metazoa; phylum Chordata; class Aves; order Cuculiformes; family Cuculidae; genus Cuculus; species Cuculus canorus. Next base: position 64,703,976 of record NC_071402.1, on the reverse strand, counting down.
TCTAAAAGAAACAGCTGACCTTGTTAAGCAAGCCCGCTTCCTCTGCCAGCTTAAAACAATGTACCTGCAGGTGAGCAAACGATTCTATTCCAAAACTCCTTAGTTTTTTTAGTAAAATAAATCGTGCCACATTAGCAATGCATGATTTTTTTAGGGCTTTATAGGGCAAAAATCAGGGATAGTTACTCAAGAGCACTTCAATATTTAAGCTGATTTCTAATTCACTGCCTCTAGCCCGAAAGAAAATTTTAAATAAATTATTTTATTTATCATGTGTATAAGATCCATACTGAAGATGACTTTCTCATTTGAACAACAGAAAAGTTGTTAAAATCACCCCAGCTATGGGCCCACCGTATGTTTCATTAGCTTTAGTTTAGCACTGCTCACAATGCTGTCATTCTTGTCAAGCCTGTTGGATTTCGGACACTCGATCTGATGATGATCCAATAGAAGCTTTCTTTCTGGAGAGTAAATCTGCATTTCCTTCTACCACAATGACTGATCACTGCCGTTTCAAGGCACGGAAGGGTTGCACTGTCCCATGATACGTGCTTAAAAGGAAAGATCTATTCTGTCCAGAAGATTCTGTTTGTGCTTATACCGTCTTACAGGACAAGGCTTAAAGCAGTGGGAATTTTACATATGTTTGAGATAAGTGTTTATTTAGAGGGGATGGAATGTAGATGCTGATTTAACTTTCAGTTGGTATGGGTGGCAGTTTCTTGAGAAAATAGGTTTGAAAAAAGCAGTAGTTTGTAGAACTTGAATGGAAATATATGAGTAATATATGAGGTCCAACACAAAAAAACCTGTGACTGTGCCTATAACTTTTTATTTAACAAATTAAGAAGACGAACTACGATCACCTTCAAAACGGTTCCCTTCTGCATACAATGCTGCCAGCGTTCAAAGCAAATCTGCAGATCATTTTCTGGGAAGCTGTTGAGCATCTCTGTTGTTTTTGATTTCACATCTACCAACAAAGCATAGGTGCCTTTGAGCACTGACTTGATCTTTGGGAAGAGGTAGAAATCGTAGGGAGCCAGGTCTGTCAAACAGGGTGGGTGCTCAACCATAGGGATGTCGTTACTAGCTGAAAACTGCCTCACAGACAAAGTGTTTTGGACTGGCACACAAGAGGTGTTTTCCAACTGAGGGTAAGAAAACGTCTGTATTTGAACACACGTCCACTCACAGTGAGTGAAGCGGTTGCCTGGAGCTTTGTCTTACTGTGACAGGTTAGAACATGTTCTATAACAATCTTTTTGTCTCTCCCCTCCCACTCTTGGTTCTTGAGCTATAGGGTTATACTCATTTATTGTGTTGGACCTCATATGTCATGATGTGGAAGAGATTCATTCAGCTCTAGACCTGCCAGAAAAAAAACGTATATCAAGTGAGGAACTTGGGGTTTATTTGTTTCCATACAGGTTGGATTGGTTGTCATACCCGATAGCACAGCTGGATCTGTTCTATGTGCCATAAATAAGCTCTTGGATCAAGCTTGCATCTTAAGTGAAAATCTGCACAAGTTCTTAGCCTCCTGTTGTTACAGTCTTCTGTATTTTCTGCTGACTTTAGACAAAGAGGATGCAGAACATTTACAGAAAAGGTAATGCTGCTCTTCTTACCATGTTAATTGTCTCTGCCTTTGTATCCACAAGTATTTAAAGATGTAAAAAGGAAACAGCCTCTGTTTATTTTGCTGCCTTTTGCTTGCTTCAGAACAGCACCTGGATTTAAGAAAAACACCTGCAAAGTTAGCTGAAATTATTTGAAATAATAACTGCAGAGGGTTCCATCTCAAAGGTTTTACTTACTACAGTTGTTCTAGTAAGAAGTCAGAACCATCCTGACTTTAGAAAGATAGATATTTATACCTTAACCTTTAGCTTTAGCCTTTAGTTCCATTGGATACATTGAAAAGCAGCATGGAAAGGATTTGTCTTTATGAGCTTGTACTCTTAACTGAGTTGATGGTTCAGCTTTAACAAACCTTCTCAGGCGTCATTTTATAGCCTGCAGATCTGTTTGATTAAAAACCTGGAAGCTACAGATACCAGATTTAAATTTACGCATATAACAGAAATGTCTTTAAACAGTTTAAACTTCAGGTTTTCACTCTGTTCCTCATGCAGAAAAGTTGTTCAAAGCTTACTTAAAATTTAAGACGTCCTCCTTCACTTACTGGATTTAATGACTTGCATATTAAAAAGCTGATTCCATTGTTTAGTTTCTCATGAATAGTTTCTTAAATAGTTTCAGGTGTACCTGAACAAGTACAAACCACTTCCCAGCTGCATGGAGCAGAAATTACATTGTGTAAGAGCATCAGTGACATTTGTAGCTCCGGGGCAAGGCCTGAACTATTTTCCAGTCTGTACATAACTTTAGAATGTTTCCAAGTTTAGCATTTTCTGGTACAGATTTGCCACTTTGGCACCAATTATGGTGGAGGCAGTTGGCAGGCTTGGCATTCATGGAGGCCCGTTTCCTTGTGCGGCTGTGAGGCTGGTTAACAAAGGCGTACTTGAAATATGTGTCCTTGATCATTTATATTTTTGCTCTCCTCTCTCCTTAGGGATATGCTGTGGGGATCATGTATTTCGGCGTTAGCACTCCTGCCACGATTACTGAGACTGATGCTGCAGAGTCTGCAAGTGAGCAGGATCTGCCGGGAAGAACTGCCTGTTGTTGCTCAGTTGCTTCGCTTACTAATGCAGCACGGTCAGCTCAGGAGCCATATGATCACAAATGAATTTCTGGTGCAACAGATTATCAAGGACATCATGGTATGAAACTTCTTGGTGTCTCTTGACACTACGAGGGTGTACAAGGTTTAAAAATGATTTCAAACACAAAGAAGAGGGGTTCAGCAAAACACAAGTTGTGATTGTTTTATTTGTCTCGGTAGTGTGGACTCCATAGCTGGCTGCTCCTTGCTGGAACGCCTGTAGTCATTGCACAGATGAGATAGTTTTGAAGTTTAGGTTGCACTCAGTCCAGGGGCCCTGGATAGCAGTTGGCTTCCTAACAAAGCTCGCTGGAAGCAGATCACCTACACAGCCCAGCTGAGGGAGAGTTGTCCCCAGATTAGAAACTAGTGCTTTCTGCTTATTGGAGCCGGGCTGTACAGGTGTATGTAAATGTTATTAAATCTAACTATAAATATTATATTAAATATTCCTCAGCACAGGAAGATCTGGATCTGTTAGAGTGAGCCCAAAGGAGGGTCATGAAGATGACCTGAGGGCTGGAACACCTGCCATATGAGGACAGACAGAGAGTTAGGGTTGTTCAGTCTGGAGAAGAGAAGGCCCCCACAAGACCTTACAGCAGCCCTCCAGTGCTTACAGGAGCCTACAGGAAAACTGGAGATGGACTGTTTATCAGGGAATGCAGGGATAGGACAAAGTTTTTTCCTTTGAGGGTGGTGAGGCACTGGCACTTGTTACCCGGAGAAGTTGCGGCTGCCCCATCCCTGGAGGTGTTCAAGGCCAGGTTGGATGAGGCTTTGAGCAGCCTGATCCAGTGGAAGGTGCCCCTGCTTATAGCAGGGGGGGTTGGAACTGGGTGATCTCTAAGGTCCTTTCCAACCCAAACCATTTTATATGATTCTGTGAAATATATGTGATGCAAAATACAAATATTTTTCAAATATTGCAAATCCTGGCACTTCTACTCACACATCTGCATTCTAGTGGTTTTGAGACTATTGGAGCTGCTTCTCTCTTTAGAAACTGCCTTCACACAAAGCTCTGACTAGTTTTGAGTGCAGAGTTTCTCTGCCACAGGTTTGAATAAGCCACGTGTATCCAGTAGTAGCTTTTAAAAGGTCTGTTATCGGAAATAAAACCTCAGTGGTGGCAGAAGCAGATGTCGGAGAGTGTCATACAAGTTCTCTCATGGAGAATGAGGAGAGTGGTTTCCTTTGATGTTGAAAACGCTTCAGCCAGTTTTTGTGATGTTCCACTGTGGGTGAGTTGTGGGTTTAGTTGCTGGGGTGTTTTAACCACTTATGAATGCTAAGGAGAGTGAATTTACCGGACTGTGGGCTTTACTGTTTTGTGGGTGGTGGTTCTCCTGAAGACTGGGGCATTGAGCTCTCCTGCTGTAGTAGAGCCACATTCATTTGCATTTTAATTAACTATAAATGGCAGAATTGGAAAGGAAGCGAGCCACTGTAATTAAGAGTGAGGAAGTTGCATCTGCTAGAATTCACACACTTCATAATGTAACGCCGACTCAGTGCACCCAGTAGTAACAGTTTATTATTTTGGCTTTAACAAACATACCGTGTTGAAATGTATAAATGAGAAGAAAGAGGTCACTGTGTGCAGGTGAACAAGGCCATCTTGTACTTTTAACAGTGCACCTGATTGACTGCGAAAACAAAGAAAAGCTTTGCAAATGCGGTGAGTGAAACTGAGCTTTACCTTTTTCCCCCCCCTTCTTTCTAGACACTGAAGAGCGGTGAAGTTCAAGAGCAGTGGCTAACAGACCTCCATTACTGTTTCAACATCTACCTTGCCTCTCATCCCCAGGGAGCTGGCCCTATGAACACAGTGTATTAAAGAGGTCAAACTGCATTTATTGTAAAGCGTTTACTTCTATTTAGTTTTGAATGGAAGATGTTGGAACAAAGCTTGTCAATTTTTTTGTAAGTGAAACAGAATAAAAATTTTACAAAGAATCGCATGTCTCGTCTGCCTTTCTTTTCAAGCACATTATGGGAGGTCATTTTAGGAGATGGGTGACCACAGTGAGAGGTGTTAGAATCATAGAAGAGAATCATGGAATCATAGAATGGTTTGGGTTGGAAAGGATCTTAAAGCCCATCCAGTTCCATCCCCCCTGCCATGGGGGCAGGGACATCTCCTACTAGACCAGGCTGCCCAAAGCCCCATCCAACCTGGCCTTGAACACCTCCAGGAATGGGGCATCCACAACTTCTCTGGGCAACCTGTGCCAGTGCCTCACCACTCTCATGGTGAAGAATTTCTTCCTAATGTCTAGTCTAAGTCTTCCCCCTTCCAATTTAAATTTTCCCCCTCATCCTATCACTCCCTGCCCTTGTAAAAAGACCCTCTCCAGCTTCCCTGTAGCCCCTTCAGGTATTGGAGGCTGCTCTAAGGTCTCCTTGGAGCCTTCTCTTCTCCAGCCTGAACAACCCCCAACTCTCTCAGCCTGTCAAAATCCAGTCTCCTTGAAGCTGAAGTGCTTACAGAGAAACAGACATATTGATGCCAATCATCTTTTGAAGCATTATATTGATTAAAAAAAAGTAGAATTACATAATACCAACTGCAAGAAAAAATGGAAAACAATGCACTTTGAAAATAGTCATCTTTTTATTTTTGCTGAGTTTGTATTTTTAAATACTTTGTGCAAGGTAAATACTGTACGCTGGCAGCTCCAAAGCTCTTAGAAGAACAAGTTTTCTTCTAGAATAGGTCCCCTCTTTTCTTATTTCTGTAAAACTCTTTTTGTGCCTGTATAAAGGTAGTTATTAATATGGAAAGAATAGGTGATAAGCTCAAAGGGTACACCACCCCACCCCCCCCCCAACAATTTCCATAGGCTGTTGAAAGCAATTTTATTAACCTAGTATTTTTTGTCAGCTTATCTACTTTTCCTTCCAAATGCCTGTCTGGCTAAGAGAAAACTTGTTTCTTTAGAACAGAAGTGGAGTGCGAAGGCTGTTCTGTACCTATTGGAGTTGAAATTAAGCCGCAGGCTTTCAGAACTGTTACATCTTTGGTATCAATTCCCTCTCCTTTGAAACTGCATTTGATGAACACATCTAAAATTCCTGCCTTTGACAACAGAAAACTTTGGGAGCCCCTGCAGATCTATTGTAATGCTGGGCTTAGAGCTTCATTTTCTTTTTCCAAATGCAATTCAGGTTTCATCCTGTCAGTAAATAAATTAACACTTGCATTTAAAAACTAATTTGTACAGGGCATAAAATGAGTTTGACTCCTTAGAAGTCTGCTTGGCATGTAAAGCTGGGATAATACAGAATTGGAAATATGTTGTAGACGACTTCTACATCAGTAAAGAGAACAGTTGTACCGGAATGTGCTTTTTAAATTCCAAATGTTCAGTTTTGCTTAGTGCTTGTGTCTTGTAGTTTTTGATTTTGCAGCAGTGGTTGGTCTCATGTTGTATGAAAATTGCTTTGATTTTCCCATGTTTTCCAGCAAATTAACGCACTGCAGGTTGTTTACTGTAAAAGAACAAGATGGGTTTTGATGAGTAACTCTAGTGGATAAAAAGAAGTTTAATCTACATTGCATTCTAAATTTCATAAACAGCTGGGAAAAGAACATGCCTTATTCCTGACATCTTGCTGTTAATTATCTGTAGAGTTGGGTTTCTGCAGCACCTGGTACAGCTTCCATCGGATGCTCCTGCGTATGTTTAACACAGCCTGTAGTGATGGAGCTTAACTTGAGAGTTGCTCTCACAATTAAGTGAAGGCTTCCAGGCTGACAGTTCAGTCCTTAATGCGACACTCTTGGCTGAGTTTGCTGAAGAGCAGTAAGAGATTTTATTGAGCAATACTCAGCAACACTAAGTGCTGGGTCATTTCAAGAGGTCAGGAAAATGAATCCAGGACTAAAGCAAGCACTCTCGGAATTATTAGAAAGCAAAAATGAATGTCACTTGACCATTCTCTTCAGTTTTGAATCTGGCTGAAGATCTGGCCTCATTCAATGTTTTTATTGACTGTCGTGGGCTACAAATAACATTGTGTTTTCTGTTCCCAGTTTTGTAGAGATGGGATGGGAACTTTTCAGTGCTTTATCCCATTCTAGCCAGGGTCATGCAAGGGCAAATCTGAATATTTCATGGAGGAGGAGAACTCAGCACATCTTAAGGATGTCTTTCTAATACGAGGAATTGCAAAAACCTCCTCCCTTACAACTTGATAAACACTCTTCAGGGTCCACAGTGAAACAAAAAGATGGGTTTACCTGCCTGGCCTGCTGCAGAGAGCCTCTTTAAATGCCAGTTACTGGCTTGACAAAAGGCAGCTATTTAACAAGAAAACACATTAAAGAATCATGGAATTACTAGGTTGGAAAAGACCTCTTAGACCATCGAGATTTTCCAGAATATTTTTAAGCACCTCCCACTGTCTGTATAGCCCCTTGCATGCTGCTTTTCTACCTGTCATCCTCTGCCCTCCTTACTTATTTGCACCCTTCCTTTTGATAACTTCTGGGTGTTCCCACTCCAAAGTGTTTGGTCTCCTTACGCCAATGCGTTAACTGAGTTTGGTGTTGAAGTCTCCTGTTACAGATTTGTCACCGTGTGCTTTTCCCACTACCTATATGGACACTAAAACTGGGGCTGACAGTCAGCTTTTGCCTTCCCCGATGTACCTTCCGCAAGCAAACTGAGCAGCCCATTCTGACCTACTCCAGGCACCTACGTCAGAAATAAGAGTATCTGGCATTAGCCACTGACAGCTCTGAACTTTTCCAACAAGCGTAATGTTGTCATGCACAAAGGCAGCCAGATGAAAAACATGTTATTGTCTTTAAGTAAGGGCTAAAGTTCCCTGAGCTCCTATTAGGTGAATAAAAGTAGGTAGTGTTCTAAAGGAACTGGGCAGAGTTCCTATCACTATCCTATTCGTCACCAAATTATGAAAGCAAAGGACATTGAAACCTCAAAAGAAAGCCTTTTTATTTTGGAAGACAGGGAGGTCTGTTGTCATGAGAAATTAAACGAAAAGAAGCATTATTTGCTAAAGCTCTTTTCAAATTCAGATTAATGTCTGCGTGAAGAGGTGGCAATCAAACACCTGTCTGGTCAGGGCTCTTAATTAAAACAGTTTTCAAACAGTGGAAGAAAAAAGCCTCTGTCTTGGTGAGGTAGAAACTCACCTATGGTGCTAACAACCTCAAGGATAGGCCTTCCGTCTGATTTCCTTTTGACTTGAGAGTTTTGTTAAATGAGTTGAAAAATGTACTTTACTTGCCTTTGCAAATTATCTGAACTGGTGTCTCCTTGAAGAAGCCGCTTTGTTGCTGCCTAGCTGCGCCCTGCCTCTGAGCTACGCATGATACAACTGTGAAGACCAAACGGCCAACAAGGCACTAAATCTTCCCATGGCGAAGGGCTGACATTACCGTAATTAATTAAACATCCCTGTTTAAGTGCATGATACACTTGGAAAAGTCTAAACAATGTTATTTAGTAAAGAAATAGAGGAGAGGTGACCGCATACCCTAACTTCATTTTTAAGAACCTGTCAACTAATGTCACACAAATAAAATCTCAGCCTTTGATGACCTTGATACTGCTTGTACAACCCATGTTCTTCGATGCTATTCTCTATTATATATGTAGCTCCATCTGTGTGAGTGCATGGCTCCACCCTCCTGATCGCGCCAGCCTTCCTTTCCCAGTACCAGTTCCATACATAAAATTTCCGATACAAACAGAACTGATAGGAATGATTAGACTTGATAATCCAAGGTGTTTTCCAACCTGGTGGTTCTATGATTCTATGGCTTTCCCAAGGAACACCTGGTAACAATTACATGGCTCTGGAATTCAGCAGCAAATAAATGCAGGATTTTGTTAGAGCCTTAAAACTTACTGCAAGTAAAATTCTATGATATAATCAAGGCTCTATGCACAGCGCAAGGAACCCCATTATGCCACTTTAGAAGAAAGGGCAGAGATCAGCTGAGTAACTTTCGATTGTGAAGGTTTTGTCTCTGCACTAAACCATGTATTTCTAACAAACAGGTATGTAAATTATTGGCACATGGAGCAATCGGCTCTGTTTACTTCTGTAGGACTTGCAAACACTTGTGTTGCTGAACCAAAGTACGAACATCAGTAAGCAGTTTTAACCACAGGAGAATATTATCTGGCTTATCACAGTACAAGGCCATTATATTAAGGTCTTTCCTATTAACAGCCCAATGAAAATAGGTTTTCCTATCATAGAGTCATAAAATGGTTTGGGTTGGAAGGGACCTTAAAGATCATCCAGTTCCACGGGCAGGGACACGTCCCATCAGACCAGGCTGCTCAAGGCCCCATCTAACGTAGCCTTGAACACCTCCAGAGATGGGGCATCCACAGCTTTCCTGGGCAACCTGTTTCCATGCCTCACTACCCTCACTGTGAAGAATTTCTTCCTAACGTCTAATGTAAATCTCCCCCTTCCAACTGAAAGCCATATAAAGGATTCAACATAAGGCTAAAAGTACACTGTTCAAGCAAGTCTAAAAGTAACGGAAGAAAGAGCGTGCAATCACAACAGTTTCGGAGGAGGTATGTGTTTTGATGTAAGATCCCATATCTTGAGCAGATTTTTTCTTTTCTAAAATGAAACCAACCTCATCCGCATATAAACAATGAAGTATTCTTACAGTGTATGTGTCTTACCTGAGACCAACTGCACATCAGAAAGTTTCAGCTTAGAAGGAGGTCTTGTTGGCTGACAACCTTTGCCTTCCTGAGACCGTCCTGCAATGAACAATATAACGGCTCTGTGTTAATTCAGAGAAAGATGTGCTTATGCATAGCTATAAACTATTTCCACTGCCTGTCAGACCCTGTCCTACATGCTATGGCATTATTTTATCCTGAAAATTATTCTCATTTATGATGAGGAAACTCATGAGATGTTCTGTATGACAGAAAATTGTGACAACCACAGCTGAAGTTTAACTGAAGTTCAAATACATCTTGCAGTTGCTATAAAAAAAGAAGGAAAATAAAATGGTTAGCTTTATCTATGTATTTTTTTTTTATCTTTTTTGGCTACCTACAGAGCCATGATATAAGTGACTCACTACCTGGTGAAATACCCATAGTTAGCTGACCCCTACTCCATCAGTGATCCACCCTATCATGGAACTCAAGGTTTAAAAGCAATGCCTTTCTTCTACCCTTTCTTCAAGCTGCGTTTCTTTGCACCACCCACATTTAGGCACAGTGCAAAGCAGTGTTATCATAAAAGATGATCTTGCTCTTCCAACAAAGACCAACTGTCTTCAAACAAGGAAGTTATTAACATGCAACAAGACCACATTCTTCAAATGGAAATAGTTAGAATCATAGAATGGTTGGGGTTGGAAGGGACCTTAAAAATCATCCAGTTTCAATGCTCCTGCCATGAGCCGGGACACCTCCCACTGGGTCAGTCTGCTCAAAGACCCATCCAACCTGGCCTTAAACACCTCCAGGGATGGGGCATCCACACCTTCCCTGGGCAACCTGTGCCAGTGCCTCACCACCCACACTGTGAAAAATTTCTTCCTAATGTCTAATCTAATCTTCCCCCTTCCAATTTAAAGCCGTTCTCCCTTGTCCTATCACTCCATGCCCTTGTAGGAAGTCCCTCTCCAGCTTTCTTGTAGCCCCTTCAGGTACTGGAAGGCCACTATAAGGTCTCCCTGGAGCCTTCTCTTCTCCAGGCTGAACAACCCCAACTCTCTCAGCCTGTCCTCATACAACAATAGAAAACAATACAACCCCCAAAAAGCATAGAACAATGCATAAAACAATGAAGCCATGATCCTGATAGCCACTGTGCATCAATTCAGGAAGCTATCCCTAGCTTAAGTGCTTTAGTCTCTTTCCATATTTACATATGTGAGCAGCTCTGTCAACAGAATTGTTTGGTTGCTCAAGACCTGTGCTGGAGTAATGGTGTATGTGGTGATTCAAACACCTTTAGAAGCAACCATTTTCAATCACAGAGGCGTTGTTTTTTCAATCTGAAACAGAAAATCACCCAGAACATCCGAGATTCAGACTAATTTTTTTAAATAGTTGAAATCCCTTATAATTAGGTAAGAAATGCATAGAAGAATCCAAACTACAGGGAACAGTCTGTTATAAAAAGAAAAGGGTAGCTATTTAAAATCAAGTATAGTGAAGCCAAAATTACCATATATCTGCTTAAGGATGGACTGCTTGCTGGGCTTTATGGCTGAGCTGGTTTTGTTTATAGATTTTGGATTTTTACATGAAGGAACTGATTTCAGAGGGCTATGGTTCAGCTGTTTTTTCCAAGCAACCTGAATGAAGAAGGCAGCTGTCTCTTGTCTCCATTTGTCTTCATCTTCTTTGCACTGCCGCTTGGCACTAAGAAGCTGAAACAACTCCTGTCTTAGCTGGTAACTAGAGAGCAGAAAAGAGAAGAGCACTTGTTTTAGGTGACCTGTTTTAACTTCAGTGCTTTCCATGCATCAGTTCACATGGTGGATTACATGAGTAACTGGGAAAACAGAACTCCCACTGATGTGCTAAGTCATTTGGATGAGAAATTTTTGCTAAGAAAAAGTAGGAGCTGGGTTCAATTCTAGATGCATCCCTTATATCACACAGGTAATAAAAATCTGGCACTACAGGTATCAAAAGTTACAGTACCGCAACATCAGCTTATCAACTGCTTTATAATACTAATCTGAAAGAGACAAAACCTGTAAATATTTATAACATAGCAGTATAATCAATATTGTTTTCTTGTTTTCACTAGATTCACAGCCTAGTAACACCAAATTTTCTCGTGTGCCTTCCCACTTTGTATTCTCAACCAGTGCAAGAGATGAAGTCGAATCTACCTCTTACAGGTTCAACTGCACATTCTACACAAACCACAGGAAAATGAGCTGCTTTCCATCCCTTCTGTGAAGATGCTCCCCTTACCTCATTTTCAGCATTTCCCTTCCCTTCCCTTCCCTTCCCTTCCCTTCCCTTCCCTTCCCTTCCCTTCCCTTCCCTTCCCTTCCCTTCCCTTCCCTTCCCTTCCCTTCCCTTCCCGTGATAATAGCAGATGATCTGTCCTTCCCACTTTGGTGGCCAATGGCATCAGCAACAAGGAATTGTTTGTTTTGTTTTGGTTTTTTTTCTTGAACAGATAGAAGGATCCAATCAGATATTGGTAGAAGGATCCAGTCAGACCTTGGCATTTCACACTCGCAAGTCAATTAACTGGCCTCACAATTAACTCTGAAATGTTCCCAGTACAAACGTGTCACAAATGAATTCTGAGTAACACTTGTAAAATGTTAATTATAAGTGTTTGGTAAAGGGCCAAACCACACTGATCATCATCCACTCCAACATTCAAAAAGGCTTCTACTGGATGCCCTAGTAAAGGGAATAAGGAAGAAAGAGGTGATTTTGTTCTGTTGCTCCATCTGCAACAAGTTCTAAATTAAAATGAAAGACAACACAATCAGATACAAATTGTTTAAACATGTGTTATAACCCACTGAACTACATAATTCAAACAAAACAGCAGCCACATACAGGAAATGAGTACATAAAAGCACAATAGAATGCCAAAGGGGGATGATATGCTCAGTTACAGCCCCAATAATTTTAAACTTTCAATAAGCTTAGTAAATTATCTCTGTGAAATTTGCTGGGTGAGACAAATGTATTTAATCTTAATTTAGTGGAGCTTCAGAATTCAGGCATGTGCTGTTACACAGCTCATTAAAGTACATAACAAATGGGGAGCAACTGCATTTTACCAATAAATGTTCGTAGCACCTGCAAGTTGCAAAGTGCTGCATGAATTCAGAACAGGAGTTTTGAGGCAAAGAAAAAAAGTGATCCAGTCTTGTTAAATAACACTTCACTTAGAACTTTTCAGTGGGGTAAGAGAGGAAGAGAAAGTGAAGGGGGGAGGGGCACAAATACAATTAGTGACTTGAGCTAAGGATGGGTTATGTGAATATCACTGCAGAGAAAACAACTGGGGAACTGTTTTATACTCGAGCAGAAAAGAATACTAAGCTATTTTCTTGGAATTCGGTAATTACTGCCAGGGCCTTTGCTGATAAGTGAAATGTCCCATTCACAGGCACTCCACCTTTGCACCCAGCTGTGATTTCATGGTTGTAGAGACCTACTGGTAGTTTTCAATGACAAGAAAACAACTATGAGGCTCTGACACTGAGAAGATGTAGGCAGTTGTCCTCACAGCGTGTGCACATTTTTTTAATTCAGCTCTCACATAACAGATCATTCTGATTCTGGTGACAAAAAAGAAGAATGGGACCAACTTTTGATGTTCTATGAATCTGATGTGGTGCCTTAACAAAATACCCAATGCTTTGTCAACAAAACTACTGCACATAAAAGAAACATGGAATACATGGGCAGAATGACAAAGCTGGCAAATGGCATTCATCTTTATTGCTACAGAAGCTCTAAACTTAAAACCTACTTCTGGTCAAAGTATGCATATAGCAATAACACATAAAAATATTTATCTTGACTCCAGCAGAAGAACAACAGTGACAGCAACCAACTTGTTTCCATCTGTTGGCTATTGAGGACCCTGGAGAATGGCACAGGCTTCAGTGTCCCCCATGAGAGAGCAAGCCAGACACAGACTCGGTAAGCCTCAGTGAGCAGGATAAGCAATTAACCTTTGGCAAGCCACACGCCTTAAAAAACACTTTTGAGGAGTACATTTATAAAGTTTGTGGACTGTGGGAATTTAAACATTTTCTCAAAAAAGGCAGGCTTAATACATGTAAGCAGACCACGACCACAACAGCTCTCAGTAAACTTTAGGTAAGTAAATCACGACTATAAAATTTGCAGTGAGGCAAATGTATTAATGCTAATATAGAGAAATGCCAGAACTCAGGCATGTACTTCTACATGTTTCTAATTATATGTTAACCATGTATAATTCTATTGCTGACTACAAGTACATTGGTATTTACCAGTGCAAGTCTGGACCCAAAAGACAAACACAGGACTGAGCAGAACCCACAGCCATATAGTACGTATTCACTTACGAACTATAATTTGATGTACAGTGGATGGCAAAATAGGTATTTCAGAGAGACTGTCAGAATAACAGACATGTTAGCAGCCAGCACATGCAGCTGGCTATTGTGGGCTAGCTAGAAACGCTAACCATGAGTTCTTGGCAGGCAGGTGCCACCCTCTGACTTGGGATCCACATCCTGAAATACCCACACCATGTCTTTTTTGGGGATATGCATGAAGTCTGCTTCAAAGGAAGAGGCAGAACTCTCTTTTTTAAAAAACAAACATAAATGCTGTGGTAAACGAGTGGAAATTGGGAGGAGGAAATCTGGTCCAATTTCACAGCTCTCGTCATCCATGTGAGTTTCAAAACACTCAGACAATAAAGCTCATGTTCAGCCTGAAGCATAAGGAGGAAAGACAGCAGAACTGGTGGGCCTGGGAGAGAGAATGCAGGAGAGAAGCATGGCACTTGGTGTCAGCGTTGCTGCCCAATGAACTGTTCTGTGTTCTGCATCAAAACATTAATGGAAATAAACACATTATGCTATTGCTGCAAACTTTACAAACTCCATCAAGGCTCTAGCAAAAGCAAACTGCCAAACTGATCTTTCCCACAGTCTTAAAGAATTTATGATCCTTGTTGGTATCCTCTAAAAGATGAGTTTTGCAAACAGAACAAACACATTTATTTAACTTTATTAATTCTTTAAATAACAAATGTCATTTAAACAATCTTTAACCCTCACAACTCCAAAGTGATATAAGTGCATGCACTTCCTGCTGAGGTAGCACACCACCGCTGTTTCAGTAGCTGGAGAATTTAGAAAGATCCAGCCAAAACCTTTAGATAGTCAAAACTGTAAATGGAATGCAAAGATTTCTACACAGGGAAGCTAGCTCTACACAAGGCTTTAGATCCCAAATCTTGTGAGGAAATTTGTACAAGCACTCACTACATGTTTTTACACTTTGACTGAAAGCGTATGGCATGAGCCTACTCTTCTGTAAGGATTTTAATTTGGTGTTAAGTGAAAACAGTGGAGCCTTCTGAAGTATTTCTTACGGATATACTCTCCTAACCTGCTCCTGAATTACCTTAGCTTTTGATATCTGACAGGGTCTGAACACATCAGACAAGAACTGCAATCTAAATTAGAAAAGGTGGCCAACTAGGACATTGATAGAATTGAGCAGCAATTACAGAGCATTTGGAAAAATATAGAAAGACAGGCAGTATTTATTCAGCCGCAAACAAGCAGCGGAGAGAGCTGATGGCAGAAGTGGTGGATCATTGGGAGAACAAGTGGCTGCTTTCCTTTGTGGTTCAGTGTGGGTATGAGAAACATGGCACAGAATCATGTAATGGTTTGGGTTGGAAGGCACCTTCAAAGATCACCCAGTCCAACCCTCCCCCACCCCCGCCATGGACAGTGATACCTTCCACCAGACCAGGTTGCTCAAGGCCCCATCCAAACTGGCCTTGAACACCTTCAGGAATGGGGCATCCATATCTTCTCAAGGCAACCTATTCCAGTGCCTCACCACCCTCATTGTAAAAAAATTTCCTTCTTATGTCTAATCTCACCCTACCCTCTGCCAGTTTAAAACCACTGCCCCATGTCCTATCTTGGCCTTAGCAAAAAGTCCCCCTCAGTCCTTCCTCTAAGCCCCTTTACATATTGAAAGGCCACAACTGGTTCTCCCCAGAGCCTTGTCTCTAGGCTGAACAAGCCTAACTCTCTCAGCCTTTCTTCCTGGGAGAGGTTCTCCATCCCTCTGACCATTTTTGTGGCCCTCCTCTGGACCTGCTCCAACAGGTCCATGTCTTTCGTGTACTGGGAGGTCCAGAGCTGGATGCATAAACAGCAAATGGAGAGCAAAGGTGACAGAAGTATGTAAGTAGGTGATACTGTACAGAAAAGTCAGAATTTTCAGCAAAAAAAAAAGAGGCTCCAAAATGTATTAAAAATACCATATTCCAAAATTTTAATTTTCAGTGCAATAGGAAGGTACTCACAAAAGCCAGTGTAACTTTTAGACTCCAGCAACACTGAAGAGACAACTTGGAATACTACTGGCCTGTAAATGCAGCCTCAATCTTGGAAATATTTACACTGATCAGTAAAAGAAAATATCAGCCTAGGAAGAAGCAGACTGTGAGCTTGGACCATGGTTTGTCTTGTCTAGTGTTCCTTCCCTACGAATGGGCAACATCAGCTCTTTCTGAGAAAGACAAGACTTCTTCATACTTCATAAGTTAACTGTGAAAAGCAATGAGAGAACTTACTGGTTCTCAGAACTCCCCAAACAAGCTGCTAGTAATACTTGTCTCTTAGCTCCCTGCTATTTCCTACAATAGGGAACACAGGTAAAACTCCATCTTGCAAAAAAAGAAATAGAATTCTTTTAAGCCTGGAACCACCACAAGAAAGCAAGCAGCACAACCTTATGCCTCTGTTTTAGTTTTTCAGAACTACGTGGTAGTTGGCAAAAAGATAGTTTATTGTCACAACAGCAGGCTAATACCCTAAGAATTTAGAGGTGTTGTCTCTTAACTTTTGGTCCTGGCTTTGCTTGATGTGGCCCGGAGAACATTATTGGAGTGGCTGAACAGCCCAGGTTGACTGTGGTGACAAAGAGAGCAGACCTTTGTACTCTAGCTGCTGAGTGCTCCACTGCTGAGTGCTTCCCTCTGTTCCACGCTGTGGCAAAGCAGGTTGGATGCAGATGCTGCCCTGCACTGGGAAGACAGCTAGTACTCGGCTCTGGGCACAGCACAGGAAAGAACCCACCCCTCTGAATTTCTCTGCAAAGAAACTAAAGCTTCCAGTATGGCCCAGAAGAGGGGAGGTCTACCAGTCGCTCACTGTTTATTCTGCAAGCAGCTGGGCATTGTACACGATTCTGCTGTTGCAGGAAACGTGCAGGTTTCCCAGGGACTAGTATAAAGGACTTTACTACACTTTATATGCTCTCAGACATCCACTAGCTGCTCCTTTTGATACAGTTTGGGTGGAGGAACAATTTCTGCAGTATTATTGAACTATACCATGAGGTGTGAGAGTTGAGTTCTCAAAGGAACTTCCTCATTATTCTTTCTTTAATTGAATACTAAGGAATATTAAAACATATATGAAACTGTTAAGCTAGTGAGAGACCTGGAAAGATTGGTTATTAGTAAAAATCAGCAATTTATAGTTTTCTGCATCCACATAAAAACTCAAGAAAATTTCAATAAAAAACTCAAGAAAATTTCAAAAAAAAGGAAACAAGAATTATGTACATATTATTATATTATATTTATCTACACCTGCCATACTGTTAGAATCAGAATCATTAAGGTTGGAAAAGACTTCTAAGATCATCAAGTCCAACTGTCAGCCTAACACCGCCGTGCTTATGAAACCATGTCCCAAAGTGCCACAGCTACACACTTTTTGAATAATTCAGGGAAGGAGGCTCCACCACTTCCCTGGGCAGCCTGTGCCAATGCTTTACCACTCTTTTGGTAAAGAAATTTTTCTAATATCCAATCTAATCCTCCCTTGTGCAATCTTCCTTCCTATCACTTTTTATAAGAAAGGAAATATTAAGGAGCATGTATATCATGAATGACTGTATTTCTGAGGTTGAAACTAATGCATTCATGAAAGCAGAACAATACTACAGAAAGAAAACATTGGGACATCTCACTTCCTCCTGTCTTCCTCTTCTTACAATAGTTGTTCCTGCTTAATGAAGTTATTCAAGTTAGTTTCAAGTTTTGGAAATTAACTTCCGAAGCTTCCAAACCTCTTGTAGTTTGGTTAGCCAGTTAAAAGTCAAGTCAGAATACAATTTCAGGTGCAACAGTAAATGGTGGTAAAAGAAACGGGTGTAACAACCTTTTCAGGAAAAATCCTATATCCCGATATGTGTACAACACCAGCGAACTCTAGGCTTAGGCAAATCTTGACCGCCACTCTCCAAAGAAGTATCAGTGCTTGAAACAGAAGTTTAATAATTTCTCCAATTATTAGAAGTCATCACTTACCCTGCACTTTTAATGAATTTACTAATGTAATTCTAGGCAACTGGAACCCACTTCCACTTGTTTGGTGAAAAATTATTACATCTCCGATTTATCACTGGTTAATGTCATAAGCAAAAAGACCAAATAAAGCACGCCTAATTAATAAAGCAAGCCTAATTTAATTTACATCACATTTCTCTAGCTATTGCAACAGTAGACTTACCTTCTCCATGTCCTCTGTATCACTGTAGCAGCATAGTTCTTCTTCCGAAACAGCTCTTTTCTTTTTCTTTCTTTTTCTATGATCTGTAATCGAATCTCTAAAGGGATAAGTTCAATATTTGTACTTTGCCATGCCATAGAACATAATTGATCATCTGCATTTCTGGATCCAATTATGGCTGCTTTTTCCAAGTTCAAACTGTTGTCAGGAGCAGAACACACTGCTGGGTTTCTTGGCACAGTTCTGGTGGGTTCTGCCTCAGCAGACAATAAAGGAGAGTCTTTTTTTGCTAATTCATTATTTCCCACTCTGTTAGTTTGTTCTACAGCATGCGTGCTGCCATTTCTGGTGTTTACAAATACTGTTTTGGCACTTCCTGGTCTACTAGAGCCAGCTGGTGAACATCGCTCATCATTTACCTCTTTATTTCTGGATTTCTGCTGATTCCTTTTGCTTCTGGAAGCAGCTTCACACTGCTTTGAGTTTTTTGCAATTCCACCAGTACCACCAGGACTGCAGAAGAACATGGTTGTTCCATCACAACGGTCCTTATTGCCAGATGAAGACTGACTTTGATCTCTTAATTTTTCCCCAGCACTTGCAGTCCTACAAGCAGAAGCATGCCTTCTGCTCCGCCGAGCACAAGTACCTGTTGTCTCAATGCTGTGCTCCTTGTGCTTCTCTCCATCCAGTTCTGTAGCAGCTGCAATCTGATGTTTCACTTCAACTTTTGCTTTTCCACAATGGAAGTGGACAGAACTTGACTTGCTTTTGATGTGTTTCCTCATTGAATCTTAAGGCAGAGAAACAGAAACCAATGTTCAGTCTCTGATCTAGCAAAACATAGATTACATCTCTAATATTTTTGGTCAATTACCTTTGAGGCACATTAGGATTTACTTAAATGAAATAAACTTATAATCATGAAGGATCCAAACAGGACACTCTTGCCTGCAACAACACAATCCCCTTCAGTTGCTTATCATTCTTTAAGCTTTTATTTCTCACATTACATTTGAGTTAGATGCCTAAAATAGTTCACAGGGAGAAACCATTTCTTCATCTCCCTGAGTATACTGATGTTCTTCAAAGAAACCAGCTCACCATGTGGCGCAGGAATGCAGCCCCACAAACACACCTGCTCATTCCAGTGAACACAAACCTTACCTGTTTCAAACTTATTTGCTAAGCTTCTGCTCTAGCCACCCTGCATCCTGGCACACGATGACAGACAGGGTAACCCACTGACCCAGGAAACCCAGGGCGCTTGGCTTTTCAGTACTTCCTTTGGCATCGTAACTGAATCTATGAAGTTCTTCTCATTTTTCCCTTGCTGCAAGATTTCTTTTCCAAGTCTAGGGTGGGAAAATGAATCCTGTATGACAACTGCTTCTAAACACTCACACAAGGATGACTCGGAAGCCAGATTGGAGCGCAAAACTGAAAATCTCCATGCACCATACACCTTCTATTTCATTAAGAAACTAACAGGGGAATGGGAAAACAGACCATACAGGACAAAATGTAACAAACAGGGCTTGGATTATTATAATATTCTGATTAGCAGAACTTCCAGAGAAATTAGCAGCAATTTTACATCTGAGAAGTTCTTGCAACTTACCTTAAAGAAACTTATCCAATTTTTGCTTCTAATGATAACAAAGATGCTTTAACATTACCAGTTTGAAAGATTTGAGCCATAGGCTCCTACAACTGGTTGGAGTCAGAACTGACTGAAATGTTATTAAAATGTGTACCTTGCAAACCTAAATAAGAATGGTCAAGAAATGATGATAAACTGATGATGCGTTTACAGATAGAATAAAAGAGTGCAGCAGGGCAGGAAAAGTAACAGAAAGAGCTTTGACACACTGTTTCATAGTACAGTTTTTAAAAACAGTGTTACTCCTCAAAAAATATCCTGGAGTGTTCTCAACATGAGGATTTCAAAGACAAATAATGTGAAAACCCTGTTGCGGAGAATTAAGCTGACTGAACAGCTCTAGAGATGCCACTTGGAACAATTTTATACTCATTTTAACCTTGTTTAAAAACAAGTTACAATTCTCCATTAATATTCTTAAAGTATACCACAGATATGCCATATATCTTTAATCTTATTTTCTCCAGGCAGTGCAAATAATAGAAGAACTCTCAACACCGTGTTCTGACGTATTTTAGGTATTTTTACAGACATTGTATAACTGGTATTTTTGACTACTTAAGTTGACAAAACACATGCAGTAAAAGAATCTGTATCTAACTGTATCCTGTATGAATTGCTTAAATAATCAAAGAACAAGAAATGACAGAGAGATAAATAGACCCTATGTATAAAACATCCCCAAACATGGACAAAAAGGATAATTAGGACAATTAAAAAAGATTACAAACCTTGCCTGATTTTATGACCTTCTCTCTGTGGCTCTGCTGATAGGCAGCTCTCCTTTGGTGTCCCTTTGTTATGAGAAGCTTTAGGTGAACCTCTACTGTTTCTCCCTGGCTGAATTTGTGAAGCATTGAGCATCAGAGGTCTCTTATTCTGTACATCAGCTGGTTTATTCGGTAACTGTGAGATGCTGGTAGTCTTCTCTTGATGTGCAGGATTCTGTTGTACTCGAAAGCTATTTTGTTCCACATTCTGCATCCCTTTCTGCAGCTTGGCTTCTTTCCTCTTACTTTCCTCTTCACGTTTCCTGTAATTGCAGTCAATACCATAAGAATTCCAAAGACAAAATCTTGGGAGCATGTATCTAACTTAAACACATTCCTCTTTAGAAACCTGACACTGCCACAATAAAAACTTTTTTTGGTGAGAAAGGGTCAACTATTGCATTGAATTATCTTAGTTTGATCCAAAATAACAACTGGCTTGTGGCTGCAAGGTAAATCCTTATAAGCCAACTGCTTCAGTTTGCAGCAGTTTAAACTGATCTTAAAACAGCCTCTTATTTAAAACAATGAAACTTAGGGGTTTTATATATATAGAAAAATGAAAAACAGGACTTGAAAAGGTGTCAGAAGACAAGAAACGTGATACTAGTAACTAGGTTTTGAATAAGTAATGAACAATATTTTCATACAATTTAGTAATGCAATGCACTGTATTTGAAAATCAGAAAACTTTAATAAAAGACATACTTAATACAGGCAATTAAAAACCAGTTTCAAACTAGCTATTGATACGAACTTGCTGCTATGTATTTATTATTAGTAGATACCTAAAGAATTTATTTTACAGAAACAGGCTACACATTATACAAATGAAAAATACCAAAAATATGAGATGTGAACTAAAAACTTGCTTACACATAGTATGGCATTACATTATGACATTTGGGTTTTGCAAACGAAAGAAGTCAGGCATCTCTTAAATAGCATAAGTACAAAAAAGAACTTTGGACAAGGTTAGGAATGTTGAATGAAGTTTTGCAGCCTATTTTGAAATACAGTCAGATGCAATTACATTACACTTTCGCTTTTAATTTCTTTTTCCTAGAAATCAGAATAAACTCAATAACATGTAGCAAATGTTACATATCTACCTACCACTGAATTTGTTTTTATAAATTAAGTACCGGTTGTAAGATGAAGGAACATTTTTCCTGTCGGAATGGACAGGTGGTAAATGTTGTAACATGTAGCTGTCTGGTATTGTAATTTGCTTCCTATGCTACAATGTAGTTTGCAGACTGCTGACACATTAGCTCGCAGCACAGCATATGACAGGTTAGTTATGCAGCATGCCATTCCCAGTTCCTGTGAGTCGTATCAATGCCAGTATATGTCATATCAGCGTGAGCTGCCAGGGAGAAGCCTTAACTTTATCTGTCAGTACTATCCTATCAAGCATGCTCTGCAGAAGGAAGTGGATTAGAGTTTGTACCTGAAAAGCTGCTAATTGATCTAAAAAAACACAGTCCTGGCAGCCTGAGGTACAGTAGTCCCTCTGGCATGGAAAAAAAAGAAGTGGCTAGTTTCAAATAATATTGGCGTTCCACAAACCGACAATGTGTGGATGTCTGTCTCGCATACAGTATGGATCTCACTGCCATCACTCTGCTGTTTGAGCTAATAAATCAGATCTTACTATTCACAGGATAGCCTTTTCTTTTCTTCACATGACTCGAACAGCCCATTACCAGCATCCTCCATTAAGGGTATCGGAAAAGAAAGTGTGATGGAGGTTGTGTGACACACAATCAAGCTCAAGTGGCCTGCACTCTTTTGATGATGACTTTAACTTAAAATATTAACTTTAGCAACATACTAGCTGTAAAGTTATTGGAATTACACACGACTAGAAGTTGAGGAGGAGTAAAAGGGGATTTTTTTTAAAGGGCTTGTTTGCGTGCTATTTTGTCAGCTGAAAGTGATGAAATAATAAATGGAAGGGATTTCAAAGCTTCCTGTTCACAGATCATCATCCTGTCACAGTAGAACTCAATTGATTAACAGACTCCCGAAGAATACTTATGAACTTCCCCTTGTAGTTTGCTTATTTAGTTAGAAATACAACTTGTTTTACAATGAAGGATATTTTCAAAATTAAAATTTCCAGGTTCTACTATTGTCTAAATTGAGACACTAGGTTTCACGAACAAGTAAAGCAAGTAGATGAGCTCCTAACTTATGGCTCTCAGTCATTCTCAGGAGGTTCTGGCGATGCAGCAGGATCCAAATTTTGGCTTTAAAGTCAGAAAACTACTCTGTGATAACTGAGCTGGCATGACAAAATTTATGACTTTAATTTTAATAGAATTTTGTCCTAAATAGTCATATTTCATTACAGAGTGAGAATGGCAACTGAGCCTTTAGCAGATGGAATGGAACAGTTTCAGCCTTTCTGAAGACACAGAGACGCTTTGAATTTTTGATCCTGCTGAAATGTAACCAACCTTTTCTATTCTGTTAAGAACAGTTAGGGTTTTTGTACCTACTCTGTGGAGGACTTTTTAAATTTAGAACATGTCCATGTGTCTAGAGAGCATTTTTAAAGTTTTCCTTGAAAAAATAATAATTAAAAGATAATAACTTAGATCTTCAGGTATGATCCTACTGCTGCTGAAACTTTATCTGGAACAAGAGGAGTCATATTTCATGTTGTATAGAAGTTATCTCCTGCTATATAATCTAGAATGATGTTTGATTTTGAAAGCATGACACTGTTGAATCACAACATGTTCAGCTTATGATCTAAAACAACCTTTTAACAGATAGTCCTAAACAAAAATGTTAAAAAAGACAGTTAATTTCCATCCAGTATTCCTACATTGATCTTGCCAAATGTGTAAAGCTGTCCGTTTGTCCTTATTTCACCACCTATTTTTTCCTCAACTATTTCTCATATGTATTAACACCATCCTGATTTCTGCTTTAGTCTTCAATGTGCTTACGAGTCTTATGCACCTTGGTGCTACTTGGAAATATAATATTTTACTTCTTAAATAAAAATACTACATAGCATCAGATTCATGATGGATTTATGTGGAATTCTCACCAATATACACTTCAGTTTAAAGATGAACCATTAAGAACTACTCTTTGCATATGTTCTTCCGAGCAGTTTTCCTCCAAAAGCTTATCTTTAAAGATATCGGAAAGTGCCCTTTTAAGGATACCGGTTAGTTCTCTCAACACGTCTGGATGCAACCCAGCTGGTCCCACGAACTTGTCTGGGCTGTGTTCTCTCAAGCAATCCCTGATTTAATCGTCATTCATAGCTGGCAGTTTTCCTCTTCCTTGAACCACTGCTTTTAAGCACAGTGGCACGGTGAAGACTGAGAAAATGATGGCATTGAGTATTTCTGCCACATGTATCTGTTGTCATTAATCACTTGCACCATTTGGCAACAGGCCCACATTTTCCTTGCTCAGCTGTTCACTATTAATGTCGAGGCAGAAGTTCATCTCATCATCTGTGACATCCCTTGCAAGTCTCAACTCTATCCGAGTTCCGTTTTTTCTAACACGATCCCTACATGTCTAAGCAATGTTTTAAACTCTTCCTTTGAAGTCCATCCCTGGTTCCACCCTCCGTATATTGTCTTCTTGCATTTGAGTTCTGCCGTGGCTTCCCTGCTTAGACAAACTGGTTTCCTGATATGTCTCTGGTTATTGCCATAACAGTGTGCATTTTGGCTTGGCCTGCATTAATCCTCATTTTATAAATTACCATTTCTTTGCTATAGTTTGTTCAACATGGGAGAATATGCTCGTACAGGAATATTTCACAGGCACTGAATGCACTGAGTGTAACTTTACCAGAAAATAATATGAGATGATGGTTAACTTTTTGCTAAACCAAACTGACTGATCAAAAACATGTAGACTTACAGATCATTTATATTAGTGAGACTCTCTAAAATAATATTACAAAGTGAGTTTTAAATACATGCACTTAAATAGTTGGGTCTTTTTCAATCTAGGAGTTCACTATCATTCTGGATTTCCACATAATGTCTACTTTTATCTCGAGAGCAGATTTTTAAACACCAGTAGGGATATTAGTTGTCTGTATGCAGCAACACCCTGGCCGATGTTAGCTGTGGAATGCACAGATGGGTACACAGAATGATGACAACATAATGTCCTCTCCAGTTTATAACAGATAATAAAACTGCAATTAAAAAAAAAATTGTTATGAGACAACTTGATTTGTTTGTACACTCCAATTGTATTTTAATTCTATTTTTATGGTATTTGGTACACAGACTTTCTTTCCATTGTTTTCAAACAAATCAACAGCAGCTTAGTAATTTTCAGAAAGTACATCAGAAACTCAAAAACAGCAATAAAAACACACCCAAATTTCCATAAGGCAACACCTCTCCATTTAATCTTCAAAATGGGGTATGACAAATTCTTCTATCACAGAGAATAAAATTACCTCTCTTGTTAAAGTCAGTTGTGACCACACAGCAAGAAGCAGAGTTCTCCAGATTAAAAAGAAATAATGGCTATAAACTGGAGAGGGTCAGATTTAGACTAGGCATAAGGAGGAATTTCTTCATGATGAGAGTGGTGAGGCACTGGAACAGGTTTCCAAGGGAGGTTGTGGATGCCCCATCCCTGGAAGTGTTCAAGGCCAGGTTGGATGGGGCCTTGGGCAGCCTGCTCTGGTGGGAGGTGTCCCTGCCCATGGGACACCTTTTCAAAATTGATATCAAAGACTTGATAGGTCAATAATTATTTTCATTACCTTGGAGTGATAAACATTTTCTAAGCCTTTTTATCATCATATCGGGTAAAGATTCATGGATGCTAACATGCTGGTTTCTCAGCCTTTGTATTTTGCCTTGTTCTTGTATATTATTTAATAAATGTTGTTACTTAATCTGGGATTATCTGGAAAATAATTTCTATCTATAGGCTTACAGAACAAAATCCATTATACGCTTCCTACAGTTTCATGAATTTTACTAAATGGAACAACAAGCAATGATGAGTAACAAATAAATCATACACCAATATACACAAACTTATGACAAATGTCTATATGCTGGAGTACAACTCAAGTCTCAGACTTACTTGGCAGCCGCGTCTTTTCTCAGCTGTTCATGTTTCATTAAAAGATTCTTCCTCTCTTGAAATGCCTTCCTAACTTTGTACCCTTTGTAGACAGCCTGTATTTTGAAAGCAGCGATGTCCTGTATGGCAGCTATAGACAGAGCCCCATGTTCTAACATGAACTGAATCACTTCATGGTGTTCACCAAGTAAGGCGTAATCAAGTGGAGTGTATCTGAAAAAAAAACCCAACCAAAGCCACAACAATTACCGCTGAACTAGAATCCTTCCCATAACGTGCATTTACTTTATAAGCTTCATCCTCATTTTGTAATAAGGCATCATCTAGTATGAAGACTGCTTAAACACTGTTTACAGTAGCCTGTTTTTCTTATTTTTTTATATTATTTTCCTGCCTTGCTCATTCTAGATAACATGACTATGGTTAAGGATTATTTTAGTCTCCAAACATAAGGGGAGGGAGGGGAGTGTATACTGTATGAAGTGTTGTATCAAAATCCCCCCCGGATCTAATTGATAGAAGCAACTGCTCTAAGCAAGCAATCTAAAAGAAAGCTGCTATTTAGATTCTTATACAGACATATCATTTAAATAAAAAGCAACTGAAAACATTTTTGTGTTATTTGCATATGAATTCAAGTTCTAGACATTTCCTGCCAAATCTGACTTAGTTTCTCTAACAATGACCGCGGACAGGATGACTGGCCAAGCAGCAGTATTACATCTGCATCAAAGGATAACATTTTTCTAAAAGCACTAGGACAACTTAATTCTGTTTTCAGATGGATACAAGTGATAAAAAATATTAACTGCCTTTGTGTTTTAATGGTGTCAAAGATGCCAAAGAGCTTTAAAAAAAAAAAAAAAATCCCCAAATTCCCACTGTCAAAAGAGGAGCAAAAGGTACGCATATCCCTCACCAACACTGAAACATTACACAAAGACATTTAGGGAAAATTATCAGTCACAAACCATAATCAAAGCCATATAATAGAAGACCATCAAATAGCAAGTGTCAATGCATGTGACTGTGAAAATTAGGTCTCTTCTTGATAGTAACTTGCTAGGACGCAATGCTGGTAAGCAAAACAAAACAGACAGAAAGCACAATTGGACTTGCCATGCAGCAATGATGTGATGGAAGGATTAACAGTATCTGAACTGAAGTGTCTGCAGGAATAAAGACAATGACATAACATGAAAATTTGTATGTCAAGGTTGCTGATAACATTTAAAGAGATGCAGATGTCTGATGACCCAGGAATGGAAACCTCAGAAGGGACTTCATCTCAGAAACATCTTTAAAGAATACCTAGTTTTGAATATTTTAATTAACAAGTGCAAAATTATACCAAAGTAAATTTTATGCTCCCAGCATGTATGTACCAAGACAATGTATTATATTATGATTCCCAGTCATGTTGACCAGTATTCTTATATGTGGATTCTCTAACTCCCTAAGGCCTACCTTTGAAAGCAAAAAAAAATCCTCAAATCAAGTCTGAAGACAGGTTTGTATGACTGGGCACTCCCATTCAAGGCTGCTCACATACACTTCTCACAACTAGTCATTACTCTGTTGTGTCAGTTCAAGGACTGTTATAAATTTTCTTTTCAACTGGTTATCTCTAAAGCAGATAGCTTGTCAATCAAGCTGGCTTCACAGAAGATGACGACATCAGTCGTCAGCTGCTACACATAATTTAGCATAAAGTTGGTCAAGCAGCAGTTATCCTGGCAGCACGTGATGCATCCAAGACATCAAGTTGGGGTATCAAATGAATTTGCAAAGAACAGCAAACCTACCATCCTCCAGACTAGCACTTGATCACATATCCACAAGCAAATGGGAAGCTTAAAATCTGAGATGCAATCTCAGCTCCATCTTTTCACTAATCTATTTAGTTTGAAGCGCTACTATTGAATTTTGAAGTACTATCTCATATTGTGCTCTAAAAAGTGAAGAAGCGAAGCTTCTTTCTGTAGGTATATTTGACAAAAAATTACTATTTGGTGAAATTGTTACTGATTAAAAACCTATTTAATCCAATACAGATGGACCATATCCACTATCTCTTACATTACTCAACTTGATTTTTCCATTTTCCAAACTTCCAGTCTCTTAAAAATAAAACAAGGTTTTGTAGATGTTTATTAAGAAGCGATTGTGCAGTTTTTATATACAATATATATATATATATATATATATATTTAGGAGAATTATACTCAAAGTCTGATTCATCTTGAAATATTGGGAATCTGTTTTGTTTTGCACATGGACTAGTGCTTAAGGGCTGACATTTGGAATAGTGCTAGTTATATTTTCAGCAACCTAAGTTTATACATAAGAACGTATATTAATGCTAAAAGGGAAATTAGATACTAACTCAACGACTTCAGTAAAACTACAGCTAAGGTCTTTTCCTGACATTTGAGCATTGTTAGTACATTTCTATAAAGTAAGGAAAATAGAAGCCTCCTTTCTGGCAAAATAGTGGTTTTTAATCTTACTTATTAAGAGTAATTTAACAGCAAATGTTTATTTAATTTTGTATCAAAAAATACTAAAAAGAACATTGGCACTACTTAATTAGGAACTACTTATACTTTCATTTGTGTTTCTTAATAAGAAATGAGAATGGAAAAGGAAGAGAGATCTGAGTGGTTTAGAGTAGAGAACAAAAGAGACATGATGGGGGAAGAAAGCAACTGAAAACTGGGATAAGTATGGAAGTCTCAAATTTAGCACTAAAATATGGGGTTTCAAAGTCCTTAAGTTTTTATAATGTTCAGATATTCAAATTTGTATGACATACTGATCATAATTTTATTTATAATTATGAAGAGGTCATCTCCTCTAAATATGGCATTATAAGTTTCTGCTAATAGCAATTATCTTCACAGTCAGGTGACTAATTTGAACCCCACAATTCAAATAACTTTTGAAAAACTATTATTTATATGTCAATGAAAGACAAAGAAAAGAGATGCAAATGCACTGTCTCTTTATGATTACAGGAGGATTTTTTTTTAAATTAGGCCTTTAGAATACAGTTAACCACCAGGTAATTTGTAATCACTATTTTAAAACATAACATTACATTTCTCCCATTTTCTTTCTTCTCACTCTACTCCTACCAAATAGAAAAGCGAAATTCCAGTCTACACCAGCAGCAGCAGAAATGCCTTTTCATCCTTTGTAGGTAACTACTGTCAACTTTATATAAATGAAAAAGATCTTTAATATTTCAAATAAGACTAGAAAGACCAAATACTTGTAGAAATCTCTGGAAGTTCAAGGTTCAAAAGTATAGACAATTGAAGTTGCAATGTCTTACTTAAAGAAGAGATTTTTCACATTAGGAAAGCTGCTTACACTGGAGGCAAAGATTACACCACTCCTTTTAGATACAAGATCACAATTCTCTGGCAATATCTGAAGACTTAACACTTCAATCAGTAGCTAGCACGTTTGCTAAATTACAAAATAATGCATTCAGACAAGCAATACCTCTCCTCGCTGTTCTCCATGTGATTAGGGAAAGCATCAAAACCAAGCAACAACTTTATAGCATCAAGGTAGCCATTGTTACAGAGCCAGTGCAAAGCAGTTCTTCCCTGTAAAGAACATGACAGAATGAAAATAAACGTTATCCCCAAACTCCATCATGTCACAATAGAAATCCTAAATCATACTGTAATCCAATGCTTTTCCGGACATGAAGGATCAACTAATTCTTCCAAACAAACTTCCTTGTTAAAATAAAAGAATAGAGCATTTAAAAATTAAGTAACTTCTCTTTTTTAAAAAACAAAACAAACCAAAATTAAATCAGTAGTGCTTTTTTACCTAAGCAGCTGAAAAATAGCACTGGGAGACTAGCTCTAGAGTTGCTTTCTTTGCAACTGTGCCACTCAGGTCAGAAGGAGCTCCCATCAACCTTTGTACTTCAGACTGTTTTGTAACGTGTGCCAAATCACTGTGACAAGACTGAAAGTATTACTAAAAAATTCAAAATCTGATGAAGTCTGAGGAAAGCTTATCAGCCCAGGCAAACACAGCAAGACTCCAGCTGTGCTTTCAAAATGGGCTTGATATCAGAAGTCTGGTTTCTCTCACATGAAGCAAATGTCTAACTCTCAAGCCGCACTCTATGTACAAGCAGCTCATACACAACCACGGTTGGACTGGAATCACAGAACCACAACACAAATACTTCAAGCTCTGTGAATATCAACCAAACACAGATATTTCACTTCACTTCCAGGTCATGCCTCCTGTCTGTATGTTGCTGAGTGCCACAGAAAACCATGAAGATGTTCTGAGTTCAGTGCTAGCAAGTTGCTCGTGAACCTTGAAGGCTGAGGAGCATACTGCACTGTCTCTGCATGAAATAGGTGGAGCGGATGTGTCAGCTGCACTCAAGCTGGTGCCATACAGAGTTGGTCACAGGCTGGAAAATCTCCCCAGCATGCTCTGTAGAACTCATTAAAAACAAAAAAAATTCTCTATTACCTAGAATTATCCATGCCCTACAATGAATAGCTGACAAAAAGTTTAACAAAGTGGTTGACATTCCTTTAACTTATCAACTTCTACTGACTTCTGAGAAATTATGTCATATAACAAAGAAATCTGTTTTATGTTCCAGTTCTTAAAGGAGACCTACAAGAAAGCTGTAGATGGGATCTTTATCAGGGAGCATAGTGATAGGATGAGGGCTAATGGTGTTAAGCTGAAAGAGGGGAGATTTGGATTAGATATCAGGAAGAATTTTTTTCCTGTGAGGATGGTGAGGCACTGGAGCAGGTTACCCAGAGAAGTCTTGGATGCCCTGTCTCAAGCAGTGTTCAAGGCCAGGTTGGATGGGGCCTCGAGCAACCTGATCCAGTGGGAGGTGTCCCTGCCCATGGCAGCGGAGCCTGGAACTGGATGATCTTTAACACCCCTTCCAACTCAAACCATTCCATGATTCTATGTTGCACAGTTACTCTGGCTCCTAATTTCACTTACTGCTCGAATAATGGCACAAAACAACAAAAAACTAATCAGTTTTCTTTTTTTTTTTTCACCTGGAAGAGCGATACATATGTGGATACCTATGTGGGTAAGTAATTAAGCAGTTCCTGTGCAACCTCACTTGCAGTATTTTACTTGCTCTGTTTCTATGCTGAGGAAATACATTACAGTCTGTAAAATCACATTCCCGTGTCAGCTGATAATACGGAATGATAGAAGTTAAGTGATCAGGCAATTAATATGACTCCTCATAAGATCACACTTTGACAAGGAAAAGTGATATGGAAAAACATGATGCTTCAATTCATGCTCCATATTAAAATAATACTTTTCAGTCAAGATTTTAGAAGTGAAGCCACAGGTAAAATCATGTCACAATGCTTTTCTTTTCTTGATAAACAGCACCAAAGACATTTCTGTGTCCCAGAAAAGACAATGACCTTGAAGAAAGGGAAAATGTTTTGACTTATGGTTATTCTGAAGTTAATTAAATAGCCCAGCAAAGAAAAACATACCTCTTTATCCTGAATATTTGGATCTGCATTGTTTTCCAGTAACACTACCATGCAGTTAATGTAGCCTCCATAAGCAGCACACTGCAGCGGTGTTCTACCTGCATAATCCTGCACATTAGGGTTGATTTTATTTTCTATCAAGATTTGGCATACGTCAGCATTTCCTCCCAGGGCTGCCCAGTGAAGGGGCGAATGGCCATCTTGGTCCACCAAATCTACTCTTGCTCCTCCTGTAACAACAAATACATTTTTGAACATAAAAAGAAAAAATTTTGAATGAAGAGAGAAAAAATAATAAGTTCATGCTCAACTAGAACTTATTTGGTAAACTGATAATTCAGAGAAGTAACTTCAACTCTGCTACTCAAATCCTAAAACCTAAATAAAAAATAATTGGAAATGAGATTCAGTGATGGTCAGACATTGAACTTTTTTACAAGCTTGTGAGTATCCTCTCAGATGCTTTAGAATCTCCTTGTCAAATGCCCTTGAAAAACCTAGCCTTTATTTGCTTCAGGTCTATTAATTTTCAGTGAAACTTTTATTTCTTAATAACAATATCACTTTTGCAAATTAGACTTCAGATGAAATAATTTTTCAAATCTCTAAAACAGACAAGATAAAACATTCACAGTGTAAGAATTACTTTTGAGAAAAGCTTGGGTTTTTTTATTCAAGCATGATAAGACTCTTATGCAGATAATTAATTTCTCTGTGTTCTTGTAAGATGTAAAAACTCCGTACAAACATAAAACTCCACAAATATAAAAACATGTAATGACCAGCAACTATGACTGTCTACATCATAAAATATTTAATTAAACGTAACTCAGGTTCTGATGACCAAGTTTCCTGCATCTCCAAAAGCTAGATGGAATAGAGGGTAGGAGGTAGAGCTTAACAGGAGGTTAAAACACACTCAGCAGATGACAGAGAAAAGCATGCTTTTCAGCAAGAAAGGTTGGTTGACAGAAAATTTGCAACTTGCTAGCCTGGATACTTCAACTGTCCATAATAGAATAATATCTCAAGTAGGAGGGAGACTATTTCCAGCTACTTAAAACATTTCTGTGAAGTTGAAATAACAGTATTTTGCATCTAAGATTTCTAAGATTCTTTCATCGTACTTCTACCACTTTAGCAGAGTTTTTACCATTGTCTAAAACTGTGTGCATTGTTAAATCTTATTTCTGTCTACAAATAAAATAATGTGTACAAAAACTGACTAGAGGAAAATATTAAGGATTCAGGATTTTTTTTGATAGCTATCTTCTTTAAAAAATAAAGATTCATTTAAATAGTCAAGAAGTCTCCAAAGAAGCCTACAAATTCTTATTCATAAAAGAAAAGAAAGCTTACTTTGGTCTTATTTACTGGAGGGGAAAAAAAAAGAAAGAAAAACAACGACTTGCTGAGGGAAGAGGCAGTTTGAGAGACATACTTGAAAAGGCTTGAGCAGAAAAGAGCTGTGAGAAGAACTATCAATTTTTAAAGTTTTATATTTAACTCTTCTAGCCATTTGGCACAACATTCTGATGAGCTTTATATTTACTAGCACTGCTCCACAAAGTGTACTTACAAGCAAAACCTGCTTAAGAGAATTAATTTTCTACCTCATCTCTTGCTCAGCTGTGCTATAAACAGCACCAGAACTCAGAACAGGTTTGTAAATTCGTAACAGCTGACCTTTAATGAGTGTTTGTATCACTTCCTTGTGTCCCATCTCACAGGCTCGGAAAAGTGGAGTATGTTTCATGACATCCAAAGCATCTACCTGTGCATTATGTTCCAATAGCAGTTTCACTGTGCTGACGTGGCCAGAAAGAGCAGCAGCATGTAACGCTAAAAGAATAAAGTAGTCAGAAACAGAAATCACAACATCATGCATAAGCTTTCAAGTTTTGCAATTAGTACAGTCAAAATAAAAATTAATTTCAACCATTTTTTTGGGGGGAGGGAAAGTGCTTAAAATAAAGAATAAAAAATAAGACATAGATTAATCATAACAAGTAATTACTAATGACATCTTGTCGCCATACGAACAACAGAGCAAGAAGCAGAAGAACTTTTAGCCCTGAAACATGGTTTTAACTTATGCAAATAGGGATTTTAATCTTAACATCACCAAGACTGGGTTATACTGAGGATTTGTGGAAGGTTAGCAGCTTCTGATTAAAGGCACATTACATGATCTATTTCTGACTCTCTTTTGTGGCATTTCTTACATCACTCCAACAGAGATGAAACTGCCTACTGTCAAGTAAAGAAAGCTTTCATTATTTCTTCAATGTTTTCCTGAAAACACCCTTTTTTTTCTTTCTTAAAATGAGCAAAGCTCTCTCAATTAAAACTAACTCCAGATAACCACTCAGCAGTTTGGTTTGGATTTTTTTCAGAATCACTTGCAGAAAATTTTGCACAAAATTATGTAGCAAGGCCATCACATCTCACACAGTATCTGCAGCCCCCTTTTTTTTTTAGAAAAGAGAAAAAGGTGATGGACAGACCACAAATGGCATTTTGTCTCATCCCTGAAATCCATGTTCAGTTGGATGAAAACCATGCAAAGTTGATTCTACAGACTCCTACTCTTCCGTAGTTTTATTTGCGTTCTCATCTTCGAACGTATGCAGACTTCACTGAGTCCAAACTAACAAATAATGCACAGCTACCTTAGTAAAGGAAGGCCTCAGGCGTAAAGATGTGGTGTCCTATAACTGAAGTTGCTATTGGCTAATACAGCATTCTGCTGGCACTGTCAGCTGGGGTCGAGGAAAATGGTGAAGTGCTAGTACAAGCAGTTCTGTGTTCTTTTTGAAGGAAAGGCAAAACTACATACAGCAATCAGATTTCAAACCAATGGAAGACAAATATATCAATGATTTCACTTAGACTTCGATTCCAAAAGGCTTTGGATTATTTCCTACAGCGAGCGATCGAATCAGATAATCTACATTCTCACACTGCCTTACATGTAGAATATTTCACAGATAACAAAATCGAAATAATTTAGAATAAAAACACAAAACAGTGCAATTCATAAACATGCACTTCATAAAGTGAATTCATATTTTCCAATGAAACTTCACAAATATTCATCCTTGGTGAGAATTCATTCTGCTCAAGCAAGCAAAACATGGGGCTGTAAACAATATCTACATGTCTCTACTTGCTTCATGTTAAAACAGGCAGGGTGAGGATCCAACAGAAGCATTACACAGAAAGGCACACCATGAAGGCCAACGTTAGAAGGAACTGCTTCTTGAACCATTGCAAGCATATCAAAATAGTCAGACTTTTTGTATTTGCCTGCTACTGTTTACCACTGGTACCAGCTTGACACAGCTTACGAAAGTGACCCAGCACAACTCCTTACACGGGAACTACTGAAATGCATGGGTTGTTCATAGTGTCTATGAATCAAATCCAGCTGAAGTGTGTTGCCTTAAAACAGATTCTAAGAGTTAGCAATAGCAATTGGAACTGTGATATAGACAAATCACGCACTTCCTACAAGAACTGGGGTCACAGCCAGGTACACTGTGAGAAGTACTGCCTTAGTAATCGAAGTTATGCCTTTAAGATGTCTAACTGTTGCAGATAAAAAGCACAGGGGTACTCATTGCACTCATGAAAAATATCTGTAAGCAGGAATATTTGCCGTAGCAAGCTGAGTGGGTGGCCATCAGTACGAATTTGACAAGAATGAGATCCCTGCCACTTTGTACATTTGGATGGGCTTTGTTTTCATGGTCTGACCTCACAGTAAACTCTAGGTTCTGGTTTTTGTACTGCATTTCTTACGAAACCAAAAGCAGTAAACCACTCCATCAGATGACACATGGAGGGTGTATAACAATACAATAGAAAAAGAGCTGCTGTGTCAGCTTGGCCAGCTCTTCCCCCCTATCACTCATTCTGACGCAGGCATCTTGTTTCGCACTTTGTGCTCAATATTTTCTTGTAAGCCAAATTTTCTGTGATGGAGTCACGGTGACTGAAGAGATTCTTCGGCCAGCTGGTCACAATAAGCCCTTTATTCAGCCGACAGACAGAGCCCTCTCTATTGTACGCAGTGACGGCAAAGCTATAAAGCTGCCCCTGTAATGGTCCTGCAGCGCTGATCTCTGAGAACAGGGAAATTCCTTTCCCTTGGTGTCATCCTCCTACACAATACAGAGAGTCTGGATGTTCTAGCAAAGCTGAATGGCGAGCTTGCTCTTTTTAAGTAAATGCAAAAGGCTGCGTTAATGCAACATTATAACTGAGCTTAACAGAGTAGGCACACAAAAGTCAGAAAAACACAACCTTGAGCTCTCCTCAGCAACTGCATCCCGGACACGGTGGCATGTATGCTATTTTCTATTACTGCATTAGTTTCTTGTCAGAATACAAAGCTACTTTTCCGATTTAAAAACTTTTTGGGGAAAAAACCAAGTCTGAAATCAGATTGTGATTTACTGTCAGGCTTCCTTTTAAGTTTACAGCGCACTATAATAAAGCCCATGCTACCGCACATACTTGCACAAAGGCACAATGTGGACTACTTGGCAGCAAGCGACAAACAGCATAGTTCCCCACTTTAAGACTATTAGTGTGTTCTACACAATGGCAGTTTCAAATAAATGGAAAATCCATTCATTTCCTTGGATTAAAAGCCCTACAACAAAATCAAGATTAAAAGGTGATTACACATCACCCATACGAAAGGTTTAAGACCAAAAAGAAAATAAACCCAACCACCTGAATTATTCAAGCATGAAATCCACAGCTGAGTAAGTTCAGAAACACAGTATGTGATTACTGTCTGCAAAGAAGAAAACCTTTTGTAAAGAGGTTTGCACAGTAATAATAACAGTACTGCACCTTAATGTCTAAAACAAATACTGTGAGGTGTCAGGAAGGAGTAAATACAGGTAAGACTCATAGAAGGTGAAACAAGACTAAAACAGTATATAGTTTGCGAAGTCATCAAACATGAAGACTGCGATTTTCTTTGTTCCACTATTTCTTAAACTCAAAAATGACAAACTATCATAACTTGGAAAGGAAAGCAAGAATTTAGATATTTAAATGGAATTTTATGGTAACGTATTTGGCTTTCTGTGTAAAGACCCCCTATACAGACAAAGGAATTAAAAATGTCACTTTTTTAGTATGAAAGTAATATTCATATATGCTGCCTTTCAACTCCTGAACTGCACAGGTTTGACATTGCATTTATATACCATTTCTATGTAATTCAAAGGCTGATCTGAAAAGAGAAAGCTGTTAAAACTTGTATCTTTGTTTCTTACTTGGGGTAGATCTGCACTGCAGGTTTCCTAAATCTAAGCATGCAGCCTGGGTAAGTTTGTGTGTGTGTGCAGCCAAAAGATAATGCTTAAGTATACTTTAAAACAAATATTTTAAAATTTAGATAAACACCTGATATATCCATATTCTCCTCTTTTTTTATTCAGATGTAATCAGCATGCTATATAGCTCCACTATTTCTACCTGTATTTCCTGTTCAATTCATATAATCTTCAACACCTGTGTCTCTGTCAGAACTATCGTATTTTTGTTGAAAGTACTACATAGGTACAATATTATTACCAGAAGTTCTTCCGATTTTCCATTAAAGGAGACAAATGCACAGTTGCTATAGGAACTTTGGAATTTCATTACTTGGATGCTTCAATTCTGGAACACTGTGTTGCATTCCTATCTTTTGCTTCAGGCAGATAATGGGATGCTAAAATTCGGGGTTATCAAGTTTAACCTTCTGTTTGGACAACAGAAGTGCATTAGTTCTAATCTTTATTACACTACCTTTGCAAATAACTATGGTACTTATGATTTTCATTATAATAAATCAGCCACTTGTTTCAAAGTGTTTATTTTTTAAATTTTAAATTTTAATTTTTTTTAACCGGCTTTTTCAGGGAGGGCTTTTTATGCAGCTATATTTCACTTTATTCTTCAAAATACAGGGCAGATTTTCCTTTACCAGGACTGCAGAGCCAACAAAATAGCAGCACAGCAGTACATTTCTTCTTCTTGCTCTGTTTCAAATGTACTGGTTCAATCCGCACAGTAAAGATTTCTTTCTTTCCCACAACAAGGAAAAGTAGTTACTCACACATATAATTAAACACAGAGAAATATTTTCAAGATTAAGGTACACATTCAGGAAAAGATTAATAGAGCCTTTAACAATGTTTTTTATTTGGTGGAAGTCACACTAGCTGGAAAAATCGAGTGTTCTTTAGTGAAAAGCATCTTACCTGTGCCAGCGTATTTGTCTGTCATATTGATATCAATATCCAATTTTAAAGCCAGCATAGTCCTAATGACATCATTGCTGCCTTTGCCAGCTGCCCACATGAAGGACGTTCTTCCCTCAAGATCTGAGTCATCTTTTACAGAAGGATGTTTCAAAAATACTTCAACTGTTTCCTGAAAAGACAAACTTTTGAAATTAACATTAAAAGGAAACTGAAACAAGAAACTGTTGCATCTCATTTAGCTCTTATGACGCAAATCAAAGCTTTCTTTTTCCCTTTTAAGTTTACATAGAGTAATAACTCAACAGGAACATTGTATTTTCTGCTGGGCTGTTTTCCTTGTCAGTGTTAACTGAGTTTAACACTGTCATTTATTTCATACTTTTTTCTTTTAGTGTCAAGCATCATGTGTTCATCATAAGGAAGTAAAAGACACTGCAGTCACTGTGAAGGAAGCAATGGAAAGATTATTATCGGCTTATCAAATATTACTGTAATACTATGATGATAAAATAATGTTCCTTCACAATTGTCCTCATTTTTTCACTCCAATTTTAAATATGACTGCACATGTAAATATTTTAGTTTGCTAAACTCTAATAACTTGACTATTAAAAAAGAAAAGTACTTTCGGGGCAACACAGACATATTTCCTAATACTTAATGATATATGCAGGTTACTAATTACTTAAATATTATAAATAAAAAAATTCTAAGAAAAGCTTTACACCAAGCTTTCCACTGGAACTGTACATTAAAATCTCCATTTAAATAAAACAAGAAGAATTATTTCTTCAAACACAGTGTTTGTGTCAAGGTCTCAGCCAACAAGCTCACTTGTTTAACCTACTTCTAAATTGTTAATAAGCCATACGTGAAAGGAAGGGAGAGGAAAGCACTACTGCAAGAAAAGGAATGGGGAAAAGTTTTCCCTTTTCTATCTCATTCTTTACAAAGGCTGTGTATTTAATAGCTGGCAAACATCTCTTATGAGCCACGGATACGCTAGCCACCAAAAACTGGAAAAAGTCAGTTTCATTATTTTATTTTATTTTTATATTTTAGTATTAACACTGTTTTATGCTTTCCCCACGTGACCCCAAAATAGCTCTATCACTGCTCTGGGTAGAAAGAGAATTCCTTGAATATAAGGAACCAAATGCTTACAAACACAAAGGTTTTTTTTAAAGTACCTAAGTCCTATTGATTAGTTTGGATTTATTTTTTTAACTACTACTTATTATTTTATCCCTCTAAAGAAATAGGAACTTTCTTAGGTTAATCTGATCCAAGAACTTAACAGTTTTGTGAATTTAGGTCCATATCCAAACTACCAGTTTATTGTAAAAAACGTCCAGCCAGAAATAATGAGGAATGGAACCATTAAGGCTTCCACACAAGCCAGCATGTGTTTATAGCTTTGTGTACTTGCACTGACCACCACTCCACCTCAGATACAAATAGCTACTCATTAGGCCAGCAGCTCAGCACCCTACCAGTACTCCGCACTGCTTGAAATCCTGCAAAGTGAAAAGCAGTATGAAGGCTAGACCTATTCAGTACTAAGGCACACATCCCACAACCATAAATAAGTAATATTATTTTTCCATTAAGTTTTAGCAAAGCAAAGTTTCTTTCAACCATTCTATTTTACTATAGTTTGTAATGGGAAAAAGTGGAAGAAAATTCCACAGTGCTATGAGAGTTATTTTCCAAAATGAAGTTATGGCAACTTGAAAACAAAATGAAATAAAATTAGAATAGGATGGGTAAGAAATTAGAAAATAGAAGTATCAATCAGTTAAATTCTACATGTACTTTGTCATGAAAAATCACATGTATACTACCTCTGCTAAAAAAATTGTAGAAAACAAAATAAAAATCAACAAAGCAGTAAAGAGAGCAGTAAATCTGGATAATTTCATTTTATTTTGAATATTCAAAAATAAAACAGGGTTATCCACTTTGCGTTTACTAGATCAATCTATGCAAGTATGTGAAAGGAAAGTGCATGGTCTTGGACATCTCCAGAAAAATTCAGAAAAAAAAAAAAGTTTGGTCCTGCATTCTGCATACTATAATCAATAGTAATACAGTATCCGCCTTCACATATGAAGTTAAAAAATTTTAAAAGGATGTTTATTTGGACCTTATGCAGTATACATAAAGCCCCCTAAATTTCAGGCAACCTATCTGGGTGGTTATATTAGTTAACCTCTCTTCTAGAGCTCTTCCTTCTATAATAACTAGGGACGAGTTAGTCTTGGAGAACAAATTCTTCATGTAAATTAAGCACCAGCTCACTCTCTCCAGTCTTTAAAAAACAAAAGTCATATTAGAATAAGTAATCTGCAGAAAAATAGAGCAAAGAACAAGATATCAACTTAAAGAAAATTGAAAGCAATGCAAATATTCATAATAAACACAAAAGAACAAATTTTCTGTGTTTTGTTAGGGACTAAGAATCATGGAATCATAGAATGGTTTCGGTTGGAAGTGACCTTAAAGACCATCCAGTTCCAACTCCCCTGCCATGGGCACGGGACACTTCCCACCCTAACAGGCTGCTCAAGGCCCCGTCTAGCCTGGTCTTGAGCACTTCCCGGGATAGGGCATGCAAAACTTCCCTGGGCAACCTGTGCCAGCGCCTCACTATCCTCATCATGAATAATTTCTTCCTAATGTCTAGTCTAAATCTTCCTCCTCCAATTTAAAGCCATTCTCTCTTGTCCTATCACTACATGCCTATCACTACGTACTTGTAAAAAGTCCCTCTCCAGCCCCTTTCAGGTATTGGAAGCTGCTGTAAGGTCTCCTTGGAGCCTTCTCTTCTTCAGGCTGAACAACCCCAACTCTCTCAGCCTGTCCTCATAGCAGAGGTGCTTCACCCTCTGATCATCTTTGTGGCCCTCCTCTGGACCCGTTCCAACAGTTCCATATCTTGTGGGATCTCATGAGAGCGGAGTAGAGCAGCAGAATCCCTCAACCTGCTGGCCACACTTCTTTTGATGCAGCCAAGGATACAGTTGCCCTTCTGGGCTGCAAGCGTGTGTTGCCAGCTCATGTTATCTTCTCATCAATGAGTACTCCCAAGTCCCTCTCTGCAGGGCTGCTCTCAATCACATCACCATCAAGAAACACTGCATTTTAACTCAAAAACATACCATGCCTATCCAGACTTCAGCAGAGTGAACGGAACAACAATGTGGCTCTCAAACCATAAAAAAATACAGATGCTAATGCCAAAACAAACATGGATGTGTCTCCACTCAGTTGTTTCACTATGTATATGGAATTCTGTGGTGGAGATTACTCAAGGATTTGTTTGTAATTGAGAAAAAAAGCAAAGAGTGGTGCTCATAAACAACCAGAGTGGTTAAAAAGAGAGAAAGTCCAGACATAATTTAGACACGCATAAACAGGGGCTTTTGGATACATCACCAGCTAATAGGCTTGCAGATTTGAATATGATTCTCCTGTTTCGTTCTTCATATAAGATGGGAAACAGTATATTCCTTGTAAGTACACGAGATTTCAGAAGAATGTCTAATTCCATCACCTACTCTATTTCCTCACAAAAACCTAAACAATATCGTAGGTTTGGTTGGCTGGTGTGATCAAAAGACAGCAACACAATGAAAATGTTTCAGACAACTGCATCAAGTCCAGAGAAAGAAAGCCAGTATGAAAAATTTTGGAATGTATCAATGCAGAAAAGAAAAAAAAAAAAAGTTAAAAGTATGTGGAGATAATCACCAGATTGTAAATAAAAACATTCTCTCTTTCCTACGAGTCTGACTCAACTAGAAAGACTTTTACAACATAAATATTTCAGGTGTGTGAGTCAGACCCAAATTGTACATACCACATAATGGACAATAATCAGCATCAATAAATAATTCTCTAAAAAGGCATAAATTATACACAGAGATATGCTCCAATGAAAGTATGAACTTAAAATATCTGTATTGTCTTACTAAGACCACCTCCAAAAAAACCCACCAAAACCCCAAAACTCACTTTCATGAGTAAACAGAGGGTGACAGCTGTGGATTTAATACATATTGGTCAGTTCCCTCTTTCAGTAGGGCTTCGGTTCAGTAGGACTTCAATGTTTCTCAAGGGCATTACAATTTTACTTTTTTATATAAAATAACATGTGGGTAGGTAAGAAAGACTCAAATTAGTATCCCTGTCAAGAAAATTCTGCAATGCATGCTATATAACAACATCAATTAGACACTAAATAAACTTTTTGTAAAGGGAGGTTAGGAATAATACAACTGAAGAAAACTCTCAACATACTATGCATGGCATAACTCAACTATGAGAGACAGAGCAGCGCGAAAAAAAGCCTTAAGTTCCAGTGCTTATGAACTGCTTCTACAATAATATCAATGACCAGCAATCATTAAACTGCTGGGTTTTATACTTAGCTCTACTATACTTGATCTTACTCTGAAAAAAAATAACCTATTCTACCAAAATATAAGAATAAGGCTAAGAAGCCAACCTTCTTTTAGGTCTGATTTTAAAAAAATTTTAAAAATATTAAACCTATTAAAAACTTTTAAAATCTTCTATATATATTGTGATCATGGAAAATTATGGAAAAAAGTACTCACTCTTTAGCCATACTTCATGAGACAATGGTTCATTCATAATAGCAAATATTAATAAGTTAATCACTTTCTTGAAGTCAAAGACTGGTTTGACTGGTATTGAAGCAGCTGTGCAAATATTCACACAGGTGATTTTCCTCTAGATACCTTATAGCTGCTTAGACTTTGCTATAAGGAGACTTAAAAAGTGAAAGCACAGTAAAATAGTAGGTGCCATTCTGGTTTTACTGAAGCACCTAAGTGGCTATTGTTGGTTCTGATGCAAACATACAGATTAAAGGGCTTTTCTTAGTACAGCAATTTAATTGTTTAAAGCCTATTTTTACCAGTTTGAAATTAACCACTTTTATATCACATAACATAGGAAAACTCTGAATTAAGCTTATGCAGACAACACTGTGTTTATATTTTTTTTTAAACAATTCAAACACTCTGTTTCATTACAGATAATTCAGCAAGATACATTTATTTCACATTTAGGGTATGTGCTACTCACCGCAAAGTTGCTCTGTGCCGCATAATGTAGGGGTGTTGCACCTTGACTATCAGATGGGATAGTTCCAAATTTATTTCTTTCTAATAAGAGACGGACAATCTGTGCATGACCTGATAAAAATAATATAATAAAAACAGATATTTATCAAGTTCTAAAAGTTCTTTATTAAACAAAGAAATAAAGAAAACCCAAACTCAGAAGAAAACAGATTTCAATAAAAATAGCGTGTTTGTGCCTGTAGCCATAATAAAGTATATATAAGAAAGAAACATAAGACTTGCTATTTGAACTATTAAGCCTGGCATGCCCCTTCTTCCCAACCATGTAGATGTGGCACTTTGGGACATGGTTTAGTAGGCATGGTAGTGTTGGGCTGATGGTTGGACTTGATGATCTTAGAGGTCTTTTCCAACCTTAAGTTGAAAAAAAAATTGTATTGAGTGAAACAGTAAATAAATCGGAGCAATGATTGATCTTATTCAAACATTAATGTAAGCATTAAAAGTCAATTCTTGAGGTCAAGAACTGTCAGTTCTGTTGTACATTTATTTAAAAAGAGATGCAACTTCATTGAGACTTTTATCAACACAAAATAAAAGGTAGCAGGAACAACAATGCCCTAAGATGAAGTCACATGCAAACTACCTCTTTTAATAAAATATTTGTGGCTGTATCCAAACACTACTTAAAACCTCCTACTGCTAAACTGTTTAGTAACATTTTAGACTCTTTGAGATCTATATACAGTGTCCAGAATCTAACTTAAAAAAAAAAACACCCTAAAAATTACTCATCATTTACCAATCAGAAGTTCCCCATCAGTCTATGCCACATCATCAAGTTCACAAAGGACTCTGGAAGTCTTGGCTAATCTTCCCTCTCCATCCCACATTGATTAGACAATCCATTTCTCCAAAAGACAAAACTTCTCTCTTAAATACAATCAATTTCAAAACACAATAAATTTTGCTTCTTGGATAGAAGCAAGTTTGCTTCTTGGATAGAAGCAAGTGATAATGACTATTTCTTTGGGAGATCAATCATATGACACTAAAATATTTCACAATTTCTCTGTAAAAATTCAATATCCCTACTTGAACACAAATGCAAATCTGACAGCATTCTCCTTTTTGTTTGTTTTTTAAATAAACATAATCAAACTACATGTATATTATCACTGGAGTTGCAGTAACTCGGTTCAGTGAGCAATCCAATTCATTTATTGGCATTCTTTGTCTGGAGTGTCCCAAAGGGTCATGGGGATGAAGCCTGTTAAAAGCGGAGAAAGTGTTTGAAGATTCTTTCTTTTTATCCAGTACATGGTCTTTAATTTTTCCTCCTCCACACGGGAGAATGGATGGGAGATCAATTTTCTAAATAATGTTTTCATTTTATTTTTTTGTGCTTTTATGAACTGCATTTCCCTGTATTTAGACTATATTTAATCAGGTTTTCACTTGTTTTGCAAAGATCCAGTTTTGTAACCTGTAAAACCAAACTGTGCAGAATTCACATATGCAAGGTTATAATTTACAGAGCATCTGAGTCTCAGGGTAGCAATATGAACAGAAAAAAACTTTATCTGAGTAAGAGTTCCTGTCGGATCTGATTAGAATGTCATAATGTGATGAAGAGCTTGTACTAGGAATAGGAGAAGTGTCAGCTCTGCTATTTTCTTGTCCACCTATACTGGCATTATCAGATTATCTGTAGTATCTTTGTGGGAATCTTTTTAATTTAGTTGCTGATTTTGTGAGGGGCAGTTTAGTAAAAATATAATCCACAAAACCACTTAACCAGGAGACACAAGCTGCAATACGACACAACTAGATGAAAGTGAGCAGGTGAGTGATGATGCCACTGTCACCTCCTCTATGTTGTGAGGTACTCACTTCCCTCAGGCATCTCGCAAACCCTATGTGACATATGTGTATGCTCTTACACGCAGACCAAGTGAAGGTGCTAGCATCAATCCATGTATTAAAAATTAGTAAAGTTTTCTTATTTTTCATTTAAAAAATAAATATGAACAGAAGTTTTTATATTTTCTTCATGCATCCCAATGGACTGTCTTGCATACCTGCTGGGGTGTGCGTAGCACACTTTGGACATCAGCGCTCTAGAGTACCAGGGATTTTTTTACCTATGAGCAAAGCTACACGTGCAAGAACATCTCAATATACTTCAATTGTTCTTAAATAATGAGCATATGTAGCCTGCTGAAGTAATGAATTTTACAATGTTTTGGAGAATTGGAAGCTAAAAAAACCAGTCTACGCACAAACTTCTAATCTTGGTTTAGCAGAACCTACTATTGTTCTAAAAGATTAGTCAGCATAATGCCAGGTTGGAATTAAAACACAGAGACAAAGATTAAATAGTCCCACCAATTAATTATTAAATGACTTCAGCATTGTCCAGTTTACCAAGTAAGGCTGCCCAGTGAAGGGGAGTTCGAAATAAGTTGTCATAAGATGTCACATT
Organism: Cuculus canorus; assembly: GCF_017976375.1. Classification (NCBI taxonomy): domain Eukaryota; kingdom Metazoa; phylum Chordata; class Aves; order Cuculiformes; family Cuculidae; genus Cuculus; species Cuculus canorus. Next base: position 64,659,024 of record NC_071402.1, on the reverse strand, counting down.
GCAGCCTTCGTAGGAGGTCAGGACATCAACAACCGCTACATTCCCATCAGCAACAGCAAAATGAAGGGGAGTTCGTCCTTCATAGTCTTGCCAGTTAAGCAGAGATTCTGTAGGTGCAGCTTCCTTTAAAAAAAAATAAATACAAAATTAAAAAATATCTAAGTTGAAGAGAAAAATTATATACTCTTCACAGATTATTTTGGTGAGTCTTAAGAGACAAGGAGATAATAAGGAGATAAACCATCCTTGTTCAGAAGAATGTAGCTCTACAACCAAATACTTTTGTTACAGTATAGGCTATTTTCAAAGATTCTTTTTTTAATATACCTAATTATTGTACAAGACCTAATTTTCAGTACATACCCTGTAGTTTTACCAGTCTGTTGTGCAAGTGGCTCCTCACGCAGTGCTTTAGAAGACTAACTCAAGCTGTTGTGAAAACAACTAGATTTTCTAACTTGGTTTTCTGAGTTGAATATGACACATACATCTTCATATTTTTCTCCTAGGATACTCCCTTTTTTGCACAAGTAACAGCTTTCATTATAATAGTCCTCTAGCATTTTAAAACCACAAGACTATCAGAGTATTTCTATAGGAGGTGTCAGGATCTCTAGATGACAGAATTAAGTTAGAGAGCACTTCTAATGAATGCATCTACTTGTAATGAGCTTAATTCAGAATAAAAAGATCTTTTAAAGCATCATGATTAGTCATTTGATCACATAACATAGGCATTAATAACTTAACTTTTCACCACTTAACTTTTCATCACTTTTTATTAAAAAAACTTCTAAATTACTTTAATATAAGGCCCCTAGCTGTATAGTTCTATGTTATGATAAATTCCTGTCATCATCTTTTTTCTAGACAGATTTCTCTTCATGACTTTCTTAGGCAAAAGATCAGAACAGGAACAAATCAACACAGCACTGCAGAGATCTCCAAATGGCAAATATCATAAAGGCCCATGAAATACAAACTTCAAACTTCACTTTCCTGAAAAAAAGGTATTTTAGGAGAAAATGTTAAACAATAAACAACAGAAATTCAGGATGCAGGACACTCAACATCTACAGCAGAAGCAGGATGTCAAAACAAGAGCTTAAATAAACTACAGGGAGTAAATCTGCTGTTCTGTCTGCAGCAATTCAGAACAAGTTACTGAAGTCATGGGAACTCTGTGGAAAAGAAAACAGGAATGTCGTCCTGAGATTTTTAAGATCCAATAGTAGAGTGGACATTGAAAGAGGGGAGATTTAGATTAGATATTAGGAAGAAATTTTTTCTTGTGAGTCTGGTGAAGCACCGGCACAGGTTGCCCAGAGAAGTCGTGGATGCCCCATCCCTGGAGATGTTCAAGTTCAGGTTGGATGGGGATTTGAGCAGCCTGGTTGAGTGGAAGCAGTCCCTGACTATGGCAGTGGGGTTTGAACTAGTGAGCTTTAAGGTCAATTCCAGCCCAAACCATTCTATGATTCTATGATATTTAAGCATATTTCCTAAGTGCAATCTGCTAAATTAATACTGCAGTAGTAACCACAACTCTGCAAGGCCATGATTCTTTGTTTCTCACTGCCTTGCTTTCTAACAGCATCAACTTAAACATTCTAATATTTGATTAAAGTAAATCCTCTAAAGTTAAACATTTATATGCTTTTCACAGTGTGTAAATGTTGATTAAGTTGCCCATCTCACACATAAATTGCATCAGTCTTAGATAACAGCGGTGTTAGCCATGTTTTGCTAAAGAAACATACTTGAAACATACTGTAGTTCATTACTGTATCTAATAGCTACTACAATAACAGATAATCTATTAAAAAAATATGCAGATCTCTTAACTAAAAATACAAAGTTAACATTGTTATACAAGCCAAACTAATCAAAGCATGAGTTAAAACTTCTTTTAATAAACATTCAAAAGCATTTATCTGTGCCAGTACAGTGAAAAGTGAAGTTCTATGTTCTTCTCTAGCTTTAATAATTCTCAAGAGAAAGCTGATGGATAATATGCTTCCTTTCTGTCTATTCAAAGAGCTCACCAGGGGGAGTATAGAGCCTACCACAAAAATTCAGAAGTGATCTTATGTGAGTTGCTTTTAAGAATGACTAAAAATGAACAATGACATGAACAGAAGTTATTACTAAAATTCTAACTCCAGCAGAGGAAAACTTGATTGAACAAAATGGACAAATAAGAAAATAAATTCTTCCTCACTTTCCCTATAGTTTATTGATCTAATCTGAAAAGCTAATTTTCAAGCCTTCTAATAGCACAAGAACATATTAAATAGATGACTCCCAACACTCCTGGCTCAAAGTCACTGATGTTCCCCAGAACTAATCCTCATTATCAAAAGTGTTACTTTTGCAAAAGGGTAAAGAATCTTACAATGATAAAGCCACTATATATATTCTACTCTAAAAGTGCTGTTTTGAGATTTTTGGCCACAAACTAAAATTTTCTAGGCCACTTTCTGCTTACATTATAACAGTATAATTTCTTCAGATTTTAAGTGGGTTTGGTGTAAAACCAGCTACAATTAAACTGTCATGCTATATTAGTATTTTAAGCACAATACACAGAAGAAACTCAAGCTATGCATTTTTCTGCAGTAATTTGAACAAAGTAATTGAAGGCAATAATGGAAAATGTTGTATAAACAACTGTCACATCTCTTACCATAAAGAATAAATAAAGAGAAGAAATACAAAATAGACACAGAGTATTAAGCAGTTTGTAATAGAACCTTATTCTGTTCTTTTCTCCTTAAATCTTCCCAATGCTTTTCACGTAACCAAGCACCGCTGAATCTGGACAGGTGGAAAAGGAAGTTGACTGTGAGAAGATCTCCAGATTTGAGTTTTTCTCTGCTTTATATGTTTACTTTCTAAATATGTCAGGACTTCAATTTTTCCCGTATCTCATAGATTTCAATATTAGATAAAACCAATTTCTGCATAACTAGCACCTCTGCAAACCCAATGTACTTCCTCAGCATTCAGTTGAGTTCTTTTCATTACTATTTATTTTGACAATCCCAGCAAGCTAAGTACTATACAAACATCAAAGAGAACAATGATCCTCAGTGTTACGAATTTAGAGTTATAGAATCATAGAATCATTAAGGTTGGAAAAGACCTTTAAGTCCATCCAGTCCAACCCCCAGCCCAACACCACCATGCCTACAAATCCATGTCCCAAAATGCCAAGTCTACATGTTTTTTGAATGCCTCCAGGGATGGAGACTCCACCTTTATAAACAGGAGACAACAAATAGACACATCCAGATGGCAGAGTATGGAAAAACAAGACAGTATTTTTAAGTATCATAGACTGTAGTCTCAATAAAACCAGCAGTTTAACTTTGATCAAGCTTTTGTAAAGCAGCACTGGAGAATTCCAAGTAGAATGCCAGAGAAAAATCATTTTTTGGGGTATTCTTCCAGTGTGTTAAAGATAACAAGAGAGAAACAAGAGCAGTGGTGTTTTTCATAACTTAGCCAGCAGGCAACAAAGGCTGCCAATGCTGATTGACCAGCAGTGGATATCAATATCTTACCGCTATCTGAACAAGAGCACATGGCTTACACCTTATAGAACTCTATCATGAAAGCAAAGACAAATGTTTTGTGTGGGATGTGCTTAAAACAATGGAGATGCAACAAAGACACAGTTGTAGGCCTTTGGCACTGCTATCACTACAAGACAGTATTCCCATGAACTTTGAAATGCAATTACGTAAACTAAGACAAAAGATGACAGAAGTTTTAAGTGTATGGGTATGCACATTAGAAGTATCACACAGAAAGAATGTGAAAAACTATAAAGTTAATCTGGATGTGGAGGTCTAGAGAGGAATGAGAACCAAAGGTGATGCTTGGGCAACAGATCTGGAACTGAGTAATATAGCAAAACGCAGCTCAGAAAGGAGGGGAAGAATGTGAGCTCTGCTAGGCAGAGATCTACCAAGACAAGTAAGAAAAACATTTCAGTGTGGAGGGAACACAAGATCTTACTGAAGGATTAAACTCAGGGGTATCACCATAACCAGAAAAAGGTATTTATACTCAAAACCAGATTAAATGAACAGATTGATTACCTAGTAACAAAGTCTCTGTATCAACAACTTTTACAGCATACTCTGTAAGTCTAAGTACTTTTTAATTTAAACTTGTTACTATCTTACTCCATCAACAAGCACACCTAGGTAGAACTATCTGGAATACAAACAATTTAGTTGATGCCTGAAAAAGCCTAGATGGAATCAAGAATACACTTTTCCAACTGTCAGAGTTAAGAACCTGGACATGATCATAATTCTGTATTACTTAAAAAGAATCTTTGAGAACAATTTCAGCAAGGAAACAGGTATTTTTTACCTTTCGTAGTGCATCTGGCTGGGATAGAGTTAATTTTCCTGGCAGCAGCAGGTATGGTGCTGGGCTTTGTATTTGTGATTAAAACTGTTGATAATAGAGGCATGTTTTGGCTGTTACTGAACAGTGCTTTCACAGTATCAATAATTTCTCTTTTTCACAACCTGCCCCGCTCCCCTGCTCCCATGAATGAGTGGGCTGGGAGTGGGCAAGAGACTGGGAGGGGACATAGCTGGGACAGCCAACCTGACCTGACTCAAGCAATGTTCTATACTGTATAACACCACGCTCAGCAAAAAGAGCTCAGGGAAAGGAGGAGGCAGGTGGGATGCTCACGGCTACACTGTTTGTCTCCCCAAGCAACAATTATGTGTGCTGAAGCTTTTTCCAACTTCCTGGGAATGGCTAACATCTGCCTGCTGATGGGAAGTAGTGAATAAATTCCCTTTATTGCACATAGCTTTTGCTTTCCATACTAAACTGTTATTATCTTAATTCATGAGTCTTCTCACTTTCCTTCTATATTCTCCCAGTTTCTCAAGAGGGGAATGAGCGACTGGCTATGGAGGGTTTAGGCTGTTGGCTGGGGCCAACCTATCACAATTTCTAAACCCATTTACCTCGACTATCTAATGTTTGACAAGATCTGTATTTGAATACAGCAATCCTTACCTACTTTTCAGCAAATCTATGCCTCTAGTGTAGCAGAAAAGTAGATGATACATATGAATTAAAACTTTGTGACAGAATTTTGATTGTGATAAATTATTTCACAACTGAGCAAAATCACAAGTATCTTGAATAAACAGAATTAGTACAGAAATAAAATCACATTCATTTAATGCTGGAAACATCTTGAAAACTATTTTTATAGTAAAAAAAGTATCAGTATCTATAAGATTATCAATGTGATTTGGAGAAAAGCAAAGAAATTTTCATATTGCACACCTAAGTTCTCCAATTGTAAGCTCATCAGACAGTCATGTAAGTTATTGTAGTTAGCTTACAATCAATGTATCTAGTTCTGAAAGACTTTTGAAAGACAAAGATGTAGAGAGATTGTTGGAATATGAAAGAAAAATTCAGTTGAGACTTCTGTATCTTTCCGTGCTAGTGAAGTTCAGAGATTTTCACAGAATAAAAATAAGGATAAAAAAATCAAACTGAACATGTGATTTCATTGAACTTATTGTAACTGTCAGTGTAGACAATGAAACAGAATTACTGCAAAGAGAAAATATGCTGTCAAGGAAAAGTTATTAAACCTGTACACAAAAAATATTCGGCAAGTTTCTCAATAAACTGTTAATGGGCTAATTGATAATTGATCAAATATTTCCCAGAATTCTGACACAAAAGATAAAATTAAATTAAGAACTTTCAGCACAGTTAACTAGAAATAAACTTTCAAACACTGAAGAAAAGAGACACAACAGAGAAATCAGTGTGCAAGGGGCAACTGAGATGATTGGCCATTTTAACTAGGAGAACTTGCAACTCCTTCCTCCCCCCCTTACTTCCTAAATGACTAGTTGCATACATAAAATATATATATATATATGTAGTCCATGAGCTAGTGCAAAAATATTCACCTGTAGAACTCTGAAGAAACCCCTTTCAAGAGAGCAAAAAGATTTAAGATGATTTCTTACAAAATTCTGGATATCAGGAAAAGCAAATTATTTCATTCTTGAAGAGTCAGCAGTCTAAAATGAAAAATCTTTCTGTGAGAGTAAATATTTCTATTGGAGTAAAGTGATAAATATAGAAAGGGTTATATATATAATGGACTTTCTTACCAGAATACATTTCACTGTGTGAATTGCACTAGGGTCCTTGTTGTTAGCTGCCCAGTGAAGTGGGATTTTTCCTTCAATATCAGGGATTCCAATATTTGAATCATGTTTTATGAGAAGTTTCACATGCTCTGGGTTATTGTAGTAGGCACTCCAATGCAAGGCAGTTTGCTGGAACATAATATTCACAAGTTTTACAAAAAGTTTAAAATACGAATATAAGATGAAAATTAAAGTTGGTTAAAACCCAAAACACAATTTAACTAGATTTTCACAGAATGAAATAAATTACCTAGTCCAACTCCTCTGCTCAAAGCAGGGCCAGCTAGATAAGACTGATCAGGATACTGTCTAGTCATATTTTTAGTTACGTCCACAGACAGAGTCTACACAAACACAACCTGTTCCAGTGTTTGACCTCCCACACAATAAAAAAATGTTTTCTCAGGTTTAAACATAATTTATTTTATTTGTACTTATTTTGTCTTGTCTGTACACTGAAGACCATTCAGAAGAGTCTGGCTCCATCTTCTTTGCTGTCTTCCATTATGTATTTATACACAGTGGTAAAATCACCCCCTGAACTGTCCCTTCTTCAGGCTAAACATTCACAGGTCTCTCAGCTTCCCCCTGATGTCAAATGCTCCAATTTGTTAATCATTTTTGTGGCTCTCTGTTGGACTCACACCAGTATGTTTATGCCCTGACTGTACTGAAGAACCCAGTGGACACAGCATTCCATTTGTGGTGCCGTCAGTGATAAGCTGAGCGGAGGGACTACAGGCAAAACTAGCTTTAAACAATGGGTAAATGAGCAATCTTTTGTTACATTTCAATGAAGAGGCCTGACAGAAAATGGAGCACATGTACCTAGGGCGAAGGACAACTCAAAACTAGTGGAAAACAGGCTTAAACAAAAATGAATAAGAGGCCGAACTACCTGAGTAGGAGTAGGTACTCATGTATCTTTGCTACTGAGGTCTGAATTAGGTCTATGCTACGCTTTCTTACATGACACCCACACTGAGAAGCCCTTATGCTTGGGATATAAGTATTTCTGTTAGGAGATCAGTTGCTTTGCATGAAGATTGGACTGTGGCAGGAGAATACTTTCCATGCTACTTAGCCAGTCAACAGAGCAATGCCACCGAGTGCAGCAATTTCAGAACTGGAGAAAATACCTGAGCCTGGTATTATGCAACTATGTCCAAGTTGGAGTGATCATCTAAAACAGGCCTCAGCATCAGAACTGCACTACAGAATGACTACAGTCATTAGTTTGGGCCCTCTTAAATCTGTACATTTCTTGGAATAACACAAATTGATGGAGAAATACATAAGATTACTCTCCACTAGAGGAAGATGGCACTGAATACTGACACTGAACTTGGATCCATCTTGAGTGAAGGTTTTGACTTTCTGTACTGTCCTTGAGCACTCAGAATTCCAAGGTTGAATATTCCTGAATCTAATGCCCACCGACCCATTGCAGTCCAATAAACACCAAAAGACCACACTCTTATTGCCAATTTCTAACGTCTGGCTTTTTATAGGCATTATCAATGTTCATAATTAAATAAGCAAAACAATGTAGGGGTTTTTTTTAAAATGGAAAAATATCGGTATACTAACCAATATTTTATTTATCACACATATCTCTCTTAACTGCCAAGAAGCAGAGGGTTGTGGGATACAGACAAATTTTAGTTCCCATTTCTCCTCTCCCCTCACCACTGCAAAATATTACATGGCATTTTGATTTGAATACTGAGAGAAATAACTGCTGTACAACATTTGTGTATAAGCCTATGATACCCTGAATAAACATCCCTGAATAGTGAGACAGAATGTATGAGTTCACTATTGTATCCTCAATATCTCCATAAAGGAGGAAGGCAAAAAGGAGCTATTTTTTTGTGGTTTTTTTTGCTTTAAGCTGTTAGTTTAGTACCATAGTAACATAATATACTTTGGTACTAAATGGTATAGCACAACCTTCTTTAGACAAAAAATAAGGCTTGGAAGTTCACTGATAAAGCTCATTCTAAGATATAACTGGAGGGGCTGCAAGAAAAGGTCTGATAACTGACATCACATACAACATACAACCTAGCACCATAAAGCATGTTCAAACCATCACAGCCTGTCAGGATTTGAATTAAAAAAAAAAAAAACAACAAAACTTTTAGCAGTAGATATTTGTGATAAGTTAACAAACATTATTTCTTAAATAGAGCTGACCAGCATTCCTAGAACCCAACAGGTGCAGTAAAAGCAATAACTGCTGATTACCAGGAGGCCAATGTAGTCTTGGTTTACCGGCCTCTGTCACCTACAACCTGCTTTTCAGTCAGTTGCTTATATGGAAATAGATGCAAAAGACAGTTGTTCTCTCTCACGTTCAGGAATTATATTTGACAATCTTGATGTGCACAGTTGCAGTAAAGGAAATAAATAAGCTATGTGCCCAACAGGGTCAGATGTGTTGGAATCTGTCCTTGAGACCACCTTTCATCAACCAGAATTCCACCTTTGTTACTGTGACTACTCATGATCCAAAACAGAATAAAAGTGATCTACATTTTTGGGGAAACCTAGCAATGCTTTAATACTGCCTTGGAAATCTGCTAAACAACAGGCAAGGTTCCTAAAAGGTTTGGATGGAATCCATACACCTTTGTTAATTAATTAAAAAGCTCAGGAAGTCAGCATGACCTCTCCAGAATAACTGCTGCAATTACAGCCAGGGTTCCTATGATACATATTAGAATATCCTGGAAGGCAAACGTCTAATTGCACAGGCTGGTTCAACTCCATTTTCCAGAGGCGACATAAGATGAATTTGTTGGAAACTGGGCTTGCAGCTATCTTAACCTGTTTCCCAGATGATAAAATCAGGTAGGGAACTCAGAGTTTAAGCAGTTACATCACTCGAAACTCCAGCCTCCTTCTACTGTGCCCTCTTGTGGTACAATGAAAAAACACTACGTGAGATACGGAATGGTGATTTCCACTAAGACCAGCCTTGCCAACCTGGTACTTTGGTTATTAGTTGATCCAACCACACTTGATCAAGGTATTTGCATCTGAATCAGGGGTAGATTAGTGCCTGGTGAGGAGAGGGTTTGCACCACTCTCAAGATGACTTAAAAATCATGAGAAACAGACCTTCCCGCTCAATGCTTAGAAAGCCTTCATCACCAGTAATGGTTCCAGTTGTACTCAATACTGTGCCTACCTTGCCAATGGTAGTTTCATAACTGGTTTTTGGTCTTTCTTTTGCTATCGACTATCAGTGTCTCGCTTTTTGTTACTGTATCCTTGCAGAAAAATTTTGGCTTAGGGAACATTTATATCTCTGGGTTCTTTGAAAGAAAGCTCTTTCAGATTTCAGGATACACAAACTGCTCAAGCATGTGAAATTTAAACCAGATTTTCCCAGGTCAACAGGCCTGCAATAAGTACTAGAAATCTGTTTATTAAGGGCAATGTGATCACCTCCCAAACAGAATATGCATCAAGCATGCCAACAAGAGGGATTAATCTGTTTTGTTAAAAGTGTACGTGGAAATACTAGAAATCCTTTACCTACAGTGTCTGTCAGGGCTGTGTGAAAGCTTTATGCCTTTCACACTCCACCATTAACACTAATGGTGGCAACCGGTTCACATCGGTTTTAAATCAAACACTTCTAAGCACTCAAACTTCAGGACCACACTAATCTGGGCACCTCAAAAAATACAGTTAATATATGCTAAATAACTATTCCTTCTTTTAAAATGAGTTATTGTGGACTGGCAATACCTCTCCATATGAAGACTATTAGTAAATCAGTCATTTTGAGAACTGTATCAAGTGCCTTCTAAGATCTGTTATCTCTTCTGGATGCTCATTTCAATGATAGTCCTTTTTAACAAACATGAGGAGATTATTTCCTGAGGCTCTTAAAAGCTGGCGTCCTTCTGAAGCAGGCTGGTAATTTTATTGATGTGGTAGAGTGTGACTTGACTTTCCAGATTCTAAAAAGGATCAAAATGTTACAGAAAGACTTAGGCCTCAAAACCAGTGGGTTTTGAATCCTCTATTGTTCTATGTATTCTCAAAAAGAATGTCATTGAACTCAGGGCAATGAATCATTACACCACTATCATCAGGAAAACATTAATATTTCTAAAGGTGATCATTATATTACCAGTGATTGACACTATTTTCAAGACTCAGAAAAAGTCCGTTATGACTGATATAATTTTTTACACATAACTGTTTGATGTAACACCAACTTCCAAAGCTGCTACAGTGCTGTCATGAAATAAGCAGCATTTTTACCTTGTTTTTGTCCTGGGTATCCACTTCTCCAGGTGCCATATGTTTTAGCAACAAAGCTAAACATTTTGGGCTTTTGTGACGTGTAGTTAGATGTAATGGCGTCATCTCCTCTAAGTCCTTCTGCATCCAATTCCCTCTACGAGCAAGTAGAAGTTTCATGAAGCGGTAATTTCCCTGGGTAAAGAAAAATAGAAGAAATTTATTCAATTTTATCAAACCAACTGATAATACTGTTTAGATATACTTACCATTGTATTACAGTGCCTAAAACCCCACGACAAAACAGTGCAAAATCTAATGAAGATTTTTTTATTAAAAAAAAAAAAATAACTCTTGATTTTTTAAGTCTGCTTTGCTATGTGGTAGTAGATACATGTCTGCCATTAGTGGAGTGTGTAAGACAAAGTCCAGTAAAGCCTAAAATTCTGCAATGTTTTCAGAGTTTCTTGACAGTTTAATAAACATCGTGTAAAAACTGAAATAAGACCCTTAGGTGCTGGTTTCAGCAAGGCAGATAGTTATCAGATGAGGAATAAATCTAAATGTGAAGAATGATTACAATTTTCAAAATGAAAGTAAGAAAAATAACAGGGAATTATTCAGAGAGATAAAATACACTCATTTGACTGTAAGAAATACATGGAAAAGTGATTGTTTCTTACATTTTTAAACTGGAAACCATATAGGAGTTTTGTTCTCCTGTATGCATGATAAATGGATGGGACAGCTAGCTTTGTAACATATTTAAAATACATAACACTCTGGACTTACTAGGTTTTCAGAAGAAGTAATGCAGAAATGCTCATGTGACTAATAACTGATAGTGGACCCCAAAGAAAACAACCCTGTTTTATTTCTAAAACCATTGAAGAATCCAGGCAAAAATCAAAGATGAAATCATTCAATCATGAAGAAGCTGTACTAAGTTAACGTATAGCCAGCCTTGACTTGCTACTGCCCCTTGCTTGCAGGTTATTTTTCATGTAACAGAGAAGCTACAGATGACATTTTGATGCTTCCATTTCAATTCAATACAAAGTCTACTGGGTTTTTCAAACCACATTCAGCATTTAAGTTTCAAACAGAATCACAGAATCATTTAGGTTGGAAAAGACCTTTAAGATCATTGTGTCCGACCATAAACCTAACACTGCCAAATCCACCACTAAACCATGTCCTTAAGTGCCACATCTACACATCTTAAATACCGCCAGGGAGGGTGACTCAACCACTTCCCTAGGCAGCGTGTTCCAATGCTTGACAACCTTTTCAGCAGAGCAGTATCTCCCAATACCCAATCTAAACCTCCCCTTGACCAGCTTGAGGCCATTTTTTCCTCATCCTGCCACTTGTTACTTGGGAGAAGAGACCAACAGCCACTTCACTACAACCTCCTTTTAGGTAGTTGTACAGAGTGATAGGGTCTCCCCTCAGCCTCCTCTTCTCTGGACAATCCCAGTTGATTCATCCGCTCCTTGTAAGACTTGTGGTCCAGCCCCTTCACCAGCTTCGTTGCCCTTGTCTGGACATGCTCCAGTAGCATGTCTTTCTTGTAGTGAGTGACCCCAAACCTATTCTCTTCACTATGCAAGAACCAATAATAGCTGCAGCAACAACTCATTAAAGCAAAACATCTGGATGTAGCTTGGGTGATCATATTTTAAACATCTCTATTCTTCTCAATTCTAACTTTTAACCTTTCATAAAGTGAAAGGAGTGTGCTGTCTCCCAATTTAGCTCACTGTCTCCCAATGTTTCCCAAAATATTAGTTTGTGCCAATTTCCCATTTTGACAGTCTAAGTAGAAGTATCAATTACCCACAAACACAATGAAAATAGAGAGCTCAGAAGAGAAGAAAAGAGAAGAGAAGAGAAGAGAAGAGAAGAGAAGAGAAGAGAAGAGAAGAGAAGAGAAGAGAAGAGAAGAGAATTTGCTCTAGTTGTCCCCACTCAGGGAAAGGCTGCAGCATTTGATGAAGCTTTATTAGACAGGAAAGGTGATACTCAAATTAATAGAAGTCATGTCTTTGGGTTCTTCTGATCATGGAACTACCTGCAAATTAACCTATTTCAGTCTGCTACAATTCTTTTATAAATCCTGTATGCTAACTTCAACCTTTTAGGCTGTCTCTGGAGAAACAATGAAAAAGGTAACTATGTAGACAAATGCAAGCAGTGCTAACGAATGGGGCCACTCTTCTATAAAGCCTCAGAACTGTGAATCAATTTGTCAGCAGAACAGTAGGGTGGAGATGGGCCAATGGATTCCAGAGGCACCCACAGTTTCCTTTTTAATAGCAGCCACAAACATGGGAAGAGTAGATTTTATATATGTTAGTCTTTGTCTAATAAAAATGGAAGAGTTGAGCTTTATGTGGGCAGAATGGATGTACAAGTACACCTAAAATATATAAATATGATTTTTTTTCCCCTGCTACACTATTTTATTTTAAAATACAAAACAGGGCAAGCAAATCATGAATAAGCTCAGATAAAATAACCTCTTCCCGCTTCTACAGTTTATTGTCATTGGTCCTTGCTCTTCAGTGAAAGCCTACAAGAAAAGTCTGCCAAAAGCCTTACCACAAACCTGCCTGAAAATGCAAGCTTCTCTTGCCAGAGACAGTGCAGCCACTGTACTCTTCAACAGCATTCACAGCAAGTAGTGGTTGACTAATTTGTTTTCTTCTGCTGGGTGTCAGGAAAAGCATAACCTCGGGATTTTGTCCCTTTAATACACAGACATGCATCAAGGCATACACTGACATACAGAGGCAGAACAGCATAATGTCTGCACAGCTACTAATCTACACAAAGCACACTCAAAATGAATTCATGATAAATTTGGGAATGAGGTAGGGATGAGAAAATTCTGCATTATTGCCGATATATTTTACAGGTAAACATAAGAAGAATTCACAAAATGTATTAAAAAAAGTAAAAAAAAAAAGTAAAAAAATCACAACATATCATGATATGGTTGGGAATTAGAACAGGGGAAGATAACACGAAATAACTTGAGGGAATATTAGTCTTAGATGAAATATAGCTGCTTTGCTCCATCACAGAGAATAATGCATTTGGTTTGTTTTCAGTATTTCCTGCTCAATGTGCATGCATACAAATGAAAGAAAAAAATTGATTTTCTCTTGTTGATGGATACTTATTGGAAGATTTACAAGTATATTGTGCTTTTTGAATGAATTCAGCTGAAAAGTCAAAGTTAAAATAATACATAAAACTAAGGAAACACGCATTTTTATTATTAGAGTGTCTCTCCCTATACTGTGTTTTATTTTTCGTATTACACATTTTTCCACCAGCTACTCCTATATTATTCTGTTGCACGCTTAGCCACCAACAAATCCCTCTCCTTAGGAAATGAATCCTCCTTAGGAATTAACAAACCCTCTCATTCTGAAACACAAAAGATTCTATTTCTTCCAAATGATTTAAGATTTTTTAAAAACACCACCAGAGAAAGTACCTGTACTTTATGTGTAATGATCTTATTCACGGTTTTACTCCTGACTGCTGTTCTTTTCTTTAGTAATACCATCAATGTTGCTATATTCCTTTCACTTGTTAGAAAATAATACCATCCATACTAATGACAACTGAAAAATTCCCCACCTTCAATTGATTACTGCTTAAGTTTGTAAATAAGAAATGTATCAACATGTCTTGAAGGCAGATTTAATTTAGGTCTTACTAGGTGGAGGGGAGAAAAATTATGCTTAATCTAAAAAGCAGTTGCTAGCAGAATTCCTTCATTTTTATAAAATTCTTGGGTATAGCAACTCTTTAAGCTTGCTAGTTTTTACTCATAGAAAATGCACTTGATTCACCTAAAGATTCCTGGACAGCATGAAGCGGCTTTGGGTCAGTTCATGGTCTCTCAACATTGATAGTGTCTTTGAAATGATTCTGTTATACTGCGAAAACAACTGTGAGCAAACAGGACTAAATACAGATACAGAAAACTCTGTTCTTGGTAGCCAAACTGTACTGCTCCAATGATGATTCTTAAAATTCCTTTATATTCTATTAAAATTATTTTCAGCCAAAAAAACTAAACTCTGCATGCAGAGAAAAGCTGATAAGTAACTTCAACATGATCAGAAGAAATACTTCTGTTATTTCAAAATTTCAGCCACGTATACTAACTGCAATGGAGTATAACACTCTTTTTGGCAGACAGTTCAATAAGCGATCATGGCTCTGCCATCATGTAATAACTTAGAAGAAAGTTCTGGACCCTCAGCTTAAGCGCTAAGCAGTCAGAAACACAAGATAATGTGTTTATTTCTTCATCCATCTAGAGAAGCTTTTCAACCTATTTTCTCACCCTGGCCACCTGAGAAGGGGGTATGAGAGAGCAGCTGGGCAGCCATCTGGCAACCATTGGAGGTCAGCCCACCCCATTTGATAACCTAAGTGAAAGACTAAAGAAAAAACAAGCTCTGTATCGGTAACACTGTTTGTTATGATTCTAATTGTAGATCAGTACTGAAATTAATGATGGTTGCATCACCAATGCACTAAAAACATTAGCCTTACACTTCCCAACATGCCACTTTATAAAGCCCAGCACAGTCCTGCTCTGTCACCCCATCGCACGGTGCCTCTCGTTGCAAACACTTTTTCAGAACTTGGCCCATGGTACATTCATAGAATCATAGAATCACTAGGTTGGAAAAGACCTCTTAGATCATCGAGTCCAACCATTTCACTCAGCAGTGGGAAGGTTAGGGAAAGAACATTTCTTTTTCCTTTCCCTGGATCAGTGGCAGTCCTCTTCTCCCCTAGCAAACTAAAGGAGAACAGGAGATCTAATAAATGACTGTCACGGGCACAGGGTATAGGAAAAGGGAGGGATTACAGCATCACCACAAAGCTACTTTAATATCTAAAGCCCTTCTGGGCCAGGTTTCAGTCTTCCTCCAAACTGATCAGCAGAAATAGGTTCTTTCTGGTCCACTGTCCGAAATAGTTCAATTGTACTGCAACGTTTAGAGCAATCACATTTTCACATTACTGTTGGGAAAGTTAAAATAACATTACCTGCTTCTACTAGCTGTCTCTCTGGTAACAGGCAGCACAATAGACTAACCAACCTAACATTGGAAACACTACCATAAAAATACAGCTATGCAAATATTTCAGCACCCAAAAATGAAAAAAAGCTGTTGGCAGACATTTTCATGCGCCACATGATCTCTACCAATATAAGAAAGAGTCAGAGTTGCTAATGGACTTTTTAAATTTACTTTTTCAATCTATGTAGATAATTAAATACCTTCCAAAACAGACTGTTAAACCCTGAATCTTAGACTACCACAGAGCTAACAACAAATTGCTGTAGTTAATCCTGTTTCTTGGGAAAGGCTTTACTCATGTAAGTAAAATTCTCTCGGGAATTTCTTAGCATAAAAGAGTGTTAACCTCCTTAACAGGTGACAAGATATTCTCTTCTCAACTGTGAGATACCAGGCTTGTTCCCTCTGAGAGCCAGACAGCTTGACTTACTAGCAGAGAGGTCATGTACAGCGCTTTGCCACATTTGGTAGAAGCCTGGCAATGCCAGCGATGGCAGTTGGGTTCACTGCTCAGCTATCAGGAGATAAAAGAAGAACAATTACCGCAGTGAATACCTACTAGGAACATCTGACTTCCTATCCATGTAGCTGGCTGAAATTTGATTCTTCTCCGATTCAGAATAGAAAAGAAACTGAGTTCATGTAAAATATATACAATTTTCTTTCTGCAAACTGAAAGCCAAAGTCTGTAACAGCAACACAGACAACTATCATATATAATACATCAACATAAACCCCGGGATTACTGACTGTTTTTATGTAAAATAAAACATCTGAAATGGAGGAGTCATTATCATTTTAATATCAAGCACGCATATATTACATAAACTAAGTTTCATCACAGGTGTCTCCTGGATACTCATTAAGCAGGTAAGTATCTAAACTCTTTTCCAAACTACAGGTAACACCAAAAGCCAGTAGACAAGTACACATATTAATAGCACAGGAACCAATCCTCTTAATCTGTTAATGTTTTTTCCACTTACATTACTTCCATTTTACATGGCTAAAGCCTAGTAAATCAATCCCCACTCTCTCGTACCAGATGTGTTTCTAAGAAGAAATGGGAAGGATAAAGGGAAGGGAGAAATAGAAATATTTCATCTAAATCTGAAATGAATAACAGCATCTCAGTTTCACTGTAGTCCAGATTGCCATGTATTATGCAGCAACGATCGGGAAGATTTTGCAGAATCTCAAATAAAATTCTCCTGGACACGTAATGATAAATGACACTTAAGTATTTTGCATTGTAAACTTTGGAGTGTTCCAGAGACATACAGGCTTCCTTTAAAGAGTTCATCTGGAATCCAGAAACATTCTTCTGATGTGCAACAAAAGTTCAATGAAAATTTATTTCCCTTCTTGACCCACTATTTCTTGATATGACTATATCAGTCATCATATAAGCATGTACTTCTATGCTCTGTCTAACCACTTCTCCTACCCTGTAGTGTGGATTCACCTCAGAGATTGTACTTTCCATCTTTGGATTTTAAAAACATACTAGATAGGTAGATAAATATCTAGCGGTCTAGTGGGATGTATCCCTGCCCATGGCAGGGGGGTTGGAACTAGATGATCTTTAAGGTCCCTCCCAACCCAAACTATTCTATGAAATATAACATTTTCTAAAATGGGAGAAACTGAGCTGTACAAGATAAAGCTAAGATTCAGAAGAATACGTGCACCCCTCCAAGCATCAAAAGCACATCCATAGATAGGCTACCATTACCTTGGCATTGGCAGCTTAAAAGTGACCAATACATGTAACAAAATTGCTTATCTTCCTATTCATTGCTGAGATGACATCTTCAAAAAGCACAATTCTAGCCCATGTGAAATATTTAACATGACTTGAAAGACTAATGTATAATAATTTATAATGCAGTGCACATGAGCAGACTACTGCCACAGCAAAGCTACACTTGGTTTTTGGAACACCTACAATAGGCTTGTGAAGATTTATTTGACTGTAAGTGTTGCTAGAGAACTAGTAAGAAGGCAGCCCAGCATCTCTTTATAACCTCCTAGTAAACACAGCAGGAGTCATTTAAAAGAATGCCAAGCTGTTAAACTGTGAAGATGCTACTTTGCCTCCAATTCAAAACTACATACCTGCTTTCCCAGTACTGGGAACAGACAGAACAAAAGAACATTAAACAATTTATAAGGAATCCTTACAAAGGAGGTGGCTTTTAAGGATTCTTCATTGCTGACAGTCATAAGCACTGAAGATGCAGTCAGGGCATGTACTTCCAGCAGAATAGAAAGCCTTAGAATTTTTTACAGATAAACCCCAAATTGGACCTGAAGGTTAAAATTTACCCTCTAGATTAATAAATAACATCCTCTGGCACCATGGGGAGTAAGGACACCTAATACCTTCCTAAAAATTCCTAGAGGTTTCTTTTAAGTACAATTATGGTGTTCTGGATTTTTTTCCCCCATTTATCTCAGTTTTGGGCTGTTTTTTTCAGGTTTTGTTTGTTGTTTTTTTTTAAGACACACACACACACTTCACTCTTTCTACCCATGAAAGAAAAATGCAGGTTTTAGGACCTAAACAAGCATTGGTCTTTTAATCTCAGTAACAAAGGGTAAACCCTACATTCCCTTCAAAACATCAGCAGCAGCAGCTGTCTACACTCATTCTAGTTTGTACTCGTGTTTTGAACACAATGAAGCAGAGTTTACAGAGCACACCAGAAGTCCTACCAAGTAGCCTACTGAATGTCAATGATTCTTGCCTCCTGCTAGTGCAACTACTTAGTCAGATAAACCAAAACCTGTATTTTTCCTCACCAATTAAGTACCTCCTTTGATCAATTAGCACACAGATTTCCTTCGCAGTCATTTTCAAATAACAAATTCATAATACATAGAATTTTTCCCCCATTCCCTATTTGCACTTAGGGCTAATATATTTCCAGTCACTTCAATTATTTTCAGTATTGTTGAACTTCTAGTATCCTGGACACTAGAATCATGTCTTTGACTGACAGTAATGCCTGATCTTGTATCACTCTGAAGTATCCTTAGAAAAAGTACTACTTGTGATGCTAAGTTTGTTAATGAAAAATATTGACTAATACTAGATTCAAGTGCAACTGTTGAGGAATTTTAATATACTTCTTCTGATCTTACAGTTAATATTTCAACTGTATTTGTTTTCAGTTAATTATCAAATTATTTACCATACCCTTACATTTTGTGTCCTAATTTCCCATTTAACTTGAAATTTTCCATCTAGCAAAATATCTAGTTAGTCTTGAAGAACCTACTGCTGAGTGTGGTGTACATTTTACCCAATTTTCTATTTCTGTTTACTTATTTATCGCTTAGAAACTAATTTTAAATTATTGCATGCTACTGAGGTCAAATAGACTACTTCTTTCAGCTGCTTTTCTTCCTATTTAAAACATTATGTACCAGTATTCAAAAATGTTATGGAATACCCCAAATTCTACAATGTTATAATTACAAAAAAAAAAAAAAAAAAAAAGTTGATTGATTAAAACTCCTTTGTGCCTTTTCCCTTGTTGTTTCTGTACTGTTGAAATGAGATTTATCAAAATCAGGCATTAACCACTGACCATAGCCCCTGGCAGAAAGAACTTAATTCAGTAAGAGAAGTCCTCACAAAAGCAGTAGCCTGAAGATTGACCTGTTTAAAGGAGTGGGTTAGAAGACAACAGAGAAGGAGTAGCAGTGTAGCAAGTCCACCATCCATGACAGTGGGGATTTCGGAGAGCTGATAATTACACATCCCACCACAGTTTAATAATTCATTAGCTTATTAAATTTTGATTTTTGAAATATATTCATTATTAATAAGCAGCACTTATGTCAGATGTTTTACTACAATTTTTTCAGTATTCTTTTGTGAAAAGAGAGACTATTTAACAATCAATAACCCCTCCTCAGAGGAATATAATACATAATTCAGTCACTTTTTCACAAACAGAACATTATAAAATTATCAGTTGCACTAATTGCAAAGATGAATCAGGTCTGCTTTTCTAATAACAGACCAACTGTAGTTTGGGCAGTGATTGTACTTTTACTGTCTTTAAATATTATTCATGTTCTAATTTTCATTTTTTTTAAAACTCATAAATAATTTTTAATGAAGTATAGCTGGATACATATCAACAATTTGAGAGCAGAAAACCAAATTGTATCATATTTTTTTACCTACATGTTCACTCATCTACATTGTTCGTTTTGTTTAGACTTGGTTTGGGGCAGAATGAGAGCTGGAAAGGTGCAGGGAAATATAGCATTCCAGGACACTGATGCCTTTTTCCAGAGAAGCACATTTTGCCCCAAATATACAAGTTCCTATTCTAAGATAACAAAAAAAAAGTGAAATAGATTTAGGTCAGATATTAGGAAGAAATTTTTTACCATGAGGGTGGTGAGGCACTGGAACAGGTTGCCCAGGGAAGTTGTGGATGCCCCATTCCTGGAGGTGTTCAAGGCCAGGTTGGATGGGGCTTTGGGCAACCTGATCTAGTGGAAAATGTCCCTTGCCATGGCAGGAGAGGTGGAACTGGATGACCTTTAAGGTACATTCCAGCCCAAACCATTCCATGATTCTATAATTCTGTAATATTTTAATAGCCAGATTAGAAATTAAACCTTTTAAACTCAGGAAGTCTTAAAAGTAGGAGTTAAGATTTACGCTCAGGTCTGAAACACAGACTTGTCCATCCTTTTTAATAATGACATATAAGTTTCTAAACTCAGTATAAACCTATCCTTTGACAAACAATAAATTGTATTGAGCACTGAAGACACTCGCTGAGGTAAAATATTAACAACGTGAATCACAGAATCATAGAAAAGTTTGGGTTGGAAGGGACCTTAAAGATCATCTAGTTCCAACCCCCATGGGACATGTCCCACTACGAGGGTACGTTCTCTTTAACCTTCCTCTTCTGATTCACATACCTGTAGAAGCCCTTCTTGTTGGTCTTCACTTCCCTTGCCAAGTTCAGCTCCAGCTGTGCCTTAGCCTTCCTGACCTCATCCCTACACAACCAGGCAGCGTCCCTATACTCTTCCCAGGTTCCCTGTCCCTGCTTGCACTGCCTGTGCAGTTCCCTCTTGTTCTTGAGTTCATTTAGCAGGTCTCGACTCAGCCATGCCAGTCTCTTCCCTCTCCTGCCTGATTTCCTACATCTGGGGACTGAGTGCTCTTGTGCTTCATGGAAACTGTTCTTTTCCCTCATTCCCGAGGACCATGTCACAGGGAGCCCTACTGAGTAACTCCTTGAAAAGATGGAAGTCTGTTTTCCTGAAATTTAGGGTCCTGACTGTACTCCTGACCTGTCCCATACCCCTCTGGACCTTGAACTCCACCAGTGCATGGCCACTGCAGCCCAGGCTGCCTCCAATCCTAATGTTCACTTGTATTAGTGACCATCAGGTCCAGTATTGCCTCCTCTTGGGTGGGGTCTCTATTAGCTGGACCAAGAAATTATCTTCAATGCACTCCAGGAGTCTCCTGGATTGCCTACAGCTTGCCATGCCACTTCTCCAGCATATGTCAGGGTGGTTGAAGTTCCCATGTAGGATGAGAGCTTGCGAGCATGAAGCCTCCTGTAGCTGGAGGAAGAAGGCTTCATCGGTTGGATCTCCTTGATTGGGTGGCCTGTAGTATACACCAACCACAAAGTTCTCGTTGGTTCCTCAGTCTTGTATTCTGACACACAAGCTTTAAACCTGTTCATGGCTACTCTTCAAAGACAGTTTGTCACATTCTATCCCTTTCCTGACATAGAGGGAAATGCCTCCACCCCTCCTTCCCAGTCTGTCCCTTCTGAACAGTCTGTACCCATCGATAACCACACTCCATGTGATTCATCCTACGAAGTTTCTGTGATGGCAACTAGATCATAGCTTTCTAGTAGCATGGTAGGTTCCAGCTCCCCCTGCTTGTTGCCCAAGCTTCGTGCATTTGTACAGAGGCACTTCAGCTGGGCTGCGGTCGCATCAACTTCTTAGTGGACCCTTTATTACCTATGAGGTCTTTTGAAGAAGTTTCCTCCCTGACACCTACTACCTCAGCCGCCTCCCACTTATCTCCACAGGACTTCAGATGTGCCACAGCATCCCCAGCATGCCCCTGGACAGCAGGTGGAGGGCCCATACCAGCACCTCATCCCTCCAATCATTGTCTATCCTCCCACTGCTTGTCACAGGCTAGACTGATGTTATCCCCCTCCCCCTTTACTTCTAGTTTAAAGCCCTGACTATGAGCCCTGCAAGATCCTGAGCAAACACCCTCTTTCCCCTTTGAGAAAGGTGGCTCCCATAACCCTGGTGCCCTGTAGGCCATCCCATTGTCAAACAACCCGAAGTTGTTGTGGTGACACCAGCCATGGAGCCATGTATTAATAGAATGGACCTGTCTGAGCCTTACAATGTCACCAACTGTGACTGGAAGGAGGGAGGAAAAAAAGTCACTTGGGCCCCAGAATCCCTCACTAGCCGTCCCAGGGCCCTAAAGTTGAGCTTAATACCCAAGCAGAACATAGCAGCCACTTTGCACTACATTAGCATGCTTTGCCAACAGGTTAGCACAGATGCCATAGCCAAAGCTGAGAACAGCTGTAGCTAAAGTTGAGAACAGGTCTTTACTGTCAGATGCTTTCAAGAAGCAGTGAATGCCAAAAAAACTGAACTCCTGAATTGCTTGCTAAGCCTTTAAAAGATAAACATATCCATGAGCTTTCCCTTTAAAACAAAAAGGCAGCTGAATTTAACCTGTTCATGTTCACAGAGTAGAATCTGCTGTCTTTGACCTACTCAATCTTACAGAAAATTATCTTACTCTATATGCAAACATTACATAACCACTCTCTCTCTTTCCAGCATGTAGGTGCTGAAGAAAAAATGCTTCATCCCACAGATCAACTTTGTCATAAATTTTCAAAACTCAAGAATTTAAATAACTTCAGAAAGAAAAGGGGCTGTGCATGTGGTTTATTTAGAGACTGGAACATCTATTAGTATCCCTTTGAGAAGAAGTATGTTCTCAGAACTTCAGAAACAACTTAGAATGACACGGAGCATACAAAGGACTCTGTCACCAACACCTGCCAGTTCTAGTAGCTCTTCAGGAAACAAACTAAGCACTTACAAAAATAAAAGCTCTGACTACCATACTTCTGATTTAATATATATAGGAACAGAATACTGTTCCAAAATGAAATGCATACATCAAAAGGAGCATTTTGATAAACTAATTACCAGAAATCTGACAAGACTCCTTCAGAAGAAAAGTTATTAAAATAGAGGCTAGCAAGAACAAATATAAATTAAATTGCAAACAAGAATTATTTACATTTATAAATTAACACTTGTGTTTTGAAAAAAAATTATCTGGGCATGAAACTTCTTGATTTCTTCACATTGAAACTGAATTAATATTGCCCGTTTATAACAGCTATGAGCCCAGTAAGAGCTACTCTTTAAATGTATATGACTGCACTGTTCTTACAGTCCTTGAATATCAGTAATTTTTTTAACAGTTCCTGAAAATAACACACAACAAAATCAATATAGCTACTTAGAACTTCAATCTCTAGTTAAAATGAGTAAAGTCACCATCAAAAAATAGCAGGCTGTCACTCTGGTTATCACATTCTATATTGCCATACAAGATCAACAAACAGAACATTCTTATTTGATGAAATAAGCTCAAAGTTTTATATAAGATTTTGAATATGTTTAAATGTTAATACATTTTAATATATTTTAAATTTCAAATGTAATATCAAGAATACACAAAACTAGAATCCCAGACAAGTTCCCAATATTTCTTTCCCCATCTCTGCCACAATAAATACGATTTTGACATGTAAACCATGAATTTTATCCATAAATCTAAGCAGCTGGATTATTCATTCTTCATTAAAACAGAGCAGGTGCAAAAATATTATCACTGTTGAATGAAACCACATCAAAAGAGAGGGTGAATAAATCAAATTATTTAAGTAAATAAATTTAAGTAAGGTGATCATATTAATCAATCTGATTGTGAAGTCTTATAGAACAAACACACTGAATTGTTTCTATTAAATGTAACAGTTATAAGAACACCGAATCCTTTCAAATACTCCTCTCAACCTTTGGGACATACAGTTGGTACACTTACCAAGAACTAGACACTGAAGATAATAATTCTTAACTCATTTTTGCTGCATACTGTCTACTCATCCTGGTAGTCTATACTAGCTACACTATAACAAAGCAGAGGTAGTAGGGAAACTACTCCTTCCTGTTCTTGACACTCCCTGATCAGCTGACAGATGATAGAAGGCTTGACTTATACATGCATCTTCTGTAAAGCCGCTGCAGAGTGTATTGAAACAACTCGTCTCTGAACGGACAGATAAAATATAACATACATTTTATTAATTATAGGGAGTTAAACCAGTATTTCTTCTACCTTTGCAACAACTTCAGTCACAGCTGGACCAGTTTAATTCAAGAAAACTTGATATAAAAGTGTATAGATGGTTTAAATTTGAGCAAAACTAAGCAGTTGACTCCTTGATTAAAAATGTAACTGAAAACCAAAAGTAAGTAAGAGAAAATCTTTAGGATTATTGATTTAGATATAATTCTTAATAGTCATCCATTGAACTACAGCTTTGAAAAAAATTCTTTAAGCTCTTTGTTACCTCTGCAGGGACAAGGAGGATGCCATGTCTTCTATCTAACAAATCACTGGCACATTTAAATATGTGATGTTTTGCTAATCCTTTCAAGTCAACCATGGCAAAACCAGCACAGATTTTGACATCAGGTTAATCTCACAAAGTACTCTTTTAGCAACTTTGTTAGCAGTATCCTAGACTCAAAGTAAAACACTCAACTGGAGAGAACCTCTCAGACGGTTGAATAGAAACCGTATTTACCAGTATTCAAGTGGAACATGTTCATCTGTCTGGCAAAGCATCTTCAGCAATACATCAGCCAAGAACATCAGTATGACTTGAGGCCAGTTCTGGCTATCAACGTTTAGATTGAAAGCAATGCGGTGTCTGAATTTAGAGCATTTCTTCCTAAAGCTTCTTGCAAGATTGGCTTCACTATCTTGGTTTCCATAGGAATAGACAGAACTATCAACTGGCACACAGTCAAAGAGTACAATAGAGAAGACAATTGACCAGTGCTGTAAAAGTCAAGGTAAAACTGTTTCCCAGCATAAGTTGAAGGAAAATAGGTGTTTGTATCCTACAGCCTTTGACCTCGCTTACCCATGGTCTGTATGTGCTGTTTCTGTGTAGTGTTCTTGGCTCTTCAGCTCTAAATTTTGTGGCCTACCTATAGAAATTAGCAGCTTTCATGTAAAAAACATTTCAAGGATGAAAACACAATTAGCATTCTAATTTCCAGTTGATCTGTTCTACTGTTACTGAATTTGTTTTCCCATACTGTTCTTTTGAAGTCGTTCATGCAGAAGTGCCCACAACACACAATCTCTGGGGATTTACGAGAAAATCTGAGACGCATCACCCATATTTACAGGATCACTGCCCACCTCTTCATAAAGAAACAAAGACTAAGTTTTCAAAAATAATCGTATTTCAAAAAATACTGTGATTTGAAAAACTTGGCACCACGTATTGACCTCCTCGTCCCCAAAAATATAAGCATTAGAAAATATTTACCATACTAATTTTCTTCATATTATTTGCTTTAAAAGTTGAACAGTCTTGCACTAGGAGTAGTGTTAAAAACCTAAGAAAATATAACCCTGAAATATAGCTATTTCTTTTTAAAAATGACATTTTCATATATTCACTTTTTTCTTTAATCCTAGAAATGCTTTATGTCTATATTTATAACACTCTTTCTACTTTTAGCAATTATCTGTATACCTCACATAACTGATGTTTCACAGATGTTCACATCTCTTATTGCATAGTTATGTATTAGTTACCTAATGCCTCCTAAATGTCCTGCCTCTCTTCTGGAAGCATAAGTCAAATTAGGATGGTTGCTCAAAAGCATTTTAGTAAGAAAAAAAATCCTCCATAATCTGTTTACACACAGAAACTTTTAAATTGTGTAAGCTTATACTTTAAGAGGAAAATCCTGTATTTAAACAGACCTCATGATTTTCCATTCTTCTAGATATGTTTCTATGCTACGTCCAGATTTCTATTTAAAAATCTATTTTAAAAGTGTGATAAAAAACAGTATTGTCTATAACAGAATTCTACCTGAAAAACAAGCCTGAATGACAGCCATCATTTAGCCAACATTCTCACTTTTTATCCTAACTTCCTTCAGTACTGTTTCATTCAGGAAGCAAACCAATTGCAATTGCTCCTCAGTATCACTCTGATCAGTACACTGTTGATACTGTCTTGTATTTCTTAACTGCAGCCTTCTATGGGCTTGTGCCAGTGATGTCCTTACAGACTCCTGGAGCAACACTGCATATATACACACTTCGTACCATAAGTTTCCAGAATTTTTTGTTATTACTTCAGATGCTGTTTTATCTGAAAATAAATTGATGCCTTTTAATTTATTTAAATATATTTCAAACTTCTTAAGTCCTGTAACGATACACGGTGTGAAATAATTACAGAACTACATATCAAATTCTATCTTATGAGAAAATTTCTCCAGCCACAGTAAAATCTCCAGAACTATTACAGAAGTAGATAGACAACCCATAATGAAAATAGCCTGCAATAAAGGTAGATTTACCCTTAATTAAATAATTATTGAGATATTTGAGGCTTCTTTTTATACTGCAATATTTTAGAGTTTCTATAGACACTACAGAGATGCCTGAGATTTAAAATGACACCAGAACCTTACAGCACTGGTAAATAAGCCAAAGCCTTAATAAGCTGCTCAAACTAAATTCCAGCAGTAATAAAAGGATTTATTTCTCTGTGTTCAGACCATAGGCAGCTAAAATAACAATTCAAGCTCAGTGTTTTCTAAAGTCTTCCCAAATCTATACCATACTAACAGAACATTGAAAAAACATGTCCTATGTATATATATTTATGTTTAAATGTTCCCACCAGAATGCTCAACATACACAGATGATACTCATAACATAAATCAAGGAATATTTCAGTAGAAATCATCCCTCATCAATACAAATTGGTAGCATTCTTCATTAATTTCTTATTCTTCTTTAATAAAAAATGTGTTACAAAAAAAGGTTTCAAGCTGCTCTAAAAAGAGATAAAAAATATTAATATGTAAGGTAAACTAATTTTGCATTTTATGAAATGCTGACATTAGCTGTTGCTTTCCAGGAAACAACAGAATTTGCTTACATAGTTTATACATATCCATACTGACTTGAGTGTGATTCATCTAATTCTCTTCAATCAACAATTTAAGCAACTGCTTATAGACAAAAAGAGAGACAAATGAAAAATTAGTGCTCATGGAGTTTGTGGCTGCTACAAAATCTGAATTTATTTTTCAAGCACCTTCTATAGCAACAGCCTTGCATGCTGAAGACATCCTATCTAGTATACTATTGATTCAAATGACAAGTGTGAGCATCAGATTAAGGACATGTCATACATCTGATAAAAGAGTCCTGAAGAATTCAGCAGAAAGGTGTCCTGTTTCAAAATGATCTATAGCAGCAACTCCATTTATTGAAGTATATGTGGAAACATTTAACATAAAACCAATTCATTTGAAAATAGAAAAACATTTATAATTAGTGAAAACAAACACCTTCACTTTTTACTAAAGAATACCCAGAAAAAGTCACCTCATTCAAACAGAAATCACCAAACAGCTTACAAAACTGAACAAAACCAAACTGATGAGCTAATACTAGTGATAGTCCTGTTTTAATATTTCAGTGTCAAATCTGGACACAAACAAGTCAGAGCTTTCTCAGTCTCAACAACATTTCTTCTTGTAACCATTGAAGTTCAGCCATAAGGCCAGCTGCGGAGGGGCAATTAATGCAAGAATGATGTTTTATAAAGGACACACAAACAGGGAGATGCCTTTGCCTGTAAAGCTGTTTTTTAAGACACAGACTTGGCAGCAGACATCGATGTCCTGGGAGAAGAGCTGGGCAAGTCTCTTATGCACTAAGGGATGTCACAATGCTAAACATGCTAAAGGCACAACAATAAGTGGAAATAAAAAAAAAAAAAAAATCTATTCAGGTATGAACCATAACACTCCCAAGTATAGTAACTTATGCAGAAAGAACTGCATTTTTAAGACACAACCATTCATTTTCAAGTTCAAATGCTTGAGAAGTTTTCACCTATCTTTTGAATAAAATAAAATGAGAGAGAGGGGACAGCCATTTGATTACAGGATGTAGAAGAGTCTTAGCAGCTGAAAGCCAAGATAGATAAGTCAACTTAGAACAGACTAACAACAAGCAACATGTAGTAATGTTCTGCAAAAAAAGCACTGCTCATCCCCATACAAAGCACTTGCTTTTGCTGGGCAAAATCTTGCCTAACTGTCCTAAAGGATGTCCGCATCCTCGTCAGTTTTGTTCTTCCCAACAAAACATCTGAGTTTAAGTTATGCTTTTTTTAGCCTTATGTGGTCACTTAAGATATTTCTTTTAAGGACAGGATCACTTTACCTTCTCATTCTCTTACCTGACCTTCTCCATAGATTAATACGAATTATTTCATCCATCGATATCAGCCTAAAAAATTATCGCTACAAAGGAGGACTTAGAAAAGATCTGAAAAAATAATAATAGGCAAGTCATCAGCCCAGGTGCTCTTCTAAATTTTAGTCACAAAAGTATGATCATGAATTTGATACATGAAAATAAAGTACTTCTACCAGCTGGCTGTACAGATATTTAAGATATCATTCCATATGCTATGCAGAACTAGTTCCTTTTGACAGAGAAACACAACAGAAGCAGGGCTGCTCTATGTTCTGCCACCACAGCTTGCACTTCATTCATATTTTCAAAGTCTTTTAGAAAATCACTGCAGTTGGAGAAATTTCTTATTATTTTTAATGAAATCTGAAATGCTTGATATCAAGACAGCTTAATAGAGGCACTAGTATGATAATACAATATACAATTCAGGCCTGACAATATTGTCTTTGGCACTCTGGATTATGAAAGCTTATTTCAAGTACAGGAAGCATCATAGAAGAAGACATAAAGCTAAATGGTGAAAGGGAGGCGAGTTAACAGGACAAGAAGCAGAGCAGAGATGCAGAGAAGTGAAATTACATTTCATTTGAATGTGCTTGAAAATGAGAGAGAACCGTTTGTACAATGAAAGTAAGCTAATTAGGTTAATAAAAATAGCTGAGACAGTGGAGGAGAATAGAAAGAAAACACCACCAATAGATATGTTCTAGCCGGATTAAGAAGGGGACAAACTGGGGAAACCACAGATCATTGCCATGGCCAGGAAACTGTCTGGAAATAAAAAGAAAGGACAAGGATTTCGGTAGCACGTAAAGCTCTAGAAATTAAGATACTGCATTATGACACACTTATCACAATGAATAAAAATAAAGCAGGAATTTGACCAAAAAAGCAGTTTTTTCAGAAGAATGGGCAGATTTTTAATAAGCTAAAAATATCATTTAAAAATCTTCCAGTAATAAATGGGCCAGGGCTTATTTTACTGTTAGGAAAAAGCCCATTGTATCACAGTGCTTCTATAGCACAGACTATGACACAATGTAGAAACACTAGATCAGTATCACGGATATTGTGGATACTGGAGACATCTTGGCCACAGCAGCATAACACTTCTCTTGCAGCTCTGCGATCTCAAGTGTCTTTATCACAATTACATCTGCAAGAGCAGGCCATTATCTCAGTTCTTCATCTGTCTTCCCATAGCTTACATCTGAAGGTTGAATGTGATTAAATCTCATTACACAGACTCAAAACTAAATACAAAGATCGTAAAGTGAGAGTTGGGGAAGTAATGAAACAAAACAGAGAAAGATGAAGCATAAAAATGCATTATGAGAAAAGTTAGAAGTTTAGTTCTGGCAAAACTTAGACTAGAAATGACAGAGGTACAATATCTGACAGACAACAAACTGCAAAAGCAAAAATTATTCGGAAGCCATGAATCTGGAGTCTCACACAAAGATGTGTGTTTGGGATCATTGCAGTCAATCTGAAAGGGGGAAAAAGGCATGATTTCTGACACTTTAGCCATTGAAGCATGATAACATAACATGTTCAAGATTTCTGCTTCTGAAATACTCACAGCATTGTACTAACCTATGAAGATAAACCTGAGATTAAGGATGGGCTTGCCAGCATTTACAGAAGACCATCAGTAAATAACCTGTCATGAATCCGAATAGCTATCAATAAGTGGCATAGAAGAGAGAGGAGCGACAGGGGAATATATCCAAACTGAAACACCAATAGTAAAACCACTAGTATAGAATAAATTATCAAACCCAGAAAAAAAATCTATGAGATTTAAAAACAAATCTACAAGCTTATAACAAAGAAGGAAAAAAAAATATTTTTTTAAAAAAAATTAGCCAATACAAAATAAAGGGCTTTTTTCCCCTCTCTCTAAAAGCTGCTGTTTCAAGGTCATCAGCAGTTAGAGATGCCAACTCCTTATAAGAGATGGCCAGTTATGTGAAGGATAATTTTGGCCAGGTACTATAGATCTCAAGAAAAGCATGTTACATGGAGATAGGAGACACTGGTGTGGTACAGTTAAGACTTGCTCTGAATAGAATGACAAAGTAAGATGACAAAGAAAGAAACTACTATTTTAGTAATTTTATAAACAAACAATTCCTCCTTTGCAATCTAGTCCTATTGTTTGTTCTGGTAAGGTAAATATTAGTACTGTAAACCTTCTGAAATAAATGATTTGTTCTACTAGCATAATGGCTCTTTCATTGGATTTATCATCTTTAGAACAATTTAAATCTTTCTCCAAGAAATAGACGGAGAGCAAGGGATCAAAAGCAACAACTGTAAGAAAATACAGACAAAATTTAACTGACAATTTTACCATCCAAAGCAGGACTGGATCGTAGCACTTAATTCTTCTTCCAGCAACACTGAAACAACTGTTTATATCTTAAAAAAAACCCATATTCATATTATTGGACTGCCAAATCCTTAAACAAAATATTAAAACAAAATATTCAGTTTCTTAATAGCTCCTGATGAGTGATTCCTTCCATTAGCGGATATTTTCCTCTCCTATGTCATAATCTTTGCATTTATATTCCCCATCTGAGTAGCTAACTGGCTTTTTCTCAAGACATAGAACCAGTCTGATTTGGTATCACGCTGCCAAATCCCTTTCACACAAATTCTGTCTGTCTCTGTGTGTGCACATGTGTGTGTAAGAGAGAGAGAGAGAGACAGAGAGAGTGCACACCATGGACCCT
This sequence comes from Cuculus canorus, assembly GCF_017976375.1. Classification (NCBI taxonomy): domain Eukaryota; kingdom Metazoa; phylum Chordata; class Aves; order Cuculiformes; family Cuculidae; genus Cuculus; species Cuculus canorus. Next base: position 64,628,018 of record NC_071402.1, on the reverse strand, counting down.
CATTAAATGGAGAGATATATAATTAAACAAGAAGGGGTTAAAGCACATGTTACCCTACTCTACTTTTCTATCTATTACTTTTTAAAAAGCTTTCATATGTCTTCTTCCTTGTTTCTGAAACCTAACCATCCCTTCTTCCTTTCAGAAAGGCTGACATTTGACAGCTTAACATAGCTGACAGGGTTACCCAACAGCCCACCCTCCCTATTCTCAATCCAATTAGACCTCTAATCCTCCAGATGAAAGGCCCAACTACTCACGTTCCTCATGACAACGACAGCTATTGATTATTTGTCACTACAGCTAACACCTTCTCTGTCGAGGCCACTCTGACAGAAGCAAACCTACCAAATTAGACAGCACTTTATCTGCCCTGGAGGCCAAATGGCACAACAAGTAAAGGCTAATAAATGGTATAAAAATGAACAAATCATAACATTATGACAGGTTGATCGTTGCCAGCAGCTTCACAGCTCAAGCTTGATGCTCCGTTAGACCTGTTCCTTCTCTTTTCTCTTCCACTCGTGCTCCAACTTTGACTGAATTAAAGGCCAGAACAATTAAGGCATTTGACCAGCAAAGATAAGCTAGGATAGAAGTATCATCAAGGGACACAAATGTCAATAGCAGACTACGGTTTGTCAATAAAAACATTCTAGAGATGCAAATGCCTGTGACTCTGCTCTCCACTAGGCTGTACTGACTGCCTTTGTACAGAGCTCTTCTCAAGCCCAGGCAGAAACTCTGGGAAAATTAACCCCAGAAAAGCAAGCATGAGCTGGGAAGCGTTCTTACCAGGCAAGGATCTGCATCATTAAAAAAAGGGATCCCAATACCAAGCTACATGATAGAGAGATGTTACAGTTGTTGCATTTAATACCTATGATTTTTTCCTTTTTTTTTTTAGTGGAGTGATATAATCCAGGAATACATCATTTGAATATATCATTATAAATTTTCTTCAATTGTTTCTTAAGGAAAAAGTAAGCCTGTTTCTAGGACAATAGGTGATGTCTAGCAACACAGAACCTCACAAGTCACATCACTCAAAGGCAACCCAAAAAGCAGCAACAACATTTATTATTTTACAGCAGTACTACCCAAACCCATTAAGAGCAAGATCAAGGCACAGTCCCTGACCCGAGGCTGTTTGATGCAACAAACAGCAGGAAGAGAACACTAAAATAAAAAACAAAACACCACAACCACGGGAACACTGTTAAGATCATGTAACCAGAAGAATAATATGAGTAAAAATACACAAGTTCTTGAAACAGTTAAAAAGCAGTTAGCACTGCCCCGTCATAATTAATTAGATGATTTCTCAACTATGCCAAAAGGAATGTATTTTCCAGCAGGGGGATTCCTACACTTCTGAAATCGCTTACTAACAATAAAATAATATTAAATCAAATTACATTAAAACTTAAATAAAATAAAAGCTTCTTTAGCTAAAGAAGAAATAAGATGAGAATATCTGCTATTCTATTTGGAAAAATCTAGTTTAACTGAAGAAAATGTTGCTGTCTAACATATAGATCATACAGATATACAGATATACAAAACTATACACAGGTATGACATAATGCTATTTTAAAAATAATATAAACAGTGTAAAAAAGATTTATTCAGAGAAAAGTAATCGAGGTTTACAAAATACTCTTGTGGATAAACATATATTTACTAACTGATTCAATCAGACACAGATGATTAAACAATTTAACAGATGTAACACTTCAGTACCGTAATATCACAGATTATAGATATTAGAATGAATGGTTTGGCAAACAGATCCCTTAAGTAGCGCCCTTAGAAAAAAATGAACCTATAAGATATTTTCAAGACCAGGTTGGATGGGGCTTTGAGCAACTTGATTAATGGAAGGTTTCCCTGCCCACAACAGGGGGGTTGGAACTGGATGGGCTTTAAGGTCTCCTCCAACTCAAACCATTCCATGGTTCTATGATACTGAGGTAAGCTGGGTCTCACAAAACACCAGCAGACTGGGAAAAACACCGATAAGCTGAAATTGCACGCAACATTTCTTATAATAAACGTAAATGACTACTAAACTGCTTTAAGATGCAAAAAAAAATAACAAAATATAACAAATCACTGCAAAGAGAAGACAAACATTCAGACTGTCAAACAACCCTGTGCACCATGTAGCAGATCTGTTTTCATTTGCAGCAATAAAGCTCATTTTCCATACCACTCCGCCCCTTCCAAACCCAGATGGGGCGAGGGCTCCCAGCACCGAACCTGCAGCGCCCACCAGTGTCAACGGCGCCCCTTAGTGGCACAGGGCCTGGCACCCCTCACACTCATTCCCAACTCCTTCCCACAGAGATGCTGATGCCTATGCTGGTGTCCTCGGGAGCTACTCAAGTTTTCCAGCATGAAAAAAAAAAATCTTTTCTTGTTTATATTACAAACTGCCTAATTTTTCTAGATTCTATTCACTGTTATGGTCTCTTCTTATTTAGCAGATTGTAATTCTCTTTTGTCACGTTCTTCCCTTGTTTACGTAGGGAAGGATACACACCACTCTCCCGGTTTTGTTTTACTTAGTTCGTTATAAGTATTTTCATTTGGGTTTTTTTCCCCCTCTTTTTATTATTTTAAGATCTTTTCTTATTTTTTTTAATCTTCAACTATGATGGCTAAAATCCAATATTTTACTAGAGGATTGGCCAGGGTGCCAAGTAGTGAAGAAAAATTCTTCACTTCTGATATGATTTCTAATCATATCAGAAAAAATTGTAAATGTCTTTGTATAAGTATTAGGCTTTATTAACTTGATGAGTTGGCTCCCCAGGGGAGCAGTAATGACATCGAGCCAAACAATATTCAAGAAGCATTTGGACAATGCTCTGAGACACATAGTGTGAATGTTGTGGTTGTCCTATGAAGGGGCAGGAGCTGGACTCAATGGTTTTTGTGGATCCCTTCCGAAACAGGACATTCTATGATTCTATGATTACTTCTGAGTTTTCCTCTGCAATACTTATTTATAATATTTGTTTTATGATCACTATTCATGATAAATGTGATTTTTTTTCCATCGTTATAGGTCAGGTCCAAAAATCACATAGTGCTATGTTTTTCAAGTTGTGTCCTAGAAGACATGCCTTCCTGAGAATCATATCTGAATATCCTTTATACAGCGTGAGAGTTAATCCATTCATCTTCACAAAAACCTTAGATGTATTTATTCATTGTTCTACTTTTAAATTAGGTTTGTAACCCTCACATCGAAAACAAAATCCTTCAAAACAAGGATGCTAAAACAAGAGCTGCCAGTCATCAGCTGCCCCAGGCAACTAGAGATCACCACTTCATGTGCATGCAAAAGAGAAGGCACTACACTGAGCCCTTTCCACACAAATATACTCTACTGTGTAGTATTTATCTAAATACACCAGAAGTGCTCCTGCTGCAAACACACTCTTTAAACCTCCCCCATCCACCTTCACCTTCCGCTTCTACTATTCTAAATGCAGGAAAAGAGTATTTTGCTATTACAAGTGGAGGTAGATAAAAGCATTCTTTCTACCACAGGCTATAGAGCAAACCTGTCAAATATTTATAGTACAATGCATTCTAGTGCCTCAGCCAGCTTTATTTGTTCTCTTTCACAGTCCAGTTCTATCCAAAGACAATGACAGACATTACTTTTTTTGCTTTGCCATGTGATAGTTCCTTTGATACTCAAAATGGCTGCTGCAAAGTGGGTATATTCAGGGAGGCAGTCACAAATCGTAAGCAATATTTTCAAACTCAGTTTATAAAGATAAGCAAGTTTAGTTACAAACAGTTACTAAAATAATTTGAGTCAATTTTACACGTGCCATAGCCCACAGACATTTATACCATATTTACCAGCACAGCCTGTGTAGAGACAGAGTCTGATCTTTATCTACTCTAAAATTCTGATCTTGAAGTCAAAAGAGCTACTTTGGCATGTAAATTTTTGCATAACTTTGTCTTAAGCTGTGATTTTATACTAACAAAAAAACACTGAAAAATCAGATTCAGATGCCTTAGTATGTCCTGTGCAACTGAAACCTGATTTCTAGAACAGGATTCCGACAGTTTTCTCTTCTGCAAACAGGAGAATTAGCTGTATTTTAACCACAGTTTGACAGCAGAGACAGATGATTGCTGGATACCAATAACACCTAATGAGCAACCAGCAATGTGCATGCTCTTACCTTGTTACAAGGAATGACAGTGCACAAGCTGAAAATACATTGCCTGAAAATATTAGAATCACATATTCGTCTCGCTAAGTAATGCCCAGATCAAGCTCCCCATATCAAGAAAACTGTCAGGCTTTTACGGGAAGCTAAAGTGCCCACAGGATGCTGGGCTCCAATTGGCTTCAATTACACTGCTCCATAATATTCACTATAATTGGCTTGGAAAGCTTTCCCTCTCTTTCACATCTGTGATGCACTAATGAATGAAGATACACAATTCCCAAAGTTGAAGAACACACAAGGCAGTATTCTGACCATTCTCCTAATGTCTAGTGTTGCTTGACAAGGTGTTTCTATCTTGTATTATGTTTTGTGTACAAACATGTTCCAAACCACCTTGCACATTGGAGAACTAGTGAAATTTAAATGCTCTGGAGCTATGTGGGAAAAACTCAGTTTCATGAGAGGAGACCAATACTTTCATTTACAACTCCACAAGTACCTGAATGGGGGTTGTAGCGAAGTGTGGTCTCTCCTCCTAAGTAACAAGTGATAGGAGGAGAGGGAATGGCCTCAAGTTGTGCCAAGGGAGTTTTAGACTGGATATTAGGAAAGATTTCTTTACCAAAAGAATGGTGAAATACTGGAGCAGGCTGCTCAGAGAAGCGATGGTGTCAACATCCCTGGAGGCATTCAAAAACTATGTAGATGTGACACTTCGGGAGACGGTTTAGTAGCCCTGGTGGTGTTGCCCTGATGGTTGGACTTGATGATCTTGGAGGTCTTTTTCAATCTTAATGATTCTATGGATCTGTTATATGACTTCAAGATAACCTTTCAATACTTCAATGCTTTGCTCACTGATCCATAAATCAAGACAGGTTAATGCAGAGACAAATAGAAGTACTAATGAAATCTAAAGAATAGCCTGTAGCTGAAGTAGAGAGACATATAAGACCCTTAAAGAAAGCCACAGCTGCTATTTATCACAGAATAAAACCTTCAAAAGTTTCCTTGTCCTCCCTCAACTAAAATGGATCACTACTAAATTCTAATCTAAGATTTCAAGAATAGTTTTCAAGACATCAAGGTTCAATTAGAAGTTCCAGCCCTGCACAGTCTCTTGCTGCTTTATTATTCTTCCTTGGTGGTGACAGCATAACTTTCTGGGGGACCATACTGTAAATAAAATGTCTGTAACAACAGGAATTGTTTCCTTCCTAAACTTTCCCTGTAGTTATTTTTAATCATTTCAGTTAGGCTTACAGCACAGATCAACAGTAGCATCAGCACAAGGAATGGTAAAAGCACTTGGGAGCATGAGGACTTGTGTTAAACATGCAGAAAATGAATTGTTAGTTTGTTGAGTTCATTTTCTGCCAACTCACTGAACAGTGAGCAGTTTCACAGTTGTGAAAAGGGGTCAGGGGAAGGCCATGAGCAGTTTCAACCCTTTGGTAGCTAGATCAGCTTGTCTGTAATACAACACATAAAAATCACATACAAGGAACTGCCTCTGAGTATCTTCAGGCTATGTTCACTAGAAAGAATCCTTAGTTTGGGAAACATAAGAAAACATTTGTATCACAGTTATTGTCTGTGGCTTAAATAAACACAGAGGAAACTATACTAATGCATACAAAAAAATCAGGTCCTCTGGCTGGTTCGCCAGCATTCCAGTTTCACACCTTGGTTTGTTCATATTTTTCACATTTAGTTAAATCATATATTCACATGAAAGTATGACAGAATGAATGTAAAGCTTGTTAATACTTAATGAATCTAAAGGCATAGAATTAATATCACTCATTATGAGCTCTCACTTAACTGGGAACATCATAAAAGATTACCAGCTGAGGAAAAAAAGAACATGAACTGACCATCATCATCTCTGAAAGGCATCGTAATTATTTTCATCATACAGACAGAAAAGAAAGTTAAAAGTGCACATTCTCTTTTATGCAGTTCAAATAATAAATTACGAACGATTTGAGAGCCTATAGCTCTAGGAAATACATCATGTAAAAAGGTGGTGAGGGAAAAAAACATATAAGTTTGCTCCCAGGCAAGTTTTATTCAGGAGCTTTGAATACAAACATCTTTTACTTGGACAAGAAAGGAGAAATAACATTCCGGTTTGGGGGATCTTGGACTACTCTGACTGTACTCATTAGATAAGACTTGGGAATAAACTTTCATAAAATAAGTGAACTATAGCCTACCTTCTGTTTCTAACTTACTGCCACGTCTTATCCTTCCACAGGCTGTCTTTTCTTACCTCCTTCTTTACCTATATAGTTACTGGTAAGTAAACAGGAACAACCGTCTTTTCAGGTTTAAGAAAAGTTACAATTAAAGATTTTTAACATTTACCCTCCTACTTTACACTGCATCCTGGGTGAACTGTTATTTACCAATAACAGTGTCAGCAATTAATTATTATAATCTACAGAATATCTAATGCTTCTAGATAATGTGCGATAATGAAATCCACATTTTCCCACTGTGGTGGTATTAACTGTACCAAACCCAAAATTAATATCCTCCTGACAGTTAGGCATCATGACAGATCAATTTAAGTGCATATTATTAGCATCTAACAACAAAACTTGAATTTTTTCTTCTATCCCTGTTAACACAAAAGGCTAGGCCTGGGGAATTCATAGAGACTGTTACTTCCCCAGAGTAAACAGATTGCTAATGAGAGAGTATCATCTGTGAGGAATTCTGAAAGAAGCAGGCCTGCTTTTTTTCCTTATATTAAGCTGGAATTACTTAAACAAAGATAAATGAAAAAATCATAAACAGGTAAATTAGGTATGTAGAAACACGTCCGTTCAGAGGTATCACATGTGGGTGTTCAAGCAAGTTGCAATTTAAGACTAGAAGAAAATTGCTGCCAGAATGCTTACGAGTGAAAATGAATGCCTGTCGTTATGTTGCAATCCCAGTACTCATATCTATCTCCACAGGACATTTATTTCATAACAAACAAAGGTCTACAAGCTTAAACGATCTGTGCCCACGTAATAATACAATTCGTCAGTGTGGAACCACCGGCAAATTATGTTAATGTTTTTACTTCTGTTGCAATCAGTCACTGTTGCAGCCCTGGGTAAATTACATCCATGTGCATGAAGCCACAAATTTCTTTCAAAACTTGTATGCTGATCTTTACAGGTGCACTCCTGCAACAATTTGTATAATTTTCTGCTATGTTTGGGGGTCTTTTTGTTACATTGTTTTTTTAATTTAAATTTTCTGAAGTTAATTACTTGACCTCTCCTTTTTAAATTTTTGAAAGGGTGTGCACCCTTTTAAAATTGCATGGGAAACCCATCCATTTAATGAGAGAGACCAAGCCAGTCTACTTTTATAGTAGACAAGAAAATCCAAGAAGAAAACCCAAGTAAGTCTATTTACATGACCTTCTGCCTACAAAGACTGAGACATCTCCATCATAAGGCTGATAAAGAAAAAATATACTACAAAAGACTATATCAAGGAAGACTTGAAATAAGATGACTTGCTAAACAATGTATGCCTTGGGTGAGATTCATTTGTCAATTTGCACATGGACAACATCAAAACCTACCACAGTCAGATACCTAAAAGGATAACTGAGCTAGTCCATGTGTCCTAAGGTACTCATCTATACTTTAGGGTGAATGAACTGCACCCTAAAGTGCATTAACTTCAAAAGTGATCTAAATGACTAACTCATACACAGATGTCTGCAATGTAAATTTCCAGCCTTATATGAGATTATTCTCACTCCACCACTTTACATCACATTGTAGTATATTTTGAATATTTTCCATTGAGAGAAAAGACACATTTGTTACATTGAAGCTGAGTTTAACTTTCTGTCTCCTTCTTCATGCTAAGAACCTTTTTTAGACCAACATACGTGTAAAGCTTACAAGCTGTAATACAAAGGATGCCTATCACCAAATGGAAGACTTATCATTGAGAACATCATTATTATCATTAAGAAATTATTCATCAAAGGCTATCATATCGGTGTATAACCACGGGTGTTTTCAAAAAGCGTTGCTATTTCAAGTAGTATTAACAGCTGAAACTTCTGACCCTACCTTATTGCCTTCAGCAACTTTCTGCAAAGAAAGGTGTGTGAACATTTATGCTTTTTGTGCTACCAAAGAAGGTGGCTATGTGGACCAATAAGTAAGGCAATGTCCTAACTCTTACATCTTGCAAAATGTTGCAGAACAACATCAATAAAGTCTGAGACAGAGAGTTACAGGAACTCTTTGTTGGGAACCTGATACATCTTTGCAGGTAACTATTGCTTTGTAGATATGCTCCAGTGATAAAAGCCATTTGGACGAAGCATGGCAAGACAAGGATGACATAGCGAATGTGAATTCTGAGACCTCAGTATCCTTATTAACTGGTAAAGCAGACCTAGATAGTAAAACTGCATTAGACAGGTTTACTGAAATCATCAGACCACCTTCACTTTTTAACTAAGTTGAAACCCTTGGAACTGAAAGAACCTTAATAGCACGGGTCAGCCCATGTCCAGCTGTGCTATCAGGAATAATTTTAACAGAGATTATGAAAAGCATTTATATAAAGCAAGAAATTTTGTTACTGTTTATTGACATCCAAAGCAAAAAGAGAGCTATTTTGAGAACTGAAGATTCAGAAAGATGGCTTCTAGAACACTTGTGGGACAGCAAGCAAAATCACTTGTGTGCACCAGAATACCTGGGAGGAGATCAAGTACACAACTGCAAGTAACAAAGTAACTAATTAAAAAGGAGTTAGAAGTGCCATTAGGAAAAGACGAAGTATTAAGGAACTACTGCAAGACTATCACATCAGATAATGTTTTGTATGACATTTTGGGTAATGCTGTAATGTTTACTTGTAATTTAGTAAGACTTATGTATTATCAACAAATGAGAATTTGAATTTTAAATACTGGATGACTGTTATAATTTTGAAGGACCAGAAGAAATGCTTTTATGAAATAAAACCCTTACACAACAGTAATAACAGACATGACAGTAGCTTTAAGCATAAAACTTGCAGAGAGGTGTAAGTTAAAAATAAAAATAAAATATAATAGAGAGCTGGTGTGTATATGTATACACACATTCACCAATTATAGCCAGATTTGTAAATCACATAGGTGTAGTCAGAAGCTAATTATGCAAGTGTTAATGGAATGATGTTACAGCTGTTCATTAAGTCCTGCCCACCTGGAGAAGAAAGGCAATTAGAGTCCTAATTAATTTTACTTAATGCTGATGATTTATGACTGAAATCAGGGCGATGCTGTATTTCTGAATGTTTGTTCTATAACAGGGATAAAAACCCATGCACGCTATTTTACTCTGACTGAAAGACATGTACTGGTAGTCCCTTTATCATTGAAGTCTCCAGACAGAAATATGGGAATAGCTTCATCACCAGTGAGCAGGCATTTCTATCAATACCTTAACGCAGTTGTTTGATGCTGAAGAAAAACAAAGGAAAGAACTTTACATCTGCTGTATTTTTAGCTGATACTGAGGGAATGGAGTATTACAAGATTCTCTGACAGACAAAAGGCAAAAAGCATCCTGCAGAGAATGAAACCAATTTTTCTTTCAGTATCTGGGATTACTGATGGCAGAGTCACCATCTTGAATATAAACTCACAAAGGAAAACATTTAGCTTCCTTCTGTCCAAGACTGCTAAATCATTCCTTCTGTTTGGCACTGAAAGAATATCTTCTCACAAACTTTTTGCCTCTGAGACAGTTCTGTGGCTCCCAAATACAGGAAAGACCATTATTCGTCAAATCATCCATGAGACTGTTTAGGAGGAACACTGTAAAGGCACATGTAAAGGAAGTCTGTGGAATGATAACCTAAAGACACTCAAATATTCTGCCAACAAACTCTAGCCCCTACGACATCTTGCTGCAAATGAGTAAAGCGTTCCAAAAACAGTCACAAGAGATGGTAAAAATTGGCAAAAACGATTTAAGTATCAAGTGACAATGGTTCCTACTCAGGAAACCTGAGCACATCTTACCTTCATCTGCTTTAGTTGAGAACATGTGTATGGAAAAATGTCTCCTTTTTCCTGCCTCTTCACTGGCTGCACATAAAAGTCTGTGTGTTAATCTTAACTTCTCTCCTCAAATAAAATGAAAATTAGGATGCAACTCAAGTGCAATTTAGGAATCTGAACTCTTCAAGCACTGCCTTTCTGTGGCATTTGTTTGACTTCCAAATGAACAGAGATTCAGAAAGTCATGTAAACCTGTTTTGAAGACGTGTAGGACAGTGACTCACTATCTCACAAGCCTGAACACAAAAAACCCCTATGAAATGGCACCAGTAAATATGTAGATTCATGATTAATCAGCACTGACAATAAAACTTGGGAAATGGGTTGTCTCACGGTATTTTTCTTTTTCTGTCTGAAAGTCAAGCTCAGTATTGGAAAGCTGAGGAAAATTATTTTTTTTTACTTCGGGGAAAAAAAAAATAGCCCTTTGTTAAAGGAATACATAAATAAAACATACCAGAGAAGAATAAGAAGAATGCAAATCATTATTTAAACTGCCCGAACTGCACGGAACATGACGTTGTTTTGAATTTTAATTTTATTTTTGATTTCATTTTGGATTTTAAATTTTATATATATTGCAGAAGGCATACATGATAGAATAGCAGATCCTAAAATATTAATAAGGAAAGACTGAAGACAACATTTTACACACATGAAATGTTAATTTTGGAAGGTGACATTAATAGTGAGTAACTGCTCAGAAGGCACAGAATGCAGTTTTACAAGACTGCTAAGCAGTCGGCCAAACGCAAAACAGCTGCAAGAACTGTCTCCTGTCCAGTTTTTGCCACCCCAGCACTATGACAGCACAAGCACTTGCGCAGTTATGGGGTGAATCACATCTACTTAGTACACTACATGATAACCGTGTGACTGCATAAAATCTTCTGCTAAAACAGCATGAAGTGAAGACTGTACTGTTTTTTTTCAGTTGCACTGTCAACTGAAAACACATCTAAGATGGTCCAAGTATCACATGGTACAAACTGCCCTTTCATGATTGCAGCAAGACATGAAGGGAATGGAGAGCACATGCAGTTAATCGATACTGTGCCAAGGCAAAATATCTCTTGCCTTGAAAAGCTGCAGTACAAATACCCACAATATGAGTATGGACAAAGGTTTAAACCAGAATTTACACTGTTCTAATATGTTAAAATGTATTTTAAAAACCTAGGGAAAATGCAATTTTTAAAATCAAGTTTTTAATATGATTAAGAAGTTCATGTGCCTATCGGGTCATAAAATCTAAAACGTGTATGAACACCAGGCAAGTATAGTATTTTACAGCCATTTCTTAAGTCACTGACATTGGTATGTTTATGAAATACCTGTTTTTGAAACAACAGCATTCCTAGTAAGTCGATCACTTAGAAATATCAAGTTAGCAGGCTACACCAGAGACAAGGTTATGATGATAACTGAAATATTTCATCAGGATGTGTGGTATGTAAACAAATAGATTAATTAGCTGATTTAAACTATAACCTACTGTAACTAATTATGATGATAGTAAAATAATGTAGTGCACTACCTTACACATTTGAAGAATGCAGTCAGCTTAATTTTTAATAGTTAACACTTTTACCTAAGGAATTTGTAAATTTTAAATATTAAATGAACATTTACTAGGAATTAAGATATGCACAGTCCATACAATCCTTAGAAACTCCCATGCAAGTGTAAATGAACAATGTCATCTTATAATCTTTCCAAACATTTCTCTGTTTAATTGCAGACATCCCTCCCAACTAAATACTGTAACTATACTAGAGCTACTTTTATGTAAACCTAACTAAAATAAAACAAAATAAAATGCAAAGCATATTAAAAAGTATATAAAACATCTGAACAATGCAAATGATTATGAACAGGGGACAAGTTATCACAAATAGAAATGGTTTGCTATAAAAATCATGGCAGGCACTCTAAGTGGTACCGAAAGACACAGCTTACATAGCCAAAACAATTTTGACTTTTGAGCAGTTAGTTTTAAACATACCATAAAAGGTAAAAGAGTAGATAAAAAGCTATTCCTTTCAGCCTGAATTTTTAATCTTCTCTGTGGAGTCTTTTTCATAGTTTATGAACTCAGCCCTTCTTGGTTAGCTAGCTAACCCACTTTTTTTTTCTTTCCTTCTGTCAGCAGTTTGCTCATTCTCCTGTAACTGTGGACACTTCCCTCAGCTCTAAACACACTCAAAATTTATTTAATCTCTGAACTTACACTTAAAATCACCTTTTATTTTATTGTTGAATACTTCATTTAGCACCTCTTCAGTGGGACAATGTAATTAGACAATACTATAGACTGACACTGTAGAAGGAAAAATAGACAGCAATGTATTTCCCTCCTAGTCCTGGAAATAATTTGGTATTCCATATCCTTGAAATTCTCTCATACAGCATTAAAAATTAACAGTATATGGCCTTATACCTACTGATATTAATGGTAACATCCTAAGGAGTATCAGAGTGTACAGAATTTAGTCTTTACTTAATACTCAATATCCCAAAATAGATGAGAACTATTTTTCCTAAGAAAGTGCAAGTTCTTAAAACAGCAATGACTTATACTGTCTCTGCAGAGAGCTACAAATACACTTGAGTGAAAACACGAAAAAATAAAAAAATAACTCTCCAAAATTTACTTTGCGATGGGCCAACTTTTTAAAAAACTCATAGCATTACTCACCTCTAAAATAACAAAAGCCTCTAAAGATACAAAACACTCAATACAAGAAAATCTCCTTAATACCTGTTGTGAATGCTGTATGTTTATACAATGACTGAACACTTTTAATGTTATTACCTTTTGTGCAGCAAGATGGAGAGCAGTTCTTCGGCTACGATCAGCTCTATTAACATCAGCTCCAGCCTTCAGCAATGCCTCTGCACAGTCCAGTCTGTCAGCCAATACACAGTACATAAGTGGAGTTCTTCCAAACTGGTCCTCTTTATCTTTCAGCTCAGAGTTTCCTAAAAAAAACCCAACCAAATCACACGAAACAATTAAGCCCCTGAGCATCTAAGAGAAGTATATTTTTATTAAAAGGATACTTTAATTTAAAGTAGTACTTTCTTATTATAAATTGTCAGAGTGATCAAAATAAAGGAGTATAAGATAAATCCAAAGTTACTGCTTTTTTCCCTGTTTTTAATGACATTTATAGGACATTTCGAAACATATTTACAGCAAAAACCACATTCATAGACCATGAGTTCCACACATACACCTACCAACAGTAACATTCTGCAGCATCATATTTATAATTTTTAAATAGTTACACAGGTTTTGGCTGCAAAGATTACTTTAAAAAAATATCAACAGCAAGTAAACCAGATAGTCATTCTGAAACCTGTGATCACTGTAACTAAAACAAGCTTTGAAGCCTACTCACGGTAATGTTTATTTAAAAAGCATAAACAAGTCAATATTACATCAATACCATTATTTATTTCATGATGCCTTATAGTATGAAAACTAGTCAAACACTTCTCAAGCTTTCTTGAATTGATACAGCTATTAAGATAGCAGTTAAGCTAAATAAGAAGTTTGAGGTCTTATAAAAAAAAAATAAAATCAAAACACTGTATTCCTATTCAGTCAGAAAAGAAAACAACAAACAAACTAAGCCCCATACTTCTTTTATGTCACCACATAGAAACTATTACCTAGAAACTACTACCTATAAACTTTTGGGTATCAACTATCATACACATCTCACCTCTAAATATATCTCCTATGTAGTTATGTCATCTACAGTTACTCAAGGAACATTGAATTTTAAAGGCTAAGTTAAATATTCTTTTTAAATATTCCCTTGTTGGCATGATTATTTTTGCTTCAAAAGAACTCCAGCAAAGGCACGCTTCTTCTTTACAAACACAATCTTGACTCTCCCCCAGCATATTCTACTTATCTACACACCCAGTAATTGCATTCTTAATTAGAATTTCTATTGATTCACCTAGCATAGGAGTCAAGCAGATTAAATCTGAATCAAGGGGAATATCAAGGATTAAAATTCATTTCTTACTAACTAAGCCACTCACAAAAAAAACACTTTTAAGCAGGATATATTGCCAGTTACAGCAATCATTTCCTCACTCAATTTCAGAGTTCCTTTAAAACTGTTGAGTGAATACCATGTTCTCATGATTCACTTTGTAACAACTTCTCCCATTTTGAAATTGTGATTTGCACTAAGAACTCTTTCTAAACTGTAAAAAAAAAAAAAAAAAAGTTAAAGAACTTTTCCAAACTCTTCTGTGAATGCAGATACAGAAAATTTATTTTTTGTTCTTCACCCATGGCCTTGTGTTCTCTGATTGCCCCTTCACCTTGACAACCCACTAGTTTTACAACTAATTTTTATGCCTCTAGCAAATAATTAAAAAAAAAGTATTTTCCTGACCTCCATCTACCTTCCTTCCTCAGACACAGTTTGTTTTTTGAGGAACACCTTCTTGCTTTTAGAATTCACTGTTAAACTACCATTTAGCCAGGCTCCCTTTCCTTTGCCTTCCTAAGGTTTTTCTTTTATTAAGCACTTGTGCATTCACTTCACACTGCAAGCAAAGAGTTTACTCTTTAAACTAATCTTTAGGTTCTTCTTAGCAAACATTTTCATTTTAATGACCTTCACCATGTTTAGAATATGCAACTACAGCAGATGCTGTTGCTTATCCGTGAATACACTGTTCAAGAGTTACAAAATCCAGTTTAGTAACACTGATTCAGGTCCTACATAGCCGGCAAGAGCAACTCAAGAGTTGCTCTATGATATTGAACCCATAGGCTGTTTAGAAAGTCCAGTAATTAAACATCAGTAGTGGTTAACAAAGAGGCACACTCTGTTCCAAAGCCCTCTTTCTCTACATAAATTTTCTACTTACCTTTGATTCTGTCTATTTATGCCTGTTATTGGTACAGGATGTCAAAAGGAACACAGTATCCAGAACACATTGTCTTATTTCAAACACCTGATCCTTTAAAATCCCAGGCTATCGGGTGGCAGATTACACATGTTCATCATACTCATTAATTATATGCAAATACAATGTATATGTTTTTATACAGTCACACATGCTCCATCAAGCTACAGATGGGAAAAGGAAAAAAATCACAAAACAGGTTAGAAGGACAGCTCTAAGAGACTGTTCAACCAGCTTCTATGCCCCTCCTACGTTAATAGCTGAATAGGGAAAACTCAAAGAGGAAAAAAATAACGAATTTAGAGGTGAAAAGCCCTCCCTACTAAAAGAAGGAGAAAGTCAGATGTTATGTTACTGCATATACCATTAGCCACATAATCAGAATGCAAAGCTTGGCTGTGTTGGGAGAATGCTGTTAGGCAATCCAGAATGCACGGGCATAACACTGAAGTATTGTCCTGAATTAGCTGCTGCTGCTGAGTGCACTCATGGAGTTCAGTGAATAACACCAATTACTCAATTTACTTCTGGCATCAAGTTATACTTTCAGCAGTGCCTGGTAAATAGCTAAAAATATTACTCTGATGCATTCTTTTTCTGCTACGCAATACTTTTTTTTCAGTCCTGTCCTGCCAAAAGTAAAGTTGTGTCATATCCTGTCAAAATACGACAAAGCAGAAAAGCCAAATTTTGCTGTTATAGCAAAGGCTGCAAGGATTATGCAGTTCTCTCTCCCATGTAAAAATAACACACAGCACTTTTTATTTTGTTGCTGCATGATTGCCGTTAAAAGAACAGTAATTTCTATATCTGGGTCTAACTGGCTGTTTTGTGGTATATTTGACAAGGTGTACCAGCAACAGAGAAGCACTTGTTCCTTTGTGTCTTCAAAATACATTTTAGAGCCGTGAAATTAAAACATACCGATGTCAGCAAAAACTCTTTACTGCTGCTTCTAGTTGTTAGACAAGATTTGAAAACTGAGACTTCTCACCTCTCCATAGACAGGCAGAGAAAAGTACGTAAAGTACCCCAAGTGTTAAAATACTCCAAATATTTAAAGCTACTTTGTAGTTGCATCCCACAGATTTCTAGTAGCATCTGCATATCAACCACTCATATGTTGTTTATAAGATGATTTACAAAATAGTGAACAGACAACATTTAAAACAGTCAATGTATATTTGAGCTATCAAAGGATAAAATGAAGATGAAGGCCCAACAAAAATATTGTTTCAACCAGCTGGGCTTCTGTAAGTTCAGTTCCCTCAAACTTTTTGTCCTATTTGAGTCAAATCACTTCTAAGTGTCTTTCAAGAGAATTATATACACCTTGTAAAGAAGAACCATTTACTGTTTCTTATACAGCTTAGACAATGGATCCACATAGCTTCTTCAACACAGGTCAGCAGAAGATAAATAAAGAAACTTGACTGTTGTTTTAATGTGATTTAATGTTAAATCCTTTACACGCATTAAAACAGACATAATGGCATAAATGCTGAGTAATTTTATTATCATTTCATATTCCTTCACCCACACCAAGCTCCAGGAAAAGGGTTTGCAAAAAAAGCTGAACAAATAAAACATCAACATTATCAGCTGCAATTGCGTTTTATCAGAAACTTTGAAAATTATAGTGTCTTTGCCTACCATATCAGAGCCTTTCAAATACACATAAGATTGGTTTTGGAACATAGGACATATACTGTTTATGAAAAATACTAAACTGGAAGGCTATACAGTTCCTGGACACAGAAGGAAGGTGAAATCCTGGACTTTTTAATCATAGAATCACTAGGTTGGAAAGGACCCACTGGATCGAGTCCAACCACGGACGGCATTTTTTTTTCTTTTTTATTTCACATTCAATAGGACCAGATTCTCTCCTTACCTTTAATTTGTCTTGAGAAACAGTGTAACAGAATCAAAGAGACAAACTGAGTGGGCTCATTTTGTCTCAAATACCACAAGTGACAAGACTTCATTAACTATAATGATCTGTAAAAACAAGTTTCTCAAATTTCCCACAAAAACAATGATTCAAAAAATAAGGATTTGGGGTCAAAATACTTCATCCCAAAGTACTTTTCCAGAATTTCAAATTCAAGACTCATGTTTCAGGGAATAACTCTTCTGATTGTCTGACTTACCAATTTTCTATCTTGCTTCACACAGAAGTACCAATCAAAGACAACACATAATAAAGATTAAGAAAAATCAGTCCTATTTTCAGGACTACATTTATCACAGAAATACACATAATGAAGAAATGAAAACATCTCAAAAGATCAGAGCAGCAAGTCAAAATCAAATAGCTCTAGTTCTGAAGTAATCAAAACGCATCTACAATGAAAACATTTACCTGCTATTAGCTTTTGGAGGGCACTCTTATCTCCATTAACAGCAGCAGCGTGCACTTCAGATGCTAACGAGGAACCACTGAAGAGGCAGTTTGCTGAAATATTCATACTCTTTCAAGGTATTAACATAGGTCAGATCTGCACCACCAATATTTTTTGTATGAATTCTGTTCTGAAAACAACCCAATAAAATAGAATTAATTTTATGAGTCATTAAAGTAAATCAAACAATGATAAAGAGAATAAACTTCTATTAAAAACAGAAAAGAACTTACAGATTATCTCTAGTCAAAATCCAACTAGAAAAAGCCTACATTAAGGAGATATATGTAATAGTTTCATTCCCTTCAACAAACATTTCAGTCAGTAAACTTTGCAAAAGTCTGCAAACAGTACAGTATTTATCTACAGTCCAACAGACTGTTCTTCAGAGGGTTGGCATGCATGCTTCAATTCAGTAAATAATGAAGATTGTTAACAAGTATCAGCTTGATATATTTATTCCTCCAGTACTTCATATCAAGTGCTATTTTACCATGATGGCCTATGGACATATGCTGGACAAGGTTTATAAGTTGAAGTAGTATCTTTTATTTGACAGACTGGCATTACCCTCATTACACTGAGGGTGGTGAGGCACTGGCAGAGGTTGCCCAGGGAAGCTATGGATGCCCCATCCCTGGAGGTGTTCAAGGCCAGGTTGGATGGGGCCTTGGGCAGCCTCATCCAGTGGGAGGTGTTCCTGCCCAAGGTAAATGGGTTGGAACTGGATAATCTTTAAGGTCCCTTCCAAGCCAAACCATCCTACGATTCTATAATTCCACTGAAATAATCAGATGAGCTTTCTAGATCATAAATGTTCTTCAAACCTGAACAGAAGTGGGTAAATGTGTGTGTAAGAAAAACCAATTCTTATTCATCAGCAGAATATTCTACAGATTTTCAATGTATCCTCCCCGATCATATCTTCTTCTAGCTGACACAGTCACAGCTTTCTTAGCTGTTACCCAGACAGCAGCTTTTCTGTATGCATGACAATTTTAATTACCTTTTCTTGGACCTTTCCAGTTATGTTCTAACCCTTTTGAGATGGAAAGAAAACTCCACTAGTTATTCAAGATATGGGCAAAACATTGATTTATCCAGCGGTATAACGGTATTCTCTTCATTCCCCCCTATTTCTTTCCTAAATCACACCTACCACTACAGTTGCCTTCCTAGTCTCGTTTGAAACAGGATTCTTACCTTCGCTGAACTACCACTGCCTCAAGATCTTTGTAACAACCAACTTAGGTATTTTAGAAATTAAGACGGGCCTCCATACATGAAAATATGTTGATTTTCTCCAAAAGTATCAAACACTTGAACTTCTACTTTCAATTCCTACCATACTTCACATTTTGAATGAAAAAGAAATGGACGTGAGCAAACAATAATTGAACACACCATAAAAAAAAAAAAGGAGACATCATTGAGACTGTCTACTGAATCCTGGGAATTTTTCACCTCATCTTTGGTTCCATGTTAATTTAAATATACTTCTTTTGTCATGTCCCACACTTGCACCACAGTACACTTGGAAAACAGCAAAAGGAAGCTATTTTGTTTCAATTGTTATTTTCAACCAGCTTTGGTTCATTTGTTCTATAAGTTTCATATATTGTTACACAGCATCTGTTGTTATTAAGATAATTACAGATGGGTACATACCAATATTGGGTGGAAATGTTACTGAAATACCAGAAAAACATTCACTTTTATGTAAAATGAAATGAAAATTTCTATAGTAGATATTAAGCATGAAGTAATAAAAGCAAAGGCCCTTACTTGCAAACAAAAAAATATAAAATTAAATTCAACTTAATATTCCAATATAATTGTAGACTCTTATTACAAACTCCAAACTTCCTCGGTGAGCTGATAAGTAAATTAATACAGGAAGCCTCATGGCAAATCTAATCAGTTACTCAAAGAACACCTGCACAATCACGGTATTAGTTCATACCACATCCCTGGAATAAGCACAAATACAATTGTGTGTTTGTGCAAACCTGCTGAACAACGCATCACTATACCACATCCACTCCACAGGAAAACACTCAGCTGTAACTCAGACATCATCTAAAGTATACCACACCATAACTGCAGACAAAGCTTTTAACACATTAGTGTCTAAATTGCTGCTTCTTCATCTTGTCCTCAGACAGTTGAGTGCACACTGTGCAGCTTCTTTCAACGGCTAACCATAAAACTGAACGCTCCTTTCCTGAAGTATGTCTGGTCGAATTTTCATGAGCCATGACAGTGGCTTCATCACGCTCTAAGCAATATAACACCTTACCTTATGACTTTTCTCCCTCACAAAAACTAGTAATGACGTGACTAGAAAGGCATTAGGTGCTAGTTTTCTTGACTAAATATACTGGAACTTCTCACTACTGGAATGCTCCCTTGCTTGTGTTCACAGATCTTCCACTTCTGTCTGTCAGACACAGGAGTAAGTATTGTGTTGTCCAATATTATCACTCCTTAGAGAACATGGGTTATGGAAACATACAGTGGCTTGCTACAATTTAATAAAGCAAGCAACTTCTGTTTCAAGGACTCCCATAAAATTACTTTAGAAATCACCCTAATCACTTACCCAACAGCCAGCTTTCCAACACCAAACATGGATGGCATTTTAACCTGTCTGAAGTTATTACAGGCCAATAGTTACTTGCTTCTACACCAACACTGGTGCACTCCATTGAGAGCGCTGGTGCAGAAGCATGAGGACAAGCACCTCACATAACTTTATATAAGTATTTTATTTCATTAATAGTTCTGAAGCCATTTCCATTTTCCAGAAAACAATGGAACAACACGATCCTATCCTACCACTCTTCTCTTCTTCTGTGAACTTCACAATAAGACGACAATGATGATGTTCAATATCTCTTTGAAGCCATGAAACTTTCCATCCTTATTGAGTTTGGTAAACAGGTCTATGTTTCACGAAAGCCATCGAACAATTTTTACATTTGTTTTACGACATAAGTAGGTGACCCTTCCCATAATCAGAACTGTGTCATTAATGGATTCATGGCTTTATTGACTTCTAAGAGCGGAGAACAAAGGAGTTCAAAGAATCTAATGTGACAGGAAGTTTACAACATTTCCACTTCTAGAGCCACGTAAGACAGGCTAACAGCACCACAGTACACCACAACAAACTACAGAAAAGCTCAACTTGATTTGGTGCTTAAGAAAGCCGAAGAAACTGCTGATGAATACATGACAGCATAGGGTGGCCAGAGCTCACACTAGTCCAACAAGCCCAAATATGCTTTTAAGACATAAAGCACAATTGTTTTACTTTTAGTCTAACAGCCCTTCCAACATTCCCAGTGCTGAGTACAATCACTGTTTCCTTTTAAGGAGGATACAGAATATCCATATCTTTCAAAATACTTGAAAGTTTCATATCACTTTCCATTTCCCACCAATCCTCTCCTCCTCCAACAAAAATGCATTGTTGACTTTAGGACACATAATTGATGTGTTTCATTCAAAGCCAAACTTTTCCTCTTAACCTAGCAGTACAGTTTATGCTTTCTGTTATCGTCTCTATATTATATTGGATAAAAAAGGAGATGAGGCATTTCTAATTCAGGCAAATCTAAAGAAATCAAAACTGACAATACAAAACTGAGTGTCAGTTACAAGTAGTTGCAGAGTTTCCTCCTACAAAAACATTATTTTTTTCCTCCTCGGTTATTCCTATGACTATATAAATTTGCCTGCTATAAGAAGAAAACTACAGAACTCAACTGCCATCTGAACAAAAGGAAAGAAAGACATGGGAAAATGCTGCGGAGATGGATCATGTGCTCCATAGCTGAACATGCACTTGGCATGTAAGACGATAGCTTGTCTTTAACTTGCCTCCACCTTTTCCTCAAAAGCTTCCTCAGAATACATCAGGACTCTGCATTATTAAGTGGACCTATATGCACTACTGGAATTTTACACTTGCTGGAATTCTGACATACCAGTTGTATTCCACAAAGTTATCACTGACATCTTTTCCTCCAAAGCCTTTAACATTTTATCCTTCCACAAACAAACAAACTATATTATAGAACATCCAGTGGCAGCAGTGTAAAATTCAGCAAATACTGGTGAACTTAGTAAAGCACCAGAACCATTACAATTACATCAACAATTATATAAAACTGACTGCATACAGAAGAGAACTAGCAAAAAAAATACTCATGATTTCCAGATGAAAGCAAGAGCCATGTCTACATAAAGTGTCAAGTCATCACACAGGTGAGAAAAGCAACCAATCACCTCTACAGCAATCCTCAATACAGTATCTTAACTCCTTTGTGAGAACTAATTCTGTATCAGAGAAATTCTGAAACAGCACAAGAGACTACAAAAGGAAAATATGTAATTTTTCTTGGTTATTTCTGTCATGTATAAAACAAACAGATGAATTGGCATCTGGAGGACATGTTTGATAAAGGTTCTCTTTAATCAAAAAATTAGGTATTTATTTGTAAGGGATGAAAAACAACAATAAAAATAAAGAAATAACTATAAGATCTGTTTATAAAAAGTTACATAATTGGCATTATCTCTGTAATCTACACAGTGTGATTGGAATCAAACAAACAATTCACTTTTTCTTCTTTAAAATATCAGATAGAGGAAGATTAGCCTTGTCAAGTCACCTGAAATGAAGGGACCGTCATATGGACACCAAGACCTCCTCAAGGTATGTGAAATTTCATACCAAACTACGATAAGCATACTTTGTGTACACAGATAATCAGAATGACATAATTTTTCTATTCAGCTAAACAGAAGCTTGTTAAAATCTCAACAAGACCACTCAATCAAATTTTGATGACAAAGTTTCCAAGTGAAGAATGAGATGCTGTGAAAAAAAAATCAAATTACTTTTCAAGCATGAATGAATAATAAAGAAAGACATTCATTCTACAGATTGAGGAGCGCAGGTTCATAAGGCAGACATAGAATCATAGAACGGTTTGGGTTGGAAGGACCTTAAGGATCATCTAGTTGCAATCCCCCTGCCATGGGCAGAGACGCCTTCCACTGGATCAGGTTGCTAACATAGGATAACTGATAAAATTAAGCTCCCATTTCAGATTATTAAAAAAAGACATGATTTGTGTATTTATATTGGTGTTTTCACCTCCTGAAACTGACAGGCCAAATGATTTTTGCAGGTTCACACGAAGTCTGACGTTTTCTTTGAAGACAAACTGGGCTTGACTTAGAAAAACTTGTGTAAAGGATTTTGTTTTAAGCGGTGTTCCGCCCCATTTCACTCTTTACACTTGTGTACATACTGGAACTGTGAAGAACACAAAGTGCAGCTGTTCATGACCTTTTGAGACAGCCCTGGGAGGTCTCAAAACACATACATACTGCAAGGTCCAAGTTTTACTCAACAAGAAAGAAGCCCTGAATTGTAGACGTTCTTCCTTTTCAGCATTCAGGAAGTGAGAAAAAAGCATAAATCTGTTGAATCGTCAGATGACGTTCCACTTTAACCCTATGACCAAGCTAAATGCCCCCCAGCCCTCCCACCAGCCTCACACAGGCCCACCTTTTCCTGCCTCCCAACAGAAAGTTGTTTCCACGACTCCAAGGGACGAATCATAGAACAGTTTGGGTTGGAAGGCATGTTTACGTGTGATCTAGTCCAACCTCCTGCAGTAAGCAGGGACATCGTCACCTGGATCAGGTTGCTAAGAACCCCATCCAATCTGACCTTGAGTGTTTCCAGGGATGGAGCACCTACCACTTGCCTGGGCAACCTGTTCCAGTGTTTCACCATCCACAGCGCGAAAAATTTCTCCCTAATATCTAGTCTGAACTTCTCTTCTTTTGGTGTAAAACCATTACCCCTTCTCCTATTACTTCAGCCCCTGCTACAAAAGTTTTCCCTCTTCTTTCTTCTAAGCCCCCTTTAAGTACTGGTAAGCTGCAATAAGGTCTCCTCAGAGACTTCTCTTTTCCAAGTCGAACAACCCCAACTCTCTCAGCCTCTCTTCATCTGTGTGGCCCTCCTCTGGACTTATTCTAACACATCCATGCCCTTCCTGTGCTGAGGGCTCCAGAACGGGATGCAGTACTCTAGGTGAGGTCAAACAAGAGTAGAGGGGCAGCATCACCTCCCTCGACCTGCACCTCCTTTTGATGCGGCCCATGATACGGTGAGTGCACAAAACAGGGAGGTGATTCTGCAGGTCGAGGGAGGTGATTCTGCCACTCTCTTGTGACATGCCAGCTGGAGTATTGTGTCCAGTTCTGGAATCCTCAACGTAAGGATATGGAACTGTTGGAACAGGTCCAGAGGAGGCTACAAAGATGATCAGAGGGCTGGAGCACCTTCTCTACAAGGACAGGCTGAGAGAGTTGGGGTTGTTCATCCTGGAGAAAGGTCTAGGGAGATCTTATAGCGACCTTCCAGTACCTGAAGGGGCTACGGGAAAGCCGGGGAGGGACTGTTTATAAAGGCTTGTAGTGATAGGACTAGGGGCAGTGGGTATAAACTGGAGAGGGGCAGATTAGACATTAGGAAGAATTTCTTCACCATGAGGTTGCAGAGGCACTGGCGCAGGTTGCCCAGGGAAGTTGTGGCTGCCCCATCCCTGGAGGTGCTCAAGGCCAGGCTGGTTGGGAGTTTGAGCAACCTGATCCACTGGGACTCGTCCCTGCCATGGCAGGGGGGGTTGGAACTGGATGGGCATTACTGCCCCTTCCAACCCAAACCAGCCTATGATTCTATTTTCCCCAGCTGCCTCAGGGCCACAGCAGGGACTCCCCTGCTGCCCCGCCCGGACACAGGGACTGCGGAGCCAGACGCGCAGCCCCAGCCCCCAAGCAGGGCGGAAAGGGTTAACACCCCCCGCCCAGGCTGCGAAGCCCGACGCGCAGCCCCAGCCCGTGAGCGAGGCGGAAAGGAGTTAACCCCTCCCCGCCCGGGCGGCGCCTGTGCCACCTCCCTTTCACTTTTCCCCTCCCCGGCTCCCCGTTAACTCACCTCGACCCCACCCCTCCCCGCCAGGGGCGGGAGGGGGCTCTCGCACGCGCGCGTAGCCCCGGTACGCTCCGGGACAGCCTCTGCGCCTCCTGCCCCGCCCTTCTTCTTCTTCTTCTTCCCCGGGCAGTGGCGGGGGAGAGGGGGAAAACGGCGAGAACTACACTTCCCAGCGTGCCTCGCGCAGCGCCGGAAGTGCGCGGCGGTTGGGCGGGAAGCGACCGGGCCTTACGCCGTGGAATTTCCCTTGACTTACCCTAAGCGTTTCCTGGTCCAAAGCAGGGGGTGGGGGGGAAGGAACTACATTTCCCGTCGTGCCCCGCAGTCAGCCGGAAGTAAGCGGCGGTGGGCGGGGAGCGCGTGGTGGAACTTGCCCGGGTGTTTCCTGGCTACGCGGGGAAGTGCAGAGCCGCGGAGCGGGAGCCGCGTTTCTTTCCCCCCCCCAACTCCGCCCCACACCCCGCCTCCTTCCCGGGCGCCCGATCTACCATGAGACCCGCCACCTTCCCGCTCCTGCCTGACCCCGGCTGCCTCCTCCTCGTCCTCCTCCTGGTGAGCGGAACGGCTGCTCCCGTATCGCTTCCCTCCCCGCAGCATCGGCCTGGGCGGCGCGGCCGCGACGCAGAGGTTTCTTTCCTCGGGTTGTGCCCGCCGGGAAGGGGCCCCCGGGGTGGCTCGGCCGGCACCTGCCTGGCGGGGGAGGGAGGTGGCGGCCCCGGTGTTGTGGCCGAGGCTGATAGGCAGCGCGGCCCGGCGGGGCGGGGCCGGGGCTCCGGGCTCCTCCGGCACCGGAGCGGTGCGGCCCGGCGGCCTTCGCTCATCCCCTCTGCGGGAGGCAGCAGAGGGAGAGAAAGATGGGGAATGTTTTTTTTCACAAAGGCTTGGAGCGACAGGACGAGAGGACTGGCTTTAAATTGGAAGGGTGAAGATTTAAAGTAGACATTAGGAAGAAATTCTTCACGATGAGGGTGGGGAGGCACTGGCACAGGTTGCCCAAGGAAGCTGTATCCCTGGAAGTGTTCGGGGCCAAGTTGGATGGGGCCTTGTGCAGCCCGATCTAGTGGGATGTGTCCATGCCCATGGCAGGGCGTTTGGAACTGGATGATCTTTAAGGTCCCTTCCCCCCAAATCATCCTATGGTTCTATAATGCTGCTGAAATAATCAGATCAGTTTTCTATATCATAAATATTCTTCAAACCTGAACAGAAGTGGGAAAATGTGTGTGTAGGAAAAGCCACAATGGATTAGACCAGTCTGGCTCTAAATCCTGTCTGAAACTGACCAATGGTAGATGCCAAAGAACACAGCAAATCTATATATATATATGTATATAAAATAATAACTATATATATCAATGTAATTTTGTACAGCCTCTTGGTAGGGAGCGAGAGTCAATGGGAGGGATCGTTGTTATGACACCTCTCTGGAATCCACTGCTGCCCTCAAAGCGAAAGGAACAGGTTCCTGTGCCTGAGCCAGGATGGGGCTGCTTGTGCAGCCTTTCCCTGAGCACGCTTGGAGCAGAGTTACCCCCTATCTGAGCTCAGTGGCTGGGACTGGGAACTCTTCCTGAGCTGTCTGTCTTGCACGGTCCTCGCACTTATCCTCAGCTGTCAGGCTGCAGCATTATTTTTCTAGGCTGGCATTACATGGATGACCTAAGCCACTTCTCGTCTCTGCACACACACAGACTCAATCACTGATGCGTATGGCTCGTGGAGTTGTCTGTGGTGTTCTTTATCTATACTTATCTGTTTTTTTTGAAAAAACAGGCCGATGTAGTGACTCCTTACTTTTCTGGAGTTGTATTGGGCCAGATTTGGGGCCTTTCATAGCTTAGGGGACTCACAGAGCTAAAGGGTATTTGTGTGAATAAGTTTAATAGGATTTGGTCTTAAGGTACTAATGTGTTTAATTAATCTATTTTATACATTTGGAAGGGTAAAATTGGTCGGAAGTGAAGGAAAGGTAGATAGAGCTTTGGGGATCTAAAAGGAAATAAGTAGTAATATAGCTACTGATGAACCAATTAATTACTAGGAATGTGAGGACAAATACTTATTGAACAGAACGAGCACTTGTTATCCCTTTGAAGTGTGTACTTCTACCTGGATGTGGTCTGGTTAAGTTGTTAGAAGCTTGCTGTAGTTTCATGGTTAGTTTATATACCTGATTGATAGGGCTTGAAAAAACACATTGGAAATGTTTATATATAGATGACTATTTATAGCGTGTTAGCTCACTATAATGAGAGCCTAAAGTGAAGAACTTTTTCTAGTTCCTATTTGTGAGTTAAGGCAACAGTGTTACTCAGGGGTTAGATTGGGTTTTACCATTGTTTTAAGTCCAGACTCCAATGAACAAAAACAAGGAGTGTGACTGGTTTAAAACCTCACTTAAATGAGGAAGTGCAAGTTTGAATAGGTGGGCATGAGTCAGTGAAAGCATTTTTCTTTCTTCATGGTACAGTTGATCGATGCAAATTTAATATGCATCAGTTAGATCTGTGTGCACCAAGTACAAAATAAGAAATGGGCAAGATCTGAAATTTCCCCATATTTTAGTTGCTGTTCCTATGTGTGTTGGTCTCTTAAACCAACGTCTAATGTGTTTTTATCCGTGTAATTCTTCAGCATCATGTCAGACGTGGCCCTGTGTTATAAGGTACTTAGTTATATACTTGGATCAAGCCAATGGATCCTTCCTTTTGGTAGATTTTTTAAGAGTTTTTCAAGAGTTGTCCTGAGCAGACTGGGAGTGGGAGGAATCCTTTTTCTTTAAAATACGCTAAAAAGTCATTTTACAAAAAGTACTGTGTGTTCTCCTGGCGTTCAGAGAACCTTATAGGGTGCACCAGATTGGCTTTAAAGATTTGGTAACTTTGTTTTTCTTGTTACCCACAACTGAATACTCAAGACCAGTTGGTAAGGTTTGGGAGAGCCTGCTGCATCCAAAGGATGTGCCATCTAGCAGAGCCTCTTTGAGCATGGCAGTTGGTGTATTTTGTGGATAAGTGAGCTTAATAGTGTTATGTCAATGGTTCTGGAAACAGAATACAATAATATATAGCTGTGAGAATGGTTTGGTAGGCTGGTCTTGCTTAGTAATAGCAAAGAAGTTAAAATTATTTTTATTTCCTGACTTTTGGATATGCATATTTCTTTTCTAGATGGGGAATTAAAATGCTGCAAAAGGAAGAAAAGTTACAATGTCATTGTCTAAAGAAATTCTTTTATCTAAAGAAGTTTGACTGTAGGAGTTCATTGAAATCTGAGGGGTTTGCGTCTCACTCATAATAATCTTTTCCCTGCTCTCACTGGATATTGGATTGCTAGGATGCAGATTACAGTGCAAAGCATTACAGGGATACCTACCAGTCCCAACGCAATTCTTTTACCTTCCAACTTTGCAACTTCATTTGCTAGCATTGTACTGAGCTGCTGGAAGACAAACAGAGCTGGAGAGAGGATGAAGGAAGTACAGGCTGGCATGACCCTTGCCTCTGCAGTGCTGGAGCTGAGTGCAAGGGTGAACAGCGCACAGCACTTGCTGCAGGGGATCGTGTGCAGCTGATGTGAAGACTGGAATGAGAGATGCATAGTAACGTCGTGTGGTCTCTTGTACTTGTGGATTGAGATGTTTCTGCTGTGTTGTCACATAGCTTGGTGCTGGGTAGGACAGAACTTTAAGATGAATCCGAGACAGTGGAATTAATGCTGACAGGACAGTGGCTCATCACATTCTCCTCTAAGGCAAGGTGTAATTCTTCGGCTTTGCTCTAACCAATCATTCTGTATGTTTCCCTCTAGTTGCAGATGTGTATACTTTGCCTACAAAGAAAATTCTAGAACAAGATACTCTGTTGCACATGAAATGCATTTGTCATATTGCTCAGTACTTCACTGGGAGGCTCATGCGCAGTGTCCTTGGGGAACAGATGTGACAAGAGAAAACCACCAGCCCTCAAACAACTGTAAAAGGATTTCCCAATTCTTGCGCTTCCATGCGTGGAGGTTTATTAGGTTACAAAACACCACTGCTTTACCTTTTATTTGTAGCTTGTTTGGAAAGGTGTGTTGAGCAAACTGAGAACACCTACTTGTTAGCATATTTGGCAACACCTTTGGAAGAGCGTACTTCTCCTCTCATTCTGAGAATGTACATCTAACTGGAAAAAATACTGTAGGGCAATATTTTTTTGTTTGGTTACTCCTGCATTTTGTGTCTTCTTAGTGTGAAAAGTATCCAAATAGTGAAAGTAAAATGAAATAAAATTATCTCTGTTAACTTAACGTTAACTGCTCTACTAAGTAGCAAGTTGAGCAAAGAGAAGTTGAACTCTCTGTACAATATAGAGCATATTTTGGTGTATTTGCCTCTCTGTGTGTGTGTATTAATAAACAAACTTTATGTAGGGAATCCTGCACAAAATGTAATATTCTGAATTGTAGCTTGTAGTTACAAGCAAATATTAGGCCACTGAGCCTTATACATTTAAAGGGGGTTCCCTCCAAGAGTAGCACAGGAGTTCTGAAGTGTCCATTATCTGTCATGCCCCTCTAAAGAATGAAATAGTAGTTAACTGAGGACCTTTTCCTAGGCTGAGGTTGCAGAGAGGAGGAGGGGAAGCTTAGACTCTTGCTATGAAGAAGAATTGCATTCTTTTTGCTATGCCATGTGATGAATAAGTTTCCTGTTTGGGGTGCTCAGGAGTGAAGAGAGGAGAAACTGAATTGATTCTTCAAAGGGAAGACTTGGACAACACTGGAAAAATTATAAGTGAGTTATTGACAGTAGAATGTCAGAGGTTCTGTAGCTGATGTCTGGAAGAACTCTGTGATGACACGCTCCGTTTTCTTTTCATATCCTTACTGTTCTCCCTAATCTGCTTTAGGTTTTGTTTGGCAGGATA
Source organism: Cuculus canorus (assembly GCF_017976375.1). Classification (NCBI taxonomy): domain Eukaryota; kingdom Metazoa; phylum Chordata; class Aves; order Cuculiformes; family Cuculidae; genus Cuculus; species Cuculus canorus. Next base: position 64,598,445 of record NC_071402.1, on the reverse strand, counting down.
GCTTTCTGAAGCAAGAGAATGGTCTTCATACCACTTTCCTGGGAAGGCAGAAATACTGTTGTTTCAGCAGTTGTCTCCTGTGTTTTAATAAACTTTAATTCTTTTGAGAGATTTATGGATTATATGCTGTTATGCAGGAGGACCAATTATTCACCTTGCATGCTTTCTTTTAAGCCTCATTTGTATAGTTTCCAGATACTTTGCTTGAAGGGAGGGAGTTGTCTCACAAGAGAAGCAACTGTACAAGTATGCTGTAAATTTTATACCAGAGCTTCTTCAAAAGCTCTTTAAGAGATTCTAGAGGTATTTCCAAGTAATAGGTGCTTCAAGAATGGAGTGATTTTGGGTACATTAGCAAAACTTCCCCCACCCAGCTTGTTTGAGGGTGATTCCTCAGTGATTTAGAGAAGGAATGTGTTGGAATGCAAGTAGAAGCAATATAGGGTGTTGGTGTCAGAGCCTAAGCACCATTTTCTTCCAAACCTAAAATGGAGAGAGCTCCCCTGAGAAGTAGAGGAGGGCGGGTGTGTTTTAGAGAATTAGGAAAGGAAGTGAGCTCAGATTTCTTTCTGAGAGTTCTGCCTTTGCACTTCTTTCCTCCTCAGTGTGTCTTCGTTCATCAGAAGTATGCTGGCTATTGGTAGAAATTTAGGTAATTTTCTTTTTCAAAACTATTAGTAATGTCAACTGCTCATGCAATCTAACTTTTTAAAAAGGCCATAACACTGAGATTTTAGAATTTTGATTAGCTGTAGTTTACCGGCTCTCAGGTATTTCATTTCGCATTGTTAAGTGATATTCTTTAAAGCTGTTGCTATACTCCATACTAACTCAGAATATTTCTTTTGCTGCCAGCTAAGGATGCTGTTTTTCTCCAAACCAGCTGTAGGACTGTGTGCATTTTATATCATGCTCTTGTGATAGCAAAAAGTGCCTTAAAATGTAACAAGATATATTGCAAGAGAGTTCTGTAATTTCCATGTTTTCATGTATGCTCTACTACTGAGAAAGTGACTACCGTGATAATACACCTTTTACAGCTAAAAGCAATTCATGCTATTAGAGCATATGCAAAGTTCTGTACTGTGCCCTCTAGATAAGTACTTGTTACCAAATCTAGATGCTTCTTCACATGCATGCACATGCACTTTAACCTGGTAGTGATCTACAGAGTTTGCTCTTTGTGTAGCTGATACATAAATGTTAGCTTGTTGGCTGCAGTGGCACTAAGCAAAATGCAAGGTGCAGTGGTGCGTATCTTAAACCATACACCAGTGGAAACAGTGAAAGCAGTGAGAACAGGACAGCATACAAGGTTATCTAAGTGCAGTTGCTCTATGCATACCTTCAGCAAATAACTGGTCCCCAAGCGACGGTATATGCGGCACAAGGCTTCTGGTAAAACACAGTAGATCTCTTCATGTGCTTTTATTACAATAAATGTTTTGGGGTTCTTCTCTCCCCTTGTTTCTTGATCTACTTTAGTTTGACTTTAGAAGGCTTTGGTGTACAGGAGTGTTGTGAGTCTCACTGTGCTTACCTGACAGGGTCAAGCTGTAGAGTATGGGGTTTTGACTACCACTGGAATTTTGATCGTTTAAATTGGAAGGGACATCCAAAGATCGTCTGGTCTTACTCCTTGCTCAATGCAAGACTGATTTATCTGGGTTTGCTCAGGGTTTTTCTTCAGTTAAGACTTGAGGATCTCCCAAGGATGGAGGTTCTAGAGTTTCTCTGAGCACCTTTTGTTTGGTGAAACTGTGTTGAAAGCTATATCTGAAAAATCTGTTTGAGGCTGCAGCTTGTGTTCATTGCCTCCCATCCTATCACTGTGCATCTTTGAGAACAATCTGTCTCTGCCTTCTCTGTAACCTCTTAAGTAGGTTTTCGTTAACAGCAGTAATAGCTTCCTCTTGTTAAGGCTGAGCAAATGCAGTTGTCTCAGCCTTTCCTTGTATATACCCTGTTCTCTGGTCACTATTATCTGCTGGACTTCACTCCCATATGTTAAAGTCTGTCTTGTACAGGCAATCCCAAAGCTGGAGAGAATCCTCCAAATGTGGTCCCAGACGTGCCGAATGAAAGGAAAGAATCGCTTCTCTTGGTCTGCTGCCTACCCTTTGCTAATGCAGCCCAGTATGCAGTTGTCTTTGCTTCACAGGGCATGCTGCAGACTCCTGTTAAACTTTTCCCCCAGGACATTCTCTGCAAAGCTGTTTTCTATCTGGTTGGCTCCTACCCTGTATGGGGTCAGTCCGTCTGATATGCAGAACTTTGTCTTTGTTGAACTTTGTGAGGTTTCTATCAGGCTATTTCTCCAGCCAGTTGAGGACTCTCTGAATAGCAGACCTCCCTGAATAGCATATAAGCCACTTCCCCCATTTCATTGTCCTCAGGAAGTTTCTTGAGAAGGCACTCTGTTCCATCTTCTGGTCATTAAAGACTAACCCTGCGCTCAATGTTGGTCTGGAGAGACTCTGTTAGAGACCAATTGGACATGGTGTCTTTGATTACAGCCCTTTGAGCCAAGCAGTACTGTAGCTGTGTCACTCACTTTATAGTTCACTTATTCAATTCATATGTCACTGATTTAGCTCTGAGGATACTTTAAACATGCTGTGTTAGAAGCTTTCTAAAATCAAGGCAAATGATGTCCAGTATCTTCATTTACAGACCTAATCATCTCACTACAGAAATCAGATTGATTTACTTATTCTAAATCCGTGCTGGATGGACGTGGCTTTTGGAAATAAAATTTGTTTCTATAGTCCTCCTTAGGGACTCAAGAAAATGCATTTTGTCTCGTTCTGTGGCTTTGTGTATGTCTAACTTGGTCTTCCAGTCATGTGGATAATACTTCTCTTCTCTAGTAATATACTACTAGGCTCAGACTTTATTAGTAGAAAATCAGACAAAAATATCATTGGAGTATCCAAGCATTTTCCATGTCCTTTGTATATGTGTCCCTGCTAGTTGAGCAGTGGTCCCACAATTTCTTCTTTTTGTTGCCAGTATATCTGTAGAAACCCTCTGTGTTACGCTCAACATCCCCCTGCAGTTTCAACTCCAGCTGAGCTTGGGCTTTTCTAATTTCATCCAGCCTGCTCAAGCGATGTTTCTGTACTCCTACCAAGTATTTATTTTCTTACCTCTGCCTTCTGTGTACTCATTTTTTTTTTTTTGTTCTTCAAAAAAACTCATCCAGAAATTCTGTATTAATTTATGTAGGTCTTGAATTGGATGCAACACCTATTTTCTGTTCTGCACAGTGGAGTGGATTAGTTTTGTGCTTCAAAGAGTTTGTCCTTGAAGTTCAACAGGCTCTTATGGGCCCCTTTGGCTTTCAGAGCAATGTTCTGTGAGTGGACTGAATTGTTATTAAGACCTGAGTGTCTTCAGTTCTTGTCACTTCTTTTTCAGGATTCTGCAAGGTACGTTTTTCTATTAAAAATGACTATCAGAGTAGATTATCAATTGGAATTATTGTGAAACCCAGTCGTTGGTGAGCTATATCTGGCAGCTCATCAGCAGGGCAATGAAATGAAACTGTGGAGATCCCAGTGGCTTGTTTCCTGGAAGAAGCAGGTTGCCACATTTAATGTGTTGGAGTCTCCTAGCGGCTTCACTTTGGGACCAAAATTAAGGACAGGGAGATGTCATGTAAGTGGTTTGCTGCATTCAGTTTCAAAGGAAGCTACTTCTCTGTGGCATGGATTTCTTTTTCTTTAAGCACTGAAACTTTGTGTCCTAAATGGTGTAAATGAAGCAGGAACCTGAACAGAAATCAGTGTCCTAGAAACACAGTAAATTACCTGGTTCCTTGCATACCTTTTGTAGCCAGCGTTTCTTCTGTCTGCTTGGCATCAGTGATTCTTGCCTGGTTTTCTGTGTGTTTCATTGAGGTGCATCCAAAAGGAAAAAGAAGTCTGTAAGGTTGTGAGGTTTTGGGGGTTTTGTTTTTATAGATTTGGGAAGGAGAAAAGCAATCTAATCTCTGTTGTAAGGTAACTGGCACTAAAGCTTACGTTTTGTCTCCGAGTGGATTCGTTTAGCAATTGGGCATAAACATGGAGAGAACTTGTTCATTAGGAACTCTGCAAGGAAGTATTTTGAAAGGCAAGGAATAGGTGCCTGTTCCAATGGTCTCAAAAAAAGAAAACAACAGCTGTGATAGTGTTTTGCTGTTTCCCATAGCTGTCGTGATTATGAAGTGATGATATAATTAACTTTCTCAAAAGCTTCACAAAAGGAAAGCTTTTTGATGTATCTGCATTTGTAATCCCAAGAAGAGCTTTTCATTCCTTTAGTTACTGTCTGTCACTTAACAGTTTATTGAAATCCCCTTTCTCAAATCTTGCTGGAAACACTTAGCCTATAAATTCTTTGCCAGTCATAAAAATTATGGAAATTACAGATTTTCATAAATGTATCAAAATCCTTTTTTTCTTTCTCCCTTCTCCCCGTTGAGTCAATTCACTTGGGATTTTGGACAGAATGACTGAAATACAAATTGGTTGCTTCACAAAGGTAATTAAGAGAGTATGTGGTGCAGGGGGTGAACAGTTAGGGTTCTTTCCTACTAATGATCTGTTAATTAACGAAGGGAACTAGGGGAGTGCATGGGTATCTCGGGAATTACCTTTGAATGACATTTAAAACTTCTTTGGTTAAGGCTTTAATTGCAGGGGGGAGAGGCCTTTTCCTTTTTTTTTTTTAAAGCAGTGCAAATATGTACATATAATTAGTGGTACATAGCTAATAAATGTTATTTTAAAATAAGCCAGTAGACAGTTGTGATACGTTGTGGAGGATTTTGATAACAGCAATTGGTTGCAGCAATTCTTTGTGTTGAGAGCTGTAAGCTTGTTACAGGGAGCTGGTTAACTGCAGAGCTAGCATGTCTGATAGTTGCTACTAGTTGAAGCACTGCACCATGTGAATGTGTTAATATTATTTTTAGGACCAGTCTGGAATACTTGCTTGAATATTTTTGTGGGAGTCAGCCTGAAATGGGCAGCGTTAATATTCCTTGGGGGAGGTAAACCAGCAGTGAGGTATCTCTGTATCATGTTCTTTTGTGCATTTCAGAGTATCTGTGGCATGTGACCTGTCCTCTGCATTATTTACGCTTCTGTTGTCCAGAGTTATCCAGGATAAGTTGACTGCATATGTGCAGGCCTTAGCAGCTGTTTAGGGTAGGAAGAAAATAGCCCTTATGCAGTCTGAAATTAGCCACTCATTCTTCAATCTACATGCAGATGTGTTCCCAAAGGTGGTGATTTCTCTTCGGATCCAGGCAGCATTGTTTTAATCGGTGTCTTCTGTAGAAGATAGCCAATACATTAATTGTAAAATATATGTTGTTTTGTTTTCCTCATTTAAATTGGGAGATTTTTCCAATGCCAGGATGTCAGAATACAGCTGAGTAGTATTTTCATTACTGCTTATTCTTTATCCTCTCGTATGTCATTTTAAGGTAGCAAATAATAAATACTAACCTAAAAATTGAGGCGAAGTATTTGTTAGAGACAAGCTAATGGCTTGCCAGTGAGCTTTAATACACTATCATTCGTAGCTTGCATGTCTAGAATGGAAGTTTATGGAGTGGGCATCACATGTTTGCCTGGAATGAAGAAAAGTAAATAATCAAAATAAATTAAGAAGGTGTTTTAAAGGAGTTTAATGTAACATTCAGAGTTCTGATGTTAAGGGAATGGGAAGCTGATGCAACAAAACTCCATTGTATTTTAGAAAGTTCGTAATTTCGAAATGCTAAGGTTTTTCTTCCTCATTTTGTTTCTGCAGAAAAAGAGGGAGGGGCAGCAGCAAATAGGACTGAATCTCAAACAGTTTCAATGAATGGACAAAAGCTTTGAATACTAGGGGTGGCTGTGTCACAATGTCCTGTAGCTGTGTTTGATAGTAACGCAAAACCTTAACCTCCTGCTGAAATATTAGGAGGTGATCTGAGGAAATGTGGCTTTTCAGTCATGCTGAAGGAGGAAAAAAAAACCTGTAGCACAAGGAAGATATTAGTGATATTGGAAGTATTATTGCTAAAAGCTCTAGCTCTGAGGTTGATAAATGGTAGTGATTGCATGTGTACTCAAGAGTGAGTTGTGGCTGAGTTTGCAGGGTGTAGCATGAGACATATTGCTAAAATTTGAAGTAAGAAAGAATTCAACTTTAAGTGTAGATTTGCAGCTCTGTGTTGGGCGTGTTACTCCATTTTTTAGTTTTAACTGTCTTTGCCTTCGGCCTCAAGTAAGGATGAGCCAAAACAAGGTGGCTGTGCTTCTGTGGTCACAAACTGATTTTGCTATTTGGAAGTACGGATAGGCAGCAGCATTAATATGAACAGTGCAATTTAAATAGTGTTATCAGAGTGGATTGCCTGCTTCGCTTCCCTTATGTTGTCTTTAGAGTGGCAGTTAAACCAGTTTTGCTTCCCTTTGGGTGGATTGGGTGAGGAGAATGACCCTAGCTGTATTTTCTTGGAATCATAGGATAGATTCATAGAATTGTTTGGGTTAGAAAAGACCTCTAAGATCGAGTCCAACCATTAGCCCAACACCACTATGCCTACTAAACCATGTTCCAAAGTGCCACATATACACCTTTTTTTTAACACCTCCAAGTATGGAGATTACACCACTTCCCTGGGCAGCCTGGTCCAATGCTTCAACACTCTTTAATGAAAGGAATTTCCCAACATCTAATCTATGTGTATTTTCACTTATGTATTTTGTTTGTCTAATTGTCATTTCCACTGCTTTATGCCTTAGCTGCATAGTTTAAAGCAGTGTGGATCCTGCACCTCTGGACCCACAGGGCTGTGCTACTTCATCTTTAACTGCTGATAAGAACATATGAAATGCAGGTTTCTATAAGACTGCACTTTCTGTTTTATCTCAATTGCTTCTTAGGTATTTCTGTCATGGAGGGCTAGTTTATACGTGTTTATGATAGCTTTTATTTTTCTATTTGAGAAGCTGGTTTTGATAGTTCATAGAATCATTCATACCTACTTTTAAAACAAGTTCCAGCCTGAAAGGTAAAACTGAACAGGCTTGTTTTTGCTTAAATTTCCCACCTTTCTTGATACCGTAAAGAGATAGATAACTTCATGTCTTGGAGCAGAAGAGTGAAAAATTATTCAGTATTGTAAATAGATGATATAGTCAATAAAAGGGTAAGCAACTAGAAGGGAGTAGGTGCTAAAAATGACCATTTATCTTAAAATGAGTTGATTTTTGTCTTGTTGAACAATAATCCCTATATGTATTAAAATCTACTAAAATAGAAATTGTGTGTGTAGGCAGCGAGCATGGAAAATTCATTTATCTACGTGTATGTTCAATCCTTCTGGTTATCCTAAGGTAGCAAATAATCACATGATGTAGAAAATACTGTTTCTCATGGAAACACCATGTCTGCTTTTGATTTCGCCCTCCAAGATTATGTTTTAAAGGAGAAAGTCTGAATTATGTGGCCACTCATTGCACAAAATACCATTAAAGATCTGGTTTCATATTGACATCAGTTTTCATCACTGGTCCAAGAAATAACAAAACATGTGCATATATATGTATGTATGTGTGTGTTTTTTTAAAAAGTAAATTTTAATTTCTTGTTGTGCTATAGCCATGTGTGTAAAGACAGAAATACAGGGCATAGAAGAGGCTGTAGAAGATCATGGTAAATAAGGGGGTAGTATGTTGTGTTCTGTAATGATCCATGTGGCTCTCAAAACAGAATTCCTAATAAGCTTTCTATTTAAACTTGACTATTTATGTGAAATGACTCAAATTCTTTTCTATTGCTATGCATCGGAATAATTTCCAAAATATTTGAAGTGCAAAAATGACTCTGACTTATCTTATAACGCAGAGAGAAAAGTATTGAGAAATTATTTGCATTTCAGGGTTGCATGTGTGATCAGTAACATGAAGAAGGGAGTTACAAGCACACACTCTGAGAGGTTTAAACTCTCTAATGAATGTTTTTGGTATTGGGTTTCATATGTGATAGCAATGGCTGAAATAGAAAACAGGCCTTTTTACTTGACTTAGTCAAAAGGGGCAGCAAACTATTGTGCTTTTCTAGCCTTATCAAAGAAGGCCACGGTACCCTGTATTTTGTATTGCTGGATCACAGCTTTAACAAGTTCAGGAAATTCATGGTGCTGGCGTACATATATAGCAACAGCTGCTTCACTTGGGCTCATCATTTTGGAGATTGCATTTGCATTTTATGTGCCCTATCCCTTCTTGAAAGTGAATCCTTGTACTTCCAGATAATCAAAGCAGTTGTGGAAATGTAAAAGAGGTATCAGAACATAAGTTGTGGGTTTTTTTCCTCAAGCTGCTGCACAAATAATACCTTTTTTTCAAGTGAACTCTGTAACAGCTTCTCGTGTAAGAATAAGAAGGATGGCAAATAAAATATCTAAAGATTGAGAGTTTTCAGTAGCTTTCTGGGGAGTTGAGTCCATGGTTTTGCAGCTCTGAAACATGGTTTAAGGTAGGCTCATATTTCTGAGGATGTGGAGCACTTTAATTCATTAATAAGGTAGTTGTTCAGGCACTCATATACATCTTTTGTAGGTATATGGACTGTGTTGCCTCTAAGTGGATGTCTAAGGCAAGGAAACCAGTGTGTTATGGCCCTGACTAGAAATTGTCCTTCTCCCTCCAGGCCAAGAGAATTAAATGAAAATTAGAAATTGTTCAAAAGAAAATCATTTACAGGCCTTATCTCTGTGACATTTTTTAGACAGGTCTCATGTCATTTTTTTGAGCCCCAACATAAGCATATCTATAAAAGACAATGATCCTCAGACTTGTGCACAAAGACTTTAATCTTTAAAATTGTTTTTGGTTGTATGATTCTGCTGTTAATAACTTCATGGAAAAACGCAGTGCATTTTGCTGCACATTGTGATATTGAGGTTTAGTTTGCATTTCTGCAGTGGGCTTTTTAGAATGAACACCTTCTGTATTCTCACAATAGTTCACAGGCTGTTGAGAGGCTAGCTAACCTGCCCATTTTTTTGAGACCTTCAGTACTGCAGTAACAGGCCATTGAGGTATCTCTGCGGCTGTGAGTCATTCATAGAATCGTAGAATGGTTTGAGTTGGAAGGGACTTTAAAGATTATCAGTTTCCACCCCTGCTGCCGTGGGCAGGGCCACCTTCAACTGGATTACGTTGCTCATGGCCTCATCCAACTTCGCCTTGAAGATCTCTAGGGATGGGGCATCCACAACTTTTCTGGGCACCTGCTCCAGTGCCTTGCCACCTTCACAGGAAAAAAATTCTTCTTAACACCTAATCTAAATGTTCCCTTTTTCAGCTTAAAAACATTACCCCTCATCCTATCACTGCACTCACTGATAAAAAGCCCCTCCCCAGCTTTCCTATTGAGCCTGCGTTAGGTTCTGGAAGGATGCTATAAGGTCTCCCCACAGCCTTTTCTTTTTAGGCTGAAAATTTATTCTGTCATACACAACAATCGTACAGCTCCTTTGCTTGTATGTTAACCTCAGTTGTAGGAACCATCAGCTGTGAGTTTTTTTCCTGATTTGGAGTGTCAGATCAATGTAGTTTGGAATTTCAATGATACTGTTATAAACTTTGAATGGTTTTTTTGTTTCCAAAATTTTAATGGGTGTAAAGTTCTTCAGTATTAATAGTGCATATACCACCACCAAGCATTCCTGTCAGACACTTACAATAGGAGGAGATGACTTGATATGTGGAGGAAAATAATCATGCTACCTCTTTTTAAGTGGTGGTCTCGACCTAGCTCTGTGCAGTTATAGCACTATTTGGGTAGTGTTATAAAATTGAACTGTCTTTCAAGGCTAAAGAAATAAGTTTCCTTTTCTAATATATGTACTATCTGTATTTCAGTTTAGTTAGATTTTACATCTGTTTTCATTGAAGTTAGTAACTGCAATTCCTAGATCTGTTCTCAGTTGCTACTGCTGAGTGTTTTTAATTTCCCTGATTAAATTTAAGATATGGCTCTTGAGAGAAAAATAATAGGAAAAGGATTTTTTTTTGGTACCAATTTAAAAATTGCTCTGAAAATGTAAATATAGCTCAGAAGTAATCATTGGTTAGTGTTTTGAACTGTTATAGTTCTGTCTTATAGCGCTTATTAATAAAAATCCCGCTTAATCAAAAGATAAGGGATGGCAGCAGTTAGTCTGAATTGTGAAAATGTTCAAGCGCAGTTGGAAGTCAAGTGGTGACTACAAGGAGTTGAACTGAGAGGGTGAATAATGTTCTTTTTAAAAAAAAATTTCCCCACCATTCTCTATTTACTGTTATCTCACTCTGCTGTGAGCTTTATGGTTCTTTATAGGGCTTCTGGGAATGCCACCAGCGAGATGCTCCTGAATGATGGTTCTGAAGACAAACTTCAGGGGCTTTTATGATGTCTGTCAGCTTCGGCGTTGCTGTCTCCCAGGACTGCTTTCAATTTGTATCATCCTACAGCAGGCTGTAAACCCGTCTGCTTCCTTTTGTCCAGGAGTTTAATGCAGACCTCAGAGCAGCAGCAGATTAGTGGCATGCATAAATAAAAAGGTGCTGGGGGACTGAAAGTCAGTCATAGAGTCCTATGGGGTTAGGAGTTCAGGTAGTAACTTCGACATGTCAGTCTGGATTAGCTGTGGGCTAGAGTTGATTGCCAAACTGAAAATGATTTTGTGGTAGAGGAGAAAGATGGTTTAGTCCTGTACCTTTAGGATTTCCCAGCAGGAAGAAAAAAGGTAAATGGGAAGTTTAGCATGTGAAAATGAAGGCTGTTCTTGTTGACTGCCTCACAGGTGTAGTACTAATTAGAAATCATGATGCTCCAAGGGTAGATTTTCTGTATTCTTCAGATAGTTTGCTCTGGAAATAAAGACCTCCGTTTCATTATGTGAAGTAAAAAATAAAGGTGTAAAGAATCAATATGCAACAGACCTGTGTTTTTTTTTTTCCTTTTAGTTTTAAGATTGTGCGCAGTAAAATGGTTAAATTGATCTGCAAGAAAGTGGTGTGTAGAGTATCATAAACTTGGAAAAGAAATACTGGTAAACCTATAGGCCTGTCTCTTCTGTTCAGCTAGCAATTAAAGAACTGACAGTACTAACTGTTAAGAGTAAAATGTTGATAAAAGGTTGACCTAAATCTTGTGAATAATCAGTGGGCTTCATTAATTGGCTGTGTGGCATAGCAGTTGAACAGCAGCACTGTCAGCAGAAGCATGAGCGTTTTTATTTCCTCTTTGGAAAAGGGCTAGGAAGCCTGGCAGAGGTCTGCTGTTGGAGGTGAATGGAATGGGTTTGTCCAGGCATTTTGTTTTGTGTAAGGCTGCTTGCATACCTTTGTGCTGCGTGTCAGGAGAGGATAATGTTGTCTTTTGGGCAGTATTTTGAGGTCTTTCATTAGAAAAAAAACAGAATAAGTGTCAGCTAATTTGCAGTTACTCCTCCTCCGAAGCAACCAGTACTAGTTCCTGACAGAAGCTCACTGCAAGTGAGTTTCAGCTCTGGATCAGAAATACTAGGATTAGGTACTAAGTAAGCTTCCCAGGAAAAACACAAGCAATGTTATCTTCTGAGACTTCCAGGAACCTGCCCTGATACATTCCTGCTTTATTTGACAGTGTCTCTGAGGACCAGAAGAGTAAAAACACGTGGCATCTCCTCCTCTTTCCTCCACCCATATGAGATAAATTTTGTCTTTGCAATTGCATTGTTCAATTCCTGACTTTTTCCCTTCATCAATGCATTCTGTGAGTGCATAAAGCTTTCTGCATTCATTTAGTCCACTGCTTGCTTTTGTTGTTTTTCTATAGTGTTAAATGATTGAGTTGATTATAAAAACACTTCTCTAATTTGTGCAGGTTCACACTCAAGTATTTAATATTTGAATATTGTACTGCATCTTTAATTTTGAAATCTTTTTCTTTCATAACTATTTAGTTTTTACCTTCAAATTTCAGTAGTTTAAGCATTAAATTTAAATATAAAAATAGCTCATTTTATTCCATATAAAGGTGGTGACCTGAATTGTTTTCAGGTGTACTTATGTAGCCAGTTTTCCTTTTGAATTGTTTTTGCAAGGTGCTTTCTTCAGTGAGTTTGTAGCTGTCTTGTGAAGTCAATAAGAAATTATTATTCTTTTCCCCAGTTACAAATGTGAACAGTCATTGATGTGTCCTTCTGATGTAGGCCAGTGGAATGCAAAGTTTGCATTTAAAATGAAAAAATTCGGAAGAGATTTTTTAGCCAGTATGTTTTTCAGAACATGTGTTCAATACCTTTTTTATAAAACATGTAGCTGACGTTCAAAAACTATTTCCTCAAAAATCTCTTGTTTTCTGCCTGTGGGTATCAGGCACAGGCCTCATGAAAGGTCAGAAATTATCCTCAAAACAGTGTAGCTTCTTAGCAATTTAAGGAAGAATTTGTATTCCTTCATGTTAAATATTAATACTAGTAATATCATCAGCCTGCTTGCATCTCATGGGACAGCAAGATTACTGGGTCAAAAGGGTGTGTTTTCTGCCTCACAGGCATTATACCTTTATGAAAGCTTCCGCTGAAGTGAGTCTTGCATAATTGTTGACATTTCTTCAAGGACTGCTCTTTTTTCCCCACTGCGAGTCCCTACTTATTATGAAGGTTTTGGCAGCCACAATTATTTAGTCGGTATAAAATGTTTTAAGAATGTGATTATGAATATATTTTGACAAAATAGACAGTTTTGTATTTCTAATGGATAAAGTATTTTGATTATCTCAGGTTTTGTGCAACTTCTGGGGAAAGGCTTTCTTAGTCTCAGTAATTTTCCTCTACTGTTTAATATAAAGGGAAAATAGGATATACAGCTTAATTTAATTTTCACCTTCAATTTATGAAGGTGTTTGGGGTCTTTGTTTCAGTACGTGCAGCTTTGCACCACATTTTTCACAATAAGAGTTAAGAAAGCAAGAAAATTTAATTCATGCTATAAAGAAATATTAGTTTTAATTTGCTGTTTCTGTACATGGTGCAGTCTAGTAGAGGGTTTTATTGGCTAGTAAGCCCTGTGCTTTGGGTTTGCAGGTAAATATTTGCATTGCAAGTTAAAGGTGTATTGTAGCAATCTACAAATAAAGCTACAGTTCCTGCTCTATTTAAGTAGTTCTGCTGAATAATATGGACCGTTTCCTGATTGCTAATATTATGCTTATCTACGTTTGTTTAATTTATGTGTAATTCATTCTGTTACTTAAGATGTGTATGCCTGCTGTAGAATTATATTAGAAAAAGCCACATGGGTTTAAGAAACTCGTATCTTACCAGTTTGGTATGTTTGGACAATACAAAGTTGTGAGTTCCTGTGAAAATGGTTTCACCAAGACCTACTGTGGGAATTCTTTCTGTGTATGAATGCCAATGCATTCCTGCCTGTGGGTATCAAGTACAAGCTTCATCAAATGTCAGAAAGAACCAGGTAAATAAAAAGGCTGAAAAAATCGTCTCCTGCTTTCTAGAGGCTTGTGTGGATTTTTTGTGTAAACAAGCATTGTAAGAAGGGTAAGTAACCTTCAGGGTCTTTAAAGGTATGGTCAGGTGTTCTTGAGACCTCACAGGGTGGCTGAAGCCCTGGAACTTACAGATCAGCTTTGTAGTCAAGTCACCTGTAGTAGGTTTGGATGGCTGCCAGCAAAATTATAGTTCATTTATACTATGCTTTGTTGAGTAGAGCAATATTCCAACTGTAACTGTTAATCATAACTACTGATTCAATTATACACAAGTTATTTCTAACCTAACACTTGTAACAATGAGAGTGTGTACACAGAACAAAACCCATCCTAGCTCATTCACATGCTTAACTAACCCCTTACTACAGATGTGATCACCGGCAGCTCTGCATAGCCACACGGCAAAGGTTGTCATCCCATGCACCACCCAAGGAGTGGCAGGCATATACCTGCACTGGTGATTGCCATCAGCTCTGGGTACTCAGACCAATGTGGACCAGGGTCCATATATGTAGCTTTTCTCTGCAAAGACATGCCAGGTTTGCTTCTTCTTGCTGATCAGCAGTCTGTAACACCATCCTCAAAGGAACTTCCCCAGTACTGGCCTGCCACAGCTTGTGCGCTGCATAGCTTGCTTAATCAGACGTTTTTTTGGCAGACTATGTCTTTATAGTGTTAATTTTGACTATGGACCTGACAGCTCAACCGTTAGTTTTGGTTTTGTACAGTCATCTTAAAGCCACGGTTCAGACATCTGTGTCAGGCAGCTTCAGCGCCACAGGAAGGCTATGCAAACTCTGCCATGGATCTTAGACTCACATATAAGACTTGTATCTTGTCCAATTACCAAGACAGAAGCACAGGTACATATTTTTTATTACAACAGCTGTTGTGTTTTCAGCCTGTAGTATAAGCTGGAGTGTATATGCTACCCAGCAGCTTCTCTCTGGGAAATACAAAAGGATCCGTATCTTTACTGAAAAGTGATCAGTGATCCATAAATCAGAAGGAATTGAAAATGACTGCCACAAATCTCACCTGTGTGCTGTATACAGGGACAGTCTGAGAGCTAATGATAGTATCTCACTGCATAAGTCTCCCACAATTTTCAAAGCTGATCTTGATGAAAGCAGGCGTACACTTTGGCTATTTCTGTTGAGAGCAATAGTTGATATAGATTTGGAACAGGTGTTAGAAAACTTAATGTTTGACACTGTGGTAGTCTTTTGATAAATTGTAAATGGTGTCAAAGGCAGATGTGGCCTGGAGGCTTGCTGATTGTAGTCATGGTTCAGGTCCAGAATAGGTCTCAGGCTCTTCCATAAATACAGACGCTTGTACTGCTGGATCCTTGTATCCAGCTGCTCTATGTAACATTATTTGGATGCTTTTCACGCTTCCAGCTAAGTTTTTCCTTGGTGTCTTTTCATCAGCTCTGCCTCTCTAGCCATAAGTAGGTTTTCTTTGCAGCTTCAAGGAGTAAACTAATTGTGAAAGCCTTCCTTTTCCTTCCCTACCATCTCTGTCAGCTGAGGCATCAGATCCATTGAAAATGTGAGGCTGGAAGGCATCTCAGTAGTGTCTGGTCCAAGCCTAGGCCCTGCCTAGAGAAGTATCCCCATCTGTATCCCATACCAGAATCCCTATTGTCCTGTTCAAAAGCTTGTACCCTTATCTCTCTTAAAGCAAAACCATGTTGTAACTCATTGGTATCTCTCTCACCTGGGACAGACCAGCAACTCTGCCTTCTTTTTCCCTGCTGCATTTGGAGATAAAAGAACTGAGCCTGTTGCAGTGAATATGAGTGCTCTTCTGTAAAAGAATGTATTGATGTGATAGTTGTGTTAATACATGTATTGCTTCATAGTTGAATGATCTAGCTGACATGGTGTCTCAGTTTTTATAGTCATATGCTAATTGCATGCTGGGAGTGAAACTATCATTAAAACTTACAGAAGGACATAAAAGAGTGTAGCTAGTTGAGTTAGATATACTGAAACCATTTTTAAAGTAGCAGTAAAAATGAAGGCAGTTGCAAGTTTTGCGTGATGAGGAATGTTTTAGCCAGACAGGCCCTATAAGTGATGGAAGGAATTACTTGTCTCTGTGAGGGTGAAACCGCTGCTCCTGCATGCTTCTGGGCTGTGTAAGGTGGCTGAAGTGGGGGTTTCATTTCTTTCTTTAGAGTGAATTTATGAATAGAAGTTATTCTTAAAGGTACAAAATTTACATGTAACATTTCTGCCAACATAATAGAGAATTATATGCTTTAACTGGTGAAGTGTGTTGTATCTGTAAATAGTGTTCTATTTGTATGCTTGTAGTACTGCTGTCATCTGAAATTAATTGACTGAATTACAATTATTTACTGTTCCCTGGCTTTTGAACTGAAACATTTAAATTCATAGATATGTTACTACTTTGCTGAAATCTTACCTTACCAGTTTGCTTTCTTTTCTCAGGTGTCTTGGCTTTTTAATCCAGCAAGAAGTGAAATAACAAGTCTAGATAGTGGAAATATAGATGACATTTTAAGTAAGTACTTGGAATACATATTTTGTATGTATGTCTGTGATCACTTATCTGTGTGAATCTTTCAATGTTATTAAATGAATGTGCATACCTTTGCTTTGAAAATTTGAATTGCAATTGGCATAGGAATACTAAATGCCTATGATCAAAAAAATTAGCTGGCTGAACTAATGTAACACCTAACAATTCATTCTAATCTCAATGAGGATTTGAAGTGCCTAAGTAAAACACTTGGTATCTTGTTGGCAGATAGGAGTGTTTGATTCCATAACTAAAACCTGTCGGGAGAGTGTTTTAGAAGTTCTCCCCAAAACAGCAACAACTGAAACCCATGGTGATGGGCCTCAAGTATCCTGCTTATTCAGCTGTGGTTTTCCTCACATTAAGCATTGTCCCGAGTCTGTGGCTTATAGAAAGGAGACTCATAAATTAAACAGATGTGTATTCCTTGTCTGAAACCTTTTCCTCTGAAAAGTATGCAAGTTGCCTGCATCTGGTTGTCTTCACAAGTTAAAAAGAAGTTATTGGATTGTTTCAAATATGTTCAGAAAAAAAAATCTTTATATTATTTTATTTAAGTCCGTACTAGAATCTGCCCACATTTGCAGGATTACTTTGTATAGTAAATATATGATTAGGTCATAGAAGATCTGCTTGGAAATACCTTTTATACAGAGGAAAGTACAGAATCCTTTTGTAGAACGTTATTCATAAAACGGAATACATACCAAGTGTAAGTACTTGTAACGTTTATCCTATTGCATTCAATAAATACTTTATGCACTGGAGGTAACCCTGAATTTCTCTGCTTAATTCCCTGTTCACCACTTGCATTCCTTGCTGATAATGAAAAACTTAATTATGTAATTTTAATAAAAACTGTAGCCTTTCCCAGCCTTCTCAAGAGTCAGTCTTTTCCAGCACATTGTCTTTTCCAGGCTTCCAACATCTTAATCTTAGCTTCAACTGCTTTCCTACTTTGTCAATAGTGCAAATAGATCTATAGTTCTGGTATTTATTTCAAGATTTTTCCAATGTCTAGGCTGCTAGTACTAGTAAAAATCAGTTTACAGCATGATTGTTATATTATGTAAAGATGACAGTTCATTTTTGGGCAGGAGATTTATCCTTCTATCTTTGATCTATTTTCCTTTCTTTGTATATGAAAAGTGATATATAGGAACATTATTTTACTACATCATCATATATAACCCTATTGTACTGCCTTTTTTTTGAATATCACTTAGTATTTTTCTTTTTGGTGGACTGCAGATCTTTTTGATACCTTTTGCCTTAGTATCCAGCTTCTTAGCAAATAAGGCAAGTTAAGGACTGACCAGAGTAAGTTACACAGGCAGGCTGCATGTTGGTCATTCTAACCCAAATAGTTGACAATTTTGCTTTTAACTGTTTTTTAACACTTATGAGTAATCTAGATAATGCTGAAAAGATGTACTAGAGTGCCACTTCTGGCATTGAGTGCCTAATCTTAACTCCAGAATTACTTTTTTGTCTCACCTGTCACTTATTTACTTCTTTTGTGTCTTAATAACTTAAGTATTGGCATTTTTAATGTCTAATATATCAATAAAGTCAATAAAATACTTAACTGAAAGTGTCTTTCATCACTTTCCCACTTGATATAGATTATATTTCAGATGAGATTTACCCTAGCAGTTTTCTAGCAGACTGAGCTGTATGCTGAATTATTTAGAAATATTCTCTTTTATGTATGTGTTTTTTGCCTCACAATGTGACATTGTTTTTTTTCTTTTTCTTTCCTCTCAGACAATGCAGATGTTGCTTTAGTTAATTTTTATGCCGATTGGTAAGTTATACAAGGTTTTTTTCTATGTTTAAACTTCTGGCTTTTGAAAACTGTTTTGTTTGTCTGTAGTTTTCTAATTGAAAATGCAGTGGTACATTGCTTTCAAACTAGTTCTTTCCTGAGTTGTTTTATGTCCTGATTACTTCCCCTTCTGCTGTTCTGCCATTGTTTGTTTCATGACTTCTATCATAGGAAGAAGGCTTCTATATAGCACTGTGGAATAACATGCTATGTAATTGATTTTTTTATTCCCCTCTCAGCAAGACAGATTTCATTAACTCTTTGCTCCTTAACATAGGAAGGTCCAAAATATTCGATTTTTCTGTTTTCTTCTGTGTTTGTCCCATGCATGTATGCTACAAAAGAAGAGGCTTGAAATTACACAAAAAATCAAATGCATCTCTAATCTGGAAGACCTTCCAAGTGGAAAACAAGAGAAATTGTAATTGAGGGATAAAATCTGAACAGCTGAAACAGGGAATAATTTGAGTCCAGACTGGTTAGACATTGTGAAAGACATACTTAGAGAGAACTGTTTACTTGAAATTACATTTTAAAAAAATAAAACCACTTGCATATGAGATCATCATTAGAATGAATTTGAACACCATACCCCTTTTTGTTTAAATTGTGTAAGAAGTAGTTTTAGATATTTTGTTCTGCTCCACCATTAATATTTTTAAAGGAACCTTTAGCAAGAAAGAAACCAGAAAATTATTCAGAAAAAAAAATAACATGCAAATTAATATAGAAAATAAGGTTTGAAAAATAATTTTGTCTTCCTCAATTAAAGTAATCTTGGATGTAAACAGCTTTATAATATAAAACAATATATAAATGTAAGTACTACACTTTCAATATTTCTGTTCCTGTTGTTTTGCTTTGTGAGCATAAAACATTGGCTCTTAGAATCACAGGCCATGTAGATGATTAGAGTTCTTTCACCTCTTTCCTATGCCATTATACGTCTAAGTCTGTAGGCCCGTATGGCCTAGACATAGCAAATGCACAGAGTTTTACATGAAAATTTTGCCCTTTGCCTTTACTGATAATTAGCAGGCTAATTTTAATTGTTTTTTTTTTATTTATTTTGAAAAATTTGTGCCCAGTCTTTTCATATGGAATGAAGTTCTTGATCTCAGTATTTTTTTAATGCCTTCATTTAAACTTTGATATAATGTCTGCCTTTACGCAGTCTAAATCAGTTTAATAATGGTTGAATATACCTCTGTCATTTCATAGACAATGTTAATGTTCATTTAGATTGCATATGTTCATTCACTACCACAGACTAAATTGATACTAGGTACATTTAAACCAATAGAACTTTTCTTTAGAGAGGTTGCATTTGTTTACCAAGTAAGTTATTTATTTGAAGTGTCTTTCTTTATCATGATACTACAAATAAGTAAATAGTTAAACAAGAAACTAAGTCTTATTTCTTACTGATTCTGTATGGAATTATGCTATAAAGGCTGCCTTTTGAATTAAGTAAATAAATTAAACTTTGGAGGTTGGTTATTTTCAGTTTGTGATGTGCAGATACCTGCTGGGTCATAGACTACTTCAATCATTTTTATTAAAGATAACCAAGGAAGGGAAACCTATGGAGAGTAACTTTAATACAGTGAAATTTGGAGTCTATGTTGCCATTGAAGAATCATCTTTACGTTTTGCAAAAGACAAAATGCAGGAGACTAAAAATCCATGTTCTGATGCTTCTGTGATAGAGGAAAGATACTAATATTTTAGAACTTGGTACAGGAAGGTAGCAAGCGTCTTGTTTTA
This sequence comes from Cuculus canorus, assembly GCF_017976375.1. Taxonomy (NCBI): domain Eukaryota; kingdom Metazoa; phylum Chordata; class Aves; order Cuculiformes; family Cuculidae; genus Cuculus; species Cuculus canorus. Next base: position 64,578,767 of record NC_071402.1, on the reverse strand, counting down.
CGGTCTTATTAGCACAACTCTTTCTGCAAATCCCACCTGCAAATCCTATTTGCTTTAATTTTCTAATGCGATTTGCTTTAATGTAAACATTTGTGTGTGCTTGCAAGTTGATTCACGTTATGGTAGTCCATAATTTTAAAACGTTACAGCCTTGATTACAATCCTTACGTGTAGGCATTCAATAATAAACCCTCAACAAAATCTACTGCCAGCCAATGATGTAACATGGCCTTTGAATGAGAATAGATCAGTTTTGCTGATGCGGGAACTCTCCTGTAAGGGTGGAGAAGAATGAGGGACAAAGAAGCCATATGTAACATACACGTGCTACATAAATGTGTAGCATACAGTTGTGCCCCCCAGAGTCAGTTTTCGTTCAGAAAATGGCCTTAAGCTCTGTTTGTATTTAGGGAGCAAAACCTGCCACTTCACTTTGAATGTTTGCTGTTGTAGACATAACAGCATCCCCAGGCTGTCACTGTTAAGTTTAAGCAGGGCTTCACTACAGGCTGGTTTGTTGCAAATCTCTTTTCCATAAGGTCTCATTCTGACAACTTCCACGGTGCCGTTGACGTCTTTAATTTAAAATTCTCCCACATGTTTAAAAGAATAGAATATAAAATAATTTTATTGACATATTAATGGTGAGCTTGTACACTAATGTTATCCTAAGCTCCCCAAAGCCACAAAAGCATCTTTACAATCCTATAGCCTTTTCCATAGGCAGAAAGAGACAATTTTATTCAAAATCTGACATGGCTGGAAGAAGGAACCCATGGGATTAATTTTGTTCATAGTGCTGCAACAGCAGCCGTTTCAAATTCTACCGAACTTGAGCAATAGTATAATAAGCAACACTTATAATTTCTATTGTTGACCCTTATAAAGTCGTGTCTGTAATGTTTCTTGATGGTGATTGTTGGTAAGCATTTGAATCTCAACAATCCAAGTAACTCTTTTTACTGTATCTTTACAGTCATTTCCCCAGGTAAAAAAAAATTAGACTTTCTGAATAGCATATATTTCCTAAAGGCCTATAGTTGATTGACGATGTTTAATAAGCAGATAAAGCAGGGGGGCACAGCTTGAACTATATATTCTTTTAGAATGTCGGGGAGGGGAGTGTCCACCTGAATTTAAAAGTAGATTCAAAAGTAACTTTATCTAGTCAGTTACTGGGATGATGACAAATACATGTTATTTTCCAGTAGATTTTTTTTTCCTTCAAAGATTGAAATATTCCCTAGGTAATGAGTTAAAATATTTCAAATTAATATTTTGAAATTATTATTTCATGTTGTGTCCACAGGTGCCGCTTCAGCCAAATGCTGCATCCTATTTTCGAGGAAGCTTCGAATGTAATTAAGGAAGAATACCCAGATAAGAATCAAGTGGTGTTTGCGAGAGTAGACTGTGATCAGCATTGTAAGTAAATCCTGGTTTTTCTGTGTTATCTTGCCAGTGAGTTCCTCATTGTATTGCAAAATATACTAGATAGCAGCCTACGGTGTGGTTGGACCTGCCCAGTCAATTAGCCCGGACAGAGTTGCTTTGTATAGTTCAGTGAACCTGTTCTTCCAGATTTGTCAGGGCAATTTTCAGTGTTATTTTCTCATTGCATCCGTAAGCAAGCTTTTGTATCCATTCAGCCTGTCTCACTTAATGGGGAAAACAGAGCTGGGATTATAAATTGAATTGGCTCATTGAGGGGTCACGGAAGCACTAATACTACAAAGGACAAGTCTTCAGAGACAAGAAGAGGGACTTGTAACCTTCCGTTGTCAGCATCAAGATGATGTACAGCTCAGGTCTTCCCTCCAAATAGAACTCATGGTGGACTGTAAGTTGACTTTTGCACAGCCAGGAGAAGATTAGAGCTTTTCTGCTCTGCTGTTTCTACACATGCCAACAAATGGTTGTCTATTTTGGTTCTCCTTCCACCTACAAATCCATGAAAATTATGTGCCAAACCTTACTCATTTTATGTCTATATTAATTAAAAAAGTTGCTTTTTAATCCGATAATAAATAAAATGTAAAGAACATCTGCTTGAGAGTTGTTGAGAGACAAATGGATTTTTATTATGGTGCTTTTAATAGTATAAGATCAGCTTTTCTGCCTTATGCTTCTGGAAGAGCAGCAATTGCAGACAGTTTCTTTTCAGTGACTTCTGATTCACGAAGAGTAGTACCATTTGCAAGTGGCTTCAAATCACAGCAGAATTTCAGTTCTCAGCAATACGGATTATGGTATTTGGGCTTTACAAAACTGGAAAGGTGCAAGAAGAATCACAGTTGGAAAGTTGAGGAATCAGTGTACAGAGTTATTACTTTGTATCTGGAGCATATTGGTGGGGCTTACCATTGACCTGCTAGTTTTGGTTTAGTGCTCTGATGGAAACACCTCAAAAGAGAATCTTACAGGACAGGAAGAAAAAAGTCAATTGCAAGTAGCTGACTTCACTTACCTTTTTCTTTCCCGTTTTGGCAATCAAAGTTTTTTTGTGTGAGAGAACCATTTCCCCTATAATGAGAATTCCTGGCTTGAAGTGTCTTGGTTCTTACTTACTGATTTTTGAATCTGCTGTTCTGCTGGAACATCATCTACTGGCACTGCTCTGTGCTCTGTTCTGTGTGCATGCCTGTAGTTGTCCCACAAGAGCACCTGTCCTGTGGTCTTGAAAGAGGTTTCAAGCATTAAAAAAAAAACAAACCCAAATTTAAGCCAGCAAACAGTATCAACTTGGTTTCTAAAATGTAAGATAACTGATACTGCAACCTGTCTGAAGCAGCCAAGGAGATTTTGTCTCTTCCCACAGATCTAAGACCAATTCATGACCACCAGCAATTTAAATGCCCCTGAGTTTAAAGCTTTGAATGACTGGGATATTGGGCACCCTTTTTAGCTTCAGTGGGAAAAACAACACTACAGTATTCTCCTAGGGTGTGTGAGCAGCTTTGAAGCAACCAGCTAACTACCTGTAGCATTTCCAACGCAGTAGTAGGATGAAGAGGTGTGGCTGGACTTAAGGTGCTTCACAAAATATGTTTTAGTCTCCTTGACTTAGGAAAAAAACACTGTTGGATTTATTTCTTGTTATTATGTTGTCTCTGTTAAGTGAATGTTTTCCTGCCTCCTTCCTGAACAACCTTTTCTAGAGTCATAGATTTGGGGGAAGGTGGTGTTGGAGGGGGGTGTTTTGGGTTTTTTTGGGAGGCTGTTTGTTTGTATTGGGTATTTTTTTCTGTTTTGGGTTGGGGGTCTTTTGTACTTCCCAGTTTTCAAATGCTTATCTACATTTTCAGTTTCTTTCTTTTTCACACTTCATGTTCTCTTCTGCTTCAAATGATCTCCATATAGTGTGTGCTTCGTAGATCTTAAACAAAAGCACAGCATTAAGTATTCCGATTTGCTGTCCCTAGAAGTTGATTGTCAAGTAAGGCAGTGAAATCTTTTGAAGGAGTATATTGAAGGCAAAGCCTGATATGCAGTCTTTGCTGAAGTTTTCTTATTGAGATCTTTGTCTTTGATCTGAGATCTACTGCAGGGTGTATGCAAACTATGCCTGATATTTTGCCACTGCAACTATAGATAATAAATGCAGTTGTAGCAAATGTTCTGATTGTTTTTATATCAGCTTATTAAACCAGTCATTTTACATACTTGAAATTAATTTTGCATATATTTTATATATATTCTATCACCATCATCATAGTTTCTCAAATTAACTTGGATCATTTGAGGGGAGAGGGGAATTAAGGACATTCATACTTTCGGTTTACTTAATTTTTATGGTTGTCCTTAATAAATATGTCTTAGATATCTCAGCATTTGTCGATCTGATTGGCTCATTTTTTTCATTGAATTAAGATTTAGACAATGATACTTTCTCACAAAAGGCTGTAGTAAAATCAGCCTGCATTGATGAGTTTTATTGTTAAGATCTACATCATCAGCTGAAGTCCATATTTTGTTTGCAGCTTTAGTTGCTTGGGTAACTCAGAGTCTTTGGGCTGATGGATACCTGGTGTTTAACCATGAGATGCTCCTGCCATAGCAGTTATGTGTCTAAGGACCTCCTCTGTATTTGAAACACTTTACAAGCTTGTTTGCTAATCTTCTCACCATATGCTTGTGAATTGAGCTCATCAGAGCTTGTTAGAGAGAGCTAAAGCTTGCATGGTGGAGGAGAATGCTACAGTAGAGATTGTCTTCCCCTGGGAGTAGCTGTAGCAGGTTAAGTAGTGTGAGGCAGCCAAGAGTTTTGGTCTTTCTTTTTAGTCTTTCTTTTTATTACTGGAATATTTACTTTTTGTTTCCTTAATTTAAGAATGAGTGTGACTTCTGCTGCAGAAGCTGCAAAATGTGAGAATTTAAAATCCTATAATGACAAGACCAAGTCATCTTCCCCAGTTTGCATTGCATTTTTGAATTAAAATAGCAAAGCTGTATATGTCATTCCTAATTTGTTTGATGGCTTGTAAGCAATGGCTCATGATTGCTGGGTATGTCCTGAAGCTTTAAGTATTTTAATTTTAATTTATATAATAGCAGCTTCTTAGTAGAAGAGTGGGTATAACTTTATTATCCAGCCTGGGCTTGCTATAGTAGTTTACTAAATATTGGAGTCAAGATGGTTATTGTCTTTTTTTCCCTTGCTTTACTTTTATATATTTTTTTATGTGTTTACATATTTTGGCAACACTAGAAGGTTTATGCCAACGTTTTGGGGTTTGCTATGGCTGCAAATTTCATACTAGTAGCTCAGTATTAGGATGATGTCCTAGAGATGGTGGATTATTTGCATTACAAATGATCTGTTTCTTTTTGAAGCCAAGACTCTGTAGGGAATCGAAATAGTTGATTTCAGGCCACTCAAAACCAGCTTTCAGAATGGTCAGCCAGGCATAGATACTTTCCATTTAATGCACTATTATTGAAGCACACTGCAGGGCCCAACAGCTCACACCAGTTTCTGAGGGTAAAGCAAATTAAAGAGAATTATTGATGCACTGCCAAATGTTTGATGCTTAATGACAAAAGGATCATTCTGTCTGCTTTTATAGCCAATATTAAGATATTTTTCTGGAAAGTGATAGGCCCCCATGTGATTACATACAAAACCAAAATATTAGCACTATATTAAGCCTCTATATGTATTATATTCTACACCAGTTTATGATATTGTGGAAGATAATTTAAGCTGAAATGTGTAAGTTAAGTCATCAGGCTGTGTTTAAGCTGGTGTGGAATATGCATTAAAGGTAAATCTGTTGAAGCAGATGCTCTTTCAGTTTGTAAGACCTCGTCCTTTTATGATTTTATTTATAAGTTCCGCTACATTGTGTGCTGTTAAAATCTTTGGTGGTTTTGGGGCGTTTGATGTAGTAATTCACTTATCTTTAAAATTATGCACCTCTATTCTAGGCATAATACCTAGTAACGTGACCTTTCATATAAAACTGTTGAAGATGTTTCAGCATATACAACACTAGGAATGTTTTGGTATAGTGTTTGTTGTTTTGGGTTTGGTTTTGGTTTTGATGTTTTTTAGCCTTTGTTAAGCAGCAGTGTTGCAAACACACTTGGTACCATGGATGTCCTGTGTTTCTGTTCTCTGTGAGTATTGCAGTATAGAAGAACTTGCATTTCTGGAGGAGAGTTTTTATTTTGAACAGTTTTGATGAATTCAGAATTAGGAGTTGAGGTACAGAGTTCTTATAAATTAAAGAATATATTGGGATTTTAATTCTACTACACCATTATTTCCTTTGGTTTCTGAGTATAAAAGTAATAGCTGGTTTGAATAAATCTTTGTGCTTCCATACAGAAAACTTCTTGCTGGTGGGGTGCTTTGCTAGATAGACTCTTTTAGGGAACTCTTGTTCTGTCTTTGAAAACGTTTGTGATTGGTACTCTCATTTAGGACAGATAGATGCTGACCTTTCTGGATCTGACCATTCCTGTTGTGTGCTGATGTTAGTCTTCAGAGAATTACTTAGATTGTATTGCTACTGTGCCTTTGTTAAGCAAAATAACTCTGTATGATAAATTCAGAGATTCATAAATGAACCATTAATGAAACTGTAAATGAGTATGAGGATTTTATTGCATTTCCGTACACTTTGGGTGGAAAAAAAAAATCAGTCTGAAAAAGTTCTGTTTGTCTAAAATAGAAAGTGGAAGTGATTCAGAGAGGTTGTTGATGGCTCTCCTCAGGAGAGCCATTTTGTTAGCCTGTCAGAAAAGGTTATGGGATACCCACTGATGATGCCCTGCTAAGAGCAGGCATGACTGTTGTGAATGCTCCTTTGCAGAAGGTGGTCTAGGTTTGCTGTTACCCAGCTTCTTAGTAGCTTAGTTTGATGTAGAGCATTGATTGTTTTTCTTGTACCTGTTTTAGTCCAGCATACAAGTCACACCAGTGTCACAATCTTTGAGGCAGGATGCCTACTTTGGTCTCCCAAGTTCCTTTCTAATTCTGCTTCCTATGAATGTTCCCATGTTATGATTGTGTGCAAGGGTTATGCAAGGAGTAGCATTAACTGTCGCTGTGTTATGAAATGCTTAACACTAGGGCAAATGTAGTGTAATATATAGGGGAAAGTAGGAGGCAAAAAGGACTTTTTAAGTGAACTTGAGAGAAAAAAGCTTACAGAATAATAAGTAAAACAGTATCTATCAAAGACAGATTTCATTTCTCATTTGTGGTGTTCCCTGGCAGGTAGCCTGAGGGACTTCAAAAGATGTGATTGATCTCAAGTGAGCAAATAGAATACTCATTTGGTAATCCCAGCTTCAAATATGCATCTGAATCAATTTGTTATCTTTGAGATGGAAGGTATCACATGAGGGTGCGGTATAGTTAAGATGATTAGACACAAAATAATCAGTGTTGGATTCAGTGAATTTGAGAAATATACGTATACACATAGATATATACATATATATATACGTAGATGTCTCTCTTTTTCTCTCTTTCTCTCAAAATATATGTACCTATGCAACTCTTATAACCATCATGTTAAAACAAAATTAGGAAATGCTGTAGCTTGGGTTTGTGCTAATTCTTTCTTAGACAGCATAAAGAGCCCGCCTTAGAAAAAGGGACACTACAAGCATTTTCAGAGATTATTTTTATGGGTTTTGAGTTTTGGAACTTTGATTTTCTTCCAGATAATTTTTCAGGCTGTTGTAGTCCTCAGTTTGGCATGTCAGTTGCTTCAGGTAGTGCTCTGTATTATGAGGTGGGCATTTAGGATAATCATCGTCATTGTTCAAATCTTAGTCAACATGTTCTCTGAGAGCCAGTCCTACAGACTTAGAATCTAAATATTTGTTTGGTGGTGGTATGAATTAGTTCACTGCCTTAGCCTTCCAGCGTCATGAGTTAATGGTGGGTTGATACCCTGACCTTCATAAAGATTGCTGGTCCTTCAGTGGGAAGGAGCTTCTTGACTACATTGTGGATGGGAGACGACTTCAGTACAGTGTGTCTTGGTGCAGTTTTCCAACATGTTCTTCATTGTGTGTTTAATTGTAATTTAATGACAGTGGACTTGAGATTCTCGGTGATGAGATCTGATATAGCAGCTAAACTCTTTGGACAGTGTGTTGTGGTGTTAACCTCTAACAGTGGAGACTGGAGCATTCTGGGAATCAAGTCACAGGCTGCGTGTTTGCTTGGAACTGTGGCATGGATACTGTGTGTAAGCACCATGTGAAAAGCCTGAGAACTCCTACCCAAAAAATGGGTTTTGGCAAATTTTTGAGGAACACGTGATGGTCAGACAACAGAGAAATGGCTGACAGTGCAAGTGATATGACAAAGACACGGATCACAAATGATATCTCACAAAGCATGTTTTCTTGAAGAATCTTGCTCAGAAGATAGTATGGGAGACTTAGAAAAGATGGATGTACATGTCAAGCTTCAAGTACAGGTCTCTTTCAAAACAACAATAAAAGCTCCTGTTTTATCCCTACTGTAAGAGGCAGCTTTGCTTTCTCTTCAGTAGTTTAGGAAAATTGTCAGTACAGTGCATCTATGAAGAGAACTCAGTGACTGTGAAGATGTTCCTATTGGAGTTCATAGAATGAAAAGTAGAAAATAGACAGGGCGGTTTATAAATGGTTGTATGCCAGTAAGTATATATGCAAAACAGGGAGGAGAGAATCATCTGAATTCAACAGCTATTGCTCTGCTTGAAATTTCTGATTTGTAGAAGACAAGGAGTTAAAGTATGTCAGTAGCTTCCTTTCGTAACTAGTGTGAAACTGTTCTTGTAGGAGAGGCACTAGGCTTGTGATTTAATAATTAATTGGTCAAAATACAAACTCGGGGTTTGTACCTTTTAGGTATCTTAGTACCTGAAGTTGTAGGTGGGAGGCTTTTTTTTTGCTCTTTAGATAGGTTATCTATATCTGTTTCAAATACCTCTTTTCATCAGAAAATGGGCAATGAGAACGTCTGGAAATATTTTTAAATTTAATTTAGGGTTTACTATAACTAATGAAATCTATGAATGACTTCAAACAATATTCCATGTATTTGCATTGTGTATTTCCAATTTTAAAAGGAATATAATTTTGTAGTTGCTCTGCTTATGCTAACTCTACCTGTATCAAATGCCAGGGCTTAATGAAATGTTTAAGGCTTATTCTGTTTAACTTCTGAATGAATTCAAACAATTTTTCATGTACTTGCATTTTATATTTTGTAAAAAGATGGTTTTCAAATACTTACTTGTATAGGACTGTCATCTCTCTGTGTTAGTTCAAATACCAGTATTCATGGAATATCAATGTAATTTGTAAAGAGCATGCAAGTTCTGACTTAAAAAATAGTGTTTGAATTCAATCTTGACAGTGGGCATTTTACTACCATTAACTTTTTTTATGCAACTTCAGCACTTGATGAATATTCACTTCCCTAGGAACTGCAATTTCCATCTTGGAGAACTTTAAAGACACCACCATCCCCCCCCCCCCCCAAATGCCCATTCTGCAACCTTTGCATCTTTGCATCCTACTATAACTGTTGAAATAACCTGAAGGAAAAAATCCATATTGTGAGACAAGAAAATGTAGATTTGGTGTTCTCTTGTTGTGGAGTTCGTTAACAGTAACAGTCTTTAATCTCTGTGTGTTTCTGCGAAAGCTTGATATGTAGTGCGTCCTGTCTCTTATCAGACCCTGATCAAGTTTTGATAGACTGATGTACTGTCAGACCAAAGGTCCTTCTGTCACAGGAGAGAAGAGCATCAAATGCCTGGTTTGCTGGTGATATTTGTCTTCCACTGAGCAAATATAAAGTGATTCCTCCCCTGCTATACTTGCCACCTTTTTGCAGGCAACTCTTAGGTACTTTAACTAAAAGGTGGTGGAATTTAAAGGAAGAAGAGAGTATTAATCTAATACTTGCTGGTGCTGAATATGTTGGAATCTTCCCTTGAGTCGTTTGTATTAATTTGAAATGAATGCATTCTGAATTGAGGACACAAAGTCTATTACCCTTAATTTTATCTATATGTAATTAGTGCATTAAGAAACTCTTCTGGGATATTTAGGAAACATATCAAGTCCTTTCTTAGTAAAAATCGATAGGCTAATTCTGTGATATTTTGTAGTGATGCAAAGCTTGTTAGGAACTGGGTTTAGCTGGTGAAGTGAGCTTACTGGTTTGAGGAATGAAGAAAAGAACGTTTTTGTGGAGTAGACATAGTTCTTAATCCTTTCCTGTGCATGTTTTGTTTTCAGTTCTCAGAGTTGCTTAAGTTGTGCAGCTGGTACAAAGATTGTTTTCAGTAACTAAAGCTACAAGTGATTAGTAGTGTTTTAACAGCAATTAAAACTACTCATGGTTTCACTGAGAGTTCTCCAGGCAGCAGGGAATTTGGATTTATTTTTTTTTTTTTATGTTTTACAAATCTGAAAGAGGTGGAGAGGGAGGGCAGTTGTGGGCACAGTTCCATAGGAGAATGACTTATTTCCAGTTGCTTGAGGCTTTAATTTTGGTTTGCAGCTGAAGTGCGTGTGTGTTAGCTGCCCAGTTTCCGCAGCTTGCTCATGACAGCTTTTCGTGAATAGTAGTTTTCACAGGACTTCTGTCTCTGTTGTCTTTAAAAAAGAGTGAGTGTAAGAGAGAAAGCAAATCTGCTTTGTGGTAAATAGGAAATGGAGAAGAAAGGATGTTCTTGTCAGAAAGGATTAGTTTTTAAAGTTCAGTACTGTGCCAGATGCGCTGATGGACCCTCATTTGGCTGCCTTCCTGCTGTGGGCCAATCCAGGTCACCTGAAGTACACACTTTGACTTCAAAGGAGTCAGTGAAAAGTAACAGGACATGCACTCAGTCCACACTTTCAATGTCTTTCTCCCTCTGCTGACTGGATGAAACTTCTCTGTCTCCAAAGGACGAATTGGTCCATTGAAATTCACTCTCTCTTCCCTTGAGAAAGAAAGGGAGAAAGGGAGCAGAGTGGGTGTGGTTGGCTTGAATGAGTCATCTGAAAGGTTTAAGCAGCTCTGGTAAGTGTGCAGAGTGCTCATATTTTGGGATTTAGTTGGATTTAAGTGCAAACATGATTGAGATTTAGGCAAACTGCATCCCACCCTGTGATAGAGAGCACTCAGTTCTCACAGGGGCTGTGAAACTTTTTGTTTCTAGATATATCTCCTGGGGAGGGATGAACAGGAGGGCATAATTAAACACAGTAAAAGCAAAAGGAAGATGCTCAAAGAGATCATTTGGTATTACATACTTTGACTCTATTGTTTGGTTTTAGTCTTGTTTTCCTAATAATCTGATGTGTATCTGGTTATCTTGTTTCTTCAGTCCTTCCTCATAAAATCTCCTTGAAGTTTTTTGCTGAACATCTGAAAGAGGGCAGAGCATTCTATTAAGTACTTAGAAACTTTGTTAAAAGCGATTGTTGAATGTTACAGATGCATAAAACCAGTTTCTACACTGTAGCAAAGGATACTGTAAAAACCCAAGGCTTGTGGATCCTGCTCGGTGTGCCGTGAACCACTTGCTGATTACGTATAAATTTCCCTGTCGATGTGTTGCTGGGAACTAGGTGCGCAATGTATTGCAGCTTGGTGTGCGCTAGCGATTAACCAGAATGGGAGAGGGACAAAGGGACACTTGAAGTACTCTGGGGCGTAGTAAAGAACTGAGTTATTGCCTTAGAAGTGTTTGAAGATAAGGAGCACAGGATGTGCATTCAGGGGAAACTGGGCTTTGCTGATTCTGCTCAGCTTTCTTTTTTGGTTTTCTAATTTTACTGTAAAACCTCCTTTTTTGTTTATTTTTATTCTTCCTTGACATTTATAAGTCTCGTGAAATATAGTTTGAATAACTGACTTGTTGTATAAAGGTGAAAATAGCCAGTGCTCTTATCCTAGATGAAAGCAGATGTGTACTACTATACTGTATGAAGGTCTGTGGGTTTCAAGCATGGGAGAAAGCTGGGCTACATGTATAGATCTGAATGAAGAACTGTCTTGGAGGGAATGCTGGCACTGATTGACCAGAGAGGTGTTTGCCTTAATATAGAAACCTGAAACTTTGTGTTCATTCAAAACCTGAACAGTTCAGAACTGTTTTCTGGCCTTCATGGGCTTCGAGAAATATTTTGCACAGAGTTCATGTTATCGAAAAACTAAGACAAGACAATGACACTTCCAGCACTGTAATTGGGAAAAATCCTAGTGAGTTTAAAGAAAAACAGGGGATGATTTATTTTATTAAAACTTTCTCATGTGGATTAATTAACAATTTGGCAAGCTTTTAAGATACTTATGTTCTTGTTATGCTCTTAAATTGGCTTTCACATTTGTTAGGGTACCAAATGAGTGTAGCTGACCAAGACAAGTCTTTGCTTATCCCAGATTTTGGTCATGATTTTTTTATGAAGGTCAGTACATGTGAGAAATACTGTAGCTTCTCTCCTTTCTCTCCTCTAGGGTGGTGTTCAGGTGCGGTTTTTTAGTTCTTGTTTAAAGATGTGGAATACTGGTTCAGGGATTCCACTTAACAAGTGCACATATACATGTATAAAATACTATGGTCAGTGCGCTTCTGTATCCATAGGGTTTGGTTTTATTTTCTTAATTTTGTTTTAGCGGATATAGCACAGAGATACAGAATAAGCAAATATCCGACTCTGAAACTCTTCCGGAATGGAATGATGATGAAGAGAGAATACAGGGGTCAGAGATCTGTGACAGCAATAGCAGACTATATCAGGCAGCAGAAGAGTAATCCCATTCGGGAGGTCCAAGATTTGGAAGAAATTAATTCTCTTGATGTAAGTCTTTCAGTTTTATTCCTTCTAAATATATTCTTTTTACTTTTTTTTTTTACATGTTAAAGTAGTGTGGCATAAAGTATTTGAAGTGCATTTTTACGTTGTGAGTGCTTTTTTCAAACTGAGTGGAAAACTGGATCATTTCCAGTATTACAAATCATTCCAATATAATCACTTTCAACTGCATTCGTTTTGTTACAATAAATCCAGTACCAAATTACTTATTTTACTTATAATCATTTGAAAAGAATAATAGGTTGTATTTGGCAAGATACTTCTAATAGTCCTCATTGGAAAATATTCACAAGGATGCTTCTGAATATTGAGAAGGCAGAAAATAAATAACTTCTGCATTGTTGACTGTTGAATGAATGGCACCTCTGTAATATCCTTAGGGGAGTAATGATAGTTTTCGATAATTTGAGGTAATTTATAATTTAACCTTTGTTTTTACAGCGCAGCAGAAGAAATATTGTTGGATACTTTGAGCAAAAGGACTCTGACAATTACAGGACCTTTGAAAGAGTAGCGAATATTTTGCATGATGACTGTGTATTCCTGTCTGCCTTTGGGTAAGTTTTAAAATTTGTTGATTGCATGAATTCATTACTGAAATTGTATTAATGATTTGTATATAATTTAATTGAAAGGACTTCTTTAATACTTTCAGTGTGGCATTAACTGAAGGGACTGGAACTTAACAGATAAATACACTTAATACACTCCTAGCCTTATTATTTGCTGTGAAATCCAACTTTCACTTTTTTGCCTCCCTGGTGTTTTTTTCACTCTTTGTCAGCATATTTTAAATGTACTTGGGGAGGATTTTGGGGGAGATGCTAGACAGTTGTGTCCTAGAAATCTGCTTCTTTGGAGGGAGAGGGGAACAAGTAGGCAAGAGTTAGAAAACTTTTTGGAGAAAATTTTATCAGCTTTGCAGACTGAGTAATTTTTTTTTTTTCTTAAATCCTTTCTTTAAAATATGACCATTTTTTTGTAGGATTTTTTTTCTCTCTGTTTGTAGGGTTTTTTCCCTTCCTTTTTTTTTCCTCTAAAGATTAATTCAGTAGTTGCTTATTCTTTTCCTCTTGATGTCAGGGGGAGAGGACCTTTTTCCAAAATGCCTGGTTTCCGTGCCTTGGTCTGTTCCAAGTTCTATGTGACTGCACACAGTAACAGTTTAGAAAGGCAATTACATCGATGAGTTACTAAATGTGAGCCTAGAAGAACAACCTACAGAAATTAGGATTTCTCCTTGTCGCACAGATTTACAGCAATATTGTAAAATTTTACATGATCTTCACTGAAAGAATAATAAATTGGGAGTGAGTGATTTCCTTTTTAAGTGGCATAGTAAAATACAATTATAGATTCTTTCTGTAGCGCTTAATCTGCCAGCACCATCCAGTTTAAAGTAACTGGGAATTAATGTGAATGCAGTGGTTTGCAGTCTACCCATAGCTGCAAGACCAGGAATTTACATGAGTTATGCTAGCTTTTATACTGCATACAGTTGCCTATACAGTTTTTTAATTGGATATAGTGAAGAAGAGCAGAAAAACTGAGAGGATGTATCAAGATAGAAAACGTTTCATCTGCTTGAACAAAATTTATTGTTGGTCACTGATGCCTCTTCCATTTTGGGATGGGGGAGAGGATTTGTAATGTGCAGGGGTACACGTGGCATTCCTTTCTTTCCATTCCCAATTAGGTATGCTGTGACTGTGTAAGCAGCATTGGCTGTGAGACAATTATCAGATCCGGTAGATCTGTGCTTCGTAGACCTGTCAGTCTTATCCCCAAATAGTGGCTACTATCTCAGATGTTTTCTGATAAGTGCTTTCACACTTGCTCTTGGGGAAGCCAGTCTGAGTTATTATTAGAATTCTAAATTGTTTTGCCCCCTCATATGATCGCATTATTTTCAGGAGTGCCTTTTAAAAAATTATTAGTAAAAGAACAGTACATTTAAGATTCTCTGTCTTTTTATTTGAGTCTATTCATCTTTAGTTTGCTATTTGTCAACTTTGTATTATGAGAAATAGTCTCCCACCACTCAGCATTAGCATTTGTTTGTTGGATGGTGTTCTTGAAGTAGTTACTATGAATTTTCTATTTTTTTCTTTAAATATAACCAATAAACAAATGTAATGGAACAGATCAGAATTTGATTGTTTGTAACCTTGCCCAAGTAACTCCAAATTGCACAGCAGGCTAGTCATTCTCTTGCCTCTTGTCCAGAATCCTGTTTCCGTTCTAGGCTGGAGCTGTTAGTGTTTTAAAGTGCAGCCTTCCAGACAGCAGCCTTGGAAACTAAATATTTTTATCTCTGAGTGGCTGTGTCTCTCAAGCTTCTGTAAAGATTATATGTGAAAAGACTTCTGTGGGAGATACTGGCTATATAATGGTGTTTTCTATTCAAATTATATATAGCAAAGTGGTTTATGGTAATTTGGTACAGAAGAGTCAAACTCTTCTGACTGAGCATCCCAACAGTCCCTAGGAGGGATTTTTGGTTTTGCTATGGATATAATTCAACCTGTATACAGTTTGGGAGGTATGTGGTAACATGGACTGTCATGTTCAAACTTCTAGTAAGCTAAAATAAACTCAAAATAATGAATTTGTCAGGAAAAAAATTAATCGCTTTGCTAACTTCTGTCAAGGCAGAACTGTTCTCTGCTATGCCAAAATTATTCTGGCTTTAAGCAGCTGTATTAGCTTATTTTTAAACTGTATTAATAGTACTTAGTTGCAGATCATCTTGATGCTTAAAACTATTCTTAATTCCACTGATCCTTACAGTTTCGTTAAAATCTGAGATGGCTGCAGAGCAAAATTAATGAGAGCATATTTGTAAGCAGAAGGAGATAGAAGGGGTACTGATGACAGGATTATTAAAGGTCATTTTTAAAAGTAGAACTAGAGAGAGTTAAATCTAAAATGTTTGTAGACAGGGAAGAGAATGACCTTGTGCCCTTGAGCCATAGCATGGGAAGCCAAATGCAGAAAAGCAAAGCAAACAGCCAAAAAAATACTTAGAAGGCTACAATGAACTGTAGGTAACTTAAGGAAGAGTGACCAATCTAGGAACCATTTTAAGTTTATGTTAGCAAGGAAAAACAGGAGAGATATGTGGTTCCAAGATGTTCAGCTTCTATATTGCAGCTTCAAGAAGGGCTAAAATGCAAGCTGAAGTGTTTCCATTTTGGTAGTTGTTTTAAAAAGGTGTGCAGGTGTTTCAGAATTTCATATCACTTTGAATTATCTGAAATGAATTGGTTGCAGTTGCAGCTACTGAAGTGCAAGAGTACAGAAGAAGACCTTTTGGCTTCCACCGCAGGCTTTCCCTAGAGCACGTATTTCATTATAGATTATTATCAGTTTACTAAGAAGTGGTTGGGCAGGTGGCTTCTATGTCTTCACTTCCTTCTTCAGTGAATTCAGTGAAGGATTGTTTCAAATGCGAGTGGTTTACCTCAGTGTTGATGGTCACAACTGAGCCTAATTTCACATCATGTCTGGAAAACAAATGCTGTTTACAATACATGTCTCTAAACTGATGCAAATATTGATAGGCGTAACGTACTATGCAAGATGTCTTTTGTATGTGAAAAGGATAATTGGATCAAATTAAATAAATAAAATGTAGGTACTCTGAGTTCAGCTTTATGATATCTTGTTTTCTTAGCTGTATAAATGGCTTAGACCCCTGAAAGATGTATCTCATCTTGCAGTGAGATAAATTGAGATATTTTTACTTCTCTTTTTTTTTTTATCCTCTCTCCTTGTATCTCTTAATGATTCTTCACCAATGCTTATATTAAATCCACAGAATCCACTGTAATTGAAGAAGCTGGAACAATTAGCTAACGAAGCTGACATGTTTTTGTTTTAGCTTGTGCATTTTACTCTTAAGGCATATGCAGACAGTCAGTTCTGCCTTGTCAGTGTGAGTTAACTGGAAGAGCAAGGCATGGGAGAGAAGGAGAGGAGAACTCTGTGATGTCTGAAGGTGGTGAAAGGGTTTATCAAGAGCTTTCTTTCCTTAGTTTTTTCCATTTCCTACTTTGGATGGATAGCTGCCCCCATTTGTTTGAATAAGAGAGGAGGATTTGGGGGGTACAAGCTAGCAGCTTTCAGGGCACTCTGTTGTGACTGGGATTAAGGAAACACAAAATGTTCCAGAGGCAGGGAAGGAGCTTACTACAGTGACATACTAAGCTGAATACTAAGGACGAAATGCATGCGTTCTCCAGGTACATGTATGCCACATCTTCAGTGGTCTGAAACCACATGCTGTGTCATATACTCTCTAGATCTGTTTTCAGGGTAAAATGAACAGTGTTGGCTTATTTGCCATCTGTTTTCTCTTCATTTGTGCTGGTAGAGCACCTTGTTTATCAGGCTAGATAAGAAGTAAATTTCTAGTGTAAACAATGGAACAGGAATGGTAAATGCAAACAAGAATCCACCTTTCTCTCCCTTCCTTAAGAATAGATATTTATATGTTGTTTTTATTTGATTATATTTGATTACCATTTTTCGCTTACGGTCTCTTATCCAAAATTGTACCAGCATTCATCACTTGCACTTCAATGCCTTTAGTCCATACTTCTGATCTTAGGCATACGTCTTGCTTGACTCCCTTGATGCCTTCTTATCTAGCCAGGCCAAGTTTCTGTGGAATCACTTTACAGTTTACCTTAAAGATTAGGGATTTTAATTCTCAAATTTTGAAGGGGGAAAAAAAAAGAAAGGATAGCAAATTAAAGTATGGGTTTTGGTATCTCGCTTATTTCTTTTGTCCATACCAAGATGTGCTTACTGGTTGGTTTGTCGCAGGGCTGTTTCTAAAGCAGAGAGATTTAGCGGAGACAATGTAATCTACAAGCCACCAGGGGTAAGTGTAACTATGTATTTTGTTCTGCTAATTGTCATTATAAGTGAATATGAATGAATACAGGATGTATTCACAACATTCTCTATGTTACTGCATCTCAAATCTTAATTTTATTTAATTGCTAAATAGTGTAAGGAATAGGATCATAGGAACTAGTGTTTTTGAGTCAGTGAAATAGATCTCTATCTGGTTTCTTGCCAATTAAGTGCACAAAACCTAAACCTGCCATTTTAAATGTTGATGTCCAGAATTATTTTTTTTAAAAACACAGTCAGCTCTGTGTGTGTGTGGATACTTCTGTAGAAGTATCTGTAGAAGTCTTAAATCTCTGAAGTTCAACGATAGGTGCGCTTCACATTTTTCAAAGCAAGTGACAATTACTAAATTTTTTTGACTGTCACTTGCCTGTCTTGTTCGTCTTAGCCCGCAAGGGTTAAGAGCTGTTCCCTTTAATTAAAATAAAAAGAATTAATAAAACTAACTGCACGTTAATGAACTCTCGTAGACTTAGTTTTACTTAAGAAAATATTCAGTACATACGAAAATCTGCAAGAATTACTTTTTAGGAATGTAATTAATATCTGAAAACCTGCTACTTTCTTAATATTAATGTATAAACAGGGTTGCTTACGAAAGAGAAATAAATAAAAAAGAAGACTTAAGCAGGGGAGTTTCAAAACTTTTTCTGTAAAACCAGAATTTATTAGGTTACCTAATTTACATGGTGTTTCTGAGTTAAGGTGTGCCTAATCACACCTGTAGCTTTCAAAGTAATGCTCCACTTTGTTAAATGAACTTGTAATTACATTAAAAGATGGCAACACTGAATTCTGAGTTAAAACTACTAGCAAATAAAGGAAGTCTGTTATTTATTCATATCTCTTTGGTAGAGCAAATGTAAAATACCAGTTTCAAGTCCTGTAGGACATTGGGAGGACTTTTCTAGTGAGTCTTTGTAACTATCAGCATGTAGCAGCTTAGTATCTGCATTTAATTTATATCTAGATTTTTTTTTTTTTTTTAGGTATGGAGTTGCTGTTTGTCAATGTAACAAAAATCTAAATAGCTTTTACTTAAAGGATTACTAATTTGCAAACAAAGTATCTTTTCAATTCTTAAGTTCTCTTAAGAAGTAGAGTTGACTACATAAATTTTCATATATCATATTTATTTTCCTCTTGTGCTTTTTTAACATAGTTAATAAAAATGTTACACAAAGGTTGAATATTGGTATGAGATTGGCTTTCACTATTTATATGAATATTGTTACTTTATGTCAGATAGGTAACTTTCTTTATACATAGCGATGTTATGTTTACTGTCTTTCAACTAGTACTTTTTTCTTCTCAACAGGAAAATGCTCCAGATATGGTGTATTTGGGCTCACTAACCAATTTTGATTTGATTTATGCATGGACACAAGATAAATGCGTACCACTAGTTCGAGAAATTACATTTGAAAATGGGGAGGTAAGAATTTTTTCTCCCATACTACTTTTAGGGTTTCTTTCTCAAGAGGAATATGTCTCTTTCAAGGTCTCTAATCCATGCCAAGGAAATTTCTGCATGCTTTGCTTTTGGCAGAAAATAGCTCTCAAGTAGTGTCTTTTCATACTTTTGGAGCTTTTTCTGTTAGACTTGTAATAGTCGTGCATGTAGCTCACAGAAGTGTGTAGGGATTTGTGCGGAATGGACACTTGGACACTACGAATGTATCTGTGTGTAAGAATGTGTGCCTGTGTGTATGGGTGTGTAAACACCTTGGGTAGGTTGTCTTACTCATTTAAATTAAGTAAATATTATTTATATGTTATGAATAAGTGTTTAGGATTTGGATGTAGATGTTATTTATGTGCTTTTTGCATCTATTATGACCTTGAAAAAATGCTCCTAGTCAGAGTAGAAAATACCCATGTAAGCATGTCCATGACAGTTTTTTAACAGTAAAATAGTTGCGAACTATCTTTTAGTTATAATCAGCTTTTAAAATTTAATGTTAAAGTTAGTAGTAGAGTGCATTAACCACTTCCAAGGTGTTATCTAATACACAAGACAAGGGTTCTGGGCCATATCATTTAAACTATATGTTACCTAAAAGGCTGGACCAGATGATCTCTGAGGTCCCTTCCAACCTGGTATTCTGTGATGCTAACAAATAAACACAGTAAATGGTGGCTGACCATCTATGGAACTGGCAATCTTCTGGCATTTGTTTAAAAAAAAAAAAGTGGTTTTTTGTCAATCTGCGTTTAAGCACTGATGCCTTCTTAATCTTTTTAGCTTCATAGGCTCTTTCTCTTAAGTTCCTTCTTTTAGCTGTAATTCATAAGATGGAATTTGGGGGGTTGCTTTTACACATCTCTTTTCTTCTTGTTATCCTGATTTTCTTTCAATGCTTTTCTATTCACTTTTGTAACTTACTCCTTTTTCAATTATTTCCAACTCCATATTCTAAATTATTTATTTTTTTTTTTTATGAAATGGCCAACAGGAAAAAATTCATATGAAAATGTACAACTTTGTAGTATCTGAAAAAGAGTATTTGTATGTGGCCACAACATCTGCTAGAAACTCTGGTCATGTTTATAACAAATTGCAGTATGTTGTCCATGATGGATAAGAAACCAAAGAATCGGTCATACAATTTGTTCTCAGTTTGTACCCTTAAGTTTTTACCTGAACCTGCAGTGTATATAACACTGCTATTCCAGACACACACAACACATCAGGTTAGAATACAGCGGGAGGGATAGGATGGAATGCACAAAATTGTTTAAGTACAGTCTTCTAGTCAACCATGCCAACTACTATTGGAAAGTTTTGTTAGATAAACAAATTTTAATGCTTCATTTGCAACTCAATA
Organism: Cuculus canorus; assembly: GCF_017976375.1. Lineage (NCBI taxonomy): Eukaryota > Metazoa > Chordata > Aves > Cuculiformes > Cuculidae > Cuculus > Cuculus canorus. The sequence continues at coordinate 64,558,689 of NC_071402.1, read as the reverse complement.
TGTAAAAGATGCCACATGTTAAGAAGTGTGTGGTAGATTTTTAGTGTACTTTTCCCATGGGGAAATTGGATTCTGAGCCTTCGAAGCCAAGGTTCATCACTGTCAGCTTGTTGCCCACATTGTGTTGTGGTTTTTCTGATTGTTCTCTCAACCCTCGATTCCTGTTTACTTAGGCAGATATTTACAATTCCAATGTGACATTTTGCCTAGCAACATTTGTTAAAAAATTTCAGTGCTGCCAGTACCCAAACAAATTTAACCATGCCAAAACTGAGATACTTCTGTCTGCTTTGATTGTACGGTATTTAAATGGGCTCTTAATGCATACTGCACAATATTACAGGGTAAAAATATTAAGTGTTGTGACTGTAAAGCTGCATTTATGGTACTAGAATATGGTAGAAATAAGAGAAAGTAAAAAATTTCTACCACAGACTTTAAATACAATTTTAAAATAAAAATTAGCCTCTGTAAACTGCTGGTAGTTTTTGATCTCCTCATGCCAGGAAGATGCCCAGTCTGAACAGAGTTGGTCAGTGACCTTAGACAATGTGTAGTAATTGAACTCTGAGGCAAGGTCTTCTTCTTGAGAAGACTCTCCATTTGAGAGAGAGTCCCTGTACTTGGTGAAAAAAGGCTGCTGGAATCAGTAATATCATTCAGAAGAAATCACCATTGAACCTGTAATCAGTCCGTTTGGTTTTATGTTATGCAGTGAACCAAGCAGTCTAACAGTGGTGCTGAACTGTAAGCTTTTGAAAGGGTAAAAGGTTTAGCAAAGGTTTACAGAAGTAATGTGGGCACCTCAGATCCAACATAACATCTTTTTATCGTCTTAGTGCCAAATGAGATGGTAGCTTTCGAGGGAGCAGTCCAAACCAAATGAAATAGATAGATATTCCACTTCCAATGTCCCGATGAGCAGATGCTATGAAAGCTGGAATAGAAAGGCAAGCTAAGGAAAGTACTTCATAGAAAGCAGTCGGGGCCAAAATCAGCAAGGCTTTCAAGCCAGCTGTCCTAACAACGTGCTTGGAGATAATCATCTAGTGAATATAACTCACCACATATAAGGTTTTTAACTATTTATATATTGAAACTGAGGTTGTCCTTTTAGTTGCTTAGCTTAGGGAAGCTTAGAGCCAGAATATACCAGGCTCTGTTTTAGAGTTCTCAGTTTTCAAATATACCTGCTGAAGGGAGGAAAGGGAGCCGTAATTGTAGTGGTATGAAACAGACTTTTTCATTTCTTTTCTATGCAGGAACTGACAGAAGAAGGTCTTCCTTTTCTCATTCTTTTCCACATGAAAGATGACTTGGAGAGTTTAGAGAAATTCCAGCAGGAGGTTGCACGACAATTAATAAGTGAAAAAGGTTTGTAGTAGCTCCTACTACTTCTTGGTTTTACGGGTGTAATATTTTTCAGGTGAACCCAGTAGAGCAGAAGCAAAGGCCAAACAGAATCCTAGCTTTAAAGCTCTTGAGACCGAAGGGCTTTATGTACTTTTGACAGTGAGGACCGGCTTCCCTGGAAATTATTAAAATAGATACAGAATTTATTAGTAAGTAACTATTTCAGAAACCTTTCTTGTCTAGATGACTTAATGCAGCTTGAGAGGGCTTTAAACAAAACCTCAGTTTGTATTGTGGCCAAAAACGCTTTAAGAAAATACCTTATTTTGGTGGCGTTAGTTCTTTAAATCTATTGCCAAGTTTTGCATGTTGTGCATCTATCTAATTGGATATCTCCACCTTTATAATATTTATGAAAGTATTTAGGTTTCAAGATAATAATCTTAACACGGATTTTTGTCTGCTCACAATTTTAAGGTACAATTAACTTCCTCCATGCTGACTGTGATAAATTCAGGCACCCACTCCTCCACATTCAGAAGACTCCAGCAGACTGCCCTGTTATTGCCATCGATAGCTTCAGGCACATGTATGTCTTTCCAGACTTCAGTGACTTGTCGTAAGTATTTTTCTTTTTGCATTTTTCATTTCAGAAGAACAAAGGAAAAGATGTGTGCTAATGTAATCAGTACCCTGGTAGGAAGATGAATAAATGTGGAATAGGTGAGGCTGCCTATGTATGATTCAATGTCAAAATCTTAAAGCCAGATGAATTGGCATGAAGTCATTTAAGTGGGGTTGCATTGCTTTATGCAAGAAGAGAATGTCACTTTACGTTTTAAGATGCTGCCCTTCTTTTATTTCAAAGTTTTGCTGTTTTCCATAGTATTTAGGCATTTGGTGCCTGGTGTGGCATTTTTAATGGTGGTCTAGATGTGTCAGTTAAGTTTAAAATGTTTAAAATACTACAAAGAATGTTTAAGTGCTGTATTAGGCAGTGATTTAATGCACCATGTAAGAATTCCCAGCCTGCTGGCTTGGTTTTTCCTGCTGTGCGATTCCAGCCTTCCTGCGTTAGTCTAAACCTGAAAAGCTGGCAGAGAAACCCTGGTTGTGTGGGTCTCTGAAATTCTCCTGTGCAGCTAGGAAAGTGGCTGATCATTGGCATGTTATCTGGATAGAATACCTGAGAGGGTGCTTAAGCAAAATACCACCGTGATAACCACTGCCATAATCCTCTTTACGCCACTCTTTATGTTGTACTGCCTTGGGAGATGATATTCTGTCGCCTGTGGTTAAGTTGAGGAGGGAAGATGTATAAATATTACCTTTAGGAGCTTTTAGCGTGAGACAAGTGTTCTGTCTTTGTCTTCAGGATGTGTGTTGAAGTCTGGTTCCATCACAAAGGAGGTACCCATATACAGGTCTTATTAAGTCCTAGTTAGATGCCTATGCTTTGAGATTTGAATTTTTGCCCATTATACTTCTAAAAACTCGGGGTATTTCATTTTTGTCAAAGCCAGGGACTCAAAGCTCAGACTTAGCATGCAATGTGAATGCAACCCCATGTTTAATTCTGCCATTCCAGCAGGCGTTTTTTCTACCTCAAATGTTGACATTTGAAAAAAGGGTTCAAATCTAGAGTCACGGTTTAGCCTCGACCTGGCCAATTTTGGCAGCTAAAACCAAGCAGTTGGGCTCCTAATTGCTTTCCACACCCCTAAGAAAAAGGAGAAAGGGAAATGAGAGGGAAAAAGACTTGCAAGTTGGAAACTAAACTAAAACAGCTTTAATAAAACAGTAGTGTTAGCAATAATAATAATAATAAAAAAGAAAATGGTAAAAAATAAAATCATAAAATATATGCAAATGTATGCGCGCACCCCCCCTCGATGACTACATGTCACCACAAATGGTGCAAAGCAAGTCAGAGGTCGGCAGCAGGAGAGAGCTGGACACAGGAACTGGATTCAGCAATGCACAGGTCTGGGATCTGGGCAGACTGACAGATGTCCTGACTGGATGTCAACCACCACAGAAGAGACAGAGACCGTCATGATCTCTCAAGCTTATACTGAGTTTGATGTATATGGGATGGAATACTCTACTGAAAATAGTCAGTCTGGAGTCACCTGTGCTGTCCACCCCTCCCTGCGGGTGTGACCCTTCTTCGTCTTAGACCTAGGGCTCTCCACTAGCTCAAAGAGAGCCTTAATTCCTATAGGAATAAGTATAAGCAATGACCTTTCTGCATAACAGTGCCCCATGTTATCACTTGTAGAGAGAAGCACTGTCTGAAAAACATGCAGTTAACTTTCAGAAAATGAAATGACTTAGAAGAGACTTAGCTGAAGCTAGGAAACTGATTCTACTGTAGCTCAAACCAGAACACCTAGCATCTCCCCATAATTCTCCACAGCCTTATTCATAAAATGTAGATATATCTTAAAATGTAAGATGCTTCTGTTTGTCGTATCTTAAATAGCACTTTTGAAATATCTAAAGCTATATATGTAGGAACTCTGATAGTGACTATTTTTCTGCATGTTCCTGTTTCTTTGGAAGGTCATGTTCAGTGCACTTGCCTGTGCTTTAAAAAAATATAGTGGGATCTTTGCATTTTGAAAGCATTCTTTTTATTGTTGCTTTTGAAACAGCCACAAAATAAACTACTATCTCTTATAGTAGAATAGAGATGTTTAGTGTAGGCGTTCATGTTGTTTCTTATGTGTACTGTTTCTGTGAAACACTATCAGAAAACTAAAAGCTACTTGCTTGTTTGTATACCAGTTATAACATACAAATAAAGTTGAGAGAGAGATGTCAGGACTGCAGAGAGTTGCTTGATTATAAATAATTATTCAACCTTACTTTAGGAGATTGTGCTGATACTTATAAATGCCTAACAAACAGTTTGGAAACAAGGAGAGCTTGGAGCTCCTGGGGTGATATTTATTTGTGTGTGTGTGTCTTGCATTTTGGTTTGGTTTGGTTTTGTTTGTGTTGGTTGTTTTTTGTTTGTTTGTTTTTAACGAAAGGTAAAATCTTAATTCTGAGACTTTCATCCACCTTTTCTGCCCCTTTAGGACGTTTTCTGGACTCTTACAAACTGGCCCCAGACGGTCTCTTATAATCTTAGTGCTGCCACCAATCAATATTGCAACCCAGTATCCAATGGAATATGGTACTTCTCAGAACTCTCTCTTCAGGGAGTTGTCTTTTTGGAGAATAGCCACTTTATAGGAAATAAGACCACCCCCCAGTATTTTGTCTTTATGCTTTGTCCACCTGGTGCTATTCATCCTGCTCTTCCAGGCTGGAAATGCTAGCAGGGAGTATTCAACAGATCAGTTGTAGCTTCTTCGTGAGAACTGGCAGAACTAAAGAGGCTGTAAGACACCAACTGCTGTTGCTGTGTTAGGAGAGGAGAAGAGGTTGGAGGGCAGTGTCTCCAGCAGTGTGCCTGACGTAGAACAGGGGAGGAGCCCAAGGTAAAGCAGGGAGCAGTGATTCTGCTGACCTTACAGCCAGCCTGGAATGAACCCCCTCCTCTCTACCAGTGCTAATTCCTGATCTTACCTGGGAAGGGAAGAGACCCTTCGAAGTACCGCTGTACTACTGAGTAGTTACAACCCTTTGACTCTATATTATACTATGTTTTATCCATAGAGTTTTCTGATGATCATCTAAAATACTACTGATAGCCCATCTGACCACAATTTGTCCCCATTTCCTAAATGTAATAATTGATCTGATGAAAGATTCTGTACAAAATCTGTCTCCATTCATACATTACCTTTTGATTGCATGTATAGTGCTCATGTTGTAGTTTATCTCCTCTTTAATACTTAATAGATGAATTCTTCAAGGTTTTTAGTCTATCTGACGTTTCACAAATAAAACTGGATGCTGTAGTTTAGCACGTTTGCTGTGGGTGACAGTAGCTGATCTCAAATTAGATTTACATTGATATCCTCTTAGTGCTTATCTCTGGTGTATACGCAGTCCCTCAAGCACTAGAAAGCCTTTCAAAGATGTTTTGTCAATACTGCTACCCAACTGTCATTTGTATCTGTAAACTGCGCATTTGGAACCTGCTGTTCCCTCTTACATTACAGTTAGTGGGGAGCTGAAGTGAGTATACAATGAAGTTATTGGCTGGTACAGCTCTGTGGGAGTTATTGAAAGGATGAAATACTTGCTGTAGTCTCAAGAGACAGTGGAAAGAAAAAGGAGCTGGTAGGGTACCTTAACAAATCACTTGGCTTCCTGTCCTCTATTAATCACCTGAAAGTGGACATAGTGTGCTAGACAAACAGAAGTTGGCTACTCTAAACAGTGCGCTTTAAATCTTCTGTGTTTGGACTTAACTTGTAATAAACATACGGGTGTTTTTGTTGCATTTGTTCTAGAGTTCCAGGTAAACTGAAGCAATTTGTACTAGACTTGCATTCTGGAAAATTGCATAGAGAGTTTCATCATGGCCCTGATCCAACTGATATAGCACCTGGTCAGGTAAGGTTACAACTACATTTAATTTGGCTATTTCATAAAGATCTTTTCTTCCTCCTTGTCAGAGCTGTGCTTTCTAATTTGTGTGTATTTTTAACTTCAGTCTCCTGAAAGAGATATTGGCACTTCTGCTTGACTCTTCCTTTAACTTCATTTGGGTAAAGGCAAAGAGAGACTGGGGGAAGTATGGTGCCCGTTTGCCTTGAATTAAGGGAAGATCATGAGAATATAGATTTTTCTCCATTGAAAGAGAGTATATTGGGCTTGGGTGACTGTTCTGAGCTTGTACAGTTGCTTTTATCTTCTCATGTGATTTCAGCGCAAAAACTTATGATCATCAATGAGTTATTGCCCACATGACACACTCTTAGAGGGTGCTTCTAAAGGGAAACATCAATTGTTCAAATGTTTATTTACTTATAGTCACCAATCCAAGCAGCAGGTAGATTGTTAGAGCATCAGCAAAAGATTGTTGAGCAGTAGTAATAGGGCTTATTACTATTATAATACCGTTAACCAGTGGCATTAATAGTGGTCAGAGGCTGCATTTGTCAGTTTAGGTTCCTCAATGTCTGGTCAAAGTTTGTCACACTGTACAACTCTGTGCCTGGAAGTCACTCCCAAGATCTCTTGAGGAACACAACTGCTGTATCCTTCTCCAGACAGAACTTAGCGGCACCTCAGTGTTTAGTTCAATCCAAGAGGCAGAAAAGAAAGGATGTTACCAGCCCCAATTCCCTCTGCTGAGTTCAGTCTTCTAACTGTGTCTTGGTCAGCCTTGTCTTCTTGATACACCGCTCAGCTCATGTGCTTGGTGTCACACTGAAAAATGCTTGTCAGGCAACCTTCTCATTGCCTCAGGCAAAGACTGGTATTAAACATTTCTTAAGCTCTGTGTTGCATTGTCTAGGGCTCAAAAGAGCCACGTTGGTCCCAGAGGAGACCCAGTGCCCTTGTGTTGTGGTACCGGTACCTTGGGCCATCCCAGAACCCATGGGTGAGGGACAGAAACAATTTATGGCTACAACCTCATTTTCCTGGTCATCTGTGGGATGTGGCAGGAGTGGCTCTGTGCTAAGCCCTATGAGCGCAGCCTCCTGCTGCCCTGCTCAAAGTTAAAAGATTTAAAAGTGTGAAAGCCCTGGAGGGCTTGCCTTGGGCCAGGAGAATGACTGCTTTTGAGTGTTGTGAAAAGACAGGAAAAAACTCCCTGTGTTTCTCAGGAATTTCTTGAGCAACCAGAAGTTAGGTCAACAGGAGGAGACACAGGAAACAGGGCTGGACACTGCCTGATCAAGCCAGGCAGTTGGTCAGCTCAGAGCTAGACAGGCCTGCATGAAGAGGAGACACTGAGGAAATTGCATTCTGGAAGAGGCTTGTTCAGGGTGGGAGGAAGCCTGCCGAGTCCCTGGATGCTGCAGCCTGTGTGGGCACAGGCTTATTGCCTAGAGCTGCAGGCCTGCCCTTGTTTCCACTCTGCCTTAAAAATGCACACAAAACCTGGGATGTTTACTTTTCTCATCTCTATATGGCATCCTGCCATCTTGTGGAAGATGTGTATGCATGTGCAATGGAAGTACTGGCCTAAACTAAACTGGAGGCTGCTGTCTTAGGTCATGTATGTCCCTTGAATTGCATACTTTGTGTTTGGTTTGGATTATTTAGGTTTTGGTTTGGTTTTGTGGTTTGGGATTGGGTTGTTTTTTTTTAGTTTCCATTAAAAAACAATTGTGAAATATTTTGACTGTGATGTCACTTTTGCCCTGGTGTATCTCAAAACCAAGCAAACAATCCAGAATACCTTTAAAACAAGCAGTAGATAGACTCAAACCGATCTACAATGAATGGGGTGCATTTGAAACACTTTTAAGTCACTTGTACAGAGACTTCTATGATGGCCATTACCTTTGAGATGTACCAAAAACCTTAACTGATGGTGCTTCATTAATCAGTGTGTGTATTCCACTTTCTTGAGATTTATTATGTCCCTGCCCATGGCAGGGGGGTTGGAACTAGATCATCCTTAAGATCGTTTCCAACCCAGCCCATTCTATGATTCTTGCCCTCCCAAAAAACTCCACCTCGGTTTGTGAGAATGCTGGTCATTCGTGCATTCCCATAATGAGTGTTAGAAGTTCGTTTAATGGAGGTGATTGATTATTAAAATGAGTCTAACAAGCAATATTACTGTTTTTTCTGTTTTTCAGCCAGTTCAGGATGTAGCAAGCAGCCCACCAGAGAGCTCATTCCAGAAACTGGCCCCCAGTGAACATAGGTACACCTTATTGAGGGAAAAAGATGAACTTTAAAAACTTGAAATAATCTTGCAAGCCTTTCAGACAGCAGCATTGACTTCTGTGTGGTGGAAATAGTAAACCTATATTTTCATAATTCTATGTGTATTTTTATTTTGAATAAACTGAAAAAAATAATGTTTTTTTCTCCCCAGGCTTGTAAATACATTTGTTTGGTGGGTCATTCTGTACAGCATCTTTCAAACAGTACGTTCCTAATGCTAGAGTAAAATATCAGAGACCCATCCAGACTCTCGATCTAACTCTCTTCTGTAAAACTTTTATAATCCGAATGAAGGTGTCCTTGCCAGAGACATGCTGTTAACTTGCACTATCCCATTAAATAGGACTTTTGGGTTGTTTTCTGTGTAACGTTGGTAGTATGTGCTTTTTTCTTCTTCTTCATGTGAACAGCTATCCTGGGAATCTATTTCTTTGTCACATTTTTTCTCCAACTTAAGAGGGTCTTCTATTCTGGATACTTGGGAGGGGAATAAATTAAAGTTTTACAGAATCTCGTCTGGTGCTTTACTGGGTGTAAATGTCTAAGCGATTAAACATCTCTGACTATTGAAATACCAAGTGAGGCAAGGAAGAGTTTTAATGATAACAGCTTTCGAATGAAAGGGCTGTATTGACCAGCTCTGATTTCCTGGAACTGACATTGTTGTATTATCCACAAGGTTGTGTTAAAAGAACATCAGTGTTGGAAAAGTAGGAGAGGACTAGGGATGAACAGCCATCTTATATCTGTCAGTCTTAGATTAATATGTGTGATGATTAGTTAGGGGTTGCTTGTTTGGTTTTTTTCTCCCTAGGTCCCTGCCTTCCTGGCAGACATTTACTTTCGGAATATCCATTGTGAATTTTTTGTTACTCTTTCTGTCTGGCTTGTGCCTTATTTATTGCATATTCTTTGAATTCTACTCTGAATTTCTGCTTCCCCTGTGTGCTTTTCTGTTGTGCATAAGACCAGAATAGGGGCTTTTCTCAATGAATCTCGAAGCTGCTTGGTGACATAAACACTTAGAAACTAAGATGGAAGACTGTCTGTTAATTTGTGGTGCATCGCTAGAGATGACTTAATCACAGAATCATTTAGGTTGGAAAAGACCTTTAATATTTAGTCCAGCCATTAACCTAACACTGCGCTGCTTCCACTGCCTCTGCATTTCTTTCTTGCCTTTCAGTTTGACCATCAGGTCTGGAATCAGCCGTGCCCATATCTTGTCTCCCTTTCCTGATTTCTTACACCCGGGAATCGAGAGCACTTGTGCTTAAAGATCTGCCAGCTCTGTTCTGCTTTCCTGTCTCCAAGGGCAGCTTTGCAGGAGATCCTGTTGTCTAACTCCTAGAAGAGCTGGAAGTTTACTTTCCTAACATTCAGGGTCCTGACTTGTCTTTGCCTGACCCATGAATTAGGATTGGATTTGCACAGTACATTTTGTACAAAGAATCTAGGTCCCTAGGTTTAGTGTCCTTAGAAGCAAGCTTGTTCCTTGGCTAGCTGGGCTGGTGGCTTCATGTTTTCTTCAAGTGAGTGCTCCGATTCCCACAGTTCACAGCTCAGGAATTCCTTTTGCTTCTCAGCTCAGTGCCACCTACTCAGTTCTTAACAGATGACTAACAGGGTCTGGTGTAGCTGTGGCAAAAGCTAATCCCAAGAAAGGCTTCTATGCAGCAACAGACACATGAGCTTTCTAGGGCCTCATTCTGAGGAGGGCGTTGCTGCCACCAACCAACACCGAGCTACAGCTGAGCAGATGCAGAATTGATAGCCAAAAGTGTTACAAATATTTTGTTTACAAACATACCTTTTTGTCTGTTTCTGAATCTGCATCTTAGCGTGCTTGAAAGTGCTTAACTGCTTGAAAGCCAGGTCTTCTCCTGTTCCATTCTCCATCTTAGGCCCAATCAAGCATTTGTGGCAGCTTAGTCAAACCACCTTCAAGCTGGAATCTGAAGATGTGAACAGAGTGTAGATTTAAGGCGGCCACTTGTTATCTGCAGGTGGTCCTACAGAACTTCTGGCATTGTTTAGGCAGAAGTGAAATTTTAGTCAGTTCCTGCATGGTGGGTATAAGTACTCTTCTTACTCCTTCGGGGTTTCTGTTTTTCCTGGGGATTCTTATTTTATAAATGCTGTTTGGTGGAAAATATCTAAACTTCTCTCTTTGGAGACAGATGCTACCTCATGCACCCAACAGTCCAGTGGCTCAAGCTTTCAGCTAAAGATGAGACGCTCCTCCTCTGCCATTCCTTAATCCAAGTTTGCTTTTCTAAGTTCTCAGAGCACTGGCGTCCCAACACTGGTTAGACAATTAGGTGCAATAGTTTTACGACAATTACAGACTCGAGTTATTTCATGGAGTGCTTAGTGGAGTTGGGACCCGATTCTCCAGGGATTTTGTTGACCATTGACCTGGCTGTACCAACTTTAAAGTGATTTTATATTTGCAAGCGGAAGGTGGAACAGCTGAAGTCTGTGTGTGCTTGTCCCAACACACTGTTTGGGATCACCTGAGCTTTTAAGTATCTGATGAAATAGAGAATTTGCCTGAGAGGTCAAGTGATGGACAAAATCAGTTTCAAATTGAGCCTTTCCGCTCTGATCATCTGCATCAATGGGTTTAACCAGTCAAGGCTCAGCTGACCACTCCCTCTAATACTTACCAAGCCTTTCATGGGGTGTTGTCAAATTATATTAGTGTTATCCCCATATGGAGCAAACCCTTTCCAAACTTACTTTTTAATTGAACTTGAGGAGTCCATTTCTGAGCTGGCACCTGTGTAGGAGTTACTGGGTGCATGCAACACCTTAACTTGTTTTAATTTCAGTCAATGTAAATATTTGAACAGCTGAAGCATGTGTTTGGTAACTCAGTGCAGGAATTGTACATCTTTATAATGCAATTATTAAAATATATAAAGTTTTTCAGGAGTTAATCTTTTAGACGCTGAAAGGAAATAAAACAGCCTCATAGGCAAAAAACTTTTATTTGGTCAGAAAGAATTATGTTTGTACCTTACATTTCTTCTGACTAACGTACCTAGCAATTTCGACGCTAGTTTGGTTACTCAGATGCTCGTGTTTTTTCACATATGTAAATAACCCACCTATTTTTAAAAATCATAGCTTAAGTAACAGCCTCCCCAGTCTTGTGTGTAAACAATGGCTTGAAATTGCTTCCTTAAAGACGTGATGATGAAGAATAGTTTTCATGTTAGACAGTTCATAAAACAAGCACAGACCAAGCTGCATTTGTGTAAGCTGCGGCAGGAACTCAGTTTTATGAATTCATGTTGTCTTGGCATTCATCCAGCTTGAGCGCAGAGGGTGGAGTCCGCAGTGTCTCCGAGGTGGCCACTGTCATTGAAACACTTGAGGTTTCAGAGCGTACAATAGGAAAGCAGAGATGGCTTTTTAAAATCATAGAAAGAATCAACCACAGTTTCTGATTAAGAACACTTCCTTAGCTTCTTGCTTTAAATGGAGAAATTATGTATCAAAGGAAGGAACAGCCTTAGTAAGAAGTTGTTACAAGTTCATTAAAGTGTTTACATCCAAAGCAGATGCATTTATAGGAAAGGGCTTGTTGCCTGACAGGAGCAAATGAGCTGAATTACTTGAGCTGATGTTTTCCACTCCAGCTATTTTACGGTTGTAGGCACTGTGGCTTTAACACATGCAGTTTTGACAATGTTTGTGATTACTTGTGAAAACTATTCTTGCACACGTTGCTTCCCTGAGCCTCAGACCCACTTCAAATTGACACAATGCTCTGACTGATAGCGGTTTCAATCATATTTTAAAAGTAATAAGGAAGAACTGTTCAGAAAAAAGATATTTGTGCTGTAACTAACAGTTGCTTACAGTGTCTCTAGGCACTAAAACCTATCATCTGTCATTAGAAGACAGTTATTTGCAATGATGATATCAAAGTGCTGGTTAAGAAAAGGGAGCTCTTTCCATAGTGCCTCCTTAGACAGCGTTCCCTGCTAGGGAGCCTTATCACCTAACACCGATTTCAGCATTCACCTAATAAAACTGACTCCAGCAGAGCTCAGGATGAACTGAACAATTTAAAAGCTTTAAAAAGCAGCTTGCCAACCTCAATTTCTGTCCCCCCAAACGCTAGCAGCAATAGAGTAGGAACTGTGCTGGAAAGATGGAGGTAGGATCACGGGCTGAACAGTAGATTATGTGACAATAAAAACATGTCAATGCTGCTGTATTTAACAATGGAAGTTTCAGAAGCAAAAGGCTTCTTAGGCAGCAAAATAAGGATGGTAAAAGTACCAGGCATCCGCTATTAAAAGCTGGCAAAAGCACTAACAGCATCTCACCCCCTGCAGGCTCCACAGCGTGTCCCAAAGTTTTAAAAAGGCTGAGAAGCTGCTTTGCTGTGCGGGTGGAAGCAGAAGTTTCAGAACTGAGCAGCATGCAGGAGGTGCAGCTGACCCAAACAAACACGGTTTACTTATTGTGAACAGGATCAGGCTGACATTTTCAAGACAGCCCCATGATCTGAGGATGTCAGTGGCCACTGGCACCATCTAAAGGGCCTCGCTGCTTCATCATCCTTTGACCTGGTGCCTAATGAAGACTGTTGAGGGCCTGGCTACAGCACCACCTTCCAGGGAAGCTATTTAGCTCTCCCGCCATCTCCTGCCACCAGAGCACTGTCAGTGACAGGAGATGAGAAGTAAGGGCAACATCTAGCAGTAAGCGCTGCTTAAGTTGAGGCTTTGGGCTCAGAATGCCAGAGCTTGGCATTCATCCCGTGCAGTGTTCTCAGGACAAGCCAAGGAGCTGAGCAGCCTCGGAAAATTATTATACTCCAATAGCTGTCCTGTGGGGCTGCTGCTTCAACTGTTTAATTCTTAACTACCCTCTGAACAAGATGACTAGTGTAAAATTAAATCCAGAAAAGGGGAAAAGCTGCTTATGATGCTGACAGGATTTGGCTGATGGAAGCAGATGTGGGATATACAGAAGGGGTTTTTTTGCACCTTGCTCACCCAACTTTTTCACCATTTCCTGTGGCAGCTAAACACTTCCCTGTGCATCACTGAACAGGCAGAGTCAGTCATATCCTGGGGAATACATAGGAGGAGTTTGGGAATCCAGATAACTGGAAGTAAATTTAAAGTACTATGACCACAAAAGAAAGATGGAAGTGTTTTCTGTTTCTTTAAAAGCTCCAGCATTTGTAGGAAAGCACTAGGGTTTTCCATCTCTCTCTCTTTCTATTGTCTGCAAGACACTTTGTGCAAATTTGGCATGAAGCACGTCTCACCCCTCATTACAGCCGTGCATAGAGCTCACCTGGGAATTTTATAGTTAGAAGTTACCTATATGGTTCTCAAAGGACTGATGTCATTTATTACATTTGGGAAGAGAAATTCTGATGTTCCTGTCTCACCCCTCCCAAGCAGCAGCTGTCAAAACTCACACAGCTCAGCCTTGTATTCAAAGCATAAGGCTCCAAGTCTGTCATTAGCGTGGCTACTACGCTTTTGCTCCTGCTCATAACGAATCTATACTTCAGCTGGATTTTTTGGCACTTTGGAGAGAAAGCTCTGGACAGCTGGAAGAGATCTGCTCAATTTTTTTTTGTTTTCTTCTTTGTATCAATTTTCCACCTGTGAAACCCAAAATCCCACCACCAACTGCAGCTGCAATTCCTGCCACTTTGAAGCCTGCAAGGAGACCAATGGGACCCCCCACCACTCCACCAATGACTGCACCTGCCACAGGCAGAGCTGCCAGCTTGTATTTTGCAGCCTGTAAAGGGGAAAAAAAAGAGAGTTAGAATACTTGCCTATGGTGATGTGTGTTTTCCCCTCACTGCTCTTGGCAATGGCTTGAACGCTCAGTGATAAATAAACTTTACAAATTAGTATTTAAAAGAAGATGATCTACTATCCCATATGTATGACAGAGAGTACTAAAACCAATCCAGAGGAGGGCCACGAAGATGATCCGAGGGATGGAGCACCCCCCACACGAGGACAGGCTGAGAGAGTTGGGGTTGTTCAGCCTGGGGAAGACAAGGCTCCAGGGAGACCTTCTAGCGACCTTCCAGCACCTGAAGGGGCTACAGGAAAGCTGGGCAGGGGCTTTTACAAGGGCATGGAGTGATAGGATGAGGGGGGACAGCTTTGAATTGGAGAGGGGAAGATTTAGACTAGACATTAGGAAGAAATTATTCACGATGAGGGTGGTGAGGCACTGGCGCAGGTTGCCCAGGGAAGCTGTGGCTGTCCTATCCCAGGAGGTGTTCAAGGCCAGGTTGGACGGGGCCTTTAGCAGCCTAATCTAGTGGGACGTGTCCCTGCCTATGTAAGGGGGGTTGGAACTGGATAATCTTTAAGGTCCCTTCCAACCCAAACCATTCTACGATTCAATTCCAAACCAAGCCCTCTCCTGTACGCAGTCGTGAACCAGGTCCTTTTACATTGTTCTGGCTGATTATGGAGACTATTTTTTACCTGGTCTCCATCATTAAATCAAATGAGAAACTGAAAAAATGCTCAGACTTTTCTGCAGCACACCTTAATCTACGCTTGTGGCATACACACAACTATCATTGACATCTACACAGAAATGGATTGAAATTGCAAGTTATCATCAACCTGTTATTTTATGCTTATTTGATTCTTGCGAGCCAATCGTTGATGCTTCCCTTTGCAGGTAAAGCAAAGTAGCATCAGAGTAGCATAAAAAAAGGAAAAAAAATTAAAAAAATTGTATTTCCTAGTAGCCTGGATGCAATAGAAAATTACAAAAGAGATTGATTTTTCTTTTTCCTCCTGCTACCTGTGGGTCATTTCTTCCTTACTTCCTTAATTGCTGCCTCCCTCAGCATTAAAGACGGCAGATCAATTGGGTTAATACAGAGGATTGCTGGGAGGCAGGGTACCATTGATTCACCAGCAGGAGCAGATCCCTACCTTCCCCAAGTTTTTGGTTCCCTCTTTAACATTCACAGCAGCACTGTTGACATGGTCTTCAATCCTGTCAATCTTCTCCTGCTGAGACTAGATGCAAAGGAATTATGAGTGAGGTGACCTGCTGGGAAGCAGCAGTGAGCCAATACACACCATTTTAATGCCTGTAATCAGGGCCCTACAGCCACTTTCATCTGCTCCACACTGCAGCCTTAATGGCGGTTCATTAATAGCATCTGATAAACCGTGCTGAAACTACAGACTTGAAAAAAAAGTCTTAACTGTTAAGTAATCATACAGCGTGGTTATTATACAAAGTGTTGCTGCGGTTGGAGAAAACAAGCCAAAACATATGATTTCTAAATCTTTTCTGTGAATAGATGAACTTGCATTCCAAAGGGGGAAAAGAATCCAAAGTAGGCTTTTTGTTCCCTGCTGAGTTGCACGTTCAAAAAGAAATTCTATAAAGAGCATTTATGAGATCAGCACCTCCTCCAACATACGAAGCTGCACCAAGAAATGTAAATAGGAGTTTTTAAGCAGGACATTCTAAAACACTGACTAAACTTTGCAAAGAGAGCAATGACAGTACTGAAAATATACTCGCTGTTACTCTGTATTATGTTGTGTGATTTCCTGTGAACCCTTCCATCCTTTCCCCAAATGCAGTCAGCTGCCCCTGCAGTCTCTCTCCAAGAACACTGGAGCAAAAGATAAAGGAGATTGTGGGCTTGTTTGTTCTTATTTTAATCTCAGCAGTACCCAGGCTGCTTTATGTAACAAAATAATGAGTGGGCTAACCTTCAGTGTCAAATAAAAAGCATTCGGAACTTTTTTTCCTCTTTCTAATTCAGAAACTGCTGAATCCACCGCTCTGATATCTTCAGCTGCAATTCAACCCACACACTTGAGATGCTTGCTATTATATCTAAAGATGGTTACGTGTAAAAGTCAGGAAGTCCTGGGAACAGGAGTTCCCCTTTTTAGCTAAAGCTGCTAACATTTAGGCTATGAAACAAAAATTTTGCAGTTCCTCTCCAGCCTAGTGATTCCTAAGTCTTTTTTTATCATATGCGTGAAGCAGCACGTACTCAGCAGAAAGGATGAAAGATGGTTTATCTATCCCAACTAACCCAACAGCAAAGAGCTTAAAGAACTCTCCTAGGAGATGAGAATTGTAGGTTTAAATTCCCTGTGACACAGGAAGAACTAAACATTGGGAACCGAGTGTGAATAAGGAAGAGGTACAACCTTTGGGAACCAACATTTGTGACAGGGCGTAATAAAGGTGATGGAAACTTCAGACAGAGAGGGAAGGCTGTCATCACCATTACAACTAGGAATTGTAAAAATGAATGAGACCCAGGCAGATGTCTGTGGCCAACGCTGTAGAGCTTCTACCAAGGTTCAGCTTGTGGCCAAGGGCACTGGCTAGAATATCAGTAGTTGCTCTGGTGATAATAACTTAGGGGCAAGTACCAGCACTAGTGATGAAGCAGAACACTATTGCCTCCTCAAAATTACTTATGACAGACAATCATCAGAAGAGTCACAAAAGTACTGGTTGCAATTGGTCACTGACCCAGAGTAGGAAGAGCTGTTAGTTTTCTAACCAAAGGGGCATTTGAGTAGTTAAACTAATGCTTTGGAACATTCCTCTTCTGTTGGCACTTGAAAATCACAGGAAAACCTTTCAACTTGCCACTAGACAATTCGATATAAACACTGTATGCATCGCCTGTGTCTTTGGAAAGTATCATCTCACCTATGGGCTTTGAAACTACAGGTGTATCTATCATAGGCTCCAACCAGCAAAGATAACACCTTCCTGCAGGCATCTCTGCTCAGCCTCTGTGCAGTGGCTGGTGTTTTCCTGAAGTTCCTAACAGTGAGTAGGATTTTGTAATCTTGAGTATTCATCTGAATAAATTCGGTTAATATTATTCTGCTATTCTATCACTTTGATCAAGTGATACTTGCCTGGTCTGAGTTTAGATAACAGGTAGAAGTATTGCTTTTCTTTTTTACCCCCAACTAGGAGTTACCCGCTCGCCCTCATTTTGTACAAGCCCCGATCTAGAACAGAAGGATTAATACTTACACTGACTAAGACAGAAAACTCAGTCACCAACTGGCTAAGCTGAATCAAGTCCTACAAATAAAAAACAAATGTTATTTCATCATAGCTGCTAAAAACAAGAGCACCAACGGCACAGTAAGGGAGCTCCAACATACCTCTTCTAAAGTTTCCCAGGACTCCGCTGCGTTTTCTTCCTGAGGTATTTCGGGAAGGCGGGTCTGGATCTGGATTAAACTTTGGGAGCCATCCTTCACTTCCGTGTATAAAGTTTCTGAATGAGAAACATGATGCTTATAACTAAATGTACCAGGTCAGAATGCAGATGATGTGCAAAATTTCCCTCTATTAATGTTTCTCAAGTATAAATCGATATTTAACCTAACTTGAGCCAAGCAACTGCTCTGAAAATGATCATATAGGGAAAAGTCTTACTTTTAGCACTAGATAGTTTCTTAAAAGGAGGTTATTGCCAAAGGAGTTGATTCCTTTCTATCACTGAGCCTTCCCAGACAGTTCTGAGAAAGATATGAAATGGTACTCCTGAATTCATGGTCAGGTAATTAATTTTTTATCAACCAAGCTAAGAAAACTGAGGCTGGGACAAAACCTTTATTTACCTATGACGCACAAAAACACTGCGCTGCCAAAACTGAATAGGGAGTCATTCATTTTATGACTGATTATTATGCTACCAGGTTGATTTTCAGCCACTTGGGACTAAAAGAAGCTGGAGGGAAAAGCTTCCATTGTAAAAGCAGTGAAAACCAAGTAACATGCTGCCAGTTGGGTAACGATACGAAGGACAATAAACGTTTGAAGCTCAGTGGTGTAAAGGCAATATTCTCAAGTATCTTCCTTTCTGAATCGCCTGGATGGAATGCAGAGGAGGCATTAGAACAAAGTATGGTGGGAAAAATGGGCAATGAGAGACTGCATGGTCTGGGCGAGAGCAGATACCATGAACAGACACATGCATACCTCCTCCAGTCAGAGCCCAGTCTTGAGCCACTACGGATGTGTATGGACAAGTGCATAATTACAGCCAAGTAATTAAGTGGTAATAAAGAATAATAACAAACATTTTGGGCTTTAGAGTATGAAGGGCAGACTGGAGAACGTGTGTACGTGAACCCTGTGTAAAGATCATGCTAATTTAGACCTCTTCAGTTTTCAGTAGGACACCGATGTTTCCTTCTGTGGGAGTGTAGTATAAAATATGGGGATGACTGATTAGATATGTCTAATAGTATTAAAGTGTCAATATTGCATTAAAATCTTTACAAACCCTGAACGTGCCAAGGTACTATCATAATATTTTATAACTGTTACGACAACAGATATGAACAACTGAAAATAAATAAATATTATCATAGTCAATAAAAAGTCAGTAACAGTGCATGCTTATTCATGGAATTAATTTAAGATAAATAAAAATGATACATTTTCATAACATTTGTCCATTTTGCAACATTTTTGTCCCAATATCTCAAAATACATTAAGGATCCCATCTTCCCATTCTTAAAGCAACAGGAATCTAACATCAATGAAGCTGATATTCAGCCATAATTAATAAGTAAGCAAAGTAACAATGATGGACTAAGCAATTTGGGGTTTTATTTTGGACTTGTTTTTCTTTCTTATTATTTCTACCCTTTTTCCTTTAAGAATGCAGGCATAGAAGGCACTTCACCTTCTACAATCATCACATGCTCTTCCAGAACATATTTTATGATCTATATTGTTAGATTATTTGGTATTATTTACTCAGTTCTGAAATACTCCTTTTCCTTTTTCAATGCAATGGATCATATATCCAAATGTGTCTGGTTTTGGCTAAACCAATTCTGCTACATAGTCTAATACATAAGGTTGGGTTTGATTATTTTATTCCATTTCAATCCTTCACAACCTTATTTCAAAATCAAGTGCCTTCTGATCAGAGAAGTGTACTCTTTCCCAATCAGCCACACGCATGCTAAGTTGGTTGAAATTATAATATTTCTAAATCAAAAGTAAAAAAGAAAAGCTCACTAAGCAAAATTCCCTCCTCACAAATTATATTCCCTGTTCTGATCTGTCCTTAACAGTCTATACTGACCTACCACAGAAAAGCCCATCCTTCAACCAACAGGAATGATACTGAAGTTTTGCCTGAAAAACGTTCGAGAGAATATAAAAAGCAAGTTTACTCTGTGTTCATTTTCTAATAACTAAAACCTAGTGGAAAAAAAAAAATCCTCAAGAAAATACTTTACTTACTTCAAAGTGCTAAAGAATACGAAGGATCAGGGAAGGTGAAGTCACATTTGAGCTGACAGTACGAGCAAGAAATTTATATTCACTAGTTCATATTTTATCAACTCTAACCAACTTTAATAGAACTGAGAATGGAAGTGGCTCCACCAGTTCACTTACAGCATCTCCACAGAAATGCAATAATACAAAACACCCCTGCAGATTTCACAGAGCAGCTTCGCACCTCATTACACTCAAGATAAAAATCTAATGCTCTGGGAGATTCAATACGTTGCTTAAAAGATTTTAGTAATTTTAAGAGTGGAGTCTCACCTTTTGTTAATATTTGTTTAAAATGCAATTAAATTCCATTTCTATTGGACCTGAGCTGAGGATGGTGAAAGGGGGAAGGGACCACATCATTTCACTGAGGTGTCTTCTAAATGGGCGATTTGAATTTGTAAAATCCTTCCTTCTCTACCAGATGGGAAGCAACATGCTACAAAGAATGGGCACACTGAACCTCCTTTGATTAAGATCGGCAGCCAAGATTTGCTTTCAGCACTGCAGCCTCTAAGCACAAAAGAACAGGCAATATATTGCATCTGTGTTAGCAATTCAACAGAGCTGCTTTCAGTCAGGCAAACTTGAACAAAAAATACCTGTTTAATTGTATTTAGTTGTCTGCCTGCCTGTATGTTTCACTTTAAATGGGGTGAATTATTTCCTGTATTCTTGAGCAGACTGGCAGGAATGTGTCATTCGAGTAACACTTTTTCTGTTCTGCTCATCCCAATCTTTCTGATCAATTTCTTGTCTTTCTGAAGCACAGTTCTGCTCAATGTCCTCCATACTTTAAAGGTATTTCAGATTAAAAAAGCAGTCCTGTTCTTTGAAATTAAACTCTAGTTCCCATTTAACACCTGTGTAGCTGTTGGAAAAGCAATAAGCCAGGACAAGGCCTTTCCAATGAAATACCAGAATGACACATGCAGAAAGTAACCAAAAGAAGAGACATTGGAAATTTAATTCTGATGGTAACAGAGAAGAGCTCACAAAGAGCCTGAAAGTAATGGCTAATATGGATGGAGATCACTGAATACTAGAGTTCACTAGTCGAAAACTCAGAGTGAAACGCTACGACAGTGAGCTCCCCCAAAAAGAGATATTCATGCATTTGGCAAATGATTAATAGAAACTATGGGGAAGAAGTTCCTAAAGAATAAAGGACTGCAGAAGAACTGGCAGACACTAATAAAATACACTCTACCGAAGATGACAGCAAATAGCCCTAATGCAGAGGAAAATGTTTACGGATTCAGCAAGAGCTCTTCAATGTCCTGGGCATCTAGAACCTGACACACAATTAAGATGCGTACAAGGAATAATATAAGCATGGAAAGTTAATATAATAAAAGATTAGGACACAAATAAATTGCAGCTACCAAAGTGGCAAGAAAGTTTCTAGGAACAGTTTTCAAGCTACAGGAAGACAAAGGAAGCCTGAGTGCATTGCCAGGTAAAGGAAGAAAGTAACAGATGACCCAGAGAAAGATTTAGTCAATCTTTATACAACACTGGTAGCTGTAATCAGGTATTTTATGTGATTAATTTAAACAAGAAAGAAAAAAAGGTATAGGCTGAAACGTAAAGAAAACAGGTTAAACATATTCAGATGAGGTAGATTTATTCAGGACCAGAGGGTCTGATGAAATTCAGTCTTGGGCATTTAAGAAACAGCTTCTGAAAGTTCAGCTTCTTTCTGAGGATGAGAGGACCGCAAGAGAACAGATTCAGTTATTATCTTCTCTTTTTGGAGGGGAAGAAGAATGCAGTGAATAGCCAGGCTTCAAAACCCACAAAGTTAATAGGACAATCTACTAAGTAATCAACTATGCTGAAGGTGTTGAAAAAGTCGGGATTCATGTATCGGAAGATAATTCAGTCTTTTTAATTGGCCTGGTAAGAAGACGGAGTTTTTTTATGATGAGGGTGGTGAGACACTGGGAACAGGTTGCTCAGAGAAGTCGTGGATGCCTCATTCCTGGAGGTGTTCAAGGCCACTTTGGATAGGAGTTTGAGCAATCTGCTCTAGTGAAAGGTGTCCCTGCCCATGGCAGATGAGTTGGACTAGGTGATCTTTAAAGGTCCCTTCTAACCCAAACCATTCTATGACTATATTTGATGTATCTTGACATTCATAAGTCTTTCTGATACTACTGCACATGATATTCTCGAAAGCAAGCCCAGTCTTACAAATCTATTTTTCTTTTCTCCCTGTTTGACTACCAAACCCACTAGCTTGTTAATCACACTTGAAAGAGTTCTTGTAGTTTTCTATAGAGCAACAAGAAGGGTTATGAAATCCCATTTGATGGCAAGTTCTTCTGCAATGCCATTGACTGTGAATACTCTCAATTTTAGAGACACATTAAAATGTCCAAACAATTTTAAAAAATACTGCTACTTCAGCAATCAAAGTAATTACTATTACGTGGAAGGATTTATTCCTGATGTAATCAACTTTCTCACACATCATTAGCAGAGAACACTAGTTGGTACCATGACATAGTAAGGGCTTCCTCTGAAGACAGATGGCAGAACTAGGAATGAAAAACATTTTGCAGAGCAAGGAGAGAAAACTAGCAAACACATCTGACTTGTAGCATGTTACAGTGTGTTTTCAAAATCTTTTATGGATTTATACTGTTTGCTGCTTTCTTGTCAGTTACTGAGATAAAATACTACAGGCAAATATGTTCTTTCTATAGAGACTTGCTCCTCTTTTTCAGGTGTTTCAGAAGTTGTAGATTATACTGTCCATCATGTAAAAATGGTTTTCTTCCTGATGTTGCAAGCACTAATTCAATAAAAATGGCCTAAATGATTACTCACATGCAGTTAAGTGATTTGCAGGAGCAGGGGAAAGAAGTTAAGCTACTGTGAAACATGAATGTAAATGTTGTTCTTTGTATGAACAGTCTTTTATTTCCAGATCCAAGGCTATAGGATCTTTTTTATGGAAGGCCACAACTATCTCATTTCTTAAGATACTTCAATTAAAGCGTTCTCCACTTATCGAAACTCAGTCACAGGTCATAAGAAAAGTGTGCTGTAGGGAAATAAAAGCACTTTTTGATTAAAAATTATTCTTCAACTGAAATCTCATTTGTTAACCTGTTACTCTGGTCAGAAAATACGAACTGGATACAACACTACAGGTATCAGGGATAGAGAAATGAAAGTGTATTACCTCCACCTACGGTTACAGATCTGGTTAAAGAGGCATCTTCCTGTCCTTCCAGTTGCTTTTTAAGTTCTTCTGCAGATGCAGAATGGAGCTGCAGGAAATCTTTTACTGCAAACGAAGCTTCCTCTTTAATGGGATTTATCATTTTCTGCAGGACTGGGATGTCTTCCTGCCGGACTCGCAAACAGAGTTTCTCCATCTCTCTCATATTGGCACGGAGTTGCTGTAACAGTTTAAAGAGTTATTTTGTAGCTTACTATGTAAGACCACTAGATACATTCAGTGGCTGGGAATCAACTATCATTTTGATTATCTTTAATAATGAAAAATGCCATTTCTAAGTTTTAATAAACTAAAACAAACAAAAAAACTCAAAAGTCCCAGGTTTCAAGCAACATATGTTCTAGGCGACCTGTCCTCTTCATCCATTTTTTTTTCCAGGCTGCACCGTTTCACTGCTGCTGATTCTGACTGTCAAAGATGCCCCCTGTTGCTGTACAAGCCCGTGCCTCCAGTAACACGGTAGAACCTATTCTGGATCTCCCAGATGCTGTTATTTTGAACTCGGTGCTATTCCCTGGTCTTTTTATAACGTTATTGCAGAAGAGTCACCCCATAAAAACCACAACGCTCTGCAGAGAAGGTCCTCACTTAAGGTAGCTCAGCCTAGAGAGGATCCCTTCTGAGGAAATCGTAGAATGGTTTGTGTTGCAAGGGACCTTAAAGATCACCCAGTTCCAACCTCGCCACCCCATGCAGTGGGCAGGGACACCTCCCACTGGATCAGGTTGCTCAAAGCCTCATCCAACCCGGCCTTGAACATCTCCAGGGGTGAGACATCCATAACTACTCTGGGCAACCTGTGCCATTGCCTCACCACTGTCACAGGAAAAAAATTCTTCCTAATATCTAACCTAGATCTCCCTTCTTTCAGCTTAAACCTTTACCTCTCATCCTATCCCTGGAAACTCTGATAAAGAGCCCCTCCCCAGCTTTCCTGTGGGCCACCTCCTGCACTTCCTAAGCCAGATGACAGTCCTGTAGCCAACAGTGATACTGAGAGAGACAGCAATTTAGTCACATTAACCAGCGCTTAACACTGTCCATAGAGGAAGGCGTCTGTACTTCCACGGCCTTACTTGGAGGTGCCACTACATCAGAACCAGCTCACTAAGCCTGTTGCGTTTCTAGTATTTGCTTGTGCTTGTGAGTTCACTCAGTTTTCTATCTCTTACAAAAAATAAACGGGGGCAGCAGCTCCCACACAGCACTCCCCAAACAGTGCAGTGGGGCATCACCTGGATGTATTGCCGAGTCTTCTTGGACATGGCCTACTTTCCACAGGGGAGACACTAACCCCCAGGAGAATAAGAACCAAAGATCAAGGAAGAGAAGGTACTTATGGGTATGACCTGGAGAGGGGCAGAGTTAGGCTAGACATAAGGAAGAATTTCTTTACCATGAGAGTGGTGAGGCACTGGCAAAGGTTGCCCAGGGAAGCTGTGGATGCCCCATCCCTGGAGGTGTTCAAGGCCAGGTTGGATGGGGCCTTGTCCAGCCTGGTCTGGCAGGATGTCCCTGCCCATGGCAGGGGAGTTGGAACTGCATGATCTTTAAGGTCCCTTCCAACACAAACAATTCTATGATTCTATGATTCTATTATCTTCCCTGACAAACTAATATATCCATAATATCAGCCAACCACAAAACAAGGGAGAAATATTTTTTAAGCCATCCCCATCAATGTTTTGATTTTCTGCTGTCAATTTTATACTTAATCCACTTCCCCAAGTAAAGAAGTCAATTTGTTTTATTTTAGGTTTCAATTAAAGGATGTAACCAATTAATTCACTGTGTAATGACAAGTTATTTTGGCATCTGTGATCAATTTAGACCGTTGCCAAAATATTTACACAGGTTGCAACAAGTTAAAATAATATAAAATAATATAAAAATAAGATAATTTATTGCTTCTCTAACAACAATAAGCAACTGTGGTCATTATAGCACTTCAGGACACAATCATTCATAACCCCCACCTACCCCAAAACTATCAATCACTTCCGTTTAGTAAGGGCAACTTTAGGGACAAAGGAGGAGAATTACTTTTTTTTCAAATTTTATTCTTTTTTCAGAAGAAAGATGAATATACTTGTTTGATTGGTGTATCAAATACAATAAAGAAGAAATATTCCTTTAGCTGCAAGAGTTTTGAGCAGACATAACCTATCCACAACTAGTGAGAAGAGTCTGTGTGCAGGCATCTCCTGCAAGATTAATTTCTATCTACAGCAAAAATAGAGGGTTTTTTTATTGCCTTGTTTTTTTAAATCTAAAAATCCACACAATTTTTTCTACAAATGAAAAGAAGAAATTTATAGTTTAAATTATACCACTTGATGTTTTAGGACCGAGATTTTATCTAATTATAAAAAAATAAGGCTGTAATAAAAATAATATTAAATGCATTACATTATAAGGTGATATAATAAATTGTATTATTTACTGCACCATTTACCAATTGTTTTGAATACTTTTCTCAGTGCAGAACACAAGAATGGATTAACACTTGTGAGTTGTTAGAAAAAGAATGGTTTTCTGCAGTGATACAAACCAGATACAGGTAATGCCTTAGAAAGGCAGTATTGCTTACCTGGAAAAGTAGGAACGAGATGGAACTTATTTTATTGATATACACTAGCAGAATTATTTTTTTTAACATGTATGAATAAAATAGTAGGAATATAATTAGGAAAGAAAGAAACTAATTTGAGTCATATTAGGCAACCAAAGAATGAATTATCGATTTGCATTTGTCAAATTACTATGAGTATATTTCATTGTATGCTTAAATTAAGAGCATTACTAAGACAACTTAGGCTGCATTATTTAAGGCTAACCCCAGGTAAAACCACTGAGTAACAATTTAAAAAGGGAGATGCAAAAAATAACTCTGTAAGATACCCAGCTGAATTAGCAACATAGTATCCAATAATTTGGCGACTCCTGGAGTGCATTGAAGATAATTTCTTAGCCCATGATACGCCAAACAAGAACATGTTGTAGAACAGTGACAATAGTGAGTTTTGGATGGGCTAACAATGCTTCCAAAGCAGTTTCTTTAAAGAAAGAGGAAAATTTCCCAGCTGAAAGTGAGTTAAAACCTAGCTCCGCTAGCGATTCACACCACTGCAGCTGCAGGTGAAGGCAAACGACCAGTACAGCCAATGCACAGGGATAATGAAGATGGATATTGTGCAGTGACCAACACAACCACCAACCTGCTACAGGAGCGTTCACAAATCCTGAACAGAAGCTTCAACAGATACAAACTACCCACCCCAAGGAATAGCTAAATCAGGTCCTCACTTCCACTGTTCACTATTAACTTGCTGATCAAAGGGAAATATTGGTGAGAAAGAAGATGGAGGAATCAGATTGTGGTATTTGCCTATTTG
Source organism: Cuculus canorus (assembly GCF_017976375.1). Classification (NCBI taxonomy): domain Eukaryota; kingdom Metazoa; phylum Chordata; class Aves; order Cuculiformes; family Cuculidae; genus Cuculus; species Cuculus canorus. The sequence continues at coordinate 64,532,552 of NC_071402.1, read as the reverse complement.
GTGAAATTTAATTTTCATACCTCTTCCTTTGTGGTTCTGGAGAGGACTCTTGTTGCATTCATTGTCAATTATACAGGAGTTAAATGGATTCAGCCTAGCAAGGAAGCTAAGCCTCTGCTGCGAGGAGCCATGTCTTAGGAGCTCAGTAGGGTGTAACATGATAAATAGTATGGATATGCAAATGACTGTGACTTCTTTTCATAATCATATTAATGGGATAGAGTTTAATTTCTGGGTAGAGCATAGAAGTATATCATCATCTTCCCAACTGTTTCCACTTTTAAAACCAAGCTAACTCAGAGAGGAAGGGAATATAAAATCCTGTTTTCATTTATGGGAACTCCCGAGTTTCAAACTCACCAAATTCAGCCCAAAAGATATAAGATTTTTTCTTTATAGTATTTGCAATTTTGGTCTGTTAACTTCAAAAAAACCCAATTGTCAGTCTTTATTTCAAATGGCTTTCTCTTGAAACCCATAGGAAAACAATGAACCTGGCAAAAGCCTTGGGAGGTCATCCCTTCAAAGCATGATCTGTCAACCCTATTTTATTTCTAACAGATGTCTATCTAATCTGGTCTTAAAACAACTTTTTAATGAAGATCTTTATGAAAGGGTTGTCCATCTTGATGTTATATTGCAAGAATTCATTATCCTAATTGCTATAGCATTTTCCTCGAGTCTAGAAGAGATTTCACTCGTCTTAGTTTAAACCAGGTATTTCTTAATCCTCTCTGTTCAAAAGAGAGGAAGACAAGCCCTGTCCTCTTTGCAACTATCTTTTCCGTGTTTGTAAACAGACAGCACACCACTGTCAGGTGTTCATTGGGCAAAATAACTGATCTGTCAATCTGTCTAAGTAAGCCTCATTTTCCAGTTTCTTTCCATTTTCATCACTTTCCCTGGACACTCCCTAATCAGTTCATAGTTCCTTAAAAGTGTGGTGCCCACATTAGACTATTCTGCTAATGCTGACCAAAGAGACTGGGAGACGGTTTGAGACCACACTAATATTTTAAGGCAGCCTATAGCATGGCTAAGGATACATAGCACCTTTTACATCAAGTTACATTGTTTTGAAAACCATCTTTTACCTGTAAACAATTTTCAGTTGAAATTAAAATCATAAAAATTAAAAAGAAAAACATACATGGTACACAACAGCTATTTTCTTAATATTTTTGAAAGGGTGTTATCATATCCTATAAAAATATTTCCCCAGTTTCTTCACTTTCCTTTTTATAAGTTTTTAATGTGACATCCAGTCACCAAGAAAGAAAAGGTACACGTTTATGCTCATCTATACTTCTATTCTAATTTTGACCATCATCAAAAGTACAATAGAAGTAATTATTCTGGGTAAACTGAAAATTCAGAAAAATGGCTAATTATGTGCACATGGATTAAATGTAGAGTGGCTGTGCATGTATTTGTCCAAAACCTGTGGCGGATGTCTTGGGTCAACATTGACTTAGGGATTCCTAATGTATTTTTACAACATCTAATTTTGAGAGCAAAGTGTGCACTGCAGAGAACATTTGGTATCACAATAATTAATCTGATTTCTTTGCAAACAAACAGATCACAAGTCCATTGGTAAACATTTAAACAGCTTACAGCAAACATATTCTACATGTCATATAATTTATTATCAAGTACTCCAGACTCCTAACTATTTAATTAAAACAAAGAGCCAGTCTACTCTTCTTGCATGGACCCAGATTCTTATTCTGCTCTCTGGGTATCAGAATGTGAACCACTATAATGCATAAGTTGTATCCAAATCTAAAAAGCAATAGGCTTTAAATAAAATATAAGAAAATTTAGTTTGGCTGAAAGTGAAAAAGGCAGACTTTAGGTTCAAGACAAACGTAAATGTTTCTAGAGATAAATATAAGGTTTTATTACTAAAGCAATTTATGTATTTGAATATATATTCTTCAATATGATTACTTTTTCTCTAACTATTGATAGATTTTGTCTTGCTAAACAAATGATACCAACAAAAAGTTCCAAGAGAAGACTTTCCTACCCTTCAGATGAGAAAACAGATCACAGCACAGACATGCTTAACACACCTGGATGCCACTGCTTTAACAGGACTTCCATCTTTGGAAGAGTCTTTTGATATTAAGAACAAACTCTTATTCAAATTTCAAAAATACCTCCAAGTAACAGAAAAATCAAGTGGATTTCATATATAACTTCTTATCATCTACACTAACAAAGCTCACTAACACCTTCCATTACTCAGAAAAGATAAATAACTCCATCTCTGCCCACTGTCTAATACTGTTGTTTAATCAGGATTAAGTTCTACTTTCTGAGGGGTTTTTTTCCATCCATTTTCAGTCAGGTCTAATTTCCCACAGAAGTGTGTGAGGTGTTGCAACAAACATGGGAATTCATAGTATTAGAATTACAAAATACAGCAGTTTAGGACTGTGCTGCCCCTGTTGGCAAAGCCTGCTTGTCTAGATGCGGAGTGACAGTAACAAAGTGACGTCTCTCCTCTGAACACCACCTATGAAACAAACACAAGATGCCTCTCCTGCTGGCAAAGATACGTCTGCCCTGCAGAATTTTGTCAGCATGGTATAACCACAAGCTGCTCTGTCTGTGTCAGCAAACTTGGTAGTGCAGACCTGGCCTTCTGGTTTGCTGTATGGATGATCTTTGGCTGCGTGCTATTCAGCAGCGTGAAGGCTCCTATTTGGCATTAGCTTTTACACCATTTTCATCAGGACATGCATTTTTTTTAGAAACAAATGCGAGGTTCCCTGTGTGCTGAGTTATGGGTGACTGCACAAATTCACTGAGATGATGCCATGCTGACAAATGTGTCTGGTAGTTCCTCCTTTGATGGTATTACATATTTAACAAGAGATTTGCACACTAAACTAGTGGTCTAGATGTCCTGTGTTTGGTCTGAAACCAAATTAACAGTATCCCTTACTGCAATTCTCATCTTCTAATTTAGTATCATAAGGTGATAGTTTGCAAGAAAAACAAGCCTCCAAACTTTTGTTTAAGAAATATTTCTGCCTGTATTTCCCTCATAGGACACAGGAAATCCCTACCTTTTAAACAAAGTAAAGCACTATCGTGTACTTCTCAAACCTACATCAAATATACATCTCTGTGAAGATCCATCCCTGAGCTAACCAGTACTATGTATGTAATTTAATTCCATTAATATCACAGTCATTTTAATATCCTTACCTGAACTGTTCTTCCTGCGTTAATGTGCTCTTCGTGCAATCTGTCCCAGAGCCTGCATCTTTGATACTGAAATAAAGGAAAAACACTCCATATAATTGCTATTTTCACCAACTAGCTATGCAGAAAAAAAGCAACCTTCAGTAAATAATCACTTTAATTTTCCAAACTGACAGTAAAGAAGCTGAGTCATGGGCATTTTCACAGCAAAATTAGAGAGGTAAATAGCGATGTACTTTGTGAATAATTTTGTACAATGTATTTTACTGAACTGCAGATGATCAGAGTTTCAGCATCAGTTTTTAACAATAAAAACAGATTGGAGCATCCTGCTGCTGCTGTGGCATAAATAACTCAAAGGGCACAAGGAGGAAAACAGAATGGAATAGGGGCTGAGCAGTGCTGGTCACAGAGGACTAGCTATCTGATAGTATTTACGAAGAGAATTACTTTCATTACACATCATCACTGTCTACATTTACACTTATTATTTTTATGTAGTTACAAACGCAGTTTTGAGAGCCATAAGGGCAGATGTGACAGGCTGAGCGAGTTGGGGTTGTTCAGCCTGGAGAAGAGAAGGCTCTGGGGAGATCTTATAGCGATCTTCCAGTACCTGAAGGGGCTACAAGAAAGCTGGGGAGGGACCGTTTACAAAGGCTTGAAGTGACAGGACGAGGGACAATGGGTATAAACTGGAGAGGCGCAGATTTAGACCAGGCATAAGGAGGAATTTCTTCACCATAGGAGTGGTGAGGCACTGGCACAGGTTGCCCAGGAAAGGTGTGGATGTCCCATCCCTGGAGGTGTTCAAGGCCAGGTTGGATGGGGCCTTAGGCATCCTGATCTAGTAGGAGGTGTCAGGGGGGTTGGAACTGGATGATCTTTAAAATCCCTTCCAAACCAAACTATTCTATGAATCTATGATTCTATGTGGCACTTGCAAGAGGCTCCACTACCATCAATGGGAAAATATCCATAGAGCATTTCCCATGGGACAGTGACCAGAGTAATTCTTTCCATCAGCAGACAGCAAGCTTTGCAAAAGGACTGCATATCACCACATATAAACCTTTTCATCCTTAAAATATATCAATCCTGCTTTTTTCAGTAGACATAAATAACCGAGACATTATCATGAAAAAGAGCAGTAAAATAATAGAAGTAGAAGCTGTGGTGCTTGGAACATGGTCTGAAACCATCAAATTACATTACATTTACAATATTAGAATATTCTTTTTAATTGCTTAAATAACAGGACAAACTATTTACCATGATTTCTAAGGTATTTTTACGTAAAGATTAATTCCTTAATTTCTTAATATGATTTGTTACCAATTAAAAACTTTATCTACACCCTCCATCTTTCCTTAATTCTTTTCATAATTTTAAATGCCACAGCAATAAGGATCACAAGTTACTCCGCTTCCTAAAATAAAACAAGAAGTCTGAAGTTACTTCTTATTTTCAGAGAGAAAAGTTCTTTCATGCTAGGATTTTGTAGTGCTATGCAAGAGAAAAGGTTTAGTGTTCAATTAAGTCAGATTAAAGTGATTTTTCTGGGAAACTAGCAACTCCTGCATAAATTATTATGCCATTAAAGTTACTATGCCATTAAAATTACTACCGTTGTTCTTTAAAACACACAAAAACTCTGGATCGACAGTAGGTATTCCCAATCAGTCATCCCTGAAAGAGTTCCAAGACAGGAATTTCTGAGGGTGGAACAGAAGGGACTTGAGGAAATATTACCTTTTTGCTTTCAACTAACTGTAATGCGTTGTCCACATACTTAACAATAACAAATCCTGTTTTCCATTTAGGACGTACAACAGGAACTCCCCAGGAAACCTTTATTGCTCTTTATAATTTCTACTGGAAATGTTCTGCACGTTTATCTGCTTTACATATTCAGAAGTTTCATTACTTTGCTTCAATTCCTCGTATGCTAGCGATGACCCCAAAGAATCCAATGACTTAATACACCCAGAGCAATGGCATTAAAGTGGTGAGAGAATTCTTTCTTGTTGACTTCTCTGTCACCCAACACAAAAAAAGCTGTAGTCCTGGGTAATGCTCACTGTAGGACACTCATGAAGAGTAAACCTTGAAAGATGGTATTGACTTTATTCATAATTAACAAATACATTTAAAATTAAGGGAGGTCCATGAAGTAAAAATAACTGTGGAATTCTAACCTGTAGAGTAAGTCCAGAGGAGGGCCATGCAAATAGTCAGAGGAATGGAACACCTCTCATATGAATAAGGGCTGAAGGAGTTGGGTCTGTTCAGCCTGGAGAGGAGAAGACTCTGGGGAGACCCAGTTGTGGCCTCTCAGTATATAAAGGGGGCTTAGAGGAGAACGAGAGGGACATTTTACCAAGGGCTGTAGTGACAGGCCTTGGGGCAATACTTTTAAACTGAAAGACGGTAAGTTCGAATTGGACATAAGAAAGAAATTTCTTACTGTGAGGGTGGTGAAGCAGTGGCATATGTTGTCCAGAGAAGCTGTAGATGCCCCATCACTAGAAGTATTCAAAGCCAGGTTGGATGAGGCTTTGAGCAACCCAATCTAGTGGGAGGTATCCCTGTCCACAGCGGAGACTGGATGATCTTTGAAGGTCCCTTCCAACCAAAATGACTCTATGTTGAATATCATAGACTCATGGAAACAATGTGCTATAGCCAAAAGTTTATATTCCACATCAGAAACACAAAACGTAAGGTTACTCTTAGACGACCTCTTTTCCTATTCATCTCATTCTCTTTGGAGAAGTCTCTTTAGGAAGCAACCTTCATGCTTATGCTTTGGACCACTTCCGTTTCACCTTGAAAATATCTAGTGGGCATGGAGAGAACTCAGAGCTTTTCATAACATCCTCTGCATTAAATTTTGTAGCAGGTAGAGCTTACCAACATATCTAAAACATCTTAATACAAACGTATACACTCTGATGAAAACTGCAGTAAGACTCGGATTATCTTGGTTTCTCATTTTGTGTCACCTCTATGTATCTTCTCACCAGAACAATGGTTCCTAGCCAAAGGGAAAAAGTGTTTCACATAACATCCTTTAACTTTGGCAGTTACAGGAAATTAAATCTGAGAGAAGCAGAGGAAAGTGTCTTACAGCACCTTTTTTTGAAGGATTGTTGCCTACCATCAGCAAAGTTTAGGACAGCATGCCAAAATCTCCACCATCTTGTAGTACCAAGACAATTGCTTTCATCTAACAGAGGCTTACAGAACACTGTAACTCTTTTGGACAAGAATGTATTTCATTCCCTCTTTTGGAGTGAAAAGCCATCCAATCCACGAAATGTGCTTTAGAAAACAAGAACTCTTTGGGGAAAACATGAAAAAAAAAAAACCAAACAAGTATAGAGTACTGATTTCTTAAGGGCGTAAATGTTAAGTCTTCAGAAACTGTCATATGGAAAGTTGGACTCTGAGATAGTTGAGAAGCAATGTCATGACGATGGATTTATGGTAGCTGCTTCCTCTGAAAAGGTGTAGTCAAGGTCAAATTTCATTATATATTGATTTTATAGTTTCTTCAAACAGTGATTTAGTAGATTAATTGTTTGGACTATCTCTGGAACCTAAGGTTTAAATCAATATTCATGAAATGAGGTTAGAGATATTGGCTTCATCATAAGTAAATAATGTTGCTGCTCTAAGTAATTTGACATAATTAGTGATTTTTTGCTTAAAAGTAGCCCCTAAAATAAACAGGACCAGATTCTACAAAATTATCCTTTTACCACTAGGGATGTTTGGTTTACATGGCTGAAAGTTAATTTCACAAAAAGTATTTTAAAGAAAACCATTTATACTGCTGGCAGTGCACACAAGCACTGTAACACATTCGTTGTGGCTAAAATGAACGTAAATTTTGTAAAAAATGTAAATGACTATGCAAGCATTTCAACCAAACTATTGCTAGGTGTTCTGATAATCTAAAACTATCTACATTGACAGATTTCAAATTAAGATTAACCATATTTTTATTCTCACCTTCTCATAAATCTATCACTAGAGTAAACTTTTGAATATTTTCCTGTTCTTACAGCCAGGAAAGTATTTAAAAAAAGAAAGAAACTTTTAAATTTTAAGAACTTTACACTAAGTGTAGATTTTTTAAAGACTCTGGCATTTAGGGACTATTTTTATACTCAGATGTATTACTTCTCATAAATGCTCATGTAATTTTTTTGCCAATACACAGAAGTTCGCAAGCCTTCAGTACTGCTGAACACCTTCTGGTACAGTTATCAACTGTTTATTTGATAGCTTTATCCATAGTTACTTGTTTCTAATAATTCTCTTAATTACTAATTTAAATATCAACTCTGCCAGGGTTTATACTGTCTAAGGATGTAGAAATTTTTAATTAATAGCATTCTGAAATCAAAAAGACAAATCTGTACTAAATGCTGCTGCCACTTCTTGCTTTCATAAAAGCGTTGTTCTAGAGGAATGAATCACAATTAACACTATAAAGAACTAAGTTTACAATTATTTAAGGACTTTTCTGATCCACCTCACTGCTCCACAAGCATTGACATTGTTGGCGTTAACTGAAGTGCTGCCCTGAAGATACAATTTTTAACATAATTTTAACATAAGCCAACTACAGACCAAAAACTCTATCCCTCTGCAACCAATAAATCCTTCTTGGTGGATTATGGCAAACGCATGTTGCTTCCATGAGCAATTGTGCAACTACTGGTTAAAGAAAGAAAGTAGCAACTTAGCTACCAGGACTGTCTCTATCGGCATGAAACAGTTTGCAGAACAAAAAGTTATTATTAAGATCCTCTCCTCTAGGCACCTCTGAATCCTGTCCTATTCCACACTAATATTCACTAGCTGCCCTTAGCTAGCTCTATGACCACTGCTGAGAGACGTGCACAGTGATCCCTGGAGGCTGTACAGCTCTCCAAGGCAATTTAACAGTTGAGGCTTCTTGCTCACCCATCATCATAGAATCACAGAATTCCTTGGGTTGGAAGGGACCTTGGTCATCTGGTCCAACTCCTATGCAGGCCCAGGGACATCTTCAAATAGATCAGGTTGCTCAGAGCCCCGTCCAACCAGACACTGAACGTTTCCAGGGATGGGACTTCCACCACCTCCCTGGGCAACCTGTTCCAGTGCTTCATCACTCTCATCGTAAAAAAATGTCTTCCTTACATGGAGTCTAAATCTACCCTCCTTTAGTTTAAAACCATTACTCCTTGTCCTGTTGCAACAAGCCTGGCTAAGAAGTCTGTCCCACCTTTCCCGTTGGACCCCTTTAAGTACTGGAAAGCTCCTATGAGGTCTCCCTGAAGCCTTTTCTTCTCTAGGCTGAACAATCCCAATTTCTCAGCACGCCCTCGTATGGGAGGTGATCCAGCCCTAGGATCATTTTTGTGGCCCTCGTCTGGACCTGATCCAACGTCTCCATGTCTTTCTTGTGCTCAGGGCTCCAAAGCTGGACACAGTACTCCAGGTGAGGTCCCACGAGAACTGAAGAGAGGGGTAGAATCACCTCTTTCTACCAAGAGTAAACTAATACTGACTCCTCTCTACTTTGGTTACAATGCAAAGTAACTCAAGTAACTGTTCTTCATGGGAGAAGGTAGAGAAGAGAAAGTTGCTCCTGGCCACTAAGGTACAGGGCTACTGCAAACTGGCTGATTCCAACGCAAAAAAAAAATCAGATGGCATCTAGGTAATGTAATGAGTCATACAAATAGAGAATAATAAAGGGTAAACAACATGCTGTGACTACAAAAAATAGGTCATTCAGAAGTTATTGCTTCAGGCAAATATTATACTAACACATTTTTCAGTTTGCAAATATTGCACTTCATATCCTTCTTATATCTTCATTACACCCTTACTAGGAAGGGTCAAATTATTATCTCCCACCATTAGTCCCAGCAGATCCAGGTCTTATTCTATCCCAGCTTTTCCCTCATCCCATGGACAGCCACCATTCTTGCACTGTCACCACCCATCTGAAGTACTTCCTCACAAGCTCCACCCCCCAGTTCCTTATCCTCTGTTTACATGAGCCAGCAAGAGTTTTGTCTTGCACTCAAGTAAGGCAAACTAAAAGGCTGAGATTTCAGAATACAAGAAAAATCATCTCCCCATTTTCATTCTTAGATTCAGGACCAATCACATCAGCTACTCCAAGAAAAAGTTCTGGTAATTTCTAGCACAGCCAGTGTGCTCACTGTTGGGTAAATCTTTAGCAATCTTCAGCTGGTAGAATTTAACCAGCGGAAGGTGTCCCTGGCCATGGCAGGGGAGTTGGAACTGGATGATATTAAGTTCCCTTACAACTCAAACCATTCTATGATTCTATGATCTACATGCAAATCATTTTTTTCAGAACAGTACCTCTTGGCCAAAACATGGCAGATCTTTAGAGGCACAATAGAATACATAGTTCAAACGAAGACTACCCACAAAAATTCTCAACACATCACTGTTTCGAATAGAAATTATTAGCACTAAGCTATCCATCACTATTGCCTACACTAAGCATTTTTTAATAAAAGAAATTACCGTCTCTTGAACAACACAATATTTCCTGATTATGTTCTCAGAAACAAATATGGAGATCTATTTTCCCTCCCTCCATCACCAAACTACTCAAGGAAGACACTGGCCATGGAAAATCTCACACAAAAGATTACCCACTTCATAAAATTACAGTAATGTTACAGCAAAGCTATGAACAAGTGACAGAAGCAGAACACAAAGCAGTTTCAGCAATAACATGAGACACACCTTTCAGACCATACAATCACAATCACATCCACATATTTTCTTCTCATTTACTCATTCCTTCCCAAAGTGCTAAAAAATGTAGTTGGGTGTGCTACACCATCCAGACTTACATATACACTTGATTTTCTACATCGTAACAAGCTGAGTGAAATTAAGATGACGCATGATTTTTCAGAAACACGACCAGAACTTTGCAGAACTACAGACATTCACTGTCACTGATTTTTCTGTGGTGGCAAGTGTAATCTTTTCTAAACAAATATGTCTTCTGTCAGCCATTTCAAAAATTCCATCGCAATGTTGGTATAATGACCGCAAGCATGTTTCCAAAGTCACTCACTCTAAGCCTTTTTTTATTGGTGCCATCTGTTTTAGTAAATCTCTTACCACCTTTCTCAACAAACTGATTTCTCTGTTTCCACAGCCTACAACTATACTAACAAACAGAGACTGAGAATGTTTCAAGTCGGAAGTCTGGTCATCTGTGCTGTGAAACTGTTAGAACAGTCCTCTAGTTCTGACCATGCCTAACAGACTTCTCACATAAAAGAACACCTGAGAACGGTTCAGGGTTTATAAACACTGAAGAGAGGCTACTCCAGATTAGCAGTGTGGATGTAGAATATGAGGGTTTAATAATACGGGGACACACCATTTTATGCCAGGCAGCTGTCCTGGTCATGTTTATTTCACCAGTAAAGGTGTTGCCAAAGAGTATGGAAGAATTTAACGTGACACTAATTTTTCTTTGAAGTATATTCAGTTTCACAGTCAAGTGTGAACCAATGTCAACAGGAATCATACAAACATGCTGCAATTTTGATATAATTTTTCTTCTATTTACTTAAATAATTCAATCTCTCAATTTCTCTCATCTCCATTTAAAAAAATATACAGAAATAGACAGGTATAAACAGTGAATTATTCACAACAGTTGGCAGCAAATCACCATCACTTACAACTATTAGGCTCCTTGCCTTACAACAACTTTTTAACACAAGACAAGTAGTGACTCTCACTCTGTAGACTGACTAATTCACACTAGTAAAGGCCTCTGTACACACGGAATGATCAGACAAGATAGAAGTTTCATTTTTTTTAGCCAAATTTGAATTAAAACATTTAATAATCAACTTTCCATTGAAATCTCTACATCATCTTCCATATGATTGCTTCTGTACTGCAAAAAAAAAGAACTGTATTAATAAAAAGTGAACACTAACCTTCTCAATATTTATTTGGTGTTTTCTTAACCTCTCCAAATCCGTCGGAATTGCCACTTTAATGAACTTCTGAATGGCAGGTTCAATTCGACGGAGCTTAACTTTTTCATCATCTTCAGACATCCTAAAAGCAGCTTTCAAGTTGATACTTGCCCAGTATACATACACAAAGGTAGAAATCCCTAAAAAAAACAAGTACAGACTTATAAAAATATGCTAATTTAGAAGCACTTTTTAAAGGAAAGCAAAATATGGTTAACTAGTGTTTCCAATAACCACTATTCCAAAATCCACATTTGAGCAGTATTAGCTACTTAAGATCTGGATGCTCTATTTGCATTTAAATATATTATTTCCTTTTATTTGCAGGCTTTGCGGATCATTTTTTCATAGATAAAACCTACTGCTAATCATTTAACGGTCTTTTTTGTTAAGGCAGATGCAAATATGCTTTGTAGCATAATGATAGGTAGAAACCTTCGAAAAAGCATTCCAATTAGATGCTTTGCTTGATCAGAGTTCAAGTTTTGCCAATTTATTTTCTGAATCATCTCAAAAATTCTAAAACATGTTCTGAAAAGACACCAAAATAAAACTGATTTTGGAAGTGCCCTTCCTAGAAAGATTAAGAGCTCTTGAAAGATGATTTGCACTCCAAATTGCATTCATCCCCTACTGAAAATGATGAAGGCATCACCTAACAAGGGGTTTAAACGGGTTGCTGAAATATTTGCAGGACCGGCAGGTATATAAGCAGCCTAAATTATGTTCCCTGAATAGGCATAAAACATAACTCTGAAGTTTCATTTTTCTAAAAGAAAGTTACGTAGAACTGTAAATAATAGCATTTATCTACAGAGCATATGAGTAATATAAAGGAATTTCATTATGCCGAATGCACACAAAGGGGGAAAAAAAATAATTGCTGAGATAATTTTGCAGTTTACTACTGTATAAACAGAGGTTATTTAAGTGAGGTTTTCTTTCTGTACACTCCTTTTGAACAAAAAAAAGAAGCTGAATTGCAGACATATGAGAAAGTTTGGTCCCAATTTGGTCAGAAAAAACACACATGCAGACTTGGTTATATGAAAGTATCTGCATCAGAAGGCTTTCCGTGACTTTCCTCTTCCAGTAACCAGACTAATTTAAATTAACAAAACTAGCAAAATCCTCCTAGTACAGATGAGGTGCAGCAGAATGTAATGGATTAAAAACAATTCCTATTTTTCATACTGTGACATTCAACACTATTTTTCTCACACCTAACTATGGTGTGAAAATGCAGAGGGAGAGTGCTGAGGTTCTTCTGAGACCTATGATTCCTGCAGGCAGAGAGAACTTGAGGACACACACCAGCTGACGGCACTGGGTGTTCGACTGAACTGCTCAGTCTCAGCCCCCACTTGTCGGCTGCAGGGAGGATATGTACAAATCTCCCTCACCTTCAAAGGAGCCAAGTGGTAAGTAGCTTCCATCAGGCCAGTGAGAATGCTGAAGGCACTTCTGGCAAGAGGAAGCTGTATTTCTAGAGGAAAATAGTCCCAGATTACTCACCTTTTCCAACACAGCTGCAACTATAACAAAACAACCTGTATTTTTCTGAAGAACAAAATGCTAACAGAACCTCTCTCCTTTATCTATCCCACCAACAAAGAAACTGAAAACCTTGGAAAACTGAGTATTAGCTAACAGTAGATCAAGTTAGGAGAAGTCAGTCTTCAAGGTTTCACTGATAGACCCTTCTAATCAAAGGAATTTAATATTAATAGTTCCTTGTCCAAACCTTCAAATAAACATAGAAACAGAATGGTTTCGGTTGGAAGGGACCTTAAGATCATCCAGTTGCAACCCCCCTGCCATGGGCAGAGGCACTTTCCACTGGATCAGGCTCCTCAAACTCCCATCCAACGTGGTGGGATTTGAACACCTCCAGGGATGAGACATCCACAACTTCTCTGGGCTACCAGTGTCAGTGCCTCACCATCCTCACAGGAAAAGATTTCTTCCTAATATCTAAACTAAATATTCCCTCGTTCAGCCTAAAACTGTTCCCCCTTGTCCTGTTACTGCACTCCCTGATAAAAAGCTCCTCCCCAGCGTTCTCGTAGGCCCCCTTTAAGCACTGGAAGGCTGCTATAAGGTCTCCCTGGAGCCTTCTCTTCTCTTCTCTATACTGAACAAACTCAAGTCTCTCAGCCTGTCCTCATATGGGAGGCACTCCAGAGCTCTGATCATCTTCAAGGCCCTCCTCTGGACTTCCTGTAACAGATCCATGTCCTCGCTGCGCTGAGGACTCCATGACTGAACACAGTACTCCAAGTATGGTCTCATGAGAGCAGAGGAGAAGGGCAGAACCACCTCCCTCAACCTAGCCTTGCACTTTTTGGCATGTAAAAAGAATTTTAATCCTTTTGTGTCAATTTATTCTTTCCACCATTCTGAAAACGGTAGCTTAAAAGCATGTTGATAAAAACTGCACGGGTTCTTCTGTTACACCTTGGTCACTACCGTCCCTAATGCTTTTGAAAGAGCCACTCGTATCTCACAATTGAACTCCATTTTGAGCGGAGAACAGATTTTGTTTTGCAATGAGCAAAAGATAAAAAGCATCACACTCCAAACTGCGGTACTTCCTTTTTGAACACACTTTTAATTTCCTGACAGCTTATGCACTAATCCACGAGTTTATGAGTTACATGAATTAAAAATTGCTTCCTTAAGGATACTCAGTAGCAATAGCAGGCTTTAATACTGAATCATCTTGAAGAAGGGATGACACAAATTCTTCAAACTTATCGCACAACGTGAACTCACAGAAACCCATATCCCATTCTGTCTCAGAAAAAATGCAGTGGATACTAAGCTAAATCCATCATAATGCTGTCCTTCACCTTTCATGACAACTAGAGACTGAGAAGAGTCAAAATCGACACTTCAGTTGACCTATAAACTGGACCATTTTGAAAGCAGAGTTAATGTAAGCAAAGGCCATGTGTCTTGAGGAGGTCGTCTGCATAAGCAACAGTTTTAAATTCAAAGATTCGGCTGCATGCAGGGCTCTGGAGAGTCATTTTCTTCTCCTTAAAAACTCCCAGACAGTAAACTACCTTTCACGACAGCATCTATGAATCTCCTTAAGGCACTGCTGCCTAAAATTCACTGCCCAGTAAGTGTGAGAAACTAAGAAAAAAATATAAAAACTCCTTAAATTCTCACCAGGTCTCCTGCTTAATGTTCTCTCAAAAAGAGAATAGCAGCTTTTGCAACAAAAAATCTAATTCATAAATTACTAATAAGAAAATATGGTCTTACTCTTTCTAGAGTTCATATAATATGGTAAATAAAATTAACATTACGAGTTTTTGTGATGACCATATGTTCATTCTGAATGCAGTTTCAAGGAAATTTAAGGTTTCTTGCATACTTCCTTGGGTTTATGCTCTCCCAAGCATAACTTTAATTATTAACATCCAAAGCTTTAATGCCTGCTTTTTGAGTAATCACAGAATAACAGGACAGCTTAGGTTGGGAGGGTTTTTCATGCTTCATCCAGCAAAAGCTGAGTTAGCAGTGGCTGCACAGGCCCTTGTCCAGTCAAGTTCTAACACCTCCACAGACGGACACTTCACATGCTCACTAGACCCACTCCTTCAGCGCCTGACCATTCTCCAGGCTAAAATCGAAACTAAAAAAAAACAAAAAAACTTAAGTGGCAGCTAAGCCAGCTTGAGTCCATTGCCTCTCATCTTACTGTCATGCACCTCCAAGAGAAGGCTCTGTACCTTCCCATCCACATCAGTAAGATCTCCCTTTCCTTCACCTTCTCTTAAGACTGAATAAATCCACCTCCCTGTTTCTCCTTGAATATCACATGCTTCAACCTCCTTACCACTGTACTAGTCTCACAGATGCTGAATAGAGGGGAACAGTCACTCCCCTGAACTGTTGTCCCTCAACCACATTTACTAATACAGCCCAGAATGTGGTTGTCCTTCACTGCAGCAGCACACTTGGTTCAGCACATGGGAGACCACACCACACAGGTCCTTTTCTGCAAGGCCAGTCTCCATCAAGTCTTTCCACAGTCTGCTCCAGTCATCAGACTATTCTACCCCAGCTGCAGGGCTTTCTTGTTGGCTTTGCTGGAATTTACTAGGTTCCTGTTGGCCCATTTCTCTATCCCATCAAGCCCCCTCTGAGCAGCAGCCCTGCCCAGCCTATCAACCACTCTCCTCAGGCATGTAAAAAACACTGCTTTCAACTTCAGCTTTTTAAGGATGAATTTGTCTCTGTCCCTGGATCTGAATCGCATGTACGTAAACCCGCAGCAGTCCTGAGCCCTCTCTCAGAGGGTGCCATTCAGACACCACGTAGTTGTGTGACAGACCACCTTCCCTTCCTGACCATTTCTGTGCAGGACAGTCACTTGAAGAAGGGGCTGGACAGCCCTTTCTGCAGGCATCTACCAAGTGCCAAACATAAGAAGATCTCAAATTCTCTGAGATTGGAATATACAGCTCTCATCCTCTAAAATGAATTCAAGTTTGAGCAAAAAAACCCCGAGAGAATACCACATAATCAAGTCAGTAATTTAAAAAGTTAGATATAGTCATCTGTAATTAACTGTTCTTTATTATATTCACTGTGCAAGATATTTTGATAAACAAAGAAATTACAGAATCTAGTCTTTTCAAACACTGATGCTACAAGCCTGTTAGAGGTTATCTTCTAAGTAAAATACTTTCAATTTAATATTCAAAATTCATGCACCAAAATTTAATTATATTTCAGTGACAGAAAGAACACTTATCCAGAAGTGATCAAGACCCAGACATGGAATAATTTTCAGTCAACTGTGTTAATAAAAAAGAAGGCATATACAAAGCACACTGTAGCAGCATTATCAACATATTTGGTAGTGACAAAAACTATATATATCTCTCTCCTTAGTATTCACGTTTTCTGGAGACTAGTCCCAAACTGAGACTGTACTTGTGAAGTAAAATTAGCATTCAAAAAATGACATTAACTTGACACCTACACTTAATATGAAAACCATCTATGATTCTTACTACCTAAAACAGGGGGGGGAAAAATCTTATCCAGTTTGTTCACTCCATGTCCTTGAAATCATTTAAATGCATCTTCCATAAGGGATTAATCCACACGCTCTTGTTTGTAAGCAAGAGAGCAAAAGTAGCAGGAGTCCCACTGTCTTGATCTTTGCTTTAGCAAATAAATGGGCATGTAACGCAAACAAAATTTTTCGAAAACATATCACTTCCACTTTCAACTTTCAGAGATCCAACCAGCATATGCCATCTTATTTCACTGTTTAAACCAAATAACTGTAAGGGACAAAAGAATTTTAAGGCATCCTTTTCCAAACAGTGAAAGTGTGAACTTGATTCTGACACTAACACAAAATCTGCACTTACTTTGTGGCGATGCAAAGAAAGCACATGGTCTTATAGATACAGTAAATCAGAAGCAAAAATCTTCCTATGTAGAGCAATATACTTGTAACTTGTATCATAAATTTCAGTAAATGCTGCTAATGTACATCAAACCTAACTCTTACGAATTTCTGTTCAGCTGCCCAGTGTTCTCCAATCAGAAATGGAGGAAAAATGCAGAATAAGCCTGAAAAGATCTTCTTGTGAAGGGAAACATAGTGTAATACTCCTATCTGATTTTAATTCACTTACGACACTTTAGACAATGACTGTCACTAGAAAAAATACTTCCAGAAGAGATGCCTTTTTCTAAGGGTTGTAAGGCCTAAAAGCTTTTTCCTTTTCTCAAGGAAATAAACCAAATTCGAATACAGATCCTAGAATAGAGGATCTAGATCTCACTAAGCTGATCAAAAGCTCTTCTTTAACCTCATGGTAGTACTGGACCCAAAACGGCAGTGACAGAGTACTCACTATTGCTCACTTGGCCGAAGTCTGTAGATAGTGAGGAAACTGCTCCTGTGTCAGGCTATGGCCAAATTGCCCTTTGGGTCTGAATTATCATTTTTATCCTTTGGCTGTAAAAGGAACCAAAGCAAAACAGCTTTGTTAGGCTGAAATAGGCTGCTGTCACCAAACCCAGTGTATCCACACAGTAACATGAAACTAATTAATGGGATAAAAAGCCACGCGTGATGGACCTCCCGCATGAACAACCAGAATTAGCAGCTGTACACAACAGGCTGTAGTTCCTAGCAGATCTCTGCACTTGTGGATCACCTGGCAAAACAAACTTTGTCCAGCATTTTGAGAAACCAGAGCATACAACAGGCATTTTGAAATGGCTTTACGCATTTAAACCAGCTGCAGAAGGGCAGAAAATACCTAATGACTAACAAACACATCAACATTTTTTGAACAGAGATGAACAGGTGGAACGAGTTCGTAGTGGACAGAGATCTGCAACAGGTGGCTTCACCACATTTCCAGCTGCCATCAGAGCCTGAATACTGACCTTTCTGTATAACTGACCTATGGCTCTGGTCTCACAACAACCAAGAAGTTAGGGAAGCCTGCACCTCTGTATCTCTCCCAATTCTGAATCTTGCCTTCAAAAAGCAAGGGGTACATGCAGATAGTAGAAGCATAAGCAAAGAATAAAGTTCTTATGTCCTGTCTCAAGGCTTCAAGCAGACTACAATTCCTTTCTCCTAAATGATGTTTTTAAAAGCTTAGGGAACACCAGGCTAAACAAATCAACAAACCATGCTTTTACTCTTTTTAAAAACCAAAACAATCTAAGTTGACATGACAGCTACGATTGGGTTCAGCTCTCCTATTCAGCCCATACCTCCCTGCAACCTGGCCTGAGCTAAGCACCCTCTGGGCCCACCAACCACAGGGGTCACCCACACAGCCAGGACACCCACAAGGGGAGGACAACCCCACATCTGGGACATCCACATGGCTGGAACACCCCCATGGCCGGGGCATCCATACAGGAGAGACACCCACACAGTGGAGGTATCCACACTGCAAAGGCACCTCCACAGCCAGGACACTCACATGGTGTGGACATCCTCATGGCTGGAACACCCCCATGGCCAGGGGACACAGCCACATTGCAAAGGCACCCTCACTGCCAGGACACCCACACACTGGGGACATCCACATGGCAGGGACACCCACACACAGGGGGGCATCCACATGGCCAGGACACCTCCATGGCTGAGACATCTCCACAGCCAGGGCACCCTCATGGTGAGGACACCCCCACAACAGGGGTATATCCAGGTCACTCTCATGGCAGGGAACAACTCCATGGCTGAGGCACCCATCCCCAGGGTGCAACCCCATGGCCAGAACACTCACTTGGCTGAGGCATGCAGAAAACCTGGGCACCCACACGGAGGGGGGTCACCCTCCACACAGGGGACAACAACATGGCAGAGAAACCCACACGGCCGAGGCACACCGCCCCGGGGGACACCGACATGACTGGGACACCCTCACAGCCAGGGCACCCACATGGCTGGGGACACCCACGAGGCAAGGACCCACACACAGAGGGGACATCCCCATGACTGGACAACCAAACAGTGGGGTTCATCCCCACGGCCAGGGCACCTCCACAGAGGGGAACACCCCACTCCTGGAGACACCCACACACAGGGGACACTCCATGCCCAGGGGCACCCCCATGCCCAGGGGTGCCCCCACAATGGCAACCCCATGATGGTGACACTTCATCCCCAAGGGCACACCATGTCCGAGGTCACCCCCACGATGGAGAGACTCCATCCCAGGAACACCCCAGCCCCAGGGACACTCCTATGGCCAGGTCACCCTCATGGCCAGGACACCCCCACGACAGGGACACCCCGTCCTCAAGGGCAACCCATACCCAGGGGCACTCCATCCCCAAGGGCACCCTCACGACAGGGATCCCTTATCCTCAGGGGCATCCCCATCCTCAGGGACAACCCCACGACAGTGACACTACATTCCTAGGGGCATCTCAGCCCCAGGGACATTCCCATATCGAGGTCATCCCCATGCCCAGGGTCACCCCCACGACAGGGACACCCCAGCCCCAGGGGCTTCTCCATGCCCAGGCCCCCCCGCCCCCCCATGGCCTGGATACCCCCAGGGCTATGGGCACCCCCATGGCCAGGACTCACCCGTGACAGGGTCACCCCATTCCCAGGGGCATGCCAGCCCCTAGGGCACCCCATACCCAGGTCACTTCCATGACGGCGACATCCTATCCTGAGCGCCAACCTCTGCCATGGCCAGGACACCCCCACGATGGGGACACCCCATTCCCAGCGGCAACCCCATGCCCAGGATACTGCACTCCCAGGGGCACCCCATCACCAACGGCACCCCCACGATGGTGACTCCTTATCCCCAAGGGCACACTATCCCCAAGGGCGCCCCTATGCCCACAACACCCCCGCGACAGGGACATCCCATTCTCGGGGCACCCAACCCCAAGGGCACCCCCGTGCCCAGGACACCCACACGGTGGTGGCACCCCATGCCCATGCCCCCCTCCCTGCCCAGCGCCCCCGGCCAGCCGCGGCTCCTACCGCGCCCGCAGGCTCCCGGAAGCGAGGCGGGCCCGGCCCCTCCCGAGCCGCCCCGCGCGCCAAAGCGAAACCGAAAACGCCGGCAGAGCCCGAGAGACGGCCCGGCCCTGCCGCCTCCGGCCCCAGTCAGCCCTCCGCGCCACGGGCGGGGCTGCTGCTCCACCCCCCCCCCCCCCCAGCCCCCTTCTCTCCCCCCTTCCCTCCCGCTCTCTCTCTCCCCCCACCTCACTTTCCCGCCGTCGCTGCCTCTCTCCCTTTCCTCCTCCCTCCCTTCCTTTCCTGTTTCCCCCTCCCTTTCTTCCTTACCCCCCTCCTTCCCTTCCCTTCCCCCTTTACCCCTCATTCCCTTCCCCCTCCCACTGCTCTTTTCCCCCCTTACCTCCCTCTTTCCCCCCTCTTTCCCCATGCTTTCCCAACCCCTCTTCCCCTTCTCCTTCCCTTCTCCCTTCTTCTTCCTCTCTCTTCCTTCTCTTTCCTCTCTTTCCTCTCTCTCTTCTCTTTTTCCTTCCCCTCTCCCTTCCTTCTCCTTCCCCTCTCCCTTCCTTCTTCTCGTTCTCCTTCTCTCTCCTTCTCCTCTCCCTTTCTTCTCCTTTCTTCTCCTTTTTCCCCTCTCCCTTCCTTCTCCTCCTTCCTCTCTCTTCCTTCTCCTTCCCCTCTCTTCCTTCTCCTTCCCCTCTCCCTTCCTTCTCCTTCCCCTCTCCCTTCCTTCTCCTTCCCCTCTCCCTTCCCCTCCCTTCCTTCTCCTCCTTCCTCTCTCTTCCTTCTCCTTCCCCTCTCTTCCTTCTCCCTCCCCTCTCCTTTCCTTCTCTTTCCCCCCTCCCTTCTTTCTCGTTCTCCTTCCCCTCTCCCTTCCCTCCCTCCCTCCCTCCCCACCATCTCCCAGCCCACCTGCACTCCTCACCCAGCAGTGGCTGCAGCCAAGGCAGGCACCTGGAGACACTTTGTGGGAGAGGTGCAGCCCCCACCCACCACACCCCTTCATCCCCTTCGCTCCGGGCCAATTCCTTCATGTTTATTTCCCTCTGTAACTCTCGGTGCGCAGGAGTGGGAAGGGACTAAGGCAGAGGAGGGGAAGCTGCCCTGGCTGGAGAGGAAGGGAGAACCGGCTGTCTGGGATATGGACTCCTTGGAAGATGATTAAATTCCTTCTACTGAAAGAAAGCCAAGAGTTCCTGCCATCATGTTAAGAACTTTTCTTGCATTCATAGAATCTTTCAGGTTGGAAAAGATCTCTGAGAGCATCGTGTCCAGCTGTCAGCCCACCACCACAGCCCAGTGTCTTTATTATTCCTGTTGCTTACAAAACAGCTGCTGGAATAACAATAGAGTACCAGGGAATGCTGAATACTAAAATAAAGCTTGTCCTGAACATACATTCTAAAAAGGGCAAGGAGGATCATAGAAACATAGAATCATTAAGGTTGGAAAGACTTGTGAGATCATCAAGTCCAACCATCAGCTGAATACCACCTTGCCCGGTAAACTATGTCCCAAAGTGCCACATCTGCAGGTTTCTTGAACACTTCCCTGGGTAGCCTGTGCCAAAGCCTGAACACTCTTTCAGTAAATAAGTTTTTCCTAATATTCAATCTGAAAACCTCCCCTGACACAACTTGAGGCCATTTCCTCTTGTCCTATTGCTAGTTACTTGGGAGAAGAGGTCAACATCTACCTCACTACAATCTCCTTTCAGAAAGTTGTACAAAGCAATAAGGTCTCCCCTCCACCTCCTCTTCTCCAGACTCAACAGGCACAGTTTCCTTAGCCATTCATCATAAGACTTGTGCTCCAGACCCTTCACCATCTTCATTGCCCTCCTCTGGACATGCCTCAGCAACTTAATGCCCTTCTTGTGCTGAGGGGTCCAAACCTGAACACGGTATTTGAGGTGCAGCTTCACCAGCACCAAGTACAGAGGTACCATTACTTCCCCAGTCCTGCTGGCCACTATTTCTGATACAAGCCAGGATGCTGTTGGCCTTCTTCGCCACCTGGGCACCCTGCTGGCTCATATTCAGCAGGTTGTTAACTAGCATCTCCAGGTCCTTTTCCACCAGACAGCTTTCTAGTTGCACTTCCCCGATCCTGTAGAATTGCATTGAGTTGCTGTGGCCCGAGTCCAGGACCTGCCACTTGGCCTTGTTAAATCTCATGCAGTTTACCTCGACACACTGATCCAGTCTGTCCAGATGCCTCTGTGGAGCCTCCCTGCCCTCAAGCAGAGCAACACTCCTGCCCAATTTGGTGACACAGAATGACTCAGGCTAGCCTAGCCGTGGCCTTTTGACACGGATATGGGGCAGCTTCGTGGAAGTGCTGACCTAGGATACACTTGTAAATGCCAATAATTAAATGCCAGTTGATGCACTTTTACGCAAGATAGTTGATTAAACACATTTCAGTTTGAGTTTGGTTTTAAAGGTAATAGTGTTGATGCAATAGCTTCTATTGGAGTTAGAACAGTATGCTGTTCTCACAAATACTATGTGGAATACAAATTCTGTGTTGTTTATAGTCAGTGGTTCAGCTGACAGCTCTCCAGAGAAGTAATTGTAACTGAAGATTTGTTACAAGGTTGTCTTCTTGGATGGTGATTTTCTTGGCCTAGTACTGTTAGTAAATACCTAGACATAAGTACCAAATCACTGCTTTGCTGTTAAGAATGAAGATAAGAGTAAGTCACTTAAATAAACTTCTTTGAAATGCTTTGTAAGATCTTGTCGCTTGTACGAATTATCCTCTGAAGAGGGTCAGATTACAGATTATACATTCAAGATGAAGCCTCAAAATCACGTTTGGAATCTAAGGGAGAACAAATGGCGTGAGACAATGCTAAAGAGCACCTGGACACTGTGGTCCATAAGCAGCTGAATGTGAGGTCCCAGAACAAAACTTTTGCAAACTACTACTCTGAAGCAGAGCCAGAGGAACATCAAATACAACTGGAATGGATATTACCCCCGTTTACAGCACTGGTGATACTATAATTTAAATAATGCATTTGATTTAGGCATTCATGCTTCAAAGGGGTGTTAAATATTGGACAAGAGTCCAGAAGAAAGTTATGAAGAGTGTGGGAAATGTGCATGAGTGTGAGATATTTTGAAAGCACAATCCAATGCAGCTGAAGAGGTACCTGTTGTCATAAGCACACTGGTAGTTTTTTGTTTTAGAGATGTTTGAGGAATAGAAACGGTTTCTGGCTTTCAGAAAATTACAAAATTCTCACAGCAAAACTAAAAAAAACCCCAAACCTAGAAATTTGGCATTTATCAATTGCTTAATAGGATTAAAATATCTGTGAATCTGTTTTGAAGCAAAATTGTCATTAAAAAAAAACAGAGAATTTTTTCTAAGATTTACTGTAGATCAAACATACACATGGAATATGTTGGCAGAGATTCTGTGTGGTCTGATAAGGAGATGATATGACCTCAAAATTATGCTCAGTCCTTTCCATCCTTAAACTTTATGGCTCCAGAAGACAACCAGGAAGTCTAGTTATGTAGCAGCAGAAGAAGGAATAGGAACCCAAAAGTGTTCCCAAAAAGAAAGACCTTTTTTTTTTGTTTTGAGTTCCAACAGGCAATGTCTAAAGAGCTCCTGGCACATTTCATTGTGAACAAGACATTCCAGCCTGACTGTCCAGTTCTGCTACCATTACTAATGTGATCTCCCAGACAACCCAGCAGTGACTTCAGAGGAGTCCAAATTTCCTCAAGGAAAAAAATGACAATGCAAAATGCTCTGTCACTCATGTAAAGATCATCAAAGGAACAAGAGTTCCACCTTCAGGTCTGGGAAAATACTACCTTTGATGGCAAATGATATCTTGGGGAAAAAAATTAATGTGTAGATGAAATTGGTCTTCCCAAATTATATTGAGACCCAGAGTTGTATTGCATGTCTGTGATCAGTTTTGAGTGGTCTCTTACAGATCTGGTGACCATCTGTATTTCTGTACAGTTGTCAGAGAAACTGTTCTGTGTCACCAATAAAGAATATAGAAGAAAATAATGAAGACTCCTAGAAAGGCAGAGAACTATTGCACATCAGACTAAGGAAGAGCTTGCAGCAGTTTCTTTTCCCACATGAGATCATTCATTGTTTTCAGATATGTGGATTTAGGACCAGGAACCGGGTCTTTGATTCATTTGACACAGTTTCTTCACTTCACCTTACCACTCATCTTTCTTCTTAGCAGTCTTTCCTTTGCATGCAAACTCTCGGTTAAGTCATCCAGGGGACGATATTTCAGTAAGTGTTGCTCATTAAACACAGGAATGCCCCGATACTTACATTATGCTAACAAATATATATCATTTTCCAGCAGAGCATTTCAAAATTCTGTTGCCTTTTTCAATGCATTATTGTTACAGATAAAGTAATTTCACTATCAAAATGCTTGTGCTGGCAGGAACTGATAATAAATTTTCCATTGTGTCACGGAAAACAGCTATTACTGTGTTACAGTGAACATTGCCTTCTCAGTCTTTCAGAAGCACAAGGTTGTTTGAAATGAGATGCTTTTCTAACATACATCCCTGAAAAAGAGTCAACTGTTTCAGTAGTTCTTGACTGAGGGGTGTTTTGTGGAATACATGGCAGTATTTTCTGAAACCATCTTCCAGATGTAAGCCAAGTACTGCTAGTTGGTTTGAGGGGAAACTGTCCTGCTGTTGACAGAAGCTGTAGGGTTTTTTTTACGGTTGGTAGAATTCTGATTCAATGCTCTCTCAGTGTAACTTGCTGCAAAACCAGCTCAGATGTGATTGAAGATCATTTGTGTGGTATTGCAGAAAGTAGGTCTCCCAGGTGGTAATGGCACAGAAGAGGTTTACTAGGTGTTCACATATTCACAGTAGCAGTAACGCTCAATAGAGTGCAAAGGTAGTAGAGAAAGCAATTAGGGCAAAGCAGATTTTATCTTGAGTGAAACACTTCCTCACTAGGTGAACTGTTTATTTGAGTCTTTTCATAGAATCATAGAGTCATAGAAAGGTTTAGATTGGAAGGGATCTTAAAGATCAGCCTGTTCCAACACCCCTGCCATGGACACCTTCCACTACATCAGGCTGCTCAAATTCTTATCCAACCTGGCCTTGAAGATCTCTAGGGATGCGGCATCCACAACATTTCTTGGAAAATTGTTTCAATGACTCACCACCCTCATAGGAAAAAAATTCTTCCTAATATCTAATACAAATCTGCCCTCTTGCAGGTTAAGATCATTACCCCTCATCCTATCCCTGGACTCCCTGATAATGAGCCCTCCCCAGCCTTTCTATAGGCCCTCTTTAAGTACTGGAAGGCTGCTCTAAGGTCTCCTCCTCAGCATCTTCTCTTCTCTAGGCTGAACAAGCTCAACTCTCTCAATCTGTCCTCATATGGGAGGTGCTCCAGCCTTTGGGTCATCTTCACGGACCTCCTCTGGACATGCTGTAACAGATCCATGTCCTTCCTGTTTTGAGCACTCCAGAACTGAATGCAGTAGTCTTAGTGAGGTCTCATGAGAGCAGAGTGGAGGGGCAGAATCACCTCCCTCGACCTGCTGGTTACATTTCTTCTGGTGCAGCCCAGGATATGCTTGGCAAGTGTATTTTTTTCTTTTCCAGTGTATTCACAAGTCTCACACTGTGGTCTTGATGCAGAAATGGTTTGCAGTAGTTGCCGTTGATCTACCCCTCCCTGCATCACTGGTGCAGGAAAGCCTGTACAGACAGGCTGGTAGATACAGAAACTATCTATCCACAACACCTGGCCCACAGTAGGATCTCCCTGCTCACAAGAGGAGGGCAAGACAAGTATCCCTAGCTGATGGGAACTCGTGTTGCTGGCACCTGGGGAATGCACACCTGCAGCACTTTGTAAGTGGAGACTTAGCTGTTTACCGGCAGCATAACCAACTGATATAAAATATTAAACCAGGTGTTGCCAGGGTTGTGGCCCTGCTTGGGAAATTCCCCATGACTGGAATTTCATCAAGACCCCTGAGTTTTTTTTCCCCAACGTATTTTTGTTCCCACTGGAGCTGAAGAGGATTTCTCACCCTCAGAACTTCTGATGAGCTTTCAGAATGTGTGTGCAACAGTGTGTCAGATAGACTCAGTATCCTCTGTAAGGTCACCTAAGCAGTTTTGCTTTCCTACAGATAGACTCAGTATCCTCTGTAAGGTCACCTAAGCAGTTTTGCTTTCCTACAGAAGAATGTTGAGCTAACTCAGTTAAAAAGCTTTTAGTGGGACTGTCTTTTGCATACATTTGTCTCTTGTTATAGAACTGAAATACATTGACATCACCTTAAGCTAAATCCACACAAGTTACTCTAAATAAAAATAATGTTTCCATATTACTCCCATACTCCCATGTTTCCATATTACAGTTTTACTCACCAAAAGGAAGTCGGTCAATTTTCTTGTTTGGTTTTTTTTTTTTTTTAATACAAGTCCTTAGAAATTCTGTATCAAATCTTAGTGCCATTCAAGTAAATGGTAAAATTTCCATTAAATCTAGCAAGGTGAGGATTTTGTTGTTTGTCCGGATTCCAATGCTTCCCGACACAGGAAAATCAAATGTTAGCCAGGGGCAGGGGGGAGTAGAAGGTGGTGAATCAAGTAAACAATCATTCATGTGTGCAGCTCATCTACCATACTAACTGGTAAACACTCCTTTTAGAGAATCATTCAGGCCTGAAAGACCTGACAAAAGACAAAATGCCTTTGAATTGCACACCAGAGGTGCAATATTGTGGGCTTGCGTTCATAATCAGTTTATGTTAAAATGTTTTAAAACAATTTTTAATTTTTCTTTCTTAGTTAGGAAAGTGATTCTGATTTTACTGCTTCTCTAACCAGTGCAAGTCATGAGAAGATGCCTGTTCAATAGAAATTTCAGGGAATTCCAGCATCAACTTGAAATTTAGAATACTTATATTTATTTTGGATGCTTTTCCATTTAGTCAAGATTACAACTCTACTTTTTAAGGTTTCTAGAGTGTCTTTGCCTTCTCTCTTCCCCTTATGGCATAACTGGGAAGATGGTAATTTAATGGCCGGCTACTTAGCTTAGGAACTGGCCATACGGTTGCACTGAAAATGACTGAAAGCAACGTAATAAATGTGGTAACGAAAAGAATACTTTCACTCACAATAAAGTGGTTCTCACTAGGAGAAGTCAGGGTGAATCAGAAGTGAAGAAGAGGTATGGCTGAGATATAATTCAACATTTATTGCTGCAAAGTATCTGTCATTTCTAATATATGGCAAGCAGTATACAATTTAAACGCAACTGAAACATTATCCTAGTAAGTCATAAAACATACTTTCTCAAATCAGAACCATCTTTGGTCCTGTACTGCTTTGTTTCTTGCTGTCTTACACATTTTCCAGTATCCATCTATTTCTTTTTATCTAGGAAACTCTTCATAGAATCACAGAATAGTTTGGGTTGGACTGGACCTTAAAGATGGGCAGGGACATCCCACTAGATCAGGCTGCCCAAGACCCCATCCAACCTGGCCTTGAACACCTCCAGGGATGAGGCAGCCACAGCTTCCTTGGGCAACCTGTGCCAGTGCCTCACCACTCTCATGGTGTCCCTCAGGGGTCCGTACTGGGACCAGTGCTGTTCAATATCTTTCTCAATGATATTGACAGCGAGATTGAGTGTACACTCAGCAAGTTTGCAGAGTTGCGCTTGTTCAGCCTGGAGAAAGAAGGCTCAGAGATCTTATATCAACCTTCCAGTACCTGAAGGGGCTACAGGAAAGCTGGGAAGGGGCTATTCATAAAGGCTTATGGGGATAGGATGAGGGGGAATAGGTATAAACTGGAGAGGGGCAGATGTAGACTGGACATTAGGAAGAATTTCTTCACCATGAGGGTGGTGAGACACTGGAACATGTTGCCAAGGGAAGTTGTGGCTGCCCCATCCCTGGAGGCATTCAAGGCCAGGTTGGATGGGGCCTTGGGCAGCCTGGTCTAGTGGGATGTCCCTGCCCATGGCAGGTGGGTTGGAACTAGATGATCTTTGAGGTCCCTTCCAACTCTAACTATTCTATGATTCTACGAAGAAATTCTTCCCTATATCTAGCCTACATCTACCCTTCTCCAGTTTATACCCATTGCCCCTAGTCCTATCACTACAAGCCTCTATGGTATCATGGAATAGGTTAGAGTGGAAGGGACGTTAAAGATCATCCAGTTCTGATCCCCCTGCCATGGCATGACCTGGATCTTTACAGTGATGCTTGTTGGTATTATCTTGAAAAGTCTGAGTTGCTTCTGGCAGCAGTCAGGTTCTCTGGGAGATGCAAAATGAGAAAGTAGTCATTTGCAACTAACTCCTCTGTCTCCTGCTTCTTGCTAGGTTGTAGATATAACTAAGCCATCAGGGGGAATGCTGGCATAAAACAAATAGCTTAGGTTCACATTTCAATCCTGTTTCTTTCTTTCCTGTTTTTATCTTTCCTGTATTTTACTGAAGAGTTATTTGTCAACACTGCTTGAAAAAGACAATAGGTGGTCTCACATCCCTGACCATGGAAAGGAGATTGGGACTAGATGATCATTAAGATCTCCTCCAACCCAAACTATTCTTTGATTCTATGATTCTATGGCATCAGCTGTGTTGCAAAGTTGGGTAGAACTTTTCACTACATCACAGACAGTATTGTGTGTACACTAAAACTGTGGAGTGCTCAAGTTCTATAACAGTAGGGTGGAGATGCTGCATAAACAAATATGCATGAGCCAAAGAGACTTAATTGTACAGTAAGGATTGTTTTTATAAATAATATTTAAATGTTGTTCTGTTTACTTTTATTGACGCCCCAAAGTTCAGTCTTGTAGGGACAAAAATAAGGTATTGTCTGAGAGAAAGAAAGCCTCCAAAGCCTGTTTTAGTCTTTTAAAATGTAATTGAAACTTTGTTTTCTTGATGAGTACTTTGGGGTACATGTTCAGGTAGCTGTGAGGAGAATTAGCTGTGCAAGTCTCATTACTGCTAGTGCTACTACTAATTCCCTGCACATCATACTGAATATTTACATCTTTGTTCAGTATTGAGATGAGCTGTTAAAATATTATGGTTTTACTGGTACAATCATCTGTCACACAAAACCAGAATCAGAAACCTGTGGAAAGGACAATTTTTAATTAAAGACTTTTAATGTTATTTTTAAAATAGCGTCATTACAATTTCAATTAAACCCTGAATTATCTACTAAAATGACTTCATTTCTCACCTTGCAAATAGTAGATTGGATTAATATTTCGTAGGCCCCTGTGAACGTAGATTATTTGCTTTGTGCGCAAAAGCTCTGACTGTCAGAGTAGTTCGAGAAGGGCATTAGCCTAATGTTTGGTTGATGTTTCAATATTCATTTTGGCCACAACTTGGAAGGTGTCATCCTGATGACTTTTAAAGGTTATATCAGACCACTTCACTTGGGCTATGATCCAGGTATCAGATGTATTCAGCTTTCTGAGCGCTCCTAAGGTCTTATGCCTTCCACATTGTGGCCAAAATGAATACTAAACATAAAAAATAATAATCAGACATCTGACAAAAGTCAGTTATCTTAAAACCTTATAGGAAAGCGATTATGTTGAGCTTTTCTGGATCACAGTAGGCTGGGATGAGTAATCTCCCTCTGAGCTGGGACACCTCTCAGGTGTAGTTTGCAACCTCGTTTGCTAACCACAGTGAAAGAAAAAGGCCCTGGCAAAGCTGCCCCCTTCGACATCCAGCCATTGCCTGTCGGAAGTGTTGGTGTATCGTATGCGAGTACTCTCACCCATTTCAAGGAACCTGTCAGACTTCTTGAGACCTGACTATTGCCTGTTGTAGAATGCTGATGCATTTTAAGTGAGTATTCTGATCAATATCAAGAGGGAAATTTTCATGTTAGACTCTCGGTCTATGCCTTTTTCTATCTATTTGTGTACTTAATTTATATATAAATCTTTGTAATGGTGATTATCCATACTCCTTCTATGCTTAAATATTTGTATATATTTGTATGCACACATGACTATTTCTGTACTTGTGTATCTATCTATCATACAGGTAATAGAGGAGTGAATATAATAATTTACAAATCTGATTAAGTTGCTGATTATTATGACTATAGCACATATATTGAATAATTTTCAATTATTTCACTGATCAATTGATAATCAAGTGTTAATGGAAATTTTGCAATCTTACCTTAATAAACTCTAAATTGATGCTAAACTGAAGTTTCAGAAATTCCTGTCTGCTACAGAGGCACAGAAAAGGAGTTATTTTAGCAGTTTTAAATCTGGTAGCAAATACTGTCCTTGGGATGGATTTTGATCATTTCCAAATGGTTCTCTTCCATATCAGCTACAGTCAGATAAAACACTGGGGATAAACTTTAACTGGTGAGTGACTGTGTTTTGCAACCTTGCACACTGAAAGCACCATTTAACTACCACAGCTAGATCTCATTTTCAATCTGTCTGATGTTTCATGCTGAGGGTCATCTCTGAGTTGGGCAGCAGTCACGAAGTGAATAAGATGGAGGTAATGAATGCAAAACAATTCTTACATGCGTCAGGTCTCAAAAGAAAATGGCACAATATTTCTATGGATCTCAGCAAAATGGTGCTATCTACTTTCTTTTACAAGTAGTTGCTTAGGTCTCTCAGTTGTTATTCTAACCTGTAATTAATGCAGCTGTGATTTTCTTAGTAGGAAGTAGGAAGCAAATGGAGAATCTGCCAGTACTTTGTTTCTACTATCAGAAAATGTAGAGGTAAGGGTAGGACAAACTTGATGTGGAGTGTGGTTGGATGTGGAGGCTACCAAGAAGCAGGACAAAAGTGATGCAGTGCCTGGCTGTGTGCAAAATGTACCTGAACAGCTGGGGTAGAAAAGACTACAGTGAAGGTACAAGTAAGCTCAGATTCAATTTGTTTTTCTAGGAAGTGTAGCAGACATGTGGGAGGAAAACAGTTCAAACACCAAGGCAGCAAACATTACAATTTTTTACATGAGTGTGGTTTTAATCTAATGCTGTGTGGGTTATACTTCTGGTTTTGGGGATATGACACAGGGGTTTGTCAAATTAGAGTTTGGTCCTCCTGAAGACAACTGCCAGCACCTGAGTAAATCTGATGAAATCCTGCCCGGAATTCAAAAGTGCGATGTGTTTCTCAGGACTGTTTCAGAGATAATGACTCAAGAGATTTCCTGAGACCTCATTCTTACTGTTCAGGTTAATAGACTCATAGCACAGCTTAGTTTTCAAATGGTATAAACAAGCTTCTGCTAGACTACATTAAGCTCCAATTACTCTGGAAGGCTTATGCTACACATACATCTGCCACTGCAGGGACATCTTCAAAATACATTTCAGGAGAACAGGTTAGCCCTTCCTGAACTCCCCCACTCCAGCCCTTTACCCTATATGACTTCCTTTCCAGGTGATAGAAAGACAATTACAGCAGAAGCTCTCTCTGGTGATGAGTCCTAGTGAAAAGGCTGCAGGCAGATACAAGTGGACAAGCAATGCAGTGACTTGTGCATCCTGTGGACGTCCATTGCATATACAGATAGTTCCACAAAGAAGCACCGTAAGTGAGATCATAATTTGGCTGTCCATCTTTTGGATAAGAAAGGATGCTTTCATGGATCAGTAGGGTGAACTTGCTGGTGAGGATGTTGGGTTCTGCCATCTTCCAGCCCACACCCCACATGTGTTTCTTGTTCTTGATAGTCATCTTCTTTGCATTGCCACATTCAGAGTACTCTGCCACTAGTCCCTCACCTCTGTCCATCCTGTCCATTCCTCAACTCTGCTCCCCTATGTATGACTTATCCCAAAAGCTCTTTACCTTTTCCACTGTGCAAAAGTCCTGGGTCTATGCTGCACTCCAGCAGACGTAGAAGCCCTGGAGCAGTGTTAAAAGCACTCGTAATAATATGTAGCAATTGTATCAGTACTCTAAGGAGAGGTAGGGATGTCAAAGCATGAATTGCAAGGCAGTGGTGCTTTTCACCTCCTTTGTATGATCAGTTCTGGGCAGGAGGTATGCTCTCTCTTTCACAAAGCTGGCCTAGGTCTTCTGGACCCATTCAAAACAAAAGTCTATCCAAGACACCTTAGGTTGTCAACATCATGCCTGTTACCTCATCAGACTCTATTTAGAAGATAAGACTGGCGGTAGGTTTCAAGACCCTCTGTTTTTTTCTTCACATAGTGCAGTTTTATTCTATCTACCCAGTTGCTGTCGAAGAAACTTCCAAAGACTGAGTAATAGACTCTGTGCTATAACAAATAGCAGTAGTTTCAGAAAAAAATGTATGAAAAGTTAAATTTTTATTGTCAAATGTTAGATTTTCCTTAAATTTACATAATTATAGAGGCGTATTTTTGTTTCAATTCTTTTATGGTTTTGGATATTATAAAAAGAAGTTGGGAGCAGTGAAATGTCAAGCTATATAAAGTTGTATTTGTACCAATTTATAATATCATTTTGTTAGCAAAAGGCATGAGGAATGCAGATGTCATCATTTAAAACTCATGCTTTATTAATGTAAATTTCTCAGACAGTGTTCACATTTTATCAAAGTAAATCGAGAATTGCCATTGATTGCAGTGTCACCAGGAATTAACTCATTTAAGATAAAAAATGTCCAATTTCAAAGTTGACATACCAGAAGTCAAGCAAAATATCGTAGCATAGTTACAAGGCATGTAGTAGAGTTGTACTTCAGAGTTTAAGTTCCTTTTTTTTCTTGCTATAAGGTTGGTACTGTGGTTTTTGTAGTGTTTCTTCCCTAGAGTGACA
This sequence comes from Cuculus canorus, assembly GCF_017976375.1. NCBI lineage: Eukaryota > Metazoa > Chordata > Aves > Cuculiformes > Cuculidae > Cuculus > Cuculus canorus. The sequence continues at coordinate 64,499,952 of NC_071402.1, read as the reverse complement.
TCCAGTCTTGCTGCAGACCTTCAACAGACATTTTCTGCTAAGGCAGAATGTTATTTGTCACTAAGTGCATGTGGATACAAACTGGATCATCAAATAAGGACTCTAAAAAACAAGAGAGAGAGGAAGGAAAAAGGCCATTGCTCTGTACAAGGCAGTTCACGCTATGGCCTTTACAAAATGGGGAAATAGCAGTTCTTGGGAGACAGGCTGGATCTACACTGACACAAGGAGTTTTGCTGTAATGTGTTACAGGTAGTGCCGATTGAATGCACCTAAAAGGCTTTGTAGCTTTTTCAATGCCTGCTGCTTCATCAAATCATTTGCAGTGGATAAAAAACTGTCTGGATGGCTGAGCCCAGAGACTTGTGGTGAATGGAGTTAAAACCAGTTGGCAATTGGTCACAAGTGGTGTTCCCCAGAGCTCAGTGTTGGGGTCAGTCTTGTTTAATATCTTTATCAATGATCTGGATGAGAGGATTGAGTGCACCCTCAGTGAGTTTGCAGATGACACTAAATTGGACAGGAGTGGTGATCTACTTGAGAGTGCGAATGCTCTACAGAGGGGTCTGGACAGCCTGGATCAAGGCAACAAGGTAAATTGTACGAGGTGTGACAAGGACAAATGCCAGGTCCTTCACTTGGGTCACAACAACCCCATGCAACACTACAGGCTTGGGGAAGGGTGACCAGAAAGCTGCCCAGCAGAAAAGAGCCTGAAGGTGGTGGTCCACAGCCAGCTGAATGTGAGACAGCAGAGTGCCCCGGTGGCCAAAAGGTTAACAGTATCCTGGCTTATATCAAAGGTGATGTGGCCAGCAGGACTAGGGAAGTGTTTGTGCCCCTGTATTCTGCATGGGTAAGGGCTGAACCTTGAATACTGCATTCAGTTTCAAGGCCCTCAGTACACAAAGGACAGTGAGCTACTGGAGTGTGTCCAAAGGAGGGCAGCGAAGCTGGTGAAAAGTCTGGAGCACAAGTCTTAAGAAAAGCAGCTGAGGGAACTGGGATTGTTTAGTTTGGAGAAGAAGAGGCTGAGGGGAGACCTTACTGCCCTCTACAATGACCTGAAAGGAGGTTGTAGCAAGGCAGGTGTTAGTCTCTTCAACCAAGTAACAAGTGATAGGACCAGAGGAAATGGCTGTGATTTGCACCAGGGGAGATTTTGACTGGATATTAGGAAGTCTTTTTTTACTGAAAGAATGGCGAAGCATTGGCACAGGCTGCCCACGGAAGTGGTGGAGTCTCCATCCCTGGAGGTGTTCAAAAACATGTAGATGTGGCCCTTTGGGAAGTGATTTAGTAGGCATGGTGATGTTCGGCTGATGGCTGGACTTGGTGATCTTAGAGGTCTTTTCCAACCTCAATGATTCTGTGATTCTAAGGTGAGGATTGAACACGTAGTATACCACAGAAAGAACTACTCTGTCTCAACATCACACCTAACCTGAAGATCTCATTGCCCAGACAACTGCATGTGGACTGTGGCACCGAACAGGACAGGTTTGCAGAGTCCACCCTGATAATGGATACAGCTACCAGATGAAACAACTGCCAGGAGCTGGACACTAGACAGACAAAACAACTGCCAGAAGCTGAACATGTCTGAACAGGTACAACTTTTTGACAAGAAAATAAGAGGCGGAGTTAATGAAATGAGCCTGTTAGCAAGGCATGACCCCGAGCATGTAAAAGGGCGAAACAAGGATGAGGATTGGAGAATGCTCTCCCACTGGACTTATGGGATGCTGCAGCACCATGGTGTAGCTATCTTGATCTATCCATCTTCCTTCCTTCCTTCCTTCCTTCCTTCCTTCCTTCCTTCCTTCCTTCCTTCCTTCCTTCCTTCCTTCCTTCCTTCCTTCCTTCCTTCCTTCCTTCCTTCCTTCCTTCCTTCCTTCCTTCCTTCCTTCCTTCCTTCCTTCCTTTTTTCCTCCCTCTCTTTTCTCTTTTGATGCATGCCTCATAACCAAATAAACAGTGGCACGTGACCTCGTTTGAGTCTTCTGTGTCTGAGTATCCAAGCTAGACGTACCCGTATCTTTACTGCACGTAACATCATAGAGGCACACACAGCAAAACTGATGTGCTAACGCATAGAAGTATTACACAGAAGTTATGAATACACCAGAGGTTATCCACCATCTACTTGTACACCTCTGCCTTAGGAGATAAAATGGAAGCAGTCTGAATGAAAAGAGCAGTGTCATTTTATCGATTTTCTGCCAATGTGCAAACATCTGTACTGATACTATTTAACAAATTATATGTTGTCCAAATTCCATGTTTGAGGAACCCTCAAATAGTCTGCTGATTTCCCTCCCCCCCCAATACAGGCATTATTACTAGGATCTGTGATGCAGCTCCATTTCAAATATGCTGAAGACCATTAGAGCCTGGGCAGCAACATTGGAAACATTGACTGAAGGGTGACTTGTGTGCATGGAAAGAAGGGGAACTTTATCACCTAATACTGAAATTACCCTGGCATGTCTTGTGTGCAGAATTTTTACCACAAACTTCCAGGCGGCACTTGTAAGTAGGACAGCCTAAATAGCACAGCCCAAATGTTTGGCTTAAAGGAGAAGTTTTAATGGCAAAGTGAGTGTGCAAGGTGAGTGAGAACTACAGAAACAAAACACAATCAATTAGACAAAAGCAAGAGGCTGGGGGCAATGCGAGAAGCGAGGAGAAGAAAAGAGCAAGACCAGATTTGACCTATGTAAAAGTGGGTGCAAAACAGTCTTCAAAATAAGCAAATGTTTAGAAACAAGAGGCCAGGGGAGGGCTGTGGCAGGGGGTGTGGGTGGCCCTGGTACAGCAGGATGGAGAAATGCAAGTTTCCAGCAGGTCTCAGGGCTGAGCTGCCTGAGTTCTGGCAGCAGAGCGAGGTTCACCTACAGCCTTTACCTCAGTGGAGGCATTAATAGGGCTTTGCCTCTCTCTGGTTCTTCTGAAACTTGGATAGGATTTTCTTCTTTAATACCTCAGCTCTTCCATTGAAACCACCAATGGGTTCAAAAGTTCTTACTGGGGTCTGAGAGACAGGAACATAGAATAACATGGAAATGCCTAGAAAACTGGGACAGAGGGAATACCAAATAATCTTACAGGTGTTCATGGCATAGGCAGAATGGTTCAAAGAGAAAAAAATATTCTTTGGATTAAACAAGGTGGATTTCTGAAGCAAACCCCCGATATTTTCATGTTATTAAGGACATTATATGGACCATATAAAGACTATATACTATATACTACATACTATGTACTGTAAGGACTCTTAAGGACTATATACTTACGCAGGAAGTTGGGGGGAGAAGTTTCTTCAGGAACAGAAGATTCTTCCTGGCTCTTTTATTTCATAACTTCTAAATGCTTGACTAGAGCTATACAACTTTTTAAACAATTTTGTGTGTGTGTGTGAAATACATGTATCAAGTACAGCAACTGTTCAAGTGTGCATTTATTTTTAAATAGAATTTACTCCTTGCATTAGCATAGGTGCTTTGAAAACAGAAACATTTCTGTATTATCACCATCTATCTTTTTAGAATGAGATGGATATTTTTACCTTGGCAATTCTAGTAGAAAGGTGGAGGCAGTTTTGCAATAATCTGGGTATGTTAAAGGCTTGCAGTTCATTTTTGTACCTAATGAATAACTGTGTGCCTGAGTGGGTGGATGGAAAATAAGAAGCTCTCGGATTAGATGGAGAAGGTGAAACACATTACATTTATGCGTGTTACATACCTGCTAATATTCCAATACATTTGATAAAGTCACTGTTAAAACCATTTTTAATGCATGTGATGGCTATCGGTTTTCTTTGAAAATTGTGATTCCAGAAGGGGGGGGGGGGGGAAGCTGTATATTGTAGAAACCAATACAAATGTTTCATTGAATTAAAACAGAAATCAAATTATTTTACATCAAATTTCTCCTGTGATCTGTGCTGCTGTAGTCAGAGGTGAAACAGAAATTGTCACAGGCCGAAAGGGCTACAAACAGGGTGACACAGATCCATTCTGTACTGAGTGGAGTTTGACACCTTTGGTCTGTAGCTGCCCCACGTGGCTACTAAAGACAAGCTACCAAACTCTTCATTTGCACACAAAACCGGTAATAATTAATTAAGAGCAAAACGATGGCTGGGAACACTGAGCTAAACAAAGAAGTGTGTTATCAAGAGAATACTTTGGAAATGGTTCAACAGCCTATGTCAGAGACCCTGGAGCCCAAAACATGGAGTAGCTTCAGTCTCTCATTTGGTGTGGAGAGACCTGCAGAGACATCTGAAGTTACAGAGAAGCGGATGAAGCAAGTCTCCTGCCCCATTTCTGTGCACAAGGAGGGCTGGTCTGAGAGTGTCCAAGCAGTCCTGCTGGCCATCATACCTGGGAGGTCTCAGCTGGAGACAGGCAGCTTCATCAGGACAGTCACTATCACCACAGACAGCTGATACCTGTGTTGCACAACTAACCAGCAATTAGAATTAAGCAGCAGCTAACCAGCTGGACTTCAGGGAAGGAGGTGCTCCATAGATACCAAGAAGTCATCTTTTGAGAGGACTGCAGAGCTTTGCTTCTTTCCAGCAGTCACGTTTGTAAACTGGCAAAATGAAACTTTGTACATTCTTCAGTCCTTCCTTGGGTAGAGACTGCAAAAATGGCTCTGTTATAGGTGAGGAATGTCATATTTTGAGATACCTGCGAAAGAGAAATGAAGTTTCCCTTGGAAATTCCCTGCCATCCTAGCATGTCATTATCTTTAGCAGACAGACAGCAGAAAGGGATTCTTCATTTGTAAGGAACATTTTGTGTTGATACAAGTTATCTGGGAGGAAAAGAAATATTCCTTTGAAATCACACACAACAACTGGCTTGGCATTGAATTTGTTGCTTTACATTTCTTTTTTGCTGGACACTATTGAGCAAGAGACTTGTAAATCATTTCTGAAGGACCCCTGTGTCCTCAGAGCTGATAGTCTTTTCTGACAATGTGCTACGCTTTTCAGGGCAATTTCATTCAGCCTGTGTATCAGCTTCCACTGCATGTCTTATAAATGGTAAAATTATCTAATTCAGCATTAACTGATTGCTACATATCAATACAGGAAATGGTGCATTGCACCTTTGGGCAAAAAAGCACAACATTTTTAATGAGAAAGGAAAAAGAAAGTATGACAATAAATTCAAGAGGCTGCTCATTTAAATAGCTTCTGAATTAAACATTTGTGTTTTGTGAATAAATCTACATTCTGATGACTGATATCTGGAGCTAATCTTGATACACCTTGGATATCTTCATGCTTGGGAGATAGATCCAGTTGTAAGGGTAAATCTGCCACCTTACGCACGTTTGGCTCTCAGTACTGTCTTCACAACACATGATTACATCTTAAATTCTGTGCTTAATATTACGTGATTCTGGAATGAGGGACTCCTGGGAAGGGGACAGAGCCGGGGAAAACAGATGTACTGTTTCTTGGCTTTCAGGTCTCATGGGACCAATTAGTTACAAAGCAGCCTTAATAAAGAATGCCAATATCTATGTCCCTCTTACCAAAGCAAACTTTCTCTAGAATATACATACACTTTTAAAATTCAGAAACTATTTCAACACATTGAAATATTAATTTTAAATCCATTGAAATATTTATTTGAAATGCATTGCCATAGAAGAGTAGAAAAAAAGAGTGAAGCTTGGGAAAGAGGAAAGAAGAATTATAGTACAAACCAAAGCTGATATCAGGGAAAAAGGTTTATGACAGAGCTTGACAGGTCTACTGAAGACTTTTCAGTTTTCCTGTTCATTTGAAGGATGCTCTCTCCCATGGAATGGTTGCCTTGGCCGTGGAAATTGGGAGGCTGCTGCCCAAGCTCAGCACTCTCATAATCTATGCAAAATAGCTTAATCCCAGTCTCAGAGGGGAGCAGCAGTCTTCAGGCAGAGTGAAGTTTAGCATTTTCAAGTCTTCTTATCATTTCCCCTTTATCTCAGATAGAGCCATGGTCACATCATTGAGTGGAAAACATTACTTAAGATTTAGGGTGGGACTGGTAAACTGGTGTGTGTATCTGAATCTCAACTGATTTGTTTTAATTTTTGAGAAGTGTGCATGAAAAGGAGACCCTCCTTGCTTCCTGTGACTGAAATCCAGCTGCTACTATTTTTGAATACCAATGGTTATTCTATGTATGCGTTCAAGGTTGCCTATGAAAAAAATGAAAAATAGAGACAGAAACTTGATTTTAAAATGACACACCTCCAAAACTGATGGTGCTTAGAATGCCTGTAGCACTTGAAACAAATTGCAAGTGTGATGCATACCAGGATAAACCTCAGAATTTTCCCGGATAGCTTGAAAAATCTGGAAAAAGAGATGGATGCCTACTTAGGCATCTGTTTGCCATATGTTTTCACTAAGGAAATAAAATAAAATGTTAGAAAATCTGCAAGAGGTGAAATGTAGGAGGCACCAAACTAAAAAAAGCAAGGCTTACATGGAAACTGGACAGCTGGGTCTTCATGGGCTTGAAGTGGAGTGTATTTAATGCAATTTTTATGAAGTGCTTCTGAAGCATGGTGATACGGGTCCTCATAGAAGCCATATCTGGTCCATAGATTTCCACCAGTTTCAGAATATGGAGGAAGATTAGATTTCCCACAGACAGATACAGGGCAGATTAGAAACATAATTGAGTTCAAAATTATACGTGTGTTAGGTACGGGTATCAGATGTAAAGGGAAACATGATGGCACCAGGTTCAAACTATCATGAGATAACCCTAAGAAACAAAAATGTCAGTGTGTACTAACTGGTACAGACTACTAGCAGTGAAATAAAGATAAAAACTGTCCTCAGCTAGGTGGGGAACCCCTAGAAAGACAAAGTAGCACAAGGGAAAATTTGCTGAAGAGAGGCTTGTGTGGAAATTATGGGAACAAAGAAAAAGAAAACTTGGAGAAACAGCTGGGAGATATGTGGAAATCCGAAGGTAAGTATGCAGAATAAGGAGCATAACTATGTAAAAGCAGTACACAAAGCCTATTAAACCTAATGAAAGCTAATAAACATATGTCCTTCAGAAAATGAACGATCCATAATATTTAATTATTACTATGCCTATTGACGTTATTGCTCTGCTCTAGATTTTGAGCTCTGAAACTGGAGTAGCTGTGTCAAATCTAGTGGAGACAGCAGTTTGCACCAGAGGGAGGATCAGGTCTTGTGTGTTTGCATGGCGCTTTATCAAGACAGTGTGTGAAGAGATATCTCTGCTGATGCCTGAAAACAGAGGAACCGGTTGTGTCAGTGATACAGACTTAGCATGGATGTTGCTGGGACTGAATGAATCATTCATTGAAAATGGACTATAGGATAATTCTAGCCTCTTGATTGTTATTCATAAATCATTCATGAACTGATCTTGTTTCTTCATGACAGACTGATTTTCAAAGTTGTCTCCCGAAGATTTAGAAGGAAAATATTGTCTATGCCTGTGAGGTTTTAACTTTGACTGTCTGCTGCTTGTGACGTATAATTGGTCTCTTTGATTGCATTGCAGTTTTTTATGCTCCATAGCTGATTATTGGAGTTTCGATACTAGAACATGATTACTGATGATTAGTGAACAGAACATAATCTAAGTATGTGTGAATAGTCACATTTGTATGTAAGAATTCTGCTGAAGGCAGATATTCCTATTGCATTTATGCCAATAAAAATCAGACATAAGGAATAAAAAGGACCATGAAGTTGGCAAGGAAAGATACATTCAGAATTTGAACACAATTTCATAAACTATATTTTGCACCATTTTGCATCATCATTGACACATCTAGGAGTTCGGGAGCACCCTTCCTAGATCAGAATTATATTTGCAGTTTGATCTGCGAAGTTGTCATGAAAATATACATCCCTGTCACTCAGTGCTAGAAGAAAAAACTTGTCAAGCAACTCAGGCTGACCTTGTGAGTGAAGATCATGAAGGTTCATCCTTAAGATAAGCCCCACAACCTCAGACACGCTGGAGCATTTCTGACTGCCAGGACAATGTTGTTAAGTTCTACAAATGCATGCATCCCCTGTCATCTTTGGGAAGTAATTAGCTACCCCTGTTTCAGCTTAATTCATTATGATCCATATGTGCTTCTCTAAGTTCCTGTTCTGAAGTGAGTATTCAGTATCATTAAGGCTTTATTTCTTACTTCTCAATGTATGTCCTCACATGTCTCTACAATTTTTTTAATATGGTCTTTTAATCAGGCAATTCAGACCACTCTACAAATTATCTGTTCTCTTTGTTTGCTATGCCACTTGTTTCTGTATCCTGTTCAAATTTAAACAGAGGGAACTGTGTAGCATTGACAAAATAATTCACTAATAGACTGATAGGAACTGATTCCCAAGTTATATCCTCTTAGTTCCAAACAATATGGTGTTCAAAAACCATGGTTAAGTGATTTGAAGACACAGACCTATAAGTATACTGTATGAACACAGGTATCTTTGTGAACCAAAGCTATGAAGACAAAACAAAAAGGAAGTTGAAGGAAATTGAGTTTTTTTCAAAAAAATCCCTGCGTTCCATGAAATAATATTGATAATTATTAATTTCACCTTAAGCATTCAGTTCTATGTTGGGGTTTTGTGCTGCTTGTTTCCCTCTAGGCTGCTTGATTTGTACGTGTGTGTAATTGCAGCTGACTCTGCATCGTATTTCTCTTCATTCCAGATGCCAGGTTTTCTGTTCTATTTACAATATGTTTTCGGGCAGATTTATCCTCTTTCTCCTCTGAAATCAGAAGAGAAATAGTGATGAACTTGTCTATCTTTTCTGAGCCTTTGTTCGACATTATAATACCTGTTTCTAGCAGTGGAACAATATTTGGTGAAGAAATTTTTTACTCTAATATGTTTCTTGTATGTTCCTTCTAATTATGTTGCCTATTGATCTTGTCTTATATAGCAGTTTTAAGCAGAGTACACTTTTTAAAATCTGCAGTTTACTGCTATTCTCCTTTCTTAAATTCTTTATATTTTGATTGCTAATGTTTCACTAACATTTCTGCATCTTCTATATTTCACAAATCCTTTTCTTCCCCAGCATGAATTCTTTTCTACTTGCAAATTTGTGGCACTTTTTTTTATATATCCACTAGAATGTTCTTGAACAATTTCCAGTTCCTATTAATATTTCCCACATTAAACTGATGTTCCTAGCTTGTTAAAGCAATAGGTTTTTTTTTAAGCTTGGACAAATTGTCTCTTTCTGCTTCTAACTGGAATAGCATTCAATGTGCGTGAAGTAAACGCAAGAGGGTCGTGATTACCGGTAGCCAAATACAGCAGATCTTTACCATCTGAATGAGGTCCAGGAACTAATGTGTTTACACTGGCTGCAAGATACCCTATATTTAAAAAATATAATTTATTGTTTCTAGAAATGCTACTAAAATGATGTGACATCCTCTATAACAGTGGTCTCCAAAGTTGTGCACCCCAGGGGATCTGCAAGATGATCTACTGGGACACAGGAGGAAAATAGAGAACTTCATTAGTGCAAGTATGTTGTTCATAAATAAATCACTATACACATATTGGCGTGCATGCTCAAAAACTTCTTACTGGTAGGGGTGCATGATCAAAAAAATTTGAAGACCACTGCTCAGTGGGATGCCTGGTACGTGCACTCCTATGCTCCAGTGATCCTAAGGGCAAAATCAGTCCTCACAACCTGTTTAAACTTCATCCTGGCCACTGTCAGGATGCTAGGCTAGATAGACCCTCACTTGGAACTAGCACAGGAGTCCTTATTTAGTCTTAATACATTAAATTAAAACCTTCTGTGACTGTGAACTCTCTGCAGCTTTCTAACAATGCATCATTTTCTATTAATCTTTTCCCCCTCTTCTATACTTACAGAATTACATTTTTTAAATGAATATGAATCTCTCTTCCAACAGTAAGTATTGAAAATCTCATATATGATATTTTCTTTTTTTTACCTCTTACTCTGATCATAATCACTATACAGACAGTTACAGTAACATCTTATTTTACGCCATGCAGGTTTGTGAGACTGGTTTGGACACCACTGCCTGGATGGTGACAGCTTTTCACAGCAGGGAGGAGGGCTGCAATTTGAGATTCAAAGCAATAGTCCACTTCCAAGCGAGTTCCCGTGGTCTAGAAGTTTCTAGGTTTAAAAACAATATTGAACTATTAACTAGACTGTTCTTTTAAGGCAGCCTGTTAGAAACACTGCCCTTTTCAGATTTGTGTGTCTCTCTTTAAGTTCTGAGCACACAGTAATAAGTTTTGGATTATTTACTTTTTAGACTATCTTAACATGCACCTTAGTCCTACGAACCTGATCACAGAATCACAGAATCACAGAACCACAGAATCACAAGGTTGGAAAGGACCCATTGGATCATCGAGTCCAACCATTCCTAACACTCCCTAAACCATGTCCCTCAGCACTTCATCCACCCATTCCTTAAACACCTCCAGGGAAGGCGACTCGACCACCTCCCTGGGCAGCCTGTTCCAGTACCCAATGACTCTTACTGTGAAGAATTTTTTTCTGATATCCAACCTGAACCTCCCCTGACGGAGCTTCAGGCCATTCCCTCTTGTCCTGTCCTCTGATGGGTTTTGCAGTCCTGCCTGAGTCTGATCGAAGCTGACATCTGTGGGCTTCTATGACGGCTGTAGGAAGAACGTACTATATATGTCAGGTTAGAGTCTCCCCGAGCCATCTGAGAATTGTTAGTCTGAAAGCATCGTTTTGGAAAAGTATGCTGACTCATGGCATAAGAGAGGAAGGATCTATTTTTAAAGCAACACGGTAGTATGGTGGCATCTCAATTTATTTCTTAAATTTTCCATAGTTTCCATGTGCCAGAGCAAATCTCTAAATGCCTCTGCCCATAAAATTTCTATCCATACAGCAACTATAACATTTTTTTCCCCTCTGTCTTGCTTCATTTATTGTAAATGTCTCTGGAGCAGGAGGTGTCTGGAAGTGTCTCCAGTTTTGTGTGAGAAGAGGACTTGGCACAAGGGGCTGCTTATTTCAACTGGGAGTTCTGCATGCTACTCCCATGCAAATAGTATATAGCAGAAGGATTCAAAAGTCTATTCCTTCTGTTTGGTGTTATGGGTATGCAGCATACCTAAAAATTAAGCTAAAGTATCCTGACAGGGAATGGGAAGATAAGTGCATATTAGTATCATCACGTCAAGGGAGGAATCAGAACCACAGCATGGGATGGGAGAGACCTTCAAAGATCATCTAGTAGAACCACCCTGCTGTGGGCAGGGACATCTTCAGCTAGATCAGGTTGCTCAAAGCCCTGTCCAACCTGACCTTGAACACTTCCGATGATAAGGCACCCATAGATTCTCTGGGCAACCTGTGCCTGTGCATCACCACCCTCATTGTAAAAATTTTCTTTCTTATGTCCAATCTAAGCCTGTCTCCTTTCTATTGAAAACTGTTGCCCCTTGTCCTGTCACTACCGGCCTTCACAACATTTTTCTCTGTTTTTCTTATAAGCCCCCTTTATATATCGGAAGGCAGTAATCGGGTCACCCTGGAGCCTTCTCTTCTCCATACTGGAAACTTCAACTCTCTCAGCTTTTCCTCATAAAAGAAGTGCTCCATTCCTCTGATCATTTTTGTGCCCCTCCTCTTGACCCGCTCCAAGATGTCCATGTCTTTTTTGTGCCAGGAGCCCCAGAGCTGGATGCAGCAATCCAGGTAGGGTCTGACAGGAGCAGAGACAAGACCCCCACTGGGAAAAGTAGGTTAGTTTTAACCTAGATGAGTTTCTTGCTCTGTTTCTTCTCACGTGAACATGATTCCTGTCACTGGCCCAAGAAAGACAAGGCAGCGCAGAGGCAAGGAGCAGGCAGGCATAGCATGACTGCTGCTTACAGAAGTCTTGCTTTATGCCAGCTACTCACATCTGCGAAGCTGCAGCCTAAACCATGTGGCAGCACAGACCAAATCAGGCCTTGTTCCACTTGAGCTGTAGGGTAATAATGCGCTATGGAAAACTGGAAAATGCTACCACCAAATCACATTTTCCACCATATTTATTCGATTTCAATGATTGTTTCTGACCCTGAGAGGCCAGGACCATGATCCTGCAGCCTTTTCATGTCATGTTAACACTGCCTCATGGAAAGAGAGGCTGCTTTGGAGGCATGGAGTAAAACGAGCTTTCTTACAAACATCTTATGTTTTATAAGAGAATTTGAAGATTTCAGTTAGGGTCATGATGTCTATTTTTTAGTTTCTGAAGTTCAGCCATCCTTGATAAAAGTCCTTCACTGAGATCTATCACTTCGGTCTAAAGTGGATGTAATTCTGTGTCTGAATGTGTGATGGATCCTGATTCTTTTTCCAAGATACTGAACTGTGTCATCTTGCCCAGTCAATGGAAATACTTTCCTTGCGCTTCCCTCAGGAGATCAGCTTAAAACAGACCATCGGCACTTCTGCAGAATTTGAACCCAGAGCCCTTCCCCTTTGGCATTTTATTTTCACAACTTAAATTTGTTCCCCAACTCCTTAGTCTCAAAGAGGCAGAAATCCACTAGGCTTTCCTTTAGAAATCAGATGAAAAGCAGATGTCTGTGCTGGATATTGCACAGTTCTGCACAGGGAAATTTCATGTAATAAAATCACTGTGTGGAAATTCTTGACTGTGGCCCAGTTCACAAAGTTTATGAAGAGCCCTGCCATGAGTCAGGTTATGTCTTTTGAAATTAAGGGTAGGGGCAACAAAGCAAAGTCATGAAAATAAAGTCCTAGATGCTGGAGGGGACTGGGTTCAAATTTCTAAAAAGCATTAAAATTAAGTTCTAAAACTGATTCTTGGAGTGAACTGCAGTGGGAAGTGTCATCAAAAACTGGACAAGCTGGCACAGTTAAGTCTTTCCTCAAAAAGAAGTAAGCAAAATGTACACTTAGGAGGCAACAGTTTTTTTCAATAAAAGCTTTCTTTAGATATTCATGTTAGCTCATCTTAGCATTTGTTGGAATACGAGGCTTCTTCCAGTGGTTCACTTCCAACTTGAATCTCTAACCTAAATTCTTTACTGCTTTTATAATGCCCTATACTATTCATTTGAATAAGCACACCTTATCAAATATTATAATTCTGCTCTGGTTTCAATTAAAATATCATAAAAATATTCAATAGTTTACCATCAAGACAGACTCTTAATTTCTTCCTACATTATGAGGCATTTTTCTATCATTTAAGATAGAAATCTATCTTCTCCCAAAATGTAGGGAAAGAAGATGGTGGTCAGACTCAGAATGTATTATTCAAATACTAGCGTTCTGTTAATAATATATAAAATCCTTTCTAAATAAGGAACAAACAACATAACTTCACCCATAACCAAAAGAAAAAGCTCCAGACAGTACATATTTTTTTTCTTCTAGCCATTTACAGTGGCTTAGAGTATGAATATCCTCTAACAGGTCTGATTTATCATTTCCCTTTCTAAATTAGGGCAATACTGGCATTTTTTCTCTACTTGTTTTTATTTGGATACCTTTGTTATTGGGAAGGTGGTTTGACAATGCCTGGGATTCATTCTCAATTCTGCAGAACAGGAATCGTTTACTTTGTTCAGTAGACACGTCTTTTTCTTACCCTGAGCATGCCCGATGAAGTAAAACCTCCCCTCTTGCTGGTGGTGCTGTCATAAATTTCCGGTCTTTCTTTGTTAACAAATTAATATGTTTTGCTTTTAGAGAGGCTCAAAAGTTCACTGCCAACGTGAGGCTTGATAAGCGTTGTCAGTAAATTAGGGTGCTAACCCAACTGGATAACTGTAATACACTATCAGTATAGAATCATTGAATCATAGAATGATTTGATTTGGAAGTGACTTTTAAAGGTCATCTAAAACAACCCCTCTGTCATGGGCAAGTCTCACTAGATCAGGTTGATCAAAGCCTTATCTAACCTGGCCTTGAACACCTTTTCTCTGGGCAACCTGTTCCAGTGCCTCACCATCCTCGTGGTAAAGAATTTCTTCCTAATGTCTAATCTGAATTTACCCTCTTTTGGATTAAAATCATTACCCCTTGTCCTATCACTACATTCCCTAATAAGGAGTCCCTCCCCATCTTTTCTGTAGGCACTCTTAAAGTACTGGAAGGCCACAATAAGGACTCCCTAGTTTCTTCTCTAGGATAAACAACCCAAATGCTCTCAGCCTGTCCTCATATGGGAGGTGCTCCCATCCCCTGATCATTTTCATGGCCCTCTTCTTGATCCACTCAAGCAGGTCCCCGTCCTTCTTATACTGGGTGCCCCACCACTGGACGCAGTACTCTAGATGGCATCTCACCAGAGTGGAGTAGAAGGGCAGAATCACTTTCCTTAACCTACTGGCTGTGCTTCTTTTGGTGCTGCCGAGGATACATTCGGCTTTCTGGGGTGTGAGGCCACATTGCTGGCTCATATTCAGTTTTTCATCCACCAGTACTGCTGAGTCCTTCTCTACAGGACTGCTCTCTATCCATTCATCGCCTAGCCTGTACCCACATTTGGGATTGCCCTGGTGCTATACCTCACACTTGGCCTTGTTGAACTTCATGAGGTTCACATGGACCTACCTCTCCATATTATTACATGGTAAATTAAATGTCTATAAATAGTCTTGAATATACTTGAGTTAAAATAGTTTACATGATCTTTGGACGTTCACAGAACTTAAGCTTCTGTGAACAGAAGGCTTGTACTCTGCCTTGAGCAAGATTTAGCATCTACCTTTAAAAGTAGCTTGCCTGGGAAGATGCAACTAAGCCTCCGTACATTTCCTCACTACTTTTGCACATGCTGGCATATAAACCAGCTGGTTGTACTGAAACTTGGATTAATTTGAAGTGTAAGAACTGGAGCTTAGCACAAATGCAGGTAGGGACTGCAGTTACTTCTTAACTGGTTGTGTGCGGAGGTGTAAGTAAGGTGGCTGTAAATCAGAGAAGGTATCAACTGAATCCTGAAGACCTGGGGTACAAAAAAACCTGCACACTTACTACAGAACTCAATTGTTAAAGTGAGGTATAATAAGAAATGGATAAAAGAGAGAAAATTATATGGGACTATACTGAAAATATTCCAAGTCGCCAACCCTAATTAATGTTTGTGAAATCCGTCCCTGTTGCCATGGCAATAAATGTGATACTACAAATGCAGCATTCTGACTTCTTCACAGGATCAAGAGAAGTTGGAAAGGAGCAAATCCCTGTGTAAACATCAATATCGTCAATTAATTAGGAGACACAGCAAGATAAATAATAAGACCCCATGAAAGGTAAATTAATTTCTGTTTTCTGTCTTCCATGTTTGAAAGTTTCTCCAGTATCAAACCATCTCTGTAATTCACTTTCATGCTACAGCAGTGCTTAATCACAGACCACAGTGGACGTTATTGTGGAAGGTGTTTTTTAATACGTTACTTAGCAGGTTAAAGACTTAGCATTATTTGAGATATTTCAGCTACTTAAACACACTTCTTTCTTTAAATGTCATGTAGCTTGTTAATTTATTTATTTGACATAGAATTCCACCTGAGCAAGCCCAGATAAAATTCCACCTAAACAAGCCCACAATTCTCTGTTGTTTTAAGAAAAAGTGAGAAACATCCTAAAATGGAGCAGATCATGTTGAGTGCCATCCCATGGCACATAGAGGACATCCAGGGGATCAGGCCCAGTCAGCATGGATTTACCAAAGGCATGTGCTGCTTGACCAACCTGATCTCCTTCTGTAACAAGCTGACCCACTCAGAGTTTTAGGGAAAGGCTGTGGATGTTGTACAACTAGACTTTAGCAAAGCCTTTGACACTATTCTCCACAATGTTCTCCTGAAAATACTGTGCTCACGGTTTGAATGAGGATGCTCTTTGCTGGATAAAAAAGCTGGCTGGATAGCTGATCCCAAAGAGTTGTGGTGAATGGAGTTAGATCCAGTTGGTGGCCAGTTACAAGCAGTGTTCCCCAGGGCTCAGTTTTGGGACTAGGTCTATTTAATATCTTTATCAAGAGGATCAAGTGCTCCCTTGGGAAGTTTGCAGATGACACTAAGGTGGGTGGAAGTGTTGACCTGCTTGAGGGTACAAATGCTCCACAGAGGGATCTGGACAGGCTGAATTGATGGACTGAGGCCAATTGTGTAAGATTCAACAAGGATAAGTGTCAGGTCCTGCAGTTGGGACACAACAACTCCATGCAGTGATACAGGCTTGGGGAAGAGTAGCTAGAAAGTTTCCCGGCAGAAAAAGGCCAGGAAATGTTGGTTGACACCCTGCTGAATATGAGCCAGCAGCGGCCAAAAAGGCCAACAGAATCCTGGCTTGAATCAGAAATAGAGTGGCAGCAGGACTGGCGAAGGGATTGCCTCCCCATACTTGGTGCTGGTGAAGCTGCATCTCATATACTATGTTCAGGTTTGGGTCCCTCGGTACAAGAAGGACGTAGAGGTGCTGGAATCCATCCAGAGAAGAGCAATGAAGCTGATTAAGGGCCTGGAGAACAAGTCTTACTAGGAATAGCTGAGGGTACTGGGTCTGTTTAACCCGGAGAAAAGGAGGCTGAGGGGAGAGATTATTGCTCTCTACAACTGCCTGAAAGGAGGTTGTGGCAAGGCAGCTGTTGGTCTCTTCTTCCAAGTAATAAGGGATAGGATAAGAGGAAATTGCCTCAAGTTGCACCAGGGGAAGTTTAGTTTGGATATTAGGAAGTATTACTTCACTGAGACGGTAGTCAAGCATTGGCACAGGCTGCCCAGAGAAGTGACAGAAGTCACCGTCCCTGGAGACATTTAAAAGTTATGTAGATTTGGCACTTTAGGGACATGTTTTAGTGGTGGAGTTGGCTGTGCCAGGTTAAGGGTTGGACTCAATCTTAAAGGTCTTTTCTAACCTAAGTGATTCTATGATTCTATAATTCTATGAAAATGTTAAACAATGGGGCATCTTTTTCCCATGGTCTTGTCTCTTGCACAACTTGAGAGTCTAGTACTTGACTTTAAAGTAGTTCCATTATATATATGGAAGCATCTTGCACTATACATCATATCTAATTACAGTTGGACTCCAGCCCTTCTCTTTAAAGAAAATTCTTGCTTTTGTGAGTTTGGGTCAGAATCTTGATCTTGTGTAACTTTCACAGCCATGTCATATCTTCGTGTGTTCAAACTTCTATAACCAAAAGCAGCCAGAACATTCCATACTATGAATATAAATAGAAAGGTGCCATGTTAAAAAAGAAAACAGAAGAAAAATTTCTGGAAGTATTTCCATATGGTAAACAAATTTCTCTTTTTTTGTTTGACAAATCACTGTATCAGTGACTCTCACAAATGTACGTCCAGAATACAGTCCTCAAATACATCATCCACTGCTAAGAATTTCACTAATTGACTCCCCATTTATTCAATTACTGCATCAATAGTTTGGTATTTTTTTAATGCAATCTTTTTTATGCATTAATATTTATTGTTTAATCCGTATCTTGAAATATTCCCAAGAGTCAGTTTCATTAATTCAATAAAGAACAGCTACATATCTCTTCTCTAAATACTGTCTAGTTTGTATCACAGCTTAGTTCCAAACATGTGATTGACTGGGATTTTGAATAGTCTCATGGATGACTTATATATGCAGGGTAAACAAGATCAACTTGAATACATGGCTTATTTTGAATTTGTCAATGCTTTTATCATGTTTGCATAAAATTTGATACAGTGGCAGCATAAATTGCCCAGGGAAAGAAAAGGAAAACCAAATAAGAGCATTCACTGGACGCAAGCTCAGTAAACAGAAGTTTTTATGCAGACTCGGTGGCTAAAATGCTATTTGCCCTTGGGCATGGCACTCTACTCCTTTAACCTGTTTTGTGTCTCTTGTTTTCTTTTGTCTATTTGGACTGGAGCTTCTCCCGGTGGGTACTGGAGGTGCTAATTAGGATAGCTAGCAAAATGGGGTCTTGATCTCTGTTGTGGCCTCTAGGTGTTGCTATAATACAAATAATTAATGAAAAGGCATGTTTCATAGCATCCGTAGAGGGAGTTGACAATTTTTGCCAGACCCATGCTTAATTTTATACAATTAAACCTCTCTCTCTCTCTCCCTCCTCTCTGCAACATAACTGAAATTTTTACCTTTGCATATTGGAACCTACATGTGAACGGTAAAGGTAGGAAAGCTGTAGAAAGATATTTGACTCATCTATAGTTAAAGTTGCTCCTCCTGTCCAAGGATGGTCTCTATTAGAGGAACCGCTATCATACTCCTGACTCAGCCCAGCCTTCCAAAGGAGGGGTCAATCATTGGGCATCATATGCTTTGCGAGGACGCTGTCACTGATGTGGTTTAGGAGTGGACCTAAGGCACACTTAAGGACAAATGTGCTGGTGATCTAGATCAGGACACCGTTCTGTTCCCATGTCTAAGGACCCAACTCACAGCCCCTGAATTAATTACAAATTGAGATACTTGTAAGTTTAGCGAGGATAAGCTTTTTCTTACAGGATGAAAATTCAGACGCTGGTGCAGGTTGGTCACAAGACCCGTGTGTTTTGCCTAACAGGGGACTACAATGCAAAATGCACTGCCGTTTTCGTTAAGGATTTTAAAGTTTCCAATTTAATTTTAAAAATAAGGCATAGGAAAAAAAGCAACCTTTTGTTTTGTTACATTTCCAAAGAAGGAGCTGCCAATCCCGCAGCCCACCACAGCACACCATTTGATGTAACCTCCAGCTGAGCAGTTCCTGCAGAGGAACAGCTCTTGCGAAGCTGTGCCTGAGCCATTGGTACTAATGACAATACCTGGAATAGTGGCAGATGCCTCTCAAAACTCCATTTGTAGAAAATGCATTTGTGGCCAAACAGTTTTCTCTGTCAGGGGATAAGTGATCCCTCCTACAAAGCAAAGGCATTGTAAGGAAAGCAGCTGGATGCACATTTAAAGAAAATGCTGTGGGTGCCTGCAGGAACGATGTCTTACCAGGATTTATTGACACAAAGGGGCAGGAGATGTCCTCTTTCCAGACAGACATAGGTGCTATATGGGATCATGAGCCCTATAGCCATCCCCTCCTGCCCTTACGGCCATCATAATTTGCAAGTTAATTATAATCCCTTCCTGGCATGGAGAAGAAGTACAGTAAGGGGCAGGTAGTCTCTCTGCTCTGGTCTCTTCAACCTCTGGACATCTGTGATCCAGCTTTTGAGATCGAATTGAGATTGCAGAACTAGATACTGCAGGTCTTATTATATTTATATAAAAGCTGTTTTAATCGAAAGACTAGCCATTAAATTGCCAGTGTTCTTAAGCATGCTTCACCAATTTTTCCACTTTTAAGACTCAAGTAGACGATTTTTTTTAATGTTTTATAAATGATAAAAAATTCACATCAGATTTTAACAGAATTAAGCATACTTATTCAACACACATGGGGCCTCTGAAAAAAATGTTATTCAATTTAATAATTTTAATTTACATTGTATATGTACAAGAGCATTTCTTTCAACCCACAGGTTAACACCACAGAAAAAAAAAAAGGGAAAAAAACCCAACAAAGTACTGCGGTTAGCAGAGTGAAGAAACTCTTTAAACACTGTTGTCTGAAATAAAAGCAAGGCACTCTCCCTTAACACCTGATATATTCCTGAATTCTGCCTAGGCAAAGGCATGTTCACACTGAGAGAGCTCTAAGGAAAGTAGTCGATTTATTCTGCATTAACTCTTTCTTTTACCACTGTGACCTGTCACTGGCTGTACTCTAGGATGAATCTGTGTATTGAAGTTGACATGAAGGACAATTACACAGATGATGGGATTTGGGAGAGTATCACAGTTAAGACTATCTATGGAAGACTGGAGGACACCAGCTACATGAAATCTCACACGGAGCTCTAGACCTGCTACCTCCCACTCACATCCCACTTAATAAATAAACCTTGCTCAACAAAAATCCAATTTACTGTACTATGCTGATTCACCTGAAAAGTCTTTGTTAGGGCCCACTTGCAAGAAGTGCCTGCAAGCCCTCATCTGGTTGGTGCTCAGCACCTGGCAGGATTTGTCCCTAGATAAAAGTCATTTTTCAAGGGACCTTGTGTCTTACACAAGGAGACAAAAGTAAACATACTTTTGGATTTTCTGTCTGTATGTTTTTGTATGCGCACACGTGTATGAATGTGTATATATATATATACGTATATATATATATTTAGTATATACAAAAGCAAATTCAGTCAAAATATATTTGTCTTGCTGGTCAGGCTTGTTACAGCAACCTACAAGAAACATTAGCTTCTCTGATATTTACTTATGCTATTATGCTTGCACATAAGCTTAAAAGTCAATACAAAAAGCAATACTTTTCCAAATATTATCTGCAGGTAAACCGGAAATATTAACTATAGTGATTAGAAGTCTGTTTCCCTATTGACACTACTATAAATCTTGATATAAGAATAATTTTCTCATAAAAGCACATCCAAACATAGTAAGTGATAAAATACCAGATTACTATTTGAAAACCATACAGTGACTTGATATCTGGGTTATCCTTTGCAGCAATTAGGCAATTCATTTGGCATCTGTTTGATTGTATAATTTAATTTCCATATAAACAGCATAGTTTAAAAAAAGACAAAAGCTAGAATGTTTAAAGCTAACAAAAGATACAGTGACATAAGGTTGACATTCAAAAATTTCCTTAGCAAAATGACCAACAAAATTTTGACTTAATACAGTGCATATAAAGTTTTTTTAGAACTAAACTTTTTAAATATTATTTGAATTTAGCAAAACATGAGCAAGATTTTAATATCAAAGTGCTAAACAGTACTGCCTTAGAAGTCACTGCAAATAAACTGTAAAATAACTCTGCTTGTGATTTGACAGATATTTTATATACAAATGGTTAATAAAAAGACACGCGCGCACACACACGCACACATATATAGTTATATACATATATATATACACACATTATATATATGTATATAGTTTTCCAACTGGTGTATCTGAGTCAGTGTGAACACCCCATTTAGTTATCATGTGTAACAGGGCTCCCATGAGCTGGCAGTCATTGCAATAAATACAGGCAAAGCCATTACAATATACCATGCATACAAACATTTATACAAATAAAGACACTATGCAACAAATTATTTCATATTAATATGGCATCAACAGTATAAACATACAAAAAGGAGTACGAACACGGAATGTTTAAACGCAGCTCACTATAACCTTCCTAGCACTTACATTCATACTATTTTACAAGACTTGCTTGTTCTTGAAGACCATCTTCTGTCCATTTACTAACTAGCCACTTAGGTTAGAAGTCCAAAACTGAACTATCCCTGATGCTGACCCTGTATGCTCCAATCATTACTTACTCGGATTTCCTTAGCTAAGGAACAACTGAGCCACAATTGCTCCCGTGTCTTCCACATACATTTGTCAATAGTCGCGCTACATGGAATCAAGTTTGGAAAACTCTGTCAGGTAAGTTAGTGCATGTAATTTTCTCACTCAATTTCTTCTGTTTGTTTTCGTAGTAAAATAAATTAGTTAATAAACAAGACTTAGTAAGACAGCACTTTAAAAAATTGCACTTGAACATGGGAGCTAACAGCCATTGTCATTTTGCTATATTTGATTTGTATGAAATGTTCAATTGAATGTACTTTGCTAAAAAAGTGAATTTTTGTTTAGATTGTGCTGATGTATGTGCCCTTGATGCAGGAAGTATGCTAAAGGTATCCTCACAAAACACATACCACCCTGGCAAACAACTATTTGCTGTTCTTGTTTTCAAACACAGCTTCTACAATTTTATTCCTCATATATCCATGAGGTGTTAAACAACAGATTTAAAACAGTCATGTTAACCTTTTACTGCTGCTGGGATAGCATTGTCCAAAAGTGCCATATTAGCCATTTAAAAAACCCAAATCACACAAAAGAAAACAAAGAACACAACCCCAAACCAGTAAGCCAGTAAGTTTCAGGCCTCAGGTTGTAAGGACAAAGCGCCAGAAAAGACCTCATTTTAGACTTGGAGCTGCTTTTCTGTTAAGTGAGGGCAGAAATGTTAGCTGTAAGTCACGTTCCATTTGCCTGCTCTGGTGGGCATTTGCCTTTCAGGAGGGTGGTTTGACTCAGAAGGGTAAGGTGTCCAGAAACAGCCTGTCAATAATGGAAGGGGCTGGCACCAAATCTTCCAGTTTCAGGTAAAAGATGCGCTGCAGTCCCAGTGTGCAGAGAGAACGCAAGTCAGCCAGAACACCCAGCACCTTCGGCTCTGCAGACTCAATCGGTTGTCCTTTGTTTTGGCAACTGAAAGTTAAGTGATCTTTCAAACTGCTTGTGATCTTGTTGCATAGCTCTTCCACTTTCTTTGGTTCTTTTAATCCATGTCGTTCTGCAAAGCCAGAGAAAAGACATACATCAGTGTATCTACCATGAACTGAAAGAAATCATTTTCTTTGGTATAAGCCAAATCCATACTCTGGCACTCAAAGCAAAAAATGCTTTGAAAGTGTAAAATTTCTCAGAGCTGTTGGGGTTATACAATGTCAGTAAACCTTTCTGCCACAAAAAATAAGAGATGGCAATCCCCTTTTCTCTTTAGCTGCTAAAACCAGCATCAGAGATGCTCGATTATGATTGAAATTCTAGTACAAAGAGCCCGAGCATCCTGCGTATCTCACATAATTTTCATGATATGAGACAGAATTAATTGGGTGATTTTCCAGCAAAACTATCACAGGAGGTGTTTTGGAGATTTCCGTGCTTCCCCACCAGTTGTGAATGCTCAATAACTATGGCAACCATTATTTATTCAGTGAATTCAAGTGGCGATCGATATCCTTAGCCAGCTCCATCAGCGCTGGGCCTAGAATTCCACCAGGAATTTGCAGACACTCTTATAAGAAACTAAAGGCACCTGACCACTCTTTGTTATTTTGAGCAGCTGCTGCTTTTTAGTTTATCCATCTTTAAAAGGTCTAAGATAAAAGAAGCCTGGAAGTTAACTATTCTGCTTTGAGTGAGCAATGCCTAAAGTGAGAAGGGAGCTGGTTATCCATTGCCGATACCTCGGCATTCCTTAAAGGACAGGGAGCTGGGGTCTGACCCCTTTCAAAAAGCCTTTCAAAATGCTACAACCTTGTTAATCGCATCCACAGTTCTTTAAGCATAAGCAGAATGAACCAGATTTGTGATTCATTAAAAGCAGTCTCTTTACTGGTATATGAAGAAAGAAAATTTTGTGCTGTTTGCTATCAAGATTTAGTGGATAAATTCATATAACATTTCAGAACAAATAATTTTGTGATGTTTTGATTTGCCTTTGCCTTTGAAATTCACAGATAAGGAAAAACTCGCTTAACAGCCACATCATTATCATTTACACATTAAACAGAATAATACTGGGTAGGGCAGTGTAAGAAAATACAGGTTAAATTAATTTTAACCAATTAGACACAAAAGCAGTGACAGCAGAGGACGAGGTGTGACTAATTGTGGTAGTTCTCATGTTTGATGCGTTTGAAGTTACCTGCCTTCCCTGGCACTCTGCCCCATCCCTGACAGCCACGTGCCATATTCTGCCCATCGCCCCCAAGTCTTGTTCCTCTACTCTGGGAGGAGGGCGTGATAGATACTTTCTCTGTCCATCCCCTAGTGAGCAGTGGAAAGAGTACAGTTTTCTCTACTTCCAGCAGCAGGCATAATGTCTGTGCAAGGCGCCGTGGTGCCTTGCCCAGGCACGTGTATATAAGGTCCTTGCTGCCTCCCTTTACCTCCTGCTTTGGCTAGATGTTCTTGAAGAACCAATAAAACAGATGGGATTCAATGAAAGCAGTCGGAAATGTAAAGGTCTGATTTTCCGCTGATATTCACCCATTTTACACTTTTTTCAACTTTATTTACTTAGGCAGAGCTAGCTCCTGAAGAACACTAGTTTGGGATCAGAATCAGAGATGTGAAGCCATGGACATCTCTAGTCAGAAGCTACCGTGCTCTAGCATTTAAGTACCACCAATCTGCCCTGTTGCTTCAGAGCAACACTCATCCAAGCAGTAACATCTGCTTCAGACATCTTTTTCACCTTGCAGGAATTAAAAACCCTAGGTATTCTAAATGCCTTGTTTACATTAAAACACGAGAAGTCAATGAATATTTAAAGCCTTTCCAGTAAATGGTGTATAGTCTAATTATGTAAGTCTTAACTATACAGGTCACTGAGAGTAAATACTTAGGCAGATTCTGCCATTAAAAATCTTGGCAGATAAATATTTTATACAGATTTTAAAAGCTGTATGTTCTTTTTTAACCACTAGCCCACTGAGAGAATCTGCAGGACATTAAATTAATCTTGCAGTCTTTGAAGAGTTCCCATCTTTTAATCTGTTTTAAGGTTGTCTCCTGGCTGTGTAAGTGAAGGTATCTTTATAGATCTAGGGAGCAGAAATACTAGAATGGATCCAAAAGCTTACTACAAATTAGCAGAGCACATTTTTTAAATCAATGCCTCAGTAGGTGTGTGCTTTGCTGCAGAGTAGGGAAAACTATCTCTGGCTCTGGAGCACACAGCTACATTGTTAAACTTCCAGTCAGAACTAAGCAGTCTTTGTCTCACACTAACAAGTTCAGAAAGTTTCATGAACAAATCGTGTCTTTGGTGGCTAGCCATAAAACATATCGATGCAAAATACAATACATGCACAGATTATAATACTAGTAGCTTTACTTTAAATAATAAAATCATGGAAAATTCAGAATTAATAGATAGTCTGTCCTTAAGTCTTTCTCCAGTGCTACAATATTAAAATAGTCTCTGATAAACCAGCTGTCCTCTCCTGCTTGCATTTCCATACAATGGAAAATTGTAGCGAATCTCTTCAAAGGTAATTTCTCATGCCTGGAACTGCCTCACTGGAAGAAGGGCTTTTCCGGTTTCAATCCCTAAGTCATTCCTTGTGGATCCATAGAAAGTCAAAGCCACCTATGTGGAAGCCCTTTTGCTAGTAAAGGGCACTGCATGCACTGGCCATTTAGTCTAATTTTCTCAAAGATTTAAATTTAATATTTAGGGTTCAAATAGTAGGAACCTCATTTTCTTGCCTTTCCCACACAATTGGTCTCATTTGGGCAAAGAAAAACCCACAGCCTTTCTCACTCAACCTTAAACCTTAAGCCTAAACACGAGGCACCTGTGGTAAGCATGTGCACGAGCGCTCAAGCTGATGGCCTCTAATAATTTGCTGTCTTCCACAGGATGTTCTTATCCACCGCCAGGATTTATCCCAAGAAGGACAGCTAGTCAAAACCAATAGATTTTCTCTAACTGATTGAGAAGGTGTGTAAATATTATTGTTTTCAGACTTTCTTATAATGATAATTAAAAAGGCACCAGGTAAAGTGAATATAGGATTTCTCAGCCTTGTGTTTTAGGATACCATTGATTTTTGCAAGAAAAATGGTGATCTAGAGTGAAGATGTTCTCCATAAGCCTGTCAAAATGATTCATTAGAAGTCTTGCCTCTAAAGCTCTGCAAACTTAGCCGCTGATCCTGGCAAAATGAATGCAGCAAGTTTTTTACACCTTTCTCCTTTTCCCAGGAATCTCAATGCAATTCTAAGCTATACTTACACTGATCAGCAACCACTTGATAGGAAGAAAGTAAAAGAGCAGGAAAAACTGTCACCAGGTGTGCTAGCCCTTTTTTCCCTAATCCCTAACATGGGATAGATCGTGTCAGGGCTATGTAGACTGAGTGCTGCCTTTATGAGAAATACCTCTCAAAGAGTGCAAGTATTTCAAAGACCCTGAGCATCTCAAAGACCCTTGAGCTCTGGACTCTGTATCAGGGGTAGCCACTTTTAGCCTTAATTCATTGTGAGGTGTCAATCCAATCAGAAAAAAACCAGACTTGTGTTGCAGACTAAAAATAGGTCTCGTTTGTCTCGGTTTCAATATAGTTATCTGATTTTCTCTTCCCCCTTCACAATCCTCTTCCCCTTCTATAACTCAAATAAACGTGAGGCTTGGTCGCCTATAGCCTTCTGCTTGTCTTGTGCACACCCTGTTATACTGCAGGGATTGCAGAGACTGCAATTCAGCAGATCCAGGAGTCTCCTTTCCTATTGCATTGTGGCCCATATTCACCCTGACTAACCTTCAGGCACTTCACAAGGGTGCCCAAGCTAGAAGCATGGACTTCTCAAGCTCCTTCTAACATCAGTGGAAGGATGGGAATTTTTGGAAGATGATCATGATTTTAGATCGGTAAATGATATTCTGAAGGTGCCCTATATTCTCCATAAGCTGGGCAAGGTACCAAAAGTCAAATGAGCTGAATGACCACAGCAAACATCACTGTTTGCTCCCTCCTTTAAGAAAGCCACAATGTAGCACAGAAGCCACCACTTGCTGTGGGAGGGAAGACTTCTTGCCTTAGCAAAAGGGTGGGAGAGGAGAAGGAGGAGTGAGTACTTCACTTCGATGCTGACAATATTTCCCTCAGTAAAGTGGCGGGGGGAAGACAGACAATGCAATCTGGAGGGCTGGTATTTTTTTTCTTATACTTTCCTATACTCCTCCAGTCTGTCACCTGCTTGCATGTAGACCCAGCACACGAAACACCCACTCCAGAGGATCCTGGCAACAGGACTGAAGGATATCTGCTGCTGAAGAGTAGGTGAGCCTCCCTTCCATAGGGAAGTTGGACAAATTCATCTTCAGAAGGGAAGTGCAGCAGCCAGACACTTTTTAGCCAGACCAGACTCCTTACTATTTCTTAGTATGACTGATGGTGCTAAAACTCGTGTTTGTAAACTGGAACAGAAAGCCCAACAGCAGGAAAACAAACACAAACTCATAATTAATTGAAACCTCACAATATTCTTCAGTGTTCCGGTACCAGTCTAACAAAACATTAAAACTGTGAATAAGCCCAATATATACAGTGGCTCTGGGCTGGTCTGTAATACACTTAAAATAAAACACATGCCAGAAGAGCCTGGCTGAATGAGGGCTAGAATGCTCTGTGCTCAGCAGCATCCCACTGAGAGTGTCAAGTGGGCAAAACAATAATATTTTGATGTGGATAGAGAAAGGAAGAGGCAGAGAGGAAAAGAGAAATGACAAGAGGGAGAGAGAGAAAAAAATACTAGCAGTTTTAGAGCAGGCAGAACTTTGAGGCTAGATGAGAGTGTGCCCTTGAGATGATCTGCATTGGAGTCTCAATGTTTATATTTTGCCACCGTTAGAAAAAAAAATAATGCAGAGCATTATAAACAGTCATTTGGGATGTTAAGGAAGCATTTTCAAGAACAGGCTGAGCTAAAAGCTGGTCTACTCTGCAAAGGTTCATCATCAACATTATCCAGTTCAGCACAAAGTGTTTGTGCAACAACACTTACGATCCATGCAACACTAAACTAACAGGAATCGCCCATGTGGAACAAAG
This sequence comes from Cuculus canorus, assembly GCF_017976375.1. Taxonomy (NCBI): domain Eukaryota; kingdom Metazoa; phylum Chordata; class Aves; order Cuculiformes; family Cuculidae; genus Cuculus; species Cuculus canorus. The sequence continues at coordinate 64,472,414 of NC_071402.1, read as the reverse complement.
GACAGAACTTATCCCAAGACGACCAGCATTTTATTTTCATGTTGGCGCTCTTCTTTAGCTCATTAGACCCCCACATCCCAACAGAGTGAGGGATCCAAAGAAAAGAACAGGACAGAACTCATTTCTTGCTTTCATGGGGATGTGGGATGAGTGTCATGTGTTGTTTCCTAACTATTTTCTTCTGGCTGATGCTTAGAGCACCGCTGATGTGCTCTGGAGGAAGTTGTGTCCAGCCCCTCTTAACCAACTGAAGGAAGTAAAAAAAGAGAAGAGAGACAGAGAGAGGAAGATCCTAAAGGAGTACCTTAAAGAAAAAAAAAGACGTGTTCGGGCAATGCAGAGTTTAAAGTTAACTGTTTGCAAGCCACCCACAATAAACCAAACAACACTTTTATTCTGGATGCTTTTTCAAGCTGATGTCCTATCCAAAATGACTTGAAAATTCAGCAGCAACCCAACATGATGGTTTTCCTTCTAGAAAACACACTGCTAATTCCCAGGAAACATAAAATAAACAGAAAAAGCACAAATATATGGACTTCCTCATGGATTGTACAAAGCAAAATATTACAATATCTTTTCCTGTTTATTTTATGTCATGTGTACCTTTAGTGTTACTCAAAGCAAGCAATGAATTATCAAGTATTGTGATACCTACTGAGTCTCCTGTCCTTCTCTTCAAAATTACTAAAGAGAACGAATAGTTACATATGCCTATAACCACGCATCCTATGCTGGGTTCTGCAGCTGTGGTTGAAATAGGACATGGAACTCTGCAACTTCAAACAAGTCAGCAGGGTTAGTTAGAGGGCACTGAAACTACTGGGGTTATTGCTGGAAGCTGACTTGACATTGCCAAAATGAGAGAACAGCCTTCAGTATCTTGGGACAATGGGAACGGAATGTATTTTAGTCTCCAACACTAATTTTTACATTTATTCCTTCTTCCTTCACTGGGAGAGAGACCTTAGTTCTCCCTGTCACTCTCGCAGCACAGACAGAGAACACGTGAAAGAGAGTAACAACTTCTTGCTCTTCTGCTTCAGCAATACTGCCAATGGCTCGTATGCAAGAAGCCTATGGAGCACGCTCATGAAATCAAGAAGAACAAACAGGTTGTTATTCCCAGGATTTTTTTTTTTTTTTGTCCCAAAGAGACAATTCTTGAATTTGGTGCTACCTAACATGCCATATACACAGCATTAAAACAATCTATAACTATTAGAGAACACTAGGTTGGTTTTTTTTTTGACCATAAAGTCATGCAAAGTTGACAAATGCAAAATAAGAACTGGAGCAATTTGTGCAATAATGAAGCAAATTTTGTTGGAGTCAGCATTTCAGCTTTGCAGTATTGCTAATAAAAGCAAACAGCTAGATTCACGAAACAGAGCTTTCCCGCTCCTTCTGCTCCTGCAACGACATGGATAACCATCTGGGACATGGGAGATTCATGGTCAGATTCTCTTCCTGTTGGAATCAGACCAGAGACTGGACCTTGGGTGTCCCTCTGAGCACTGGCTTGTCCCCAGATTATCATACACAACAGCCATCCTGCAGCTATATGTCAAATAGCCTCAACACAAAAAAACAGTGATACTCAATAGTCAGATATCCTATGTTCCTGGAAAAGGTCACTCTCTCTTGCTCTGACTCACAAAAAAAGGCTTGAATAAGGGTTTGTTAAATACCCATTGCCTCCAACAGTCCACTTCAGGAGACAAGAATACCTTCTCCAGAGACAAAGAGCGGCACCTAAAACATCCACCTAAACCTTAGCCAAGTCTCAAAACGATGCTTAAAATTGCTCAACAGACTTCCGATTTCCAAAATTTATCTTTATTATTTTTGCTCTTTTGGTGGCAATAGCTGAAAACCAGCACATGGTTTGTCATGCTCAAACTGTAGGGATAAGACAAGAAGCCATTTCTCATGGGATGCCATGTGAGAAGCAAATCTCAGGGCTTTGCTGAATATAAAATGTCAATACACTATCACTGAGAAAGTCTCAAAAGAATCCTGCCCATCAGCATTTTGTGCTGTGGTGCTGTCTTAGCCATAATTACCTGATTTCCTCTTCCATTTTTTTTTAATACTGTTCAGCATTATACAATTCTATCCATTTTCAGGTGACCAGATTTCTGGCAGAGGTCCCTAAGTTAGCTAGCTGCCCCTGGAGATCTGAAACCTGTGAATATAAATTACTAGACACAAGAGCTTCGGTCTAATTTAGATCGCGTGAAAGAGTACTCTGTCCTTAAGGCCAAATTAGCACAGATATACTGGCCTCATGAAATAAAAGAAGCAGAAAACGACAGTAATTTTAAGCACTGTGTCATACAGGTGAGCAAATCAAGAAAAGTTTGACAAATACAGAAAATCTTAAAGCTTTCATGGACAGAAACACTGTTCTTTTAAGGGCAACACTTACTTTCATTTGTTTAGAAACTTTGGGAAGACTAGCACAATGTAACCAACTCCCGGAAGGATTATTATCAGGGAAAGGAAGAAATGCGGGGCATTATCAACTCAAAGCTATTTCTATTAAGTAACTCGGGGTGACCTGAGCCAGCCACTGGACAACTTTGACTCTTTATATCAAACGCAAGTAAACCCTGTCTAACTGAACAAAGAATTATCATTATAAATCAGAGCATGGGTTTGTAAGGAGAATAACTTTTCTTCCTATACAATAACTTTTTCTATATTCACTTAGAGAGCTTGCTGGGGTTCCTGTCCACTGACCTGCATCCCATCCTCTCAGTCTGCGGGAAAATAATCAAGAACAAGCTATCTGTGTCTATCTGAAAAGTACATATCTAATATATAGTAAATAATCTAAATCAACCATCTGTGCTCTGTATAGATGAGCATATATGCCTGTATGTAAATATATACGGAGAGAGAGAGAGAGAGAGACACAGCACCTGTCCTTGATTTATAGATATTTAAATGCACATTAATACATATATACATCGTATATGTATATACGTATGTATATACGTACACATATATATGTATTTGTAATAATTATGCATATACACATGTCAGTGGATATTTATATACAGGAGTAAAAAATATAAGTAGGAAATGTTATGTGTCACTTTAACATCTCACACATTTTGAAAATTTTTCATACAGAACAAAGCAACTCCAATGAGCTATTCTGCACTTGAGCGTTTTATGAAAGAAACTAGAATCTGGACCTTAAAATACCCTTTCCAACTGCAGAAAAAATGAATAGAAATAAAGAAACGGAAAATACTTTTCTTAATAAACAAAGATTTATACATATACACTAAGCTTTCACCAAAATGCAGGAAGAAAGCATATGGTGCAAACTCTGAAGACAAAATGTTGGCCCCATACATTGGCCCCCACGTCAGTGGGAATTGGCCAATTTTAGTTTTTATATTTGCCATTGAGCATTTTATTTCAGTGTTTCCCTAGCATCATTTCGTCTTAGATAAAATGAAGTACGCAGCTGATGTTGTTGAGGCCACTGCCTGCAAACTGGTGAATGCCTGAAACACAGAAGGAAATCAATATCCATCTCAGTGGAGCTTATAGCATCCCTGGGAAGATCCAGCTCAAGGCACGCTGAAGCCCTGTCTCACACTGACAACACAGTTGTCCCTTTATACTACCAGCTCTTCTGAAATGAATGCGAGGCTCTCTGTAGAGATGACTGCTGGTCTGACTTCTGCTGTATGGCTGTCAGACATCCTTACTCCCCACCCTTCCTGCTCCCATCAGCCACGCCTCTTCAATGGCAAGAAGCCCAAGGTATGCACTGTGTACTTGAAGGGGCTTTATTGTTTCAGGAATGAGAAAATTATACTTTATAAGGTTATGATCCCCATTGTGTACATACTGGCCAGATTTGGCAGATTCTGACATCAGTTTCTTGCTGTTCACCCCAGCAGGCAGAAGGGGTGATACAGTCACATACACACCCAAAAGCTTCTGTAAAACTGCAGTAGAGGATTTTTTTTCTTACTATTCTGCAATTTTCTCTCTCAAAAAAGCAATACACAGAATACCCGTAGCACCTTGGCTACCAAAAGCAGCCTGCCTGCACTTGGGAAGCACTCTTTCTGGTCTAGCTATCTTGCTGATTAGCTATATTAGCTGTACAGATTCTAGCTCTCAAGCCACCTTGATATTAGCATTTCTACACAGAAGACCTAGTTCTAGTCATTTCATCAGGCTTTTCTGGAAATTCTGTAAGTATTCTGAACATTTCTGTAGAAGCTACACAATCTGCTTGGAAGTGGTTTGCTTTTTAGAGGCTGTTCCAAGAAAACAATGGCAACGTGAAGAAACAGAGTTAGATTACATTTTAATAGGGGTATCCGACAGCCTAATGTTTGCCCAAAATTTCACTGTGGTCATTTCGGTGCTTAAAAAAATCATACTCACTTTCCTGTGAATATAGCTAAGTTAATGGAAATTGCTAGAATCCACATTAAATCAAAGCACGAGATTCCAAAGCTTTCTATTACCAAAGGAGCACTTACCTGTAATCATAGTTAGAGCTGATAAACTTGCTAAGGCTGGGATATCAAGGTTAAGGCTCTTTAAGTTTAAGGAAAAGTCTTTAATAGAGTCGAGCCACTCCCCAAATCCACGAAGGCACTGAAGTCTATGAAGCACGAGTCCATTGCAGAATACAAACTTATCCTCAGCAGTATCAGACCTCAAATAAAAATAATTGAAAAAATTATAAATGTGTCTTCTACTGTACAGCAAAATGAATAACCCGTATTGAAGTGTCTGTCATTTAAAATCCAAGGCATATTATCCTGAGACATATGTGGGCATTCACGTTTGACAATATGCTTCTCCCTTGGGGCCAAAGTACAATAAACAAGCTTCTATGATTGCTTACTTGGTAGAGTTATAAGCCTGAGGTTAGCTGTAGCATGTGGTGTAGACTGTCTAATTAGTTAAGATTTTGGTCCTGCCCAAAGGCATAAACAGAGAAGACATTTTACATTAAATACTGTTACGTTTGAACCAAAGGAATACTAAGTGAGTGCATTTTGAAATACAAAACTAACAAAAATTAGAGAAAGAAGCTCTCAGCATTTACTTAGTCTCATCTGCATTTTCTGTAAAAATCGATAAGGAAAAAACAATGGAAAATCCACACAATAATGCACCACAATACACATAATATCATAAACCCTTTTATAGGAAAACCTGTATGTAAGAGAGATATTACAGCCAAGCTCTCCTCTCCTTCCTTTCCCCATTGCCAATATCCCTGTTAGAAAAACACACGCAAAGCTCATTTTCAACCTAAAGAAACAAGGACATAATTCAAATCACCAGTTTGGAATTTCTCCAGTCCCTGAAAGTGTTTTTGGTAAAGCGTCTTAACTAGTGTCAGACTGACAAATAGCACCTCACTCTACTAAATGACTTGGTATTAAGAAGAAAAACAATCTGAAAAAGATTTTAAAGCTTCTTCATCCCTTTCAAAAACCAATGACAAAGTTGTGCATGCACAAAAGCAGGGGGAAAAGAAAAAAGCTTTCATACTGAAGGTGCTTTTTGATAGCTTTTGCTGTTCAGTATGGAGGAAACTTGCTCAAATATTATCTGGGGATCAATTTTGATTACTATGGAAGACAAGGATGGGGTATATAAAATAAAAAGAAGCACACTAGTGAGACCTATGCTCTCTTTTTAAACCTCTTAACTTTCCTGTTGTGTAAGACAAATTAAACAGCATATCCTTTTGATGCAGACACTGCTGATGTTTTGTGGGTTTTTTTGGTACAACTGACAATGTTCAAAGACAGCGCCATATTCATTCCTTAAAAATACTTAGATGGATGATTTTTCACATCAGCTGAAGAGGAAATGAAAAAAATAGTTACCTGATGGAGAGTCTTAGTACAAACAGCTCCAAAAAAGCTGATTCTATGAGTAATGTCTGATCTTCTTTTGGGAGGTCAGTAAATCCTGGGATTTTTTCTGCCCAGCCTCTAGTTATGTCAATGGAGGCAGTCAGAAGATTATAGAACTGTTGTACATGTTCTGCATCTGTGCCTGCAGCAGCCTGATCAGTGGAACAGTACTAAAATGAAAGCCACAGAAAGCAACGTTACATGCATTTAAGGGCATTCTGTGAAACATACGACATGACTTGCCCGACAACATTTCCTTCTGTGGCAAAGCTGGTATTATTATCAAAGGCATAATAAGTAGGTTTACATCTATGTACCTATTTGGCTACCTACAGGCATTTTGCTATTCAGATGTATATTGCAAAATGATTTCTTTATGTTTAGAAAGAATTTAAAATTTATAACTAAAATATAATACTTATCACATTTTACAAGTACCTATATGCTATTAGTAAACAGAAACAGAAAACTGGTGGGTAGGATAATTTCCATCACAATAGAAGAGGAATACTATTTAACTTAGAACAATTAAACACTTTTCCCATTGATGAATTTGTCTCAGTATGTCCAAAATGCAGATTTCTTCCAAAACCTCTCAAACTGCATTTTATCTGACAGTGATAGAGACATGTAAGATAAATCATGTTTTATCTGACACATGCAGCATTGCCTCATTTGAATACAGAATTGGTTCAAAGTAAAACAGCTGCCCCATATCACCTCTTATCCTTCAAATAGAAATATTTAAGTTTCAGGGGAACCTATTATCCTGCTTATGCGGCCATAACTCTTCCAGACAACCATTCGACAGGCTCAGCTTGCTCAGTTTCCCTGTCACCCTCTGACAGCTCCCTCCCTGCTGTCTTCTTCTTCCTCACCAGTGGATCCCTGTCTCTCCCGTGACACTGCTCTCTCTCTCTTAGCAGAAAATACAACAGGAGTTTTTCTGGCTTGGTCTGATTCTGGACTTGGAAAATGCTGCTGGTCTTCTGAGCAGGAACTGAATGATTTGGGATTTATGGTAATAACAACCTTGCCATAAGGCATGTGGTGGGTTATTTCTGGGAGAGACTTCATACCCACTCTGTCTCTGGGACTCAGCCAAGGGAAGGTTGAGGTGGTCTCTATGGCTGAAAGAAGCATGCATGCCCTTTGGTAACAACTTTCCAGAGGCAGTTAGGGCTTGAGTCCAGCAACCTAAAGGTCTCCCTAGAAACTCCCCAAGCCAGAGTGGCGGCAGACTCACACCTCTTTCCTGGCAGCCTGGGCAGACCTTACTACAGGTGTTCGACTTGAGCTGCAGATATGACCTGCAATACAAAAGTCACATCTGCGCAGGAAAGAAAGAGGGGGCAGCAAGCAGAATTTCTTGGATAGGGGTCCCATCCTCTGTCTGTCTTCGTTGGAGCTGATTGCTGGTGGTAGGTAAGGGATGAAGGACACAGTGTCAGACTGACTAATTGACTGGAGAACCACAGCAATCCCGGAGACCTCTGGCTGTATCCGGGGTACTGGTGCTAGCTCTGAATGACTTTGTTCTGCTGACTCAACACTAACTCCCCAAGTTTCTCATGGAAAGCTCCAGCTCATATCCCTAGCCAGCTAGGGAAACACGTGTGATCCGTCTTACAAAGTTCATGTGGAGACAAATTCTGCCCCCGCAGAAGGATCCTGTGACAGTGAGGCTGGTAGAGGCCAAACTACAGAGAGGGTGGGTGGAGAGCAGCAGTGGAAAAATCTGTATGCTACAGCAATTATGTGTTAAGTCCCCATATGAATGGAGCAGTTCAGGATGCTCAAGCAGCATGATCTAACTACTCCTGGCACTGGACTGCTGCAAGAGGCACTGGGTAGGAAAAGATCATATGCTTTTTCAAAGACCTTGCATGTTCTGGACCCTCTTAAAATGAAGCTGTGGAGCAAGCCAAGATAGTGTCTGTCTTGACTCTGGGAGATGTGCTCTGCTGCGTAGGGGCAGACCTATGACTCCTTCTTTCTACCTGGGGAAACCAAACAGACTGATGGAAACTCCTGCCTCACCACAGGTACCGTTAAGGCAAGGTATATTCTTCATCCTTCGAGCAGTGAAGAGGAAGGAATAGAAAAGGAAAAGAAAAAGGTACCACCCTAAGTTCATTCTAAATATAACTCATCACAAGTCAGCGTAATTATGACAGGTATTAATTTGTTCCCCATGTTTATAAAACATTCCCTTGGCAAAAGCAATGCAAAGTTTTAACGTTTTCTAACAAAGCCGAATGCTGCATTAAGTCATATAACTATGAATGCTACTGTTCAGTATACCCCACATGGGACACTTAATCAAACTCAATACATCTAAAAGACTTGTATTCTGTATTTGCTGTTACAGTTTAGCCCATGAGACCATTTTTAGAAGAAAGGTAAACAATTATATGGAATTGTATTTTTAGCTGCTATAATATGTCACTACTTGCTACAAAGATTTAGCACTTACAAAGAATAGCTTAAATAAAATTTTATTTACTTGTAACAGACCTATGAGTATATAAGTAACCATAAACACTATGTATGGTTCTGTTCTACACATGAAAATACGTGGGGTTTTCCATGATTATTTCGTTGAGAAGAGGTGATACTAGACCTAACTCCTGACCAAGACAGCTGGTAAGCCCCCATGATCAGGAGACCGTGGTACAGAAGAGCTCTGATTTGCGTTTCTCAACCTGCGCTGTGCAAACCGGAGGCATGCCAGGAGAAAGCCAGAAGACAAAGCTCTGCTTTACTCCCTTCATCAGAGCTCCTTTGAGAATTAAATGAAAACTGACTGTTACTTGAGGAGAGGGGTGCACGTGTAGCAAGCAACATTAACTAGTACAGTATATCTGAAGAGAGTCACGAAGTCTGATGTCGGGGAGCCTGATGGCATGACCTAGCTCTACCCTTCTCATGCTTTCATCAGACCTTCAACTGCTACAGTTTACAGTAACTTCTCTGCACAGAGGAGAAGCTACGGGGACATGATTTAGCAGTAAACAGGTACAGTTGAAGTTGATGATCTCTAAGGTCTTTTCCAACCTTACAATTCTATGATTCAATGCTTGTTTTTCAAAAACTCGTGACATTTGCTTAATTTTTGGCTGGGGAAGTGTGTGTCGGGAATTATCAGCTGAATGCTGTACTCTCCCTCCAAAAAGGCAACCCTTCTATTTAAGTTTGTGGATATTCCAGAAGGAGACAGCCGGCAAGGCATAGGGTCTGCTTCTCATCTCACTTACTTAGAAGCATAAACTCATGGAATTGTACCAGTAAAACAGGTGTAAGACCGGACTGCAGCCCTTGGCCTTTAAGGAGTTCGTAAACCAAATTCTCTTCCTAGGAATTGCTTTTGGAAACCAAGTACCTAAATATACCATTGCCATGAACTGGTAAGTTAAAACCAGTACTAAAATGAAAAGTAGCCATGTTCTGAACAGAACTGAATCCAATCTGTTTTGGTTTATAATTCATAGCTTATGTAATTTATTTTTTGAGTTTGTTGTTTGGTTTTGGGCTTTTTTTTGTGTGTATTTTTTTTTTTGGCGGGAAGGGGTACACGTTCCTCTCTGAAACTCTTATCAGTACCTTCAAGATGGTCAAGATATTACAGCTTGTAAACATAAGACTGTGAAAAACATTAAGATCGTGATAAACATTAAGATCATGTCTGCACAAGTGTTAGGACTGACTGCAAAGCCAGGTTTCCAGATCAACTCATTTGTGGTGCATGGCAGGGTCACAGCCTAACCGAACGTGCCATAAATTAGTCTTTACAGGCATAGGATTATTCTTCAAATGGATTTTCTAGCATTACAGTGTGTTTACTGCATATTTCATTTAGTTAATCTCAGGTTTTGCAGAGCATTTGTTTCTCATCTCCCTTAACTTTTCGAAGTATAAAGTTTATAAAAAACATAAGAACCTATTGATTTCTCTTAGCATTTTTCTGCCATTTCAGTACTACTGAGCATAACAGACGATTATATATTATATTGTCAAGAAAAACCTGGATATTAATATGTCCTAACAGCAATCATACTTAATCTTTTAGCTACCAAGGCTAAATTAATTTATTGTCAATCATCTACTTCCTGTAATGTCCAACAGAATTGTTCAACAATTAGATCTATTTCATTACAAGAGAAGTAATTACTGCATGACAAAGAAAAAAGTAGAATAAAAATAGAGCTTTCATTCAGGTTTCTGTTTATGCAAAAGAATTTTATATCTATCCATAAATAAATACATAAGATTAGGTGCTGGGTTTTTTTGGTCTGGGCTATTAAATGCTTGTAATTCCGTGGAACCCAGCAGCTTTCTGTCAAAGGGCACACCTCAGTATTTGCAGAATGATCCCCCTGAGACATTCTGGGTAAGTTAAAATACGTGTAAATATGGCTTATGCATTCTCCTCCTAAAAGGCTAGCTAAAACACTGAACAGCTAGATTCTTAATAATAATTTGGAAAATTATATGATTGTATACTTACAGAGTAGCTTGAAGAAAAGATGTTACAGCATGTATAAAATGGCTAAATTATATAGTATGTAAGTATATTCTAAAACAGAATTACTGTTTTTTATAATCACAACCAAATATGTTTTAGTATTAAATATTTCTTAGCAACAAATGATAAATGTCCAACATATATGTTATCTAAGTACAACTGTATTTTATTACAGACTCAGATTTAATCATTTTTCATTAAAGAGAAGGAATTTGTTTTTCCTTAGCTGTATTTTTTTCTTTTCCAGTATTGACCAGCCTAAAAATGTGTTTAAGGGGCCATTTCAATGCAGTTTTTTAATAACTATATAACAGTTTTTTAAGCTTTCAAAATATTCCATGAAGATTTAAGTGGTGAATATGATACATGAAAGAACAAGGTTGCAAAAAGATATAATCTCTGTTAAAGTTTTGCTGAGATTACTTTTTAGAATTTTTATTTCAAAAGGTTTGGTTTACAAATGTGTATTTTACTGAAGAGATATTTTTACTAAGGTATCCAAAGCCAGACCCTGGTCCCATTTAAACAGAGGCAAAATTCCTACTTATTTCAATAGAAATGGCCCTATCCATCCAGTGTTACTTTATACAATGCTTATATCCAAATATTAGGGGAGTCCTATTAGATTTTAGCCTTCATAACCTGGAAATTAAGACACTGGACACATGAGCACTGTTCCTGAGTTTGGTAGATTAATCAGTCATATTGTAATTGCTAGTGGTTTGGCACAGCCTTTTGCAAAAAGAATGCTCTATTTATCCACACATTTTTACTTTCACTCACCCATGGAATATACTGCTGGTAACTTTGTGACTGAGATCCTCATGATGGCTACTTACTAATTTCTACTGTACCTTCTTTCAACTCATTGTCCACCTACCATAAAAAGACATGGCTGGCTGGACAAATTTCTACCCTTATCCAAATTTCACATTTAATTCCATTTTAGTAAACTGTCTGGTAAGTAGAAACGCAGTTCATGAACCATTTCTATGTAGAAAACAAAGAGGCAAAGAAAAGTGAGACATACTCTTGAATAGTCAAGCTCCCTGGGCGTGGAGTCGGTTAAAGCTCGTACAAGGGCGTTCATCATGCTGATGGGAGGAGAAGGCGGGGAGGGCTGAGAGGGTTCTTGCTGTAAGGGGCTCTTTGGTTTGGAAGGCAGCCGACCTCTTCTCCCTTTCAGGCTGTCGGTACGGACAACTAGGTGAAAAATAAAAGGGAATCAGTTGTGAAGATACCAGCAAACGACAGATGAGAATGAACACCTGCTTTTCTTATGGTGGCCAGCTCAGCAAAAATAAGAGCATTCTCCAGTTTCAGCACATGCTTTTGATGCCTTTTATTGCAAAAGAATACAAATGATACCAAAATTGTGTCGCAACTATGATTGTAAGCAGCAATGTAGCTGCTTGCTTAAAGCGCAGCTGTGTTCCTAGTGTTTACGCATTGTTTGCAGCACATCTATGTGCCCATGCATGTGTGTCCATGTGCACGCACACACACACAGACACTTTCTGCTGAAAGAAAACTGAATCTGAAATACAAGTTCTAATGTTCCTACTACCGGAGCAACTTTTAAATGGCAGAGTCATTCATTCAAATTAATTTTAGTTTTCTTGAAGCATCTGAAAATACATGGTTCTGCTATATAGGTTATATTATCCATTTTGGTAATTGCAGTGGGACTGCTCACACGGTATTACTCACATACTTAAATATTTGCAGAATTGGGACTAATGAGTTCATCCCGTTTCCATTTAAATTAATTGCAAATTTACAATCAGCTTTTGGGAACGAGACAAGATGCTATGTCAAAATGCACACAATCCAGTGCAGCCCCCCGGTGAGATAACAGGGGGAAGCCAACAGCATTATCGAGCAACGTTCAAAGTTAATAAAGGAGACATTTTGACCAGTGTCAAATTATCCTCTCGTGACCTTGTGGTTCTTGAACTCTGGGCTCTAAAGTCTAAATATGATAATATCAATGAAGCAAATCAATATATTATTACACAAATGCACATATTTTGCGGTAAGTTACAAATTTTGTCACTGTAAAATTCATTGTAAAGACACCCATGCCCTCCACCCCAAATTAATTAAATGTAATTTTCCAGTGTCTGGGATAATAATGGCAGTAGTCCTTACCTTCTTTAACCATGCCGACGCTGAGACACTTCTGAAACCGGCAGTACTGGCATCTGTTACGACGTCTCTTGTCCACTGGACAGTTTTTATTTGCCAGACAAACATATTTTGCATTTTTCTGAACTGTTCTCTGTGAAGATGCAACACAAAAATAGCAAACTGATCATTCCTAAAACAACTTAGAACCTGACAAAATGTGTTTTAATTACAACATGAAAAGCGACAGTGCAATTCATATAATTAGATAAAATTAATTTCCTAACACACTAGCCTCCAGGAAAAACAATTTTATTAGTGTTAGCTGCTGACAATGAAAATCATCTAGGATTGTTCTGAAGCAAGTCTCTGGAGACAGGCAACTTTGAATGATAAAATCATATCTGAAATTACCAGGTCATCGCATCTACCTTTGGGGATTAGATTATCTCCGCTTTTAATATCCCTTTGGGAACAATTTTCTACTTGGTTCATTCCCTTGATTATTGCTGACCTTATTAAAATAAAATCAAAATGATCTGCGATGTACTTCTTTTGCTATTGCTATTGTTAGTCAAATACCACAATAACTGGTTTGTTTAGATGTTAAAATAACCAGGGAAAAAAGCAAAAATACCAGAAACCTCTACAAAATATGTTCAGTTAAATATTCTGGGAAAGCTAACCTGACTTGGGAAAAAATAGACAGAATTATACTGTAGTAATATACATTTAATTAAACGTAAAATGATCTAAAAACTATACAATAAATTGAAAATTTGTAAAAACCTGGTAAGCCTTGGCAGAATGTAACAGATATTGATGCAAAAATGTATTATGTGTTTCCATACTTAAAATCAAAGACATGAATAAATAACACAGGACAAAAGAAGAGATATCAATAGGAAACACATCAGAACAGGAACAAATTTATCAGCTCAATATGCAATATTATATCTTTCACTGCAATAAAATAAACAGAAAATTGTTATTTCATAATTTGTGCTCCTTTTCAAATAACAGTCTCAATGCACTAAATATAAGAGAGGCAGCAAATATTGGTTATTGTGCTTTAGAGCTAAAAACTGTTTAATTCTGCAGAATAAGCTCTAAATACTGCTCCCAGTCAAGGATGTGCTATTGATTTCCACAGGGGCAGGACTGGGCCCCCAAAGAGCTGCCACTTCCAGGTTATTTGTGTTTCCTTTACTAATTATATTTGAATAACAAATGAGTTTTACAGGAGATGTGTATTTTACCATGCTGTCAAAGGATTATTATTAAGCAACATTAGCAGATCTGTGTACAATAAAACAAACGTTATAAGCCCTCCCCACCGACTACTTTTGGGCTATTTTCGTTCCCATCGTATCTCTTACCAGAACAGGAGCACGACTGGTATCTTTGCAGGAAGGAATATCCCAAATCAACACCAAATGTATCAAATCTTAAACCTGCTGCCCAGAACCATTGCCCTATAAGTCTGTCCCAAGTTCTCCACTTTTTAAAAGCTAATCCAGAAAATAATACTGGAATCTGAACTCAGTCTGTTGAAAGGAAATTATGAAGCACCCAAACCTAAGAGCAGAAAGAGGGTATTTAAATCTTAAAAACATAAGCACAAAGTTTCCACTGAGAAACTGCCGTGTGTAAGTTATTCATGCTGCTGTTCTGCTGCAAAACCTTCTCTGTTACAGAGCGGGTACCAGGACCCTCTGCCGTGCTTAAAGTCACTGCTCTGCAAAGCAGCTTTCCACTGGTGGTGACTCACTGGGCTCCTGAACTGGAGAGTAACCACAAGGCAGCAACCAAAGAAAATTAAAAGTGTTTGGGTTTGTTCCACATGTGAAACCAGTTTCCTCCTGGCACTGACCCTACAGCCCTCCTCACTCCAGCCGGCCCGGAGTTACAAATGGCACTGCTGATAGCAAGTACGTGGACTTTTACAATCTCTGGATTTCCTTCCTTATTTAAAATAAAGGTTTTATTGGAATGAGAGACTGAGCAAATCCCAAGTTGGATATATTCCAGGTACGTTTTGCTATGGAATAAATGCAGTTTATAGCCCCAAGAGGGGTGACCCCTGCTCCATTGAGAGATGCTGGCAGAGCCAGGATGTGGTTTGCCCAGCTCATCGCCAAGGCTCAGACGAGAGTGGCTGATCCTTTTATCCTACAGAGAGCTTGCTTTGGCCCTCTTCAAACTCTTTGGCTGGGTGTCCATCTCGCCCTGCTGAGGGGCTCTGAACCCTAACACAACGCCCCTGAACCCCCCGGCAAGGACCAGGAGCAGGAGTGTGCTGGGGCAGGTGGGGACAGAGGGGAGGCTGGGGAAGTGGGAAGGGGAGCGAATCGCAGAGCTCTCACCTTGAAAAAGCCCTTGCAGCCCTCGCACGTCCGTACCCCATAGTGCTGGCAGGCGGCATTATCCCCACAAACAGCACAAGTGCCTTCCCCGGATGAGGAGCTCCTGCTGGGTGGAGATGGGAGGCCGCTGCTGCCGCTGCCACTGCTCTCTCCCATCAGACTGGAGGTGGCTGCGTTGAGGCCGAGTGGTGAGAAGGCTAAGGTGGCTGGTCTTTTCGCCAGGTGAAGCCCATAGGAATGGCTCTCCATGGATGCCTGGCTGGCGGTGGGTCTGTCGGAGCCCAGGGGCAGGCTCAGGGAGGCAGGGTCATAGCACATATGGGCTGCAGCTGGCGTATGGGGAGGCGAGTGCTTGAAGTGGAAGAGGGGGAAGCGTGGAGGCACGGTCTTCATGGGGGCAGCATCCATCAGGTGGCCAGGTGGCAGGCAGGTCTGTGTAGGCTGCAGAGGGGGCTCATCCCACAGGCTCTGGTGAGAAGGGAAGCCGGGCGTGGTGGGCGTGGAGGGTGGAGATTGCTTGAAGTACATGGAAGTGCTGGGCATCCCCTCATCCGTGGAGGGTGGCAGTGAGGGCTGGTATGGGGAGAGCCGGGTGTCTTCCATCTTTATGAGGGGCCTCTGGCCAGAGGAGGCAGATTGCATTTGGTAGAGGCAGGAAGGCTTAAGCTCGTAGCTGCCAGAGTAACCCTCCATAAAGGTGCTGAAGCTGGGGAGGGAGGTGGTGGCAGTGGCGGTGATTTCAGTACTGCTCAGGTCCATGGTCAGCTTGGCATAGTCAGGGTTCATGATCTCCGAGCTGTACTCCGAGCCATATGCGTAGGTCTGAGCTGCATAATTTGAACCGGGTGGTGAAGGACTATACTGCGCTTGCACACAGGGCATATCTGCAAGGGCAAAAGGGGGACATTAGCAACAAGTCCAGTGCACCGTGGCCGTGGCCCAGGCCCTCAAGAACTTCTTTCCTATAAGATTTCCGACATTTCACAGAGCTCAGTTAAGACACCCGACTCCCACTCTCACCTGGAGAGGGGACATATAAATTACCCTCCAGACTTTACCTTTCAACAAGGAATACATGTCGGGGATTGACTAAGCATTAGGTATTTGGGAGCGTGCTCTCATCTGGTCATGGGAGGAACTCAAATTTATACCAGTGTCAGTAAGAGAAGAATCCATTTCAAGCTGCCCTACGTCTGCTGCTTAATATACATAAGTGTCAATGAGAATTAGATAAGCAGAATGAAAACAGTTTACGGCTCTAAATCTATCTCTGTGCGTGTGCAAGCGTGCTGTAATATTTTCATGAAGGGTAAATGAGATTATCAAATGCATAATATTAAAAATTATATTTATTTTAGAAGAAGCAGCATCTGCAGCGCAAGGCAGAGGGACAAGTCAAATCACAGTGTTTGCCACTTAGGACTTGCAAACATCAATTTTGCTTACTCAACTCTGGGCTTTTGAAGCATATTTCTGGTCAGCTAATAATTCAAGGCTGGTGTCTAACTAGTAGTTTTCAGGCTTATCTGTGGTAGAACATTCTCCTAAAAAAAAAAGTGAGGGGTACAACGTATCCTTAATTTTGCAAAAATGCAAGAGAAAGTTGGATTTCTGTTGCTGTTTTCAAGGGAAAGCAAAGTTGAGGATTCTAATATAATTGCTTTTAGCCATTAGTCATAAAAATTAATGTGGTTCTCTGATAGCTGCGATGGTTGAAGCAACACAGTGCCTGGCAATAAAGATTTGATTTTGGGCCCAATTCTACAATCCATTTGAGGTTTGCCTGACTAAATGCTGTGAGATTCTAGGCCAATATTTGCAACCCAAACTAGAAGTGCGTGGTGTGTTTCAGTTCCACAACAGAGCAGTAAAATGCACAGGTTAGCACAAGTCTCTTATAAACAGAGAATAGAACAATAAAAGTGGAGAAAATGCCTATCAAAACTAAGTGCAGTTCATCTCTTCTTAATCACAGTAACTTATATTCCAAAAGCACTTGAGAAACAATTCATACTAAAAAAGGACAAAAAAAAAAGCTGTGTTAAAAATAATGGGGTTTTCCTCAGTATTTAATAACTCCTTCAGTTACAATTTTAAAAATTTCATTAGAGCCTGTCATGCAGGAATTCAAATAATTTGTGTTAAATCAACTTTTAATTCTTTCCTCCATGCTTTGCAGATAAATGTATTTAAACTAAGCACCAGATTTCAATTACCATGCTGTCACAAACCATTCAGATCTTTCTTCTTCTCCAGAAAACATTAAAAATGAGGAAAAAAATAGTGCTGTTTTCTGAAATTAAGACTTTCTCACTTGTAAATCCAAATACTTGAAGGAAAGAAGCAGAACAACTCTTCCACAAGCCTTTACTCCCTATGTTCTTTACATAGTTTTCTACCATTCCCTTTTTCTCCTATCAGTTTCTGTCCATGCCATTCCACGTACACACATTTCATGGCAAGTCCTATTATTATCATTTGTTAGTTTAAGGGCTGCCTGTTATAACATAGTGACGAATGGTGAATAATAAAATAAAAAGGGAAAGAAATCCCTTCCATGTATCTCCGCTGAGAACTGACTGAGGAACACAACTGAATGAGTGGACAGAAAATGTCATAAGCAGATGTGTTGATGCACAGCCCTATGAAGGAAAAAGGCTTTTTTGTAGCTCAGAAAATGAGCAGGAGTTCAAGCAAACAGATCATTATGCTTTATTCCTGGTTTGTTTGGTTTTTTCTGAGCATAACAGGTTTATGTCAGTGAATTCTGTGTGGAGTAAGAAAACAGAAGTCTAAAAAAAGTCTGACCTGAGGACAGAAAAAATATCTCTAACCTAAAGCTCTGGTCTGCTTTGCAGAACTCCTCCTACCTCACCCTTCGCCAGCACACTCAACTGACTAATTCTAACCCCTACTTTTCCACTTATTAATTACCCTGAAAAGCAAATAAGCTTTTTTTCTTCCTTACCCAACATTATTAAAAAAAGAAAAAAAGCAGCCCCACAGGAGGCGCATTGAAGAGCAACCTGTCATCAAAGCCCAAATGAATGGGTAAAAAAAAATCAGGATCGGGACATCCAGAGCTATTAGCTTATTATTCTGCTGTCTTTGAAAGAGCTCGACGTAAAGGATGCTTAGTTTAACGCCAGGCAAGACGGGCTTTTCACAGGGACACCGACATCCATCCCACCCATTTTCCCTTTAAAAGCTGACCCGCCTTTGATTAGGGGTTCGCAACCCGCACAGCATCGCTAAAAGCTCGGTGAAACGCTGCCCTGATCCTTTGGGGATTTAAACACCCCGCGGGACGTCAGGAACCGGTGATGCCGAAGGGATTTGGGAAGGGTAGGGACCGCGGCAGGAGGTCCCGCATCCCTCATACACCTTTATCTCCCGCATCACTCAAACACCTTCAATCCCTGCATCCCGCGCATCCCCCTCATCTGCATCCCCCATAGACCCTCATCCCCTGCATCCCGCGCATCACTCTCATCGCTCTCATCACCCGCATCACCCTCAGCACTCGCACCACTCTCATCACCCGCATCCCCATCCTCGTCCTCTCCCGGGAGGAGCCGTGCCGCCCGCCCCTCTGCTCACCTGGCGGGTATCTTGCGCGCTGAATGGTGGGGCTGGAGGTGCGAACGGCGGCGGCGGGCGGTGGCGGCGGGGTGGGTGCCGGCTGGGACCTCTCTGCGGAGGTGGGTCTGGAGCCTGGCCTCGGCGGGGGGCGCTCTTCCGACCCGGGCTCTGTCGAGAAGGTACGGTCAGGAGTGTGGTGGGGAAAAGGGGAAACTCTACCCCCACGTCCATCCCCCCCGGAGCGGCGCGGCGAGGACTTTCCCCCAGTTCGGGCTGCAAAGCCCCCCGCCTCGCTCCGCGTGTGAGAAAGGGGGGATGCGGGTGGGGAAGCGCGTTTCTGCCCGTTCCCGCTCGCTCATCACACAAAAGGCAGAAAGCAGCGAGGTGGAACAGCGGAGCCGACGGTTTGTTCTCCGGGAAGGCAAGAGGAGAGCCCCCGGCGGGGCGGCTGCGGGGAGCGGGGCAGCATACCCGCGCGGCCACTTCCCCGTGGGAACTTTCTTTTTCTAGGGGAGTGGAGGCGGCCAGCGGCAGGCTGGAAGTTTCTAAGGAAGGTACCGGCAGGACAGGGAAGATTTCCTACCGGCTCGGCTAGCCTGCGGCATCTCCGAGCCCCGCGGGACGCCCCGCGGCCACCATCGGGGGCTGCGCCCCTTGCCCGCGGGAGCCGCTCCCCGGCGGCTCTTCCACCCGCTCCTTGGGTTTGTTTATTTCGTTGCTATTGATTTTAGCCTTCCCCGCGCCCCTCGCCTTTGCAGCCCCTCCAGCTCCCGAGATGAGCAGTGACTGCGAGCTCATCCCTCTCTCTCTCCCGCGGGTTTTGTTCCCCCCCAGCGCCCTAGGGCTCCTCTCTCCACCCGCCGTGCCTTGAGCCGCCGGTTACCTAGAGACACATGCTGCGCTTTTAACCATGCAGCACCCCTCCGGACTGCAGCCGCCCGAGCCAGGAGCGCAGAGCCGCCAGGGCTGTAAATTAGGAGGAAATAACTACCCTTGTCAAAGCTCTTTTCTTCCTCCGTGCACTTTACATTCAGCCCCGAGTGACACCCCTCCCCACCCTGTAATACGAGGAGGAAACCGTGAAATACTCCATTGTGATTGTGACTTCTTCAGGCGAGTTTCGAAACCTTCATTTACCCGGGAGGGACCGCGGAGGGGGAAGCTTCATTGAATTAAAAAAAAAGTTTCGAGCTCGATTTCCAGCGCTGGTTAGCTCGCGATTTTGGTTTTTTTGAAGGGGAAGGAGGGATCGCTCCGAGCCGCACAGTCACTCCAGCTAATGTCCAGGAGTTCACGTGAGATTCACCTCCGAAGAAACCACCTGGTTTAGTCCATTGTTTTTTTAACCGGGGCCTGACTCCAGCATGCAACGGTCTCCACGGAGGAGAGAAAAATTGGGCGAAGAATGTAATCGAATGAAGCGGCTTACATAAAAGTTAGCGATTCATTCTCAAACTTTTTTTTTTCCCTTTTCCTTTTCCCCTGGAAAAAAAAAAAAAAAATCCGATCCCAACACACCAACCTCCCTACCAGAAAACAGCGCTTTCTGCCTTTTCCCTGGGAAGTATCCTCGCATGGATGAAAAAAAAAAAAAAATCGTAAATAACACCGTTATTAAATAGCCGCGCGCAGGTGCGCTGCATCTCCACCCGGGACGGAGTATCGCGATAGTGCCGTCCGGACAACCGTCCTCTCGACATAGTATCACAGCCTAGCGACCGAGCTTTCTCGCCTTTTTCCAAGACTGAAAAACTTCTCTGGCGCTTATTAAAGCAAGAAGCCGAGAGGGAGCGGGGCAGCCCAACCTCCCCGCCCCGCACCGCCCGTGCCGGGGCACCGCAGCCCCTCGTTACCGCTCCTGACCTCCGAAGGGAAAAGCGCACATGGCGAGAAGCAGATGCCAGGCAGACGTGCCGAGCAAAGATCCCGTCTCATTTCCATACAATATGTCACATTCCAGCAACTACCTCTCCGGGCGAGCTCTTTCGGGGCTGCCGAGGGGGGCTCCGCCGTCTCCCAAAGCGAGATCAGATCGACCTGCCCCGCCGTCCCTATTAGGCAGCTCGAACTTGTGCAAACAAACCCACCTATTTCCCAAGCGCGGTTAAAGGCAGGAGACAAATTACTCCCATTCATCATCGGCGCTGTAAACTCCCCGCCGCCGCCGCCGCCGGCAGCATCATTTCCATGACAACAACTAGCAGAAATACCTTAGTACCACCGGCTCCGGCTCCACCGCAGCCCTCCCGCCTGCGAGGGGCACGGCGGGGGTTGCAGAGCCGGGTAGGAGGCTCGGGAGCCGCGCGGGAAAAAGAGCATCCACGGGGAGAGAGGAGGAAGTAGGGAAAGCAGAGGGAAAAGTTTCGGAGAGAGCCGCGCCGCCGGCATCTCCCGAGCATCCACCCCTGCGGCGCAACTTTCCTGGCCCGGGGACGCGTTGTCCCCGTCCCTCCGCCGCTCCCGTTCATTCGGATACGTACTCGATTGCTGTGGAGGTTCCGTCTTTACATCTACTTTGTAGGTGCCCGCTTCCTTAAAGGCGCATGTAGGCGCTGTCCAGCGGCAGGACCCGAGACACAATACCCCGGAGGCTCCCGGTGGCTGCAACTCCGGAGGGTGCGTTATCCCGAGGCATGGAAAACGATGGCCAAAGCCCGAGGAGCCAGGAGCCCGTCCCCGGGCGGAGGGAGGGAGGGAGCGAGCGGGCGGGCGGGTGAGGGATGCTGAGCTGCCGCCGCGCCGCGCCTTTGTGTGTGTGTGTGCGGCGGGACCCGCGCCCGCGTCCCCGGTGCGAGTGCGAGCGCCCCGGGGTGCGCGTGTGCCTGCGCGGAGAGAGGGGACGGAGGCGCCTCTCTGCGCTGCTCTCCCGCTCCCTCTCTCTGAACGTCATTTATGTGAGAGGAGCCCTAGCGGCCTCTCCATAGAGCGGCTGGAATGCGAAACGTCAATAGTGACGCCATGGGAGCCTGACGCTACTGACCCCCCCCCCCCCCGCGCCGCCCGCTCGCCCGCCCGCCCCAGTGTGTACGCCGCGCTCCCGCCGCACCGAGCTGTGCAGCGCCGTGCCGAGCCGGGCAGAGCCCAGCCGGGCCGGGCAGAGCCGTGCCGAGCCCCGCAGCCCGGCCGAGGCGGCCGCTCCGCACCGCCGGCAGCGGGACGGGGTGCCTGGCCGGCCGCCTCGGGGCTGCCTGCCCGAAGAGGCGCTCCCGAGACAGATCGGGCTCCTGCTATTCTATTATTATTATTATTATTATTATTATTATTATTATTATTAACAACAACAACGGAGACCATGTTGTGCTGTTTTTCAAACGCAGCAACTCTTTACTGGAGTGGTTCAGGGGGAAATGAGCTCCGCTTGCTCAGTTAGTGGCACTTGCCGGAGGAATTATTAAAGGTTTCGCGTTTCTTATACCACCTACCCCCCTTTTTACTTTTTTCTTCTTCTTTGCCCTGATCCATCTTCTGCCTCCCTTTTTCTTTTCCTTTTTCCTCTTTTATCACTTTTTTCTTTCCCCTTTTCCCCCCACTTTCTTTTTTCTTCCCCCCTTCCCCCTTTTTCTTTTCCCCTTTTTGTTTTTCTTTTCTTTTCCCTTTAGTATTTTCCTTTTTTCCTTTTTCTTTTCTTTTCTTTTCTTTTCTTTTCTTTTCTTTTCTTTTCTTTTCTTTTCTTTTCTTTTCTTTTTTCTTTTCTCTTTTCCCTTTTGACTTTTTTCTTTTCCTTTCTCTTTTCCCTTTTGACTTTTTTCTTTTCCTTTTCCCTTTTTTCTTTTCCCTTTTTCTTTTCCCTTTTTCCTTTTTTCCCTTTTTCCTTTTCCTTTTTTCTTTTTCCTTTTCCCCCCTTTTTTCTCTTCTCTTTTTACTTTTTCTTCCCCCTCCTCTTTTTTCCCCCTAATTTTTTTCTTTTCCTTTTTTCCCTCCTCCTTTCCTTCCCTTCTGAAACTTTCCCAGTGCGCAGGAGCAGAGAGAGCAGGTTGCGAAAGGCGCCACTCTGAGCGGACGGCGGGGCGAGCGACCCAGAGAATGCCCGCGCTCCCCGTCTGTCTGTCCGTGTGTCCGTGTGTCTGTCCCGGCCAGCGGCTCCGCCGTGCCCCGTTCACACCGGCAGCCGGGCCGCTCGCTACAGCGAGGGGCTCAGCCACACGAGGGGCGGGTGGGACGGGACCGAGGTGCCCCGCTCGCTCCGCCCGGTGCCCGCGGCGCGCGGAGCCGGATCCCCCCGTCCCCCCCCCCCCACTTCGGGGGAACCCGTCGGGCTCCCCGCGGGCGGACGCAGGCAGCCCCCGGCGGGGCCAATGGGCGCCCCCACGTCAGCCGGCCTCGTGCGGCCGCGGCCAATCCACGCACAGGACGCGGCGGGCCCCGCGCCGAGGGGCGGGGCGGGGCGGGCTGACGCACGGCAGCTGCGTCATTGACGCAAGCGGCGCTGCTAATTTTAGCCGGCGGGCCCCGTGCGGGGCGGCTGGGAGGGGGCGGGGCCGCGGCCCATTGAGCGGCGGGCGAGCGCGCGGGGCTATTTTTGGGCCGATGCCTTCCCCCCCCCGCTCCCTTCTCCACCGGGTTGTGATCCGGCCAAACCAAATATAGACGCGGGCGGGTATTTATAGCGCCGGCGAGTCCCATTGTCGTGGGGACGCGCCCCCGTCCGGCTTCCTCTGCGCAGGGGGTGGAGTGCGGGGACCCCCTGCCCCTTCGGGCCCGTGTCCCAGTGACTCCCCGGAGGGGGAAAGGCGCTGCTGGCGAGGGGTGCCGGCTCTGGCTGTCCTCGCATCCTCAAAAAGACTTGCACCGCGGCTGGGCTCCTCCTCGGAGCATCCAGGTCTCCGGCTCGGGGCCATTCCCTCGGTGCAGCGTGCGCTGCTGTCCGTGCCATCGCATCTTATCCCCATATCAGACTCATCTAATCCCCATCTCCATCTCAATCTTAATTTCATCCCATCATCCCCGTCATTGCCATCATCCCCATCTTTGCCATCATCCCCATCATTTCCATCCCCATCATCTCCATCATCTCCCATCCCATCATTTCCATCCCCATCATCTCCATCATCTCCCATCCCCAACATCCCCATCATCTCCATTCCTATAATCTTCACCTGCATCCCCATCACCTCCATCCCCATCCCAATCCCTGTCCCCATCATCTCCATTATCCCCATCATCCCCATCTCCACCACTCCCATCATCTCCATCATTCTATCCCCCTCTCCATCCCTATCATCCCCTGTCATCCCCATCCCCCATCATCCCCATCTCCATCATCCCCATCATCCCCATCCCCACCCCATCCCCGCCCACCCCACCTTTCCCGAACGGCGGCCGAACGCCCGCCGCGGGAGGTCAGGGGTGCAGGATTCCCCGCCTCGCCATGGAGGGACACACGTGGGAGCGCGCGGTGTTTCCGCGGCGGGGACACCCCCCGCCTGACGCAACGGAGCGGAGCCGGGGCGGCGGCGGCGCTGACCTCACGGCTGAAGCGGCGGCTGCCTGCGAGCCCTGCCCCCCCCGGCCCGGCTGTTGAGTAAGCGCCGGGAGAAGTGAAAATGCCATGACGGGCCGATGCGCTCATCCCCGGGGCTGACACGCCGCGAGAAGGGAGATTCCCTTTGATGCCGCTGCCGGCGTGGGCGGCCGAGGGCAGGGGAGGAGAGAGGGTGGCACTTTCCGCCCGCCGCTCACCCCGGGCACCGGCCCTGATAAAAATACTCCGTTTTCCATGCTGTCATTTCTCCTTTGCACGTCTGCTCCTCTGCTGGGAAAAGGGACCCCGCGGAGAGCGGCCGCCACGCTTTCTGGGGGGCTGCCCCCCCCCGGGGGAGAAAGTGCCACCGTCACCCCGAAACTCACAGACCCGCACGGAGAGGTGCATGTGAGCAGAAAACGTGGGTGCCGGGAGGCCAGTCCTAGAAACCGTATTGCTCCCCCTCGCCCTGTATACTCCACGCAACTTTGCAGCTTTCTTGAGCTTTTCCCACAGTGTGAAAATACTGTCATGCGAGAAGGCTAAAAAAAATATACCTACCCCAACCCCAAAAATGTTTTGAAAAGCTTTAAACTTATCGTTGCAGTCCCTATTTAAAGAGCCACAACACAGGAAATAGGATATTTGGAGAAAATGGTTAGAAAGTGGAGTTGAGAGAGCTATGTGCTTCAGGGAGACGTGGGTGCGGTGCAGGGAGCCAGGCGCTCACTCACTACCCGACCGGAGGCAGTTTCTTTCGGGGAGAGCACGGCCTGCTGTTTTGCAGTTATTTATGGAACGAGAGGTCAATTACTACACGCTGCGTGCTTCCCAAGCACTGAAAAGGAAGTCCTTCGTGCAAGGAACTCCCAATCCGAGGATAAACACTAGGGCGGAAGGAAAGATAAGAGGATGGGAACAACATGAAGCAAATTGTCAAGCTGGTGCGTATGTGTCGGCTTCATTCGCTGGAGGTGGTGGTGCAGGAGTGAGGGCCAGAACAATGTTGTTCCTCGGGGTTATCGGATAACTCTGGATAACCAAACCAGCCACTGGATGCTGTGCAACAAGGGGAGGAAGCCTGTGGAGAGGAGGCCTTGTAAGAAATAAAGCTCCCGGAGGTGGGGAAGGCTATTGAGGGACATTTGCTGGGTGATGCCAGCGTCGTGGAAGCTGAAAGTTATGTAGGGGCACTGGGAGCAAACAATGTAGTGAGGCTGAGGGGTTCATATCCAGTGCCCACCCATGCGTTTGCATTTATGGCCAAGTGACTTGATGACAACTCCTTATCAGAATTTGCAGTTGACTTCTCCGAGACCAGAGCCTGTGCAGTCCAGGCCAGTCTTCAGGCTGCAAATTTCTGGGACTGAGGCAATGAAAATGTCACTGGTTTTAGGCTTTTACTGCAGAATTTGGATACCCAAGTCAAAACCCATGATTCAGAAAGCCTAACTGGCTGGCATCTAAATTCAGTAGTTCCATTCAATACTACCATTTGGATGGTCACCTAATCCAACCTCCTACTCAAAGAATACCCCCTATGTTACCTACACATTTCCCTGTCTTCCTCCAGGATACAAAAAACAACTGTTCCTCTACCTAAATGACCCCTTCTAGGAAAATCCCAAAAGAGGAGGCAGTTGGTGCACCCAAAGTACCTGATAGCTCTGCAGTTTCAGCCCTTATACAGAAGAGAGGACATCCAGATTCACGTAGTTTGTCTGGGGCAGGGGTGTGAGAGTGGGGGATAAGGAGAGTCAATCTACATTCACTATCTCCCAGGAGACTGCTGTAATCCCTGCATCATTTTGGGTGGCATCTCACCCACTTGTTTGAAGTGGTGAAACCACTTTCAGGCTTGTGTGCAAGCACTGTAGTCTAGTGCTTAAGGCTGTCTGCTGGAATGGAGGAGATCTGCCTATCCATTCCTGCTCCGAGGATGGCTTGTGTATTTTGTTAAACACTGACAGCATAAAAATACTGCCATGGCCTTAGGTGAACTTTTATTCTTGCCTGATTAATCTCTTCCAATAGAACATGGTTTCTACAGCAAAAGCTGTCTTTCCCTTACATACCTTCCTAGACAGCCAATACCCTGGTGGTGAGGTCATTCTCTCAAGTAATGGTTGGTGTGGATTTGAGTCTCTCTAAGCAAAGAAAGGAGCTGAATCCCAGATCTTTTGTTTTCTAGGGGGTGCCGCAATGGACAAAATTACAGAGTCAAAAGAAGGTAGGACCCATCTTCTTCCAGCTGTGTGTTTGAAAAAGCCCATAGGTGAGCATTTTCAAGATAGGGTTCTGACACCCTGAAACTTCCTGCAGTAGTCCCAACCTAGTCCTTGCTTCAAAGGGGTGGGATTTGGGATGTGGCCCCTGTCAGCTTGTTGCAGGTAGTCTGTTTTGCCAGCATGCAAAGAGTGAGATGATTTATTTGTATTTCTGAATTTCTTTCTGGGGATGGAGCACTAAAGAAATCACTGCATTTTTTAATTTGGTCACACAAAACCTTGTGGGATCAGGTCTGAGTCAGAGTCCTACCCTTCATAGGCAGAACTTCCTGCCGTTCAGAAAACAAATCTAAGAGGTTCTGGTGCTGATAGAGGTGACCGAAGTCTTGAAAACAGGATGTGATCTTGGTCAAAAGGACACCTAGCTGACTCTAGATAGCCTGGAACAGCAGCTCTGCCATGGCTGCCATACACAGTTAGGCCAGCAAGTTTCAATGTGTGAGGTCGCACGCTACAGTAGGTGCTCAGGACACCCAATTTATCACTGCTGTGTTTCCAAGCTGAATGAGGAACTCACCCTGCCTCCTGTGCTTCTCCCAGTGGGAAACAAAGGTGCCCTTGCCATACAGAGGTCATAATGTGGAAGAGAGGAAGCTCTAGCTTAGCCTTTGGCGGTGTGTTTGTCAGGTGTGTTGACCCTGACGAAACTGAGTCCTAACTTAATTAAGTTTTGGTCTAATCTAGCCTGCTCTCATACTTCTACTGTCAAAAGTTTATATTTTCTTTTCCCAACTAGTTAAAGAAATGGGTGAGTGGTTTATGCTCAGATTTTCCAAGTGGCTATCACTGGATCGAGGCCATACAGTGGAAATTTTTGCCCCAAAGGAAGAAATTTTGAGAAAGATTCAAATGATTCAAACCCAGTCTTTTATGAATGTTAGAAATATGCACAGTATGCTTTGTTCACAATAGCTCTTTTTCCCAGACAGAAGCTCCACCAACTGGTGGAATTGCCCTGGAATTCTGCAATACCACAGATGGGGAGGCTTGAATATTCCTGGACTGACTCAGCCTGTTCACTTTGCCTGGCATGTAAGACAATAGGCGTTTCTTTCTTGCTTTTTTTGATCCAAAATTAAAAGTAAAGAAGGTCTCATATTATCGAATTGAACAACTTCCCTCTTGGACAAACCCACAGATCGAAATGCGATCACATCAAGCAGAGAGGCTGTTGAGACTATAATTCCTACTGCCCATATAAGAGCTGATTTGGAATGGGAGAAGCCAGGACCAGACAAGGTTTAGACATGCAAGCATAGCAGATTATTAAATAAGGAGATGAAGAAGCATTCAGAGGGTTCTTAATTTAAGTACATTAAATATGTAATAATGAAGCAGCTTTAAACTGGATTTATCATGGATACACAAGAATTACATTTTGCATTGGCCATGATTCTTTCAGAAGGACAATCTTATTTGATTATGTTCACTTAGAGAAAAATGTGTGTGATTGTGTGTGTGTAAAAGCTCAAGGCCATCTTATCCCAGGCAAAGATCTCGAAGAGAGTAACCTCTATTACAGAGATGGATTTTAATGAAGGATCAAGGCCATGGGGCTAGATTACAAATGCCAATAGTTAATAATTTCCCCCTTTACCTTTTAATTAATAAAATAATGGCAATTGTTATTATTATTATTTTGTAAATTCTTTTCCCACAACTTCCTTCTGAGCCCTTTATTTTTAAATTTGATTCTAGACTAGAGTGCCAGTCTCTCTTTACTTTCCACATGGAGTACTACAAAAATGCAAATCTATCACTGTATAAATAATCATTTATACCAGATAATTATTTAGGCTTGTTCATCAAGAATGGCCGTTCTGGCAGACTAATACATTCTGTTCGTGTTGACAAAGGATAACTCCTCAGAAGCATCAACTTGTTATTTATTTACTTTTCTTAACATCTTTCTGTAAGCAGAACCTTTTAAATTCCATCTGTTCTTACTACCTCATTTTTCTAGTTTGTTTTGCTCCTAATGATCTCTTAACCATTTACCAATGTTACCAGGCACTGCGTTTCATTTACTGTCTCTCTCACCTCTTCTTGGACTGCATTTTCTATCCTTCCTATTATTTCCCTGTCCATTTCTCTCCCTTCTCATTACTGTGCTGTCTGAACCACCCATTCCCAAAAGCCATTGGGCAGGAGTTCCTCAGATGGGGTAGGATGAAAATAGGGTTCAAGAGAGGAAAATGAGAAAGTCCAGCTGCCAAGGCGACCAACTGCACAGGTTTTGCTTTTTTCTTCATCTCTATCCTGTCTGGTGTTTTTGCACAACTCCATACCTCTGCCTGCTTCTTTTCCCCATCTGTAAAATTACAACAGGGGATAGAGGCACAGAAATGAAACCAAATTACTGTTATTGTGTATGTCTTACTAATGCACAAGGCCTGAGACCCCTCAATGGCAATAATTCCTTTTTTTCTTACATAAAGCAATGAATAGAAGGTTTGGGCTACTTCTTTTGAGCTTAAAGATCAGAAGTGGGCCCTAGTATCACGTCACAGGTTAAGAGAGTTGAAGTATCAGCTTTCTTCAATTATGACTAAAACTTCTGGCATCTCTGAATCAGTTGAGACACACCGTTAGAGTGAGCTGATGAAATCAGTTCCATTTCCGCCCCCTGCACTGTATATGAAAGACCAGACCGTGTTGTGTGCGCTCTAGGCCTGAACTTCTGGCCCTAGCTCCCATCACAGGGTGATGAGCTCAGTCTTTGGGTTTGTGAAAATCATCTTGAAATCCAAACTTGAGTGAAACTGACAAGTCATGGCACCTGAACCCACAGTGGGCTGGAAATGTCCTACCTGGAACTACGTTATGCATGCCGCTCTATGCAGTCCTCCAGAGATGGTAGGAGCGAGCAGTGCCAAAACAAACTTAATAAGCAAAAGGAGCAAAGTGAGCTGAGTGCAGGTGTGCTGCTGTTGGACCAGCGAAGGGAAGCTGGGCTGTTCCTCTTCGACCACAGAGAAGGAATCTGCTGCCATTCCTGCAGGAGAAGCTGTGAGAAAGGCAAGAGAGGATGCTATTGCCTCATACTCTCCAGGAAAGCATTGGAGCTTTGAAATGTGCCACGGAAAGTTGACCTTGAAAGTTAAAACAAAAGAGAAGCTGAATTCCTGACTTTGTTCCCTGCTGTTTCAAGAAGGCAAGGAACTTGACGGTCTTGCCTGGTTATAATCGTACGCTACAAAAAAACTTACAGGTGGAGTGCTATATGATGTGGCTCAAATAACAAAAATACGAAACATCAAGAAGTGAAAGTCAAAACCATCTAAATACACCTTTAGAAAACAACCGTTGCTGCTTCTGGGGCACCTACAGCAGTGATCCAAAATTAACAGAAAGGCTGCATGTCTCAAGGATGGAGACGAGGGGGAGAATGACAGGGAAAAGAGATTCCACCTCTAGCCTTCTGCTTGCTTAAGCTATCCTCCCTTGGGTGTTCGAGCTTTGCAAAGGCAAACAGGAAGCACTGCTGTGGAACTGAAAATCAGTGGAGCTGCTTGCTGCTGTAGCAGAAGGTGCATCTCTTTTTCTAGTAAAAGGAGCTCCCCGTTCTGAAAGCAGAAAAGTCACAACAGATTCTCTCTAATACCTGTAACTCGGAAAGGAAAGACTAGCAAATGTCTTCACAAAGACAATTAAAGTCAGCACCATTGTGCATAGTTTTGGCTGATTTCAATACTCTGCCTTTCAGGAAGGGAATGGAACATTGTGCAGCAAGAGAATTAATGTTTGAGCAATCTCCTGGGTTCTTTTTTTACTAGGACATATTTGTACTTTTATAAGTAATTTGTTGGTGATGATGAGGCAAAAGCTTTGTCATGTTGCAGTTAAATTTGGCAACAGAAACTAATGCATAATTAGAAGTTCCGGGCAATTTAATGAACAAATTTCATTCCCATTTTCTCTTTCCTTCACCAAAGCTTTCATGTGCCGAGTGCTAGAATAACTCTGGTGTTTTCACCCTACCAAAATGTCCCACAGATCACTCTGCGCATTTGTGGTTCCATGCAAAAGGGGGAAAAAAAAGCTTCCTGCCATCTGTTCTGAATTAGATATCTTTTCCGATTATATTTCCCTGCTTTATTGTTATGAAATAATAACTTAAATTTGCAGTATTTGTACCCTTAAGAGTTAGGCAATTCCTTTTATTTTTCATGCTTCTCTTATTAAATTAAGACAAAGAAACAGTACCCTGTTTTCGGTAACTAGATAACACTTCCGAGCTTCACCCTTGTTATCATTCCTTTTCCTAGCATGGTATTTTCCCTCTAATGATAAGAACCTGAAACGGAATCACAAATAGGCTTTTATTAAAAATCATGCAATTTCACGATTGCTTCCTTTCTCGCTGTTCAATTGCCTTTTTAATTGCTTTGCTGTATTACAAGCATTTCCAGAGGGCTCCACGTTACCCCCAGGTTTTGTGTCACATCAGCACAGTCCATTAAATTCCATTAATTTTTCATTTGTGCTGATGAGTGTGCAAGGAATGCGCTGCTTTTAGGTTTTTAAACTTCACTGGGGCTGAGCCAGCTTCCCCAGCTACCAAGTGAAATCCACTTGCTTCTGTTTACCCTGCCACACATGGCTAGCAGTGAAATCCAGCCAGGATTAAGGAACCGGTTATTCCCAAGGGAGCAGCTGCAAACTCTCGGTTGGACTGGTTGATCTTAGAGGTCTCTTTTCTGTGTCCAGTTCTGGAATCCCCAGCATAATAAGGATATGGAGCTGTTGGAACGGGTCCAGACGAGAGCTACACAGATGATCAGAGGGCTGGAGCACCTCCCATACGAGGACAGGCTGAGAGAGTTGGGGTTGTTCAGCCTGGAGAAGGCTCTGGGGAGACCTTATAGCGACCTTCCAGTACCTGATGGGGCTACAGGAAAGCCGGGGAGGGGCTTTTACGAGGGCATGGAGTGATAGGATGACGGGGAATGGCTTTAAATCGGAGAGGGGCAGGTTTAGACTGGACATAAGGAGGAATTTCTTCACTCTGAGAGTGGTGAGGCACTGGCACAGGTTACCCAGGGAAGCTGTATATGCCCCATCCCTGGAGGTGTTCAAGGCCAGGCTGGATGGGACTTTGAACAATCTGATCCAATGGGAGATGTCCCTGCCCATGGCAGGGGTTGGAATTAGATGGGCTTTACTGTCCCTTCCAACCCAAACCATTCCATGACCATTTAACCTTCCCCCCCTCTCCCACCCCCCAAGCAGCGTAGCGGGCGCCTGCTCTAGGAATCCCTCCCTTCGCCGTGTCTCCCGGCCCCGTCAGTGTCCCGCAGAGCGAAGGGCTGAAGGGGACGGGGACACACACACACACACACACACACACACACACACACACACACACAGAGACACGCGGGGCAGGTGACGGCGCGGCAGCGGCACGCGCGCCCGGTCCCGTGACGCCGCCCGCGGGGCCCCGCGCGCCCGCCCAGCTGAGAGCCGCGTGACACCGCCGCCGGCGCCAGCAGGTGTCCCCGTGCCCCGCTGCCGGGGCACCCCCGCCACACACACCGTGACCCCTGGCCGCGGGCCCTGCGCTCCGACCAAGAGGTTCCCTCGCGCGGGCACCGAGCCCCGCTTAGAGCCGGGGGTGGGGGAGGGCGGGACATACGACCTGTCCCGCCTGAACCCGTCACCCCCCTGCAAAGCCCTGCGACGCTGATCCCGGGGTGAACCGCGAAAGGAGCTCCTAGAGACTGCCTCCGTACAGTCGTGTGGTTGGAAAAGACTTTTGAGATCTGGGAAATGACTTCTAAGATCATCCGGTTGAACCGTCAGCCCGACACCACCGTGCCTGCCAAGCCATGTCCCTAAGTGCCACGGCCACAGGCTTTTTGATCACCTCCAGGAACAGAGACTCCACCACTTACTTCCCTGGGCAGCCTGTGCCAATGCTTCACCTATCTTTAAGTAAAGAACTTTTTCCTAATATCCAATCCAAACCTCTCCTGACGCCACTTGAGGCAATCCTATCACTTATCACTCAGGAGAAGAGACCAGCACCCAGCTTGCTAGAACCTCCTTTCAGGCAGTTGTAGAGAGCAATAAGGTCTCCCCTCAGCCTCCTTTTCTCCAGGCTAAACAATCCCAGTTCCCTCCACCGCTCCTCATAAAACTTGTGTTCCAGACTCTTAACCAGCTTTGTTGCCCACCTCTGGACATGCTCCAGCACCTCAATATCTTTCCTCTGCTACGCTGGGGAAAGGGTTTTAAAGCCTGCCCTGGCTGTTTAAAATCTGTTCCTGGCCGTTTCCTTGGGAACAACCTGTTCCTTAATCCCGGAGAACCTGTTGCCTGGGCAAGCGGCAATGCCCATTCTAGCACAAACAGGTTCTCCCTGTGCCTGCCTTGTCTTCAGAGTGGGGAGAACTCAGGAGACACCTGTTTGCAACTGCTGGGAGAAAGAGATGGGACATCACGCTGCAAAGCAGCATCCAGGTGGCTGCTGTCAGTTGCAACGCATCCTCGGGACCACCTCCCCACTACACTGGGATGGGGACTGAGGGGGAGAATCATAGAATAGTTTGGGTTGGAAGGGACCTTAAAAATCATCCTGTTCTGTTCCCCCTGCCATAGGCAGGGACACCTCCCACCAGAACAGGCTGCTCAAGGCCCCATAGAACCTGACCTTGCAGCGCTGGGGCATCCACAGCTTCCCTAGGCAACTAGTGCCAGTGCCTCACCACCCTCATCATGAAGAATTTCTTCCTAATGTCTAATCTAAATCTTCCCCCCTCCAATTTAAAGCCATTCCCCCTCATCCTAATGATAGAAGTAGTTACTATTACAAAAAGTGGAATATTTTTATTTAAGCTGAAGCAGAGTAGAGTTTCATCTAAGTAATTGTATTTTTTAAAGTTAGACAGAATGTCCCTCTGATAGCAGTTTGGGTTTTTTTTCAGTGCTTTTCCAGACATAGCTCATTCTTTGGAGATTATAATGCCTTGCGTGATGTGTGATCTGTGGTGAGCAGACGCGTTTTCTTCTGTAATCATCTCTGTTTGCAGTCTTCCCCCATCTCAAATGTAAGGTTGGGCAGAGCTGTCTCCAAATTCACAAGAGTTTGGACTGTTGTTTAGTTCCTAACAACATTAAAATTAATCCTTTGAAAGTAACAGAATATGCATAAGATTTCTAGGAAAATTTATCTGTATGCATGTAAGTAAGGAATACATTGTGCCAGCTCCTGTCTCGCTGCACAACTGATGGTAGATCCCTCCCTCATGTTACCCAGGCCTGATTAAAGGATGCTTGCTTTCTAAAACTCCAAAACAAGTCTTAAAAGAGTTTATTTGATGGCATTTTCGGTATCACTATATGCCATTACAAAAGCCTCTCCCCAGCTTTCCTGCAGGCCCCCTTCAGGTACTGGAATCATAGAACGGTTTGGGTTGGAAAGGACCTTAAAGATCATCCAGTTCCAATCCCCCGGCCATGGGTAGGGACACCTTCCATTGGGTCAAGTTGCACAAAGCCCCATCGCACGCAGCCCTGAAGGCCTCCAGGGATCCATGAATTCTGGGCAACCTGTTCCAGTGCCTCGCCACTCTCATCGTGAAGAATTTCTCGTAACATCTAATCTAAACCTTCCCCCTTCCAATTTAAAGCCGTTCCCCCTCATCGTATCGCTCTATGCCCTTGTAAAGGCCCCTCCCCATCTTTCCTTTAGCCACTCCAGATACTGGAAGGTCGGTCTAAGGTGTCCCCAGATCCTTCTCTCCTCCAGGCTCTCCCCCGAGCTCTCCCAGCAGAGCTACTCCAGCCCTCCGAGCACCTCGGCGCCGCCTGGGCCCCTTTGGCGGCCGCTCTGCCCACGCCGCCCTCGGGAGGAGAGGGCACCGCCGGGCCCAAGCGGCGGCTCCGCTTCCCGGAAGCGCCGGGGTGGGGGCGGCTCTTACGCTGTTATTTTTCCGTTGGGTTTTTCCCGAGGATAAGGGGTGGGGGGGAGAGAAAGGGGGGGAAGCTCCTCCGCTCCGGCCCCGGGCCTCGCGCTCTCCGCGGGGGCGGGGCCGGGGCGCGCTTCAGTCGCCATCGGCCACGCCCCACCCTCCGGAGCGCGCGCTCTTCCTCCTCACCCTTCCCTTCTACCGCCTTCTCCCAGCTATAAATAGCTCACGCCGTGCGTGTCTCACGTTCCCATTACGTACGGCTGACGCTGACGCACGGGGGGGCGGTGCGGCGCTCTCCGTGACGTCAGCACGTATCCGGCCAATCTATAAATAAACTTCCGGTGTCAGGTGCCAGGGCTCGGGCGCGCGCGCAAGCCGGGTTACTTGTGCTGCTGCTGTTGCCGGTGCC
This sequence comes from Cuculus canorus, assembly GCF_017976375.1. Classification (NCBI taxonomy): domain Eukaryota; kingdom Metazoa; phylum Chordata; class Aves; order Cuculiformes; family Cuculidae; genus Cuculus; species Cuculus canorus. Next base: position 64,437,825 of record NC_071402.1, on the reverse strand, counting down.
GCCGCTGCTCCCCGGGGAGCGCCCGGCCCTGTTGCCGGGGCGACCGCAGGCTCGTTTCCTCAGTGTGGGGGCTGGGCCTAGGCCTGGAGTTGATCTCGCCGCCCCTTTTCCCCTCTGCCCCCTCCCCCCGCCGACATCCCCGCCGAGCCCGGGATGACGACGAACGCCCGGGGGGCCGCGGGCAGGCCTCGGCTTCTGGCTGTTGGGAGGTGGGAGGGCAGAGGGAGGCCAGGCCTGCTCTGCTGGCGCTTGGTCGCTGCTTCCGTCTAGATCCTGCTCCTTCCTCTTGCTGAGGTGATGGTGCAGTGCGACTTGCTGTGTGCGTCTTAATACTTGTAATTACCTGCCCGTTGCTAAGGTCACTGGGCTTCTTTTGGTGAGGGCAGGGGTCTGTGGAATGGGTTGTCCACAGGGTTCCTCTCATCTGGGAGTGGGAGCAGTCTCCGGAACTGCCCTCCGGTGCCCGGGTCATAGCCCTGTTGAAGAGAGGAGCTCTTTCTCAAAGGACACCTCTCCTAAGAGAAGGCATTGGAATGGCAGCGATGCAGCCTTTTCTCCCTCTCCATGCTGCATGGCAGGTCCTGAGCTGTGGCTGAAGTGCTAGCGCAGCATGGTTTGCCGTGTGCATCTTAATTATGTACTTGTAATTACTTGCCTATTGCTAAGGCAATGGGCTTTTAGGTGAAGGTAGACTGCTGTGGAATGATATTCCCGCAAGGTTCCTCTCAGTTGGGAGTGGGAGCAGCCTCAGGAACTGCCCTCTGGTGCCCATGTCTCAGCCCTGCGGAGTAGGGAAGCTGCATGTCAAAAGGCACTCCTCTTAAATGGAGTGAATGGCTTTGGAATAGTGGGTGATGCAGGCTTTTCCCCCCCCTCTCCTTTCACCTGGCTGCGTGGCAAGTCCTGTGCTTTAAATCATTGTCTTCAAATGCTGACTGTGAGTTAGTAGCTCAGTAGTTGCTTTGTAGTTGGCTCAAGTCCATGTGCAGTAGAGATGGAGCGCGTAGCAGAAGTGGTAAATTAAATGATGCTGCTGGTACTCCTAGTCTGAGAGCCATATCCCAGATAAAGTTTCAGGGAATTAATATATTTTTTACCTAGTTATTAGGAATGCAGGTAGTGTATTCCCTGCCACATATCAGATGTCTCATAGGTTTAACTGCAACAGTCTCCTAGGAAGTATGCAGTAGTTTTTTTTTGATCCCTTTAGGTTGAGAAGGGAATTGAACGTAGCTCTCTCACAGACTGGGCACGTGCTTTAACTAGTACTCTGCTGTGTAACAGTGGCTGTGATGCCTGGTCTTGATGTCATCAGTACATATTGAGCCCCTCAGGACTAGGGGTGTAGTAAGATAATTCATTTTGCAAACAGCTGGGCTGGCTGAAGATACAACTTTTCCCACAGTGATTTGCTGCCTTTCCTCTGCCAGAGTTACCGCCCCCACAGCACTTGAGTTAATGTTGGATAAGTGAGCAGCTGGGTGAACTGTACTGATTTTGCCTGAAGCACACTATGGAGGATTTGTATGATCTCTTACTGGCAGAGGTTTGGATTGCGTTATCTGTGGCACATAAATGATGACAGTATTATGTGGCAATAATACCTAATGCAGTGATGTTTGAGAGAGGATACCTGTGTCTTATTTTAAGCATTGAGAGAGCTTCTTGTGAGTACATGGTATCTCTGGGATTAAGGTGGGTAGGCAAATGCTGAGGTCAGTGGAGGAGGTAGTGCCTCTGGGTCTGCCACAGTAGTGCTAGATGCCCAAGTAACCTCTTCTGGTGAAAGCCTGGACATTGGCATCCTGGTTCCATCTTAAATGTATAGGGCTAGGTTTAAAGATAGGCCTTCTTCACTGGCTGAACAACCTATTGAAGAACAACTCTGGAGAAAGAGATCCGATTTTAGTACTTAAACTGTTGCTAAACAGCATGATAATTAAATTATTACCTGTTTTTGATTGTAAGCTTTTTGGGCAGGGGAGCATCACAGTTATTGGCCATCTCACACCTTTTATTGCTTGCACCTAAGCGTGTGGACTTTTTTTCCTGAGAGTCTTTGCAAAGCAGTAAAAAGTAAGTGTAAGTATCAGGTTTACTTAATATGACCCCTGTAGTGCTTGGGGTATCAGGAAATCCAGCCATCTTAATTTTTTTCTCATGCATGGTATTTTTGTGCTTCATTTTGTAGGTCAACATCTCAAACTTAGAATCATAGAATAGTTAGGGTCAGAAGGGACCTTAGAGATCATCTAGTTCCCTATCCCCACAAGCCTTTATGAATAGCCCCTCTCCAGCTTCCCTGTAGGCCCCCTTCAGGTACTGGAAGGTGACTGTAAGATTTCCTCGGAGCCTTCTCTTCTCCAGGCTGAACCAGCCCAACTCTCTCAGCCTGTCCTCATAGAGAAGGTGCTCCAGCCCTCTGATTATCTTTGTGGCCTTCCTCTGGGCCTGTTCCAACAGTTCTTATGTTGAGGATTCCAGAAGTATCCTTCTTATGTTGAGGATTCCAGAACTGGACACAGTATTCCCCATAAGGTCTCACAAAAGAGGAATAGAGGGGCAGAATCGCTTCCCTCGACCTGCTGGCCATGCTTCTTTTGATGCAGCCCAGGATACGGTTGTCCTTCTGGGCTGCGAGTGCACATTGCCGGCTCATGTTGAGCTTCTCATTGACCAGCACCTCCAAGTCCTTTTCTGCAAGGCTGTTCTCAATCACATCATCCCCCGCCATGTACTGAAAATGGGGATTGCCCAGACTCAGGTGCAGGGCCTTACACTTGGCATTGTTGAACCTCATGAGGTTTTCATGGTCTTGATCAGTTTGCTTGAATTATAGGTTATGAAGTACTTGCTGTTAAACTTGTCTTGTGCTTTTATATCAATGTAATTTAAAAAATAACTTCTGCCATAAAAGGAGCAATTCCAGTAATTCAAGGTTTCCACTGAATTCTGTGCCTCTGGGGAGTTTTTTTTGTGTATTTTCTAGCCCTGGTAGAGTAGACAAATTCATTACTGTCTTTCCCTGATAAGGTTTAAACTTTAGAACTGGCAGTGAGTTGAATAGCGATACTCGTCATCTCTAATCAGCTTTCTAGGGCATGTTGGACATTGTTTCTTAGAGATGTTCAAGTGTTTCTTAGTCTTGCAGTCTTTTGGAGGTGTACCCTTCTCTGATGTACGCAGTCTATTGGAATGTCATACAAAGACTGTGTCAGCCTTCTGAGAGTTCAGGTTTGATGGCGATACCAGTGTCAGTTCTTGAAGAGAGTGGTTTGCTTCTTCAGTAATTGCATTCTTGGAGAGAAACTTGGTGATTCTGCCTTCTGTTATCTCTAAAGTTTCTAGTTTGCAGGAGAATTTTTTTTAAGCAGCTTGGAGCAGGGGCATCTCCGTTATCTGTGATCGATTTCCTGTGATGTTTTCCGCTGTTGCAGTAGGATAGATTACCTGCAACATCATCAGTGGGGCAGCTGTTATCTTTGCCTCTACCTAGTTGTCCCCAAAGTATGAATTCCAGGCGATTGGCAGCTGTCTAGAGGCAGGGTGAAAAGGATGAAAGGATCTAGTTATGAACAAGCCTTTATACTAACCTACCTCTCTGAAAATGATGGAGTCAAGTCACAGCACTGTCTTTCCAGGAAAGTTGATTTAGTATTTCTGCCCTGTGATATTTCAAAGAAAACTTTGGTGAGAGCTATTGTACAGTGTCACTGATGGACAAAATGAAATCTTTAGATGTGTTTGAACAAAAACACTGTTAGCAAGCTTCCATTAAACTAATCTTGAGCTTTTTGTTAATGAGTGTTGTGCCATTTGATGCCTAAAGGTCTCCTGCAGGGTTCAAGTATTTTACCAGTTGGCCACTGAAAGTTTTTTGTTAGTAAGAGCACTTGTGTGTGCAGTGAACTCTCTTCCCTTGGAAATAATAGAGTTGGGACACTTTACAGTGGTCCAAGGAAAGCTAATTTTATAACTGTGTCACTTGTCAGTGCTGGGTTCAATGGCCTTGGATTAAGGAGGATGAAAAAGGTGAGAAGTTAGAGGTAATCTTGGTGGAGATAAATATAAAATATAAAAAGTAGTGACTCATTCAGTTCATGTGAGTGGGCAGTAATTCTACCAGTGTAGTGACTTGTTTGAATGGAAGAAAAGTTAAACCAGAACAAAGACAGAGCTTAGGGGGAAGCAGGGAAAGGTGACTATGACTCTACAAAGCCAATGAAGCAAAAAAGTACTCCTTTATAGTTGTCTCCTGAGGCTCAGATACCTCTTAATTCTCAGTGCTGGGAGTAAATGACCTCTACAGTGGTGCTGTCTGTGATCAGGCTAATTGATAATGTTTATCATTGCAAATAGTAAACCATAAAAATGTATTTGCGACTACAGTTGATCATAAGAAAATCTGATATGAATGTGACAATATTTTACATTCTTTGAATACTTTACAAAAAAAAGTCATCCTTTTTTTTTTTGAGTATCACTTTTTTGAAAGGTGTGCTCTCTAACTTTGGGTAGACTGAGGTATTTCCATCTATTCAGCAGCTCCAATCTGTCTTACATGATTCAATGTGTCAGTTATGCTTTTTAATAAGAAAGAGAAAAGCATTCTGTTACTTCTGTGATGTGTGTCTAGGAGCAAATTTGCTAATGTTTATGTTGAGCAAATTCTTGTTGCTTCTTTTCCAGAAATGTTTCACTTATTGAAGATAATTAAGTTAAAAAAAAAACATGTTTGGATGGCATATAACAATATGATCATCCAGTTTGGTATTTGAATTACTAAAAAGTGTGGCTTGGTACAGGTCTTGAATATGATTATAACAATCCTCTGTGCGAGAGTTCCATGTTCTAAAAAAGTTGTAATTGGTATTGTTTTTGTTGTTCCTTTGCTCTTTTCATGAGAAGCAAAAGTGGGCTAATTTCATGATTTAAGTGGGACATGGTAAGCAGAAGAGCACAAGATAATGTGGTTTGCTAATGTCAGCTTCCAGCTTATGTCTGTGGTCTCACTTAAAAATGCCCTTCTCTGTTTCTCTGCCTTCTGTTCTTCTTTTCACTCCAGTCTCTCTTCTGCCTTATACTTTAGAGTTTCCAGTCTCTGTTTTGAGTCTCCTTCATTCCTCAATAAGCCAGTTCTGGACTTTCCCACTTCACTTTTCCCCAATTGACCTGTTTTGTTCATTTACTTATTTAAAATAAGAAGTGAGTTCATGTTAGCTTCCTGGGGGTTTAATAAAACACATATTTACTTTTTTTTTTCAGGCCGATCTTGTAGAAGAACTGCTAACCTGTTAATGTGTAAAGCAGGCAGCTGCTTCTTGTGCTATATTCATCCCTTTTCTAAACATTTTTTTGACATTTGGTTTTCATTATGCACTCCTCTGCTATTGACTTTGTCATTCAGAACTGTCTTCAGTCATGAATAGAAACTAGGAAGGAGCTTTGCTCGGGGATCTGGCATGTAACAGAGACAGAGCTACTTATGTTCCATGAGATTTGTGCATGCCTTTCCTTATGAAGGTCTTTTTTACTAGTGATTAGGTCTTCCCTACCTGACGTAATGGGCCTACAACTTCTTCAGTCTGTCCTGGCAAAGCCAAGACCTTTGAGCTGGGAATGAGATGCAAGCCTGTCATGAGATCTGTTTCTTCTCTGAGGGAAATAATCTGCCTGCCTGTAATATTATTGAGGCCTCTAGAGCCATAAAGCAATTAAGTAGTCATGGAGGACTGGTGACTGCTTTCCATTTCAGGTTCCCCCAAGGTGACTGGAAGTATTTGGAGAAAGTCTAATCCCCTCTGTTTTGCTCATAGTAATATGAGGAAAGGCAATGTGGCCTTTCTTTGTGGGAGGGGCGCTGGTTACTATCTTGTTAGCACTTTTAATCTTGTGTATCAAAGTGATTTGATATTGTATGCATTCTCAGCAATTTATTTACAGAAATATACTTGGATAATTTCACTGCTGTCTTTCAATTAATTTGATACTTTAAAAGTGCGTGATGCCCTTAATTAATGCTGCTTATGCTTTAGTCGTAGAAGCAGTGCTGCAAAAGAAATGAAAGGTAGAAATAACCAGTTTTAATTTCATTTGAATTTTCTCAGTTAATAGTATGAAAAGGGTGTATGATGAATTAAGTGATTGTTCTTGGCTGTGTTCGTTTGGATATTGGACCAGTTATTGTTGGGGATAGTTGGGTAGGGGAAGTGTGGCTGAACATGATAAATGGTTTGGAAGTCATTGCTGGTAGAACTTGATAGGTCTGATAAAATGGGAGAAATGGAAGGTAAGAAGTCTTGTTAATGTTTGATAAGATCTCTTACAGGTCGTAAAGGCTGGAGTAATTGCATGGCAGACTTTTTTTGAGAAACCTGAAGAAAATATGGAAGAAGTCACGCTGAAGTTCTGCAACTCAAGAATAAAGACTGTGATTTAGAACTTGTTTTTGCAAAATTCTACAGTATAGACAAAACCCAGATATGTTAACGTCTTCCTCTGAGTGATGCCTGAATTACCCTTGTAAAGAAATTAGTTTGCGCATCCTGGTATAATACTTGTGTAGTTGTAGAGATGTGAGCTTGCATGTACACTTTTAACGTGAACTGTAAACGTTTTCTTTTTGAAAACTGTCCTAATTGTGTTTTTTTTTTTTAAAAAAAAAGCTGAAGGAGCTATGTGAAGTATTAAGCTAAAATAAATTCTTGGCTGAACAGTGTGTGGGATTCGGTAGAGTCATGGATGCATAATTGTACAGATTTATTTATATTTAAGCAGCATCGTGAATTCAGATTGTGCCTCTTGCTTGTGTAAATACTGAACCACCCTGCCTCCCCCCCCCCCCCCCCCCCCCCCCGATTTCACAATAACTTTAGAAGCTGCAAATCCTTGAGCTCTAGTTGGCTACTGACTTTTGGTAGCTGGTCATATGGTATAGATTTGCAAAGCTGACGCAAAATGGAGCAATTCATCTCCTCCCTAATACAGGCTGCTGAAAGCATAGCACCCTGAAGCTCTGCTCATTGCACTGTAACCCTGCTGAGTACCAAGACAAGCTCAACGTTTTGGTTTTGGTCTTAGACTTACAATGCACAATGGCCATGACCCAAGCTGCCTGAGGGAACACCTTCTGCAGTCACAGCCGCTTGTGACAGCTGCATTCCACTGAAACAATGGCGTTGTTGGCAAAATGGGGATTGAATGGGAGAGACAAACTGCTTCTGCAGCTAGCCCACAACTGAGGGATTAATTCCTGGAACACATCAGGGTGACTATAAACCTCCCTGTCCTCAGAATTAAGTGTAAAATTCACTTGCTTGAATCTCTACTTTCCATAATGACCAAGAAAAAAAAAATATTACTAGAGTGTAGACAGGGATGATCTTGATTCTTTTTAAAAAGCCCAAATAACAATGTATATGGAAGTATAGAAAAACTAGTGTAAACTTTGTCCACTATTTCTGTGTGTTTATTGGTGGTCTTCCGCATGGTTCTTGTGCTCAGAACTTTCACTGTGCTGGCCAGCAGTAAAAATGCTACTTAGGCTTGGGTTTTGGTTGTTTTTTTTTTTTTTTTTGATGAGGAAAAATCCCAATCGAAGAGGAGACAATAGAAAGCCAAGTGGAAGAGCGACACAGAAGAATGTTTCTAAAAGCTTTAGCTTCATTTTTTTCTGCTTCCCTCTTTCTTCTGCACTTCTATTCTTAATATATTTCTTATTTACAGATGTGTTATTGTCACAGGACTCTTGTAGGAGTATTGCAACTGTTCTTGGGGCAAGAATCTCACTGATCTGCTGTTGCTTAGACTTGAATGAGAGGGAGGAGATCAAATAGCAGGGAGAAAATACCCACTACAGTTTTTTTTCCAGAAAAGCTTTGGACAATGTTGATGGCTCATCTGGCTGTTGTAGTCCTTTTGCATGATAGTTAAATTTTGGACCTGAGCCTAAGGAAACTGTAAATCTGTTCTGCAATAGCTAACAAATGGCTCAGTCTTCAAAAACAGAAGTCCTCCAAATTATGGGTGTCCTTGGAGGGTGACTTTAGATTGAGTGTCTGCTGTGCCTGAGGAAGGTTTTGGGTGTCAGTTTCAGAACAAGGGGAGGTGATTCTTTGCATAGTGTGTCATTAGGCCCTGAAATTCCTTCCCTGAGGACATGACAAATAGTAGAACTTTACCTAGGTCTGAGGAGCCAGCCACACGGGAAAAGCAAACCATCACTGAGCGTTAGTAACTATAAAGACAGCATGCAAACTCGTGAGTAGTTGAGAGTGGTAAGTCTTCCAGGGATGTGTTCTGACACTGTTGTCTAAGCATGTTTTTTTTAGTCAATATTGCGCTGAATGCTTGATTAGGGGGATCGCTGATCTGACACAGTGCAGCTGTCTCTGTATTTTTGTGTTTAAAAGCAGTCTGAGGAGAATGGAGGGAATGACAAAGTTACAGAGAAATCAAAATTAAAGCTGGCTGTAAGGCAGTGCAGAAATTCTTGCAATTCTGCGTGACTGAGTAAGAAAATGGCAGATGAAATTCAGGATTGATAAATGCAAAATAATGCACACAGAGAAAAACAACTAATTATACATACACAGTGATGCCCTCTAAATTGCCTATTATCACTCAGGAAGGATCCTGGACTCATTGTGAATAGTTCTGTGAAAATGTCAGCTTGGTACTCGATGGAAGTCAAAAAGGCAAGCAGAACAATGTTAGGAAGGGGTAGAAAGAGCAAAAAGAGGAGGGAAAAATCCCCAAACCCATCAGGCTATTGTATGCATCTGTGGAGATCCTGAAAACTGCATTTTGGGCCATCTTATCGAATGGAAGAGCAGAGGAGAATTTGGAAAAAAACAGCAAAGGAAGAAGGATCATTGGAATGATTTTCAGAAAAGGACAGAGAAGTTTTTCACCGTAAATAATAGATTTCGGTGGAGAGGGATAAATGGTGGGTGGGAGGACACAGCAAATAATTTCTTTCTCAGTAATAAACCTTAAAGGAAAATGAAGTCCTTGTGATGCAAGTTTGAAAACATGCAAGCGGAGGTACTTTTGAATTAAAAAAGTCCAAGCAGATAATTGCACTGTGGCATTTGTTGCTGCAGTTGGCTTGAATAATGCGTAAAAGCAGGGAGTGATAAATTAATGGAACAAAGATCCACCAAAGACTACTAAACGCAAAGGTGATCATGCTGCTTTTCATTCAGAAGGACCTTAAACTGTTTGCAGCTGAAGAGGGATGGTGCTGTGCTTTTCCCAAAGTAGTCAGCATGAGCCAGTGTCAGGGGTGGCGTAGCAGAGTCAGTAGAAATATGGTGTGGCATGGGCAGTGTGCCTTATGTTCTCAGTCATGAGGTTTGGAGTGGTCGTTGTGTTGCTCTGCAGTGTGTCTTGCATAGGATGAAACATCTTGTTCACAGAACATGGTGTGTGTGTGCGTAACAGTTGAGGAAAGAATGGTTTTGTTCTTCCATGTAAGATGAAAATAATTGAAATTCAATGTGAAAAAAATACAGAAAACCATGTCCTGGTTTGTTGCCTGTCACTTGTTGATTTGATAGTTGATTATAGTATCAAAATGTTTATAAGCTTTCAGGAGGCTCTGGGAAGATGATTTGAGGGCACATAGTCTCAGGTGCACCTTAGTAATGTCAAAGAACAGTTTTTGGTTTCTCATTCCGTGCTGCAAAATGCCTTTCCCCCACTCAGTTTTTCTCAATGATATATTTTTCGACCAGGTACCAATTTCTACAAGGCTTTTAGAGACACGGGAGATGGTGCTGTCTAAATTTGAGGTAGCAAAGATCAGGAGTTGGGTATTGCCTGGGTTTTGGCGATACTGTAGCCAAAGCACGCTCATTAGTTCTCCCAGTCACTTTACAGAAGCCTCTTCTGTCTGTGGAAGAGCAGGTGTTTGTAACAGCCGTGAGAGTAGGTCCTGAGGGGAGAGAGTATTTATTTTCATACCTGGAGCCTTTAAAATGCAAGAAAGGAATAAAAAAGTTGATTTTACCGAACTTTCTGTGTTTGATAACTTTATGGACTGGGTAAAAACAACTGAGACTGTGATTACGCACAGGTACTGTATGTCAGATCCATTGGCTAGACTACAGTCTAATAATAAAAAAAGAGAAGTTGAAACTTATAAAGTTATTGTTTATTACCTCTTCAAGACTGAATCACTCACACTGGAAGTGAAAGAAAACTCTACTCTTTCCAATGTTTGTTTGCTTGGGTTTTGATTTGTTTGTTTTTATTGTTTTTTTTTTTTTTTAAATAACACCCTGTACAAAGCAAGCGAGGTAATGCTGAAATGCATGTTTACTAGTGCCAGTTTGCTTAGCATCTGTTAGAAAATATCAAGAAGTTGTCCCCATGGAAAGTGTCTCCTGAATCAGACTGAAGGCAATAATAGAGATTCTGTCATTAAAGCTTCTGGCTATGACAAAGTTCTGAGTATCAGTGTTCTCACTCCTTTCTTCAAAAACCCCGCAATAATTAGCCTACTAGGGGAATAGTCCATACAAGGAACAAAGATGCTCCATGCAAGAAGCCTACTTTTTACAATTAATGAACAAACGTTCAGTGTTTTTTAACTCTTAAGAATACAAAACCCCCGATATATGACTGGTTTGCGTGATTTTTTTCAGGTTACTAGATGGATTTTTTTTTGTTGTACGTGTCATGATGCTCTTATGACCTGTAGTGAGGTCTTTGTTGAGGCGAAGTCAATTCTCTTCTACTAGTAGCTTTTACTGGTGTGGTCGGGAATGAGGTCAGGCATACTGATGTTTGGCTTCTAGGATCCCAGTTCAAGCCATTAAAATTTTTACATGTTTAGTATCTCACCTTGCCAGAAGCTGGAATGGATTGAAATGATAGGTTACATGACACACGTAATAGTTTTGTGGTTTAGGGAAAAGTTCCTTTGCATTTTTTTTTTTTTCTGACCTGTTATAATCAAGATTCAGCTGTCTTCAGATTTCTGTCCTAGCATTCACATTGCTCTGGCCATATAAACAGCTTCATCCCTGGTAGCAATGACTTCTGACAATAGCTGTATTACATTGTAATTAAAATAGTGTAAAACTCCCACAACCTAAACCAAAAAACAAATCCAAAAGGTAGAGGGATCAACAAAAAAGACCCAGGTCCCTTTTCGTAGAATTCATAGTCAGCCTGTCAAGGAAGGAGAATGCCTGTTAACCTCATGGCGTTCTGAACTTATCTGTCAAATGGATTTCTTTAGTAAAAGTTGTCTTTGCTGATTCTTTACATGCAACTCTACCACTCTTTTTTTTTTCTTTTTTTTTCTTTTTTTTTTTTTCTGAAGCACAAAGGCCTATGAAGTTGCTGAGTCCTTTCTACGGCGGCAAAAGATCAAAGATGCAACACGTGCACTTAGCATCCTTGTTTCTAACACTTTCTCTCTCTTTGGTCTGCTTCCTCCTTTATGTTTTTTTTCCAATTCTGAATGGGGGTGGCAATCAAGAGAGTGGGAAGATGGAGGAGGAATGTGCTCAGTAGAAGTGATTTTTCCTCATAATCTCCTAAACAGGACCTCTGGAAGAGGACCCTTCTGTTTCAGAACTATGATGTGTTAACAGTGTGATGTCCTGTCTGCATGTTTGAAGGATACACATTTGGCTTTGTGATTTCTACAGGGAACTTCTGTATGGAAACAACTTGCCTAGTGAAGTAATATCTCTCTGTGTGTATAAAACTAACTGGGCCAAATAGAGAAATTTTGCCAGCTAGATGGAGCTCCCCCACTAACTTTATTCGATTTTGTACTGCCTTAGTCACTATCTCTGAATCTGTAAGTTCATTTAATAGATGGCCAGTTTAGAAAGAAAAGTAAAATAAAAATGTAGGAGAAGCTTTCTCCTCCATGGACCTCGCTGCAGGAGGAGGCGTGCACACAGTGAGCCAGGGTTGTACGGGTCTATACTTTTGAGGCTGTATCTCTTAACAGTGTTTTAATTCAGTGCAAACCTGGAATTGCTGGCAACACTTCAAGTAGTTTTCTTCCTGGATATCAGAATTTAAAAAATACCTCGTGATGACTCAAACGTGGGTTACTGTAGGATAAACTTACCACTTAGCTGTAATAAACACCTCTTCATAGCAAAACTTATTCCTCCCCCTTCCCTCAAAGAGTGATTCTCTAAGTCTGGCATCCTTTGTTTCCATACTTGCTGGGTCTCCAGAGAGCACCGTATCAGGTGATTTCTATCTATGTGTGACAAGGATGAGCCTTCCTGCTGCAGCCTGAGGTGTGAGGGTTGGATGCTACCTCCACAGTAAAGTATCTGCAGGACATGTTAGGCATTGATGCAATCACATCATTTTTCTGTTGGGCCTTAGTGATGCTGAAGATGTTTAGTCTTCGGTAGTTTTCAGTAAATACATGAAGTGAAGCTTAGTACATGGCTTCGTTGATAGTTGAGGCAGAAATGCAGAATCTAGATTGCTGTCTTACAGGGAATTCATGGTTTGGAAAAACACAATTGCTTTGTTGTGGCTGTGAGAATGCCCTAGTATATCTCCTCATCAGCGTTCAAAATAATGGGTCTGATTTCGCTAAAAGCACACATGGGGGTCACTTGCAGTTGCTCAGCTGCTGAACAGCAATTTGTTATGCTACGGTAATGTGTTTATTTTTGCTGTGATCTCCATATGCTGGAGTAAAAAGTTATGATTCTGGTTTTGAAATGTAATAGAATAAAGCTAGTAAGAAGCTAATTCCTATTTCCACAAAGCTACTTTATGAAATAAAAGTGAAGCCCCTTTTTAAGGGCCATAGTGAAGTATAATTAATTAAAGCTTTTTTTCCGGAAAAAAAGGAAATATTGAACAATTGACTCTCTATGCCAATAATTAAAGACATTTGTTTGAAACGAATCTCTCCAAAAGAGATGTATGTATATGTATTTCTGTTGTAATATAACACTAATAATCATCTGTAGGCTTCTGTATGATCATGTATGGAATAGATTCAGCTATTAGCAATCATTGTTTCAATTCACAAAACAATTATAAGGAGAAAAACTGCCATATCGTAGCATTAATAATGTCAGTAGAGGAGTTTTAGATTGAGGCAAGTCCTTTTTTTTCTGAAGATATGCATACATTAGACTAATGTGAAAATGTCTTTAATTCCAGCCTTCAGCGGGTGGGAAAAGTTCAGAATTTGAAGAATCCTTTCAGTTCAGATATTGAATGAAGGCAATCTCTGAGATACCTTTTGAGTAATTTTTGAAAAACAGTGCTCTGGAGAGTAATAACCTTAATGTGTCATATTTTAATACTTAATGGTGGCACATATGCAAATTTTATCACATCTTACCTAGAATATGGAAGGTGAAACACCAGACAGAGAAGGGAGTAATTTAGAGAAATCATCAGAAAGTCATTGTCACGTGCCTGACTGGAGTGGTAACTACATTTATGATGTTGTGGAAAGAAGAATATTTTGATGCAATGCTAATTGAATTTTATAAATACTGAATTGTTTTATGAAACCAAATCTATTTTTATATATTTGCTATTCCAATAGCATCAGAAAATTGTTGACCCTAAAACCTAAGTGATTGTTAAAGCTTAGCAGTCTCTGTATTTTTTTACAATTGTAATTCCATTCACTTATTAACTGGAGATTTTTTAACATAGTGTATAAAGTGACTCTATTAAATATTCCATGCATTCCCATGACAGTGTAGACCTAGGCTGTGCAATGATGACTTTTTCTTGTTTCTTATGAGCACATCTGTATTCTGGAGGAAGATGAAAGCTTAGGGCCTCAGTCTCAAGGAAGAGATTCAATCCCATCTGCAATCCTAAATGGAGATTTCTAGCTGATGATTTTGAGCTAAGGAGTGACCTGAGATTCATTGAGTATCGTTGACTATTGCTTCAAGGCAAATATTCAAAGCATGACCTGCATCATTGACTCAGTGTGCCCATACTATAGAAAAATTTTTGGTTACAGTGGTGCATTCACCATCAGGATTACCACTTAAAATAAAAGACCAAACAAACTTATTTGACTTCTTCCTCAGCAGAGCTATGCAAGAAGGCCTTCATGTTCTGGATGTAGTCACCAGAATATGTCAATGTTTGCTCTTCATAGAATCATGGAATTGCATAACTGTAGAGTGATTTGGAATGGAAAGGACCTTTAAAGACCATCTAGATCCCCACCCTCTGCCATTGGCAGGGACATCTTCCAATAGATCAGGTTTCTCAAAGCCCAATCCAACCTGGCCTTGAACACTTACAGGGATGGGGCATCCATACTTTCCTGGGAAACCTGCTTCAGTGCCTCAACACTCTCACTTAAAAATTTTCTTCTTGTGTTTTGGTCTTTGTAAGAAGACAAAATAACAGCATGCCCCTGTTGGAATCAGCAGACAGATTTCCATCAGTGATGCAAATAGTGAATTATATGTATCTGTAGATTAAAAGCCGGGGACTCCCCATCCTTGAAGCAATATGTAGGTGTGAGGTTATCAAATCAGTATCTTCAGATCTTGTAGTTCACTCAGACTGGATGCCTTGCAGGCTGAGTAGGGCTAAATACTGAATCCCAACAGTCACTGTTATCCTCTGAGTCATAGTCACTTCAGGCTGTGGTGACAACTGATGACTTTACAAATAGCTGGGCTGGTTGGAAATGTTAAAATATCATCTCTTCATTACCAACGTGGCTGCTGAAGAGTATAATCCTGTTAATTCTTGTAATGTAAATAATTGTACTTCATCTACTACAAGCCCAGCTAGAAGGTTAGATTATGATCTTGCAGAGTGGACTGATGTGAATGAGGGAGAGCTCATACAGACTCTTTTTGTTAGCAGGGCTCTGTAAGTGGTAACCTGCAACTAATGGGTTATGAGGAGCAACCAGGAGTTACAGCAACTTCATCCAATGTAACTAGATCTGAAAGAAGATACACATATGCAGAAAATCTTGTTCTTACTCAGAGTGCTACTGCTTCAATTTACACTGGTATGGGAAAAAGAATACAACATCCCCTTCTCCAAATACAATTATTACTTGCACAATTTTGGATTTTAGCTCTAAGCTGTGTGATTATAATGAATTTTAAGATACAAATTAGTATGTGTGTGCTAGGAGAACTGCATTCACCTGACAGTCTTGGTAGATACATCACGCCCCTTAGTGAAATCATTATGTGGCTAGAAAAAAACAATCCTTAAAAAGTTATATAGATAAACATTTATGTTGTTTCTCAGTACTGTTGTTCTATAAAGGTAAGTAATTTAGAATGTTAAGTCAGAATATCTTCTTTTGTTTTGAAAAGTTTAGACTGTTTATAATAAATGTAGTAGAATAAATAGAAATAGGACAGATGCTTGTTTTTACCTTTGCTACAGAGTACAAATGTCTTAAAACTGTCATAATCCTTTGTTGCCTGTGTATTGGTTTTGTTTCTGGCCTGAAATTTGCAAAGAGAGACTCATTAAAAGAAGTGAAAAGTATTTTACAACCTGAACTACTTTTAATATCTAGCAGACTTGCTGCAACATCTGTACAGGAGCCTGTGGGAAACATGAGTATTCTGAAAAGAAAAGTTTCATGCCTGCTTAAACACTACTGTAGAATTACTTTTTTAGCACCAGTTAATGGACTGGTCTGGCACCTTAAGACTCATGACTAGAAGAACGGTGTCCTTCAGAATGACTATGATTTGCAGACTTTTTTTCTTATTTCTGTATGCTGTTTGATTCATTAATACATATTTTTTTTTCACTTTTCAGAGGACATCACAAAACTGGCACATTGTATATAAATATTGCATAACATTTGCTGGAAAGTTTATACCTTTTGGGGAGTGGAAGGGGATTTCAGAAGCGTTTTAGTATAAAGGGACTATTTTAAGTTATAACATCGTGTTTCAAATGAAATTCCCTCATAAAATGTATTAGCACAATGAAGACTATTACTGTCTTTGTATCACATATTTAAATTAACTCCTCAGCCATAAATGAAAGGTTTTAATTGCAACAAACAATAAAGATGAAACTGTACTTTATGTATTTTTCAGGTGAGAAAAAAATACAAATAGTGTGACAATGAGATTAATATAGCTAGGTGTGGGTAGGGTTTATATTATAATGCTCTGTGCAAGTTTAAGAGGGTTTTGAGGGAATAAGGAGCTATCAGCAGGTGTAGTTTTTTATTTGCGATGATAGATTTAGTAAGGGAAGAGAAATACATACATGGCATATATTTTCTCTGATATTGTGTGCTGTGCTTGCTTATACTTGCAGATTGTCCTTTTGGTTACAGCAATAGTATCAGTTGGATAAAACGAATTATGTACATGTTTCTCTACAGTCTTTACAAAACTAATTGCAACTTCCTTTGCTTCTCTGCTCTCTACTGTTGTCTATGCTGATGAGCATTACTACTGTGACTAATATTTCCCAAAGCAGTATTTATGGTACTCTTACACCATGCTAGGGAAAGAGGCTCTTCTAAGTGTGTTCAGGACATCTGATGGAGTAGTTTTTCACAATAATACATTCTTGGAAAATATTAACAATTCAGAGAATATAGGGCCAGTACTTTCACAGTGGTTTTGCTTCTCGCTGACAGTTTTCCTTCATGTGTCTGCAAAGAAATAGTCATCCTGAGGAGTACAGAAAAAGGTGGAAATAGTAGTGCCAAGGACAGGAAAAGCATATGAAACTGAAACTGTTGAAAAAAAACTAAGACTTTTTGATGTTTCAAACCACAATCAATTATTTAGCTTCTCAAAAATTTGTCCCCAGCTTTCTCAAATTAGTAAGTTTCTATTGTGCCCCTTAATGTACATAACATATATAACACATGTAACATGTATAATATATATACATACAGACTGGGTAACGAGAGGCTGGAGAACAGCTCTGCAGAAAGGGATCTAGGGGTTCTGGTCAATAGTAAGTTGACCATCAGCCATCAGTGTGCCCTGGAAGCCAAGAGGGCTAAATGTGTCCTGGGGTGCACCCAGCACAGCATTGCTGGCCGGTCAAGGGATGTGATTGTCCCACTCTACTCTGCACTGCTGTGATCCCACCTTGAGTACTGAGGGCAGTTTTGGGTGGCAGAGTATAAAAAGGCTGTCAAGCTACTGGAGAGTGTCTAGAGGAGGGCCATGAAGTTGGTGAAGGGTTTAGACAGGAAGTCATAGGAAGAGTGGCTAAAGTCACTTGGTCTGTTCATCCTGGAGGAGACTGAGTGGAAATCTCATCGCTGTTTACTGCTTTCTCACAAGGAGAAGAGGAGGAGCAGGTGTTGATCTCTTCTCTCTGGTGAACAATGATAGGACCTGAGGTAATGGCAGAAAGATGTGCCAGGGGAGGTTTAAGTTGAGTATTAGTATAAGGTTCTTCACACAGAGAGTAGTGGAGCACTGGAGCTCCCCAAGGAAGCAGTCGTGGTACCAAGCCTGACAGTGTTCAAGAAGCATTTGGGCAAGATCCTCAGACACGTGGTGTGAATGTTGGGGTTGTCCTATGCAGGGACAGGAGTTGGGCTAGGTGATCCTTGTAGGTCCCTTCCAACTCAGGTCATTCTATGATTCTAACATATTTTATGAGTACTAGGGCAAAACTTCTAATGAGTGAGGAAGTGTAGTAGACAGCAAGTCTAATCTGGGTTATCATGATGATCTACAGAGAAGTAGCAAAATTAATTCTAATGCTAATACCAAAGGCAGCTTTGCTTTGTTTCGTTTTCTAAGAAGACATTGGAAGCTGATATGTTCTTCCACTGTGCATCCTGGAGTGAATTTTACAAAGTTAGGTTTTCAAAAGATGTTGATATGTATTGTAGAATTGGTAAAACCATGAGACAGGGGTCAAACATGCATCCAAATCTGACACTAGCTGTTGCACAAAAGATATAACCTATATCATCTCCATCTCAAAAGATACCCAAAATGAACACGGAAAGAGTTGTAGATTCTACACATCTTGTCGGTCGCCTCATGCGGCATTTGTAATTCCATAATCACATTTTTTAATCTAATGAATGAATCAAATATGTAAAGGGTCCCCATACTGGTTGCAGTTGAAGACATGAGTAGAAATATACGGCAGGATGTGATAGGAAAAAATATATCTCTTATGGGAATAGATTTTGGGCTCATCCATAAGTGAAGGCTAGTTTGAGACCAGAGGTTCAAATAATACTACATCTGAAATGCACTCTCAAGTTTGAGCACCAGCTGTTAAAGGGCAGTAAGTTTCTGTTTCAGCTACTGACTGATCCAAGTTTGTAGAAATACTTTAATCTTAAAACTATAGGGAATGGATCTTAGAAAGGAATGTTTTCTCTTTTGGTATTTGGAAGGAATAACCATGATTAAGAACAGTTTCTTAGGTCTGTAATGCTCCAGGCATTGTGGAAACCACAGTGTGGTTTTGAGCATACAACATCCTGGTCAATCCCTCCACGAAGAAGCAGATTGGTAAGAGAGCAGGACAGACATCTGTAGCAACATTAGCCGGTGTGAGCTTCTCCTGGTTAAAGGATAATCTTCTAGTCAGGCATGTTACATAGTCAGCAACTGGGAACACTACCACTTTCAGTTCAAGTGGCCTCATGTAAATAACAGAAGACTTTCAGGTGTCAAAAATCCATCATTCCATTCTGTATTTCCACAGAAATCTTACGCAAGATGAAATCAGGCAATCTAAATGCAATAGGAGTAAGTGGGGAAAATGTTGGGCAATACCTGCTGACATCACTATCACTAGACATAGACTGTATGTGACTGCTGTCAACTGAAGTATGTAAACTTTGCTGAGCTGTGCTGCGAAGGCTGAGGTTAGTCATGCTGAAACACTAGCAAAAAGTCTCATGAAGGGGGTCCACTTCTGTTAGCATTTGATACTTAAAAGAACAGAAAAGGCAGAAGTTTTCTCTAGACAGGGATGTCCATGTCAACGGGGTGGTCATCAAGTTGAGAACTGGTGCAACTCTGGAACCTGCGGAAAAGCCAGAGCCTCGATGGAGAAGGGGAACCCTGGTGAGGGTGCATACGTGCTGTATCTTTAAATCTGTAAAGGGATGTCTGGCAGAAGGGGGCTGAAAAACTCTGCCAAGAGTAGGAGGATGGAGGGGAAATTGGTTTAAGGTAGTAGTTTCCCGAAGTTTCTGACTGATGGATGCCTGTTAGCCTCATTCTTTATCTGGTACTGCCACTGATATGTTTTGTCAAACCTTCAAAAGAGATACTGTTGAAAACAGTGTTTTGACAGAGTTTTGTGGGCCAGCCTTAGAGTGTTTAGCCTGGCCTGGTGGACCTTACTTCGGGAGTGCCTTCTTAAGGGAATTCTGGTCTACTTATTGTAATAAAGTTCTCAATCCATTGTCAGAAGACTGAAACTCTTTTGGGGATTCTGCACTATTGTCATTTGGCATGGTGGCTGTCGGGGACTGTGGATGGTTTAGAGGCATATGGGGGGTATTGGCCTATCACAGATTCCCTGGGAGCTGCTGTGTGCCATGGGGGGCCTTGGAATCTATTCTCTCTTAAAGAAGGGACATGCTCTGCCACCCCCAAGGAACAATAACATTCAGACAAAGAACATTTTTTCCAGATCTCTTTTGCAAACATGGAGCTGAGTGTAGAACCCTTTCTGAGCCGGGCAGGAGCTGCAGAATTGTGTATCTAATTTGTCATGAAGGCAGGACAGATACTGGGTAGAGGCTTCTTTGGAAGGTGTTGTTTTGGGACCATCTGACTGCAGGTTGTTCTTGCCACTCTAGACTCGGAAAAAGAGCTTCTGAGCCCTAGACAGAAAGTTTTCCATTCTTGTCGTTAGAAACAGCTCCACTGAACTGTGGAGGCATGGCTAGTAAAAGGCAAAGCACTTAGAAAAGCAGAATGGAGTGCTGATTCCTGAGTAAATAAGCTACTTTTGATAGAATTCCAGGATAGCTACTGTGTCACTGAGATCGGTTGTGGTTCATACACCAGGTGTGAAATGTGTTGGACAAAAATACACACACATTCTCTCAAGCAGTATGTTTTTAGGGGATGGTCAAATCAGACAGAATGAGTGGATGTACCAGCTCACTACTACCAAAAAGATGACAGCCTTTACCCTTTTTCCCCACTCTTTCCCCATCATATGCTTTGTGTTTATTCTGACACTTGTGTCTCTCCAGGAACTGATTTAACTCACTTGTATGGCTGACCATTTATACCATTTATGTTTTGGGTAGTTTTCTGAAGTTTCAGTCAATCAAATCAGGTCATAGAAGAGATTAGTGCTACAGCCATAAATCATGGCAGTGGATTGTGTGGCTTTGAGCAGGGGAGAAGGAGTATAGGAGCTAAGACATAGAGAGAGAGAAGCAGGAGAAAAAGGAGGAACATAGACCTCGTATGTTCAACTGCAGGGAACAATTTATTTGGTTTATGTACCCATCAAACTTATGCTGTGGCTGTATGCTACTTAAAACTATTTTTTCTATTAAAATTGAACAGTTTTCCTTACTAATTTTTGTGAATGCCCTCCCTCCCCCGCCCCTTTTCTTGGATCACATGAGGAACTGATAGGTAAACTGCATTTTTAGCTCTTCACATGCCTGAATTTTCCTGAATTTTGTAACCCAGATGTTGGTCTTGTTTCATGAGGTATGTTTCACACCTTCCATAATTCTTTTTTTTTTCCACATGAATGATTTAATCTCTAATGAAATCTTCAACTAAAGAAAAAGTAGGCAACTGGAAGTCAAACAGCAAGAAAATACTATCACCCGTATGGAACTCAGATTTAATACGTGGAATAAACTCCACTGCTCCACTGTATGTAGTTGCTGCTGTGGTCATTCAGATTAAAGCAAGAAGAGATGGGTCATAAATGCAATGGTCTTTAGAAGCAATGTCTAATAGGGAAAGGCAGGTCAAATATTAGCTAACAGTTTTAGCCTCGGTCCCATGAGGATTATATACAAACATCTAAATATAGGAGCATTCTCCTAAGTTCAGGCAAATTAATTAAGGCTGGAGAGAATTTTACGTGGTTCAGAGAATTTTATGTGGTTTGCTTTAAAAGCAAATGCATATAATTTCATGAGTCTAATTTCTTGTTCTCAGTGAACAAACTGGCTAGCATGACTGATAACTCCAACACTCTGTTGACCAAAACAAAAAACTGTCCCTTTCACCTAAGACTGTAGACTTCTATTCATCACTGAAGATCCTTCTGTCTCTAATACTACTTCAAAAAAAAATAGTTTTTAATTTTTGGAACATTAGACTTCCTATGTACTCTGTTCTTCTAAAAATTTTCTTCCTCAAATGATAACAAAATACAACAACAACTATACCTCTTTTTAGTGGTACAGCATTAGCGATGCAGGGATCCTACATTTAGACTTGAGACATCTGTTGGAGAGTGATTCTTTCTATTCTGGCACTGACTAAGAGAAAAAGAGATTGAAAAAACATCTTCAAGCACTGCATACCGTGGCAGCCAGACCTTTAGCTGCTTACCCTCAACACTGGCCCTCAGTAGCCTTTTGCATACAACTTTGATGCAGCAATTTCAGCGTTCCTTTTCCCTCTACATGCCAACTCGTAACTATGCTTGCTCTTTGGATGAGACTAGACTCTGAGGTTTCTGTCTTTAAATTGTTGTTACTTATAATTACCAGTAAATGAAAATTCTCAGTGCACACCATCAGTGAGACAGAGGCAGACAGACACCCTGGCAGGGAAGGAACTAGAGCACCGTGACCTGGGGGCAGTGAAGGTGTGGCCTCCAGAGCTGAAGACCCTGGTACCAGGGAACAGAGAGATGAAGGTAGGGTCACACAGAACAGCATCCAGGGAGGAAGAACAGAAAATGCTATTACGAGGTGCACATATAAAAATGAGGAGCATGGGGGAGAAGGGGGATTGGGAATGTGCTGTGTTAGAGCAGTTATACTGCTTTAATCTGTCAGCATGATGTGACAAGGAATGAATGGGATCCACATTTCTGCCGTTTCTTAACACATTCTTGTCATATTGGCTGGTTTGCAGGCATATGTCAGAGAATTCATTTTATTTTTTTTTATTTATATCTGAAATCTACTCCAGAGGAATTTGTAGGTCCTTCAGCCTAGACACTTTCTTCCTTTGTCTTCGTAAAAGCAAAGATCAACCCACAACCTTTCATATTTCTTAACAAATTTTGTATTGAGATGTTTATTACATCTTTCTTGCCTGAGGAAAATCCCATTTGTCTCAAGCACATAGTAGTTTCTTCTGTTTCCTGTGAAAAGCTCTTCTCTGTAGGCTGTGCTTCAAAGATACTTACTCTAAAATGCAGGCTCGACAAAAGCCATGCAGTTTGCTCTATCCTATCTGCTTTAAGCAACTGCATAGTAAGAGCTTCTCCTAAAAACTCAATGCACTCTAAAAGCTGAATATCTTTATAAAGGTGTTAATGGAGAAGTGTAAATGAAATTAAGTTGATGATGTATTTTAACCTATTTTTGAAAATGATTTTAAACTTCAAGTAAGTACAAGTTTGGAAAGGGAGCATTAGGAAAAGAATCTCTCACTCTTTCTTTCTCTCTTTCCAGTTTGTTTACTCTGTCCATGTGCCAGCATAGCATGGGTATTCAATTTCACTCTTTTCATAAGAGTTTTCTAGAGATGTTCAACTATTTTTTTTTATCTCTATGATTACTGCATATGTTCGTAGGGAACGTGAAACCTGTTAAAAAAGTAAAGGGTCCATACTGTAAGGCTACAGAAAATAACCCAGGGGATTTAGGGACAGATGTGGGATTTGCCCCATTTAAAACCAGTGCTGAATTGGTTAGATTTCAGCCTGATGTCCCTTTGAAGAGATGACTGCAAGAGCCTGTGCATCTATGAACTGCTTTAAGGTGACTCCAGGGCATGATAGACTACTTTTGGCTGATACAAGGAACAGGTTTACAACTTTTATCTCCAGCAGCACAGCCCTCCTTCTCGTCATGTATGCTGGGTAACATACAATAGAGGAACAGAGTAATGATTCTCTAGATATCTGATCAATCGCAGGAAATAGCCGGCACACAGTCGCTGCTAATCTTTAATCTGATATCGGTTGCATGGGAGAATTTTCTTACTTCTTCTCTCCATGGTTATAATCTGGCCTTGATTTTTTTTTTACCCTAGATAACATCTGATAAAAGATTAAGAATGTGATAAGAAGCTGTTTTATATGAAATTTAAGAGACTATTACATTCCATTGAATTGTAAAATTGTCAAGCTAAAAACAGCTCTCCTGGTGTTCTGCACAGATGCAATAGCAAATCACTGAGTCACAGGAAATGATTCAGTCAACATTTCTAAACTTTCAATGTGTGTTTTATGGAAGAAACTTGATGTAAATGTTTAGACAGTTATGGTTTTGGAGATAAATATTGCAGTTTTATGAAGTTTGAGGTTTGACGTACCAGAATTGTGGTGCATAGCTGTCAATTTGGTGAACATCTAAAGCTGTTCAATTATTGTATTCAGTTCCAGTAGGGGATGCATTTTCTTTGTCTAATGAAACATGGTGTCATATTTGGCCATAACAGATTACACATCAGAAAATCAAAGGAAAAATAATTTTTAATGACCTGGGATTCCCTCTGCCCTACTACAGGAGAACTTGCATAGGCATCCACACAGTTGTCTCTAGTTTCTTTTCTCCTTATCCTATAAATACAGCACTTCAGTGATATGACCTCCCATTACAGGTTATTCTTTGCCCTAAATGATCTCACTAGGACAAACTGCTTTAGAAGTTTAAGTTAAAATGTTTCCTCGCTCCTCATTTTAATTTCATTAATTGCAACAGAGTGCTGAAAATGCAAAAATCACATTTTCTTATGTCAGTTGTTTGCAATTAAAGTGTTTCTTGTGTTTTTCAAATATTTTATTTCCTTAGGACTTTCTTAAATGCTTTACTCTGTAAGAATTTGAATGGACCTGCAGTGCATTATGGCTTAAAGGACATTAAATCAGTATTATAGTTATTGTACAAAACTATTCTAGCTCAGTATGCTTTTGTGAATCTGAAGCAGCTCTAATAAAGTCAAATAGATTCTGTGGATTTACACTGATTTAACTGAGACCAATCCAGGCCTGAAATATAAGCTGTAAGGCAAGGACTGAATAGTTCACGTTACTTCTTGACATTAAATATCTTGTTGCAAGACTTTTAAAAAAGATGTGCTACAACCAGCACACTAGACAAATTCTAGCTTCAGCCATGTAATTTCCATGTGCCTGATGGTCCTTACAGGAAAATAATCCTAGAAGACAGCTCCTGCGGATGAACAAGTGTCTGTTAGCATGTGGGAATTGATACTTGGACCTGAGAGAGTGGAAGAACTACAGGTTGTCTAATGTTTCTGGCTGTAAGAGGTGAGGACAGGCATGTCAAAACCATTAATGTATTTGTGGTTCTAGCTATCCATCTAGAGGTGGAATGGGATAGTCCAACGTGGATAAGGAGACTCCTTTGAATGTCCCTGTGATGTTGAACCATCAGGATGAATCAGTCACCTTAGATAACATAGGATGTGTGGTGACCAAAGGGTTTGGCTCAGTCTAAGCAATGCTGTCTCAGGTGCAGCTGCCCAGGTGCTGACAGTGGGGGCTGCAGGGACCTTTGTGAGGAGAAGCTGGGGCTGCCCCATGCCTGACACAGCCAATTCCGATGGCCCCACTGCAGGGCATGGCTGAGCCCCACAGCCAAGGTGATTATGCCTTGGGGAAAGCCTGTGTAAGAAAGAGCAAAATGCTATCTGGCAGCCAGGGCCAAGGAAAAAAAGAGAGAGAAACAGCCCTTTGAACCCTAAGGGAGAGCTGCAGGAGGGGAAGAGGTATTCTAGGTGCCCCAGCAGAGGCATGCTTACAGCCTCTGGAGAAGACTGTGGTGATGCTGAGTATCTCCCTGCAGCCCACGATGGAGCAGATATCCATGCTGCAGCTCATAGAGGGTCCCATAATGCAGCAGTCTTATTCTGAAGAACTGCAGCCCAGGTGAAGGGCCCAAGAAGAAGCAGTTCATGAAGGACTGCAGCCCATGAAGAGGACCCAGGCTGGAGCAAGGAACAGAGTGAAAAGGAAGGAAAGGCAGAGAGGAACTGTTACGGACTGACTGCAGCCTCCATGCCTCACCCCCTCACCACTTGGGGT
Source organism: Cuculus canorus (assembly GCF_017976375.1). Classification (NCBI taxonomy): domain Eukaryota; kingdom Metazoa; phylum Chordata; class Aves; order Cuculiformes; family Cuculidae; genus Cuculus; species Cuculus canorus. Next base: position 64,412,631 of record NC_071402.1, on the reverse strand, counting down.
AGAGGAGTTTGGAATGAAGGAATGAGGGTGAGCCTGGGAAGAAGGGAGAGGTGAAGAGAAAGTGTTTTCACTTCTGTCTTTGCTTCTTAACATCCTATTCTTTTCTTTCTTTCCTTCACTGGCAATAAATCAAATTAATCTTCCCCAAGTGGAATCTGTTTTGCCTGTGTCAGTAACTGGTGAGTGATCTTCCTGTCCTTACTTTGACCCATGAACTTTCTCATCTTAGTTTGTCTGCTGGTCTCCTAAGGAAAGGGAGTAAGAGAACAGCTGAGTGGATGTCCATCCAGCCAAGGTCGACCCATCACAAATAGATTTTATCGTATGTGGGAACTATGAATGTTCTAATTCAACAGGATACCTGCTATGTAATTCCTGATGATCTCTTTGATGTCAGATTGTTTTTAAGAGAGATGTAAAGAGAAGAAAACAAGGGAAGCAGACCTAATATTGATTATACAGTCAAATGGCAAACCAAGAACAAGTTGCTTTTAATCTCCAGGATGATTTTTTTACATAAAATGCAACAAACAGTTAAAAAAATCACAATGCCAGTGACATGTGGCAAAACACAAAAGCTTTAAAAATTACAATGTTTCCTTTGCTCAACAGCCTGTAATAGCTAGCTTTGAAACTTCAGTGCTGAAGCTTTTACGGTTCCTTTTAAAAAATTTAAACTAAGTATTAATGTAGCCACTTGGGATTGAACAAACTCTCCTTGAAAGGAAGCAGAAACATGTCCTTCTAGGTCTTATACTATGTGTTCAGTTTTGTCACTTATAGCATCTCTTTTTGAAAACTGCAATACTCTTTGTGAAATTTCACAGGCAGCAGCTGGCCAGAAATAAATTTCTTTTACAACAAAACAAAAATTCCTTGAGATTCACTGATAAACTTAATGAAACTACTATTAATTAACTCATCAATCTTGCACTCCTCACTTACATATAAATCCTTTTTAACACACCTATTTCCAACTAATGTTGACTTTTTCTGCAAAGTACTTGTTACTACTAATATAAAATTGGCTTAAAGTAAATAATTTAAGGATTGTCATGGCCTAGGTTTAGTACTGAAATTCTTGAAATCATATACACATAGAAAGTACTGTGACTCATGGTTTATCAGACTATCTCAAGAGACAAAAAGTTGATTTTTTTTTTCAGTACACAGCTTCTGTAAATTCTTATGGGTCTATCAAAGCCAAAGTAGTGACATCAGCAAATGTAAAAATATATATGGCAAGTGGAAGACAGTGAAAAAGAAATCCTGCATGAAAAACAGGACAGACTATCTCCCTTTTCAATCTAATCAGATTTTTAGTGTATCCTGAATTATATAATGCACCTCTTTAAACTAAGTTGTAGTAAAATGAGTCTGAGCAAAACAGAGAGGAGGAATGTATTAAGCTCTTGTTTAAGAATCATTTATGGAATTGTCTGTTGTAATGAAGCTAATAGAAATTCATAGAATCATAGAATCACCAGGTTGGAAAGGACCCACTGGATCATCGAGTCCAACCATTCCTAACACTCCCTTAAACCATGTCCCTAAGCACTTCATCAACCTGTTCCTTAAACACCTCCAGGGAAGGTGACTCAACCACCTCCCTGGGCAGCCTGTTACAGTGCCCGATGACTCTTTCCATGAAGATTTTTTTCTGATATCCAGCCTGAATGTCCCCTGCCAGAGCTTCAGGCCATTCCCCCTTGTCCTGTCCCCTGTCACTTGGGAGAAGAGGCCAGCTCCCTCCTCTCCACAACCTCCTTTCAGGTAATTGTAGAGAGCAATAAGGTCTCCCCTCAGCCTCCTCTTCTCCGGGCTAAACAACCCCATCTCCCTCAGCCGCTCCTCGTAAGACTTGTTCTCCAGCCCATTCACCAGCTTTATTGCTCTTCTCTGGACACACTCCAGAGCCTCAACATCCTTCTTGTGGTGAGGGGTCCAGAACTGAACACAGTATTCAAGGTGCAGTCTCACCAGTGCCAAGTGAATAACCTCCCTGGACCTGCTGGTCACGCCGTTTCTGATACAAGCCAAGATGCCATTGGCCTTCTTGGCCACCTGGGCACACTGCTGGCTCATGTTCAGTCGGCTGTCAACCATTACCCGCAGGTCCTTCTCCTCCGTGCAGCTCTCCAGCCACTCTTCCCCCAGTCTGTAGCATTGCATAGGGTTGTTGTGCCCCAAGTGCAGGACCCGGCATTTGGCCTTGTTGAACCTCATGCCATCGGTCTCAGCCCAGCAGTCCAGCCTATTCAGATCCCTTTGCAGAGCCTCCCTACCCTCCAGCAGATCCACACTTCCACCCAGCTTAGTGTCATCAGCAAACTTGCTGAGGGTGCACTCAATGCCTTCATCCAGGTCATTGATAAAGACATTGAACAGGGCTGGACACAGTACCGAGCCCTAGGGAACCCCACTTGTGACTGGCCTCCAGCTGGAGTTAACTCCGTTGACCACCACTCTCTGGGCCCGGCCATCCAACCAGTTTTCAACCCAGGAGAGTGTGCGCCTGTCCAGGCCAGAGGCTGACAGTGTCTGAAGCAGAATGCTGTGAGAAACTGTGTCAAAGGCTTTACTGAAGTCCAAGAAGACTACATCCACAGCCTTCAGTAAGGACAAACACCAAAACGTGTGCCTGGAAAGGAGAGGCCCTGTGGAGGAGCACAGGCTGGGGACAGGGTGAGCAGCTCTGTGGAAGGGACTTGGAACACTCATGGACATCAGGTCGGACAGGATCCTGCAATGTGTCCAACAGCATCCTGGGCTGTAGCAACAGGTATGCAGTCTGTAGGTGGAGGGAAGTGATTATTGCCGTTTTCTCAGCACGTGTTAAACTGAGTTTGGATACTGTGTTCAGTTTTTGGCCCCTGAGAACAAGAAATGCAGTGGTAAACTGTTGTGAGTTCAGTGGAGGGCTACAGTCAGGAGGCTGGAGCACTTGCACTGTGGAGAGAGGCTGAGGGAGCCTCTCTTGCTCAGGCTTGGGACTAGATGGCCTTGGGGACCCCCAAGAGCAGCATTCCCATACCTGCAACGAGGTCATCAAGAAGATAGATCCTGCATGTCTCAGTGGTGCAATGTGGAGAACAAGAGGCAGCAAGCAAAGGTTGAAACAATAGAGATTCACACTGTGTGTGAGGAGAAACTTTTTCACTATGGGGGGACTGAGATAATTGGAACAGGTTGCCCAGAGGACGCTGTGTGTTCTCCATCCTTGGACTATTTTCAGACCAGATTGAATAAAGCCTTGAGAAACCACAAGGCTCATCCTGCTTTGAGAAGGATGTAGGACTAGGCGACCTCTTGATACTTCCTTTAACTTGAGTTATCCACTGTTTCTATGTGATTTTATCATCATTGTAGCTTTATTTTCTGTAAGAAATTGAACGACTGTTGTAAAAACTGTCCTTTCCAGAGCTTGCTTTCAGTCTTAAGGACTTTTCACTTGTGTTAAATGTGATTTGATGTACATGAAGCATTGTGTCTGACATAGAAGACTTTGAAGGTTTGATTCTATTTTCTCAAGCTATTTAGATAATTACATATTTTTCCTCAAATGAAAATACTACTCATGCTCGTCTGCTCATTTTGTCAAATATTTATTCATCTCCCTTGCTTTAATTGGAGGTTAGCTGAATGAAGCATGACTACATCAAATAAATACTTATTTTAGAAAATAAGTGTATAATTCGATAATAAAAGGTAATTTTTGAGTTGAACAGATTACTTATATTCAACCGCTACTCATTATCTATTTTCACTTTATGTTTTGGCTGTTTAGAAGGACTTAGGAATGTATTCTTAAACTCAGTGTTAGATGCAGTGATTACATTTGCTAGTTGAAAGTAAAGTTCTTGAACAGACCTTACAATAGGCTCAAGTGAGCTAAAAATAAACTCCAGGCATTTCATACTAAATGGGTAATAACAAGCAACATCAACATCAGTATCCAGCTATGATGAAAACAGGAAGTTCAATACACAAGCTGCCCTTTCCAGATAGGTATGAATTCTTAAAGGCTTAACTAAAATAATAATCCCTTAACGTTTTTAATAAAGGCAGAGAGTTGCCTATTGTTCATAGCTCAGTGGAGACAAAACCCATGCACCCCGGTACATTGAGAAAGACCTGCTGTGTTCTGGGAAACAACACTATTTCCATTTAGCTATAGGTAACCTCAATTTCAATTTTAAGTCACTATGGTTTTGATCCTGCAAAGGGCTGAGCATCTGAGCCCTATCCAGGAAAGCTGCATAATACCATTAAGCCTGGGATCGCGGTGAGATTGAAACGGGGAAGTCGCCCCTGTTTGGCTGGGGTCAGAACTGAGTGCTGAGCTCTTGTCATTGATGCTGAAGTTATCTGTGCTCCAACATCTCCCAGGAAACCACATTCCTCCACTGAAGCAGTCATGTCCTCTCCACCTTCTCTTGGCAGGCGCAAGTGGCAATGAGGTCCTTTCCTCAGAAATGATGACTGAAACACTAGATAGATCTAGACCACACCTAGAGAGGTTTTGCTAGAGGCGTGCCACTCATTTTATTTCTGTGGTAACAGGCAGGTAAAAGAAAGATATCTCATGGAGAGTCACATTTCCTCATTCCCCTTTTCAGCTTGTGAGGTAGGGAAGAACGGTTGTATGCACAACCAAGCACTCAGCTTGTGAAGTACCCTGTTACATTCATAAGACATTGATCTGAGTACATAAATGGGGTGTTTGTCCATCTTATTTGCATTTTGGGAGGTTAGCACTTTCTCTGATGGGACAAATTACAGCAGCTTATTCATGCTGTGTTTCAGAAGTGCCACATGCTAGGAACCCAGCCAGACTACCTGGGAAGGGCCAAGCATCAGCCTAGCTGTGGCCTTTCTTCTGTCCTGTAGCACTGGCTGACCCCTGCTGCCCTTCTACTGCTCTTTTCCCAGCACCACGGGGACAACTCCGCAGGGAAACTCTCACCCACCTCTCAGGAGACCATTCTTCCACAGTATGGGTCTACCTCTGAAGCCTGTCATAGGAATCTGTGTATATACGGTAAACACAATGCAACACAGCTCTTTCTCACCCTGTGTTGTCAGCATGCATTTGCATGACAAAAGAAATGTCAGTGTGTCTTTCTCTTGCCAAACAAAATCATGTTAGACTGCTCTGATTTGGGCACTTTTTATCTAATGCTGCCCATCTGATAAAATGACCTCTGAAATGAAGATGTTTGAAAGTCAGAATTGACTATTTCCACCCAGCAGTATAGAACACAGCCATGTTATTAAATAATCACAATGTTGATTTACTACTAATAAATTCTTCATAGGAGCTAAACACATGAGACAGTCTATGCAGGTAATACTGAAAATAAAACCAGACTCGTGGATGAACTATTGCCTTTATGGTCTTAACACACAATTTTGGTTCTCAAACTGGAAAAAGCTGGTACTTTATATGTTAATTAAATGACTGTATAGTCTGCAAAGGATCCTTATCATGTTTCATAAATATATAACCATAATGAATCTTGTGATATGCAACATAAGAAAGCTTCCTTGTTAACTCAAGATAAGGTTTCCTGTGGTATCTCCTCAGGTTTAAAAACTGGAAGTCACGTAATCCCCTCCTTAATTTGTCTAAATTTAGCTCATGGATTACAATAAGTATTTTCACTTTTAACCACGTCTTGCTCCAACATGTTTCTTTTGCTGTTGGTCTTGCTGGATTGCCGTGCTGCTGAGCTTGGATTGCTGTGCCTGGTACAAACACCTGCGAAGATGCAGTTCTCTCAAGCTTGAAGCCTAAAATGGAGGGGAAGGAGGAGGAGATGATGACATCTATGCCAAATTATCTCAGTGACATGTTGACCTGACATCTTTTTGGTGTGTAGTGCTTTATTTACATTACAAACATTTAGTTTTAATATTGTGTCAAGGAAAATTTTGTGATGGTGATGTGGAAAAGAGGATTGTTGGGTTTTGCTGTGGGGGAGAAGAAAAGAGAAAAATAAGGAAAACTTGAAGGGATGAGAAAGTGTGCATTTTACTGGGGACAGTACAGACACAGAGACAGTACAACTAAATGGCTGATGCATCACAGAGTTGATGGGAGAGGAGACTAAGGTGACTGGCGATGAGCAGTGACGCAGTTCAATGGTGAATCTCGAAGTCTGGCCCAGATCTTGCTGCTCCATCTGCAGTGAGGGAAAGAGGCTGCTAGATTTGTTGCCCCAGGATTTATTTTTCATTTCTTTTGTCTTTCTTTGCAGTCTATTAAGACACTTTTTCCTAACAGATAATTCTTAAGCATCCCTTGTATTTCATTATATTATCATAACCTGTGGTAACGCTGGGTAGAAATGCTTCTGATATTCTTTTGAGTTCTTTGCATTTTCATACCATTCAGATTACCCTGGGTGCTACTTAGATCAGAGTGTGTGGGAAGACAGCTGCTGAGTGTTTATTTGAAGGAGGTTTCTTTTAATTCCTGAGGAAGTTGTGAATGGCAAGGGAACTTCCCTAGGTCTCTTTACCTTCTTCTTGCCTTTTTGGGAAGGAGTCCTTTTTCAACTTGTGGTTGGATTTTGAAGGAATGGAGAGCTCTCCACTCCCTCGTCTGCCTTCCAAAACCATAATTAAGCTGCAGACTTGAGGCCTGACACTGAGATGGCACAGTCTCAGTGGTTTGGACAGATAAACATGGAGAAATGCCAGATAAGAGCATTGTGGGTCAGGTCCTGTCTCTGAAGGGCCGTTGCATTGTCTCCTGCTGGCTGAGAATACTGAGAAGGGAGAGGCAAAGTGGCCTTTCTGACTGCAGATGCTTCTCCTTTGCAGAGTGTCTGTGTGAAACAGTGCTGCAGTGGGTGGTGGTAGAAGGGACAAAAAAAAAGCCCCTCATCTGCTGCCTGGAAGCAATGGACAACAACGGAAAGACAAGTGCCTACAGAAAGGCATGAGATGGGGAATGAGCCCATCTGGAAGGAGAAGAGCTAAAAATAAATGACAGTGATAATTAGAATTTTAATATGTTAGGGTTGAGATGGGGGCATGGCTATTATTTTAAAAGATAACTTTTGGAGGGACTGAAACAATTACTTACTTGCCCTGCACAATGTCTATATACTTGATACATACAAATTTTGATACATTTTACCAAAATAAAAATAATAGAAGATTTAAAACTATGAAATCTGAAATGTAAGCAAGCGAGTGAAATTTCTTAATAAAATGATGATTTCCTAAAAAAATTTCAACTTCTTTGGGAATTTTTTTTCCAAAATTGCTAATCAAAAAACCTTGTAGAAACCTCCTATTATATTCCCTAGTATTGTCTGCTGCAGTGCAGGATCATTCCCAAATTAATGTAGATTCTAGTGTTTATCTAATCTACTGTTATGCCAATTAATTCCATTTCAGAGATTGATTAAAGTTTTCCCTACTGTTGAACTTCAATGTTCATCACTTAATTTTTCCTTGATATTTGTGTAATATTCCCTTGCATCTCTCTACATGATTCTGCTAATGAACCAGTATAGAGTCTTCACATTTTAAATATTTATTGTAAGTCTAATTGTAACTTAGCTGTCTTTAGCCAGCACTATACATATATTTCTTTTTTCATCTTTTTTTTTTTTTTTCAATTTAATCTCTCCTAATGATTGTTGTTGCTTTTCTTTGAACTTATTCCAATTTGTCTACATTTTTCTGGTAATTAGGTGCTGATAGCAGAAAAGCATTTGAACAAAATTCCACCTGTAATGTGAAGAATCATCTCTTTTTATTTCTTTGAACCTGTCTCCTACTAGCTTTGGTTAATGGTCCCTAATTCTTGTGTTTGAAAAAACAGCTAGCACTTGATTTCTAGCCATTTCCCCACGTGTAGTGTGATCCATTCTGTATTCTGTAACTCTTTTACAGTTCATTTCTTCTTACTTCCAAAATTACTTCCCTTGTTATTTTTGTTCAGAAAAGAAGTTAGATTTGTTCTGCTAGTGGTTGCTGGAGCAGTACTATTTTCTTTCTTCAGTTGCTGGTTTTCTCTAAACTTCAGCTATTTATTTAGTCACGAATCCTTTACCTAATATGTTTAGCAGTTTCTAATGATTGCCCTTCATCTGTGTGTATACACACAGCTCATCTGTTAAAATAGAAATAGCACGGCAAAATGAAGATCTCAAAAGAAAAACAGAGTTATAGTTGCTCAGGCAATATTAATTTTGAGACCGCCTTTACTTATGTGATTATACAATCTACGATTATACTGTTTTTTTTTCTTTTACATAGGATTCTGTCTAAATACAAGGATGGATAACACCCCTGAAAGTTTTCACCTCAAGCAAGACATACCAAAAAAACAGGACTGCAAAATGTTTCATTCTTGGGGGCAAGGAGGGAAATCTGGAAATTTCTATGAAATCTATGGAAGAGTCAGGAACAGAAGTGAGTTCACCTAACTGAATTTCTGCTTCCTAAACCGTACATCTGCTCTCACCTTCAAGTCCCCTGCCAGCCTGCTGTAGTGCTTGAAGCCTTGTAGAAGGCAGGGGCAGACCACACACTAAGTGCACTGGTCTGTGTGCAGGTATCATCTTTCTGTGAGCTGTGCCAGGCAGGAGGAATATTAGAAAAAACAGGATGTGAATGTATAATGTAAACCAAGTTGTTTTCCTTGTGAATGAGGATTGATTTAGTTCTGGTCTCCCTAAGTCTGGAAATGGTCAATTCTAAAAATCGTTCTCCAAATGTTAGCTTAGGCAAAGAAGGGTGGAACATAGAGAAATTTGTCATTTTGTTAGAAGAGAGAAATTTGGCTTCTTCTCTTTGCTTTTATGTGTAATTCTAACGCCCTTGTTTTGTTGAATTGGTTTCTGCCAATTCATTTAATGAAATGAAGGTTAATTGCTTCAGTATCTATCCACTATGGTTTGCAGGCCAAGCAATGGAAGATGATGTCACCCATAACAAACTCTATGATACAAACTACTCTGTCTATACAGACATAGTCATTTTTATTGTGTTGATTTTAAGGTTAGTCTACAAAACCACTGCTGGTCTCTGTTGGCAATGAGCCTGCAAGAGTGGCTTAAGGTGAGGCCAGCTGGTGTAATGTGTGATGTGCAGGTCTCTCTGATGTGATGAGTGTGTATAGCTGTCATTTTGGACTGGCAGTGTGTAACTACTTTCTGTATGTTTGTTATTTCTTAATATACCTAAGTAATGCTATGCTCTCGATCTGTTTAATACATCTTTGCCTCTTTAAAAAAACATCTTTAATCTTCTTATCAAGATGAACATTTATTGCGAGTAGGACAATATTATGATGAGATGCATTTTGTTATTCTCTTCCCCTGCCTTGACCATCCTCCTATTTAATTCCTTTAATTTCTTCTTCTGCCATTCTGTGATGAATAGATGCTCAATCTGTGTGACTTTCCATGTGTTTGCACACCAGTTTTACAGTACTGCTCCCCCTTAGCATCTGGTAAGTGCTCCATGCCCTCTTGCATTCCTTCCATGAATGCCTGTAGAGTTGTGTCCAGACTGCTGGAAAGAGCTGTGCTGCAAGAGGAACAAGGGAAAGGCAAAACCAAGCAGCAGGTGAGTACCAGCCGGGACAATGATCAAAATTTATGTAAATTGTGTCAATTGTTTTTTTTTTTCTAGTAGTTTTGCAAAAAAAAGCTGACACCATAGTGACAGAATGTACAATTTTGTAAATAAAGCTTGGTTCAGTAACAGGTACAGAGTAGTTGCCTGAGGTGTTGAACAGGTTGCCCAGGGAAGTTGTGGCTGCCCCATCCCTGGAGGTGTTCAAGGCCAGGTTGGATGGGGCCTTGAGCAGCCTGATCTGGTGGGAGGTGTCCCTGCCCATGGCAGGGGTATTGGAACAGGATGATCTTTAAGGTCCTTTCCAACCCAAACTATTCTGTGATTCTGTGGTTCTATGATTCTGAGTGGTAGGGATTTCCTTCATCTCAGAGTGGATATTTGTATATTAGCCCATGTTTTATTAAATGTGGGACAAGGAGCTTAAAACTTGATTTAAGATGATAAGCAATGACAGATTATAAAAGTTCCAAGCATAGTGACAAAAACTAACAGGTGATTTGAAAGCATTCAGAAACCAGGTCTTGAGGGCTGATTCATCACAGAGTAGTCGGACAAAGAAACAAATGATGTAACTACTACAGGCTATCATAAGTGTTCTGTGTTACGATTTAAAGTGAAATAATTTAAGGAAGCCACTGATAAAGATTATCCCATCCAGGTTGTAGCCATACGAGTATGCCAGGAAAAATGAGGAAACTATTCAGAGAGGTCTGTGAAAACAAACAAAGAAACAAGACCAAGACCCTTCCTCTATTTTGTGAACTTTTCATTAACAAGTATTTGTGAACATTGGGAATTTCTGCTTGTTGTTGCTAGCAAAGTAGATTTTGGCCATACTGAGTAGTTTCACTAAAGCATTTATTTAATTTTCATTGCTCATGATTCTCCTACAACAGAAGAACTTGATCTTTTGGCATCCAGTAGTATTTTTGCTTTGATCCTGTAAGCAAATGATGCTAGCCACAGAATTATTTTAATTTTGTCATGATTACACTTGGGATACTTACTATTCATTTTGGTTTTGGCACTCACAGCGTTGAATATTAACCCAAATAACCCTAATGTGTTTGCAAGAATGTTGAATAATATTTACCAATTATTTCACTGTGTGTTTCAGGAAGGCGTTAGAAAATAACCTGATTACATCTGGAAATAACAGTGAGTTTATGAAAACGATAGTGGGCTTACAAACTAAACAGCTAGTCAACTCTAACAGGAATACAGCAAATATACTCTTGCAATAACATGGGATGTTAATTTGGAATCAATAGAGAACAGGAAAGGGGTGACTAGTAGGCCAATTAATTCCCACCTAAGCTAAGAGGGTAGTTAGGCGTAGACTTTATACTTTGATCTTTAGGTTTCAGCCTAATTCTATTTCATGACAGTATACATAACTGGATATTACAGCATCCTTGAAGTCATTCAGCCTGCTCTGACAAAAAAAATGGTTAATTGATGTGTGTTGTGCTATTTGAGAACACTGACATACTGGGTGTTCAAACAGTGATTGCAAAGGGAGAGGAAGAGTTATATGCAACCTTGAGCTTTATATAACCAGGAATTTTTAAAATCAATTTTTGGTCTTTGCCTTGCTAAAGGAAGAAAAGTGAGATTATTCCAAAAGATAGGCAACCTGGAAGTGCAGGTGAGTCTAATAGGTATATAAGCAAGCAACGTATTGCTTATGAAAAGAGTAGTTGATGCTACCTGACTGAGGCAACAATCCAGTAAAAAGATTATGAAGCAATATAATTTATTTGTTCACTCCTATCGATCTTGATAGGAGGTCTGTAATGGGTAATATTATTGACATGTAAGAGGTATTAAGTCTGGGACAGAGTCAGTTACAGGTATTTGATAAGGAGCACATAATAATAAGCACAGGGGTTTTAGTGTGATTAGATTTGATTTAAAAAATTTTGTGTTCTTTTCACACCATTAAAACTCAGAAGAAAGTGGCATTTCCAAAACTAAATATACAACTTCAACATAAAAAAACTTCCCAAAAAATAATTTACCAGAGATAAAGTATCAGGTGGTACATGTACAGCTTTTGTTTTGTTGTGGAAGCCCAGGTCTGTTTCAGATGCAAAAAGAAGAGTTCAATTTTAACAAGATAGTTCCAGCCTCGAAACTAACAGAGTTTATGAATTATTATTTTAAGTTTATTTTATTAGTTTAAAATAACATATACAATACACCTTTATGTCTGGCCAGACATATTTAAAACCAAGTACAAGTAGCTGTTATTAAAAAGTTTTGATGATGAATGGGCCTTTCTGATTTGCTTTGTAGAGGAAAATACTGTTACATCAGCCAATAAAACACTTTACCAGGATTACTGCTGATTTCCTTAACCTCTCCATTTTACTTCGCAGAAAGCAGCATGGAGTGGTGCTACTCTTTCCCTTGATCCTCAGCCTCCACAAGGATGTCAAGCTATGGTGGCTAGATAATATTTTGGAATACAAAGCATCATGTTTTCTCCTGCCAAATCCAGATAGTTGATATATGCAGGTGAAATGTTACTTTCACTGTTTTTTTGAATATGATTCTTACCTTCTTTTTGACCTCGTACATTAGGAAAATGGAAAAAACTTGAGGTGTCATTCTCACAGATGCAGATATTTATTTGTGTCACCCCCTGGTATATTGATACTCTGGCTTGCAATATGAAGGACACTATTTTACTATGACATTTAACTTGACACTCAAAAGTTGCAGCCTCTGCTTTCTTATGGATGGATCCTAAAGACGGATCATGAACAAGTTAAAATGTATTGCAATTTCTCTCCGAGCATTTGTTCTGTGCAGATGGGATGGATAAACAACTTTCACTAATAATCTGAGAGTCACAAAATATATTAATTATAGTGAATATTAACAAAAAAAACACTAGGCTTTTTTTATTCATAACTGCCATTCTTTGTCATAAGTAAACACTTTTGGTGTGTGCTTAGAGACACTTCTGCCTTGCTTTTTCCTCAGCTCAAAAATTTGCCTTTGAAGGTGGATGAAATACAGTTGTTGGAGATTGGCTCCTAGAACTGCAAATTACTTCTTGGTCATTTTCAAACACTATTTGCCCAGCCTTTTTGAAAGCTAAAAGTCTTTCAGTAAAGTCTACTGGATGTTATTTAAATTGCAGGCACTGAATCTCACACAGTTGTATGGTGAAGGGATACATGCCTTCCTGGAAGAAAGTTGTATTCAGAAGGAATTTCCTAGTTAAAAATTTATTCAACTTCTTATAATTTTGAATTGTAATTTACATATGACAGAAGCCCATTCATTATGTTAAAATATTTTAAGAGGTACAAAATCAATCTACCATGCCTAGAACTTTTCATGTGACTTCCTGATTTTTACTTTTCTTTTCTTCATCTGCAGTAAATCATTCTGAAGAACAGAAACTGGTGTCGGTCTTGGTGGACTTTTGCTTTCTTCAGACCTCCTAGAGGATGTTGCACTTGTCAAGTGTGGGAATTGCGAATAAGAAAAGGATTTATGGATCAAAGTCATTGGTGGGCGGTGTCAACAAGTTTCGTGTCACTTACGTAAGACCTTTTTTTTAATGACTGGTTTGAGTTCTTAAATGGGACTTGACCATAAAAAAACCCTATTTTGGCATAGTGCAAACCAGTGAATATCCTTCTCTGTTTCTCCATTTTCTCTTCAAATTTTCTAAGGCTGCTTTGTTTCCTCCTTCACGCTTTGTAAGGCTGAATGCAGTATTCAGCTCTCCTGATATCCAAATGTATCAAGCAGTATATTTGTGCTCAAGAAGTCTTATTTTTCAGTGAGTGCCTTTGTTCTTTTATTAATACCTTGTTTAATATTGTCCTACTACTCAAATTCAAGTTGACAGATATTCAGAAAATCCTTGCACAGAAACACTTCCATTTTTATGCCACCCTGGCGTTAAGCAAATCTCTTCACCCTCCTCCAGTCTGCTGAAAGTCAATAGGCTGATGATGTTGCAGGAATGACTTTTCTTGCTGAATGGCTGACAAGAGGTCTGTCTACAAATGTATTCCCCTGTCTACAGCTACTTGCATGTGCTCTCAACTTTCTTTCTTTCTCAGCTCCCTTTTTCCTCTTGGAAAAGAGATTCACGTTGGCCAATTACCACTCTCTAAAAATGCCCAGTGCTGAGACTTATTCAGGTTCTGTTCAGATTGATTGCTTGAATTTTGTGGCTGGATCTTTTTGAGTATTTTACTAAGCCAGAGAGAGCTTGGAGCTTGGATAGTGGAATTTAGTAGTTGCTTTTCTAATTAAAATTTCTTTATCAAAAAAACTCTTTGTGAGCAAATGTAGTTGCCTGATAAATGTTGAACAGAGGTTCTTCCTTTATTTGTGAAAGTTTTGTCATACAATACCTGAAATGGACATTTCTAGTAAAAAAGCAAGTATTACAGATGATCATAATTGGGATTGGTACAAAAAAATATTCAGTTGCCACATTTGGAATGTAAAGATTCGGAGTTGTGGTTTATCTTGAAGACAGAAATGTACTTATTTTACAGTTTACAAGCAAGAGAATCATGACACAGTATGTAAACCCAAGATAAATTCCAAAATGAGACATATTGACATATTTCCCAAGGGAATGTCTGCATTATGTTAGTTCCACTGTGATAACTTTTAAGTGTTATTTTTGCCTGCTACTCTAAACATTTTATAAGAAGTTTTTCCCCAACATATATAAAGATCAGTTGTCTGGAAAGTTATAGGTGGGCTTCTTTTGATCAGTACTTTTGATAGGTATTTATCATAAGTCTTGACTCTGGGTCCAGTCCTAAAAAATGGAAAAAACACATGTCATTGTTAAATGACAGAGTTAAAACACAAGCAAATAAGTGCAAGCATTAGGTATCTAATTCAGCTGGTTTTGAAATACATACTTTGTTTATATGCAGTCTTTAAGAACAGTTTTTCATAAATACAGTACTGCTGCTGTACAGGTAACTTTTGTCTATGACCTGTAAGCTTGACAAACAGAAGAGTTAAAGAAAGTCCCCCAAGTTGTGTAAAAAAACTCTGGCAATGCAAAGATGTATGCTTGCAAAACTGTTGCTTCTGCTGCTATGAACAGAGCAGTTCCCAGGCTGCTTCCAGGTCAGCTCGTTGTCTTATGTAGACCTTTGCATGGCCCTGACTAACTTGATTACATAGGAAAGATGATACTGGTGGATAAGAGGTTATAACAAATGTCTTTGTTTCCTGCATACATAAGCAAATTTAAAGTTCCCAAAATGACAAATAAGTAAATGTATTACTTAGAAATGATGGTCTTATTGCCTTCGTATGCCGATTCTCTCACATTTTTTTGTTATGTTTCAAGAAATGTCAAAAGCACCTGACAACTATTAACTGACATTTTGGAAATATTTAGACTAGAGTACCTGGGTTCCATAGTCTAGTATTGATACTTAGAAAGATGGCTCTTGTACACAAAGATGGATAAATGTTACAGAGAAATTATACTGTTCTTGCTGAATAATGGGACTTTACAAGAAAAAGAGACTCTGAATTTGACAGCATAATTCTTATAAGTGTCAAAAAAGATTGAGATTTCATGAGCTTTCTGCATATTTTTCAAGGTTTTTTTAATAGCCAACAAGACATTTTGGAATCAGTCCATGGTGAAAGTTAAAATTACTTTTATAACTTTGAAACATCAAGTAGTATTTCTAGTTGAATAGACTACTTAAGTGGAGTTCTTTTTTAACTTGATTTCAACATTTCTGGAAGAGATGCTGCGACATTGTCTGTCCATCTCCCTGTTCTACATTAATATCTTTTGAATTCTTTGGTCAAATTCAACCAAATCTGAATTACCTGTAAGAGTTCTAGGTTTCTCTATGTTCCTTCAAGTTACATGGAAAATTAGGGGCTGCATAGAAGAAAGAGACAGAAGTTAGTGTACTGCTGATGAAAGGGGAGGCAGAAAGCAAGCACAATATGTTTTACTAGGCAGCAGGGAGCTAAGTCAAACTTTGGACTACCCACATTGCATGTGCTCTCTTGCCTGGGTGGGGTGGCATGGTGAGAAGTGATAGTGTTGAGTAGGTTTATGTGATGAAGAGAACCATCTTTCATTGTTCTACTACTCATGGAAGAGCTCATTTGACTAGCATTGCTATAGCTACCTTGGTTCAAAAAGACAAGATTTTGAAAACCAATATCATATGCTTTATTAAACTCAAGGCTTAAGTAAGGCTATATTTAATCATTTTAATTTCTAAGGCTTCACAAGTAATCCTACGTAAATACAGGGAGAAGATTTATCATAAGATGTTATGCCATTTTTCTTGATTACCACTTACTGAGGCTTCAAAGTACTCACTTCAAAGTACTTAAAAGCCAAATGTGGGTTTTTTTTTCTTGCCACAACATTCAGTAACCTAATAAAAGGCAGATTATACTGATTTACTGAGAAGCACAAGGGATAACTAAAATATAAGGTGTTTTTACATGTCTGTCCCATAGGATTGTGAGTTATTTCAGGACTACAGGCAATATGTATAAATTTATATTACAGGTACAGAACATCGATGTTTTTTTAAAATAATATTTTGCTTCAGTATAACAAAGAGCATGCCAGAAAGGAAGCCACAGGGATCCATGCTCATTTGGCATTTCTGCTAGAGGAATCTCTCTAAAGACACAGTCACTGTGAAGCACTGTCCTGCATGGCCTTTGGTAGATGGCTACAAAAACGCTGCACAGCAGAGTCTTTTCCCCTCCTTTAACTCAATGCTGTCATGCAGGCAATTTACAGTTGGCCACTTTGGTTGTGCCTGGTGTACCAGGAGGCTGTCTTATGCCTCTCTAAGCCCCTGGGTGTTCTTGGATCCATGTTTGGTGTACCCCTTGCAGTTCCTTGCAGGCTTCTCAAGGCACGTCAAGGCACTTTTCAAAAGTCAATCTAGACTTGTTCTTTGGCTTGCCAGCACACTTCAGGTTACTCCTGAAGCTGTGAATTTCACTGTTTGAGAAAGATTCTGTGACAAATAATCTTCCTTAAGGTGAGAACCTTTTATGTAGCCCATGGAGGACTTCGAGAGGAATAACAGAGTCGTTCCATTCTGACGTAGCCTGACAGAGTGAGGGTAATGGGCACTGAGTGACGTGGCTGAAAGAGTTGGGCTGGTGCACTTCAAATTAGCTGAAGCAATTTCAGGCATCAGTTAAAAATAGGAAAGCTGTCTTGCAACAGCCAAACCTGGATACTATGCTTGTATGCAAGAACTACGGCTATGTCGTACTATGTATGATAATTTTAGTTATATTTCTATTTGCAGCCGAAAACTGTTGAGATTGAGTCCAAACATCAGTAGAGGTGTCTCAGCCTTCAAGATTTTTGTTCTCAGCTCTGCAAGTTTTCCAGCTTGTTAGGGTTTAAGAGAAAGAAAGAGCGTCCAGAGTGTTGGTGTGATGGAGATAAAAGGTCCCTAAATTGGCTATGGGTGTGGCAGTTACTTGTGAAGCCTGGCAGACTTGTATGTACCAGCAATGGACTAGTCATGGAGTAGACCAACTAGATGTTGTCATTGAGTAAAAAAGCCAAGAGCAGTCTTTTCTGCAGTCTGGGCAGAGCTGGAGTAACAAGAGCCTTGGGAGATGTCTCCTCCTTTTGCAACAAGAGATCAAACATCTGCTGAAGTTATCAGAGAAGTATAATGTGGATGGCCATCCACTGTGGAGGAGAGTAATAGCAATTGCTTCAACAGCCACTTGCACCTGTAGGAGAGGAAATGGGTCAGGACATTTCCTGGGGTACCTTAAGAAAGGGAAGAGGCTAGCTAATGAATGTTTTGATTACTTTAACTCAGGTCTTCCAGTCCTGGCTTTGGTTATGTTGTCATCTCCAAAGCCACTGAAGTTCTACTTGTTTATAAACTTTTGAATGATCTACTGCATTTGAGTGTGGATATATTCTCTTTTTGGGGCATAAATTAAACTTCATATGGCATAACATTTCCCTAGGCTTTTGGGTGGGGTCTCAAAATGGTATAAGAGTTTTATTAGAAATGTCTAGAAACTGAGGAGATTCTTTAATTAAAGCCAGTCAGTATGAGACAGAAAGGTTACATAGTAACTGAAATTTTAGGGAATATTCCACTCTGTAATATTCTGATTTCGGTAGCACTCTTAAATTCTTTCTTACTTCTTAGCAAGTGTTAGAAAGCATCTGTTCTCTCAGTTATTCTGGAAATAATTATGGGGTCTCAACATACCAGAAGTGAAGGATTAATTTAGGAAAATCATCAGCAACTGAAAATAATGTAAGAATTGTATCAGATTAGACTGATATTCTTATTATGTTTGAATTGCTTCAATGGCTCACATCCATAGTCTTAAAAATACTTCAGTATATATTATGATTTTGAATATGTCTGTGAGATTTTTTGTCATTTCTGTTATAAACCTCTTACTTGTGAATAGGCCTGGAAAAATAAAAAGCCTCCTCCACTCACAATGGGAGGAATGAATGAATGATGAAGATATCATGCAGTCCAGCCTGTTTTTCCAAAGAAAACGATGCATTATTAAGTGAAGTAATTGCTAACGCAGGTATCTGAGGCAAAATTTGGAATGAAACTCAAGAGTCAGTCCTGGTTCTTACTGTCACCGCTAGGAAGTATATACAGTGCATTTACAGGTCCACTGTATGATATTACTTATGAAATGTAATGGATAGAAATTTGGTGGTGTTTATACCTGACTGACTTAAACAAAATAAAATACTACAGATGGTGTCACTCATAACTGGCATTCTTGGATATGTTTCATCATAAGGACTCTCTTTCCAAAAGGCTTTTGGCTATAGCAAACAGCTCCTTGGGTCCATATCTTCTATGCCGGATGACTGTCTCCAGTTAAAATCATTACTTTTCTTAAGTTCAACTATTAAAAATGCAAGCCATTTACAAAAATGTTGTTATATCTATTGAAATATAGCTGCATAATACTTTTTTTTTTATGGGTAAACTCATTTGTTTTAATTTAGCAGATATTCGAAATATGGTGGAGATGAGGGTGATGACAAATATACTCCTTTTTTTCTAATCTATGTAGAAGCCTTATATTGTGGGCAAGGTACAGAATCCAATCACATCTTAGGTTGCATATGCAAGTAAAGGGATAAACTTCTCATCTAGCTTATCTGACTATGTTACATATTTGATCTCTAATATCGTAGTTGTTTGTAAGGCCATGATAAGTCTTCTGGAGCAGATCTATAGAACTATGTGGAAATATAATGTTCATGAACTAACCGGTGCTGTACTGGTTAGTACAGATGTACAGCTGTTGTAGTCTACCATCAGTATCTTCTGCTATAATGCTTTTCCCTTACTGTGTGATCTCACATGACCTCTGACTCCCCAGCATGTGACAAGTCCCACATGGGTGATCCACAAGATTCCAGCAGTGATTCAGTGCTCCGTAGAGGTTTTGGGAGCGTTGACTTATCCCATAGATAGAAGAGGATTATCAAAGTTTTCTTCTGTTTTCCTTTCTTGTTAGTTGCTGACGATGGTTGAGGAAGAATAGAATCACTGTCTTTTCTGTGCCATCAAATATTTCTGCAGCTGGAGAGGAGAAAAAGATGAAGCAACACTCCTTTTACTTCTTTTTTTTTCCTCTTAGCCATGTATTTCTTCTTATTCTCAATTCATTTTTGAACTTTATAAAGAAAGCTGCGATTGGATTTGTTGCAAAAATCTACAACTTACCATCTTTTTCTGCAAAATTAAGATTGCATCCCTGCTCAAATGAATGAAAAACTTGAAGGTTTAGTTATATCTCTTGGTATTATCTTCTGGGTTTTGGTGCTTCCTTCCCTCCAGTGATGTTGAGACATTATATAAAACTTAGGGAAATAATGTGTTCTGCAGTATATTTAAGGGGCCAGACATGTCATTTAAAGGACTAGACATGTTAGTCTTTCTTATGTAGCAACATGCTTCCTTCTTTCTAACTAAAATGTTTGTATTGTCTTGTCCTGTCATTAGCCTGCTGCAGAGTGAAAATTACAATGTCAGCCATGGAATATACTCACATGTTGGCATTTGGAAGTCTTCAAAATGAACTGACATAGAGGAGGGTACAGTTAACAAATAAGGAAAATATCCTGGAACTGGGGACTGAAGTCCAACTTGAGAAGGTTCTCTCTTGCTAAGATCTTTCCTGTCATACTTTCTGTATTGTGGGCAACCAGCAGTATGCATTCTGCCTGTCTCAGCTAACAGGAGGGAACGTAAGGGGCTGGACACGAAGATTGGGATTTTTCCCAGACATCAGGAAAAAAATTTTCACAGAAAGGGTCATTGGGCACTGGAACAGGCTGCCCAGGGAGGTGGCTGAGTCACCTTCCTTGGAGTTGTTTAAGGGACAGGTGGATGCAGTGCTGAGGGGCATGGTTTGGGGGTTGTTAGGAATGGTTGGACTTGATGATCCAGTGAGTCCTTTCCAACCTAGTGATTCTATGATTCTATGATTTTTTGTTGTTGATTGCTTTGAGCTATTGCTCTGAAACTGCCTGGCTGGCAGGAGCTGGAGCTTGACAGCAGAAGAGACAGCTTTCACAGAGTCACAGAACAGTTGATGTTGGAAGATGCCTCTGGTTCAACCACCCTGCTCAAAGTGTCTAAAGTATGATGCTCAGGACTGCATACAGAGTGGTTTTGAATATTTCCAAGGATCAAGACTCCCTAGCTGGCCTGGGCAACCTGTTCCAGTGTCCTGTGAACCGTACAGTAAAAAAGCTTGTGTTTAGACTGATTTTCCTGAATTTCAGTTTGTGTCCATTTCCACTCTTCCTTTCACCAGTCATCACTGATAAGAGTTCGGGTCTGTCTTCTGTACTGCCTCCCATAGAGTATTTATACATCTTGATAAGACATGCCCCTTGCCCCCTGCCTTTTCTTCTCCAGATAAAACCCATCTCTGTTCTGCCTATTTTCTTATGTCAGACTCTCCAAACCCTTATCGTCTTCATGGCCCTTTGCTGTACTCAGTCCAGTATCTCCATGCCCATCTCATGGCACTCCAGATGTAGTCTCACCAGACTTGAGCTGTATGGAATAATCACCTCCATCAGCCTGCTGAAGATAGTCTTCCTAGTGCATCACGGTGCCGCTGGCTGCCTTTCCTGCAAAGATGACTTGCTGGCTCATTTTTCACCTTTCAACCAGGGCTTGGAGATCCTTTTCTGTTAAGATTCTTTCTAGACGGTTAACCCACAGCATGCACTGATGCAAACAGGAGTTTGCATTTCACTTTGTTGTATTTCCTAACATTTCTGTTGGCCTATTTCTCCAGCCTGTTAAGGTCCCTCTGGATGCCAGCACACTCACTAGACCTATCATCCATTCCTACCAGTTTTATATCAATTGCACACATGCTGAGGGTGCATTCTGTCCTGCCACCTAGGTCATTAATAGAATTGCTAAAGAGTATTTGACCCAGTATCAGCCTGTGGGGTACACTGCTGGTGACAAGCATCCAGCTGGACTTTGTGCAGACATATGACAGCAGTTTGAGCTAAATATTTCATTTTTCAATCCACCTCACTGCCCACTTATGTAGTCCCTACACCAGATTGTCAAAAGGGATGTTATAGGAGATACAGTCGAAATCCTTGCTCCAGACAAATTGAAGAACATCTACTGCTCTTCCATTACACAAAGCTGGTCATCTTTTCACAGAAGGCTATCAGGTTTGTCAGGTATGAGTTCCCCTTCTTAAATATGTACTGATTTTTCCCAGTCACCTTCTGTCCTTCATACTTTTGGAAATGGTTCACAGGAAGATTTGTTCCATCACCTTCCCAGGGATTGAAATGAATCTGACAAACCGTAGTCCCTGCCTTCTTGAAGACACAGTAACATTTGTATTCTCCTATTTCTGAGGAACCTCATCTGATACCTGTCACCTTTCCAAAACTGTTGAGAGGGGCCATGCAATGACATTGACAAGCTCCCTCAGTCCTTGTGGATGCATCCCATAAGAAGCCATGGACTTGTGTATGTCTAATTGCTTTAAATGTTCCCTAACTTCATCCTCCTTGATGGAGGAGAAATCTACATTGCTTTAGACTTTCCCACTGATATTGGGGCTGAGGATTCTTCAGAGCTAATCTTACCAGTAAAGACCAAGGCAAAGAAGGCATTGAGCATCTTGGAGTTTTCCATGTTGTCTGTCAGCAGATGCCCCGGCCTGTTCAGCAGCAGGCCCACATTTTCCCCTGCCTTTGCTGCTCATATACTTGTAGAAGCCCTTTTCATTGCCCTTCATGTACCTCAGCAGATTCAGATTTAGATGACTTTCAGCCTTCCTTATCCCATCCCTTCATACTCAAACATAGGTTGCCTTACTCTACTTTCACATCTTGCGTGCTTCACAGAATCACAGAATGGTTTGGTTTGGAAGGGACCTTAAAGATCATCTAGTTCCAACCCCCCGGCCATGGACTTGACTCTACCAGCCATGCCTGGCAAGGCATGTGAAGAAATGTGTGCCATTTCTGTCTACGGGGTCTCTCTACAGAAGTTTTGGTCTTGGGCTGGAAGAGTGAACTTCTGAAAACCAGGTGTGGGTTGGTGGCTGAAAGGAGGCAGGGCATTGTTTGAGAAGTATACTATTGAGGAAGGATTGGAAGAGATAAAGACAGCCAGAAAAGCCCTGCTGACTTCAAGAGAGACTCTACTGTGAACAAAGACACATTGGCTTGTGAGCAGCCCTTGGGAGTCCTCATTCACAGAGTATGAAGAAAATGCACTCACTGGAATAGGTGTTAATTATTTTCCAGTCTTGCAGATGAGACACCAGGGAGACATAAATGACCTCTCTGGTGAGAAAAGAGATGCAATTTGGAAATCTTTACCCAGAAAAGCAAAAACTTCAGCAATCTGTATCTCAGGCTTCATTTTAGCTGGTATAGAGTGATATGGGCAATGCTGCCTAGATGATATTCTTCACTGTTCATTTGTGTGTTTTAGTTAAAACTCCTTCTTCATCCATCCAGGCCTCCTGCCACTTTTGCTTGATTTCCTGCTCACTGGGTTGGACCTTTATTGAACTTGGAGGAGGTGATCCTGGAAAATCAGCCACCTCTACTGGACCTCTTCTCTCCAGAATAGTCACCTAGAGGGGTTCTTCCAAGCAGATCCCTGAACAGACAAAGCCTGCTCTCCTGTAGTCCAGGGTTATGATCCTGCTTTTTTTTCTCCGCATTCTCTCAGCATCCTGAACTCCACCATCTCATGGTCACTGCAGCCAACGCTATCCCTGATCTTCATGTCCCTGAGCCTTCCTTGTCTGTAAATATGAAGTCCCGCAGAGACCTTGTTGTCTCTTCATTCACCTGTGTCAGGTATTTATCATTAGTGCACTCCAGAAAACTGCGTTCTTGTGCACTGCTGTATTGCCTTTTCAGCAGGTATCAGGGTAGCTAATGTCCTCCCACGTACCTATAATATTCTAGTAGCCCAAATTTGGTAAAATACCAGAATGTGGGAATAGATATTGTTAAGTACATTGCAGTTAGCCATTTTCCCCTTCCTCTCTTGAACACCTTTTTCTGAACAGTTAAAAGGTACATACAGACCACTGTGTGGCATTTTTTACATGTACATGAACTTTTAAGTGACGTGCAACTGTATTTTCAAAAGCCTCTTGCCAGATGCCACAACGGTCTAAGGGCTGCTGCCATATTTCTGAAGAATGATAAGCTTCTGGAAAAGTGCCAGTTAGAGATACAGAATCAAACCGTTTTAGGAGACTTGTGCTTGCCATATTCCAGTTATTGATTGAACAGAGAGCTGTCATCCATTTATAATTGCTGATAACCTGAGAATACATCATTTGTATAACAGAACTAATGTAAATTTTCTGCCATCAGGTGTTACTCTTTGTCTGTAAAAAGTTCACAGGGTCCTGATGATGAAATCTTTATTATGGTGGTGAATTATTCTCAGATGGTTAGACTTCAGTGGAAGCAGAGTAAAATAAATGCTGAACATTTCTCATAGTCCTGCTTTCAGGTGTGTATTTGCAGTGTGAAGTTGACTTTTCGCCATATCAGAATCTCCCCTCTTTTAAGAAATGCCCTGATGTTGCATTCTTTTTGAGTTCTCTGCCCCACGTATTCAAATAGCTGCTTCAGAGACATTATACTGTTGGTTAAGCGGTATCTAATCCATATAGGTGGTTGATGTCTCTGCTTAGGTCTGTTTTCTTTGTGTATTTCCCTGAAAATAAAGTTTTGAATGGTCTCATATAGGTTTCTTTGTTCAATGTCTTGGTGTTCGCTCTGTGACAGGATGCATACAGATTAAAAGAGAGATTAGTTTTACGTTTGAAAGCTATCAACTTTATGGATGGGAGGTACAAGTGGAAGCTAGGCTGAAGCTCAGTGACGGATGGTGCTTTATTTTTACTCTGGTGTCCTGCTCCTCTATAAAAAGAAAGTGATTGAATCAAGCAGAGACCTCTGGAGGAAGGAGCAAATCAGTCCTTGTGATCATTTGAGTGAGCAGGAGGAGAAAAAGGCTTTGATATGTACTGGTCAGGCAGAGCAGGAACGTCTGAGACTGAAAGGTAGCTGAGGAACTGGGAGATGGCTAAGGAGAGCAGGGAGAAAACATACAACTAGGTGATTCAACTGAACAATCCCTCAAGATCAGGAGGGCACCCCATGGACTTGAGCTGCAACCTCAAGCCAACAAGATGTTAGGTTGCCAGAAAACCTAAAAGAAAAGATATACTTCGAGGATAAAATAAACAGATGACCTTCCATTGAAACCATTTTAGTATTTAATTTCTGTAACTAATCACTTGATTTGTCTCTCTTATAAAGAGTTAACTCTTTGTATTGTTCTTGTTAGTATTTTGATAGAATCTGGCTTTTCACTTGAAAAGTCCTTCCGTTCCTTAAGACCAAGGGAATTTCATTTTACAAACTTTAAGTGGCTCTGCCTCACGGTTTCTGTCCAATTTGATGTTTGGTTCTTGGCTCACCTGAAAATGTGATTTTCAGATTTTTCAGAAACTGCTTCTAAGTTGGTGCTTTTCTACCACATTGAGACTACATTGCCACAGTGCAGGTTTAATTTTGAGGCTTAATAATGGAATACAAAATCTGGGGCTTTTTTGTCTTGTATGGCATGTGCAGACTGGGTGTCGAAGAGATGTCAAACTTTCTGAAAATTGTTCATGAACCAAACATTGTAATCAAATATCAGTATACTGTTGATTAAATGTTGTTTTCGATATGGCACTCATTCTGGAGAAATATTGATACTAACCTGAGCCATTTGTATGTGACGAAAGATTTAAAACGAGCTCTCTTCCAAGGTTTATCCACAACTTAAGTAATACTTGGTAGAAGTAGATTTTTATGTACATTCTAATAACAATGCCTCTTCAGTTGAGAAAACAATAGTTGTTCATTATCGCAACTCTGAAAGGGGAACAACCCTGTCTCTCAAGAAATTAAAAAAGAAGCTATGAAACTGCATTAGCAATATTTGCAAATGGGAAAAGTACAGTGCATTCAAGTGTTTTGGCTTTTGAAAACATCTAATAATTTAAACTGATAAAGCTAACACTACCTTCCAAGAAACACTGCTAAGTTCCTGCCTCTCTTATTCCCTAAGACAGCAAAATACACTGTGCGTAAATAATTACGCAGGTTTTAAAAAATGTGCAGTCATGTTTATAGTCACTTTTTTTCAACTGCCAAAAGAATTCTGGAGTTACAGGAGATATTTCATTTTATCAGCCTCGAATGTTTGGAACTACTGAAGCATATACCCACAAAAATATTATTTCCACTGTTAAGATAACTGTGTTATCTTAACTGTGCATTTGAAGGGATCTTGAGTTTCCTCACTATTAGAAGTTAGTTTTCTACATTAGGTGAAGATTGCCTAATTGCCATTTCTAATTTCTTTAAGCATGATGAGGATGGGTGTGATGCTTTAAATGACTAAATAACTACTTAAAAGTTGGGTTTTTTTCATGACACACTTAGAAATCATAGCAACCACCTCTTCTGTGTGTGGGAGATAATGATGTAATGCTTTCTGTGAAAGGTGAACTAGGAAAAAGAACTGAGAACCGATTCATACATCACAGTCTAGTTCTCAAGAACACTTTGTGTCAAAGCAGAAAGAAGACCAAGCATTTCATTTACCTTTCACATACTTGCATTTGTATTAAAGACTCAGCAAACAAAACTAAATTTAAATGGAGCCAGTTGCTTTATCTAAGAAAAGCATTGGCCTTTCAGAAAATTGCAGATGTTTGTGACAAGCTGAACCTCCGAGTCTGGGTGTGGAACCTTTGCCTGAGGAAGTCAATGGAGGATGAGGCTGTCAGTAGTACATCTGAGTGAGCCTTCTGTAAGGAAATTGTCTATGACTCTATTGTTAAGTTCTCTTTCTCTCAATTTCTCTAAATCCATTGCCTTTAATATGCCCTCTGCTATCTCAAGTGCGCAAACTGAAGATTATTTTTCTTTTGAGAATGGATGGCATGGAAATTTGCTAAATATTGGTTCTATTAAACCCAAGATGCAAATGAATGTTAATTTCAGCTGGGTGTATGAAAACACATACAAAATAATCTTAAATAAACCCTTAAGAACTGAAACGTTTCAAAAGGTACAGTCAGTTTCACCTCAATAAATTGAACATGACAGTATAACAGTGAGGGCAGCAAGAATGCTGAATGACATACAATTGAATGAGAAATGGTATTTCCCTTTTCTATTATGTTTTCACCCATAAAAGATGATGAGCCAACTTCTGAGGCAATTATAAGCTGTGTTGCCAAGAATATGGCATCCTATGTGGATTTCTGGTAACTGTACTGCTAGTCCACCCTTTAATCACAACAAAACTGATCTTCTTACACTGCACCTAATAAATAGGTGTCCATATTAAGTGACAGCAGTTTCAGCTTTTACAGCTTTCAGTCCTGAAGCTTGTTATGTTACATTTTTTCTCTTTATAAAGGTTCTACTCATAAACATCTTGCGCTTATTTGTTCAGGTCTTGTCTTCTTTATATTAACAAGTAATAATATGCAGAGGCTTCGTTTGGATGGGCAGGAAGAGCAACTGAATATATCTAGTTCCTTTAATAAACTTTATAAGTTATGTTTTCTAATTGGTTGTTCTTTGGTTTATTTTTGAGGTGCGTGTTTTTTCATAATCATCTTTTAGAGCTGTGGTACTCAAATTCAACTTCTTTATTCCTATTAAGACTTAGTCACTGCTGTCTAGACTGCAGTAATGATGTTGGTTATTTTCCTGTAATAACCCTATTGATACACCCTAAAATAGCACTGGCTCTTTTTTTGAAATAGCTGATGTTGGCTGATTGTACAAATGACGGGCTACTGTCCATTACATATAGTCTGTTGTTTTTTTTTGCTGTAAAGAGAAACTATGCATTTAAGATAAAAATCGTCTTGAAAGCAAAGGGAAGGTTTTAGCCTGAAAGACGTTCTTCAGCCCTACTTGGGGAAACTGTCATTCAAGCTCTACATGTCAGGATTGCTCTAAGGAATTATGTCTACTCTTCTTCTAGTCTTTCATGGCAAAAGGGTGAAGGCAAGAGCTGTGGTCTTAATGAATTGCTGGCTGAGGGCAAAATCACCTTACTGTGGAAACTGTGGTTTAATACCTTTTCAATAAATTGAACATTGGCCTGAACCTTACTGTATTATTTCTTGCTATTATGTTTTACAAAAAGCCATATTACTTAGCTGAATCACAAAAAGATGTGCTTACGTTTTAAGGTTTTTGTATCTCTTACGAGTTGGGCTGGTGTGAAGTAAGATTGTAAGTATGTGACCTGTCTGGCACTTGAATGTCTCTGGAGGCCATTCCAGAGGGTCACTGACTATTTGACCTGACAAGAAAAATTTTTGCAGTAGCCTTTTCATGGTGCCAACTTAGCTCAACACATTCACGTCTTTTTTTCAACTGGGAGATCTCCAACTCAGTATTTAATCTTAGCATTAGTCTTAACAAAAGGGCAGGAAAGTACAATTTTAGAAAGCTGTCTGAAGCCTAAGGTACATAGTTTGAGCTTGAGTCTTACTTTGTATTGACTCATATGTCTGTGCTTTAGTTGAAAGCTGTGTCAGAATGGGGTGCTCTAGCTACTTTCTTCCTCTACGCGTGTGAAGAGATTTGCTTTGCTTCTTTACCAGAACATTTCTGGAGGTGTCATGGTATTGTTGAAACTGTGTGATTTGTTGTTTTGTCCCCTTTCTTGAGACCGATATGTGAACATCCACAAAGTTTTAATCAAATACTAGCAGCAATGATGGGAGGTCTTAGGTACAGGGCATGATATGGGTGGATTTTGCTGGACTGTTTTGTACTGGAATAAAGGAAGAAGTCTGGTACAAGGACCTCTATGAGAGATGGTAAGATGAATACTTGGCCTTATATCAGACGCTGCCATTCAGTGGAATGCCAGCCAGCCATAATCCTGTCCTGTAGGAAGAACAATCTTTCCTCAAAGAATGGTGTGATTCTGTACCATCTGTAATGACAGGCATTATGATAACTGCACAAAAAAATCCTTCACAGGTGCATCTCTGGCTGGGAGAGAAACTTATCATTTTTTTTTCCCCATTAGTATTCATGAGCTAAGAAAGCAATAGGCCACAATACACATTTATTTTGAATTGCAGCACTCATCGCAGAAAAAGCAGTACTTGTTGCAGACAAAGTATTCACACAAAATCATATGAAAGGATGAAAGACACATGACCAGCTTTGAACGTATGCTTCCCACACAACTGCAAACCACAAATATGTGCAATTGATGAGGAGTAAAATCAAGCGCTGTCTTGGTGACCATATCGGTTTCACATAAGGTGCTCTGCCTGACCGCCACTTGAGAAATGGTGCTCTAAGTTCTGCCAGAAGGCTAAATTTGTTTCAGACCTTCCAGGGTGTTTGGGACAGTAATCCTACAAACAAGGAGATGCCAGGACAAGGGACTGGGACTGTCATGAGCTACATGTAACCATGTAGGTTAAGCATCTTAAATTGGCCTCTGCTGGCTGGTGAGTACATCAGGCAGGGAGATAGGAAACCAGTACTCTCTTCCCGACTCTGCCAATGATCTACTGATGTTTCCTGACAAATCACTTTATATTTCTGTGTTCTAGTTTCCCTGCTGCTTCAAACAAGGGATAATGCTATCCTGGGGAGAAGTTTCTCCTAGAAGAGCCAGGAAGCTCATCATAACAATAAGGTTTGTGCTTGTGGTGTTACTACAGAAAGTACCATGAATTTGTTACAAAAAGAAAAAAAACCTTCTTGCTTCTAATCCATACAGTTCCTTTCTGCCAGGCCTTTCCACAGCAGTTGATCATGGATTCAATTTTTCAATTTTAAAGGAAAACAAGGCTGAGTGGGTTCCATTAAGATGCATTCAGAAACAAAAGTAGATAGAAACAGTGCACAATGCAATCTTATTTCTAAGGGTATTTTGTAGGATTATTTTTTGCTCTCAAGCAAGCAGAAAAAATAGAAGGCACTATTATTTAAGTATTTTCTTATTTGTGGGTTTAAGATTGTGATTTTTTTTTTTGTAAAACTAATACTGCTCCAGGGAGAGAAATGAGATTTATCTGTCTTGGCAATAAGTTACAAAGATTTCAGGGGAGAAGTTTGAGAGAGGAAAGATGTTCTGAAGTATATAACCAAATAAAGAATTGAATAATAAAGAATAGAGAGGAGGGAATGAAAACTCAAGGCTCGTTTTTATGTAAGATATTCTATAGTAACAAATTTGTGATAGCATAATGCCAACAGCAATTGTGCATATCTATGTATTAACATATATGAAATTAACTCATATAGATGTGTTTCTTTGACCTATGTCCATACGGAAATTAACCCACAACAGTAAGACACCTGTTATGGCAAGTCTTGAGTATGACAACTATGAGGGCTGCAGGCAAACTACTGGATCACTGACTAGCTCTTCGCCTGAACTTAGGGTAACGAAGAGAAATTACTAGGCATCAAATTAGAAATTCCTGAACATGATACAGTAAAGTAAGAAGCTGACAAAAGCTGCAGCTGGTACAATAAGGAATGGCAGAGTTGCCTGGGTTAGATTATCAAGATATTTATGTAACAACTCTGGGACCTGTGGGGGAAACAGTAAACAGGGTGGTGGTGGTGATTATTTGGGAGAGAATGAGGATGGCGAAACAGAGGAGGGTGAAAAGGAGAAAAGGGAATAAAAGGGGTTGCAAGTTGTGATTACTGCTGTGTAGGAATACCTGTTTGGCAGGACAATAAAACAAACTTCTTGTTCTGACTATGACATCGAACTTGTTCCCTAGTGAGGAGGACCAGGGGTTGCAGTGTGCTTTCCTTAGCTAGGGAATACTGAGCATCAGGCATCCTGGTATCACTGTGACCATGCCTGCTGCAGGCCTGAGGGCATTGGCATCCTCCTAATGATTTCCTGCCAACATCAAAAGATGCCAGTGGAAACATTGTGTAATCAAATCCGCTAGAGGCTTTTAAATCTACTTTTTTGTAACATTGGTAGAATGAGCTTCAGAAACTATATGAAGTGGTGGGAAGGACCTCTGTGAACTTGGCTAAACATAACTCCCCTAAAACTAAGAAGGTTCATTGAAATGGCATCTCTGAAAAGTCCATCTAAAGAGCCCTGCACGTAGTTCTGCTATATGATAGGGGTGAGACTTGCAATAAGATTTTGTAGCTGTTGTTCATTTAACTATGTTAATGAAAAGAAAAATATGAAAAAATCCACTTTGCATTGCTAGAATGAATCTATTGCTTTTTTCTTTAACCTAGTCTGGTGTTAAAAGGGATCTTAGAAGCCATAACACAAATTGGTAGAGTGGATTCAAATAAAACTTTTTGTAATCTGCAGCCCAGGCAAGTTTAGCACTGACTGTGTTGTCTTGCTGACAAAGCTGCAAGATGCAGTTTGAGAGCCAGACATACCAGCAAACAGAGCTGCTCTGGCAGGGCACAAGTAACAGAGTGGCAGTCCTTCACTTTGGGAGACTCTAGATCGTCACCCACAACTGCAAGAGATTTCCTCTTATTGGCTTGATTTTTGCTATATGAGTGACTTTTTGATGGGGAAGCGTCTATAACAGTAGTCAATATCTGTAAGCATGTACTTAATACCTCCAGATGCCCTATACATCTGTCCAGATAGTATTTTTGAATAGTGAGGCCTTTTCTTTTTTAATCTTATGGCAAATTCTGTCTACGCTGTATAGCTATCAGCTGTACATTAACTTGCCCTTTGAAAACATTTCTGCTAGCATGGCACTCTTCATCTGCCTGGATGTCATGGCAAAGAAGGGGTGCAGCTGGGCAGGACTCCTGACTGTTTGTCATGTGGCAACGCTATCCTGCTAGACCCTGCTAACTTTTTGGGAATAAAACTGGAGATTGCAGTGGTGGTGAGACAGTCAGGCAGAAATTGCCATTGGGATCTCAAAGAGTTAACATCACCAGAGATATCTCTGCTTTGGCTTCCTCAAAACTAGACAGCATAACAGGATTTTAAAGTTTGAGATGGATCACTTGAAAATGAACATTAGTCCTCTATGGATCGAGCAGAATGATCTTTTTCCCCTCCGAATGACCTAGCTTGCAGTTGCCAGGCAGCCCTATCTGCACTCACCTGTGGGCTCTACTCATCATGCAGGCTGAGAGGTTCATAACTGCTATTTACAACCAGGTATTTACAAACTTATTGGCCAATAGAAACGTTTTCAAGACCTGGAATGTAGCTCGAGACTATTTGCCCATACCCACATTGAATAAACTCTCTGGTACACCTAGATGCATGGAAAATTTATAATTTTTCACCACCCAAAATTACACCAGCTCTGGGTAAAAATTTATTTCTATTTTTTTTTTAAACTTTTAACATGACTTTTGATTTATATTAAATTTTAACAAAGTTTATACTTTTCCCTTTCTGCAGCACTGTAAAATAAATGACGGGGCTTCTCACAATTTCATTAAGTTAAAAAAAAATCTGACAGTTGTGGGGATGAATTCTTCCTCCTCCTATCTTATTCTGTCATTGTTGTGACAGACTGTAATGGTTTGTAGGATGGTGGGAGGCAACTCTGAGGAGTATTGAACTCAGGAATATTGTGCTTATCCTCTATGAGCTCTCAAACAACATCCCAGGAGGGCAATGTAAGTCTGCTTCTTGAGATCAAACATTTTCTTCTTTGGAGATTAGGGGATACATAAGGCTCCATAGTGATTCTGTTCAAGAGTAGGTTTTGTGAAAGAGTAGAGAAAGGTACAAGCTGGTTTCCACACTGTCATCTGAAGAATCCACGGGTCAAGAGATGGAAGCTGTGCCAGAGAATATCTGGTGCTGCGGGCTTGGCTTCTAGGACTAACTCTGGTGGATTTAACTGTGGAGGTCTAAAGGATGGCTGGTCCCCACCAACATCATATACATGCTGTTGTATCATAAATAATTTTTGGCTGTGTGCATCCATTTTTGTAGATGAGAATCTGTCACACCTCTTCAGATCAAGGGCATTAGTTAGCTCCTAAATTGCAAGGGTTAGTGATTGGAATTGAAAACATCTGAAACAAGGATTGTCTGAAACTTGGAACAAACCATTCTGGCTCTCTTGTCAGAATGTATGGTTTAAAAGAAAGTTATCAGAGAGAGAGAAAAAGTCATACACAAATGGGGAAACAGAAAATCCTCAGCAAGAGACAAGATTTGAGACAGGTAAGTTGCTACTTTGGGATTTCCCCATGTTTCAGGAGAAGAGCATGGTCTGATCAGAAATTCACTGTATAGGTCCAAAAGATCTGAATCGAGCTCAAACGAAGGCTCTGATAGTACGGTGAAAAGGAGAAAGACCATTTTTTTTTTTAATAGATCCATGTATTTATTGTGGCATGAAGTAAGTAGCAGTGGAGTCTCAGTGAACTTTGTCTGAGAGTCCGACTTTTGATTTTGTTTTACGTAGCTCTACCAGGTACTTGTAGTGTTAATTGGTATACTGGAGAACTTGCACTTCCAGGTTTAGGTTCTGAGAGATAATGTATGTCAACCCTGAGAGGCCAGCCTTAAATCCTATGGGGACAAAATCTGATTCCATATTTTGGGTCCAAAAGAGAATCCAGAACCTGAAAACTAGAGCTGTCAAGTGCGTGAGTGCTTTGGTTGTTCCTAGACCCTGGAGATTTCAGGTTGGAGGGAGGTCACTGAGCACTTTCTTACTTGGCTATGGACAGGTCTGTAGCAATAAAGTCTTGCTCTGTTCAGTGTCTTCCTTTGAAAATGTAAGGTAGGCCCATTTCCACCAGCTTGCAATTATTGTGTTGGTAGACAGAGTTTTTTAAGCATATTACAACAGCTGTTAAAAAATGTTTAATGTTAGATGCTGCATGTTTGTACCTTATGGCTTTCTTTCCCTCTTCTTACTTACTGTGGCAAGGGCACAGGGCTGTTCCCAGGACATCTGCCTCATCAGCCACAGAAGGTCTGCATTAACAGGTCCAGAGAAAAGTCATAGCTAGAGAAATGAGATATCGGTAAGGGTGGCTTGAAAGGCACACAGGCATTGCATGCACACAATTGTTACTTTGCATAATTCCATATGCTCCTGCGCAAATTGAAAGTAGAAATGGTGTCACAGCATCTGTTTCTTATTTATTTATATTTCTGCTGGCTTGGAGGTTAGACTGTGAACTACAGTAACACAGCAAGTACAGTTTGGTCTGTGTGTGTGTGTGTAAAGTACTGGGAAAACGTGGGACAGATGGAGTCCTCTACCAGCCTTACAGGGAAGATAAGGACAGCTTGAACTGTGGTTTCGCTATCACAGATCATCTGGAAGGACCTGGGGCAGCAAGTGCTTGTCTTGTAAATTCTTTGTCCGTCTCTGACAGCAGTCAAAGGTCTTACGGGCTGCTCCTGTCCACTTACCCCAAAGTCTGAACTACAGTTTTCCAGGAACCTTCCAGCCTTCAGGGTGGCTTCTTGGGACCGGTGTAGTTGCATTTCCCAGAAACAGCAGAGACCCTTCTCCAAATGAATTGGCTTGTATGGACTACTTATGCTCATGGAAGCACAGAACTGCAAGGAAATGGCAATTTTTATACAAAAGCAGCAGATGGATGAGCAAGGGGGAACTTGCTTAGGGCAGGAAGCCTGCCTTCACTTCTGTAGGGAATAAAATTAATTGTTGCCTGGCTTCAGTTAAATGGATGTCCACGTGAGCAATAGTGTGTTTAATCACAAAGCCACCAGAAACAACTCAACGTGAGATGGAATTATTTCATCGTAATTCGTTCTAAAAAGATCAGGGCTGAAGCAGTGAAGATACAATGTGCCGCCAGTACAGAATAAACCTTCCTGTCTCTCTCCTTCTTAAGTAGATTTGTTCCAAACTAGTGAAACAGAAGTGCTCCTTCTGAAAGGCAAAACCTGCTTTGCAATTTTGAGTCAGCCCCATAGTAGAGAAATGGGAGCTGTCACAAGTATGTCATTGCAGAACCCCACTTTGTGTCCTCGGTCCTCGGTGAGGTTTTCAAAAATATCTTATTTACTGTGTGGTGGCTGGAACTCTAAATTAATTGAAAAAAATAGCAATTACCTCCACTAAACAACAAAAATTGATTGTTGTTTCTGTGTGGTTTTGAAGTATCCTTACTTTCAGTATTACTACTGCTGACTGTATCACATTTCAGTCAACTGAGTTGCCAATTTTAGTCCATGAGAAAAAGGAATTTCCTTAGGGCAGGTAAAGTAACTGTTCTGAATAGTTCGTCCTTTAAAAGTCTACATAGTCTTCAGGAAATGGACAGGTTAGCTGTACATGTTTGATAGAAGTGCTAGTGTTTCAGATGAATTGTCTGTTTTTCAGGTAAGGAAGAGGAAGGAAAAAAGGAAAGGGAAAGGAAAGGAAAGGGAAAGGAAAGGGAAAGGAAAGGAAAGGGAAGGAAAGGGAAGGAAAGGAAAGGAAAGGAAAGGAAAGGAAAGGAAAGGAAAGGAAAGGAAAGGAAAGGAAAGGAAAGGAAAGGAAAGGAAAGGAAAGGAAAGGAAAGGGAAGGGAAGGGAAGGGAAGGGAAGGGAAGGGAAGGGAAGGGAAGGGAAGGGAAGGGAAGGGAAGGGAAGGGAAGGGAAGGGAAGGGAAGGGAAGGGAAGGGAAGGGAAGGGAAGGGAAGGGAAGGGAAGGGAAGGGAAGGGAAGGGAAGGGAAGGGAAGGGAAGGGAAGGGAAGGGAAGGGAAGGGAAGGGAAGGGAAGGGAAGGGAAGGGAAGGGAAGGGAAGAGAGAGGAGAGCAAGAAAGCAAAAGAAAGGAAAAGGGGAGTCTTCACAAATCTCTGAAAGAAACTATTGTTTTCCTTCTATTATTGTTCTCTTAGAAGAACTGCACTTGAGTAACTAAGTTAAATAACACAAGTAAAAGATGATGATTCATGCTGCTTTTCCTGATAGTTTCTAATGTTCAAAGCCAGTATCACAGCTGCAGCTTTGAATAAATGCATGGGGAAAGGAATAAAATTATAGTAGGTATGTAAGCGTAATGTTCCCAATGTGCAGCCTGTGTATGTGATTACCTAATATTCCTTACCAGCTGTTTCTTAACATTAGTCATAGTGATCTAAAACAACCACCCTCTCTTCATTTATCTCAGTAAACATTGTTCTTTTTTGAAGAGGTAAGCTGTTTAGGAACAAAAGTTGTTCCCTCCTCCCCTTCAACTCTTCCGTATGCATGTCGTAATCATCTTGAATCGGAAATAGCTACAGCTGACTGTGTAGGTAATAAACAGTGAAGAAATATTTAAATATGGTAATACCTATATTTGAGCATCATTACGAATGTGTTTCCTAGTAATGTCTGAGGCTCGGTTCTTATGCCAGTACAAAACAAAGATAAAGGCAGGAAATGTTTTTGTTTTCTCATTTAGCACTACACTTCTGTCTTTCCAAATGGAATCAAGATATCCTCTGCAATTTAGTGTTTGTCTTTTCATTTGAAGCTGTTTATATGGTGCAACCATCCTGGTTTTATTTCAAATATGCGTTGTCTTTGTACATTACCCGTTCATGCTAGTGTCTTCATAAGTGTCTGTCTCACTGATGGTATGCTGTGCTCTTCTGCCTAGCTCCCACAAAACTCATTGGGATGTGTTCCCAAATTCGCTGGGACATATCCAGTGCAGTGAAATGCTGCTCAGGATGAGGAGGATCAACTCAAGTTATGTCTGAAGGGGAAACAGCAGGAGTGGTTGTGAGACTGAAGAGAGGCAGCAAGTGGATCTCCTCACCCTGTGGTTTCTACTACCTTCTCTAGGCAGGGTGGTGACCTTCCTTGACCACACAAGCTGCAACCAAAACTCTTCCTCTAGCTGAAGCCACAATACTCATTCTGTGCTCTAGAAGAAGGCCAGAGTCAAGACATGAAATGATTTTTATGGTCATAAGCTGATCATAAGCAACCTGGTCTGGACCATGTGATCTGTAAGAGGGCTTCTTTTTTTTTCATGTTACGTCTGTGTAAGAAAGAGTGCAATTTTGCTCAGCACTCAAAAGTGATAATTTCTCAGTGCTTAGTCTAAGGAAAGACTTGGTTAGTCTATATTTTAGTATATGTATGGTACTGAAGTGGAAGCTGAAATTTCCTACCTGGTCTTGAACACAGAAAGGATTGACAGGAATTCTTTCTTGTCAGCTGTCAGCAATGAGAAACATTTGTGCTTCTATGCAAAAATAAAGCACTCACAGAAAAGAAATCAGTTTCTAAGTATTTGGATAAGTTTATGAATAAATACTTAGAAAATGCTATGTAAAGCCTTGAAAGACAAGAAACTCAACAGACTAACCATTGTGGAGAAACAATCAAACTAGTCATATATGGAAGAAAAAAATACTGTATTTGCAAGTTTGAAGGCTAGTAAATGGTAGTAAAACCAAGGTATCAAGGAAAATTGTAGAGAGAGGCTCAGCTGGGGTTTGTTTGAAGATGACTGGGGAGGTCTCATTAATATGTAAAGTGCAGTGTATGTACCTCTTCGTCCACATATAGCTTGTGCAAAATCAAGGTTGATTTCTGCATAAAATCCCTATATTTTCTTTTGTCTTTCCACTAGCCTACCCAAACTGTCTACTTCTCTCTCCATTTGTGCCATGTTCCTGATCAAACTCATGGCCCACACAGAAGAGACGACTCCTGATTTCACTGTGTTGGGTTTTATTTTAAAAAGAACAATCAACACCTAAAAGAAATTCAAGTGATTTTTGTCAGTACCTGCTACAATGTAGCTGAAGAGACAAAGCTCTTTATAGAAAACAATCTTGAAAATGCAGTTCTAGGAAATGAAGCATGCCATTTATAGACAATAAAGAAGCCTTCAAAACTGAAGCACATTTATCAGTACAACACATTCTGATCTTAAAGTTATTTAATACATGTAGAATACCAGCATGAAGCATTTACAGTCAATGTTTCTCTTGGTACTTCCATTTAGACATTCGAAGCAACACAAGAAAGACATGTGTCAACTGAAGCATGTGTGAGGAGACCTGACAGAATAAAATTCAAGGCTCAGTATGCAAATACTGAATTCAGGTCTTTTGTATAGGTAACCAGCTGTTATTTAACAAAAAATATACCACATAATTATTCACAGTGAAAATATTTATGATGAGCACATAAGCAATGAGAGCATGTGTTCTGGAATACTTTAAAAACAACTGTGTAAATAACATTTATTTCTAGGAAAGTTTAATCCAATGTACTGCTATACTACCTCACATTCCTGCTATTGCCCATACAGTATGTTCATGAAAAGTAACAGCTGTAACAACTGTTATCATCAGGACACATTTTCATCACAGCATTAACAGACATTTATACCATATATGCCGACTTTCTCTTCTTACCTCTTCTTCTGAGATAAGTACCCCACCTTCAATGAAAACACGCTGTGCTTATATAACCTGAACCTCCAGAAGTTTAAAGGCATTTGCAGCATATCTGGATCTGTTGCCAAATCCTTCATGACTGGCAACAGGCAGAAGACTCTGACTAGGAAATCTTCAGCAGTTCAGCAATTCAGTCCTCTTGAAAATGAGTACTTTCTTCTTTTTAGTTTGTCTGACTCAACAAGGATGTTCCCTATAGACAAAATGTTAATATTTCTGGGATGTCAGCAAAGACAGTAACCTATGTCCTAGATTTCTGTAAAGTGAATTTCCTTCTTCTTAAACCAGCTGGATCAAACAAGGGATTTAAAAGCTTGAAACTCATTCAATTCTTCCTTTTACCTTTTTTGCTGGTTTGTTGTGGGGGTTTTTTGGGTTTTTTTTGGGTTTTTTTTTTTTTTACTAACTGGGAAGGAAGAGTAATCAGCCAGCTAATAGTTAATGGATACACTCAAATTTCAGGGTCTTCTCTCACAGTCCTCCATATCTATTAATCTAATGCAGAATTTGCATCTTATTTTAGTAGGGCCTTATCTGTTAGAAAAGTTATGAAATAGCTACTGTTTATCATCAAGCTATTACAAATGGACAGAACCAACTCTGATGACATATCTTTGGTCTCTTTTTTCACCTTTTATCACTCAGCTTGTGGGTGTTTTATTACCACTCAAAGTCTGATTCATCAAGCATTTGAGCCCTAGCTCACAAATAACACCAACTTACATGCAATAAATAGGGTTATGCCTGCACATCCAGCTAGCTAGGTCCTGTGTTGTTTCACATATCCTTCCCTAGTCAATATAGCTAGAATCAAAGCTAGCATTAGACAGAGTTCCAAGACCATTAAAAAAAGGCCCAAACATCCAATGATCTGTGACTAATTGCTGATACCTCAGGTGATTGCCTTCCTCCAAACAGTTTATTTCCATAAATTCTGGTTACTTCCTAGGGTCTAGCTCTTGGCAGTCATTGATAACCTTGACAATCGTTCACGGTCATCTAAGATTGCTGTCTATGTTGACCTTCTTTGGCCAAAACAGCCAAAATCAAAACCCGATACTTTTCTCCTCTATATGATCTGGTGTGGGAGTAATTGCTATGTCTGTACTGTGCAAGTGTTTGAAATGACTGTTATGTTCAAAACAGCTTTTTGGTTCACCACTGCTATCTATGATCTGTCTTGTTACAAATGGACACAATATAATTTTTATGAAATAATAGTAATACTCATAACCTCACGTTAAAATAAGTCTTGTTTTTATACTAATGTGCCATATTAATATCTGCAAATCTCCCTTGACTTCAACAGAAATTTGTTGAATTAGGGAATAGCAGGCTATTGATCATATACTTCAATCTATATTTCATTGCAAACTACTTACTGTTTTGTTACTAATTGGTGGGGTACTGTTAAATAATATTGTGTCAATTATGGTGCATCTAGAGAAACCGGTAAGTTTAAAATATTCTATTAATAATTTCAGGGAGATCATCGAATAAGATCTTAGAGTTTACAGCTCCTGTACAATCTGAAAATAGGCTGTTCTCACCATCCTGTGCTTAGACTTCTCAATGTTGTCTCATATGCAGCAACAGTTACTGAAAGTTGTATTTTACATTTCATCTAATTCT
This sequence comes from Cuculus canorus, assembly GCF_017976375.1. Taxonomy (NCBI): domain Eukaryota; kingdom Metazoa; phylum Chordata; class Aves; order Cuculiformes; family Cuculidae; genus Cuculus; species Cuculus canorus. Next base: position 64,373,370 of record NC_071402.1, on the reverse strand, counting down.
GGTCCCTGGCAAATAAAGGTATGGGACTTTGTAAACTCATAGAACAAGATAAAATTTTTTGCTTGCACACGTTGCCACATAGATTTCCTGAACTAATCATGCTGCTGTAAGAGCAAAAGGTCTTCCCTGAAGAACTCAGAAAACAGTTCAGTTTTGCTTGTTTTCAGAAGGCACAAGGACTAAGGGGAAAGGAGGCATTCATGGGTTTAAGCAACATTTCAACCTGGTGTTAAAAATCAGCATACATTAGGACCAGTTGCTCTGAGTGATTTCAGTAAGTCCCAGAATTGTAGCGCTGGACACATGAATTCCATGTAGTGGAAGTAATATGTCTGGCAGGAAGGCAGTACAGCTAAACTTAGAAGTTTGATAACATGCCCTCCCATTCAGACAAGGAAGATGTAGAAGACTTCCTGGAAACAACGAATTAGGAGGGGAAACAAAAATTAGGAGGGGAAACATGCTTGTGCCTCCTGTGCCACAGCTAGAAACGGAAACCATTGTGCTACTGAGCAAAGACAGTCAAAGTGAAACAGGGTAAAGCCGTTCACTGTCTGGGAGGTGTGAGATGTAGGGTCAGGCCAGAACTTGTGCACAGTTGCTTCCCTGCCGTGTGTCCCAGTGCACATGTGGACATCTCAATTAGGTTTCTGTAGTGCTGCATGGTAAACTAGTTCTACCTCAATGTGTGAACTTCTGGCTGCATTTAAGTTACAATTTAATAGCATGAAATATTATTTCATCCTCTAAAGGATTTTTTAGCATTTTGCCGAATGACTGCCATGTAAAATACAGGCAATAAAATATTGACAATGTTCATATGGTAGTTGGGAGCAACACTACCTTAACTTAAGATGCTGCAGGCTTCTGAAATTCTGTGTCTGGTGTCAGACAAAGAGACAAAAGGGCATGTGGACCCTTTTGGCCTGAAAAATTATGAATTATTCTGATAAAGGTGAAGGCAAATCTCAAAAGCAGACACTGAATATTTTTAAATTTGTTTAACAGCATATAGGAATAAAGAAATGAGAACGGGGATGACAAAAGTAATGACACTTTGAAAGCAGAACATATAAGAAAAAGAGACAATAAAAAGTTATGAGAACATATTAATCACACACAGTCTCACCATCTGTTGACTCCATATATATAACCCGTCCTACTGCTCCATATGGTACTTGAAGATAAATACATATAGTGATGGATAACAAGTGAAAAATAGCACACAAAAGGTCTAACATACACATAGTAAATAAGCATATGGCATAATAACCCCATTTTAGCGTGTCTGGTATGACCTCCAAGAACACACAAGCAATGAAAGGAACTGATCAGCAATTGAGCAAATGTGGCATTAAACAGATCTAGTGGCTCCAGTCACTGAAAACTCGAAAAAACTCAGCTATGCAAGAAGACGTAATGAAATAAACAGTCTAGGAACATGAAACCCTGAAAATAGTGGGACATGATACAAACACAGAGCTCTACCCGATTGCTGACACTCCTTTTCCATCACACTCTGTCTCTCTTCCATGCACATCCAAACGTTGTTGAATTTCTTCTATGACAAATCCTGTTTTGCTTTGTCTGTGGATGGCTCCAATAATGGATTTTCACAATAGGGAACTAGAAATCATTGAAGGTAGTCTTTTGTGAACTGTGGAGCAGAGGACAAAGGTAGAAAGCTTGTGCTTCCTCTTTTTCTGCTGATGGCTCCCTGTGCAAGGTAGAACATTGGTCAGCTAAGAACCAGATTTTCTTGCATCAGAGAATAAGTCTGACCTGTAGGGCAAGTGGAAATAATATTGCTCAGAAGGTGGATGGTGGTAACTCTCCTCATTTTTTATTTCTCTTTTCTTGCTTCTTCTGCCTTCTGAGTTCTGTGTATGAAAGAGTTGAACTCTGTGCAAGATGAAGGTCAGTCTTGCATCTAAGGGCTGCGTTTTCTTTGCAGTCCCTCTCAGATGACTAGGTTTTGTTCCAACCACGAACTCTGGGGACTGAACAAGGGCATCTTCAGCTCCTCATTCCATTTAGGGAAGCTGGTTTGACAACCTGACAACTGTCATGGCTGGGAGAGTTGGGTTTTTTTGGACTAGAGAAGAGAAGGCTCCAAGGAGACCTCATAGCAGCCTTCCAGTACAGGAAAGCTGGGAAGGGGCTCTTTATCAGGCAGTGCAGTGACAGGACAAGGGATAATGGTTTTAAGCTGAAAGAAGGGAGATTTAGCTTAGGAATAAGGAATGAATTTTTACTGTAAGGGTGGTGAGGCACTGGAACATGTTGTGCAGAGAAGTCATGAATAGGGAAATGGAACTGGATGATCTTTAAGGTCCCTTCTGACTCAAATCATTCTATGATTTTATGATTTTCAAACTCTTTTTTGTGTTCTCCAGTTCTATCATAGCTTATTTGGCTAAATATATAGTTGTACAGTCTTTCATAATTTATTGTATATGTTATCAATGGACAGCATTGTCTACATTTCCCTCTCCAAAATGTAGAACTAAGACAACAATTTGTGTTGCTATAAATGGTAGCAGTTCTTACACAAATTTTCAGGTGAGAATCACCTGGCACATTAAGGAACCGGGCTGTGCAAAACAGATGCACCCTACCTCTGATATAGCATCTATCATCTCCCAGTTCACAATAGACTTTGTGATTTGTAAGGAATGCAGACAGCCTAATGCACAAATCCCAGTGGTTTAGAGCAACTTACTTTCACTTACACCCTCTTCTCTTCCTTCCCTGTGTTTGTGGACTCCCATGTCGTGCAAAAGAAGAGCCTTTGGCCATCGGCCTCTGTGGTTTCCATGGCAGCTACAAAGATTATTTTGGAAAGCAGTTAACTCTAGCTGGAATCTTTGATCTTTATTTCTTAATGAGTTATGCTCAATGTACAAGTATTTTCCCTGTTTCTACTCCTATTACAACTCAAAACTTTGGTTTTTCTATGTAAATATTTTCAACCCAGCAAGAAAGCTATGTCTGTGTGTGAAGGAAAGTCACTGCAAACCACTAATCTATTGACTGTGCTGTAGGGTTGCTGGCTTGGTGTTGCTGTCAGGAGGTCAACATATCACAGGTGTGAGGATTCTCCGTCCACTTTCCTGGTCCTACACAAATGATAGACCTGGCATGGGCTGAGACACCTTTTCTGGAATGTGGAAGAAGCAGAGTCCTGCTCTAGTGCTCTACCCACCTACATATATTTCTCTAGTATAAGAAGTGACATTGCTACCCTTATACAAGAGAAAGGAGAGGACTAAACCTGGTCCAGTTGCTAAGTACTTTTGTGATTGAAACCACAGAACTCTTGTCAGGCTCTGCTTACGCTTCTTAGTTGTGTTTTGCTTAGTTGTGGCTCCGTAATCCTGATGGATGCTTGCAATGTAGAAGCCCTGTTTATCACTTCTATCTTCGGAGCAGTGGTATGTATTCTGCCAGTTAAAATTTAGAGGCACGTGTGTCTCTGTGGCAGAGAAGGGAGCTCAGAGGATTTCATGGAGGAGGTTTTATGAAAGTTTCACCACAGACAGTAGATGACAGATCTGATAAGATCCTTCATTTCACTCTGGAAAATTGACCTTTTTGGAGGTTCAGATTTTTAATGCTTTTTCCTTCATTTCTGGTCATCTGTCCACCTTGTGGGTTTGGCCGGAAGTGGAAATATTGACCTGCCATAAGAAATGCTTTTTTAGGGTATTTCTGATCCACTAAAGCAATGAAGTGCTAGAAATCTTTGTGAGTAACCTTATTCTTGTGAAATCTGTAGCTGTGTTTGGAGTGGTGTTTCCTCAGCAGCATATGCGCAGTGGGGAGAAAGATAGAGGATTCTGAGCAGTATAACATTGCATGTCTTCCAGAGAGTTGTTTAAGTAACCTAGAAGTGGGGAGGAAGTGCAAATAGCAAGTTAGAAGAGAAATAGGTGCAGTAAATCTTAAAAGTAGGCAGTGAAAAATCATGACATCGTACTATGTCATCTCTCCCACTTAGATGGAGGTTAGTCTATTGACAAGAACAGTTCGATTTCTTTTCTGTACTTAATAGTGCCTTGCCTATGTTGACAGGGCTTCCTGGTTTGGGAAGCCAAAGGCAAACTCTAACCCTATTCTCAATCCAATATAGCCAACATAAGGCTCTTTTTCTTTTCTGTCTTGTAGAGTAAGTCTATGTACCAAGCTGCAAAGGGGAGAAGGTTCAAAGATTAATTAAGCCAGTTCAAAAATCAAGACCATATAATTTACTGTAATCACTTCATCACAAAAATCTGGTTTCTCTCCTGCACCAGTGACAGACTATGAAGGTAAGAGGTGAAAACTGTCTTGGCTTGTGCAGCTGCTGCCCGTCTTTTCTGGAGAGGGCTATGGGGCTAGGCTCTGGTAATCCATCTGGATTGGAGCTTTGTCCCTATTGCTTCCATGGACTCTGAAATATGTAGGTCATACTTCATTTTAACAGTAGACTAGATTTTTACTGGTTCAATTTTACCTCTAACCCCAATGTGTGCCTGGAAAACCAAGTTGTCCAAATCGTTTCTGGATGAGTGCTTGGCTGCCTCTGGCAGCCTGTCATTCCCAGACAACCAAATTCCCTGCCTTTGCCTCAGGCTGGGTCTGGCTAGGTAGGTACATTTCTGTTTGGTATGCTAGCTGTACAGTGTGAGATGATAGTCTCATTTTCTCACTAGCCTGATTTTCAGAGGTGTCAAGCATCCACATATTTAGAAAAGTCAAAGGACATCTGGATGCTCTGAAAATCTTTCCACTAATGGATACACTCAAGTCAGCAAGAGGAACACTTGCAGGTGGTTTATTCTGTCCTTGGCTGTTTTTCCTGCCACGTGGTTTTCTTCTGGCTCTCTTTGTGACAACAAATTTGTCAGCTGTCTGACTTGGGAGATCCTGCTTGTAGATCCTACAGATTAGTTGTTTCTGTACTTTCCCTTTTATTTATTTACCATTTTTTTCTAAGCAAATAGTCAGTTTTGGACAAAAGCTTAAACATGTTGTTAGTGAGCATAGCATCACTGTAAAAACTAGAAGACAAAGGTGACAATATTTTAGAAAATCTTTATGATCATTAAAAATATACTAGGAGATTTGCGACCTTTCTTTGTAATGTTTAGATACTCAGATTTTATCAAGTTGTGCCAATTTACATTCACTCTTGCGTGCAGTCTGCAGTACAGCATCAGTTACCCAGACTGGGCACACGCACGCATTCAAGTGGTTTAGTCTGTTTTTAACAGAAACTCCACAAAGAGTAGTTGTCTTTTCTCTCCTCTCAGAATTCATCTGCTAAGAAAGTTTGCCATCCCTTTAGGTCTTAAAACCATGGTTATGATTTTTTTATCTATGAACTGGATAGTGCTGTCTGTCAAAGTCACTATGAACATGTTGCAGCCAGAAGAAGACAATACCAAGTTGTGATTATAGCCTGGTATTTCTGAAGTCCAGTTCTAGGTAAAGCGGTAGAGAATGACAGACTGTGGAACAACTTAGAGATCATGGAAAAATTCTGTAACATCATTCTATTAGGTAATTAGAACATTTAGGTGACTCAGTTTTTTTGTAATCACCCTTAATATTTGGAAATATTCAGAACTTTTTCAAGCTGATTAAGATGTTCCTCGAATGACTTGTACATACATTACTTTCTTCATGCTCTGTTTCTAAAACTGCAGCAGCTGTCTGGCATATGTTAAAACCTGCTTTTCTACAACAGATGAAGAAAGGGCTGTGAGTAAAGTATGAAGTAAAGGCGACTTGTCTCTCTAAAGAAAAACTTTGTGTACCCAGATGTTCTCAAATCACCACAGTAAAAATGACTGATGCACAAATCAGAGTTCACATTTGTTGGTTCAGCAGTTTCTATTTGTTTCCCAGCAAAGCTCAGACGATTTTCAGAAGGAATGAGGTGTGCTTTTTTTCATTTATGATGCTGTGGACGTATTTCTTACGACACAGGAAAATAGTAAGAGGGCCTGAAGGATGAACATTTTGATGGATTTGAGAACAGCCTTATGGCAAAATAACTGTGATCATGAGCAGTCATCTCTAATATGCACTGGTATTTTATTTTGTATCCATTCAGAAGCAGTTTATTGTCAACTCTTCCCTCCTCATTTCTCTTCTTGGCTTACGTGGAGGCTGATTTCTTTGGTTACTGGAAGAAGGCTGAATTGATTCAAGGAGTATTTTTCATTCCATCCTGCACCTAAAATACACCAGTTTCTTTGATGCCTTCTTTTGGTTTTGACAATTGGTATTTGTCGACTTTTGAGTCAGGCATGGAAAGCGTCAACAAATCTTTCAGACAGCTTTCATTGTGATTTAATCTGGGTATCTATGTAGGAGAACAACTAGGAGTCAAGTACCATCTCAATGCTCAATACTAGCTGTCTTAAACTTGAACAAAATGTGCTGCTGTGTGGAGCAAGAGGTGTTTTGGCTTTATCCTGCAAACCTACTTTTAGCAAAACTGGACTGGTGCAAAGCGTGTTTGAAAGTGTCCACTGAGTTAAGTGGATTTCTGTGAAGTCAGTGCCTAGAAGAACTGCACTGAATCAAGGTAGCTAACACCTCTCCTGTGCATTGTGGTGCAAGGCTGCATTCTTAAAGCACTTGATACTGTAACTTCAATTACACTAAATAGGATAACAGTCCTTGAGTATACCGAGGAATTACTCCTACAGCAAGGGGAGCAGAATAAGGGTCCAGAACAATTTTTAAAACACATTAGGTTTCATTCAGATCTCATCCATAGCAAAGTCATTGAGGAGGACCAGAATAAAAATGTGATGTATACATAAGAAATAAACAAAGCTGGTGTGTGCAAACACAGATCCATCTGACCCTCTGTCATCTAGCTACAATGATTAACCTGCAGTTACACAGTTTGTTGTAAATGGAGGAAGAGCTAGTGCTCTGAGGTGTGGGTGAGTGAAAAGAGTGTTCATTGGAAATAAGATTATGCAAAGGTTTGGAAGATAGCTATTGTGTGTCTGCACCTTCCAAGGAACCCTCTAATTCTGTTCTAACAATAAAGAGGAAAGAATGCCTGGGTACATTTATGCGAAACCGTGAATAGTTTCCTGGCTTTGGGGAACATGCAGCTTATGCTTCATGAGGTTGTCATCTCCCCCTCTAAGAAAGCACAGTGGAAATACCCTGGAGGGAAAAGTCACATGGGAGAAGATCAAAGCAACCTGAAAAATGTAACAGAAAGGCACTATAGAGGCAGGGGGGAAGGATGATAAAAAAATGCCAGCTACCTAAAGGCTCTGACACCGGCAGGGTCAGGGAGAAGGAGATCAGCTGGGACAAAGAAAAGGCACCCTCAACAAGCCATTTGCCATTGTGGGCTGTAAATCTAAAGTAAAGCTCACACACCCTTAAGAAAATAAGAGACTTTTCCCCGTGATATTTTTTTTTTTTACTTTGCAACGTTTTTATTCTCTTTGTGCTTAAATAAAGCTGCCTGACAATTTACATGCCTTTTAGACTTTGAGGCTTTAGGACAAGCCAGATAGAGACGACAGACACACTTTTCATCTATAAGATCGGTAGTACAGAAAGAGTGTATACCTGGCATCTACCCTGCCCATAAAGTGCCATCACAGGGCATAGATTATGAACTGTTCTCCTACATGATGAGTTGCTCTCACATGCCTAGGATGTCCAAAACTAATTGATGTAAGTGCATATTATTATCACTTCTCCTTAGAGTCCACAGCCCATTCCTTCCCCAACCAATAACCTGCCTGAATGTCTGGTTAAATCTAAATTTTCTAGAAAAGAATCTATTTATGACAGTAGTATACATAGTGTGGAGTATGATGGCCAAGTGTTCCTGTTGGACCTTCATATTCCAAGTTAGTAATATTAACAAAAGCAACATGTAAACATCCCGTGATTTCAAGTGAAATTTTTTCAAATGGATCTGAAGTGACACTTACTAGCCAAAACCTTTGAATGACAGAAGAAGCTGGCATCACTTCCCGATTCCTTTTCAGTTAGGAAATATCTGTGGTCAGAGCATTTTCATCTATCATGAACCCAAGACTCCAGATTAAGAGAAGTGGCTAAAATGGATTTTTATAAATTCAGTGCAAATGCCACTGTTTTGAGGAAGTGAGTTTCTGCTACAAGATGCACTTTTCTGAACTTGCTGCTTGCTATCCAGGTTTTGTGATCTAAATGTTTTATTGTTTGTTGCCTCTTGAGATCTGAGAAATTTCATTCCTATGATGAAAACTCCTAGGGAGATGCACTCATTTGTAGGGTGCTTCAGATCAGATGAACTATGTAAGTGTGTGCATAATAATAGTGATGACAGACTTCCTTGGCTGATTTTATTCAATGTATACTTGTGGGTTATTTTTTCTTAGTTTTTATTTTTGGGGCATAGTGTCTGGGGATTATAATCTTGATTGGGACTTCCAGTTCAGAAAGGGAGCAGTAATTCTTTCCTTTGTTTGACTAGGGTTTATCAGAGCAGTGCTTATTTAGCCTCGTGGGCGTTGTCGTGTGATACCACTTTTGGGCCTGACAAGCCTGGGAGATTTCCTACTCTACCACCTATGACGTAGCTGTGCAAATGAAAAAGGGAACTTAGTTTACTTCAGGGAACAACATGCTTCTACTCTGATAAGATTTGCTGTCTTTCAGCTCTCAGTTTACCCAGACTTCTCAGAGATTAACACTGAGGATAAACTGAGTTCAGATTAGCTGAGCCAAATAAGAATTCTAATCCTGTCATTTTAAAGGCAATGCTAACACTTCAGAGTTTGTTTGTTTTGCCAGTCTTCTAGTAATCAGGGAAGCTTTTGATACAAAGTGAAAATGTTTCAGGCCTGGAACCCTGGAACAAGTGCATAGGTGAGCAATTGCAGGTGTCTTTTGAACAATTTAAAAGAGGGAGTGTGGTAGTCTCTCATTGTGCCAACAGCAACATTGTGCTGACATGGGATGTGCTCAGATGAGTGTGCTGCTGTGGGAGAAGCAGAACATTGGTAGCATAGGGTAAGAAGGCCTGAGATATAGCTGCTTGCCCAGCCCAGTTGCAACCCACGACAGAATATGCTGAGACCTTGGGTCATTAGTTTCCACCTCTGATTAATTATACAGCACCCCATGGCTTTTCACTGTATGTAGCAAAAGACTTGGTCACCTAATGATTTTGGTGTGAAAGGTCAGGAGGTTGGGCAGATTAACCATCTTCGAGTCTTGCCATTTCTCATTCATCCCATAGATAGTGGTTCATGGCTGGAAGCTATGCTCTGCCTAGGCGTTAGTTGGACAACTCTGAAACATGTGGTGGTGCTGCTTTTATAAGTTGTGTGCGTGTACTATGCTCAGAGTAGGCTTGTTCACACTCTCTGTATGAATCTCTGCAGTATTTCCAACTTTATCAGTTTGGTATTTTCTGGAAAATCTCCTTATGCAGTTGTACAGTGTGCTTGCCCCCTTTCTTCATCCCTTTTCCTCCTTCAGTTCCTTCCTAGACAATAAAAATGTTGAGGTCTTAATGAGATGTGTTTCTTACAGGAGCCATGAAGCTGCATAAAACAGAACAAGCTTACCTGTGCCCTTATTAAGGGATTGACTTTGGTGAGCTGATCTCCTTCTGGACACCAGAAAGTCAAAGAGAGGAACCTTATAAAAGCCTCAACGATGAGAGAAGTTTCATCTGAATCTCATACCTAATCAGATACCAAAATCAGGCAAGCATAAATCTGCAGAAAATTTGAGTCCTCAGTTCTGGGTTGATGAAATGGCATCACAGCCTAATGCTCTCTCAAGGCCCAGTCTCAGGTGAACCTACACTTTACTGTCTCCAGGCCTGTCCTTTACTCTCAGTCCAGATATACAGTGAGGAATTATGTTTCCAGCCTTCCAGATCAAAAAGTGGAATGAATAAAGCAGAAGTCCGCAATGGTAATGAGAAGAGAAGCCTGCTGCCTCATCTTCACTTTGGCCTCTCTCTAGCACCATGTTCTGGATGAATACCTCAGGTTTCTGTAGAAAGCCTTGTGCTAGCACTGGTGCTGCTGGTGCTCTGCTGTGGAACATTTACTATGTGAGAGATGAGCTCTGAGATAGGAGTGTCTTGGTCTGCACAGTCTTCCTGGGGCATGGGACACATTTATTCTTCTCTAAAAGATCTGGCATAGTTTATGGAGTTATGTGGAGAATGCACTGAGAGGTGCTTAATAAACATTGTGCATCTCTGTGCAGTGTTCTATGTGGGGAAGAAGCATTAAGTCTCAGCTAAGAGACATTAACGAACTTAATTTTGAGACTATCAACAACAGTCAGAAAATTCCCTCTTAAGGCAGAACAGGAGCACATATGTTCTGTGTAATATGCTAGACCTCTATATAGGTATATATAGGTATATATAAGAAGACATTCTTGTCATACTCAATAAGGCTGAGGGTTAAGCCCAAATTACTCTTAACAGAAACACTGCACAGTGTAATTTATCACCTTGGAAAGCTCTCTGAAATGTCTGCTATGAACCCAAGCTATGTCTCATTTCAGCAAAGTTTCAGCATGGGACCCTTATAGGAAAGTAAGAGTCTGGGAGTTACCGGCACTCTGCTGAGAAGACGAGTTCCCAAAGAATTACTGTTTTGAATTCTTGGTGGTTGGGATCATGTCCATCATTTGGAGTTTATGCTAGTGGATTTCCAGAAAGGAGTACTGCACACACTATGATGTCTTCATATTTCATAAGCAGTCTGAAAACCTAGAGCTCTTTCAGCACTTACACACAAAAACTGCAAAACTTGTTCCTGGTCACTTTAGGATTGAAAGTGATAGCACATAGTACTCTTTTTTTTTTGTGCAAGGATAGGATTTCAGTTTTCTCTGATTTGTGACATAAACAAATAGCAAGTGGCTTTGGAATGTGTATTTTGAGTAGATCAGCCTGAGAGTAGAGATGATTGCTCTATCACATTTTCTCAGCTTTCGCAAGTTTCCTGCAGTAGGGGAGGCAGGGCTTCTGCTGAGGCAAGCACTGCTAACTCCATTAATGAATGGAAAGTTATGTCTGACCATGTGATACGAGAACAACACTTTCCATGTTTGCCCGATTATCGAAGAACTGGAATCAGCATTGACGAAGATAATGTGATGTCACTCTTTAATCTGGCAAACCTGCGAAACCACTTCCTCCTTGAGTAGGCTGGAGGTCTCATGATTGCCGTTTCATTCTAAAGCGTTCATTGAAAACGATGTAAGACAGTAGAGCTTTGACTGTCCTTTTCTTAAATGAATGAATGCTATTGTGAAACTCCTTGCAGCTATCTTAGGAAATAGACTAGTTATTCAACAGAATATACTGATTATCAAACAAAAAGGAGAAAACAGAAAATATTAACTTCATTACAAAATCTAGATTTTTTTTTATTTAATATAGATTAATAGACCAGCTGTTAAATTTAAATTCAAAACTTGAAATGCCCAGAGCCTGAGCATTGCCAGGATTGAAAGAAACTGATCTTCTTTGCCAAAGATGGGAAGGTTAGTATCTTATACCATGAGGATCCTGTCCATAACTTTATCTTAATATAGTTTTAACAGGTTCCCTGGAATGGGACACTTGCATCTCCTGAGATTTCTAAATGACTAGGAATACCTTGCAGGAGGCTACACCTGTCAGGATTTGTACTGCTGTGACTGGTGTAGTGGGGTATGTGCTTTTCCAAAGAGTAGTCGGTATACAGTTGATAGTCAGGGGTCAGCTAGGGACGACAGTGAGGTCTCTCTGTCCTTTTGCCTCTCACAGTGCCACAGCTGTTGTTGAAGGAATGCATGCTCTTACTGCAAGCAGGGGGTTGTCCAGTAAAAATACAGTATAAATATGTTCATATGCATTTTACTCTTAGTGGAATACACTCATTACAGGAGCTGGCAGAATGTCTTCTAACTATTCCTTTCATACTGTTCTCCTTCTCTAGTCCTACTCCCTCCTGCCTGTTCAGGCTGAATACTCTTTAAGTAGGATAGCAGCCTCTTCCAGTAGCTTCATGATAACATACAGAAAGTGAAACTGATGTTTTTTTGGGGGGGCCTTTTGAACCTGAGTGACTAATCACTATTTCCTTAATAAAACAGATCAGTCTGCTAATTAGGGCTGAATTTTTAAAAGGAAACAATTAAAGAAAATCCTGAAGTTTTGTTTGGAAAATAGAAAAAAAGAATGGAAAAAAATCCAAGATATTTTTCTTAACATGTGTTCAAAATGGATTCTTAAAAGACTGGTAAAAGAGCTGAGCAAACATTGGATGCTGTTGGAACCAAAAGATGAGCTGAAAATATACCATAGTGTTAGATCATCTAATTCATTATGGTTTTCATTCATGGATTTCGAGGAATTTTGCTCTGAAACTATGATTTACACTCTTCAGGAACTTCTGAAACACCATCTATAAAATAAAAAAATATAGTGGCTCTTCAAAGGATGGCCGAAAAATATAAATAATTTTTGGAAAAGATGTGTGATAGCTATTTTTTTGTTGCTGTTGAAGGACGCAGGGGAATTATAGAAGAAAAAAATTATACCCTAGTTAATAAGAATATAATTTCTTCTTTCTTTTTGTTTACTTTTATTTAGAATACTCACCTAAAAAATATCAATTATTGGCATAGGTCTGTTCAATACAGACTTTTGTGAAAGCAGGTGATAAGTGCTTCTTTTACCTGTACGTATATGCTAACTGTTAAAAATATTCTTTATTAGATGTGACGTGAAACACAAGCATGCCTGCACACAGACTAGGACACAATGTGACACTGACTCTGATGGCAAGGTATGCTGGGTGCAAACACCAAAGCCTGAGGGCACAGCTGAGCCTTGTGCGGTCACATTATATGTGCTGCTCTTATTCTGCTGGCACTTGACACTGGCTGAAGGGTGACTCGGAAGGAAGGACTGGTTAGAAGTGTGGACAGTGATGAGGTGTTCTCTTGATAGGTTAGAGACATAAAGAAAACATGGACACATATAGAAGGGCAGGATTTGTAGCAGTGGTTGATTCAAAGCTTCACCCTGTATCCTGTGTTTGGGGAGACTGCCTACCAATTTCATTAAGTCTTCAGTGTCACTCTTTAACTTCTGTAACATCAAGATGAACCTGGCAATTGACTTTTTAAAGGAAACTGAGGACTCTGAGAAGATTGTAAATTCTGTTATTCAAATTCCTGGCCAACATCTGTCAGGTATTTCACTTTGAATCATTTTCCTGTCTTTAGTGTCACCAGTGGCATAGCTGAAAATGCCAAAAGAAATAACTTTTGAACCTCAGCACAAGCCATTTCTTGGCAATTCATCTTGATGAGTTAATCAAGATCTGTGATACTGAACGCCCACCAGCACATTGCTGGGAAACTTCTGATGATCCCATTGAGAAAAGTATATTCTTCCACTAAGCTGGTGCTAAAATCACAACAGCATATTCAGTATATTCAGGACATTTCAGGATATAGGTATCAGGGTCCAGGAGGAGCACTGTATTGCAGTATGCCTGTGTGATGCAAAAAACCAGTAGCGGCTTCAACAGCTTTTTAGCAAATAAAGTATGTTAAGGCTTTCTTGGCTTCATATGTAGTACTGGAATTGTTAGAAAGAAGAATGTGTTGAGAGATAGGATAGCTATAATATGATGTAAAAAATGTAAATCTTTAAGCAAAGGCAATTTAGGAAATAAGCACTCTTTGTCAAGTTTTGCTGATGACACAGCTTTCTTCTGCCATTCGCATCTTGTTCAGTCTGTGGCAAAACGCCTTTTCTAAATGTACCTGTGTACCACACAGACTGCTAAAATTGGGGATTAATGTACATCTATGCTTCTTTTTCTTCCTAAATAGTTGAAATGTTTGTTCTTTTTATGTCCTTCAGTGAATCTTACGGAGTGATTGCTTAGCGCAGGAAGCCCCTAGCTCTGGACACATAATGAGACAAACCTTTCATTCCACAAAATGTAAGACAGATGCCCATATTTGACTGAATGAATGCATTTGGCAAAGATCATAGAAACAGATTTATAAATCTGTTACTGCCTTCCCTTATCCCTGTTCAACTTTGTATGTACCATCCTTCACTATCCTGGGATGCATCACGGTATGTTCTGAGAATATTTACAACTATCGTTTTGTATCTCTTCTTGTATATTGAAACCGGATCACTAGGATGATGTAATTAGAGGTTTTGTGTCACTCTGGAGCTTTAGAGAAAGGAGGCTAACGATGTGTTTGGTTCGGGATCTGGTCTTCTAGCATATGTCTGGATGATCCATTAAGGGTAATTTTAAATGCTGGTGGCATGCAATGTCAGGTTGGCTTAATTTGCCATTATTCTTTATCCCTGCACCCAAGGCCAGTTTCAAGGTCTATGTCATGATCTAGTCTCATTGTAGGTATTAAAAGTTCAGGTCACTGGGCTCTGCAGCAGCTGTTTCAATGCAAAGCATTTTAATAATGGTCTTCAGAGTCCAAGACAATATAAAAACTCAGAGAAGAGGTCAGATGACCAGCTTGTATATGACAATATTGTGGCTGAGAGAGATACGTTGAATTTTACAAGGGAACAGAGTGTCTAGCAACACTGGAAGATTAGTGTTGTTTGTTGTTTTAATACAACACTCGACCTTTCCATTGAGTCCATTTGAGTCTTTGAAAGAAATCTGAAAAGTATCTGCTCCACAATAGATCTCAGTTTTGATCAGTTGTTGAAAAAACATTACAAAATGCTGCTTCCTCCCATATTTATATTCTTTATCCCTATTCTAGGTTTCTCTTTGGGCTTTTACATGGTGATTGTCTTACAAATCTTAATGGAATAATCTTGACAATTTCCTTTGAGAAGACTTTAGCAGATATCTAGATCCCTGCCTCAGAAATCTGGTTCTTTGAGCCATTGGAGTTATTTTGAGTTCTTTCATTGACTGGGAGAGCAAGTTTTATTTATGTTTAGTATGTATCCCAAAGCAGAGATTTCTGCATTACTGCAGGAACCATAACGCAGAGAGACAGTGACTTGTTCATTGTGACCCAAGAAGCTAGCAGAAGCATATAATTTGAAGCCAGATCTCTGTTCTGCCCTAGGACATTTTTCCTGGCTTTTTAATACCTTGTGTCTGAAGGCCAGATGTCAGGATTTTAGAAAATGGAAAGCTGTCATAGTTTGTTACTATGGAACATATTTGATGAGCTGACTGTCCAGCATTTCCTTCAGTCCAGGGATGGTCATCATCATCATCTAGTGTCAGATGTCATTTATAGTATATTAACTTTCAAGACAGGAATAGTGAGCTACAAGGCTTTCCTAAGGAGAAAAGAACTAACAGACTGCATAGCACGACTCTTTTGGACACTGCCTGCTGTTAAATTGCAGTGGGGAGTGAAGTCTGTCTTGTCTAGCATCTGTCACTGGCTGCAGTGTGGGTCTGGGTTCTGTAGTGGAGATGTTGAGTGTAAGAGCTGTGTCTCCCTAGGAAGTATTGGGGGACACTGCCATCTACTGTCTCCCTTACCTGAAACGATAGTTTGGTTATTGACTTTGTAGAAGAGATGAGTTTCTCTTCCTGCTGCTACTACTACTTTTGGGGTATTTTTTGTTGTTGTGTTTTGGGTTTTTTTTTTAATAACTATTTTGAGTTTCTTGAGTTTTGTGCTTGCGCATCTCTCTTAAATGTAGAAGGATCCTGGCTGATATGCACTAGAGAGAACACAATGCTGGGATTCAGAGATAGTGGCTTCTATTTCTGTTTCCATCACCTGGTATATTAGAGAACCTTGGGCAAGTTTCTCTGCCTCTATATCCACTCTGCTAAATAAGTAGAATGTTGCTGATCTGCCTCATAAACTGTGTTAGTGTTTTAGCAGCAGATCACTGTCATTATTACTCTGTTGAACAGCCAATATTTGGAGTGGTCCAAAGGAGAAGTAACTCTGGTCTGGGAAATCTGTGCACAGGTGTGTGCAAAACTGTTGCCACAATATTTCCTTTCTGAGAAAAGTAGCCAGTGTCGTGTGCCCCTTCTTTCCCTTCGGTGATAACAGCACACTTCTGTCTTCTTCCTTGACCCTGCACTAGCCCCCATACAGAGGTGTTCTCTTGTTCTTGGACAGAGCATAGACAGAATTACCATCTTCTGCAGGGGGAGCAGTCTGTGTAAAGCACCTGAGGGGAGCATGCAGTTCCACATTTGTGGTGTCAAAATGTGTTTGTAACACAGCACAGGCATTCCAATGGTCTTGGCGTAGTCACACTGCTCAGTACAAAACCAATACAAAGAATGCTGGGTCCAGTTCTGATTATCCACTCACAGTTAATTCATAATTAAAACAACAATCAACACTGCTGTCCAACTTATTTAATGTCTTCAATATTGAAGGCTCTGAATCAAAATTTTCGTGTGTTTCTCTCAAAATACACTGTGTGAGACAGTTATAACTCAGCAACCTACTCATCTTGTGGAATTGATTGTTTTGGATTGTAAAACTAGGTATACATGACAGGATAAATGAAATTGTAACTTATTGTAAAGTATTTATTAATTTTTGGGGGGGTCAGTTCTGGACAATAGTTATCACTGTGCAATAAATCACTTAGATTAAGCCCCATACAACAAAGGACAACACAGTTGAGAACAAGAACTACAAGATGTGCCTTTTTATTCCTCTCTCAACAGGCTCATCTAGCTGGCAAGAACTGGATGCATTGCTCCTCCCAGCTGATTATACTAGGTTCACGTCTTAATGTTTCTAGGAAGTTAGTGCTGCAAGGATGCTTTGAGCAATCACTGTTATCCTACAAAGGCTTCATATGACTGGGAATCAAGCTTTCTACCTCCTCTGTAGCAAATAATATGTACAGCCCACAAGGTCACAGAATCATAACATCAGTAAGGGCAGGAGAGCCTTCTTGAGATCTTCTAGTTGCACACTGCTGTACTGAAGTGGGCTTCCCAGGACTAAGTTCTGTTGGCTTTTGAATATCTCCTCTCCATGGATGGAAACTCTACAACATCTCTGGGCAACCTGTGCCAGTGCTTAGTCACCCTCATGGAGAAAAAAGTGTTTCCTGGTGTTTCAATGGAATTCTATGCTTTTCAGTTTGTGCCTGTTGCCTGTTTGGTATCTGGGCAAATACTGAGAACAACCTAGCTCTGTCTTCATCCCTCTGATCAGGCAGTTATACATCGATACTTTCCACTCTGAGCCTTCTTTTCTCTAGACTAAATAGTTCAAACCCTCTCAGCTTTTTCTCCAGTCCCATAATCATCTTTGCTACCTTTTTCTGGACTTGCTGCAGTAAGACCACATTTTTCGTACTGTGAAGACCAGAGCTGCAATACTCCAGACATGGCCTCACCAGTGCTGAGCAGAGAGGAAAGATCACCTTCCTCAACCTGCTGAAACTGTTCCTCACATTCTGTCACATGGTCCTGGGAGAGGTCCCTTCAGCCGCTGGACATGCACACTTGAACTACTTGTGTTTGAGAAAGGCAACCATGCAATCTCTTACTTTTAGTCATTCTGGTACAGCGCCTCTCTGGCTATCACTTTTCATGGAACTGACATTTCTTAGACATTCAATATAAAACTTTAACTTTACTGATTTTTTCCGATCACTCTAATCCATTTGGGTGCTTGAAGTTTACTTTTGTGTCTTCAGATGTGTTATGAAGAAGACAAGCAATGAGAATTGCAAAATGTTCGAAACCCAATCAGCATAGTTCTAAATCCAGCAGACATAAAAGATTTATAAAAAAAAATAATAATGTCCTGCACATATTTCTCAGCTTCCTCATCAGTTTAACAAGTCCTCCAGGGCAACCAGAATCCTGCTTTTGCTTCTCAAGGATTTATCTCAAACTACAGTCTCTTTCTCTCTTTTCCCCAGCTTCTCCCCTTCTCTCTCGTGCCCCTCCTTTGTCTTCTGTAGACGGTTTCTTCTTTTGACCACGTCTAGCCTACAGATCAGTCCCATATGCTCCTCGTGTTTCTCCTGCTTGCTCTTTCCTTAGTTTCTATTACCATAGTTCTTTCTGTGATCTTTCGTGGTTCTAAGAACTAAAAAGTTTGAGGGAGTGAAAAATACAAAATCCCTGAGAGTTAAGTTATCCTGTCTTTCTGCCTATGCTAGAGAATCATTGTCCTCTCTACAGGAAGACTTGTAGGTATAATTCTCCTGTCTCAGCACAGATCATGAGAATTACAGTAAACAACCATCATAAGACTTGAGAGGGCAGATAGTCTACAAAAACTAAATTGGGTTTTGCAATTTGTACAGCTTCCTTCTAACCACTAGCACCACTTTCTGCAACACCAAGATTTACTGTCTATCCTTAAAAAACTCCTACTGTGACCTGTGGTTCATCTCTAGTGCATTATTATGCATCAGAAAGGAGTTTGTGCAGAACCTATAACTGAAGGCCAGATACAGGAAGCCAAACTGTGGGCTTCGAAGTCAGTGTTCTCATTACAGTTGGCCTTCACTTGTAAAGAATGGAATTGAGGAAGAAGGGACAAATTTCTAACTATGATAGATTAACAAGGGGCCATGTATATCCACAAAGTAATATTCAACTTCTGTTAGTAAATATTGCTTTTCTGTTTACTGTGTCTTTAAAGAAAGTGGTAAATTAAGATACAACACAGAGCCGAGATACCTGTCTGAAAAGAAACCTTTGATTTTCTGTTAAAGCTGCAGAATTTATAATAAATAAAATGGCATGTTACATTTATTGCTGGGTAGTACCACATCTGGGATCAGAAGTGGATGAGTGATGTGATTCAAAATTCAGTTACTGAACTGGACAGCTGTAATAGCTGCTTGGGGATCTTTCTGTATCTTGTGGAGTTATTTGTACAGCCAGGGAAGAAATGCTCTTCATCTCTTAAACCTGCCACATTAAAATAGATCTGACTCCCTGGAAGATTCCCTGTTTTGGTCATATAGAATTAGATTTCCAAGTGTTGACCAGATACTGACAGCTACTGAGAGTATGCTACAGGATCCAGAACATTTTACATTGGATGCTTTTTAGTCAGATTAAATCTGTTACAACTCTTTACAAAAGAACCATGAAGTATTACAAAACTTGACTGTACTATCAACTGCATTCCCAACTGGAAAACACTTGATACCTTTCATAACAAATCCTGTGATATATTCATCAATGTAAAAAATTATTCAAATAAGTACTCCTCTCATCCCTTGATGTGGTTTGAGCCATGTACCGCTATGATGTAGGAAATTATTTAACCAATGAGCTGGTTATATCCTTAGGGGTTTGAGTCTGAATGAACAGAGAGAAGAATCATCTGTGTTGAGTTCAGATAATTCACTTAAGTGAGAGGCCTCAGCTGTGGAGTGTGACATATTCTGATCCCAAAGACTTGGGCATGACAAAGTGGAGAGAGGATGTTTCTGATTCAGAGAATGTAGTATCAGCACCAAAGGAGAGAGCGAAGTATTTCTCACTAAGTTACCAGGAAAGGATTGTGCATAATGCAACTTGGACAATAATCTACAAGGTGAATTGGGAAGAAACCATAAAACATAAGCCTGCTAGCATGTAGAATGTTGTAAATAAGGCCCGAGGCATGATGGAGACTTAGTGTAGGGGACAATACTGCTCCTCACAACAGTTAGCCCAGATGACCTTAGCAAGTCAGTATCTATGAAGAAAGATCTATTTGTAATCTAAAAAAAAAAAAGGTCTTAATTTTAAAGAATCAAAGAAGTCCTTGAAGCAGTCTCAGCACTGCTTAACAGACTGTGTAGTGTCACATGAAATGCATGGCCAAATATTGGCAGTTTCTACATATCCTCACTCACGGTCGCCCAGGCAATTGTTCTCCAATTAATGGAGGATGTCCCATTGTTCAGTGCAGTATGAGTCAATTTAATATAGACAAATCTTCTTCCTTTCCATCTTACTACCAGGTTGTCCTATTGATTTGAAAAGTACAACTGTTGCAGGAAAGAAGTTATTTTTCGCTTCAGAGTTTGCAAAATACATGGGTCATGCTTGCTATCAAGAGTTGTTACTTTTTATCCTTTAAGTGTGAATCATATTCCCAAACTGCCTGTAAGTTATGATTCAGGACAATGCAATATTAATGCTTTTCTAGCAAATACAAAACCTGAGTTGCTGCAATATAACTACAGTCACCTGGCTGTTATCAGTGATATTTGGTTTTATTCCGTGCTGGAGTTGTTAACTTATAACTGGATCAAGTAACCCTTTTGGACAGTGATTTGCTCAGCAAACAAGTATCCAGTATGCGAACCTTTTTATTAGGTAGCAAGTAGTCAGTCAGAAATACTGACTGCTCACTATTTAGCCAAAGGCTCTGTAACTACTGGTAGGGATTGTGTCATTGTTTTAATATAAGGCAAAGGAGGGCTCATAATGTTAGTTTTGAGATAGTCATAATGACAACAACCATGTATTTTAAGCATGGTCTCTGAGTTGTTTATCACCTGCTTTTCCTTAAAACACAAACTACTGTAGCTAAGAGAGCAACACGTCCTGGAATTTAAATATATCTTTGTAGACACCGGCTTTACTGTTGCCTCCTGTAACTGGGTTTTTCCAGTCTAAGGTAAAGCTTAGTGTCTGTGACTTCAGCTCAGCAGTGAACAGCAGTTAACTATCATTGCATTTTCCTTCTGCTTTGCCTTCAGATACAAGCAGCATGCTCCTCACATTGACACAGATCATAGAATCTCTGTCAGAACTGATAAGCTCAGCATCCAAACTCCTCCTGAGCCATGTGGAATGACATACAAGCCTGTTGGTCCTGTTGGCTGATCTCTAAGAATAACTGCATCAGTGTCCTTCTTCTGCAGCCACTTCCTTATTACAGGCATGCTCAGTCACAGGAAAGACAGTTCTTTCTGGAGGACGGATGATAGCATTTCCCTTGACATGTCTTATTCTCTGAATATGTTTTTGATTTTATGAATGTTCTCTAGCAAACTCTAAAACATGATGGAGTTTATTGGTATTCTGAGCTGGACTTTGGAGAAGGATGAGTGGGGATGTGACTGTATTCCTCTTTGCAGTGGTGGAAAAAAAGGAGGAAAAATATGTAGGATACTTTATCCTAATTGCAGCTTTTCTTCAGTTAGTTACAACCCTTCTGGTAAGAATTGATTGGCCACAATAAGGACTGGGTCTATATTTGAAGAAATACTAAAGAAATACCAGCTTAAACCTCTGTCCCCATATCACCAACCGGAAAAGAACAACTCTGAGAAAATGAAATTAAACTTTCTGTTGTTCATTGAGTTAGTTTTCGCTTGGCACACATGATTCAATTGACTTAACAAACAATAATTTATCGAAGAAAAAAGGAAATGATCAGGAGGGTTGCTTCACTGGGTAACATGCAGTGTCAACCTGCATTTTTTCCTGAAGTCCAGTTGTTCAAACTCTTCCTCTTCTTTCTTCACTGACACTGCTGAATGTCACCTGGTGGCTTCACACTCCCTCTGCTAGTAGTTCATTTTCAGTTTGGGATTGACAGGTGCCAAATACAGAGTGTTCTTTTGGGTAAGATGGCCCAGTTGAAGCTGTCAGTGATCTTTCAGTCAGA
The DNA here is from genome assembly GCF_017976375.1 of Cuculus canorus. Classification (NCBI taxonomy): domain Eukaryota; kingdom Metazoa; phylum Chordata; class Aves; order Cuculiformes; family Cuculidae; genus Cuculus; species Cuculus canorus. Next base: position 64,351,740 of record NC_071402.1, on the reverse strand, counting down.
GTTGTTCTTGCCCTGCTCTGACTACTCACAATTTACTTTCTCCTTGCTCTGGTACTACTCTAAGCCACTGCAGTTCTGCTAACAGTTTCTGGGTTTGAGCACAGGAGCTGCACACGAGCTATGATCAAACTTTTCACATATGGGGACAGATACCTCTACCTGTCAGTTTAGAAGAGGCTTAAGTAGATTCTCCTTCTATCTCTTCCCTCCTTCTCATCCTGCAGACACAACTACTGGTGGTGTGGTGACTATCTGCAAGGTGTTTACATAAATTAGGGTAACCACTGACTCCATGCGTATTTAGGCATAATTCATCGCTCCAGATACCTATTTTCTGATCTGCAAACTTGTTTCAGCTTCATATTATTTCTCTCCTTCTCCATTTTCTTTTGTTTTAAACATGAAAGTCTCCCAAACAAGATAAAAAATGTGTAAAAGTCAGTTGCCTCCTGACTTTTTTTAATTCATCTCTCCTACCCTCTAAATGTAAGTCTCAGTATTGTAGCAACAGATAGGGGGATTGACAGAGAGAAACAGCTGAGAACAAGGTGATATTTTAACTCCTTTTAATGGTTTTTCTCATGCACAGATCAATAAATAGGAAAATATTTGACACAGAAAAATCATGGAGACATTGGGTCAAGTCCCAGTCTTGTTACACAAACAACTGTGGATTATGAAGCCGAAAGTGGAGAGCAGGTAAATACTTCTCCTGAAAGCTCTTAGAAGACCAAGGAATGACTATTTTGTCTTTGGTATACTTGGTTTCCTAACCAATGACAGGTATTGCCATTGGGCCTTCTCCTCCTGAACCTGGCACATCGCAAACAGAACAGCTACTGTAGAGCCACCTCTAGAAGACAGTGCCTGTGTGTTTGTCTCTCTTACTCTCTGTACACAGATTATATGTGTGTGTATCTGTCACGAACCTGTGCATGTGCTCAAACTGATGAAATTCTCTGTAAAGCAGTCTCTTCCAAAAAAATTAGTCTGAAAATATCTTTGGAATCCATCCTTTAGGATGGTGTTACCTTATGATATCAGGCACACAAGAGCACCCACAGAAGCCAGGTTGCAAATATTTCTTCAAAATTACTGCGAAGTGTCAATAGACTGAAGCAATTCACTCTGATCCGTAGTAGGAGAGGTAAAACCAGCACAGCTCAACAGAAAGCCCACCTTAATGCTGCTTATACTTCAGCTCTTTCAAAAGACTTAAAAATATTTTTTATATGTTTTACTTATCATCAGAGAATAGCTAGGTAGTTAGCAGAGCTCACGGTTACTCAGGGGTTGGAATTAAGCATGATTTATTAACTCTGCAACATTGTCTCCTGCTGGCCACTGGCAGGAATAGAATAAATTCTTTGGTGCTCAGCTACATATCACCAGATCCCACCCCAATCCTCTGCATATCAGGAGTGCTCTTGGAGTGTATTCCCTTGTGCTCACAATGAAAATTAAATATTCCCCTGCTTTTCCTTCTTATCTGCATAGTGCATTAACGATGTAGCAACAAAAAGAAGGCAAATGGGTTTTGTTGTTGCTTTTCTGGGTGGTGGTGGTGGCTATTCATTTAGACCATATGTCTTTTTAATTTATCTTGAAATAAAAGACAGGAATGAAAAAAGGGTTATTTTTTGTCCCACTTCTTCAAATATAATAATTGATGGATGTGACAAACTCCCTGGGGAGCCTTGAGTTTGAGCATCTGCTCCTCACAATCTTTTCACAGAGTCAGCCAGAGAGCCTCCTTGGTTACTGCTGTCCACCAGAAGACACTTATGCGTCTCCAGACTTGTGTGGTCTGAAACTATGATCTCTACTTGGTTCTTTCAAAAGAAAGCTAATAATTTCAAAATGTCCCAAACTATTACACTTTATATACTCTAGCAGATCTGCTAGAGAATTAGGTTACTGTGTACTATGAATTAGCTTGTATTCCATGTACTTGAGTAAGGAATGTATTGTCATCGCTTAGCTGGCTTGAAATTACTCTTAACTCATTGTATTAAGGTAAACGCACATTTATTTGCAACTTCTTTAACTGATGATGTAATTTCTAACATTAGTGGCTCTTTCTTGAGATCTCAGAGATCAAAAATTAACAACCTGAAGATGACAAAAGACCCAGGATGTTTAATCCCCATTGCTTTTTCTAGACATACTTGAACGGTGATTATAAAAAAATCTTCAGTACTTCTATAGTTTTCTTCATATCTTAGGCAAAATTGAAAAAATTAAATAGGATAATATGTCTCCCTCAAACGTCTTTTCAGAATTGCATTTATTCTCTGTTTCTTTGATTTAAGAGGACTGGCATTGTGCAAAGCTGGGAGATTCATGCTTTAGTCTCAGAGTGTTGGATCGTGTCTTATCTTGGAGTAGATGGTGAAAATGCCCAATTCTTTCTGAGAGAACATAAGTGTAGGGGTAGAATAAAAGTACCCAGAGGGCAAAATTCTGCATAGACTAACACCTCTTTGCCTTAGGGATTTAAATTAAAACAGAATTTCTTTCTTGAGCTAAATTAATCTCTCTTATGTGCAAGAAAATTTCACTTAGGCAATTTTGAGTTATGCAGATCTAGCAAAACAAAATATGTCTTTTCAGGAAGAAGAGCCAAGTTTTATTTCATTTGAAACCCCACTGACTTCATTTGTGCTACACATAAGTAAAGGAAGGCATTTTTAAACCCAGAAACTTATTGATGCATGCATTATGATTTGGAATACGTACACACTGTCACTAGTTTTTTCCAAAGGAAGATTTTCTCAACCACTTCGCCAGCAAGTAATTCAATGGGTTATAGCTATAAATGGCTCAGCTTTAAAATCTTCCCTGCTGTTACAAAGAGTAAAAGCAAATGAGGAAACTGTATCTAGACCAGAAGTGATGGTGGACTGAATTTTACTTGGAAAAATGGAAAGGATGAATTTGCTTCCCAAGTTCAGGGAGTTCTCAGAACTAAAATATTTGAATGGCTCCTAGTGTGTCACTTCTCAGATGTCCTTTTGAACTGAACTAACTTAAGACAGCAATTGCAAACAGAGACTGCAATGAAACGCCAAACTCGTGATATTTTTAAAAACTGATCAGCATTCAGGAACTGTAAAGTCTAGTCTCTAATGATTTGATATTGGTCCTACACACTCTGGGCTTTTTCAGGACAATTAGCTTCTCCCATCAGTCCATTAAAAGCTGCTCTTATCCTAACAGCTATCAAAAAAGTTGTACTGAGGTGCTGAAATAACTACTGCTCTCCTGTTTCTAAAGCCTGATGGAACTGCCAGATACTTGAGTAACACAGGAGTTCAGATAAAGTGCTGGTAAGTAACATGCGCATCTGCTGCTAGGTGTACTCTTGTGGAATTCAGTGGGCTGGATGAAAGAGTTTTTAACCATATTTGGACAACTACTGAAAGTCCAGAAAGGAATGATGACTTTATAGGTAGTTTAAATGAAGCTAGAGTTAAGGCTGCGAACATGTGCCCTTCTCTTGGAGACAGACAATAAAGTAAAACTGGCGTTTGAAAGACAGAGACCTTTGTTCATACACTGAATCTTACTCTTTAACCTGCTCCTGTTATAGGGTCTCAGAGTAGATATTGAGTTCAGTATGTAACTGTGGCAGCCAATGACTGGTGTCATGTAACTGCTTTGGATAAATACAGTAGCTCCAGTAAGCCCTGCCTCTTTGCACTCGTCTGGGGATTTTTCTGAAGCAGAAGTACCATGAAGCAGCATGCTGCAGGAGAAGATGGTAAGTCCAGTCTCCCAATGGGCAACTTTTTTGATCCTGGGCTCCGAATTGCTGCATGTATTGCATCAGACTGTAATTTGCCCCCAAAATATGACTCTTCTCACTCAAATCAACACCAACAAAAACAGAGAAAATGGATGTGACCATTACAGCCTTGATTGCAAAATGCCTTGTAAAAAGGAAAGGTATACACACAGTTAACTATGCTTTAATTTTTTCAAATTCTAAACTTTGCCCAAAGACTTAGTCATTGCTTGAGAGGTCAGCCAGGCCACCAGGCAGCATATGAATACCAGGTAAATGGGCAAGCTCTCCAACAAAACAGGCAACATTCACAAAGCTCATGGTAACGTGACTGTATCGAATCATCTAGTTCATTGTTTGACATACTTAAATTAGTTTGTAGAATTTGCACAGAAAGAGAATTAAGCCTTGAGAGCTCAATGGAAAAGAAGTTGCTTTGCTGTAGTTTTGCCTTTGCAGATCAGTTCTGAGAAAAAAAAAAAAGCCTCCTAGTCTAACAACATTGCTAAAATTATTTTCTATTTTGAGCATGTATTTAAGCTAGTCCTTTTGTTCCATTCAGAGCTCATCCGGTGATGCAGTGCTCCCTTTTTTTAGTTCTCAGAATTGTTGCCCATAGCTGATCTACGCTCCTATCTAAGCCTCCAGATTTTATACCCCTTTACGTGGACACCTCCAATTTCAACAAACTGAACTGGACTTTGTGAAATTCTAAATGAATGGAATGAACAAGGCACTGATGGCAAGATATTTTGTAGGATATGGAGCTTGCAGGAAAGCATGAAGCATTCACAAACAGTACACAAGTTCATTTCTGTTTTAATTCATGCTATAGCCCCCTGGGGGTTTGGAACTTTGTGTTAGAACAGACAAACTCTCTCAGATCCTTCTCAGTCTTCCTTACAGTCCTTGAGATGATATTCTGTTCCTCTCACAGTGGGTAGCTAGCATCATCTCAAATTACTGCGATCTGGTCCAGTTTGCTACACCTAAAACATAGAAAGTCATTTAAGAAAAAAAAAGTATGTACCTTCTTTGTTTGGGGCGAGATTCTTCCCTTTCATAACTACACCACCTTACTCTCTTTTCATCTATTATGTAAGATCAGTGCCTAAAATTACCTCTCCAAGGGGTACTTTCACTTCTCAGCAGCTCAATACAACCCGACAGTTACAGCCTGTGTGGCCTTACTCCCGGCTAAAGCATTTCTCCATTTATCTCTCTTACTACACAGCCATCTAAAAATAAAAGATGGAACAACACCTGGGTTATGATTCCTTTACTGTTCTCGCCAGGTGTTGACTTGCTTCCTATCCAGCCCACATGGCAGCTCACAGCAACACAATCTCAGCTTTTAGGAATAAACACACTAACCCAACACCTCCAAGGAGAAAAATGTCTGTTTTGGAATCCCTGAAAGGATCAACAGAGATGAAAGCAGTTTTTTCTTGACCTTACAATTTCTACTGTATGAGGACAATACTGGAATCTGTAAAAATGCATAAAATGCTGCACCATTTTCTCATTTATTACAAGTCCTCTACAATTTTGGGAATTTCTGGTTAATTTTTAAGTCATCTGGAGCTTTTCCAAAGTGCAGAGACATGTTCTTCAATCTGTCCCCGTAAGTCTGGAAGACTTTTGTATTTCTCCAATTTCCAAATGTTTTAATACACCATTGCAGTGCTTCTGTACCACCAGGAAACATCCAATCCCTGCCAGCCTAGGCCAGTGACTTGGCACTTACCCAGGATCTGGCACAGGTAGGAAAATATTCTTCAGTTCTGCACTACTGCCAGTTTAAAACCTCTCACACCGGAGACCAGCTGCAGCTCAGATAACTGAATGCACAATCTTAGTACATACACAACCTGTTATGGGCTGGGGCAGGTAATGAGAACAGTGTTAGCTATTCCCATGGCTCCTCTTTTTGTTAGCAAAGGGCATGCTGACATTCTTCTTATTCTGTGGAATCTTCTTATACTACCTTGAAATTCTCTAAAACACCTGAAGTCCTTCCTGGCTAGGCTTCCAAGGGGTTTTATGGGAAAGATTACCTTTGTCTTGTCCTTGTCAGAGAATCACAGGATCAGAGAATGGTAGGGGTTGCCAACAGACCTCTCAATATCTTACAGTCCAATCCCCATGCTAAAGAACATTCAACTTAAGCAGGTGGCAGAGGAACACATCCAGTGGGATTTGAATATCTCCAGAGAAGGAAATTCCACAATATCCCTGGGCAGCCCGTTCCAGTGCTCTGTCACTGTAAAGAAGATTTTCCCTCCTGTTCAAGTGGAACTTCCTGTGTTCCAGTTTGTACCCATTGCCCCTTGTCCTATTGCTGGGCACCATTGAGAAGAGTCCGGCCTCATGCTCTTGAGAAATGCCCCTTAGATATTTATAAGCATTTATAAAGTTCCCTCTCAGTTTTCTCATTTCCAGGCTAAAACAGACTGGGTCCCTCAGCCTCTTCTCATGAGAGAGATGCTCTATTCACCTCATCATCTTCATGGCCCTCTACTGGACTCTATCCAGTAGTTCCTTATATTTCTTGAACTGGGGAGCCCAGAACTGGAGACAATAATTCAGAAGCGTCCTCTTTAGGGCAGATTAGAGGGGAAGGATAACCTCCCTCAACCTGCCAGCCACGCTCTTTTTAATGTACCCCAGGATACCATTGGCCTTCTTGGCCACAAGGGCTAATCGTCATTTTGTTGTCTCCCAGGTCCTTCTCCACAGAGCTGCTTTCCAGCAGGTAAACCCCTAACCTATATTGGTGCAGGGGTTTATTTTTCCTGAGTCACAGGACTCTGCACCTGCCTTTGTTGAACTTCATTAAGTTCCTCTCCACCCAACTTTCCAGCCTGTCCAGGTCTCATTGAATGGCAGCACAGCCTTTTGGTGCATCAATCACTCCTTCTAGTTTTGTGTCAACAGCAAACTTGCTGAGGGTACACTCTGTCCCCTCATCCTGGTCACTGATAAACACGTTGGACAAAACTGGGCCCAGAACTCACCCTTTAGTAACCCCACTGACTACAGACTCCCAACTAGACTCTGCTCTGCCAGTGACAACCCTCTGAGCTCTGTCATCCAGCCAATTCTCAATTTTTCTTATTGTCCTCTCATCTAACCCACTCTTCCTAAGCTTACGTATGAGGATGTTGTGGGACAGAGTGCCAAAAGTCTTGCTAAAGTTGAGGAGGACAACATCCACCGCTCTCCCTTCATCTACTCAGCAATTCATAACACCGTAGAAGGCTATCAGATTGGTCAGGAATGATTCCTGTTGTTGAATCCATGTTGACCACTCCCACTAACCTTTTTTTCCAGGTGCTTGGAGATCACACCTAGGATAAGCTATTCCATTATCCTTTCAGGGATGACAGTGAGGCTGACTGGCTTGTATCTTCCTGGATCCTCCTTCTTGCTCTTTCTGAAGATTGGAGTGATATTAGATTTACTCAGTCCTTAGGCACCTCTCCTGCTCAACATTATCTTTCAAAGATGATGGAGAGTCGTTTAGCAATAGCATTTGCCAGCTCCCTCAGCACTGTCTTTACGGTTGAGACCACCTCAGTATTTTGTCCCACTGGTCCTGTCCAATGTTTACATGTATTTATCAGCTGAAAACGTACCACAGCAAGAAAGTAGGAGTCAGCAATATGCACAGAAGACTACCTTCTTTTCATCTGAGGATGTCTAACAAGGACACTGCCATCAAGACTGTGTTTGTTTAAGATCAGATCAGGGAGGAAGACCCTCCGGTTTTTTGTTTGTATCCTAGCTTAAGGAAGATCAGCGTGATGTTTAAACTACAGCCTTCAGAACATCTTCTGTGTCATCTGTGTTAGGACAAATGACTGATATGGACAATAACAGAAACAATAGTCTTACAAAAATGTAAAACTAGTTAGGGGTAAGCCGTTTGGAAATGAATCAGGTTCTTATGGTAAGATTCGAGTAAATAGGAAGGATCCACCCAGGTCTTCCTGACTAAAGGTGTTGATATTAATACTAATGTATTTTACCAAGGGATGCCTTAGGGAACATCATACTTGAGTTGTGAAAAGCTATAGCTCATGCTAGATACAGCACTTCATGTTCTCATTATGGTACATCCTTTTCTGTTGCTAAAATTTGTTAAAAATAAGCAAACAAACACATTGAGACTACACATCTGTAAAGTCATGAAAGATACAGAGGAAATGCAGTACTGAACATTCAGCTGAAGTTGAATAATTGATTAATAGAGAATTAATTAATTGAGAAAAGATATTTTTTCTTTAATGCATAGTGACTAAGTTTATTCAGGTAATATGTGCATGATAAAAAGGCTCAAAAATGGATATATTCGAAATACCATGCTTCATGAATATATAAACTTGGGAATTTAAAAAAAACCCTAAAATTTTTAGTAGTAATAATGTTCAGTAGGAACATTTTGAGAAATACAAACCGTAGTTAAGTGCCTGAAAAAGATCTTCACATAGTATCCTGAAATAAGCCCAGTATCTTAAAACTGATGTCTATTTGCATACACGTAATTAGAAGTCTGTGCATGGAAGTAAGTGAATAGGTACATGTATTATTATGAGAAGTGAGCTTTTTCTTTCTTTCTTATAGGATTTAGACTACAGTTGCATCTAATTTGTTGTAAATTACTGTGAATTATTATTTAACATTGACTGACACTACCCGTTTATCTACTGTATCTGTTTGGCTGGTGTTACTGCCTGCTCTCACTTTTATTGCTGCTATAGATTCTATAAAGATCTTTCACTTTCCAAAATATAGCCTTATTTTGGATCTCTAAGAGGTAGAAAAAGGTTTTTTCAACAGTTACTGACATCTGTTTCAGCATGTACATAATATCTAGCCTCACAGAATTTCTTCCTTTACTAGTGAAGACAGTGTTTAAAAATATAAATACATTTGATGGGAACACAGCAACTTAAATTTTTCTGCCACAGAGTAAAAGTTCTGCATGTCTTCATCTTTTTACAAAGATGTAGAAAGTAAAGATGAGAATATTTTTTATTTTTTTACCCCAGGAAATATTTCCTCTAGTTTTGAACAAAGCTAAATCACAGTCTTTTAAAAATAATAATATTCCGTGCATATGTCAATAAACCCAGAGATTCATATAATGCAAAAGCAGTACTCGAAGGATTCAAAAACATGGTAGCATAGGACCATAAAATATTAGAATTTGAAAATTCTAAAAATTTTCATAAAAATTAAAAAAATCATTAAAATTATAAAAGGAGAAATGCTGTTTCTTTTCTGTTTTCCAGGAAAAGTAGGCACCCCCACTTGCATATGACTTTTTTGCCTGGTAGAATCTGGAGGAAGAAAAAAACGTATTCGGCATCAGGATGATTATTTGCATGATTTCTTTTCTCCTCTCTTCCGCCTCAATGCTACACATGATTTTTTGATTATTTTCCATTCTACTGCCCATCACTGATAATTTTATCCTATTAATGAGTGGGTGCAATTTGCTCTTCTCAGATGCATCCGTTTCATTCACATGCCCCTTAGAATACCACTTACCTAACCGTATATTTTTTAGTTATGTTAATATCTTTCATAAGGTCAAATCTTTTTTTCCATTCTGGAAGAAGTTGTCCATGCATAATAGGATATTTTCCCCCTAAATATTTTTGATAGGGTTGCAACGTAGAACCTGATGTGATTGCTTTGACTATTTAATAGAAAAATTAAGTAGCTGAATGCTACAGCATGCCAGATGAGAGAAGAGAAACAAAATTTGAAATTCAGAACTGATGAAATAATAATCACTGTCTGGTTTTGGTGAGATAATGGGTACCAACCTCCCTCCCTCAAAAATCAAACCCTAAAAGCCGGTCTTATTGTTGTGCAATTTACAAGAAGACTTCTACTGATTTCAGTGGAAGGGAATGAAACATCGCTTTGGTGATTTTTTGAGATTAAAATAGTTTAGATAGCTCCCTACCTTCAGCTGCATCACTGCTAAGCCCACCTCTGGATATGCCATGAGGCCTTACAAGCTCAGGGGTGGCTGCTCTCTGACTTTGCTCAGGTTTCCATGAGACACTTCAGAAATATGTTACAAGGACACACATCGAAAAATCTTCAACAGCTAAACAGTGAGGACAAAAGAAAACTCTGGTTTCATAGAAACTTAGTTTCTATGTTGACAGGGTATGATGCTCCATCCCTGAAACTGATGGATTGTCTGTCATTTACTTCAAGGTGTGCTGGACCAAAAAGCTGGGCTATGAGGTAGTCTTTCTCCTGATCTGTTAATTTGTAAGAGTTGTATGATGACTGATAAGAAATTCCTCTGGTGGAGAGACAGTGCAGCATAACTCATTTGTGTTCACATAAGACCTTTTTTACTGTTCCTCTTTGCTCTCTCTTGTGAGCCGTGGCCCACACCATTCCAAGGTTGTTCTTTTGCTACACATACTGTATGTCCACAAGTCTGTACGTGCAATGAGAACATGCAGAGCTCAGTGAGATAATGCGACACCAAGCAGGCCATGAGGGCTGACCTCCATGCACCAGCGTGATGGTGCTGTGTATGGCAACATATGCCAAGCAGAGCATACTGCGTGGATGGCCACCCCAGGGTTTGCTCTTTTGCAGTGTTGTGCCACAGCTTCATTATTTCTCATGTATTGTCCTCTTTTTCATTTGTGATTGTTCTGAGCAAAAGGGCTATGGAAAGTCCTACTGACAGTATCTTTAAACAGTATAAATCAGCATATCATGGCAATCAGGAGAAGTCACTGGTGACTGCAGGAAGGGCAACATTGTGCCCATTTTAAAAAAGGGTAGAAAAGATGACCCTGGGAACTACCAACCTGCCAGCCTCACCTCTGTTCTTGGGAACATTATGGAAGAGATCCTCCTAGAAGCTGTGCTAAAGCACATGGAGGACGGGGAGGTGATTAGAGACAGCCAGCACGGCTTCAGCAAGGGCAAGTCCTGCCTGACCAACCTAGTCGCTTTCTATGATGGGGTATCCACAGCAGTGGACATGGGTAAAGCCTTTGACATGGTCCCCCACAACATCCTTCCCTCTAAATTTGAGATACGGATTTGATGGGCAGACTGCTTGGTGGACAGGGAATTGGTTGAATGGTTGCATTCAGAGAGTAGTGGTCAATGGCTCGATGTCTAGATGGAGATTTGTGACAAGTGGTATCCCTCAGGGGTCTGTACTGGGATCAGTGGTGTTCAATGTTATCATAAATGATATTGACAGTGAGATCAAGTGCATCATCCACAAGTTTGCAGATGACACCGAGCTGAGTGGTGCAGTTGTCACACCAGAAGGATGGGATGTAATCCAGAGGCATCGGGACAAGCTGGAGAAGTGGGCCTATGAGAACCTCATGAGGTTCAACTAGTCCAAGTGCAAGGTCCTACACCTGGGTTGGGACAATACACAGTTTCAATACAGGATGGAGGATGACACAATTGAGAGCCGCTCTGTGGAGAAGAACTTGGGGGTGCTGGTTGATGAGAAGTTCAATATGAGCTGGCAATTTGCACTCACAGCCCAGAAGGCCAACTGTATCCTGCGCTGCATCAAAAGAATGGTGGCCAGCAGAGCGAGGAAGGTGATTCTGCCCCTCTGCTCCACTCTTGTGAGACTCCACCTGGAGTATTGTGTCCAGTTCTGGAATCCCCAACATAAGAAGGATATGGAACTGTTGGAACAGGCCCAGAAGAGGGTGATGAAGATGATCAGAGGGCTGGAGCACCTTCCGTATGAGGACAGGCTGAGAGAGTTGGGATTGTTTAGCCTGGAGAAGAGAAAGCTCAGGGGAGATATTGTAACGGCTTTCCAGTACCTGAAGGGGGCTACAGGAAATCTGGGGAGGGACTTTTTACAAGTGCAAGTCATGATAGGATGAGGGGTGAAAGGCTTTAAATTGGCGGTGTGTGTGTGTGTGTGTGTTTAAGATTTAGACTAGACATTAGGAAGAAACTCTTCACGATGAGGGTGGTGAGGCACTGGCACAGGTTGCCCAGGGAAACTATGGATGCCCTATCCCTGGAGGTGTTCAAGGCCAGGTTGGGTGGGGCCTTGGGCAGCCTGATCTAGTGGGAGATGTCCCTGCCCATTGCAGGGGGGATGGAACTGCATGCTCTTTAAGATCCCTTCCAACCCAAACCATTCCATGATTCTACGATTCTGTTTCCCAGACCTGAAACTGGTCATATTTAATAAATGTATTTAATTTTAGGTTTGTCCCTTAGATTAAAAAAAAGAAGTTATTTTTAAGTTTTCCGTAAAATCCATATTTTTTATATCTGAGTCAGAGAAAAGTATTTCATTTTTAATGGAGATTACGGGAGCTTTTGACAATATTCAGGATAATTTGAACTCGTATTTAGAAGAATAAGGCATTATAAACATATAAACATATATGAAAAGGCAAATAGATGTGTTTTGTCCTGTCCTGCAGAAATTGCTAGAGGCAAATGATCACAGTGGCAAAGTGGGAGTGACTGAGTCCAGCAGCCTCTTTTTGAATTCAGTGAGATCTGCTTAGGAAGAGGTTTCAGATACTTTTTCATCCTCGCTTGTTTATTTTTTTGTCAGTTGACGAAGATCTCAGCCACATGCTCAGCTTTCTCTTGATGCTGGCGATTTCACTGCCTATTTCAGGCTCTAGCTTGATAACGTCACTTCTGCATGGTTCCAGGAGAGCTGAAGTAAACACTCCCATGCAGTGCTCTGAGAGCCCACATAGTGTGGCTCATGCTCGTTCTGCCAACAGAGCTGTTTCATCCCAGACACTATATTGTCTGCATAAATAAACTGTAACAGGAATTCATACACCAGCCATTCGTCAGAGATTTTATTTCTATTTTTGCAGCTTGCAGTAATTATTTCCTGATAGGGAAGCTGATTCCGCTTATATGTACTTTTCTTAAGATGGAGCATCTTTTCTGTACTTTTCTTATATTTGTTGTAAAGAAAGATTATTCATCTCTAAATATGTAGCATCTAGACATGTTCCCACTTGCAGGACCCAGACAGACAATTATTCACTTGGCTTTTCTCAGCACCCATTTAAAAGAAAACACTAATATTTTCCTTTTGAAAAGGACCAGGGTCTTTCTTTTCCATTGTGATTGGCAACACTTTTTGATCTTATGACATTACAAATCAATGTTTTTCTGCCTAAATTCAGGTTCCTACTTGGCCTTTTTTACTCTGTCATGTAAATGCTATTACCCTGTTTGTGACAAAGTCTAATCAAATCCGATGAAATAAAATATGAATTTAATTTGTCAAATTAATAGATAGGAAGGTTATAACATGAACATATATAGATGTTTGTGTTTTTAATTAATAAAACCTCATAAAATTCATGTGATAAATTCTGTTTCTGGGCTTTGCTTTCAAATTTCATTAGATTAATCAGTGCTGATAATTTCTTGAAGCTAAATTATCCCCCTTGGCAAGTTGATGCTGCAGAGCTTTCAGGCTTTTTTCTGTGTGGGGAAGATGAACATTTTGAGTTGAAGAGGTATCATTTTCTGCGCACTATGACCCTCTAGTTCACTGTTCTAGTGGAAGGCATAAAGATTGCTGGTAATACCTATGGGGGTGAAAAGTCTCACTACAGTGGGAGAAAGGAAGTGAAGAGAGGTTCTCTTTGCATTAGGCCTGGCTAGGTCTAAACCCGTCCTGTGATTGGTCTGCTTTGCATAGAGGTGTTTAACATAAAGTATTCACACCCTTGTTTGTGTCTATCATCAAAGAAAAAGTGATGGTCCTCAGTTCTCCTGTCCATGGCTGCCACAAAACCTCCTTTGGAGTCCTGGTATGTGGCCAGCCCAGGGTTAATTTCAGATTGTTCCAAGTTACATCACCAGCCTTTTTGTCACAGAACTGGCCTGGAATCTGGCAGAGCAAAGGCAGGAACAGCGACATCACCACAGAAGGACACCGACCTCACTGAGGAGGAGCAGTGACCTCCATGAGGACAAACAGACCAAAGTAGAGCAGCTTGGTCACCTTGACAGGTTCTGTCAGCAGTCCAGTAATCACTGGGCAAAAGCAGGACAGCAAGTCTAGTCTGATGTCAGCCTAGGACCAATCAGCAGGTCAAGGCTAGGGTGGGCGGCTAAGGACAGGCTTATCCAGTGACATAGTTCGTGCTGTAGCAAAGGCTTTGAGTACATGGAGCCTCGAGACCATGGTGGGAGGGCCAATGGAGGTCAGTCAGGGCCTGTTGGTTTGCCCAGGGCTTCGACAGCTGTGTGCAGCACTCTGTCAGAGATATAAGCTTGAGTCCTTGACTGCAAAGAAGCAGCTTGTGAAGCTCAAGAGGGATACTCTTGACTGAAGTTCAGTTTTTAAGTAATTTGATCTCAAGACCTTGATATTAAACTGATGAGTAAGTAAGAGGATAACAAACCTTTGTGAAACAAAATGTCCTTGCCTTGCTCAGCTCTACCAGATCAAGCATGGTAGGTTGTGTGTGCCAGGCTCTGCTTTTTTGTCAGCAAAATCTTCTCTCCCAGAAGACCACTACTGCTTTCAAAAGCTAGTGAATGGCTTCATCAGAGAACTGTCTACCAGAACCATCCTTGCTATTCCAAATCTTGACTTTCATCTTCTTCCTGCAATGTCCAATCTATTGAAACACATATGGAAATTAAGGTGGAGGAACAGAAAAAGGAAAAAGATGAAACGAGAAGGATAAAAATGAGGAGGAGAGAAAATGATTGGGGAAACTAGGATCTCAGTTTCCTTCTGCTAGATACTAACAAAAAGCTTTTGAAGTGCTAGACCACACATTTTCAGATGTGCCTGGGATCACTCTCGGCTGAAGCTGCAGATCACCTGCTTTTCTAGCTGTGAGGTTGACTCTTAACGCTGAATGCCTGCTCTGCCAAATCGAATCGTCAAGGCAAAATACTTCACCTGCTGTAGTTAAATCTCATGATTTTTTAAGCCTACCTCCTGATTTCTAGAGCCTGACTCATGGTTACTGTGGAAAACTTCAGCTTGGCAAATGCTGAAATCAGTGGGAGTATTTGCAGCTTGAAGGCACTGTTCAGTGAGAGGAAGGGTGGAAGAATCTGCCCCTCAGCAATTAGTAGAATCGCTTTCTACGAAAGGACGTGTCATTTGGTAGGTTATTTTAGCATGCTGTACAGATGCAGATTATTTTTTAGAATTTTTAATTGGTGATACCATAGCAACTTTATACAATGAAAAACAGTCCAGGCCAGATTGTGCCTGACAACCACCCGCCTGTTTGGGGGTGGCGTAAAGCTGTATCAACCCAGGAGGACTTTGAGATGCTCTTGATGCTCTGAATCTTGGTGTGGAAGGTTGTCGGACAGGTGAGATGGATTCCTAACCCAACATCTAGCAGGGATAGGTCCACTGCCTTATCTCCCTACAGGTCTTCCTTTGTCCTTTGGGATTGGTCAAGATGTTGCAGCTAATATCCAGAGATGACAGATAACGATTTAAATTTCAGGATTCTGGGAGAATGTTACCCTCTGTGAATCAGAAAGTGTCTGAAGAAGTAATACAGGGCAGAAATACATGCAACAGATTGCTTTGTTTCTAGGCCTATTTATGCTGCTGCACACAGTAGTTTTCTTTCAGTTATCAGTGAGAAGTAGACTTCTCCTTCATACATCTATTTTAAACACTGTCTACCCTTTCAGGGATAAAAATCTAGGTAGAATATGTTCAGTGTTGTCCCCACTTCCCCTGATATCAGTGTGACAGTGAGCGTCACAGAAGAGTCTCACCAGGTCCTGTGATGTAGGTCCTTTGGTGCTCTCCCCTCAGCCAGAGGACTGTTTCTCATACCCGAACATCACTTCAGGTTCAGATAGGTCTCAAGTGGGATAAAGAGGCCGTATTCAACTCTGTGTAGTATTGTGCATTTATGCATGAAGTCTTCGCCTTTCTGTTGTGTCTAAGACATGTATATATATGTACGTGCATATATGATCATGAGACATTCTGAAGTCATTGATAGAAATGAAAATAGACTGTGCTTGACTTGGGTGAGTAGGCTAGGGACCAGCACAAAGAGGCTAAATGTATGAAGTGGACAGAACGGATGTAAGTGTGAGGCAGTATATGAAAGTGGAGGATCTTGGCTGAAAGATGGAGAATAGATGAATCATGAGAGCATTGTGGTTCCCAGCCCACCTAGAGAAGATGGAGAGCAGACAATGACTTTCACTGAGAAACAGGGATAGGGAAAAAAGAGACTACAGGAGGCAGGAGGTTTTCAGAGGAAAATAAGAAGTGATCCTTAGGGTAAGTAGTTAGGATAAGAGAGGATCAAAGTAACACTGTGTATGTACTGTTTATTGTGGACAAATTTTACAGAAAGCACTATCTCTTGGTGAATTTAGTCTTTACTTGGAGACAAAATTCAACTTGTGATTAAATTACACCAAATGTGTGTGGAACGGTGACTCTTTCTCATAGTAATAGTAATGAGAGAGAGAAAGATATTTTACAAACTGTACGGAAGCTTGAATGGAAAGAACTGAAACTGATCCAGGTAGTGAGGCGTGTGGAAAGTACCCAGCAAACATAGGTTTCCCCTTTTCTGTGTAGAAGAAAAAGGAGAAGCATGAAAAGAAGGTCTCTTACGTTGATAACATCCTGCAAGGCCTCCAGCAGCCCTCTGTTGTACACAAACAGGTGTATGTGAAACGAGCTTGAAGAGAGACCAAGTCCAACGCTTGGGAAATATCTGCTTCATTCCCAAAATAAGTTCATGAAAAAGCTAACAGAGAACACCACTGTGCTAAATACTCATGCTCAAAAGTTTTCCCACTGTTTTCAGTAGCCTTGCGTCCCTGGTCATTCCCTAGACAGATGCAGAAATCAGCTTAAAAAACACAGCAGAAGGGGAATGTTGCTGAGTATCCCTTCATTCAAACCACTTCCCATGGGATTTTCAATGGAAGAAAGCAATCTGACTGTGGGAAATTAAACATTCTTGAAGCTGTGAGCAGCATTTAGCATAAGATAATGCTATTGCAGTAGAAAAGCACCTGAAAATGTCCCCAGAGGTCTTTTAATAACAATTTTTAATGGACATCTTTTCTTTTAAGATAGAAAAATATACTGTGCCTGTGTATATATATGTTATTACTCATCTATAGGAATCTAGCATTAATTATCAATTTAAAGAAATTTACCAAAGACTAATTGGATGTATTTTTGGTAGTTTCTGCTGCCTATGAAGTTGAAGTTCTACATTTTGAATAGTGGTCTATGAATCATGTAAGTATTTATTTTTTAATTAGGGAGATATTAAATACATTCTGCCAATGTGGTCAATGAATACATCACTGCTGGAAAGTTACATTTTAAAAGTACAGTGGTAGTCACCTATTTTTTCAAACCCACTCATGATAATGAGCTGATTTTTTGTCTCAAGATTAAGAAGATTTTAATTAGAAGCTAATAGGAAATAAATACCATGCAGCCAAAACTTATGTGTTTATTTCTGCAGAATGCTGTGCTCTCCAAAACCCTTCTCTGCTTTATTAAACCCTAGATAACTGTTTCCCTTTCCAGGAAACCTTAGTTTGACTAAAATCTTTGTATCAATTTATAATAAAAGATTATCAGAATGTTACCATTTTTTGAAGAATAGTATCACTTCATCTTTGATAAATACTAATTAAACAACCCAGGCTTACGTCAGTGCCAAGATTCATGTCAGCAGTTAGTGCAACTTGTTATTGTAAGATTAGTTCTGACACATTCCTTCCAGCACAGCAAGCAGTGGGATCCTGTGCAGCACTGGGAAGAAGTCATCTCTCTAGAGACTGCCAGTAAGTATCCAATAGGAAGGAAGACTGCTTGCTTTAACAAGATTAAAAACCCTCTGCTGACATACTCCCTAACTGAATCATCTTGAACTGTAAGTCTCACCACGCAGAAGGAATGAACATATCACTCATCACCCAGTCTTCTCCATTTACGATGCTGTTAGGCCATTTGAATTATAACATCTATACACCACGCTGGACGCACAGCTGAGGGGTTTGCTTAAGGAGCCTTCTCTACTCTCGTCAGGGATCATTCACAACTGCAATAATTGGCAATGATTACATGACTACAAGAACATCGAATGAGGCTTGCTCCTTTGAGCAATTACTTGCTGTGAAAGAGATGTAAGGGAGAGAAATGACCTTATTCTGTTCAGCTGGCATATACGCTGCCGATTCAGGGGCATTCATTGGGCTCTGCCTAAAGGGCTGCTGGTAGTGGTGTCAGTGTCTAAATGTTACCATTTGTGTTAGATGAGATATCATTACTTCAGCGCCCAATGGAAAACTAAGTAGAAAAGATGAGCTGAAAAGCTAAAAAATACACTTTAAACTAAACACACAGTTTAAGCAAACACAATGAGAATTTTGAAAGTAATGCCATCTCATGCACCTTGCAGAATTCGTTGCATAGCCTTTGTCCAATACAGAAATGTTATACCAACACACAGACAGTGGTATCTTAAGAGCTGTGTATAATGTTGTATTTCGTTAGTAGACCTCATCCTCAGAAGAATTGTCTTAATTGTTCAGATTCACAGGGGTTCTGTTACAATGCCTTTTGGGTATAATTTCATCTGACTCTGAATGCTTGTGAAGTTGTAGAGTATGGTGACAGGGAGATAGAGACAGACAATGCTTCAACGCAATACAGAGACTGCTTGCCCAGAAGTGCACTATGAACCGGTATTCTGTGGTGTTTCACAACTTGTTAAGACCCAGGTTTTTCAGAACACTGTGTTTCTCTGTCCTGTTTGCATTATGCAGTTGCCATCAGTGTGTGCGCAACTGTATTAAAATGTAAGTGTAAGGGACGGAATACATATTTAGTGGCCTGTGTGCTTAAAGTGATTCAGTGAGCAGTGCACTCACTCAAAATTGGATTTTAATCATATTGCAATTCTGAAAACCAGTCTAGTCTGAAAATTTGGATCCTCACAAGAACTGAGGCATACACTAGCATTGCTGTTTATGATACAGGTTTTTGTCTCTTTTTCTCTTTCTTTTTTTTTCTAATGAGGTGCCATTTATTTTTAAAAAGGCACTGCATATCCACAATCAGAAAGTTATTAAATAGGTAAGCCTTCTTTATCCTGTTTGCTGCTCTGACTTGAGATGAGTATGTGATGCTTTTCTCTCAGTTTGGGTAGCTAACGACAAGTTTGGACCTCAACACTAATCTGAAGAAGAAAATCGTTATAATACAAAGTAGTGTGACTGATGCAGGAGTTGCATCAGGTTATACCATGCTAGAAGGTGCATGTAGTTCCTCTAATCAATAGTGAAATGCTCCTTGGAATCACGTGTGTAATTCAGATACTGTTTTCAGCCGTGTGTCTGAGTACATACTGGAAAATAAGCAGTTAAGATCAAATGCCAAGAGGTATATCTTCCAGGTGGTGTGTGTGTGTGGTGCTGTTCTGAGCATGCTAGTGCATGCAAAAGAGGTATAAACATGAGAAACGATAGAAAAGAAAATTTAATTTCTGTCTTCATTATATACTGAACTTCAAGTGGGAGACCAAAACATCTTTACAGAAAGCAAACCTGTGAATCATGATGGTGCTTTTTGGCTTTGTCACATGTGCTGCATAAATGACAGATTAGTCCAAGCAATATCTTATTTGAAGAACCTAAGTCTACACAACTTCTGGTAAGCTGGGCAAGATTTGGGCTCAAAGATAGACGCATGAAAGTTTTAGCTTTTCTCAACATCCAGGACCAGAGAATGCTTCTTAGCAACAGCTCATGAAGAGATACAGTGATTCTGGCTGGGTGCATCAACCATCATCTTTGCCATTACTGATCCAAAATGGAGGGTGTTGTGAAATTCTTTGCTGGTTTTAAGTCTGCAAATGTGGAAGACAGCCATATCACAAACAAGTCCCATTTTTTTTTTCTGAAAAATGTTGAATTCCTACCCTAAAGAGAACTTTTTTTTATTAAGTAGTGCAGAAATGGACTTCTTCATGAACTTTAGGGGGACCACAACTATACAATACAACTTTTTTTTAGGAAAGGTCTCAAATATTATCATAAATGGCATCTGGACAGTTTGGGTTTTGTTTTTCTTTGGTAGGGAGAAAAGAATTTAGTCTGTTCCCAGTTGATACTATGATTCAGGTCAAGAACTCATGCTACATTAGCACACATGGTGCTGCAATTGGAGACAAGCACAATTGGGGACACATTTTTAAACCCTGAGGATTATTCAGAAATTTTCATTTGCCTGTTTCTTTGATTTATTTACTCTCAGCTGGGCATAGTTTAGCTTATACAACATGTCTTTATATGCAGAATAATATTGCAAGGATATGGGAGGGAGGTTGTTAAGAAAGGCTCTTATATCAAAAGAAAAGAGCATAATAAAGAGAAATTAGTCTCATTAATATATAGGAAAGAGGTGAGAAAATTAATGATGACTCAGAAATTGTGGAGATGAAGTTTAAAGTTTCTTCATTTGAGCATTTTTTAGTTATGAACGTATAAACATTTTGTGTAGAACATATGGAAGAAACAAAGCTTTTATTTCCACCTGCATAACTCAAAAACTGTTGAATTTATAAGAAAGGAAAGGAAAAGGTAAAACGGAAAAGGAAGAAAGGAAAAAGGAAAGGAAAAGAACAAATTTGTCTCTGACTGGGCATGAAACATTTGCATTCTAAAGTAATACTTTTTTTGGTCTGTGTTTGTAGAGTGTTTTAGAAGCGGTTGCAAGTAATTGAGGAAGGGACTCTGAATGGGAGGCAGAATGACATCTTCGCAGATAACCAGCTACACATACACATAGATAGAAAATACTTGATGCACACAGGTTCCTTAATTTAAACTGAAGAAGTAAGATTCACTCTGTCCTTATGCTTAAATTAACTGCAATTTCAAATGCATAATGTAAGTATACCATAATACGGGGAATAGTAACATCAGAGTGCTTTTTTGAAGTGTCTGCCACTGTTTTGGCTATTCACTATATTGGTATGTGGCAGGTAATCAGGCTGTTTAGTGTCATTGAAAGCTGACAAAATAACTGGACTTCCACCAGAAAGAAATAATTAAATCTTTCCCCAAAGCAGAGATTGTTGTTAACTATTCCAGAACAGTAACTGTTAAAACATTCAGTCTCAGAGATACTCTAATGAAGACAGAAGGTTTATATAGGCTTGGCTAGTCCCCATGGTAACAGCCTTTCTACTGGGTTACCATAGGAATCGTTAAAGCCTTTGTAAGCCTCCCTTAATAGAGCATATATGCTTTCCAGGCAGACTGGAATATCTGTTAGAGGATACACCGCCTGTTGTTAATTATAAATATAAACAGATTTTGTTTTGGAGTGGTACTCATGTCTGTTTAACTAGCTATGCTACTCTTTACGTTAAAGATCTATTAAATATTGGAGTCACCTGTGATATAGGAAAGTATGTGAGAGCTGAATGGTTGTATGAACAAGACAACACATACATGTTTGTACCTAACCTGCAAGGAACAGCAAGTCAAAATACTTGTTCCATTCAACACTTCTGACATAGCCCAAACATTGCAGTTCATTGCCTTTTCACCTTCCAGCAGACACTGCAGAGCTTTAGTCAGTGTGAAGTTTAGCTGCATAAAAGTTATACAACAGGAAATAAACAAGCAGGGAATAGAGCCAAAGGAAACAAACAGAACCCCCAGCTGAAAGAAACAAGCAGAAAGCAAGCCAGCCAGTGACATCAGCTCTGTAAGACTTTCAGTTGTTCTTTCGAACTTCTAAATAATGTTCCTTTAAACTATTACCTGGGTCAGTAGTAGTAGTTTCTTGGATAACTAGTCAGGAATTGTAGTTTCACATCCTTTTTCCTCAGGCTTTGTATGAACAGGGAAGTCCAGTGGAGAACAGCAGGTTGTGAAGTAACCATGCGTCTACTCGCTGGGCTTGTCACCATGGGCTTCATTTTACTCCAAAGACCTTTACAAATGAAGAATTTTAATACAATTTTGGTTCTATTGAAGCTCCTGGGATTAACACAGTGTTCTCCATACAGAGGAATGACATTAATAAGATGACTTGTTAAGGAAATCTAGCCAACATCTTCAGGGCTTGTTACTTTTCCAAACAAATGCTAGCTACAAGGCTTTCTACTGTAAGGCTGACTGCATCATAACGCTTTTATACTCTACTTTGTAGCTGTCTAAATTTCACTATAGAGTTTGGGTTTATAAATCAATGGAGTTGAATTGAAGGACATGGTCTTACAGCACAACACTAGCAAAGAATTTGGCCCTTGAGTTCCAGTTACCAAGATACCAGCTTCTACCCATGTAAAGATCTCTACAAGAAGCAGTGGGACCACTTACATGCTTTGGTTACGGATGAACTTCCTTGCCTCACCAGAGAAAGATTTCTGACTGGAGAAAACAAAGGTTTTGGAATCACCTGAAAATGTGTTTGTTTTAAAATGGATAATTGGAACCGGAGATGCAAAAATTGCTACACAGATGTTATGGCAAGGCATGCATCATACGTTACTCCTTTCCAGAGCTGGTAAAAAGGCAGAATATTTTTCCAGGATATTTTTCCAAAATATTTGAATGAAGCCATAAATGTCATTGGTTTCACAAGTAACAGAAGTGGCACTATTAAGGACATTTTTGGACACTGTAGCCCAAAGATGATCTCCCTAGCTACCCAAAAGCAGGCAATAAAAGTCTGAGGACAGCAGTCATCCAGAAACAATCTGTAAGACAGAGGTCTCTTTACAGGGAAAGATGATGAGAAGAAACATAAGATTTATAGAACAGTTAATAAGGGTTTCTTCTGTGTATTGGTAGTTTAAAGGCTGCTTTAACTGTCTTCTGCCAGTTATGAGTTGCTTTTATACAGAAACAAATATTTTGGGTTCCATTTTAGGACCTGACAGAAGTCACAAACGTAGTGTCTGGAGCAGCAAGAGAAGCAGGATTATGTAGGGTATGACAGCACAAGTGCTCTCCAATGTGCTCTCCCACTAAAAATGTTGAATGTTTACTATCTTTGGAAGTCTGACTTCCTTAGCCATGCACTGTCTTGCCAGAGCAGATAGTTGTAGGACTACCTGAAATGAATGTCTAGAAATAAAGCCATGACTAACCCATGTATGGTTCAACTAGTCATGTGTCCGCCAAATGGAACAATGCAACTTTAATATCAGCTGTTTTGTTCTTTGACCATGAGAACAAAGAGGATGATGTGAGCCAGATAACATTACTTAACTCATCATTATTATGTAACCTCTAAAATGCCTTGTAAGAAAGGCTGACATGAAAGCTTTCTGTAAGAATGCACCCAGTATGTAAACTGCCTCTATTTGCACTGCTCTTTGCCACTGAAAAGTCCTTACCAGCCTCATGTTGCGGAAACTGTCACTGAAGCCTTTTGGTTTGTGACTCATTTTGGGACTGTGTCACTCGCTGCAATTTTTCCCAAACACGTCAGGTTGTGAAGAAACTGCTGCACTCACTACAGCCTCTAAACAAAATAGCCAATATGTTTTGTGTGTTTTCATGTTTCCATAAGAAATCATAGACAATTAAACTGTGTTCTTGTGCAAAACATGGCATGTGAATAATTTGCTTGGCCTGCAGGGCATGCACTACATCTGCTCCATTACTGAAGGTGCTAAAATGAGTAGAGGCAGGGTGAACACACTTGGCAATTTTATGGCAGTTTTATGGCAGGAACTTATTCTAAACTCCACTTGTAGACTATCTGCTAACTGATGCACTGTCTATCTCAGTGGGCAAGAAATTTGATGTAGCATTTTTGTTCTGATGTATCTGCCCTCAGTCCCACTTGTGTCCCCACTCCTTTGTCTCCTCCCTATCTTGTGTTTCCTGTTTTGTCCTAGAGAGACAGGGGTCTGGATCAGACCTTACAAAGGGCTGGAAAAGGCATCACTCTTTAGTTCTCTTTCTGGTGTGTTTTTCACAGCAGATGTTTCCATCTGTGTACCTTGCCTTCCTTTCCTCATGAATATGATTATATATATGCAGCACATTGCATTGTCTTTCCCATCTGGAGGACTACTTTTCTCTCTGGCCATTCTGAGGTGCATATAAACACATTAACTTACACAGACATGTTTGCTGCAAAGCCAGGCCAGGAGAGGCACCTGTCCTAGGCTCCAGAAGTCAAGGGAAGACAAATGTACGGGAATCTCCTTGGCGCTTTCTGCTGTCAGTCCTGCTCAGGTTAAGGACTGGGGTAAATGAGTGCTGCCATGGCTGGATACAGGCTGTTTGGCAGGACAGGCTGGCAAGGCAAGACTGGAAAGTAGCTCTTCATGTGAGAGAGCAGTGGGAATGCATAGGCTCTGCCTTGGGATGGATCATGAGTTCCATATCCTTCTTATGTTGAGGATTCCAGAATCGGACACAATATTCCAGCTGAGGTTTCACGAGGGTGGAGTAGAAGGAGAGAATCACCTCCCTCTCCCTGCTGACCACGCTTCTTTTGATACAGCCCAGCATATGGTTGACCTTCTGGGCTGTGAGAGCACATTGCTAGCTCATGCCAAGCTTCTCATCAACTGGCATCTCCAAGTCCTTCTCCACAGGGCTGCTCTCAATCACATTGACCCCCATCGTGTATTTGAAACTGTTGATTGCCCCAACCCAGGTGTAGGACCTTGCACTTGGCCTCTTTGAACCTCATGAAGTCCTCACAGGCCCACTTTTCCAGCTTGTCCAGATGCTTCTGGATTACATCCCATCCTTCTGGCATGACAACTGCCCTACTTATCTTCGTGTCATCTGCAAACTTGCTGAGGGTGCACTTGATCTTGCTGTCTATACAATTGATGAAAATATTAAACAGCACTGGTCTCAGTACCTAACTCTCTTTACTTCTGTGTCTGCACATACCTCTTTGGAATGGCACAACAGTGCCTTTTTGCCATCTTAAAGACCTTGTATTCTGTTGATGTTGGCTGGTTGTGTCAGGCCTGATCTGGTTTAATGTTCATGGATACTTTTTAACTTGAGGGAGAACATGTCTTAAACAAAGGAAATAAAACAGCTGAACATGATTATATCCCTGTTTCAAGAAGCCTGGGCAACCATCCCTAGGGTAACGAGGAAAAGAGTTCACTGAAGAAATACTGCAATCTACTGCAAGCACGAATGGGAGGAGGGTTGAGGTATCTGAAGCACTGCACTGTTGATGAGGAAAACTGAAGGCTTTTTAAAGGAAAGGCAAATTGTGTCAAAGAATTTCTACCCACTGTGTCACAGGTATCTTTCTGAAAAAGCTAAAGCACTGCCACAGTAAAGGGCTCAGGGGGCCACCAGCTGCTGCAACTTGCACGCCTAGAGGAAGAGATCAGCATTAGAAACTACAAAGTGTTTTTCTTACTGGAGATGAAACTTTAATGCCAAGAATAAAGTAGGAAGGCAGAGAAGTAGATTGTTGGTAGGTTTAAAAACTCACAAGATTTAACACCTGGAGAAGAGAGGGCAGACTCTGACCTTCAAGACAGCAGCACAGAACTGAGGGTCAAAGTGAAGGAAGGTCTAAGGTCTTTTTGGTTCACTCAGTTTTGTTTGTCTAAGGTATTTCAGCACCTGAACAGCCCAAAGAGCAGCCTTGAGCGCAAGTGTGCGGAAGACTTTTTAGTTTTGTTTGGATGTGTTCATGTGAATACACTCAGTCGTACACTTGAGTGGGATGCATGCTTGAAATCATCATTCCTTCACTCAGTTCATAACCTATTTTTTAAAGTGTTAAGACTTTGCACGTAGTAAAATAGATATATGAGCTATGAGAGAAAGGACAATTAAGCTGTAGGCCAAGCTTTAGTGTAAAGAGGCAAAGCACTGTGGGTGACAAGGGAGATGTTGAATGAAACTGTGCCAATAGCAACAGTGGAGAATTTACCCTGTACATACAAAGATGATCTTTCTTTCTGCCCACAGTTAGACTGTGAACAGCTTTCAAGATCACAGCAGACATAAGGAAGAAATAATTTCAAAAGATCCCAGAAATCTTGAGTTGAAAGCAAGGAAGGGAATGTTTATGATGAAACATTTATGAAAATACTAACTTTTGGCAATGTAGGCATCTCTTTTAAGCTGAATGGAAAGGGTGGAACTTAAAATTAGAAGGAACTCCTTAAAAATTCATGCCAAGATATAGCCTAATGAGAGCAACAGAGTACTGAAAAATATTCTTGAGAGTATTGGTTGCTATATTATTCTTTTCACGTGTAGGGTAAAATGAAAAAGATATTTAGTAGGAATGATAAAGAAGACATCATCTGAGAAATGTAACCACCCAAACCTATTGGCAATTAATTATTTTATTATTAGTTGGTCAAATAACGAAATCCTAGTGAAATATTTTTTTTCTCAGCTATTTTTTTTTTATATATTGGATGTATTGAGTGAGCAAGGAAAATCAAAATCAGAAATAACGACTTAAGGAAAAGAATATGCAGTTTCTGTCTCTAGCAGGGACTAAACAGGGACTTTACACATTTATTGTATACTATGGCTGGAAAATTTGTTTCCTAGAGGAGGAAATCATTACTGAGAGTTATAGAAGATTCTGACATAGTGATTTTCACCTCAGTCATTTTCGTCTCTCTTCCAAATTTATAAATGTTGCTTTTCTTCATTTTTTCTACCCTAATACTGAAATATAGTTGTGAAATTGCAGAGTGGAGGTTTGAAACACAATGTTGGGCAAAACAAGAGCACTACAGGATATTCATTGTGAAGATAATATGAGGAAGTAGAGACTATTTAGCTCTCATACTACAGAAAACAGAAAAAAAGCCATGCTCCTTTGAAGGGCTTTGTAACTTATATACACGCATATAATTTTCCAGATGCATGCTTTTTTGCCTTCAGCAGGATTGCCACATATCTGATGCTGTGAGCCTGAGGACAGGCAGCGAAAATCCCACCAAAGGCTACATCTTGTAGCAAACACATTGTGTTGTGAGTTGTTACATGTTGTAAAAGACTTGGTGTAAATTCTTACTTTTCTAAGATATTTAAGTTAAGCTTTTTAAGTTCGATGTCTTAGAGTACTTGTGCGTTCACATGTCTTTTTATGTTGACACTTCATAACATGTGCTATATGTGTTTTATATAACATTGTTCTGCTAACCCTCATTCAAGCACCTCCCCCCACATCTCTGCTACAAAGGATTCTGTTGAGATCCTCATCAGATAGAAAGTATTTAAAGCTGCTACTTTTCATTGTAATAGGTGGTTTCACTATATGTTATAGTTCTTGAATATTTTGAATGATTCATACAAAACCTGAGTTAACAGAATGGGAAATCAGAGATAATTTTGATGTCTAGAATAAATTATTTCAAGTTTTAAGAGTGCAAATTATGTGTATGGGCTTTGAGACCAGATTAATTAATTTTTGCTTCCTAGGCAAAGATCAATAAAATTCATTTTAATTGGTGATCTCGTTACTACCTAAACAGGATGTAAGAAAATGGAGGTAAAAGGTCTAGAACTGATTTTTTTCTAAACTAGACTGATACACTTATCATGCTGTTACTAACCACTGGTAGATACAAACATTCACTTTTGAATTTCTAGTTTATCAACATTAAAGAAACACCCTAAAAAGTCGTGCGCAATTCAGCCTCTGGTAGCCTGTGTTTTAATGTTTCAGAATAACATTTCTAAAATACAACCACAATGAAGCTGCATCTCATATCACTGGTAGAGGTTTTGTGCCTTTACTGGTCTTGGATATGCAATATTGCACCTAATCTTATTATTTATCACTAAAATATTTTGGGCTGAGTCTTCTCTATCTCTTTGTTCTTTTCTAGAATTCTGGTTGTGTAAAGGAGCCCTTGAAATGGCTGCAGATTTGGCAGGGGCTTTCACAGATGTTCAGTCTTGATGAGTTCATAATGACTTACAGAGTCCAAAACATGAATGTTGCAAAATAGAAGATGGTGGTTTATTGACCGTCATTTCCTACACTTACCTTTGCTCATGCCATGTTGCTGTGAAACATTTTCAAACTGATGGTATTGTGTTTTGCTCATATTTTGCAGTCATCTTCAACATGTGTACACGGAAAAACAGGTTGAAGATTCCTGCATTTTTCATCCTTTCCTTGGATGAAATTGTAAAATATCATAGGATCATAAATGAAGTAGGAGAATGTGATGAAGGTAAGGGTACGCATGTAGACAAGAATAAGTGTGTGCTTACGTCTTTTATGATATTATGCATTATATATGCACACATACTTTCTGTCATCAAGACCAGTCCTTTTGAGGTGAAAACAACTTTTGGCATAGATAGTTGTAGAAGTAGAAATGACAAGAGCATGTGCTTAAATACAGGCTTGGCGTGGCACCATGAAATATATTCATAACTGCTGTTCATAATAGCTTGTTGCAGTTATAGATTGGATTTAATGAGTGACATGCCCCGATGACATCAGGAGAAAATAAAAACTGTTTTGTCAATACTCTGGTTTTCTAACTTGCTACTTGCCATTATAAAATCAATATTAAGACAGAAGTTTCTGCCTAATAGGAGACAAGACTGTGTGCCTATTATCTGTGCACTCTCTGAAAACCTGTGTCTCAGATACAACCATGTGTTTACTACATTCAGAATATTTACATGTAATAGTCATCACTGTATATTCAGTTCTTCCTGTCATATCCTGTCATATGTTGAGATCTGTGGACCCGTAGAGGCTCTTCTGCCTGAATAAACTGCTGTACTTCATGCAAAATTATACATAACTGAGACAAAATAACACGTTTTCCTTTAGCTTCCTGTTTGGGTTGAGTTTTGACTAAATTTTTTTGGTTGTGATTATTCCATTTCACTATGTGTAAATGTCACATACTATGTATATGTATCCTCAGTCTTACAGCTTCTGTGGGATTGTCCTTTCTGGTATAGTCATATAATAGTCTAAAATTTACTAGCAACAAAGCATTTAAGACTTCATAAAAGCGCGAAGTAAATCTGTTAAAGAGATTCTCTGTGAACATTACGATTCAGTTTTCAATGGTGTGCTGCGGGGACCTTTGCGTCTGGGGGTAAGAGCAGAGATTTTTACAGCAAGTCATCCTAAAAGGGGAGGTGAGGAGAAAACCAGACATTTTCTGGCTTTATGAATTCTCTGATCAGTTGGATGAATAGGAATGGGTGGCAATACTTTCTTGACTACTTTATTAATATAAAATAATTAAAATATTAACAATACAATAATTTTCAAGAGTAGAGGACTTTTCAAATACAATTGTGAATATAAAAATCAATGGCAGCAAATTGTGTAAATCATTATAAAATATATGGAATTCTTTAACATGGTTAACTGAAGCCTGGTGTGCATCTCGAAGCTTTCACAGTTAAGTCATAGCACTCTGGTAACACACTTCAAACTTCTCTTAAATGTTTTTGAACAATTTTACAGATAATGGTTTAAAAACACCCTATTAACTCCATCGTGTTTTATCTCCACAGGTTAGATTTGTTAGCAGATGAATATCCAAAATCTTCCATGTAATCATGCAATAATATTAAATGTCTTACTAAAGGACTAGATGCTGCTTCTAGGTATGGTCTGGAGGAAAGCAATCGATAAAAATGTTGTCTCAGAGGAAGCACAAAGAGAAAATATCCAAGACACCTCTCTGCGAATAGTTTTTTTTACTTTTCCTCTTTGTTTTACTTTTGTGATAGGAATATAGCAGAGAGATTCCATCTTAAAAAGGTCAGCATTCTCAATAGACGTTGTCAGCTCAACAGGTTGCGTGCACCTACAGTGGGATGCCTGGGACAGAGCAGTGATTCCCTGCACTTCTCAGTGGAGGGGCTCAGAAATTTTGAGCAAAATATTTCTCAGGGAGAAAATACCAATTGATTCAGTTGTAAATGTTCCGTGGGAACGTGTCAGGATTTACCATAATGTGTTTGTTTTGCTTTCAATAAAAACAAAGCTTTTTCTTAACTTTTTAATAATCTTTTTGTGGCAGAATATTTGAATGTTCCATTTTGGAACACCATTTCATTTAGGAGTGTGTTTGATGTTATAAATTTGGCAAAAAAAAAAGGTCAGAATTAAAACTTTTTCTGTAAGTTTATCTTAAGTGAGTTAAAAAAATGTTCTACAGAAAACATTTACTTTGCTTTTAGAAGGGAGAAAGGAATGCTGGAGTTTTCCAGAAAGCAAAAATTCTACTTTCATGAGAAGTATTTGACAGAAGTCAAGTATTTTCATTTCTAAACTCATTGTTTAAAAATGAAAGTTTCAGTTTTCAAAACAAATTAAACATATAGTTAAAAGATTGAAAATTGTTTGAAAATAATATTTAGCATTCATCTTTATTTTGAAAGATTAAAAATAGTTGGATCTTTTATTTATTATGTTAGTCAAAGAAAGCTTTCCAAATGTCCAAACCAATATTTGAATATTTGAGTCCTGTTGCTGGGCACTACTGAAAACAGTCTGGCTCTTCTTCATTCCCTCCCACCAGATATCTACACACATAGATTCCCCCCAAGACTTCCATTCTCCAGGCAAAAGAGTCTCAGCTCTCATCATATGAGATGCTCCAATCTCTTGATCATCCTCACAGCCCTTCACTGGACTTGTTCCAGTAAGATCATCTCTCTCTTGCACTTGGGAGCCCAGACCTCAACACTGTTTCAGATAAGGCCTCATCAGTGTTGACTAGAAAAAAAGGGCCACCTCCTTCAACCTGCTGGCAATGCTCTTCCTAATGCAGCCCTAAATGCTGTTGGCTGCCTTTGCTGTTTTCTTGGTTGCTTTCAACTTGTCTACCAGGACCCCAAAGTCTTTCTCTACAGAGCTATTTTCTAGAAAGTCAGCTCCCAGCGCTTCCCATGGGCAGGACTTTGCATTTCCCTCTGCTGAACTTCATAGATTCCTTTCTGCCATGTTTCCCACCTCACTGGAAGCCCACTTATCCCAATTCTGTACCATCTCTGAACTTGCTAGGGTTCACTTTACCCCATTGTATAAGTCCTTAATGAAGAGGTTAAACAATATTGGCCCTATTATTCTACCCTGGGGTGCACTGCTAGTGATTTGGCTCCAACTAGACTTTGTGCCATTGATCACAACCCTCTGGGCTTGACTGTTTATCACTTTCCTTCCACCAGCTTGTTTATAAGGCTTTTACAGAAGACCGTGTTGAAGACCTTAATAAAGTTCAGATAAACAACATTCATTACTCTTCCTATCGTATAGCAAGGCAGTAATTTCATTGTAGGAAATGGTTGGTTAAGCATAACTTTCACTAGGTAAATTCATGTTGACTACTTGTGATAGCCTTCTTATCCATCGCATGCTTGGAAATTGTTTCAGAATTAGTTGTTCCATCACCTTCACAGGGTCTGATGTGAGGCTGACTGGCCCGTAGTACTCTAATTCCTCCTTCTTGTCCTTCTCGAAATGACATTTGGTTTCTTCAAAGCTAGGAATAATGATTGCTTTCTTTCATATTTCTCTTGTTTTCACATATTCCTTTTTGCCATGAACAGACTCTTAGTATTGTTATATTCATTTCCCTTACCAGGTGGGAATGCTCTGGATTTCCTTGACATACACATTGTCATTGTTATGGGCTCCTTCTCAAAGAAATAGGGTGATTAAGAAGAAGGGCACTCAGACAGGACCCTGGAACAGCATTTTTCTTTTGAGGTACATCTAGAGCTGATTTGACTTCTGTTGCAGGCAAGATAAAGAGAGCCAGAGACACAGGGTTTCTTTCTCTCCTCTTCAAAATACAAAGAGAGTTCCCTGCTGTGGTGGTAGAGGTAAATTACAATTTTGGAAGCATTTTCTTACTACTTCTGATCATAGCTGTTTCTCTGGCTGGGACTGCCAGGAGACAGAACAGCTTAGAAACAGTCTGACAAAGGAATTAGCTGTGAGAGAGCTTGGATTCATGAGCCCTGAAATAAACCGCCTCAAACATTCTACTGTTTTCCAGATCAAGGAGTATGCTGGGTCTGTAGGTCTTCATGACCCAGAGTATGATTGATCTGGATTGTCTTCCTGGTTGAGCTTTAAGAACTATGTCAATAAAACTGACTTTAACTAGATCCCATAGTGCAACTGTTCTGTCAGGAGTTCAGTGACAAATGTTGAAACTTGTAAACATACAGACCTAGAACGTCAAAGAAATATCTGGTTACAACTGTAGAGATAAAAAAAGGAATAAAAACCCAGAGAATTGTCCAGTAACAGTGAGACATAATTTGATGGTAATTTTTATTTAAGTGCTTTTGGGAAGATTAAGAAAGAAGAAAATAAGCTGAAACCAGAACTGTCTTATTCTTAAGACCACCAGGCTAGATCAGAATAATAAAATATCCCGGATCAACTCATCTGCTACTCAAACCCACATAGTTCTTTTACCCATGGGGAAATTTTAAATAACCGGATATCTGCTGGGTAACAAATATTCAAACTTGGTTCATTAAATTCAGTTCTGCTCTTTAAAGTGGATATGTGAGAATGACATCTAGGACATCCATGTTTCTCGTCTCTCAAAGCTCACTTTATCAGATTGTTTCTGCTTACAGTTAGATTCTTCTTTAACATCTGTCCACAAACAATCTTATTTTCTCAAAGCAGTCTAACTTTTCTGTTTATTAGGTATTGCCATGAGACTTTTCTCCCCATGATACCTTTGCAGCCTGAACTGCAGACAATTCTAAGTAATCAGAAAGCAGAAAACATAGCTGTTGATGAGATGGAAGGAGAATCAGAAGCAACTCCTGACTTGCTAGTGCTGTCTTTGATCCTCTGAGGCTCACTTTGTACCCTTAGCAACCCTGATTGACATGAGCAATGGAAAGAATGTGGCTGAAGCAACCCTTTTGCCTGTTGCTTTGGAGAGAAGCTGATTTCTTGTCTCTAGATTCTAGAGCTCATAACCTGAGCCTATGTCATGGTTTAGCCCCACACGGCCAGATTGTCAGCTAAAACCACGTAGTTGAGGCTCCAAAATCAAGGGACAAGGGAGAGGGAAAATGAGAGGAAAAATACTTACAGGCTGGAAACTAAAACTATAACTTTAATGAATTGATAATGATAATAGTGAATATAATTAGAAAGTAATAAATTACATACAAACATATGAGATCGCTCTGCCACCCCACCCCTCGATGGCTGTACATCACCACAAATGCTGCAGAGCAGACATGGGGCGTTGGGTCCATGGTTAAAAGGGAGCTGGACTCAGGAACTGGATTCAGGAATGTGTGGATCTGTGATCGGGAACAAACTGACAGACAAGGAACTCACTGGATTCTGTTGGTCAGTTTAGAGTCACCTGCCCTATTTGTCGTTCCTTGCAGATGCGGTTCCTTTTCCTCCACCTTGAAGATGGCCTTGGTTAAGTATAAGCATTGATCTTTTTACCTACCAATGCCCTGTGTTATCACTTTTAGAGAACAACACTTCCTCAAAAACATGCAGTTAGTTTTCAGAGAAATGAAGTTTCTTACAGCAACTGAGTTAGTTACAAAACTGACTCTACCTCAAACTACAACAGCCTAGTAGTATGAAAAGCTGTCAAGCAATGGTTTTGGGGAAAGCAGTTACACAATTTGAGGAAGGAAGATGGTGAGTAATGAAGAAATCTTAATTCTAAGCTATAGACCTGAATTGGATCTTAAGAAGATGATGTTCAGCAGGTACCATGAAGAAACCACAATACTGACATATGATGAGGGAAATAATTTTAAATCAAGGGGCCTACTCCTGATTTTACTGTGCATTCTGCTTGTTAATATAATCAGGTAGTCGGGCTCTCTGTCTGTCAAAGGTAGGTAGAAGATTGAAAAATGTAGGTAGGAAAGTCACAAGAAGAGGTTCAGCACGGAGAAGCTCACAACAAAATTGAAGCAAATCTGTTAACTTGGAGGGAATAGGGTGGGAGAAAAAAACCCATCTAAAACAGAGTAGGCCTGGTTTAAGGTTAAGCAGTCTCCTTTCTTCTAGAAGGCAGCAGCTGCTTCCTGGGTCATTATTGAAAGAGTTACAAGAACCTAAGTTTTCCATTTAGGAATTCAGGAGTAAATAGAATGAAGTAAACTAGTCCTTATTTTCCTGTACAATATCAGGGATGCTCTGCATCATTTCTTTTAGAGATTATGAAAAGGCCATATCTTGTATCTGCTGATACATGTCTGAAATGTGTTTAATACAACTTTTATGATATTAAAACTTACTCTAATTAAAATCTAATTGAACAACATAGGCTTGTCCTACAAAGGTAAGTAAACATATTGCATGGTGATTCCAAGTCTCAGAGCTCTACAACAGCAGAATTCTAAGCTCAACCACCCTATTAAAAAAGAAAAATGCTTTTCTCCTTCCTCATTGTGAATTATGAAAGAGTCTCCAACTACATGGTGCCCATTCGTTGCTTCCCTTACACATGATGGGCTTTACTCTCATAGCAGAGCAGGCTTGCACAGCCAAGGAGTCTATTCTCTACAGGCTTCCTTCATTTATTGCAGAAATTGGAAGGCACGCAAGGCAACTGTGGGAGGGTGAAAAACAAAGGTTCTTCTAAGAGAATTGGCTGCTGTTCAGATAATTGAATTCTATTTGTTGTAGACATGCAAGAACTCCCCAAACCAAGTGTTTTATACATGACTGCTTAAAAGTTTTTCTGCTAACCACATTACACCCTTGTATGGATGGGATGGAATCAGTTGGATCCTGATGTTGGATAGATCAGGTGCTAAGTATATATAACCAAGTGCTCTTAAAAATACAAGTATGAAGCCTCTCAAAATGGATATCCATATTTACTGGATGTTTTTGTCTTTAATTGCCCTTTGTTTCTGCTATCCCACTGTAAATCTGGTATAGTCAAACCTGTGTCTTCATAGGAATGTTGTAAAGATAAATTAGTTGACATTTTCAAACACTAACTTTCACTCAGAAACTGCAGTGACAAATACCATTAAGAAGCTCACAGGAATAGCAGAATTACGGAACAATAGGGGTTGGAAGGGACCTCTGGAGATTATCCAGTAGGACTTTCCTGCACATTCACCTAGTGCAGGTGGCAGAGAAGGATGTCAAGGCACTTTGCATATCTCCAGAGAAGGAGACTCCACAACCTCACTGGGCAGCCTGTTCTAGTGCTCTGCCACTGTAAAGAAGATTTTCCCTCCTGTTCAAGTGGAACTTCCTGTGTTCCAGTTTGTACCCATTGCCTCTTGTCCTGTTGCTGGGCACCATTAAGAAGAGTCTGGCCCCATGCTCTTGACAAATGCCCCTTAGATATTTATAAGCGTTGATCAGGTTCTCTCAGTGTTCTCATTTCCTGGCTAAACAGACCAGGTCCCTCAGCTCCTCCTCATAAAAGAAATGCTCCAGTCACCTCATCATCTTCACGACCCTCTGCTGGGCTCTGTCCAGTAGTTCCTTGTCTTTCTTGAACTGGGGAGCTCAGAACTGGAGACAACAGTTCAAGTGTAGCCTCACTAGGGCAGATTAGAGGGGGAGAAAAACCTCCCTCATCCTGCCAGCCGTGCTCTTCTTGGTGTATCCCAGGGTACCATTGGCTTTCTTGGCCATGAAAGCACGTTTCTGGCTTGTCATCAACTTGTTATCTACCAGGACACACGAGTCTTTCTCAGAGCTGCTCTCCAGCAGGTCAACCCCTAACCTGTACTGGTACAGGGGTTTGTTCCTCCTGAGTTGCAGGACTCTGCATCTGCCTTTGCTGAACTTTGTTAGGTTCCTCTCTGCCCAGATCTCTGCCTCTGTGTCCAGATCTTGCACAGCCTTTTGGTGTATGAACCACTCCTCCAAGTTTTGTATCATCAGCAAACTTGCTGAGGGTACACTCTGTCCTCAGCCCATCCTGGTCATTGATAAATATGTAGAACAAGACCGTGCCCAGAACTGATCCCTGGGGAACATCACTGGCCACAGACTTCCAACTAGACTGCACTGCCGATGACAGCTCTCTGAGCTCAGTCATTCATTCAGTTCTCAATTTATCTCGCTGTCCACTCATATAACTGACAATTCCTAAGCTTTTCTATGAGGATGTTGTGAGAAACGGTGTCAAAAGCCTTGCTAATTTCAAGAATGTTGTAGATTTCCTCATGGGCTGACCGGTTGACTTTTGAACTGTGACAGAAATTGTGAAGAAAAGCTGGTACACAATGAATTAGTTCACTTATTCAGTGTTGCATGAAAGCACAATGGAACTTTGTTAACAGCAATTTTGATGCTGACATTACTTAACTTCTAAATATTTTACTTTGCAATTTTATTATTCTCTTAATGCAGATTTTTGGTGTTTTATAGAACAGCATAAACATTTTCATAAAGTTTTATATGCAGGAATTTATACTATATTACGTCGAGTAACTGGCTCTTTTTTCTTATTTCATTTATACTCATAAAAAATGATAACTAATACTGTCATGTTCTTTAGGTCACACCCTGAAATGCCATGTGGCCATTTCCCTCCTAGACAAATGTGTTTATCATGGATCACCATCATCTTCTGCAATGCACATGTAAAGTACCCTTGGCATAAAGTTTTGCCCATGTATGTGCAGAATGTTTTTTCTATAAACTTCAGCATGAATAGAAGTTTTTAAGCATATAAACTTCAGCATGAATAGAAGTTTTTAAGCAATTTCTTTTAAGAAAAAATATCAAACCATTTACA
Source organism: Cuculus canorus (assembly GCF_017976375.1). NCBI lineage: Eukaryota > Metazoa > Chordata > Aves > Cuculiformes > Cuculidae > Cuculus > Cuculus canorus. Next base: position 64,315,194 of record NC_071402.1, on the reverse strand, counting down.
ATGTAAAGATATAATGTGTTGAAGTAAACAGCAAAACAGGGACCTAGAGTGATCAAATGAAAAAAACAAACAGAAACTTTACCTTTAGTTTTCTTTTGCTCACCTGACATACAGGATCATATGTTCCACAGAGAAATAACTCTGCCTGCATCTTGTGCTATCTTTGTTAAGTACAGCCCTCTTTATGACTCCAACAAGGTACTCAGGACACGGTAGCTTTTAATAAGCAAGGAAACCAGTTGACTGTATTGAGGTCACTCATGGATGTAAAATCAAGTATGTGCCTAAACACTGTACTCTGGCCCATTTACCTAACACATACACACAGCATTTCGTGAATACACAACATTTCAGCTAAATGTAAAGTGGAACTGCTATTGCATACATGCATTCTGAAAAGAAGAGGTAAAATTGCAAAAATCTCATATGCAATGTACACAATATAGAAAGATAACTAAATGAATATTCTGTTTGTTACACATCACATCCCTCAGGGTGACACAGTGTTGGATTTTTAGGCTGAAAGGAAGTAAGAGTGATACACTGAGCTAAAGCTCAATCTGCTTTTTAAGAACGTTGATTCTATTCCTTTCTGTTCTCAAGAGTTTGACTTCAGCCTCCAAGAATACACCACACTTCAGATCCAGTAACACAATTTTTCAGTGCTGCATTTTTTGTATTGTTATCTTATAGACTGCAAAACAGATGCAGAAGTTAGGAAGGCTCTTTCTTATCTGGAGAAATGTTCTAAGGACACAAGAAGTCACTTAGGTTTTATTTGCACACCAGGTGAAAGTTCCAGCATAGAGAAAAGCAACTGAAATTTTGTGCGCTGCCATAACCTTTCCGGGGCACAAAGATAACTCTGTTATACCTGCGTGCCCTGTGTTTCTAATGGCTTGTCCCTTGCTGTAAAGCCCATAAGCTCAGCTTCAGTGCTGTTTTACGGAGATATGCTTTAGCTTGCCTCTGTTTTTTTGTTCCACCAGCTCTTTTCCCTTTTAGGGATTTCTTTGAAATTTAAACAATTTATTTATTTTTTTTTTAATGAATAATGTTAGAGGCAACGAATAGTTAAACTCTGGCAAATCTTAGCGTTTATTAGAAATATACCCATTTAATATCAGCATTTTTCTAAAGCATCTTGTTTTAAGGAATATGTACCTAAGGTGGATTTCCACATTTTTTCCAATGTCCCAAAACTGCAGTTTCTGACAGATCACCAGTGCTTTAGTTCTCTGTTACAACTTTCGGCAGTTGTAAGAATTTTAGCTGTAATCTTACACTGACTCCTTCTCTACTTTGAGATGTGATGGGTTACATTCCTCTTCCCAAGATTTTTCTCTTTTTTTTGGTCTCTATTTTATATAGAATTTTTTGCCTGTTCTTGTCTTTCTGGAGGTCTTTCAGAGAAAATGATTTTTATTTGTGTTTTCTTTCTTTCACTTAATTCTGCCTGTTCTTACTTTTCAGATTTCTATGTGGCTTGTGTTAAAACCAGATACTATTGTTCTGGGCTTTGTATTACTGTCACATATGAAAAGACATAGAAAAAATGTAATGGGGTGGACCTAAATTTTAGCACCTAAACACTGTTCTTGAGGCCAGTTTGAATTTGCCATTCATAATATGACTGGTATCTTAGCCTTCTACTGGCCTTCAAAGAGGTTTTCTTGAGTTAGATATCTATCATTGCCAGTCTGTAGGGCTGAAAAAAAGGCAAGCTGGTGGACACACAAGAAACCACAAAATCAAAAGCTGCAATAACATACAAAACATTCGACTGAATGTCCAAATTCTAGTGGAAGCTGATCATCCAGTAACATACACGTAAACATACCTGTAACTGTATCACAGCAGTTAGAGTTTTGCATCTGAATCCAAACGTGTTTATGAAATGTGTTTTCATTTTTAGTGCTTTCTGAGGGCTGTGATTTAAAGGTATTCCTGCTTCAATATTTAATCTTGTCAGTTGTTTTCTTGGTGAACTGATAGGTTCTTGTCATGTATTTAACTGTCATTTAATTCTTAAGTTCTTTTCCAACTGCTTTATGATGTCCCCTTTTGTTAACTGCTGTGTAATGACAATCACGTAGAAGAAAATGTCAAGGTCATCGTGTAGTTGGAAGAATATTCTTGACACATCTTGGCCATTTTTATGACTACTGGACTGTTGCCATTTATTTCAAGGATGGTGCAGACAGTATCTCGAGGGTAATATTCCTCTCTCATCACTGCAGCATGAAGAAACCTTCAAGTCAAAAGACTAACAGAATTTTAATTCTGTATCAAATTCTAACACTGTAACCACAGAACTGTCTAAAAATATTTCTTTGTTATCTCTGAATAATTTATGATTTTTTAGATTTGGTAACAATCTAGAAGACGGCGAGTAGTTTTTTCTATAGTCAAAGTAAACCAAATAGGACATCACTCATTGCTACTTAGGACTCTTCCTTGGCTACTTAAAACTTCAGTTTTCATTCAGATGTATCCAATTTCTTTCTCTTTTTAGGTTAACCATGGATGTTTGTCAGGCTTTCTGAGGTATTCTTACTAGCTTCCATAAATATTCAGTTCTAATATTACAATTTATTATTTTAAATAATGGTTTGTGACACAACTAACAAGGTATAATAGTATAATTCTTGATTTTGGAAAAATTACTGGCTAAAGAGTACATAGAATACATAAATAAAAACAATAGATTAATAAAGGAGTCAAGTGTCTCGATTATTTTCTTCTGCAGAAATTTATCCTTTGTAGGTGCCTTAAATTTGTTTTGAAGTTGCTTTTATTATTGGAACAATAAAACAGCTCATTACATAAAGAATGAGTTTGTGCATGTTGTGACTTAGGAAAAAATCTAGTTTATAACAATTTTTCATGAATATTGGAAAGGGTCTTCTGCACCCTCTTTGGAGAAGCCAAATCTTTCATCTGGAATTTCATTATTCAGACAAACAAGGGGAGTTAAAATATTGCTACATGATGCAGTCATAAAAATATACTCTCAGACAACCATCACAGAAAAATATAATTATGCTCACGGAGTCACTAGAGATGAATGAGAAAAGAATGGAGAAAAGAGAGTGTATTGCTTGATAAATTTAGCTCTGCCTCTGTCTGCCACTGCTTTGTGAGCTGCTTTGGTCTTTCTTAAATCTATTTGTCACTCCAAATTTGTCTCCTGTCCTGGTGGCAGCTCTTCCATGTTCCCACGGCCTTGGGAGCTATGCCAAGTATGTTCTGCGGCAAGTCCTCCTGGCAGGACTGGCTAGAGGGGATGGGCCAGAATCAGGATCTGGTCTTCTAGCTTGGCCAGTGGGCAAAGGCTGAACACTATTCTTTTGATATGAGTTCAAATAAATACTACAAATAAACAATAATACAGATAAATTACCCAGGTATAGAAAACAGACTAAGAGCTGAGGACATGGAACATCTGGATCTCATCAAGGGCAGAAATCGCAGCCAAACATGGTGGAGTAATTATCTCAAAAGCACATCCTAATCTCAGCAGAATGGAAAATAAATGTAACCTTTGAGTACAAAAATCTGCTGGTGCAGTTACTGTCTATGAAACAAGCTGTGAGCAAACTTGATATCAGTGTGTGTGCTGCCACTGAAGAAACAGTAAATCAAGTCTAAAGAGAACTCGAAGGAACCTATACCAGCTCCCAATGTTGTCATTAAAATGACCCTTACACTGAGATATTAAAGTAGGAAAAGAAGAAGGAACTATAACTGTGACAGAGCTGCTTACTATGGAATCAGATGAATCAGCTTTGCTGATCTTAAGACCGTCTCCTTGTGCTTATAATCAAATTTGCAAGAGCACTTTAATATTCAGAGATGGAGTTCTTTTCTGGTAGATTGACCATAAACTGACTTAAGACAACAAACTGATATTCAGACTAAGAGGAGCTACTTGTAATTCAGACCGCTGTTGTGCAAGAGAGAAAAATGTTCCTTTAAAGTAATTGCAATAAGAGACAAGATATAGCTAAAGGAGAAAATCCAAAGAACTGATGAGAATCATGCAACAAGAACTGACTTTAGCAAACCATTCATCGAAGTGTACAGAGAGCATTGATACTGTAGATCTGCTATAAGGCATGCAGTCATATTGAGAATGGATGGACTGTTTTAGTGAGTGTCATGGTGGTGAAGTGGATGAAGACAAAGATTCAGAAACATTTTCTGGGCAGCTGAGTCACTTCTGCAATCATTATTTTTTTAAAGAGCATAATGAAGCAATCAGATAATAAAGGAACAACAAAGTTTCCGAACATAGGAATATATGTTAAGTCCAAATTCTATGGATTTACTTCTTATGTCTGGAATTTTGAAAAAAAACCCCAACAAGCCCAGAGTAAAAGCAAAGTTGGGTTCAAATCCTTAGGTTTTCAGATGGGCAAAATAAAACACTACTGCAGGAACTTCTTGTCTGACAAGATCCCCTGTAGCTTTTACAGCTTTGTATATGTTTAACAGTTACATAGAGGATCTAACACAAAAATTTGAAGGAATTACAGGAAAATAGGTATACCATGGCTCAAATATTTTCAGTTTGTCAACAGCTTGAGAAAAGATGGGAACATAATAAGAATATATGATTTTACAAAAAGATATATGATGATGCAGCTCAAGACAGTATGATGGTCACAATGAAAAAGTTGGATTCCCAGGAAAAGTATTAGATTTTATCTTTGCAGAGTATAATGAGAAAAAGAAATCTCTGCCTAATTTTTTATGAAGTGATACTACTCTACAACTACCTGAAAGGAGGCTGTAACAAGGTGGGTGTTGGTCTGTTTTCCTGAGTAACAAGTGATAGGACAAGAGGAAACAGCCTCAAGTCGCAAGGAAGTTTAGATTAGTTATCAGTAAAAATATCTGCACTTAAAGGTTTATCAAGCATTGACATGCCCAGGGAAGCGGTTGAGTCGCCATCCCTGGACGTGTTTAAAAGATGTGTAGATGTAGTGCTTAGGGATGTGATTTAGTGTTGGACTTCACTGTGTTAGGCTTGCTGTTGGACTCGATGATCTTAAGGGTATTTTCCAACCTAAATGATTCTATGATTCTCTTCTGTGATAAGGTAGGAAGTAATTTTTAAAACAGGAATGGAAAAAGTGCAATGATAATTGCAAAATTCTTTTGGTAGTGTCGATGGCCTTTGCAGTCTCTTAACCTGTGCTGATATATGCTGATGATCAATTTACCATGAAATAGACAGAAAACATGATACAAAAGAATAGTTGAGAACTGTGCTTGAAGTGGAAAGAAGCCCCAAATATATAGAAAATTATCAGAAGATGCTGAGCATGCTTGATTAGTAATAATCCAATATTGTCAATAGATTAGATAATGTAATTCTTGGAAACATTTCTTGGTAATAATGCCTTGTGCATAATTGAACTTAAAATGTTCCACAAGAGTATGATTATCTTTTTCACTAATGGAAATATTTAGCCACGAACAACCACTGAGGTCAAGCAATACTGCCTGTCTGTGTCTTGCTCTAAGGACTTCTTTATGTGGACATATGATAAGCATATCCAGTAAGGATGAGGGACACCTGGTGTTGAGATACACTTTTTGGTGGCAGAGTCAGCTTATATATACAGAAAACGGTAGTTGGTGAAGATTAATAACAATAAAAGTAGTGATTCTTGAGCATTTCTGTGGGCTGAAATGCTGTGATGTTAAAATAAAGAATATTCAAGCATCTCAGTAGGCTCTCTGCGTGGCTTTTAAATGTGTGATTGACCACAATAAGGAGATATGACACAGAGTGAACTAAGCCCAATAAGTCTTATGTAAAATACCAACAACAGGAACAGAATGACTGTGATAAAAAACAGTGGGTAAGCTGTTAAGAGGAGTCCAGAACCTCTAGCACCTTTCCTACTCTAGTGTCAGCCCTGTTTATTATTCTTTACAGTTATATAATATGCAGAATTTAATAACGTTTCCATTCCTGTATGTAGGCCTAGGTCCAAAGTTCATGGAAGATGACAGTAATTGTATCCAGCTAGAGAATCATAGAATCATAGAATCATAGAATAGTTTGGGTTGGAAGGGACCTTAAAGATCATCCAGTTCCAACCCCCCTGCCATGTACAGGGACACGTCCCACTAGACCAGGATGCCCAAGACCCCATCCAACCTCCAGGGATGGGGCATCCACAACTTCCCTGGACAACCTGTGCCAGTGCCCCACCACTCTCATAGTAAAGAAATTCTTCCTTATGTCTAGTCTAAATCTGCCCCTCTCCAGTTTATACCCATTGCCACCAGTCCTATCACGACATGCCCTTGTAAACAGTCCCTCCCCAGCTTTCTTGTGGCCCCTTCACGTACTGGATGGTCGCTATAAGGTCTGCTTGGAGCCTTCTCTTCTCCAGCCTGAACAACCCCAACTCTCTCAGTCTGTTCTCGTATGGGAGGTGCTCCAACCCTCTGATCATCAGAGAACCATGCTTCCAATATGAATTACAATGTATATGACTAGTATCAGCAGACTAAAACTGCTCTGCAGTTTTCATCTGAATTTGCTGTTTTACAAAGCAATTCCTACAGCATTCTCATCATGAAAAGCTGTGAAAGACAGACTGAAAAGTCCTACAAGATAAGTGAATGGAGTTTTCTGTCTTGTATATTTGCAATAGTGTTGTACTTCTGTTGTTCTAATTTCTTAATTATTTAATTTCCTCTCTCATTCTGGGCCTTGAACGTCAGTTATGCAGTACAGATGTCAGAACTTCTTAAAAAAATCAGATTACTTTGTGAACAGTTGGCATCTAGAGAATATCCAAAGTATGTACTTTTACATAAAACCTCTTGAAATAGCTGTAATTGTTGCATATGTAACAATAGTCAGTGTTCGAATGTGAAATTTTTGGTGGGACTGTTGCACTCAAACAGAAACAAGAACTTTTAAAATTACATTTCCATTAATTACTCTTTTAAAATTAAAATTATCCAATGGATTTGGACCAATTCCAGGTGCTTGTCTGAGCTGAGAAAACCATCAGATCTGTGAATTATAGAAAACCGGTTAATCGACTGTAAGCACACAGTGCTTTGTGTTACATAGGCCTACAGGTTAATCTGAGGGAGGAAAGTCTGGACAAAAGGGACTCATAAGGCTTGGAATAAGAGATGACAAATGGCCACAGATGTTTTCTGTAGACTAAGAGGACATCTACCTTTTGAGGACAGTGGAGCGTGGATCTAATTCTGCTCAGAATATTAAACCGCATGAAAGAAACCAAAGCTGACAAGTTTGTACATGGAACAAAGGAAGAACCAGTATGGTTCATATGGAAGTGTCCTTCATACTTTTTCTGCCTTACCTGGTTTAAGGCAGCAGAAAGTAATATATGTATTTATATTCTTAAACAGAACTACTTCTTAGGCAAGTAGTTCTTGTTTTGCTTTTATATCAGAAGTTATTACCTGAAATTAGTGTTCTATTTATTTTTCACTGAAAAGAAAATAAAAATAAATTCTTAAAAGCACATATAACTGGTAATGGATGCACTGCTATATTTGCAATGTACATTCTATTACATTTAAATAATATTTTTATCTGTGTTTTCCCTGCTGGTATATTTTTATACACATGGTATTAGTACACTTGTGTGAGCATACTCTTAAAGATTCTTAAAATTCTATTCCTGTCGTTAACTCTATATTGTGGATAAAATAAGCAATGCATCATTTAGCAGACTTGTTGAGTGCCTGAAATTCATGGGATTTGAAATGCAACTTATTACCACTGGCTAGTGCTGGGCCTGATATTGTTTCCTCAGACTCAGTAAAAACACAAGAAAAGAAATTCTGTTCTGTTCTATTCTTTATGGCACACCAATTTCCTTGGTATTTTAAGTATTATAAGGCCATCCACTAGACAAATGGGAGGGAGGAATAAGAAAGCCATGTTTATAAATTCAGGGTTCAAGGTACACCTTAGATCATCTTTTTACAGGCAAAAATAGGACATATAATTCAATGGAATTACATCAGAATAATTAAGATCAGAAAATGACCTTTCAAAACACATCCTGCTCACCCTTTCCCTGAACTTTTGTGCAGCTCTGTAGCAAAAATGGGACAGGGAGCTGCTCCTAATAGGCTACACACAAGTCCTCATGACATAAAGAATATGCGAGTGCCATTAATCTGATGTATCAGTTCTGTCTCTGTATTTCCACCCAAGGGATGTCTGTCTTAGCTGGAATCAATAGTGAGTGCTGGATAGCATGATAGGAATAGTTTTAAGAGAAAAAACCCTATAAAATAACAAATAAATTGCGAGTGTAACCTAGTTATGTAAAATCCTCCCAGACACATGCGGCACTAGGAGGTTTGTATAACTTTCTGTAACCTCTGTCTGGAAATGGCACAGCTTTTTCCATAAGACAAAAAAAAATACAGCCCTTCCTGAAATAAGGGATGAACATTATCATGCAGATTTTCTTCTTTTTTTTTCCCTAGTGTTTCAGACACTTGTGCTTATTCGGCTTAGCCCTTCTAGGGAAAAGAGAAAAGGAGGAGAAGAATTATATGGCTGCTCCAAAAGCCAAATTATATGGTTGCTTCAAAACACTCTGGTGACTTGAGAATCAGTTAATTCAACATTTCATTAACTACTTTCTGGGACAACAGAAACAGAGAAACAGAGCTTTCATCTCAAGAGTTTAGGGGAGAAATATGGGTGGCACATGGAATGTTTCATGAACATCCTGGTTCTGCAGTGAATTAGCCATGGAAGCTGGTTGTTGGTTTATTGGAACAGCAACTTGTTTTCTGAGTAAGGATAGCAAAAAGCAAACAGCATTTTGTTATTTTCACAAAATCTAGGTCTTATTTTGATACTAGTAATAAAATAGGCCACAAAAGCGCAGGGTTGGAGAGAGAAAGCTACATTGATGCCATGATTTCTCACCAATGACAGTGTCATTTGGTGTCTCTACTTGAGAAGTTATTGACTCTCAAAAGGTACATCAGAATGCTTCATTGCTCAAAATGGGGGGCACTGGCTGTCCAGCATAGCAGTGAATGCGAGCTGCTCAGTTACTGCTTCTTCTTGCTCCCAAGGAGGTAATGTATCTGGGCAAACTGTGGGTCTTCATTTCCCCTCCGGTTGCTGGTCTCTGCAAGATGGTGGCCGCTTAAAGGCATCGAAAGGTACAGTGGCCCAAAAGTATTATTTGTCACCAAATATTTAATCATCTTTGTGTCTGATTCTTGCAGCTTTGCAGAGCTCCAAGTAGGTGAGTCAAGCTTATTGCTAGCACTGGTATACCCTGAAATTCAATAAGGCTCAGTCACTTTGAAATTACATCATCAGCCTCGTGAAGTGTGTGGTCAAACTTCCTCTGATTTCAGACAGCCGTAATCTTGCCATAAATATTTACATTGATGGTTTGAAACTCTCATGAGCTTTTGGAGGCTGTCAAACCATTTCTATGCCAGTAATGTAAACCAAGAAATGCCTAGTGCTACCAAGTGGAATTGAGTGAAACATTTGTGATTGCTTTCTTTGTACTAAGAGTAAATAAAAACATTTATGAATACAGATTGTTTTAACAAAAAAGTTATCAACTTTATTCATGTCTTTGAAACAGAAATTTTTATTCAAAAAACTTAGTCGGAAGTCAGTTACATCTAATAGTAAAATAGGTGAAAAATTAAAAAAAACCCACCAAACTCACTCAACCTTAACAGTTTAATTTCTTTTGAAATGGAACACAATTTTCTCTTTTATTTCACCAAAGAAAAAATAGCCAATGGCTGATGGTCAGCCAACATCAAGTCAATTGTTTATACTGCTCTAGTTATAGTTGCCTTTCAGTTCTGTGATGCTTCAAAACAATTTGCATGTTTGACGTTCCTTTTCTCACAGCCCATTTTCACAAATATTGTCCATGGCCTAATACATGATGAAGACGCTGAATTACAAGTATTGGAAATGTGAAGACAAGTGGTGGTTTTACCTGTGACACAACATTGACTCTTTGCTGTGGCAGACATGAAATTGGTTAATCTTCAGTCCTGGCTGCAAAGGAATAGCTACATTCTCTGGCAGAAGTGACACAATTTTTATATTACATCACTCTGTGGTCTCCTGCGTTCACATGAAAATCTCTGCAAAAGAGTAAAACGTCTGCATCCACTTCCCCCATAAAACATAATCTTCCAGAGCTTCGTGTGGAAAAAAAAAAAGTAAAAATCCATACCACTGGATAGAAAAGTAGCAGCAGAATGTGGTCTCACTGTCATGGTTCTCAAAGCTTACTTGGGAATGCAGTGACAGGATGAGGGGTAATGGTTTTAAGCTGAAAAAGGGGAGATTTAGATTAGATATAAGGAAGAAATTTTTTACTGTGAGGGTGGTGAGGTACTGGCACAGGTTGCCCAGAGAAGTTGTGGAAGCCCCATTCCTATCCCTGGAAGTGTTCAAGGCCAGGTTGGATGAGGCTTTGAGCAACCTGATGCAGTGGAAGCTATCCCTGCCCATGGCAGGGGGGTTAGAACTGGGTGATCTTCAGGGTTCCTTCCAACCCAAACCATTCTATGATTCTATGATTCTGCTAGCTAAATTTTAAAATACTTGAAATGTAATTACAATATACTTACACTATTGAATTGTTTTTGTTCAGTATTTTTCACTGTTTGGAAGACTTAGTAAATATTTTGTTAATGGAACCTTAAAAAAAAAAGTAAGTTAGAACTTCTCTCCCTCTGCCCTTTTCTAAGGAGCACTTAAGGAAATGTGTTTAGATATGCTGTACTGAAAGTTTTCCCTGTTTTCATTGCACATTGTCCACTTCTGGTTCTTGTAGTTCCTGGAGCTTCCATTTGAGATCTGGTTCTTATTCTTGCAAACACTAATCACACATAATCAGGAACAATCCTGTTTCCAAAGACATTCAGGGCTAATGAAGCAAGACAGGAAAAATAAACATCAATGTTCCCACTTTTTACAGCTAGGTATTAAGGGTCTGAGTGATTAGGTTCCTTGCCCAGTGTCAGAAAAGTTTGTTGCAGTATGGGAACTGAACACATGTTTTCGTTTTCACAGGGTCCTCCTTCAAATAGAGATGCTCTTTCCTTCTGTGAGACCTTAATCTTTCTGAAATGCTGTATCTGAGAATCAGAATGGTCAAACCTGAATACAGAAACGATTTTTTTGAATTTCTTATATTTTGACAAACTTCAGAAAAAATTACCTGTTAACATTTTTTTGAAGACCATTAAATATTCTGGGCCTAGATGTTAGGCCACACTTTCAAAAACTCTTGCCAGCAAAAATATATTCCTTATGCAAACAAATCAGTATTTGTGTGTTCTAGCTGGAAATTTACATGAACAAATATGAGTTTTGCCTGGGCAAACACTGATACATGAAGGTTCCACTGGCGTGTCTCAGGATGGAGGTCTAACTAAACATGTTTTCTAGCAAGAAATAAACTACCCATTTTGAAAGCGCAGTCTTCTATGATTTAAGAAGAATCATACTTTACATATTATTAAAATCTGGAGGAATAATAAACTCATAGGGCAAAGCAGAAACATTTGGTTATATATTCTTAATTACATTTTCAAATTTAATAAAGGTTCTTCTGACAAAGTTATTATTTGCTCCTTTTGCAGGGTACTATGCACTTTTGCCATAATTTCTAGATGCAAGTTCTTCTACACAAATCATTAATTCAATGTCTATTTAGCTTCTTGGTTTTGAATGAAATGCTTTGATTGGAAATTCAGGGCAATATATCAAGAGCTTTTGAAGGAGCGGGGAAGAGAGAAAAATCCTGTGATTTTAGTTCGTAATAGAAGGGCTGTTTGTGTTCTTTTGCTTAGGATTTGTCTTGGATTATCCTTGTCGGCTTCAGCTGTCCACTGTCATCAAATGGAAGATCCTGACTTAAGAACCAGAGACTCTCAAAATGTATGAAAGTCAAATAAATCAAAATAAATATCCTCTCACCTGTACTGCAATTCTTCCATTCGGACCAGGAGGTCTTGAAGGGGTCTATCTTCATGATCCCTTCTAGTGCCTCAGAATTCAATCCAGAAAAATAAGTAAGTGTCAAAACTTAAAAATGCAATCCAAAACCAACTGCTTTTTTTTTTATTATTTTTTTGCTACCAGCTCATAGAGATGACTAAACTCTATAGTATGACTTATTCTGTTCTTCAGACCTTCTTTAGGTCTGAAGCACAAGAATGTACTTCTCTGTTCCCTGTAAACCATCTTATCATAGAATCATAGAATGGTTTGAGTTGGAAGGGACCATGAAGGTCATCTGGTCCAGCCCCCCCTGCAATGAGCAGGAACATCTTCAAATAGAAGAGTTTGCTCAGAGCTCCATCCAACCTGACCAGGGATGGAGCACCTACTGCCTCTCTGGGCAAACTTTTCCAGTGTTTCACCACCCTCAGCATAAAAAATTTCTTCCTAATATCTAGTCTAAACCTCTCCCTTTTTAGGTTAAAGCCATTACTCCTTGTCCTATTGCTACAAGCCCTGCTAAAAAGTTTTCCCTCATCTTTCTTAATAGCCCCCTTTAAGTATTAAAAGGCTGTAATAAGGTCTTCTCGGAGCCTTCTCTTCTCCAAGCTGAACAATCTCAACTCTCTCAGCCTTTCTTAATATGATACATGTTCCAGGCCTTTGATCATTTTTGTGGCCATCCTTCTTACCTGCTCCAAGTGGTCCATGTCTTTCCTGTGCTGAGGGCTCCAGAGCTGGATGCAATATTCCATCTGTGGTCTCACCAGAGCAGAGTAGAGGGGCAGAATCAGCTCCCTCAACCTGCTGGCAACACTTTTTTTGATGCAGCCCAGGAAATGGTTGGCCTTCTGGGCTGCAAACACACATTATTGGCTCATGCCCATCTTTTCATCCTCCAGGGCCCCCAGGTCTTTCTCTGCATCATCTTTGTGTCTCTCCTCTGGACCCATTCAAATAATTTCATATCCTTCTTATGCTGGGGATTCCAGAGCACGAGGGAGTGTTCCAGGTGGAGGTCTCCTGAGGGCAGAATAGAAGGGGAGAATCACTTCCCTCACTCTGCCAGCCTCACTCACGCTTCTTTTGATGCAACTCAGGATACTGTTGGTCTTCTCACCAGGGAAGTGGTAGATTCGCCAACAGTGGGCAATGCTAAAATTCAGCTGGACAGGGTGCTGGGCCATGTTTTTTTGCTTTTGCCAAGAAAGGTTGGACCAGAGGATCCTTCTTATGTTGAGGATTCCAGAACTGGACACAGTTTTCCAGATTAGGTCTTACCTGAATGCCTTCCTCTATGTGTAGTGTCAGGAGAGTGCCTTGGGTTGGTGATTTCCAGACTACAGCTGAGAAATCGACAGTGTAAACAACTGTCAATTTACAGTAAATGTGGAACTTATTTATCAAAAGTGTCATGTTTTTCCAAAATTGCTATCCTTCTACAGTGCATCAGAGGGGTTTGCAAGTGAAGTGAGCCTTGAGGAAAAAGTATGAGATCCTCAGCTATAGTCATATCTATCATAATTCTGTGTCACATTAAATATAGCTTCTTTAGAAGAGATCATTTAAAATTAAGTTAATGCTTCTCTGAAGCTGATATTTGAAAACATGAACATTTTTTCATACAAAAATTTCCATCTCTTTTTACCAGACTTGGCATTTTTAATACTGACAACATGCTTTATTGTACATGCTCTCCATACACTGTTCCCTAACCATGAGCATTTCATCCTGCTTCTCTGAATCTGCCCATAGATGTGGTGGTTTCAATCACTGTAGCAAATGGATTGCAATATCACAGGTTCCAGCAGGAAGGGGAGCTAGGAGCCGAACAAGGTAAACACAGAGACAGTGCCCTCACAGACAAGGGTGCGGTACTTCAGCACCTGAACATAGCAAGCAAAGCAGGTCTTGTGGTAGCAGCTTCGGCCAAGGGTCCAGGCTTGCCAGACAAGGCCACAGTGACACGGAAGGTCTGAGGTCCAAATCGGCAATAGGCCAGCAAGTCTGCAATAGGATTAGTCTGTGCTTGGATGTGGTAGCCAGGGTCAGGCACAGTCTGGTGGTCATAGTCATGAGACATGCCCATGGTCAAGCCGAAGAGTCAACTCAGGAGGCGAGGGTTGAGGTACAAATTGCCAAAGCACGGCAGCCAGGGCTGGGCATGGCTACAACAGCTGCAATGTAACTCAGGCAGGGACTAAGGGTAAGACCTGCAGAGTAAAAGCTGCTCCAGAGAGGAGAGGGGAAAGCAGCTGCTGAGGCTTTCTAGCAGAGACATCACAAAGAGATCTCCTCAAGGCTCAACACCTTCCTAAACAGTCCCTGATCCCGAACTGCCAGCCCCCTGGGCAGAGGGGGATGTGTATAGGTTCTTGCTGTCTTGCGTGCTTCGGTGAGCAGCGTGTGCTGAAGCCTGGGCTCACTGTGGCTGGACTGCCCCTGGTCCCCACAGACCTGTACTTCTGTAGCAGTTTGCTGTTAAACGCACCGAGGCCAGTGTCGCTCAACATGTGCCCTGCAGGCAAGTGACAGTTTGGGAGGAATGAAAAGGTGGTCCCAAAACTGGTTGCTGGATCCTGGTCATTCTTAGTGCCTGGAGAATGGATCCGTTGAATTTTTTTTTCAATATCAATTATAATTTGCATGATTGCAATTATAACATAATATAGATTTGGTAAACAGCAACATTAGGTGGAATTAATCTACTCTAATTTATGGTCCTAAAATTAAATGGCTAAATAAGACACTTCAGAGAGCTGAAGTGTATCTTTTAAGTAGGTCACAATGAGAAAATTTGGCGTATTGGTGCTGCACATCACCCAATTTAACAAGATATACTAATGCTGATTTTAGTATTTCACACTCAAGAAATTTGTCTTACAATTGCTTACATTTTGTCAACTAAAACATGCAGTGTTCTTGGTTCATCTGAAGTCATTCTCTTTAGGACCCCATTACGAAAAGTGTCTGCTAGTAGATGGAGGAAAATAAAAATGTTTATTGTGTACAAAGAAGTTGGCATTGTTTATATAAAAGTTCATTCACAGCTTCTGCTAAAAATTACTTGAATTCTGTGTTATTTCTCAAGAGAACTCCTAAGCATGCACAAAAGAAACTCTCACTTAAACAGAAAACAACTGCCTTTTAAAAACACTCTCTTCTTGTACTTTTTTCCTTAAACGTGGACACAGCTTATGAATCTGTACTGTCCCATTAGAACTTGAATTTTTATGCTAGATACTAACAATTGCTACTTCACATGCATTTTTATACTTAATAGCACCACGTCAGACATATAAGGCATTTTACGCTTCAATTCTTCACACATTTTATGGCCCCACACAATCACTCCAATAGTTTATCACGGATAAAGGCCAAATGAAATTAATGGCATCAGATCTTTTGAAAGCTCTATGTTTATATCCCTCACCAAATTTGGCAAACTTCTGATACATTTTCTTCCCACACCTCTTGTTAATGTATCATCTCTTGTTAAATTATCTTTTGTCATTGTCTTTTTGTATCTGGCCATCCATAAACATTTTGTGCCTCACTCACACAAAGTAGAATTAATTGAGCAGATTTGCTTTCCCTATAAAAAACAGAAGCTTGGAGTTCAGAAAGATAGCGATATCTTGCTCAAGTGACTGATAAAAGCACAATAGTGGTCTTGTCTATGGTGAATACACAGTTTTTTAATCCTTTGTAGATAATGCCATAAACATGCTTACTAATCAGTAGGTGTGCATAACCACAATGTGCTGCACAGGAATACAACTTGTGATTACAAGATTTTTTTGTCTACACTAATCTACAAAGTTAATTTCATTTTTACAACAGTGCTGCCTACACTCCAGTCTGGGCCGTCCCTCTGCATCTGTGGTGTCTACACTAGGTCAAAATGCTCAGAAGTCTTCTAGAGAAACTGTTGTGCACAGTAGAAGGTTGGCATGGGGAAAATGTTAAAGCCTTTCCCTGTTTCTATTAGGTCAAAGGAAAGGCTACTAATAAAAAAAAGGTTTGATGTTTTCAGATCAGAAATTTGTTAGGGTGTTAATAAACAGACTACTTCATAGTGATGTGACAGAAAGTTAGATCATTGGATGGGAATGTGTGAGAGGGGTTGTGACAGACAGGAACATCTCCTGGTAAAGAGAATTTGAAGTCTACATAAAAAAAAAATAAAATCTTTCACTGTCCCTTTTAGAGAAAGTTTGAATTGGAAGGCCAGCTTGTACAAAGAGGAACACTGGACTGCCTCCAAGATGGACCCTACCTAAAGGAGTAGTAGAATGGGGAAGAAAACAAGGCAGAAAAGTATACATAGGACTTTTGGGGGGAGTTGCTATGGATTTTATATCTCTTCTGTTTCCTAAGACAGTAAGTCTCAGTTTAAGACATCCTTTGCAGAGTTTCTGTCATTTGCTTCAAGTCATCTCCGAGAAATTGTGTAGCCTAGGGAAAGACAAGATTTAGGAATCGTGTTAGGAGATCTTGCACAATAAAACTTAAACTTACTTTAGGAGAAATGGGGCCAATAATAATGTACAAAATGAATAAGACTGCAGAAAAGACAACACATTGAAAGAGGTAGACATTGCTATCGGTCCTACCACAGCAGGCTGGTGAGTATCTGGCAAGAGGGAAGTTGAATAACTCTGTAACCAGTAGGGTTATTCCCTCACCGGACTTCTTGGGATGATTAGTAGCTTTGCAGAAATAAAGTGCTTAAGGTAACAATGCAGGCAGCAACTATTATTACTGGTTTGTGGGCATTGGTTTTGCTACTTTTGTTTTGTCTTATTGGTGCTACTGCTAACATTTGTTAGTCATTTTAAGAATACCTACTTATGACAATAAAAACAAAGGAAGGTGTGTACAGGGACATGCATGGATGAAAGATGAACATTTCTGTAGTAGATCTGGTGCACACAGATCTGCAGCTTTGCCAGCTTCATCTGCTCTATCACTGGATTCCTACCTGTGCATCCTGACATGACTTTTAAATTTTTTGTCGCAAGGTGACTTTTAAAAAAAACTATATGCAGCCTGTGGTAAAGTTGCTTAATATTTTTCTCCAGAACTAGTACTAAGCCAGTAGTTTCATGTCGTATATTTCTGTAGATAGTTATTTCAATTAAGTGTTTAAATTAGGTGAAATTCAGGCTACTTTTTCTCAATTCTCCAGTTTGTTGACATCCAGTATACTTGCAGACCTCTTTTTTTTGTTTCATTGCCTAGTTAATCATGTCCTCTGCTTACTCATATAAGCTGTTAATGAAAATATTGAAGTGTTAAATCCAGAACAGTTTCATAGATGACCATCCAATACAGTATTAAAGCTCATAGTGAGCCACTACTCTGTGTAATCATTTTTAGCCACTTGTTTTTCTTAGTCTAGGGTAATTGTATCTAGTTTGTGACTGTCCACATTCATGATCTAATTTGGAGAAGCAGTGTACCTTTGGCCTGTTTATGTGTGTTGGTTTGGTATTATGGAGATTTTGGAGTGTGTGACCTAGACTCCTTTGAGATAAAACTAAATGTGAATTTTCTCTCCAGATATATACAGAAATCTCTGCAAATCCCTCCAGACACTGCTGGTCATAACCAGTGGTTGATGCTTTAAGTGCCTTTTAACACAGACTTTTAGTTGTGCCTGTTCCTGTTGTGCCAAATTACTTTCTGTGTAGGCAAGTTTTCCAAGTTTGCTTATGAGACTATCATATATGACAATTTTGAGAACCCTGTTAAAGTCAAATCATTTTGGCTTGATTCTGTGTTCTGGTTTGGACTAAAGCAGAACCAGCTCCCTATCTTTTGAGCTAAGCCTCTTCTGAGTAACTTCAGTTTCTGAAAGTTACCAACAGTTTTTCGGAGGTGGCTGCTTCTAGAAGTGATAAGCCTGATAGTTATCACCAAGATAACAGGATGCTGGTATGTAAAGAGGCCATTGTTCACACTTATTCATAGGTAAATCAAGACCACTCTAGGGGTGCACCTGCAGGGAGGAGTGGAAGAACAGCACAGATGCCCCAGGCCTGGCCAAAGAAGTATTCCACACCATTCACATCATATTAAGTATGAAGCTTAGGCATCACAAGGGTCAGCCTCTCTTCTTCAATGATGTTCAGGGAGGACCTTGCCTGTCTCTCTGCCCCTGAACCCATCTGTGTGTTCCTGAATCCAGTTCCTGAGTTCCCACTTGCCTCTGAGTGCAGTCCAGGACTTTCCCCACTCCTGCCCTGCAGCATCATTGGTGACTACAGTCATCGAGGAAGTTTGAATTGGTTTTGTATACTTGCATATACTTTGTTACTTTCCTATTAATATTATTATATTACATTTTATTATTGTTTCATTAAAGCTGTTTTAGTTTTCAACCTTCAAGTATCTCTTTCTCTTATTTCCCTTTCCCATCTTCCCTTGCTAGAGGGTGGCAGGGAGAACTGGGACTAAAGCTGCCCCGTATTTAGCTGCTGACCTGGCTGAGAGTGGGAGCTAAACCAGGACATTTCGGTTGCACAGCTGTGCTACAGTGGCCTAACTTCATTGCTTTAATGTTTTCTTTAATGTATGAAATATTCTATGTGATTTGTAACTGACTGAAGGAGTATCTAACTACAAATACTTAAACAGACTCTTGATGTGTCATGGGAATTACAAATTGTCACATCAGTCAGAATTTTGTGAAGTAACATTATAGTCTTTTATCTGAAAGCTGCCAATTCGAGCATAGTACTTGTCAAAACCTTTTTTTTTCTAGTTTACTTTTCTTTGTCCATTTTACAATCAGACAAAGAATAAGACTAGTAAGACTGATTCTTTTATCTGTATTGCTCCTTGAGAAAGACTGTTGTTGGTGGGATGTCTATTGCCAGCTTCTTGTTTTAAATTGTGCTAGTCACTCCTAGCTGCTGCTAATAAAATGGATTGTATGATCTTCTAAGCAGCAGGAGTCTCTGTAAAATTTTTCATAAAATGTGTCTTTCCAGGGCAAAGTACCAAAGCGTGCAACTAGTGGTGATGAATAAATCAGAAGACAAATTTCCTTTCCCTCCTCGACCCTCAATGAAAGCTTCATGTTGAGAAGTATCACGTTTCTCAGAAAGGGACACTCTTGAATCAGAAGAACTGGGATAGTGAAAGTTTGTGAGAGGAAGCTGGAGCTGAACACAGACTAGGATACCAGGTCCTGTTCTCCTTTAACATGAACAGGTAACAGCCCCAGTCCTAGAGACGGTGTGCCTTCACACTAGCTATGCTTTCTTCATGGCACTTCCAAGTGCCTTTCCCAACTGCAAGCTTTTGCTGTTTTTAATTTTTTTCTGTGACTCATTGGCTTTCTAAGAGCTATGTATTTGCTTAGTGGTGTTTACTAAAAGATTAATTGCCTGCAAATTTTTGAGTCTAATTCTCCTCTTCAGCTTTCTGTCAATCTGAAATAACCCGTCACTGTAATGGCAATGCCTTTGGTGAAACCCACAGGAGAATCAGACCCCACATATTCCTGCTCCGTTAGGGATTGCAGGATTGTCAGCATCAGTAGCAACTGTAACAACAGGACTGCTTCGCAGACTGGGTTATCATCCTTTGTCACCACTTGGGTAAATCAAGAAGCCCTCCTCAAACATGCCCAATCTTGACAGTTACACAGGATGCAGGCATGTCCTTCAACTCAGCCCTACACTTGCTGTGACTGGACTAAGGTTAAGAGAGGGCCCATCCAGGTGGTTGTTGTGACAAAGATCTGTGACAAGAGGGCTCTGTGCATGCCCACACCAGGCCACCACTTCACATGGTAGGCCCGGTGGTAAACCATGTGATAGAGTTATTTAGTAAGACCTGTAATTGTCTTGGGGAGTCTTTGAGGAGCCTTTGAGGAGCCTTTGAGGCTGGACACTTCCCTGTAGAAATTAATGAGCTGTCTGTGGTGCCTTTGAGAAGGATAATTTTGATATAACAAACAGTTCAGGCTGTTGGTCTTCCTAGATGTCTTCAAGGGGGAAATACTGAGTTAATCACTTGACCAGCCTCTGTATCAGATCATTGATTCATATGACGAAGGTCTTAATTAAGGCTAAGGCCCAACAGTGCATGCAGCAGTCACTTTCTCTGTCTATTTTATGGGGATGTTTCAGCTTCAGGAAGTGAAGCGACAAGCAATAAAAAGCCCGTTTTGTACAGTTTCTGATGAGTTGTGTGGTCCAGTCAAAAGGGAACAAATATTTCTGAGAAGGCTTTGAATGAATATGAGTGGATCTCTGGTTATCATCCAATTGGGAAACAAGTCATCTCCTTTGTAACATTTTAAGTTTTTCAATTGCTCATTGTTACTTGTGGTTCTGGTTCCCAGGACATGGTGACTGTAAATCTTCATGTGAAAGGAATGAATTCTATTTCAATTTATGTAAGATGTGTTAAGATATGTTAAGATATGGCAAAAACAATTCCCAGAGCAGACTAGTTTGCAAAAGATATCTTACTGTAATCAGGACTGAATATTTGCAGGTCTAGGTATGGTCCAAATATCGCTTACTCAGACTAACTTTCATGTATCAGCCTGCAAGGTTCTTTCCTGGTTTAATCTGTAGGCAGCAATAGGCTGGCTGGTCCATAATTTCTTAGAAAGAAATCTCTTGATCAGCACGTTAAATATATCCAGAAATGTCAGTTTTTAACATAGAAGAATTTTCATGTGAAAGATCTCGTCATTCCTATTTTTATCTACAATTACTTACGTGTTGACAGTGTTGCAGTACAAAGTCATTTGTCCTGATTGCTTAGTCAGCTTCCAATATGAAATAACAGGTTTTGAATTTATACAGAAAGCCTGCCTATAGCTGCTATTGCTATCTATAGCTTGCTATCGCTTTTGCTTCAGTGGTAAAGACTCTGCCACACATTCATGCATTTCGTTTCTTGTATGACATGGTTGACTGGTGACAACTGGGTTTTTGCACTGAGTGGTTTAACTGAGAATTTCATTTTGAACAAGAGATTTGTGTCCTTTAGTATACCAATTAGAAACACATTAAGACACCATATTAAGTAATCTTGTACTATCCATATCTTTATTGTCATAATCATTCAGTAAGTTATATTATGAGAATGATAAAAAAAGGTGCTTCATCAAAATTATCAAAACTTATGGTTGACTGAGGAAGCTGTGATTATTCTTCTCAAGCTACAACTCGCTCATGAAATGCTCAGGTAAAATATGCTGCTTGAAATCTGATGGGAGCCCCGTCAGTATGCTCCATCTCAAATTCAAAGTAAAATGGCAACCCCTGCTCTCCATATAACAGCGGGCAGAAACATGGTGACAATTTCTACATTTGTTGACAGATGAGTAACATATAACCTGCTGCTGTTTGAAGGCAAAACTTGCTGATCCTGACCCATGCTGCTTCTGCTGGGTGTCATAATTGGTTATGTTAAGGTATCAAAAGATATAAGCACATATCTGAAAGACTTTGCAGTGAGTGTTATATATCCTTTTATCTATCCTTGGGTGTTCAAATGTGTTAGAAAATCTGGACTAGCAGGCTGCATTGTCTCCAAACATTGGTAAAACAAAATGAAGCAAACAAAAAAACCCAAACAAAAACTAGCACTGAGCTGAGAATGGTGGCACATTGCCTATGCTCCATCTCCACCTTCAATTTAAAAATGACCTCACACAGAGCAGCATTCATGCCTTCTTGGCTTTTGACATTGCGAATAGTCATCCGTAATGACTTTTGGAAGGGTAGTGAGTAGCATTGCTTTACTACCAAACTCTGGGCTTGGGCTACTTCACCATGCACTCATCCTCATCTTGTCCAGGCATTGTAGCACTCCGAATCGGAGCTGTCATAAAGTGTGCATACACTATGCAATGAAGAGAGCTGGTATTAGTGTATTGCATGATGTACTTTAAGATACATCAGTTCAGATCTTGTAGAAATACAACCATAGGAATGAAACACCATGTTAGAATAAAAAACCTTCAGTAGCATTTGAGTCTTTGCATCATGCTCTACTTCACAATGTATACGTAAGTTTTTGTTTGTTTTCCTTCTTGACCGTCACTGGCTCTCCCAAGAAGCTGTTCATCTCCTTAAGAGGTCTTGGGTTGAGGTAGCAGAAATTCTGCATAACTGAAGAAATGAAGAGTGACTCACTTTTTACACTTGTCCAGGATTTTATCTTCATTAAAAAAAATAATACTCCTTTCTCTAAAGATAAAAAAATACAGAAATGTTACTAGTTTAATTTGTGGAATGATTTTTTCCTGCAAGAAATTTTGTCCCCTGTAGCAAAGTCCTTGTCTTCAGTTATCTCATCTTCACAACAGTCAGAAATTTAACTCAGCTTCAGTATGTAATTCTTGCTGTCCTCAGGAAAGTAACCTCACAGGTAGTAAGGGATGTCTTTTCCATCACTAAAATCTGTCCTCCCAACAATGACAAAAAGAGAAAAGAAAAAGAGAGAGGATGGAGAACAAGACTATAACCTAAACACTCTCTGGGATGAAGCACTTCAACTGAAATGAGCAGTCCGAGGTTGAAGATGTCTTTGCTCATTGCAGGGGGCAGATTGGACTAGATGACCTTTAAAAGTCCCTTCCAACCTAAATCTTTCTATCATTCTTGAGAAAAACTCTGCAGAATCAGGTCTGCAATGGTCAGAGCAAATCTGGGAGACAGTGGGTGAAATCAGCTTGCCCTGCCATAAAAATTATCAAAATCAGACATCCATGTTTGTGTTGCATATTTAGCGTCTGTACTATTGATGTTGAGAAAAGAAAACATCCCTGGAAAGTGAGTCATCTAATCTTAAGACAGGTTGCGTATAAGATATGTGAAGTGAACCATCATTTGGAGAGGCCCATTTCTCTTCATTGACTGCAAGATGGTTGAAGGTGACTGACATTACAGACATTATACATGACATTAAGTTGTCTGAGGTCAGGTGATATTAAGTCTAATATCCTATGTTATAGCTGAAATAATTGGGTTAGTATGTGAAAGGTTCACAGCCCGATAAAGAGGCTACTAACTCTTCTGAGTCTCATTAATAACAAAGCAAACAGAAGTGAGTTGATTTCTTAATCTCGTGTAAAGCAGCAAGATCGCATCGGCAATGTTGCAGTGACCCAAGATTTCAGTTTTCAAGGTGAAGACGAACATCCATCTGTTAATGTTTTACATGTTATTACCTGGAATCAGGTTTCTCTCATCTCACTACAGCTGACTTTGTCATCCACATTGCCTTCATGAGTGGCAGGAAGCAATGACCACTGTTAATCATGGGGTTCACTTGACCTGTCTTAAAAATCTGCTTAAGGCAGAGATTAGTAACTTCATGGTTTGTGCTAATTAAACTGACTAGAAGCCCATTGACTGTAAGAACAATTTATTGTGATTAATTCCTGAGTAAATGTCGTCATTATACCTTTTAACCATCAGGCAAGTAGTGTTCCAAATACATGGAGTAGCTGATTCCACCTCAGTTTATCAGGGTCATAGAGGAAACTTACAGAATCCAAAGTTTTATATAAAATAACTCTTATTTTCTCTGGTGCTCCTACTTCCAACCTGTTCTACTTCTCACACAGCTGCCATTACCACTATTCATTGGAGTAATGTGGGAGATATGTTAAGGTATTAGGGTATGTAGAACAGGGCACATTACTTCTCCTGGTAAAACAGACCTCAGTTCTGGTTGCCCAAGTCTGTGCTCTCCTTAGGCACCAGTGGTGCCTTATTTGCAGAAAGCACTCAGCATGCCATAAAAACAAACTATTTCAACTTAGGTATCTTCCATGCATTTTGAATGCTCTTATGTCAGGCTTTAGCCATGAAGAAAGGGTAGTTGTGATACTGGCATTTGCGTTAGAGCATAAAGTGAAGAAAACACTCCATTTTTACTAACCCAGAAAAAAAGGATTCTCTCCTCTCCCCTCTAACTGCTACTCAGATTTTAGAAGAGGGAAAGACTAGCACATTTTTTGGCACAGAAACACTTCCAGATTGTGTCTTATTTCTTTGAACTATGCAGGCTAAGATAATGATATAAGGATAATTATATTTCATGCTTCAAACTGAAGTAGAGAGGGGAGAAATATCCTTCTGTGTGGAGCTTTTACATCATGTTTAAAACATCTGTTATTAGCTGAAGCCAGATAAACCTATGTATGTACTTAAAGAATACATTAAAAGAATGGAGAACACAACCAGCACTAAAAAAAATACAACTCTTTTTCTCCTTACATTAGCTAATCTGATAATTTAGTTGCATCAACAGTGAAGTCACCGGTGACACATCTCATGATGATCATCAGTGCGCCAGAAAGGTAGTTCACCAGTAGTTTCAAAATATGCAGTTTCCAGAGAAAGTTAATAGCATGATTTTCCTGTGTCCAAAACCCCATCAGTAAAAAATCCCCAAACTCCTTACAAGTGGGGGGAAAAAAGGTGCTTAAAGAAAAATACGGCAGGATTCACAGAAACAACCTCACAAAAAAAATTAAAAGAAAATGCAATCTTACTCTGATCATACAGTTCCGTGTGAGGAAAAGATGTTAGGATTAGAAACCGAGAGGTTGTTTCCTGAGGGCTGCTAGGCTTTGTCCCTGAGGAAGATGTTGATAGAGCTGTCTATAGCTAGGCAATGCCTCTCCGCAACTTCTGTCACTATTCAGGAACCTGAATAATGTTGTAGTGGAGGCTACTTCAAAACTAGTCATTAGACAGATGGTTGCAAAGGACCTGCATTGACTCTCTTAGATTCTGTACAATTTAAAACCATGCTGAGCGAACATAGAGCATGTAATTGAAAATATATGAATAATGAAACTTTTTGGAAGAAGTCTTCTTCCGAGGGCTTTTGTTGCTGGAGCAAGAACACTCCAGTAGTGCAATAGTGAGCAGTAGGACTTAGCTGGCATTTGGCCTTCTGATGGGATAGGAAGCAGCAGGACTTCTGCGTGACAGCTGGCAGGACAAAACTAGCACAGTGCCTAGTGAAATAAATGAAAGTCATCTCCCAAAAATGAAGAGAGATGGTGGAGGGAGATCTGTTGTGTTGCACCCAAAATATCTGAAAATGAATCCTTCCTTTTTTATCTCGTTTTAATGCTTTTGATGCAGGTGCTTTCATGAGAGGGAATTGAAATGGCATTGAAAACCTTGTGTTACCAAATGAATTCCTATAGAAGAAGGAGGAATACCTCCAAAATACTTTTTTTTTTGTGTGTCCATTAAACTTACAGAAAGATTGAATAGCTTATTACCTTTTTCTTTCCTGTTATTTGAACAATTTTGATACTTAATGTTTGAATTTGAATTGCTGTAGAGTCTTGAAACTATCATTTTAGTTAGTTCTAAAGTCTTGATTTGTAAAAAGGGATATAATATAAAGATCACCAGACACTGGTAAGGATAACTCTACCCACTTACTAGGGTAAGGAAGTGCTGCAGAACATAAAGCTGTGCTATTTGGAGAGGGGCTGAGGCAGCATCTGACGGGATATCTGACAAAGCAGTTTGCTTGTACATCCCTTGTTGTACACAACATGAAGCTGAGTGCTGGCAGAAAGTTTTTGAGTGAAAGGATGTTATTAGGTCCCTGTTTCCTCTGTGACAGGCAACGTGAATGTAGCTGACTGATTAGTGAAATTGCTGATCATCATTTTTAGTCTTGAAATTGTGGGGCTGTATTTTCAGTTTTGCTTTGCTTTGTTGTTAGAGAAAAGGATAATAATTCATGTTGAAACCATATAGACTGCAATAAAAAAACCCCACAAAACAAAAACCTTTGCTAAGCAGTGGGTATTCAGTTCTCCAACAGGCAGAATTTAGAATAAAAGGTTACTAACATTTTGGCAGTGTTTTCCTCAGGCTTTCTCTTGTATTTTTGCCAAATAACTCACAAGGCTTAGATTTGATTAAAACGGCAATGCTCTCTGCTACTTGAATGTAATTAGAGCCATTCATCACAGCTTTAGTTGACATTTTGGCAACCTGTACATTTTTTCTGAATATGGACAACATTCCATGGAAACAGTTCAAGAGAAGAGTACAAGAAGAGAGTCCTTTCTTGAGCTGCAACAAATGGAAGGCTGTCTATGTTTAAAGAAGTTTACAGGTTTCCAAACTGTCAACTGAAGCTGCAAGGAAGAGCTGTTATTAGATTAATGTAGCAGAACTCTGCATATTTTGTCAGCCAGCTTCTGCAAGATCTTGCTATGTAGTTATCAAATACCCTATAGGACCTTATAGTATTTCTATTGTAAGTCACTCTATTTTGCTGCTATTAACCCCAATCTTAGAACACTGTTGGGTGGGAAAGTAAATCAAGAAAATGTGTTTGGCTATGTAAACCTTTTCTGAAGGCCACTTATTTTGTAGAATTTTGGAGAAGATTTTTTAATCTGCTTGAATTTCCCACCCTTTCCAGTATATGTCAAATAAAACATAAAGCTAAAACATAGCTCCAATAAACTCAGAATAGCGTTGGGCTTCTTTCTGATTCCTAATGAATGATATCTTTTGGTTTAAAATATTAAGTCAACTATTGTTAGTTTCATTTCGCATTCTTCTGTGCTGTGCCCAGGAACTGCTAAAATATGGCAAGAAATGTCATTTTAAGCATCTTCTAAATCATTTGAAAACACAAACACTCTTGATTCCAATCAAGTTTTTCTTGTGATTAGAGTAGGAAATGCTTAGTCCAAAATCTGATGAGAACAGCTCTTTGTTTTCCCTGTTGCTCATCAGTGTTAAAAGGGAAAAGGAAGAGTGCAGGTTAATGGATGGGGCAATCTGTGGTTTAGTGTTCGTTGCTCGTTGCTGGGCTACTTCACTATGCAAACCAGGGGAAGATAGCCTCATTGCCCTTTTGGTTTCATGGCAAACTGAATACAGAGGCTTTGCAGGAGAGTGGGTGCATCTGGAAGAAAAATGAGTTCAAAGTTGGAATAGTCTTGAGGTCATTTATTTGTTTACAGAATTGTACATAAAGCCCAGTTGCTCTCAACAGCAATAGGAACAAGTAGACCACAAGCATTTGCCAAAGTCTCCCACCAGACAGCTTAGCCATGTGCCAGAGAAACATCTCTCTCTTTCTTCCTCAGTTCCTTTATCCTCTGACATTTAACTGCTTCCCTCATTCCCAGCCTTGTTAGAAGTCCCAAAGTCTGGAATCTCAGAAAACCTCTTTACTCTGGGTGGAGCCATGGTTTTCAGCTGGCCAGTTAGAAATGATTTTATTCTGCTTTACAGCTGTTTAACTTGCAGAGCAGTCACAACTCAGGACTTGGAAGGTACCAGGAAGCTGTCATATTCTTGATCTTTGGTGACTGCAGAGCCACTTCCCTTTCCTCCCAGGTCAGCTGAACCTCCCTTAGTAAGCTAGGTATCATTACTTTTGCAATACCTATGAGGACTCTTAGAGGAGTTGCTTACTATGTCTGTTCTATTTGTTTTCTCTTGCGTATTTTTATAATATGTTACATTCACTAGGTAAGAAACCAAGAGAAACTAACTCAAACAACACCCTTGCTGTTAGCATGTGTGCTGATGCTACACAGAGCTGTTGTAATCTTATGACTGATGTTACTCAGATAGTACTGATTTTGCTGTGTTTGAGTAAGTTCATACCTTTTAGTGAAACAGTTATATTGGTAAAATACCAGTAGACATTCATTGCCTCTAATGGTGTCCAGTGGACATACTTCTTGAATCTAGCCTATCTCTATGAAGCTTAAGGCCACGGCATGATTCCCAAGCAACCAGTGCCAAACATAAGTGAAGTCAGATAAGCAACATAATGGAGTAGTCACAAATGTTTAACTATTTATGTAATATTCTTCCTATCACAACATTTAGCTCATCATTTAAAAGGTTTTATTCCCTTCCCATTCTTCTGGGAACCTCCCGCCTCATGATCATTTTTCTTTCTCACACAGAATGGAACAAATAGTTTTCAGACGCTGTTTTTAGTCTTGACAGAGGGCCTCACAGGTGATAACTGCTCAAATTATTCTAACTCATAAACTGGAATTTTACTGGCAGCCTAACAGTATTTGGTGCAAAACTCTATACAAATGAGTCAGTGTTGTGTCACACTCTCCCATGGATTAGTCTGTTCTAATGCCTTGCTTCTCGTGGGAGCGCAGGAAATACGTTACTGTTCTGAAAGTTTTCCTATGCCTCAGAAACATTTTTATGCAGTTTAGTTTTAAATTTTCTCTAAATTATGTATGCACTTAGGTGTAAGAAGACACTCAAGTAACCTTAAGAAGCATCCTTATCTCCATGTCTTCTTTTACCAAGCCACAAACATTAATATTTGTGTTGAATATGAAAGGCAATTTGAAACACATGTAGGTTAAGGTACCCATTTTGACTCTGAGACTATTGTATAAAGCCTATCAAAAGCAAAGTAAATTATTCTGTAGAGAGCTCAGTAGTTAAATTTGTTTCTAGCAGTTTGCTAGTAACTCACTTGGAGTTCCCAGGCTCAACGTCACTCCTTCATTCATGACTCTGCTGCCTCCTTCCGCCCTGGGTGGTGCAAGCAGATGGGGAAAAAGGTTATGGTCAGTCTATAACAGCTCCTCTCTGTTGCTCTTCCTCCTCCTGCTGTTTCTTTGCTCCAGCTGGGTCCCTCCCACAGGATGCAATTCCTTCAGGGTAAATCTGCTGCAGCATGGGGTCTCCACGGGATGCAGTTCCTTCAGGGAACAGCCGCCTTCCCCAGTATGGTGTTCTCCACGGACTACAATGTGTTCATCTGCTCCAACATGGTGTCTTCAGGGGTTGCGGGATAATCTCTGCTTGGGTGCCTGGGCTACCTCTTCCCTCTCCTTCTACTCTGGCCTTGCTGCTCATGAGGCATTTTCCTTATACTACTTTTTGGTCACTACTCACTTCCTGCACAGTGTTTTGTCTTTTCTTAAATACCTTTTCAGCAAAGTGCCACCACCTTGGCAGCGGGACTCAGCTATGCCCTGTGATGGGTCCACTAGAGCCACCTCAGTCTGGCATGGGGAGGAGAGCCCTAGCCTCTCCTCACAGAGGCTGCCCTGCAGCCCCCACTACCAGTGCCTGGGCAGCTGCACCCCATGCACATTTCTAGACCTATAAAAAGAGTCATAAGAAAGAATAGAATTACTTTTTCTGTAACATATATAAGGCAGAAATTATGGTACTAATCTCATGGTGGTTGGCCTCCCTTCTCCTTATTACTAGTTGCTTTCATCCCTACTGCAATCGAGTTCTGCCACAGAAATTCTCTCACCATCTTGGTAAGTGAATTGAAATTGGGCAGAATATCTCAAGCTGGGGTATCTTTAATTGATCTGGGGTGGCCTCAGGGGCACACCAGGTACAACAACTCCCTGACTTCAGTCTCCTTTTCTGCCTTTTCACTTAAAGCCCAGAGATAAGACTGATGGCTGGGTCCTCTTTATACATCAACATCTCCCACCAAAGACAATACATTTTTTTTTTCTAGGCTAGGTTCTACAGGATGAAACTGGTGAGCTTATTTAGACTGTTCAGACTCCTCTCTATCACCATTTCCCATGTGGTAACTAAGGCTGCAGTGTTAAGTTGGACCCCTCAGAGTACTTTTTCCTTAAAGCTCCTCAGGACCACAAAAGCGGGAAATTTTGCATATACCCTTCTCTGCTCAGTTTCTTTGATTGGCCTGCCAGCTTGTTAGGGTATCTTGCTTCCAGTGTCCTCGAGGAGGGAAAAAGTAATCTCTGGCACTTGGTTGTTCTTCTGGGCCTCCCTAGCACTTCCTTGCACGTCAGGATGCTTTCCTTGTTATTACCAGCCAGTAGAAGATACATTAAACTATTTCCTTTGTTATCTACCCAAACTAGCTCCTGGTGTGATCCACTCTGCTGCTCCTTGGATACTCTGGAAGGTGTGTTGGCCAATGAGTGTGCATGATAAACGGTGTTGGGGCCCTGCTTTGGGATTTGCTACATTTGTTTGTCAGGAATATACTTGTGATATCTGTATAAAATCATAATTCACTAATCTCAAGTCAAGTTAGTGTTACATGAGGCATACAGCTATACATGTAATGCACATAATTAACTTAAAATAGTTTTTAAAAGACATAGAGAAGAAAACTCAGGCTTAATCTGCTAAAATTACATCAGAAAGGTTGCTCCTTTTTCCTCTTTCTTCCCACTGCCCATTTAACTTGTTGTTCCCACTGAAACGGTTATCCTATTCAGTCCTTCACACAGTCTTTATCTTAGTGAAGCATAGTAGATTTTTAGAGCAAGTTTCTTGGAGACAATATTAATAAATTCTTTCTTTCACCCCAAAATCCATTCCAGATTTTGTCCTTGTCCTTACTTAGTTAAATTAAATGTTATCTCTCTTCCTTGTGATCTGCAAATCACTGTCTGTTAAGCTAAGGATGATTTCCTGCACAACTCTGCTGAATGAGAGATAAAATTCATCTCATCCTCTAACTTCAGTAATTTTTAGGCATGTTTCCATGTGAAGTGTCTATATGTACTTTACATCTTATAGAAATCAACATGTTTACAAACGTACTGGATACAAATGTTTAAGGGAGTTAAGTGCAGCTAAATAATATCTGGCTCTTGGTTGAAACCAGAGACCACAGCACTTGACTCCTGGTGAAATTTAACCCTCACCCCTAGCCTTTCTCACTCCAGCTCCCCATAACACAGCTGTCAGTCTCAGCTCTCTGTCTCCTCTCAGCCCTGTTACCAAGGCTGTGCCTACACTTCAGATGCCAGAGCCAGCTCGAGATCCACTGCATGGTGTTAATGTGCTGCCGGTTTCCCAGAAAGGAGTTGATCCCATCATACAGCAGACTGCTGCAATTGCTTAGGTAGCTCTTGCCCTCAAACTGCCCACTCTCCTCCTCTGAATCCGAAGGATGCCTAAACTGGGCGTTTATGCGTGGGTGTTTACACTGTAGTGTTTCAGTGCCATGTGCGTAAAACATGAGAATTGCAGTGGTTTG
Source organism: Cuculus canorus (assembly GCF_017976375.1). Lineage (NCBI taxonomy): Eukaryota > Metazoa > Chordata > Aves > Cuculiformes > Cuculidae > Cuculus > Cuculus canorus. Next base: position 64,284,149 of record NC_071402.1, on the reverse strand, counting down.
TAGCTTAACAGGAAAAATGTGAAGATAAATATTGTGTTATTATAATTAGGCTATTTGCTAGGTAGCACTTTTGAGCTTTTTGACATTCTGTTCTGTAAATCCTCTCTCCAGTTCATGTTTGCTCAACTAGTTTCAAGCTTTCTAGATTTTAATTCCCTAAAGACCTTCCTTCCCTGCTCTGGCAAGATGACTGATGAGAAAGAGGCATGAATAATTTCTTTGTATGCAGTGATTCATATGATGATCTGAATGCATTCGAAGCAGATTGAGTTCATAACTGAAGTACCTTTAGACAAAGCATGGCAGCTACGGCAGCAAAACCACTTTTGAACTGCATGTCAATGCAGCTACCTAGAATGCTAGGTAGGTTTCCAGTTGTGTTGAAGTTTCCAGCACTGGGCAGGATGTTTCTGCACAGTCTAAGCTGAATAGCACCTTATTGAGTGTGCCAGGGTGAATTCTGGCATCTGAAGCCATACCCCTGCACATGCTCTGGGTGAGTGAGTATTTGTTGTAGAATCTCAGTGATGCTGGATATTAGATAATTATGGACATCTGCCTCTGTTTTGGCAACGCTGAAGGCTCATCATTTACATCATTTTGGCAATGCTGGTGTTTTATCTTGTGCTGCTGTGTACTTCTGGAGGTTGGAATCCACATGTTTGTCCACAAAGAGAGGCAGGTTTTCTGTGCATCATTTCTGATAGCTCAGCTTTGTTGTAGATGTTTTACCTCATCAGCCGGGCAAGCAGCAGTGCGTGATATGTCAGAGATGGAACCATGTGAGGTATTGGTTGCTCTGCTAATACACACATGCTGAGTGGACAAATGTCTGCCATCCTTAGTCACGCACCGTGGCTGGATCCCTTTGGCAGTGCCCGCTCAGTTCTCTCTCCTTTACCTAAACACAAAACTTGTAGAAATGTTTTATCTTTGATATCTTCATCCATATGCCAAATATGAATAAAATTTTTGAAAGAGAGGAGGAAAGAGAAATTTATGAATGGAGAGACAGTGTGATCATCTAAACATAATTTCCTTAGAAATCCAAAATAATTACCCATCTCCAGAATCCTGGAAAATATGAAAAACACTCTGTTTCAAAAACAAGAAAAATTCTTCTGTTACAAGAGGGCATACAATTATAAAGGGTAAAATATGTCCTAGGCTTGTTATTTCAGTTCAGAGCTGTAGGGCTATGAATCTAAAGCTGGAATATCTATGGACAGTGAGGCTGATTTTTCTAAATGGAAGCCTAAATGTAGTGATCTCAAACTCAATTTCCTTCATCCTGTACTGTTTTCTGAGGTAGAGTTTAATGTTTTCCCTGGAGAGGAAAATTAAATACTTCCTTGAAGTGTATTTATAAAACTAAAGAAGTCTACGTGCTTGTGACATCAAATCACAAATGTAGTGCTATATTGCCCTGTGGGCATGGAAATTTCAAGCTCTTTAGTACACTATTATAATCACTTTAAAATGCATTTCTTGCAAACAGTGTAATTTCTGGAGACATTTTAGCTGTACATTGGCTTACAAATTGTTATCACAGTTATGGAAAGAAAAGTAGAAAATATTTCTATTTCCAAACACCAAAACCAGACTGACAGGCCTGCGCTCTCTCTGAGGGATCAGTGGTAACTTCTGTTTTCCTTTGACTGTACAACTGCTTTCCAACCCTTATGCAAAAGTATTATTCTTTGCTAGGAAAAACCCACATATTTTTATTATAATCCTTCGAAGATTTATCTCAGTATGTTTTCAAGAAACAATTTTAAATGTTTTCACTAAAGCAGGATAAATCGAAAAGGCAGATTTGACCTGGAAAATCAGCAATGAATTTTAGTCAGATACCCCAGTGTATCCATCTATTCTTCTGATCACATTCAGGTTATAAGGGCATTGTCAGCACACTTAGTTGGTATGTTCCATGTATTGCAAAAAAACTGGTTTGTAACAAATGGAGGCAACTTGTGGCAACATAACATTTAGCTAACTGAAGCCATTTCTGGTCATTTAGGTTAGAAGGTAGTGAGTGGATTCTCCAGTTCATATCTTCGCATCTTGAAAGGTTTGATTTTATTAAGATGAAGTGACTCCCCACAGGCTGTTGTCTTGAATATCCTCAGTGAGGTTAATTTCATAGCTTTTCCTGGCACATTGTTTCTGCATTTGCAGCTGGCTTTACTCTGTCTTCACTTAGTTATGAAAATTTCCCTAATTTTTAATGGGCATTTTTTTTTTCATGCTAATGCTTTATTTTATTCCTCCCTCATCTTTGCAATTGGTTAATGAGTCTGATTTATCTCATATTTAATATACACTCATATGCCTGTGAATAATCCTGATTCTCCTAGTTCTTTTTTTTCCATGAAAGCTTCTCCATAGTTGAAGATGTTGTCTCTTAAATTATTTCAAATTCCATAGTATTTAAAAAAATTGCCCCTACTTTTTAAAAAAAGCAGCATGTGAGACTGGACCTATCTGCAGTGACATAGTTGTATTTTAACACGATGTTTTTATTAATACTACTGATTATATAGTTTGAATTTTCTCTGACAGTCACAAAAACTTGGGTACATTGCATTAACATTTTTAATCTACCACTGATATGACTGTCTGTTGTCTTTATCATGGTGATTTTGATTAAGTCTCGATCAATTTGAATAAATTTTCTCCATCTGATCCAAGAGGTATTTATCTCTTTAAAACCCCAGACTGCTATACAAAAAAAATACCAGTGAGTTTTAACTTTCTGGTTCGGCCTATGAAAAAACAGACTTCAAATGCAAAGTTTTTTTATGCTTATCTCAGGAAATATAATACATTTTGAATGCCTCAGTCCTTGAAAAGTGTTAGAAAGTGCAGGCTATGAATTCCAGGCTCTGCTGACATAAGGAGAGCTAACTACACTGCTAGAAACATAAACAAAGGTAGGGGAAGCTGTTGGGATAGTGGGAAGGAGCTAGTAGCTGTTAAGAAGAAGAAAAACACACTCAAGACAGAAAAACAGATCTAAACTGGAACTGGCAGCTAAAGAAGTAATTTTGTTGGAGCCGTGACTGAAGACTGAAACATTATAGACTCCTAAGAACCTTTGACAGTATCATGTGATTTCATGTAACCTGCATAAGATAACTGGATATCAGTTCGGACCAAATAACAACAGTTTTTAGCCTGAGTAACTTACTCATGCTAACAAAGATCTAAACAGGCTTTCCATCCAATTGTTATGGAGTTTTTCTGTCGCCTAAAGTGGATTTTCATTTTATCACCGGTGGCAGGAGCCTACGCAGCTCATGACCAGGACGGAATAAAACAACCTAATCCAGGTACGAAATGCTATTCTTTGAAAATAATGTTTCCTCCTTGTCCATAGTTTTTTTCCAATCTGATTTATAGCACATGACCTTAGTTAGCATGAAATGAATCACTCAGTAAATCTAATTTGGGCTTCTGCTGAACTAAAACCATTCACTTCAAGGACTGTACATATCACGTCGGTGAAAAAGGTCTCATTACTTGTTTTAATATTCTGAGTCGGGACTAGTGTTTTAGTCGATCCCAAGATCTGTTCTGGTTCCTAAGAGCCAGACTCTTAAATGTTTGTGTTCAGTTTGTTATCCTCATAGGATACTTCAGTGAGACTGGACTGAATTATAACCACCCATGAGAAAGGCTGCTACAGGATTTCCTTGTGGAAATCATAGTTTCTTGCAAACCTCTCCACAAAGACAGTGTCTTTTCTATTCTTGCACCAGTTCTGCTATTATAAAACCACCAGGTGATTTTCTGTGGCTTACTGGTCCCTTGCAAAATGTGGAAACGCCATACATTTGCTTCAGTTTCACACATGTCTACCCCTTACTTACTGCTTTCTAAAACAAGCAATTTATTTTGTGTTATGAAAGTGCTCCCTCACAGACTGTATATTCAAGTTGATGATCTTCTGTGATAAGATACTGTACAAATTTACAGTGTCATACACTAACCACAGCAGCATGCAGGAGCTCACATGATGGTCATTTAATATCCATGACTCACAGTCCACAGGACTAGGATCCCAGCCAGCTGGGATTTGTTCTAAGTGGCATGAAATGACAAACAGTGCATGAGATACAGCTCAGATACCAAACATGGTGGCCAAGCACTTAAAAAAACCATGGCTCCGTGCCCTCTCCAGTAAAAAAAAAAAACTCGCAATAGATTCATCCAACAACTAAGGAATATATTTTATTCAAAAACTTAAGAAAAATAAAGTGCTGAAATACGGAACATAGGATTTTGGCCTTTCTAGGTAGTTTCTGCACCCTCCCTGGTCTCTCCTTCTTTTCTTTTCTTACCTATGCTTTGTTTAATTTTTCATTTTGAGTTTTATTGTGGAAACAGAAAACTGTTCTAACTCTGCTTGTTCATTCTTCCTGATTTTTTTCTTCGAAAATGCAACTTATTTTCTGTGGCTTGGTAGTCAGCTGGGATGTTATACAGTTGTGGAGTACAAGAGGGATTAGATGTTACTCTGTGATTCACCCTGTCCCTGAGGAGAGCTATATAAAGATCATCCTCTTCTCCTCGGCCCCAGGGAAGCTAGGGGGCAGATTATGAGCTAGCGGAAAAGACTAAGGCTTAAAGAGAAAACCTCACCATCTGGAAAGAGGTTCCAGGAGCACAAATGCCCCTGTCTGTGTGTGCATTGCACAGAACTGGGAAAAAGAGTACTCCACTGTTTGGCTACTCTTAGTGTAGCCATGGAAGGTCATTATAAGGAAAACCAAAATCACTGAAAGTTCTCTTCCCCACATTGTGACTGCTCCTTTCACAGAAATTGTTCAAGGTTTCCTTTCCCAAGGAGAAGAAGGTGACGTGCAAAGGCAGGACTCTGCTGTTTACAGATTACTTTTCTCTATATCCTGGGAATCCTGAAATATAATTGCCTTGTAAGGGCAGGTTATTTTCAGCCACTCCTTTCATTTATATTCCTATTAAACCCATGGCTTAAGTGGGGCTTCTGTGCTGGAGAGATTTTGCACTGGCTGCCTGCCCAGTGATGGATTGCAGCAAAAGTAGACCATGACAGAAATAGGTGGTAATGTGTGTAGACCTCTATGTCTTGAAATGAGAACATCGCTGCTAGAGGTCAAGGTTTATGATTGCCAGTATTTCCCTCATTTACTAAAGTCAGTTAACTCTCTTTGCCAGTGCTGGCTGGTTTTGTAACGGTCTCACAACAGGGGGGATTTTCTCATTTCATTCCTTACAGAAATGGCAGAACTGGAGATACTTTTGCCTTCATGAAGAAGTCCAAACTCTGTGTGTCCACACTACAGTTTCCTCTAGATTACTTCTTTGCAAGTAATAAGTGTTTTAGTTTAATTTCTATAAAATATTTAATTTGATTTTTATGTGTTTTATCTGAAGTGTTAATACTTTAAGACTATTATTTTGTTCTCCGGAAACTCCTGTCTTGCTTTTCTCTGAATTCTAGAAAACAAAATCAAGACAGTTGTTTGTTTTCTTTTTAAACCAATATGTAACAGTTTTAGACTACCTTTCAAAATACTTGAAATTATGGAGTTGTAACTAAAAGTCTCATAACCACTCCTTATTTTGCTTTTCTGTGATTTTTAAGGAAGAATCAAGATGTGATTTCGAAAATTTGATGAAAGAAGGAATGTGAAAGCTGACAGCAGTGACAACACCTGCCTCAGCTTTCTGTCTCTTGAGTGGACCATTTAGTTGTATTTATCCTTCTACTTTTGCATCATTATTTTGTCCCACATCATGTCCTATGAAGCAGGGGTTTGCTGCTCCACAGTTTTTGTTGACTGTAGAGTCAATGTTAGATGTAGCTTATTTAAGACAAAGGCTTTCCAAAATAGCAATTTTACCTTCTTGCAATAGGAGCAGTGATTTATAATTTTTTTTTAATTGTGAGTTTTGCTGTAGCAGTATCTGGTATTACCACTGGCTTTACTAAGGCTTCACTGGCTTAACTTTTGTTTTCAATGTTCATTAAGATCATGTGTTTTGTTTTTAAAATACATGTTACTATTTGCATTACTGAAAGCAAACTCAAAGTGTCCTGCTGTGCTCCTTTTGGCTGGGATAGAGGTAATTTTCTTCATAGTAGCTACTATAGGGCTGTGTTTTGGATTTGTGTTGGAAAAAGTGTTCGATAATACAGAGTTATTGCTGAGCAATGCTTACACAGTCAGGGCCCTTTCTGTTCCTCACATCACTCCACCAGTGAGGAGGCTACGGATGCACAAGAAGCTGGGAGGAGATATGGCCTGGAACAGCTGACCTCAACCGACCAAAAAGATTTTCCATACCACATGACAGCATGCTCAGCAGATAAATCTGGGGGAAGAAGAGGGAAGGAGGTGATGTTTGGAGTTATGATATTTGCCTTTCCAAGTAACTGACGGAACCCTGCTTTCCTAGAAATGGCTGAACACCTGCCTGCTGATGGGGAGTAGTGAACAAATTCCTTGCTTTGCTTTGCTTGTGTGTGCAGCTTTTGCTTTATTTGTTAAACTGCCTTTATCCCAACCTGCGAATTCTTTCACTTTCATTCTTCTGATTCTCTTCCCCATCCCACTAGAGAGGAGTGAGAGAGCAGCAGCATGATGTTTGGCTGCCTGCCAGGCTCAACCATGACACCTGTACAAGAAGGTAATGAGATTTGTGATGATTCTCGGTTCTTTGAGGAATTATTTTAGCCTTAGATGACACTATGAGAACACTCAGTCATTGCACAAGTAAGCTTTCCTTAGTTATAAGAGATAACATAGGGCAAGACTGAAATCAGTCATAGCTGTTGTAATGACTTCACTGAGTAAAGTATTTTACCATAGGATCACAAAACAGAGAATGAACAGAAATGAACAAAGTACTGTACTGTCTCCCTCGGGCTATGAAAGGAGATCACCTTTGGTATGATTGCTGGATCTCAAAACACTACTTCTTCTGAAATGAGAGATGCAGCATGCATGACGATGCATCAACACCATGCGACCCGCTGGATTTTTTGAGTTGATTTGCATTTTCTTGGTAATAACATGCAAAGAAGAGAGACATGAATCTGTAAACATTTGTTCTCTATTAGTAGATGACATTGCTGAGATGTGTTTAAAAGTTTGGGTGACTGGCCTCAATTCCTTTACTCTCTGACACCCTAAGCTATATTTATTACAGATTACTGAACACTGAATCAGTAGATATCTAGCAAAACATTTCAATCACCTTTTGACAATAGCTGTTCCTTTTTAGCCACTTTCATTGAGTATTGAACACTCAGAACACATCCTGGGTCAGCCAATGCTGTGGATCCTACTGATGCTTTCTGGTACAGATATGGAATCATTGAATCATTACAGCTGGAAAAGAGCTCTAAGATCATCAAGTCCAACTATCAACACAACAGCAACATGCCTATTAAACCACGTCCCAACCCATCACACCCTCCAGGGATGTTGACTCCACCACTTCCCTGGGCAGCCTGCTACAATACTTCACTACTCTTTCAGTAAAGAAATTTTTCCTAACATCCAATCTGAACTTCCCCTGGTGCAATTTAGGCCATTTAATCTCATCTTATTACTTGTTATTTGGGAGGAATTTATAGGAATAAATGAATGGGATTATAATTTTAAATTAAAAAAATGAGTTACAAAGAACCTAACAGACTAATATATTTTGCACAAGTATTATCTAATCTTAACTCCTGCATTGTCAAATAACTGGGGGGCAGGAGAGAGGGGAAGAAAAAAGAGGAGCGGGGACTTCCTGGGGTTTGGAACAATTAATTTTTCTCTATCTTGCTTTGTGGTTTATGTTTCTAAAAGGGAACACATTGGCATTGGCACTGACACTGTGTTGTTTGGAAAAAAAATTGTTATTTTGGGCCCGGCATCCTGCTACCTTCCAAAGGTCTCTGTTAAAAAGAGTTGAATCAAAGTACTTTGTTTGCCTAATTCACAACATTACCTCTCTCTCTGTGCATTAACTATTAGCCCACTGTTACTTCTTTCTACTGCCCTGCACAATTTCTTCTATCTTATGACTTGCTGTAAGAGGAATATATGCTATTGTGTAGGTCCAGGTGATGTATATTTCAATTTGCTTAAATTAACAGTTTAGATGTGCTGTCTTTTATCACCACCGTCTTTCTAGTATGATTCTCGGACAGGAAGTCATGATTAGAAGATCATTTCTACGTATATTTTTGTAGTACTGGTGAAGGCAGGATCAGAAGATGTTCTCAGTAGGCATTTTGGAGAGTACCTACAAAATCACAGTCGAGTCGGAGGATCTGTTCCATGTAGCAAAACGTCCAAAGAATCTAAATGGCCCTTAAATGGAAAGTATTATATAGGAATTCAACTTCTCATGTACTGATGACTGACTTATTTTGTGGATCTACTCAATGGTAACTGGCAGATCTACTGACTGATGACTGACAATCTTATGGATCAATTGTCTGCAGGAATGAAATTATGGAATGTATTGTCTCACTCCACTTGGATGTTGAAGGTCTTCAAGACTCATTCAAGGGAAAAGGAAGGAAAAGTCTGGGAGCCTGGAAGCCATGAAACATTGCAGTTTTGCAAATCAAACTTCTATAAAGGATCAGAATGATTTTCAAAACTGGATTTGCCAGGCAAGGAAAAGAATGAGGAGATACCTAGAAACAAAGACCTGGTCTGAGGCTGGATGTGAGCTCATCTCACACTAAAATTCTAACAGTAGGGAAAACTGTATGCCCACATGTAAAGAGAAAGCTGGTGACAGCACTGTCAGTGATGGTACTACATTTACTGACTGTTTGGGAGGCAGAGGATGGCACAGGGATAATGCAAACAGATTCAGCAGAAAAATTCCAAGAGAAGATAAAGTGATTAGTAGAAAACTCTGCTGTTTTCCCTCTGTTATCCATAATGATTGATGAATCTCTTTGCAGCTCTGTCTCGATTTTTTCAGTGAAATAATCCAGCTAGCTTTCTTATAGTGGCAGAAGTAATTAAAAAGGGTGATCAACTTTGGAGGAGCATAAAACACATATCAAAACTCTATCTCTTTAATGATATCCACTACATACTTAACTGGTGGGGATTCTGCTAATCTAACACCTATTAATTTTCTTTCTAATTAGGGTGACAGTTCACAAAAGCCCTTTTTATATTTTATAGATATATGGTTGAGGGGCCTGATCCTCAGTAAGAGAAAGAATCTGGAGCTATGAAAAAAGATTTAAGAGAATGGAGTAGAAAACATGGCATGCAACACAGGAAGATCAATTGCTTGTTTTAACTTTTCTCAAAATCATCATGGAAAATGCATGGAGCTTACACTACCTGAATGGCAGGGGATTTTATCGGGATAAAGTTCAATGTAGCCTTAAATATATTGACTTTCACTATAGTTTGAAAACTCAGAAAGTCAGGGCCACTATGTTGTTAGCAGGATGAAATTATGAATATCTGGTACCATCCTCCCTCCCTAGTGTCCCTCCAGCACTGAAGTCAGGCAAAGAGAACACTTCAGTGCTAGGAAAATACCACTTTTGAAAAGGAACTGTATATGTATACGTATTACCTCCTCTGACGGTGAATGTTCTACTTCAAAACATAGACTGAAATTTCTGGATTAAAAAGGTTTTGATCAGTTAAACTTCTGCTGAGTCTGAGTATTTTACGAGTATTTTTCATTACTTTACAGCACAGGTGTCCTGTAGAATTCCTGCCTGGGTTGCTGGATTCCTGGCGAGGCAGGTATTTCATAGCTCAGTTTCAGGGGAGATCCAAGAAGCAAACTGCCAAACTCTGAGTTCCCAAGTATGTGTGGAGTATGAGCTTTCCTGAAAACAGTGAGTTAAAAAGACCCAAGATTTAGATTTTAGAAGTCCTGGAGTCAGTCTAGGGTCTGTAGCTGGAGTGCTTTCTGTATGATGAATTTATTACAAAACTGTGATTCACAGAGGCTGCCCAGAGCCAATAGAAAGTGGCTTGCAAACATAGATTTTGTGTTGGAACAAGACTAGTACATATTCAGTGATGACTATACGAAGATTATTCTGAAAACCAGGTCATCCCAGAATGCACTGATATGGCCTAACATGCCTTACAAAATTTTCTTGCCAACAGAAAATCCTCTATTTTTAGCTCCACTTTGTGTAGCTGGTCAGAATCTTTGTCTGCAATGTAACTTTCAGTTAGGTTGAAGAGTGATGTGAACAACTAGAGTTTCAGGAATCATGGCTGTACTGTGGAAAGCATTCCATCTTGAACATCCCCAGATTGTGTTGAAGGAGAATGGATAACTTTATTGTCAAGAAATAATAATTTCCCACAATTTTCAGAGACTTAATGAAGATACATTTGGAAAAAAAAACTATCAAGGTTTTCAGTCTTCATCCTCTTGTTTGGAGAGGTAGCTCTTTACTACACAGTATCTACAACTTGATCCATCTGAAATTAATATAAGGGGATTTTACCATTGTTCTGCTCCTTAAAATGTCATGCAGGGCTGGTTTGCAAAGCACAAGGAACAAACTTCAGGGACTCGCTTGAAGAACTTGCACCTGAAGAAAATTTGCAAGCATTATCACACTGGTGTTGCTCTCTGCAAGGAACTGGATATGAGGTTACAAGGAGAGGATACTTCGTAGGTTTTGAATTCTTAAGGAGCTTATAGCCTTCTATAGTGCTTGCAGTGGTGTAGGGCACCAGTCGGGAGGAAATGAGTTTGTGTGTTTGCTTTCTGAACTTCTCGTTATTCCTAATAATAATAATCCCATCTATCACTGCAATTCTGTTCACTTCTGACTGTTCATGTCTGATGCTATATTTTAAAGCTTCAGTTTTTAACTTGGTAACTTCTTTTTCTCAAATATGCATGTCCTTCTGCACTGACAGAGCTTGCAAGAAACTAAATAAAATCATATGTAAACACCTGGAGGTGTCATAATACGGATGAATGGAAGTCTCAGCTGGAGTGTTCCATGCAATTTTGGGCACCATACTTCAGAAAATAAGTAGTCCAAATTGATGTACTCTACAGAGATTAAAAAGAATAACTTGAAACTGTTATGAGCAAGGAAAACTAAAGTAGAATTAGTTTAGTTTAGCCTGAAAGACAATTCCAAAGGAAGGCAGGAAAAATATTCCTTAGGCATGCAAGTGGTTGCTGGGAAGGAATCATTCACAATGCATAAGACAGTAGATAGCTGCTGTAATGGAAATTCATGGCCAAATCAAGCAAAAAAATGTTAAAGGCTACTCTAGTACTGAATTATATTGCCTGGGAAAGCTGTTGAATTGACGTTACTAACGGATATATTTGCAATTGTTTTAAGCAAGTGTTTCTTGGGTATGGTTATATGTAGATCAAAAGATGGAACTCGCTCAATTTTTGAGAACACTTCCAGCCATATTTTCTATAATATGCTTCAGAACAAGTAGGGAAGGAGAGAACTATTACAGTTTGGAGGTGAAGCATGAAGAAATACCAGAATGCTATGATCTTTCACAATTCTTTTATTGGCAAATACTACATATAAAAAGTAAGGAATAAATAACTCCCTTAATACATAAAGATTTCAAAATATGTCTGGCCACTATTCTGTTTTGTCAAATGTGATGAAGTAATACTCCTGCTATTTTCTCTGTCCTTGCTCTGTTATTGAAAGGACACAAGAATAAATATACAATTTTTACCCTATAGTGGTTTTAGGTGCTAAAGCTCAGATATTGTCATCAGCCCTGCAATGGACTCTATCTTTCTCTGATCTTGTGCAAGACTGAAGACCTTTGTAATACTCCATTCTATAAATGTCATTACTTTTTTGCCTCATAGACAAGGCATAAGTTATTCAATGTCCAGAGAAAGTTTAATCTATCAATTTGAAGGAGGTATGAGATATTACTCTCTTATTTATAATTATTTCTATATGTTCTCTTTAAAGAACCCACTTTTCTGTTTCATTTATAGAGCTTTTACAGCCTGCCTGTGAAAATGAATTAGAGTGATGTTCATGTAATTGATATTTTTCCCTTTTAGCTTGCTTTCCTAATGAATGATACTTGTGCAATCCTGCTTTCTTTCTTTCTTTCTTTCTCTTTCTTTGCATCTGTATATCTTTTGTATTTGCTGACCAGTTTCAGTGAGATCTGATAGAGGGCCAGAGATCTTGAAAATACTCTCTTCCTAGATGGTTCAAGAAAACATGCACAGAGTAGAAAACGGTGATATTAGTCCTCATGGGGAAAAAATAGCTACCTATTTTATCTCTCAGAGATACTCTCGGAAAAGAGTAATGAATAACCAGCCACAGAAAATACTTCATTCAGTCTATAACTGCAGACAATGTGGGATCTACTTCACAGCAAAGTTATTGTTCCTGTGTAAACTCTCGTTCTTTCATCATTAATAATGGGGTTGAAAGGTTTAAAAGTCAGTTATCACAAGCCCAAAAGTCATTCAAAATTAGACTGCATTTGCTCATGTGCTCATCTACCTATTTGTTTTCTTGTAGACAAACTCAATTTTAAAAGGTCATGATCGGAATCATAAGAGTGAATTTGAAAACAACAAAAGCTGAGAAATCCGAAGGTGAAGCTCTGTGCTCTTGCATATAAACTATGCATTATGAAAACACTCTACTAAGATAGCACTTTATGCTAAATTTTACAATGATTGTTTTAAAATCTATTGCAATCCAAAGCTTTTACTATTCCCCCAAATCCCCCCTTAAGAATTTGTTTGCTGCTGGCTTTTGTGGGTGTGAGAAAAACAAATGTTACATTGGCTGGCTGCCTCTTCTCTTGGGCATGGTCACTGCAGATTGGCTCTAGCCATTATTTGTTTGGTTTTCAGATGTTCTGGGGCAAAACGATGGGACAAGAAATGTCTGAGCCTGTCTGACACTCCTGGAGTACTAGCCCTGTTGGAAGAGCTGGGGCTTGTTATTTTGGTGGGTATTCCTTGGCTCAGGCCAAAGTTTCTTGGCACTAACTCACCTCTCCTATGAAAGTGCAGTTCCTATGAAAAGTGCGTCAGAGTCCTGAGTGCACTAATGGTCCTTAGGTGCTCTGACCCACCTCACCTGGGGCCTCCACCCACACCTTCTGCTCAGGGGCTGCATTGCAGCCCAGTCCGTGCCCAAGTTATGGTGTGACTGTTCCTGCCTCAAGCTCTCTGTTGACCTGGCTGGATCCTTACCTGTGGATTCTGCTCCTAGCTTGACATTGGACCTGCCTCATCGCTGTGGACTTGCCTGGTGATAATGAGAGTATGTATGACTCTGACTACCCCTGTCAGGCCTGTCCTGACCTCAACTCAGTGATTTGCATGTCAGGCTTGACCTTGAACCTATCTTTACCATCACAAACTGCTCAGCACTACAGGAGGCTTCATGTATCAGAGGTGCAAGGCTGCAGCTTGTCTTAGAAGCACAGAGGTACTTCCACTACCTGACCTGCCCTCTGTCCTTTATGTGAGGAAAATGAGCCGGGTAGAGCAAAACATTGGAATTTTGATCAGCCTGTATACATGAATTTGCTCTTATCCCTTATTCTGGCACATCCGAAAATTCCTGACTAAAGGCACGTATTACATGCACATATTGGTATTTACACATGTGGTGTGGGCACGCTGCTGGGAGAGGTGCCACTAAGGCATGTTTTGCCCTTGCTAACCCTTTCCCTAAGGAATGGAAATATCCTTCTGACAGGAGACAGCAGACTTAGATTCCTTGTATTTCAATTACAGGTGGAGGAAAGGAGAGAGGAAAGGAGAGCTGGATATTGTTTCTGTCTGCTTCCCTGTGCACAGTACATATTTCTGCATGGATTTCCAGCAGCAGTCATCGATGATCGCATCAGTCATAATGTCCCCTGATGCTTGCAGTTCTTCTTAAGGAGGCCAGGGGCTGAAGCACTGCATGGAAATGGGCCTGAAAGCAGGAGGGGATAGCGGTGATAAGTGAGCAGAGAGCAGCAGAGCTGTGCTCTATATGGAGAGCACCCAGCCCAGCTTTTTTTCTCTGAAAGCATACAACAGCAGTGCCTGTGGAGGAATAGAAGAGCTAGCCATTTCTGGAATAGCTTCTCCCTTGCTACATCCTTCCTCCACATCTCTAGCAGCCTGTAGTTTAGAGACTTCCTGGTCCAGAATCCCAGCCATTCTATCTGAAGACTCCCAATGGTCATGACCTTCATGCATAGGTTCCTTGTCTTTCAGAGAAGTTTGTTAGGCCTGCCAAGTAGTGAGTGACACTAAGATGTATCTTTTCCATGTGCATTGTGCAAATCTAGCCTCTATTTTTCCCTTTTGTGCAAGGACTTCCCTTCTAGAGATCTGCCTAGGCCTGCCAGGGTATGTTCAGGAAAACATAGTTTTAACACGTCCAGTAAACTCCCTCTCACCATCTGAAGCTCCTGCAGTTTGTGAGTTTTTGTTGGTAGAGTTTGAGTTGTCTGGTTTGCTGTGCTTTGTGTTCCTTCATGGGATGTTAATGTAGAACTTTTTCAACTGATATATGTTGTCCAGTTGAGGGTGATTTCTTTTGCTGGATGGAAAAGAAACAACACATTAATTTGTGTCCTTCTTTATTTGTTCCTGGAATAATTAACCCTTCGCGGCTGATGCAGGGTAACTCAATTGCACTTCTGAATTGTCTTGTACATCTTTATGCAGTAGGTAGAAGCCCAGCTTTCTTGTTTTACTTTGCCATGAACTTCCTAATCTAGGAACTCTAATTCCTGTAGTTTCTCCATCTAAGAACCACTGAAAATTGTCTGACTAGCCATGCTTCTGTGAACAAAAACAGATCCAGACCAATTACTCTTCTTTTGAGCTAGCTGGAGCTAACTCACATATTGAAAGGTACTACATATATGACTATATGAATGAATTTGTGTTTATTATTTTTATTGTTTTAGTTATTATTTTTACATAATGTATTATTTCTGAAGATTTTCAACAACAATGACCATTATCTAGACCTTGCATTCTCCATCTCTTTCAGTAAGATCCTACCAGACAACAGTGGAGAAAGTAAGAATTTTCTGAGGTTCGTTCCCACTGCACAGATAGGTAAGAGTTTCGGTTAGGCTATTTCTATAAGAGCTGCAAGGGTAAAGTCATGGGAATTGCATGAAAATTAAGCCCTTTGTGAATGCAGATAAGCAGAACAGTGGTTCTCTGGAATTCATGTGTTGTTTTAGAATGACACAATAAGTGTGCAACTAAACAACTTTTAAGTGTCATCCTTCCTGGCATCCACAGAGGTGGAGGAGGTTTACTGTTTAACAGCTATTGGTGACCTTTGGTTACCAATTTGGAGTCAATGGTGTACTAATATCCTTGTTTACTTGGAAACCAACATGCTAGAGGCAAAACAAAAATTGTTTGGTCCCCTGAGCTGGCTTATAGTGGCTTAATAAAGTGTTCTTTCATTGGAACATATTATGTTCTGGTCCCCAAAGTATCAGGGACTTTGCTTAGATGTGATCTACTCTCTCATTTTTCTCCTGATAATTTCTAAGCTAACTGTTTAATTGGTGTATAATCTGGTTGTAGGTCTATCTGGCAAAACCAGAATTAATGAAGATCTCAGGTGTGTTTCAGATAAATTCTGCCTCAGGCCTCAACATCATTTTAAAACCTTGAAAGTAATTTATTTTTTTAAATGACAAAAAATACAAGGAAAACAGTTAAGAATTTTTTTTTTTTTAATTTTTGATAATGTCAAAGAATGCTTTTAATTTTTTTTCCTTTATATAGCAGTTTACCTCATCCTACTTGAACTGGGGATATTTCCTGTCAATTGAAAGATATTTGGGGGTTGAATTAAATCGGCACTTAGAATTCCACCTTAAATTCTCCAAAATGGCACTTGCTTAAGGTTCTGAAGATGGGAATATGATCTGCTAAAAATCAGACAAGTGAGCAGAAACAAACTATGACTTCTGCCCCAGGGGTAATAGAGATGGAGATGAATCCTGACAAGCACACACATGACAAGACCTAGGCAGAGCAAGAACGGGTGACTCACAAATTGTAGTGGCACGTTCTCTCCAAGGGCCTCAATGTGCAGTAATGCCTGAAAGATCTCAACCAGGATCACATGATGCATACAGTGGTTGGCTGACTGTTGAGCCATATAATAAAACCCCAACAAATTAAGTATAAAACACCCTCTGGTGAGCTATAGCCCTAATTTGAAAGAAAATTAACAGGTATTAGATTAGCAGAATCCTCACCAGTTAAGCATGTAGGGGATATCATTAAAGAGACAGACTTTTGATGCATGTTTTATGTTCCTCTGAAGTTGATCCCCCATTTTAATTACTTCTGCAACTATGAGAAAGCTAGCTGGATTCTTTCACTGAAAAGATGAGGACAGAGCTGCAAAGAGGTTCATCAGTCATTATGGGTAACATAGGGAGAACAGGGGAGTTTGGTGTTCTGTTGAATCTGTTTGCATCCTCCCTGTGCCACCCCCCCTCCTCCCAAACAGTCAGTAAACGTAGTGCCGCCACTGACAGCACTGTCGCAAGCATTCTGCTTACACATGGGCACACAGTTTTCCTTACAGTTAGAGTTTTATTGTGATATGGGCTCACATCCAGCCTCAGCCCAGGTCTTTGGAGCTGGGTATTTCTTTGTTCTTTTCCCTCTCTGGCAAATCAGTTACAAAAAAAAAAAAATCATTCTGATCCATTACAGAAGTTTGATTTACAAAACTGTAATGTTTTATGTCTTCCAAGCTCCCATGGTGCTTTCATCTGCCTTCCCTTCCTTTTCAGCTGTTCTTGTTTATCCACTCTGGGCCTTCTTTTCTCTGCCCAATCCCTTGTTACTCCTTTTCTTTTTGCTCCCTCTGTATCTCTTTTCCCTTCCTCTTCTTATACCCTTTCTGGTTTGTCTCAGTTAAAGCATACAGTCCAGAATTCAGGTCTTTATTGCTTCTTCCTCATCTTGACAGATTAAAGCACTATCCCTTTATGCCATCTGAATAAGGGTAATACCGGACACACAGATGATGTGTGCAAATCCCCGCGCAAGTTCAGATGTGGCCAATACTCAGAGCAGAACAAAGAGCAGTGGCAGCGGGGACAGTCAGAATTTGTCACATTTTTTAGTTCATCAGTGACCTCCTTTCAGCCCATCACCCAGATATTCTGAGCCAATAAAAGATACACAACCACTGCATACCCAAAGACAACCAGAGGTGGTCTGTGGCAAACCATCTCTCATGCTATCTGCCAGACCTGTAAACATATTGTTGGCTTTTGTTCCTGCCAGCTCAATTAGGCAAAATACATGCCACCAAATTCCACAGCTAAAAGTAGCAGGATTCTTGTCTTCCACCCGCTTACTGCAAGTCGGCTGTGCAATACAGACCACCTGTCCCAGGTGTAGCGGCTTCCTGTACTTACAGTGCAAAAATATTCTGTACGCATGTAGTGGATGTCTGATCATGATTAAGATGAAATTATGGCCAGGTCTTTGACTTTCAAAGTCTTGCTCATGTTCCTGCCCAGAACAGCAAATTTGTGGTGAAAGATGAACCATGTTTGATCAAAAAGCATCTGAGGAGAGGCTTTCTGCCAGAGCAGTCCTATTGGAGGGACAGATTGTCTAGAGAGTGGTGTTCAGAAAGGAGGCAGTTTTTAGAGTGCGTATATAAATGTCCTTTGAGAAAATCAGATATGGATTTCATTTAACTATCTGAACACCCAGAAACAGTACTTGGCTCTTAGGTCCTCAAATAGTGCTATTCATAGAAAATGTTTTCGTAAGTGTTGTTTCAGGATGCAGTTTTGCAACTCAGCCTGGGTAGTCCCATTCTTCTAACACAAAGTGCTCCCATTCAGGGTCTAAAGACATTCTTTACTTTCTCCTAGGTGTGATCTGTTCTGATGGCACTTGTCTATTTCCTTCATGCTAGATGTGACTACATTTTATGAAAGATGGAGAGGATTCCAGCTGAAAAGATGGATAGATTTTGGTAAATCTGTTGTCCTTTTAAAGCCATGCCCCTACAAGGCAGGCATGGTGTGAGGATGGCAGTATTCTGGCAGACTCTATAGGCAGTTATTGAAGTAAATTTTTGGCAAGGATTTAGCTTGCTGGTTTGTTACCGTTCATTTTTTATAGTGGTTGTGGTTTACTTCAGCATGAAAGTAAACTATAACCTGGTGTTGTTGGTTGACAGCCGACTGAATGTGAGCCAGCAATGTGCCCAGGTGGCCAAGAAGGCCAATGACATCTTGGCTTGTACCAGAAACGGTGTGACCAGCAGGTCCAGGGAGGTGATTCTCTCTCTGTACTCGGCACTGGTGAGACTGCATCTTGAGTACTGTGTTCCGTTCTGGGCCCCTCACCACAAGAAGATGTTGAGGCTCTGGAGTGTGTCCAGAGAAGATCAACGAAGCTGGTGAGGGGGCTGGAGAACAAGTCTTATGAGGAGCTGCTGAGAGAGCTGGGGTTGTTTAGCCTGGAGAAGAGGAAGCTGAGAGGAGACATTATTGCTCTCTACAACTACCTGAAAGGAGGTTGTGGAGAGGAGGGAGCTGGCCTCTTCTCCCAAGTGACTGAGGACAGGACAAGGGGGAATAGCCTCAAGCTCCACCAGGGGAGGTTCAGGCTGGACATCAGGAAAAAATTTTCATGGAAAGGATCATTGGGCCTGGAATAGGCTGCCCAGGGAGGTGGTTGAGTCACCTTCCAGGGAGGTGTTTAAGGGATGGGTGGATGCGGTGCTGAGGGGCAAGGTTTAGGGAGTGTTAGGAATGGTTGGACTCGATGATCCGGTGGGTCCCTTCCAACCTAGTGACTCTATGATTCTCTGAAAGAGGTGACTGATTTTTAAAAATCTTAGGTTGTTACCACTTGAATACTAACAGTAGAGACACCAAAGGGTGGCAAATGCATTACTGCAGTTTAATGAGTTACTGTTTGGCATTGCAAATCAGTTGAGGAGTGTTAGTTAAGTTGAGATAATCTGGTTGATTGTAATCTTCTTTTCAGAAGATTACAAAACTAGCTTGTCATTGATATCTTTGAGCATATGTGGATGTGAACCAATCATCCTGAAGTATGAAGTGGGAGCTGCATACCTCTAAAATACCTTCTTCTTCCCTAGCCCAATGTAACTTTTTTTTTCTTCAAACTTGTGTAATGATGACTGCACTTTTGGGTTTGCTGCCCTATAAGTTAACCATGTCTCAGCCAGGAAACACATTAGACAAATCTTTGTTCTGCATATGATCCATATATGCTTATATGAGGGCTCCAAGAAATAATCTTTAGGCAGAAGGTAAGGCTGCATTTGTATTTTACTGAAAATTAATTTGCTATCATCAGATATGGTAGTTTCTGTTTATCTCTTTGTTCCCTCTTCCCCAGAGTTCATGTGCACATGTGTGCACGCACACACACATACACAGTTTGTCACAATTCAGTACAGCTGGTAATTTTCAGCTCACCAGAAGCTCAGAATAGCAGAGTAATTGTTCAGTCAGGCTTGATGTGGAGAACAAGTGTTTGCACACACTCCTCTCTCTCTTTCTGGGAGGAAACTATCAAAAGAGGTTTGAAAAAAGGAATGTCAAATAGAAGACAGTCAACACATTTGCCTGTTCTTTTTAATATACTTATCGCTGATATATAGGTGCAGGCTTGCTATCGTTTAGCTGAGAAGTGAAGCAGGAGTTTAAATGCAGTATTGTCTTAACTGGAAAAGTGGACAGGAGCAAAGCAGGCAGCATCTCTCTATTGGTAATCTTTTGCTGAGTGTGTGATATCAACAGAAAAAGCTTGAGAGGTTGTTCTTGAAAAATAACTTCTCTCTTTTCTCTTTCCTGCCCTAAAGGATTGGAAAACTTAACATCTCTCATACCTTTTTAAAGAGGCAGACACACACGTGGCCAGCAAAGATTTTCATAGCTCAGGAAATAGACCAAAGCAAGATAAACATAAAGTGACAATAAAGTGGCTCTCTTTCAACCTTCCACCTACCAGACTGTGTCCCAAGGAATAGTCTTTTGATTCAATCCCTTCAGTCATCCACCAAGTACAAGACAGAAGTCTCTTTAGAGCTATGTATTCAGTGCAAGAAAAGATAGCTTCTACCAAGAATCACCAATAGGGTCAGCTGTACTGAGGGAATAAGTTGGAGTTACACAGATGCTGAAGACCAAATGCTCCTGTTTCCCTCTTTCTTTCCCTCAGAGCCAAAATATTTCCTAGATATATATATTCATTTCCACTGAAGATAATAGGAACTAAGGAAGTCTCAAGGAAATGGCACAAAACCAATTGCTGTTCCCTGAGGTAAAATAAAGTTTTCTACTGAGCAAAATAAATCTCTCTTAAAAAATGCAAACTCCAGGTAGAAACTACACTTGACATTATACCAATGTTTCTCAAGAATGTCTCTCTGCTATACTAACTGAGCAAGGAGATTGACCGATTTATTAACTAACCTTTTATGAAAGATTTATCATTTTGGCGATAACATTAACATCAAGATTTAAAACGGGAATGTATCTTGTCTCTGTGAAACAAGTCTGAAATTTCATTTTCAGTTACATATATTGCATCTACATCAGGAGCAGCAGACAGTTTACTGAAATCCATCCTTCTCTGACATTGGCAATATCACAGAAAGAAAGCCTAAATGTAACATGAAATATGAAAGTATTTAACACGTTACAAATATAGAGATGTATATTTTTAATACAGATACATTGAAGAGGCATGGCAACCAGTTAAGTTCCTTTGAAAATGCCAAACAAATTGTTTAACTGCTGCACAGAACAAGTATCCTAGGGTGTTGCTTGCAATGTTTGAGTTTTGTTTGTGTTATACAGTGAAGACATACCAGATCTGCAACTTTCTCAAGTTTGTTTACAATATGATGCAATCAATTCACATCTGATATTGAATACGGTACTGTATTCAGTACTGTATTCAGTTGCCAACAATTTTTGACACCAAGCATTTTTCCTGGTGGTGCTTTTATTTGTGGTCAAGTAGAGGGGTATGAAATCTTGATGGGACTAAAAAGGAGTAACAAGGTGGGAGAGGTCCAGCCATACTCATGTGACTCCCCTATGTTCACTGTACTTGCTCTTCAGTGTTTTCATTGTGTTGCATGTTCTGGTGCCTCCAGTCACCACACTATATAATTTCATGCTTCCTGTTCTTACACTCCTCTGTAACAGAAGGTGGAAAGTCAAAAACCCAATAGTACCTGTCACACTCTGAAGGCTAGCAGATCGCCTGCACAATTTTAAGCCAGAATTTCCTTTACACTTTGGACAATGCAAAAACATACCATACAAACTACACAGCATTTTGGATGCAGGAATGGCTTTATGGTTACTTAGCTCTTCCAACATCATTCTAGAGATTCTCCCAGGAGTTAATTGGCATTACTTCTCTCTGGTATACACACTGGCCAATTCAAGCAGAAGACAATTTTGGCTGAGCAAACTATGCAGCATGATGTGTATTCTGTTAAGTACTGTCATACCAGCTGAATGTGGTTGGTCTAAACTAACAGTCTGTACTGAAGACAGGAAGGTTGATTCAATTATTCATTTGCACAAAAGTCACTTCTGTTCTATTATTTGAGAATCAATCACAGATATTCATCTGCAACATATAAATAAATATTGTTCATGATATGTCGAACTGTTTGTTTACTGCAGGTTGCTGTCTGATGGATACTTGATGTGAACACATGGGAGCTACTCATGATACATTTGCTCTGATTATTGGAGAATCATTTCTAGACTGCTTTTTTATGTGCCTGTTTTACACATAGTTTAAACCAGGATAAAAGTTTTAATGGAGGAAAATATTAAATACTGCATGATAAAGATTTGGGAAACAAGAAATTATCCTGTTTGTGAACAAATACCTTTGTCCACCTAAGAAACTGTGTGAATGGTGTGAGTGTATCTTAACAGCCAAAAGAACAGATGCACACGAGTGGTCCTGTAAAGGACCCTCTGGACTATGGCACATACAGTGTTTCTGAGTGGAGTAACAGCCTCCCAACACCTGCACAGATATGTATCACTGCTGTTTTGTTTTCATACTAATACTGCCAAAGGGTAATCAAAATCACTACGGGGCACTCATAACAATGAGCCATTGGGAGCTGTCTCGAGTAGCTCCAGTGCTTTCATATGGACAGAATTGCCAGTGTGGTGTTAGTCCATTTTGCAGATACAGATTGGAAAACAATAATAGGAGCAAGAATCGATCGATTAGAACAATATAGGTGTCTGGGCTGGGTCTGCTCAAATGATACATATGGAAAAAGAGTAATCTCATATTTGCACAAAGGATAATCTGGAAAGTGGTGACTCTGAAAAACATGCAAATGTAAAGTGAACAAACAGCTGAGCGTGAACTTCTGTGGTGTCAGGCTAAGAGTGCTTGAGCATGCTCTGTAAAAAGGCATGGCTGTCAATTAGCAATAGAAGATGGTACTGCCTTGAGGAAACTGCCACTAAAATCCTCTCCAGTCTCTACACACCAAACAGCCTGTCATTAGGAAAGAGTTCAGAAAAGAGTTACAAGTCTGTAAAACCTATGTAAGTGTGACTGATGCAATATGCTATTTAGTTTCTATAAAAAAAGGCTTAAAATAAGACTCATCTATGGCACATGAGAGCTGCTAAACACTAAAGAAAATGGCAGAAATGAGATTTGTGGAACAGAAATGTAGATAAATCAAGCTAGAAATTAAGTGCCTACTTCTTGGTGTGGCTGGTTGACCCCTGGAAACTACATACCTGGACATGAACCTTGCTTGCTCTTGTCACTTAAAATCTATAAGCCAATATTGGATATCTTACAATATCTTATTTGTCTCAGTCAGAAGTTGTATGCTTGCGAGTATTTTCAGCTCTCAGACCAAGCAGGATGGCAGCCAAGTAAGCTCCAACACCCAGTTACAGAAGAGGAAAGTATTTCAAATAGCTTACTTGAAAAACACTTAAGTGAAAATATTAATAATGGACTAGAGCAAGCAGACTTATACAATGCTATACGAATAGTGCATAAAAGAAATATTTAAGCAAAATAATATTACGAACTTAACAGAAAAGAAGTTATCAATACTAGGTTTCTGAGTATTTTACCACCATAAGAGACAGTAACTGGCAGGTTGCTTGTTACAGACGAATTGCATCTAAATTCCTGTGAGGAAGCAAAGGTCTCATAGCACTTGCAGATGAGTTGCAATCACTATGCTTTCTAAAAACTTTCTAACTAAGCTGAATTATTACAAATAATGATGTACTTTATTTGTCATATTCTTCCTTGAATTTATTGGCTGCCACCTGTAGGCTAGTTTTCATACTATGGGGCTACCTGAAGAAGTTCATCTTGTTAGTTCTGGGTACTGAGTTGAAAACTGCCCTCCCCTCCCTTTCCCTTTCCCTTTCCCTTTCCCTTTCCCTTTCCCTTTCCCTTTCCCTTTCCCTTTCCCTTTCCCTTTCCCTTTCCCTTTCCCTTTCCCTTTCCCTTTCCTTCCTCCATCCCTTCCTGTTGTCTTCCATTACTCCCTTCCTTCCTCTCCTTCTCTGTTCTCTCCCAACTTCTCTTCTTCACCCCCTCCTTTTCTTTCTCCCTTTCCTCCTTCTTCTCCCTTTTCTCCCTTTCTTGCATTTCCTTCCTCTGTTCCCCTTTCTTCCTTCCTTTCTTCTGTCCTTCCTCCTCTTCTCTCTGCCCCTTCCCTCTCTTCCTCTCTGCCTTCTTCCTTCCCCCCTCTCACCCCCGAAAGACTTTTGTTATCAGTAGCAATTAAAGCAAGACTGTAGGTATCTCTCTGTTTTTTCTGTTCCTAAGGAAAAAAAAAAGGTAACTAAAAGCAGAAGACAGAGCTGTTATTTAGTTTGAATTTGTAAGACAGTCAGAAGAGAAAAGATATGTTGAAATCACAGTCATATTCACTGTGTTTTGTATGCACAAATGAATGATACTTAAATCACAGGGAAGCAGATATGGGTTTGAGGTCTGGAAAGGTAGAAAAGCTACATTCAAACCTAGGTGGCCCAATTGATGATGTCATCACAGCATTACTATTTCTGTAGCTGAAAGAACCTCAGGCTGGCTTCTCCTTCCAACTCAAATGACCAAGTCAACTGGAAGTACACTTTAGTACAAGGCCTTGAATTCACATCTTGCTACCACAGTATCTGTTCGGCTCCTTAAACCATGTATATAGATTTTCCTGATGTCTGAAGTGCAGACTGGTGCAGTCTGGTGTAGTCCTCTTTCAGCAGATTACATACCATCACAAATCTACAGCTTCACTCCTTCAGCACACGCTTGGTATACCTACTGCCTCCCTTCCCACCAAGATGATGTTATGGTCTCCAACTTTCCCCCCTGCAAAGGCAGAATCTATGTCAGTCACCAGTATCAGGACCAGGAATAGCTTTCATAGCCTCTATACCACAAAAAGGAGAAGGAGAAGGGGGAATTGAGCCATGGAGTTCAGAGAGATAATTTAACATACCAGGAAAACTACACGCTTCCTCAGGAACTCAAATGTATTAATGTATTTTTATGGCATGTAATCTATAAATATGGTGAACAAACTTTTGGCAATGGGATCTTCTATAGCTTCCATCTGGACTTCTCTCTCCATTCCTGCTGAAATAAAGGAATGTATGTACAGTGAGTCAGTATAAAAGTGACTTAAATGCTGTTTCATCCATCTCATGACTAAGGAATAAAAAGCAAAAGGGGCTTTTGACAAAACCATATAGAGACAGCTTCTGGACAGAACATTATGTTGGACCATCTTACATCTGCTTGAATAATAATCACATTTGACCATGCTTTTTTCAGCTCCTCACCTAAAAATGCAATGCATTCACATCATTGCTTCTAATTGCATTTGTAAAAATAATTGACATCTCATATGTTTTACATTGTTTGCTTGTTTTATTTAGTAAAAAGGAAATGTGCTAAAATGGACTTGAGCATTTTTAAAGTACAGTGTTTAACAAAAAGTATTTTGGATGTCATAAAAACCTTCCAAAGTTTTTTTTCCATGTGTACTATATCTATAAGAGAGATGGGGAAGCACTAGTGTGTTTTAAATGAATTTAATAAATTCTACTGACTTCACTGTCAGTGTCACAAGACTTCAGTACAAAATCGCCTCCCAAGACTTTGGATATTTAGTAGTATTTTCTACGTTCATGTTTCTAAAGAGTATTTGCATGTATGAACAGGTTTTGCATCATCCATTAACCAAAAGGAAGGAAAAAAGAGAAAGCATAGTTATCTTTATTCATTACTACTCTTGGTTACTACTGCATTATTTCTGGTTTTATGTAACTAATGCTACATAATATGTGTGACAATTATTGTTATATTTCCATAGCATGTTTCTAAACTAGTGAAGACATTAATGTCTATTAGCTACCAAAGTAGTGTTTTCTCATCCCCCTATTTGGTTATAAAGCAAAAACAGAACTGAAAAGATGAATCTTCATATTCTCACGCTGTACAAGCAACATTAATTAATTCAACTTGACAAGCTTTGTGAAATATCTGGGTAAGCCAATCTAGTATAATTTTGTTCATGAAGCCCAAAATGTAGACTGACAAAGCACAAGTATGAAATGAATTTCAATCAGTTTAATCAAATGGAGTCAATGTAAAGAAAAGGGGCATTGTCAAGATGTGTCAGTGAACATTTGACCTGCCTTGCAGTTAATACCGTTTTGTGCAGATTTCTCTTGAGAGGATATCCCCTCTGTTCTGCATTTCAGTTCTAAAGAAATGAAAATTTTATTTTTGATCTGGTGACTGGCAATCTATAGTAGGAATGATGTGGGGAATAGACATCAGTTGTAAATCATTACCCAGGCAGAGTCTAAACATTTGATATCGGACTCTTTAAGGAAATTACACTATTCTGTGTGACTTTTGCCCATCCTGCAGGTAGTTCTGCTTTCTCTGAATGAGATTTTGGCTGTTGCTTGCATAGATGCCAAATCCAAAATCTGCTGGAGAGTTGCACTTGTTGTCTTTTCTAAGGCACAAGAAGACTTGGGCAGGAAGAAGATGTGGGCACACATGAACCTACAGCAGAGCCAACAGGCTACAGAGCTTTGGCAAACTGCCTTTTAAAGGACAGTGGAGGGAGTTTGCCACAGACAGCTTCAGTGAGACTTCAAGAAGGATTCCCTGGTAAAATAATTCAGGATTTCTCCCAGGAGTTCCCAAAGCTGCATTTCTCCTCTGCATCCCAAGTATCCGTCTATCACTTTCCATGGTGCCAGTGATAAGCAAAGCAGAATGCTGCTTTGTATTTATTTCTGAAAATGTTTCCCCAGGACCCTTTCCCCAGTTCTTAATCTAACGTGCAGAATAACATTAATGGCCAAATCATGGTGCATAATCATTCTGTTTTGCCTTTAAATCCACTTCTGTGCCAGGGAATGACATCATTTTAAATCAAATAACTGTTAACTTTTTTCACAGGTGAGGACAAGACTGTAGGAGTGATCAGAATTTGGAGAACAGTTTTAAAAGCCCATTTGTCACAATTGTATTTATTTGAAGGATTTGTTTCATTTCCTAGACTCTCAGCTTTTGCTATGTAAAAAATCATCACTGTTGCTGCCACGATAACCTCAGGCACATGAACCAATTTTTCCACGATATGGAGTTATCTGCAAGGAGAATCCTTAGCAAATGCCTGAGCAAGCTGGTCTATCCACCTCTGTGAAGTGTTGAATGTTACACCCAGGAATGAAGGTTGAATTATCAGTGTTAAGTTTCATGCCTGTCCTGAGAGATGAGGAGGAAAACTACAAATTTCCTGGATTTCAGCCCCATTTGTACCCTTTCTCCTGCTTCCTGATTTCTTCCCCTCCTGAAGATGGAGTCATGCGTGGAGCTCAGCAGAGCCCATGGATACACTGAGAGTATGACCAGAGGAAAGTCAGGCTCTTGAATCAATGGTGAACCAAGTCAAGCTTTCAATACATGCACACTTTGACCTGAGCAGGGTCCATTTTAGTGACTCATCTGAAGGATATGTTTTTCAGGTAATGCTCCAAAGATCGTGACTGCGTATTTTTCCCAACCTGTTAATGGGTGAATCGCAAGAAGTTCACAAATCTGGAGAGATCTCTGTTTCTTGCAGGTGTCGTGGAACCACAATACTATGCTGAAGTATTGCAAGTTCTCTATGTGACTTTTGGATGCTTCCTTCTTCAGACTTTGCTGGAATGAATTTAGAACTACATGGAAAGAATGATTAATTGCAGTTTAACAAATGACAGAGAAGTGCCTCCATCTCTGGAGATGCACCTGTATCAGTCTTATTTATTTGATCTGGTTTACCCTTTAGTTTTACGATTAACAAACTAGAATAACCAGAATGGTCTGAAGTGTTTTATTTTGATATTTGCAGCATTTTCACCCCAGTTTTTTATTTAATCTTTTTAGTTTTCATGAATATATGCACATTCAACAACATGAGAGTGGGATATTTTGCTACTGCAGACTTAGACCTTCTGAAGAGCCTAATCAAAGCCAGATTTTTTTTCTTTAATTGGAAAAGAAATGAGTGTTTTGCGCTATACACTAGCTAGTTAGTGCTATCATAAGCAACACCCTATTAATCACGTACCATTTTTGCAGCTGTGTACAGTAACTGACCTGCCTAGATACACTATAACTGAAGCAATTAAGGATCTTTTGTATTTTTTTATGTAATTACCACTTCTGAGCCAGGTTGCTAAATACTTGGGACATTAAGGGTGTAATTTCAAGGTCATTATATTTTTGTTCATCTCATTTCCAAGGAAACCTATTTGCAGACTTGCCTAAAGCATCCCAGATACTGTACATCAAAGTATGGCAAATTAATTTAAACCTACCTTCTTCCACTGAGTAGGTGCATGTCCGTTTTTCCAATGTATAATACGCAGCATATTTTTAAATGGTAAACTATTCCTGTTTTTAATGATGCAAACAATGGAGAGACCAAATAAGCTAAAGGAGCTAACACATTTATCTCTACATTCTGCCATCTGTTTGAAACTGCTGATGTAATTCCAGTTTTAAATTACATTAGATCCTGCCTTCTGGACCCCTTTCCCTATTTACTTTTTTTTTATTTAAGGCTTTAGAGAAAGCAGTGCCTTCAGGTTGTTGACTACTTAATAACAAACTGTGTCTTTGACTGTGTTCAATCTGGACTTAAACACAGGTTTCCTGGACAAAAAGGCATAATGGAAGTAATAGCTTGATTTTCAAAAGATGAAACTTATTCTCTGTGTACAATTTGATGAGATCTGTTTTCAGCAATAATGCTAGCAACCAGCAGATTTGTTTATACTGAAGAAATGGCAGAGATTAAGGGTTGTGTTCCTGCATACTCTATTGTCTAATGATGGAATTTCCAGTTTTGTCTCTGCATTTATGCTTCAGAATTAGTTTAATTTCTTCTGTGTAACCTCTCACCTTTATTTTACTTGCTTAATTAACAACCTTACATTTATTTTTCTCAGTACTTCCCTTACCTTTTGAGCCCACACTTGTAATTCTCCATTCTCTTTTCCTCTGGTATCTTGTGGCTGGAATCACTGCTTTGTCTGGATCTGTCGATCTTTTAAGGATTTGCTTAAAGGGATATTGGTCAAGCTTTGTCTTCAGAAAATCTATCAAACACGTAGCCTGATTTTCGCACATTAAAGTGCTGAAATCACGATTCAGATTTTAAAGCGTATGCATCACCAAAATTAAATGACTGTATTCTGGTTTACTTTTAAGTACCCACAGAGCATCCAGAAGTATAAGGACTTCGGAAGAAACATGGATTCCTATACTGAAATATTTGCAGACTTCTCATTTGTATTTATTTGAAAAAGAGCAAACACATAATTAAATATTAAGAAAAATGCATTTCAAGCTAGATTTTACTCACCACGGTTCAGAAATTTTGCATGAGTATATTTTCAGAAGTCATGATAACACTTTAAAAAATTGTACAGATTTTAAGATGATTGGGAAAACTCACTTATTTAGAATTTCTGAACCATACTAGGCTAAAGTGTGAAGACAATGTGGAAATAAATTGACTTGATTATGATTCTTTTATTGAAATCTTATATTTTTAATGAAAAGTGATTTCATGGTAATATTTGCCTAAATTTAACTTGGAAAATTCTTTAAAAGTAAAAAGAAAGTCACGAAACGTAACCTTTTTTGTTTGCCTTGGTAGCAAAACAATCAGTAGATTCATTTGGAATGTAAACAAATGATTTTATATTTTACTGTCTGACTTAAAATATAGAAAATTTGTTATTAATAAAATTTAATTAAACATAGAAATTATAATCCACAGCAACTCTAATCATCATATTGAATCATAGTTAGGAGCTATATCTACCTATGTATATTGACAAATACACATCTTAAATTTTCTAGTTGAATCATCTTCCAGAATGCTAGGCATTTCGGTAGATCAGTCAGTGATCCATGCAAGTTTCTGTGGAAGAACTTTGATCCAAGCTTCGAAGTTAAACCTTCCTAAATCAATCTTACCAATTAAAAAAAATGCATAATCAGTCCCTTTGGCTTTAACTATGAGGTCTGACACAAAAAAACCCAAGACTAATCCAATCCCATAGTTCCGGAACCAAGAGTGGGAGGGGAGAGACAAAGAGATTGTTATAGAATGTGTTCTAACTTGTCACAGTAAGACAAGGTTCAACTTGATCACTTCACTCAGTATGAGTGGATGTGTTTTCAAGCATAGATGTTTTCTTACCCTCAACTGGAAAATGTCAGTGTGTGCCAGTCCACAACACTCTGTCTGTGAAGAGGTTTTCAACCAGTAACAACATCACTGTGCTGCAGCACCCACCCTGTTTGCCAGACCTGGCTCCCAGAGGTTTCTCTTCTTCCCAAGGATCAAATTGGTGCTCAAAGGAACACATTTTTTTGTCGGTAGGAGGTGTGGAAGCAAAAAGATTGGATATTCTTAAAAGCCTTTCAGAAAATAATCTGTGGAATTGCTTGTGTGTCAACTCAGAAAGGAACTATTTTGAAGGTGATGGTAGTTGATTCTCTTAATTTGTTAAATAAAATGTGTTACAGGCAGAGTCTCAATTTTTATAATCATCATGCTTAACCATAACAAAAGTGTGGCAATTAAAATGCAACAGACTTATTGTAAGCTTCCTATGTTTTCCTCTCCAGTCACTGAAATAAATGGCTAAAGAGATGGCCAGCTGTTAAGAATGTGGACTGTTGCTTGGTTGGTTGTTTATGCCTAGCCTGGCCACCACCAGCAGTGAAAAGCTGAAGCAGGAAGGTGTAATATTACCTCTACACTCTGGCAGTGCCAGCCCTGGCTGAATGGATGTGGAAAAAGTCAATAGCTTCTCATGAACAATGTTCAACCCTGATCTGTATTTTCAGGGGTTTGTACAGAGCCATGTAAAGCATTTATTCCATATTTTCATATAAATTATTTTCTATGGTGATTCATCTTGCTGTGAAAAGATATCTGCAGAGGAGTTAACCAGAGATGCCCAGGTAAAACAAGCACATACATATTTTAAACAGACCTGAAGATGAACACAGCAAAATACTGTCAGTTGAAACTTGTTATGGAACCTCATATCAACTCTTCATGGAGCAGAGCAAGGAGTGTTGGTCTTCTGCTTACGAAAATGCCATTAACTTATAGAGTCTGAGCAGTGTTTACCAAACAAAGAACTTCTCACTCCACCCCAGCCTGTGAGAAAAAAAGAATTAAAGTCACGTTATTTATTCAAATACTCAGATTCTAAATGTTTGGTAACCAGCTGTCTGTTGTGGTAATGCTCATACTTCTGCACAAAATTTTTATTTTAGACCTACATGAAATTAGTATACAAAATGAAATTAAGTGAATGATTTGTTAGAAGAACTTTTTTGTTGTGAGAATGTAATGAATATTTCATGATTCAAATTCAAAGTAACTATAACTTAAAATATCAAGTTTTGCTGTGATGCATAAAAACTATTCAACATAACTGCTAAATACAAACTGTATTCACTCCTGGCAAGAGCCCTAAACATGACAAGAAGTTCTAGAAAGTTGTAATTATGGTTAAGAAGAGGGATACGTAACAAATACACTAAAATTCCTCTGAAATGTTTTAATTAATCCTGTCTGTCTTGAGTATACATTGCATGTTGTCAGCATCACGGTTTGCAAATCAGTCAGGGTCACCAGAACTCAAACATTGTCATTGCATCCCGAGAACAAATTAAAATATTATCAAGTCCTGTGCCAGTTTATTTCAAAGAATCTCCAAACTTTTACTCCACTGTGGACACTAGGCCTTTTAACACATTCCCTTGTCTTAAAGAGACATTTTTTCTAAATGACAGATCTCTTGGTATTCAAAGGAACCTTTAGCAAATTGAAATGTAACACCAATACCATGGACCCTATTTCCCCTGGAGTAAAATTTATGTTGTTGTTCTTGACATGTATGCTGCTGAAAATTGCTGATACTTCTTAAACACAGTAGTGTATGAGTTCATAGGATAGCAAGACTGGTTTTTAAACTGATTAGATAAAATTGATTTGATCAATTAATTTATTTAGTGATGCTGAGATCTTATTTTTTCCTCCAGTTCTTTCCTTACTATTGATTTAACAAACTGCATTTCTTGAAAGGAGGCATCTGCAGCTGCTCAAGTGCTTGTTTGAGACCTTCTAGAACACACTCATTTCAAAAGAAATTCAGTCGAGGTGAATTGCCCCATATCCATCCTATCATGAAAGTCCGTGCATGTATTACATTAAATTACATAAACAACAGAAGTTGCTATCCCTGATCTGTAATGTTGGGGCCCATTCCATCTGAAAGAGAAGCTCTGAAAGGCAGATGGATGGCAGCACACTACGGGCTCTGCAAAACAGTGCAACACTCTGGGTCGTTTTACAGAAGAGCCTCTGACTGTGGCATCCTTCTGTTGTAAGGAGGGGGGCTGCCTGATCTGACCATACAAACAGTGCAAGATTTTGGAAAAAAAGCAGAAATACTGTAGTTGCTGTAGTGGTTCAAAGATGTAATAGAAGTGAGGCTTGCAGGGAGGAATAACCTGTCACATGGCCAGGATCCTAGCCTAAAAGTCCAATTAGGAACCTTCAAAAAATCATCAGAGACTATGAAGCATGAATGTGAGACATTGTTCATATTACTGAACAAATATACTGATTTTCAAAATGCATATGCCTGACCGTATTTACTTTATACGCTTTCAAAGACGTTCTTTGAATACAGCTTGAATCCAGCCTTAATACAATTTGCAATGAGCTAGCTAATGATCTTCTGGTTTTGAACAACTTGACTCCATTTTCAAACGATTAGACTCTCTGAGAATCACATTATTCTTCTTTTCATAAAGTATTTGAATCTAGCTATGGTAAGGTTGCAAAATACTGCAGAACACTCAGATTCAGAGATTATTTAATCAGTAATAAAATGTCATTGTAGGCAGCTTCCTAAATCCCTTGTTGCATGGTCAGCTTATTTCATTAGAATCTGTGATGGCCATTCTCCAAAGATGCAGAGCTAATGTTGTCTGCAATTATTGGATTTTGTTAAGCCCAGCAAATTCGACAGGTATGGTGTTAACGGTTGAAGAATAGCCAAGCAAGACCCTAATCTATTGGTCACTATTCAAAAAAATATTAGTGCACAGCCCTATTGTACTTAGTTATAACATGACTCCGATCAGTACCTCTGCACCTTTTCCCCTTGTGTAGTAAATGCTTGCTATTTTGGAAACGATGGGCTTTTTGCTGAAAAATCTTTTGCTGAGAAATAGGATGTAAACTGATTTCTAACAAGTAGGTGTATGATATATGCCTATCATGGTCATAGTATCATAGTATCATAGTATCATAGTATCATAGTATCATAGTATCATAGTATCATAGTATCATAGTATCATAGTATAGTTAGGGTTGGAAGGGACCTTAAAGATCATCTAGTTCCAACCCCCCTGCCATGGGCAGGGACATCCCATTAGACCAGGCTGCCCAACGCCTCATCCAACCTGGCCTTGAACACCTCCAGGGATGGGGCAGCCACAACCTCCCTGGGCAACCTGTGCCAGTGTCTCACCACTCTCATAGTGAAGAAATTCTTCCTAATGTCTAGTCTAAACCTGCCCCTCTCCAGTTTATACCCATTCCCCCTGGTCCTATCACCACAAGCCTCTACGAATAGCCCCTCCCCAGCTTTCCTGTAGGCCCCCTTCAGGTACGGGAAGGTCGCTATAAGATCTCATTGAAGCCTTCTCTTCCCCAGACTGAACAAGCCCAACTCTCTCAGCCTGTCCTCATAGGGAAGGTGCTCGAGCCCTCTGAACATCTTTGTAGCCCTCCTCTGGACCCGTTCCAACAGCTCCATATCCTTCTTACATTGAGGATTCCAGAACTGGACGCAGTATTCCAGATGAGGTCTCACAAGAGAGGAATAGAGGGGTAAAATCCCCTCCCTCGACCTGCTGGCCATGCTGCTTTTGATGCCGCCCAGGATACAGTTGGCCTTCTGGGCTGTAAGAGCATATTGCCAGCTCATGTTGAGCTTCTCGTAGAACACCACCCCCAAGTCCTTCCCTGCAGGGCTGCTCTCAAGCACGTCATCCCCCATCATGTACTGAAAATGGGGATTGTCGCGACCCGGGTGCAGGACCTTACACTTGGCCTTATTGAATCTCATAATTCACATTCCTGCCCGTTGGAAAAATAATCTATTGACAGGAAAAAGAGAATGTAATCTAGTCTAACCATCACTAGAAACATCAATGCCTTTTAATTAGCCCTTAGCAGTCATAAATTATCAAGGTGTGTATTGTTATGTATTGATGAAGCTGTGAAGGGAAAAGACTGCATCTAATAAGCAGCTCTGGGTTCAGAATTGCCGCATGTTTGGTGAAGCTTCTGAATGTTGACACTTTCCAAGAGCAACGAAAACGTGGGTATCCCCTGGTAAAATTAAAGATGTGAATTTAATGTAACTGACTCTTAGCAAAGGTTTTAAACTTTGTATTTGCAATTTTATTAGTTATTGTAAATATAATCATTATATATTATATAATTATAAATAAAAATATTGGTAATTCAAATACTTTCCTAAAAAAAAAGCTGAAAAATTTCATTCTAGTGGCTATGGAGCCAGTAGATTAATTTAACATAATTTGGCAAAACAAAAACTCGCATAGGACTTCTTTTCCAAGGGGTCTCTGTAAGTGAACATTCAATACTATCATTGATCAATCAAATTTAAAAGCTTTTAAAGTTTCAAATTGCATCATCATCATTAATTCTGATACTGACAGCTAAGTTTGGCTTTCCATTGAAGCAGCCTGGTAATAAAACACAGTTGAAAAACACCATATGTATCCTGAAAATGTCCTTTTCCTGTATCTGCAGTCCATCGGTCCAAATTACCCTGCTCTTTTTCCACCGACTGATTAACAGGAGCTGCAAAGAACTGTATCAAAAGTGAGCAGTTTGGCTAATTTTCCCCTTCAGTGTCTTGGTGTCCATCCTGCAGTTATCTATTAACAGAAAATATTTTAGTGGAAAATGGGAAAATGATTGGAGGAACCTACAAGGCAGAACATCAGTATGGCCATTAAGAGCTGTTACTGATGCCAATGACGGAGAAAAAAAAAAGTTCTATCTTCTCACATTTCCATCTGCAGCTGGCTTTGGGCAGTTGAGTTTGTCCTCCACAGCTGCCAAAATGCCTGTCATAGAGGCACACGTTGACAGGGCCATTGCTGTGCTGCAAGGACACCAGTTCCTCAAGGGCTCCCAGGACACCACTGTCTCTGGGCCTCGTTCCTCCAGGACTTGCTGGTCCCTTCAGCCCCTACCTGGGCTCCTGCCCCCCAGTGCCCAGGCAGAGTGAGCAAGGCAGTCCTGGGGCTGGTGCCTGGCAACCAGATGATGGGAAAGGCTTGCCTGAAGTCCAGTGGGGCATGCAAGATCTGATCTGGCACCAGTCACCAGTGGGACAGGTAGTCTGTGAGTCGGGCTGTGCATCAATGAAGTGCATTGAGAGGTTGCAGGTGTGGCTGTGGCAGACTAGGAGATAGGCACTCCAGACTCTGGCACTCGTTACTCCTCTTGTGCTGCTCATGGGATGTGGAGGGTTGTCATTGAGGGGTCAAGCTGAGCATGAAAGTGTGCCTGTGGGACCAGGCCCTGCACCACACAGGCAATGGATGATATTTTTATTGGCCATGCACCGTACAAAGTGTCTTGGTACTGACCGGCTGGGGGCCAGCTCCACTGCAAATGGCCTGAGAGTGCTAGTGGTCAGCAAGCTGAAGATGGGCCAGCAGTGTGCCCTAGCAGCAAGGAAGGCTAAAAGCATCCTGGGCTGCATTAGTAACAGCAGTACAACTCGGGGAACTGGTCATCCCCCTTTAGTCAGCAGTCATTAGACCATGTCTGGAGTATTGTTTTGGCACCTGATAGAAGAAAGTGATGGATAAACTGGAGTAATTTCAGCAGAGGACCACCAAGGTGGCTGGGGCTGGGATACTTGGCCTGTGAGGTTAAGGGAACTAAGAATTGATCAGAGGAAGAGGGGGCTTCAGGAGCACCTCACAGAAGTCTTCCAAAACCAAGAAGAATGTTACTGAGGAGGTGGATCCAGGCTCTTCAGAGTGGTGCGTGGCAGGAGGACAAGAAGAAATGGGCATAAATTGAAATAAGATATGATCAGACTGAGTATAGGAACAAATATTTTCACCATGAAGATAGTCAACCATTTTTAATGGGTACCTGGAGAAGTTGTTCTGTTGTGTTGGAATTTATGATATCAGGCTGGAGGGAGCCCTGACAACAAAATCTGACCTTGTGAATGACCTTTTTTTTGAGCAGGATGTTGGACTAGAAACTGCTGCATGTCCTTTCCAACCTGAACTGTTGTCTTATTTGGAGTATGATTTTCTCTTTTCTGTACAGAGAGTGCACTATGACAGGGAGAGATAAAAAAGGATCTTCAATGGCTGGTGGATCTTGTATAACTGTTTCAGAGTTGAATTCTTTGCAGGGCTATTTCTGTTACATGAGTTTGGTCGCAGATGGGTGACTTGCTCTTTCCAGAAGAAAATGAACAGGTCAGGTGGTCCCCTCTGAAGCTAGGACATGGATAATTAGATATTAAAACATATATATCATTACCTACTTTTCAATATCTTATCAGTACTCGGAATAGTTCGTTTTAGGGAGGAAGAGCAAGAAATGTGATCTGTTTTTTGTGGGTGTTTAACGATAAATATTTTGAGAGTTTTGGATGGTGATCAGATCTTTATTATTCCAGTAGCAACCACACACTGGACTGACATCTTTTATTTTGAGTTACTCATTAAATAGAAACCTTCAGCCTATTGATGTAGACATTCTTTTTTTTTCAGAGTGAGGTAAGCTTTCCCTGTACCTAGAAAGAAGAGTCAGCCAAATATTGTGGAGAAGCTTTGGGAGGCTGCAGTTAGCACGGACAGTCTCAGATAGGATGGGTAGAATGTAATGAGAGAGAATTGTGTGGGAAATTTAAAATTAAGGGTTTTTTTAGAAATTCACAGAAATTGATACAGTGTCACAGATAAGTCTGGTAGATCTGTGATCATGGCCCAGCCCTGGGATTCAAGTATGATTCTGCTAGTTTTTGCGTTTCACTCACGCAGATTGCCCTCACTCAGGCTGTAGCTATGGACAGTTGGCACTAAAGACAATGAACGTAAGAAGAGCTTTAGACACCTCTGACCAAATGTTACATGCAGATTTTTGAGTGAAGAGAGACATCCTTTGTAAATATAATGCCAAAGAAGAACTCTTAAAGTTAATGGCGTGACATTTGGGGTAATGTGAGGAAATAAGTAGTTCAAAAAAGTAGTTTCCTTTCCTACATTAACTAGCCCATAAGAACACAGATAGCTGATGATGTCTTTACAGCAACAGTGCTTTAGCTAGTACGATGATTCAGGTACAGTTAGGGTTATACCTCTACCTGTTAAAGAGTTCCAAGCATAAGGTACTTCTACATCTTCCTCTCTAATGTCCTCAAAACTCTAAGAACTGAGAAAAATAAATCGGCTTTAAAGACAAGCCATCTTGCAAAACATTAATGTCTACTTTTGACACTGACCTGATTTAGTTCCCTCAGTGCTCAAGATTTTACTTTCAAAAAATAGTACACACATAGTATACACAGCAACAGTTGTTTCCAGATGTAATCTATAGAAATCAGTGCCTTTGAAACAACCATAGAATCATAGAATATCCTGAGTTGGAACCTTTCTGAGAAATCAAGGGTATTGGCTGTACTTTTTAATTATGGCACTTAAACACTTATGGAGATCATTCTAGATTGTTGCGTTGCCTTACTCAAAAGTCAAAGCGGATGAATGGACAGGCAGATTGTGTTAATATCTCTTGTTAAGTTCTGCCTTCATGGCAGCTTTTGTTGGAGCAAAGCTTTAGGTCATACTACTCAAACAAAAGTAAGCAAAGGCAGAATGTAACAGTGCAGTAGAAGCACCATTGTTGTAATTGTATTTGGCTACCTGTAAAAACTTGAAGATACCTTATTATAAGCTCCATAACAGATAAAGGTGGGACACCTGGACTTTGAAGTAATTGCTGCTCCATCTACAAAACAATTGGATCAAATAGGAAGAAGAAGACAATTAAATACACACGATTTTGCCAGAGTCAAAACTAGATGTATATTCTAGAGGCTGAAGAATTTAAGTGCTTTGAAATGTATTTATCTCAGCTTCACAACAGAAGTAGTCAAACTGCTGACTTCCATGCATGTTTGTGCAACTGAAGACACTGGATTTCCGTATTAATAAGGAAACCGGACTTTCACAGAAGTATATAAAAAAGTAAGTACTCAGAATCCACAGCCTGCTGAGTGGCATGATACCAAACATGAGGTATAACATCGTTTACGATGATGACACTAATGGATAAATCTTTGTATTAAATGGATGATCAATGAGGAAGAATGATTAAGAATCTATGTAAAAAATATAATAGGGTCTAATGGACCCAAATGTGTAGCCAGTTTATTAAGGAAAGAAATCCTACTTAATTTACTTCAGTTTAGAAAAAAAGTTCAGGGAAGGTTCTGGTGAAGGGAAAGTCAGAATGAGCATCCATTATACATCAGACAAACCATCTCAGAGTACACATTTTCCTTATTATCACCAACATAGAATTACATTGATCCCATTAGGGTATTTTGGATAATGCCTGCTACTTCACACAAAATACCTGTATTCCATTTAGAACAGCAGCTATATCCACTGGGTGTGCAGGCAAGCTTATTTTCTAGCTGCTTGTGGAAAATATTTCTGCTGCCTCTGAACCCCCTGTTGTTTTCCCAGTCGTCTTATTGCTAAGGCTAAACCAAATATATACTATCTACTATTTTTATGTTTAGCTCAGCCATTAAACGTACTATTATGTTGTGCTCTTGGAAACTTCATCACCAGAAAGATATAAGATGAAATGATAGGTCTAGAAGCCCGAGTAAATTCCTGTAGACAAATTGAAAACACTTGTTTTCAACAGTCAACTAAGTATCAAGGCTACTTAATGATCAAATCAAGATCTGCAGACACCACAGCCTGCACACTCTTTCTTAGAAGATTTTAATCTTTGTCCTTGTCCTTCAGTGGAGTTTCTTTGCGGAGGATCTTGGCTTAATAAATGCCTTTCAAGAAGGCTTTAGTACAAGTGAGAGAGTACTTGTGTAGCAATCTTGAGTTCTTATCAGCTGTATAGTGATCAGGTGAAGGAATAATTGATTTCAATCAGCAACACCTGTTTTTATAATTGCTCAAGTGATTATAATTCAATAATAAAAAGCCAATTTAACTCTCTTTACTCAGATATTAACCTCTCATATACAGCATAAGAGTGAAATTGAAATTGGTTAAATTCCCTTAAGAAAACAATTGTTATCATACCTTTATCACATTTTGGTCTGTATTCTGTCTTATTTTCCCTTGCTATTTTTCTTTTTTTTTTTCCAGAAAAGAAATGTGTTTACCCATTCTCAATTGAAAGAGCCCCATTGCTACCCATTTTCTGCCATTGTCAAATAAGCACCTTCTCTCAGAAGGCTTAATTCTTTTCATTTTTCCATATAGTTATCATGTTATGATTTGCCATTTTCAGGATGGCATTACGTTGTTGACACCTAATTCAACTTGTGATTTCCTGTAATACCTACATCCATTTCCACAAATAGCCAGTTATTTTCCTTCCTTTTTTGTGCATTTTCTCTTTCACATCCAAGCAAGTTCTGATTGAACTGCACCCAGTCTTTTTTCTAGGCATTCCTCCATTTTGTCAAAATCATTTGTATTCTAAGCCTGTATTTCTGCATTTTCCAACCATCCCCTGCTTCGTATTGTGTGCTTGTTAAGTTTGAAGGCTCTCCAGTCCATCTTCCAGGTCTCTAATAAAAATATCAAATACTAAGAGGTCTAAGAGATGTTACTGCAGACCTCCTCTCAGCACATCTCATTATTCTAGCTACTATATTAATACTCCTAAGATACAGCATTTTGTTCTTTTTGTTTTAATAAAATTATTATTCTGTAAACAGAAGTAAAAATAAGTCTATGATTTCCCTCTCAAACTTCTTCTCTATTCACAAATTAAACTAGGAGTCTGTATTTTTTAAATATTCTTGCACCTCCCTCTCTTCTTTGAGTTCTCAAAAAACAATAGCAAATCTCCTTGTTGCAAATGTTTGACCCGGAGTATTCCAAATTGAATCTTTTTTGGCATAGCTGATCAAAAAGCAACTAAATATATTCTGTAAGCTGCTCTAGAAACCTGGGTTAGTCTTTGTCTCTTATCTGTTAGCTATTGGAAGAGTTGTGAAGAGTGAAGAAAAAGAAAGACATTAAACATACTGGTGTTCTCAGTGTCATTTTTCCATACAATTAATTGTTCTTCAACAACTGGATCAAAACTTTTCCGATCATCTCCTTAACACTGATGTCGTTACAGAAAATGTAACTAGACATAACTCATCTTCCTCGTTAGGTATGTCATACAGGCATTTCTAATTTTAACTGTGTGTACTTAAACTACTTTTTATGGTTGTTCTCACTAACCTGACCTGGTTGCTTCCTTCTATATGCTTTTTTTTATAACTAGAACATGGAACATGGAACAACTTCTGTTCTCAACAAGATGAAGTATAATGTCACCTGTCTTGGCCACCCAATACTTGAAGGTAGTGACACATTTTTTTCCTTCCTTTTGTTTTGTTATGAGGGACATAGTTATTCTTCTAATTTATCCAATCAGCAGACAGAAATAGTATTTTATGATCCTAATGGAAAAAGAGTCTACGATTCAGGTTTTCTTTGGTTCCAGTCACGAGCAAGAGGAAACAGC
Organism: Cuculus canorus; assembly: GCF_017976375.1. NCBI lineage: Eukaryota > Metazoa > Chordata > Aves > Cuculiformes > Cuculidae > Cuculus > Cuculus canorus. Next base: position 64,243,633 of record NC_071402.1, on the reverse strand, counting down.
AGCCTGGGGACATTGCAGTCAATCGTATCTCCATGGTGCCACCTTCTGACAGGCTGAATATAGCCGCTTCAGCGCGACCAACAGCAACGTACAACAGCCAGCTCTAAAGGCAAAATACCACTGCAAGAAAAGAGGAGATTACACAGCCAGATAGGACCCATGAGAACACATCTACCTGAAATGGGAGACATGTGGGTGTGAGGATCAGAGAGGAAAACTTTAGGAGCATGACCTGGCATGTATTTTGTTTTCAGTATTGCTCACAGAACAAAGAGGGGTTTCTTTCAGTCTACTAGATGCTAAGGCTAAAACATTGTGCAAACGCTGGTTGTCAGGTGTAAAATGATGTGATTGAGAGGAGCCCTGCAGAGAAGGACTTGGGGGTGCTGGTTGGTGAGAAGCTCAACATGAGCCGGCAATCTGTGCTCACAGCCCAGAAAGCCAACCATATCCTGGGCTTCATCAGAAGAAGTGCGGCCAGCAGGGCAAGGGAGGTGATTCTGCCGCTCTACTCTGCTCCTGTGAGATCACACCTGGAGTATTGTGTCCAGTTCTGGAATCCCCAACACAAGAAGGACATGGAACTGTTGGAACAAGTCCAGAGGAGGGCCACAAAGATGATCAGAGGGTTGGAGCACCTCCCATATGAGGACAGGCTGAGAGAGTCGGGCTTGTTCAGCCTGGAGAAGAGAAGGCTCAGAGGAGATCTTATAGCAATCTTCCAGTACCTGAAGGGGCTACAAGAAAGCTGGGGAAGGACTATTCACCAAGGGTTATAGTGATAGGACTGGGGGCAATGGGTATAAACTGGAGAGGGGCAGATGTAGACTAGACACAAGGAAGGATTTCTGCATGATAAGGGTGGTGAGGCACTGGCACAGGTTGCCCAGGGAAACTGCGGATGCCCCATCCCTGGAGGTGTTCAAGGCCGGGTTGGATGAGGCCTTGGGCAGCCTGGTCTGGTGGGACATATCCCTGCCCCCATGTCAGGGGGACTGGAACTGGGTGATCTTTGAGGTCCTTTCCAACCCAAACCACTCTATAATTCTGTGATTCTATGTCAGGTTGAATGATAAGCAATGAAAGAACTACCAGAAAAGCAAATATTTTAAGATAGTTTATTTTACAGGAAAAAAACCTTGAAAACTGAGAAGCTCAACATGACCCAGGAATGTGCCCTTGCAGCCCTGAAAGAAAACCATATTCCAGGTTGCTTAAGAAGCAGGCCGAGGGAGATGATTTTCCCCTTCTACTCCACTCTCATGAGACCTCACCTGGAGTACTGCATCAGTGGGACCCCGAACAAAAGAAAGATATGGACCTGTTGGAGTGAGTCCAGAGGAGGGTCAGTCAGAGGGTTTGAGTATCTCTCGTATGAACACAGGCTGAGGGAGTTGAGGTTGTTCAGCCTAGAGAAGAGAAGATTTCAGAGATACCTTATAGCAGCTTTCCAATATGGAAAGGAGGCCTACAAGAAACCCGGATAGGGACTTTTTACAAGTGCATGTAGTGATAGGACAAGAGGGGATGCCTTTAAACTGAAAGAAGGTAGATTAGATTACATATAAGGGAGGAATTCTACACTATGAGGGTGGTGAGGCACTGGAACATCCCTGTGGATGCCCCATTCCCGGAAGTGTTCAAATCCAGATTGGTTGGGGCTTCGAGCAACCTGGTCTGTTGGAATGTGTCCTTGCCCACAGCAAGGGGATTGAACCACATGACCATTAAGATCTCTTCCAACCCAAAATATTCTATGATTCTGTGATTCCGTGATCAGTATTTGTGCAACTCTCTTCATTATCAGTTCAGAGTTAATTTACAATATGATGACAGCAGGACTAATAGAAATATTTTCAGTGGAGGGAGCGTAGGTGAAGTTGAAATTGAAGGCTTTCTCAGTGACTTGCCACAGCTCCCAAATTGCTTACACAGAGATAAGACCAAACGTAAGTCACTCTGTCATTGGCATGAAAGGTATGTCTTGCACTTGTGACTTGATTATTTGGTCCCTATTTTTCTAATACCATCTGTTTCTTATCTAACCTTATGTATAAGACAGGGAAAGGATGTAGGTCTGGGTGGAATGTTACAAATCCTTCTTTCAATACTTGAGTCCTACAAAGGCAAATACAATGAATATTTACTGATACAAGAATTGTAAACTAGGAGAATCTATTGATTTTTCTTACACATTGAAGTGATCCTGTATGTACCTGATTAAATAGAGCTCAGAAATAGGTCCCTGCCCATTGTTGGGCTATCTTGCTTATCGCTGACTCAGATATTAAAAACATCACTGAAGATGCATAAGGAAAATATAACTCATCTCAGTCTATCTTGAACTCCAATGCTCCTCAATGTATTGGAGTTCCTGGAGTAAATTTTAGAGCATTAGACATCTAATACTTCTAAACATTCTGCTAAGATGTTTAAAAATAAATTTTAGCAGAAAAATCATCAACAGATATGTCTATAAGATGATGTGGGCAAGGGATCTGATGAAGGAGTTACTCTTCTGAGAAACTGTTCCTCTTTGCAGTATGGCTTTCTCCCCTCTTCTGAAATGACGTGAAGCTCTCATACAAAACTGAATGAATTAAAGAAAATTCTTGGCATTGTAAGATTTGAAAGATTATATTTCTCTGTCTTTCTGGTTCGCTATGGGAAGTTGACACCTGATACTCAAAATGTGAATTGTTTTGTTTAGTTCTGACGTTTCAAATAATTGCACATTGTTGCCCGTTCTATGGGCATAATGCTTACAAGGCAGAAGGCTTAAATCAACTAGGGGGCTTGGACTTTCTGTCCAAGAAAATAACACTGCAGGGAGAGTAGCCTAGCAATAAGCAGTCTTGGCAAATTCTAGAAAACTACAACTATTCAAGAGGCTTTCCTTTTATTTTTTTTTTTCCTAGTTTTAAAATGATTTTCTCAGTGGAGATATCTGGAACACTGCCTGTTTGCATCAACATGAGGCAAAAATTCTGTCATATTATTTAAAAAGAATTGAATCTGATTGAACAGCAAAAGTACTCCTTGGTACACGACTTGATCAAATCTATTTCTTTTTTTTTGTGGCTGTGTCTGTACTCTGTCTTCCCCTCTCTGTCCGAAGGGGCAGCTGCCATTCTGGGAATATTGCAACACATCTTTATGGAGCATGTAAGCAAGACGTTTTCTATCATATGGAACTCATTTTTTGTTTTCTCTAGTTCTGCTGGTACCCTTGCTCAATACTAGATCACTGAAAATAAATCATTACGGTGCCTGGCAAGATGTTACAGCACAGGTCTACTTACACAAGGTTCCTTCACTGTTTTACAGGCAATCTGTAAAGAAAGAGAAAATGGCTCATTATGAAGTTATCTAGAGATGATTTTGCAGACCCCCAAAATATACTTTCTCCGATGTAGTTTCCTTCTTTATAGGAGGATTGAAATCTTTGACGAAAATACATTTATAGGCATCTCTTAAAGAAAAAGTAAAAAAAAATCAGCTAAAAAATGTGGATGTATACATTTACAAACTTGCTGAGTTTTCCAGGTCACAGAAGTCCATTTCCTGTCAGTGCAAGAAGAGAGCTAAACCACTGATTTGTTTATGGGTGAATGAAAATCTTGTGGCTTTAGAGTGTTTTGGGGGTGGGGGGGAGGTGTAGAACAGGGGAAAGCAGGGAGTTGCTAGGCTTTTTTTCCCTGTAAAATAAAATCATGTTATTTATGTGCTTGTTTCACCAGTAAGTGACTACACTTAGTACATTTTCAGGCTTTGGAACAAAATATTTCTTTAACAAGACTTACTTGACCAGAGTGACAAAGCCTGGATCAAATACAAGTGGCGTTTAATCCCAGATATAAAAATCTATCTATTGCATAACGAGGTCTACTCTTCTTTTGCTGAGGCCTGGGCTGGATCTTCTATTTCCTTAAGTAAGGAAAACATCAAATCATGACCTCGTGGGGCAGTTGTCGCTTTGGGGTTTGTGGAAGGCTGGTAGCACACAACTCTGTGTACCTGGTATTAGGAAGCTTCCTCAGTTTCTGTCTCTTGAAGGAGGAAGAGTAGAAATCAGCTGGATGTGTGGGCATACCTGGAATCATTCCTTTTCCAGTTACCTCATATAGAATCCTGGTTTAGTTTGTCTGAGCACTAAGTTTTGGAAGGGCTACACCCACTTGATAATATGCCCTTATAAAAAATGAAGTAAAATATACTCTTCCTAAATAAAGCTTTGGTATAGCAATTGTAATCTGAAACGAGACATCAGTCTGAGTGAGACTGAAAGGTTTTGTGTGTGTATTTAAGAGAGAGATAAGTGCTGGGATCCAGGAATGATTAATGGAAGTTAATCCAGAAATGAGGCCATGCAGCATTCCAAGTAAGAAGAGAGGACTGCTTCAGCCTCTGCAGTTTGTATGCAAATAGATCTTGTACAGGAAGAGAGATTGTTTTTGACAACTTGACTCTAGCAATGCTGCCAGGCAGCTAGAATGGTCCTGCTTTCTATTTTCTTCAGTTCCTCATATTCCTTGAGGTGCTGCTAATGGAAGACTCCAGATCAAACTAAATGTAGCTCATGTTAATGAAGAGAGCAAATACACATGGTAGCTTTCGAATTGTTCTGTGAAATCTTTTGACTTCTTTCATGCCTTTTCCATAGGGCAAGCTGTAAAACAACATATATTTTCTGTCACCTGTGTTAAGAGGGATTACAGAAGATAAGCAGGTCTCTAGAAAAACATTCAGAAAATATTTTTGAATGATCTTTGGTCTCCCTTTAAGCTTCAAAGGAACTGCATCACTTTCTTCCTAACCTCAGTAATTGCTGCTTTAAAAAAAAAAAAGGCAGATTTAAAAAAGAAATCGTGCAATCTAGAAACATACTTTCCATCTGTGTATTGCGGCTGAAATCCAAAATAGGCCAGCTGGTCATAGCACAGCTCACATATTCGCAGTATCTGTCCTCTGAATAAGTCATTTCATCATAAACAGTGGAAAGCAAAACGCAGAGTCTTAGCTTCTCTGATTTCCCTCCCGTGTTTGACACTCAGAGGTACTAAAAGATTCCTCTCCAATGTTAAATTTGATATTGTCATTGCATTTTATTTGCTGTTCAAATATGTCTTTTTAAAACTGTGTGATCTAGGATATGGAGTGGAATGTTTGTTGTGGCAAATGCCTCTCTTCGTTGGAGCAGTTTGGTCTGGCAATGTTCCTAGCTTGCTGTAGAATTAGCAAGTAAGTTGTGCACATTCCCTTGATTTTTGTTCTTGATTTTTGTGGCACTCCCTCTATATATTGAGAGTTCCCGGAGTTTTACAGTAGTGTCTTTCTGTATCTACATTTTATATTTAATCAATAGGGGTTGATCCCTGTAGACAAGAAATTCCTCTTTAAGTAATGGGAAATGACTCCTTTCTCCCACTCTGTATCATTGATTTTTGCTTTGAGGAGCAGACACTGTGCATAGAGGTTGCAACCTTTCCCGCTTTTTCCCCAGTCAGGAATGCTTTGAACCAGTGATTGTCACCCTGTGCTGACTCCTCTTAGGTAAAAGATAGAGACAGTGTGTCACGTAGGGGAGGAAGGATGGAAGGTGAAAACCGTGGTAGTGGCACCTAGGGATCACCAAGAGGAATGTCAATCATAGCAGTCTTTTGAGATGACCTAAACCAGTTTTCATCAGATGCAGTAGACATGGAGCTAATCCATCTGAAACATAACCAGTGAAGGAAATACGAACATGACTGAGGAAAATCCCGCAGTTATTAAAGTTACTCATCTCTCGGTGTGAGGGCCCCTGAACATGTGAAGCTGGAAGAGGGTTCTGGCAATGCTTAAGCTCTTCCCATCATCCTCATATGTATTTTGGGGAACCTTCTCCATCTATTTTTGTGGCTCTCCACTGAACTTGCTGCAGTTTCTCAAAATCTTTCTTGCACTGGAGAGGATTATGTTGAATTTTTGTAAGGACCAGAGCAAATGACAGCTGAACTTATGGTTTGGTGCTTTACTATTTTATCTGGTTTTACATTCTTATGGTGTGAATTTGGACAGACTGTTGAAAGTGCTTGGTCTACCTAATAGCCAGATTTTGCATAATACAATGATGGAAATCATGAAGCTACAGTCTATACCTTTTACAAATGAATAGATTTGGAATGGAAACACATGCAAAAAAAAAAAAAATGGCTAATTTCATAAAAATAACCAAAATCTTTGCTGCATATACAGTGCAGTTTCCATGCACAGCCAGTCATGCACGCCTGTATTATAATTCTGTATCTGAATAGCTACAAGCACAGCCTTACTCCGGACCGTCAGAATACTACTACTATGTTTTTTAATTGCAACTGTGCTAACATAATACCTCATCATCATTAGCAGTGGTATTCACTCTAATTGTCTGGCCTTTTCTGTACTCTTTAGAGGGCATCAACTTGTTCAATTCCTTTTTTTTCTTTAATAAGAAAATATCTTCCTTGATAATTAGTTACAAAGATGCGTTTACCTAATACAGGTTTACTAATATTACAGCGACATTTAGGGAAATGGGAAATTCTCACAGTGTGTAATGTGATGCCAAGCTCAGAGCAGGACCATCTCCAAAGCTATTGCAAGCCTAGCTCAGTGGGGCCTTTTTTTATTTTTCCAAGGACTGAGTTCTACATCCTTGCTGGACAACTTGGCAGAGTGTTTGATTCCTTTCTTTGTGTAGATTTTTTTCCTTAGATCTAGCTGGACTTTGCAAGTGTTTGCAAGTGTTGTCCATTGTTTTTTGCCCTATTACTATGCATCTCCAAAACGAGTCTGACTGTCTTTCCTATAACAACGCATTATTTAGTTATGGCGTGTTGTTTACAGAGCTGTAGGAATGGATGGTGAAAAAAGACAGGTACTCTTAATAGCTGTCAAGTTGAAGTAATTAAAACCGGAACTACTGCATAGAGGCTTTTGCAGGCCAGGAAATAGGTACAGGCAGTCTGACTCACTGGGAGGAGCACTAATAGCCTTACTTGGGAATATAAAAAGAAAGGTGATATAGGTAATAAAATGTCTCTTTTTATGAATCTTCTTGCTTATAATTAGAGAATTTTTTCCCTTATGCCAGTTGTGAAGAGTTGTCCCAGTTGTGTAACAGAGTAGTTTTCCCATATGGTAGTAGATGGTAGTTTGGAAAAACTTGTTCCATAATGAGCCCTGTAGGTCCTACTGGGAGGCTGAAAGAATTTCTTCTCCTTCAGCATCATTTTGGGGTGCATGTTCTTCAGTGAAAATTATCACAATTGTTCAATCTTATCATCTATGACAGTCCACAGTATTTATTCTCAGCCTTTGGCAGACACACCTGTGGAGGTACACTTTGTGCTAATTCTAATACAAAAGCCAGAAAAGAGTATGAGTCTCTCCTTGCCTCAGTGCCGGGAAAAGTCATGGAACAGGTAATCTTGAGTGCTATCACGAAGCACGTGCAAGAGAACCGGGTGATCAGGCCCAGTCAACATGGGTTTACAAAAGGCAGATCTTGCCAAACTAACCTGATCGCCTTCTATGACAAAATCACTCGACTACTGGATGGGGGAAAGGCTGTGGGTGTAGTTTTCTTGGACTTCAGTAAAGCCTTTGACACAGTTTCTCACAGCATTCAGCTTCAGAAACTGTCAGCCTCTGGCCTGGACAGGCGCACACTCTCCTGGGTTGAAAACTGGTTGGATGGCCGGGCCCAGAGAGTGGTGGTCAATGGAGTTAACTCCAGCTGGAGGCCAGTCACAAGTGGGGTTCCTCAGGGCTCAGTACTGGGTCCAGCCCTGTTCAATGTCTCTATCAATGACCTGGATGAAGGCATTGAGTGCACCCTCAGCAAGTTTGCGGATGACACTAAGCTGGGTGGAAGTGTGGATCTGCTGGAGGGTAGGGAGGCTCTGCAAAGGGATCTGAACAGGCTGGACTGCTGGGCTGAGGCCAAAAGCATGAGGTTTAACAAGGCCAAATGCCGGGTCCTGCACTTGGGGCACAACACCCCTATGCAGTGTTACAGACTGGGGGACGAGTGGCTGGAGAGCTGCACGGAGGAGAAGGACCTGGGGGTAGTGGTTGACAGCCGACTGAACATGAGCCAGCAGTGTGCCCAGGTGGCCAAGAAGGCCAATGGCATCTTGGCTTGTATCAGAAACGGTGTGACCAGCAGGTCCAGGGAGGTGATTCTCCCTCTGTATTCGGCACTGGTGAGACCGCACCTTGAATACTGTATTCAGTTCTGGGCCCCTCACCACAAGAAGGATGTTGAGGCTCTGGAGTGTGTCAGGGAAGAGCAATGAAGCTGGTGAGGGGGCTGGAGAACAAGTCTTATGAGGAGCGGCTGAGACAGCTGGGGTTGTTTAGCCTGGAGAAGAGGAGAAGAGGAGAAGAGGAGGAGAGGAGACCTTATTGCTCTCTACAACTACCTGAAAGGAGGTTGTGGAGAGGAGGGAGCTGGCCTCTTCTCCAAAGTGACTGAGGACAGGACAAGGGGGAATGGCCTGAAGCTCCACCAGGGGAGGTTCAGGCTGGATATCAGAAAAAAATTCTTCACAGAAAGAGTCATTGGGCGCTGGAACAGGCTGCCCAGGGAGGTGGTTGAGTCACCTTCCCTGGAGGTGTTTAAGGAACGGGTTGATGAAGTGCTTAGGGACATGGTTTAAGGGAGTGTTAGGAATGGTTGGACTCGATGATCGAGTGGGTCCTTTCCAACCTGGTGATTCTATGATTCTATGAAGTTTCCTACAGGGTAGGTACTGATAATGGGCACTGAACCCTGAGATAAGATTTGACTTTTCAGTGTCTCCAGAACGCAGGTGAAATAAAGGTCTCTGTGCCTTCTCCTAGAGTTCTGTGCAATCAGATTTCACTGCTTTTGATGAAATCAGGTGGACCATGCAAGCAAAGCTGGCAGTCTTTTACTTGGAGAGTACTATATATAGTACAATAGATTCTGTTTCCTTTCCCAAAAATTGTTTGTTCAAATCTGGTTTGTGTCAGTGGCTCGGGCACAACCAATTGTTGCAATTCAAGCAGGATTAGGAATGGTTTATATCCTTCCAATTTTGTTTGTTCGTGGTGTGGTTTCATCCTTAGAGATGCTTGATTGTTGAGGTCTGTGCTTAATTCTTTACCTACTCACATATTTAGCTTTACTCAGTTAAGCAATACTGCTGAAGTTTAGCGTGAGTCTGTTAGAATGAGGTCCACCTCTGTATAAACTTGCTGTAATGAAAATGTAAAATAACCAGAGCAAACCCCCATTCTAACTACATATACAATCAAATATGCCCTCAAGTAATTGGATCTGTGGGATAGAAAGCAAAACATTGCAAATGGTACTGGTTTGCAGTAATTCATAATCCTTTAAGCATGTAAATCCACCAGACAGCTTAGAAGTGCAATTTCTGCCACCAGCTATGTTGAAAATGCTCTTGCATACTTAGTACTAAACTATGGCATCAAGCAACAAGATATGCTCTAGGGATAGCGTAGAGCCCCTATCACTCCAGTGCCAGTTCTGGGAGTTGTCATGTCTTAGGGAGGCACAATGCCTCCAGAGCTGCTCTTGAATCACTATTAATTAGGGCGCAGTTTGCACTCCTTTCTGCATCTTGTCAGCTTTAGTGGCTGGTGTGCAGGATGAGATAGTCTCGTCCCCTTAGTGTATGCTATAAGAATTGCTACAATGGGTCAGATTGAAGGTCCAGCCTGCCCAACATGCATTTTCTGACAATGGCCTGCAGCAGATGTTTAGAGAGAGAAGCAGAACAAGGCAATTACAGACAGATACTTTCCAGTAGTTTGTCGGGAAACCAGGAATGTGGAGGCTTCGTGTGCCAGATATTGTCTCTACACTTTAGCATATAATAGCCATATAGACTGCCAGTGAACTTGCTTTAGTCTCCCTTTGAATTATTTTTACTCTTCCTTCCTCCTCAATATCCAATGGCAATATGTTCCAAAACTACTCTATGATGTGTGAAAAAGTGAGTTTTTTCTGTTGTCTTTAAACCTACCACTTGCTAACTTCATTGGATATTTTCCCTCTCTGGGTACGCTCCCATTCTTGCACTATAAGAAAAAATACTCAACCCAGTGGGCTGTAATGTCCTTAGTTGGAAATATTCCCTTCCTGCCCACTGTTTGCACATCGGGTACAAGTAAGGAAAATGATATTTTGTGCCCATGTTTTGCACAAATGCATGAAAAAAGGAAAGGATACGGTCTGGCAGCAACCCTCAAAAATTGTCTTGTATTTAGGGGTTAGAAAGCTCAGCTGTGTAGCTTCTTGCCACAGATGATGGCAAGAAGATGAAGGGGCAGAGATCCCTTTCTCTAGCACAAACAGCAAACACCTTTTAGTGAAAGCAAAGCATGTTTCTGACAAAATAGTTCTGAAGAAAAATGTGGAGGGGATGTTTCTCCTTTAAAAAAATAACCATTCAAGTTAATTGAAAAATGTGTAAAATTCACTACATTGTTTCCTCTGTTAAAAAAAAAAAAGACAGTTAATTTCAAAGCATTTGAATTATACTTACATTTTTCTTTAGAGGAATGTTTTGTTTCATTTGAAAATTAAGTTTACTGGAGCTAAATTTTAAAGAAAACAAAGAAAATGAAGAAAAATGCAGTGAAAGCAAGAAAGCCTGCCTTCTATTCCATTGTGACTTGCTTCTGATGAAAAATTCTCCTCATTAGAAAAACAAGTCCCCTTTACCTTCACTAATATGAAGGATTAGACTTGTTAGAAAAGTGGTAAAGACCTTGTCTTTAAAATAGCCTTTGGCAGGCTGTGTGTGCTATGCAGCCCAGACCTGGTGACTGATAATTATGATCAAAGCTACATTTGACTATATTTACATATTTTAAATTATATGTCAAGTAGCTAGTTCCCAGAGAACCAGAGGAGGATATTTACAAAACTGCATTTCATCCTTTCCTCCCTCCTATTTTCATTTGGTCAGAGATTTCCACAAAGAAATGAGGATTTTTAAGCTATCAATGCAACTGTTGTAAATTAAATGACAAGCAAAATTTACTATACTAACTTTTATACTATTTTAACAGCTCAGCTATAGAAAATCTTCCATTGGCCTAGCTGACACAAAAATCAAATAAGTGTGTTTATTTTTAGAGGAGACCAGAATGCGTTCTGATACTGAAAGAGCGACTGAATAAACATCCCTGTCTCCCCACAGAATGAAAAAAGACACTAGGAAATTAATGTCTTCAAAGGCCTTAGTTGACTTTTCACCCTGTTATTTATTTGTTTAATTCTAGGACAGGCATAGCAAAGTAAAATAAGTGTTAGTACTCCTAGCAGACTAATGGAGACTTTGTGGGTACAGGAAATAGATTCTGAGAAGCAGTGACTGAATATCCTTGATAATGATCTTTCTAATGATCGATCAGTATTTATTTTAGGAAATGTCTGAAATATATGTAATATCAATAAACTGCAAAGAAGTGTTCTATTGCCAATAGACTACTGCTACGTAAATGAAAATCTGCTAATTGTTTAGCGTTGCCAAATGTTTAACTGGCCTCTGAAACTTGGCAGACACAATGAAAATTAGTTACCAAATGGATAAAACAATAGCAATTATCCAGGAAATGTGATCTTGTTCTCTTAAGCTGCGTGCTGAGATGGAGTGCTATATTACCTTTATCTCATGCTGAGTGAGCTGATGAGCGGTGAGATGCCCAGTATGGAAAGGTAGCTCTGAATGGTGCAGAGAGCCAGGCAGCTTGCAACAGCAGATGCATCTTGGCTCAGCGGCTCTGGGCTTGGTGAAGGAGCGTACAGCAGAAGGTGTAGCAGCAGTAACAACACTGTATTTTTCATTACAAGAAGCCGCTGTGTGCTGTCTACAAATCCCAGCTGAAGGATAGGGTGCGACTGGGACAAATTTCTAGGGATACTTGAATCTGTCATAGTGTTATTGTCTTTGAAGGTATTAGTCTTTGACGGCTTCTGAAGGATGGCAGATTCTGAACTCAGGTGCACTGGTTAACTGCCTGGAGTTAGGCAGGCTAATTCTGAGTCAAATTGCTGAGACTAGTTAATTCTACCTGGCCTTAGATGATTATGGAGAGATTCCTTTTGGGCTCTCACAGTATTTTACCTCATACTTAATTGTATTCTAAAGAAAATGTGCAGTAGCTATCCCGGTTTCTTCCCACTAAGAGGAGAACTTAGATGACTGATTCAGGTGTATGTGTCCTGCAATGTGAGAATATCTGCAAGTTAGGTGAGATGAGGGGCATATTTACAATTTTTATGGGTTATGAACTTCTGCAAACACACACTGACACCACTCTGGGTGTGCATCAAAGAATAGGCATCATGTTGCTATAAGGAAAAAACATTCATGCTTGGTTTCTTTGGTATGACTCTGAAAAGCTCAGTGTAGGAACTAAGCCTGGCAGCAGCAAAAGGAAGGTTAGGCTTACAACAATAGTTCCACTCAGCTACTTTTGCCCTTCCAGAGGTCGGTCTTTCCCTGTACCTACCTATGATATAGGTATTGCATATAATACCTATATTATGTTGATAATAAAATTATTACAACTCCAAAGGCCCTTTCGAAGAAATTATACAGAAGCAGAGATGATATAAAGCATCCCCAGATGCTGTTGATTTCATAGATTTTGTTCTCAAAGGCCAGAAAACAAGTATGAGGCTAGAAGGTCTTGTTACGGCTCAACCCTACACCACCCCTTGCGGTCGTTCTATTTAGTACTGTCCCATAATGTGCTGAATAGCCACAAACTCATGGTAATTTTCTGATAAGTGACCATTGTAGTGACCACTGAATATGCAATTTCCAATTTACTACCCAAATGTGTAGTTAAATTCTGTTTATAAAATCCCTTCTTACCTTCAGTGCAGCTTTTCACACAACCCTCTACAAGATGAAGTAATCTTCTCAAACTGCTTACATACTTCAAAGAAGAAAAATATACTATTGCTTCCCATGCCAAAAAATGTTCATTACCGTATCTGAAGTATGAATGAAACCACCTGATCTTTCAATCATTAGACTGTTCCCTAACTTTTCTAATCACTGATTTTAATATTATTACAAACAGATACCTTGCATCTGATAAGACGTGTTTGCATGTGACACAGAACTGTGTTTCTGTTGGACCTTACTGCTGAGGGTATGATGCCATTTGCTGGTATGTCACAGTGTTCAGCTGGGAGACATTTCATGCTCATCCCAAGCAGTGACTTCCTCAAGAACAGTGGGATTCCAAATGGATGATTTTAAATGCAATTTATCTGCTCACAGTGTATGTACAAAACTATCCCCAAGGTCTTTCCAAACTGCCCTGTGGTTACGCCCCAAAATATATTTCATGCACCACGTATAATTCAAATATGCCCAAAAGGACTTGAAGACCAAGAAGTGAGTTCTGATTGAAATAACGCCTCAGGGGGATGTTTGTTGCTGAGAAGTGGCTGAATACCACAGAGATTCATAAATCCAGTACAAAATATTTTTTCCATGCTCTTTCATTCCACTCAGTTATTTAGAACATATGATAGGGAACATTAAAGTTTAAAAAAGCATCCGCCCACATCTATGTACAACGTTCTAAAAAGAAGGGTCCAAGGTTATAGTAAGTGTGGTCTTCTGACTCTGCAGTTCGGTGCATTTATACCTCTGACCTTCTCCCTTCTTTCTCCCCTCAAGCATTCTCTCAACCAAGAGCACAAGCTTTTTCCCAAATGCCCCTACAGAAGTAAGATGAACTTTACAATGCATTGGCTTTTATTCTTGACTTTATAATCTGTGAAGAGGAAGGAGGGGGTTCCTGTGGTATAATTTACCTGGATTATTTTACATAGCTGCATTAGGATGAGATTAATCACCCTAGAATCCACCTTTTGCTTTAAAGTTTAGGTGACTGGCACAGGTATGGATGTGTGAAGCTAGGGAGGGTGAATTGTGATATATTTTTCATATGGTTTGTGACTGCTCATTTCGGAGGGTGGGAGGCTACATGTCTACTGAGTTCTTTCTCTAGTAATGTAAAGTGATAGTACAGGATATGGAGACAATATCCTGTGTTCTGAGTGTCTCAGTTGACATCAGTAGCTGAAACATGCTGTGTTTCAAGAGCTGGTCTTGGAGGCTAGTGCGGTCCCTCCCTTCCACTGCTGTTTCTACACAGCTCCCCCTGCCCCTTCCTTGGCTCAGTGAAAGGCAAACAGGACTGCAGTTCAGCTTGCGCATCAAGAATGGGAAAACAGATCGCAGACTATACCAGTCCTATAACAAATTAAATCAAGCTTTTCTGGCTCTTTGCTATTTCTCTTGTTTCTATGAGTGTACATAACTACAGCAAGAGTAACTGTATAATTTGACCCTTTTTGAAAAATGAAAAGAAGAAAAAAAAGAACCCTGGCTTCATTGAAACATGAAGATTATAAATAAAATGAAATGCTTTGTACAATTGTGTGAAGAAAGCAGCTCATAAAATCACACTGACAATCCCTGAGTTCAGTACTTGGGTGATTGTTTTAATTAGGACTGACATATATTTGTTTCTGGATGCTTCAGTAAGAAGGAAAGAAGCGAGATCTTGGCAGAATTGTATGTATCAGGAGGCACCTAATGCTACTGAGCCTGAAGCAGACCTCCCCCAAACTCTTCAGGATGTCATTGAAATACGCAGATGTAATTATTTGAAGTTCCTTGAGGAATTGATGTCGCAGTAATTAGACAACTCATTACATCAAGAAATAAGGAAATAAGACTGACAGAGGTAAAAATGAACACACTGATAATATAGGATTATGTGAACGAACAAGATTGTTAAGAACCGGCTTTCTGTGAGGAAAAGCATCTAGGAGAGAATCAGCAGACCTAGTCTTGCTTTCATCAGTCTATGCACGTTATAGATACAATAAATAGAAACAGGTCAAAATAGCAAACGCTGTCACTGTCTAGCCTAGCCTTTCACACATTGTTTTGCTCCCCAGGCCTCCACTGTCTCCAGCTTCTTGTCAAACCTCATTCAGTTGTTCCTCATCCCAAATGAAGGGTAACGCATGAGACCTACAGAACCAAACTTTGTCATGTTCTCCCAGCTAAGCTGACGGAGTATTTCCTATGATTTCAGACAAATGAACCAGGCCTTCAAGTTGCCTGCACTATACCCTGCCTTGAATGAAGATGTCCATGGAGCCTGCTTACTTTGCAGTGGAGCTGATTCTGCCTTTCCTGTTTTACTTTTTTGAGCTCTGCATATACTATTTGCTGGAATATCTAATGCACTGTTTCAGACTTTCCATCCAAAATTTGCCCTAGTTAATATTTTATTATTCATTCTAATGTCTGCTATCAGTCAGTTATTAAACAAATTTTTCCTCAGGGAAACCTTAGTGGTAATAACTAAGAGGCAGAGAGGTATTGTTTACGTGTCAGTAAATATTTTGAGAATTATGGTGAAACTAAACTTTAAGACACAGGATTCTTATTGTAGCAGGAAACTTTAATGATGTACACCGTGCTTAACTACTGTCTTTGCAAATGATGTAGTGCTGAATCACAGTTTTAAACAATAAAAATAAATTACCAGCACATGCTACCTCTTTGTGATTTCTCTGCCCATTAAGAGAAGAAACAGTCTGAGCAAAATAATTTTGATGTTCCTCTCAGGACTATATCTTTTCCTGCTTTCTAGAGCCTCCTACTAACTGTAAAATTCATTTGAATTATCTTTAAATTCACTTTTATGGTACAATCCTCAGCTTCCCTTTTGAGTTTCCTATTGCATGGTTGTAGTCTTCATCTCTGCACTTTCTAATAATACACCTTCACTTTTTCTGTCCTTCTCCCGTGAAGAGTTGTCATCAGATATGCTGAGGATTCTTCATCACTCTGCAGCTCTGCAGTTAGAGAAGATTCTAGCAGAACCTGGATAGTTCAGAGGCTTATGGTGCAGAAAACTCTTATGATCAGGCACTAACCTAAAGACAAACTTACTTGTTCAAAACTGAGCCACAAATAATTTCTGAAATCTTCTTGGCAGCCATACATAAATGGAAACTAAAGCCAGCAAAGTTGTGTTTGGTTATGTTTTTCTGGGTTTTGTTTTGTTGTGTTTTGGTTTTGTGGCTGGTTGTTTTGTTTCTTTTTTCTTAATAGTTCATGTCCTGTGAAAGGTTTCTTGGAAATTGTTCAACAAATCACTCCCTCCGCTGCTGAAGTGCCTTAATTGAAGGGAGGGTTGAGAATCTGTCATACTGATGTTCTTCCTTTTTCTGCCTTCGCTTTCCCCACAAGTTGGGTTCCAGGTTTTGGTAGCATCAATGCACATACCCCATCCCCTAAGTACAGAGACAGAAGACCAAGAAACAAGAATAATCCCAAAGGACAATAGTGACCAGCTGTCCCAAGCAGCAGCTGGACACAGCTCATCTCATGGTGAGGTAAGATGCTGCCAATTCTTCCATTTTCCTTGTGCTGCTATTATACCACTGCTCCTGTGCCTGACACAGGCAAATAGGGAATGCACACAGAGGTGTCAGTGGCAGCAAAGTTTCCATTATCCCCAGACTCTGAACACTATCTCTGTGGAAAAAGAAACGCTAATCACTGGCTAGATGAAGTCCTGCTCTTATTCAGCAGCTGCAGCTTCTGAGTGGGATTTCAGGCTGAACCAGCCCCCCCAGTCCTCAGACCTGAGTGAGACCTCAGAGGTACACTGGGGAGGGAATGTGAGGGAGTTTGCACAGCTGCTGCCGGTCCTGGAAAGGCCTTACCCAGGAGCCAGAAAACTGGTCAATTAGAGGCTTGTCATTGACTCCAATGGGCTGCAAACCAGCTCCAGAGTGAATAAAGGTTTTCAGTTCCTGGAGCTCTCATCTGACACCTTTCACCAGAAAGGGGCCAATTTTACAGTTTTAAGTAAATAAGGTTTAAAGTAAACGAAGCTGTTTTTCACCAGACCTCTGCATTCTTTGTACACGAAGAAGTGGAAGCTGCTATTGCCTCAGAGGAAAACTGACAGCTCAAAGGAGAAAAAGAAGAGACTTGTGAATGAAGAAAGCTGTATGACACATTGCAACTCCCCTAAATCATGCAAGGCAGCCTCCTGCAGTAATACCTGAACTAACTCTAGATCTGAGAAGCGTTATAGCCCTGTCAGCCTGGCACTCTGCCTGAGTCACATAGCTTATAGCTGATGTTGCTATGCAGCTTCTAGGACACAAGTTACTGTACTGCACTGTGCAGGCTCCTTAATGCCCTACAGATACCTAACATGAAGTCTTAGTGCATGCTAGCACACATACCTGTCCCAGTTTGACTCCTGACTTTAAAATGTAAATCTGTATAAAGTCCGTATACAGGCACTAGATTGACTGGAGAACTTAGCAAATAGGCATTGAAGCAACTAAGGTGACTTTTTCTTTCTTTTTTTTTTTTTTTGTGTTTTTGTACTGAAGTGAGATTTTGCATCTATTGCACTAAAGTAGCCTAAATTAATCTTTTAGGTTACAGTCACACCAAATACCTGGGCTAGTTTGAAAAGCCACATTCCTGCATTTGTGTTGTACAGAAGGACTGATCTCTGGATTTCTTTGAGATGTTTCTCACATTCCTGTTGTAACTCAATCATAAGAAAGGTACAAAAAGAAGCTATAGTTAACCATTTGGAAGTCTGTGATGCTTTCACTAGAAGATAACAATTTGCCCTTGTTCACATTACCTTATGTTAAGTATTTAGTAAATAGTCTGGAAGACTCTTTCGAAGATTTTCATTACTGAACACCTACTGTTCAAGAACTATTCCTAAACCGTTGTAATAGCGTAAACTAAAGGGATTTCAGATATCTTGACTTTCTTTATTTTCATTCCCTTCCCCTCACCCCATCCATTCTCCCTTTTCTGGCCTGAAAACCTCAAACCCCAGTATTCCTCCAAAAACACAACTCTGGTAATAATCAGAACGTAGATTTTCTGACAAATGCCATCTGTTGATTTCTTTTTTTTCTCTCCCAAAAGACAAGATTTTGGATACAGCTAGTAAGTACTTTAGCTTCTTCCACTTTGTGATACCAAAATAATCACCATGGCAACTCTTTAAGGGC
Source organism: Cuculus canorus (assembly GCF_017976375.1). Taxonomy (NCBI): domain Eukaryota; kingdom Metazoa; phylum Chordata; class Aves; order Cuculiformes; family Cuculidae; genus Cuculus; species Cuculus canorus. The sequence continues at coordinate 64,225,503 of NC_071402.1, read as the reverse complement.
ATTCTTCCAAACAGATTTATTGTGAATGCAAGAACTCAACGGCACTCTCTAGCAAGAGACAAGATGGCATCTACAGCAGGTTATTTTGCTACGATGCATGAATGATGACTAATAGACATAGGCATGTCTGTCTGAACTTTTTCAGTTATCCCTAATAGTTTGACTTGCCATATTTATAGGTGCTGGAGGATGCAAGAGGAAGAGAGAGGTAGAAGCAATCAGTGTTAAGCTTACACAGCTTATGTTGTAATTGCCTTTTCTGAATACATTTTGTGTGGCCCCTGATGGCTGTGAGACAAAAATACCAGAGAAACAGCACAAATACTAGAACAATGATGCACTAGACTAGAAGAAGCTTGACTTTCTTTTGAGGTAACTAATGCAGCTTTTTTTTTCTCTTTTCCTTCCTTTCTTATCTCTTCTTAGGAAAACAATTAAAGTAAAGGAGATTGCCAAAACTGATCTTTGTCATACTGTAAAGGAGTGGGGAAAGAAACAAACAAACAAAAAAAATAAATAAAGGAAGGCCTCTCTTGCCCTGCTGTGAGGAAGACAGACTAGGACACGTGCTAAATTATTAATCCTAAACATTCAATCATATTATATTCCAGATAGCTCCTTTTTGGCTCAGATATTGGTCAGAATTAGCAGATATAATTTTTACATAAACCAGAATTTTGGAAACCAGCCAGCACTGCTGTGTTATGTGGTTGTGTAAGAGGTTATATATGGTTCTTGCTTTGCATTTGGCAAATGGTTCTCACTTAAACATTCATTTAGCGTGATTACTTATGTGAGCCATATAAGGCTATTCCTTGAAGCTGCAAAATTAACTTGTTAACAAGTGCTGCACTATGCCAAAAGCTAATTTAGACTCTACTTAGGAATTTATGGCATTTATTTACCATGCCATTTGAATAAGGCAACTTTGCTGACAGCTCTAAGCTGGCCACAACTTTTATATCATACAGCATCTCATCTAACATTCCCAAACATTTATTTTTCTGTTATGCAGTGTTACCCAGTTGTTCTCAATGCAAAGTAGAAGATAAAAAACCCTGTACAGAAGCAGAAACATGCTGAACCCCATGAAAAGTATCCTCTTCTGCATAAATAAGGGGAGGACTCAGAGTTTTGAGGAGTTTTGCTTTAATTGAAAGAAACGAAAAGGATCTTCCCCAACCTGACCTCTGATTTAGGAAGATCAGAGACACTAAACAGGGACAGTTTTTCTCCTTTTTGTCAATTCAACTAAGAGCGAGTGTTGAAAATATTGAAGGATCCTCTGTGTGCAGTGTCATGCTTGAAGATAATGACCTGAGGTTGTTACTTAATGTATACCTGCATTCTGCAGCAAGTACTCTTTCTCAGGTGTAAAACATACCACAAGTTTTGTTTGTGGGCTTTCCCAGCCTCGACTACATTACAAATCACTTATGAAGTGAAACATGAGGTAAAGCAGATATACTGATTCAGTGAAGCAAGTTCTGCAATCACCAGAAACTCATGAGATTTCCTTGAAAGTAGGAAGTGGAGGGAGACAGGGGAAAGCATTGATGTCACTTTCTTTTCAGTCAACTCAGAAGCTGGCTCACTGCCTTATGTTCAGTCAAATGAGTGTATGCAAATCCAGGAGAGCTCCCTTCAGCCAGGTTATTGTACTCCTTATTTATCTCAGAGTGACTGAGATAAAAATCTGTCCTTTCGTCTCTTTTTACATCTCATTTTCTATGCAACCATCCTTTGTACAGAAAGCTCTTTGGTGCTAGTTTCAGCTTTCTCCTCAATCCAAGCTCTTTTTCTCTCTAGCACTATAACAATTCATGAGTGCTTTTTCTTTTGTCCGTTTTTTAAACAGCAAGAAAAGTAACGAGTGGAAAAGTTAATTTATGTCTCATTGTAGATACTAATTGCAGAATGCGTTGTCTTTCTTTTCTCCCTTTTCTCCCCTTCACTGACGCACATGCTCTATAATAAGCTCTGTTACTTGGAGCCTGTGAGCCTCTATAGTAAGCTGAAACTGCTACTATATTTACTCACTTTCCACATTTAGACAAAGGCTATTTTTAACTGGAGTTCTATTTGCGGGGGCTGCCAACGTCACTTAATGTTCACATGCATCTTGGGCATCATATGCTTGTTATTTTTATTTACTGTGCCTGTGCCAGGTCTGCTGTTTTATGGGAAGAAAGAATGAGAATGCTTCTTCAGGCCAGTTCTTGAAAGCTCTTTTGTACAACAGCAGATCCACAGATAAGCAAAGAAAAAGCAACGCAGCAGTAGATTTGGCATGATTTTAATAGCTGGCATCTTTTACCTCATGGTCTATGTGGAAAGCTGTGTTCTTAGTCCCACTGCTTTTGTTAAAGGTGGAGATGTTTCAGAGGTATGCTAATTATTCTGGTGTCTCCTGAAGGAGACATGAGTTCTTGCTGTGGGATGAGGGACGCAGGGATCAGGAAATTATTATGGTTCTGGTACTGCTACCAGGTAGTTAAAATAGATGATGTGTAAGTAATCAGTGCTTTTCTGATCCTTCTTGTTAATAGGTGCATGCCTGGGAACTTGAATGCAACAGATGTTATTTTCGGATAATGAGTTCAGATTTTCAGTGTAAGAGTCCCCTGCAAATGCTGGAAAATACTGTGCTGCAAGCCATAAATCAGATCTGTAAGCTGGGGCTGGTATTTAGCATTTTCTGTATGGGTTTCCCTGAGTTGCTCTAGTGACCTCAACTTGACCTAAGGGAATTGCCCTTTGCAGAGGTTAGAAACACTTCATGGAGCATGCTGACTCAGGCTGCCTGATTCATTTTGTGTTGCCATCATCATATGCCCAGGATTTTGAGATACCCACATGCTTTTGTGGGGAAAAGGTTATTCCCTGCACACATAGTAGCATCTTTATTTGCACCGAAGAGTTAATTCCTGGAAAGGAGTGATATTACGGAGCAATCATCTAATTCTTCACTGTCAGCGTGCTTAACTGAAAAGTTTTAGCAGGAAGCTAAGTTAAGAAAGAAAGCTGAAATGGAACCTCCTAGAATGGATTTTGTTTAAGTTTGAAATGTTTTGGAAAGCTTACAGTTTTTTTTTAATCTCTCTCTGTACTTCCTGCTCTTAACGCTAATTCCCTTTTCAGACTGATTTTGACATGAGACTGAATAAGCTTCACACAAGTCAAAATATCTATATGCTGATCACAACAGAATCAAATCTTTTACATTTTCCTGTTACTAATTTTTTCCAGTGCTGTTTCTTTCCCCACTACAGTGAATGCCTTATTTTTTTTTAAACACTTTCCCTCCACCCCCAGTCATATGTAAAGTGAGGCCTCGGTTTTCTAATCAAAACTGCTGTTTTCACCTACCTGCTTCCAAAGCTGGGCAGCAAAATCTTTGCCAAGTCATGGACAGGTGTTGAGAAAGTCAGTGGGAACTAGAAATACATAATGTTCTGTAGGTTAATCCATTTATTTAGGAGAGGAATCATGAATGAAGCTACATACCTGTCTTTAGATACTTGTATTAAAAATATGTCATTCTGGTGATATTACCCTATGTGGGATCCTTTCTATGTGAAATCATGTTTCTACCACTAGCTGATGGGTATCTTTTGATGGCTTAGAAACTATAGAAGCCAGTGAAAGGGAGGAGTATCTGAAAAAAATCATGACCGTGTACCTTTGATCATAAACCACCTTATAAAAAAACTTGTCTTTCCCAGTCCTCCTCTTTCCTGCTAGGCCTTAGATTTACCGTTACAGAACAAAATGCATTTGGGACTTAAGGGTCACCCTTGGCCGGCAGTGTGTACTATCTGTGTGACTCCCTTGCTCTTGATGTGGTTCATGCTGGTGAGGCACAGTAGCAAGGCTAAGTACTGATGTTACTTATTGAGCTGAGAAATCACAATTGCTTTCCTTGTCATAATGTCTCGTCCTTTTCTGGGAGCGTAACTGCAAACATTCTATCCTGTTTGTAACATCTCTTATATCCACTGCCACGTGGCAGCTAAAATTGTACAAGAAAGAACATATGTAAACATCCTTTCAGAGGCAGAACCTGTCTTCCCTTTGTCATGCCACAAGCATGTGACATGCACAAGGCTCGCCAATGACACACAGCCAATAGCTGTATGTATCAGTAGCAGAAGTGAGCTCATCTATATTTTCAAGGTAAATCCATCAGTTACCTTATACTGATAAGGAATGAGTATATAAAAATCACGGGTCATTAACAGAGCCAATTTTGTTTGCTGTCACACGTTATGAGTAGCAATAACTGAGCTTCAGCTGCACTGGCATATTTTTCAGCCACCTCCTACAAAGGTACTTTCTCCAATGTTTTTACTCCAGTGACCATGTTTTTGTAGTGTATGCAAAGATATGATACCTTTATGCATATATGAATTTTTCATTCTTTGTCTGTTCTACATAAGGAGAAAGGTGGGCATGATGGAGTCTGAGGGTTCAAGAAGCTTCAATAATGTCCTTTGACTGCTCCATTTGATGCAATTTTTTATCTCTTTCCAGCAAACAGCAGTAAACTTTGTAATTTATAGTAGTACTAGACTTGCCCTGTGGCCACAAATGGCAGGCAGGTTCCTAAAAGATAAAATAGAGTCATAAGAGAGCCTATACATATATCTGATTTCTACACTATCAAATATTTGCACTAGGCTGTGGCAGGAGGACACCTATTGAAAGCAAAGAGAACCTTTTTCATCTGAAGAGCTACTGTGGAGGGGAGGAAAAGGGTTAAGCATTACAAAAGCTTAAGCTGACAGCCAGGCCTTGTGCTCTGCTGCTTCCAAGAGGTTTCCCTTTGACAGAAAGTATTTCAGTGACACAAGACACCAGCAGCTGAGGTTATACACTTCTGCAGCAGAAATTTTGTGCTTGTTGGTGAAAGCCAATGAGTGAGACAGTTCTGAGAACAGAAGTGGCCAGCTTCTGCCCACCTCATGCATTCCTTGTGCACAAAAGCATGCTGCAGGAGTGGCAAAGCGGATTGCACCAAGAAATGCACCAGATCAGGACAAATTGAAATTATTTACCTGTTGCTATTCTGAAGAGCCTTTCTGTGGCATGGTGAGCAGTCCAGGCATTGCTATTCTATTCATTATGAAGAGCAGCACCAGGACAATGTTTATGGATCACTGCAATCAAACCTGAGCCTTCAGAGTAGATGTTATGCTGCCTTTCTCCTCTTCCCATCGATTCTTGGATGCACTAGATCTATATTTGAATATATTGTGGGTTAATGCATGAGTTGTCAGGGACAATACTCAAAACCTGTACCACCAGTCCCACTTCATGTGACTGATCAAATCTGTCACTTTGTCAACAACATCCTTTGTTGTAAAAAGAATCTTTCCCTTAACTTTTAATATGAAATGATTTCTACAATAGTTTGTACTGTTCAGAATTTTTATTATGGCTGCGCAGAATACACTGGCAGCCAGAGCCCCCAAAAGTGAGCCATAGACCTGAAAGCAGACAGAAGCTAAATGTATTTTCTAAGTTATAAGCCTCTGTCATTTTTGCCACTCAAAGAGAGGAAGCACTGCTTTTTCAGTTGGTGCTGCAACATAGTACTTGTAGCAGCACTTGCAGGAGACACAGCAGGGGAAAAACATTATTTTTTACAAAGACATTCTCAGCTTATTCTAAGTAGTCTGTTTCAGAGGTTTTAGAGACGGGTTTTAAGTGGAGATGGACTTGTTTAAAACATATCTTGATTTCACATGTCACAGAAATGAAAGTGTTTTGGACCTGAAGTTAGCATATTCTAAAGAAGAAGACTATTTGGACTGTTTGCATTTGGACCTAGTTTGGAATATGTCTGAATATCTGGATATACGCTTACAGGCAGGGTAAGGTAGCATGAGCTGCCTGGAAGGAAGTTATGAATCAGGCCCCTCATTTTCAGGCATTTCCAGGCATTGCTTTTCTTCAGAGACAGAGTGAGCAAGTTGGCAATCAGCCCTCAGTCTTCATTCAAACCAAATTCCAGTTGCAATATTGCCAACTCTAAGTGTTAAAAATCAGGAGATTTAAAAAAACGATGTTATGTATTTCTGTTTGCCGTCTGGTATTTGAGACTTAATATGGGTTATGTTTTTAGGTTTTCTCTGCAACCAGAAGAGATAGCAACTCTGAGGGTAAGAGGTTGAGGGAAAAATAAGATTCTTACAAAGTATTTGCCTCAAAAAGAAGCACTTGAACTGAAATCCCGGATATTAGGAGAACCACACTGTAAAATCCAATGAGTCTGAACACATCACCATATAAGCTTGTGGTAATCTTGTTGGGTAAGAATTGTTTAAGAACTCAAAGAATAATTTCATTATACTCTATGTTACTGAACATCCTCTCAATAAGAGATAAAAAATTCATTTTCAAGAATTAGAAGCTTCATAAAGAACTTTTATTTTTTAAACTGCCTTTTACAGAGATCTGTGAGAAAATGTGCTAGATTTTGGTGTCCCTGATACGTAGGGTTCCCTGGATGCCACATATCTGTCCCCTAGAATAAGCTATAGCATAAGAACAAGCAAGGATGAATGAGGACATTTGTTATAGCCTGTGAATCCATCCAAACCAAATCTCCTGATACATAAACAACACCAGATTCAAAAATCTTGTCACATCTGCTTCGTACACCAAACAGCTGGGTGCACAGATGCTTTGGTCTACTAGAGCATCTTAGGCTGAGTGCATTCTTCTGTATGCTTAGTTATTTGTTTTAATTGGTTTTGATGATTTGACTTAATTCGCTTCTGGTCTTGCTGGAATACAGGTAATTTTGTGGCTGACTGTGGCAGCTGCCACAAGCACATGAGAGGCGACATGAGTAACATAAAACTTCTGGGTAAGAGATCACCATGAGCAGGCACTGAAATTAAGGACACTGACTTCAGAAGCAAGAATGTTGCTCTCTGAGCTAGGAAAGACAAACACACACCTTCTAAGAAAGTATCTGAAAGTTAAACAGATAAATAGCATGTCTTTCTTTATAAGCTATGTACAGACTTACACATACATATACAATTACATATATATATACGAGTGACAGAGCATCTTGTTGATTTCTCCCTGCCCTTCTTCCCTAAACCCCTTCTGTCTTGTTATTGTATCATATATCGTATCGTATCAGTCATATCATAATATATTTTCAAAGCCATTCAAAGGCAGGATTAGGTCTCTCTCATCCACACAGTAAAAGAGCCAGCATGCCTGTGAGGACTGTAAATAATACACAGCATTTCTTCTGAGAAGGGATACGCCCAGCAGTTCAGCGATTCCCCACACTACTCAATCTTTTCATGATCCTTTTCGGACTCATGGGGACGAGCCTTTTTGCAAACAGCATCTCTCTGAGCCCTTGGCATGTGTGTCAGAGCTCCCAGTGGAGGTATTGAAGTAGTCCAATGTTCCTCGGCTAACAAAAGCAGAAACAATCACAGACCAAGATGGTCTGGCTTCTGGCCAAATTTAATTAATCAAGTTCTACCAAGCGTCACATATTTACCTCTAAAAAAAAAATTCTGTTCATATTAAATGAAAAATCTTCTGGGGAAATGAATCATCAAATCCTCACCAGAACCTAATCCCTGTTTCTCACAGTGCAGGACAATACCCCTTCACTGCCGTTTCAACCTCAGGCTGCTTCCACACAGTGCCGAGCTGTGCAGCCTGCACACGCTGCCGCTCACTGTGTCCTTCCAAACAGCCTTCCCTTTGGGCTCTCTGTAGGCAGACTGCCTGTTGCACACAGCTCAGGAGGCCAGAGTCTTCCCTGCCCACTCCCTCCATGCTGTTTTTGTTCTTTGCATCCCTTTGGGAAGTTTCATTCTTGAAGATGTACCACACAAGTCTATACAGAAATGACCCAGCTGACACAGACCATTGTGAGCTTTCTTGCAAGCTCTGGAATCATGTGAACACTTCTTTGCCCCTTTGACATGTTTATTTTAAAATCTACAAAACAAAGAGATAATGCCAACATAGGAGGAATTTTCCCAAACTAGGGAAAAGTGCTTTGTCTCTGTCACTAGTAAACAGGCAGGAGGGAATCCTGTCCTTGGTGTCACTGACAGGACAGGACGTTGGCTCACCTCTAGTCACTCTATATGCACCATGACATTTGCTAAGTCAGACTTCTCTCTTCTGCCTCTGATCACTTTCCAAGAGGCACCAAATTACTCGGTTCTCTCTCCTGGGAACACCTCCTTGTCACCCATCCTGTGCTACAGTAATACTGCATTACAACTCACTTAAGATTAATTAAAATTTCTCCACATTTACTGAACTTTGGGGAATTGGATATCATTTCTCACCCACATCCCCAGTACCTCTGCCTTTCTGTGACAGGGAATTTAAGCCTTCTGAGTCCAGCACAGCTATCTAATAATCTTGGAAGTTACCTGCAGATCTTTATAAACCTCAGGATCTTTGTAACATACAACTGACTTTTACTTTGACTAGATTTTTCTTAAAACTGATCTCTGAATCCAACCATGGGAAAAAAAAAATCAGTCTGGTTTCATTTAGTACCAGAACTTGCCCAAGTAAAATGATCATAACGTTGTCCCTCGAAGTTAACAGCTGAACATGTTTTTTTTCAACATCAGACAGTACAACTGCTTAATCATTGAGCTCACCATGTTACAGGAGCTAGTATCATGCCACTGAATTAGAAAGGTTCATAAACATCTTTGCCTCAGGTTTGCAACAAGAAATTTGCAACAAGAAATGTATTCTGTGAATGCAGTTCATTTGCTGCTTGAGGAATATCTCTGGGAATGTTGCTGTTTCCTGGAGATGGTTGTAATAAAAGCTAAAATTAACAAAATAGGCATTACTATAGGCATTGCCAATAATCTTCCAGGAAATGAATTTTAAAACTCAATCTATGCATATGTGTGCATGTTAGATCATAGCGTTCTTTCCTCCCATTGCTTAGGATAGTTGCCCTCCATCACCTGAATAATCGTGGCAATCCAACAGGAACCTTGCAAAATGCTAGTAAAGCAACTTGGGTCTGTTCAGACACTGTAGGCTTTTCTTTATCCTTAGAAAGGCAGTATTTTGTGAGGCTGGGACTGTGTTAAATGGCAAAATTTCTACTTCACAGGGGTTTGAGTGCCAAATAAAGGTAATGCACAAGTACGAATGTTTGCTATTTCCCGCTGTGGAAAGAAGATGACTACATTTGCAGTGCTGGAGGTTCAGATGGGAATGGCAGAGAACGTATGGTTGATATTATGTATTATCATTTCATGTCAAGGATTTGGAATGCCATTTCATGGGCGACAGGGTGGGCAGGAGGGTGAAGATAGAAGAGTGTTAATAAACAACCTTATTGCTTCCTGCTACTCGTAATTTGTTTGCTTTTTTTACAGAAGAAATCCTCTTCGTACCTTATGTCAATCATAGCTGAGAATATGAACTCTTTTTCCTGTGAATAAATGAATGTGAATGTATGTGAATAAAGTAACATGCCATTTCCTATCTGGAAATTATGCATACAGTTCATATGGTGAAAATCCGTTTTCTCCTTAAGCCCACACTGGTGTTTCAAATGCTGATGTTCTCGTAGAAAGAGGAAAAAAATTGCTAGTTGGAGTTGGCTTAAAGGAAAACCAAGATTTGTAAGACCATTCTTTGGATTGAGCAAAGTCCTTTTCCTTTTTCCTCCTTAGTTGTATTCAAACAGCCTGTCAGTTTTTAGCCTTCTTTCAAAAGTAACAGTCAACAGTCAGAGCTCTGCCATGCCCAGGGACCAACAGCTCTATGCCGTCTGTTGGCCAGGACAGAAACAAACCTGGGGCTGGTATAAGTGTGAAAATTCTCAGTAGGGAAGCAGCTGTGTTTTGATCCTCCCAGAGCATCTTGGAAACTAGCAAGAGGGATGATAGTTATGGAGACAGTATTATAATATTCATATTTAAATATATAGATTTTATAGTTGCTCCCTTTTCAATATGCATTTGCTTAGGCACAAAAGATCACATGTAGTAGCTGCATGTGATTAGCCCTGTGCCACAGCATATATGTGAATCACACGGACTGGACATGAACATAGCTGTGACAAAATAAATGTTCAGAACAGGATTTGGGTAAAGTTTGTTTTCCCATTCCTTGATAATTGTCACCATTTCTGATGCTGTGAAGCACCTTGGAACCTGCTGCTACGTGGAGGATTGTTCTGACCATAGCTGCAAACCTCAACATATTTACAAAATGTAGAAACCTATTTCATGCCCACAGACAATATTTCATTGGGACAACTGGTTTATAACTAGAAGGGAACTTGCACTGATCACCAGCAAGGGAGACAGGATATTTGGGGGCAGTGTAGAATGCTGAACCAGATGTTAGATATCCAGTCCATTTTATAAAGTTTCAAGGCCCAGTCCTTTAGGAGGACAGTGAGGTTCATGTTTGCCTGTTAAAATACATGAACTACAAGTGTGCATAGGAGTTGCAACTCATATCTCTGTAACCAACACACAACATGGACATTTTCACAGGTCATGAATAAATGTGTGGTAGAGTCCGCCTTGGGGGACGGGGGTAGGAAAGAAATGTTTACAAGAAGGGCTGAAGCACTCAGCTTCACTAACTCCTAAGAAAACATTTTGCATTGTACCACTCAACAGATCTATGGCTACTTACACAAATAGATCTTTCTCAGTATTTCTCTCAGATTGACTTTCCTTCTTTTTCCCTTGGGATTTCACAGTGTGTTAGTATTTGGTGCTTGAATTTTTACACCTGTTGTTTGTATGCAGAGTATTACATAATAATCCTAGATGTGTCTGACTTTAAAAGTTTGTGCTGCCGTTAAGCTATTTTCCTTTCTTTTTGTGAGAGACGGACAATTAAAAACATTCCCACTATTTGTAAATTCTCCTTCTGAGGAACACAGCAGATTGCCTGGATCTTCCGCTTGTTGTTCTGGCTTCAATTTCAGAACTGAATGCACTCCTTCTGCTCCGTCTGTTTGAGTTTTGACAATGCAAAGGATGAAGCTGGAGGAAGTCCCATATATAAGCGAGGTCTATGCTTCTGCTTTATCTCATTTTTAATTGAATTGTGATTGGATTCTGCTTGCTTTTATATAATTTGGTGCAGAAGGATACAGAGGTTTTGTAGCACGCTTTCTGCAGCTACAAGTTCTCTCTAGTCACAAAACGATAATATACCATGTGCATTGTTTTTAAGCACAGCTGATGTTTTCAACTACCAGTCTTTTCTTGCAAAATAAGTTATTGTGTCTGTATTCAGTCTCTAAAGTATATATAGGATGAGCTAAAAACTTCACTATTGAAGGCATTAGCATACATTTTTTCCTTTTAATTAACTGCATGTTAATTATTCATCAAGCAGAAAACAAACCTGTCCATTTCCCTCAGCTGATTATGCAGTGTGCTTTTGTAATATGCTCTCTTTTTCTTGGACAAAGGAACAAGTCTTCACTTAGTTAATGTATGTAGGTGTTTCCATTCACTGCAATGTCTCACTAAAAGCCTTTTCTTTCAACTGGATTTTCATTACAAATTTCTCGCTTGATGCTGTCTTCTCAGCCTGGTTTGGTCTCGCGGGTTAAATTTCAGCATTCTTGAGGTCAGTTTTATTTTGCAAGAGTACTATGCTGATAAAGCCAGTGTAGCAAGTAGTTTTATTATCAAAAGTCATTCCTATAAGCAAGCTTATCAACATAGCAGTGCTAACATGCCTTTGTGGTATCTTAATGAAAGGTTATACAGATGAATTTACAAATTACGGGGCTGTTTAACGAGGCTTCTGGTTATTAATTAAATATCAGTAGCATTGTTTTATGGCTTCATATATGTAACGTAATTTTTGCAAAATATTCTGCAATGAACTAGAGACGAGGTGAGGAACACAAATGATCAGCCTGAAGTATGATTCTAAGTTTGCTTGTATAGCCCAGTTACACATTCCTATCTCTATTATGAAACCAACAAACTTTTATTAGCAAACAACTTTAATTGCTAAGAGCTGGTTCACAGAACATATGTCATTATGCAGTCTTCTTATAAACAAAACAGGCAAATGTAGAAAACTTTATAAGCTCATCTTGCAGCTTCTCTAAGTGTATAGCTTAGCAGTTTGCAGGATTGAATACTACAAAAGAAATTAAAAACTCAATTAGAGCACAGCATTACAAGATCATTAGAAATAGTGTTAAGAGAAAAGCTCTGCTGCTTTGGGGTGTTGTAACAGGGCACTCTGTGCCTGCTGCTGGGGCTGGGTGGACTACATGGGTGGACCTGTGAGTGAGAAGAGAGCTCTCTGCTTGGGAAATTCAGAATATTTGCTCTGCTGGAAACATACAAGCCTAAAATTTGTGATGTGCAGTGTAAACCCATACCATATAATTAATTCACACCATTTATAAGAACTGCTAATAAAAAGCCTCGCAAAACTTCTACCAAGCCATGTCGGCTTATAAAATTGTGACTGAAAATGATGATCTGGTCAAACCATAGCAGTGAAAGAAAAAAAAAGATTCACTGTAGAAGCTTGGATTCAAGTAAGGATCCATCTCCCCTAGTCTGAACCATGGAAAATCGGGTATCTGACCCAAATAAGAATCTGAACCAGTCAATGGAAAGTGAGAGGTCACCTCTAGAACAGTGGCTCACCCAGCCCTTGGAGAAGTGGTCCAGAGGAGATGGGTCACCCCCCAGTGCTGCTGCTTGGTCCTTGGCAGCTGCAGATGGCACCTAGGCTGTTGGCTTTGGTGAAATGCCAAACTTTCCCATGGATAACCCACAGGGAGATTCACCTATCCTTGGACCCAAGACTGCCATGCCAGCTGTCTCTTCTGGAGATAAAGTATCTTTACTAGGTTGTAAATCTTTAATAGCAGGTCTTGAACATCCTGAGGAAGGTTATAAGCTGTCAGTGAGGGACTTTTTGTGTATTTGCATATTGGTGTTTTTGTACATTGTCATCTGTGTTTCAGGTGGAAGAGGTTGTGTACAGGACACGTACTGTCTATGCCGGTCATAGTTCTGGGCAGTTTTCTGCATTCCAGCCCAGCTTATGTCCCTGCACCAGTTTCTAAACAGTTGCATTATGTGACCAAAAGGGACAGTATGCCAAGCCCTTTGGCATAGTCCTGCTGATGAAGTCCTCTTTTCCCAGGACAGAGAAGGGCAAGGCTGGGCTACAGTGGCTCGTTCAGCCTCTTTGCTGCATAAGCCTTCACAGCTATGCTGTCTATATGCGAAGAAACAGTGAGAACGGCTTATCTCCCCACAGAACCCAGCCCACCATGCATTTTAGGGTAGACAGATGGAAGCCCCATTGGATCTAGCTGTGGAGGGAGTGCAGATTAATTGCTATCTGACTGTTGCAGAACAGTAACAATTTCACTTGCCTGGGAAGCGGTGTGTGTTCCAAGGCAAAAGAAGAATAACATTTGCCTGATGCTATTACTTCTCTTATTCTCCTGCCTGCAAGAGGAAAAAAGAAGCACAGTACTGCATGGAAGTCTCTTTCCCTGCTGAGGAGAAATAAAAGCACCTCATCCTGCAGGCATGTCATTTGAGTCTGCTTTGCCAATTACCTGTTCTTAAAGCACTTTAAATTAGATTCAACTTAATTCTGTTTTACTTTCAGGTCACAATATTGTTTAGAAACATTATGGAAACACAGGCACAATAAAAGTTCTCTGTGGTTAAAAGAAAGAGTTGATGTTTCCATCTTGGCTGCTCACTGCTGGCCCCTTTGCTCAGCTTCAGAGGAAGACCAACACATTGGTCCTGAGTGCCTTTTAGCACCTCTGCCCTTCACACCTGCTCTGTGATTCCACATGGTGGATGCAGTTGTCAGCACGTTATGAGATCCACTTAGACAGCAGCAAAGGATACTTCCAAGTGATAGCTGGGAATGGTGATGAAACTTCAATAAATATGAAGAGAAAGAGTGTGTGAGGCAAGAAGGGAGGTTTGTGCCTCTTGCTGCTGCGGTGCCCTCTGAACAGAGATAACAGCAGGTCTCAGCTGGGCTATGCCAGGGGAACGTTCATGTACTGTCTCCAAGGGAAAACTGATGATACAGCAGTGACCGGCTACATCTGGCAGATGGGGTCCTGGAGTGAGAGGGAAGCTGGTCTGCCATGCAGAACAGATAGGATGCATAGTGCTAGCAGCAAAGCAGAGAGAGATAAGTGCCCGTTGTGTCAATTTCCCTATGTCTGAGACCTCTCACGTCAGCATCTATTGAAAATGGTGTAGTTTATTACTCTAGCTCCCAGGCTCCCTTACTGACCGTCTTGAAGACATTGCTTTGCAAAAAATGAAATAATATTTGCACAGTGCAAGATAAAATTTGGAAATTTTAGTTCTTCAGATGAGCCCTAGGTTTTGTTGTTTTTTATTTTCCAGAGCTTAGACAAAAGCTTGGTAGCATCTCTGTCTGTTTAAATTGATGGATGTATGCAATTACTCCGTTGAAACTTATCCCAATATAAATGCAGTTATGCTAACACAGAACTGGTGTAAAACCAGTCCCAAATAATTGCCTAAGTCTTGAAATTTTTACACATGGATATGTAAGTCACACCAGTCTATTTTTACCATTATCTAATGCAATAAAATATTTCTTTGAATTTTTCTCCTTGTAGAGGCATGTAATGCGCTTTAGTGAAGTTAATCATGTGCAGCCTCAGGTGACTACTTCTTGTGTTTCTAGTTTATTTTCTAGCCTTCTTTTCATTCTCCCTTATTAATAGATGTGCTGAGGTTTCAGAGGAAGCTTAACTTTCTAGAAGCCATTTCTCTTCAACTAGCTGTGACACATGCCTGCCTGATGGATGTACGGTACTCACTTTCTCTGCAGACGAGTATCTGATTTCATTGGGAGTCCTTGCTGACTCTAATATTGCTGAGACAGCTGCTCATCTTTCTTTTTTTTTTCCTCAGTGAGGAAGCACCATGTACTCACTCTAATTACAAATCCTGTGATCTGGCCATTCTTCAGCTTTTGCAGCCTGCCTGTAACTCTGCTTATTGAGGTTTTAAAGATCATCTGGATGTGGAACATCTGATCCCCCAAAATATTTCATTTAATTTATTGCTTAATTTTGGACTGATTCTTCTTTGATGTGTTTATTAAGGGCAGAAGGGTAAGAAAGTAGAAGGCTATTTGTTTATTTTTATTTTTATTTTAGAAAAAAATGTGACTGAGAAAGCAAAACCCTAACTCCCTGTCCATCATTTTTTTGTGTGAGGATGCAATACTCTGTGGCTAGTCCTAACAGCCTTGCAGAACCTCCTCATTTCTGACAGCAGGAAGAATTCAGTGGGTTTGATTCACAAAGTTTGAGTTTGATAGCTGCCAGGGGCTGTGAAGCACAAATGACTGTTGTAAATAGTGCCCATAGGCACTATGTTAAGGACCAACATACAGAAACAATTAGTGACTTTTCTAAGCAGTTACTGTTTGATGAGTACCTAATTAAAATTCTTAAATAAATCAGTGACAAATACGATTGGAAGTCCATCTCAGCTAGCTCTAGATAGTTAAAATGGTCTCCATTGAGACAGGGAATGTTTCCAACCGGTGATGTCCCTTGGTGTTGGGTGGGTGTATTAGTCTACACAACTGCGTAGGGCACTTGCCTCCTTAGCTCAACCTCTGCGAGACCCTAAACTGATATTATAAAATACCTGAGCTTCAAGAAGTATTGTGTTTGTGAGTTACCATGTTCTAATCAACATATTTCTCTAAGTGATGGCTCACAGGGTCTGTGCAAATTTCCTCCTGATTCTGACTAGTGTACATAAAAATATGTGCATGCATTCTCTTCAAATACAAAATCTGTTTTGTTGCATGGACATTGGCATTCTTATCTCTTTGTCTCCTCTATCTTTGTCTGTCAGCCACTATGCAAGCAGACTAGCTTGAAAAGGAGAGAATCCATCACTGGAGAAGGATGACTGGATTTTTACTTAGTTTGTAGGCATGTGGAAGATGTTGGCGTGGAATGAATCTTTTAAGTTATACCTTTAGTATATGATTTCCCTGTAACTTGGGGATTTCTCTGTAAGTCAGCAATGGTCTTGTGAAGTCAGTTTATATAGTAAGTATGTACTGATATGGTTTTGTCCAATACAGTTTGTTTTTACCTTATGAGATGACAGCATTTCTTAAAATACCTTTCAGTCATGTGGAAGCTACAGCCCTTGATAAACAGGAATTTCTGTCATGCTCTTACCTTGTCTTCATCCCTCTGATATTTTCAGTCTTTTCTTTGTTGAAACAGGTATTTAGCAGAGACTATCCAGAAGTTCTTTAGTTGGCCTTCTCCATAGGTCTGCATTTACTTACAGCCAAACAGTGTAAACTTGGGGTGTTGTGCTGATCTGTCCTCTGAGTATTATTTCCATAAGTGTTTATTTTCCAGGAGGCAGTGCTGACTGTCCACCTAAGGATGTGCAGAAAAGCACAGTTCAAAGCGAAGATCCACTCCATGGCTGAGAGCACTCCTGTTTTTCTTTTTTAAATTGCATTGTTTACCACAGAGTGTATATATATATATATATATATTATTAAAAAATCTAAGTCATATGGCTGAGTTTGAAACAGATGCATTAAAAAATATATTAAAAAATGGGGGGTCCCCTTCATTTTGGGTGATATCCAGCCCTGCTAAATCAGGCCTTGGCTGCTGCCATTTCATATCCTTAGTCCTGTATTGCTGTTCGGACCTGGCAAAATCCTGTCCCTTTCTAAGTGATAAAATCTTCTAACATGTATATATCTGTCAAAGTTACTGTTTGATCCAGAAGATTCCAAAATTATGCTGTTTGTCTAAAACTTGAAAGCAGCGTTGTGCAGATGCTGTACTCTTTGACGGCTATCAGTTAAGCATACATGACAACCAGAGACATACAGTTGTACTTGCTTATTAAATAAGATTGTGTAATACAAATCAATGAGCAGAAATAAAATGACTGAGAGAAATCCTCATCTCACTGCAGTCTAAATAAAAACTCCTTCTATTTATCTTGGACCTGGATCTTTATTTTGCCACTTTTGAGTTACAGGGAAGCTTTTAGCATTGACATCACCATATCAAAAGCAAGTACTGCTTCAACAAAATGTATTTCTTTGAATGGTGGGTGACATGATTACTATTCCTACTTCATTATATGGAGTTCATTTTGAGTTTGCAAAGCATTCCACAAGTCTCAGTTAAATCACTCCATAAGGGAAATATCAATGTACACATTTTAAATGTGCATATACTTTCACAGTAAGCATAATATCTAACACAGAAAACTAGAGAGAGATGCAGCATAGCGCACATCATTGTCCTCTGAGACTATCAGAAATGGGGGCTGTGAACTGGAATATATTAATTTTCCCCATTACTATTTTTAATGTCTTTGATCTGAACTAAGAAGCGCTGCAAAAATCTGCTAAGTTTTCTTTTGCACTTTGCTGCAGCTCTCTCATAGCATAACAAGCAACACAAAAGGGGAGCATTTGAGAATACTCCCAGATGTTCAACTTCCTAAAACACTGCACATGTGCCGGCTCTATTTGGTATTTTTAGAACTTTCTGAGATCCAAAACACTATCAAACCCCAACAGCTTTTTCTCTCTGAATCTTCAATCCGTGATGTGTGGCACTTGTTCATATTGTATGATGCCAAAGCAGGGCCTGAATAATCAGATGGCCTGGCACTTTGGTACATTTTCTGAAACTACAGGAAAAAAATCTGGGTTTAGGAATACATTCTATAGCTCTTTTGGTAAAATCCTTAGCCAGTAATATTCTCCCTAACCTGTTTTGGTGTTAAAAAGAAGAAAAAAAACCTTTAACAGCATTCTTCTTCCTTGTAAAACACAAATTTTTCTACTACTCCTTCCCTTATTCCTCAAGACTCTCCACCCCTCTCTGCCCATTTTGTCTCCTCTCATGCAAGATATTAAAAAAAATGAAATTGAACTAGAAAGCCTATCTACAGCACATTCAAAGATCACACCTGTTTCCTACTTAGAGCAGGTTCTGAATTTCAGCAGATACCGCTCTTTCTCAATAAATGCACTAATATAAATTGTTCAATACTGCATCTCCTTTCATATTCATCTTTCCCATGCTCTCATCCTGCCTCTTCCTCCCTCCCAGGCTTCCTCCATCAGGCTCTCTTTTCATCTGACTGTGACACAACATCTAACCATCTCCTTCCACCTCAACAGCTGATCTCCGATATTAAGCACATGGCAATGCTTGTTTTCGATGCCGCTCGCTGTGAGCATTAAATGGCTGATTGGATCACCTTGTTATACGACTAGTAAATGTACGGCGTCTTGGAGAGAGCAGGGAGCCTGCAGTAATGTAGTCGAAATGCAAACTGACAACTAGAAGCTTTAGCAAGGAGAGGTTCCTCCCCGTTGCGCAGGGACTTCTGAACCAGCATGGGAGGTGTTTTCTCTGCTATTTCCAGCTTTGGTGCGAGGAGTCTCCCAGGCTATTTTTAAGAGAATTTTTTTTTCAAAAGCTCTGCGTGTCCCTCCTGTATGGTCTGTGCTGGCTGACCAAGGGCTGTCGAGTGACAGACAGAGGGACAGTGGCCAGGGCAGTGGAGTGAGCCAGAGGGACATGTGATTCACATGGAGTCTGTGTCACCAAGTGAAGCATGCCTTGGCAGGCTTGCTTGGTCACTGGCCCCACACTGTCTCAAACCACTTCTTGGTAGAAGGTTCCTTTCTGGGAAAGGTTTCTTAAGATCCAGGCTATCTGGGTGTTGCACTTTGATACCTTGTCAAATTGCTGCTGCCACTACAGCAGGTGCTCTCTGCAAGTCAGATACTGATGTACTTCTTAATGTCTTAGTTAAATGCTGATAGGTTATTCTTCTAGGCATGCACTGAGACTGGCACTGCTGGTCTGAGCAATGTGGCACATGTAGCATGTCTCATTGCATCAGAGTTTACGAGTTGGAGTAACTTTAACAGAAAATGTCTAATGCAATGAAGAACCTTAGTCCCCGAAGTATGAGAGCTATAATATCATAAAATCATAAAAAAATTACATTAGAAGGAAATTTTGCAGTTCTCCAGTCCAAGTCCAATCTCCTGCTAAGACCAGGGCTGACTACAGAGTTAGAGCAGGTTGCTCAGGGCTTCATTCAGTCACGTTCTGAAAACTTCCAAAGAAGTAGATTACACAGCCTCTCTAGATGCATTTTCTCAAATCAAAGTGCAACTTTTAAATATATCTCAGGTCTTCAGGTAAGAGTAGACTCATAGACTCATAGAATAGTCAGGGTTGGAAGGGACATTATAGATCATCTGGTTCCAACCCCCCTGCCATGGGCAGGAACATCCCACCAGATCAGGCTGCCCAAAGCCCCATCCAGCCTGGCCTTGAACACCTCCAAGGATGGGGCAGCCACAGCTTCCCTGGACAACCTGTGCCAGTGTCTCACCACTGGCATCATGAAGAAATTCTTCCTAAAGTCTAGTCTAAATCTGCCCCTCTCCAGTCTGTACCCTTTTCCCCTGTCCTATCACCACAAGCCTTTATGAATAGCCCCTCTGCAGCTTTCTTGTGGGTCCCCTTCAGGTACTGGAAGGGCGCTGTAAGATCTCCTCTGAGCCTTCTCTTCTCCAGGCTGAACAGGCCCAACTCTCTCAGCCTGTCCTCGTAGGGAAGGTACTCCAGTCCTCCCATCATCTTTGTGGTCCTCCTATGGACCCAATCCAACAGCTCCATATCCTTCTTACATTGAGGATTCCAGAACTGGATGCAGTATTCCAGATGAGGTCTCACAAAAGAAATATGATATACTAGAGAAGAGAAGTAGTGTATACCTCGGAGTAGGATATGCAAGAGAAGTAAGTTACACTTCGCTCCTCTACTTGGAGTATCATGCGGTGTCTTGACTGCAAGTGGTCAGGCCAGAAGTTGCTCCTGTGACTACAGCAAATATATGTGGCTAAATTCCAGGGGGTTTTCCTGGAGCTTTTACCACCAAGGTCAGAGGATTATAAAGGCATCAGTTATGAGTACACTGTGAAAAAATGCCCACGTAATAGAATCTGGCCTAGCTTTACCTCTTGGATGCCCACCAGCCTGCTGTGAGAGGATCCAGCCACTGGATCTTTCATCTGAATTTTTACGGCGTATGGACAGAGTCCAGGCAAATGTTCCTGTTTGTTTCCTCTGCCTACCCCTAACACTTGCCTTTGAGACTTCACAGTTTGGCTCCTTAGCATAGGTCCAGTGCTGACTCTTCTGTCTTTTCTTGTATTTCCACTGTAAATGTTAACTTAAAATTTCCACGTAATTCTTCAAAAGTTAGGCATTTGCTAGTGGAAAATATGTGGGCACATAGAGCCTTTGTGCAGAGTTTCTGAGCCCAACAAAATCAGTCACTTAATAAAAAAGTACAGAATAATTTACTAATTCTTGCTGATTTAAAAAGATCCAAAAACATGAGAAGTGTTTGGAACTTGGAAAGCGGCCTGGGAGTTCAACCATAAGGAGTCAGGACCACCCATTGCCCCATGAAGCTCCCACACAGGCCTCCTGAAGAAGAACTGCTGGACTGTGAGTTGGAGACTACCACAAAATTTGTAACAAATTTCCCACCTTGTCACTGTTAAGTGTCTGACTTTCAAAACAATTTGTTTTAAGTAGCAGTGGGAATGCACAGCTATGTTACGTTTTTAAGAAGTTATATTATTTTAGCAAAATTTAGAGATTTTATAAAGCGTTTGGTAAGAAAGGAATGGGAGTGCTACTTTGGTACACCTCATAAATTATCAGCAGTGTTAGAGTGTAAATTGCTCATGCCCAGATCTGGAAATCAGATGTTTGTGCATCTGTAGAACTGTGTGTGAATAAGCAAATTAAAAGCCATCACCACACCAGGGTGACACCAGAGCAGTGCCGACCAGTGCCATGGCCAGAACAGTTAGGGCAGAGCTCACTGCCAAGTGTATGTTGTTACTCTAGTGAAAAGAGGTCAGATGCACTGTGGCAGGTGAGTTTTCCAGCTGCAGTGTGGAAGTATGGTGATGTTCCTTAGTCTGCAGTCCTTTTCCTCACTTGCAGAGGTGCACCGTAAGGCACAGAAAACAATGTTTTGGCTTTGTGTTCTTTAAATGTGAGTTAACATAAAGGGTCAATCATTTATATCCTTTGACAGGAACTGGTGTGTGGGAAAAGTGCTGTCTTTCCAATGAGAGTAAGATGAGTAACCATCTGAATCTGCTGTAGTCATTTTCTCTGTGGTTCCTAAGACAAAATTACTAAGAGTCTTATTTGGTGCAAAACTTTTTAGTTACCATAAATTTAATTATTTTTTATCAGAAAGGCAGAGGTGATAAAGCCATCAACTCCTCGCTACTCACCAAATACACAAAATATTAGCAATATGGAATGTATGTTCTGATTTCACAGGTGACATCTGACACAAACAATCTGAGCCAGATCTCAGACACTCTTTCAACCAACTCAAAGCTAGTGAGCAGAACCCAGGCCACAATCTCTCTAATCCTAGGGTAAGTATCTATGCTTGGCCAGACGAACCACCCACTAAACTTCAGTTTCTATACTGACTTTATCTCCATTGATGATAAAGGAAGAACATGGGAAGTCCACCTAGCAAGTGGACTTCATAGACGATGTTAGGAATCCTACTTCTAGTGTCAGAATATTAATAATTATCTTGTGCCAATATAACTTCTGTGAATTAGGGCAGTGTCTGCTGTGGCAGACGGTGGAGTGTAGATCCATAAAGGAATCAGAGGAGGAGTGTTTCCTCTGTAATTCTCCAGGTAAGACTAAGCAGTGGAGGGAGAGACCATTGAACAGCATGACGGGACAATTTTGTACCTCTTACCAAAACCATTTCTAATTCTCATTAGAAATTAAAATCTGCAGAAATATCATTTAGATGAGCTTGATATATGCAAAATTGCTTCTTGGGCTTTTTTTTCTATTGGTTTGGTCTTGGTTTCTTTTATTTTTTTTTCTGTAAATATAATAGAACCAGTGTCTTAGGAATCTTTAAGAAAAGGCCAAACAACTCTCAGTGGTTTTGTTTTGTTTATTTTTTTTTTTCTTGGTAGGTGATCAATCTAAATGTCAAAGCAGAGCAGTAAGGAAATTCTTTAAAAACATTAAGTTGAACATATTCAAGTGGAACTCATTCCCTCTATACATTCATGTAATTTATAGTCTGGCATAATTATTTTATAACATGGTTAAAATACAATGAGTTTGATTAAGATAATTTTAATAAGGAGCACAGAAAATGTGTCTGTATGTAATAATAACAACAAGCCTCATATTTTACAGTTTAATTTGCTGGGTCAATGTGTAATGCTTTTCCCATTAGCATTGGTGTGATTTGATGTGGAAAATAATCCTGTTTCCCAACAAACTTTAGGAGATAACAAATATTTAATGACACCCTACGTAGAAACAATAAATAAATTTGAGTCGCTCTTGGACTCCTGTGGAAAGAGATTGTGAAAATTTTATAAGTTGGGAATTAATAAATTATAACCTGGCTGTTAAAATGTGAATCACTAAAGACTCTTGACACCCTTTTCCTTTCCCTAATTAGAATTTAAAAATAAATAAATGAACAAATAAACTTGTCATGTTTAGAGGCTAACTTACTTCTCTGCACAAGTTGTGAAAGTAAGAAAAGTTGATCACATATAGTTTGCGTATTTTCTTTTATAAATTAGAATTTCTGGAAAAGACAGGAGCGGAAAAAAAGAACCAGCAGAGTAAAAAACAACTTGTTTATAAAAACATGTTGTAACGTAGAAAACAATTATCTGCAAAAACTCCTAGAGCCTCCAGATTCTTTACAATGCTCTATATACTAAACAGTCATAAGAATTGCCAATGCAATTTTCATTTAGTAAAGCAAAGTCAGCTCAAGGCGCTTCTATATGTGTGTTTATTTATGAACGCTTTCATTCAAATTTAACATGAGCAGAAATAAACACCAAAATGATGATACAGGGACATCAGTAAAACAATGTATGCACTGACTATTCTGTGGAGCACAGATATTCATCTGGGAAAGGTGGAAATGAAGTGTCTGCCCACACAAGAGCTCTGGCAGCCTCCTGGTTCTTCATAACCTTTCTTCTCTGCTGAGCTCTCCCTTTGCCTGTGTGAAAGGGGCAGGTGGTCCTTCCAGGGTTGTGAGGATTCAGCAATGAACAGAGGGAAAAGGAATGACAGCAGACGCTTACTCCTCAGAGGAGAATGAAGGTACAGTTAAAATGTAACTGAGTCTGCATTCATGCCTGGGATCCTCGGCCAATCCTGTGAATAACCAGGCTTTCTCTGTTGGCCTTGGAGAGTCTGTGGGCAGTGGACAGCACATGAGGCCAGAGTGCTGGGAGGGCACTGAGAGGCAGGCAAAGGCTCACCAAAATCTCAGTAATCTCTACAGATATCTCTGCTGGCTTGTTAACATCCCTGAGATATCTTGACATACAGGACTTAACTTCCTGGTCTTTCTCCCCTTCCTACAACATCTCAGCTAGAGGACATGGCAATTCCATGAAAGGCAATTTATATTTCCCATCTTCCATTCATATATTCATCTCAAGCACGGGGATCTTTTGTTCAAAAGAGAGTACATGTTTCTGTTCACTAAAAGCAAGTACTCATGTTTCTATGTCCCTGCTAAATGAAAGCCCATAATCTTGTGTGACTGCTTCTACTTTCTAAATCTGTGCTGTACAGGGGGAGGTATGATAAAATGTGATAGTAGATAATACTAAAGAAGTATTCTGCAAGCTTTGCATCTTCCATTTAAAATTATTTCTGTTATTTTTTTAAGATCTGGCTAACCTTCGTGGCCATTTTATTATCTCTTGCTCCTCTTTTCCTCAGTATTTACGACTTATGACGTCATCATGTGTAATATTGGTCAAGATTAGATTGTCTGCCTCTGCTGAGATGGAATTAAGTTTATACTTTTGTTGATCCCATATAGAGAGAACTATTGCATAATCAGATTGGGCTAATGACTCCTAGTATCAGCTTTTGCTGAAATATGTCTTTTAGTCTTCTCAGCAGTATTGCCTGCTCCAGATATTGGTGATTCATCATACTTTAGCTCCTGTTTCAGATTTCTACATTTACAAACCTAAATTCTCAGATGTTTGGTAATACTCATTCTCTGGCACAATTTGTTAGCAGATACAGACAGACAAAGCCCAGTCAGAATAGCAGTATCAAAATCAGAGAGCATCATTCTTTTGCCTAAAGAAGTATTGTGGATTTTGCAGGCTCTTTTTGCAAACATGTCTGATAACATTTTTGGAAGCCAATGAACACCAGGGCCTTCCTAATAAAGAGGTGTTACTACCTGCACTCTTTTTATAGATGCTGTGTAAGTACTACAGCTATAGTTTCACTGCCCCTTTTGTAGAGCACTCATTTTCTTTCTGAAACTATTCTTTGCCTCAAGAATGGTTAATTGCCTCACTTCATTGCCATGTGGGTTTTTCCTTCTCAGCAGCATAACACCAAGCGCTTGCATGGGTGTATGCACAGGAGAGGTGTCTAGGAATTCGCCTCCAGGATGTCTGCTGTTCCTAGGTCCTGACCCTGCCGTGCACTCAGGAACAGCAGTTTTCCCCCTAGCATAGGTCTTCATGAAGCATAGCACATCCAGGAACCAGCATGGAAGCTGTAGGACATCCTGGTGTTCCCTTGACTGCCAGGGTCTTCTGTAGTCATCTGACCATGTGTGATGATCACAGAAACCTGCTCTACAGCTGAGCAGAACTGGGCTTTTAATTGCATCATCCTGCATCTCTTTCTTTGCACTTGAAACGGTGGGTGCTAATCTTATGGCATTAAGCTCCAGTCACTCTCTACAAAAGTGGTTTTACAGGATCACCTGAGACTTGAGGAGTGGATCCTGTCCTGATCTTCCCTGATCCACTCTCTGTGAGGCAATCCTTATGTCATGGACACTATCCGGGGCTGTGGCAGAAAAAGAGACAACTGAACACAAGCTTAATATCCAAACCTTAACAAACCATAAAGTGTTTTGATCTGATGCTTGATTCAGGTCCATACTTTCTGGAGATATGCGATGTATTTTAGACAGATTTTTTTAAATGGAACTGAAAGAGGAAAAAATATTTTCCCATGGATTTATCCTGCTTCTGTTAGTGTCTTATTGTAGTTCTAGGGCTTGGCTGTGATTTCACTGATGAGCTGTATCTGGTTATTGTTCAGGTCTGGAAAAGAGAAGTACTCTGTTGTATGTAATAGGAGCATGGAAAAAAATGAGAATGTATCATGGCTGAACCAATTACCTAAGAAGTAGTTGTTTCTTTTAGTCTTATGCTTAGTATATTTTTGTAACACACTGGAGCATTTCCTACTCTTGCATGCATGGGTCCAAGCTTGGAGCAAAGCTGAATTAACATAACTTTTTTTTTTAGAAAACAGATTAGGACTTCAAAGACTACTTGACTGATTCAAAATGTTTTCATAGGAGAAGGTAAATGAAACTAGATACTTGTTTATTCTAAACAGACTGTAAATAATTTAGGAAATTCGAGTCCATATTTATTTCTATTGCTAGAAAATGCAGAAATTCAGAAAAATAAAATTAATGAAATAAAAGGCTTAAAAACACCAACACAAATTAATTTCATGTTTGGGGAAAAAATGAGGCTCATTCTCGATTAACCTGCCATGATTCACTTGCCTTCTTGTTAAAAATAAAAGCATCATATTAATATCACATTTGACTATAAAATCCCTCTGTATTATAACTCCATAGCAAAAAGCTGTCTCCCAGCTAGCCACCTATTATTTTTAAGGGCACCGGACATACTTGAATTTCCCAGGATGAATCTATTGGAAGGCTAGCAGAAAGCCATGTTCCTCTGGCTCAGTTCTTGCCATTTTATCTGCCAGTAGAACTCTGCACACAATGACCTTCGAAAATTCTTAGACGTTAGCCACTTGTTTGGGAATGGATGCCACCACTCTGGAAAGTAACTTACACTGGTGATCATTTTGACGCTACAGCATCTCATGAGGCAGGCCTAAGACTGAGTGAGGCAGTATTCTCCAGCTAACAGCTCACACAATAGTTTACTATGTTTGAGACCCTTTACCCTGCGGATGGTCCTAGCACCCACTTTTATAGATACATATATCTTGATGTCTGAAACATATAATGGCTCTTGGCAGCTTAATTTCTCAGTAGCAGCCCAAAGGAAGGTGAAGATAAAGACCACTGTGATGGTCTTTATTACCCAAGAATCCCCATTACTTCTCTTTTTTCACCATACCCCTAGCTAGTGAGATGATAAGCAGGGCTGATAGTGTAGGGAAACTTTCATGTCTGATGTCTATGCCATTGTCTGTAATAGGTAAGTAGACATCCTCTCAAAGCGCTAGCAGCTCTTTCGCTAAAACTCAATGATTGACAAAAATAAAAGAAAAAAGAATTAGCGTTTCCCAGACTGATTTATGAAGTAAAAGTGCTGACCAGAGAGTAATTTTTTAAGCTATGATTTAAGCCTCACTAGTGTATTTCAATTCAAGGATTAATTTGCTTCTCACTAGAGTATTGGTACCACCCTCTTTGCAAAGAGTAATTAAAAAAATTCATTAGTGGGGATGGTAATCTCTTCTGCCATTTCAGTCAATGTTGTAAGGTAACATAGCCTGCAGCTTTGCACAGCTTGGCACTTGTTATAAAAGAGGTTATTTCTAATAAGATTTACATTTATTAAGACTCTACTGTGGCTGCCCCAATTTTGATCTTCTTGAAGTTAAAGGGAGAATGCTTACTGACTTATGTAGGATCTGACCCAAACAGCAGGGCCTCTTGAAATAAAAAGCAGCCTTATAGCATTTTACTGGGGTAAGAAATAGCTTCAAAACAGTCTTTCTCACAACATTATGTTCTTACTTGGATGTACAATGCATATTCTCACTCACTCACTCACTCAAACACTTAACACGAATATTTTAAAATAAGTTACCTTAAAATAAGTTAACTCTGTATAAAGTACATATAATACAACACAAAAATGAAGGCACTTAATTTAGGACAAGTACAGACTTCTTAGCAAATTACTGTATTATTTTAGCAGCTAGCCAAGGCTGTGTAACTCTGAATCCCTAATATAAAGATTTTCCCTGTTAAGCATAACTGTACAGGTAGAACCAAAGTGAGTTACATTTGTGCCTACATTATGATGCATGTTCATTGCATTCCTTTCACTGTAAAATCAAACAGAAAAAAGATTTGGTCACGTGGGGTATCTTTATGCCATAGCCTCTTACCTGAATACGAAGAATGAATTTGAGGGTTGAATTACTCTAAAGGTATAGACATCTGAGTTAATCCAGGATGTCCTTACCAAGGCCCTCAGTATGGTCATCAAGTTTGTCCTTGTTATCTTTGTTGAAATCTTTTCTTTTCATGGAGCTATGGTTTCCATGATACCAACTAACAACAAACTGAACATCATAATACTGATTTGGGTTGAAAAGAACTTGCTTGATGATGCTCTATTGAAGAATTTGATCTTTTCAACCTAAAGGCTCCGCACAAAGCTGCCCAGTATTCTTAAAAGACTTCTCATGCCGAATTTACTCACATGTTTACATATTTAGAGATGATAGTAAGTAAATACAACAGTGGATTCTTCGCACTGAGTCATAGTATTTCTCCTGATGATGTAAATCAACTACAGCTGTGTAAAATCTTTTTTCTTTTGGTATTGTCTTCTGAGAAGCAGAAGCACCTCGTGTGTCATTTTCACTCCTCTTTATCTCTTTCAAAAGACCATCAGGTAGTTTTAGGGAACCTTATAGTTCTTCCAAAGTTAAACGAAGCAAACAAAATGACTCAGTTCATCTGTATAATTTATTATTTTCTTGGCTTCCAGCATTTCCTCCCTTGTTAGTTTTTTCCTGAATAATTTTAAACTTTCTCATCTCAGTTCATATGGGAACATTTCCACAGTAATTTTGATCATGTCTGTCTGGAGTGCTTTTCGGTTTGTACCTTATTTTGAGTTGCTTATGCCAGAGATCCGTGCAATATCCAACATATAGCATATCACAGAATTTTTCCACCTGCAGTGAAGGAAAAGAGCAATCAATAGCTTCATTGCAGCTAAACATTGTGTTTTGTTAAAACACGTATGCAGAAATAATGGTATCAAGTATCACAAGTCGTCCTGTATGAAGGCCTATTTTTCACACTTAGTAAAACAGCCAGACTGATATCTGCTCATGAGCCAAGTCACACACTTTTTTTCTATTGTGAACAAGAAAGAGCATACAAACAAAGATTTAATTCTTTAACTGAATAAATAGTTTCTTGGCAGTGATTATAAGGGATGCAAAATGCCCATTATGCTTTGATTATAATTCTCACTGAATCATCAACTCCTATAGTATGGACTGGTATTTTTTAATAAGAGCTGAATTTTTAGCCTTAAGCAGTTGTCTGCCCTGAACTGCAGAAATGTATCAAGCATGAGGGTAATGTAAATGAATGTTTTTTCTGCATTGCCACTATTATTGTATAGTTTTGGGAAACGAAATATGTCTATAAATGAGAAAGCTTCTTGTAGCAAATACATAATTCAATACATTTCAGTGTTAACTTTGTTTCCAAATTATCTAGAGATGGCATCTTGGGATGTTTTTTGAAAAATTCTAGAAAATCCACTGCGTGATATGAGGATGGATAACTTTGATTATGCAAGTAACTCATTGATATACAATTTATTAGTCTAATAAGTTGCACACTATTCCTCCTATTTCCTGACTGGAAGCAAATATCTCCTGGAATCAGAATCACCTGTACTAGAAATTAATTTCTTGCCTGGTCTAAAATATACTGGTTTCAGTAACTGTTGCCAGTGACTGTCTTGAAGAAAAACATTCAGGGAAAATAAACATGACAGGAGCAATAAAACTTTTTTGAGCAAATACTTGGAAACAACATATTAAGTTTTTCCCTCAGCACTTCTTTTGACCATCCTTTTACCTATCGTGCTCTTTCAGACCCAGTTGCCCAGTCACTCAACTGAATAGATGTAAGATCAGTCTGGCAGATCTTGTCCATTTCTGTGGGCACAGCAGCTTTCAATAACCCAAACACTAAAAGGAAATGGTCAAGACTGATACAGCTATCATCAAGGCAAATATTATCAGATATCCTTTGAAGGCAATGTTTCAAGTTCAGAAGCTCGCATTTTTCAGCACATTTCTGTCAACTAGCCCCATAGCTGCTGCATCTGAGATGTTGCAGTGTTGTCACATCCTTACTGACAGCTTTTAGAAATGCTGCTTTCTGAAACAGCTTCAGAAGTATCCAGGAAAGCTGGAGACCCCAGGAAATGCATTAATTCTTTGTCTCTCTTTTAAACCAACATTGGATTGACATTAAAAACAACACTCTTCCTGGAAACAAGGTGTTAGACTGTGGCCTCGAGCCATGACCATCATTGGCTATAGAGCAGAGAAGGAGCAGCACATGTAGACCGGGAAGCTGTGTTATTAAAAGAATCTGATCAGCTGAGCCAATATGTCTCTTGGAGATTCAGAGCAGAACATAGAAGAATGCTCTGTGCCAAATCACTCATTACCTCACACCTAACCCATCTCACCAGACCTCTTTTAGGAAACAACAGAAACAGCAGTGCTACCACCCTCGTGTTTTTATACTTGGACGCTGAACAAAGGCATGAAAGTCCTTACCCTTATGCTTCTTAGAGCTAACAAGGATTTTGCAACAAGTCCTACTAGATGCAAAGACTCTTTGCATCTGCTCTCTCTCCATCCCTCTCCCTAATGCAAACATACATATGTATGCACAATGAGATCTTTATTTAATGGGACTTGAATTTATAGCACATTAGAACAGTGTGTGGTTTGTACAGAAAGTGATAATACAGATTTAATTAGTTTGATCTTGCTTTCTGTGCTAAAATTGAGTAAGTTTAAATTATTGTGGCATTTCTTTTCTATTTGCTTTGTATGTATCATAAATAATACTACAATAAGTTTTCAAACGTCTTTTCTGGTGGCTGTTAGGCTAAGAAGCAAAATGGGAGTGCTCAGTCGAAGATTAACAATAACTTCATTGTTACAGAGCATTTAATTACAAACAAATCAGCAATCTAGATGACTTTACAAATTTTAGTTCTTTCATCCATCCTGGAATGCTGACACTTTTTGTATATGGCTGTTATTTAATAATTCAGAAAAATGCAAGGCAACTAATTAGGACAGAAATCCATTTAACCTTACTTAGACAAACTTTAAGCATGTCATCTAGCCAAGTTGTACCAGTTTCTCTCAGTCAAAAGCTAATCTAATGCACTGTTCATCTCTGTGATCAGCTGGACTAACACAAAGGAATGGGTAGGAACACACAGTCAGGATGAGAGAAATGTGGGAAGGCTCTTTTTAAGGACACCATGGTTTTGAATGAGGTTAAGCCAACTCTAAAAATCTCACCTGGTTGTTCTAGCTAGAGAAGCCCCCTCTTTCACTTTCAGATGTGTTTTATCTTTTCCCCTTACAAGATCCTTGTATTTTACTGGGCAAATGAAGGTAAGAAAATACTAGGCAGGTCACCTGAGGAGCATAATAATTTATAAAAATAACATTTACTTCCCTATTTCTTTACAAAAATAAAGAGACAAAGACGTATTATCCATATTATGTTGCTCAACACAACAGAGAGGATGTTAGTCAGCTAAGAAGATTTCAATACACCCAGTAGAATCAAACAGAAAGCAAGCAAATCAAGAAAAAGTAAAAGATGAAATATTCTGAGAAGACTTGAAATTAGCAGAGTTGAAATTAAATGAATCCCTATGAACCAAAGAGCTTTCTGCCCCCCAAATACACTCCAACATATCACTGGTTCTGCATTGTGACAATGGGGAATTTCAGTGACCTCTGACGCACCTAAAGGATAAGTAATTCTGAAAAAAAGTATATATAGACTCATTAAGACCCAGCAGCATGTTTTCTTTGCCTGGATAAAGCCAATCCAGGGCTACTGCAGGGTTACAGGTAAAGAAGAACGGGTTATTGTTAGACACCCCATTAACATTCAATTCTTCATTCTCAGTGAAGGTGTTGTACTCTCATAGTAGGCCGATTACTGCAAATTGGGGAAGCTGATTAAAAATTTCCTAAAATTTTGGCACAAACTTAGACACAAATTAAAACTCATTAAACTTAGAGCAAAGATAATTTAAGGATAATAAATATCTAATCTGAAAGAATTCTCTAG
The DNA here is from genome assembly GCF_017976375.1 of Cuculus canorus. NCBI lineage: Eukaryota > Metazoa > Chordata > Aves > Cuculiformes > Cuculidae > Cuculus > Cuculus canorus. Next base: position 64,194,160 of record NC_071402.1, on the reverse strand, counting down.
GAATGAGAAAAGTCAAATAAAATGGAACAGAGGAATAATAAAGAATTGGGTGTGCCAAATTCAAAGACATAAATACATATACAATTTATTCATTTATACCCAATACAAGACAGTGTTTACCTAAAACCACTATGTAAAGAAAGTATGGAAACAAACACGCTTATTTTCCTTATCTTCATAAAAAATGTTGGAGGCATGTATCAGACGTATTTCATTCATTTATTTGAGGAGATTAAGCTGAAAGAGATTTATTTGCTGGGAGATTAAGCTAAACCTAATTTAAAAAAAAAAAGTTTTGCAAGCTTCAAATCAGGACTTTAAAGTTTATGTTCATTTGCTTAGGCACTGAATTCAGATGTCATTGATGAATTTTTTTCTAATGTACCTCTAATGCTGCTGGCAGTTCTCCCTTTATCTCTGTTACTTTCCACCTCTTTGCCTGGACAACCAATTCTCCCTTGCTTTATGAGTCTCTACTCTGTACTTTGTTGTTGTTTCTTTTTTTCCCAAGTACTTAGCTCTGAAGCTACTTCCCTGGGGATGTTCACTTGATGTTTTTAACAAATAAAGTCTAGCATTCTGTGAAACTCACATGCCTTTGGGTTTCACCACAGACTCAGATCATGCTCAAAGTTTTTCTTAGATTCATTAACCTTTTTACAGGGACTTGTTCCTTTCATAAAAACCCAAACCACTGTTTACCTTCATTATCAAGTACCACAGGAACCCAATGGCTTTATGACATTTTCATAGCAAACACTTTGTAGCAATATTTTCTAAATTTAAGTAATCTACAAGCCTTGTAGGAAATCCTAGGGAAGTGCATACATGCAAATCATACACAGAAAAACTTCCTGGCTACATATAATACTCTTACATTTGTCTTGTTTTAGCCTTAGGTCTTGTATTTTCTGTAGTATTGTACTAGTTTTAACTTACCTCTAGCAATTTTGCTTAAAGCTATCTCTCCTACAGTACAAGTGTTATCACATGGTTTCATTTTATCTGCTGTGTGCACACATTTTGCCATTTTTGATGTATCTCTCATAATCAGCTATTCCAATAAGGTCAGTATCATTTATGTCTGGCTCATTAACCATGCAGTCATTTCTGTTTCACTTGCTTTTGCTCTTGGTAAAAAAAGTTTTATCAAAATGGTAAAGCTGAGCAAATAATTTACATCAAACACTTTATCTTCCTTCTCCTCCTGGGAAACTTATGACCAGATTGCACTTATTTCTCAATTATGAATTATTTATACTATTCCAACACTGACTAATTCACTTCTTACAATATGGATTAATTACAGATATCCTAAACAGAAATTAACTTCCTTCACTCTATAATTAGTCAGTGAGGCCAGGTTGCTCTGTTTCAGATCCCTGAGCCATGTTACGCACAAGCATTCTTTACTTACAAAAATGAAAATACTAGTCCCAGTAAAGCAGACAGCTATTGAACATTTACAGAAAAACACGTGCCTGTGTCTTTCCAGGGAAATGGATTGTGTTTTGGTTAACATTTTCATTCATGTTTATTTTGTCAGGCTGCGAGGATGTTGACAGTGCAGCAGAGGAGTGAGCCTTTTGTACATTGGTGTACAAAAATCAAGGTTATTTTGAATATCTGCAAAAAGTCTAAGCTACACAAAATTCAAGATCCAGCATCTCCTGAGTGTAAGTCTCAGACATCCATCCTCCCTCAAAAAACTGAAATCAAGGTCAAGTTATGGGTGCTTCTACAGGAAACACCAGGCTGAAAACAGGGCATACCTTCAGACAAGACCAACATCTGCCTCTGCTGTTCTTGAGAAAGGCCATCAAGTGGCACTAATTCTCCTCATCCTCTTCTACTGACTTTCCAGAAGTGTAGCAATGTCTCCTTAGTGGTTCCCCTGAAGGAAGTATACCAGGAAAACTGCTTCCATCTACTTGTGAGCAAGTAAAAAATGAGCTTGGATGTTTGTAAACTCAGCCAGATCTCTCTCCCACCAACTGCAGAGAGGAGTTTGTGGTACTTCTCTGACAGCACCATTCTGAATATCCATCTGGTGGGGGTCAGTCTGTCTGTCACAGATGAAGTGCTGGGCTTCTCTCAGCCTCTTGTTTCCACGAAGACCGAGCAGACTGTATCTTCTAAAGAGAAAAAATGTCTGTGTACGTACTGTGGGGAGCAGTTTAGTTGGTCTTAATATAGTTGTTTAAAAGGAAATATATCTGGTCATAGCACAAACAGCTACAAGGTGCTGGAGTTTATTTTGCAAGTGGTTGAATCTCTATTTGTCTGAAATTTGCAGAGACATATGTAACAAACACCATGGTTTTAAAGCTGATTAACAGCACCAAGCTCTTCAGAACAAAACTTCTTTACCCAGGGCCATCCTCTGTTCCTTGGATCCTCTTGACTCACTCTTCAGGCAGCAGTCTCCTCTATTAGGAATTAGGGTGATATTAGACCTGTAATTAGCATGGAAACAATTTGAAAACTCCTGACAGGGCACTCCTCTGCCTCTCAGAGTGGATTTGCACTGATCAGTTAATGAGCTAGTAACATTTCAAAGCCTAAGAAGAAAAGAGGGTGAAGGCAGAACTACAGCCCTTGTCAACAACAAGTGCAGGATCCAACATCACTTCCATTTTCAAAACTGAGGTTTCTTTCATTACTTGGCTTAGCCTTGAAAAAAGCAGGCTTCTTCAACAGTCACCCTCAGCTTCTATGGCTTTAAGATCTGGATGTGGCCAGGCAGTGGGCAGGTCCATGCTGGGATGTGTCTTCATTGACAGGAGTCCTTATTTTATAGCTACCACCAGCCTCTTAAGTGGGTTGTCATAGCTGCCATAACATAAAAATGATGTCTCTGCCAGAGCTGTGGTTTTTATTAGCATCCCCGTTGTCTGTCACAGTGAATCTGAACGGGTATTTCTATTGAGCTTGGCTCGCTGAAGTTGGCAAAACAATAAGAGAAATCAATGCAACTCGGTCTGTGATCTGCATCTAGAACTGGATTCTCCTTCAGGTCCCATCTCAGCTACAGTAGGCAGGAGGAAATTACATTATCTGCTTGACAATTTATTCTAGGAAAATGTTTTGAGTGGAAACAATCAGTGAGAGATTTGTCTTCCTTATTCAGCAGTTATGTATGTATTCTCTGTTCTCTGCAAAACATGGTAATATTGTGGGGTGATTTCCTCACTGTCAGCTTATAAAAATACCATCCTAATTTGTTGTAGTTGGAGTGGCTCTGCTGGGAACCCTTCCAAAGCAGTTGAATACCTACATGGACTGACTTGGCTGCCTGGCTTACTACACGCACTCTAAATATGGCAGTGAGATGTATTAGAACATACCAGCCTAGTCACCATCTCCCTGCTCTTGTACTCTTCATAGTAAGATCAATGCACATTGTGCTCTCAGGCTGGGGCTATTTTTAGGTGTTATTTTTCCACTCAGTCTGCAGCTGTTTTCAGTCACAAGCTTCTTTAGCTAAAACAAATACACAGTCCTTGGCAAAGAAGAGGTTGTTAAGAGGACAGGAGTGTGCGCATGAACCTTGTGCCTGCCCCACACAGTTTTACATAGGGAGGGTCAGAGGGGATCAAAGAACACTCTGATGTCTCAAGAAGCCAGTGCCAACTCTCACCATAGTGATTAGCCCTAACTTCAGTCCTCTTCTAGAATGACTGATGAAGGGCAGGCTTCTCAGGGCAGAAGAATGTGGGAGGAGAAAAGCTGGAAGGCTACCAGACTCAGTATTATTTGCAACACCTCCCTGAAAGATACACAGTTGTTGCTGAGCCCTTTGCTTTAGTAAGCACAAGCTCCTTCAGCAGCACGGGTAATCCCATCAGCCCTAGTATGTTGTTGTCATTTCCTCCTTGCTTCTCCGTCTTGGAGAATGGAGAGAATGGGAAGAATGGGAAGAGTAATCACATGGGATGCCTCAGAATCAGTTGATCTTTGAGCAGGAGCTCTTATTTTTGGACCATTTCCTAAGCTCATCAGAGCATAAGGGCTGAGCTTCCCTTCACTTACAGAAAGGGAACTCTGCTTTATTATTTCTTCCCTGCTGCTTCCACTTGGCCCCAAGCAGTGGAAGTCCATAAGGCCAGAGCTACAGCTCTCCATCTTCGGTGTAGGAAAGGCTGGGTTGAAATTCCTGCTGATTAAGAACAGGACAGAGCAGATTAATCCAACTGTGTCTTGTTTGGTAAACTGAGGTTGATGTCATATTAGGACAGGTTTGAAGTCAATAGCGCATAATAGTAACCCGCCAGCTGCTTTTAGTGTTGTTCGTCAGGCTCAAGTGATGGAAAGAAGTGAAATGGAGTGATCATATTGTCTGAAGCCACTCCCATCCATCACACTGGACATCTTCACTGTTTACTGTGTAAACAGATATGGTATGAAGAAGACATAGGTCTTGATATGTTTCTTAACATCTTTCTTCTTTAGTGCTGCATACAAGACATGAACACTCAGAAGCCGTACCTCCTCACATAAGTTTCTCATGTCATAAAATACATAAAATACCATAGTTGTGCTGGTGAACTCAAGGAGATGGGCAGGCAATATCTTCTTTTCTCCATCATTCCATTCAATTAATCTGAAAAACATCACTGAAATAATGGGAAGACTTTGGTGGATAGTATGTGTTATTCTTGATAACAAATGTTGGAGAGATTGGGAGATCGGATTATAAAATCCCAGATGACCTCCTTAATTTAGCACAAAGTGCATTTCTGACATGGAATAAAGATCAGTGTGTCTTGCAGATATCACGCTGTTTAAAAAGCCTTATTCTGTGATACAGACCATTCACTGTGAGTCTGATGCAAGTATAACAATCGTAGTTTTAGCTTTCTCTGTTTTCACTGAGCAGTGTACTTACTAGTGTCACTACACAAAAAGCTAGCTATGGTGGTAATTAAAAAAAGCTGCATCATAAGAATCATTTATGCTCATCTCTTGACTCTCGTTGAAAAAACAGCTTTTGGTAGAGTTTAACGTTTCATTGTTTAATATGGAAACTTTCTAACACTGTTCTCACACTGTCCATCAGGAGAAGTGCTGTCATTCTCCACGTGGACTGTCTACACCACAGGTGTGAAGTGCCTTGTGCTATACTATCAGGTTTTTCACCAGGTTTTGTATGAAAAGCAAACAAAGACACTTCTTCATGAAATCAGAAGTGGTCAGATTATATTTCACATGTGTGAGTTTCCTTGTTTTTATTAAAATTAAGTTTGCTCATTTGCCATTTCCAAGCTAGTTTGAAATGAGGATCACCTTGTATCCTAGGAAACACAGTGAGAATTTATATGTGATCACATTTTTATCCATGTTATGAAAAAAGCAGATGGTAATTAGGTGCATTATTCATAGGAAAGCTTCTTCAGTGCAGTGTCTGTATGGTTCCAGCTTCTATTAGAACTTGTTTGGAAGAACTACTTCATACCTTTCAATTGCCCCTCATTAAGTGTAATCATTACTCTTCTGTGGCCCCGGTGTGCTTTAATTTGTGCAAAAAAAGCATGCACAATATTATTTAGAAAAAAACAGCAAACTTCTGGGGTCCCTTTCATTCTGCTTGACATCAGTGCGACCCTTCTGTCCATTCAAATTCATTATTATTTATTGCAGCTGTGAATGTGCCTTATAAGAGACTACTTGGCAGTGGGAGAGGTGCAGAGCTGTAATGCTTCAGGGACAGAACCTGAGCCATTAGAAGACACCAATTCACCCATCTAGGTAGTTCAAAGGACGTTGAGAGCACACTTGGAGGCTGGGCCAGTTTGCATAAGGCGGCCAGGTGTCAGGATTCCTGTATCTCCTAGCCTTCCACTACAGAGTGACAGGGCAGAAAAGGCACAACCCTGCTGCAACAACAACAACAAGTGTCTGCACTAGAATTTCTGTTAGCTCAGCATTGCCTGCATATAGGCAAATAGGAAAATCCCTATTTAGGCAAGTCCCATCATACCCAGTAGGGCGACAAGAGGTTGCCAGATAGCTGATTGGCTAGCCAGAAATTTCCTGGTGCCCCCCAGGGGCCCTTACCTCCTGCTGTAAGAGTCCAAGTCAGGACAGATTCTCAGGACCCACAAAATCCAGGACAGCAAAATCCTTTTGCAGAGACTATAATAGTGACATCCTTAATTTCTGAGTCTGACTTTCTCACAAACTGGGCAGTCCCTTCAGTACTAGTACAAAAACTGTGTTCTCCAAACCTAGTGAAAAGGCAGACACTAGTATCTGTGCCTTTTGCTCACGGGAAGCCTCAGTACCTCTCTAAACAACACATTTGCTGCTCACCTTACAGCAAGATGCTTTCTAGCCCACATCTGCACATTGCCCAGTGAATAAGACTTGCTGTCTGCCTTCCAGTTTGCAACCTCTTCCTCCCAAGAAGTGCAGCTGGAAAGCTAAACAGCTGCTTCCCCTTCCACCTTTGACATTTCCTTAATTGGTTCACAATTAAGTTTTCCTTATGGAAAGGACACACAGCCAGGTGGTGATTGCTTCCCTTTACTTCTGCAGGAAGGATAGTAGTCATGCTTGTACTGCCAGATCTCTGCAGCATTCAGTTGAGGTACTGCTCTCTCAAAAATCTGACAGGCTTTTGAAGCAAATCATGTTGACATAATCCCAGGAGATCACACTGAGGATGTCCAGACCTCTGGTGGTAATTCTTCTAAAAGCTCACCGTAGTTCCCGCCTTCTGTTGCTTTTGGCATTTCAAATGCCACAAAATGTAGCCATGGACTATTTGTCCTAACATTGATCATTGACTGTGTCCCGATGATATTAGTGATCCCATATGAATGAGCTGATGCATTGTCAGAACACACCACATCACGTCTCTTTGGGGATTCAGATGCATCTCTTGTCTCTTTCTGGAATATGAATCTAACGGTCAGTTCTTGTTTCTCAAAAGACTTCTGTAAACTATCCCTGCTCCCCCTTCTCCCCCACCCCATTAAATTCAGATGTTTCCATCTGTGTAACCCAGCCACTCAGAAAGTAGAAATGTATCAAGAAAATACAGTGGGATGATCACCAGGAGTTATACCACACTGACGGGATGGGATACCCACTTCAAAGCCTGACTGACATTTAAAAATGTCATAGAATCATGGAGTCATGGAATTATTAGGTTGGAAAAGACCTTTGAGATCATCAGCTCCAATCATACCTGTCCACTACTTAATCATGTCCCCAGGCACCTCATCTACCTGTCTTTTAAACTCCGGGGATGGTGACTCAATCACCTCCCTGGGCAGCCTGTTCCAGGCTTTCTGTGAAGAAATTTTTCCTAATGTCCAATCTAAACTTCCCCTGACACAGCTTAAGGCCATTCCCTCTTGTCCTATCACCTATCATTTGGGAGAAGAGACCAACACCCACCTCTCTGCAACCTCGTTTCAGGTAGATGTAGAGAGCAATAAAGTCTCCCCTCAGCCTCCTCTTCTCCAGGCTAAACAACCCCAGTTCCCTCAGCTGCTCCTCATAAGACTTGTAATCTTACTATCCATCCTGGAGACCCTGGACCAACTGCATGGCTACACATATTCTTACAGAAGTACAAGGTCTGTCTGCAGCACAGAATTTGAAGTGAACCATACAGTCCTGACTAGGAAATTACCCAAAATGGAATGGCTGGAAAGTAGGACCCACAACATGTAAGTGTCCTTGTTTCTCAGTGAAAAAATCTTGTCAGCCTTGCCCAGCCTTGCACTTGGGCTTCCTCCAGAGACTTCTCTGTAAAAGAAACCCAAGAAGTCCTCACAGATGGCACTCAGACTTGGAGATCTCCATATGGAAAATATTTTTGGAAAGACAAATAACTGTAACTGGGTCAGACATGGAATTTTTTTTCATGTTGCCCCTGAAAATCAAGAGGGGTGAGGCCATTGTTTGTCTGCTTATGCTACACAGAGGATTCTGTAACCTTTCACAGCATGCTAAAGTGGGTGAATAAGGATATTCAAGTGCATATTAACACTTGAATCATGTAAGAAATTGTGTGTGTGCGCACGTGTTCATGTTTTTTAGAGAGAGGCTATTTAATCTTATCAGTAGTGTGCCTGTCCTTTTTGTGGTTAGGATATTAATTGCTTCTACTGCATTATCTGTATTTGCTTCCAAAGAAATTAATTTCAGCATTTTCCTTAATGACAAACTATTGCTCCTAACATCTTTCTCCTTTGCAGCAGACAATATGCTTAGACAATGCCAACTGTATCTTGCAGAAATACATTGCTTTGTATTAGCCATCAATACATATGCAAGGATCCAAATAAACCTGGTAAAATATATACCTGACTAAACAACAGATTAACACATTTGAGACTTTTTTTCCCTGTATTTGAAATGCTTGCCAGTTCCGTGACTCATACAGTAGATAAGATGGTCCTTAATGATTCAACATAGCCATCAACACTGGTCTCCCAGAAGCAAGGCAACACAAACCTGCCATAAAAATCAATATCATCCAAATTTTGTGCTTTGCTAATCATAAAATAAAAAAAAAAACAACTTTGCTTTTTCCGTTTCTCGCTTAAAATTTCTTGTTCCTGTAGCAGCCCACCGTTTAAAGTCTCATCATGACTTCCAGTATAGATTTTTATCTTCCATTTTCAAGCTTCTGCCATCAGAAAAGTTGCTCTCTTAGAAGCTATGGGCCTGTGGTAATGAGATATATGTATTGCAGTCACCTATCAGACAGTAAAGGCATACATCTCTAAGCAAAACTTTTCTGTCAGTGTTATCCATCTCATTTCACATGAGACCTCAGATGAATCACAGGAAGGCTGAGTTCACTGTGTTCTTCCTCCTATGGCTTCCACCTACACATTAGCTCTGAGTTCCTTCCTTCCTTCCTTCCTTCCTTCCTTCCTTCCTTCCTTCCTTCCTTCCTTCCTTCCTTCCTTCCTTCCTTCCTTCCTTCCTTCCTTCCTTCCTTCCTTCCTTCCTCCCTTCCTTCCTTCCTCCCTTCCTCTCTCCAGCCTCTCTAGGTGGTGGTTCTCAACAGTGCCACACACTGATATTTCACCCCAAAGCAGGACACTGCCCTAGACTAATCTCCATTACTACAGAAGTCACTGACAACCAAGTACACATCTGGGCTGAAACATTACACTCTTCTTAATCAGGCAGCCAAGCCTGGTTTAGGTGTGTGTTTTCTGGAGTATCTAATGAAGCTAAATCCACCTCTTTCCCAATTGCCAACAAAATAGAAAGTATAATTGGCCCTTATTAGTAGATGTGTTGCTCCTCTATCACAGGCTGTCATTATGGAGAGCCTTGATAAGAGAAGTGTACAAATTGTGCAAAAATGAGAACAGCATCCTGTGAACAGGTCTCCTGTCCCAAAAGTGTAGTCTGGTGTAGCTCTCAGCCAAAGGCCATGCCTCACAGCACAGCTCTGTTTCCTGGTCACAGACTTTCATTTAGGAAAAGTCGGTTTCTGAGCCCACTTTACTGTGAAAAAACAACAAATAAAACTCAGTTTACAACTGATTTTACTTACAGTGATGCAGGCCAAACTAGACAAGGACCTGAAACAATGGACCTGGTGAATGCATAGGTTGCCATTCCTTTATCCCAATATCAGTATTCAAATCTAAAACCCTAACACCAGGTGTCTTCCTTAGTATGGGACTTTTTAGATCCTGTTAATGGCCTTTTCCTAGCAAAAAAACCCAACCCTTCTCCATCTCAATCATCCCATGCTCCACCCACTCAGTTACCAACTCCTCTTGGTCTCCTAACTGCTTTTCCATAACAGGCATGTGTCCCTGTTTTATATGGGACTTTATAAGCTTTATAAGTTGAGTTGCAAATATGAAGTGAAGCAACAGATGGATTTTCATAACCAATTAAATGCTACAGAGAGAATCATAATGCACAGGCTCCTCATTTTCAAACTGAAGTCAGTCATCATGTTAAGCTTCCTTGGAGCTGTAACAGATCCTCTACGTTCTCTTCTAAAGCCTCACATCTTGGGGGCGGATCCTTCATGTTGGCACTATGCTGAGTTCCTGCTGCCAGACTAAGACGTTGCTCCAGAGAACTCTAACCATTGGCTGCACCTTCCCTTGACCATGACTTGTCTGCAATGAGTCTGTGTTTCTTTTGGTATTACTGACCCATCAACCTCTGATTTTCTGTATATGCCTGGTAGTGCTCTCTTGCTTCACAGCTCAATGGAAAAAATTGAGTAACTATTAGAGAAGATTCTTTAAATAGCTAGGAGATGGATTTGTGGCCTTTAAGTGTTATGGGCTTGTAGAAGACAAATCTGTGCCAAATATGGATGAGGAAATTCTATGGCAAAAAGGCATAATTAAAGGGAAGAGGGACTCTCTTGGTCGAGGCTTTCACTCCTTTTGCAGCTGAGCTTGTGGAAACCAAAGTTTGTAGAACTACTAAGTGAGAGGATGGCCTGGCCAAAGTGAATTACAAGACGAGATGATCAGCATATATGAAGTGAGAATTAGGCTTAAAATATCAAGGTCCTGGGGACTTTTATTAATGCTCCTGACATCTGGGTCTCACAATATATTAATTCAAACAGGCTTGTCACATACATATAAATATAGTGATGATGTAGGGAATCGCTCTGTAAGAAGCTGCAGAGACCATCGCTTTTGACAGCCTTGTCAGTGAACTGGAGGAGGGTTAAAGAGAAAGATTGATTCTGCAGAGTGAACTCCCAGTGTGGAGCACACTCTTTGAGGAGACCCACTGGTGCCACCAGCATGGGCTACTCAAATGAGAATGTGAGACCTTCAGCACCACTGCCTACCTCATGGATACTGAATGGGTAAGAAAAACTAAATCTTTCCATCTTACCATGGGACTGAAATATGTTGCACTGGCAGGTGTCTCACTGAGGACATAAAAAGCAACTAACTGCTGCAGATGAGTGGAAAAGTTGAAAAGCAGCCTAGGAGGGTCTTTTGAGAGGGGTGTGTTCCCCAACGACAAGCTTGACTTCAGTCCTGCTCACACGCTCCGCTTGAAGCCAGTGCACAGCACAGGGGGAAGCAAAGAGGACGAGCAATGAAAGATAGTGAGGTTAGGGAGGGATGGATCAATACAGTTGCTTTCTGAGCTGCACCAGCTTCCTGTGGGTCTACGTGTGTATTTGTAAGAGAGAGGGAGAGAGAAAACACCATCCTGCTTGTTCTGAAAGGTTACAGGAACAAAAAGAAGCAGAAAGGTAATATAAGTAAGGTGCTTCCAGTTAGTACTGGTACAGCAGTCAATTGAATTTGTGTCAATTCCCTTTCTTCCTCTCTATACTCAATATATATATTTAGATGGGAGCAGAGACATTGTTAATCTCAGATCACAAATGCCACTTTGATAGCTGCCAAGATTTTGGGGGGCTGCTGTAGCAGCAATGATATGACGTTATGTTTTCTGTCCCGATGGACGATTCTATGTGAAGTGCTCCTGTCTCCAATATGTACAATATTTCAAATTTTCCTGCCAAAAATAAAAATGGAAAAAATCAAGAAAGCCTTGAGGCGACAATAACTTATTTGACATCAAGTTACATGGGTTTTACATGTTTATTTCCTCAAATATTCAATTAAAAGCTTACTTACTGTGGCAGATGTCATATCACATGGTGCATATGCTCCCTCTCCAATACAGAGCAGCTTTTAGAAATGACTGCCAAAATGTTGAAAGAACTTTTATAATGGTTTCAGGATAAAGCATAAAATGTAATAAGTCACACATTTTTGTGCATATTTTATTGATCATTTGGTGCTAGCTTTCTGTTTGAGGTCAGGAATTTTTGATTGCTTTGGGCGGGGGGGGAGGGATTGTTTCCATGCAAAGAGGGAGAGAAGGAAGGAAACAGTTGGGATTTTTTTTTTTTGAAACTAGGCATAGAGGCTTTGTTGTGAAAAGACAGCTGGAGTGACCTGAGGAAGAAAGGTTTCTTTTGGTCTGTTCCTGTTCCTGTGTGAGAAACACAAAAAGATGTGTAACTACTATTAAGAAATACTCCGGTAAGTTCAGTTTCATTGAAAACATTTTACTTCTTTGACAATGAACTGTGAAAATTCTGTTGCTGGCCACTTGGTTAGCTATTATGTGGGTAAAACCAGGCTGTTTCCCAAATCCTTGTCTGATTTCCATTCATAAATTAGCGCATGTGTTAGCCAAACTTAGACTAAATATTAAATACATGTAATGCATCTACATCTATCTAAATCTGGTATAGCCACCTGTTATACCTCACAATGCAGGCCAGTCACTAGTGACTTTCAAGAAAAAAAGATGTTTTCTGGTTGACAGAGTTGTCCATACTGGAGATACTGCATGCTTTGCATGGCATTTAAAATCAAGTCCTAGTTCAAGGATACTAGAGTAGCTACAAAAGGGTCTACTCTTCTATGATATCTCCATGCTTTTCTTTTGACTGGCATTAGTGAAACACCTCTAAGAGAACTCCAAAGCATCATGAGAAAAGAGCTGTGAAGGAGAAGGCTGAATGTAACAACATTCATATTTGTTTGTGTCTACAGAAGCCTTGTATAGTCCCAAGGAACAGGGTCCCTGGAAAGAAATGACTGTCTCGTTCAGCAAAGGAGAATCAGAACTAGTAAAGAGGGTGAATTTTTACAACATAACCATAACAATGTGCCGGCTGACATGTTACACACAGGACAAGAGTGAGGCAGTAATATGAATCTGTCTTTGCTAGCTACAGTGCCTGCTTTAATCTCTATAAACAATGCTTGTCAGCACTGGATCAATATACTTGAAATGACAGAGCTTTATGGATTTTGAGGAGCTTTTAGGACAAAAAAATTTTCAAAGTGTCTTCACTGTGGAGTAGATCCTGACTGTCACCTGAACATTGTACTGAGCTCTTTGTGGTTGTCTACAATCTTTAACTCTAACTTTGCAGTGCTTTCAATCCAGAACAGGCAAGCTTAAATTTAAGCTTTTGTTTCACTTCAGCATAGGCTTAAGATCCAATTTCTTTGCCATAAGAAGACAGGCTACTCAAAGCTATGAGGCATCCAGAACATTCCTCTCTCTTCTTCTGGAAATTATTCAGAACTGAAACTCTACATTTTGCTCCTTTCTACTGTTATAATAGATGTTGGAAAATGTAAATAAAAGGTGCAAATTGGTGTGCTGTCATGCAATTTCAAATAGTAGTACAAATTTCAGAAACAAACAGAAATTCTCATCTTCTTAAAAACTGTAGTTTACAACTTTATCCATTCAGATGAGCCAGTAAAACTAAATTAAGGGCTACAATTAGATGAATAACGACCCTTGCAAGTGGAGAAGTGATGTTCACTTTGTAGAACCCAGCTTACGAGAGAATATTACTTATTCCAGGCCTGACACAGCGATTATATAAACTGAACAAAGTATTTAAAGTTGAATGCTACTTTGAGCATAAGGAAACAGCCTGGAATTAAAGCACAAACATCACACTTTCCATATATACCAATCCCAGTATCATGGATTAGTTTTTTAATGCATTCCAAGCTCACAACTATTATTCGTTGGAGACAATTTATCCTTTGTCATTTTGATAGAGAAACATATAAAAGACACATGAGCAGCCTTTTCCATCCACCCACTTTTCCCCATTATTGTTGGACTGCTCCCTTTAGCAAGTTTCGAAATACATTTTCTAGCTCAGTTTCATAGAAATCCAGAATTTCTAGTTCTATTACTGATTTTTACACCACCATCTAAGATGTTTTAGGGTTTGAAATTTCTTCTGTGACACTATGCTATTTTTATTTATTTATTTGGTTTCCTTATCCCACTTCTACCACTACTATAATTATTTGAGGTGTATTGCTCTAACCCACTGATATTAACCCACTGATATTAGCCACTGGCTAGTGGTCAAAAGTTGTTCCATACTGAGCAGTGCCTTTAATTAAAAAGCTGATGAGAGCAATGGCACCAACCTCACAAGAAACTGAGTGCTGACAGCAGTCACATTAGCATGGTAACTTTGAGAACTGCTCTTCTGAGCCTGGAATGCTGGGCTGGCATTCAAAATGTGCATTTCTGCCAATTTTGCAAGGAATAACAAGGTTATACACAATATGACCCAGAAAAGTAAAACCTTTGAAAGGGTGATGCTCCACAGTTGCAGCTACCCAGAATTACTGCAAAATTCAACTTGCAGAGCAAAGCTGGGAAGGAAAGAAAGTACTTAAACTTATTTTCTTGCACAAGACTGAAAAATGGGGTCTATTTGAACAACTTAATCTGACAGCAAAGTTTCCACAAAAAGAAATGGTAGTTTAGGGTCTCAACTGGCAGCAAATAAAATAGATGAAGTATCAACACAGGTGTACTCTAAAATGCATGCTAACAAGCTTAGTTTATTGAGGAACCAAGAGCAGCATCTGTAACAACTGCAATTTCCCCCTGGATCCCTTGGAACAGAATCCTGCTTACATTTCTCCTTCCTTTTCTCAAGTAATGGCTACTCCAGGCCCTGTCCAAAGATTCGTGCTGGTGAAGGAGAATAGGCATAAACATCCCTCTCGACCTTGAAATCCCTAGTTTTGCAGGAGCACTGTCGTCCATACCTACCGTGCAGCTCAGTCCAGCCACGGAGTGAGAACTCCACTCCAGTCACACACAGGAAAATTCCTGTCAGCCTGCAACAACAGAGTGAACTTAATGAATCTAAAAAATAAATAAACAACTAGAAGAAAGCTGAAATATTGCTTAGCTTTCTTAGGGTAGGAGGAAGGTGGGTGAAGAGTCTTCTTTTATTACAAGCATTTGTGGAAGCCAAAAGATAGTTTCCATCTTCTATCCATACACATATGGAATGATGGAGTCTGGACATAAAGTCAGCACCAGAAAATGCTCAAAATTACTCTGAGGTTGCTGACAACTACTTCTTTGAGCTGCTGCATACACTAGCCTTTGCACTGAAGAAGTATGTAGTATTCAGGCAATTTTTCATTGTACAAATCCCAATGAAGTATCCAAAGAGAAATTTGAATCCACTTTAAGAAATATAAACTTGGGTTTCTACATGCGAGCCAGGTGCCCAAGGTACCGCTGTAGTTACTGGAAATTTAAGGGCTATTCAAATGCAGCTAAAGCTCTATTGCTACATTTGTTCAGCTGAATAGCTGTAAAACTATATTCAATTTTAAAGTCTAAATCTACAAGCTGAATCCCACTCCCATGTCTTTCTGTGGCAAACAATTGGAACTGTGCAGCAAGAAATGATTGTGGCAATGACCAGACTTATAATTGGTTCTACCTTGAACAAAGAACTTGGTGATGAAAAGGCTGATCATGTGCTCATACACTAATGAAACAGGTGATTCCTGCCAACAAAAAAGATAAAAAGAACAAACAACCCCTTGATTTGACAAGTCAGGTTTTAAGATCTTGTTACAAATACACTTTTCAGTCTGGTTTATGGCATCATGCTCAGTGTGTGAATAACTAAGAAGGTGTTGCTACCAGCCATCCAGAACTGGGAGATTGAATTACATTACAGCTTTTGGGGATTTGTTTTTAATCAATCAATGTCAAGGGACATCACTTTCTGCATGTCTTGCTTCTGGGGGATGTAGCAGTTCTCCTCTTAGAACTTACCTGTGACAGTCACTGCTCAATTTCAGTTCTTTTTTGGAATATTGGGACATTCAGGAATATCCGTATTGCAAACAGGATCGATCACAAGGTTGATTTTTCCAGAAATTTTGAATTTTCCACAATTCATTTGAGGGACAAACTTCACTATGGTCCTGCGAGCTGGACATGGAAACATGAGCACTGGTCAGAAAATGTCACCGGTGGGAAATACTCAAAATCAGGAATAGTAATTTTAATAATTAGATTCTAATAAAAATACTTAAATATATTGTAACAGACTAACAGAAAAGAAAAGCAACTTTATATTTTTGTATGTTGTTAAAACTCCAAAGACTTAATTTGTTTTACATGTGAAGCAGTGACCTGTTCTTGCAGTTTCAACCGATTTTATTAATAAAGGTTTTCTGAGGTGAATATATCTAATACCAAAGACAAAGTCTTTAGGGACTGGCATAGTTAAATGAATTGTTCAGGGCTTTTAATTCAACTCAATCATATGATGGACTAATTTAGTCCTAATATACGACATTGACTTAATTATTGTAACTAAGCTAGGTGACCTAGGAGATGGCAACTCTCTGGGCCTGCGATATTGGCCTGCATTGGTACATAACCAAAGGGAAAACACTTTTTTTCCTAAAGATGCAATCCATTGGAAAACTTTGCTTGCTTTTCTGATCAATAATTAAAGAGGATGTGTTCTGGCCTGTCAAAGAATATTAAAAGAGCTATATGAAACAACCTTGCAAAGTACTTTAAATGTGTGCAGTAACAGAAATTGTTTGGCCCACTCAGATCTTGAACTCAAATACACACATACTGGAAACCATAGTGAATGACAGGTACCTCCAGGGGCTGATTCTTCTCAGCTGTTAGACAGTTAGCTACAGATGGGATGAATTATGTCCTCTTTCTCTGCATTAGAGGAAGCCGAGATCACTAATGTAGACTAAACCCCAGTTTTAGATGGACACATCTGAATTAATTTTTCCCTTACCGTTTTCCTATTTGGGAACCAAACATTGCTAAAGCTGCAAACTTCTCCAGGTGTATACTGTAGGTATATGTACCTATACATGAGACTGCACTGTTGTGTTCACTGGTGCCAGGTCAGAGTAGCTTTGTCACAAGGTAGGCAAAAGACCACAATTTCTTTTGATGTCTGAGACATGAACTGAGGGTGAAGCTGGTCCCCACTAGAGCCCTTCCATACAGTATTCAGCTGTCACATGTGTGAGCTCCCACTACACGGTGCAGATCTCAGTAGATGGTGAACACCCTCAAAATAGAATTGGATGTGGACACTACTATAAGAGACTGCAATGCACCAGACAAATCCTTTCTTTTTCTTGGGCCACATGGTTAGTTTGGAAAAATAAGTATTAGACCTCATGCCAAATACTACCAATATTTATGTTAGTATGAATATGTTCAGAATTAGCATTGTTTTGAATCAAAGATGTTCTCCTTTTGGAAACATTTTATTGTCTAAAAATTACAGCTGATATTATTACCACTCCGCTCTCTGGATAGAACTGGTTTTGCAAATGTAAAGGCTAGGGACTTACATCAGAAAGGAAAGAAAAGCACTTGGAAATATAGCATGGGATCTTGGCTCCACTGAAATCAATGGCAAAACTTTGACTGCCTTCAGTGGGGCAGGATTCCATGCACTGCCGAAGAATTTGTGCATGCAGCTGCTGAAGCAACTCTAAGCATCTCTGGTGTGATTTCTGTGTGACTTCTGCAGGTTAATTGGTACATGCTTTCACTAGATCTACTGATTTCCCTTTTATTGCCCTTTAAAAATATTTTCCTTTGAGAGAAATGTATCACAAATGAAAATTGTTCCGCTGCTGTTCTTTGCAACACTGGATGTGAATTACATGTACTGAGTGGATGATCTGCTCTGTAGCAAGTACAAGAAGGAGTATTTATCTGTCACTGTAAAGTAAACAAAGCTAAGAATTAAAAGACGAAGTAGTTGAATAGGGAAGTATTAACATTGATTGAATAACTTCAGCTTCATATTTTTCAAATCTCCCTGTTCTGTAACTGTGATTTAAGCAACCTTTAATTCATCTGGATTTACATTTTCTTTCTTTGGTTTCCACCCATGTATTTGTGAAAGTTTAAAAATGGATGTTTTTCAGATTCATTGAAATGTGAAAAAATATGATGTTTAAAAACCAGACAATATATGTGATAACAAAACACAAAGGTACATTAGCAAAATATGGACTGAAGTATACGGCACAGATCAGAGCTGCTAAATTAATACAAGGTGAATATGCAGTTATTCTGAGGAAACAATGAATGAAGAGCAGATTCACTCAAATCAGTGCACAAAATTGACTTCGACCTGGTGTGTCTCTAAGAAAAACAGGTGAAGGTCCACCCTTCTCCCTAGGAGATGATGCTCTAAACTTTGTAGAAGTGATTAACAATAGCATCAGTTGATCTTTGTGCAGTGATCAGAGTCTTCTCGCTAAAGAGCGAGGTTAATAGATGCATTCAGATTACTAATTTTCAGCTGTTTCTAGTTTAACTAACATGTAAAATGCTATGTACAACAGTCATGGTTTGCAGGCATTGTTTCTGCATTCCTTCTTCAATTTTAGCAGCTATATTTTTTCCTCTTAATCCCTATAATAATCCTGTTTCAAGGCATGCTTAATTATTTAACTTTGCCATTCTCTCAGGGAAATTATGGACTAAATAGCATGCATGTTATTAATACAAAGCACCATTTTGTTAGCTAATTTAGAATTTCACACCCACATCAAACAGGCAGATGTCTATAATCTATTATTTGTGATCCTGCTCCACTGCACTGAGCGGGCAGAGCCTGCACTCCTGTTCTTCCTCCCCACTGAGAGGGCAGCATCCTGTTGTCAGGTCCCCTCAGAAACCCAACCCCGCACATGCTGGTGCACCATTATTTGAATCTCCCAATTTCACAGCCTTCCACCCTTAATGCTCTGCTCAGTGGACACAGCTGCCTCCTCTTTTCTTTTTGGAAGTTGTGTCTTTTGGGGTTTTTTGTTTGTTTTCTTTTTTTTTTTAAATTCTTTTACTACTGCTTGATTGCCATTGGATACACTCTGGCTCAGCGTATGCTTCTCAGCTTAATTGTGGTCATTTCTGGCCCACGTTTGGGCCCCAGCAATCCAGCTGTCAGACTTTCTCCCAGAAAGGGGGGAAAAGGCAAATTTAAACTCTCCTCCCAGAAGGTTTTGCCTTTAATTTAGAAATGAAGAGCGTATATTTATTTCAAAAGGTTATGTGTCCCTTTTCATCATTCTTGGCTCTCACATTCATTTTGTATTGCAACAACTTCATTTTAAGCCTTGTGCAGTACAATGTTGTTTCTACTGTAATGCTGTTTAATGTAGCAACACAAACCTGGCAAGTGACCTGAATTTCACAGATCAACTGCAACCACATAGGAGACATGGGGACCTGCAACAAGAATGTTTTGTTTCCTCTCTTGATGTTCTAATTGCTGCCCATGATCCAACTGCTCCCCCATCTGACCTTGCATGCAATTTTCATCACTTATTCTTTGGAGGCTGTCTAGATGTATGACATGTCTGCAAATCCTCTTGGTATAATGCATATTCAGCACCTGATCAGCTGCATGTCTCCGGGTGTCAGACAGTCTAAATGGAGTCATATCAAATTAATTATGTGATGTACAGGGTGTCTTCAAGTATGTCATAGGCATAGCATATTAACCAGACTGAAAAAGCAAAGCCCTACTATGTTGAATGTTTTGCATGGACCATCTGAGAACTCAGATGTCTTAATAGAGCTTTTGTTTTTAAAGCGAGCAAGCCTTTTCACATATGCTGAGTGGCCGGAATATTAGTACAGTCTTGTAAAAGCTGATGATGCTCTGAACACGTCATGCATCTTTTCTGCAAGTCTTCTTTCTGGCACTTTTCTTCAGACACTATCTCAATTCACTTAGAGACATGGAAACAGTGAGGATGAGTGCAGGGGATGCAGCTGAGAAACTGAAATAGTATCAGTTTCTTTTGCAAGCCCTTTTAGAGTTCTAGATATGTTCGTTGGATTCTGCATCCATCAGTCACTTTCTCCCAGGGCCAGATCACAAACTACTCACAAAGCTTGTGTGCACTCTTGTTGAAGCACATTACATTTCTCCTTTAATTTTCTGTGGATTTTGTTAGCTAAAGGGTAAATCATTCTGGACTTAGAGCATTCATTTTCATTAAAAGTTCAAAATCAACCCATTAGTATGAATGAACTTAGTGGTAAGACTTAAAACTCTTCATGATAGCTTTGTTTACTCATGTTTCATGCTTAGTATGTTCTTTATATCTCATAAGTGTTCATCCTCAGAAATAGCAACCTTACAGTCACAAAAAATCAAACATTTATTACACATCTATACATTACTAAATGTAGGTCTGACCCAGAAACCCTGCTATGAAGTTGACTTCAGGAATGAAAACAGAGATGTAATGTGTTATTTTCTGGGAATCTGTTTCTAATTTGTGAAGGTATGCTTTTTTATAACACAGGAGCAACAAATCAGTGATTGGATTAATAGGACAAGAGCTGTCTAGGAACGCTCTCTTCAAGATCACAAAAGGAATATGAGGAGCCCTCAAATGCACGATCTCAAATTTGGCCCTAAGGCCAGCCAGACAAACCTCCAGGAGAGATTATGCTCTGTAGTCCCTTGCAGTCAAACCTTCTGCTCCTCAGGGGCAGCATTATCTTACTTTCTAGAGCCACCTGATAAGACTCTGCAGGGAAGATCTGTTCTTTTGTTAACTTCCCCATCTGTTGCTGGTGTGATACACTCAGAAGTCATCTCTTGCTGGAACTCTGCTTGAAGGAACCTGTGTCCATTTGCAGGGGGCTGTGAAGGATATACATACAGATCCTCCAGCAAAGGGCTATAGAAACCTAAATATACCTGATGCTGGTCTACCCAATGTCCCAGATGCTTGGTTACACTTTACTAAAGTTAGATGTTCGTACTCATTTCCACCAACTTAAAATTCACAGCAGTTTCTAAAATGCGTTTGCTTACCCTATCCTGATAGGTATCACAGGCTTAGTTTAAGATACATCCCATCTCATTTCAATGTGGGAAGAAATGCTGAAATAAACTGGAGAAAGACAGCATTGACCTGAACAACTTTTCTATCAGTTCTGTAACTGACTATATCTTAACCTTAAGTGAGAAAGCCACAGAGGAATAGCTTTTCTCTTTCCCCAAAGTTTCCTATAGCACAATTGCCAGCGCTAGTATAACCCTAAAATCACATCTCTGTCTGTGAGACAGGGCACACAGATGTCCACTGATAGAACCTTGAGTTGAAACATGCAAATGCACCTGTCATCAGTGGCAAAACCTATTATTATTAATGCTAACATTTGGATACCTTAACTAATGGAGCAGCACATCTGGATTTGTAGCAGGAAGATATCAGGACTAAGGAAGTGAAATTATATTCTCAGGAATGAATAATTCACTACATGTGTACAACCAGCAGGAAGAGAACCGCAGGCTGAGGAAAATATTTTCGAACTTAACAACAAAAATAAACACATGAAAGTATGATGTGAATATCAGCTACAGTTCCTAGGCAAAAGCTCCACATGAGGGCCTGAAATCCAACTATATTTGCATTTTGACATATTATCACCAGAAAAGACACAACAATGCAGCCCCTGAGGCAAGGGAAGTCAACATTGCCAGGCCATCTGGGTTTTACTTATAGATGGAAAATTCCTCTGCTCCCAAATGTCCTACAGAATTGTATACAGGGAAATAAAGGAGGCAAATGGAGGATGCCCTACCTTCATTGGAAGCAATGAAGCTGTTGCTCTGCCTCCCTGAATCTAAGTCATTACTTGCTTCTCAGCCTGGATGAGCCCACTATTACCTGCTGTAACTCTTCACAAAGCAGTTCCCCTTCCTCTCTTTCTCATTCTTCCTCTGAGCAGATCTCCTCTCTTCAGTTTGCCATTACCCCTTATTCCAGGCACATCACACACACACAGAGGAATACTGAGGAAAGATTATGAGGCACATGAGTTAGTCTTCTTGAGGGCTGCAAAGAGGGGAATAAACTGGAAGTACAGTCTAGTTTGCTGACGTTATTGAGAGCTGTTCAATTTGTGCATTTAAGGGGATAAAGGAAAGAGTTGCTGTGCTGCTCAGAGAAGCTTCAGAATCTGGGTAAAAAAAAAGAAGGAAAGTGCTTTGAAATGCTGTCATGGGAGTGCCCACTTTGAAGTTGTGCTAGGAAACTCATCCTTGGAGTGCTATGCTCCTGGGAAAATTTTGCCCATATGCCACAGCACAAACTATGATGCTCGAGCCACAGTTGCAAAACCTTTCCATGAGGGAGCACTACATGAGTGGGAATGAATGGAACCAAAGTACATTTCAATCAATGAACCTATGCTGATATGCTTTGAATCAAACAAAAAAATTGGGTCTCTACTGATGCCTCCAAGGATTGCCCTGGGGCAACGCTTTTCAGGAAGAACAGAAGAGATGCACCTGGCTTCCTATGGCGTCTGTTATGAGACTGATAGCTGAGTTTGAGCAAAAATATACCTCACTAAATAAAATGTAGGCATGAACCATTAGTATATGAAATTTTCTAGGCATATGCAACTAAACAGAAACTGGTCTTGACCAGTAGTTTTTGTTTATATACAATATAATGTGTATATATATGTGTGTATATACACACATGTATTAAGGAATCTGAATCCAGCCTAACGGTGAAATTACAATGTTAGTTATATGACTTTCAGACAATGAATGGTAAGTGCTCAGGAAATGTAGTAGATGCAAAGGCATCCTCTTATTTTTATTTCATTGCAGAGAAGTACATGTGAACTTGCATGTTCACGCTAGAGGCAGTTCATCAAGGATATGAAAGAGCTGAAAACCTCAAGCCCTTTGCTGGCTCATTGAGTTGTCAGGGCACAGCATAAGGCAAATTTTATTCAGATTTTGAAGGAACTGCCATTAAGGTGGCTGCTATGTCCTCAAGTAAGGGGCACCGCAGTAGCTAGAGGGTGCAGTTGCAAGGCATGGAGTGGGCAGGCTAGAAACAGGCATCATCAATCAGGCATTGACCACGGTAAATAAGAAGAAACATCACTCTACAGATTTGCTGGCACTCAGAGCTGTCAGACTGCTAAAAAGAATTTCCTGAAAGGGAACTATGATTAGTTTCCTTCCACACTGTAAGCCTGCAGTTTAAAAGCAGGTCTTTCGTCAAGGGGATTCTGCCAGTCGTGAAGTATGGTGGCCCACAGACAGCCTCAGAAGTCTCAAGACATCTGGCTACTTTGATTTTGATGACATGTAATAAAATGTCTCTATCATCTCAATAGCATCTTATGTAGCCATTTATATCCTTACCTTATTTTTACCTACAAGTACAGGAGTCTATGGAAAAGACTAGATGGCTAAAGAAACCATTTCAAATCCCAAACACCATGATTGCCTTTCAGTTACACATCTAGTGGACATAAATTCTTGTCATCTTGTTTTATGTGAACAGCAGGATTTATTAGATCAGACAGGTCATTAAGTAATTTTTTTCTTTAATAATGTCTTTGATTCAGTGAACTCAAATTTATGCTCTGTTATAGTATGCTAACAGCTATTTTTTTGGCTAGGAAAGTCAGCAATAAATCTGACTTTAATAAACTGACAATAGATCTCAATGTGAAAGAGATTCAAGACGCTTGTTTTTCCAGTTATTTAAAAGCAATGAATCCTTACATAACTGCAAGACTAATTCCAAACTAAAAGCATATTGTCTCTAAAAATATCTCATTGATCACAACATGCAATTCTGCTTAACGTAGAGGTTATTTTAAAAGCTGTCTAGCAATTGCCTTGGTCATCAGTGGTAGCATGCTCTTTCCAACTGCCAAAGAGGAAACATAATCTGGGATTGCTCTTTTGTGAACACAGCTCTGTTCATGAACAAGTACATACACACCTCTGGGTGCACTCCCTCTTCCTTCTGCCACCCCTGTCCTCTGCACGCACTCACACACACCAACAGCAAAAAGTCTTGGAGCTGGAGAAGCATGGTGGAACAGGTTGTCCAGCAAAGTTGTGGAATCTCCAGCCCCCAAGATTTTGTAAACCCAGATGTACAAGGACCTGAGCAACCTCATCTTGCTCAGAGGCCTGGCCAGTTTTGAGCAAGGAGCTGGAATTTTGTCCACCAGAGGTCACACCCAACTTAAACTATTCCACTGTTCTGTAAGCTCATCAGCTACCTGCTCTGTTCATTGCTAATGAAATTTTTCAAGAGGTCCATGCACAGACCTAAATCTTTTCTACAAAAAGAAAGTCACTGGCAAGGCTACACAGACCTCAGTTTATCTATATATGTCTCACTATATATATTGCATATAGGTATGTATATGCCTGTGTACATTTGTAGACGTGTCTGTGTGCATGTGTGTTCGTGTAAATGTTTTTCCATGTATGTACCTATCTATAAACACATACTCTTTGCTAGCATACTGCCCCACTGGAGTACCAATACCCCCGCACTTCAGAAGATAAAAAAGTTCTTACGCAAAAGGATGTGGCTGGGGACTAAGATAGAGTGTCTGTACATGGCTCTAACTGGGCAGGACTCTCAATATGCTCCAGAAAAACACAGAAGCAGTGATGAAACAGGGCACAGCTTCACCACAGAATTGTTCAGGCATAAGTCATGCTGCTCCATGTTCTGGTCATCCCTGCACATTGCTTAGCGAATAGTTCACTCCATATGCTGTTTTGTGTTGAAAGGACTTGAATGAGGTATTATGTGATGGATATCCATGCTGCATATGGGAATCACTTGTCACTAGGTGTCTTAATTACTTTGTTCTAATTTCTGAAGTTCCCTCTAGCTACATGCTTATCATCAGTACTCGGGGTCTGTTCTCCCAGCCCAGTCTTAAGCAGCCAAGCCCTGGTTGGTAGAAGGATTTTGAAAGCTTCTTTTATTAAAGCCTTCCACTTTGTTCACCATCTCCCATGGTGTTGCATCTGCCACTTATGTACCTTTGAAGAGAGAAGGTGTCTGTTGAGCTGCTCCAGAGAGAGAGTGTGTGTTGAGCTGCTCCAGAGCACTGTAAAGTAGATGCCCTAAAACAAAAAACAAGACACCAAACTTTTCCTATGTGTCTACCCTGGATTAGACTCCTGAGTCGAGGAGGAAGAAGAACTGCAGTCATAAAAGAGTTGTCCTGTATCTATGATGGAGCAGAAGATGAAGGTGCTTACTGCTATGGATGGGACCTACTCTCAGCCTTTCTGAAGAGAATTACAAGGGTAGGAAGGTCACCTTTCAATATCTGAGCCCTTTGCTTGAATTTTCTTTTCACATGTCTCCACTTTCAAGAAGAACCACAGTGAATCACACTGTCTGACTATAAAAAGGGAAATTAAAAGAAATGTCAAATGACATAGTGGCTTTTTCATGTTATCTTTCTGTTGCTCAGACAGGAAGTAGGAGTGCATCCTACTCGCGGTACAGATAGGGGAGACAGCTGCCTCCAGAGTCTGTTTATCAGAAGGGGTTGCCCCTTTTGGAGAACCACAGGGTTGTTTTCTTTTTGTCTTGACACAGTTTTGTTTTCTGATCACATCTCTGCCAACCTAAGTTGACCTCTGAAAGGCAATGTCTGTCCTGTCTGCTAAAAGTTGGTCTCTTGTCCATTTCAATCCACATTTTGAACCATATCCATCTATCCTCAAGCCATAGGGAGTGGCTGAGATGACAAATATTTCATTTTAAGTTTGAAAACCTGATTGTCATCTCACTTAATGCAGTAGATTAGGAACAGCATCATTGAAATTCATGCCACACTGGGTAAAAGAGGTCAGAAAACACTAGTGCCCAAAATGAAGGAATAAAATAGACTCTTTGAAGCTAGGTTTAGACCTTTTCTTAGGTAAGGTCAGTCAAAATGTCTTGCAGTCACATTTTCACAGCATTCAGAATGAGTGTCAGTTGTAGATCTTCCATGATTATTTGTTGCCCAGAGACATGACAGGTAGACATTTTACACACCTCAAAGGGGAGATGACCTGTGGGCTGTTCTGTGGCCAAAACCTTTCATTCTTTTCACAACTACATTCCCACTTGGTAAGATTCAAAGTTGTATGCAATCCAAAATTCAAAGTACCCTGGCAACAATAGTGCACATGTCATAGTCTATGTGCTATTAAGGGCTGCAAAGAGTTGGAGCAGCCCTTGCAGATAGCTGCAGGATCACCTTCTGATATGTATGACTGACAGGTAGAAATCTACCTAGTATCCTCAAACAGGCAAAGTTATTTCTACTCCTTAGGAAGATTGGTATCTGCTGTGCAGTCCAAACCATCCTCTTTCTGGAGACTACAATTCATAACATGAAGCGACCAGTCAGTGATGAGACCAATGGTGTCTCAAGAAAATTCACTCCTTTGATCTGGCCTTTCTTTAAAGCTGAGGTTGAATTTCTCAGGGTCATAAATAAGCTCTTACAGATCCTAAAGCGGTGTTTGCAGCCCAATTAGCTTGTAATGGCTCTTCAAGCAGTTGCTGATGATAGTAATCTGGGCTTGAAGTCTTTGCATGTAAGGGATGCTTGAATTTAGCTCATGTTGTCTCCTATAGGCTGCAGGCTTACAGAGAGGACAAGGGTCACTTAGTGCTATCACAAACTAAGGCCTCTGACATAAGGCATCCCTCAAATATGTACCCTACTGCCCATGTGCAGAGCTTTGTAAGTGAGATCATGCCGAAGCTCAGGCTAGAGAATTATCAGCTTTCTCAAAGAGCAGCATTATAACACTCCAGACAAAGGGCTCTTATGTGCTTTGTGTTGTACAAACTGAGACCAAGTGGTAAATGTGTCAGTTTAGGAGTGTTTTGGACTCAAGAAGTAATGGAATGTCCTTTATATCTTTCGTAATGAGAGTCTGTTTGGATTAAAATGATCTCCATGTAAGCAAAAAAAATTACCAGCCTTCCCATTTCAAAGCTGACAGGGCTTCTTACACAGGCCTCTATTCAAACAGTGTAGGGGAAGAGGAATAGGGGACTTTTTTGTTTAACATTAATGACGTGGTGTGTATTTCTAACATAAAAAGCAAGTCAGAAAACGAACTCTGTCTGAGGGAAAAGATTGAGGAAAAAAGGGAAAGTATGAATGTAGGAAGCTGTCTGAAGACAAAGGCAAGGAAAATGAACACTTTTAGTCATTGACAGAACATGCATTTTTATGAGTGTTAAGAGAATTTTGTCGTGATGATTCCGATAATGAGATACTAGCCAGTACACCTGGTCTACAGGCAGAAAGGGGAGAAGCTGGATAAACAGTAGTATCTATGAAAAGTCTTTAGAGCTTGTTACAAGAGCAATTTCAGGCATTTTGGGAAGGGCTGAGATCGACAATCTAGTAAAGTTGAAAAACGTGATCAAAACCAAGCAAATCCCAGCTGGAGAAATACAAATCTATACATAATCTAAAAATAACTGTAGACAGTTATCCTACCAAAACCAGAGCCCAGGTTCGTTCAGCTCAGGATCCTTTTCTCCAAAAGCTGGAAAAATGCAGTTCTGTAGAGGAGATTGCAGAAAAGGTCATTATGTACAGTTTTGCCAAAAAGATGAATGTAAGGAAAACATGTTTAAGATAAAATGATCAAAATACATTTTACTACCTTAGGCTTAATTCTCATGAATCCCTACCAAGAAATCTCAGGTTCTTCTTTCTATAAAACTTCCATTCTCCTCATACAGAAAATACCACCCTCTGGCTATGCAAGGAAGTAATAGAATAACCTTCACAGTGGTTCCCTTTCCCTCTAAAGTGAAACCCAGCTTTTACATTACAGCATTTACATTAGTCCCCAAAAGCTCTCCCCACATATTCACAGCACCTGCTTACCTAGTCTGCCTAGACCCTTATCTTTGGTTTCTGTTCCACTCAGACTTCTGTCTGCTGCTCTTCCCACCTCTCACCCCACTCAGTAACACAAACCCAGATGCTACCTTGGCCTTTCTCTGTTGCACTTCTGATGATACTTGACCCAACCTGGCTGCATGTCCATCTCCACACCTCTTTGTCTCCTTCACAATCTTTTCCTGCTATAACCTCTCATGGCAGTGCATCCAATCTGAATGTTCGTCTACTCAGTCTGTTATATGACCATACTATATTTGAATCTGCTGGAGACAGCAAAATTATTTTCTCCACCATGTTCCAGCCCTGACACGTATTTTTTTCTACTGTCATCAACACTGAAGCCATCTTTTCTCAAAGATGCCTCTTCTTCTTTCACACTCGCTTTCTTTTTTTATTTTCTTCTCTTCCTCCTCTTTTCTGCTTTTTGGAATAACCCTGTAATGAAGGCCTCTCTCTGCTCCCACACTGCTCTTGGCCATGACCCTCCTCAGGTTGTGTTTCCTGAAACATTTTGAAGAGTTCCTCATCCTCTTTCCGCTCTCACTCATTCTTGAATGCAGAGGTTTGTGTGTTGATGACAAGCTGATCCTATAGGTATAGGTCTCTTCACACTTGTGTCTTTAAGCTGTCTGCAGCCATGCCTCAAATCTCCTTCTCACCTAAAATGCCATTCACCAACACCACGCTCTCTCTCTTTGTCCCCTCCATTGTCAAATTCCTCCTATTGCTCCTGGATACAAACCCTCACCCAACACTCATGAGTCTTCCAGTCGATCAGCATCTGTGTTCAGTCTTTTGCCCCCTACTAATAGCTTTGCGAATGCTCTCTTAGTGCTGCGATACTTTTCCCCTCTTTTTTCCACTGCAAGTTTTATACTGGCACTGGCTCAACTGCAACAACTGTTCCTCCAAGAGCAGGCTGACAACTGCCACTATGAGTTTGTTCTCTCCTTTTTTCCATTCACCCATTTCATGCAGCACTTAGCACAGTGGGCTTCTGGCCCACGAGCGAGGTATCTTAAGCACTGTGCTGAATGCAAATATAATCACATGGCTGTGGAAGTTGTTCCTGCCATTCATATGGATAGTTAACTGCTTTTTGTTAATTAACTTTTTGCCGCCATGAAGTTTTGTAGTAATCTTTATGTTGCTTAAGACCAAGCCTTTCCTTCAGGAATGGTTGAATAATAGCACCAGCTGGATCTGTCATAATTATCACAGCCTCGGCACTGTGGAAATATAAGACTTCTGGTGGGTGGAAGCCATTGCCTCTTTCTTTTCCTGTGTGCTGGGGCTTATTAGAGGATGTCATTCAAGGTTAAAAAGCTTAGCATCCCTGCTGATCATGCCTCTCCCCCTGGAAAAAACATGTGATGGATATGATCAAAAAGGGTTGTATTTCAGCTGCGCAGTCTGTTCAGGCTTGTCCTTCTTTACCTTATCCATGGTGTCCCAAAAACAACATGTGACCCTCTGCACATGAGGGATTAATAACTGGGATTCCATTTTAGTGACACTCAGAGCAACAGATCATTGTTGTGGGACGCTTAGCGGGAAATAAATGAGCAGAAACACAGCATTATTGCTTGCCTCACACTACAGAGTGGGGGACTAACTTCAGTTTTGCCGCTTTAATGTTTAAATCATTAGGGAATGTTGACTCTAGTCGCATTTGAGAACTCCTTGCCCTGCAGCTGCCTGTGCCTCTTTCTCTTGCCTGTCAGTGATGACTATTTGGTATGTTATAGAAATGGGCAAGCATATATTTCTTGTTCTTAGATGATAAGACATGGAATTTTGGCCCCGGTATCTTCTTTTCTCTTTATGAAAAGATGCCCCTAGGCACTTCTGTTTGAATGGTACATTTTCTAACATAAACGTAGCTGACTGTACATTTAGACTTCCTTAATATCCTTCCAGATATTCTATACCTGCTATAAAACCCAGCCAAGATCAGGTAGAGAGGAAATGGTTTAGACATCTAACTCCGATTGGTAATAGCATTTATGTTTTGTGCAAGGATTATATGTTGCAGTTCTTATTGATCATCCTATATTAAGTATATGCCTGGGAAGACTGTCTTGTCCTCCTTCTCAAAGGTGGTTATGCTTCGCTTTACCCAGATTTGGGATTGAGGCCTCACATACTCCACTGTAATTGTATTGGCGAAGTTCCTAGGTTCTGCAACAATCTGGTGGAGGCAAAAGCCAATTCTGCCACTGCTTCTTTTCTACTGTAACAAAGGATATGTTTAATCAAATACATATCAAGACTAACAATGAGGACAATGCAATGGTATCTCTGCTACTGCCTCAATTATAACTTTTCCTTTATTTTGCAACCCCAGTTTTCAGTACACCACAATGTTGGGTTTTTCCCATATTAGTGGCTTTTGCCTGCCTTACAGCATTTGTAGGAAGGACTCTCTCCCAGGCAAAATCAACAGGATACTTTATAAAAAGGACATTGCTGTTTAAAATGATGAGGAAACGCTCATAACAAAACCTAATCTAATGATGTGTACTTATTCCTAGATTTAAATACAAAATCTCTTTTCTTACTTGCCAATGATTTGCATATTATTGTCTCCAGTAATAGAATATGTCAAGCATTCTTCTGCTTACATATCCCCTATTTAATTCTTCTTTCTTGCCATATTATCAGAGTGCTTCACAAATAGAAGCCAAAATAGATTTTCGTTAGATAGCTACAGTGGTGTTTCGGTACAAACCAAAAAACCCCACAGAACTGTGAACTAATTTCTGACCTTTTGAATGAAGGGCATAGTCTCAGATTTGCTGATCATTAAATATACAGATAATGTTAATGTAAATGCCTTAGACAAAGTAACTAAATGGGCTGCAGTATTCCTTTGCCTGGACCTTATGACTAGAAATCTGCCAAAATTTTACATGTTTTCTTGTGGTCTGTTGTCCAGACAATGAGAACTAAGCTGTCAGATTTTTCATTAAGTAGTTCTTCAGTGGATGGTAGAAGAGCAAGAAGAATATAATCTGAAATGTGATTGTTTACTTAACATCTGCTGCCCTTTAACCTCCACATTCCAGATTTCTCTAGTAAATTACTTTTCCTCCATTATCTCAAACCTACAGTGTATCCAGCATTTTTCTTTCCATTTCTTGTATATTTTTACCTCTTTGCCTTCTCTGTCATTACTATTTTCCTGGCATTGACTTTAGGATGCCCTGGTCCGGCGACTGACTCCTCCACTTCCTCAGAGCTGCTCGTCTATGGAGGGAGATGGCTCGGAAAGGGGATGGGGTGGGTGGGGGAAGCTGATCTTTGGTCAACACAAAATATGTGTGAACGAGGGTCTCTTATATGGGTCAGGTCCAGAAAGATGAAAGAGCTTCTGTCGATATGTTAAAGAAAAGGGAGCTATTCTGACGAATTTATCAAGAAAAGACCAAACTGAGAAAATTTTGGACAGCAAACTGCCCAAATCTCACTCTCTTCTGCCTCGCTCTCTTGGCTACTTCCATAGGACTCATTGCTGATGTTCATATCCCTGGGGACGAAGGAGAGAGAAGTGACATATGTGAAAAAACATGTAAGCTGGAGGCCGGCGGGGGGAGAACTATCTGAGCCATAAACAAAGGCAGAAAGGGAGAGTGCGAAAGCAGAAACCGTACCTACTTTGGAGAACGCAGTGGGGCACAACTGCGGGCAGGGGAATGTGTGGGGGCAGAGCAGCAAGGGAGCTCGCAGGGCCACCGCTCCCGCCCCCGGCTCGGCCAGCTGTCAGGATGAAACCGCGCAGCGCATCCTCTGCTGCCACCTAGCTCGCACCCGCAGCAGCTCCCACGGCTGCCTCCTCCCCGGGGAGCAACGCTGCGCTCCCCCCAGAGAGAGGTTCTCCCGCGGTTGGCCATGGCCAGCCCCTCTGGCATCAACACTGGCAGGAACGCAAAGTACAGGCTTTCCCTTCATTTGGTGTGGGAAGGGAGCTTTCATCTCTCTATCCAGCTACCTGCTCTCATGAAGAAACTTAACTCTCTGTGAGACCTCATCTGGAGTATTGTGTCCAGTTCTGGGATCCTCAGCATAAGAAGGATGTGGAGCTGTTGGAATGGGTCCAGAGGAGGCTACAAAGATGATCAGAGGGCTGGAGCACCTCCCATATGGGACAGGCTGAGAGAGTTGGGCTTGTTCAGCATGGAGAAAAAAAGGCTCCAAGGAGATCTTACAGCAACCTTCCAGTACCTGAAAGCTGTGGAGGGACCGTTTACAAAGGCTTGTAGTGGTAGGATGAGGGAAATGGGTATAAACTGGAGAGGGGCAGATTTAGACTAGACATTAGGAAGAATTTCTTCACCCACGGGAGTGAGGCACTGGCACAGGCTGCCCAGGGAAGCTGTGGATGCCCCATCTCTGGAGGTGTTCAAGGACAGGTCAGATGGGGTCTTGGGCAGCCTGATCTAGTGGGGGATGTCCCTACCCATGGCAGGGGGGTTGGAACCAGATGATCTTTAAGGTCTCTTCCAACCCAAACTATTCTATGATTCTATGAAAGTTCCACCTCTCTGTCCAGCTTGGTTAGCACTGGTCAACAAGGACACATGTGCTTACCCCCAAGGTGATCAAAGGCACCCTCCTTCATTAATAAGACCAATACTGAAGCCTTCGAGCCATCATTGCAAGACAAGAGTCACGGAAGGTTTCTACGCGTGTCAACATCTCTGTTGGATGACGAGGCATCTCGTCATCACAAATGCCTTTGATCCAAAAATGTTCTCAGCACCTTGTGCTCAGCAGACCACTGGCACAGATCTTGACCAGCAAAACTAATACTGCTGCCCTGCTGCCCTAGTAACTGCAATTTGCCAATTCTCTTTCCCCTTATCTATTGTCCAGTGTTTTTTCTTCTTCCCAGTTACCACTCTTTTTCCGGGCTTACAGGCCTTCCTTTTTCCTTACACTACTTTTCCTTTTTATGTGTATGTCTCACCCTTCCTACTCTGACATAGGAAGTTTATGATGGAAGACTGAAGGAGGAGGAAACAGTTCTCAAGAATCAAGTGGAGAACATGGAGAATAAGGAAAGGGGCCAAGAAGGTGGCCATGTTGGGAATGACAGGTTGAAAGGAAGAATTTCTCTCATGGTTCCTAAGGATTGTTTCTTTCAAGTTGTCTTGTGTCATGAAAGACTCAGAATGAGCAATCCATCTCATGTTAGTCCTTTTTTTTTCTGTTATGTACTTGGTTAGCAGTCCATAAAGTAAACATAAATGCATAAGCCTAAGAATGTCATTTCATCTGGAAGTATCTGTGTCAACATCACGGTGACTTTGCTTGCCTCCTGTTGGTATGTACTTAAGTACATATATTATTTTTTATTCATCTCCATGAGTTTGGGCAAGCACTGCACCCAACCCTCTAAAGTCACTGCAGTTGCAACTCTGCAGCAGGGAGGGGTTATGAGATCAAGCAAGGTAAACTCTGAGCTTGTAACAATTAATTTTTTACCTTTATTCAAAAGTAGAATAAGCAACATTAACCCAGGAAAGCTGGTTATCATGCAATAATACCTACAGGGCCCAAAACTGTTGAATATTTTAGATCAAACTTTGCACTGAGTGCCTTGACTTGTACTCTAAAAAAAAAGAGAGTACACAGCCAAATCAGTTAGTTCAGCTCGAAATATCTGGGTCCCAGTCCAGGGTTTATGTCTGTATTTAAATCATCTTACACTCATTACATTTTCATCTCCAGTGAGAAGTGCCCATCTGCCTCTATCCACGCAGAGCAAAGTCCGTACAGCCTTAGCTGTGCATTCCAGTGCAGGACTCAGATTTCCTCTGTGATGTGCATGTGTCTCCTCCACACACACCAGTCCTGTCCAAATAATACTGCAACCCTGACTGACCTTTCAATATTAATGACAGCATACTCTAGAAAGCACTAGGAGAGAGGTTTTCAAGTCTGCTGAAAGGCATAGGTAGGTATCTTGTGGGATTTTCAGATGCGACTAAACAGGCCAATTGACTCCCACTGCTTTCATGAAATCAGTAAGAGCTGGGTACCTAACTTCTTCAGTCATACTTGGAAACCTTGTCACGAGCATCTTTGAATAACTGAAGTTTTTTTGACATTTGGCCTTACTTAGAAAAGAGTTCTGTCCAGGCACACAATAAAACAAAAAAACAAAAAAACCAACCACCCCAAACTGGTTAGAGCCTAGTACCTAGTACATAAGAATGCTCAGAATAGCTTTGTTGCTCCAGACAAGACATACATACTGACTCAGCTTCAGATTTGGTTCCATAGCTTTGTATCCCAGACTCAGACACAGCAGAAACTGGGCTAGCACTATTTTACTGAAGTCTGAGCATCCTTAAGGCATCTACATCCTAAGAGCAACAAGAATATGAAGCAGAAGTGATGAGTAGAAAGCATCTGCAATTGGAATAGCGACTTCTTGTACTTTGCTTCTGAAAGAAAAAGGAAAAAAAGAAAGGCTCTGCACCTCCAAAACTTGTTCCCTCTTCTCACCGGTAATCTTCTGGCAAGGACTGCATGGCAGCCTGCAATCTGACGCTACGCTCCACAGGCCTATCACCTGGGAGTGCTAACCAAATTGTGGGCTGTGATCTGCTCACCACCATTTTGCCTGTCCCTCCACATGCGATGCAGGAGACTACACTTCATCAACAAGCTCTGGAGAAAAGATATTTACCTCTGCCACAACAGATAAACATAGACTTTCAAGAAGCACAACTTTCAGTAAAGTCAGCTCTGGTTTGAGAAGTGATTGTTCACAGATGCGTGGTATGGCTGTCTTCTTCAGGAAACTTTCATTTACTTTAATTGTTATACAAAAACAAACAAAAGTCTTTCTGTGTTTCTGAATTTCAGTCTGCTGTAGAAATGACAGTTCACCACTGAAATAATCACTAAAATTTGTAAAATATTTTGGGAATCGCATCACACAGGTCTTCCCCAGAAGTCAACACACCGAAAAAAAATTAAATATCATATATATCGCTCATCATTTTTGCACAGATCTGGGTTCATTACATTTGAGCTTTGATTCATTTTAGCCACATGGCCAAAATAATCTGTGTGAATCTGCTTAAAATTGTCCACCCTTCTGTTTCAAGCTCATGCTTGCATTCAGAACCAGACACAAACATGCACCAGTATTGATCTTCTGGTTACTCAGAACCAAGCTCCCTCCTCCAGCAATATTTACAGTCAAGCAGGGAGCTTGATGTGAAGCTCCACATTTACAACCCTGTCACCAGACTAAATCAAATGGCATGTGGTCCATAACACTGTCAAGAAGGTAGGGTATGCCGTTCTGCATCTGATTAAGAGTGATATATTCAGTCAACCCACATACTAATGTTGTTTTAGGACTAAAATGAGAAACTACTGGCAAATGCAATGATCTTCTTTTTCAAATGATGAAGGCAATGTGCAAATACACCCAGAGTATAGAAATTTAGCAATCCCAACAGAACAGGGATATCAGGATCAGGACTTGGATGCTTTACAGCCTGTGTGCTCTGCCTTTTGCCTCCTATTTGCTGTTTATGCTCAGGAATAGAGCTGTGGGGGACGGGACATTTCGGAACTGTCACCACACGAATGACATATGGGTGCTGCCTGGCTCATGGCATCTTTATGATGGTGTGACTTCTAATCCAGACATATGCAGATTAGCAGCGGGTTCAGTCATGCTGAAAGCATCCAGGGCTCCCTTTTAAGCACCGATCCCTTTCTGCCTGGCAGTGATGTGACTGTCAGCTACTGTTTCCTGATGTCTCTCTCACATGACTCCCGAGTGCCGTGATACACCGTGCTCGGACAGCTATCTGATTTCCAATCAGCGTACCACGGCAGCAGACAGTAACGGGGGTTTCTGTTCCTGGCTGGGTGCCACAGTGTACTTGGAAACATTTGCTGCTTGCATGTGAGTTTTGGAATCCCCTTTTACAATCAGGAGGTCTATGGAAAAAGAAATCCCTACCACAGCATGAACATAATACTGGCTCTGTGTGATGCCAAAAGTGTTAATCTCCTTCAGCCTTAAGGCTGTGTGCCTACGGACTCCAAAAGTCCTGGTGCACTCAGCACATTTCTGTCGACCTTATGCGTGATTTTTTTGATAATTACAACATCACATGATAGCTCACTGCATGTCTTTGAGTTATGAAACTGGGGCTTCATATCAGTAGAAAAATCCAGTTTGTTTTTTTTTAAATCTCTCACAGGAGAATGGAGAATCTGTTATTGCGAACTGCAAATCTGGGTATGAGTTGCCTTTATCTTGGTTAAATAATGGTCCAGTTTAAATAAAAATCTCCCCACTTAATTTTCATCAAAAACCCACACACTTCTATCTCTCTCTCTCACTGGCAGTAGAAACTGCAGCCACACTTAATTGAAGCCAGGACTTCACTTAAAATGTTTAAAGGAGCAACAGGTAACTAAATGCAGTGCCGAGAGGTACTTCAGAAATCCTTTTGACAGACAAAAAGTTTGGCTCTGTCTTTGGTACCAAGTGCTGTACCAAGTGTTTTGAATTTAAAGAGGTGCTCATGAAAATGAAAATAAAGAAGCTGTTGTGCTGTGAGTCCTCCTCATCTGTTACTGTCCCTCACAACTGCTCGGTTTTCAGTTTTGGACTCCTCTTGCTGCCTGTCCAGGGAGAGGGCAGCTCTCCCACGGTGGGGGACTTTAGGGCTCCTGCAAAGGCATCTCATCTCCCAGCTTGTAAACTACTGCTGGACATTTCCCTTTCTTTGGCATTGCAAGGTAAGTGATGCATGTTTGGGGTTTCTGGCTTTACAAAATGTTAGTTAATATATACAATACTTGTCAAAGTAGGGAGTTCATTCAGTCCTACCATTGTCACCATCCCCTCTCTCAAAAGCTGCTCAGGCTACAGCACGAGTAGGCAGTAAGCAATGGCCAGCACGCAGATAGCAGGAATAACTGCTTAGCCCATCAGAAGCTGTGACTAGCTGTGAAGAAGGCTGGTGTTGCTGTTCATGGAAACAAAGAAATGCTCACTGCAAAAGTGAGGCTCCAAATTGCAGGCTAGAGCCCTCATGCAGTAGCAAAGCTTGCTCCAGGCATTCCCAAAATTAAGACACTCCCTTCTAATGGACAAGGCATCAGCCTGTCTCTTAGACAATCCTGTGACCAGCACAACTGTAACAGGACAGGACTATTGCCAAAGCTCTTCAAACAGAGATGCTTCCAATATCTCTGATACCAATTTCTTCCTTTTACCATGTATTACCATGTATTACTGTGTCCTACTGAATATTATTTTAACACTTTTTTATATTATACACATGCATAGATCAGTGTCACTGTCCCCTGGCTGTCCGTTGAGCATAAATTAGGGACCCAGATTGCTGCAGAGAAGGAAATTTGAGCTGATGCCACTCAAGAGTGTTGAAAAGAACCACTGGAAATTGAAACCATGTTTTGTTGTCTCCAAACTGGGCATGGCAGAATGGCTGCAGTTGTTTGGGAGGTCACGAAGGCCCGACAAATTTACTTTTATGAGACTTAAAGAATGTAGTAGTGATAAAATCAATGCAACCATACAGAGACTTGTGAAAAGTCAGTGGAATTTTTTTTTTGGTACAGAAAGATGTCCTTTCTGATGAACTTCCAAAGTAACTGGTTTATAAAGCAGGTAAATTCAATCACATGCTTTATAGATGCTGCAGGAAACCCACCTTTTTTTTTTTTTTGTACATTTCTATAAATGCAGTTGCTGTAGCGCTGACAGAGAGGAAACTTTGGGTTTTTCACTTTCTTTTGTATTACTGAGTGGGGACCACGCACCTGGATCAGCTGAGTGTGGGTCACAAGAGCCGCAGCAATTAGGTTCACCACAGATCCTCCTACCTCCTGCTCTGGTCTGCCAGTTGTCATCAGTGTGGACACAGGACCACAGAGACGCTTCAGCCGGGAGGGACCTCCAGGGGTCACCTAGTCCAACCTCCTACTCAAGCAGAGCAACTTCAAAGTTAGATCATCGCTAATTAACGACAAAATGAAACATGACAAAATGAAACACAACAAAAACACCAGGGATGTGCATGTGTGTTGGGCGTGCATGATTGAATAAAGAATTCAGGAGAATTTCATAAGTAAGTTCTCAGTTAACCATTACTTTAACTTTAAAGTTATATTTTAATGTGACATTGATTCATGATCAGTTTTCTCAGATAACTGCAGCATATCCAGAAACTAGCAATTGTAAGCTAGTCAAATGTAGTAACAAATTGACCACAATGAACTTAATGCTTTAATCCAAACTCAAAGAGCAGACAAAAATCCCAATACAGTTGTTAAACATAACATAATCTTGTCTTTTACGCTATTTCAGATTTTTTTTTTTCCTGGGAACTGTAATTTAGCCTCATCAAGTAAGAGTTTCTGGGGCTTTTTTGAGGGGCAGGCTCTCTCCAGATCAAAGAGACATGTGAGGAGAGAAGTGAGAGCAAGCATGTGCTCTCACAGTCAGTGCTGGGCAGCTGAGGGTGATTGAATCTGCTCCTCATTTACTTCTGTACAGCTGGGGATCTGTAACAGTACTCTGCTTGCTCTGCTCATATTTCCTTTTTACAGGGGAGGGCCTTTCATCAGAAAACTGGAACAAATTGCACCTTTGGTTAAACCATCATGCATGCTAACCGTTGCTTCCTCTTTCCCGGTATCTGACATCAGAGCCATGCTGTTTGAGGAAGTCACAGTTACAGTGACTGTTTCTAACCGGTGCTCCCTTCTATTTTAGTCTGGCTGAGAACCATTCCATCTATTTATACTCTGCTTCTGATAAAATGCATTTCTGTCTGTAAACTGTACATCCAGAAAAATTGCTTGAGAAGACCAAAGGACAACAAGACATTTCTGCATGGAACAAAGGAACAGAAAAGGAAAGTGTGGCTCTTTTGTATATTATTTACTTTGTATTGATTTGAAATTCTCTAACAACAACAACAGCATTTTGATTGATGCAAAGTCACAATGAAGTCACAGTAGACTTGGTGGTGTGATGAATGCTCCTTTGACCTTTAGAGATGGTTGGCCTCATTCCTCCACTGCTGTGCACCTAGGGTTGTAATTTATACCTGTGGCAAAGTGGTTACCAAATCAGCATGGTAGCAGTTTATAGCAGCTTGTGCGAATCACAAACACAAGGAACAAGGCAGGGGGAAAAAGGGCCCGGTGTCTTCTCCCACAAGGCATCAAAAAGAGGATCTTTTATAATTTACTACAATACTGTCTAAGTACCAACCTAAAGTGAGGCCCTGCCAAGCCCCCTACAAACATAGAATAGTGGATAGCCCCTTGCAGCAGCCCAAGGGCCTGTCTACAGTGGGGAAGTCGCTGCTCATTAAATGAAGGTGTGTGCAGGGAAAGCAGCTCTTTGTGTTCCAGGAGGAGACAGGGCAGTTTGTGAGCTCCTGGGTTGACCACAGGTGCTGCGTAAACTTGCATGGCTGCACAGAAGCTAAGCTGAAGAGCTGGAGACCCACTTGTACCCCTCCTAAATCCACCCTACCTTCTGAGAGGATTAGCCCTATGAAGGGAAACCTCTTTAACCCTTTGCAAGCTGCAGATCCCTGGGAAACAAGCAGAAGAATTACACAGGGCAAGAGGTTTCCAGACCTGTGCACATAACCCTGAAAGAATAGCATTGGCCATGTCTATGGGGTCTTGCTAGATAACTCCTAGGACTGTCTGTCTCAGGGTGCCCCAAAGTGAAGGTATCTACCTGTGTCCATGCTGAAGGCCTTCAGACATCCCAAATGCCTCCTTGGGCAGAGACCAGCTCTGTGCTATCTGGACTGATGTCAACCTCCAAAGCCCTCCAGAAGGGAAGGAGTCTATCATGGAGGCCACTGAGTCATGTCATCCTCAAAGCAAATGCACCATGGCCACATTATAATCTCACCATAAAGCCTGACAAAGGGGTCCTGTCTTACTGAATGCTATCTAAGATCACCCAGCAGCAGATCTAGCTGATAACACACAGCCATGCCAGGACTCAGGCAGGGGAGTTTTGCTCCATCATCTCTTTGCCACCAGCTGAGGGTCAAATTGCTCCTTTTCTGAAAGGAGCATGCAGGCTTGAAGAGAAATAAGAAGTCTTATACCGCAAGTGTTTTGAACACATGAGCTGCTGGACCCTCACACACAGATGGCTTTTCAGATGATTCAAGGCAGGTTTGCAAAGGTGTTCCATTAGATGTGTCTGCACTAAATACAGGGATCACCCAGTTCCAGGTTCTAGTAAAAAAAACCAGTTCCCAACAGAAGAAACACAATCCTTCAAGGTCCAAGGCATCTTCCAGGACTACCTTATTACACCCTCCTTAGAGGCATGTATTTGTAGCCAGTGAAATACAGCAGTTTCTGACTTTGATGAAAAAGCCCAAGGAAGTGTCTTAGGACAAGCCAATTTGGGTTGGGGTCACAGCCTGTGACCATAAGAGATGGCATGTCTTCCTTTTTGTGAGGAAATTAGAAAATACAAAATGAATATACAACTGTGCAGGTCCTTTTCTGTCTTTTAAAAGTCCTGCAATTCCCCTGTGTATACCTAACACACTAATTATGAAAGTGCCCAAGAGGAAATGGGATTTGGCATATGTGCAGTGTTCTGACAGGCAAGTTAGTGGGAAACCTGTGTATAATACCACCCCGGACAAAACTAATCCCAAAACTAATACCCCTGTTCCTCAAGTCTTGCCTCCTTGGTGGTCAACAAACCCTTCCCTGGGTCCCAGTGACACCTCGCCTCAATGGCACTGCATTTCCTGGCTAAAGGCAGGATTTGGTAAGGAAACAGAGGACATGGTTAACTTCTGCTTCCGCCGGCTGTCCCTGCTTCTAAGATGCCTTCTTGCTTTTAAAAGCACTCAAGGGACAAGTGCTGTTTATTTAGTAAAGCCTCTGGTATTAGTTAACTTAAACCAAATAGTGTTTTTGAACCAGTTATTTGTTCACAGCCCCTACTGCATACCCAGATATGCTGAAACCCGTGACCTGCCTCGAGCATAACTCAGTGCAGAGTTTGTCTTGTGTGGTCCTTACAAGTGACGGTGCATGAGTCAGCTGGCTAACCGCTAGAAAGCAAAACTGTACTCCTCATAAGCTTTCAATTAGAAACAGTAAATTAACAAAGCCACAAAAATTTCTTAAAAGCTTCTTTTTCATTGAAAGATTTTGCTGCTGTCCTTTCTTATTTCTTTCAGGATACTGAGGTGAGGATGAGCTCCACCTCTTTCTGGAAGATCAGAGGGGAGAGCGGGGCCAGATGGAGTTTAGAAGAACAACTCAGAACGTCAGGAAGGTTTTGGCTGGAAGGGGTCTCGAGATCTCCACTTCCACCACCTATTCAAGGCAGTGCTAGCTTCAAGGCAGTCCAAGTTGCCTTACAAGCCTTCAGTGTCTCCATGGACAGAGACTCTGCAATATTTCAGAGACATCCGTTCCAGCGTCTTACTAAGGTGAAGAATTTCCTGCTGAAGAATTTCCTTCCTATAGTCAGAACTTCCCTTGATATCTTGTGACCATTGATTTTTGTCCTTTTGTTGAGCAGCTCTGAGAGGAGTTTGGCTCTGTCTTCTCTGTAAACCCTCCTTTTGACAGCTAAGGACACTAATTAGATCTTCCCTTACCCTTTTCTTCTCTGGGCCAAATATCTTCAATTCCCTCTAGCCCAGCTACACACGCCAGCCCATAACACAGGAGCATTTTACTCAAATGTAATAACACTATTCCATTCCTGCAGAGGTCAAAACCAATGACCTCAGGATGTCACTCTGTGTATTTTACTGATAAAATGCTAACATCTTTAAATAATTTGAGGATTTTTTTCCCTCATTCTATAGAGGTTAAATGCTCATATAAAACCACAATAAATTAAAAATTGTATGGAGTTCTGTTTTATTACATGTTGCATAAAATACAGCAACAAATCACATCCTAGCAGGTGACCATACCTCTCTGCCAGGTATTAAGCCTGTTGCTTGGCCAGCTGAGCTACACTAAGCATCAGATAAAACCTGCAGATTGATTAGTCCCAGCTGGCACCTGCAGAATTAACACCTGCAATTTTGGTAATCTGACTAAACTAATTGAACTGAACAGCACAAATATATCAGATTTCACTCTTTCTCTTTTCACACATAACTCTTGACGTCCTTTGCAAGCAGTTGTGAGAAACTGCATATTTGATTTAGTTTGAAACTTGATCATTTTTGCAGGTGACCGCAGCTTTATAATGCAAACATGGAGATATCTCTATTCTTGCTGCAGAACAGAGCAGGTTTGAGCATCTTGTTCTGCTTTACGAAACTGCCATTGGATATTCAGTGACAAGCAGCTTGAATAGATAGATTTAATTTTTGCTACAGCCCCAGTTACAATAACAATCCTTACATCTTTTGTAATTACCACCCAGCATTTCACCCACAAGTACATAGCCTCTCTTTCTCTATATATTTAATCTCTCTCACCTAACCTCCAACTCAACTAATGGAGCTGCTGGTTGATTAGCAAACAAATAATCACCTGAGTGCCAGATACAGACAGCTGCACCATGTGTGTGTCACTCACGACCCATCTGCAGGATGTGGCTAATGCCAGATGCTTGTGTTCGAGCAAGTTTGGCAGCAGAGCACTGGACACAGGGAGTGGCGCATGCATGCATGCATGTGCCCATATGTATGCAGAGAAATAAGAGCAAGAAAAACTCAGAAAATGTTACGGAAGGGAGAAAATTCTATCTGCTCTTCTCTCAGGGCTCATTAATTTCTTGATGTTTCCTCAGTGTCATGACTACCATACCATCTGCTAAAGAGAAAAGTTTGGTGCAATCCCAGGTAGCCAAAAAATAAACTGGTTGCTTAGACTGTGCAGTGAGAGCAGATTTTGTGAGTGATCTTGACTAATGTGGTGAGTGTGTGTCTAACGAGTTTTGTAGTTTCTAAACATTACAAGATGGCAAGCAATTATAACTAATACAATGTTTGGCAAAATCTCCTGACTAAACCCAAATTCCACATGATTCACAAAGTGTGCAGTTCAATAAAAGGTAGGCTTGTAATAATTGTTTGCGTTATGCACACAAATGTATATTGAAATTCACACAATATTCACACAAATGCACCTGGAAAAGAAGTTAGAAATTCAATGCCAACTTCACCACACATACACCAGAATGCTTCTGAAGTACATCAGAGAATTCTCATTTAATGATGTGATATGTTACTTTAAAATATACATTCAGGTGTGTGGCTATTATTTGGGAAAGATAAAAAGATAACTCAAATCCATTGGCTTCTCTAAGGCTGAGTTTTGCTTTGTTGTTTGATTTTCTTGACAAGAATGGCAGTAACACTTCAGTGCAAATTAGGATTATATCAGAGCTTTGCTAAACTGAGCACTGCAAAATAAAACAAAAGAGAGACCAAGCTTTAGAAAGTAAAGATTTGTTGGGCATCCCTCCACTTGGAAAGAGATGGTGATTAAGATAGAGGTAACCCATCTTTTTTAACTAATGTTGAACAATCTCAAACTTCTGTCCAACATAGATGTGTATTAACAACATATTAACATATTAAAATATTTACTTCTTTTTAGTGATAAAGACAGACACTAGCAAGACAGTCAAACTGAGATAAAGAGGTATTAAACTTTTCCCTTACATGGGTGTAACTGTGAATGTCGGATTGGACGTTGCGAGGAAACAAGCAAATGGATGGGAGCAGCAATATGAGAGCAGAAATGTTTTTCCCATCATAGTAAGGAAAGTCTGCTGATTACAATGAGGGGAATGGGGAAGGAGAAATGGAAAAAAGGGGGAAGGTCCTCTGTCTTCCTTATAGTGATCTCTTCTGTCCTCATAAGGATTTAAATTCCCAACCATTTGTCTAGATTGTACTCTTCTTTCAGAGCAACACCTTGTCCTCTCTGTTTGCCAAAAAAGGACACAAACTCCTTCAAAGACTTCATTCTAGCTGAAGTTGCCCACCAAACTAGAGAACTCCCTAGGTGTAAGTCTATGTGAGGAAATGCAAGAATCTTATGCAGAGCTCACTCAAATATTTCTCTGGTGGGATAACACCACTGTGCCACCAGCAATCTCTGCTTGTGCAAACAAAATTTGACAGCAAACACAAGTGAACCTTCTGAAACAGCTAATCGTAGAAAAT
Organism: Cuculus canorus; assembly: GCF_017976375.1. NCBI lineage: Eukaryota > Metazoa > Chordata > Aves > Cuculiformes > Cuculidae > Cuculus > Cuculus canorus. The sequence continues at coordinate 64,150,343 of NC_071402.1, read as the reverse complement.
GTACTAAACTACTTAATCCACGTGATAAATAAGTGCTTCATGGGCTATACATATTCTGCTGGATCAAAGTTCATTGCTTTTACATTCTTGTAAAAATACCTTTTCCCTTTTCTTCTGCCATAAGTGAGCTGCTACCAGAACTAAAGGATATTAATTTCTAGGAAGAAACTGAAGTAAAAACACACTTCGCTGTGTGTGTTATGATATGTAAGGAAAAGAAGAGAGCGTGAACAGCACCCTGCCCTCATGCTCTCCTGTGTACTCATGCTGCACTGAGTCCATGAGAATTTGTGTGTGTGTGTTTGTCTGCGTGTGCAGGTGCACATGCAGGTGTATTGATAAATCACAAGCAACACTAGCTCTCTCAAACTACGGAGGGGAAAGGAGGATCCACAATTCCACCTGTGCTGGCTGCATATCAGTCCCCAGTGGCACCTGCAGAGATTAAACTTCTGTTACCTACTATCTGTTAGATCTCACAAGATGAACCTAAACCTTTCCTTCATAAAATAGCACTATATGGAAGTAATCTCCATGAGAAGAGTAGAGATGGAGGGGGCAAATGCCAAACTATGTATTTCATCATTTGCACTTAAAGGAGTGGTAAGAAAAGTGGTTTGAACAATCCCCTTCTTCTGAACAAAACAGACTGAACTCAGTGCCTGAAGGTCTTAAATGCTGGCACCTACCCACTGGGTCACAATTTATAATATCTGCATCTATGTGATGATTATACCTCTCCTTCCTAATTGCTTTTAAAGGTATTAAACAACGCTGAACCAAGAATAGCTTGTTACACCTTTTTGATTCAAAATTTACAGTACTCCTCTGCCAGCTCTTCTAAACCAGGGATTTCTAACCTGTAGGGTGCAAAGCCCACTGACAGTCTGCATGCAGCCTCAAAGGAGCAGACAGACACAATTAAAACTCTGTCCTGCTGCTTTCTTCTGGAGGCAATGAGAGACTGCTTGAGTGGTTAAGAACTTACTATCATATTTGGGCTCAGTATCACACTGTGAAGGGAGTTACTAACATGTAACAGCTGTCTAACAACCTCTCCTTCCACTGCTTAGACTACTACAAGATATAAATGCAGGATATAAATGCAGAAAAAGGGCCAGCTTTTTTTCCCCTGAATACACCACCACAGTTGCTTTCAGTTTCACTGACAGCAGTACTTGTTCCGTAGCTGAATCACAGAAAACACTTACAGGCTCATACTGTTCAGGGATAGTAATGGAAAGTGGAGAAGTAGTATCAAAGTAAAACTAAAATGTGCAGCTGAAAAAAGCTAAATGTGGTAGTAAAGTCTCAAATCATTAACAGAAACTAATTCATGAGAGCAATAATCCAGCTTATAGCCAATAGAAGGAGCTGAAGTTGGAGAAATACGTAAAAATAAAAAGATCGGGGAGAATCAGATGGCACTTGACATAGGAGCAGGCATTCAAATATGAAATAGCACATAACAAAAGAAAAACCAAAGAAGATAATGTAACAGTGACACAAAGGAATGGAAACCATTAAATATAACAGAAAAATCTAGATAATATTCATAATCCTAGCAAAGGTCCAATCCCAGAAAACTGTATAAAATGTTTGGAAGTTGAAATCAAAGAGAGAATGTTGTTTATTAGCAAAGGCACACCGGGGAAAGGAGGACTGGTGTAAAGACAGATGACAAGCAAAAAACAACTTTTCCAGTCTTTTATGTTCATTTCACCATGGCATCAACATCTTTCCCCTCTCAGGTGTGCGCATACACACTCTCCCAATTTATTCCCTTGCTTCAGCCTATTGAACCTTGACATTCATCAGCTGTCTGCAGTCTCCTATAGCCTTTGCTCCTTTTGTGTAAAAGTATCTGGCCCAATGAAGCTGTTAGGTTTCCTAGCTGCAAGGCTACAAAAAAATGTACTTAGAAAGACCTAGTTAAAGTCCGGCAAATTCTAAAGGACATTTGAGAAGTCAGTGTACCTCAAGAAGTTATTGCGAAATTAAAAGCCAAAATTAAAAGCCGAAACTTTGGATTTCTTGAAGGGGATGCCCTACATTGTGGTTTCTTTGTTGTCTTCATGGATTGATGGGAAATTATCTGCTGAATATTTTTGTTATTCTTAGAAAACACTAATTAGTCAAATACAAACTTTAGAAGAAAATAGGGCAGTATCAACAAGGAAAGTCACAAATTTTAGTCAAAACTAGAAAGAAAGGAATGCCAGGATAGCAATACAAGCAATTTGCTTGTGAGGGAAATTCACATGGCATGTGAGAAAATCAGACACAAGTCCCAGCTCTGCCTGATTCACAACAAGAATATGAAGGAAGCCAAATCAGTCTTTCTGTGGTTCAGTGACTATTAATACAAGACAGAACAGACGCAACTGGAAAGCCTGAGAAAGTCCCACACACGCTTCCTTGCAAAAGGCACTGTCTGGAGACTAGGGAGGCCACAGCGTAGTTTCAGCAGAGCAGGCACTTGAAACTACTTCAAACTGTCTCAGATTTATGTCAATAAGCAGAGGGAATATTAATAAAATCTCAGTGAGTTTGATGGGCTATTCTGCACTTACCTCCATGCCCCTCCTCCTTCACAGTTCCCAGAAATGTACAGTCCTGGTGTCTTCACTACACACTGCTCTCCTCTAGGAGCTCTGGAAAACAACAAGCTGGCTGAAGCAAGCTCTTTTTTCTTAAAAATCCAAGGATTCTAAAAGAAGACTGACATTTCCATGAGATTGTCTTTAACGTCTGTCACCTCCTCAACAAACCCCAAACAAACCTAATAAAGACACCCAAGAACAAAAATCAAGAGAAAGTTTCAGGAGTCATTGCACAGGTACCAGATGATTTTACAGGCACACAACAAATAAAAGTTCAGCAGAAGTGACTTCAAACTCCCTGAGGAGATATGAGAGGAACATGTAGACAGATGAGATACAAAGATTAATACTGGGAAACAAAATGAACTCTGCTCAGTGTCTATCAGAAACAGGAAGAGTACTGTTTCAGGAAATATCTCCTGGAGGCAGAGAAACATGACCATTCCTTTGTCAGGACACATGTAAAAGAGAAATGCAACGTAATTAAAAAATATCCTAGAGATTTTTGCTCTTGCCATGACTCAGAAACCCATCTCATCTTGATAATAGTTCACTTTGCATCTGTTCAACCACACAGTATCTCCTATTACCTACAGATGATGTTTACCATAGAATCATAGAAAAGTTGCATGAAAGGGACTTGCGGAGATCACTTAATGCGTCCTCCTGCTTCATACTGTGGGTATAACCCACAGTAGCTCCCATCAGCTGTGCTTTGTCTGGCCAACTCCTGAAAATTTCCCAGCATGCAGATCGCATAGTGTCAGTAATGTGTTCCAGGACTACAAAACCTCTTTTACAGGTTTTCCCAACCATCTAATCTCAACGTCCCAAGTGCAGTTCTTGGCTGCTGTTCATTGTCCTGTTGTCAGCTACTAAATGGTAGGTTTTGGCTCCATCATCTTTGCTATTCCTCTTCCAGTTGCTGTAGGCTGTTTCTAAGATCACCTTAGAGTCTCCTCTTCACCAGACTAACTGCTCAACCCCTGCTTGTGCTCTTGGTTCTTCACTATTCTGTCAGTCCTTTGCTGGACTCCTTTCAGCTTCTTTACAGCTTCATTTGAACTGAGGGGAAGAAGGAAGGTCAGTACGAGATATATGATTCCAGGTATGACCTCACCAGTATCAAGTAAAGGTGGATGTTTACACAACTGTTTACAAAATGACATTTGACTCAACCACATGTCTTTCAAACAGTTCACTATATGCCTGAGGTCCTTTCCAGACAGCCTTCTGCTTAGCCAGTTACCACTTTGTATCAATGCTGGAGTTATTCCACGCTCAATGTAGAACCTGCATTTCTTCTTGCTTAATCTCATGAAATTGCTGTTGTCCCAGTCTTCAACTTTCCAAAGATTCCTCTGGACTAAAGCTCTGCTATATTTTGTCTATCACTCCCCCCCACTTAACACAGTCTGCAAATTTGCTAATGGTGCCATCTGCCTCCGCATACAGGCCACTACCTTCTTGTCCTTGCTGTGTTTGAAAATGAATTTCAAGATGTTCTTTTTCAGTGACTGAGGTGACAATATCTGGCATATTGTTTCCCGGATCCTCCTTTTTGCTTTTACGAAAGACAGGCCTTTAGACTTTCCCCGTGTACGTGGAACTCTGCAGATCGCCCTGATTTTTCACAGATGACAGGCAGCAGGTACTTTTTTCAGTACTGGCAGATACAGCCCATCAAACCCTATGGATCTGAATGCATCCAGTTGTAGTTGTCTCTCACTAATTGCTCTTCCTTCTGTAGGCTATCCTCCATAACAGACAGTGCTGGTACATATTAAGCTGCAAATATGCTTTGTCTATAAGAGCTAATGCAAAAATGACATTGGGGACCCTGTTCTGTAACATTTGTTATTATGTTGTTTTCCTCTTTTAATCAGTGGACCCACTGATGTAATCAGTGTTTGTAATTAGTATTTCTGTGGAATCCCTTCTTGTTACCCTTAATGCCCTCTCCTCATTTAGCTCCAGCTGCGCTTTCACATCATTCATTTTTGTTGATAATTGCTCAAACACTGGTTTTATACTCTTCCTTTGTTTTACATTAATCTTTTCAATTCTTGCATCCAATTTGGTTGCATTACTGGCTCCCATGCAGCTTCCTGCTTAGTCACGGGAGTCTTCTGCTGAAAGCCCTTCCTGCACAATGATTGTTCCTAACCTCTCAGTAAGACAGATTCTTGCAGTTCTTCTAGACCTCTGCAAAGCCAAGAAGCACCTTTACAGACAGCACAGCCACCCTGCTGATCTTCCCTGTATAGATGGTGCTCAGTCATAAGAAGAATCTAGCCAGGATCTAACACATAGTTCATTTATATTTCAGTTCCCCACCATAAGTCTTCATATCATGCATTTTGTGTAAGACAGTGTTACACAAAATATGACCACTCTCTTTTGACTTTTTTCTCCATTTTCTCTTCATCACCCTTCCTATCATCTTACTAACTAATGTTTCCGCTCTGCAGGGCCAAGCTTTCCTTCTACCTTTGTATTTCACACACTTTTCTGTCCTCACTGACATTAGTGTAATAATCATCTTTTTAGAAGTGTAATACAATATAACTGGGGTGAGTTTTGGAGTTGGGGGCCAGGCAAAAAGGGGTAAGAGGTTCCTAGTAGTCGTAATTTGAGATTCATCAAACTCAAGAAATATGAATCCACCTTAAATCACACAAAATTATTTAGGATCATTTACAAACGTAAGCAAAACTCTATGATCCATATATGGTCATTTATCACTATTAGGAACAGGAAAAACAGTTAATTTTGAATCCATTCAAATGAATGGGAGATAGACCTGCAGGAGAATAAGATGAGTGAATAGACTGTAATTATACTAATTTACTCAAAAATTCATTGCAAAATTATGCGCAATAATTACGCTGCTACTGTACTGAAGCCAAAAATGAATTAAAAAATATCCTCTGCTTACAATGATTACATTCTACAATCCTTTCTAGAAGACCTAAGAGTACAAAACCAGATACAGACACCAAACTCTGTGTGTTGATCATACAACAGAATACACTAGTGATTATTGATGAATAGCAATTAATTCCCCCTAAAGACTATTCAAAGGAATTAACAATGCTATGGTCTCCAGAGGGTGAAAGCAAATGCTGCATACTGACTTCTCCCTATCCTGCGCTACTTGCAAGGCGTCCTTTGCAAGGTTTAGAAGGCCATAGACTGTATGAGTGCCCTCCAGAAGGTCTGCAGGATTCACAAAGAGAAGTCTCTTCTTGAACCCATCCTCTCATGCTCACATTCACCTTGAACTCCAAGTCTTTCTCTCTGTCAACAGTGCCCAAGACAGGGACAGGAGAAAGCATTTTCCAGCTTCACATGAAGCCTTTATTAACCCATGTTCTCCATCCACTCTACTCACACCGACTGCTGCCTGCTTACTCCAGCAGCCACCTCTGCTTGTCCAGTGGCTGCTGTGCTGCGTTCAGGCGGTGAGGAAGGGATCATCCCCATCTAGCTGAACCACCACATCCTGGCTCATTAGTTTTATGACAGGCATTTCTCAGACCTAAGAAGCAGTAAAACAACACTGAGATTTCAATTAATTTCTCACAAGGTTCTACTGTAAGTATGGCACAGTTTAGGTTTTATGTTAAGTTGCAACTTGTAGCCCCACTGTAAATGTTTGTTAAAATGTGGCAACATGAAAGCAAATGTGGTGACTGAATTGGCTGTTACACCCAGGGTTGTTTCTTGTCTATCTGTCTCTTAAGCTCTCTTTCCTCCCTATGTTGCTTAAAAGAAGCATCTTTTCACCTCAGTTTTTCACTTTAATTTTCATTGTGAGGAATAATAGTCAAGGACACAATTCTGGTAGTATGAGGCATCCATCCTGAGCTGTTCTTCATTGCTCTTGCCAAGACAAACGGTGCTGTCCCACTCTTTCTTGCTCAGCATTTTACAGGTGGGGAACCAGAGGCCTCAAAAGGTGATTTACTGAGCTGGTAAACGACAGAGCCAAATGCCATATAGATTCCTCTGTCACCATCCAACACTCTAGCGAGAAAGTTTGTTCTCTAGTCTAATCTCAACAATCAGTACCGATGTGACTCATGTTTCCCACGCTGTCACTGATTCCTTACCCGTGTGATGCTGCTAAACAGGGGTCTGAAAGGGGATTTTAGACACCAGCTCCTGCTCCCATTACTCATACAGATTTAGCACCACTGTGGAGAGACACATACAGTAATTAGGCCTATGACACACTTCAATGTTTAAATATCACTCCAGCCTCCTTACATGCAGGATTTCATGAAACAACCCTGGATTTTCTGCAGGTGCAGCACAACCATGGCACATTTTGATTTGAAGCACTTTCAGGCCTTGAAAGCAATTTTTATTTATTTAGGGTTTGGTTTTTTTTATAGTCCTTGAAGAACAGACCTTTTTGGCAAGTACATGTAAAAGCAGGAATGCAATAGACAATGCCAGCTTGATTCTCAGAGAAGAGACAAGATCTCTAAAATGATATTTCCACTCCTTTTGAGGTTACAGCCTGTGGTTTTATCTGATGTACCTGTGTGGCAGCCTATCTAAATGAGCTCACAGAGACTTTCATGTGTTAAAAGATATGCAAAGGAAAAAGGAATTTCCAGTGGAAAATGTGATTGAATGGAGAGACGTTCATTTGGACAATGTCTAACCAAAGCACAGCATATAACTAGAGGTATATGACAGTCTTTTTTTTCCATGCCACGAGGCACTCTTTTTACTGCTTACACCAATTAGAACTCGTAATGTAATTACTGGGCACATCAAAGCATCATGCCTCCCCTCAGAAAGGCTTACAAGCCTGCCCACTCATATTGTTGTCTGCAAGTAACTATGAATTCCCCAGCACTTAGTGATATGTTTCACACTTCAGCTCTGGGCTCTGAGTGGTGTTTTCAGGCTCTTCTAGCCTTTTTTTTTTTTTTTAATTATAGACACTATTCCTCAGGAAATCTGAGGCATAGTCAAACGTTCTCTTTTTTTATATTTCCTATTAGTACGAACTACTTTTAGAACATGATGCTTACAATTTAGTATAGAGTTAAGAAAAGAAACCGTCTATTAACTGAATATTTCAAAGCTGTGGTAATAGCAGACAGTGTACATATATATGTGTTTACAGACTTAGAAATCAACTGTTATAAAAATTTGCATGTGGATTTTTCATAGTCTCCAGGAATTTGTGTGTACGCTACCAGAATCATATGCATTTTTGTATCCATTAAGCTCTTTTCCAGCTATAGGTATTAATTATATTGATCACTGACTTCATCAACATTCCTGGGTTGCGGGTTTTTTTAAAAACTGGAATGATCTCTAAAGTTGATACTCAAAGAAAATGGCAGGGTCAATTTGAAAAGGGCAAAGGGAATGGAAATGTTATGGTTTGGGGTATGATTTGGTTTTTCAGACAAGGGTCATACCATTGCTGTTCATCACAAATAACCGTTTTTGTTTCAGTGACAGTAACTGCAAATGCATTTGTTCTGTGATGACACTAGTCTGATTCGGAAACAAGAAATGCTGTACCAGATCCATGTTGTACCCCAAACTTCCCAAGCAAAGCTAGGTCCAGACTCAGAAAAGGGATGCCTGAACACAAGTTAGTAAGCCAAACGCTCCTGTCTGATCTGAGCCTGCTGTTCTGCAATACAGTCCCACCTGGTATCACCCAAGCCATACATTCCAGCCTCCTTCCTGGCATTAGCTCTCATGTTCCTCTGCTTTATTGGTGATACAAAAGTGTTCACTTCTGTTACGTGGTCAATTTTCTGATCTGTTCACTTTCTAGAGGTGCCAGACTCACTGTAAGAGAAATGATAGGAATCATAGAATCATAGAGTGGTTTGGGTTGAAAGGGATCTTTAAAGGTCATCTAGTCCAACCCCCTTGTAATGGGCAGGGACATACTCAAACTAGATCACGTTGCTCAGAGCCTCACCCAGCCTGGCCTTGAATGTGCAACTGGGGAGGAATATTCAGCAGTGGTCCCAACTTAAATTTTATTTACCTGCAGCCTGAGACTTTACAACTTGTGAAACTATCCAGGAAAGTGCAGTGAAAGGTTTAGAATGAGAAGTCAGGGCTCAATGGACTTCATATATGTTGTCTTTGTGGACTGGGGCACCTCTGCTCACTTGTCTTCCACCTTCATGAACAGCAGGGCCAATTCTAAGCACAGAGCATGCAGCTGCCTTGGGCAGCGGGTTGATAAGTGACTGCAGCCCTGATGGCTGCTTTGCAGAGCTTCAGAGAGGCAGGTCAATGCAGCTACTGACACCAGTGAGGGGATGGAGACACTTCACACTCTCACTCATCCCACTTAACATCAGCAACAAGTTGCATTCCCCAGGCTCCCTCCTCTCTCTGAGCTACCTCCGTTCCCTCCCTCCTCCTTGCTTACAAAGTGGATCCTACCCAAGCATCTCACTTTGGGAGCGGCAGCACTGAGTTTTATCTACGTTGCTAAGCAGCCCTGAGCCACCTTTGCCATATGGCTGTGAGTAGCCCAACTGCGCAGCTGTGGGCACAACAGCTGCTGGCACTTGCGATTCATAAATCACACAAATTTGCAAATGCCAGGAGGTACAGACATACTTACCCTACCTTAATTGTTCAACTAGTACAATCCACAATTGCTTGAATACCTTTGGAGATATGGTTATTGGGTCCCTAGAACTATGGCTATCTGGAATGCCCAGCCGTGGTTATTATGGTTCAGCAGGCAAAAGCTTATCACAGTTGGTCATCAACCCAAACAGGCAAAATGAGAATGTCAAAGAACGATGTAGGATGACAGCGGTATCTGGCCAAATGAGTTTGAAGCGATCTACACACCCCTTCCACAGCAAGCAATGGTGTCACTAGGCCACCACCTTCTTTGGAATGGTTTCTGCAAAACCCAAAGCAGCTGAACAGCTCCAGATATTACCAGCACAACTCTCTATGCTGTTCTGGATCACAGTAGTGGGATCATCACAAAGAGCTGCTTGTGGAGCTCATCACAGTAGTGTGACAGGGGAGTTTTGTGGTTGGTTGTTTTTGTAGGTTGTTTTAAAGGTCAAAAAAAAAAGAAAAAGAAGCTGAAAACTGCAAAAGTGAATTTGTATCAAAATGATTTTTTTAAAAAATGAGGGCAAATGCAGAGCTTTGCACAGCTTAGTAAATAACTGTATTTTCCTTCCATGTCCCAGCACAGACCAACTGGAAACAGGGGTGATCTTAATAAATGTTGTTATACTGCGTATTTTTTATTGAACTGGAGGGGATGAAAGCAAGAATCAGAAAGTTAAGACACCTGTTGCAAGCCTATTTCAAAAGAAGCTATATAATATTAATAGTAGGTTGTCATAAAAAGTTTTATAATGCCTCAAAGGCATTGGTCAATGTGCTAACAATTTGGCTCGTATACTTAGTGGAAAATGAAGAGGAAAGAACTTCAAGGTATGCTTGTGCAAACCAAAAACTTCAGCTGTATAGTTTGATAAGTGGCTTTATGGTGGAAACTCCTTTATAGTTAGAGTAAAAAACCAACAACATTGCAGGCCTAACATTGAAAGAGTAACAGTGAAGGAACAAAAGAAAAAAAAAGGTTCCCCAGGAATAGAGGAATTACTGCTACGTAATCAAAGGACTATTTTTACTTCTTTGCTTTCTCAAGACAAAACCTTGGTTCTAGTCTGTCTAAAAAGAGCATCTTTGCTGTTCAGGTGATGTCTGCTTCACTCACTAAGCAAAGACGTGTGAGGAAGAACAGCATATGGGGAGAAATGTAGCCAAGAGCATTTATTGGAAGGTATTAACTATATCAGAAAGAGTACTTCAGACACTGATTTAATTGAAAACAGGAATGTAGCCCGAGAAAAGAAACATCACCAGCATACCCTAGAGAGCAGTTCTGAAGTCTGTGCTACATTGACCACTGACAATCCATAGAGAGCTGGCAGGTCACACAGTGCTGGCTGGCTCTTCTCCTTGTTTCCAGCTGCTAAATTACATTAAAGACAGCTTAAAATTCATTAAATGCCTTCCTATTATTACTTTCCCGTATAAGCTGTTATAGCTGCTGCAGAGACATTGTGTGACAGTGACAGAGAAGGGAGAGGCCTAAGTAAATATGAATGGGAAAGGAGAGGTGATTTTGACCAGGAAAACGCTTGGGACTCTTTGCTTCAGAATTTAACTGCTCTTCAAAAGATGAAAGCAGCTACAGAGTTGATTGTGAATTCAGATGCTTAAAAGCTCCAGAGATACCTTAATACTGAATGTGGAGGTCACATTTTGTTTTGCAGTTTTGCATAAATTCCGAACCAGTGAGAATCATCACTCTGTGAGACTGTCATTGCAACGATGCTGACCTGGTGTCAATGATAATTACAGGTAGTTTCAAGTGCTGCCATTATTTTGCCTTTTTCAATCACTCAGCAAAGCCTTATAGGCTTTGTCTTGTATATAATGATGTTGAAAGTAATAAGATTTCTTCCAAGAGAGATCTAAGGAATTGGATTTAACTTTGAGGTTTTTTAAGGCTTTGCACTATTTCTTGCAGGCTTTGGGAAAAAAAAAATCATTTTTAACAGTTCATTGATTTCAGTGGGATTTTTTTCTATAACAGGATATAGAGGACTGAAATTCAGGAGTTACCAGCAACATACTGCTTTTCAGTTCAGAAGGAAATCTTCTTTAGAGGTGGTGGTTCAAGAGAGAGCAAGGGTACTCACCTTTGCCCTCATATAGGGCTTTTTGCTTATATGTTCATTTTTTATGAAAGATCTTTGCTTGAATTATGGCCTTTAATGGAATGTCCATGCAACAAAGAAGAATCAAGTGGCATGAAATAAGTGCAGCTTTGCCAACAGAATGGAAATAACAGTCCAAACCCAGTATTAAATAGTATTTTTAAGGCAAACATCAGTCACAGTGTTGTCCATTCATTGTCTGCATCATCTGATGTACATGAGAAAAGCATATCAAAGGGCCTCCAACAGCTCCTTTCATCCTAACTGAAAGAACAAACCCATTAGTTTTTCTGGCAGAGCAAAGTAAGAATCTACTGGAGAAATAAACTTCTTTTAATCTAAGAAGGAAAATATAAACCTTTTTTTAGTGACTCATATGACTTAGATCTGTAGAGGTTTTTTAAAATAGTGTTTGAAATTTCTGCAGGGAAGACTTTCAGAATAGAACCACTAAAAATACATCAATATCCTTAAAGACTTACTGCCCGTGTCTAGTATTCTTGAAAAAAGTAGAATATTAAAATAATATAGGTCCTACCAGACAGCCATGCATCTACACATCTTACAACTGGAGAGTATATGGGAGATGCAGAGGTCTATACATTGGAGAACCTTTCTTCGTGCTATGCAGTTCCTCTGTGTATGCAATTCCCATTGGTGCCGCTCTTGAACCAGGCTACACAATGATGCTTCCAGTGCACAACAGTCATGTACTGTAGTCTCATTTTGATCTTTTCAAAATATTAAGAGCTGACTTTGGCTTGTTTGACAGCTCAGATGGAGCAGAACATATGGAATTTCTCATGATGGTAGGCTTCCTCTGTCTTGGAGCTACTAGCAAAAGCAGTTGAATCAGCTATTGCAGATGGGCAGGACAACACAAGCCTGATGAGGCTTTCCTGAACCCATGGGGCTTCTAGAGAACTCAGCTTATTCTGCAGGTTTCCTCAGTGGAATATCTTCTCCTATGGAGAGATGAGCTGCACAGCCACTAGCTCTTTGGGAGAAGTAACTCATTCTACCTTCCTAGATGGAGCTGTTCTGCCCCCGCATGGCAGGTTAAAGGCAGAGCATTGAACTAGACCCCCGCTTCATACACCGATCCATCATCTCATTGCAAAGCACGCCACAGATTTTATGCCACGTGGAAGAAACGTGTTGGTGTTCAGAGCATCGTAATTCTATTACAAGTGCACATGACTGAAAATTGCAGGATCAAGAACACTGAAGGGACTCTATAAAAATTAATAGCTGATATTAATATCAACCTCCCAATAAAGAATGGTCAGAAGCAAATATGCAACAGAAGTGGAAGTCGTGACTTATTATAGATTTTGTGATGGGTTCTCATTTGGAGTACTGATTTTAAAAGATGTGGAATTAAAGGCAGTTTTTTGACAGGATGCAAACACACTCTCTGGAAGCAGAGGTGAAAACTGAGTACTAGGGTGCAATCAAGGAGGAGGTCCCTGATGATGTTAACTGCTCCACAGACAAAAAGAATGAGATTTAGAACCAGGTGCTGGAGAGGAATATAACAGAAATTTTCTGAGGAGGAACTCAGACAGCCTTCGAGGGGAAGAGGAAGAATATGTCAGTAGTGAGAATTAACACACAAAGCATGGGAAGTTCAGAGGAGTACGGCGAAATGCTCCCATGAGATGAGACAGTCCATCCCATTCCCCCATCAGGAGAACCTACACCAGCAGTCACTGAGAGCTAAACAGGGGCTTGGCTGCTTTCAGCTGACTCCTCTGAGAGTGGGAAGAAGATCGTGACTATTTCCTGACTACATTCAAACAAATGTATAGAGCTTTCATGTGGGCAGGGGCATTTGGTTTTCACACCATATGCTACTCCTTTTGGACTGTAAGTATATAGTTGACTAAATGCAAGGGGATGTTTATATGATGAGCATGAAACAGTCTGAAATGACACCAGAAGCCAGTAGTAATAAATAAATTTTGCTTTCCATCCTGTAGATCTAAATGCTCTTGGCAAACTTGACATTAATCTGCTTCATCTTAAATGAGATGTCACTTGGTCATGGATGGGGGAAAAACACAGTTATTTATCGAGATTTGCCTGGATTATACTTGTTACTTCCCAAATATTCAAAATGTCACCGAAGAACTGAACAAAGAAATGAAAACAAACTAAAACACAACAAAGCTCGATGAAACTCCATCATGTCCCAGCCGATGTTCTCTCCCTGCAGTGCTCACCACCAAAAACACTTTACTCATTGATATTGTATTCATAGTCAAGGTGGCCCCTTGCTGTATGATGTAGGAAGGCTGTGACTAAGCAATTAAACACTATTTTTCTAAAACAACATGAAAAAAATAAATATTGCACATGGTGCAGTAGTGCAGAATGTAAGAGGGCACCATGGGCTTCACTAACTCCCAGTGCTGTGGGATCTTTTCTGTCTTGAAAGTTTTCCATCAAAACCCTTCCTACCAGCAACACAATATGGAACAGCACAGGCTATTAGTATACAAAAGGACAAAGAATAAGCAATTTCACTGCCTCTGGTGACTGACTTTATTAATTGTAGGCTGGAAGGAAAGATGGTAAAAAATGGACTACTGAAGACAAAGGGAAAGTATCTGCCAAAAAGAGGTTGTATGACTCAGGCTGAAATCTTTGTGCATCTATGTGTATATACATGTGCATACATTATTTGCTACTAGTTTCTGCTGTTTTCAGTGCTATCTTATCTTTCATGCTAATCTTATCTCCTGTGAAGTGAAAGAATTGTTACAAAATGAATGTTTTCCTGGAAGAAGCTTGAAGAAAGAGCTTGAGGTGCACATCCAGAATAGTTCTTATCCATTGTTAAGAGTATAATTGGTGACAAATAATACTGCTAGTACACAGAAAAAGCACAGGTACAATTAGCATGGTGTATTTTCTTGACACAAAAACTTTGAAGAAAGTTGTCGAGCAGAGAAAGAGTGAAAAGGTGCCAAAATTCAGGCAAGCATAAAGGCAGGACACAGTGCAACTGTGCAGAGAAAGAGATACAAGGGTCCATCTCTAGCCAGGGGAGATGTCTGTCATTAATCAGTAGCTGGTGGATGTTTGCCATTCCAAGCCATGCTAACAACTTTAAATGAGACCTAAATTTCAGAGTTTCCACAGAGGAACATGTTGATATTGACACCAAATGGATTTAGGAAGTACACATAAATAATTGATGTACCGTGTATGCACATATATTCATATGTATTTCTGTGAACCCACATCCATATATCTAGAAGCACAAATGCAGAGCCACTGATATATACTTATGTGATCATACATAGATGTAGTTATATGGTGATTCTATATTTGCATCTGTATACTATAAAATTTAGGCACAGTATAAAAATACTGATATATATTGGAGTTTTCCTTCTACATCCAGAAGAAATAGGAAATATGTGCATGAGATAAAGCTGTATGGAAAGATCTGGCAGCCTGACACACTGAAGGCCTGTGCTCTCACTGAAGGTTGGGGCTGCATTAACGTTAGTTTCCTTTCAACCATGACAGGGAAGGAGGAGGGAGGTCTGGAAAGCACCATCTGCTTTTCCAGATTGTTGTTAATCTGCCAATAATTCATATTGAATATAAAGAATTAATGCTATGGAAGAAAGTTAAAAATATACGAAGATTTCACCTTCAGCATATGGATCAAAGACCAGTAAAGAACACTAGGTTGTCCTCATAGAGATCCCTCGGAAATTTGTCTTGTGGATAAAAGAATGAAAACACAGACATTGTGGAAGAGGAAAAGGATATTCCTCTGATAATCAGAAAGAAACCTGCAAGTCAAAAAAAAAAAAAAAAAAAAGCTTTGCAAAGAACATTTTAAGGTTGGACAAGCAACAATGGAGAAACAGGGTCCAGGCCAGGTATGCACAGGAATGAATGAAATCCTGTCTTTGGAGAATGTGCAGGCAATGCTTTATGAGACTGCAATGACTTCTCTGACAATACACACTGGAAACAGCCTCAAGCGAAAGGTCACATAAAGGGAGTCCGAAGTCACTTGGAAAGGGTGGCAGGGTGGCATCAGTGGGAAAGCAAAGCATGGGGTGATACATCTGAGGTGAAACACTAATCCCACAACAGTTGATCGTGGTTCTTACATTGACCAGAAAAGGTCGACATATGGTGTGCTGGGAAAACTGCCAGCCAAAGTACTGCTGTTTTTTTAATGTTTTTAATATAAATTTCATCATTTTCCTTATCCATGCAGCTCTATTAGAGAAAAGACTGCCAGTTTCTACAAGGAGTGATCCTCTACTCTATTTCAACATGGGTTTACAAAAGGCAGATCTTGCCAAACTAACCTGATCACCTTCTATGACAAAATCACTCGACTACTGGATGGGGGAAAGGCTGTGGATGTAGTCTTCTTGGACTTCAGTAAAGCCTTTGACACAGTTTCTCACAGCATTCTGCTGCAGAAACTGTCAGCCTCTGGCCTGGACAGGCGCACACTCTCCTGGGTTGAAAACTGGTTGGATGGCCGGGCCCAGAGAGTGGTGGTCAATGGAATTAACTCCAGCTGGAGGCCAGTCACAAGTGGAGTTCCTCAGGGCTCAGTACTGGGTCCAGCTCTGTTCAATGTCTTTATCAATGACCTGGATGAAGGCATTGAGTGCACCCTCAGCAAGTTTGCGGATGACACTAAGCTGGGAGGAAGTGTGGATCTGCTGGAGGGTAGGGAGGCTCTGCAAAGGGATCTGAACAGGCTGGACTGCTGGGCCGAGACCAATGGGATGAGGTTTAACAAGGCCAAAATGCCGGGTCCTGCACTTGAGGCACAACAACCCTATGCAGTGCTACAGACTGGGGGAAGAGTGGCTGGAGAGCTGTACAGAGGAGAAGGACCTGGGGGTGCTGGTTGACAGCCAACTGAACATGAGCCAGCAGTGTGCCCAGGTGGCCAAGAAGGCCAACGGCATCTTGGCTTGTATCAGAAATGGGGTCACCAGCAGGTCCAGGGAGGTTATTCTCCCTCTGTACTCAGCACTGGTGAGACCGCACCTCGAATACTGTGTTCAGTTCTGGACCCCTCACCACAAGAAGGATGTTGAGACTCTGGAGCATGTCCAGAGAAGAGCAACAAAGCTGGTGAAGGGGCTGGAGAACAAGTCTTATGAGGAGCGGCTGAGAGAGCTGGGGTTGTTTAGCCTGGAGAAGAGGAGGCTGAGGGGAGACCTTATTTCTCTCTACAACTACCTGAAAGGAGGTTGTGGAGAGGAGGGAGCTGGCCTCTTCTCCCAAGTGACAGGGGACAGGGCAAGAGGGAATGGCCTGAAGCTCCGTCAGGGGAGGTTCAGGTTGGATATCAGAAAAAAATTCTTCACAGTAAGAGTCATTGGGTACTGGAACAGGCTGCCCAGGGAGGTGGTCGAGTCGCCTTCCCTGGAGGTGTTTAAGGAACGGGTGGATGAAGTGCTGAGGGACATGGTTTAGGGAGTGTTAGGAATGGTTGGACTCGATGATCCAATGGGTCCTTTCCAACCTTGTGATTCTGTGATTCTGTGATTCTATTCTCACAGTGCCTCTGAAGACGTAGTTTGAGTCCAACTACAGACTGAGAGAGTCAGCTGTGTGAGAGAGCTACACACAGCCGACAATTGACCAAAATAGGACTGCTTTGTCCCATATTATTCCAACACGACAAGGGCACTGGAACCTCTGACTACATCTGTCCAAGTAAACTGAACAGGATGTGGACGTGGGCCTGAGCGCTGACAAGCAATCAGCCTTGAATGAAAGTGCTAGCATGGCTTCTAGCATACTTTTGGCCCAGACCAAATGTCATTGCTGATCTCTAGGAATGCTTCAAGAGCTAATGCAGGCCAACAGCCATCCTGGGTGTAACCAGCCTCTCTGACGGGGAGGACAGGTTAAAAGAGTCTAACTTTACGAACACAACCTCAGCCATGCCTGTAGGACCCAGGATCAGAGAGCAGTCCCTAGTGCACTTTATATAGCAATGCAGATACAGTCTTTGAGTCCTGACTCCATCTATTCTTAAGTGCCTCTATACTTTGCTCCTTTGCCTTCACGTAATGACATACTGCCCTCTTCAGAGCAATTTGCCGGTTCCAGCACTTGATTCCAACCAATACAAATAAGCATGAAGGCTTTTGCACAGGCAAATACGAT
Source organism: Cuculus canorus (assembly GCF_017976375.1). NCBI lineage: Eukaryota > Metazoa > Chordata > Aves > Cuculiformes > Cuculidae > Cuculus > Cuculus canorus. The sequence continues at coordinate 64,132,804 of NC_071402.1, read as the reverse complement.
ATTTTGTATTGATCCTTCTATCTCTCCCCATACAAGGTGGCAGAGGAGCTTTATAGAGGTAAATAAATAGCCTTCCAAACCCATTACTTTTGCATTTCTACAAAGGTCCTCAGTGTCCTGTGCAGTGTGAAATTATAACACTTAAGTTTCACACTAGAAGCAAAAGAACTCATCTACTGTGACACTAGGCTAAGAAAATCACCCACTTCTCCAAGGACAGAAAGCTGGTGCAGCAACATAAGTGATCTGGCAGTTCTTGCATAAACAGGAAGGGAAGAATTCTACAAATTTGATGACATGTGCTCTTTATTTTCAGAGTAGTTTGATTGACGAGTGACTGTGAAGGGGTGCTGTGTACAGGGAGCTCTGCTGATGGGCTTCGTGATCCAAAGCTGGAAGGAGCTCTACACTGATATCATTGCTACCTGATGACAATTTTCTGGCTCTGGGGGGTATTTCTTCTGTCAGACATACTGGATTTTTAGTGCCATCTCTCCTTCATTTCATGTCTTTTTTTCTTCTCTTAGTTTTTTATTTTTTTCTTCTCCTCTGAGTTTTCTTACACTATAAAATGTGTGAATGGGTAAGGACTGTAGTCTGAAATCATGAATGTGATGTCTCTGTTTCACTGTAATTTTTACAATCCCTTCTTAACACACAATAAAAACTACCAGTAAAACAATTTGGTTCATTCTCTTGAAAGTTCAGCCTGTGTGAAAAGACTATAAAAGGAGCAGGGACCAGAGCCTAATGCCACAGTACCTTAAGAACCCCCATCAGTAAAGGGACAGACTAACGTCTCACTTTTCATAAACATCACAATGTTAATAAATAATAAAATTTTTGGACCAAATAACAAGCTGGGAGAAAAAAAGTAAGATTCTGAGCACGCAAGCCCTTTAGAGTAGGTATTCACGGTTTAAACCTTTAGTATTCTAGATATTAGCCTTAATTTTCACAGATGCAAAATTAATTTTTTTAGGGGGGGAAAAAAGCACACTAAATAATGTTCAGTTTACCTGTGATGTGCATAACACAAATTTCAGAAATTTCTTCTGGCTATAGAAAATGCACTTAAAGTCCATGTGTCCAAAGTATATGTTGTTTAACTTAGTGGTTTGTTTTATGGAAAGAAAATGAAAGATATCATTTGTATAGCTGCTTAATGTTTTATTCCTGGCTGGGTATTTGGACTAGGAAAACAACAGCTTTCCTTTCGGCTGTTAGTGTTTAATTATTCAATGTTAACAGCCAAGAAGTAAGCTGTTAGCCCTCCTCCTCTTCTTCACAGCTTTTCTTTCCCTAGTGGGTCTAAATCTGTCCTTCACACATACAAAGAGCAATTTGAATTGTAGGGATTGCATTTTGGCCCCACAGGAAACAGCCTATGGTTTACAATATTTCCTTTTAATATTGGTGCAGTTTGTTCTCTGGTCTTTTAAAATGACACAGTAGCAGTTTCATTTCCTTCGTCTTTGATGTTCTCCTTTAAACACCATCACAGACCCTTCTTCTTCACAGACTCGCTCTCAGGCTAAGGTCTCTCAACAGATCTTCTGAAATTTAATGACTGTTCCACCCAAATCACTGTACTCATTTCTATACGAAGTAAATAAGCTCTAAACATGGTGGTTTTCCTTGTGCTACCTGATAAGTCCCAATAGTACAAGACCTCACAAGATCTAGAAGATTGGTTCTAGAAGCATTTAAAAGTTTTCTTGCAAGATGGTAGGTCTTGGTATCAGAGCATGATGACTGCTTGAGTCATCCCCAAATATCTCATAAAGTAAACCACATATTCACTTTATTCAGGTCAAGTGCATGAAGGCCAAATCCAGTAGTGACATCTTAAATGGCATGTAAGCTGTCTTTTCCTAAATACTCAAAAAACCTCATACATCTTATCTCTCTAGGATGACAGCAACTCATTACATAATCACATGCCTTCCCCACATAGTGCCTTCATAGAATCATAGAATGGTTAGGATTGGAAGGAACCTTAAAGATCATCTAGTTCCACACCCCTGGAAGGACACCTCCCACTAGATCATGATGCTTAAAGTTTTCCTCTTTACTCTCTTCTGAAAAAAATCTTTGGAAACAGATTCATCTGCTCCAGCTAAGCATGACAAAAGATGGGTATGTACCTCTTCATGATGGGTCATCCCGAAATGGTTTTTCTCTATCAGTCAGGGAAACACAGCTGTTCATGATTGTTCCCTAATTTTTGCTATCAAATAATTTCATTTAGATTACATTATAAACTGCTTGAATTCCCATCAGTCTGAGACACTTGAAATGCTAAGGGCAAAAGGAACACACCATATATGCAAAGACATGAAGTGACTGTGAATCTAGCTGAAGTCTTAACAGTGTAATGAAAGAATGCCCATCCAGCTACAATGATGCTTACACTTCACGGTTCAAATTATATTCAGTTAAAATAGTATATACACTACCAATTTTAATATCCCCTTTAATATCGTTAATTCCCCTCTGGATCTTAATGATGACAGCTTCTGTGCAGCAGAAGGGCAACAGTGAGCGCTAAGTATTCAAGTCTTTTGCCAGTATGTTGATGTTTTCTTCCTCCTCAACTCAGGATCTGCTTGGTGTCCTTTTTACATGTTTTCTAACATGCTCTGTACCTTGGTCTTTTTTCAGCCACCTTCAACTCTATATTACACATGTACTCACTACATATGGTGTGTCTCACATATATTTGATACTTAATATGGATCTAGGACAACTTGTCACGGCCAACTCTCCATGTGACACCTCTACACAGCCAACTCTCTGCAGGGACAACTTTACATGGCAGTGGGGACTGCTGGTTCCCTCCATTCCTGGTTGCCAGGGGTTGAGGAGGATGCTGGGGTGGTGAAATGCCATGTATGCAAGTCCCTCAATTTAAAAAAACACCATCGCCCTCCAAAACAATGGAGAACGAAAAAACAACCTAGTGTTCATAGTGTTCAAGGCTCCTTGTATACAGTCGTTCCTGGAAAGTCAGCCATGTAGAGGTGTCCCACAGTAATCTGGCCACTGCAAGTTGGTCATGGAGACTTGTCCCTTTCCCACTTAATATTTGTTCTCTTTGTTATCCCTAACTGGTTTTACCCAGCTTTAAAGGTTGCCTTCCTTCAGTCACTAGTAAAAGTGACCTCTGTGAGTTGTTCATAGCTCTGGGGACTCTGGTATCATCCCATACCTGTGTTCTCAAGGTGTTTCACTCTAGGACCTGTCATACACAGCTCATTCTACAGAGAATAAGTACTTGTTAGTAATATCTTCTAGTCAGAAACCTATACAACAATAAGTCTTACACCACACACTGGGACAAAGATGATCAAAGGTTAAAACAACGCAAGTAATAGTTACCTGATCATTAGACAATCACTGTTACAGGTAAACAAGGTGGAGGAAATCTGCAGGCAGGCCAAGACAAGTCCATACAAGGCCTGAAAAGTCCAGAAGCCTCTGCTGTTAACTTCATACAAAGCCCGGGCTACAAGGCTACAGCTTTTCCTTAAACACTGGCCTTATGATGGAGATCTGAAAGTCTACAGCAGAAAAGTCTCATCAAATTCAGAGTTTGAAAATAACCTCTCAAGAATTTATGTCTTCAGATCAGAAGCCAACCTCTGGGGACTATAATGCAAACCCTTTCTCTTCAAGGTCATATATTCAATTCAGACTAGAGTAGAAGGAACTAGATTTCACTACTCATCAGGCAGTCTCTACAAGTGTCTGAATTACAAAGTTGCCATCATACAGGAAAGAGGCTTTTTTATTCATTGTGAAAGAAAAGCAAAACTGAATATTTCACGGTTGTGAAGAGCACTGTAACACTCTCTTTGGTCCAAATAAAAGCTTACTTCTCACCGAAATGAAGTGATTGAAAGGTGCGCACTGCTACCTTTCTAGCTCAAAATATAAGAATAAAAAATGCATGTAAGTCTCCAGGTCATATCCATACAGTTCTAGACTGAGGCTCACTCTCTCTGACTCTGTGTGCACAACCTCTGCCACCTGTGTGCACGATTTTGGGGAAAAAGGGCGTTACTGATTATGTAATGAAAATAAAAAGACACCTATGAAATCCATAAAACTTTTAGTTTAGCTTTTATTCTTTCATACATTTTTCTTGTGAGGTTCTCTTATTTCAAGAGAAATCACTATCAGACATGGAATGTCATAGCTCATGGAAGAGGCAATGTGACCTTTACTCCTGTTGTCTTCCAAAAATAGGAGCTCTTAATTCCATCTTAGAATGTTTCATGTTATTTCCAGGCACCATCAACACTGTCATTCTCATTTATCTCTATGCAGAGTCACTCTGGAATTTGGTGAAGAAACTTCCATCAGATGATGTCCTACATTAATCAGGGACCACTGAGGTAAGCCCTCTAAAAAAAGGTAGAATGCAGTCCTTGAACACAAAGACTGACTTCCAAGATCTGCTCTGGATATTTCAGCAAACATTCTCATGTTCTGAGTCTACAACGTGTAGAAAAGAGGAAGCCAGATTTTTCAGGACTTTCTTTTGTTTGCAACTAGTCAGCCACATCAATTTCAGCTACTCCTCTTGAAAGAAAGGGAATAGGAGAAAAATAGTAATTATACCTGCAGAATTCTTAAAAAAACCCAAAATTCCCAAACAAGTTTAGATTTTCTGTGCCCTGTGTAGTGTAAGTATCGCAAAAGCAAGGACATTTGCTTACATATACAGTACAGATTGGAAAAATTCTGTCTTTGTGATAGAAGAATGTCTCTCTCCACCTTTTAAACGCTGAAGTTGTTATTGATCTCCCCACCAGACGGAGCAGCATGTACAGCTTTGATGATTCCTGTAGTCCTGTGGTTCATTTATTTGGAGTGCATACTGTATTCTTAGCTAATATCATGGAACTATCTCTACTCAGTTCAGTAAATCAAAAACTCATGCTCCAAAGACTGAATAAAATTACACACAAAACTAAGAAACTTCTTCCTCTCCACAACTCTCCAAGACATTTGGTAACCTGAAGCAGGCTTTTATTGAGGTTCTACTCACCCTCAGCTCTTCACTTGAACTGCTGTCCAGCAGAAATATCCCAAGTTTCAGACAATGCAGACGTTCAAGACATCAATGTCAGAAAGGCACCACAACAATCATACAGACATTGGATAATTCAGGTTGGAAGAAACCTTGAAAGGTCATTTAGTGCAACCCCGTTATCTACAACTCAAAGGTGGATCACCTATGAGATCAGACCAGGCTTCCCAGGGCTTTGTCCATCAGGTCTTGAAAATAGCGGAAGGAGGAGATTGTACAATTGCTCTGAGCAACCTGCTCCGGTGCTTGACTGTCCTCATGGCAAAAAGGTTTCTCTTTGTATCGAACCTCTCATTATCCTACCACGTACAGCTCTGAAAAGCCTGCCTTCAACTTCTTCATTACCTCTGTCATGAGGAAGGTTGCTATTAAGCCTCCTCTTTTTCAGGCTACACAGGTCCAGTTCTCTCAGCATCCCCTCATAGAGCAAGAGCTCCTGCCCCGACCACCTACACTGGATTTACTCCAGTTTATCACTCTTCCCTATATTGAGGGCACTTAAAAGTAAACACAGACAATCTCTGCTGTAAACTGATGCGTTGTGCCACCAGTCTCCTGTATTTCCTAGTACTGGTAACTCCTGCAAAGGCTAACTTATAGTAGATGGTATTCATGCACATAGCATTCCATAGAGGGCTATTTATAACTTAAGGACCCCAGAAATCCTGTATTCTAGCCCAACCCATGTCACTGAATTGCTGTGAGAATTAGGATTCAGTTCTTCAACTTCTGCACTGCTTCTATGCAAGGACAGCATACATCTCACAGGAAACATATGTACAATGTTCACCCCAACTCAGCAAGTCTGACTTGAGATAAACAATACCCTTTCTTCATCGGCGTGACAAGAACACATCCTCTAAAGCCTTGGGATCACTTTCAGAAGCAGCTGTGACAGGATGGGACCCAGCCAATGCTTTCACCTCAAGCTGCATTTTGCCTGTAAAAGGCAGGATGATGTTGGATGTCCTCAGCAGAAATCTAAGCAGTGCTTTCTAGCAATGGACAAAGGTAAGCGCATATATGAAGAAATTGGGAGTGGCATTGATGCAGCCCAGAAATGAAAGCAGGGGCAAATCACTGGCTTTGCTCAGATGTAAATGGTTTTCTCCCACACATAGTAATAAAGAACAGGACCTATTATTACTGCCCTTCTCAGCAAGTAAAAGGAGACAGTGCCTGTGCATGGCCAGCCACAACCAAGACCAAGTCAGTTTTCAATGAAATATATCCTATAAATGACCTTGAGCTACATATGATGTACCTCCTACAAAGTAGCAACTACGACTAGTCAGGATAGCCAAAGGGTGAGCAGAATCCATAAAATGGTTTACAGCAGAAAGGAAGTTGAAGAATTAGTCTGCCCAAAACATGAAGGCATCAGACTGGGAGAATAAAGAAATTATGGTGGTATTGCTTGTTACTAATAGCTAGTAAGTGTTTGAGGTTCTTAGGAATTCATGGTTTCTCAGAGTATTGTGTTTTCTTTACCATCTTATTTCAAGACAAAATGTAGGTCTGCTTTTATTTTAAAATTAAAATCCAGTTCTGAATGAGAAACTGCTGTCTTCTGATTCATCTAAATGGTTTTACAGGGAGACTGTGCTACAAGGGTTTTAACCAGCAGCACAAAGTGAGGGTGAGAAGTGAAAAGTAAGAAGGGACACACTGTATGAAAGCCCTTCTGTCACAGCAGGTGCTGGAAATATTTAGCATGGCCATGCTAATTTGACATTACAGTAATTCTTTCAAGTGTAGAATCTGATGGCGTTAAATGCGTTAATGAAAAAATGAAACTTTGCATGTGAAAGTATTGCTTTGACTCCATACATTTGCTGGTTCACAATAAAACAATTGAGTTACTCCTGGAATGCCAAAACCCACGGTGCCACTGCTCTACCACTTTAATCTGCCCTTGCAGCTTTTTCACAGCTGGGTACTTCAGAAAGACACATTAAGATAGGATGCTGTGTTGGGAACATATGCCACTCTTTATGACAAAGTTCCTTGTCATCTGACCCATGAGCTGTCAACAGCAGTATTGTTCCTAATTTTAGCATTATCTGAAATCTACTCTCTTATAGTGGTGGGGGATCTGATTCTCCAGCATTAACACAATTGTCTCACAGCACTTTTCTACTAAACATGGTGATTAGATGGCTTTTTAAGAGATCAGCTTTCCATTACCTGATGCTCATGCATTGCAGGGGCAAGGCAATACACTTCCTTATATCAATATCTTCTTCCTAAAGTACCAGCATATTTACATAGCCTGTGATTCAGCTATGGATTTTACTAAGCCTGGCATGACTATTCCTACAACCTCACTGCTAAAAGGTGTATTTTCCTAATGGGAGATAGCTAACTGCTGCACTTATTCCAGTGCATCTTCTCAAACACGATATGGGAAGTTCATGCATCTTAGTTAAGGAGTTTGATCAGTTTATGAAATGATTTTATGTTACATTGCCTGCAAGAGCCGGGAAAGTGAACTTTGTGGCATCAATGCTATTTTCTCCCTCTAGGCTTTGATGTTTATATGGCAAAGATGAGCCAGGAAAAAACATCCAGACATCACTGGGAACGCTGACACCAAATTCAGAAAAATACAGTTTTCCTGCATTCATACCAGAAATCAACTTTTATGTGTTGCACTAGCCACCTAGTGTGTGTTGTAGGCATCTTCTAGGATGGTCTGCTTGAAACCTACACATAACAGAAATGGTGCAGGCTACTGAGAAGTACAAACTTCATATAAATTGGTTTATGAGCCAGCAGACAGATCTGAATGCACAGGTGGTGAGTGAGAAATGAACAAGCAGAAGGCCTGGGAACAGTGCCTAGTGAAATTTGGGAAGGCACTCTCAAGCAAACCTGAGTTTTCACATGTATTCTCCATGCAAAGCAGAGCACGGAGCTAGAGACTGCTCTTATGTGAAATCCAGTATCCAAGTGCCAGCCTTGTACACAAGCCCATACCTATCACTTTTTTTGTGACAATGGTCAAAAACAGGCAGAGGAGCTTAGAGTAAACCTGCAGCGAAGCAGACTCACTCTCGTGCTCCTGACAGGAAAGCAATGGATCTCATTATCTGCATCTTCAGCAGGTTTGTGATTACACCAATTTCAAAAAGTGGTAGCTAGGCTGGAGACCAGCACTGCAATCAGAGGAACCTTAGCAGTATGGAAAAATTAGCCAACAAAGTCCTCTTGAAGTTCAGGAACAACAAATGTTAAATCCTGCATCTCGGATGGAGCAACACCATACAACAACACGTGGCCTGACTCACCAGAGAGCAGCTCTGCAGAAAAAGATCTTGGTGTCCCAGGAGACAAATGGAACATGAATCCATAGCATTCCCATGCAGCGATGAAGGCTGACCATACAGCAAGGCGTACAAAGAACATGTCAAGGGAAGCAATCCTAAAGATAATCCTTTATTTGACTCATGTTATATACCAAGTCTAGTTTTATGACCCCAGTACAAAAGAAACAATAACAAACGGGAGAATCTAGAAGGCGGCCACTTAGATGGTTGGAGGCTGGAGCATATGACATACAGGCACAGAAGCAAACAGGTTTGTTTAGCTCAAGAGCACTAAGCGGAAAATGCTGGCTGCTGTCCTCACCTCTCTAAGGTTAGAGAGTAGATGGGCCAGAGTCCTTTCAGCAATGCACAGCTAAAGGATGAGAGGCAATCACTGCAAAATTAAACAAGGGAATTTCTAAATTGACATAAGGAAAAAAAAAAAATCTTCACCAGAGAGTGTTTAAGCACAGTGACCGGTACCCAAAGAAACTCCAAAATCTCCCGCCTTAGAGATTTTCAAAATGCAATTGGACAAGGCCCTCAGCCAGCTGACTGAGCTTTGATGCTTGCCCTGATGTAAGCAGGGGGCTGGACAGGCATCTCTTCCAAAGTACATTTTGTTATGACCTATATCTATGCTTCCAACATTATTTTACATTGTCATAGCCACCTAGTATTAAGTGCTGGCTCCCATTTCAATTTCCGCTTCACAGAAAATGTTGACATTTGACAACTACTTTTCATTTTAATTTTGACCAAAACAAAAAATATTTTTTAAAAATAAGATTTTTTTCAAAATAATTGTTTTGAGATTATAGGAAGTTAAGCATATTGATTTTAAAATATATTTAATATTAAATTTAATTATTTTTATTCATAGATTACTTTTTAAAAATATCATGAATTTACAATAGCATCAGATCCATATAAAATCTAAGTTGTTTAGGAGGAAGACATTTATTTTTCTGTACATGAGCATGGTCTGGGGAAAGATGTGTCTTGTTTTATTTCAATCTACCTAGCTTTTTTTAAGGAGGAAAACATCTTCTAGCCATCCTTTGGACAGAACTGCTCGATTTTCCTTAATTCCTTATGAATTTATAATTTCTCTACGTCTCCAGTGAAAAGTCCTGGTTAAAGAGGCCTTTATTTTTAACACAGAAGAAAAGTAGATTCCAGGGGTTGAAAGGGGTAGGTTTAAAAAAAAAAACAAACAAAAAACAAAAAACCAAACCACATATCAGTCTTTATTTATAGCCTCAGAAAGCAGAAAAGGACATTCACTGCTATCTTTCTTTTCCTGCCAAGTCACTTCTGAAGGCTGCCTGCTTTCACCAAAACTGGCCTTAAGATCTGCAGGGCTTATTCTGTTGCCATGCTGGCAGACCTTAGAGGCCAAGGAGTGAGCCATACTGCACTGCGGCCAGATGTGGTGTGATGTACCACAGCTTGTTGCCATTGCTACATTTGAGTCTCAAGATCCATTACCCCAAAGAATAAAACTATGCTGCAACCTAGTCCTTCTATACCCTGGGGAAACAGCTGCAAAAAAGGGCTGCAAGGGATGGAGAGAAAGAAGAGGTCATAGTGCTGTAACACCAGTTTCACTGAAGACAGTACTTAAGCTGATTTAACCGAGCAGGACCTGCTGTGCAGGAGCACATTGTCAAAGTTCACAATTTCCCCCTCTTATTGGTATCTGGAGGTGAGAGGAATTTCCAACTTAAAGAATTGACGCATTCCTCAAATACTCTAATGCCCTACCGACAAATACACAAACACGTATTTTAAGCCACCTAACTAAAAAGTCAAAATGCTAATACATTTGGTCAAAAGAAACCAGCACTGAGCTTCTAGACCAGAACTACTTGGATTTGTCTTCAGGGTGTGCTGGATACATTTCCTAAAGTCTGCTAACAACAAAAGCATACAAATAACATGCTGTCAATGGGGCACGCAGGAGGTGAAGCAGTGATTTCTGCTTCCATCACTTGGTTTCCTCCTCCTTCCATCCCGCAGGGTTGCCAGCACATCTACCAAAAGCTGCACTGCCTACCCTTTCCATGCATGGCCATGCACGGTGACCTGTGCTCTACTCACCTATTTCTGGTGTTTGGGCAGAAGTCCAACCCACAGGCAAGCTACAGCTATTTACCCAATCATTATGGTATGGTGCTTGTTTTACTGGTCTGTGAAGGAAGAGAATGAAAGCATCACATGACATGCTAAGAAAGGCTGTGGGCTGTGAGAGGTTCAAAAATACTCCAGTATTTCTGAATGTCAAGACTGCATCTCAAGGTCCCAACACATTCACGTATGTAAAACTCTCTGATGTTATCAGGTACAATTACCACCAAACTACCCTAGCAAACCTTTCTGAAGCAAACCTTTCTATCAGTGACTTGTGGCATATTTAAAAAGTGTAGAAATACAATTTTGTCAGGGACTCAGCTTTAAGAGTGTTACAGCATTAAGACCACACATACCATAAACTCTGTCACAATCTGCCCAGTGTCTGCAACTTCAACCAAACATATTCTTGTTCCTCATCTCTGTAATGCTCCACATATATAAAGAAAAAAAAAAAATTAAAAAGCAATACTTTGGAGGAAGCACATTGTTTCATAGCTCATTCCTTACCTTAAGTACAAGGAGGGTCTATTTTTCTAATCAAATTTAACTTGATGATCAATATAGCTCCTGGGTTTTCATTTCAGGTTTACGGTAAAGAGCAAGCTTAGAAAATGAAGAGCAAAAGCATTTTTCACAAAAACCCCACAACTGCCTCATCCTTTTCTCACGTGTGCTTAGCAGCTTTCCCATTATCTTAACTTTGAGACAGTCAAGCCCATCAGACACATAAAAAATGTTGCTAACGTTTCTTTAAGATTTTTTCATTTTATTCTTCATTGATTACACTATTATTTTGACGCAAGACTAAAACTATTAAAAATTTATATCCATTTAGTTGTTTTGTTTTTTTTCCCACTGCATAGGGGTGACTCAGTTGCTGTACATAGCACAAAATGCTGCCTAGTAATGGCAAGGCAATAGCAGATAGACTCTTAACTCTGTTGGCACAACCAAGAAGAAGCAAGTTAAAATGAAATGGTTCAGCATTACTCACGTGGTAAGAAAACGTGCTTCAGTAGCGTTTACTGACTTACTGTCTTTTTAAAGTGTTTACTTGAATTGCCAGCTATTTTTTCTTCAACGATCATCATACTGCTAAAAATTTGCTTGGCTTCCTGAGGTTTTCAGGTTTCATCATCACTGTGCACTCTTATTTCCTCACTAAAACGAAGTTAAAGGATCAGTAGCTCTGTTAGCAGCAGCTGGGATGCAGGGTTGGATTTCATCTCAATCAATCTGGCACATACAATGTTGACAAATGCTTCAACAATTCTCAAGTTGCTGTCCACAGTTCTTCAACTGCCTGGAGCTACGGGCACATACACAGCACCTTTTCACCTGACACTAAAACAGCTTAGCAGAACTAAACCATAGAAATGCAGGTTTGTCACCAGTGACTACATAAGGCACATAACTGTTAGTGGCTATGCTGTGGAAATCTCAAGTTAACTATTCGAAAGTTAAATCATCTTAGAGGGGCAAGATTTCTTTTGTTCACACAGAGAAAAGGAGTTCATCAAGTCACCCATCCTCTCAGAAAATCCAGAAGAAAGTAGGGAGGAAGGGCTGTCACTGGATGAAGCAGTGGCATTACCTAAATATTAAGAAGGAACAGCTGCAGGTGAACTACATTGCTTGGACACCAAGACAAACAAAAGACCTCTGAGCTTTTACAGAATACAGATGCTTCTTTAAAGAAGCTACACTACCGTGGCCACAACAGCCTCAGCAACTGAGATACAAGGTCTGCTGCAAGAAGACATGTAACTGAAAAAATTTTCCTTCAAAGAGGTCAATCTTCATGCAGTGGTCAGACATAAGAGGCCCTATCTAATGTTCTTCTATTCTTGAGTTTGCTGTGGGACAGAAAGTGTTTAAAAATAATTCCATCTTGGAGGTGGAAATATTCTTGGAAGGAGAACTAGCAAAAACATTTTTCTTCTTCCCACAGAAGAATCTTCTTGTGACATTCTTTCTTTCTTCAGAAATATGGAGATAATCTCACTCCACAAACACTTTCACACAGTGAAAGCTATTCTACCAATAGGTAATGTTGCATGCAGACAGCAGGAAGATCAGTATTATTTAATTCCACCACAGAGGAAAGAAACTAATTCTACTATCCACTGCTGTGAGTTCCTCTATACATGGGTTTTCAACTTTCTGTAAAGTATGGGTTTGTCTGTTTTTTAAATCATGCCCAAATACCAAATTAAATAATGAAAAGCTTTTCAGCAAGGAGCTAACAACAATGGAACAAAATGGGAAAGCTAGGTCTACCAAGCTCCACAACTGCATCAGGCTCAGATTCACATTCAGTTACATCAGTTCAGTCCTTCACAAACTTCTCAGCAGTTTGTATCATGCCGTTATGTCTTTTCCACTCACAGATGCCTTCCTGACGTGAGGAACACATATGCTCTCCTCCACGGATTACAACATATGCCATATTCTAACTGCACAGTACTTTCATGTAAGAAAGGAGTAACATTATTTACCAGCCAATCTTGGGAATGTAAGACAACATTGCTTTAGGTTCTTTTCATATTACCTTACGAGAAAAGAAAATCAGAACAGTAGGTAATAAAGTCGGAAGAAACTCTCACAGAATGGTGTTTGATAATTAATGGGTGTTGGGAACACAACCCCTTTGAAACTGGAGCATACTGACTGCAAATATAGTTCTCATTTTATTTTGGAAGCATTTCACCTAGATAACATCTTACCTCTGCAGCATTTCGAATATATTTGATCTCTCTCTGTAGCACTAGAGGAGGAAAACAGGTCAGTATACTTACCTAGTGATAAATGCTTGAACTAAAAAATAAAAAAATCACACTAAGCCAGCTAGAATTTCACTTCTTCAATATTAAGACAAACAGTTCTTTGGAGGAGGCAGTGCACAAAGCAGTTTGCTTAGTTCTGTTTTATGAAATTACAGTGTGATTTCAAAGAATTCCTTCATTTCTGGATGGTTAAAAAAATCACACATACTTCTGGAAAGCAGCTGTGTAAATAATCCTTCAAAATAAGAAACGAGAATAATTATTTTCAACCTGCAGCCAAACATGAGGTGTCTAATCTGTGGTGATCCACATCTGAATTTGGATCTTGTCATAAATTAACAGTGTCTGTTCTGTTCACTACCGTTACTACCTATGACAACTCCGCATCAAAACAATATCTTGCTACATGGCACAATTCAGTATAATTGTCAGCCTCCAGAGAAAAAGAGATAACTAGAATATAGTAGAAGGAAAAAGAGAAGGTCACAATATGGGTCAGGGATGAGGTGTACTCAGTAACGTCATGCTTGCTCTTGCTTTGCCTGCTTTTCTTTTTGTCAATTTCTGAAAGCAAAGCAGAAATCACAAACGCTATACAATCTTCCCCTCAGTAAAAAAACACCCAAAAGGCAGACAGTCCCTCTTACAGCTCACATTCCAAGTTAAGAATAATTAAAACTCTTAATATATTACTACCAATGCCAAGTCTACAAAACACAGCCTTCTATGAAACACATGTATATAAACAGTTGATAATATAAAATGCAGCCTTATTATCAAAGCTGGAATGGTATAACAATTTAGCCTTTGAAGAAATAGGAGGCACCTTTTTTCCCAGACCAAAAAAAAAACCCCAAATTTCTACAAAATCCCTCACAGAATCCACTAGTATATTTATAAAATCATTTAGCCCTCACCACATGATCTCAGTATAGCATCCACTCATCTCTAGCCAACACAGCTGAGGAAGAGAACACAAGCAGTTCTCTTTGCTTCTTCCTGCTGTTGTCACAGTACAACCTAGTAAGGGCATCCCACCTTACATATTCAGACAAACATCCTTTGGCATTTCCTAATTGATAAAGCGACCATATGCATGTGCATGCACGTATCTATACAGATATACATTTTACATACATGCCTGTGGTAAAGGCATTACAACTTAACTGTGAAAAGTACTGAAGAAAGCTTACACTAGTATATATTATGTCTGATAGGCTCAGAGAGCTCAAGAAACAGCTGGAGATAGATGGAAGAAAAGAAAGATCACAGTTTCTTCTTGGAGGGTAAATTCAGAGTCTGCTGCAATAAAAGAAAAATAAAAATCCTTCTGCTGCAAAAAAGCCGTGTATATATGGGGCAGTCAAGAATTACATGCCTGAACAACTGCCCTTCCTCTTGGTTCCTTTGAGAACGAAAAATATTGTGAGCAATTATCAGAGGTACAGTATGTATCGTGACATGATGGCAAAAGATGAGAGGAGTTCACATACTGTGTGCCCATGACAAGAAAGGTTGGCCTGGAAGTAACCAACTGGGTATCAGTAAATAGTGAAGCCTACAGAAACAAGAATACTGCTTTTGTGTAGCAGAGCCAGCTTCTGCACAGACAGAAAATGTAGTTTTGCAACATCAGAACTAATGAAGCCCCCCATCCCTACAGATCCATAGCTAGTGAGTGATTGATTTCATAGCACGAAAAAGTGCAAGGGTGAAGATTAAAAGCTTTTCTTATCAAAGGCATTTAAGAAGTCTAGCTCTACCCTATTCTCCCTAGGTAATAACTTAAAAGCAAAAGTCTTTTGCTGAGAGGGAACTTCTACAGTCTGCCTCTTCTACCAGCTACTTATTCCATCAAAACCTCAAGAACAGCATCTCTCAGCTTCTATTCCTCTGTTAAACTGGACTGAAGCTGACTCACATACACAGATCTATTGGGGAGGGAGGGAAAGCTTAAGTGACACAGATGTACTCACATACAACAGGACTATTTCCTTATAAAACCCTTTGCTCTCTTGAGGAATAGCGGAGTCTGAGGTTGCAAACATTTTTTTTAAGTCAAGTATAAAAGATTCTAATACTTGTCATATTTTCTATGGAAATATACATTCTTCCAGATTTCCTGAATCTTTATTGTTAAGGAGACAGAGCAAAGATCTTTGTGGACCTTGTACTATAAAGATATTTACAACTTTTAACAGACAACTCAGACAAGGTTATATTTCGATTACTTATAAGTAGGCATAAAAATCCAAAGTCTTAGTAATTCCTAGTTGTCTGATATGAAGCTTTGCAAATGACCATCCTTTCTTTGCAGTCTATTTCTGAAAGACACCAGTTTTCCATATCAGAGACTAGCTACTGTTGATCAGCGTGGCCATAATTTATTCACCCAGGCCAAACAGAATTTCACATTATTAGCCAAACTTCTGCTAAGTCTTTACAACTCACATTTCTATATCTGTACTTCGGTGAAGCTGAAGTCTTCATACAAAACACAGATTGCAAGGATCCACTGCAGCTCACGTACATGAAACGCTACAAATATGAGCATGAACATCTGACACTTTCATGCTAATCATTAAAACGATGACAATTTGAAAGGACCCAGTAGAGAAATTTGTCTTTTTATCATGTACAAGGAACAACAAACAAAGCTATAGATGTTTCAGCTAACTGCATCCAATTAAAGTATGACTTCTGTCATGAATTAAAGTAGCAAGGTTTTTTAAAGTATAGGAAAGCTCACAAATCCAAACTGTAAAGCCAAGATGGAGTGGTAAAATAGTCAACATTTTCATACTCAGTTAAATTAAATGTTAGCCCTACAGCAGCAAGACTTCCCCTTGTCCCTCTTCCTGAGTTCATACCTTATTTTATTCTTTAGACACAGCAAAATACCAGACAAGAATATGAAAGGCTTTAAATGGAATTATTTGATGTGGCAGAACAGCCTTTAGGAACTGGAAGCATTTAAAATAAAATAATTTCCTGCTGTGTTAGAAAACTGTATGATCAAGAGTAAAGAAGAGGCTACTTACTTAGTCCGTCCACATGGTCGATAGAACAACCGACTGGCATTTGGTCTTTCATTAGCGCTTTCTTTCTGGCCTTAAAACTAAATCATCTACTGCAGATTTTATTTTCTTGATAGGCAAAGTATCTAAATAAAGAGATCCTCACCAGTGCCTTTTGAAGTGATGATCTAATCCATTTAGTTGTTTTATTTTCCTTTGTGTTTTTACTTCCCTTCCATAGGTGCAGCAGTGTGATTTGTGGATCCTTTCACCTTTGATACATGATTTATTTGGCTCAGTTGGCACTGCTTTAGTGAATTCTGCTATCTCACTACCTTTGAGCCACCAGAATTCCCCATTCCTCAACACTCACTCCTGTGGAAACAAACTTTCCTACCATTAAATTTTGTAAGACAATTTTCAGCTTCTTCTCCAAGTCTTCTATCTTTCCCTGTACATTACACTAGGTATTGTAGCATAAGCACAGCTCAAAAGAACTGTCCTTACAGCCCTGAGACCACATTCCCTATTCTTGTTTTTTGTTCCGAAGTTTTTTCTTTTCAGTAGTAATGCTACTTTAAGAATTGCTTTATAGGAAGGTGGTGCACAAGAGAGGCTGCTTCTACACCATGTTAGCAGTCAACACTTGTATCAAGGCTGCATCACCAAGAATATTCTTCTCCTAGTACAAGTCAATATTCAAACAGAAATTATAATGTGATCAACAGGCTAAAATTAATTTCATCCAACTGTATGGAAAAGCTCAATTTGGTTATCTGCATCTCCAGCACCACACAAGCAGTGAGAAAAAAATGAAACTCTGATGTAACAATATGCAGGTACCTTTAATAAGGAAGAGCTGTGTGACTGCTCAAAAGCAAAAATAAACAACATCATCCAGAAGGAAACCAGAGTCATTATCTGAAGAGCCACTTAGCTATATCTCAGATGGTTTGATTGTCCTGTTATTTAAAATGCAACCATTGCTTTTCCAGTCTTCCCATTCCATTTTCCTCGCTCAGACTCCTATAAAGAGTCTGGACCTGCAGAAGAAACAGGTCTCTGACAGCTATGCAATTATTCTTTTTAAAATCAGCTAGGTACCAGTTCATGTTGTGCCTGCAGCGCAGTTTGAAAACCAAGCATATTTATATACTTTTATGTATAATAAGCACTAAGTAAAGCTTAATGTGTATTTACAGACTAAATCCAGCTATTTTTCTGGAGCTAACATGACCAACTCAACCAGTGTACCCTCAGCTTTATTTCAACAAACACTACCATAGCATGTTCGTGTGTCTGATTTTGCCCCTCCCATTCACAAAAAACGATATTCTAGCATAGAATTATATACACTACAGAAGAATATGGTTTGAACTGTCAAATGGCATTTACTTAGAAATGTGGTTATATATAAAAATGACAAGTATAATGTTTTAGTTGTGATATGTTGGAATAGGAGGAAAAAATACAGTTAAGACTGTTAGCATTTCCATATACAACTTTTATTGCAATACCTGTATTCTAAGTGTACAGATACAAATATAAAATGACCGATGACAAACTTTAAATATGCCCAATTAGCAAACTGAGAAATCCATTCAGTATTAGAGCCAAAGTTGACAGGACTTCAACAGGTGATAGGAAGCTTCCTGAGTCTCTCTTCAAGAACAACCAGGATCCACCACATTTTGGTCCAAAATGTAAGCTTTAAGTTGGCAGCTGAGTCTATGAACGGGTGTATTTACCCCAGATGTGCAGCATAAACACAGAAGCAATAAAAAGAAGACTCATGACCAAAACTGGAACAGGCCCACTAAAAATAAAGAAAAAATATATTAACACAAAAAAAGTCTACTTTGTCCAAAGGCCAGTCATTATCAGCCAAGCAAACTCATCAGTTCATAAGCAACTGTATGAGAAAACTCTTCTTGTCATAGAGATACCCTAAATCACACCGAAATGAGACAGCCATCTCTATCAAAAACTGCTGCTGCCTCTAAGTTTCTGAAGATACAGTTTTACAGACCCTGTGTTACATAATTACGAAGCACACTATAATCCCCACTTATTTACAAAGTAGTTAATGGTTCATTATTACTTATCATTGTGAAAACAATGTCTGGAAAATTATCATCTGTATTTACTACTTGGATAGCCACCTGAGCAGAGATGTAGTCAGATACAAAAACGAAGAGAGTCCTCTAGCGGCTACTAAAACTTTGGCATAAAATTGACATTAGCTATTTTTTCAGAGGCTTTATTTCGTTTGAAAACAATGGCAGCAGTGGGTGAGAGACAGGGACTTCCGTATTTTGGAAGAGACACACAGAAGGTCAATGTTAACACCATCATTTAACCATTACCTAAAAGGTACAGATGAACAAATTTCTTAAGTTTTTCCCTTCCCACTTTAACACACTGTTTAGAAATTATACAGCGATGCTTTTAAAAACCCTTTTAATCTTACAGTACATGTTCGGAGACTAAATTGGCTGTTTGGCATTGCTCCGAGGCACAATTATACGCTCACTTACACAATTACATGCACTAAACACTGCTTCATACAACTCACTTCATACAATCTCATGCCTGATTTTCAACCTGCTAATGGGCAAAACACTATGAATTCTGCAATCCAGCAGGGATTACACTCCAGGTTACTGTTTATATGCAGGTAAATGTTACTTGAATACAAAGTTTAAAAAAAAAAAAAAAAAAAAAGTCATGGTCCACCTACTTCAAAAGTTCATAATTGTAATCTTTTGTTGAGTTTTAAAACTCAATTATTACCTATCATACTTAGTTTTATTTGGGTATGGAGAACCCTGAACACAGACATAAAGCGTTTAACAAATAAACCAAAGATAAAACATGCAAAATAAGAAAGTTGGCAAACAATGACTACATAAGCAACTCCTGTCAAGGGATACCTTTCACTAAGCAACAGAATGTACTCCTCAGTCCCTAGTATTTTGTACATGCTTGAAGTTTGTCCTACATAATATAAATCATGACAGCAGGTGCACAAAGTCCTTGCACTGTATCTCAATTACTCTTTAATTCATTTCAGCCTTTAGTAGCAGTAATACACAAGCCACTCTCTGCCAAAGGCGCAGAGAAGCAATAACTAGAATAGAACACGGAAAAAAAAAAGGGCGATTGTGCATTTCTGTTTGTTTGGGGTTTTTTTTAAACATGCCAATGACACTGGTCCCGCACAGAATAATCAGCTTTCTGATACTGACACGTGCATCTCATTTCCTCCACTCGCAAAGACAACCTACTGAAACCTTCCATTTCTCCTCCATACGCCTGAATCTTCCCAGCCCAACATGCAGTTCAAAATAAGTGAATAAACAAAATAGAATCCATCACCTCTGAAGATCTGGTACTCTGCATTCTCAGAATGTCTTTCATAGGGCTGCATATTATACCATGAGCCCAATTTGATTATCATGGCTCAACAGGAAACACTGCCTATAGCTCATTAGGCCAGAAAGCTCAAGACAAGATACACGAGCCACAGGCACCAAGTGCCTCAGAAAGAGCAACAAGTTTGGGTTTAGTCTTCTTTGCAAAGTATGCAATGTTCCATCTGAGTTTTATAGAGAAAAATATCATATCCCACTCTCAAACAGATTCTTTGCAGCTCCCTTTTGCTAATATTGTTTTCAAAGACATACATTTCATAGCATCCTGTACTACAGATAAACGTACTTTCCTGAGGCAAACCAAACTTGCTTATTCAACATATTTAGTACTTCTGACGTTGAGTATAGATACCAAATACCTGAAGCATCAGAGGTATATTTGGGCACAATATAAAATATAAAACTTTTGATCTATAATGCAATTCTCCTGACCACAGCTAGCATGAAATAACCTGTTCTACGGTGTTTCTACAGATTTTTTTCATAGTAATTTGAAGAGCTCAAGTTTTATACAACATGAGAAAACCCACAAAAAACCCACCACCAAGCTAAGCCTTCCAACTGCTTTATGCAGTAGCGATTACAATCAGTTTTAAAAACAGCTTTGGCTGACACTCTTTACTGAGGCAACCACAACCCCTCCATGATCCATTTTCATTTTTAAGCCTACTGAATAGGTCAGAGATGATAGCAACTGGTTGCTATGGAAAAAAACATACACAGGAAAACACATGGAAAGCTGCAAGCAAGACAGTTGCTCCCTAGCCATGGTTCAGAAAGTGTTACATGTAGTGTGCAGGTGGTTTGTAAAACTAACTCACTTTTACGTATTTGTTTCTTCCATTAAAAGCTTGACCACAAAGCTACTCATTGAAGCTTGCAAAAACCAACTCCCAGTGTTCCAAAGCCTTCAAATTGGGAACCACTGTGTTGCAACATAAATAAAGGGGAAAATCTACCTACTGATCTGCTTGTAGTGAAGATTAGAACAACTGAGCGGCCATTCAACATCAAAAAAGAAATCAAAAGATTCACAAGGAAACTTAACTGAAATTGGTAAAGCAGCTTTGACAGCTTGTATCACAGATCTATTGAAAAAGAAATCTACCTAATGGTAGAACACTTCTGTTGCTTCTTACTTTAGTTTTATTAATTTTTTTTTAATTGAGTTTTAGTAGAACAAACAACCCAGAAAATAGTTGTCTTTCCTATCTGCATAGATTTGCTCTAGAACACTACTGTTGCTCACCGTCTTCTTTGCCTTGTCTCCTCTCTGAATTCAGAATAGAAGAAGTAAGACCTGCAGCAGCAGAGCACCACTACTTTGTCAGTTTGCTGTATAGCTTCTGGCTTTTTAAAGTGTCAAGCACATAGGATAATGAAAACACATAAGACAACTTCAGAGGAAGGGTTATTCATGGAAAGAACACCAACTAGACTATCAGCAGCCCTCCTCCAAATGTTCTGGTTCTGCAGCCAGCAGCAGCCCTCTCAAAGAGCCACAAAATAAAATACTAACGGATTCTAGAAAAAAAGAAGCAAAAGGAACATTCCTGAGTGCCTTGAGCCTCTTCAGCCCAGTAAGAACAAGAGGCCATAAAGTACGTGCAAGAAGTACAGACTCCCACTCAATGTATGACTTAGCACACACCCATCAGTGGAAAGACACGCTCCACCTTTATTACCCAATATTCGTCCACAAAGCTTGTTTGGGAATCTGATCTGAATGTCTCAAACTGCCCGAAATTTAAAAAGTTAGGCTCCCTTTACAGTTTAAGGGACAATAACACCAGGTAATTGACCATAATCTCGGAATGTTCATCTTGTAAGAACAAATATATGCAAGGTATCAGAACGATGCTTGCTTTGCAAGCTTAGATAAATTATTTTATCTTCAGCCTTTTTAACAAAAACACCTGAGATTTTGCAAGCATATGGCCTATCAATTATACTATGTTTTCAAGAGAGAAGTGCAGGATTACAGCATGTTTACTAACAAATAAAAAGAAATTAATTAAAACAGAATAAAAACATGCACACAGATGCCTAAATTCACTGTGACAATTAATCTTTCATAGAATCATAGAATAGTTTGGTTTGAAAGGCACCTTAAAGATCATCCAGTTACAACCCCCCCTGCCATAGGTAGGGACACCTTCCATTAGATCAGGTTGCTCAAAGCCTCATCCATCCTGACCAGGAGCACCTCCAGGGATGGGGCTTCCATTGCTTGCAGTCTTCAAAGACCATTTAAAGTGAGTCTAGGCAATCAAAAAATGTAATCTGCACCTACCTTTTTAAAACCACTACAACTTTGAAAACTTACTTCTCCAGGTTTACAGATTAAATAAAATATTTCACTCCAAATCTATGTAAATTGACATTCATTCAGCATGTTTTCCCATGTAGAACAGAACATCAACCTCCTCCTTCTAAGGTCCCTTCCAACCCAGATCACTCCCTGATTCTACAATCTCTCAATTCAAAGACTGAAAGATTACATAAATAGCTGAAATATATATCCCCCCACGGCCGCCACCACCACCCATATATCCAACTTACACTTTGAGCCCTGGAGAGTCCTCGGTGTAGAATCGCCACATCCCACCAGTACCTGTGGAAGTGGCACGGCCTGCACTTCTTGTCCCGCAGCTGGCATTTTTCCTTTAGGGGATAATGGAATGAAATAAAGACCAAAACACATTAGCAGTCTGCCAGCTCCTAGCACTAAGCGTCAAAAGAGACTGCAGAAGGAAGACACTTGTACCAGCCAGGCACGCAGTGGACACAATGGCTGAATCATAGAACGTCCTGAGTTGGAAGAGACCCACAAGGATCATCAAGTCTAACTCCTGTCTCTACATTGGACAACCCCAAGATTCACACTATATGTCTGAGAGTATTGCCCAAATGCTTCTTGAATACTGTCAGGCTTGGTGCCATGACTGCTTCTCTGTGGAGCCCGTTACAGTGCTCCACCACCCTCTGAGTGAAGAACCTTTTCCTAATATCCAACCTAAACCTTCCCTAGCACAACTTCCGGCCATTACCTCAAGTCCTATCACTGGTTACCAGAGAGAACAGATCAGTGCTTGGTCCTCCTCATCTCCTTGTGAGGAAGCAGTGAACTGCAAATAGGCCTCCCCTCAGTCTCCTCCATGCTGAACAAACCAAGTGACTTTAGCCGTTCCTCATATGGCTTCCTCTCTAAGCCCTCCAACAACTTTGTCGCCCTCCTCTGGACACTCTCCAGTAGCTTGGCAGCCTTTTTATACTGTGGTGCCAAAAACTGCACACAATACTCAAAGTAGAACTGCACCAGTGCGGAGCACAGCAGGACAATCACCTCCCTTGACTGACTGGCAAAGCTATGCTTGATGAAGCCCAGGATATCGTTAGGTCTCCTGGCTGCGAGGGCACACTGCTGGCTCATGTTGAACTTGCCATCGAGCAAAACCCCCAGTTCTCTTTCCACAGGGCTGCTCTTCAGCTTCTCACTGCCCAGTCTGTGTGTATATCGAGGATGGCCATGCCGCAGGTGCAAAATCCGGCACTTAGAATCATAGAATAGTTTGGGTTGGAAGGGCCATGAAAGTCATCTAGTCCAACCACCCTGCAGCAAACAGGGATGTGTTCAAATAGATCAGGTTGCTCAGAGCTCCATTCAACCTGACCTTGAATGACACCTTGAGCACCTACTACCTCTCTGCACAGCCTGTTCCAGTGTTTCACCACTCTAAACGTAAAAATTTCCTCCCTAATATCTAGTCTAAACTTCTCCTCTTCTCATTTGAAGCCATTACCTCTTGTAATATTGCTACAGGACCTGCTGAAAAGTTTCTCCCCCTTATATTTCTTATAAGCCCTTTTTAAGTACTGAAAAGTTGCAATAAGGTCTTTTCTTCTCCAAGCTGAACAACCTCAACTGTCTCTCAAGTTTTACCCTTGTTAGACTTCATGCAGATGGCACCTGCCTCTGCAGGACTTGGAGCTTGTCCCATGGGAGCCCTTTCCGGCACCTAGCTCTGCTGCATGATGGAGCCTCTACTGGATGGTGGAGCCTGCTCCACAGGAGCCCATTCCCACACCTACCTCTGCTGGATGATGGAGCCTGCCCTATGGAAGCCCACTCCCACACCTAGCCCTGCTGGATGGTGGAGCCTGCCCTATAGGAGCCCATTCCCATACCCACCTCTGCTGGATGATGGAACCTGTCCTATGAGAGCCCATTCCCACACCCACCTCTGCCAGACAGTGGATCCCATCCCATGGGAGCCCATTTCCAGACCCACCTCTGCTGGATGACGGAGCCTGCCCCATAGAAAACGCTTTGCACACCTGCCTCTGCATGACTTGGAGCCTGCCCCACAGGAGGCCTTTGCCACACCTACCTCTGCTGGATCAGGGAGCCTGCCCCACAGAGGCCGTTCTCACACCCACCTCTGCTGCACAGTGGATTCCATCGCACAGCATCCCATTCCTACATCCATCTCTGCAGGACAGTAAATCCCACCCCACAGGATCCCATTCTCGCACCCCCCTGTGCCGCACAGTGGATCCCGTCCTGTGGGATCCTATTCTCACACGGTGGATCCCATTCCCCAGATCCCAACCCACAGGACCCCATTCCCGCATGCTGGATCCCATCTAGTGGATCCCATTCTGGCACGCTGGATCCCACCCCACGGATGCCGTTCCCGCACCCACCTCTGCCGCACGGTGGATCCCGCGGCGCGGGGAGCCACCGCCTTGCTGGGAGAGCGGCCGGCGGATCCGACGCTGGTGGCGCTGGGGTTGGGTCCTGGCTGCGGAGAGAAAGGAGAGCGGGGAAGGGGTGAGCGGGGAAGGGGTGAGCGGGGAAGGGGTGAGCGGGGAAGGGGTGAGCGGCGCGGGCAGAGCGAAGGGAGACGGGGCGCCGCGTCCCCGGGCGAGACCTCACCATGGCGAGCGCGGCTCTACAATCGCTGCGGTGCCTCCGGCCACGTCGCTCCCCGCCGCAAGCCCCGCCCCCCACCGCCCCGCGCTGTCCCCCGCGCTGCCTGAGCGGTGCCTCCCGCCTTTCCCCGCCCGCTCCCCTTCTCCCCCACCGCCCCCGATCGAGCTCGCCCCGCCGGAGCCTCGAGCGCTCCCGCTGGCCCCGCTGCCCCCGGGCTGTGGCTCCCGAGCCGTGCGGGACGCGCAGGCGGCGGCGGGGCCGCCCGCGGGGAGGAGCGAGCGGGAGGACCCGGTGGGAAGGCTGACGTGGCGCCCGCGCCTCCCTCCGTGGGACAGTGGGCGCGCTCCCGTGGCCATGGGGGCAGAGGGGGAGCGGAGCGGGGCCGCGCCGTCCGTGCTGTTCCTGCACCCGGACCTGGGGCTGGGAGGCGCTGAGCGCCTGGTGGTGGACGCGGCGCTGGCGCTGCGGGAGCGTGGCTGTCGGGTGCGGCTCTGGACGGCGCACTACGACCCGGGGCGCTGCTTCGCCGAGACGCGCGGCCTGGATGTGCGGCAGGCGGCGGGGTGGCTGCCCCGCAGCCTGGCCGGCCGGGGGCATGCCCTGTGCGCCGCCCTCCGCATGGCTTTCCTGGCGTTCTACGTCCTGGTGCTCAGCGGGGAGCGCCCCGATGTCTTCGTGTGCGACCAGGTGCGGGGAGGGGGGGGAAATGTGCGTGTGCCACCTGCGGCCCCGGAGAGAGAGTGGGGGAACGGGGCAACGGGGAGGGCTGGGGGGTGAGAGGTCGGGGGAGAGAGTGGGAGCTGGGGACAGACCCGAGGGGTGGCGCAGAAGCATAGGATGTCCTCGGTTGGAAGAGATGCATGAGGATCATAGAAGCATAGAATAGTTAGGGTTGGAAGGGGTCTTAAAGATCGTCTAGTTCCAACCCCCCTGCCATGGGCAGGGACATCCCACTGGATGAGGCTGCCCAAGGTCCCATCTGACGACTCCCAACTCCTGTCCCTGCATAGGTCAACCCCAAGATTCACAGCATGTGTCTGAAGACGTTATCTAAAGGCTTCTTCAGTACTGTCAGGCTTGGTGCCGTGACTGTTTCCTTGGGAACCCAGTGCTCCACCACCCTCTGGGTGAAGATCCTTCTCCTAATATGTCCACTTGCCCAGGGCAGGGGGGTTGAAACTAGATGATCTTTAAGGTCCCTTCCAGCACAAACTATTGTATGATTCTATGATGGATGTATGAATATCCAACGTAAATCATCAGCACCTGCTCCTCCTCCTGTCCTTGTGAGGAAGCAGTGAACTGCTGTAAGGTTTCCCCTCAGTCTCCTCCAGGCTGAACAGACCAAGTGACAGCTTGCTCCTCATATGACTTGCCCTCTAAACGCTTCACCAACTTTGTGGCATCCTCTTGACACTCCCCAGTAGCTTGATAGCCTTTTTATATCGTGATGCCCCAAACTGCACACAGTACTCAAGGTGGGGCCACACCAGTGTGGAGTAGAGCAGGACAATCGCCTCCCATGACCAGCTGGCACTGATGCACCCCAGGACATGGTTTGCTTTCTTGGCTGCTGGGGCACTTGCCATCAACCAGAACCCCCAGATCCCTTCCTGCAGGGTGGAGGTGTTGGCAGGGGTGGGAGGAGGCCCAGGAGGAGGAAGGGGTGCTGACAGGGTGCAAGGTAGCTGAAGCGAGCAGCTTGGGCTTCCCTCTGCTTGTATCAAACTGAGTGGCTAGCAGGACCATGGACGTCATCTTTCATGTGTACTCTGCACTGGGGAGGCCACATCCTCAATATTGTGTTCCCTTTTGGGCCCTTGACTGCAAGAAGGATATTGAGGTACTGGAGTGTGTCTAGAGGACAACGAGGCTGGTGAAGGGGCTGAAGCACAAGTCTTATGAGGAGCAGCTGAGAGAAGTGGAGTTGTTTATTCTGGATAAGAGAAGGCTGAGGGAGGGCCTTATTACCGTCTACAACTACCTAGAAGGAGGTTGTAGCAGGGTGGGTGTTGGTCTCTTCTCCCAAGTGACAAATGATAGGACAAGAGAAAATGGACTTAAATTGTATTAGGGGAGGTTTAGATTGGGTATCAGGAAAAATGTCTTTACTGAAGGGTTATCAGACACCGGAACAGATTCTATGATCCCAGCTCTCCACTGGTGGTGGTGGACCTCAGTGGGAGTAGGTATATTGGCAAGTCTCAGGTCTTGCTGGGGACTGGATCGTAGAGGGAGTCTTGATAGCCTTACAGGCTGAGGTGAGGGGGGGAAATCTGCAGCTGCACCAAGAGGTCCTAGGTGGGGGAGTGTAGCTTTGTCTACTCATGGAGAGGAGAGGGAGAACGCGCTCAGGTTGCAAAGGGCTGGCTCTCAGGGCATGGCTTTGAAATTGCACGTACATGCCGGCAGCACTCATGCAAGTAACAGACATTTCCTCTTTTCCTGTTTCTTGTGATTGTACTAGGTGTCTGCTTGCATTCCTGTACTTAGACTGGCCAGACCCCGTAAGAAGGTTTTGTTTTACTGTCACTTCCCTGATCAGCTTCTGACCAAGAGAGAATCTTTTCTGAAGCGCATCTACAGATTACCACTCGACTGGCTGGAAGAGTACACGACTGGCATGGCAGACTGTATTGTTGTGAACAGCATGTTCACTGCCAGTGTGTTCAAGGACACGTTTAAGTCCTTATCACACATAAACCCTGATGTCCTCTATCCATCGCTCAACATCAGTAGCTTTGAAACAGTAGTTCCTACAGACATAATGGACCTGATACCGAAGAAGAAAAAGTTCTTGTTTCTTTCCATTAATAGGTATGAGAGAAAAAAGAATCTGCCATTGGCTCTTGAAGCTTTATGTGAGCTTCGAGGAAGGCTTGATTCTCATGAGTGGAATGAAGTTCACCTGGTTATGGCAGGTGGTTATGATAAAAGAGTTCTGGAAAACGTGGAACACTATGAAGAGCTGAGGAGACTTGCATCCAAGCTTAATGTTAATGACCATGTCACTTTTCTGAGATCGTTCTCAGATGAACAGAAAATCTCTCTTTTTAGTAACTCTGTATGTGTGCTCTATACACCAAGCAATGAACATTTTGGCATTGTTCCTCTGGAGGCAATGTACATGAGATGTCCTGTTATAGCAGTTAATTCAGGTGGTCCTTTAGAATCAATCGTGCATAATGTTACAGGATTTTTGTGCGATCCTGTGCCAACGCAATTCTCTGAGGCCATGTTAAAAATTGTGAGAGATCCTCTCTTAAAGGACTCAATGGGAGCAGCTGGGAGAGTCAGAGTTATGGAAAAATTTTCCTCAGAAGCATTTGCAGAACGCCTGTACCAATACATACGCAGATTAATACAATAGAATTAGAGTCCCATAGTGCATTTTACAGCTTTGTATGTCTCATTTGTACAGGGGACTGGTATTGATCATGACTGTAATGAAGAACCCAAGACTTCTGAATTTCCTTGTTATTTTCCTTGTGCTGCCTTTTGTCACTTGATACAAAGAACAAGCAAAACATGTCCCGCCGTCTCATTAGAAGGTTAAAATTTTGGTGAGCTAACTTGATCTGATCTGCCATTGTGGGAGTTCCTTCATGTACTGTGCCTTGGAAAAATTTATAATTAAATGGCAGTAACTTACTAGGAAATTACTGCACGTTTTACTTTTAATACTGTATGGTGTGGCTGATTCAGTTTACAAATATGGGTTGGTATAGATAAGCATAGCTTTATTCTTAGGTATTTAAGATGTTCATCAGTAATTTTAAAGTAAAAGAGCTATTTTGGCTGAAGTGTGGAGAGAATTTCACAGGCCAACCAACTGCTTGTTTAGAACACTATTAGGGATATGAATGGTATGGTTTTAAAGTGATTGACTTTTTCCTTACTTAAATTGCATCATTTAGTCACACTGAGTGTCACAAACAGTTGTACAAGTGTGTGAGCAGGAGGAACCTGAGACGAATAAAACCAACAACATCGGACTACCTCAGGCAGAAATGTTAGTGCTGAAATTCTGCACCTATGCCAGTATCTGCAGTGCTTAAGGATGTAATTTTACTTCCATAGTTTCTGATTTATAGAGACTTAATTGATATCCCCTCTATTCAATGTTAAATTCTAAATGAGAGCACACTTCACAAAAAAGAAATTGTTAATCTAGAACAGGCAATAAAGACATTTTATTCTGCCTGGTTTTGTGGTAACTTTTCAGTATAACTTTGTTGAATAGTTTTGCTGGGAGATACTTTTATCCTAATGCAGTGACTGCAGATGTGACAGTAATTTAGTTTTCTTCAAGTGTAATACAAAGTCTGGGGACAGGAATATCTGTTTGGGTTTGGATTTTTTTTTTATCTACCTCTCTTTTTAGCTCATCAGTATTAGTTGTTTATTCTGTTTGGTTTCCAATAATCCGTACAGTTGAATTTTTAGTCTGAAAATGGATGGAGTAACTATACAACTTCCTCATTCTTTGAAATCTGATTTTATCCATAAAATACAGCTTGGTAGTCTGAGTTCTGCAATTTGTATTTAAGATGGTTTCAGACATTTTCATGCTCAGTACCTCACAACAGAGAGACCAGTCTTTCTGTTGCTTAGGACTGCAACCCAGGTCTCAGTATAAGGCTTCTATTTAGAGTAAAACTAACAAAATCCACAAATAAACTCTGTCCTTGTCTTTAGTTAGAGAGTTGGGATGCAATAATGCTTATTGATCGTGGGTTGGGAGCAAGTAGGCTCATAGGCCCTATTTCCAACATTTCTGTTCTGCTTTTTTCCAACTGCTAACTAGATACAGAGTCTACAAGGACCTTGTGATACCATTTGGTCTCTTCTGTGTTCTGTCCACCTTCAGTTGTTTTGCAGATGGTGTGCTGCATAGCCTGCCTGATAACTATGTAGTGGTATTCTTGGCATCATCATGTTCTCCAGTGCTCAACAGGCACACAGACTATGCCAGGGAAGTCCCGAGTCACTTGCAACCATGTGCCTCAATATCAAATTCCAGATATTTGCTCTTTCCAACAGCACAGGGTGGTGTTCCTGGGGTACTTGGAGGACCCCAACTGCTAGCATGTTGGTCCCAGGTAGATTCAAGGCACTTTAAGCTGTCGGGCTCCTGTGAAGGGGCAGAAACACCCATTCTTCTTTTAGACTAAAAATATGAAGCACCGCCAATGGAGGTAGAGGGGCAGATCAACCCATGTATCAGATTGTCCCTGCGATGTTCCTTGAGGGCTGCTGATTTGAACCATAACAAAGCCTAGATGCTCCAAAGACCATCAAAGAACTTGGTGGGCAGGAGGTGCCACCTCCTGCAGAGGAGGTTAGAGAAGCCTATAGATCTGCCTCTGCAAACTGTTCACAGTTCCCCTCAGCGTTTGGGGTTAAAACAGAAACTGCAGGGTGGCCATGAGGTCACATCTTGTGACACGTAGGTAGCTGCAAGGAGGCTGTGAGGTCAAGCCCTGTCATAGTCTGAGGGCCAGGCTCTATGGTAATCAGCTCAGGACCTGAGAAGACCTGAGCTAACTGTTTCGGAGCAACAAGAGCAAGACTCTTCCACAACAGAGAAAAAGCCAGGAGCGGCCACAATGAAGGCTAGGAAATTATCTCACTGAGAAGGTGCAGACCCATAGCTCTGGACTGGGTAGCTAGAGAAGAGATGGTGTCAAAAGAAGACCTTATCAACAGTTCAGTGATCATCAGGAAGAAACAAGGTAACGTGACAGGTCCAGGTTCAAGCCAGGAAAGCCAAACAGCTCAAGTAGAGGACTAGAAAGAAGTACACCTACAATACAGCTCACACGGAAATGGACAGCCCTGGCCTGAGCATAAATGGAGCCTCTGTACCCATGAGCAGTGGGTGTGGGTGGCAGCCACAGGTGGGACTGGTCAGGGCCAGTAAGGCCTGTTGGTTTGATGATTACTGGACTGTTAAGAGACCTTATCACTGCCACCAAGCTGCCTGGGTACAGTGAAGTTGTGCCCTGGCCAGTGAGGTCACTCTCCTGTGTGCTGGGATAACCCTTGGCTCCTGGCTTATGTGCCCTTGAGGCTCTCTGACAGCCGAAGGACTGTTGAGCCAGTTGTGGCTTCTCTGTGTTATTCAGATGGGTATCTCTTCCACTTTTTCCGTTTTGACATTCATGGAAGAGTTTTGTGGAAAAAATCATGGAAAGTCCCAACTATGAGGACTTCCACGGTTTAATTCCCCATTGCATGACTACCTTCTTCATTCTGTTTTGAATCTACCTCCTGCTTGCCTCATTTTAAGCCTTGTAATTTTTCTCTTAGAAGTGACAGTGAACAACTAAATTCTATCCATCTTCTCAACACCATTCATAACTTCAGTTTAGTTGCAAAGTCCTCCCTTTTTCCTATCCCTTCTCACTTTCTCCTCCTGGAGGGGAACTCCTGAGCTGCTTCTGCCAGTGCCCACTTCCTTGGCAGGTGATAAGGCAGGAGATACAAAGATGTTGGGATTTTTTCTTGTTTAATTGATCTGCCCTAGGTTACCTCTTGACAGGGGAAGTACAAATCAACTCCTCTTTCACTCTTTGTGGTTTAGGTTCAGTAATCCTCAGTGATCCTGGGTGGATTGCATCTTGAAGAATAACATTACATCAGTAGAGATTGCCTCAATTGGTTGTTTTTGCTGTGTCCAGTATTTGTCTTAATTTTCTGTCTTAAACCATTGAGTGCTACTGCTATGCATGAGGAAATATGCACGTAACTATGCCCTAGTAATTGCAGTGACTTCTTTTAGTTTCAGAAGTGCAAGTGCTCAGTCAGTTCCTTATTTTGTGCCAGTGTAGCTTTGATTCCTCTCTGCTTCCCCTTCTCTGTTTTGGAAATACAACATGAATCTTGATTATGCAAGTAGAATGCATGATGTACTTGTCAGTGATGAGCCACCTGTCAATTAAAAAGAAGCAGCTCCATCATGAGAGGACAATAAGTGCCTCCATATTTTACAAGTCAACATGTTCTAGGGGATATCGTGTTCATTTTGTTGTGCTGAGTCTAGGCCAACACAATACAAGAAAACAAGTCTGACCAGTGTTGACTTTCCAAAATGACAAATTTTTAAAGCAATAATTATATTTTCCCATTCTGAACCTGTTAGAAAACCATACTCTTTGTGTGTATAACTTTCCTTCTCTCTATTTCAATAAAAATTTTTAAGATAATTTCATTTCAATCAAATTACAAATATCTTGTGCAATCTGCTGTCAGAAGAAATATTAAGTGTTGGACTAGTACAATTAAATAAATTATCATTAACCTACAAGAATATGAAGGTTTTAAAATCATATCCAACCAGTGTAGTGTGAAGGGTGATTTAACAAGAAGAAAATGGCTGCAAGAAGGAATTCAGTCCTGTCCTCCCAATATTTGTACATCTTTCTACCTTTGTTTACAACTCAAATATGTAAAAAGAAGCCAAATAAAGTTGTTTAAGGCACAAGTTGTTTAAGGAAAAAAGTTGTTTAAGTTTTTTAAGGAAAAAATAGAGACAGAGTGTGTACTGAGATACAAGGTATGCACAAGGGAAGGCAAGAGAGGTAATTAGGCTTTAGCGTTTCTCCACTTAACAGTACTATGGGCTGGAAAATGGAGATACGCAGTTTTCCTTTTTCAGGTTAGTTTTAATACCTCTAGTAAGTAAGATAAGCCACAAACAAATAATTTCATATACATAATTTTTATACTCTTTTTCAGATTATAAAAAGAAATCAAAGAAACAGCAATCTCAGGATTAAGCCAGCCTCTGACACTGCTTTTTTCCCCTCTCCCCACTCCCTCCATTACTATTTTATACAATTTTACTCAATATAAAAAATTTATAGATTTTAACATTTACATGGAGTCTATAAAAGCCTCATGCTACATTATCATATTGCTAAACTTTACTCTTTTTTATTATGACTATATTATTCTGTCTCATGGATTAAATGGCTGATATTTTATTTTGAATAGTAATTTATTATACAGTTATTATCACAGGGGTATTCTTAATGAAACAATAACTGTAGAATACTGAAAAAATATAGTATCATCAAAGGGTTATGTTCAATAGCATGAACATTAACACAAACAGTAGAGGAGGAAAACAGACATTTTAATTATAGTTACCTTTATCTGCTTTTATGATGAAAGTAGAACACGTGACCCAAAAAAGAAATAAATCAGAGGTTAGTCTCTATTGTTTTATGGATGTGCAGTTGTTCCGTACCACTTATTTTATGCCCAAGATTAAGTGAGTTGATTCCAGATTTTTGCACTGTTAGTCATATGAGGAAACCAACAAGTTTGACCTCATGAACTCTGAGACATATCTATTAACATTATAGTATCTTTGTAACTCCAATCGCTGTGCATTAAAAGAGGAGAAAAAAAGTAATGATTC
The DNA here is from genome assembly GCF_017976375.1 of Cuculus canorus. Taxonomy (NCBI): domain Eukaryota; kingdom Metazoa; phylum Chordata; class Aves; order Cuculiformes; family Cuculidae; genus Cuculus; species Cuculus canorus. The sequence goes on along the minus strand of NC_071402.1, from coordinate 64,099,661 downwards.
AGAATATGAAAAAAGAAATCATTTGGAGTTGTTTTACATGGAGAAAGGGAACAAAAGTTGTTAAATTTTAAAACTCTTGTGTAAGCTAATCAATCACCTGGGAAATTAGCCTTCAAACAACCTGCAGTCCAACTACAAGCACAGACCACATTTTAATTTAATGAACATTTCCCCTCACAATTATACACAGAAATCCTGTGCTGTACAGTAAGATTTATAAAAGACAAAAAAAATGGGATGCTGAGATGCTTTCTTCAGTTATTCCCAGGAAAAGGTTAAAAAAAATTGTGTCTCACAGTATTTACAAGAGTGTAAAACAAATCACAGGAGCATCACACTATATCTGATTTACTCTTCTTTAAAATCCTGATCCTGGCCTAGTATTAGCTCTGTAAACAAACTTACAGCTGGAAAAGGTGCTGCATATAATCAAAAAGAAACTCTGCAAGGACAGATGGCAGGAAGAGATCCTGCCATCACATCGTCTAGTAAAACAGGACAAGAGTATTATGGAAGAATAGGAATAGGAATACGTATTATGGAAGAATAGGAATACATTCCTAGCAGGAATGTATCTCTCCTTGGCATCCCCTCTTCTAGCATTTGCTACATAACACAGACCATTTGCCTCCTTCATCCCTCTTTTAGAAAACCTTTTCTTCACAAAGTGAAACTCAAGAAGACTCAATGGCAAAGGACTGCTCAGAGAGACCTAGTGACTGCTCAGGCAAAGGAATGCTCAGAGGGAGCCTAGCAGGACATTTGACCCTCTGCCAAGGTAAGAGAAATCCAAGCAGAGTTCCTACAGGAGCAGCACAGGGGATGCAGCAGCTGAATGAAGATGCCTGATGTTGTAGTGCGGGTTCATCAGAGGTAAGGGAGAATGAACCCATGTTTGGGTCTAATGAGGGAAAGAGCACTCAAATAGTCTGGGAAGAAATCCAGGACCCCTCAATCCCCAGGTATCTCAGTTTCCCTCCAGTCAATCTTTTCTCTTATCACCTGTCTGGATCCAATCAGGATAGAGTTAGATTGCCAGGAGCAGCAAGGACTATTTGGTCACTAAGGAGAAGAGAACCAGGAGCAGTGTGTAATAACAAGGTGGGCATCCCACAGTATGGAGGCAAGGTGAGCAGGACAATCCTGGGAACACAGAATGTGGGAATTACTGAGCACAGCTGTTGCACAGCTGTGAACTTGCCTCAACAGAAAGGGAACCAGAAGCTAGCCTTTGCTCTAAGCAAATGACTATATCTGCTGGCTGAATGAACCGGCAGCTTAGATATTGGTCCCCAAGTTAATGAAGTGAATGAAGATGTAACAGCACAGCTCAGCCCAATGTAGAGTATAAAATGCAAACAACAAATAAGAGGAACTCTGAAGAGAGCCACGGGCTTAAGCATCTTCCAATCCAGATATTCCTTCCTGGAGGCTGGGAACACCCAGCATCATGATAATGTATATATTATAGAGATTAATAATGGAAATCACATTTGTATTGTGGCTCAACTGCATATTACAGTTGAGATTCTCTCCTAAGTATAATTTGCACATATACTGTGATTTAAATACATCACTACATCACTCTGATAGATCAAAATTCCATCTTACCTAAGATAGCTCAAAAAAGCTAGTAGTCTTGAGGTTAAACATTAAATCCTTCATGCATGGAACGTGCAAAAGAACCTGGTTAGACAGTAGCATGTGCCTTAAGAGGAGAGACTGAGGGAAGCACGCTTGTTAATAGCAGTGTTCCAGTTCTTCTAAAGGGTTACAGAAAAGAAGGAGCAAGGCTCTTCACCTTGCTGCCTAGTAGAGTGACAAGATACAAAAGGTGTATATCAAACCAAGGAAGGTTCCCATTGGGCATAAGTATAAACTTCTGGTCATCGTGAGAACAGCGAAGCCATGAAACCGTCTGTCCAACAGTCTCCCTCTTTAGAGGTTTTCATGACCTGACTCAAAAAAGTCTTAAGCAGTCTGGTCTGATCTCATAGCAGACCTGCTTTGAGCAGGAGATTGGACTCTGGCCAGAGAGTATGAGTAGAATACCTCAGAAGTCACTTTTGGGTCTAATAGCATTCAACAGTCTGGGTGATGGTATTGAAAGCACCATCATCAAGTTTACACATGACACCAGGCTGGGAGGAGGGACATACATGCCAGAAAGAAGAGTCATCATACTCAGAAGTCTGGATGGTCTGGAAGATTGAGCCAACAAGAACTGAAGACAGGAAAGCCTTCACAGAATAATCCCAAGCAGCAGTGCAGACTGGGATCTGTCTGGCTTGGGAGGATCTGTCTAGAGAATTTTTAAAGAAACTTAAACAGCCTCTTCTGTGTGCACAATCCACAGCTATTGAGCAATCAGTTAATGCCACTTAACTATGAGGGCTATATTCTGACACTGTGAGAAGTCCCAGTGGTCTGAAATTGTGATCTAAAAGTGATATTAACAGGACTGTTTATTCCTGCCCTAAAGATGGGAACAAAATTTGAAGAGAGACTCCGGAGGGACCCACTGTATGAATGGAAAGTATTTGCTGCTGCTTCCCATGTTTCCTTAGCTTTAGATGCAGCACATAGTTTCGTGCTTCTGTATTAAACTTGTGCTTGTGCAGATACCTAGCAGCAGAGAAAAGAAACACTAAACAGGAAAATACAAAATATTGTTTCTAGTTCTCTTGATTATGCTGCCTTCTCCTTTGCATAATGGCACTGATTTAACACACTGCAGGTTCTACAGACTTGCAACAGGGAAAAACAAAGACATGACATCATTTTTCTCATAGCACAGTTATGCTGTGAGGACACTTTCCCTTAGCGCTGAAATAACACTAAAAGCCCCTCAAAAGAAAGATTCAAAAAAAAGAGTTAGTTAAATAGGTTGATTTTAAAAGTGATGGTCCAAATACAGTCATCGCTGAGAAAGTCCATCAATAACTGGTGATTAGGAGCTGGAAACAACATTAGACAGCACACAAATAATACTAGACATGAGCATCTCCTTTCAGGCAACGTTGAAAGCAGAGTATAAATCCAATACGATCTTTGATCTGTATTCAGACCTCTTCTGTTCTTAGGCAGAACCTATCTATTCCTAAGTGATCCAAACAGTGGAAAAGTGGGTCCAGAAGACACCTACAGAGGATAGGCACTGCTTAAAGAACATGAAAATAGGCAACTCTCTTCTTGAAACAGTTCCCATCCCAGGAAAAATCTATGTATCACCATAAACAGCAATACACTGAGAAGATTCTACCGAGAGGGGATGTTTAATTCATCCAGTGCTAGTGTCTGCCTTAGTAATACTTAAAGGAAGGGATGCTGTGTCACCTGTTCCAGTAGCATCCAATTTTCTGCACAGAAGTATTCAGTGTGAATTCAAGACAAGAAATTGGCACTAATCCGTGACTTACTGTGAACAACATGAATAGAATTACAAAACATCACCTATGAATTCTTGATTACTAAAGCTACATGAAAGTTCATGATAGGTGACAAGGTAGGTGACAAGGTAAAATTCCACAGCTTGCATTCCTACTGTATTACATAAGTAATCTGTGACACTCAAGTCTCAAAGCACTTTGTATGTATACAAACGCACTGTGGAGATCTGACTTTTTGAGTGAGAGAGACGCAGTCCAGGCTGTCCCCCACAGTGATATAAATGCTCACGTAAGTTTTCTTTCTTCCTTTATATTCTTTGGTAGAATTCAGTTGCTAGAACTTGGGGGCTATGGGTTTATTACTGAGACTACGTTTCTAGAGGCTGAAGTAGATATTGACTGGAATTAATTTAACACGATAGTCTAATACTGCATCTCTGACAAACTTCTGTATTTGACAAGCAGAGATTATTTTCTTTATGTACCCATTTAACTAAAACTAGACAAAACAGACTCTGACTCATGCAGGTGAACAGGTTCCCTAAAATATAATTTGAGAAAGTATTAACTGTGGTCAACTCAAAACGAAGAACCTCAACAATGGTTGTAGAAGCAGATTTTTAAAAGATAGATAGACCAGCAGTCCAGGAGGATTAGAGAACATGCATCAATCTTATACAAATGTTTAAGCATTAACATTCTTTCCTTTAAGGTGCAAAGAAGCACCTATTTGTTAATGATTCCTTGATTTTTATTTGGTTCCAAGCATGAATATTGGCTGCAAAAGTAACTTAAAGCAAAATTCTGTAGTTGAGCAAAAGAGACTGTTTCATATGCTCCAGATCTCATGGTTTCCAAGAAGTGATTCATTGTTCTGCTAATCCTTATAAAAGGACAAAAGAAAGTGAGTCCTGAGACCACTAAACACAGAAAAGGAGCAAATTTCAAAGAAGAAAAATCTGTTTTGAAGAATCAGACCCAATGAGCACAAAGCAATCACAAAATAAATTGAACCATTTGTTAATCATTAAAATAAATGGTTAATAAAAGTGATTAGAAAGATATGGGATGAACTGAGATAAAATACTCTGTGCCAGGCTCTTCTTCAAACTGAGACTTGGGAGAAACCAAGATGTCCGTAAGCAATCATAAGTAACAATGGCAGGATTTTCAGTGGCAGGCTTTCAATGGCAGTGTTTTTCTCCAAAGCAGGTAGCTTCATAGAATCATAGTTTGGGCTGGAAGGGACCTTAAAAATCATCTAGTTCCAATCCCCTTGCTATGAGCCCGGACATCCCACCAAACCGGGCTGCCCAAGACCCCATGCAACCTGGCCTTGAACACCTCCAGTGGTGGGGCAGCCACAGCTTCCCTGGGCAACCTGTGCCAGTGCCTCACCACTCTCATGGTGAAGAAATTCTTCCTTATATCAAGCCTAAATCTGCCCCTCTCCAGTTCATACCCCTCCTCGTTGTCCTGTCCACAAGCCTTTGTGAATAATACCTCTCCAGCTTTCTTTTAGGCCCCTTTGAGGTACTGGAATGTTGCTATAAGAACTCCTCTGAGCCTTCTCTTCTCCAGGCTGAACAACCCCAACTCTCTCAGCCTGTTGTTGTATGTGAGGTGCTCCAGCCCTCTGGTCATCTTTGTAGCCCTCCTCTGGACCCGTTCGAACCAGTCTCCTGGTGGGCATTTTTCTCAGTCATATATAAAACGCATCAATTTCTTAAAGAACAAGCTTGGAGTAACAGCAGTGAGTTTACATTTATAAGAAATTACATATGATTTTATGCACAGTAATAGGAATCAGGATTTATATACATGCATGCCCATAAATTCAATTTTTTTTAATGAACTGGGGGAAGGCACAGTCTCTTCACCTAAATTCCAAGTGGACAGATATGTTCTGATTTAAGAAAATACTTAATATAATATATTATTAACTCAGATGCATACAGTAATATTCTTCAGATCTTAGTATCTGATATCACTTTGGGTTACCAACTATGAAATCATTTTTATGTGTGAGCAACATTATAAGTGCTTTGTGCCTCCTGAAGAATGGTCCAGAAGAGAGGAAGAAACACACTAAAAACTGAAAAGGGGTCTTGTACCACGAGCAGACACATCTCAATCCAGATTCACACTGTGATAAGCAGTGGTTAAACTTGCACCGACATCTTGTGATCACACGTTCTCCTCTTTCCTCTCTTGTGCAATACGCTTACTGTTTGATTTTATCATAATTCATTTCCTCGATCTCTTTATATCATTATTATTATTATGATACAAGAGGCACCTTCTTATTACAAAATACTCATGAAGCTGTTCTCATCTCTGAGAGTTTCATTCTAGAATGGCCTGTGTGGTCACCTCATACAAGAAGAAAGGAGCAGAAGTTGCTGCCTCTTTTGATTAATGGTTCATGTAACTATATGTGTCACAGAGATATTATTTTCTTGGGACCCTGTGAAAGACACATGGAAGAGTGAAAAGATCAATTCTACAACACTCTGGAGTCTGTGAGACTTTTCCCAATGACCATGGTATGAACGTGACAAAAAGGATCCCTGATGTTCAGATAGCAGTACACAGTCACTGTAATACAGCAGTTGCTTGGATGTAAACTCCTCTGGATAATAAGCAGATGATAAACAGGTAAGAAGATCAGCTCCTTTTACAGCTTAATTCAAATCTCCCTTCTCTTGCCTGCAGGACTGAATCTAGTTTTCACCTTCCTTCTTTAGAACCCTTTTATATCAGATTCCCTCACCCAGGCAAAGAGCAAGGTCATTTACAATGACAATAGAAAGTTGATTATAACAAATGACAAAGGCTGTTCTTTCCGTGAGTTAAAAAAACTTTAAGACCATTAAACAGATGAAACTCAGGCAAGATGTACTTATGTCAATAGGCTCCCACAGTGGGTTTCAAGACAAGTGTTTCCTTTTCACAGGACTCTACGTTTCCTCCACCATAGTGATTCCAGGCTGAAAGTTCTGTGATGAACTGTGATGTTCAGAATTAGAACTGTGATGTTCAGAATTAATGCACAGGCTTAATTAATTAATGAAGGCTAAGCAATTGATTCCTAAGGCGCTTGCAAAATGACAGGTTATGCCGTGCTCATTCAAGGCCTTCACAAGCTCAGCAAAGTAACTAAGTTCAGATTTGAAAACCTTACCTCCCCAAAACATTTAAATTGCCCTTTAGACTATGGTTGGTGCAGATCTTGGTGGACAGGGAGGAAAAAAAATAGTTTTCGCCTTTTACAGTGTTGTTTATATTCCCCTAGTAATAGACTCCTTTTGCTAATTGCAAAGAGTATTCCAACCCCTACAGAGGGAAAGAGCAGGAGACATGGGTGTAAGTGGGCCTACAGCCAGAAATTTATCCATAGACTTTCAGACGGCATCTCATTTAAGCTGATGAAACTCACTTTCACATGAGTTGTGACATAACCATGGCAGGAACTGACAAGTGTCAAAATCTTGCTGAACAAATAAAATTTCAAGTTCTATCCCTCTGTATCGAAGAAGAGCCAGCAAATATTACACATTTATCTTGCTTTTTCCCATGGCACTAACTCCTCTCAGCAGCTTCATTGGCACTCTGTAAGCATGACCAATTCACACTTTTACTTAGAATAGCTGCTGATATTTAAACTGAACTTTTCATGGCTTTCTCATTGATGTGGGACACCTTTCAAAATATCACCCTACTGTGGGGAATAAAGAGTTACTGGATGCTCTGCCATCAGGACTGCGTTTCCATACAGATGCTTGAGCCCAAGAAGGAAATCCTTGCGTTGACCAGGAGACCAAGAAATTATTTTCTTCATGAGCCAGAATATCTCTCGCTCCCTTTGTCTAGTCACACACCAAGCCAACAAGTGTGGACCTGGCCACAAAGGACAGATACTGATGAGAAACATATAGATTTAAGTATCACTAGGTCGTGGTGCCCAGGCGCAAATGGAGGAAGTTCCCAGCACCTTCTTTCCCCCCTTGCAGGCACAAAATAAATATACATAAGGGAAAATTTGGAGCTCTTCAGCTAATCAGGTCCTAGAGCCTATTTTTTTTTCCAGAATATCTACCTGATGCTGCTGCATAGAGACAAACTGCACCTCACAGCCATTCACTGTGGCTACAACGGCAGCCACAGGTAGTGTCTCCTGGTAGTTCTCATCCCTATCACTCAGCCCAGGCGCTATGACAAGCACTAAGTGTGTAAACTTAGCGCAGATCTGAGTGTGGGGAAGATAGATAGTCTCAGAAAACGGGACCACTAGGACCTGGAAGTACTGTAGTTGCTGTGTCTCGGGAAGTAACCAGTGTTACACAAGCACCCAGATTGTGCCTTTTCCTGTATCCATGCCCTGCTTCTCATGTGAAGGTGAAAACTCCCTTCTGCTCAGTCATCCTTTTCCAAGAAAGGTTTCTCCACATGTCTAATCATGCTCTGACCCCAAATAAGGCACAGCTTTCCTCTGGACAGGCTGCAGCATGGATTATTAGGATTAGAATCTCAGGGGTGTAGTGTCTCAGGACAATAGAATGTGACAGATGAATCTGTCCCTTTGCTCCGTCAGAGCAGGCTCAGGAGATGTGCACGAATGGCAAACTGGGCAGAAAGTCTGGGAACTCTTTCACCCCTCCTTTTGTTCCTGCATGGATTTGTTCCAGATGTATGACCCCTTGGGACTGTACATGTGGGTTAGCTGTACCCAGAGCAGCCTCTTCTCCTAGTTCCAGGCTTGAGGATGTGGGCTATAGCCCATGCTCATCCTGGTAGAATAACATACTTTTCCGCTTCTGGATCTGTACTACAGAATCTGCTAAATAAACAGTGGACAGTTCACTGCTGGTCTCAAAATTCACATGCACCTTTACAGTGGATGCTAATGCATTTCAGGTTTCTCCTTAAAATGGGCTATAGACTAAGATCAGGGGGCCTTTAATAGTAGATCACCTACTCAGCAAAAGTAAGATGATTATCCCCTTCTGCTTCCATTGTTTGTGCTACATTCCTTTTTCCTGGTAATTCCTCTTTACCTTCCAGTTACTTGAAAAAGAACACACTTCTTTGAGGAGTCAAGCCAAAATTCAAAAAGAAAGATGGACTGTACAAAGGCAACTTCCCTGGCAAGGTCGGGCTCTGCAACGCGCTGCAAACTTTCTCCTGTGGGGAAAAATTTGCTTGTAGGACTGATGAAGTCAGGACAGAGCAGGCCCGACAGAGCGATAAAAAAATTCTCCTGGCTAGGACTGCCTCACATACGTCTGGGGACTTTTGCAGAGGAGGAGGAATGGTGGAGGAAAGAGGGAATAACATAAGGCTGAAGTAAATTAATTCTGAATCAATAAGGCGTGGTGGCAAGGGAGTGAAAGTATTTGAGAGACCTGATAAAGGAATCCACAGCTCTATAAAACCCAGATTAACTCTTTTTCACACACTGGTGCCATCTGCATGTGTGCAGCACCCCTAAAAAAATAATAGTCCTGTTATTGCCATATCTGGTGAGTTTTCCCAATGCTTTGCAGAAACTGCAGAGGGCATAACTCTTTGCACATTTAAGGATGTTGCAAGGCTTGTTAGCATTTACTTTGTCCTTGTAGTAACTAAGCTGAAGATAAGTCTTAGGCTCTGCTAGGAAGGAGTTCAGGGTCTCACTGACTGCAGCTGCACATCCCAGTAAGTCAGGCAGCCTCAGTGCTATGATACAGAACAGTAGCCAAATATTGAAAGTATCAGTGTCCCCTAAAGGACAGGATAACACGAAGGCATCATGGGCACTGTGAATGGATCACATCACTGTCTGTAAGTCATCTTCTATCTCCTCTCTGTCTGCTAATACCCTGCTGGATCATGGATCAGCAACTCTTCCTACTAGACTTCCTGCAAAAAGCACATCCATCCGCAAAGCATGCTGCCACCACTACAGCTTGCACATAATGTGGACAAACATGAGCAGAAGAAATGAGAGCGGATTGCTCTTGAACCTTTGGTACATTCTCAGCTGCTTTATAGTGTCGATAAGGCCTGGGAACATAAAGGCTCTGAGATGTAGGCAGCAGAGTCTCACAATTCTGCTCTCTCAACCAAGTAACAAAACACAGAAATGATCCATCTAGGACAGAATGATCCATCGAGGACTACACAACCTACCTGCAGTAAATAGTTTATCCAGTGGCTTATCTGCAGCCACCAAAGGCAACAGAAATCTCTCCATTATTTATTGTTAGTACCTCATGAATTGACATTTAATTTAAGTCTTCCACTTTGTCTTGCCCAGCAGCTTTAGCATTATAAATAGAGAAACATTTTCTTTCCCATCTAAGAACTAGCCACGAGGATTAAGATCTCCCTGATGAACCTTTTTATAAGGCTTGCATTCTGTTGCCATAAGTGGGTGATGTTCAGAAGTTCAGAGGCACTTCAGTTTTGAGAAAGTTATCCAGTTTCTGAAGGCACTATTGATTCAAGGCATCTATCAATGTCCAGCCTTCATGGGCAGGCATGTTTCCCTAAATACTGCAGGGATGAGGAAGTTGTTTCTTTTGTTTACAAACTTATTTACAGGCAGCTTTTTCTGAGAAATTTTGTTTTCTTTCTGAAATGAAAGCTTTCACAGCACTTGGGGCACCAGACATTTTGACACAGAGGGTGGTCATGTTGGCCATGCACAATGTGCCCTTGGCACATCCATGTTGAGTATTGCTGACTGTTTTCTCATCTTTCCCATCCTCAGGTATGGATGCCAAGAGAACATGTTCCATGATCTTTCCAGGAATGGCTTTCTCTCTGCGCTTTTCTCACTGTACTTCATGCTGCTATAATCGTTGTCTACCCTTTACAAGATCTCAGATGCTGCAATACATTTATTTGTAACAATGACAGTAAGCAGACTCACCACCTTCAATCAGACTACAATCTCCAGCATAAGTCATGTAAACATGTAGCTTGCATTCTCAAAACAGAAGAGACTAATGCCAAATCCAAACATCCTTCAGATGCAAAAACTTAACAAGAAACATAAAATAAGAGGTTTCTTCTCATTGAAATAGGCTGTTAGGGCTTAGAAGAGCCTGAAAGAATCACCCATTCTTACTGCTCTTCCAAGGAAACTTTCCAAGCATGGACAGAAACTGATCCACGTATCTTGCAGCTGGAGCTAGGAAGTAAATTAGTCCATCTGGTCATCAGACTCCTTGCCCATGTAACAGATTAACCACTTTGTCATTAATAGCTTTTCAAACGCCTTGTGAAGGCGGTTGCAGCAATTACACTTTCAGTGATACTCGCTTGTATTAGGACTTGAAACCTTTTTACCCACATTAAATGTTTATACTATGTTTATTTACCATAACACCTGAATATCATAATATATGTGGCCTCAGAAATCTCCTGGGAATAGGAAAATAATATTACTTTCAGCTTCTGGGTGAGGAGAGGTCCATACATGTTGAGCTCTCTCATATGTTGAACTCAACATCCGTCTTCTGGCAAGACTTACCCTTTCAGTTTTGAAAACAGGAATTTGTTTCAGCCTCTTGGACCCTGCAACACTGATCACAGACACATGTGATTAGAGTGCACTCCTTGGGTGTAGAAGCTGCAGTATGGGAGGTGACAAAGAAAGCTGATAACCTCCTCTCACTGTGGAGAGACCACAAGTGAACCCATGTCCTCTGACTTGAGCTGCAGATGGTAGGCATCACAGCCTCCTTTTCTGCCAACTGCTTCTATGTGGAACTGGGCCCACCAGGTTGATGGAGTGTCTGCCCTGAGGGACCCGAACCATTCTGAATTGCTCAGCACTTACCCTGGAGCATATACTGCGTCATGGGCATATCCATGGGGCACTCATGAATTAGAAGAGGTTCCTATGCTTGTATGTGCTTACTTAATGTTTGTAGATGGTGTATTTTGAAATGCCTTTAGTAAGCTAGCAATTGTGATTACATTTGAATAGTAGAGGGAACTCAGTGTCATTAAAAATAACACTATGTCTATTAACTCAATTTCTTCACCTTTTATTTTTGTTTTCACCTTATTTCTTCCAAAAAAAATCACCTTATATTCTCTTAAGGTACAGGTACAACCAATCAGTGGCTTATATATTGCCTTCATGAATCTTCTTCCTATGTTCCAGAATAACTTACAATTTTTCCTCACATTTATACATCTGTTTTTGGGGACTGTATGGACTGATTAATACTCTTTTCCTTCCTATTGTCTACAGTAGCCTATATTCCTGTATTTTGAAGTTTTGTTAGTATAACTGTACATGGGAAATTGCAGCCTCAAGATTAAATGGAACTTTAACTCAAGAGATGACACATTTCTACCACTTATCTATGCATTTCTTTAATAGAATAATATATAAAGGAACTATTCTTTACATTTACCTTCATTTCCAGACTCAAAAAATAAAGACCATGTTGCTGACATTTATTTGTCAGCTGGAGTAACTTCCTGTGCTTGGGAAAATAAGACTTTTAGCCCTACAGAAAGGATCCTTCTGTGAAGGAATAATGGCTTGTGTTAAATGTCTTGGGATAAAAAATTACTTCACTAAGTACATTAAGCACTGGCTATTCCATGATATCTTTCAAGTACCGCTCTCCTTGCGGCAGAAACTAACAGCCTTGAGAATGATGCCCAGGCTTTCATTTCAGTGCCTCAAAAGCACGTAGTAGCTCAAGTCGGAAAATGAAAGGATCAGTGGAAAGCCAAAAGAAATGACGAAGACTTCCATGGAGATCAAGGACAAATAGGAACATGACCCCGTGGATGAGTGGTGCATCCAGTCCCTGTTCCTATGGAATTGCTCTCAAAGGTATGAGTCCTGATCTGGGCGAATCATCTGACCTTCAGATATTATATCCAAGGCAGGACGGCTTCCTCTTTTGCAGAGTCTGTTCTGAGCAGGGCCTCACCTGGTATGTTTGCATTGTGGAGCAAAGTCCTGGCATAAACTACATCAATCCTGACTACGCTCACAAACATGATATCAAAAGCAGAAGCGTCAGTGTGGGGTAGGATCCATCTGTGGAGAGCTCTGAGGAGTGCAGACTGGAATTCCAGTGCTTGAAGTTGACACCTAGTAAGATTTTGCCATTTAACTCCGTTCATGATCCAAGCTTACTCTTTTCATGCCACTTATTCAAAGATCCGTTTCTAGATTTCCAGCTGGAAAATCCATGGAATTTCAGCTGATATTATGACTATGCAGGGTGTAGATGTTACACAAGTCTGTAGTTCTCTTTTCCACAGTAAACAAAATTAAAATATCCCAAACTGGAATTTTCTTCCCCTAAAAAGCCAGTAGTGCAACTTTGTGATTTATTTCTTCTGTAATGTAGGGACAATAATGTCTTGCTATTGACAAATGAAAATGATAATAAAAATCCAAATGACAGCCACTTAACCTAACCCTGAACAAGGCCGACATATTGAAAAATCAGGATTACCTGTAAAGTCCTTTCTGACCTGGATTGTAAAACTTCTGGCTCAATCATTTCCCACTCTTTTCCCAGTTATATTAAATTTCATTGATGCAAAGACTGGCAAGTTAAAGGAAGTGATTCTTCCCTCTACCCCACGCTCATGAATACTCATCTTTGTCTTAGAAAGACAGGTAACAAACATGCATTAATTACTTTATATTCTAAAAAGAGCTCTAGAAGCTCTTGAGAAACACTGTTATTTATTTCTGAGAGAAAGTGTTTTGCTATATTATTAGAGATACACTAGATACTAAATAAAATTGTAAGGTAAAATCTTTAAGGTATCAGAAGTGTCACCATGAACCCCTGATTTTCTAAGCTAACAATAGATCTTTAGCTACTTATTTCCTAAATGTAGCATTTTGACTATGCTTTTTAGATCTGAAAAAAATGAGGAATGTAAATAAGTTGCAAAATCTCATCAAGAGTGCACAAAGAAAAGACAACGGACATAAACTGCATAATTCTGGCCAGATATATGGGGGGGGGGGAAATCACCACAAGTTTAATCAAATACCGCAGCAAGTCGCACAGGGAAGCTGTGGAATTTCCATCCTTGGAAATACTGAGAGCTCAGCCAGGTGAGTCTCTGAGGAAGTAACAGGGTAAGTCCTTGGCTGTGCTGGGTGATCTCCAGAGCTTCCTTACAACCTAATTTTTTGTATGGTTCTATGATTATGACTACATAAAGACCTCTGTCACAGTCACATCATCATGGGATGACACTGTGTGAGTTCATATCAGCCCCCTGATGTCACAGCATCGATAATGTGGGTTTCATTTTTGTTTCTATTTTATACTATGTCAATCCTGACAGAGCCTGAAAATTTTTAAATCAGAACATTGTGGTTTCACCAAACTTCTCCAAGAATGACCATGGTCATATCTTAAATGCTTATTATATTAATTGCTTTAGTTGGAAAGCTTACCAAATGCTGCTTGATTACCAAGCTCCTAATTTTTCACAGCAAATGTAGGTTCATAACTAATAAAACTAGTGTTACCTGTATTGTCAAGAGTTTCAACATTTTTTACTTATCTAGATGGCCTCTTATTCAAGTTACTTTGGAAGTGTCGTGGAATATGTATATCAGTTATATGTGGCTTATACGTATTTCTTCTTTGGTGAAATGAAAAATTTAATTATATGAAAAAAATGCAAATTGCTGCCAACTGTGTTAACTGTGAGAGAGTTGCATTATCTTCTAACATAAATTGTCAGTGAATTGAAGAAAAGGCATTTTGGAAGCTGATCTGATTACTGTCAGGGAAAGTGCTCAAACTCAATTGTTGGCAAATGTCCAGTACCCATCACTGAATGATCATCACCTCATCATCCAGCCTTCTCAACTGACATGCAAAACAACATCCAAATATTCATTGCACATCTGTGCTGGACAGATTATGCATTAGCAATTCAAATCAATTCAATGTACAGGCAGTTTCTGTAAAGGCGTCTGTTTGGGTGAGATGCCTTGTTGTCTGGGATGGATAATAAGGCAACTCTGTCTAATCTTGGAGAACAATCAACCCATCTTGAGAAGGTGACTGACTACGTATGCTCTTGCCCTGACAGCGCTAGAACAATGGCCCCATAATGCATTTGACTCAGCTGGTAATAAAATCTACTTTTGATTAGCAGCCATGGCTTGTGTCAATCACTGCATGATGTACCATTGTCCTCTGGTCCTGAACACAGTTTATTTACAGGGAAACAAAAGCTTTTTGGATATGGCTGCTGCCCAGAGATTGCAGAATAGATTGAGCTGTCAGCCTCACACACTAGATGAAGATTAATGAGTTGTGCAGACAATAAATATGAAGCAATGACCATAAATATGCTAATAGGTATTATCCATATACACTATAATTGCTACAAAAATTAAAAAGTAGTGTGAAGGAAATAGGTCACAGGGTGACAGATAGATAATCTTGGATGCTGAAGATCTTTAGTTCAGTCAGATTCTCTACAGGTTTATTTCCTTCAATTAGGTCCTTCAAAAGAATAATTGTTTAAAAGTGGTTTGAATAATCTCTTTTGAAACAGAGGTTTATGGGAAAATGCTTATGAAAAAGTGACTTCAATGAACGTGGTTTTGGAACGAAAAAGGTGACCACCAAAAGCAGGCTACACAGAGATAAATGTCTGTAATCAGCTGCCCAGTTTTCAGTATGAGGAAAATACCTCTAAGTGTCATGCTAGTGAGGACTTCAAGGAAAAGGTATCAGTGGAACACAGCAGTTTATATCCACAGACATAAATGAGTAAGGTTATTCCTGAGCAAAATATAGCAGAGTTGCATGCACATCTGTTTTCTAGGTTTGTTTGGGGTTTTCAGATTACCACGCTTTTTTCAGTTGTGGTTTGTTTTGGTTCTTTTTGTTCAGTTTATTGGTTTTTAACTGAAGAAGGAAAGGATGTCCATGGCTTATATTTTCAGAGTACTTCCAATCAAGCCTCTGGTTTTTGAGTTCCTTTCAAAGAGCATGCAATCTAGATAGCGCATGATTTTTGACACTTAAGAATTTAATTTGAATATGGAACTCAGAGAGTTGAACATCAAACTATTTTAGCTACATGTATAAATGCTTCAGCACCTAAGGCTATAGAAATCCTAGTGACACTGAAAATAAAGGCAATCATACTCGGATTCATAGCTTTCACTCTCTTCTATGAGGCTTAGAAGTGCCACTGGATTCTTTTCAGGTCAGCTCCCTCCACCTATCTCCTCTGCTCAGATTTTTAGCTTCTCAAGCTGAGAAATTACTCAGATGCTCTCCCACATCCAATTTACTGTTATAGTGTCAGGGCCAGTGATACAACTTAATTATTTTCTCTTTCCTTTTGTACTTTAACTAGAAGTTGCATAAGTTTGGCTCTTACATTATCACTGCTTGGACTTTTGGCAAACAGTCTCCAAAGACTTTAACTGCTTTAGTGCTTCTGTGCCAGGCTCCCTGCAAACTCAGCTAGGCATCAACTACAGTTGCCTAACATTTTGGAAGTTACATTTTCTAACCAGAAATACCAGTAAAACAAAGCAAAAAAAGAAGGAGACTATATAGGAAAACATATCACACAAAGCCAGCAGGTGAGAGGAGAAGCATGTCTTTCTGGATGAATTGGAATAAGGAGAGGACCTCTGGAAGGTGCAGGGTCAGGGGATGAATGTTTGTTTCCAATACCACTTCAGCAGTGAAGCTGTATCTTTCTAAACTGGAGGTTGTGGTATTGAATGATGTCATATGTTGCAAGGGTACAGGGAGGCCCTGCCCTACCACCCCAAGCAGGGTGAACACAGCGGGCCCAGAGATTACAGGCAGGTTGAAAAGAGACCCCAAATCATCAGCCAAGTTTGAAGCAATGAGGAAAGTCCAAAGTCAAGCCAGAAACATAAGTCAAGAAATCAGGTTCAGGTCTGGTGATGGCAGCAAAGGTCAGTCACAGTCCAGTGATTGCTGGGCAAGTTTATCCCTGCTAACCAGGCAGATCCAAGGATTACAGGAGCTACCTTTATCAAAGGAGGAGGAGGGTCTTTGCCCAGGAGCTTGCAGGGCTCATAGTTAGGGCTTTAAATTAGATGTGAAGGGGGAGGGGGATAACATCAGGCTAGCCTGTGACAAGCGGTGGGAGGACAGACAGTGATTGGAGGGATGGGGTGCTGGTATGAGCCCTCCACCTGCTGTCCAGGGGCATGCTGGGGATGCTGTGGCACATCTGAACTCCTGTGGAGATGACTGGGAGGCTGCTGAGGTAGTAGGTGTCAGGGAGGAAACTTTTTCAAAACATCTTATAGGTAATAAAGAGTCTGCTAAGAAGTCGATGCGACCGCAGCCCAGCTGAAGTGCCTCTGTACAAATGCACAAAGCTTGGGCAACAAGCAAGGAGAGCTGGAACCTACCATGCTACTAGAAAGCTATGATCTAGTTGCCATCACAGAAACTTGGTGGGACAGACCCCATGACTGGAGTGTGGCTATCGATGGCTACAGGCTGTTCAGAAGGGACAGACTGGGAAGGACGAGTGGAGGCATTTCCCTCTATGTCAGGAGATGGATAGAATGTGACAAACTGTCTTTGAAGAGTAGCCACAAACAGGTTGAAAGCTTGTGTGTCAGAATAAAAGACCGAGGAATCAACGAGAACCTTGTGGTTGGTGTATACTACAGGCCACCCAATCAAGAAGCCAACCAGTGAAGCCTTCTTCCTCCAGCTACAGGACGCTTCACGCTCACAAGTTCTCATCCTACTCAGGGACTTCAACCACCCTGACATATGCTGGAGAAGTGGCACAGCAAGCTGTAGGCAATCCAGGAGACTCCTGGAGTGCAAGATAATTTCTTAGTCCAGCTGATAGAGACCCCACCCAAGAGGAGGCAACACTGGACCTGATGGTCACTAATACAAGTGAACTCATCAGTGACATTAGGATTGGAGGCAGCCTGGGCTGCAGTGGCCATGCACTGGTGGAGTTCAAGGTCCAGAGAGATATAGGACAGGTGAGGAATATAGTTAGGACCCTAAATTTCAGGAAAGCAGACTTCCACCTCTTCAAGGAGTTACTTGGTAGGACCCCCTGGGTCATTGTTCTCAGGGACAAGGGAGAACAACAGAGCCGGCAAATATTTAAGGATGTTTTCTGTAAAGCGCAAGAGCAGTCAGTCCCCAGATGTGGGAAATCAGGCAGGAAAGGGAAGAGACCACCATGGCTGAGTCAAGACCTGCTGGACAAACTCAAGAACAAGAGGGAACAGCACAGGCAGTGCAAGCAGGAACAGGGAACATGGGATGTGTATAGAGATGCTGCCTGGTTGTGTAGGGATCAAGTCAGGAAGGCCAAGGCACAGCTGGAGCTGAACTTGCAAGGGAGGTGAAAACTGACAAGAAGGGCTTCTACAGGTATGTCAATCAGAAGAGGAAGAGAACATACTCCCACTGATTGTTGGGAATGGTGACCTCACATCAACAGATGAGGAGAAGGCTGAGCTACTTAACAACTTTTGCCTCAGTCTTCACCGACAACCTCTCTCCTCAACCCTCCTGGGTCATGGAACAAGAAGATGGTGACCAAGGGGGTACATCCCTCCCCACTGTGGAGGAGGATCAGGTTTGTGAACACCTGAGGAATCTGAATATATATAAATCTATGGGACCTGATGAGATGCATCCCAGAATCCTGAGGGAATTGGCCAACGTTGTTGCCAAGCGACTCTTCATATTTGAAAAGTCATGGCAATCAGGAGAAGTCCTTGGTGACTGGAAGAAGGGTAACATTGTGCCTGCTTTTAAAAAGGGTAGAAAAGATGACCCTGGGAACTACCGACCTGTCAGCCTCACCTCTGTGCCTGGAAAGAACATGGAACTGATCCTAGAAGCTATGCTAAAGCACATAGAGGACAGGGAGGTGATTAATGACAGCCAGCATGGTTTCACGAGGGGCAAGTCCTGTATGACCAATTTAGTGGCTTTCTATGATGGGGTAACCACAGCAGTGGACACAAGTAAACCAATGGATGTGATCTATCTGGACTTCTGTAAAGCCTTTGACACAGTGCCCCACAACATTCTTCTCTCTAAATTGGAGAGAAACGGATTTGATGGGTGGACGATTCAGTGGATAAGAAACTGGTTGCATGGTCGTATTCAGAGAGTAGTGGTCAATGGCTTGAAGTCCAGATGGAGATCTGTGACAAGTGGTGTCCCTCAGGGGTCCATACTGGGACCGGTGCTCTTTAATATCTTTATCAATGATATAGACAGTGAGATTGAGTGCACCCTCAGCAAGTTTGCAGACACCAAGCTGAGTAGTGTAGTTGCCATACTGGAAGGACGGGATGTCATCCAGAGGGACATGGACAGGCTGGAGAAGTGGGCCTGTGAGAACCTCATGAGGCTCAACAAGGCCAAGTGCAAGGTCCTACACCTAGGTCAGGGTAATCCTTGATTTCTATATGGGAGGGGGGATGATCTAATTGAGTTTGCACCATTTGCAAAGGCCTGTTCTTTAAAGATGGAAGCTCTGCTTTAGCAGGATTTGCATGAGGAAGAACAAAACATCTGCGCCAATTTGCCTGAATGATGCAAGCCCCCCTAACAGTTCCTTCTATAAAGAAATTATTTTAACCATCCTTTGTTAATGGAGTTCTGATTCACAGCTCTCTGTTAAGCTTTTTTTTTTTTTTTGAGGGTAGCTGCACCAGAACTGGACTCTGGGTGCTACAACCAACCAGCAAAGTTCTCAGTCACATCAGTTGCCAATTAGTGATTCATATGCTCCTAATCTGGCTTAGTATCATAAGAGGAAATTATCTGATTTAACTAAATTTCACCCTGACAACAGAAATAAAAAGACATGTTCACAAAGATTAGTTTCATTTCCTGAGTGAGGATAAGTTTCACTTTCATTTCCTTCTGATCGTGGTAGCAGTTTCGTTTCCCGGCTGAGAGCTAAACAGTGTATAAAGAGACAGGCTGAGCTCTGCCACACTGCAGCGGTTTCCACACTGTCAGAAAGAGAAATGTCTGACCAAAATGTCCGCAACGCTGGTTTCACTTCCTCCGGAATCAAAGGGGGATCAATTGCTTCATCGATCATGTCCCACGAAGCAAAATCATCTGGGGGAGGTGTGCGATCTGGAGGCCCTACTTCTACTCTCCAAGGGATGGGTAAGAAAATTTGTGTGTGTGTGTGGTTTCGTGGTTTAGTGCATAGGGGAAAAGATTTTTTTTTTCCTTGAAAACAAGCCTGCCAAGTAGTCTTTTCTCTCCTATATTCCTGAATTGCACTGAAGACCAAAGATTCCTTTATTTAACTGCATGTTTTGAGTGGGATGCTATTAAGGGTGTTTTCTGTTCATGTGCTTATGCACGAATGTAGATATACATATGTGGTATTCATGAGATTCAGGACAGTGTTTATGTAAAGTTTGTGCTGTCTCCATTCTAGTAGGAATCATCAATAATACGGAAAGTCACAGTAGCAGTAAGCAATGATACACTTATGCAAGAACATGATCCGTGTACCTACATTTCATATAAATTATCAGATTTCCCTTGCTCTTTACTCATACACATCCATACAAGGAGAACCCATAAAACCTTATGCAAATGAGGGAAATTAGCTGCAGTCCAAGACCTGCGTTCACAAAGGAAATATATACACATCCTTGACAGTACATATCTGAGTACTAAAATTAGGCATAGCTGGCTTTCACATGAGCTAAACTTTCAGGTGCTTGCTTTTCTGTCGCATGCACAGAACAGTCTGATGATTGTGCACCTTGGCACTTGTTTGACCCCAGATCCTTTGGGATTCATGCATAAGGTATTCTCCCTGCCAGTCCTTCCTGCGGGGCCTGATTCTGCAAGCATCCTCTAACCAGACATAACTCTACAGAAGGGAGTGCCCCATGTAATACTGCTCTACCAAACAGCACGGTAGCTAGCAGGTTGACCATGGATAAAGACTTCAAAACCCTTAGGGGCTTTGGACCCACTTCTCCCATGTGTCAGGAGTGTGATTAGCAGCAGGCTGCAGGCTCATTACAAGCTCTCTGGCACACCGGTCAACTGTTAGTCTACCCATTCCATAGTAAGCAGCTAGAAGTCTACTGAAGGGTTTAGCTAAACCTGAATCTTCTAGCCATAAAATGGATGGTTTAGCCAGATGAGCCGATCAGGGTCCAAATTTGGAGCATCTTTTAATAGCAAAGAATGCAATAAACTTGGTTGAGACAATGTCTGTTACTTTGTTTTAAGATATGATTTGCATTGATGCCAATATTATTCAGAACATGGGGTTCTCTAGACAGCAAAGGAGTAAGTGACATATTTAGAGAGACACTGCATGTGAATCTTGTGAGACATTTTTGACTTTTTACTCTTCATGATTTGATCAGTGACTTTAGGTTACTGTTTGTTGAATATTCAATAGCAAAGAGTTTAAGGGATGATAAAAGCAGAGGCAAAGAGTATGTAAGACAGCAAGAAGAGAAGGAGAACAGAGAGTGAAGAGCAGAAAGAGCTGCTGTCAGGCACCACAGTGCATTAGCAGCAGAAATCCTTAAACTAATCGTAAGCTAGAGCACAGTCAGCTGCACAGTCTTGCTTTCTGTTACAGACAGGGGCGGAACAGCATATCCATGGCCAGTGGCAAACTCTTCAGTGGTGATGCCTATAGAGAGCATGAAGTTGCAGTTTCTATAATAAAAGCCTGAAGAATTGTACCGCTCCTTGTGCTGATAATCTTTAGAAAAGAGAGAACCAAAGTAAACATTTAAGAATGCCTAGTTTTATTCTTTCCATGGCTGTATCTACCATGCAGTTCTATAAAATCCACTCATTTTGGTGCGAGAATTCTGCATGCCTCGAGGAAACCTTAGCCATGCCTACAGGAGATACTCCAAAAGACTTTTTATCCGTGTGAAAAATACTATCTCTGTAACATTGCCAAGGCAGGTGTGAGGTTTGGCTCCCTGCAGCAGGAGAGCTTGCCACACATTCTTTGCCTGATTGAGAGCTAAAAGGGCCTGATTTCATTTCCGCAGGTGCTTGCTGAAATCTCTCACTCTTCAAACACATCTTCTTAACCTTTTCATTCAGGCTGTAACCCTTCCTCCCCCCAGAACAAACACACTCAAAGGAGTGGCTGGTTCTGCAGCAGAGCATGAGTATTGTTCAGTATCACTTTACAGAAGATGTTATAACAAGCTCATCACCAAAATATTTGAGCATCCTTCAGGAGCGCTTTAAGCATTATCACTAACATTTGTCATTGCTAATGGTTTACTCCTCTCCTGGGAGAAGAAGACTTTGCAATCCAATATTTTGATTGGGGCTTATTTATAATAAGATGGAGACATACATATAAATTGGACCCTGGCTACCACAGCCTGCTGTGTTTCAATTCTACCCGTATCTATTATGCAGAGGTTTGTGCTATGGAAAGTGTTATAGTTATCCCGTAAGGTTCCTTCCAGTGAATAACATCTCTTTTGTAACTGTTGTAGGTTCCAAAGGCTCAACCCATTCATCAGGTTTTACTGCGAAAGGGATCTCCAGTGGATCCCAGGCCTCTAAGATGATGTCCCAGGAGGCCAGATCTCATGGAGGTGGAACTCCCAGGGGTGGTACAACCTCCACTGTCCAGTCCATCTGTAAGTGAGAGTCCTTGTAGTAAAGATGAAATAACAAATGACTTCCAAGAAGTCAGCAGTATTTCAGATCAAGTACACATTTACTGCGTGGAGGGCTGTAAATGTCTCCTATTTGTTGCCTTATATTTGGTGGGAAGATGCAACTAGGGAATTAGTGGAAATAACTATTCCATAAAGTTGCAAATATACAGGTGGATAGCAGAGACAGAAATCTGAAACTCATGGCGACAGAAAAAAGGCTTGTGGAAGTTTACGATATGCTTTCATCAATACCACATTGGAAGTTCATTAATTTTTTTACAAACACAAATTCAGGACCAAACCAAGAGCTTCACATTTGAACATAGAAACAGCTTAAATGGGAGTAAAATGTGGAACAAGAGAATGGAGATATCAAGATGACAGAATCTGGAGTTCACACTCGTGGCCTTCTAGAACAGCTTAGCTTTCTCACCTTTAAAGGAAATCTGCTGGGTCAAAAACAGGGGAACCTACCTAGACTTACCAGCTCAAAGCAAAGAACAG
This sequence comes from Cuculus canorus, assembly GCF_017976375.1. Lineage (NCBI taxonomy): Eukaryota > Metazoa > Chordata > Aves > Cuculiformes > Cuculidae > Cuculus > Cuculus canorus. The sequence continues at coordinate 64,077,077 of NC_071402.1, read as the reverse complement.
TACAAGTTTTTCTCACAACCTTGCCAAGTTAACGTGTCCCACACCTAGATAAATCAAACCAAGCTATGAGAAGCCTAGTCTACACCTGACTGCATCAGTGAGGAAGCTCATTAGTGTAGTATTGGTATATGGTAGAGAACTGGAGACAGCATTAAAGTTCTTTATTTCAAAAAGTGTCTTTCAAAGTGTTACAACACAGATCTGTGGTCTCTGACCTGGGAAATTCGTAACCGATGCTCAGATATTCTGTATGCTTCCTTATACTGCAGCTTTGCTGTATGTTGTTTTCACACTTTTCTTTGTATTTGGCCTTAGCAACAGGTGGCAAAGGAGGAAGGCGCTGAGTAGAAGAGAAACACCAGGCCAGAAGTTCTGCAAACCATTTCATCCTTTACCAATATAGTATTTGACAGCAGCTCCGCTTCTTTGCTCCTCCTGTCACTAAAACAAAAGGCAAAGCCTTTTCCACATGTACAAATAAAGTTTCCTTTAAAACAGTGTACTCCTGCATGAAGTTAGCATGAATTGGGATGACGGGCAGTTTCTTCCTTGGTTAAACATTCTCTGAAGTGCGGGCACATACAAACACAAGATGATAAATGGAAACTAAGGTACTTCGGACTGCAAGTTTATCTTATAAAAACCTTGGGTTTAGCAACTCTAGAGTCTCCAATTACAGGTGGCTTGCTTTGTTTATTTCACAACATGTGATCACAGTGCAAAAGTCAACCAGCTGTGAGAGAAAAGCATAGGAACACTTGCTAAGGGGCATCCAGCAGTTCCTTTTGGATGTAGTCCTAATGAGCTATCAAATTAAATTCTACTTAATTAAAAATACACATAAGCAAATGAAAACAGGTCCCAAGAAATGTCATACCTCAAATATGTAACTAATATTTGTATCCCTCTACTATTTCTAAGGTCTCTTTCACATTAATTTAAAGTCCACGTTTGTTTATTGAGTTTTGTCACAATTGGACAAAAAACTACGCCTGTAAAGTTCTTACAATACCTGAGAATGGATAAGAAAGAGAGCCCATCTTCTCTGATATAGTTCTCACTATTGGAACCTCTCACTATTTCCCTCACACTTGATTCCTTTCCTTAATATTCACTCATCCAGTGGCCTTCCTCAAATACACGTAAAATTGGCCATTCCCTATACAAATTCCGACATACATACTCCCCTGCACTTCAATCTTCCTTGTGTCCTTCTGACTCGTCATCCTCCCTACTCTCTCATCTCCCTCCCTCTGTACTCCTAACAAATCCACACAGAGCAGCTGCTCCTTCCCTCTCCCCAACACAAGATGAAGGAAGAAAATCTCATGCCATCAGTATGAATGTTAAGAGGTGCTGGGGTTTGTGGTGTTACATTCAATGCTTTTCTCCAGTGGCCTCTGTTATCCAGCTCCAGTGTTCTCACCTCAGCTGCACCTCTTCACATCTGGGAGGCAGTTTGTACCCATGCACCTCATGCTCTCAGGCACAGCTTTCTCTCTCCTACCTAGACGCTTTATTGAAGAGACATGAGAAGTCAGTATTTGCCTCCAGATGCAGTAAAGTCAAATTGAATTATTTGATGAGTGGAGGAGTGCTAGTGTGGTGGTGAGGCTGATGAAGAGAAGAAAAGCGTCTTCACTTGCTGGGCTACATGAAGTATTAAAAAGCAATTGAAAAACTGTCTCCATTTCATGGGATGGAGCTGCTCTTCTGACAAGGTTCTTTCTTTGGCAAATACTTAGATGTAGTGAAGAGTTAAAGACATAAAATCATGGAAAGATTTAGTTTCTAAGACATCTCGGTGTGAGGAGAAGGGGGTAGTTCTCTAGTCCAAGCTCCTGTTCAAAGCAGGGTTGACCTTAATGTTAGAGTTCATTGCTCAGGGTTTTATCCAGTCAGGTTTTCAAAATCTTTAAGGAGGTAGATGTGACCGCTTCTCTAGGCAACCTGTTAAAAAGTTTCACCACTCTCACAGCTGAGAATTTTTCCATATATTGAAATAAAATTTTCTTTGTTGCAAAGTCACTATTGCTCCAATGGATCATAAGTACATACTTAATAACAATGTATTTTAGAGTTTTACACTTTAGAGATTCTTCAATAAATATGCTTTCCTGAGCTGGCATCTAAGACAAAAAGGATGGGACTAGAAAAACCCTTTGAAGAGCTCAGTGCCTCCCAGTGCCATTGCTGACAACAGAAACACTGTTTGCAAATCACGCACTGTCACATCAACAGGAAGAGATGCTTCTCTCTCCCCGCGTTTTCTGTACAATTACAGGTTTTGAGATTTCTTTGCATGATAGACGTACCTTATATTTATATGTAGAACTTTCATAGTTAAGCATCCTGAACTCTTTTATTCACTGCAAAGGAAATGAAGTAGCATAATCACATGTAGGGTTTTTTTAATGTCAGACACATTTGCCTTGATTTGAGTGGTAGTTTACGTGCTCGTACAATGAGCTTCCATGTTCATTGCATGCATGCTCGATATCTACTCCTAAATCGTTACCACTGCCATAAATATCTAATTGTAATACTGCTGGTTATTCCATAACAAATAAAGACAAGGAATGAAGATCACCATGTCCAGGTGAAATGGAAAAAAAAATAATAAAAATTAAGCTGCTATAGAGAAAAAAAATCTAAGTATTCAGGACCCACAGACAACAACTAGACTTAAGGATCCGCAAATCTCACTGAGAAATGTGAGGCATATTCTCTTAATGTATTTTAGATGTAATTTTAGATGTATTTTGGATGTAATTTTCAGTCTTTCTCCCAGCCTGTCTCTGCTCCAGCATTTTCCTGCATTTCAGCCACCACTCTGCATCAATGATTTTCACACAGGTCCCAGTCACCATTAAGCACAAGGTAAATCGTTCGGCTTTAATAAAACAATAGGCTCTGGAAAACAATGTCACAACCCCTGAACAGAGGAGGGATAGGGAGGCTGCAGGTTTTACTCTGATGAAGTTTCTCTCTGGTTCTTCTGTTATGGTTGTCCCCACTTATAACACTACTGCCTTTCCCACTGTCTGCACCAAAATATCCTCCAATTAGGCATTCTTCCTTTTTCTCACTTTCAAACCTGCTCTATCTTTGATCCCTTTGTATGGCAGCAACCTCACAACTGCTGCAGGACATCACCAGCAGAAAGCTGATACTTTCCCATCTTGGCTCACCCGCTGCACGAGCTGTGTTGGATCGCATTGCTGTATCTGCTCCATGACTTGATGTCACCTCTAACATGACTGCAGCAGTTTTGTCAAACAGCTACTGGGGTATAGGCAGAGAAAGCTGCCCAAAAGCACAGCTAAATTTTTTTGAAGACATTTAACATTCCTCACTCCTGGATGCTTCATCATGGTTCTGCCACCTCTTTACACAGGACAAGGGGAACATAAGGTCAGTATAAGGCAATGATTTTGACTGAACAGCATTTTATATCTATTTACTACAGATTAAAGGATGTGAGCAAATAAAAGGCAAACGAGAAGCTGCATCCTGTCTTTTCTACAAATCACCAGTGATTCTGCTTTTGCAGCTTTGTCCATCCAGCATAATAAAAATAAAAGCACTGAAACTCTGGATGTTAGGCACAACCTCAGGCATGTGTGAAATGATGGACTAAGCAGGCCTTTGGTCTTTATGTCTGGGCAAGTACATGGCTCTAATTAAGCCATTCTACACTTTCCTCTCAAGGCCTAATGCAGCATCTTGTGACTACTAAAATAATATAGCTACGATCTACCAGGTCTTTATTCTCTTCTATGTATTCCCTTAGCACTGGCAGGAGGTAGAGCGAGAAGGTCTGTCTCTTCCCATTCGAAGATTCCCCTCATGTGCAAATGCTGAGATATGGTCCCAGAGAGTAGCAAGGACCTAAATTGCCACAAGCAGATATTCAAACACCTGCTTTAGCACTGATAATGCTCAAGTGAGTCACAACAATGAAGCTAATGTAAGAATGACAAGAAATAGTAGAAAAAGTCAAGAACATATGTAACTTGTCAGACAAACAGTTTTGTAAACAGAAGCTGTATTATCTGAGAAACAATGTGTGACCATTTCATGAGTATTGAAGACCTTGTTTCTTGTTTAATTGCAGAGAGGGAAGATTTCTTGACCTCAAGTGTTTTTGTCTTGCTAAAAAATGACTATCATTAGTGAGAGCTGACAAAAGGTATTTGTCATTTCAATTTTCAGCACTTATGGGATTCTGGTGTCACTAATTTGCATTATTTTTCCCATCTTTAGATCTTGTTGTGTTGAGAACTAACTTGGATAGCTTTACTGAAGCGGGGAGCACTCACAGCTGCATTTGAATTCAGTTATCTGAGTCGGCTCTAATAGGCCTACAGGAGAACAAAGGTAAATACTTCCTCCTGAAAGCCTTACTCATAGACCACTTAAGCAAATTCATATGTACATTACTACAAATGAATTATTTTGATTTTTAACAGAACATAACTGAAAAGGTCAAATAACAACAAATATGGCAATCTTAATCCCTCATGTCTCTCCATCAATCTTTCCACAACAAATAGACAGAGAGGGAGCGAAAGGAAAAAGAGGCAGCCGTGTGTGATTACCAGAGCAATAGCAGTGAAGCAATACATAGCAGAAAGCACATAGCTCTCTGCACGGAAATCAATTTCTCCCATGGGATGGGGTCGATAGTTGTCTGACAGGACAGTATACAGGCAATTTAATAGCATTTTATCTAAATGAATCTATTCTTCCCCTCCCCCCCCAGCTTCAGAGTTCATAAGGCGGCTCTCAGTAAAATAAATTTATTTATTTATTTATTGTCATACAACAGGAAACTATTTACCATTCTGAAGACATTACCATTATCTCTTAAAAATCATTTATCCCTCTTAGTTGCTCATTACTCGCAACTCTTTATCAACATTGCTATTCTAATTAGTTAACTCACGCATGTAGCTCATAAAAATCACTTTCAATTACTCTGGAAATATTTTTCTTACTCCAAAGCATTTTAAACTATAGCTCACTCTTTCAGGAAAAACAACCCCACAAACAACAAAAAGTCAGTTGTCTCTAAGGAGTATTGGTATCTGAAATGATATTTTTATGCAAGAAAAAGCTTGTCTTTTGATGCATGCATTATATACAGAGACTGGCTGTCCAGTGTATCTATTTAATAACATTTAATAAATAATAAAACCAAGCTGATCTTATTAGTGGATATCTGTGTGAAGTAAATGGTAATGAATGAGAACCCCTAATATGCATAATTCCAAGGATGGATCTTCGGCGTTCTGGGAGTTTGGTATTGTGCCCCAAAGGCTCTTGTAAATCCAGCTGCAGTTCTTACTCATCATTTAGAAGATTAGGGGCTGATAAGCGACAGTCAAGCCTTATTAGAACAGACTAAGGCAAGAGGAAACATTAATTGGTTAATTTAATGCACAAGGAGACAATAAACGCCCATATTGTGGTTCAGATGCTGTTTCTTCTATTGATTTGTTCACATCCTATTTTGTGAAATTCTCACAGGTTCTTGGTGGAGATACTGTGTGACAAAGTCTAAGTTTAAAAACACCAGAATACTTTTGTTTCCTATAGCTCCTCTATATGCCTATACCTCTTGTATTACTGAGGAACCTATCAGTAGCCCTGCCCTCGGAAGCCAAAGAATGAAGAATATTCCCTTGCCCTAGGACTCCTCCAACAAAGCAAAGGACAGACCCAAGGTATAGCAGCTACCTAGAGTGAAATGGGGTCTGTCACTCCTCAGTGGTAGGTATTTCTGCCTTGAACACCAAAATCTCAGCTACACCAGCTGCTAATTTATATCCCGTTCTAAGATTTCCTTTCCTTGAGATGTCTTTCTCACATCTGAACAGGAGGGAAAAGAAGTTATCTCACAGGGGAAGGAATTCAACAGGAGAAGGAGAGTCTTTCCTTCACTTAGCTGACCTAGGCACTCTTTCCCTCTTATTCTTTAGCACTGTAACTTGGAAGACTGGAGGTGATAATTCACGCACACATTATTTCAATAATTTACATTTGCAATAATTTTAAATATTAAGATATAGTTTGAAGGCATGCAAGCATCATTAATTTCAAATAAACATTGTATATTATGCTATGTTTAACATTATTCAATCTCACTTTTTGTAGATGTATTTCACTTCTAAGCATGGCTTTCGAATCGTTCCTTTCAAAAATCCCTAGCCACAGCCTCTACTTTCCACACAGCAGCCTGGCACAGTTCCTGCTGCAAGCAAGGCTCCTTATGTCTGTGGCACTGGCTGGAAGGTCACTCCTCCTTGCCTGTTGCAGCAAAACTCTGTTTGGGCAGAACACCTTTATGCTTCAAATGTCTTCAGTAATTTCACATTGGAAGTTGATGTCTTCTTCGCACCTCCCCATATATAAGGAAAGAGGTAGTCTTGTCTGACTCCATTCCACACATGATGTGGTGCTGCAGGGTGCCTGTTAGCAGATCCCTAAAGTCATGGAAACCTTGGCAGAAGAAGCAGTGTCCACCGACAGCCCAGCACAACATCCTCTACACCACTACTTTAACTAGTACTCCAGCTGCACTCTCTTATCTCCCAAAGGACCGACCATATCACAACAATCTGAGAGTGTCTGCTAGACCTATTTTTCTGTTTAGGGAACGAGCGTATCTTCTTGTTGATACAGTGCTTATTTGCAGTTCCACTGAACACTATGTGGGATAGCAAGTGAGAAACCTATTCTTCTGGACGCAGCGCAGGGATAAATCAAGGCAGCTCTCCACATCTCCGATGATCTGACAGTCTGCTTGGAGCAAGACCAACGCATTTCTTTCAAATCAGCAAGCAGGTACCCAGTAGCTGGATTAAGCAAGTTAGTCCATTTCCTCTTCTGGAGATACGGAGACCCCGATGCTCTTTCACTGGGCTTTTATTCCACTGAAGTTCTGAGAGTTTTAACCATACTGAAAATGAATAAAATTGTGCAGGCTGCCCACAGTACTCCCTGTCCTTTGGGCCTCACGCATTAATGAGATGCTGTTAATAATGCCATTCACATACGCAATAATACAAAAGATTGTAAGTACATTCTCTTATAGAATATTCATCGTTAGTGATCACAGTAATTAACTTAAAATAGTTCCTCATCCTTCTCTGTATAAGTCCGGGGGAAAAGTAAGCACTGAAATGTAATATGACTTAGTGCTCATTTAATACAAGCAAAATTTTATCTAAGCTATCTGGTTATTCTCGTTTGGCTAACTGGGTGGCTGAATGTGGAGATAAATAAATGAATAAATAGATAGATAAATAGATTTCCCTAAATGTCATAAAATTTCATAGAAATCATTGTCCCTAAAGAAAAAAAGTGCGTGCTACAAAACCAGTTCTTAAAATTCATATGTGGGGTTTTTGCAGTCTTTTGCAATTGGAATTTCCAGCCAGCCAAGATTTTTATTGGCCAGTTTGAAGCTACCTCCGCAATTTATGTTTATACATAAACAGCTCTGATTTTAATTGCTATCAACTTCTTATACTTGATAGATGGTCTTAAACATTTTTTGCCTCCTGAGGCTATTTACTGTGCAAAGTATTGGCACACTTTCAAGATTTATATTCCTCTAAGGAACAAAGTTTACAATAAAAAATAATGTATTCCGTGGCTGTGAATGGTAATGTTACTAAACAATCAAAAGATATTTCACCATTGATGGTTATTTCCCCTTCGCACCCAGCATGGCACTGTTTTTGTCCTACTATAGACTTAGGCATTTTAGTTGTCTTTAAGAATCTAATTTGCCTAATATAATATTTCAGAGATCCAATATTACATAATATAGTTTCCTTCCACTAGAGCTATTATTGGACTAATGATTACACTTCCATTTTTCCCAGTAATTATTTTAAGAGGGTAACTCTTGTGGAATGGATTTATTCACTTATGGGACTGCAATAAGCCCTTACAGAGCTCAACCATGACACTGCAGTCAGAAATAAGAATTGTTACAGAAGTGTTAAATACAATGTCAAACGTACATGTAGTTAGTAATTATTTAGGCTGACATAACTCAGTAGATGATTGAAGTCACACCTGGATCTAAATATTTGGAATGGATCCAGTCTGATGGTAGCAATCATGGGTCACATTGCATAGAAAAAACCCAGAGGACAAGGATGGATTCTTAGAAAAATATATGAAGTCGTACCATTTCTATGCAACTGCTGTTGCAGTACTGCAGGAGTTATATTATAAAGATCTACAAGTAGCTCATTTTAAATCAGCTGAAAAGATCTCCAGCACTGAAACAATTCATAGATGTTATTTAATGACAAAGTTCAGCTCTCAGCTGAACTCTTTCAAGGGAGAAGCTTACAGTATGTTACTTTTTTCAGCCATTTCAGCTCTTTAATACAGATTTCCACATCAATTTATCTTGTAAATAGGTAATTTAATGTCACACAGCTCTAAGGAAAAGAAAATACAGTTCTGCGTTGCTCTCTTTTTATCTTACTGCTACCACTTCACAAAGATAAGCAGGCACCCCAGCAATAAAAGGAAACACACTCCAGTGGTACTATGACACATCTTCCTCACTGGCTGGGGAATAGAAAAGTTGTGATTGAAGAGGGTCTATGATTTCCCTGGGCTAGGTGATGATGCAGCCTCTGCAAGAATAATTGTCGTGACATTCTGAATTTAAACACCGCGGTACCTGTTCATGGTGAGGTTAGCATTCCAGGTTACTTGGGTTTTGCCCTGGAGATGGAGGAGACATTCCCTACAATATCTACTAGAGATGGTAAATATTCTAGGAATAAATGCTTTTGTCAAAGTAGTAATTTCTATAATCCCCTCTTTCACATCCATCTTATAAGGGTTTTCTAGAGCAAACAATAGTCTAAACTGCAGACAGAATAAAAACTAATGAAAGCAGAAGAAAAGAAGTATAAAGGGATAGAAATGAGCAGTTGCTTAAATCTGTTAACTAGATATAGAAACCACTAATGAGAATGGTCAGAAAATTGAAGACACCAAAAAGGAAAATATTTTTGCAGATTTCACCCCTGTAGGAGAAAGCAATAGAAATGAAGATCTAATTAAGGTTATGGTTCAAAAAAGCATGTACATTTTTACTTAAACATATATAAGCTTACTTAATCATTTATACAAGAAGTTTTTCTAGTTCTACAATCACAAAGTTAGTTTTTACTTGGGCCTGGTATTTGGTGTTGCAAAGATTTTTGCAATATCACGAGTGAAAGTCCAATGAAAATTTCATTAGAATGTAAATCAACTCTAGAAATCTCTTTCAAGATATAAAACTGATAGTTCTTCTGTAGTGCATTTTATTTATTCCTTTTGATGCAAAGATATAAATCGGACAGCAATTTTCAAGTAGTCTAAGAGGGGACTTATAAAAGACAGTGGGTGAGATAATTGATTTCTGATTATTTATGTTTGTTTTATCTTTAGCATAAATAGATTATAAAAATACTTTGTTTCATGGCAGGTGTTTTTCTGATGAGTTTTAAGTTACGTATGATATATTCTTAAGAAGAGATATACTAAAAATAGAAATTTATTTTTAATTTGACTGCTGTTGACTCCCGTGCTTAAAAACAGTATATGCACAAAGAGGTTTATGCACTATGATTTTTAGATAATCTGTTTTTAAACTGCTGACTTGGAAACTGTGAGATTAATAGCACTGAGAGCATCTGAAGGTAATAGGATTACAATTTAATATTAACTAAGAGTAGCAGTGCCTCATCTCTGGGATAAAGTAGAGTAATTATTCTGTAGTGGCATACAGTGGTGATGCATGATAACTGCAGCTTTTCCCTGCATATTTAGGATTTTCTGTTCACTGGTAACTAGTTTTTACTTGTAATAGCTGCCATAAACAGGCACAGAGCAAGTCTGTAATGCTCTTACCCTAAGCTGATGCTGATCAATTGACAGACCCATTCTCAAAGGGTCCCATACTGATACAAATACACAAGGAAAGACTGCTTACTTTTCTCCCAGAGAGCAGAATTATAAAAAACATCTGCTCTCACCACTAATATACTCCGGGACTGGTGATATTGCACAGTTCCTCTAGGAGAGCCTGTTGTAGCCTAGAGTGGCCAGAGGTGATGACTGTTGTGCTGGCTGCAGGACAGAAGGACACAGGGACTGGCAGCTCCTGCTGTACTGTCATCTAGATCTCAAATTTTTTTCCTCCTTCTTCTGCTAATTAAATGTATCTGTGTGAAAGAAGTTGGCCTCCATGCCATGTTGCCATTCCTTCTGGGATGCCAGGGTGATTTGGTTTTGTGTGTTGTCACATATGATTGTCTGACCAAGCCACACTTGAAACAGGGTCACAGCTCCTCAGGGCAGTGACATGAGGGCTGTGGAGTCCTTCTTCTTGTTGTAGGAGTTTGTAACAGAAGCATTAAGAGAGCACGGCTGATGTGCAAGTGGAAATCTCTGTGCATGAAAGGACCAGAGAAAACAGCAGAGCAAAGACCACAGGAACAGCTTTTATTTGTAAACACAGGCACAGTCAACAGTAGACAAGCTCAGCAACATAGAAGAAGGTGTAGTTTACATCAAGATGAAAAGGCCTGTGCTTCAATAAGGGCAAAGTACAGCTAGGTCAACAGAGGACGTAGACAAGCGGATGACAAAGAGGCACTTTATCCCTAGCATTGCTTCTCCTGCACACACAGCATTAGCAGAAGGATGCACGAATCAGGAGATGGAAACTGCAGAGTAAACTATGATTAATATTTACAGGGTCAGAGAATTAAATAAGACGTATTCAGAAGCGCAAGATTGCCATACTAATATCAATCCTTAGAAAGTTAAACAGACCCACCCAACAAACCATTTAATGATGACCAGTCCTTGCCAGCCCCATGAGTGCAGTGAGGAATCTGCAGTCAAAGCTCCCTGTCCCCCAGGTCACGCACAGTGACTTCTGGCCACACCTAGTAGACATGTACTCGCTGCTTGTATGCAAGATTGAGTGAATGAAAGCTAGGAGAGCAATGTATATTTGGTGAGCAAACCAAAAATATTTAAGTCAGAATAGTAGGGTGGCAAAAAAAAAGCAACCTATGCATCTTCATAGTCATAGTTTGAGGAGGGATATTTTAATAATCTTAGTTTGCAGGATGTCCTTACAAAACACAAAGCTTGAGAATTCGGTGTACTTCAAGGCCTGCTAACCACAGAACTTCAGTGGGATTCAAATGTTGTTATTTGTGCAAGTTAAAGTCTACCTTTCAGGTAAAGTGGAGTTTTGAACCAACAACTTCTGCATTTCTCCCAGAAAATTCAGACCCACGGAGGATCTCATGTACTGCATCCACTTAAAAGTAGTGTTATACTCAGTATTAATCCTCTCCATTCCTTCCTTCTGTCCAGCTGTACAGATTTCTAGTTAGTTTCACTCAGTCATTTTGACTCCTTTTCTTGCTGAGGGATGTATAGGAAAACAGTTTATGATGTAAAAGGGATAATGACTCAACGAATGAGAAACAATAACAAACCCACCAATGTAATCGAAGATAGAAAAGAATTACCTTAGTCGCAATTCATCTCAATGTCAAGACCTCTGCTGTTCAATGAACCCTGTTAGGTTAGCAGATGTGAGCCTACTCTACACTCACAACAGACCTGCGCCGGTACCCTGAGGCAGGAAATATTATCTGGGAGGAACTCAGTGCACAAGGAGCCTGATGAAGCTGTTCAAGACCATGCAGCAGAGGAAGGAACCTGGGATTTTTTAGATAGCCCTAGTATGGACTTACTTTTTCCTTCTGGAGAGTCACAGAGGCTCAAAATACACCTTTTAAGTCACTCATATGGTAAGAGCCACTTACTGTTTCCACATCTCATTCGTCTGCTCCTCCAGCGGTGTATTCCAAGGTCATTTGTGACCCCTGCCGCTAGCTGTGCTGCAGTTCCCTTCTGTTCATACAGGGCTTCCAATGTTCGGAGGCCTTTTTCAGAAACTCGGTAGCACAGTGTCAGGAGCACACAGAGAAATTGGAGAACAAATTGCCCAGCATTAGTAACACATACAATAAAAATACTTGACTGCCTGTGAAAAAACACTAGTAGAATAAATCAGAGAAGAGATGGAAGGGGAGGTAGGATGTATGTTTCTGACGGTAAACGTAATGGCAGCAAATCTGTGGACTGAAGGGGTAAAAAACTCCTAAGCGAGAAGCAGCCATAGGCATTGCTAGCTAAGAGGGTAAGAACATCACTTCAGCACACAGTTCTTCTTGTAACCACTTCTTAACAGCACCAGGTAATAGAAATGCTGACCAGAAGTGACCTCTGGGGGTCATTTCCCACTCAAAGTGGAACTGTTGCCTGCACTGGAATGTGTTGAATTTGACTGAGCCTGGAAAGCCTGAAAGGATAGAGTTATACTGAAATGTTTTCATGCATGTTATTTCTACTGATTTCAACATAATGTGGCAATTTGAACACACACAAAAATCTGTGTGCAAAATCATAAAGCTAAGTAGCTCTTCTACTAATGGTAAAAAAAGTCACTGCTTCTTGAAACTATGATAATTAAATCTATGTCAGCTGTGTTATAGGAGCATCAGCCTATATTGTACAAACTAGTTTACTCCTTTTTCCCTATGAGAGCTATGGAAGTTTCTGCAGCTGCACTTGTGCATCTGCCTTATTCCTTGTAAGCAGTAGAATAATGATAGGAGAGCATGCATTGCAGGACTGTAACAGTATATCTGCGGTGCCTAAAGAATTGTTTAAATGGATCCCTTGTTGTGATATTTGCAAAAGTAGGCAAACAATCATTCACTTCATAAGGAGACAAGCTTAGCCTACTCAGGAGCTGGCTTTGACCATTGCCACGCGTTGTTACCTGTAGTGAACTAGCTAGCAGAAGTATTAAACATAATCTTTCAGCTATGCCTATTGACTGTGAATTTTAAATAGACTCTGCTATAGTCCCTCAGTGGAAAAGTTTATTTTACTTTAAGAATATATAGGGTTGTGCTTTCAGTACTTTTTCTTTGTTTAACAAGAAGCTTTCTTACTGAAAACCCAGTAGACCACAAAACCAGTCAGGGGCTTTTATCCAGGATGTCTGACCCATCGCCTGACAATAATTAGTTCAGGTTAATTACAGCAAATCTGCAGATTTGCAGCCTGAAATCATCTCATCCCCTAAGCTGAACCCTCCAGAGGTTTCTTTTATGAGCTCTGCATCCTAAGGGTGGACTTAAAGTAATGAATTTGTCTCTAATAAGATTCATAGGTTTGTTCCCTAAGCAATGGTGTCAATTATAGAACCTAACACTGATGGCTTATTTTGCTGAAAATAGAGAAATAGAGAGTTTTTAATGAAGCGTGCAGGATTTTTAACATTTTTATTTAACTCTTTATATTGTCGAAAAGTACAAAAATACAGTTATGCAAAATATCATACCACTTTCTATGTATTTCTGTGTGTGCCAACAGCTAATTTCCGTCTGCTCTATAATGGAAAAGGTTAATGTAATGACTCTGAGATTTCATTTGGAAATGTTCCAGAAGAGTGTCTGAGTATTTGCTGCACTTAATGGCAGGAAGTAATAAGTGAGGTTACGTATTGGTGAAAAATGTTTCATGTACTGAGAAGATTAATACTGGAGAGTGGCACAGGGGACACAAGCCTGAGGCTTCCTCCTCAATTCTGACACAATATAATATGTCCATACTTGATACGTGCCCTTCTGTAGTTAGCTCTTAATCATTAACAAAGCAGACAGTAAGTCTCTAGGGAATACGGTTTCAGGAGAAAAGAAGGAACCAGTTGTAGGATTTTCCTCTCTCCTACAAACGAGTTGCAGGCACCTCTAACTGGGAATACTGTACCAGATCATACTGGTACCAGCACAGTACCAACATAGCATGACAGTGCCATAACACCCTTAAGGGTTTGACTCTGTCTTTAGTACTTTAGTACTGGTTTTTGTGCATAGCTACTGTAGTTAAGGTTCCTGGAAGATGAACCGCCATGTCACAGCTTTATTTCAGCATTTTGTTTCACATTGGTTTTATTTCCGATTAAAGATTTAGCATTACTGCATATGAGAGATATAGCCTCTCCCTTCCTTTAAAACTTTACAAATTTATTTTTAATTCATATTAATTACCTGCTGTCTGACACAGTCTGAGTCACAAAACCGAGGTTTTGAGCTCATGAGAAATAGCTCTGGTCATTTATTTTGCCCATTTTAATAATTAAATTATTTTTTTGCTTTTAATGGCATTGAAAGAAAAGACAACATTTTGGGACTCCCCTGGAAAGAGATTGTTGAGGTTGGACCTGGAAGGGAGTAAATGTGGCAGTAGCCATTACTGGAAGGGCACATGTGGCTAAGAAGCACAATATCTGTACAACTACAATGGCTCCTAACATTTAAAACACAATTTACCTGCACAAGGAAACCCACCACAAGAGCATGTTTTGCTCTCCTGCCAGGCATCACACAGGCAGGGCAACACAAGCCATACTTTCAGAAAGGCTTTTTAGATCAGCTGTGGTCTGTCTGCAGCTTCAGCAGAGGGTAGAGGTGAGCCTCCATGCTAATCTGGGTTCTGGGTGCTCAGCTGAGCACAGAAGTCACCATCACAAAAAGGAAGTTTGGATCAATATGGGTACGGACTGTTGGGTTGAACTTAGAGAACTTGTAGAACTCGTGTCAGGTACCTAAGACAGACATCAGGGAGGACAGGCTGTTGTGTTCACTGGTGGTCTAACTCACACTGGGAGGAGGTGCTCCAGGAGCCAGATTAGAGATTCCCTTGCATCCCATGGTAAAGACCATGATGAGGCAGGGTGTTCCCCCACAACACATGGAGGCTAATGGTGGAATAGATATCCACCTGCAGCCCATGGAGGACCTCACAGAGGAGTGGGTGGATGTGCCCTGAAGAAAACTGCAGCCCATGGAGAACCTGTGCTGAAGCAGGCTCCTGGCTCCTGGCAGGACCTGTGAACTCACAGAGAAGAACCCACACACATGAGCAGGTTTGCTGGTAGGACCTGTGAAACTGAGGGGAACACACGCTGGAGAAGTTTGTGCCTGCAGGAATGTGATCTACTTGAAGGACCCACACTAGGGCTGTTCATGAAAAACTGCAGCCAATGTGAGGGGCCCGTGCTGGAGCAAGAGAAGATTGAGAGGAGGGAGGAGCAGCACAGTTGAAATGGTATGAACTGACTACAGCCACCCTTCCCTGTCCACCTGTACTGTTTGGAGAAGGGAGGTAGAGGAAATGGGAGTGAAGAGGGGCCTGCAAAGCAGGTAGTGGTAGGGAGAAGGTGGTTTTAGTTCTCATTATCCTACTCTGTTATTAATAGGCAATACATGAAATTAATTTCCTCAAGTCAAGTCTGTTTTGCTGGGGACAGTAATTGGTGAGTGATTTCCATGTCCTTATCTTGCTTCATGAGCTTTTCATTCTATTTTCTCCCCCAGTCTTGCTGAGGAGGGCGGGTGAGGGAGTAGCTTGGTGGGCATCTGTCAGCCAGCGAAGGTCAACCCATCACAAGTACCAAGACCTAAACTTTAAATGGAAAAATTACTTCATTTCATATTTTCCTAACAATATCTAGGTCTGTATTTCTGCAGCAGGAAATACATACCTAAGAAAGCAAAGTGATTAATCACTTGTCTCATATAGCAGCCAATATTGAAGTATGTGCCATTTTTTCTGTCTCAGGGCAGAAATATGAACCTACAAATTGGATGTTGTACATGAGCATCCACCTTGCTTGAGAGACCCTCAGCCTGTCTGTAAGTCAAACTGTCCTCTTACTCGTTCGTGCAAATAAAAACTATTTCAAGACAAGCAATTGAAGACTGTATCTACAGCCCGGCAGTTGCAGTAATTGTCTCAAACACAGATTGGACCTGTGACTTATTTTACTGAGGGAACAGTAGGAGGATCATATTTGAAAAAGCTCAAATTTCTTCTGATGTTGAATCAAATAAAAATTCTACAACCTCTCACATCTCTCGCAAAAAAAAAAAAAATATTGTTTTTCAGGTGGCTCTAGGGACTGACAGGTGGTATTATTACTTAGGAAACGCATTTGGTCACCTCTTTAAAAACACTTACGTTACAAAGTTATCCAGCAGGGGTTCAGTTAGGAAGAGCACATACTTTGCTTAGTTCTGTTAACCCTGCTAACTCAGCGTTGCAACATGTTTTACCACATAATAACCTCTCACCACAGAAAGACCACAGAAAACCTCAGGTGTGCAGGATACCCATCTTTTAATCTCACATTGCAGACAGAACTCTCTTCACTTGCAATGTGTAACCTGTTAATTGTCTTACCCTCATTTATATGATAAGTGGTTCATTTCCTTTATTGTGATTGAATCCCCTCCCTGTATTACAAGAAAACTGGAGCTGCAGAGAGTGCTTGATTGGATTTCATTGCTGTAGGCCATTTCTTAAACAGGTTACAGGTTGACAAACATAGAAGAGGGATCAATATCCATCCTTTGCCTCATTGACAAGCTAATCTTTTCAGTAAACATTTCATCAGTACCTGCCATTTGTATACATACCTGACTCATGAGGATGGAGAAAGCTCCGCTTTATAAGGTTTAGGTAACTAATAAATGAAAAGACAAGAATATAAATGGGACAAATCATCAAGATAGCATTTTTAAGAAAATAGCCTTTCATTGCCTGCAGAGTATAACCAAGCATGTTTCCAACCATTCTTAATTTTAATTACGTTGCATTACACTCAGACCTGGTGTCAGCTTCCGTTTCTGCAACTTAGCTTGTACCACTCTCTCTGAAAGGTCTGCCCCTCAGCCTGAAATCTCCAACCATGTTACAAATGCTTTTGAAGATCACACTCGCCAGAATTAGAGGTATTAAATGAGCTCAGCAAATATAACAGGGGAACTAAACTGTTCCTTTTCAATGCACAGGGCCTGCTTGCTTTTTTGCCTGCTTTTTCACTCCAATCCAGATGAGCAGGGCCACCACGCTTGAATAAGTGACATCCTCCTTTCTTATGACAGATAACAGGACTATTTTAAGGGGGAGGTTTAGTGAAGCCAAGCCTCTACTAATCACTTCAAACTCATGAGTCATACTCCAAGAGAAAGCAAGAATTATGTTAAGTGTGTTTGGAGACATATTTTTTTGTTTGCTTTTGTGTCACAGGTTGACGTCTTCTTCGCTCACAACTACATGGGCTAGAAACTGCTATTTTATCCAGCATAAGCTAAGACCAAGTTGTTCACTATATTTGGGCTTTTCTTACAGTCCTGCCTATTAGACTTGCACGGCTGAATGACAAATGCTGCAAAAATTGGAAATGCCGAATTTTGGTCTAACCTGGGACAGAGCATGAACCCCTGCAGGGTCTGTGGTGAAGGAAAACAGAGACCAAATGGGACAATTTGGGTTAATAAGAGAAGAAAATAATTCTTCTGTTGAAACTTAAGTAATAAGTTTATTGCTATCTTACTGTCTTCAGAATAAAAAAAAAGTTGGTATTAGTGATGCAAACAGCCTATAAACCATGGCAGACAATCCATTTATTTTAAAAGCCCTTCCTCTGCTTCTAGGATCTAAAGCTACTACTGGCTAGACTAAAAGACTGCACCATTTCTTCTTGCACCGCTGAAACACAGGCAGCAGAAGGGTGTACACAGGAAAACAGCTCCTTTCCACATAGACAAGTCTCCCTTCATTGCTCTAACCTGTCTTTTCACTAGGGCTAATGGCAATGGTTGTGCTGGTGCAAACTGTCCATTGGTGCGAGTGCTGCTTTACCTAAGCTGCTTGTGATCACAGTTACAGGGCTTGGCACTCCTCTAGCTTTAAGCAACATTAAGGCTTCTAGACCATCTTCATAGGGAACTGCCAGTGGATGTTAGGATGGGATACCAGCCCTATGCAGTCATATCAACAGATATAGGATACTGCACCAACGCAGCTTACGGTGCATGTTAGTTCCTTCTGACAGTTTTAATTTACCATCTTGCCAAGTTCTACAAATCAGGAAAGTCCCTTGCAATAATTTTGGAGGCAAACTGTTTCTTGAATTTCTCCCTCACTTTCCTATTTCCTTTCTTCTGTGATGTAAAGAAACTTTATTAAGCCACACAGTGATATTAACGACCAAATAAATTTTGTAGATAGTAGAAAATATAAAGGTGAAGATTATCCCAAGTGTAACTTCAGTGACACCACTGAAGCGACATTAAAAATATTTGAGTCCTTCATCTTACTAGCAAAAATTAAGGTGATAAAACTATGCAGCACTTCAGGAATATGAACAGAAAAAACGTGGGATACTGTAAAGGTCAGGAGAATGCACACACATTGCCTTTTCTTCCCTAGGGAGTCTTTCAGTTCATGTATTAAAATAAGCATTCACTAACTGCAACACACCTCAGGTGCCTCTTATATCATCTGTATAGCTTTAGGAAGCATAAGTGGAAAGGAAAGGCTCATTTACTATTCAATAGTCTGGAAATTTAATGTAACGTATTTCCAGCATCTTGGATGCTCTCCTTTCTCATATCAAGCTGGTCCATGTGAGTCTGAGAACTTTTGTTTTCCAGACTTTGAAATCAACAAAAAAAAGCAGTGTTAGGATACTTCTTTTATTTGATGTGCAGACTGGATTAGAAATATAATAGGGAAAAAATATTCCCATAACATAGGTTAATTGCTAGTAAATGTTGCTCAAGCCGTCTTAGGTATGTTGATTAATGGCCTCAGTGAGCAGCTGAAAAATAGCTAGGCTGCTGGAAAGATCATTAGCAATTTTAACTCTTTAGCTATTGTGATGGGCACAGAGAAACAATTACTAACATTTATAATACATTTCACTTAGTACAGTGGCATACTGAAGTGCAAGTTACAGTGAGGCAGAAAACCACTGAGTTTTTCTTGCATTCAATTTAATAGAAGTTTACAAGACAAAGAGAGGCAAGATTTTTTTTTCTTCTTTTTCTAAAGCTTTTGGACACATCGTTGACAAACGCATGGGGGATTTTGTACAGAAAATAATTACTCAGTTCTGCTCATTAATCCTAATCTTTGAAAGTGGAGGGGGGAGAGATGGTGTGTGAAAGGTAGCATGCAACGATAGACCCTTTTAGCTTATAGAGGCACAGCAATATTAAACTGTGATTTGCAGCAGCACAAAGCTTGCAGTCCAGGGGCTAAAGAAAAGAACGATGAGCTTTCAAGCTGCCTTTGATCTTTCAAAGCTCTGAATACCATAGCCTCCCTCAGAGCATCCAAGAGACCTTGGTGCTTGTGGGAATTAATGACAATGCCTCTTCTTGCCCAGACCAATGGCAGACCCTAGTGGCACTTCAGTGTCTATTGCAGCTTCAGGGAGAGGATCTCTCACTAGTCAGAAGAGAGGATTTCAGTACTCTTGCAGATCACTCTAGACCATTGATACGACATAAAACCAGGACAAGGATCTTACTGTCAGCCTTTAAATAGCCATCCACCTCCACAAACACAGTCTTAAATTGCCTTTTTCTAATCTAGTCCTCAGAAGAGAAGGAAAGCATCACCTTCAGCATGACTCTTCTTTGTGGGGCTTCGACAGTCTAGAGCATCACTCCACAAACCTCTAAAGACAACAAGCAGGAGGGTGGGAGAATAAGCAGATGAGCTAAGAAAAAAGAATCATAGCTATGCATAGGGCAGTGAACACTGCTTTGTTCAGGTATAAAGCAGCCTCCAGAAATTATGATCCTGTTCCCTGAAATAATGTGCCTTCCAGCTGTCTGTGTAGTAGGCAGAGCATATTGGTACACAGGTCTGCCAAGATCAACTCTACATGGTTGAATCCTCTTTCTGGCCTGAAGATAGAGTCCTTGACTCAGTTCAGGTACAGCTGGGTCATCTTCTCAGTCTGCTCCACCAGATGAACCAGGCATGCACAGAATGATCCTTTAGGGTATGGCAGATGTTTTTTTTAATCCTTCTATATTCTTCCGGCCACTTTCCACCTTCAACCCTAGGAATTTCTCAATAACTTCTGTCTACCAGATCATCTTTGTACCAAAGAGCGGCAGAAGGGTGACACACACTTATGAACAGATATCACTGTCTCCTAGACCATTGCTTGGTAGGCCCTGGTCTCGCACATAAGCACAATGAAACATCCCTAGTGCTCAGGGCTCTTTCTTCCTGTCCTTTTCTTGTGCTAGCCTGAACGAACTTGTGCTATCTACTCTCAGAGACTCTGTGACCATATTAGCATTCAAATCCCAGGAGGGGAAAATAAAACAATCCTGAGCTGTGAGAGAATAAGA
The DNA here is from genome assembly GCF_017976375.1 of Cuculus canorus. NCBI lineage: Eukaryota > Metazoa > Chordata > Aves > Cuculiformes > Cuculidae > Cuculus > Cuculus canorus. Next base: position 64,056,732 of record NC_071402.1, on the reverse strand, counting down.
ATGGCAAGAAGCTGAAGGCTATATCTAGCTGGTAATGAGACAAGTTCAATTGTAGCAGACTCCTGGAAAGCTCATCAAGAACAATCCCTCACATGGTTTCAGAAAATATGCAACAGGAAATTACAGCCTGAAGGCACTGTGTTCACTAGCAATTCCAACCAAGAAAGGGAGAGAGAGCACAAACCAAAATAATTGAATAAGACTCTTTGAGTTTTATATGCAAGCTCTGCACTTGCCAAGGGAAGTGGGCAAGCAGCCAAAAGGGACATGATTTATCACTAATTATCAAATACAGGAGAGAAACAGCCTGCTTGTTGGAGAAAAATATTCATGTAAACCTTTCTCTGAATTTTCTAATGAATATACTTTAACATTGGTAAAGTTCAGTAAAAGCACATTTTCTACAATGTAACTGTCTGGAGTGAGGTATTTGGTCATGTACCTGTGGTGGAATGGCAAGAGGAAATCCCCCGTGTTTCTTACACAGGCATAACTTTTTTATTGGTGCTTCTAAGAGGAGATGCAGCCTGTGCACAGCATAGACACAAAGAATGAAAGGTGCTGTAAACTATTTGTTTCCTAGAAGTAACATGTGGGATAGATAGCTGTATGCAGTGATTTGACACACTCATAAGGAACGTAAACCCCTTCTTGGCAAGAGTCCACCAATAGACAGGTCCCTACTGGGGGTGGGGGAGGTCTTCTCTATTTTGGAGAACTATCTCCATCCCCACTGTGGCCAGGCAGGGCATTGTCTCCTCTCAGACAGGAGCAAGCGCTGTATGTTGATAATGCACACAGCCACCCCACTTTGAGGCAGCCTTCCAGCCTCAATTTCCCCTGGAGCTGTGGCCACAGATCTACTCGTCTGTCTTCTTCCACTCCCAACAGATCCATGTCAGTACACTCACAGGTATCCAGCACCTTCTTACTGTGCCTATGGCTGGTGAGGATATTCAACGATTGAGTCAGTACTACAAAAAACATTGAGAGCTGCATCAGCCAGGATGCTTTCATAAATGTAAGCTTTTCATATAACGATTTTTTTTGTTGTTACTTTCTTTTCTGCAGTCAAGGTTTAAAGTGAACTTTGGATGCAGGTAGATAAGGCAATAGCCCCAAAGCTGCACCATTTGAGTTTGCTGTTGGCAGAGACTCTGGGGAGGGCAAAGAAGCTGGTGAAGAGTCTAAGGCACGTCTTGTGAAGAGCAGCTGAGGGAACCGAGATTATTTAGCCTGGAGAAGAGGAGGCTGAGGGGAGACCTTATCGTTCTTTACAACTGCCTGAAAGGAGGTTGTAGTAAAGTAGGTGTTGGTCTCTTCTCCCAAGTAACAAGTGACAGGATGAGAGAAAATAGCCTCAAGTTGCACCAGGGAAGGTTTAGATTGGCTGTTAGAAAAACATTCTTTACCAAAGGAGTGGTGAAACATTGGAACAGGCTGCCCAGGGAAGTGGTGGAGTCTCTGTCCCTGGAGGTGTTCAAAAAAACATGTAGAGATGGCGCTTCAGGACATGGTTTAGTAGGCACAATGGTGTCAGGCTGATGGTTGGAATGGATGATTTTAGAGGCCTTTTACTTAATGATTCTGTGATTCTATGATTCTATAAATCTCCTTGTATTCCCATCACTTTACCTTACTCTACATTTGTATGGGCTCAGCTAAATCCCTTCCAAATTACATTTTTAGTCAGATTCACAGAGCAAAATCCCCCTAACCCATGGAATCATAGAATGCTTTGGGTTGGAAGAGACCTTTACCAATCAAGTCCAACCCTCGCCTCAGTAAGCAGGGCATCCTTAACTGAATCAGGTTGCTCAGAGCAGTCCCCTTTCATGGTTTAGTAGACATGGTGGTGTTGGGCTGATGATTGCACTTCATGATCTTTGAGGTCTTTTCCAACTTCAATGTTTCTATGATTCTAAGAATTCTTTTACAATGAGAGTGGTGAAACACTGGAATAAGTTGTCCAGGGAGGCAGTGGAGGCTCCATCCCCGGAAACATTCAGGGTCAGCTTAGATGGGGCTCTGAGCAACCTCCTACAAGAAAGCTGGAGAGGGACTGTTCATAAAGGCTTGTGGTGGCAGGATGAGGCAGAACAGGCATAAGCGGGAGAGGAGCAGATTTAGACTAGATATAAGGAAGAATTTCTTCAACATGAGAGTGGTGAGGTGCCGGCACATGTTGCCCAGGGGAGCTGTGGCTGCCCCATCTCTGGAGGTGTTCAAGGCCAGGTTGGATGGGGCTTGGACAGCCTGGTCTGGTAGGATGTCCCTGCCCATAGCAGGGGGGGTTAGAACTGCATGATCTTTAAGGTCCCTTCCAACCCAAACTATTCTATGATTCTACGATTCTAAGTGCCACATTTACACAGTTGTTTTTTAACACCTCCAGTGAAGGAGACTCCACAGCTGCCCTGGATAGCTTATTCTTCCTTGTATCCTGTCTAAATCCAACTTCCTTAATTTAAAACCATTACTCCTTGTCCTGTCACAACAGGCCTGGCTATGATGCCTGTCCCCAGCTTTCCTCCAGCCCCTCTTTAGCTACTGGACGGCGGCCAACACAGCCCGTCTTTATTCCAGGCGACGCCGTGATAATTGCTATCACAGCCCAATAATCGACCCGCGCCACTAAGAACGTTACAAATGATGCTCAGAGCTAAAAGTCAAAGTGGCGCAGATTTTGGGGAGACCCCGGGGCCCTCTCCCTCGGAGGTGCGGGGACGGGCGGCGGCAGCAGCGGCTACGCCGGCACCCAGCGGGAAGGCGGGGCGAGGCTGCCACCTGCCGCCCGGCACCCTCGGCAGCGGCTGCATCCAAAGCGGAGGCGGCGGGAACTGTATGTAAGGGGCGTCCCTGCCAAAGGTTTGGGCAGGCAAGCGGCAGAAAAGACCAAGTTCCTGACGAAAAGTCGAAGTTGAAGCAGAAGTGGTGGAAAGACCCCAGCTGAGACAGCATCCTTCTTCACAAACCCGAGAAATGCAAGGCAGCAGTGATGGCCACTGCTCCATCTCCACCTTCCCCTCTCCAGCCTGAGGGAGTAGCAACGCACTATTTTTCCTTCTTTTCCAGCACAGATTCCATTAACCATATTTTACAGCTGTGCCTGCCTTAAGGGAGGGGGGGGATCATAGAATCATAGAATAGTTTGGGTTGGATGGGACCTTAAAGATCATCCAGTTCCAACACCCCTGACATGGGCAGGGACACGTCCCACTGGATCAGGCTGCTCAAAGCCTCACCCAACCTGGCGCTGCACACCCCCAGGGATGGGGCATCCACAGCTTCCCTGGGCAACCTGTGCCAGTGCCTCACCACTCTCATAGTGAAGAAATTCGTCCTTATGTCCAGTCTAAATCTGCCCCTCTCCAATTTAAAGCCATTGCCCCATGTCCTATCCCCACAAGCCTTTGTAAACAGTCCCTCCCCAGCTTCCTTGTAGCCCCTTCAAGCGCCAGAAGGTCGCTGTGAGGTCTCCTTGGAGCCTTCTCTTCTCCAGGCTGAGCAACCCCAACTCTCTCAGCCTGTCAACATGTACTGCCTCGGCACTTGTGACCCCTGCCCGTGGGCTTCGCAGCCGGAGTATCCAGTGTGGGGCCATAAACTTGGCTGTCTTGCTAACTTGACACCAGAGGGCGACAAAGAAAGAGCAGAGTGCAGCCCTACAGAAGCAGCTGCGGGCAAAGTGGCCTTCCTTCGTCATTACCTCTCCAAGGAGGAACCTTGCAGGGCAGTTTTACAGTGGCTGTTAGGTCATGCAAGGGTGAAATCATCCAGAATGCCCTCCTCTGTGCAGCAGAGGAACTACGAAGTGTATGGGGAGGAGTGCAGCAGAGCAGGGTTTGCTCAGCACCAAGACTTGCTTTTAGGGGCACACGGGATCATAGGGATGGTGCTTCGTCTAGGAGGGTGGCAGGGACACGTGCTGTCAGAACACGACTCCAACAGACAGGGAAGGGGATGCTAAACCCAGGCACTGCTGGAGACTCTAAGGCTCTCCTTGGCTTTCAGCATTCAATACCTGTCACAAAGGTCTTCCTTAGAAGCTTGAAGCAGCAGATTATTTTGTGGCTTATGACTTGCTTTGGGCTGATAGTACAGGAAAGCCCAGGACTACTGCAACTCCTGTTTTGTGTTCCTGCCACAAGAAGTGAAAACTCGCAGTCTGGTGTGCAGGACTTTTTGGAGCAGAAATTATGTCCCCCAAAGATGTGAAGAGAGAGCTGAGAGGCACTAAAACTCTGTTCCATCATCTCCTTACAGTTTAGTTTGGGAAAAGCAATACAAGGATGCAACAGCTCACTGTGGAGCTGCATGTGCAGACAGGGTTTTTTGGTCTTTAGGCTGTGTGAAAGAGACAGAAATAATGATAACATTTTCAAATTTTACTTTCCTATCATGTAGTAATCAAAGCAGCCTAATCATGATGTTTTCCTGTGTCCTTCCCAAAAATGTGGTTTTCTCAGATTTCTAGTGCCTGGTTCAACAAGGAAGGGAGGTGGCTTTGGTTCAAAGGCTTGCTTTATGCCATCTCAAGCCCCTTTTCCACTTTTCTTGGTGTAAAACAGCTTCCAGAAGGCATCTTAGACATAGTTGTTCCCTCGCAAAGCATCTGATGGAAAGAAGACATGGCACTGACAAGTACTGTGACCACAAGGCAAGCGTCACTGGTGTTTGTAACCGATAGACTGAAACAGTCTGGGGCTTTGTTCACATTACCATGTTCTGGTCATTCCAATACACATCAAAACATGGGGCAACCAAGATGCCAGTGAGCACTTTGCCTTCTTAAAAGCTTTATTTTCTAAGCTTAAGATGTCCAATACTTCAGTTGAAGTCATATCTGTCTTTTTCTCAGTTGGCTTCTTGGATATCGTAGGAAGAAAAGAAAGCAACTGCTGAAAAGACAGTTCAGATTAACATTAAAACCAGTCACGTAGGGAAAATGTTTTTAAATAATGACTAAGACAGAGGGGAAAAAGGACACAAGTTACATCTTTAACCCCAAAAGCTGTACCAGTGAAGTTAGGAACAGATGAAAGTGCTGTAAGGGCAAGTTATCCTCCAGTGGGACTAAGTCTATCAGACCAGAAACCTGCATGGACCTCAAGCAAAGGAGAATGTTCAAGTGAAGCCCAATCTAAAGAGGCTGAAGCCAAATGAGGAGTTTTATGCCATAGATGGTTGGAGGGGAAGAGAAGAGAAGACTTTAAAGAGGGAGTTGGCATTACGTGGCAGACTGCTTTAGTGGGATGTCCCTGCCCATGGCAGGGGGGTTGGAACTGGATGATCTTTAAGGTCCCTTCCAACCCAAACTATTCTATGATTCTATGATTCTATGATCAAAGTCAGAGATACCCTCAAAAGCTAAAAGCATTCTCAGGAACATGTGACACTCTGCAGCTAGCAGCGCACTGGTCTAACAAGACACCTCTGCAGTCCATCCAATCAAGTCAATAACTTTGTCAGAGGCAAATCCACCTCAAAAATTAAAGCTGGAGACAACTAGAGTGGCTCAGCTCCCAAAAAGCAAACAATTTCCAAGTACAGATTGCAAGATTCCAACCACGTGCTCATATCTTTGTTGTCCATAGGCTTATTATTATTTGTGTGATGTGGTTTTCCATCTTGTCTGTGGTCTTCTAACAGTACTTCTGCCACTTCATAAAATTACAGAATGGTTTGGGTTGGAAGGAACCTTAAAGATTATCCAGTTCCAACCCCTCTGCCATAGGCAGAAACACCCACCTTCCACTAGATCAGGTTGCATAAAGCCCCGTCTAATCTGGTCTTGAACACCTCCAGGGAAGGGGCAATCGTGATTTCTCCAGGCAACCTGTTCCAGGGCCTCACTGTTCCCACAGGAAAAAACTTCCTCCTAATAGCTAATCTAAATCTCTCCTCTTTCAGCTAAAAACCATTACCCCTCACCCTGTCACTTCACTCCCTGACAAAAAAGCTCCTTCCCAGCTTTTCTGTCGGCTTCATTTAAGTGCTGAAAGGCTGTTGTAAGTTCTTCCCAGAGCCTTCTCTTCTCCAGGTTGAACAAGCAAAACTCTCTCAGCCTGTCCTTGTGTAGGAGGTGTTCTAGCCTTCTCATAATCTTTGTGGCCCTCCTGTGGACTCGCCTTGAAACTTCTCAATGTTATCTTCCACTTTTGGAGGAGGAATTGCCTGGATTTTATCTGTTTGTGAGGATAAAGGAGGGAAGGTAGCAAATTGAAATGCTTTAATGCAGGCTTCCCTTTGTAGCACTTTTTTTTTAGTTCTTCCCTAAGTGTTCTGTTATTATTCAACACGGAAGACTGGAAATGAAGGCACAGACCAGCTAGAATTCCTCTTCCTTCTCCTGTTGCTGTAAAAAAGACCTTAGAAACCACCTGCAGGCCTCTAAAGACAGGTATTTTTCTCTGATATCAGAGCTATCAGGTCAGCCTTTTTTTTTATCCCCAGGACTTCTATGTGTACACCTCTGGCTGAGGAAGCTCTTAAATACCTTGTTCTGCTCTAACATGACAGGAGATAAACTTTCCTTGTCACTTTCCAATCTCCACAACTCTCCAAGATGTGGTGAGGAGTGGAGTGATACACCTACACCCAGTCTTTTAATACAGATTGCTGTTAAGTCAGTCTTCAGTGTACACTTCCCAAAAATCATACGTCTCTGGCTGAGTCACATCAACAACGTTATCCTTCCCTTTGCATTTGGATTCCTGTGTACCTCATGGTTCACTGCGCAGCCAGAGTTCATTTGCAGAAGGCATCAACATCATGAGCTTGGTTCACGAAGAATTAAATTGACAGAGGTTTTAAAACTGTTGTAATCATAGAATCGTAGAATCACTAGGTTAGAAAGGACCCACTGGATCATCGAGTCCAACCATTCCTAACAATCCCTAAACCATGCACCTCAGCACCTCATCCACCCGTCCCTTAAACACCTCCAGGGAAGGTGACTCAACCACCTCCCTGGGCAGCCTCTGCCAGTGCCCAATGACTCTTTCAGTGAAAAATTTTTTCCTGATGTCAAGTCTGAACCTCCCCTGGTGGAGCTTGAGGCCATTCCCCCTTGTCCCGTCCCCTGCGACTTGAGAGAAGAGGTCAGCTCCCTCCTCTCCACAACCTCCTTTCAGATAGTTGTAGAGAGAAATAAGGTCTCCCCTCAGCCTCCTCTTCTCCAGGCCAAACAACCCCAGCTCTCTCAGCCGCTCCTCATAAGACTTGTTCTCCAGCCCCTTCACCAGCTTCGTTGCTCTTCTCTGGACACACTCCAGAGCCTCAACATCCTTCTTGTGGTGAGGGGCCCAGAACTGAACACAGGGCTCAAGGTGCTTGCATTGAATCTCTGTGGAGTGCATGAAGTGTGCATTCAGTCTATTTGAGAGACCTTGTACTTCCTTCCATGTCTGATTATCTCTGATAGTCCCTCAAACTGCTCTGTCTGAAAAGCTCTGGAACTTCATTTGCCAGTAGCATTTTAAATAGATAACTACAAGCTTGTATTTTGTCTTCTCTTTACTTATCTTCCTGGTTTTCTCTGACATGAAGAAAATCTAGGTGGCAGCAAAGAAAAATTCTGTCTTCACTCACTCAACTAGGATATACATGGTTTTATACCAGCCATTCAAGGAATTACAGGGCCAATAACAGCAATGTTAGGAAAAAAAATAGAGTATTTTAATGCTATTAATTTATTTAACATCAGTTTTTACCTTTACTTGAGTTTCAGTAAGCCTATTTTTTCCAGAAAGTCCTGTGCTCATTCTCAGGGATGATAATGTACTGCACGTGAAACACTTGCCTATTTGGAGCTGCAACATTTGTTAGCTGAGGGTTGAAGAGGGGAAGGTCCCAAGACTGCAGTTACTGAAACACACACGTCTGAGTGGGAGTTGAGTGGGTATCCTTTACTGAGAACACATCAACCGAGAGAGGCAGCAGCAGAAATTAAATGAGACACAAGCAGGAGATCAAGAGAGAAAGAGGTACGCCTCTTCGGCTTCAAATGTCAGTTCAATCTTTGTAGAAAGGGATGATGTACAATCTGCTGTATTATTTATCATTTCTTAGAAGGTCTCTTCTTTCTTTCCTGTTCTACAACACCTGCTGCTTAGTTTTTTGCTCCATGTTGCAAAAGCAATAATGTCATATGTTAATATTCTGGAAATAAAATTTGGAGACTATCCAAAAAAAAACCTCAGGTAAGAGCAAAGGCTTGAGTAATTCATATTAAAAATATTTAATTTTCAGGTGTTCGTTATATATGTTAAATTCTTGATTACAGCAAAAGGGTTGTAACATACAGCATCACAGTGACATATAATCAAGCTGTAACAGTGCAGTTTATTACAACTGTGTAAACAAAAAGTATTTCTGTAATGGCACTCTTCTTGAACCATATCCTGGCATACAGAATCTCAGCAGAAGTCAAAAGAAACATCTACAAAGTAAAGAAAAGTCTAAATTGAAGCACAGTATATGCACTTGGCCAAAACAGCTCAATCCACATTTTGTAAGAAGAAAAGGTGTCCTCAGAATTTTTGCTTGCCTGCTTTTAAGGAAATCCAATCTCATTTTTTTCAAGGCACCAATCCAGCACGTGAAGTGTTTTTATTATTACTGAATGATATGAATAAAGATCATGTCCATGTGCGCACCTCCTACTGTAACATTACTAAAGGAGACAAGAGATGATTTGGAAATATTATTTAGGAATTACATAGCACTACATGTGGAAGAAGATACTCCTTAGGAAAGAAAAATAAGTTATTGAGAAATAAAATCCAACATGCTTCATCAAAGAAACGATTTTGTGCATAAATTTTTAAGAGAAAAAGTAACTTACTTTCCTGTAACAGAAGTAAACTATTTAATGGTAATAAAATGTACATACTGTAAACTGTAATCTCAAATAGATTTTAAATATTAACATCTAAAAGGTTAACACTGGGATTTAAACAATTTTAGTAGTTTTCAGGTTGTGCATTAGTTATGCCTTGCTTGCTGGCAAAATTGAATCAATCAATGTTTTAGTGTTTCATGAGATCCTTTTAATAAAAAAACATAGGTCTGACTGCCACTACATTTTACACATGTACATTTCATACAGGAAGTTTTGCATATGTTCCATCTGCAGAGAGAAGACCCCACAGTAGTAGGAGGTATGGACAGAGCAAAGAAGTTACAGTTATTAAAAAATACTGAAAAACTGGGAGTACGTGACATAATTACAAGCTGATATCTTCAGTTCACAGAAAGATATAAATTTGCTTGTTTAAAAAAAGACACTCGACATGTGCTTACTCACATGCTGACACAGAGTTCATGCAAACTATAAAAAAACCTACCCACTTTATAAATTTTACCCTTCAGAAATGCTGAATATGCTTCATCCTCAAATAGACTGAAGTCAGAAACAACAGGGACCTAATATGCAGATTGACTCAACCAACAGGTAATTGCTCCCTCTTTAATGAGAAGTGACCAGCAGTATCAAACAGGAAATTTCATTGAATCGTACTTCATTTCTAACATCATGAAGTCCAAAACCGGATTCACATGTAAAGGTAGTAGAACTACCTTTAAGAGAAAAAAAAAAAAAGTTATTTTCTTGGAGGAAGGACATTCTCTTCATAATAGCCTGGATTTACTACATTTCCAGCTGGGTCATATCTAGCCACAACAAATGTAGAGCCATCACTAGCAGATGCTTTTCCGACACCCATCTTTTTTGTACTCTTCCAAACCATTGCTGTGAAGTGACCTGAAGAGATATAAACATAGGCATTCATTTTTAGGTACTAAAGCTATAACATATGAAGGGCAGGGAAAGAAAGAGCAATACAAAACTGTTTCTTTCTCCAAAAGGAGAACAAGCTAAGAACATGAACATCTACACCTAGCCTTCCGACTTGAAAAAGCCTGATCTGATCTGTTTCCACACTGTTATTCCCAGCTCCATGTCCTATAGCCAAATAAGAATTCCTGGCGAGGGAATCATGAAAGAAGTAGTTTTATGAGTACCAGATATAAAATCAAACAAATACATCATGGACTTGACTCCCTGCAGTGTGAACAGCAGTACTGACAGTGACTATTATTCATGTGCTTTGACCATCTCATACTCCCCCACGCATCTACATGCGCAACTGTTCAAAACAATATTGGTTTTGTGGCTACTTCTGCCCAGCTGTTACAGCCACCCTTGCGTTGCGCTACTCTGTCAGTTGCTCCCTTTATGCACAGACAAACCCCGTAGGAGAACACCATGATTTTCTGCATCTGAAACAAGCTCAGGCATATATCTTCCTTGAACCGTATTCAAGGAACAATGTTCTTATGTTCATTTGACTATGGACTGTCAATATGCAGTCAATGGCCTGTGGCTGATCTCCAAATTATATCTGAAGTTACCTCTGTGACTGAAGTGACATAAGTTGGTAGAGAACACGTCAATGTAAACAACAGCACAGTACATTTAGTAAGACACCTATATGATGCCAATTTAGTATTTTCTACAAATTCATTTCCCTTAAAAATAAGCTACCTTTTAAGAACTACGGCGTTAGAAGGAAAATAATATTAAAAACCCACAAATTTTGCATACTTCTTAATTTCTCGATTTCCTTTTACCCTTTTGTCAGTTTCTATATAAAACTTTGGGGAAATTTTAACATTTTCCTTCTTATTTTCTTTTTCCAAGAATCACAGAATCATGAGGTTGGAAAGGACCCACTGGATCATCGAGTCCAACCATTCCTAACACTCCCTAAACCATGTCCCTCAGCACTTCATCCACCCGTTCCTTAAACACCTCCAGGGAAGGCGACTCGACCACCTTCCTGAGCAGCCTGTGTAGAAATAAAGGTAGTTTTTTGAAAAACACTAAAACGAGTTGGATGGGCAATTTATTAAATTAAAAGCTGTGTTGTTGACAAAAGAGTACCCAGTCTGAACTTACCTGTCCCAGAAGAAAACCCTGGGTTCTGAAAGCTGTAATTTTTTATTTCACTGTACCATCTGTCAGCCACATCCTTTCCTGAAAGACAAAAGAAATCTGCTGTGAGTGCGTGTAGCTCACTTATAGCCTGGCCAGCAAGATCTTCCATTAAGAGCTGGCAAGAACTCCTAGAAACATGGAGAAAGTCTTTTCACTGAAAAGAGTTTTTGAAATATAGGTAAGGTGGTAGTATATGTAACTTATCAAACATATTGTTTAGCAATAGCTGTTGCTACTCGGATAGTACTTATTCCAATGCTTTTTATTAAACACCTTAAGCCATCAGTACCATCAATTATTTGAGTTTTTCTCAACACAAACATGGTCCATCAGCTTCTCCACTGGAGTGCCAGGGATGCATGACTTGCACAGCCTGACTCAAAGCCTTGACAGGCAAGCTATGAAACTGCTGTATAATCAGGCAGAGTTCATCCTATCCAGGGAAGACCTTTGCAGCAAGATGCTCATCTGGTAAGACAGAGCTGACGAAGAGTGCTATACTGTCACCAGCAGATCGGGGAACAGGGCCATCCACCAATTCTTTTCCGCTGTTGAAATTTCATAACTTTGAAGTTAGAAAAACCTTTGGATAGTATTTGGATCAAGATGGGTCAGAAATCCCTTTAGTCCTCAAAGAAATCATCTAGTAATTTAACACGTTGAGTTTACATTTTTTTCTGCCTATAGCCTTTCAGCCCGGAAAGCGGTGAATACACATCTCCCTCATCTTGGATGAGTGTTCCTGTCATTAGGATTCTATACACAGTTTTCACCACCATTCTCTCTTGGAATGTGTTTGAAAAGACCTCAGTGAGCTTTGTCAGATTTTTAGAGCAAAAGGGCACAGGGACGTTTTCTACAGGAGGCCTCGCACCTATGGGTGCAGGTGTACAAACAGCTTCCCTTACACCTCCAAGCAAACCAAAGCAAAAAACGACACCTCTGAGATCCTCTATTTTTACATGTCCTTATCAGCATTTAATACTTCAAGTTTAAGTGCATTTATTTTTTAGTGGTTCTTACTCAGTACTTGAACCACTATGGATGTCCACTTTGAGGTACTCTAACTCAGGGTACTATAGTCAGCCACCACAAATACACTGTCCTACAAATGTGTGAGGACTGAGACTATGGCCGTGTAGTGATGTAGCTCTACATGTTTGCAGGTCTTTAAGGGTGAAGTTTGCCAAAGAAATAATCCTTTCTTGTTTCTGTTGAACAGTTAAGGAACCTGATAGAAAGGAGAAGATTCAGATAATCTGCAATGGATCCAGTGGAACAGGCAGGACAGAGGGCAGGAGCTCAAACCAGAACTTACAGATGCTATTTACTCAAAAGTCAAATGTTACTTCTTTTCCATTACTGGTTGTTAGGAAATTCTTGTGTCAAACACTGTAGGGGAGAACAGGGCACATTTTTCCCTGAGCTACATCAATAATGAAATTTCTGTGTAGCATTCCAGGAAGTATAACGCAAGCCCAGTTGATTTCATAGCAAGCTGCCAATGCTGTTAAGCCTACCGTCATGAAGAACGCTGGTCCCTGGTGGGCTCTTGGCTGCAGATCAGCCATGACTCATGTTTTGCTATTTTACAGCAAAAAAGTCTTAAACTTGCACTATTCTGGAAATCAGACACTGCATTAACTTCTTTAAACTTCAGTTGCTTGTGAGTGCAGTCTGCTAAAAGGATGGCATTGTTAGCCTGGCACGTTGGCTGTCCGAGATGTCACTTAAAAGAAAATGTTGAATGAAATGCTACCTCTTGAGACGTTTGTGAGCTCAAAGTACAATGAACTTATCCATGCCAAACTGCTTGTTAGGGATGGTGATCTCATAATAGAGTCAGTTTACATGTTCTGCATAAAAAGGCAAAAAGAGAGGTAAAGCCTCTCTTGCTTCCCAAAGTAAAAGTTCCAGGAATAATGATAGGATCCTTCCTTCCCTGATCTCCCTACACCAAACAACAAACCCTGTAGACCTGTTTTACAGGTGAAGTCTGTAACACAAATAAATATGTGTTCGTTTGTTACTCACACTAAAGCTAAAATAAAGACTGAAAAAAGTGCACAGAGCAACCTTTGTGTAATACAAGAGGAAAAGAAAAAGTACATAGTAAAAAAAAAGAAAACAGAACCACAAAAACCAAGCAGATCATCCTGTTCCGCCCTAGACTTCCAAGTAATGAAGGATTTCGATATGTTTGTGGCAAACTGGGTAGAACAGAAGTACAGAAAAAGACTGCCAACATGTCAGATCTTATGAAGCACATATATTTTACATGTACGGGCACTTAAGTGACAAAGCTTTGTATGTAGCAATTTTATAGATCTAGGACTGCATTCCTACTGCTAGCATCCCTTCATTACAGATCAGTGTGATATAGTTCAAGAGAAAATTATCCCCTTTCTGCTTACTGTACCCCTAAAGAAGTGTACCTAGGCTCCATGTGACAAGAACTTAAAATCTCTATAATGGAAATATTGCAGGAGAGATGGAAGTTTTGACAAAGAGTATCTCTTCATTTTTTTTTTAATTTAAAGAACAATATCATGTGAAAATTTGTTAAGTCTTTAATTCAAGGAAAATGGGAATAACATTAGGCAATATCTCAATCCTGTACATGAAAGACAATGAGCACAGTTAGGTAGCGCAATCTATGATGTGTTAATTCCCAGCTTTAGTGATGAAAGCTTGGAACTTATTGTAGCCAGGCAGTGAAAGCCTAGAAGCTAATAGTTGTGCTCCATTTTTCATGTGCAGGATCAGGTTTTTATTATATGGCATTGCTGTCATCCTCCTTGAATTAAAACACTGCTGCAAGAAGTTAGACTGACTTGTTCCCAGCAATAGAGAAGGTGACCAAAGGACTAGGCGACTTCTGACCTACTCCATCTTGAAACCATGAAAGTGTCCTGGAAGCAAAGGGCATGAACTGTCATAGACCACAGGAGATGAGGGGGGCCCTATGTGGAAGTTGTTACATGAGAAAACAGGTAGGTACCATGGGATTGAACACGCTCTTTCCTCTGAAATACTTTGCTACCGATTCTTTGCCCCTTGGGGAGCTGTAAACAATGTGGTCGTGAGACATAAGACAAATTAGCGTTGAAATTGACAGCCGATACACAGGGGACTGAGGGAAAACTCTATTTAGAGCCGAGTGACCCCCAGGCTTCACAGTGCCTAGAGAAAATGACCCACAAAAGAAGAACAGCAGAGCACTGAGCCTACCTGCATCCTCAGACTTGCTGGTTCAAAGAACTGACCACAGCATTTCCATTCCAAATTATTACAGAACAGATGATGCAGTTATATTTAGCATTCATTTCCATTTAGGATGCATCTGAATGTTTCATTTAAAACAATTTCCACTCCAAAAAGCTCTCTTAAAACAGGGGTTGGTTGTTGTTCAAAATGCATTTCAATGAGAAGGAAAGCACACAGAAAAGAACTCTCGCTCCCACCGTTCTTTCCTGACTATAGCAGAAACGATAGAAGTTTACTTCTATCAAAAAGCACACAGATCTGTCCTGCAGTCACCACTGCAGCTTTTCTTCTGCTGCTCCACTTGCAGAAACAATTAGTAATTTGTTTTTGGGTTTGTTTTTTTTTTGTAAATATCCTTCCTGCAAACCACATTCACAGTTTCCACACTTTCTTTATGGAAACATAGTCTGACTCCACCCTTCTAGTGATGGCTGCCTGATGACCTGCTTGGTTAAACTTACCTGCTGTTCATTTTGGTACAGGCTGAATCTCACTCTGAGTTTCACCAGCACCTTAGGACATATCTACATCATACAAAAACTTGGTGCAACAATTCTTGAATTAGCACCCAAGTACAGTTCTGCCTAAGACTAGGTCCAGCACAGCATAGTCATGATTATTTAGTCTTTGCCCAAGCTATGTGCTAGTAACATGGCCACAACGACTGAGGCCAGTCCATACAAAGGACTAACAGCCCCAGTGCAAAGCTCTTTTGCCAATACCACTCTCTGAAGGCTGGAGAGGTAAAAGAGGGTCACTGTGTGCAAACAGGTTTTAGTACTTTTCTATGCCCATGCTTTACACCTGATCAGTTGTCCTATTAAATTTCATTTCTGACTCTCCTCCTGGGTGAGGAGCTCTATCCTGTGTAGGTGGAATGGCAGGGAGGGGGTCTGAGCACCAACAACTTGTATCAGACCAGGGGCTGCAGGCACCTGAGTGTCTGCAGTGCCAACAACTGGAGCACCAGTGCAGGTGTGAGTATGTGAGCAAAGCACAAAGTGGATTAGAGTAGGTAAAGAGATCTGGGAAGAGTTGCTAGAGGAGTGTATGGCTACCACAAAGATAAGGGAGGTGCTGGCTGGCAGCGAGACCTGCATGTGCATGTGTGTGAGATATACTGTACAAGTGACCACTGTACCAGGAGTGGAACCGGAGCCTCAGGGGTTTGTACATCCAGGTGCCAGTAACTGGGGTAGACTGAGATTCAGGGGCAGTTACGGGGTAGACTGGGTGTCTGAGCCTAGCTGCTGCAGGGATCCACACTGGAATGTTATTTCCACTACTGGAATACATATATTATAGATTAATTAGTGCCGTAAGAATATAAATCCATTACTAGAAATATTTATTTTAATATTAAATATTATGAAATTTTATTTATATATATTCTACTAAAAGACTTTGTCACCATCAGCCAGAAATGGGAACAGGATGAGGCCCCAGTGCTGTTCATGCAAATGCTGACTGCTTCTGCCTGTGCTGATCCGTGTGGCCAGCTGCATATATACATGTGTTGTATATGTGTATTTGTGTGCTTGCACACCTGGAAATACACTTTCAGCCTCCCTATAGGGAACATGAGGCTCTCGCAGCCCTAGTACTGTATTCAGATCCCTCTAACATTCAATTTTTCTGGCCCAGCCTCACTGTTACTCCTCACTCTAAAGAAGCTTTAAATCTTCAAGGAATCCAACTAAGCAAGTTGCGAAAAACATTCTAATAAAAATCATATAGGACATATTTCTGTGCAAGGATGGGCAGCACCATGGCTATCTATTTAAAAACCTGGTACCCCAAACCTGAGAATTTCTCAAACATTTTTCTAGTTTTCGTTATCACAACCTTCCTTCCACCAGTCTGAGTGGAAAGAAGGTAGACATAGATTTAAGTTTGCTTCAGAAATAAAATGTCTACCTAGATTAAAGTCATACTAATGGTTTTGGGAACAAATCCTTTACTTCCGGTGTTCCTCGTGCAGGTTATTTTATTTTGTGTTATTTTATTTAACAGCACTGTATAAGCCTGCTGTTAGACAGCAACAAATGCATCAAGGCAGACTCTTAGTGAGAGCATGCTCCTCCAGGACTGGGACAGAGGGTGGATGTGGCAGTCTTCCCGCTAGTCCCAATCTGTAGACAGACTCAAGTTCCTCCCCTAACAGATGTAGGTGATGACATACAGTGAATTTCTCTTACAAACTTTCTAGAATCTATAAGCTGCAGTGTTTTTACAGGCAACATGGCATGTTCTTCATGACCACACCAGCCATCCCAACCAGAATTTAGTCATCCAGTGCTTGCCCCCACCTCCCAACACATGAAAAATGAGACAAGGCATCCTGAGAAGCCTGACATACTACAGCTGCCAAGGCAGGCTGCAGCCTCTCATATTAGTGGCAGATGACAGCTCACTTATTTGAAGACAAAGAGAAGTATGCCACGGAGCAGTTCCTGCAGGACTAGAGGGAGGAAACAGCTGTCAACTATTTTTTGGATTACAGGGATAAACATATTTCCAGCAACAGCTTTAGACTACGTAACTCTAAAAACCTGAATACAATTCAAGGTATTCTTGTACCAGAAGAGCAGTCAAACCAGACAGCTCTTATAGGTGAAAGCTTAAATCTTTCCTGAAACAAGAAAAGCATCTCATGACATTATTACAGAACTCAGTGAGGGCCAAAATAAACAACAGCAACACTTCTTTTAGACAGAATACAGAGTATGCTGGAGGTTTATTGAGCTTTTCTTTATCTGAGAAAGAAACTGAAAAACACTGCCTGCCTTTGTTAAGCCCTTGAATGGATGCCTTAACACAAATTTCAGCCTCATTGAGCAGGGTACAAATTAACTATCCAAAGGCAACTATATAAGAAAAATAGGAAGAATGAATTGGCCTCAGAGAGATGAAGACTAAGCCCAGATGAGACAATAACTTTCTTTGAAGAATGAGTTTTCTCATTCTGGTACTTTGAGCGATCCTACTACACAGGAAATGTAGAAATGTTTTACAGAACAAAGGAGGATGTAATTTAGTTTATTCAGCAAGACGTTCAGTCCACTGGATAAAATATACTTATGTATGGAAACAGTGGATTGAAGACAACAGATGGGATTCAGAAAAAGACAGCCACTACATAATCTATGGAAGGAATCATGTGTTTTGTTTCCAGCTCTCTAAATGGGAATTCTGTAACTTTAACCTCAGGGGAAGGAGCATAGGCCATGAACACAAAGAAGGAAGAAGTAAGCCCAGTAAGTGAGTCATAGACACTATGCAAGCTCTGCTGTACATCTGTGTTTTCCCATGCTGCTCTGAACCCTCACCTCAGATTCCTGCGATGGACAGAATGCCAAATAGCTCAAATTGTATTTTTCCACCCCAGGTTTCTTTTTCATCATGAAAAAGTACCCATTAGGGACTAGAGTTGGCACTTGCAGAGGAACCAAGTAACATCCCTTGGTCTAAAACTCACCAAAATTTCCAGGTCCTTCAAACAGGGCCTCCAGCCTGCAGAAATGAGCTTCTGTCTCCCTGAGGCTGTGCTGGAAATTCAGGGGGTGGATGGGAATAAGGAAAGCAAGCCATCACTTTTAATACATCCCACCTGCTGTCTGAGCAGGCTAAGGCATGAACCCTGCTCATTGGAGAAAGGAGGAGGGAAGAGCCTGCTGAATATTGCTCTGACTGAGGGCTCACTACAGGCTGTCAGCCCGGCCAAAAATCCAGCTCCTTGGGAATCCAAACCAAAGGTTGCCAGTTAGGTGTTTCACTCACAATCAGAAAACACATGCATTATTTTTGTCTTCAAAAGCAAAGGCACGGAAAAAAGCTCAAAGCCTGCTTCCTGACAGAGCAGAAGAAACTAGATTGTTTAACACAATAGCCTCTGTCCCTTTGGTGTGTGTCCCCCACTTCCCAGTTTTTGCCCTCACAAATGGAAATTGCTGTATAGCGTGCAATGGCCCTTCTTCCACTTTCCTCACCACAGCTGGCCTGTGGTCAGCCCTCTCTTTGGCTGGGACAAACTAAGGACAGAGGTGAAGTACAGGGCATCGACAGCTCCCTTCACTCATCCCATGGACATACAAATAGCGATCAAGACAGCTCCACAGTGGGGATATATGGAGCAGCCTGGCTCCCAAGTCCTGCCTCCAAAGGGACTTTGCACACTAACACAGTTCCTTACCTCCTCCATGCCTACATATGCTCCTAGCTCTTAGTACACATAGGCAAGTGCACACACCATCCCATCCCCATGAAGCCTGAGCTGAGCTGAGCTGTGGGTGGATGTGCTTTCAAAGAGAAGGAAGCACCAATAACTCCTGCAACCAGATGCTGTGAGCCCACAGTACATGAGACAAGCCATTTATCCAGTGTCTGTGAGACAGCAAGAGAAGAAAGCTTACCTGGTTGGTCATAGGATGCCCATGCTAGGTTTTCTCCACATTTTCCATTAGCAGACTCAGAGCTGTGTTTGAGGACCCTTGTGGTAGCCAGTTCTTCTGCATACCTAGCAAAGGAATCCACAGGTTGAGACAGACCACAGCCAAAGTGAGCAGAGAGGGGGAGGAATGGGAGGAAGAGGAGAAGATGCAAGCAAAGAGTGTTGCTGGAAGATGACTATTTAAGGCCAGGTTACTCAGTTGCAAAGCTCTGAAGCCAAGTATGCTTTAAGCTTGCATAGATCTAGCTATCCTTAGCTGCAGCTGCTGGTGGAAAGGGAAGTACCTGCAACAATTGCTGCAGGTGTCACCTCCTCCTGACATTTCTAGGACCCTCACAGGAGTAAACGTTCTCATTGAGATCGGAAAAAAAAGACCAAAGTGGGAATTCAGTCAAAGCAAGTGTAAAAATAACTACACTTACAAATGAAAAATAAGTCAAATGCAAAACAAGTGAATGCACCAGGTAACAGTATGGAAGAGAAGGGGACCACACAGAGAATCCAAGGCAACAACAGTGTACACCAACATAAGAATAAGCAGCACTGCTTCTGTAGAAAACAACATGTACGAGAGCGTGGGATGTATTTTATTATCTTTCAACAATAGGTTCAAGAAGAGCATCACGCGTAAAATAATGATTCTCTTTATTCAATATTGGAAAGGCTTCAGTACAGAGACAGTCAAATTGGAAAGACCATTTTCTGTTTCTCATGGCACAAGAAATAGGAGTCAACACACAGAATCATGTCATAGATCTAAAAGTCAAGTAACACAAAGAATTTTTTCCACTCTGTGCAGCAGGCTCATCGCCACTGGACAACGCAGACATCAAAGCGCCAGTGGTTTGAAAAATGAGCTAGACAAATTTACAGTGTGTGTATGTTGGGGAGGAATCTTCAGGGCTTATTAAACAGCAACAAAAAAAAAAAAAAAAACCGAGGATACAATCTACTGCTCGGGATACCCATGATTTCCAGGGGAAATGTGTAACTTCTAGGAGAAGATAGTGCAGGAAGGATCATCACATCTGTTTTATCCTGCTGCTCCTTCCCTAATCATGAATTACTGGCATCTGCCAGAGACATGAAATTGGTCCAGCTGAACATTTTGGCCCAAGCTAGTACTTCAGTCATTAGGTTCTCATTTCCTTCTGTCCCCCCAAAACAAAATTTAAAAGTATTTAGCTACTGCCATTGCTTTAGAAATAATGAAAGCTTGTCAGTTGTCAGTCTGCTAGATCCTGAAGTAGAGGATCTTCAGATGATCATTCATGCCCTATCCTATACTACAGTCCTGCAGCATTTCTGCTCAAGGATTCCCACATCCCAAGCATGAAGCAAGACTGGAACAGAGTACGCATTGCACATAGGCAAAACTGCCAAGGATTTGAGACAATTTGATCAATTCACTCTCTCGGGCAGTTAGCAGCATGAGATTTCCATCTGAGATCATCACCCTGTGCTTCATTACAATCAGAGACAAACAGGTACCTGCTGAGGGTGACTCATCTCATGCTAAAGCAGGGATCCAATAGTCAGTTCATCTAACCTGTCACAATTATTGAAACCGAAAATAATAGGAAACAGGCCATTTTCAACACAAACAGAGAAGCATGGAAAAGTACTCAGAGATATGCCAATATATACCAACAAATGAATCAGATACACCTAAAGGAAAGGTGAAGTTCTTTGTCAAGACAGATTTTGCAAAATCTTAAGTTCAAATAAGAGATTTCTTGTATTTCATGTCTTCTATTCAGATCAAACCACTTCTGGTTCTTGCTATCAACCAGTTTCACCAGTCTCTGAACACGCTTCTTAATTCTTACAAGTTACAGACCACAAAGGTTTCCTATTATTATTCATCACAGCAGGGAAAGTCAGCTGAGGCCAGAGAGGACTGTGAAGAATTCCAGAAGGACCTAAAAATACTCTGCAAGGGCAATAGCACACTTAAAGATAAGTGTGGAGCAATGCATATTTGACAGAACAATCTG
This sequence comes from Cuculus canorus, assembly GCF_017976375.1. Lineage (NCBI taxonomy): Eukaryota > Metazoa > Chordata > Aves > Cuculiformes > Cuculidae > Cuculus > Cuculus canorus. The sequence goes on along the minus strand of NC_071402.1, from coordinate 64,036,016 downwards.
AACTACTCATGCAAGTTGAGTTGTTTAAACCAACTGTAGCACTTTGGAAACACAAAAAGTATTATTGTAGAGCCAATGAAATTTTTTCCTCTTTGTAAGGCATCACGTAAAATGGAACAAAAAAACCCTTTGAAGAACAGAGGAAAACCCCCAGAAGATTACAAAGTTATGTGGATGAGTCACTGGCATTCCATCTCTTAGAAAACTGTATCCAGTTATCATGGTGTCTCAAGAAGAAAAAAAAAAAAAGTTGAAAAGCAAAGATAGAATTAGATCTTGCCTGCTGCCAAAAGGCACATCCGCATGCCATGTACAAAGTGCATTGTATGGTATAGCACCTGGTGGACATCTCTGGTCTACGAGTGTGGGAAGTGGTGCATCTGTGTGACAATGCAGCATCATGCTGGGATAGGAAATCAGGTTCTGGAAAGGCTACAGTCTCTCTGGCTCCCAACCAGCTGACATGGAAAAGTCTGAATGCGTATGGTAGAAAGCCTAACAGGAGAAGAGATCTTATGTCTGCGGGGATCAAACTAGCCACCATTTAGCTATCAGGGAAAGACATTCATTTTCCATATAGTTTAAACTGCATTTATTCTTTCAGGTCTCTCCTTTGCACTGTGAGGATCAGCCTGAAAAAGAGTAAAGATTTTCAAATCTACTTTGAAAAAGTTTGCTGTAAAGGGAAAGGACATACTCTTGTTGTCGTGCCTACAGCAAAGAGGACAAGTAACATTGGACTCAATTTTCTGGAAGGGAGACTTAGGTCAGGCAGCAGGAGGATGGATCCACTGTATGTTAGACTGAGAAGAAGTTGAGCAGTATTTAGCGCTGGAGAAGAGGTATGATGTGTCTCTCCTAACAGGCTAGAGAACAACGTAAACTGATTATGCTTTGGGGGCAGGGAGATAGACAATTTGATCTGGAATTACTTCTTTCTGATTCCATTGATCTTAGACCAGTCAACACTTCCTACCATGAGAAGTTCATTTCTCACTATTTCAGCAGCAGTGGATATTCTGCAGATGACAATCCATCATCTGACAGAGGTGGTGGTGAAGCATGTTTTAGGCAACTACCCCCTGCAGAGGTGACATACCAGTGTAGACAGATGCAGCCCACATCTGGAAAAGAGCGCAAGAAAGACTTATACAGTTGTGACCACAGAAGTGCTGATGTGACCAGCTGATATTATGTGACAGGGAAAGAAGGGATGACAAGAGTTGGGGAGTTGGGTAGGGAAACACAAAGAGTAGAGTCCCTCACTCCACTCAATAAGTCTTCACTGAATACTGGTTTGTCAAAAGGCAAATATTCTGGCAGTACACACAGTCAAACCTAGCAGATAAAAGTGTAACAAATCTTTTTAGAGCAAAGAAAGGGCTGAACTCACTGTTGGGCTCCTCTGTTTAACTTCTTGCAGAGTTTTAATGGAGGGACTCCATGTTTCTTCCTGTAGTCATTGTGTGCTTTCAAGACTTCTTCAGCAAATTGTTTCGAAGCTGAAATCACATCAAAAAAAATGGAAAGGTCTGTCAAATGCAGACATTACTGAAAACAGAAAAAGCATACCCTATAGCTAAGATACTGGTGCAGGCTGGACTGAAGAACAGAAGAATACCATCCTCTTTACTTGAAAGTTGGATGAAATTAACCATTTACACCTTCCATCCAGGAATTAACAGTAAGAGACACTCCCATTGGGATGGTACAGACTCACTAAAAGTTGAATAAAAATGTAAACTGTATTCCTTTCCTTGCTAGCAAAGTGATTTAAGGTCAGTTTGACCGACGTCCATTTTAAGATTTCAGCACACTGCATTACCATTGCAAAGAAGTCTCAGAGTAAATGACAAATAGGTACTTTAAGGAGATGCACTAAAAATGCAAAACATTGTCAAGGCATGCAAGAATTTTCCGTATTAGTCAAGACACCACCTAAAGAAAACTGAGATGCGTAAAACTACGCAAATACTTTGAAACATGCACTTTTTATCTATTATATAATACAAATTCATAGAAATCTCAAAATGCAGCTTTATTCCGCTCAAGACAAACAATTAGTTCACAAACAACAAGTGATAAGTAAATAAATGGCTGCTGGGGATGATTTTTTTCCCTCGTGCTACAGTATATTCGGTAAATATCTGAATTCCAAAGTTACTACAAAGCTTTAAAAAGTTCCTTTTTGTACCTTGATAAACTTGAGACTTTCACCAGCACAAGGCAGAGGACAAGTAACAACTTGCAGTGCAATTGACCTTGATGGCAAGCTCATGTTACCTGCTTTTATGCCTTTGCTGAGATTTTCCCCAAGATTCAGAGAGGAAAAAAAAAAAAATTAAAAAAAACACACCTTCCTGGCACTGGTAACCCTGTGGAATTTGCTGCTTTAAAACAAATTTAAAATAAATTTGGAAAACAGGGAACTAGGTCAGTTAGAGGGTACAGACAGCATCTTCAAAATAGAAAGATAGCTCACTTTCTCTGTGTTGCCGAAGCATCTGAACAGGCCAAGACATCTTTGAGTACTTACTCCACTTTTACTGGGACAGAGGTTTCTACATTTATTAATGATTCATCAGCTTTATTTCTGAATACCCTAAGCAGCACAACTACCATCATTTTCCTTGTATGACACTTGTGAAGTTCAAATAGACCTCCTGACTATAAAGTGTTTTCAATTAAGCTTAGTTTTCTCAACTTCCTCTCACTACTTGATCCTAATAACTACAATCAACCATTCTCTCCTTTACTAGCATGGACATTATCCTCCTGTTTGTAATGATGCATTTTCTTCCATTGGAGCTGTGAGTTTGCACATACTCCCCTCCTAACTCTTTACTAAGGTGATTACTCAGCCCATGTTCATGCTTTAAGCTGTTCTTAGAATTCTCTCCAGTTTCCCCAACAGCTTTAGGATAACATAGCAGCCTAAGATAATATCAGTATCCAAAGCACATAAAACGCAATTGTTTCATGCAATGTCTTAAACCTTTTGAACACAGTCTTAAGTCGGGTTGACCTTTCCCAGACCAAAGTGTGATTGTGGACATATATCTAATACATTCTCCATCAAGATGCTTTCAGGCTAGATTTTTTGATACAAAATAGTTTGCATAAGACAGCAACAGGAACCCTGTTGAGTGAGGTAAGATCTACCCACCAGCTTCCTCCTCTTAGGTTTTTCTTCAACTTTGTGTGTCACAAGTTGCATGTCATCAAATAAAACAGGTACCTCCACTCCGGTGTTTAAGCACACACACACCCTTTTTGCTAACAAACCTCTCCCATCACTCTTACTGCCATTGCTCCCAGCTCACTGATTCTATCAGGCCAGAATCCTAAACCTCTCATCTGCTACATCATGCAGGGTCATGCCCTATATCATTGGCTACTGAGGAAAGCAAGAGTGTAGCCAGTTTGCTTAGTTTCACTGATGCAGAGGTCCATGCTTCCAGCAGGGAAATTTTAAGACAGACTGAAGACGAAAGTTGAAGTTCACAGCTTTGGAAGTTGACTCACATACTCCAGGCTTCATTTTTCTGCACAAGACCATCTTAAAGGTTGTGGCTGTTATGACCTAGACTTAATAGCTCATCCACACAACATTAAGTGTTAGAAAAACAATCCAACTGCAACTCTGAAATTTCTATTAAAATTATTTGCTCTCAATTAAAATAACATATTGAAATTCTACAAAAAAAAAATATGAAGTCAACTGAAATACGGGCTGTGTCAATTTTCAGTCCATCCATTAACAGAAGTATTGCACAATCCAGCTCTGTAATAACATTTTAACTTAAAAAGAATAACAAGACATGGGCAAAACTAAGTTTCCTCTATACACTGCTCTCGCTGTCCCTAGAGAACCTCCATGCTTACCTTCCCTCAAAAGTGGCTGCTATAGAAACATTTATCTACTGTGACTCAAGCTCATGTGCTAAACACCTCCCTCTCTGCACAGCTTCTTCCATGCATGCTGATGTGTGGAGAGGGACACTCAACTGCCAAATTTATTTCAGATTTGTTTTGGAAGACATGTTAAGTTTTTCCATTTTACCCGTGTTCCATAGACAGAGAAGTCGGATGCTAAAAGTGAGAGTTAACAGGAGTTTGCAGGCTCCCACCCAAATGTGAACAGCTTCCCAAACAGCTTTGGAGACGTACTTTTTTCCCTTCATGTAGGCTGCTTAAGCTGCTAGAAAAAAATATTTCCTGCTGTCAGGAAGTAAGGTTTGGTCATGAATCATTACACAGCTGAATAAGTAAAACAGCTAAAGATATTAGATACAGTTGCTTGCTTCTCATTATTCAATTATTTACCTCCATTCTGGATTCTTCTAGAACACTGGCTAAGATAATGACAGCATGTGATAACAAATATCCAGGCTATTATGTGGTACAGAGCATATCTTACAGTTAAGTTTTTAACTTACAGTTTCATTCATCAACTTTGTGTGACCACAGAAAAGTGAGCTGTGGCACCTTAGGCTGCCTTTTCCCATCAGATTTGTTTATCTGAATATTCTTTATTCTCTTGCTTTCTCTAAACTGTGCCAATCTAGTCCGTCTTTCTCAGGTGAAGAGCTCTTCATGCCCGAATCTTTCCTGCCTCTTCTCTGAAACTTGTCTTCTCCTGCTCTGTTATATGCTTAGTTTGGACATCAAAACAGATGCGAGCTATCTGAACATGTCTTCTACAATACTAGCTGCTCTGCATTACCCTTGCAGCTCTCAACTGGACCTACTCCACTGGTCTTGCAGAGCTGAAAGATGATGCGAGGAAAGAGTAACAGTAAAATATGCCACAAAACACAAACATAAACACTCTTCTACCCAATACCTACACAATAGAAATTTTGGGGATAGCCCTTATATCAGCACTTGGGATGTACAACATTATACCAGGTATACACTTGACTGGCCAAAAAAAAAGCATACTTTTATGGCTAAGTATTCACCCCAGTGATTCAAGGAAGATCACAATTTCAATTTCTAGATGTATCATTGTCTTGTCAATGCTCTCTGTCCTATTGTTTATGGATTAATCTTTGCTAGTACTTTTGTACTTTCCACATATACTAAATTCTTCTATTTTGCCTTCAGATAATTAATACATCATGCAATCAATAAGAAAAAGTTGAGGTTGTGCAGCCTAGAGGACAGAAGGGTCTGGGAAGACCTTATTGTGGCCTTTCAGTACTTAAAGGGGAGTTCTGAGAAAGACAGAGACAGACTTTTAGCAGGGTCTGTAGCAATAGGACAAGGGGTAATGGTTTTATACTAAAAGACAAGCTCAGACTAGATATAAGGAAGAATTCCTTTACGCTGAGGGTGGTGAAACACTGGAACGGGTTCCCCAGAGAAGGGGTAGATGCCCCATTCCTGGAAACATGCAAGGTCCGGTTGGACAGGGCTGTGCTGAAGATGTCCCTGTTCATTGCAGGGGAAGGCTGGACTAGATGACCTTTAAAGGTCCCTTCCAACCCAAGCCATTCTATGGTCCTACATTTCTATGAAATAGACCTCATGTAGAGCCCTACACAGCAGTGTCCCATTATGTCTGTCTCAATGTCTCTTTGAGCCATGGAGGTCTCAGCAGGCCTCAATTCTTCACCCAGTGTGTGCGCACTACAGTTAAATTGAGATAATGACCCCACCTTTCAACTCTGCCCCAAACTAAATAATTACAAATGTGCTTATATAATGGCTAAAGCAACATATCTCAAGAAAGTTGCAAAATATACGTCAAAGGACCCACCCTTTTAGAAAGGAGTAAACACAAAAACCTGATACCAACAGCCTTGGCAGTGTGACTCAGTGTGACCCAAGACATTACACGTTACATCTAAAATCTTTCCTCCCCAGGACCCAGGCAGAAAGAAGCCAAGTGCCAGAATACATGGAGAGGACACAAATGCAAAATGGACAGAAAACACATAAAAAGATAACAGGGTAAACACTGAGCATAGTTCTGCTTTAGTACTGAAATCCCTTCAGTCTCCCTTGACTTTGTAGAATTGCTCTACTCTACTCTGATAGCAGAAATGGAGGAATAAGAATGCAGCAAATACAACTGCTAGTATGCTCAGCAGGTTTGTGAAAAAAATCATTGCAGGCTTTAAGCAACTGTAAAGTAATTCTATCAAGAAGCCTTTTGTTACTGTCCCAGATAATTAAAGATACCTCTATTTCAACAAACTTCTCAAAGTATATTAACAGACTGGAAACAAACAAAATTCTTGAGTAAAAGACAACCCAGTTTCCAATGACCACATTTTCATCTAGACCTTTCTAAGAAACCTGGGATTTTTGTTATTAATAATCATTATTAATAAACTTTATTCTCACTTGAAATTTAATTACCTGAAAACTAGCATTAGCAGAATCTTTCATTCTCCAAGAACAATGTTCCTTCAATGGAGAAGTGCTGGATATTTAACCAATATGAGAAATGTTAAGAGAACAGTTATGCCTCTGCTGCATTTTGACTCGGCACTTTGGTTTGATGTCACAAGCACTCCAGGGTAATCTTATACTGGCTAGCCACTACAATGCCACAGGGAGAGAGCATTCCACGTTTCTTTCTCCACATACTGTGCATGACTGCACTTTACCGCTCTCCATTTGGGACAGTAACACCTTCAAAGGCCAGCCCTTTATGCTGTCATTTGGGAACATGGATTTGACACTCCAATTCATTAATCACTTCCAGCCATAAAACCTGACCTCCTTCAGTGCTAAACTCCCCTGTACGCTAACAAAACTGGCTGATTGCTTGGAGACATACAGAAGAAATGAAATCACATATACCCCACAGGGAAGAAAAAATAAAATGATACTATATTCAGAAAGTGTTACATCCTGGGTGGGTTTTCTTTGTCTTCTTTAACAACTTTGAACCAAGAATTCAATAAAAGGGCAAGATTTCCATCTGATACAATAGACATTTCTGGGACATATCATAATTGTTGATACATTACTTCCCTTCAAACCTGAATTATCCTAGGACCCCATGAACAGTTAGAAGAGAAAGTATTACTTATAGGAATGAAAGGAATTGGGGGTTATAATTAGACACAAATTTGAATGGGATTAGTTTCTTCAACATTCTTGTGTTTATCAGGCTGCTCAACATAGCTTTCCCTTCAGCTCAGATCCCTCTTGAGGGAGGAGATTCTCTGATGTCCTTCAGCATTCAGGTTTTCTTGAACTTTTCTTGCACGCTTGCTTATTGCTGAGGTGAACTTCACTACAACAGTCTGAGTCAATTGAATCTGACGGACAAAGTCCTCTCTCATTTTATGATCTGGGCTCCCTCTGCAGCAAACTGGCAGCTTAATGGCCTTGCATTACCTGTGCCATATGACATAACACACTGTTTTCCCCCATACTCAATTTGAGGCATATTGCCTGAGAATATGAAGCTGCTGCTGTAATAGTGTTTCAATGACGTTAGTCATGTCAGTATTAGATTGCAAATCCTATTCTTGCTATAATAGACAGTGTTGATTACTTCCTCACTTAAGGACTTTTATAAACTGTTAGGCAATTGACTGCCCTGATTAAAAAGGAACACCTGGTAAACTGGAAACTGCACAGCTCCGAGAGGCAGCAAAGCCTTCTGTGATATAAGAATTTTAGAAAGAAAAGCAACTCTAATCAGCAGTCTTGAGCACTGAGAACCAAGCTCTCACTTTCATGGGAGACAAGGGTCAGGGAGAAGTCCTCTGCTTGCATCCCCTCTCCTCCAAACAATCAGACCAGCAAGCCTATCAAAAAATAGTCATTACACCATGGAGTGCTCACCTTGCACAAGGTTGGAACCTGACTGCTCATTTGTCTAGGGAAACCAGTGTTGGGTTTGCATGAAGGACAAAGTATCATTTTTATTACTATTCTGCCAAGGAAGACAACTAAATGCTGTAATCATGCCACAAACCGACACAGACAACCCTGGCAAGCAGTTCATGTGTAAGATGCTAACACTTTTAAAAAGGCTCAGACAACCCTTTCATTGGTAAGATCTTGTATTCTTAAATCTAATTGCTGCACAGTTCCTAGGGTACATATGCTTCAAAGTACAAAGCCACAAGTGACATGCATGCGTTAGAACTGATATACTATGCAGGAGAATAAAGTGAAGCCAACTTTTCCATTTCTTCTCTTCCTCTCCTCCCACCACACCTGTTTAGAGTTTAGAATTACAGTAATTTTTGAAGAAAATAAGGTGTAACTATATTCACTAGTGACTAACACAAGAAATCAGAACTTCCTACCATCAAATCTGAGCTTCAGCCACTAGGTTGTGATTCCACCTTATAACAATGCTTGCGTGACAGCATCATGATACTAAGCTCTTCAGCAACTAACAACTCTTCTAAGCCCTTTATAAGTAATTTTCACATCTAACAAGTAATTTTTGCTGGTCGCTTATTCATATTTTGTATATTGCATGTTCTTATATTTTGTGGATGGGCAGCAATAGAGAGAACCTTGTTGGTACTCAGTGCCAACTGTCTAGTGCCAACCAAAGTTTTTGCAAAGTAAAGAATTTGCAGAGAAGAGCTGAAGAAAGTAGAACCACCCCACATCCCCTGGGATACAATCTGCCATTTTATAGCTCTACCATTTATGTTCTACCATTGCTTGGTGTAGCCACACCTGAACTAGCTTCCATCTCATTTGCTCCAATATCTTCCCCACCTTGATTTTCTGGTAAGGACATCTAAGCTAGCCAGGGCAACGCTCAAAGTACATTTATAGATGCACCTTCTTGAGGCATGGAAATATGGTCGTGTCCATTTCTTCTAATCACTGATGTGTAAACTCACCCATCCAGTAGCCCAGGTCAGGCAGGAAGAGACAGGAAGCTTTCTTTACCATGCTCACTTTCGGTTACATCATCTCATTCTCAGCCCCCTGCCCAGCAGATTAAACTCCAGTTTTCATAACTCAAAATCTCGAAAAACATGGTCTCATAATAGAATGATTTGGGTTGGAAAAGACCTTTAAAAGTCATCTAGTCCAATCCCACTGCACTAAGCAGGGACATCTTCAACGTGATCAGATTGCTTATAGCCCCATCCAACCTGACCTTGAATGTTTCCAGGGATGGGGCATTTACCACCTCTCTGGGCAATGCGTTCCAGTGTTCCACCGCCCTCACCCTAAAAGGGTTCTTCCTTATGCCTAGCCTGAATAAAACATACTTAAAGCATCAAATAGGCATACTGTCCCCATGCCACCCCCTGGAAGTTCAAATTCCACCTAAACCCCAAAATCTTTAAACCTCTTGATTCCGGTGTTCCTTCTGCAACTCCTGTTGCTTATGCACCAGCCCAGTGCTCAGTAGCCAAAGGAAAAAAGAGACTACAGTATATTTAAAGAATGTACATGCATGCCTTCAACCCAGGACTGCAGTTCCAAAGGGAAGCCCTTTGCATCTCTCCAGCAAGCCAGGGCCACACCTACAACACTATGCCTCAAACATCCCCTCCTGTGACCTGCCATGGGGGCTGTTCTGGGGAATATACTCACAGTCACACAGCCATCATACAGTGGAGCTGTAGAAGCTATAAGACCTATCAAAGTCTGAACATCATGAAACACTTTCATTGTTAGGGTGACAAAGCACTGGCATAAATTGCCCAGACAGGCTGTGGAGTCTCCATTCTCACAGATACTCAAAAGCCATCCATGCATGGTTCTAGGAAAGCAGCTCTAGGTGACCCTGCCTGTGTAACGCAGTGGACAGATGACTTCAGAGGTCTCTTCCTACCTCAGTGCTTCTGTGATTCTAAGTAGAGAGGTCTGTTTTAGTAACAGGTCTTCAGAAGGGAAAATTCAAGAACAGGTCATACACTACGACAGCTCATCTTAAACCATAGAATGGTTTGGGTTGGAAGGGACCTTAAAGATCATTTAGTTCCAAGCCTCTTGCCATAGGCAGGGACACCTCCCACTATATCAGGCCACCCAAGGACCCACCCAACCTGGCCTTGAACACCTCCAGGGATGGGGAATTCATAGTTTCCCTGGGCAACCTGTGCCAGTGCCTCACCACTCTCATAGTGAAGAATTTCTTCCTAATGTCTAGTATAAAACTTCCCCTCTCCCATTTATAGCCATTCCCCCTCATCCTATCACTACATGCTGTTTCACAAAGTCCCTCCCCAGCTTTCTTGTACAACCCCGTCAGATACTGGAAGGCCACTATAAGGTCTCCTTGGAGCCTTCTCTTTTCCAGGATGAAGAGCTCCAACTCTCTCAGCCTGTCCTCGTAAGGGAAGTGCCCCAGCCCTCTGATCATCTTTGTAGCCCTCCTCTGGGCCCACTCCAAAAGTTCCATATCCTCCTGATACTGAGGATTCCAGAACTGGACCCAATACCTCTGGTGGGGTCTCAGAAGAGCAGAACAGAGGGGCAGAATCACATCCCTCAGCCGGCTATGCTTCTTTTGACACAGCTCAGGATACAATTCGCCTACCAGGCTGTGAGTGTGCACCACTGACTCATGTCAAGTTTCTCATCAACCAGCACCCCCCAAGTCCTTTTCTGCAGGGCTGCTCTCAATCATGTCATCCTCCACCCTGTATTGAAACAGTGGGTTGCTCCAACCCAGGTGTAGGACCTTTCACTTGGCCTTGTTGAACCTCATGAGGTTGTCACAGGCCCACTTCTCAACTTGTACAGGTCCCTCTGGATGACATCCCATCCTTCTGGTGTGACAACTGCAAACTTGCTGAGGGTTCACTCAATCTCACAGTTTATATCATTGATGAAGCTACTAAACAGCACTGGCCCCAAAACAGATTCCTGAGGAACACCACTTTGTCACTGATCTCCATCTGGATATTGACCTAAGGACATCACTTTCTAAGGATAAATTCAGTGCCCAACATGTGCCAATGGCCCACAGAATTTGTAAGTGTGACAAACCAACAGAAAGTGTATAACTAAGCATGTATTCAATAATTTACTAACATCTACTTATCACAAGATAACATCAGAGCTTTCATGTGGAAAACAGTCCCCATGCTCCCCATATTTTTATTTGCAAAAAATCAGCAACACATGCAAACCCATTTCAGCTTTGTGACAAACAGGTATACGTGAGGAGATACTCTTCACTGTCTATGTCAGAAAATTGCTCCCAAACACTGCTCCTACAGTGGTGGCACAGCAAAGTTTCAGAAGGACAGTTAACTAACCATGACATGTAACTCTGCAATGATCATACTTAAAACTGAGATCAGGCAAAGCCCAGATGATTTCTGTTCAAAAGATTTGCGCTGGTAACTCAGTTCAGTCAACTTTAAATGATACTAAATAATGCTTGTGGTGGCCTTAAACATTAGGCACATGTTGTCTTTCTCCACAATATCCCAGACTACTACCATCTCCTCATACCAGCTTGCACAGGAGCCAGTTCTGAGCCACAGTAATTGGCCACCCACCTCGCCTCACTTCACCCCTCTCCACAGAGCCACCCAGCCCAGCTCTAGCAGAGCTGCTGTTCAGACGGTCAAAGACAGGGCAGAACTTGCTTACATTTGCCTGTAAAAACAGAGCACAGATATGCTTCAGCTAATCTTTCGGAGAACAGCATGGCCTCCACCGAAATAGTGATCTGAAATAGCCTTCTGTCCTGTTGAGATACGCAATAAACAACAAAGCAGTTAAGGTCAAGAGACTTTTCCTCATGCTTAAAACAATGATTTAAATTTTTCTAGTAATAAATGCTTTCTTCATGTATAATTTTATTGAGAAAGACTTCTTGGGAGGATTCGGAAAGGAGAGCCAGTATTTTTTAATGTGCAACTGTATGGCATGGGAAACTTTGGTAGGGGTCTCGGTTACTACAGACCATTACGTTCCATCTTATTCTTCATGAGTCCTTCATGCTTGTTTTGGTATTTATCTGCCTTGAGCACGCAGAGGTAAGGGTACTAATCTAACAGGCAAGAGGAATAAAGACTGTTGCATGGGATGGCTGCTGCATTCTTCTCCTCTTCCCCACCAAAACCTTGATGGTTCAACAGACAGGTAAAAATTAGGCCCAGAACACTTTTTGCCAAAACCCAATGCCTTCCTGGCAGATTTTTTGCTATTTGCCATTTATTGAACTTGAACCAAGCGATCAGTGTCTGCTACACACAAAACCAGGAGAAGAGTGAAATGTGGGGTTTTTAATCAAATTAATTTGATTTTTTTAATTGCCCTTTTCCCACCATACCTCAAGTTCAGTTCTGATGCAAAGAGAAACAGCCAGTAACATTTATTGACCTCAAATTCTGCAAACGCCCTGCCATTACCAAAAGCGAATGCTCACTTTCTAGCAGTTCAGACTAATTCACTTGCTCTAGCCCCATCAGTCCTGTAAACCCGTCAGCATGAAATGCCTTGTCGTTTTGGCAGGTTGCGAGTATTGCATTTCCCAGAAAGCAAACACCTCTCTAGTATCCTTGTGCTTTTGTTATCACCTGCTATGGCTATCTTCTATCAAGCCTCTAAAGTGAAAGTTTGCACTTCAGATCAGCTGAAGATATACTTTGTTCTGCAGAGAACACAATAGTCCTTTTTACTGCACTCTGAAGTTGCATCGGAAGAGTTAAAAACCAGCACATGCTTCTAAGGAAGATTAAAACCAGCATGAAAAACTGCATTGAGTATGGTTCCTGCCTCTTCATTTTGTCAAAACCCTTTCCCAGCCCTTGTTTTCATACTGACTCAACGAGGAGCACAGTGGGCAACTCCCATCCCTTTCTCTCATTTGCAGAAGGGGAAGGCGGGGGAGAAGAGTGGAAAAAAAAAAGAAAAGAAAACCAAACACTGCAAAAAATGATAGCTTATATCTACTGAGCCCATCCTTGTCTTTGTCTGATAGCGTGAGCATCCACTAGCCAGAAGAAACAGGGAGATTCCCCTGCCATCACCTCCGCCTGGTTTTTAGGGAGGGAGTGGGGCGAGAACCCTTCCCCCACCAGGCAGGGCAGGAGGGGAAGCGGAAGAAATGAGACTTTCAGCAGTCTCTTTCTGCTACCAGTCAAGCCGTTTCAGAGGCTCACACTGCGCAGCAGCAACCTCCATGCTCCAGAGCGGAGCTGGCAACCAGCTGCTTCCTTGAGCATCACTCGCAGCTGCTCGCATGGATGGATATCCCTTCTGGAGTGAGGGCTGCCCACAGGATCCCAGCACAGCTGCAGGGGGGTCAGAGCCCAGCCCACACAGCAGTCTCAGGAACAGGGCAACAAAAATCAGCCAGCTCACTATCGCTTCATTTCCTGCAGAAAATACTTACCCCACGCTTTTTGGTTTGGGCTTTGCTGGATCTATGGAGAGGAGAGCTTGCACCACTCCCTAATCCCAATGCTGTTTGAAAACAGGAGAACAGTTGGAAGGCAGAGGGGTTCCCTGTGTTTGACTTAAGTATTTGCTGGACTTATGGCCACGGGAGGAGGTTATCTAAACCCGATGAGGGAGTTTCAGTATGAATTTGGTTTTAGCAGCCTGCAGCTTCCAAGGAAGTAAGCTGAGTCAGAAGTAACAATGTTTTCCAACCCTTTGCTCTATTCAGTGAGGCGAAAGCAATGTGAAGTCTCTAGCCCTGATACTTGCAAAGAACATCGCTTCAAATGTAATCCAGCAGCTATTGACAACACTTTATTAGTGAGTTTTTAATCAAAGAACTGATATTTTTAACAGCAGGATTTCCTTGCCTGGATGTACTTCAGCTTCAAGATTAATTTACGAAAGATAAAAAGTTAAAGAAATTGAAGACATTTGCTCTAAAACAGTGGCCCCACTTTACATGAATTAGGGCATCCTTAAATATACACCTGCGGGTAATCTTCACCTTAATCTTTCTTACATGGGAGAGGAGCAAGCACTCTGGAGGTCAGACAGATCCCAGCCTATTTCCATACATCCTAGTATAGAGAAACATGCCCGCACCGTGCCCTCAAGAGAGCTATACAGCAGGAACATGAGGCATTTTACACAAAACACAGAGGAAGTGGTAATCTAAAAAAAATAGCTGCTCACGCCCATTCAAAGACTAACCACACTGAATGATCTCAGACAGGAACATAAAGACTTCGATGCAACACTGGAAAGAGCAGATGCAATTTCATCAACAAAGAACAGGACCACAGTTTTATGATTAATCTAAAAATACCACACAGTTCAAAGACAGTAAACTTGGATGCTGTTTACCATTGATTTGAAAAAGCATGACACAAATGACAAAACATATTTAATATGTACTTGGATCTTAAGCTCTGTTAGTATGACTACTTAAGGATGCAAGCAATATCCAAGCATTAGCAAAAGCAGTTTCTGGTCTGTTTTTGCTCCTAAGCGTGGAACACCCAACTGATATGCAGTAGTAAATGAGCAAGGAAATAAGTAACTGCTGTATGGCTGTATTAGTAATTTGCAAACAGAGACTGTGCATATATTAAAACAAGAGGACATTTTTTTTAAACATTTTGGGGATTGGTAGGTGCACTCTGCAATATCTCTATTGCTTTTATCCAATTAACTTTGCTAACGTACAGCTGCTAGACTTTTCTGGTATTTGTACTGTTTATGCTATTAGCAAGAAAGTGCAGAACTTGATACTTCTGAGCAACTACTGTTATTTAAATTGTTGTGGTTATTTACGAAATCCTAATCCACATGAAAACCCATGCAGCTTCCAGGACATGGGGTCAAACCCACCCACTGGCAGCTATATGGTTCTTTGCTTGGACTAAGTGTGAGACCAGTAAACCCTTTACAGTCACATTTGCAGACAGCTCTGATCTCATCTAGGATGCCGACCTTTGAAAACCAGAAAGAGTTAAAAATCTCAATGCATCCATGCTGTGGCCCATTAAAGTGTCACCTGCACAAAGATTTTCCTCAAGGTTCTCTGCGAAAGGCTTATGGCTTTAAGCGAATCGACTACTAGTTTTTACTGAGTATATCCTATAGGTACTGCTTAGGCACAGAACACACAGACAGTATGCCACCACAAAAAGAATGTCCTAACCACCAGAACAAACATAAACCATCCAGTTTCACAGCTGTTTCAGAAAATCAGCACAGATTTTCACTCACGAGTCTAAAAGGACAAAGATGGAGAAAGCCATGAGCTTTCTTCTTAATGTCTCTGGCTCCTTGGCAGCTCCAGGGGAGGTTCCCCCAGCCAAGACTGTCAGAGCAGGGCATGTAGGCAGCCAGTGGCAGTGGAGAAAGGACCAACCATGCAGCCAGCAGCAGGAACAGGCTTCATGTGCAGCCTGGAAGAGACTTCAGAGATGAGCAAGGCTATTCTCAGTTAAATGGTAACCAACCCTTAAATCTGAATCCTCCTGACAGGAAGGGTAATAAAAAGCTTCCCCCGTCAAAGCATCCTGCTGCCTGTCTGCAACGCATTAAAGTTTTGTCAGACAGCTATATTCAAGATAATTTCAAAGCTATAGGGCTTATAATTATTTCATAGAGCAAAGCAAAGCTATTATCAATTACAAAATATAAGTTGTATATAAAATATAACTACCTCTGCACTGTGCAGGTTGAGGACAGGGGTCCTTTTTCTTGCTTTTTTAATCTAAACCTGTGTAAGAGAGAAAGCTCCTCCCAGGCTGTACCATGCACAAATGAAAGCAGTTTTCTCAGAGCCACTAACGCTTTACCAATGCTTTCCAAGCACAAAACGAGTCACAGACATTGTAAGACCGCCAACCGCACAAAGCCATTCGCTCACCTGATTTTCCCATGATTAAGTGGTGGTGGTTTGGTTTGTTTTTTTTTTAATTTCACCTGATGCCTCCTCTCCTGACTGAGTTTTGTTGCTAAGTGCTGGGGAAAAAGCGTTTGCAATTTCAGCTTAACTTCTTCAGTCGCCTGTAACCGCTGCTGGAGAAAACTCAGCAGCATGAACCCGTTACCGCCCCTTCTTCAGCACTGGAGTAAGGCTGCCCATGCCTTATAAGGCATAGGGAAACCATTTATTTTTTTTTTTTTCTTAAAAAGATCCTCTTTAGGGTCAGGAGCTATTTATCCTCCACAGTAACCAAGCAGCTCCAAAACACCATATGGTTTCACATACCAAATTAGCTTAGTAATCACAGCTGTCTTCTGATAAGAGGACGCTGTGAAAAGAAAATCTGCTGACAAATAATTCTGCTGCCACAGCAGGCATAGCCCATGAGGTTCATTCGTACAGCTAAGTAGTTGTTAAAGTTTTACCCAGTGACTGTATGTAAAGTTGAAACAGGTAAATAATAAGGCAGTTCAAAGTATAGCTATGTTTTATGTCTAAAATAAATTGCTTTCAGCACTGTTACAGCATAATCTGTAGTAGTTATTAGTAAAATGCAGCATAAGATTTTATAGGTTAAACAGGAACCATGCTGATGGTGTATTTCTGTAAAAAGAGTTGGATGTGCGTATGACTCATTTTATTGGTGCAAGCACATTGTACCACTGTTATCTTCACACTACATCAAAATACCTCAGGCTAATCTGGCAAATATTAACTGCTTCACCTACAGTGAACACAATACTTTGATTTAACTTCAGAAGTGCCACATCTCTTTAAACAATAATTCAGTTACGTATTTCCAGCTTTCATCTTTTCATCATCACAAAAAATCATCTGAGCTTAATGCTTCCCAATTTCTTACGATGTCTTTCAAAATTCAGAGGTTCTATTTGGTTTTGTGCCAAGTCTGCTGGCTCAGCAGGTTTTAATTATTCTTTATCTAACTCTGGAGGCTGAGCTCCACGATGAGAGAAATAAAAGGATGTTGAGTTTTTATTTGCCTTTATAAAGAAGTAGCAGCAGCAGGTGGGGAAGACAAAATCCCTTCACCATCACACTGTTCCTCCTGAAGCTGCTTTGCCTGCAAGGCTGAAACACAGACCAAGTTGGTGCCAATGTATAATTGCTGATGGCATCATTAAGAAGAGGTATGGGGGCAACTGATGACTACCCGGAGGAGGAAACTGCAGGGTGTGAGATCATACTCACCTCCCCTAAGCTGGTAGCAAGCCAGGCAGCAGAGGAGGAAGAAAAGGTCAGAGGAGGTGCAGAAGGAAATATCTTCCACTCCCTCTGCCGTGAGTGGTAGTAGTTGGCTTAGGAGCAGGGTGGAGAGCTGGAGCTGGTACAATCAGAGCCCTTTATCTGGAGGCAAAAGTTGCTGTTTTATTTGCTTTCAGGAGTGAACAAGCCATGGGCCTGTGTGCAAACTCTAGCCTCTCAAAATGCTCTGCTAAACTTGAAATACTGGGTTGTAGTGCTCTTAGGACATGGATCAAAACTCAACAATGCCCGGTGCCACCCTATGGCTGCAACAACGAGTAGAAGGGAATTCAGATCACCTTCAAAAGTGACCAGAGACACCTGCATGGAATATTCACAACATCTTGTGCAATCATAATTTAGAAAAGAGGGTTTCTCCAGTCTGGAAAAAATCCAGTGTTAACAACAGGAAAAAACTGATGCTTTTTCTGATCAGAAGACAAGGAAATCAAAACCACTGCTCAGACATGAAATGTGGAAAGTATCAATACAAAATAAATTCAATGACTCATCAGAGACTGGAAAGCAACATAAGCTGAGATAAACAAAAACAAAGAGGAAGAGAGGAGCTGGGCTTTTTTATCATTTTAACATTACCTGATGAAATTTCCACAGTAATGAATATTGCTGATCCTACCAGATGGAAATTTGGAGGGAGTATCTGTGCTAATAATTAAGAATATAATCAAGTCTTTGTAAATAATGAAAGTGATTAAATAAAAGTCACAGCTATGGAAATTTACAAACTGTAAATAATGAATACTGTTTTACCAGTTTCGGGTAGTATCAAACATACTGACATCTGAGTGGAAACAAATATTTCCCATCCGCTTGATGATGGATCAGAGCACCTCCAAATACATGCTTGTTTAATTACTGCATGATTCCTTTACACAAAGAAAATACTAGGATGACATTGGTATTATCCAATATTGGGCATTGGGAGTTATCTTACAGAAATGCCCTGACACAGCCAGATGTGAGCCTAGTGTTCTGCCTCGTACAGCAACACCTACTAAACATTTCTGGAAAAGATGCAATAAAGAATTACAGCATGGATTGACTATTTTTTAATTGTTTCATCTGTAGGCTAATAGGGAAAAAAAAAAAACCCAGCTGGCTAGAAAAAGTAATACTTAACTACTAAAGACTGGTGTAATAAATATTCTTTCTGGAAATAGGTTACAGAGAACATAAGAAGGAAAAATGTAATTTGAAAGGAAGTGCTTGAATCATAACAATCGGGGAGTTAGAGGTAATTCATCTGCAGTAGAGCTATTTCATCTGCATCCTGAAGATCTGTGACTAAAATTTTGGTGTCAGACCGAATATGTGACATTCAGATGACAGAACAATTCCTCCTTCTACACTATCTTCCCTTTTCTCACACCAAAGAAAATCCATTTCACCCATCCACATTAACCCCTTCTCTTTACCTTGCTGTGACTGACCCTAATGCTCACAGTCTCATAACCTCCTCTGGTACTACCATACATAAACCAACATCCTTCCCCTGCTCTGCTTTCCCGTCTCCTCCAGAAGCTTCCTGCCCCCCTTCACACCAACAGTTATCTTTTCACCCTCCCAAAACCCATCCTGTGTGAACTGCGGTTCACATTGTGATATGCCCTGGGTGGCCACAGGCACTCTGGTGGTGCCCCATGCACTACCTCAGGGACTCAGCAAGCCCAGAATGGCAGAACTGGCAGCATGAATTTCCAAGTCCAGCCAGGATTGTGCTGCTGCCTGCTGTCTCACGAAGCTTAGTCTTCACAGCTGAGAGCCTCCTCAATTCCTCCAGTAGCTTCCAACAGCCAGCCGCATATGGCTAAACCTGTAGAAACTCAGGACTGAATAGATGTCTTTTTGACAGAACCACAAACCCTAGGCAGACCCCAGGTTACATGTTGTCTTCCCACAGGTCTGCCACAACACAGCTGAGTACCCATCTCCATCTTGTGAGGAACCCACCAAAGCGGGACTCTAAATCAGCTAGCTATGCGTCTCTCACAAGGGCCCCAGTAGCATCAAGGATTGCAGCCTGCAGTTTCTGTTCCGGCAGGGGTACAAGCGATGAAGTAACAGCTGGCCAGCTGCTGCCTATGCAGATCCCCAACTGCTTGCAGACAGGTTCAGACAAATTTAATAAGGCCTAAGATTAACCTTTTTATGTGTGCACACTTTGATGAGTTCAGTTGATGCAAATGTCTACCATCATTATGCTTTGAATTATTAATTCATATCATCATGAATTAATCACGTACAAATCACGTACAATGAGATGCCCACAACTGACTGGGACAGACATACAACACTGTCATACATAAGCCTTGCCAAGGAGGTGTGCATGCCTCCCAGCTTTCTTTTAAACACAACAGTAAGCAGTTTCTCCACAGATCAAACCATGCATACGGAAGGTTTGTGAGCAATACTAAATGTAACAAATCTGTTCTCTCCAGAGAGACTCAGAAAGTGACTCTAAGAACCAACAATATTCATATGAATCACATATGAATAACATCATCATCATCAAATGGTTTGGGTTGGAAGGAACCTTAAAGATTATCCAGATCCAACTCTCCTGCTATGGGCAGGGACACCTCCCACTGGATCAAGTTGCTTAAAGCCCCATACAACCTGTCCTTGAACTCCTCCAGGGAAGAGGCAACCATGACTTTTCTGGGCAACCTGTTCCAAAGCCTTACCACCATCGAAGTAGAAGATTTCTTGCTACTATCTAATCTAAATATACAATGCACCAGATTATCAATCAACTACAAAACTGCATATTGAAGTAAAAGGAAAATGGGGGGAAAATGATGGTAGAATATTTGAGAATATTCCTCCTGTCTCAGTTTTGCCAGGCTTTGCTTGTGGGACCCAAATTTGTATTGCCATTTCTCCTGTAAAGTAATTCAATCTGTGTAGAAAGTCACAAAAATTCAACTTTAACACAGCTGGAGAAGTTAATTTATTCTGCAAGAGGTGGTATTAATCTCTGCTTTCTAGTTTGACCATAACTTTCAGATTCTGAAGAGATTGAAAAGAATTGAGCTGAAAAGAGCAATGGTACTAAAGTAAGGCTACTCTGCATTTCTCAGCACTGTGCTGTTATCAGGTGCCGTTATCACAAAACCTTCACATAAAACTGAAGACAGTCACTGCAGAGTAGTCATTGATTTTAACTTCTTCCTACACATCGCAAGATAAAAGTAGCATGTGATTTATCACTAACAACAGTCTTAAGGACTGGATTCAAAGCAAAGGTTTTGGTGACGAAATGTAGAAATACTGCTCCTCAAAGGAGAATGTAGCACAGTAACTGCCCTCCTCTAGAGAGGCCAAACACTCTCCCCAGATGGCATTCTTCAGGCTTAGTCCTTGATCAGGTAAGTGTCTGAGGGCACAAGCACACAAATCTCACCAGAGTGGGGCAGTGAAATGACTACTTCAGCCACAGGATGTTCCTCAACACGGGCCAAACAATTTGGGTTCCATCTTCAGAAAAAAAACTTGAGAAAAACCCTCAGCATGGTTGTTCTCAACGACCTCCAAGCAGGAGAAAAAATACATAGCATAACCTCCATAGGAAGCATCACTTCCCACCTCTGTGAATGCTCAAGGGACTTCTCCTGCACCCCACCAGAAAGAAAGACAAGAAGCACCTATTATTCTCTAAGAGGCAGGGGCGAGCTCAGTCTCAGGGTACAGCGGAGTTAAGGTAAAGAAAGGGAGAAGAAGTCACCCTGGAAGGACTTCTTGAACAAAAAAAAGAAATTCAGGATGTTCAAAAGGAAGAGGGTTTCTGTCAGTGCTACAGAGCATTACCGCTCTCCTCCAAGGCTGCGATGGGCTGAACAGTACCTGGCGCATGGTGTTAGGACACCTCACCGGCTCTCTACTTCAGAGTGGTACCTCAGGCTGCAGTTAAACACCATTTTTCCAGGACCACTGTTCTGTGGCGATGGTAAGAGAAGTCCAATGACAGCCCAGGAAGCACAAATACACACGAGTCAAACAACTAGACCAGCTGCTGACCTCCAGTAGCAATATAGCTATACGTAAACACACGGACTCCACAACATCCCTGATTTTGCCTTCTGGTGTACAGGTCTGCCATTTGCTACATTTTCTACCAGATCCACACACGCAGGGACCTCTGTTTTAGAAAAACCATCATCCTACTAACTGGAAGCACCTCCTGCTTAACAGCCACGTATTTAGCCATTACATTAAAATATCCTTGTATATGAACAACTTTATGAGTCAGAAAGTAAATTTGAGCAGTTACTCATGAGTGAGATCATACAATTAATATAGGTCCTGAAAATATCATTTTAAATGTTCAGAATACAAGGATGTTCATCTACCATTGGGAATAACTAGAGAAGAAACAAAGAAGGTAGACAATATGATTGTGGTACCTCTGATTTGCTTCTGCCTTGAATTATACAGGCAGTCCTGGTTTCCTGATTTCAAAAAGGATATGGCAGAAGTGGAAAAAGATCAGAAAAAAGCAACAAGCGCATGGAAGCTTCACAGACAAAACAAAAGGGCTCTGAGCAACCTGATCCCGTGGAAGGTGTCCCTCTCCATGGCAGAGGGATAGGAACTAATGATCTTTAATGTTCCTTTCAAACAAAACATTCTATGATTCTTCAGCCAAGGCAAGAGATCACAGAAAGGGAAATTACTGACATTATTACAAGACGATGAGCAACACAGATGGTTAATGACTGTTGATTGTGTCCTCCAGTACCAGAATTAGATGATATTAAAAGAAGCTTGTGGGAACAAGGTTACAAAAATGATGTGGGATGCAGCAGAGAAAGTGCTTTGTCAAAGAGTTTTAATTTTATGCACATTGTTTCTTGTCCTGCCAGCGGGTACTGCTGAGAACTGTCTCCTCCCCTTTCCTTCAGGTATTTATACATGCTGATGTGATCCCCCTGAGCCTTCTCTCCTCCAGGATGAACATTCCTAGCTCTCTTAGCCTTTCCTCATAGAAGAGATGCTCCAGTCCTGTAATCCTCTTTATGGACATGCACTGGACTCATTTCAGTACATTCATATCTTTCTTGTACTCGCAAGCCCAGTAAAGACTGAGGCATAGAAGGCACTTCTATACTTTGGCCTTTTCTATGTCCTGCATCACCAAGCTCCAGCTGCATTCAGAAGTGGGACACATTTTCCCTAGTCTTCCTTGTGCTGTTTACCTACTTGTAGAAGCCTTTCCTGTTACTTTTCACATCCCTTATCAGATTCAAGTCCAGGATGGCCTTGGCTTTCCTAACCCTATTGCTGCAAGATCAAACAGAGCTCTATCATCCTACCCTCACTTCCATCTCCTGTACACTTGCTTATGTTTCAGTTCAGTTAGAAGGTCTGTTTGTTCCTCTTCGCCACTCCTCCATCATCTCCTCTCCAACTGCTTTCCTACCTGACCTTTACATCAGCCTCTTCACTATTACCCTGCATGAATTTAATTTCTATGTAAGTGAAGCATTCAGTTCTTCAAATATAAACTCCAGCGCCATCACATCTGCATTCATCACACAGCTTCGATTCAGTCTTTGTACTCCCAAAGAGTGCTGTTTACCACCTTGAGGCCATGCCTGTTTTAGCAGGTAGATCAGCACAGCAGAGGCAGATTTGTAAGGAGTAACCTGATGCGTAAGCTAAATGTTTCATAGAGTTTCACCTTGACCTAAGACTAGCCTCAAGGCCAGCAGCATGGAATGGATACTCATCAGCAGCTGTAGCATGTCAGATAAACTCCTAGAGCAAGTCTCTGACTATATTTAATCCAAAAAGAATCCATTTCACACCCAGAGACAGCTCCATGGTGCAAACTAATGAGTGCAAGAATGGTAACCAAGATGAGCACTGGAATATCATCCAGTCCTACTTTCACTGATCTCTTTCTATTGTTGATTCTGTGTGTTTCTCATAATTTCATCCAACTCCCTTGGCAGAATCTTTACTTATCTCACTGGTACATACAATCAGTTTGCAACAGCACAGCTCATCTACCTTGTGAGCTAACAAATCATAGTTCATTTCCCCTAAGCAACATTTCTCTGGCATTATTGCTTTGTGTTCTCCTTCCTTTGACTACAGAAACACAATTAAATCCAGGAAAAGTAAAGCTAATAAATATAGAAAGAAAACACAATTTTTGTTCAATTATATTTTTTAGTATTTTTCCCCTCAATTAATACTTTTTCCCTTAACAGTCTCCCAATACACTGGATTTTAGATGCAACAGACACATTTTAGATGCAACAGACACACTTCAAAAAAAATTTCCAGCAACCACTGACACGAAGAACAAGGGCACTGCTTATCACTAGCAGTTGAATCATTGTATTGGAGTTGATAAGACATTGCTGGAAGTAGGCATCTGAGCAGGACACACAAACACCTCTGCAACGACAACAAGAAGGCTATTCCCAGTACCAAACTTTTCGTTCTTCTTTCCCTCTATACTTCCCAAGAAATTGCAAAGCCCTCCCTGGGGAAGAAAAGGCTAATCAGAAGTGTGAGGAAAACTGATGTGAATTCCATAGGACAACTCGTGGGAAAAGGATTCCACTGTTCAGCTCAGCCTATGACATTTCCCTTGATGCACATCTCTCCAGTGGCACCACCAGGAGAAATGAGTCCCACCAGGATGCAGCTTTCCTTGCCTTCTCAGGGGGACTACTTGGAGTACAGGAGTTTCACACCTCACCCCTGTATCTGGACATCACTGCTGGGGCTGGGCTGTTTGGCTTCACAGCACTGATTTTTAGCCAGAGCAGCCTAATGTTCTGGCTAACTCTCCTGCAAGTCCTGTTGCTTTCATGAAAGCAGCAGTAATGGCAACCTGATCCAGACTGTCTTTCCACAGTTCTTCCAGTACAATTAAACGGCCCTGCTAAAACTGTGTACTTGGAAGCAGTGCACCCTGAGGCAAAAAAAAAGAAACTGTGAACAAGTAACAAGATTGCACGTGTATGCCAGGTCTGCTGTGGGTCTTCATTCATACCTCCCAGTTCAAGGATCTTGCCCTCATCTGTTCATGCTGCTCAAAGCTCTGTCACAAGTTTATGCCTTAGCATTTGCCCTGGCTTATCTCCTGGCTATGCTATTTTCTGCCTCTTCCATTCCTGAACAAGGCTCTTACCATTCCTTTTTTAATTTTCTTTTTTTTGTATCAATCAATCTGAACCAACTTTTCTGCCAGTTTGCAGTTCTCTGCAAGTCTTTTATGTTGACTCACGTTCCAAGAAATATTTCAGATGCTCCTGTCATACTTATTACCAGTTTCAAAGTCCTAGGATTGCGGGAATTTCAGCTATGACTTTTTCTTTTTTTAAAGGTTGCTTTCTAGACCTCTTGCTTGTAAAGAAAATCCTGACAGTGTCACCTGTAAGAAACAGATGGCAATTAATTTATTTTTAAATAATGTAGGCATCAAGCTATTCTCAAAAAGCCCTACAGTTTCTGAAGAGTGGGAGATGATAACTCAAAGTGGAAACATAATCTTTTTCTTCATTGATGCTCAGCATGTGCTTTTTTTTTTCCTCCATGAATTCTGTCCCTTTGTCTTTTCATTTAGAAACCTGTAACAGAATCCTTGCTAACATTCAGTTAATTTCCTTAACTCTGTCAGCCCATTTATATACCTGTATTTTCAATATATGTTTTTTAAAGACTATTAAAGATCCTTTAGAGATAGCACATTTGATTGAAAACATTATATTTTATTACTGTTTACATAATTTAAATGTCTTATTTTTTCTACTACTTAAACTAATAGTCCATCAAATAACGTATAGCCAATATTCAAGTTGACAAGAATAAAATGATGTTTTGAGTTTCATGTGATTTTAGACAGGACATTTTGTTTTTCCTGTCTTTTCCTTTTGTCTGACTTAATTCAAATCCATTATTTCAATTTTTCTTTTACAAACTATGTATCTACATATGACTGCATTCTGCCTCATCAGTGTTGTTCAGTACCGCCCATGAGCACTTGCCTTCTGTTTCCATTTTTTATTATTTAGCACTTCTAAGGCATTGATCAGCATCTGCAATTTACAGGCTACTTAGAGTGTTTTGCAAAATCATAAAACTGACCAGCATTAAAAGTTTGTGAGTAGATAACCTCAAGCAAGAAGGCAAAGAAAGTTCTCCAAACCTCAGAGCAGCTGCAGCTGGAGTCTGTGCTATCACCTTTAGGCTGTACTACCACCCATCGGCTTAAAGTAGAATTTACAAAAGCAGCAGAGAGGACAAAGCCACTGCTCCACTGTTGCAGCACAGCCTGCCTCAGTGACCTAGCTCCTACCAAGATGTGAATCCCAGTAGCGGAAGTCTACTCATTCCTGATGGATTTAGTTTCAGAGGCTGGAGAGATTACCAACCCTCATTATGGAAAGAGTATCCTCTTTGATCACAGCTAAATCTAACAGGGGTTTCGGCTTTTCAAGGCAGGGCTTCTGTCTGGGTGTACAGGATTTTCTTGGTAGCTGGTCCAACACTACACTTTTTTCTACGAACTGAGGAAATTTAGAAGTGTCATCACTTAAAAAGCTTTTTTTTTTTTTTTAATCCTTGTAAAGGAAGCTGAAAATATTTACCATTCTAAAATGTAAAGTTCTCTTCATAGATGTAGACAGAAGTTATCTTGCTCTTCTGATTCTGGGTGGGGTTTCCCTCTGGATCACTCTCTATAGCTCAGGATCTTAGCATTTGGAAACAGTTCCTGTACAGGACAGAATCCAAATTAACCTTGCTAATAAATTCTAAGTATTAGCAGGTAAAAACCTTTAACCTTGAAGGTTCTTGTCAGCAGAAGTAATGAACTGCTATGGATTTTGAAAACGTCAATTAATCCTGTGCACCTTTAGTTCTTTAAACATATTTTATTTTATTTGGTCAGATAAAGAATTAATCTGCTTCTTTTCATGTCAGTAATGTCCATCCTTCTGTAATTTTTTAGGTTTTACAGCACCTGCAGTAGCATTTCCCAACAGTGGAACAAAATGTGCAGGTCCAAAAATAATTACATAGAAATATTGATCTTTATGTCTCTACTTCAGGCCTAATTTAACATATAACTAAAAATTAGATAAGACAGATCATATTGATTTTTGTCCAAAATCCAGTCCATCCTGCATATCTTTGAATGGAGACTTTGTTATATATACAAAATACATATGTATACACATACGTCTTACAGAAAACAAGTATCTCTTAGTAAGCCGCAGCATTAGTTTCAGTTAGACACTTACCTAAAATGTACACAACTATAAGAAAAGGAAAACTTTTAATATTACCTCTGCCAGGATAACATTAAAAGTTTTGCTTCATGTCATAGAAGAAATGGAAGATTTGTGTGTAGACTCTTTGTTGATATTAAACATTGGCTAGTTTCACACACTCAATAACCAACATTTAGCAGCTCAGCTCATTAAACATAATGTCTTGCTTTACATCAGTTCTATCTGGAGAGCTCTTCCTGTTAAGAACAGGTAATATAGTGCTATTGTTACTCATTTAATATCTTGGAAACCATGCAAGAGGAGAAAGATAAACATTGTACAGAGAAAGCTATGAGTACAACTTTCTGGGTATATGAATATCAGTATCAGTGGATTTTGAGATTTAATCTGTAGCTGGCAAAGCAAGTAAATATTGAGCCTAATTCATAATATAGTTATTACTGTTTTTACTCTAATGCAAGGTAACAACAGCAGACAGAATAAAGGAACATTCTATGATCTTTCTTTACTGAGTGTGAACACTCAGGATATTTTTTTAAGCTATTGCTCGGTGAAGCTGACCATGAACAAGGAGGTCGCCAAGGTAGTACAAATTCAACAACAGAGTGCATGTATGAATCTTGTCAGTATTAGGAGAGTGCCTTAATTTATAACTTTTCTAGTTTACAGTTCACAGATGATCTGTGACCTCATTATTCTGTATCAGTTATTAAACAAGCCACGATTTATTGTCTGTATTTTTATTATATTTTCTTAATAATTCTTCTATGTACTATCCATTGTTTTCAGTAATTAAAATACTTTGGAGCATTTACAACATAGAACTACACTAGTTATAGGAATTCCATGACTTTTGCTTGTGGTGTGCTTTGAAGATGTCTTACGTTTTCTATACAGCTGTTTAATACAAATACCCACTTCAGAATAAGTGATTTTTTTTCTCCTATTAATATGAACAACAGCCAGCTAGATAAGCTCGCTGAGATCTTTATTTATATCATCTATTTAAAAATTACTGCATTTTAGTTCCATTCACAGAGGACAAAGCTGTTATTAGAGCAGTCAATTCATTTAATTAGAAGACTATTCTGAGATTACTTCAAAATTTTCTGTGCTGTCAGAGTGCTTTAGAGTATTTGGCTCTAGCCATATGTTGTTACATATGTTACATGTACATCATTCCATTAGATTTCACTGAGGATGGATAAACCTTTAAGGGTAATTTATGCATAAACTGAAAGGTATGATACTTCCTAGAAATGCAACTGTTGCCATAGTGGAACATCTAAATAGTGAAATATTTAGGTATTGATGAAAATAAGGAGTAGGGGTGGGCAGTAGCCCCCTCTTGCAAGTTAAATGCCTGTTCCTTTATGGATGATTGCATATAATTATTCTTCTAGACTCTTTCAGCTAAAATTCAGGTATATTTTATAGTAGAACTCCGTTTGGAGCCTACCAATTTTGACTTCACAATCTTTTTTTTTAACTAAATGCTAAATCTGAACCAAAGGAACTAAATATTGCTTCAGATACTATTCAGAACCTAGTCCCTGCTGTTGTTGGGAGACAAGACCTTATGGCTTTGAAAGTGTTATCTATTAGTATATAAACCTTGCTCTACAACTGCATACCTTTTTCTGTGCCTGCAGCACAAAATTGGTAGACACATTGTTTGCCTAATGCATTTCTTATTCCTCTGAAATTTGAATTTTGGATATTTGTAGTAAGTTACATTGGCAATAGAACAGCGGTGGTAAAGTTATGGTTCAGAAGAATGCAACAACTTGTAAGCAAAAAGTTTCTCAGAGATAACGGTGCAGTTCGATACTGTCAGGTGAAATGCAAGACAACAATAGAGGTTGTATAGTTTATTGACAATATACTCGCATGGCAATCAGCGCAGGGAGCCCCAGTAACCACACAGAGGTTGTGAGGGAAAAGCAGACAGTCCAGTCAGGCGCCTGATTGAGGCTCAGTCCAGGGGCATCCCTGACTCAGCTTTAATACTTCTCATTTTTTACAGCAGGTTATATATATATATATATATATATAATCATGCTCACCTGGTTACACATCAAACAATACAATGCTGCAATAATTAGATGTTCAGGTCACTGTGACTTTATAATCATCAGTGGAGGTAGGATGTTCGCTTTGTGTACTGGGACTACATCACGTGCATTGAACCATGTCCGTGACTCCTCACCAATCTTCTAAGTCCTCCCTTGCGACTCGTACATCACAACGTGGTGCATTTCTCCATACAAACTACAGGGACCAGGTTCCAAAACTTGGAGTAGATGATTTTACACATAGTTTTTCTTTCACCTCAATCAGTACTTTCGGGGAAAAAAACCAACCCCAACCAAACCCCATATCCTGGTGGCATAGTTATTTATACTTGCAGCAGTACAGATATTTTTGTGTTAAAAGATTCTTATATAAAAGTATGTTTCCTATTATTTCCCTATTTAAAAAAAAACCCAACAACCTAATGCACAAGTATTCTGAAGTTCCTTCCCCAATATAATCTGAAAATTCATACTGTGTTTTAGGAAGACTTGAAATAATGTACACAAACAAAGATTACCTGAAAGCACTGCCTGAAGGAAGACAATGAGAATTGGAGTGGCAATATGCCATCAATAACGTTCAGAAATGCAGCTGTTTTGAGGTTAGCATTTCTTTTGTTCACTTAGGTGTCTCTATTCTGGCTGGTTCATATCAATCCCAAAGTAAAAAATCATCAATAAGGTGCTTCATTAAGACATGGAAAATAGTCTTCAGTCTTGAACAGGACTGGAGGTTCATAGAGTGTCTGTTGTTGTGCGGAAGACGATTTCTGCAAATTAGATAAGTTTATTTTTCACCTACTTAAAACAGCAAGTTTTAAAACAAAGCGTACAGAGCTAAAATGCAAACCAAGAAAAAGTTTTAAAGGAATATCTCCTTAGTAGAATTTTTAATCATAGTGCAGATGGATCTGGCACATTCTCTACGTAAGTGAAGAAAAGCAGTCTTTGACTTTTGCCATCTTATCACCTGAACAGACTCGGTCCTGGAAAGCGCAGGAGCTTCTTTCCTAGCTGATGGTAGTCATTGTAACTTTTATTATTCCAAGGCAAATACCTTTACCTTTCCTGCTCCAGTCTTTAAGTTCTCTGCAGAGGCTTCCTTTGAGTTAACCCCTACCCTGTGTTCTTATTTACTTAGATAAAAAAGCCTTCATATGGAAGCAAACCTGGCAAATGTTTCTTTCCAGAGGGCTGCTGCTCCTGCTTAGCTTCTTCATCAAGTATATGTTAGAATATATTTACCATGTTGCATCATTAAAAATAATATAGTAGAGAACTGGAAAAGAGTTGTTACACTGTTTTTCAGGAAAAGCTTTCAGGTTTCTTTTAAATATTGACCATATTGTTTTTTCGCTATACCAAATGGTTTCTTAAAAGAAACAACAGCAAGGACCACTACTTACTATCCTGTCAGCCCTCCTGCAGGTAAGCAATTCTGCCCTGCAAGACAGAGCCAGTGTACGTTCTCAATATAGGGTCTGACCCAGAAGGCTTGAAATCAAGACCTCATTCATTAAAAATTCTTTTGGATTCTTAATGGAGATATTTTGATGAACTACTTTGCAGAGCTCTCAGTCAGTTTGTTCGCAGAGTTCTTCAGGTACATTTTTGCCCGTCTATGGCGAGGAAATCAGAGTCTTCACCAGTAATGAAGTTAAAGGCATACCAAGCATCATTAGTATACCTGGATTTTGGAATGCTTTTACAGTACCAAAATGAGGATATAATTAAGCATACCTACAAAACACCTAGTTGAGTTGTATACTTGTACTCCATATGAAATAAGTACATAATCTTCTGTTATAAAGAGAACTCCCGAATTATGACATTTAAATTTTATTTGTCTAACTTTACAATACTGTTAATTTTTCTTAAATGTTCATTTTGCCATTCAAGTTATAATGAAATAAAAATATAAACAAAGACTAGACCTATAAATAGTGGATATTATCAATGTCCTCTGTATTGGAAATTTTGCCAAATTTAAACCGATTTTTGAAAACAAACTTCTGTTTTTTAATAATTATTTCTTATCCTGTACTGCCCTGTGAGAAAACACCTTGCAAACAAGGGAAACTAAGGTCACAGTTATCCTGCAAATCATGATGCTGATCTAAAAGGCGGTATATATACACATGTGCAAGAAGATGCTAATTTCAATATGGTGAGGAAATAGATAGGCAGGCACAGTACCCACAGTTGCCTAAGTGCACATTTACAAATAGGTATTTCTGCAGCTGCTTAGTGGACATTTTTACTTTTTGAGAGTCTACATCCTTAGTGATACCAGAAGTCTTACAGAACTGTATTTTACACTGCCCGGTATTCACAAGGGAAGAACTTGCCGCAAATTCTGAAAGCCAGATTACAAATACAGGGTTGAAAAGAAACACAAAATATACCCTTTGTGTAAAGAAGCAGATACATTTATATGGGAAGTGAGTGAGGGGACTTGACTAAATTAAAATTGTAGCAAGAAAACATGAACTACAGTTACAGTGTAAATCACAATATTGATAAGCCTTCCTTTCCAAAGGGGTGACATATCAGGTGAGGTCATTAATGTCAGGAATGAAGAGTACTCTCCGTAGGCATTTTCAGTCCCACATCCTTGTGTTAACTAGTGAAAATAGATACTTCACATTGCAACACTTCATATTACTGCAAAACAGTGACCTGCCTTTTAGTTAATGAATTAATACCGGTAAATTCTCTGTGTTGATTCTATTGCTATCCATACTCAAACCAATAAACTACTGGATATGCTGGGTTCAGCTTGCTGACACTTTAGAAGACTTTTCACCTTATTAATTGGGGAAATACCGCTAAGCTGACAAAGTGTTCCCATGCAACGCTAAAAAGGTACTTTATTAGAACTTTCAAACTTTTCAATTGAAGACTATAATTCTGTGGTTGACAACTGTTTTTAGCAACAAAATGGAACACACTGTTTGTTATTGCAATTGGCCTGTAAATAGCAGCTTTGCATTGTTTTTTGGGGTTTTTTTTAAAGAAAAAATTACATCACTCAAATTCAACACCGAAGAAAATGACAGAATGCAAAGTTAATTAACTTAAAGACTACACAGAAAATAGCAGTGAAGAAAAGGTTTAGAATCATAAAATCAATCATAGAATGCTTTGGGTTGGAAGGGACCTTTACAGGTCACCTGGTCCAACCCCCCTGCAGAAGCAGGGACATCTTCAACTAGATCAGGTTGCTCAGAGCCCCATTTAACCTAACCTTGAATGCTTCCAGGGATGAGGCCTCCACTACCTCCCTGGGTAACCTGTTCCAGTGTTTCACCACCCTCATTATAAAAACTTCCTTCTTTAACTGAGTTTTCTGAACTGAGTCTTAGCAAGAAAATACATATTCTTTTTGCATCTATTTTTCTCTCCTGACACACATGCTTACAAGACATAGGAACACATGGTCATCTTCTTCTGCAAACCTACTTTACTTCAGTTTTTTGCACCTATATTTTGATACAGAAGCCTGAGCTAGCACAAGATGAATATAACAAAAGATAAAGAAAAGAATCAGGGAGCTGATGCAAGGACGAGTACTTATAAGTAATGTATGGGCAAGAGATGCCAAGAACTATCAGGTGTAAAGAAAACTTTTTTTTCTGTCCAGAAGATTACTTCAAAACTAGCACACAGCACAAGTTTTTAGGTTAAGTATGGCATCTCCTTGAAACACACTAGAGAAAGCACTTCAGATCTTCTGTACAGTAACAGTCCACATGAAGAAACAAGAAAACGTAGCAAAAACTGCATCCTCAGAAACTTTAACAAGGCATTTACACTATTACTGAACAATCAAAATCACCCTTTATTTTAAAAATATTGTTCAATGTAGCTTTTATTTCCCTTTTTGGTTATGTTTCTGCAGTGATCATGCTAACTAAAGTACAATCCTTTAAGAGTGTTGTCAGCACAGGTTTTCCTGCTTCCTTTGTATACCATCACAGATGCTTTAATAAAGGCTCGCTCATCATGTGCTTGTGTGTGTCCATCATGTTCCCTTCTTCAGTTACTCACACAAATCCTTTTAAGAATTTGTGATTTTTTTTAGTTCGGATTTTTTAGATTAAGTCTGAAAACTTCAAAAAAATCCTAATACAAGTTTAACAGTTAAATTCAGATATATATGTAACAAACACTTTCATCATCTATGCTGGTAAGCAGAGCAACTAAGCTGGTCACACGACAACCAAAGCTTACTTACATTAAGGAAGGACGGAAAGCTGATTGTGTGCAAGATTTTCTTGAATGTGCTTGGAAAAGCTCCAAAGTCTGTTTCTGCCTTTATGACCCGTTCTTCCAGTCCAGCTACACTATTTCCAATCATCTTCACAAAAGCCTAGTGAGGAAAAAAATCCAAAAGAAATCACAACTTTTTCACTAACAAATTAAAACAGGTTTATATATTGCACGACAGCGGTGAAAGGCCCATTACTTAAACCACTGAATTACAGAATGGCTTGGGTTTCACGGAACCTTAAAGCCCACCCAGTTCCAAGCCCCCTGCCATGGGCAGGGACACCTGCCACTAGATCAGGTTGCTCAGAGCCTCATCCAACCTCAAACACCTCCTGGGATGGGGCATCCACAACTTCGCTAGGCAACCTGTTCCAGTGCTTCACCACCCTCACAGGAAAGAATTTCTTCCTAATATCTAATTTAAATATCGCCTCTTTCAGCTTAAAACCATTACCCCTCATCCTGTCACTGCTCCTGATAAAAAGCCCCTCCCCAGCTTTTCTGTAGGGTCTCTTTAAGTACTAGAAGGCTTCTCTAAGGTCTCCCTGGAGCCTTCTCTTCTCCAGGCTGAACAACCCCAACTCTGTCAGCCTGTTCTCATAGGGGAGGCCCTCTGATCATCTTTGTGGCCCTCCTCCGGACCCGCCCTAACAGACCCATGTCCCTCCTGATGCAGTACTCCAGGTAAGGTCTCATAAGAGCAGAGTAGAGGGGGAGAATAACCTTCCTTGACCTACTGGTCACACTTCAAATAAGGAGTCAAAACCTCCATGCTCTATTTTCCTTCCACCTACACATCTATTTTATTGCTAGAAATTTCTGAAGATACCTAAAAGGCTGCTAAAGCAGGTTAAACCTCATAAAACCATCAGTCTTCCTTTTCCTATTTGCCTTTCAAATAACTAATTTAGCCTTCTTAGAATTTAGACTTCTATGTGCCTTTCTATTAAAAGCGGGACCAAGGATCTGAATGACAGTTTTCAAGCTTTACCATGTATCAACAGACATTTCATTCTACTGGTCTCCAAATAGCTCCCAAGACAGTGACTTTGACAGATACTATAAAAATCCCAAACCAACCAAGCAATCAAAAAAACCTAACCCCCAAACAAGCAGTATCATTGCTTTCTGAAAAAAAAAAGATGCCTGCCTTCCTTCAAGCAGTAAGTTTAAAAGATAATTTTTTTTTTTAAGTTTTTCTTATTTTAGAATGCCTGCAGTCTCCAGAAATTCTTAATAAATTGCATTATCTTTATTAATCCTGAAGTACTGAAACCAGACTGGGCATGGAGAGCAAAACAGATTTTAGCCCACTCCATGTGCATGCATGCACACACACAATTATAGCATATTGCTGATCCCTCCTCCCATTAGGAAACAGAATACATCTAGAAGAAATCAAATACATACCTCTAGTTTGTCAATCTTCCTGTATATCTGTCTCATTTCTGTAGCTTTTGTGTAAATTTCAGGTATACTTTCATTGACAACTTGAGAGGAATCACTTCGAATCTAAAGATAATTCAAAGAAATAATACAAAAATCAATGAATAAAACAATATGTTCAGTAGATTTCATTCTGGAAATGAGCTGAGCTCCAATTAACAGATTAAAACTCATAGTTTAAAAATATCATATTAGTATTAGTATAAAAATACTAGATTAAAACTAATAAACTAGCCTCTTTGTTTAGTATAGTAAGTGCCCTTCAAAAAAATTTATTTTGCATAGCAAATATTTTCCTTTATAGTTATATTAAAAATAGGCTGCTATGGCCTCTCAGAACTAAGAAATGGAACATTTCCCAAGATACAGTACAAAAATCAAACAAGCTAAACTAAGATTTTCACTTATATTTCATTACTTGTGCATTTCCTCAACTTTGCTAAAAATGCCAGGCCACAAAATCTTGTTCTATTGGCATAAAAAAAAAAAGTAATACAGTAAAGTTCCCCTGGAGCAGTGCAGGAGAACCACATGCGCTAATGCTTAAAAAGGCAGCCTGTATACCAGTGGTCAGCTTACTGGAACTTTCCATTCAGTTCCCCTGTCTCCCCTCACTGAGAAAGTGAGAACAAAATTGACTTTCTAATGAAAGGATAAGAAAGGGTCCCCTAAAGACAAATCTAGCTTTGGAGGTTTGGCAACTCTGATTAGATACTTTGATTACAAAAAACACAGAGGATGTCTTTGTGTATTTTAAAGGAAAACGAGAATATCATATTGCTCTTTAAAACAGCTGTCATTGTGCCATTCAAAATGGGATTCCATCTACGGACAGATCATAGAATCATAAAACGGTTTGGGACGGAAGGGGCCTTAAAGATCATCCAGTCCCAATCCCTTTGCCACAGGCAGGGACACCTCCCACTGGATCAGGCTGCTCAGACATACAGATACAATTAAGTGACTATGCAGCTATATGGGCATATTTTGCTCTGACATGAAAGTTCAGTAGTTTTCATCTTATCTAGTAGTTTTCTGACTTGTCTAATTACCAGAATAAGTTTTCTAATTATCAAATGTGTTTTCATACTGAAACCCGCCCAGACCATAGGGTACCTCCTACCTCTGTCCCACCAAAAAACTCAAACACACATTAAACTGCATTCTGGCTCCAAAACCACGACCGCAGGTGAGTTACACGTACCATGTCCAACATTCCCACAAATTCATCCACTCTGGTCAGCAAATCTTCGAGACTCTTGTCTAAGCTTTCTATCTGCAAAACAGAAACACTTCAGAGGGAGCTGGAAACACAAAAGGAACCCCCAGACTCTGCCAAACGAAACCTCCGAGGACAGACACCAGCCAGACTGACACCAGCTCAAGGCAAACCCCAGCACCTCTGGGCCATGTTGGGCACCCGTGACCGGACAGAGAATCATGGAATGGTTTGAGTTGGAAGGGACCTTAAAGATCATCCAGTTCCAACCCCCTGCCAGGGGCAGGGACACCTCCCACTGGATCAGGTTGCTCAAAGCCCCATCCAACCCGGCCTCGAACACCTCCAGGGATGGGGCAGCCACTGCTGTCCTTTTGGGCTTTCAAGACCAGGCATTGAGCAACCTGATCCAGGGGACATGTCCCTGCCCATGGCAAGAGGGGTGGAACTGGATGATCTTTAAGGTCGCTGTCGACCCCGACCATTCCATCCTTCTGTGACTCCCTGACACCCCGTCCCGCACCTCTTGGCTGAAGAGGCTGCGGTCAGCCAGCAGGTAGGCGGAGCAGGCGGCGGCGGTGGCGCTGAGCGACGCCTCCCAGCCCTCCTCCTCCTCGTCCTCCTCCGGGTCCCCGAGGCCGGAGGCGCTGCTCTGGCTCTGGGAGACGTTCCCGCTGTCCGCGCCGGGCACCTCGGCTCCAACGCCCTGGTCACCACCTCCTACGGCCGCCATCCTCCTGCTCCTCCCACTACTGCTCCTCCCCCTGGTGCTGCTGCTGCAGTTCCTCCTGCTGCTCCTCCTCCCGCTGCTGCTCCCCCTCCTCCTTCTGCCTCTCCTCCTTCTGCCTCTGCTCCTCCCACTATTGCTCTTCCCCCTGCTGCTGCTGCTGCTGCTGCTGCTGCTGCTGCTGCTGCTGCAGTTCCTCCTGCAGTTCCTCCCGCTGCTGCTCCTCCCGCTGCCGCTGCTGCTCGCCCTCCTGCTTCTGCCTCTGCTGCCCCCACTCCTCCTCCTCCTCCTCCTCTTGCTCCGCCTCCTGCTCCTCCTCCTCTTGCTGCTGCTCCTCCCACTGCTGCTCCTCCTTCTCTTGCTCCGCTGCCTGCTCCTCCTCCTCCTGCTTCTGCTGCCCCTGCTCTTGCTCCTCCTACTGCTGCAGCAGTTCCTCTTCCTCCTCCTGCTCTTGCTCCTCCTGCTTCTGCCCCTGCTCCTCCTGCTCTTTGCTCCTCCCCCTGCTCTTGCTCCTCCTCCTGCTGCTCCCGCTGCTCCTGCAGTTCCGTTTCCTCCTCCTGCTCTTGCTCCTCCCGCTGCAGTTCCTCCTCCTCTCCCTGCTTTCCCCAGCTCGCCCCGCTGCCTCCGCCCCCCCACCCCGGTCTCCCCGCTGCTCAGAGCCGCGGGGTGGCGCCCGCTCAGGGGATGGGGATGCGGGGAGCCAGCCGGGAGGCGAGGCCTGTCCCGCCGCTCCCTCGCCGCGGGCGCGGGTGTCGCTGATGTCTGGCTCCGAGTTGCCGGCTCTGCAAGGCCGGCCGCCCCCCAGCCCCGGCGCTCCCCGGCAGAGCCCGGGGCAGGCGCCTGGCTCCTCTGCAGGAGCGCTTGGAGAGGTTTTATCCCGCGGGTAAAGCTCCGCTCAGCAGCTCAGCCCGTACCGAAGGGGAACGGGATGCGCGTATTCCCACCGTTTCGCTCCGTTTCTACCCGCAGCAGCCCCAAAAATGTCTTGAAAAGACGATTAACATAAAACAGCCTGAGTGATCAATGAAACGCGAAAATAGAACCATTTTGCCGGCAATGTGCGCTCGCAGCCCAGAAAGCGAACCGTGTCCTGGGCTGCATCCAAAGCAGCGTGGCCAGCAGGGCCAGGGACGGGATTCTGCCCCTCTGCTCTGCTCAGACTCCACCTGGAGTACTGTGTCCAGAGGGAGTCCAGGAGGGCCAGAACGGTAATCAGAAGGCTGGAGCACCTCCCCTATGAGAACAGGCTGACAGAGTTGGGGTTGTTCAGCCTGGAAAAGAAAAGGCTCCGGGGAGACCTTAGAGCAGCCTTCCAGTACCTGAAGGGGCCACAAGAAAGCTGGGAAGGGGCTGTTTATCGGGGAGTGCAGGGATAGAATCATACAGTTAGGCTGAAAGGGACCTTAAAGATCATCTGGTTCCAACCTCCCCTGCCAGGGGCAGGGGCATCCCACTAGACCAGGCTGCCCAAGGCCCCATCCAACCTGGCCTTGAACCTCCAGGGATGGGACAGCCACAACTTCCCTGGGCAACCTGTGCCAGTGCCTCACACTCTCATGGTGAAGAAATTCTTCCTAATGTCCAGTCTAAATCTGCCCCTCTCCAGTTTATACCCGTTCCCCCTCATCCTAGCCCCACAAGCCTTTATGAACAGCCCCTCTCCAGCTTTCCTGTAGCCCCTTCAGGTACTGGAAGGTCGCTATAAGTTCTTCTCTGAGCCTTCTCTTCTCCAGGCTGAACAACCCCAAGTCTCTCAGCCTGTCCTCGTAGGGAAAGTGCTCCAGCCCTCTGGATAGGATGAGGGGGAATGGTTTTAAGCTGAAAGAAAGGAGATTTAGATTAAATATGAGGAAGAATATTTTTTCCTGTGAGAGTGGTGAGGCACTGGAACAGGTTGCTCAGAGAAGTCATGGATGCCCTACCTAAAGCTGTTCAAGAGCAGCTTGGATGAGGTTTTGAGCAACCTGATCCAGTGGGAGGTGTCCCTGGCAGGTGGTTGGAACTGGATGATCTTTAAGGTCTCTTCCAACCTGAACCATTCTATGACTGATAGTGGCACATGCAAAAATAACGCTTTTTTTTTTTTTTTTTTTTTTTTTTTTCTTAGTTGATGGAAAGGAGTGAAAAATGTCTGTGAGCCTTAAAAGTTGTTTTGCAAAGTGTCAGCTCCAAAGCTGATACAGGAATACTTTTGCTATTCTTGGCTTGTAACTGAAGTCCTGGGTACAATACTTTCACGTTGATATGTGAAATGAAACTTATGTTTCCTAACTCCTGGGATGACTGTGGGTATTTTGTACTAACAGGCTTTATTTGGACATTCACTAAGCGGTCTCCTGGCAAAGGTTGGCACAATGTGGCAGTGAGTCACTAAGCCTAAGGTAGTGTAGGGTTTTATCAAAGAGTCAGAACTACCCTAGCTCCTCAAAGAAGAGAGCAAGGCTGGCTTCAAACCTCCAGTCAGGAGCATAGCAAACTCCTTGGCTCCTCTGAGAATCAGTGTAACAGTACCCTTCCCTAAAAGCAGTACTAGGAAGAAACATTATGGAAAGAAACTTGTTTTCACTATCAGCCGGAGCAATAAAGTCTGCCCTGCTATTACAATGCTTACGTAGTTGAAGAGTCGTCAAAACCAGGTATCTTGTTTCCACAAGGAAGTGAGACACTTCTACAGAAATATGTGTTTGAGCACAGGGGAAAGGACATAGTGTAGATGTAAGACAGTGCACATTTTATTGCAGACAGGTCACATTTGCATCAGTTAAATAAGGTAAAATGAGTAGCTTCAGCCAGACAAATCCACTTATTCATAGAAGTAGTCTTTTTTAAGATGTAACAATATTTTCCTGATAAGATGGTCTGATTGACTGAAGCACATTCAGCTATTAATTTTTTTTACTGCACCAATAATTAAATTTTTTTTTAAAAATTGAAAACCTTTGGTAAAGTACAAACACAGTTTTAAGATGAACAGGATCAATGTTCTATTCTTACTGTGCTGGGAAAAATAAGTACAGCTCGATAACTGCTGCGATACCTACAAGAGGTTTAATTAGAGTAAGTGAAAGAATTTTAAAATAAACTTTTAAAGCAAATCTAAAAGAAACACACTAATGTCCCAAACACATTTAACAATGAGCAGAAGACTGGTTGTTCCACAGGTATTCTAAATTAAAGACGATTAATTAGTCAACACATCCTTTGTCCAGCCATTACAGATTCCAAAATGGAATGTAATTTTTTTAAACCAAGACTTCTGAATTTTCATATCCATACAGTATTTAAGAAATGTCTATTCCACCATATAAAAAAGCTTTAATGTACTACAAAGTTAAAAACAAAGAGAAAATGGCACAAGCTAAAAGTAGAAAAATACATTGTAAAACATTTATATTTTGTTCCTTACACTGATCAAGATATAACAAAATATTTTAGATTAGACCACTTCCATAAATTCATGGCGTTTTCAGAAGCAGACAGTTACCAACTCAGTCACTGGTTACCCATCAGCCAGCATCCAGCAAAGGTGTCTGACCATTGCAAACATCCAGTATATTTTAAGTTTGTAGAAATCCTGTGTGGACATCAAGCTTTATAAGTACTAGAAGAGTCCAAAAATAACAGAAGTATTCTAAGCTAGGTTTGACAGTCAGTTAGCATCCCTCCTCTGTATAGCAATCAGCCAATCTTTTGTAAGGAATGACTATGGATTTAGGTTGCCCCAAATGTACAGCAAGGACCTGTGTTAGCTCTGAGATGAAGGGGACAGTCCTAGAACACTCTTTCACTTTCATTGCCTTCTCATTTGCATCCCTAAAATTCACATGAACCATGATCCTAAAAAAACAGAGATGATGGGGAAAAGAACAATTTGAAAAAGAAGTATTATCTAATAAATATCAAAAAAGAATACATTTACACACAGTGGTGCTGGACCTAGTGTTAAGCCCTCATTGCAATATTTCTCTCCCCCTGCACGCAGGCCTCTGCTGCAGGCTGGGCTGCCTCTGACCAGCGGGTGGTGCTGGTTGCTCACCAATCACAGCAACATCCTCCCACACCGCCCCCTTCGGCTTTTAAAAACATACATATATATATATAGTTGTCTTTGGAAAATGTATTTGCAGCATCTCCCTAATGTTGTTACCACCAGAGTAGGAAACCGCGACTTTTATAGAGCTTGTCTGGATTAGACATGAGGTTGCAAATATGGTGTAAACAAGTTAGTGGAAGGTCTGTATGTAATGGTAGAAGGTCAGATGGCTATTAAGAAGCACTCTCTTTAAAGTGGTATTAGAAGAAAACCAGATTCCACTTCAAATGGACATGTCTATTACTATTAAAATCTAGTTCATATACATGCATGTATAAATACATCCACCCATGCATGCAAACCCACATGTGTAGCACTGCTACTGGTAGCCTATAAGACTGCTTAGATTTATACCAACTAAAACAAGTTTGCGTTCTCACTTCAGGGCTGGGACATAAACCGGGTTTTACACTCTGGCTTCCTCCTGATAAATTTTGCAGTGCATGGCAGTTTTATGTCTAACTCCAGATGCCACGTTTCCTAGAAAGCAACAATTTTCTGCACCCATGAGGTCTACGAGAATATCAGCTCTCTGTTTTGTGCATAACGTGTTGCAAGATTCAATTGTCCCAATTGGCACTTAAGACTGAAAGAAGAGTTGCACGAGTTGCTACTAAAGTGTAATGACTGTTCCATCTTCCTCGATACCTCCCCTGGGGATAACCAGACTGTGTCGGGGATCAGTTTTTAAGGAACTGAGTAATTTGTGGATGCTGCCGTTGCTTTCTCGGCCAGAGTTGTTGTTGAGCACCAGGTCCCTTTGAAGTCTGTGGCTAAGGCTGCTGCCATTGATTCGAGAGAGGCTACTGGAAGTAAGGCTGTGCAGTTTAGGAATGTTCTGTGGCTCCAGACCACCCTCAATGACAATGTCAGCCTCTTCATCACTCTCCATTTCATCAGGGTGGAAGTTCTGCAGCACGTGGGATGTAGGCAAGCTATGGTGACTAGCAGTGCTGTCTGTAGACTGGCCAGAGCTACCAGACATCCTACTGCTTCGAATAATATTGTTCCTCTGGTTTGCTGGCTTGACTGTGATAATAAGGTTATGGCTGTTGGCAATCATCATGTCTGTGACTTGGTCAAGAGTCTTTCCTGCTACTTCAATACCATTAACTTCCAGGACTTCATCATTCACAGCCAGTAAGCCTGTGCTCTCTGCTAAGCCTCCAGGAACCATGCGAGAGATGAAGATACCAGGTACTTTTTCTAATCCATGAGGAGTAACTCTTACGCTGGTGCCATCGCGAATGTAAAATCCCAACGGTTTCTCACACCCGTGTCGATACAGCCTCACTCTCCTGTGCGTTTCAGGAAGAATGTCCACATCAATTATAGAAGACACGGGTCTAAAATCATGAGGCATGCTAATGTTAATGTGAGGACGCCGGCGGAGGTTGTCATTGCGGAGTGTTACCAGTGCCTTTTTCTTCCTCGATAGTGTGTTGGTCCCAAAATTACTGTAATCCACTTCATCTGAAAGAGAAACAGTACCAATGTATCAATCAGAGAATAATTCATCTACAGGGCATTTTCCTCTTAACTCTGATTTAGTAAAGACACATTCCTACTTCTGCTTACTCTAGCCATTGTTTCACTTCATGTCTCTCAGCACATCATTTGGAATAAATGAGTTGTGTTCAATGACTACCCATATCTCTTCTGTATTT
Organism: Cuculus canorus; assembly: GCF_017976375.1. Taxonomy (NCBI): domain Eukaryota; kingdom Metazoa; phylum Chordata; class Aves; order Cuculiformes; family Cuculidae; genus Cuculus; species Cuculus canorus. The sequence continues at coordinate 63,994,165 of NC_071402.1, read as the reverse complement.
TGAAGGAAAATGACTTCTGATGATCTCAACTCCTGTTCTCGGCTGTGCAGAATGCAATTATTGGCAGATGCAGGCCTGATACACCACCTTAGATGTGAGACCATATTTTAAGAGTCAGATTGTAATTTTACACATAGATCTCAAGTGGGCAAGGAGTGTATACACATTCCTAAACTAAAAGCCTGAATCAGTGAGTATTTTAATATCCAGTACATAGCCTTAACTGATAGCAGACTTTAAGTACAAACGTGAAAGCAGGGTGTGAGAGGGTAGTTGGATGCGAGCTTTTAGCCTAGTCTTTTTCAGTAAGGAATTTACGTTAATACACATCTCTCAGTACAGCACTTTCCCCTTTGGAATATTTCACTTCATTTCAGCTAAATTTGACAGCAATAAAAAAAAAGGTTCTATGTAAAGCAAGCAGCCCGACGGAAAGAGAAGCAAGGAGAAAAAAGCAGTTTTTAGATCCATATGCTAAGGATCACAGAACAGACACGGACTTACACACGCACTCCTGTTCTTGAGAGGAAGACCAATATAACCTTAGCCTTTTTAGGGTCTACTGTTTAAGGAAACGTTTAAATATCTCTAGTGGTATCTCAAGGGCATGTCCAAAGTGATCAACTTTAAATCGGCCAAGCAATACGAGAAGTTATTCTATATAAGCAGCTCAGGTTGCGCTTTGCATAAAAACTAGTCATGAAGTTGTTAATTTACAAAACCACATTTCACACTGAAAATGCCGTGCATATTTTAAACATGAAGCATACGCTAGCTGGAAAACTATTTAACCAAGAGTTTAAGCAAGCTATCCCTTTTCAGATAACCTAGCAGACTTCCAGTTTATTCTGTTGTTGAAGATGAGCAGTAAAATACAAAAGTACAATTAGAGAATTGCCACTAAGAAAATTTTCTCTCTTACAAATTAACCTTGCACAGTATTGCTCTACCTGATAAAGGCTGGAAAAAAAAAAGTGTTAGCAAAACCAAGCTTATCATTACATTTTTATTTCTTGCAAGGTCACATTTTCAAGTCAGCTTTCAAGGTATATTACTGGCAGACTTCAATTAAGTGACATTAAGTCACACAACTCAAAAGAGTGCTAAGCAGCAACCTGATCTAACTAAGCCTGCTTGAAGCAAGGTGTTGGATTAGCTGGCCTCCAGAGGTCCTCTCCAGCCTAAACTATTGTGATCCTACCTAGTCTTCTGGACTGGAAAAAATTGTTTCACTACTTCAGAAAGACCATTTCTGCATCCTCCTGGAACTTATTTACAGTGGTTGTACTAACAAGGAGAACATCACAAGGCATCTAGAAGGTCATCTTGAAGGAAAAGCTTCTGTGAAATAAAGATACTCCTTAGAAAAGCTTGTTGCGTTTAACTTCACATCACCTCTTTTCTCCCAGGCAGTTCAGAGCCACACCAACTGCACAGGTCCTATTGTGTTATTTAGACTGGTGAGGCACAGGACCAAAAGTTCTTAAAATCCACCAAACACATGAAGCTATCAACTGGTTCCTGCAAGCATATTCACAACTGAGACAGTAACTGCGTGGAGATGGCACCTCCTCAAGTCCACCCAGTGAGCAGTCTATCCTTTTGAACACACAAGCCACTTGTGGCAGCTACAGTCAGGTATTTTCCTTCTCTTTCATGAACAGCATCAAAGTCTATGTGTATGTAGATGACTATCTTTTGATGAACGATTTGAAAGCTGGGAAGAAACACTTTTACCTTGTAAAATATGGGTCCACAAGAGATGTCTTTCATCACCACAATCTCAAACACTGCACCCTACTCACTCTCACAAATCACGGATTAATTTTGCCATAATGCTCTGAAAACAACCTGGGGATTCAAATTTAGGATACTCTTTTTCACTTGAAACATACAGAGCTGTAGACTAGTATCAGTGTAACTTAAAAGTCTGTGACTACTTTTACCCCATAGTTTCAGTTTAAGACAGCAATTAAAATTAAATGTGGGTTTGTGTGTTAAAGACTCTTTCAGAACTGGCAAACCAAACTCAAAACAAAAGCTACATCCCTTTAAGACTCGCAACATTAGATTGGCAAGTGCAGTTCATTGCACTGTAGGTAAAAGGAAACACATGCCCTAGTTATCCATCTATTCCCTGAAAGCACCGAGATAACTGCTCTCTCCCTCTCTGTGAGTTAGAATATTAACACTGAATACTTCAAGGCAGAGTTGTAAAAGCTCTACCAAATATTTCACCTGGGAAGATCTGTTGACAACACTGTTTTCTTCCCCTTAAATTAGCAACAACCCAGATAGTTAATTCTCACAACACCTGAGTTTGTGATGATCAATTAGTAAGGTCACTGGTAAGCAAAAGGAGTACGCTGGTCCTCTTTGTCAAACATAGGTGGATCATTTCTCAAGCAGCTTCCTTTGGCTGAACCATCACCAGAGCAATAGCACAAAAGGCATGGTGGTTTTGTGCCCATGACCTCCTTACCTGTGCTCAGCCCACTAATCCGTCTCCCCAGATGACTGCCAGCATTCCTAACCTCTGAGCAGCTTCAAAACAAACACCTCCTCCAATAACAAAAAGCCCGGCTTACCACAAAAATGCTATCTTTTTCCTCCAAACACGTACCAGGCAGAAGCAGGGATTACATTACAAGTCATATAGGCTTCTTTCAATGCTGGGCCATCGATCATTTTTGGATTTAATATTTCAGGACTGGAGCAGATTAAAAAAGAAGCCCATCCTATTGATGACTGGATTTTTCTTAGGATTGCATATGAGAAAGATGAAGTCCCAACTTTAACAGGTGAAACTGTTAAAACTTATTACAGGTTGGAGAAATGGGAACTAATTTGGAAAGCTTCTACAAAACTTCTCCTTCTCCCAAGTGACAAGTAATAGGACATAAGGAAATGGCCTCAAGTTGCACCAGAAGTTCAGATTAGAAAAAAAAAAAATCATAGAAGAAAAATGTTTTTCACCAAAAGGGTTATCAGGCCCTGGAAAGTGGTTGAGTCACCATCCCTGGAGGTATTTAAAAGACAGATAGACAAGCTGCGCAGAGATATGGGTTAGTAGTGGACAGGTACAGTTTGACTCTATGATCTCAAAGGTCTTTTCCAACCAAACAATTCTATGATTCTAGAAAAACATCAATTAAGTTTTTCTAGAACAAGTTAAAGTAGAGAATACATGCCCCTTAACAATACAATGGTTATTACATAACTTCTGTTCAAGATGACCTGCTCACTAGCAGTTCCATTTGTTGGGACTTCACCCTAAAATAAATTTTCAAAAGCCAAACAACAAACTCACAACAAAACAGCCCCACATGCTTCCGCACTATTCAGAGCCATTACTCTTGCTGCAAGGTATCTCTGCTGAAGTTTAACATCAACTGTTGCTGTGGCAGCAAAAATTCATCAATCCCTAGCACAACGGAAAAAAAAAAAATATTTTCTTTCCTCACAAGGGAACTGGCAGAAGTCAGCCAACATCACTCCCTTTTATCAACTGCGTGGTGGTCAAACAGTGGTGTATGATCTATTTCCAGTAATATACTGTCCAGGTGGCACATACCAGACTGACATGAAAACTGTATCATCACATAATTTATGATGGTACTTTTAATGCAGGTCTGTAAAACTTGTTCCTAGGTTTTGAGTTTCTTCACCATATAGGATTGCAAGGAGGGAATGCCATTTTAGCTAATGGAACAGACCAAGTTTGACTCCAGGTCTCAGTGGAGACCTGTATATACCATATCGTACCAGACAGAGCTCATTTTCATGTTTCATTTGTTGCAATATCAAATTCTCCTTTTTGCAGAGAAAAAGGTCTATAGAAAACTACACACATATGAGATGGAGAGTTGCCACTAAGGGGCACATTTGAACAGCCTCGTATTTTACAGTGTCATGTTTTTCTGTCTCTTGAGTAAGGCTGGAGTGAAAGGTTATGTGCAGGTGGCAGAGAGAGAATTAGTCTCTTAGGTGCTGAACATGACCTCTGTTTCTTCAGATGGGGCTGAATATGCAGACGTAATGCTTTCAGACAGTGAGTACTATAAGCTGGATGGATAATCCTGGATTACCACTAAACTCTGGAAGACTTGGACATCAAGTTTACTTGTGCCCATAATTTGCTTCCTATTGAAATACTGTTCCTGTAAAAAGAGGTGAACATTTACCATAGTTTGAGATGGAATCCTCAGCTTTTTAGTTCTATCTTACCCGAAACTGCAACCTGAACCTACACAAAAAAAAATACTGCACACTCTTCTCTAGGCGCTGAATATTATTTCAACTCTTTTCTCCAAAAGCTTTGGTTTTCGGTACATTTTAGGAAATACTCTGTTATCTGGCAAGAAGTTACACAACACCTTCAGTATTTTGGCTGCATCATTTCTGTTAATATGTGCTTATTTTCTTCACTTCCCTCCCACCCACCCCCCTTTTTTTAAAAACACTACCTACTTACCCACGAGGACCTTTCTTTAAAGAAGATATATTCTACAGATGTCATCATGCAGAGATATAGCTGTGCTCAGTGGTGGTTTGTTTGTTTTAAACTGGTGGAACTACCTCCACTTGTCCAGCAACAGTGAAACCCATTAAAGGAGATTATCCTTTCCAAGCATGGATATTTTACTCTCAGAATATTATTTTTAAAGCATAATGTTCAAAGTTACAGACAGTAACATCTTTGAGGTACTTCTCTAGCAATTCTGTAGTCAGCCTGTGACTTTACAGAATACATTGTAACTTCCTGGTGGGCATCATGAATCCTGTAATTAATTCATATAGTACCTAACAGCAGAGAATACTAAAAGGGCTATTTATAAGGGAAAGAAAACTGCTTAGAACATCTCTTTGGCTATAGCCAAAAGAGTATTGTATTTCTTTAACTTACATGAAACAAGAAATTATAGACCTTCTGAAAAAAACACCAGGAGCACCACTCCCACTGCTTGGACAGCTGCTTTTCATAGGAACTGCCTGCCAGAAGAAATACCAAAGCTTAGCCAGATAAGCTTGTATAAACAAGCCGAATTCCACAGAGAAGCAGACTGCCAGGCTCCTATAGGAACAGTTCATTTCAGACTCTACATTTTCAGTGTACATGCACTCATGGCTATTATTTCCTCTGGGAACTGTGGAACATTATTTGACAGCTCTGGAAAGTACTTCAAAGACAAAATTACTTCCACTACGGAGAGCAGTACTTCAGGCAGCTTGGGAAGGAGGCCAATGAGTCATTAATAGCGAAGGGTAACCCCTCCATCCAACATATCTCTATTATTGAGCATTCAAATTAGCAGCAGTCATAAAAGCGTTTCAAGGGAACGTGTCACATTTAACCCTTCTACCTTTCTGTGTCCAGCTACAAAACACTGTCTGTGTTTGACACAAGTTGCATTCAGTGTCTATTTTCTGAGTAAGATCAAACCTAGAGGCATTTGTGAAAGCAACAACAAATAAGCTGGCAGCCTCTCATTTGTCACCTGTAAGGCTGACCACATGCAAAGGGATTTAAAAGGAAACAGATATGAAGTGAACTATGGCTTGGGGGGAGGCCCAGTGCCAATATCACTCATCAAGGAGGAGTGTTTAATGGGGGGAAAAATAAGGTTATCTGAATGCTAACACCACATTCTGGGTTTTACAGGAATACTACAAAATCCAGCGACCGCTGCTGCCACCAACATCTGAGTGAACCAATTTGAAAAACACACAGTAGGTAAAGTAGTAGTAGTTGTTATTCCATCGAAACTCAGGTAATGTATCCCACACATACACAGACATATAAACACACACTCTCACACTCAGTCCTCTTTCCCTTCACATCTCTGCATCATAGGGAACTAGACACAATCTCAGACTACCTAAACTTTACAGCTTATCTATGACATACAACAGGGCTTTTGAAGTAAAACAAGATCAAAAGGCAGAAGTTCAAATCAACAAGAGATCTGCACATTATCCTCGACATCTTTAATCTCAACAGAAATTTCCCCAAATAATTGCACTAGAAAGAAAATCTGAGAACACCATCCTACTTCAGTCTAGACCACAGGAAATCTAGTACACTGCAGTTTTGTGAAAGGCAACCTTCATTCTACAGTGATTCAGTATTAAAAAGATAAATTTGCCTTTCTACTTAGAACGTATTCATTAGTAGGTTAGAATCAAAATCCGAGGAACATAAATGCGTCCCTCTACTCCCAACACTTTCATAAACTTAAAGTATCCCACAGTCTTTCAAGGAAGTGAATGTTATTTGGTTCCTTGGTCTAGTGTGTTACAGCAAGCAAAACAGTTGCATTAGGCTTAGGCTCTCTTTAGTATCAGACATGCACACCACATTTTTAGGCCACTTGCCTTGAGGATGGAGAGAACCCCTGAGGCATTTAGCCTAAGCTGCTGATATGGCCTCCTGCACTTCTCTCTGCTCGTCATCAGAGGCCACTGTTCTCTTGCTGAACGTCTTCCCTTGTCAGCAGAAGGACCTTTATTTTTGACTTGCTACACTTCTCAAAGGAGTAGAAGATGTTGCTCGACCTGCAAGTTTGTCCCATGAAACAAATAAGGCTTTTGGAGAACAGTGCTACCAACTGTAAGCAAGCATCCAGGCTTGTACCTCCCAAAGCTATCCTCACACTCGGAAACATCCAAACCCAGCTTCCCAAACTAGCCCAAAAGCCAGCTACAGGACTCCAAATTTAACAGGTGAAGTTGCTGACGATGTTTACTAGGACTGTATTTACCAGGACTATCAGAATCTTCTTCCTTTAAGTTTCACATGTGACTCCCCATCTACTCTAAACCAAGACAGAAACAGCCCTTCACCCCTTGTTTCCTTCCGCAGATCACATTATGCCGAGGTTATATTATTGCAGCATTAGAAAATCACGGGGTTTGAGCTTTGGCTTCACTGTTTTGGTTTTTTTTTTTGAAAGTAGTTAATATTTCTCTTTTCCTGCAGGGGGCTGGTGGGAAGTCATGTTTCTCTTACACATCTCAGACATCAATCTCTATCATATGCTGTTTAGGAATAAAAACCTGTGCTTCACTCCCCCCTCTACCCCAACAAACACCACCCTCCAAACTATAATTACCTGCAGTCTCTTCAGCAAGTCATCGTTATAAACTTTACAGCTTAAAGTTATTATAAAGCAACGCTTTAATCACTTTATTTCACCTACTCCATTTTTGATCTGCAAACAACACACTATACCTCTTCTATCACTCAGAAGATTAAGAAGTTGAAGGAAGCACCATTTGCTCCCCACACAGGTACAAAAGGACTTGTCTTTCCAAAAGAATGTGTGCATGTTGTGCAAAACAAACCAAAACAAAACTAAGCAAAATTAGAGACCAAACTATAATAACTCTTATGGCACACTGCAGATACCTTAAAAAAACTCACACTTATTAATGACACAAAAAACCCCAACGGATTTTATCAAGTATTCTGTGAGTACTGAACGTAACTGTTTCCCAGCTGGTAGTCAAAAAATAGTTACTTTTTGCACATGTCTAACATTTGGAAGATAAGAACTTGATAAGTTGAAAGACTGAACCAAAGAGCAAATCTGGTAAGGTACCATTCCGTTTTGCACAGCTGCGATATTTGGGGGGAAAAAACCCACCACAAGTAATTAAAAACACAAATTCACCTCTAGATCATATTCATTCAGAACACAAATTTTATACCTCTGATAAGAAACAAAAATTTTCGTCCCACAGCAGTCTCAGAAGAAGCTGCAAATGAAGATTGGAAAGGCAGCACAAAATAAACTTAATGTATTTGTACTAAGACTATACACACAGCCACAGGTCAAAGGAGAAGGTTTTAATGAACGGCAATACTGAACCTCATCAGAACCATGAACCTATAGATCCTGATATTAAAATGAAGCCTTATTCTCTTTTCAGAAGTAACTTCATGAGCATCAAAGGCCATTTCAGGGCCCAAGGAAAACTGAATCTAACCTCCTATTTCACACACTGTCCTCATACTTTCTGCCACACATCCTCCACTTCTCTGCTGGGTGCTTGCCTCTTCTCCAGTTCTGACTGATCCTCCCTCCCCAGCCAAAAGCAAAACTGATATTAATCAAGAATTGTCTGTTATCCTATGTTCAGGTAACTGCTGATCACATTGCCAGAGCATGCAAACAGTTTTTCTATTTGGAAGGAAAAACTATCCCAGAGCTGGGGCTGGAGCTTTGGATAAGGTATACCTGCAGGCCTCCTTGATGACTGTGGCTGAGCAACTAAATTCAGTGAACTTTACCTCCTGCATCTCCTTAGGGTTCTTTTCCACTTTCGAGAAAAATGCAGTGTTGCCAGGACATGAACATTAGAAGACTGAGATATCTCACAACCATAGCAGTGGCGACATTCGATTGCTGTAAGCATTAGATCTGTGAGATACTGGGGTACTACCAAGAAAGACTCTTCTCTTCTGAAGTAATTCTTTCTCATGCATTCTTTAGCTGAGTAACACCTTATTCATCCCAAGCTAGTTCAGACAGGTAAGCTAGGAAGCGCCTTTTAGCTTATATTTCTACATTCCCAGTAAAAATAACTAAAAAAAGAAATCAAAAAATTGTGGAGAAGTCCATATTCAATGAAGATTTATGTCTCAAAGAAATAACCGATGCTCTCTTCTACACTCTTTACCCTGGATTGTTCTAAAAAGCCACTACCACAGCTTCCCAGAGACAGATGTGGTTTTTTGAAGTTAAAATTCTCCTAGGATGCATTTTCTCTTCTCAAAAAAAAAAAAAAAAAAAGGATGCAATCATGTTTTTATAGCTTTACTGTTGTGGTGTGATAATACCACATACATCCTGCAACGGGTGGGAGGGAGAGAAAAACATTTACAGTGCTTTAAAAAGCACTTTTCTAGTTCCTGCCTCCAAATCGGCAGATGGTAAACAAAGTCCAGATTCTCCCTCTTATCACAGAATTAAAAAGGTTTCAAAACAAGTGTGGCATAAGAAATTAATTACAACACTTGTCTTTTAAGTCGCGATCTTTGGGAGTATCCCAAACTTTGTTGGCTGGAGTCAGATTAGTCACAAGATGAACACCCGTCCTGGGCCAGCCCAGCACAGGGCTCCGCACAGCTGCACCCTCTTCCCATCAGCCCCACGCAGCTGCTGCCCTGGATGCCCCAGGCCTGGCAGGCTCTTGTCTCCACCTGCGGCCTCCCGGATACACCCCATGATGCCCTCCTGGCTGGAGCAGTCGTGGGAATCGCACCTCGTGTATCTCGTACATTCTAGTGAGACTGGAACAGGTGGCACTGCCCCAGCACAGACAGGGTTTCCAGTCCTCTGCTCCCCAGGGTGGAGGAAGAATGACCTTCACCGAGCCCTGCTGAAGAGTCGGACGGAGCCACCCTCTGTGCCAAGGGAGTACAGCCAGTGCAAGCCCATGCTTTGGACATGGGAATAACTGGATGCAAAAAGAGCCCTAAGAAGCAAAGCAAAACAGAGCTCCTCTCGTGGTGGGGGACAAGGAAGAATCGACTTCAAGGCACTGCTGGTGCAAAGCAGAAGTGTTGCAAGCCGATTTTACATACATCTATTTAATAGTCTGTTTTCTAATGTAGAGGAGAAGCAGAGTCAAGAGCTCAATCAAATTACTACAATTCAAACAGTGACTTCCCCAAGTTGCCCCTTCAGAGGACAAGGCTGCGCAATCTCACCAATGGAAATCACTGCTGCTTCTAGATACAAAGCAAGCCAGGCAAGCCTCTCTACTGATGACAGGTTGCAAAGCTGACTGCAGAGTGCAAACCAAGATTTTTCCTGATTAAACACAAGAGTACAAGCAAATGCTACTTTTCTTGAGAGCTCCATAGCTACTGTGCAGGTCCAGCCCTGTGCCAGGCAGCGCAGAGCAATTCAACCCTACAGAGAGGGGCTGAGAGGAACTCCCCACTTGGGGAACAAAACTCCGACCCCATCCCTAGTGCAGAGGTGCCCTCAGCCTCTTCCCCCAGACTAAGGAACAGCTGAAAAAAAAAGTCACTCCAAGGAAGGATGCCTGTCTGGGTTTTGCCCCATGCACATCTACTCTGCCACGCTAAGCACACGTTGGCTGTTTCCACTTAGGGAGGAACTCCCTAATGTATCCTTTTTTTTTTTTTCCTTATGCCCAGCATAACAGTGGACATTTAGAGATTAAAACCATATCCCACAAGTTCTCAACATGAAGTTGATCATCATCCCTGTGGCCTTCACCCCCTTACTTGAGTGGCACATTACTACATGGTACCCATAAAACTCTGCTGTGATTGCAGCACTTACCTGGGCTACTGTGGCATGTTACCACCTTGTTTCCTTAGCAGGCACAACAGCAAGAAGCAAGAGGGTCAAGGCAATGTCCCCAACTCTCTTCCTCAAAACAGGAACAAAGTCTTTCCTAACATACAACTACCATGGGTTCTCCAGCTGAGAACAAAATAAAGTTGTTACTTTTAATGTTAGACTAGCAACATCCTTTCCTGGCCAACACCAGAAAGTGAGCAGCACTTAACTCTCACCCCTCCTCTGTCAGGAAAAACTACATGTTTGAGTTACAGGCAGCTTAAAGGGATCATGGTGATCCTGGCAGAAGGATCAGCTGTTAGATTTACTGCCTAAGTGAGTTCCCTAACATTATTTTTATAATGGTGTGTTCTTTTCTCCATCATTGGTTAGGGCACCATGCCTAACTGTGTAGACAAACCTAATTAAAGGCTGCAGCCTGGGCAAACCTTGCACCTGAGGGGATTCTCCAAGAGCTGTGGACATTAGCAGAACCCTGTGTACTTGAGGGGTCCAGCCCTCAGATGACCACTAATTGGACAGTGAAGCTTCTCTTTTCCTAGAATATCCATCACCAATCTGCAAGACTGAAAAAACAAACAAACAATTTTTGAAACACCGCATTACTATTTACGTGTGATAAACTAGTGGCTGGTGTACTTTTTCTTTAAAAAGCGTTTCTTCCTATAAGCACATGATATAAACAAGGGAGTGGCAGACAGGAAGTGATTATTCAGAAATTAAAGAATTAGATCAGGTTCCATGATATCAGAACAAAACATGACACATGGCAAGTGAAGCTGACATTTACTAGCTCAAATATAAAAAACCTCTATTTAATAACCTAATTCAGAGCATATATAAGTATTTTGTCTCCTTAATGAACATCAGTGTTGGCAGCTGCAACCATCAATATGCCCCCTGGGGAGCACAAGTTACTCCATGTATTTCACTAGCAAAGTTTTATCAAACACCACAGCACAGACCTTCAAATTTCTTTAAATGAAAGCCTAGCTCTGCCAGTAAGAGCAACAAGAGTCTGACGGCACTGCTGTTCCAGAGGTGCTAAATGCAGACACTGCTTAAGTTCAGCCCTGGTCTCTGCTAAGAGACATCTCCTGCCATTATGAACAGAGAGAAGGTTTCCAGTGCCACACTGGTACATCCAGTATTCCTGCCACTGGGAATTCCCACCATGATCTCAGTTTTCCTGTTTCACAAGATATAACATTGAGTCATCACCACATCTGCTTGTTAAGTGACATTGTTGGGGAGCAGGGGCAGACACATACCTGAAAGAACATACAGTATTCACAGCCTGATCCCTCCTGTAAGTGAAGTGCATGGACCATGCTGGGATATGGCTTTTCCTGTGCCTGGAAAAATTAAGTTAAGGGCAGACCACAGCCACGCAACTCCTTAGCCATACAGTCCTTAGTGTGCACTGACTGATTTACTACCATTGTAAGTTCCAGAAAAGTCACCTTAAAGGAAAGCATCCCACACAAGAGGGCTAATTACATAAGCATTTTTCATCTGTGAATCCCAAAACGTTAAAAATAAAAATTTATTGTTCATGAGGGACTAAGCTCCCATTAAAATGGTTAAGCCAAAAAACTGGAGAATACATCTGAGGTTATGCAAAGCCCAGCAGCTTTAAAGGAAGGAGGAGGGGTTTGCGTGGTTCAAAGGCAGGAAAGAACAGATGTGGTAAGTTAGGGCTTACTTTCGTTACACTGCATAGGTTGTTTCCAAGAATGCTTTCAACAAAGGCATCCTCCAAATGCAAAAGACAAGTGCTTGCTAAGTGGACTCAGGCAAGGTTTGATACAAGCTGCATCCTGGCCCAGAGACAGTGAACTGCTACCAGTAACCTCAGGTCATCACTTACTTCTCACCTCTAGCTACGAGATGTCCCTCAATCTTCAGTCCCTCCTGCAAGCACCACTGTGGGCTGCCAGTTCACATCTTCACCCCCATATATGAATGAAGAATGAATTAAAAACACCCTCTGCTTTCTTTAGACAAAAAGCCCAGTGTTTCTTTTCATGCTTTTCCTCACCTCTCTCTCTTAAATTGCTAGACAGCACCAGGAATTGGCAAGATCTTTAATAATAAGATTAGGCAGAATTACTAAACCCATACTAAATTCCCACAACAGAAGCCAAATGATGACCAAGACAAAATTTTTTATTTGATAATCTATTCTATCTTCAGAAAAAAAACTGCTCCAAGAACATAAGAAGTGAAGACAAATAGTTATATAAACTAAAAAACACTGAATCATAGGTTGATGTGATCAATGTGTCTTCTTGCTAAGATGCTCTTGGGGCAAATACAAACACTCAGCACTAAGTTGTGCTGTATTTTAACATGTACTCATTAACATTGAAACAGCTTATTTAAAGTCTACCAACTCCACAAAGCTTTGTGGCTGCAATGTAAAGATCAATATTAAAAACCAATAACTCTCTCTCAGGGTTAAAAAAGAAGTTTGTGTTGTGCTTACATTAAGCCTGACAGACACATTTAAAGGCAGCCATGAAGAGAAGTGCAGAACCTTTGTGTTCAGTACAGCACTTGGGAGGCATAGCATCAACACGGCACACCACCTCCGGCAGAAACTGAAAATATCCCAGTGCTGAGGAACAGATAGAGCATCAAGGAGACAGGTTAAACAGGTTTCTAAGTTAATAACACCTGCCCTTGGCTTAGCAGCTAACACCACATTAATCCACGGAGCTGGAGTGAAGAAAAAATAAAATGAGGGGTTGGATTTTTTTTTCCCCACAAGCTTCTTCTTCCTTTGCCCATCTAGAATGTATTTATACGCTCAGCTCCAGTTTTTCCTTCTAGGTGGATGCAATTTAAAATCCACATCACCATGCTAAAACTCTACACAAAACAGCTTATCTTGCCTTTGTCTGTATCAGTTCATTTCACACAAGTCGGGCCTTTGGCTGTGGCAAGTCAAATGACAAGCTAGTTGAAAGGAATCAATCTCAAGCACTTAATCTCCACCTTTTAATACACAGACACAGTGCTGAAAGTTTAGGAAAGAAAATCGGGAAAAAGAAAAAGGCTGTGGCTATGAATCACCTGCTTGTCTGGGCAAGAAAGAAATCTGGAAAATCCTGATTCTAAGAGTACCCGAAGCATACTGAAAGACTGGCAAGGCATTCAAGACCAGCTAGGCCTTATGGATATCAAAAAGCCAGTCAATGGAAGGGAGAGTCTCATTTGTGACACACATTTTTCTCCTCAGAAAGCACCACCGGCCTATTTAGTTTTATGCCTCTCATGTCAGATCAGTCAAAGGCCAACGTAACGTCAACACGTCAGATCTCGCATCAGCTGCTTGCCTAAACAACTGGGGAAATGGTTTTAGCTGAGCTCTGCTCTTTCACTTGCTTCAGATTGTTGTGTTAAATAAAAAGTCTTGCTCTTCTGTTACGCAGCCCACAGGAAGCAAGGAGGAGATTCCTAGCTTTAAAATCATATTAGTCAATAGCTCCCAGTGCTCTCACCGCTGCTATGCACAGAGCCAGCACTGCTCTGTCTGTTTGACAGGCTGTGGGAGGATGCTGTGTAGGAGACTCATCATGTTATGCAGAGTCAGCCCAAGCTCCTTCACAATGGGAGCTTTCTGCAGGACTGCAACACAAAAACCTCCCTAAAACTACAGGACCATCTGAATAAATTTCCCAAACAGAGAGCCAGCCCCGCAAAAATCCACTTGATAAACAAAAGACTACCCAGCAAGTTACTGGATATCGAGATGTGTCACCTTTGGGCTCACCCCAACCCCTAACCTAACAAATAAGTAAAAAGTATTATTATTGTCACCCCCAAGCTTAGACTTAGGAATTTCCATCTTGGAAGTGCTACAAGAAGTGAGTCACTCTATATACCTTGGCAGTGATTTACAAGCCAACAGGGAATATCCAGAAGGAAACAATGTCACCAGTTGGTGAGGCAGCTATGTTTACCAGCTTAAACTAGTTTGTGTTTCAGTACTTCTAGCTAAATATAGCAAATAGCAAATCTCCAATTCAAGTCACAAAGCTATCAGCAGTAATTTACAACTTAATATGCCTGAAGATTAGAGATCTTTAAAAGTTATCCCAGTTGCTGAAGAAAAAAAATTAGATATTAGGATCGCACAAAGTGCTGAGTTCTTTTGAATACTTGTATTGCCCTTGCCCGATCTCCGCAAGGTCTTCAGCAGAGCAGGAGGTTCAAACACTGAAGATGTGTTTGGCGTGAGCCAGAGCAACTGACACCTTGCTATCTCTCTGGGCAGTGTGAGGAAGCCAAAGGAAGCCTTCACAAAAAGAAGCCTTCAGGCGTGGTGGCACAGGGCACCCACAGGGACAGTAACTATAGCAGCTCAGCGTAGACAGGAACAGGGTGGGGAGCTGCCAGCCTAAGTGACTTCAACAGCCTGAGAGGACCTAGCTTTCTGAAGCTAAAGCTTACTATTGTAAAGGATTTGCAAGGTGTGAGGAAGCTAGTTAGAAATTGAAAAAAAAAACCAACAACAAAAGAAAAAAGAAAAGAAAAAACCAGCCAAATCCATTCTATGCTGATCTAACTAAGTTTGGAGAGAGGTATCAATAAATGAGACACTAAATAATTAAAAGGTCTTTTTGTGTGTCAAATGAGATGCAAAATACTGTACAATATGGCAACAAGAATAAACTGAGGAACTAAGGGCTCTCAATATATCTGTTCACTACATAACATCTAGCAATTTACACACTTGCGTCTGATAAGCAGTGTTAAAGGTGCACTCCCGCACTTATGGAAGTCTTCCTTACTTCACTCCAAAATAAACCCTTCATGTGGCTTGACCTTTGAAGCACACGGTAAGAGGACCAACAGAGAGCCAGGCTTATGGCATGGTAGAGTTTGGATGAACATCAGACCAAAGGCTGGCTAAGAAGCCATGAGAATACCATCAAGCAGCCACCTGAGAAAAGGTTTATTAATTGACCACGGTCCTTAAGCTGGTTTTCCTCTGTCTACTTCTAACAGATCTGTTATCATCAGAGATTTATTCTTTCCTGAGCATGATGACTGCCTTCAGTACCAGAAATGCTTTATAAATGGTGAAAGCTGGACACTTGCACAAGCAAGGACCACATGCTTCAACTGTGTATTTTCAAACAAATGATTTGCAAAAAAATGAGGATGCAAACCTCTTCCACGACACTGATTCAGAAAGCAGGAGATACACTTTAACACCTCCTCCCCAGCCGAAGAAGTTTTATAACTATCCGACAACAGACTACACAAACATCCTTTCTAGCTTTTTTATTTGTGCATATTATTGCAAGTCTATAGAATGCTTTCCTTAAGGCTTTAAATGGAAGAAAGTAATAGTGAACACAAATTCTTCCCCTCTGGAATTTATAGATGCCCTATCAGCTGCTAATGGTTAACAGGCAGAAACAAAGGTGGCATATGTTTTTAACACTGCAACCCCAAAAAATCATTAAATAAAAGCTTTGCAAGAGCCTCATTTTCTTTTAATAACATGCTAGGTCTCTGTTGCACACTTGGTGAGGCACTTTAAAAATCCTCATTTTCTAAGCAGACATAAACTGCATCTTTGCAAATACAAGACACTGTCTTATGAGGAAACAGCTTTCTGAAGTTTGTTTTAAGATTTTGATTTTTGAGGTTTCAGTGCATGGGGCAGCACACAAAGTATCCCTAACTGGCACTCACAGTTACTGCAGATTGTATTAGTTGCTCATGCAGATATTACAGCTGTCAGCACACATGTACCACGGACTACAATTATTTGCAGACTCTTCAAAAAAAGTCTGCCCTTGTACAATAATGTTCCCACTATACCCTTTTCAAGAAATCACTCACGTTACAATGGAGATAAATGGATGCAAGTGACCATCTTGCTAAAGGATTTACAACAGGAGTAACTTGCAGAGTTTGAGAACTTGGCATAGACAGAACTTTTACACAGCAAGTTCTCTTTAGATGACTCGGCTGCCACTGAAACAGGCTGAACTCTGAGCCACAATTCCTCTCACGGGGGCTTTGCCAGCTCTCATGCCTACTGCCAGTTTTCACCAGCTCAGCAGCAGCTACCACCTGAGAAACCTTTTCCAAATTCAACTTCTATATCAAGCCTTGCAGTCTGGGGGCAAGGTAATGCAGCCAAACAGCAAGAAAATTCAGACTTCTTGCACTATGGATCACAATGTCTCAGAATGAGGGAGTTCTTTTGTTCCTATGAATTTACACTAGACCAACACTGATAATTTCTTTCAATTCCTATAAGTAGGGAAGGCCACATTAAAAAAGAAGAAATGTCAGGCTTCTTCCCTCCTTCAACATTTTTATTTTCTGCTCTTCACATCTCTAACAGAGCAGGAAAGCAAGCTGTTGCTCTGTCTCATCCGTTGTCATTCTCTGCCAGCAACACAGCCAAGAAATTCCAGCTCTAAAATTTACAGACTGCATTATACCATGTCAGCACCTCTGATGGAAAAAAATATACCAGATTCTCATCCATCCTTCAAACAAATTCCAGAGGAAGTCATGCTGTTAGTTAGTGGGGTAGAGAAATGGAGGAATTCCTGTTTACCGTGAGACTTGAAAACTTACTTGAGAGGTAACCATCAATTAACATCTAACACATGAAATACTGACACAAATTGGTGTGGTAACACATATGCTTATCTAGAAGACCAACCTAAACTCTGTTGACGAAGAATCACTGTAGAAGGCTTCACAGCGACTAACATGAGAGGAATGGGACATGCAGGAAAATATTGCTCATTGCTTGTTTAGGGTAGTAAGTGATACCAGAGAAGAGACATGGCCCCATTCTCTGAGAGGACACCTGTGCAGAAAGGCGTTTGCTACGTCATGCCATTGCTCTCCCAAATATCACTGTTGGGGCTCAAACCGCTACACAGATTACAATACTGGGCTGCCAGGAACACAGAGACTTCATCTCACAAAAGCTATGAGCTCTCATTTTATTTTAGGACAGGCTTGATTTTGTGATGATCTCTTTTAAACACGCTATGTTAGTCTTACACATCTCCTGCCCTTCCAGCTAAATCACTAAACTCTTCGCTGGTTGTTGGCTCACTAAGAGGTACCTTAGACTTGAAACTCAAACCTGACCATGTACAAATATAGGCAGAGTCACTGTAGTTTCCAAGTGCAAGAGTCAAATAATGCTGGCAAAGCTGGGACTGCCATTGCAAGAACATACCTAACATCCCACAGCTGTGGGCTTCCACATGCTCCAGCCAGAGCTGAGCACAGCCCTGTCCTATTCTCAGTCAATTTATCGCTGCAGAAAGAGGAGAGGGGAAGTAGACACTGTGGTTCTTCTCTTGAGTACTTCCACCCACAAATAAAAGCCAGATTCATACTCAGTATTGGGAGCAATGAACACCTTCTCAAACGCAGGTCACCACACCTCTCACAATCAAGGCAGTGAAACCCTCAGAACAGTAACTGGCTCATTACAGAGTGCACACACACCAGCTCTGAATTCTAGTTTTTCACAGAGGGCCAATTCGTACTGATAGCACAGCTTTGCAAAACCCACACAACAGGCTCAGTTTGAACTCTCCAACGGTTCCAACTTCCCATGGACATACCTGATCTTTGCTAACTAAACTCCACCCTTCACTCTTTCATCCTGACAAACAACTAGGTTGTCCAGGATGCTCCCAAGCTGATAAGCAAACTCCTTTTGATTACTGCTGATTGCATCAATACAAGCAGCGTTTCAGCAGCTGGCTTCGCACAATACAGAAAGTTTGAGGGAGAAAACAAAAACCATACCAATAAAAACAGGGCCACTGATAGCTGAACCACCTGGAGAAGCAAATAATTTGCCAGCTATTGGCCTGATTCACCCTGCTCATGCAGCAACCCTTTCTGTCTCATCTCTTCTGATAGGCGTCTTCAGAGCAGGAATTGCATCCACGTTTTCAGTATATTGAGTCTTGCAATTCTAATTACAACATAGAGATTGTTCCAGCTTGTGTGTGGAAGAGAGAATGCTTGCAAAGACAGCACTGGTTTGTAAACAATCTTCAAAAATTTCCTGTAAAAAGAATGCAATATTTCTCATATATACACGAAATATATATGTTCATACATACATATGAACGCACATATCACAATTTTCAGTCGCGCCTTTTCATTTGTTTTGGCCCACTGCTGTCTGGAAGACACTATATCAAACATTTCATAGTTTCCAAATCTAGGCCAAACAGGCCTAGAGACAATCTAGATTTAATTCAAAAAGCAACTTTGCCTGAACTGAACTTTGCTGGTGATTCCACTTGTGAAGAGACTATATGGAAAACACAACTTGAGAAGCAGTAGGAAAGAAGTACTGATACTATTAAGCTCTGCAGAAGGGCTGAAAACAGACATGCAAGTCGCAAATATCCATCCTGTTGTTAGTTTAGTTGGAATGACAGATTCCATCCATGAGCAATTTCAACATGCATCTCCATGCCTCACACTACAAGTTAAGGTCTCTGACTGAAACCTTTATACATCTGCCATACACAAGGTTGAATTTGGGCAGACTTCTTGTCCATTATTCTACCTGGCTTTTGTTGCTAATTCAATGAGACCTTGACTCTATTTTCTCAGGCTGCAGTAGGCCATGCCATGGCATAAACTTAGCTTGATCTCAAGATTGCTACAGCAAGCCAAACCCATTGCTGTATCTTCTTCCAGTTAGGATAGTGGTTTTTGTAGCCAGGTAAAAGTGCTTCATGCTTGACAGCCACTGAGCAATTGGGAGGAAGTCACTGCTAGTCCCTGCAGGTCACTGACTATGGCTTTTAGCCTCTCCCTGTGGGATTCTAGAGGTTTAGGATTCATTAGATTACTGAAACAGCAGTAAGGTGGCCAGCAGCTCCACAGACCAATACCAGAAAAATTATTTTCACCTTAACATTTCCTTGACTGTAGGATACCAAATGCATTAACTGGTTCTTCTTTCCAGTACTCCTACCTAAACAAAAATTTGCAGGCTAAGTCAATTTAGTCAGCCTTCTCTCAAAATTACTACCATGAAGTCCCCTCTTCACTCTCCTCCTGCTCCCTTCCCAAGAAGTTCCTGGGATGACAGAAAAGGATCACATAAATATTTGGGGAGTACAGGATTATTTCATGCAGTCTATGTGCAAGTTTATAGCAGAAGGCCACCAATTCAGGACCAAGAAGTTATAGTGCAAGCTGAAAACATTGGTCCTTAGAGGGAAATAGTTCCCATATTGTCTTAGTATAAAAGCCTCAGCCTAGCCTTTTTCCAAGCCTAATTTTGCAGGCTTTGCTTCCGAAAGGATTCTGTTCAAGTCAAGAGAGGCCTGTTAAACAACATCAAAGATGTATGATAGCTCGATATCAACTATTTCTGTATGCCTTTACAATAATCAGCAATCTTATGGATGTTATCACCTGACTATAGAGACACCACCTCTGTGGAGCTACTGAGGAAAGGAGGCAGGAAATAAAGTCATGCTTTTTGCTTTGCAGATAAGGGACTTAAGGAAAAACACTTGAAGGATCATTAACAAATATCCCAAATATAGTGTGCTAGTAATTGACTGTCCATCTGTCCTGGTTTCAGAATAAGTCTTTAAAACTTCTCAGCCAGTCCTCAAGGAGCCCCAGATCAAAAGGACAGTGAAGAACATCTGCTCTCATCAAACTCCTCCTGGGAAAAGAAACGTACGTGTACATACACACGCTGGGGCATAGATAATGAAAAGCTCTGCAGAGTACTCCCTGAAGCTAGGCCATGTGGCTAACATCAGAGGGACAGCAAACTCTGCACAGAAGAGGCCTTTAAAATAAGACCTCTGACTGCACGACACGCACTGCTTACTCTGTTACTGGCCAGCAACTTGCTCCAAAAGGATGACTGCTGCCTGCGCAGCTGCTCGTAGCCTTCCAGAATAAAAAGGGAGACGGTCCAGATTTACCGCTCCCAGAAGTAATTCCGAAGTACTCAAATATAGGGCTATAACCCAGACTCTGCTCTACATATGTGAGATCTTCCCAGTCCAGTCTGCAGAGAACTGACAGCAAGTTACTTCAGTATGAGCAGAGGGATCTGGAGCAGGGACAGTGCCACAGCTCTTCAACTATCTGGTCAAATTTTGAAGTGACATCTTTTAAAGAAAAGAAAGGTTTGCATCTGACATCAAGTGGGATCTGGAGTCAGAGCAGATAAAAGACAGGGTTGTTTGTCCCAGGAGGTTCTGACAGAAGCTTAAAGCAATGCTTATGTTCTGTCCAGCATCTCTGACTGAGGCCAGCAGAGCCATAGTGATGTGCCAGCAGATGAAAGCAGTGTTAAGTGCTACTGTGGAGGGAGCAGAAAGCATCTGAGCATCTGCTGACCTCACTAAAGCAGTGGCCACTTAAGTAAAAGAAAAGTCTTCCAGAGAAACAGCAGCAAGCTCCTCAGACTGTCAAGCTTAGATATCCACTCAAAACATCTGGATTTCATAGCAGAGGAGTACAAGGCAGTAGTCCAGTGTATATACAGAGAACCAAAGGCTGTCATGGACACTCAGTCATAGAGCTATTTAAAGTAGTACAAAAGGGAAAAAGAGAAAGAATCAAAATCAACTGGAAAATAGGAGGGAGGCAGGGTGTGTGTGGTGTCAGTGCTGAGCAGATGACTACAGTACAAGGAAAACTGACTACCAAAAAGAAGCACCAAGAAGATTTTGAAGAATCAACATCTTTATAGTCCTAGAAATCTGTTCACAGAGGAAGAAGACAAGAAAACAAGAAGGTCAGGCTTCAGATTATGAGGTAGAAAGAGCACTATGGTCAGCACTGAGGAAAGCTGAAATTAATTATTTGGGAGAA
Source organism: Cuculus canorus (assembly GCF_017976375.1). Lineage (NCBI taxonomy): Eukaryota > Metazoa > Chordata > Aves > Cuculiformes > Cuculidae > Cuculus > Cuculus canorus. The sequence continues at coordinate 63,972,950 of NC_071402.1, read as the reverse complement.
GAAGGAACTGAAACTATTGCTAAAGACTGAGAGGACCTCTGTAAATAGACCTAAGTTTCCTCAGTCATCTCACTTCAGTCTGAGATACGCTTCCCTTAGTGCAGATTTCAGGCAGCAGCTGAAGAAAAGTTGACAATTCACACCATCTAGACACAAACCACTCATTTATTAGTACCCTCTCTTTCCATTGCAGACGGTGTTCAGGCACAAAACTCTATTCGAACCTAACACCAAAACTTTTTATTTTCTCCCCTAGAAAAAGAAATATTTTATCTTCAAATGATACATTAAGAACTCTGTTTGGCAAGGTATCCATCTGCTGTGACTAGATTTACAGCTGTCATATGTCATCTTCATTGAAGTCAGTGGAGCTGCAGCTGGATCTACCTCACGAGCTTCACTGTTTAAACATCACAGTCTGAGGTTATGTCAGGTTGCAGATAAAAATACTATCTATCAGAGATTTATCTATTTTCTATCAAGACAGTGAATCTTGGCTTTTGTTTTAGGTCAGGTCATTAAGGTCTGGGTCTACACTTCTGTGACCCTCTTTCTGGTTTGTCTCTTGGCATACGTCAAGGGACTTGCAAGCCTTTCACTGAGCCAGGTTTGAAATACAGCACTCAGATCCATCATGAAATTCTACTTGTTAGGGCCAGTTTGGGCCAATTAACTCACATTATGTGGTGGAACTTCACAATGTCATGAAGCTCACTGGAGCTTCACAGTCCCTTCAGTGTCTCAGGAATCACCAGCTTCTTAAACAGCAGAGAAAATTACTTCCACACAGCAGTTATTTCAAGCTTCCCGACTCCATGAAGATGAGTTGCTTGAGATAACATGAATGGCCCCGAATGCTTTCTGCTCAAGATAACTTTATTCTCACCTTTCAGCAAAATACCTCAAGGGCACCAAAAAGCTGCTGCTTCTGCCTGATCTGGAAGCCTTCAAAGTTGGCGCCCACCATTCAGAATATAGCACAAACCACCCCTTGCAACCTTACAGTGTTTTAACAGTTTTAACCTTTCTAGAAACAAGTGCTGAGATGTCCTCCCTGAGCAATTCCCAGGATGAGCTAGGCAGCAGTATCTACAATGAAGATTTATGCCTGGCAACATGTAGACAGGTAAACTGCGTGGCCTAAAGTCTGCAAAGGTGTTCAAGGAACAGTGCTTTCTTTGTAAGCTCTTTTGCCTACAAGGAAAGATCTATCACATCTTGTCTGTGTGACCTCTCTGCGAAGACTAAGCATAATTTAAAAGTGGGCAGAAGCTATATCACCTCACCTCTGCCACTGAAAGACAGCACTGCTTAAAACCAGAACAGATATAGAATCTCCAACACAGCAACATGCTTCTCTTTGCCACTTAAGTGACTGAGTTGTACCATACCACTTCTACGGCAGAGCCTAAAAACAGATTGAAGGCAGAGGAGACAGGAAACTGCGCCATTGGCTGTGTTGGACCCAGTAGAGAATTCTTGCTCCTTGCAAAGATGAGACCACAGAAGAAAATTTCTAAGTGTGCACAGTAATGTTAGGTGTAGGGAGTAAGGAAGAGGGTGGTGGGGGTGGTGGTAAATGATGATCTCATGCAGCTATCAAGAAAAACAGGAGGGAAGGAGAAGAAAGAAAGCACACTTGACGGACATGTTAAGAGATGTCTGAACAAGAACAGGGTTGGCCCAAAACCACACTGCAGTCTCTTGGGAGCAGTGGAAGTAAAAGCAGTTCTGCAACTAAAGGCTTATCAATCACTCGTGTGTGTGCGCTTTATTAACTCCTAAGAAGAGTGATGTAAAAGACAGGAATGAAAGGATGACTCTTACAAGCTCTCAACAGACAGGAAGAGGTCAGCAGATACAGGCAGAGTGGGCAGCCTAGGAAGTGGTGTGACCATTATGTTTGGGAAAAGCCAAGATGTACAAAATGCCCATGTGCCATACTGCTGCCTGGAATGATTTTTATCTCTCTTTCCTTTGAATAACCAGTGTTACATTGCTGACTCCCTTCATATTCCCACTTACATCAGACTCTCCCAAAACATCCTTTCTTCTTCAGGAGTGATGACTGCTAAACTGCAACAGTGAAACAAGCAGCTGCTGAAGGAAGGATGCACTGTCTTCAGTTCATTTACAAGTTATGCAACTCAAAAGAGAACAATTCACAGAGTCATTCTCTGGAGCAGAAGAATGAGAATTAGATGCTGAACTATCACCATTATTTTATTATGCACGTTTGGATCCACAACTCTAGCAATCTAGAAGAGGTGGTCAACTTTTTAGGGAAAAAAAGCAAGCCAGCTAACACTAGGTTACAGACTTAATCCTACAAAAAATGACACCACCTTGCGAAAACATTCCAGCCTAAGCTTGTTTAGGTAATTAAGACAAAAGATCTTCCACCCTACCTTTGCTATAAGGTATTCCAGTACAACTGTACCTAACATTTAGCCTCAAAACATGCCCATTCAAGTTTGGATACTGGATTCAACCCACTTAAAAATTCTTCTGCATAATTTGAAAAACTAAGCCTATACTTCATTAACAGCTGGTTGCTTAGCATTAATCAGCCATTTCACGGCTCTCCCACTGTCCTTGTAGCCAGGGGCTGAAAGTATTCATTATAAAAGTCACTCAGTTTATAAAGTTTTGTCACAGGATAAATATGGTCATGACTTAAGATTCTCAGCAAGCCTTTCCTGAGTCAGCACCTGGCCCACTCCCTTCAGCGAGTGCCTGCCCAAGCCCAGCTACGCTACTCCATGAATGCCCACTTCAGCTCTTATTTCTGCTAAAACTGCTCTATCCTCACCCAAGCAGGATTTCCTGGGTGTTATAACCCCAACACTATGGCATAGAAAATGTCTGTAAAGATGTAGCTATAGATCTAAATCAGTCTTCAGTGCTCCAGGAAGTGAAAAAGTAGACAACGTTGATTTAGTGTTTGTTATAGTTCATTTCTGTTTCAATATATAATTCTCTAACAACACTCCAGACAAGCACAGTACACAGACAAGTAGCAGCACAAGCCTCTCTTATACAGTTCTTCCTCAACTCAGAAGCAGCAGCACCAGAAGGACAGGTAAGGTATTTCCCAGCTTTCAGGCTCGAAGGGAATTCCACTGACTACATGTGTCCAACCCCTGAATACCACACTTGATATCATAGGTGGCCTCCTGAAGCCAGTTAGATGCTTTTTTCCACTTTGCATCCTGGAAGGGTCACCAAAAGCATCCATGCTCCATTGATTAGAGACTATTTGAGCTGCCGTATGGGTGTACTTCTGGTCAGTTCATAGGCATTTATTCTCATGCCAAAACAAGCCTTCAGTTTCTTCATCTCCTTCCTCTGCCACAGTTTCATCTATCAGTGCTTCATATGTTGACATCTGTACTATTCGCTCACTAGAAATCACTTTGGACTGGTGCAGCTAGGTCTTTGTCATCTAATAAGCTCCCAGTTTGTATCTTTCAGCCTCTAGATGATTTCAGGGCATCTGCCTGCAAGGAGCTGCTCTTCCATTAGTTCACCTATGATGAAGTCAGGAGTTTACAGGAACAGCATAAAAATGGGCATGTTTTGATAAGCTAGGGCTTGAAAATCTGAGTGGAGGGCAATGGCAAGTAAAAAAATAAAAGTGTACAGTTCTGACTTTTACCATAAACTTATTGTGAAAACATTCAGGTTTTCTGGCTATATTTAAAACTTCACCCTTCACTTCCACAGGAGTTAACAGAAGATAACTAAGTCCTCTGTTTCTTGCATTTGCTTATGCTGCTCTTTTCATGAGGGGGAGAGGGCAGGGAGTAGAAAGAAAAATTCAGTCTTTGGCATCTGCTTCTTTCCCCTCGGCTCTCCTAATATTCCTTGGCACACTAGACCTGATCACGAAAGACTGCAACAAACTGCTGGAGTATTTCACCAAGTCCTACAGCAAGGACAGGACACCATTCATTTTGGATGTTTCAAGCATGAAAACCTGTTTGTTTCTACTCCATTATCAGATAGCAAAGGCATTTTCAGTGAAGCTATAAGTGAGATAAAAAACAATCAATGAATTGTCCTCTCCTCATACACAGCAGAACAGGGGAAAGTTGCTTTCCTCGTTCAGCAAAGGCAGCTGCTGAAGGAAAGCAGAAGGTTATCGGGGATGGAAGAAGTGGCATTGCTAATATCAGCAATGCAAACATCAGAATCTCATCCCCTGCCTGCTGGCAAAGCAGCTCCCCTTCCGCAAAGGCACAAAGGAAGAGGAGTCAAAGTAATTGAAATAGAGACGAGCGCTGGGGATAGATTTCCTCGAAGAGTCTAATTAGCAGAGCAACCAGGGCCTGATCTCCTCCCTCTTTACTATAAAAACATAAAAACATACTCTTCATTAAACTCCACTTGCAAGTGATTGCAGGTAGACTGGGAGAAGGCACACTTAATAGAACATGACTAGAAGGGCTAGACCCGATTTAAAAAGTCAATAAAGTGTGTGTTTTCATTTAAGAAATAAAACTTAGTCATGTTTTTAATAAAAATCCAACCCTTATTTGTTTTGGAGAAGAGGGGAAGAGAGATCAGTGTGCTGCGCCCCTCACCTCCCCAACTTCGAATCCATTTCATTGCTCCTGGCAACAACAAACAAAACTCAGCTCATCCCTAGGAAAGGTTTGCTCCTAAAGAGAGTGGGGTAATCCAGGCACATGCTGGGTGGAGAGAGGAAACCCACTTGGAGATTCTTGAATTGCTTCAAAGATTAATCTAACTTTTTAATTTTAGACCAGAAGCAGCACAGCAAGATAGGGATTTTGTTTTTAAAGGGCAATTAGAGCCTTCCTCTTCCATTTGTTCTTTCTTCAGAAGAAATGTTTCTATTGTGTTGACATTTTGAAAAGGAAAAGCCCCACTGTGATTGTTTTACAGCAGTTATGAAACGCAGCAACCACACAATATGCAGCCCTAGGTTTGTGTTTTTGGTTCTCCTTTAGGTGCCTGGGTTGTGCAGGCATGAAACCATTTGCCTGACAGCTCAGCTACTGGTCACTTATCTAAAGAGAAAATCACTGATGACTACAAACCAAGGTAAACACCCTGCCATGCACAATGGAAGAACTCTGAAAAACAATATGCTCTTTTAAAGACAGCCCACACATTAACAATCCATTGCTTTTCCACCTTAGTCACTGCCTCTGCCATAGTCATATCTTGGTTATCAGCCTATTCAAGCTCATTTTATGCCTATGGCAGATATAGAAATATTTGGCTTACAGGGTATACATTGACTAAGAACAAGTTACCCTGGAAAGCATAATGCCAGATTTACAGTCTACAAGCACCAGGACAAATGACCATTACCTACTCTACTGAAATGGCATCTGAAAAGCTATCTTAAAAATCCTTTAATCTCTTTTCTTGAGAAAACTTGCCAGTACTGAGTGAATGGCAGTCATGTTGCTTCCTAGCTAAGGTCAAGAGTTCTGCAACACGTTGCTATATGATTTTATCAGTTATGAGAAATGCAGAACTCCTCATGTGCCAGCAGCCAGCCTACAACACTTGCAGTGAAAACTGGCATATAGCAAGTGAGCGAACAAGAAAGATTAATTTTCTAACCCTAAGCAGCTCCCTGGACACATCTCTGATTCCTCAAAATCTTGTTGTCCATAAGGTGCCTGATTTTTCTGCACCAAGACTGCAAACCTATTTCAGAGTTTGAACAATGAAATTTTGTGCAGCCCCAGTCAAGTCACACCAGAACAGAAGCCTATCACATTTTCAAAGGCAGGGTCCTTATTTCTCCCAGCGGTCATTAAAAACAAACCCAAGAATCCCCAGGATATTAGGCTCAGTTTAGGGGGAGGAAAAAAGTTTAAATGTTTGATTCCAGATTTCCCACAGTGATTAACATGGTTAAAAAAAAGTTCCCCAGTAATAGGCAAGAACAGTGCTTACCCAATCGATTTCATGCCATGAACACTGACATTAAGATGCCTTCCTGCCAACAGCTGGGTCTTACTAATCCTTCCATTCAACCTGCTGAAACATGATTTGCACCCAAGGCCACATGCAAAAGCATCTGGCTTAGTAGCAAAAAAAGAGATGCTGTTAAGCAGGATGAGCTCCACACTTTTCTATCCCCATAAATGAACACAATGCTAGATTCTACAGGCTCTGAGATGGAGGTGACAGGAAATGCAGCTTTAAAAGTAGGGGTAGAAGCGTACCCTATAAAGTAGGTACAGCCCAGTGCAGGTGCCCACTAAGCTGTAACGCAAAGCAACCTTAATTTCAGATTGAATGAATCCGAGACCTGGAGATTCATAATACATTGTTGAGGTCACTTCTGCTTACTAAGTAGAGGAGACTCATCAGTCAAGAGCCTGCTGTGAAGTCCTTACGCCTTACAATTACCAAGTTAGATATGAAAGTCAAGGAGGTGAACAGCAGCTTCCAACACAAGTGAACTACAGCAGGGAGCATTTTAAGAAGTTAACAGAAACTGGGCTGGACAACAAAAAGTCTGAACCCAAGCAGGTTCAAGGCACTCCAGCCCTTTCCTGCTAAACATGCCATGTTTAAATGGAATCAAGTTTTTATGCCTCGATCCAGGGAGGATTTCCTTTTCTAGGACAGAGTAGCATACTATTTCCTTCTCTCAAATAAAGACAGCAAAACTAGGTCTTCTGAACTTAACTTGATCCAGCAACGCTGGCATTAAGTGCTGGTCAAACAACATGGGAGAAATTAATTAAAAAAAAAAAAAAGTAATGTAATAGCTCCCTCAGAGCCTACCTTTACCCTGAGACTCAGGAAATGGATGGCTGAAGTTTTATTATAACTAGAGGGGGAGCATTTTTCTTTAATAATCTCCACAACTGAAGTTACTCAGGTGTGTCTCCAGCAGACCTAGTCTGAGACACATTGCATAGTCAGAAGATGAAGTCATCATCAGTTCAAAAACCAGTCTAGCCACCAAAGCTAGGCTTCTCTCCCACTCAGCTACTTCACAGCAAACATTTGATGTACCCGAACAGAGCACAGCATGGCAAACCACCACTGCAAGCAGCAGGCTCCCCAAGGAGAGGCAAGATAAAGAACACAAGCTTCTCTCTGCATTCTTCTCTCTCTGTGTAGCTTCTCTACAAACTCAGTAACTCTGCAAACAACTGAGTTGCCGAGCTGTGCAACTGCATCATGTCACCAGCACCCTCAAGGGTTTAAGGAACACTGACACATATTCACCTCAGAGCTTCAAATCAAGCAAGCCTTCTACACACTGCTCTCTCCAGCGTCAGGAGTACATCCCAGCCACACAGACACAAGCCAATTAATGGCTGGTCAATGGTCAGAATTGCTTCCCAAGTTGGCTGAGGCCAAACATACAGCATGATGAGCTTTGTGCTTTTTTTAAGGCATGTAACGTTTAACACACAACCTCCTTAATTCAGACTAGATTTTATTTATTGACTATTCACATCAATCAATAATGCTCCCTCCTCTCCCATCTTAGGTAATTTCATATGTTGAGGGGAGAGGGAAGAGGAAGCAAGATACTCTTCTTTCCTCCATTCTGAAAAAAAGACATCTTGCAGCTTTGGGGTTTCAGTTTTAACAGAAAGCAAGCAGTTATACAGATGGTGTTGGGAATTACAGCAGTGAGATTGTAATCCAAGGAAAACAGCATTGCACAAGTTTACTTGTATTTTTCAAACTGCCAGTCATTTGCTACATGGGGCAAACAGCAGACTTGGACTTCAGAGGGTCAGGATAACACACCTCTTCAGATCAAGCATGTTTGAAAACAAAGTAATCCAGACACATGAAGGGTAAAGGGTGAGAAGCTCCATCTCCAAGAACACAGTAGACTGCATCATGGGATCTTTAGCATATATCTAAACTGTGTTCTTTCGGAACAACAATTCCAGTGGGATTTAGGAGACGACAGAGAAACTGACTTGTCATTTGCTCCACCCATTCATACATAGGTAAAATTTGCTCAGCCAGAAACTGGCTGCAGGCAAATTGTAGCACACATAGGACATACACTACCTCCTTCACCTTGCCAATGTTAAATAAGCAGTGCCCATAAAGAAAGCCAGTACCTAACTTCTAGTGGGTTTGATCTTTCTCATGATATCCTTTCTTACCCTGTTCTAGAGGAAAAGCATGCCTCTTGTTCCTCCCTTCGTTTAATTTTCTCTTATTCACCTTCCCAACCATATGAACCTGGGCAAAATACACTAAGATCAACAAAAGGCATATGCTTATGGTGAAAAGTACGTATGCATTCCTAAATACCTCCCAGGGAGCTCGTAACAGCTGAGGAAAACTCCTACCATGTACCACTCGTACAGGAGTTTGATATGCAGGGTCTGGGAAAGCACCTCAAGACCATTTAGTACAATCCTCTACAGTGAGACAAGTCATTTATCTCCCAGGAAGAGAGAGACAGCAAGAAGATGAAAAAAGGGCTCTTGGCAACTTTCAATGACACTGAAACGCAGTTATAAAAAATAAATTATAAAACCCAAATCCACTGGAAGGGGACATGTCTGTCACACATCTCCACTGTCATGTGGGGTCTGCATATAGCGTCTGCATCCACAGAAGGATGAGATTCATCATTTCCAGCCAGTCATCTGGGCAGTTTGTCCTACTATACCACCACACTAAAGCTAGCTCTGTACGACCAAGTTATTTGACCACTTGAAGCAATATATAAGACAATGATATAGAACGTCCCAATATTCAGACTAAGGGTTTACAAGGCTTTTACTTCAGACCAGTTTTCCTGCCACAAAACAAACTTATACCAGGTGAGCTGGGCAGGCTTTTTGAATGCAGTCTCTAGTTTTGTTTTAGGTAGAAAGTATCCAGCTTGCACACCCTGATGTTGCACTGCAATGCCAGCCAGCACAAGGGGCAGGAAGGGGGATGGAAATCAAGAGGTTTACTTCAGAAGTACCCTTCTGACCCGAATGAAAACATGAAAAGCAGACATAGCTATCTTCCAATGCCTTTACCCTGCACCAGAGTCAGACCTATTTTCTTCTCCCTCAAGTAATGTTTAATTTAGGGAAAAATAGAAGGAAAAGTTCCTAAGCCTCTTCGCCTTCTCATTCCTCACTGCTCCTTCTGGGCCAAACTGCTTCTCAGATGCTAGTGTGCTAGGTTTATTGATGAATACATCCCACTCTGTTGTGGAAGCATGTTTTTCTGAGATGTTCTCTAGTTTGCCATTGTCACTGACCACGCTGGATGACTTTAACAGCAACTTTTACAGCTACTTTTGAAGTGGCCTCCCCTACTTGCAGTACTGCTGAGAAAATGGCTCAAGCCTGGGAGTTGCGAGGGAGGAGGAAGACACTGCATAGAGATATATATCACACCAGCTGTGTGCCACGCTGCTGCTGGACCAGGGAGGGAATTGGTGGCTGGGAAGCAGCAGCCAGAACAAGGATACTGGCACAGAGGGTCCTGCAAGGCCAGTTACTGTTGGAGCAGGAAAGGCTGCAGCTACCCAGATGATCTGCTAACTCACAGCTCCCTAGCCGAGGAACCTCACCCCAAAATTGGGCCTTATCACCACCTTCCACCAGGCTTTCAGGATGTTAGTGTAGGGCCACAGGGCAAGAAAAGTTGGACGCTTTGGTAGACTGCAAGGTCTGAAAGCACAATTTGGTCCTTTATTATAAACTGTCTTTTAAAAAGAGATTGTAACTTGTGGGAAGGTTTGGCAGAGAAAGTAAGTTCCTCCCCCGCTTTCATATGCCTCTAAGAGCTTCACGCAATAGTCAAAACACTCCCAAGACTTTCAGTTGCTGTCTCAGCTTAATACAGGACCATGTACTTTTTCCTCTCCCACATGAATGCCCTCCTCAGTTTTCCAAAAGACTCACCTTTGCCAGCACGAAGAGAGGCATGGGTTAGCTTTTGGCAACAGGGGTAACAGCCTGCACAAACCACACAGCGGATCTGCAGCAACTCCTCATTGCACAAAGGAATGCTTGGGAAAGGGGAGAGGACAGCACAAGGGTAACAGTGTACTTTTCTCCAGATAGAAAATACTGAGTAGGAGTGCTTTTGTTCATTTCAAGGGCAAAAAACAATACATTCTTATTAGCATGCATACTATAAATCAAAGTCTTACAAGCCTCAATGCAATAGCAATATGAAAGACGTTTCCAAGCAAAGAACTGCTGTTCTACAGAAAACTGGGTCTAAGTGGCAAAACTTCAGCAGATAAGTTTTCATCCTCTTCAGAATGTGTTTTACCTCAACATGCTGGCACTTCATTTCCTCCCTCCATCACACCAGACACTGATGCTCTCAAGGCTGATGGCAATTGCTTCGACCATTCTCCCCAGCTGGTTCAGGAAGCAATGACGGTAACTTGGTGCATGTAAAGTGAGATTGAAATCAAGCTAGGGACACAGTGTGAGTAACAAAGCCAGACCACCCGTCCTTTCAGGAGGGTTTCCTTCTCTGCCCTCAAACAGCAGCCTCCTTCAGTCCCACTCCTCACAGAGAGGCACTCAGTTTTCAGTGAGGCTACCTCTCCTTTCAGTCCCCATGGTTGAGAGTCACCATTGAAGGACTGAGGTTAGCATCTGGAAACCACCTACTTCCTTCCTTCCACACTGGCTTAATCACCAAGCATTACTGAAGTTTTGAAGAAATCTGACCTCAGAGGAGAGGCACTTGTTCGCTGTCACCTAGTGACCCTTTTTGGAGGCACAGGTACCTGCGCTAACACAGCTAAAAAACTGTTCACACCACATCTGCTAGAAAAAGCTAGGTGCAGTAGAGCAAATGTCTGTTTATAGTATGGTGTATATCTGGTGTTAGCTATGAATTGAGATTCCCTTCCTCCACTTCATTCCCTCAAAAGAGGGCACAGCACAGAGGAAAAAAAAACCAAAAAAACCCCAAACAAAACTACACGTAGTTCTGTTTACCCCTGGAGTGCTAAGGCCAAGGGCACCGCTCTCCTGCCCACGACAGACAGCTGCTCTCCTAGCCCGCTCTGGACACCAGGCACAGGAATCCAAGCTTGGCACCATGCTAACCCAACCAACTATGTGGCTTCTGGAGCAAAACCAGTTCATGACCGGCCAAGAGAGCACAGAAGCAGCCAAAATGCAACTGCCTGTACCAGTGTTTGTGCAACCAGACCCTTAGATACTCATTCTGCTTATGTTTTCAGGTCAGAAGTTTTTTCCTTGGTAACTATGAAAACTAGATAACTTGCAGAAGTGCCTCAGAACTTGACCCCAGGCTCTATAAGCAAGGGCTTTGCAAATAAAACCACCCAGCACTGCCACAGCTAAATAAAGCAGCTGAAGTATACCTAACTAGTAGTACCTTAACTATAACATACTTTCTCAAGAATCACGGTTTTATCCTTTGAAGCTATGAGCAACAGCAAGCGCCCCAGTGCTGTCTCCCTAGCCTGGGTGGAGGATACATCCTCTGCTACTTTAATTTTCTACTCCTTGAGTTTTTCCTTGAAAGTCTCCACCCCCAATCCTGCATTCCCATCTATCCACCCCCAAGCACTTGGACTAAATTAAACCAAAAATCAAAGCCAGCTGATTATTTATTAAACAAACAGGATACATTTTGTCTTTGGTAGAACGGAGCACTCCTGGTAGCTGTGGACTTTAAACTTCACTTTGGGGAGGGAGAGGAAGGAAGCAGTGTTTCACTTTAGGAGAACACACTGAGAAGTCATTATTTTACTTAAAAGCCATCTGCCAATAAAATGAAACTGTACACATATGTAAGACTTAACAAGCTATAAACAAGCATCAACAGCAACACTCATATTTCAGTGATAATAGTCAGCTTTGATCACTTTTCCTTCAAACCATTTTCAACTCTCTCAACTCCTGTCAAGCCCATCTCCCACATCTGCTGTTTAAAGGAAGCAGCAGAAATTTGAATTAATGGGAGTGTAGAGAGAAAGCTAGTGCACTTTGCTTCTATGCCAAAAGCTTCACTGGGATGCACAGAGGTCCCTAAAAAATAGAGGACAGCAAAACTACAAATGAAAAAAAGCCAGTTATGTACACTGAAAGGTGTTCCTAAATTTTTCCAGAGAAATCCCTAATACTTTGTTTTCTGTGAGAAAATGAGCATTTGACTAGAGATCTCCTAATCAGGAAACAGACACATCATGTATTTCTAGAATGCTAATGAATGTACGGAACAGAGCAAGGATTATCAGCTGCCTGCCTCAGCTGACACTGGCACTCCAGCATCTGAATTCCCTCCTGCTTTTATTCAAGTCACAGTTTGCAAAAAGATCTTTTGCATGAAAACAAAACAACACACAGTCAGTTCCCAAATGGATTCAGAGAGCTACACGTAGAGGTACAGGAAGACAGAGCTTAGAAGTCACTTGCATCAGGGATTGTTTTCCTCTTCTCATCAGGGAAAAAAAGCGAAAACATATCCAAGACAAGAATGTGCAATAAAATCAGATTAAGGAATGTTAGTCACTCCTGGCTTCGCCTCAAAACAGAAGTCAAAGACTTTCCACCATTCATTCATAAGATGTCTAAACAGTGAATCTTGCTGAAAGAAAAAAAAAAGGGAAGAGTGAAAGTAGGCAAAGAAGGTTGCTCTTCCTAACCTACTAATAAGCTCCCAAAGTGCTTTTCCTTAATACATGTGCAAAAAGCCAAAGCATCCCTGTGGCATCAGCAGGCGCTGTGGCCAGGGCTGGGTCCCAGCCAACCAAGAGTGCAAATACAGTATTAAATGCATTCATACTTTCCCACTGAGACAAAGCCTGAAAAGCCTAACCACTGCTCTATCCTCTGTGCTGGCTCTTCCCGGTTAAGCCTCCTGGTATTGCCCCTGAACAAAAATGTCCCTGACTGCTTCCATCCATGTTTATACAAGGAAGAAACTGAGGGTCATGGGCTGGAACAGCTGAGAAAACCGGGCACATTGCTGCAAACGTGTCCACTTTTCTTTGGATTTGGCTTAGGTACTCAGTGGCTTTGCTGATGCGATTCAGCATCCAGTTACACAAACCCCAATGCGGTTCTTGGAGAAAGGAGGATTGTAATTGAAACCACCAAAAATAACCATTGGCATATGACACTTGTTATTTAGCACAGACCCCCTTCAGCAGTTCCATGGTCATGATTCAGCAGACACGGCAGCAATATTCCAAAATAAGGTCTTTCTCCCTTTTCTGCAAAAACACCATGGAGCTGTACAGAGCAGCTCAGGAAAGGATCTCAAGCCCCAAGCTTAACCAATTTAGCACCACGCTGCATCCCAAACACAGGAGAAAATGAAGACTAATGCAGTTGCAGAGAGCAAATTGTGCTAAGCCTCCACAAGGCCTCTCCCAGGGACCCCTTTCTAGGCAAGCAAAATGGACCTGAGCTGCTATTGCCAGCAGCTGATGAGTCAAATAACCGCATTATGAAAAGCTTGTTTAAGATCAGAGTTGTTATTTAAGGAGCTGGTATCTCACCTGCCTCACAAAGATAATCCAGGTACACGAGACAACATACCCAGAATATAGCTCCTCTCTTTACATACAGAAGTGATGTGCTCTGAAACAGCTTTTCTATGTCTGTTTTAAATGTGTCACGCTAGCACAGGAGTTGTTTACCCAACTTCTGCTGAGATAATAAAGCTGGACACATAACACCTCCTAGCAGCTGCAGAAGCTAGTGAAAGTACAAAAAAAAAAAAAAGCTGTTGGTTTTGTTTGCTTTGAAAGAATGAAGGCAATTTAAAATGAAAATTCTTCATCTTAAGAGGGCCTGGCTGAAAAAGTTACTGAATGGCTACGCAAAGTAACTTCCTCTCCAGCTTTGCCATTCAGAGAGCAGCAGCAGAGAGTACAAATGCCCCAGACTTCTTGTAAATATATATCAGTTAAAAAAAAAAAAAAAGTTTGCAAACCACACAGTTTCAAAACAGTCAAAATAAAACTCCTGCATTTATATAAATTTTTGCTTAAACATCAGGCACAAGGTACCACATTTAGCATTTCCAGAGAGATGCACATGGAGATGACTACGAGGAAGATTACTGTGGTTGTAGACTTCCCTTTAAACACCTTCTTTTGCTTTGAAAACAGACAAGGAACCTATGTCTGAAGAGAAACAGCTGTTTACCTGCTCCAAATTTACACATACACTGGGCAAACAAGTTTCCACACATATGAGGGTTTTTGTCTTGCAGTGGTCATGTCAGATCCTCTGAGCTGTCAGACTCAACTGCCTTCATGTGCGAGGACTGAGAATCTTCTAAACCATTTCAGAGGAACAGTTCAGCTCCTTGGAGTCTTTATAGGGTTTGAATTGAACCTAGCACCTCAGCTTTGAAACTCATCACGCCAGGCTGCCACCTATCCATATTGTTAATGGTGACTGTCCCTTTCTGAGGACTAGGAATCAGGGTAAAATAATAAGTAGCAGAGTATAGCAGTTGTATCACGCTGGTGCATGGAGAGAAAGAGAAAAAAAACCAGACAGGAAACAACTTCAAAAACACCCAAAACAGCGGAACTGTCCATTTTACAGTATTTTTTAACCAAAGTAAATCAGTCAGACACGTATACATGTGTTCTGAGTAGATCATTCATCTTAACTCTTTTAAAGTCATTATCTGGCACCTATTTCCCAGCTGATGTAGACCTCCAGTTGAAGATGCACTAGACAACACACCCAATCTCTTTAGTTATCTTTTCCCCCCTCATCTTATCATTAAAAACAACTAAGTGGCATGGGATCTAAGTGTCTTAACACCTGAAGATTTTTTTTCATCAAGAAAAGCTTATCAGCCCTGTGCAAAAGCAGTGAGATGATAAAAAGTTAGTTGCAAAAGCTCACGTTTTATCATGGAAATGATTACTTTATTCAGGAATGGCTAGTGGCAGTGACTGTGCCACCACACTGGCAGATGCATCATTTGTGTGAACTAGTGCCTTGGTAATCATCAGCCTCCTACTGTCTCTGTTTCTGAAAGAAACACCATTCTGAACAGTGAAAAGAAAAGCTCCCAACAGATGCACTACAATGCAAGCAAATTCAGGGCTATACTTCAGCAGCTCTATTCTTTCACATACCTTGCAGCAAAACTTGCCTTATTTTACTGACATTCAAGCTGCCAAGATGTTTATCTAAATCTCAACATCTGTTCAAGTATAGATAAATATCACATGCAACCACTGTTTCTTCAAAATGCCAATACCATCAGTGTCATCGACACAGATAAAAGTCTTGAACCATATTCTGTACTATACTGCCCAAATTCAACATTCAGCTTCCTTCCGATGTCCTTCCTGGCAGTGCCTCCAAAAGCCACTCTAGCCATATAGCAACGTATCAGTTCCTAATGTCTCTCAAATTGCTGTTCAGAACAGCCACTGTTTTGAAATGCACATGCATTTTCAAGCCAGCTGTTTGCAAACACTAAGAAATAGTTAAGCTGATTATTTGTTTTAAAATGATTAATGTTTTAACTACATAAAAAAATGTCTTCAGGGAAAAGATCTCCGAAGGGAGGTTTTGCAGACAGAGTATGTCAGTTCAGAATCCAAACCCTTACTAGGTTTCTTTTTAAAAAGAGTGAGATTTTGCTGGTTTCCAGTTCTTTCACCATCTTTCCCATAGATGTTTAAAATTTCCCACGTGTTCTGTCTTCCTCTGCTTTCTGAATTCTACTAAAACTTTGTCAGTAGGTAGGTCCCGGAAGAAACCTCAGTGATATGAAGACTGCAATCTCAGAACCATTAGACCACTACAAGCAAACAAAGAGGTCAATACACAATTGCAAGTTACTCGATGTGAGCCCAGAGAGACCCAGACTGCATCTGCACAAGGACAAAGCTTCCCATTTGATCCTGAGCTCTGCACCAAAGCACACTGCTTCTGGTATTCAGGCATTCAATCCGCTGGCAAAACCCATCCATGTGCACTGTAGCCAAGCACCACATTCAAGAGGAGAGAGATTAATTCACTACATTGAATAACAAGCATTCCTGATTTATTTTAGGCTGCGTGAAAGCTAATAACATAAACAAATCTTAAGTTTTCCTTGAAATGGTACAAACACTAAGAGTCCGGAACCATGTTTTAAGCAAGACAGAAGGAACCTAATCTGAGTAACATACTCTACAACTGCACATGAGCATGAACACATTCTGCTCTGTAAACCATGCCAGTCCGCATGAGCTGACACAGCCCCATCACACAAGAGGGATGCAAGTACCAGAGCCTTTGTGCGTCTTACAGACAAAGGACTGCAGCAAGCTACTCTTATGAACTTTCAGACCTCAGCACCACCCCAGAAACACCTCTGGCAGCATTTCCTCCACAGCGATCCCCCGTCAGCAGGGATGCAATTTCTTGCTATTTCTTTGTGTAAGCAGCTATCCAGCAACACGTGTTCATGTCACTGACATGTCTTGTAGTGCCAGGAGGTCTTTAAAACCAGGGATACCTGGTTTGCTGGAATTGCTCAGTCCATACCAGTTGCAGGAGAGCCACCAGGGAAGCGTACCATTCAGCAAGTGGTTGTGAGCAATCTAGCTAACCAGATTTACACTAGCAGGGAAACAGTTTCCTCTCATGGTTGCTGCTGCTGAACATACAGAAGTACCTTTTTCACACTTCTCTTTCAGTTCTCCTGGGACACCCACATGGAACTGAAGTGGTCTGAGACAAAGGCAGTGACATTTCTGAAGACAGATGGAGCTAGTGACTCTGATTTTCCAAGATAAGCAGAACACACCCATAAACCAGACCAACAAGACTCAAGAGCATGCTACCCACACTGTAAGACACTCATCAGGGTAGAAAGGCACCCACATCACACTCTGCATCTCCAGTACTTCCTCATGATGTAATATGGCTCTGGGAACTCAGTATGCAACTGGTGAAAGGAAGGGTGTGGGACATAGTCACCATTTACCAACCGAACTGGGACCATCCGCGGTACAGTTCTGAAAAAAACACTTGAGGAAATACTGCTGTCTAGCCTCACTCCAGGCACTCAGAGGTAGGAAAAGTTAATTGCAAAGATGCTCTCCACACGGTCTGGGGTTCAACATCGGTGAAGCTCACTTTGAGACAGGGCTTTGTGTGTACCTCCAACCACACCCTTTCTCTTGCTCACTACCGCTATGCATTTCCTAGGGCCAGAGCAGATGACAGGTACCATTGCTGAGGGTCATCTGAGCAGAGGAAGCCAAGTTCATTGCAGCAAGCTGTTTCCTGTGATCTGCAACCCATGAGCTGGCTCCTGTGGCCAGCTGCTTCTGGCTTCAGGGAATGTTTCATGGAGGGGAGATGGGTTTTGAGGTACTGCCAAAGCCACTTTGCCCACAGCAGCACATGTTAAATCACAATGGATATCCAGTCTGCAGTTCCTCCCAGTGCTCTTCCTTCTCTCCATCCATATCTGGATGATACGGCATGCCTGAGGCAAGCTTAAACACCTCCCCCTACCCCAGGTGCTTTGCAGTGCTTGCACAACACAGATCAGTCTACAGCAATGAATGATCTCTAACACAACCTTTAATACAACCCACAGGTACCATACTACTTCATTACACTGTATGTCCCCTGTAAGGTGCCTGAGAAACTGCACGTGTGGCAGGGGGAGGTGTGCTGTGGAATGGTAGCCAAACAGATGAAGAACAGAGAAATTAAATCCCACATAAAGTGAAATACAGCACAGGCCAGTGCTCTCCTAGGCCCAGGCTGGGACCCTCACGGCAGCCTAGAGACAGCTGTTCAATTCCTCTCTTTCAGTGCAAGAAATGTTAATGCACCAAAACTCTACACTGTGACAAGAGCTACCAGGTAATGCTGTCACACAGCCTGTGAAGTCAACCAAAACAACACGGACGGGGAAATTTGGCAATACTCTCACCAGCACGTTTGCGTCCACAAGCAAAAGGCAAGAGACCAGAACTGAAGACTTAAGTTAAACAGAAAAAGTTTCCTGTTTTTCATAGTCATGGCCCAGTGCAGGCACAGATACCTTGAAGAGGTCTGAAAGGCACCAGTCAATTACTGAAATCAACTAAAACAATAAAAGAATCTGATGTGCCTCTGGGCTTGGCCTATTTACACAAGAGGAGGTGTTAGCCAGATCTAGTGAAAATCATGGCCAGAATTAGCATTTGCAGTCACTCTTGCAAATGTTAAGCTCACTAGCAAATCAGGAGCAGCATCGTTTGTCTTCCATTATTGTCTGTCCAGAGGAAACCCTTGGGATACAACCACTCAGGTACAACAAGTCGATACATGGAGACATCATGGAAAAGTAATTCCTTCATGGACATCTAATGGATGAAGAAGGAACTTTCAAGTGTAGTACTGTAATACCCAAGTTCAGTCTAACACTGAGAACAAGAATCTCACATTTTGAGAGAGGTGCAGGTAAAACACACCATGAAGAGGTGATCTGTAGCTTTAAAGACAATTCAGGTTCGAGGAGAGACCCTGTACCAGAGCTTGATGTGTAAACATTAAGTTTGCTTCCTGTATGGTACCCACTCCTCTCTCTAATATTCAGGCAAAAGTTTTAAAAGCAATGAGTGCACTGCACAAGTGTCTAGTGCACCTTCAAGTGACTGAGGAGTAACGCAGACACAGAAGACATTGTCGCTCCTCCTGCTATTGATACTCTTTGTCTCAACTAAGAATTGCTCTGAAACAATTTTTTTTAAATGTCTTGTTGCATACTGTACTCCAAATGTGCTATACTTCTATTTTTTTTTATTTTTCTCTACAAAGAAAAAGGCACATTAGAATTATGCAGCTTCAAGGAATGCAGGCTTAGGGAACTATTTTTTTTTCTTGTTCCTAGCCACAAAGACACTACCCATGGACTCATTTATGGGCTTTATTATAAAGCATTCATTTATTCATTCATTCAGATTCTTGAAGTCCAGGGGGAATTCTTTCTGAAACATTATGGTTTTCTGGATAACAAATGTGTTTTTTCCTCCCCTTCACTCATGTCAGCTGCATTTAAAAGTAAGTACACAAAAAAAGACTGCATTATTTTGTAAACAAAATCACTGCATCTGCTGGATACATGCTATTAAAACTACCAAACTGCTTGGAAGAATTAAAACAGAGCAGCAATAAAGCAGGCTAATCAAGCGAACAAACCAGTTGCCATCAGTGCCCAACCCAAGGTCATAACTGACAAACCTCCTCCTATCACATCTCAGTGGCATTCAGGGATGAGGAAAAGAGCCGTAGGCCTTTTCAAATCTTCAGCTGGTGCTTCAGCTTTGAAGGAAACAGTCATGTTCACCTGCAACAGCTAAAAAGGCAGGAATGCTGTCTCCAAGCCCTCCACTGCTCGGTAGCTGTGCAGTACCCTCATGGCGCATTCCACCAACTTTGCTGGATTCCAGCTCTTCAACTTGCACAGACACCAGGCAGCACATAATTTCTTATTCATACCTAAATTCAAATTAAATAAACATTCTCCTTCAAATTTTCACAATGTTTATTTTATAACTTCAACTCCTCTATTATTTCTAATGCAAAGGAATAATCAGAGAAGAAAACAAATTGGGCTAAAACCCAAAGTATCATGCAGGTTTTCCTCACTACTTCCATATCTGCTTTGTTACTGCTACTCCATCCTACTGATGCCAATGTTCTCCAAGCATGAGAAGGCAGCTTGGAGTAAAACAGACATGAGCACTTGCATGTTTTCACCCAACACACATTCTCCTGCCCAGTGACCGATGGCCTTGCAGAGCAACTGAAAAACTAAGGCATGGAGTAGAAAGCCGAGAACTGGAAGGAAGAAAAAGCACGAAGTGGGAGAAAGAAGAACAGAAAAAATACAAAAAATTAAGGGAGGGCAGAAGATGAGTGGTGTAGAAGTTGTTCATGTGAAGTATTTAGAGGTTACTTGATGTCAGCATATGGCACTGGACTGAGGAGCAAGAGCAACAGTAAAGTTTTCTAGGTTAATAGTTTCCTTAATATTCCCACAGGATTCCTTGCTACTCTAAACATAGCACAGAGGAAAAAATAAGATTCAAGTAGATCATCATCAGAGGCTGCTTCAAGAAAGAGTTCTTTTAACCTCCCCCAAACTGCTTTCTCTCTTGCAGCTGAAAAATTTCAGAGTTTTTTACACGATATTAACTTCACATTTAAATTTGGAGTGTGCAATCCCAAGACCACAGGCAGTCCAAAGACAAAAGAAGAGCTTTCAGTCACTTAAAATAGTTTGAGTTGAGTTATATTTGTTGAGCTACAAACATCTAGCAGAAACATCCTTCACTGAATGCTTGTGTTCTGTACAAGAGTCTACAAATGAAGTTGTCATAAGCCCTCTAGTGTATTTAAGAAGTTTAGAGTGCTTCAGAAGGCCTGAACCTTGAGCTAATGTTTGCATTTGGATTGTGCTACCTACCCTCCCTCACTACACAAAAGTTACTTGTGAGGTCTCTTCAGGTAAAATCCAGGGTCAAAGAAGAGACTGTCAAGTGTATTCCATTATCTGCACATTATCCTTGTTTCCATCACTTACAGAAGGGAAATGACAGCTAGGCACAACAGGAAAAAAACCTGAGCCATGAGCAGGAAACAGATTCTCTTGTTTTGACTACTAAGGTAAGGAAAGATAAATAGTGGAAAATTCCCTCATAGGAACCTCAATAGAGGTGGATCATTTGACAAATCTTTCCTATCATTGTTTTCATGACTTCAAGCCACCTGTTAGAGCAGCTTTACCATCTTAAATAAAAAGGGTAAGATCAAGGAAGAAAATAAGAAATAGAGATAATTTGAGTATTTAGACATAATTAATTAAGTAAATATAATTGGAGGGTTCTTCTGGTTTGCTTTTTTAAGTACTGTCAGAGCAGCAATCTGCAACTGTAAGACAACAAACAGGAGTTGAGTGAGAAAAGAATGGTAATTTGCTTGTTCTTACCTGGGTTACCAGCTAAAGCAAAGCACCAAGTTAAGCAGAGGTTCCTATTAAAGGCTTTACATGTTCCCAATGTGAACTTCCCTAACAAGTTCCTCAGGTCTAAATTCAGCAGAATATGTGATTCTGGTACTAGCATGATGCAATTTTTAAAAAGCATCAACTGTTAAAGTCTATTTTTATTATTAAGTTATTACACTTTGAAACCAAATCCCACGTAGCTTTAACACAGAACTGCAACAAACATTTGCTGCCAATGACAGAGCAGCAGCAGCAGTGACATTTCTGCCAGGCTTCTGTTCCATGCTGACTGTACAGTGCAACTACTAATATTTACACACTGTATATTCCTGCAACAGTCCCCACTATCAGTTATCAATCAACCCCACAAGGGCTATACTATATGTAGGCTATACTATTTCCACATACTTTCCCCTGCTTTCACTGAAAACTCTTGCTTACCAGGTGTTCTGGCTGCAATTAAAGTAGTTAGTGATGAAAATCAAATGTCCTCATACTCTGAAAATTGAGTTTTCAAGAAGGAGAGAGTAGAGCCTCATGCTGGCTCTGCTCAGCCACGAGGCATCGCTAACCCGGACAGCAACAAAAATCCAATGCTGTTTTGTGTTTATGTCTGACAAGCCAGATAAAACATGATGGTTTTAAAGATGCTTAATAAAGTAGTTGAAAGATAATGATTACCCAGTCTCATCATTTGCACATGAAAGGTGAAGCAGAGACCTTACAGTAATTTTCCAGACTTTACTGGAATAAACAGCTGCATTTTACTTATCTTCAGATATCAAAGGATTTGACTGGGACAAAGATTACTTGGCTTGACAAGCATTGAAGACCCTTCCAGCTCAAAACCAGAAATGCTTCTGAGGAAAATCATGAAAGGATTTAATTTAAGCCTAGCAGCAATTCCTATTATACTAGCATGAAATCTACCACCATCCCCTAATCTTGTCAAACCTAAGACAAGATTATTTGCCTCCTTTCCAAATGCAGTGGAGTTGCATATTTCCAAAGGCTATATACAGGCAAGACAAGTTCTTCCTCCCAAGAAGCAAAGGCAGCCTCGAGTTTCTTTAGATCTGCTGTGGGCCTGACCATCCCATGCTAGCTCCTCACTCAAACAATTAGTTTCGAAGAGCTGGCTCAGAGGCCTCAGCCCCTGGTCACACCGGCACCAGGGCAGAGGAGGCAGGGCAGCCACCCTGGGACAGTCTGACCAGCAGTAGGGCCATACCCTACAGTGCTCCAGTGAGCTACAGTGTCAGAAAACTTCCTTCTGCCCCCCCCCCCTCCTCATATATAGGAGCAGATAAACTGAAAACCTCAAGCCACCTTCTCTTCACCCTTACCTTTACCTTATTGCCTCAGACTTGTAAGACCATTGTGAAAATCTACACAGCTCAACCAATGTAAAGCCCAGAAGTAGTTCAGTATTTTCCCTCAACACGTGGTGCAACGTGCTTGGTAATTTAACATATCAGAGACCTTTAACAAGAACAGTAAAATCACACTGTTCTTGTTCAGAAATACAACATTTTGAGGAGGAGAAGTCAATGCCTGTGCTGTAAAAGAAACAGGAAGGCTACTAAAGAACTGAAAAGATGACGTGAAAGACTAACTTTTCCAACTGTACCCACTCCAGAAGGCTGAGCAGAAAGTTTAAGGCTTTCAGTAGCTGGAAACAGGTTTCATTTTAGTTGCTGCCTCAAAGCCAGTTTGCGTTTAACACATGTGGTTAGACAGCCAACCACCATTCCTGGGGATTATCTGCTTAGAGTATGAAAGACAATAAAACAACCCACCATCGGTTTTTTCAGTCTGACCTGGGCATGATTCCCATTAGCACATTTTTATTTTAAAACTGAGTGTGATCACTCTGATTTTGTAGTACAAGAAAGCTAAGCACAGATGTTGGTACTTCAAGCAGAAGAGAATTTTGCCAGGTAAATAAAACTGCAGTTATGAACTGCTTATGAACATACAGAAATATATTGCGCAGCACAGTAGTTTAAATACTTTTGTTCAACCGTATGCAAAATCAGCCTCTTCCAATCTTTAATGTAATGTAAATTAAAACGAGCCAAATCGAAAACCCAACCAGGTAAATGTACATTCTTCCCTGCTGATTTTGGATCAAGCAAGCGCTGATAGCAGACAGTAGCTCTAATCACTCAAGGAGAAAAGCAGTAACTGGTGTTCAGTACTGGCTTACTCTTACAGTAACCGACTGTTGAAATATAACTACAAAAGAAAAGACCCTTAGAGCAATTTTCTGAAGATGGTACTTAAAGGGTTTTAACAACTATCAGTTTACCAGACCACAAAATGTACCACAGTACAGGTATCAGACATCATCTTTCTCCAACTTCAGGCCACTTCAATTAACAGCTGCAGTTCATTAGTGGCACTTACTAAATTAATATCTAAGACCCTGCTCCAGTTAGCTGCAGACAAGTGTTTTAGGGTTATTCGCTGTTAGAATGCTCTTCAGCTTCTTCACTTTTTTTGCCCTTTACAATCTTGGAAAAAGCGTGATACTTGACAAAGATAAACTGAAATACAGAACCAGCAGATGACAGTCCAGCACTTTGTCTCCTATTTGTAGGACACCTACCACGAAATCATTTAAATCCTCAAAAAGCTTTAAAATCTATTTTATCAATGGAAAATCTGTGAATTATCTAGCATTTGCTTGAGCATTGGTAAATTGCCTCTGCATTCATTAATTTACTGTTATTGTTACGGAAGTTGCTTAAGAGCAACAGTAATGAACACATACTCTGCCTCTGGAGACACACATTAAAGCAAGATTTGAGAACATCATCATTCCATTTAATTATAGAAGGAAAAACATAACACACTCACAATATGTAATACTAGCTCCTTTCATTTTTTTTTCTGCTTTGTTTCTGCTTGAATTCATAGCTTACACTTAAATATTTTTCCAGTATTCAAGAGATTGTCTCAAGTGCTGTAGTTTAAATTGGACACAGAACAAATGGAGTCTTGAACAAATGATGATCAAATGCATCATCAGATAAGCTCTTCCTTCATGCAGGTCTTGGCTAAAGCACAAGAGTTCAGTTACTATGGAGTAAGTCAAACACATGCATAATTCTTTGCATTGTTCTAAGGTCTCTGGGACATCCATTCCTTCCCCAGCAGCAGGCACCTTCCAGAGAGAGCTCTGGATATGTCTGGTATCAGCTAGAGCCAAGTGAATAAATTCTTGGGTCTAAAGCATCAGCTGATACAAATCACTACAGTGCTAATGCAGTCACAACAGCCACACCAGTTTACAGCACAGGACATGACCCATACTTGCGGCCTGGGAAAGCAAGTAAAAAGAAAACTGCCTTATCCTTTTATAGCCTGGTTTGCTAATTAGGATTTTTGTCTGCACTGTAATTTGGTATTGAAGAAAAGAAAGAAGAAGAGAACACTACATACTTCCAGCAGATGGATCACTACGAGCTATAAAAAACTTGTCATAGCTGATTTTACTCAAACATAACCTGCAAATGCACTATAGCCCTCAAAACTCCCAAAACTATGAACAGTAATTGTTGCAAGCACACTGGGAATGGCAATTCAGGCCCTCATTAAAAACACCAGCTAATAAGCATTGACATCCCCTGCCTGGGGAGGGAATAGCTACTATGATCTTGAAAATATCTCAGGTTTACAAGACTTGAATAAAAAAGACGAAGCACAATAAAATAGCCATCCCATACCTGGTCACAAACCTGGTAGGTACAAGTCCAAGCAGTGTGCAAGTCGCTCGCCTCTGGGGAAAAGTGAGGGAAGTGCTTTTGAATTGAAAAAGTGCAAAACTAAGCTTAGTTGAAAAACAACCAGGCAAACAAAAATCAAACTAACAAATTGTTGCTTGGTTATGCAAAAGATGTGCAAAGAGTAAGTTACCAATTTTGCCACCTTGGGAACAAATAGTTAAGCTATTTCAACACAATTGTATAAATCATTTGACAAGAGAAAGGATAACCCAGCTATAAACAGGGAAAACGGATAAGATGACTAATCATGCAGTTGATAAACAGTTTGTTCTGCTACAAAAACACCTGAACTTCAACTATTCAGTCTTTCCATGCCTGCATACTTCCGCCCAGATCCCTCAAACCCTCCCTACTCTACAACACAGAGAACAACCTTTGGCAGCCACCTCCCAAGAGCTCTCTCACTGAAGGGCTATGATCCCTGATCCAACAGGCTGATCCAAAGTCACACGACTAGCCTCATATTTTACTACCAACCCTGTCAGCTTAATTTGCTGCCTCTGAAGTCAGAGTTTAGGGTGTGAGCTGAAGCACTGTAGGCACACCACAATGCCCTGGATGGCACACTGATTTTTTGTGCTAATCACCTTTTTCTCCTGTGCGGGTCTCCAACAGAAGGACCAGCATTGCTCTCTTACCTCAGCTGGAAGACAGAGAAAACATTCGGGGATTAAAGGAAGAAGAGACAAACAAGACTTCAGTAACTCCTACTATTGTTGAAGGAAACAATTTTTAAAGGCTTCTTCACAGCAAAGGAAATGGACAGGATTGTTTGGGAGCATCCACAAGTATGAATCTCAAATGTTACATTCAGAAGTCCCTCATTAAAGGTGCTATTAATCAAAGGAACAAGCCAGAAATTACTGTTAACTTCAGTTTTACAGAGCAAGTGCAGAACAACGCGTGTTGGGAAAGCTTTCAGGCTTTGCCACTTGTGAGAAGGCATGGGCCTGTCTTCTCTCTTTTATGAGCTTCCTTATTTGTCAGCATGATTCTTCCACTGAGCAACAGGTAAAAGAAAAGCTTTTTAAAAAGGAAATACTGCATTTTTCCATTAAGGTTACAAGTTATAAACCTCCACAACTAGGACGCATCTTCTACTGAAGAAGAGGAGGAAGTATTTTTTTCCACATACAGTCAACTATTCTCTCTCATTTGCCTACTTCTGCAATTAGTATTTGGTGGCAACCACTCTCCCAACACAGAGACAGGGATACTCAGTGGCTCCAGCAGTCTGCTCAAGCAGAGCAAGGACAGCTGCATTTTAAATAGGATTGATCCCGAAACACGAATAAACTCGATCTACTGCTGCAGACATGTTATGCAAGCAATTTCTCATGACCTGATCCACCATGAACATTCATGAACATTCACAAGCCTTAACAGGCATTGCAGGAAGGAGACTTAATAGGACTGGTCATCCGCCTTTGCATTTTCTGCACAAGAATGGAGAGCTAGCAACACTAGTCCTCTTCCACAGACATTTCCACTCATCTGACACACACAAACAAAACAAACTACCCTAGAACATCTTCTCCATTGCCTCCTTGAATGGGGAGGGCCACAGAGCCTTGAATGTATCTGATGACACCGAATCAAAGTACACACTTATATCAGCTCATACCAACGAGCAGACTAGAGCCTCCCGCTAAATCCTTATCAGTATAAACACCCACACAGGAGAGAGTCCAGGCCAAAAAAGCTACATGACTGCTCAGAATCTCAGATCAAGTCTCATTTCTGACTCTGCCACTGACAAGATTTTAATTCCAAAAGCCTCATCACTATATAACTGAAAAAAAAATGTGGAGGGAGTGTTAACACAGCGTTAAGCTCCCCTGGAACTTAAGGGGCACTGTGGGGAAGACATCCTGTTATCAAGAACAATCCTCATCTGAAGTAACTGCCAAGCATGGTCTTAAAGGAGAGGGTTTCAGATATCTGCAATAAAAGCTTGACAAGAACAACACACAACTACTTAAAAATGATGCCAACTTGACACTTGGGCAATTCTGCCCAAGGTTTTCTTGATGATTCAAAATGGGAAGATTCAACAGTTCCTGGTCTACAGACAGGGGAGAATCATCGTCCATCTGCCAGGTCAACATAATCAAATACAACCTCATTTGTGACAGAACTTCTTTTTTTATAACTACATACCTGTATGCATTCATACACTATACAGGCATGAATCATTTGGGTATGACACTATCAAGATGGACAGATAATATTTCTAAATGTGAAGTAGTAGTAGTACTATGATCTCCTCCCTCCCCACAGCTTTCTCAACCAAGTGGAGTGGTCCAGCTGGCATGCTAAAGTGATGACACAGTACCAGCAGCATGAGGTGCACTCCCATTGGAAAAGCAGTGGCTCGTGGTGATTGCCAGCATGCTATCCTTCAAGCAGCTTACAGGCAGCAAGGCAGTCCCTCTACCTGCCCTGAAGCCATGACATTCCCGTAAGTTGTAATGAAGTGCCTGAGTGAAGGAGTGAGAGGGCTCCCAGCACACTTCGAGATACCAACATGAAACTGCATCTTACCTTGCCTTTGTATAAAAACCCTGAGTAGTGGATGAGCACTTGAAACAGCCTTGAAGAAGTTGTCATCGTTATTAATAGGGAGAAGGTCTCCATGCACATCAGCATATCCAATCATCACTTCTAGGTTGGCTATGTGATGAATGTGAAGAATTAGTTTGTAGAAGTCTTCAAACTTTCCTGGCTTGTAGCGATCCAGGGAAAATCTTCTGAACTCCGCCCCGAACTGCAAGACAAAACAGAGTATTTGCTGTCAAACATCACCACAGTTCAAATGCCAAGTTAGAGCACTGGGCATTGTGCACATCACTTCTCTCTTTCTACAATGAACATAGTCACATATTCGTGCTTTCAAGTCTACAAATGGCCTTCTGAGTCCTCATATCAGAACATAACCACGGCTACCAAGACACCATTCTGCTCAACAACAGATATGCTCAAGTCTCACCTTAAAAAGAAAGTGTATTTTTTAAACATTAACTTTTCATTAAATGCTCTAGAGGATAATTGTATTCATAGGATTTAACTTCGAAGCTCCATCATTCATTATCGTCATCTCAGGCATCTACAGAACCATCCTTCTCCAAAGCAGAAGTCTTCACTCTATTGCTTTCAAAAGCAACCAGCTATTCAGCTATTCAAGCAACCTTATAAAAATTCTTAGCACATTGCCCATCAATACCACTGGGATTCCAACCACAAGACCTTTAAAGAAGTGTGGTATGCGAGTGCATAGCGTGTTATAAGGAATTACACTCACTCTACATGACCCCTGAATTTCCTGGTAATCCATACCGGAGGAGGAAAGTTCTTATTCTAGCTTTCATGGACTTAATTTTTCCACTGTTTTGGTGGGGGTTTTTTTTGGTTTTTTTTGGTGTTTTGTTTTTTTTTTAATAGTTTACAGACCAGTCAGTGGCTGCTAAACAAATGGAGTGGGGGTGGATGATTTGTCACAAGTCAACTGAAATTGTTATAAATCCATGAATTTATTTTAAATAAGTAAAAAAATGATTACGAAAAATATTTCAATGGGCCTTATCTCCGATACTAGAAACAAAATATGCTATTAATAACAGGAGGAACAAAACAGATTCTCTAATCTAGGAAATGAAGAGAGTGAAAACAGGCATTTAATTAAACTAAGTAGCTTAAGTCATCTTTCTGGTACATTTAATTCCATAACTCAGATTGTATAGTACTAGTAAACTACTGTTCATCAACTGAACCTTTAATGCTATGCTAACTCACTCCTGAAAGTAAGGAACCACATCCACAAATCTAAGAACAAGAAGGGCTGTGACCAGGATTTCACAGAAATTCTCAGTTGTAAAGTCAGTTCATACCAGGGCAAGAAATCAAAGATAAAAAAAAAAACTAACAAGGAAACAAAGAAAAATCAGAATTTTCAGTAGATAAATTCTTCCTCAAAATGAAGAATTATTTGAGGTTCTCAGATGTTAAATCAACTATATATGCAAGCCACTCTTTTGCCGAAACTAACAAAAGTATGAATCATCACTACAATCATCTTCAAGCAAAAAAAAAAAAAAAACCCAAGCCTTGGGTGCAAGTATGTTCTCAAATTACTTCCGCAGTTATGAAAATCCCACTCTTCAGCATCAAAGCCTAGTTGTGACCATCTGAAAGCTTGTTTAGTCAAATTATGCTGCTTGTTTTTAATATCAACTGCTAGTTCCAGTTTGGATTTCAGTACAGAGTGCCCATCAAATGCACAAAAGCCAAACAAACCACAGCTGGTTCCAATGGAGGAAAAATAGTCTTTCTTTGTCCTTCACCCTCTGCTCCTCTCCAGAAAAATCCAAGTGGCAACTTACTTCTGTTGACATATTTCAAACTGAAAAAGAAGTTTAAGTCTTTTTATTTGAGAAGTATCTTAGAGCTTTCTTTTTCCCAGATGCAAACAAGAAGCAACCAAGTTTAACATCTACATGATAAACTGAAGAGGCAGAAACAAGATCTTTGTAGGGATCTCGTAGAGCCGCAAAGCTCTTGTTTAGAGCTGCATCTCCTGTTCTGCATACCTGAATAGGAACACAGGATTCCTTTAGCTGAAAAAGCACCAGGCCAGGGTATTCAGATGTCAATCCCAGTAACCACTCATTTACTGGACAGACCACTTGTCTGTCCATTAGCATGCATGGTACTTGCAAGGAAGTGGATGCTGAGAGTCTCACCCCAGCCAGTACAACACCCATGCTACACAACCACCTGGACAGCTGTCCAGTATGGTCTGCTGGGGAAGCCCATCTGTCCTGCTCTGCCTGACACACACTGAGGCACAAGCCAGCTGCCATGCTGGGACACCAGACTCAGCTAGGAAGTGACAAGAGAAAGGAGAGAGGAAAGAAGCGAGGATGGTTATTTACATATAGGTACAACCCAAAGTTCAGCTTAAGCTGCCACATGAGAGAAGGACGACTGGCTAGAGGGCCCAGAATCCCGAGCCTAACCTCTGCAGGCTAGACATGACTGTATCAATGGAGTGTGACATGTGGGTAACATTCCACCCACAGAGACATGACAGCAGACTTGGGGTGCTGAGGTCTGGTGTGAAAGCCGTGTAGTCAAATTAACTCATTCACATGCTCACCCTCAGGGAAGCCCCAGAGACAAGTTTCCTTCACCTAGGAAGAGGGCAAAAACAGGCAAATGCAAGTGATTTCACCTGTGGTTTTTGCATGACATAGCCCTTGAAGGCAAGGGAGCTGGAAGGCAATTCTGTAGAGTAGGAGAAGTGAAGAAAATCAAAGTCTCTTCAAAAGAGATTTAAGCAGATAATGCAGATGATGTGTTGTTGTTTAAAGGTTAGTATTACTGTAGTAGTTTAGCTGATTAATTCACCCCATAAACATACACAGACAGCATCCGTTTACAGTGGGTCTTAAAAGAGAGAAAAAAATGCTACAGCAGTGACCATTCATTCATCATCTCTAATGAGGTTGTTAGAGAGTATCACAGTAATAATAGGTTTTGCAGTACCACACAGATTGGAGACTGGGTGCTCTACATTGTATTTAGCCAAGACTCCAAGATAATATCCACCACATATCTTCCAGAAACTACACATTCTGAGGGCTTTGCACAAGTTGTCAAGATGACTATCTGCTTTTCTAAGCTACAAAGAAAGTTCATCTTTAGTATATCCCTCCACAGAAAGAGAAACAAGGACTGGTGTCTGCCAGCAGAGCCTCTACCAGAATAATACTGTATACACTGTTTGATAAACTAACAGTTTTAACAAGCTGATTAGGTTTCTGCAACAAAGTAAATTATTCTGACCTATTTATCTAATGCAAACAAAACACCTACTATTGCAGAAGTCAGAAGGGTCCAAATGAGCTTAAATTTAATCTGACAGAGCCAATTATGGTTGAAAAAAACCTAAACAGAACTGTACATTTTGTTTCACAAAGAATAAGCTCTGTCCCAAGATCCTCTGAAGTGTCAGCCAGCTTTGCTCTCTGCAGCTAGATGACAAAAAGCACTGAATGCTATACATCCAGCAGGAATCCTGACCAAAAACAGACGCCAAGAAAAATTAGCAAAAAAGGAAAAAGCAAAGTGTTCTCATAAAAACTGTGTTAAAGAAGAAAGTCACAGCTAGCTGACCAAAAGTTACAAGAGCAATCAACTGCTTTTTTGTTCCCAGCTAGGGGGAATGAGAGGTCAGAGGAGAGGAGGGAGCAGGATTTTGAGGTTTGTTTACTTGGAAGGCTGTTATTTTGTGAAATGAAGAGTTATTTACAACCAACTTTTATTTAAAAAAAATTTAAGTTTCAAGAAGTTTACAGGGTCAAAAATGAAGCCCTACACTTACAAGGTGCCACCCCTCTAGTTTATTGCTGACTTTGAGTTCAGGCTATTGTAATAAGAAAACATCAAAGAGTAACATTTAGCAATAAACATGAATTACGTTAGCCAGCTACTTCTCCCATGAAGTAAATATCAGGAACAGAAAGAAAACCAAACTCTCTCGCCCTTGTATGGACTGTAATTTCTGCTTACCTGCAAGACTTTTCAAATGACGAAGACCTGATCAGGGCAGCTTTATCAGTAAGAGGAAGCAGAAGCCAAGAAAGAGGATAAGGGAAGACAATGTAAATGCTTTTGTGCTTGCTAACTTCATCTGGGAATTCAGAGCTCTGCTGTCATTCATGCCTGTGTTTCTCTGCCTCCCCTGGCTCACCCAGCGCTCTTCTTGCTCTTCTCCCAGTCTCATAGTGGATGTTGCTAGTGGCAAGGTGCCACCAACCAAACAGATGTTCTCAGCTACAAGTTCCCTCTTCTTCCCTTCAACCGCCTGCCCCAAAGCAGATCTACTCCATCCCAGTGACCAAGTTGATGAGAACTGTGAGATTTCATGTTCTGCTGCATCCCCAGCTCACCTCTTGCTATCTCCTCCAAAACAGCCTTTCTTCTACTTGCCTTTCAAAGACAATTTCACTATCTTCTCTCCCCAATTTTAATCCTGACTGGCATCACACCATACTCCCTTGTATTCTCCCCTTTCACTCCCCCTTAAAAAGCACAGCCAAGCTTTAATATCTTCAATTCTTAGAACAGTTTCTCCTCACAAAGCAAGCTGGTAGTTCTCCCTGTTTTTCATGCCTCTTGGACACAATGCTTCACGTCTCTGCTTTTAATTTGCCTTTGCAACTCCTCCAACTCTCTCCCATGGCCTGTGAGAGTCTGTCCATGATGACACTTTTCTCTGTCTACTCAGAAGACAAATTCAGCTTCTTTCTCTGTCCCCATGACCCTTAGACCAACTTCCGTTCATGAGACATGCCTCCCATGTACTCTCTCATTGATTTCTTCATAGATGCTCAGCTATCGGCT
Source organism: Cuculus canorus (assembly GCF_017976375.1). Taxonomy (NCBI): domain Eukaryota; kingdom Metazoa; phylum Chordata; class Aves; order Cuculiformes; family Cuculidae; genus Cuculus; species Cuculus canorus. The sequence goes on along the minus strand of NC_071402.1, from coordinate 63,940,797 downwards.
CAAGGACACCTTAAAGCTAAGTGTACCCTTTTCCCTGCTTCACCTACCTTCTTTCATGATTATTGAGCACAAGACCATTACACTGCCTGCCTAAGCACCTGTAACTCCAGCACCACCCTTCATCCAGGTAGCTGCATTTATCTATGTGTTAATGACCCAGATCTTTTCTGCCCGAGATCCTAAATCCAAGGACACCAGTCAGCTATTCATCTGTACAGCTGGACTTTGCCTTGACTGCTGCTCTGCACTTTTCCCTAGCTTTCCTAAACACTAGTTTGTCTCACTATCACCCAACTATTTCTTAGTGGTAGCTTGTGAAAACAGTTATCCACAAAAGCTATTTTCCCAGCATGTTCTTCTGAACTCAGCATCCCTTTCTTTGCCACGCCTGCTCCAATACCTCTTCTCCAACTAGGTCACCTGCATAGCTGCTCCCTACCACCTCTCTCAGTCAGTACTGCCTCCAAGCAGCACACAGTGCCAGCCTTCCTCACTGCTTCAGCTCTTGGGGTTTAAACCCACAGTGCTGTTGTTCTTCCAAGAAACAGTTGTTCACATCTAAGTCTTTAAAATAAATCTTCACCTTATGTGGTTGTTCTACCTTTCCAAAACGAAATCTCTTCCTTTTTTTGTCCAGTCCTCTACATCTCTGGGAACAAGCCAAAGTCTACTTGCAAAGGACATAGACCAAGCTGGTCTGTGTTTTCATGAGAATACTGAGCACAACACACCACAATTACACTACATAGCTTTAGCACAAATACAGTGTGGGATGCATACATCCATGGCACGTCACCATCAGCAAGAGGAGGAAAGGAATATTTGACACATCACCACACAGAGGGACAAAGGACTACTGGATCAGGAGGTCCGGTCAACATTGCCAACAGCAGACAAACCCATGAGCTGATTTTCCTGCAGAAAGACAGGCTTGTACTAGGACAGGTCTCTAGCAAGAGAACACTTCTGAATGTTTGCTCAGAGAGGTATCTGCACAGTTACAAGACACCAGTTATCAGTAAGGACTCTGGCTGGTTGCAAACTTATTTAAGACCCTTCTAGTTTCCTCCAGAGCTCAGGGTGAACAACACAAACACACCCCTAGCCAGACCTGACAGGAGACCGGGAACAGCTGTGCAGAGCAGATGCAGACAGAAGCAGGATGGCTCCAGGACAAGTGGCCTGGGGTTGGTACACCACACCCTGCCCCAGACATTTCTGCCTCAATTAACCTTAGGAATTTCCAATGGGAATGGACTACCTCTGTACTGGGAGATTTTGCCTTCACTTAAAGGGAGGGAATATCTCCAAAGCTACATTTCATCTTTAACTTCTGGCCTGCATTGTAAATGTAATTAGGGGCAAGCAATCAATCCTTGGAAGAGCGTTTCTTGGTTACTAAAAGCTCAGATGAAGTGTGTGCAGTGTCTCTTACAAAGAGAATGATAAGGGACTACAGAGGAAAGTGCTATTAATTGCACCCCTGAAGAACTCCTTGGAGGTGGCTAGTCCTGCAGCCTGCCAGGCAGAGCCACCACAGGTATTTTGACCTCACACTGGAGACATTCCATTCTGAATTGCCTGTAAACAACTTTTCAACTTTAAAGAGCACCTTGGCAAATTAAAGGTTCATTGTTCAGTGTCCTTCAGAACTGTTTCAGGGTGGGGAGACTAAAATTTAGAAGAGTACTCACATTAAGACAGACTGACTGGATGAAGTTTTAAGCAGATCAAAATTCCAAAGTTACTAACCTAAAAATTATTACAAAAACAAAGGTAAGAACCTCAAGGAAGGATCAAGAATAGATTAGTAAGGGAGGTGCTGAAACACATAGAAGCAGCCCTAGCCTTCTGGTTATCAATATCCCTATGACGCATTGGCCATTCAGTTAGCACAGCTAGCACCCAAGCCTGTAACAGTATACCAACTTTGGGAACATTACTGGAGGAACTACCATCTTTCATTAACTAGATTTTGACCTTTTTTTTTTTTCCCCCCCTGGTACAAAAGACCTGAGACTATAATCCTAGCACCAAGGCATTTCTTCCCCTATCCTACAGTCTACGAAGCCAGGTAGTGCAAAGCACAGGTCCTAGCCTTCCCTGTATCTCTTACAGACACTACTGCTCACATAGTGCCAGAGTACAGGTCAGAGAAGATAGTTTTGCTGTGCTAGTGCTTATTGCAGCGGTCACATGAACAGAACTATCACAACATGACTTGTTTGTGCAACACCTTTTCAACACCTTGAAAAGTTTGGCTCCTCATCTGTGAAGGGCAGCAAGCATGCACAGAACACGCTGCGGTGGCTCAGCTACTGCATAGTAACATGTTAAGCTACAGTCACTTTCTCCCTAGTCACCCAACCATTTAAAGACAGACTTCAGTTTATTAGGTATGACCACTTCAGAAAGTCACCCCACTATGTAAAGCAAATATATGTAATAACAGAGGAAACAGGAGTTTAGAGACGCTATTCAGCATCATCAGAATACATACAATACCTGCCACCAGAAGCTCAGCAAACCGGGAGGGAAACCAGCAGAGGCAAAGTTTGTTAAGAGATTAACCTTTACAGTCTCTTCCTCTTGACACATTTTGCAACAACACAGACCGTCCCAAGCTGCTGTTGCTGTGGCATACTGTCTTCATTTGAGAAGGGGAAGCATTGTGGTTTTCTGAGTCCATGCCACATTTGGTTTGCATATAATTAAATATGTTTTGAAGCTCAAACCAGAAGTTAAATCATCTAGTTACAGGGCTTTTTACTGCACTTATTTTAGTTTTATTCTAGATATGACAAGTATGACCTTAACTTGGAAGAATCTGAAGTACTGCCTAAAAACTTAAAGCAGACTTACAGTCTGTTTTAACATCCTGTAGGTTTAAAATGAGTGATGCTTTTTGATCAATTTTGAAGAGTGCTACACATGGAAAGCATTTCTTAAAACTTCAGAAGGCCTGTAAGGTTACAGGATTAGAGTGAAATCAAAGAACAAGAGGCTGAAAAACACAATTGGTAGACTTCTCTCACTTAGTTAACATCAGACAGAGAAGAACCAGACCTTTACAATCTTTTTACAGAGGACTGGTAAAAGCAAGTTTGTTCTTACTGCAATTGCTATAGTGACAACACTGCTGTTGTTACGTTATACTTCATAAATTATACAGGAGGATTTGAAAGGTATATTTTTCACACTCCTCCTAAGAAGAGGACACGACACATGAGCAGGACAAACCACCCACAAGCTGTTTGTATATTACATCAATCTAGCAATTGGGCAGGCTTGCAGAAGCACAGACTTCTACTCTTGCCCAAGATTGAAACACACAATTTTATCTGATAGCAACTTTGTAAGAGCACAGAGCATAGCTGATCTCAAACACCTTCTTTGTCTTTGGCAACCATAACAGTATCACATCTACACTTTGGATATATCAAAATATGATTTAAAGTTTATTAAAAATCCATTTGTGGCACCCATCTGAACACCACCATTTACTGGAACAAAATCAAAACAGAATGGGAGAAGAGGAAAAAAATATGGTTATAGTTAACTGTATATATTTATCTTAATAGGTTTGTTTACAGTAGTAGGCTGTTAGTCACATTATTGTTAATTTGTAAATCAATTTGTAATGCAAGAAAACATGACACTATTAATCAGGCTGAAATGTCACAGTCAGCACTTGAGTCAGGTAGCTGTGTTTTCATAATCCTCAGCCATCATCAAAAGTTCCTATTATTCAGCAACAAAAGGGTTTTTCTTTCAGAGGACTGTTTGTCAGGGAACCACAAATCCATTTATCCACTTCAGAAAAAATGAAAATCAATTCTTACTTGTACATACATCTTGCAGGATATAATATAGCACTAGTAGAGAAATACTTTTCTGCTGCTTTTAAGTCAAAAAAATAAAACCGACAGTTTCAAAGTGCAAAACTCCACTTTCACAAACAATTCAAAGGGCTACCATTTAAAGGACTGAGGCAATCTTATACACCTCTATTATTCCAGAATATCCAAGTGAAAGAGTAAAAGAAATACACACTTGGGCTGACAGCTGCCCTTCTATTTAAAAAGCTGTATATACAAATCAAGAAAAAAAATATAAATCTCTTTTCATTCAAGGCAGGATGATAGAAGACTGGCTACATGGAGCTATAAGCGAAGAGAACTCTCACCATTAAGGTATGAATTCCTGTTTTAGAAGTATTTGTTCTCCTGTAGACTTACACTCATGGAGAAAGAGGCCTGCAACCTCTCCACAAAGCTAAGGAGAGAAAATGAAAAATAGGTTTGGGATCTCGTGGCCACAGGCAGGATTCTTAACAAAACAAACAAAAACAAAAAAAAAAGCCCCACACATTGCGTGCACTGGAGCTCTTCTTGCTAAAGGGGAGAAGAGAGAAAGAAAGGGTCATCTGGAAACCTTTTTCAGAGATTAGAGGCAATTTCTTCAGAGGGGATAGATACTTCACTTGTCACCCAACAGGGGAAAGAGGCCAATAAATACTAGGCACATGAGAATACACAGTTGTTTTAAGCCGGCAAAATAATGTGTTTTCAGATCCTGTGTTAAAGAGCTGAAACATTAATCCTGAGCTACACAGACAACACCTAGATAAGAACTGAGCTACTAATGTATTCTGTCGTGAAAGATGAGAGAAGCAGGATAAGCTGTAATTACAATTCAATTAATATTTTCCTATAACGTGCCAATTCCTAAGCAGGCTTCTCTTTATACTTCTGCTTTACTATCTAGCAATAAGTTTTTAAGTGTTTTGATTATAAGGCCAGCTCTCAGGGTAGGATACAGATGAGGCACCGAGCCTGAAGGAAGAGGACTTCTTAAAGCAGAAGGCTACAGCAATTCCCATCAATGCCATGTCTGAAAACAGAGGTGCGCACAGACTGCTGATGCTCTGTTTTCCTCTCCAGTAGTTGCTGCAACACAGTGATCCGAGAGGCAGCACCTTACGTTTGCCCAGCGAAAAAGAAGCCCAACGTAGGCCAATACATTGCACCACAAAGCTCATCCTTCTGCAAAGACACGTATCCAGAGAACACACTACTGCAAATGTTCCCACGAGGTAGTCAAAAGGCATTAAAACATCCACGGACACACATGTTCCCAGCAGGGAGTGATAGGTCAGGCCAGGTCCAGGGAAAGTACAGGCTAGTTTAGACCAGTTGAAATCTGATCATCCACAAAGCTCACACATCTACTGGACAAGGGAATAGGAATACCGCCTGCAGTTTTTACCCTTCACCACAAGAAGGATGCTGAAAAAGTGGAGTGAGTTCAGTCACCAAGATGCTCCCCTCCCTTCCTCTCCCCCTTTTTTTTAAATAATCCTCTGACACAAATCAGGAATCTTAAGGATACTTAGAGACTGTCAAAGAAGTGTCCTGCTTAGTACGGTACTAATGATCTGAAACTCTCCCCTTCAACACTCAAGGGCACAAAACAACTTTCAGGAACTTTCTTTTGGAGAAAAGGAAAAAAAGCCAGAAAAATCAAGGAAAAATTCAGTTAGTTTTCACAAGAGCCAATTCTGGATCATGATTAATGCAACACACCAGCTGGATGGTGGTTTATCCTTAAGGAAGGAACCACCTGGTAATCATAACAGAGGCAGGGCTACCAAAAAACCAATGTTTGCAGACTATTGTCCTTCTGACTCCTCACAGCTATTTCTTCTAGAGCTTCTTCATGTTAGATTTGATCTTCAGAGGAGGAGAAAAGCTATTTCACACTGTTGTGTAAAAGTAGTGCTCTCTCATACCTGGCTCCTCTGCTAAAAGGGATTCCACCTGCCCACGGCCCGCCACTTCCCCAGCCTTTGAAAAGCCACCTGAGAATCCCTTGATCCCTGGCCAGCAGCATGCCCTGGCGCAGAGGCTGAGTTGCACCCACCTCCGCTCACCTGGCAGCCTGCGCTCTCAGGCAATAGCTGCAAAATCATGAGTTCTCAGACTCAACTTTCGAGTTCTCAGGCAAGTCCAGACAGGATGCATACTTACAAAACACAGACAACTGAATGTTTAAAAGGCTAACTACATACAACTACCAAAAGCTGCACTATTGAATCTTTTTGTTTCCCCGTCCTTCGATAGTCCACCCTATTCAAAAAAAACCTAATCTATCTTACTAGATGATCGCAGCAGGGCAACTCAGTGATCCACTGGGACAAGACAGACAGCATCATAACTGACCCTACAAGATCACCGTGTTCTAACAAGCGGCACAAAGTCTTTATATAGTAGCCCTGCCAGATACTATTGGCCAGAGCTTTTCACTGGATCTGTTTCTAACCACTGAAGAGTAACTCCATGAGAGGGAACCTACAAGCTTTACAGACAAAAGAAAACCATCTTGCAATGCCAGTAACAACCTCTGTTTGCCAATAACCTGCAACAGCCTGTTACATAAACACCCTACCGTGACTCGTGCACAATAACATCTACAGTGTAACCCCACCAACACCAAGACATTCAGCAGCACAGCCCCCACTGACCCACACTGCATTTTTATGGCTCATCACCGAGTGCAGACTCTTAGCAGGATATTCTGAATTTAGTTGCTACTGTAAGTTTCCTTCCAAGGCAGTACAGTTCTCTAAAGTAACTTCTAGGTGCTCAGCAGCAACAATCCTGAGCAACAGAAGGCCTTCAGTAAACCCCTCCTACCCACACAAGTTTATTTTCCTTCTCTCCGCAAGTCCACAGTCATTGGTACACTTACAACCTCCTTAGATTCCCCTGTGTCCATACAGCTAAGTAGGATTCATTTACGGGATTCCTGCAGCTGCAAAGGAAGCCGTGAGGTGTTCATGATAAGGCTGCTTTTTAATTGTTAGTAGAACAAGCTCAAGCTCTGGCAATATTAAAGTAGAAGAAAGGATAAACTTAGAAAAATATTCTTATCTGTGTTCCAGGTTTCAATTTCAAGCTCATACAGTGCACAGGATCACTGAGTGCTACTCAGTAACTAGAAAACAGGATCTGAAACATTTGAGGGCCACAATGAATACTGTAGGTGAGTTATACCTTAGAACCAGTACAAACTGAACCAAAACTATTCAGCTATGGGAGATCAGACGGAACTTTCCAGGCCGGCTGAGCCCCTTCAACTGGCAACAAGAGGTTAGGAAACAAGGGCCTCTACCTACATTTCAGGTGCAACGTTTAGAAATGACTGGAGAGCCCCATGGACATAAGGCAGTTCTCCCACTGAAACCATCCTGCCAGTCTCAGGTCTATGTGTAGCTCAAGGCCGTTGGATCTGAACACAAATAGTAGTGGCAGTAAGGGACAAAAACTGGGAGCAGCGAGCACAAAGCCCCACAGCCATCACCTCCAATATCATGTAAACAGGTGATCAGGGCTGTGCCCGATTCCAGAACATGCTAACATCACTCTACGATCTCTTCAACCTGTGCACCATCTACACCTTTTCTATGTACATAAAACATGGGCTTCCAAGGAGATGTCTCAGATTTGCTTAAATGCCACTTATTTTTGCGGACACAGATGGTAAGCGAGCTTTTGATGTGCTGGTTCAGCCGCAAGTGGCCAGAGCCTCTGGAAGAGAGCTCGGCAGGACCAACCGTAGGTGCATCATCCTTTAAAGGATCTGAGCTTCGCAGACATGTGTTTCTGCACCTGACAGCCCGACACCAGCGTGCAAAAGCTGTCTGGCTGTCTATCCCCAGGGAACACCTGGGAAAGCCGCCGCGGGAGGCTGAAGCTTCTCCAACTCGCACCTCCAGCAGGATTCCAGCGCTGCCAGCTCTTCTTTCGCCGAACACCGCCGGAGAACCCGAACCACCACGGGCACTGCGGGAGGAACCAGGGCCTCCGCCCTCCCATACGTTCCGGAGCTTTTCCGAGCTGCCCCCACAAAGTTAGCGCCCGAGCCCCCGCGGCGAAACAAAAGATCGAGCGGGAGCGGCGGCAGGGCGGGCGCGAGGCCCCCGGCGCCCGCCCGCACTGGTCCCGCCGCCGAGCAGGGAAGGGTCACGCCGCCACCGGAGCGGGGATCCCGCGTCTCCGCGGGGCGCGACGAGCACCGTCACGGCTCTCCGGGCTCCGGCAGCACCGGAGGCGGCGCGGGGGAGCGCGGGGTGCCGGGGCAAAGCGGGAGGGGGGGAGGGGGGGGGGGCTCCATTCATTTGCCGTGATCGCGCCGGGCACGGGGCGCAGCCGAGCGGCGCCGGGTGGAGGCGAGGCCGCGCTCGGGCTCACCTTGCTCTTCACTTCCACCGCGCTGCACTCCAGATACCGCAGACTCTGAGATTTGTTGAAACTCCGGTTCATCTTCCCGGCCCCGCTGCCTTCACCCCCGCCGCCGCCTCCTCCTCCTCCTCCCGCCGCGGGCCGCCCCCCCGCCAGCCGATCGTCCCGCGGCGGCGCCCCCCACTACGGCTCACGCTCAGCGGCCACTTTGTCCCGGCGCGCCAATGAGAACGGCCGCTCCGCTCGGGATCGCCTCTCGGGCTCCAGCAGCCGCGCGCCCGCGGCTCGCCGAGGGAGGGACGGGCGGCAGGCGCCTGGCCACGCCCACCGACACGCCCGCCGCCGCCGAATGGCCGGGGCCGCGATCCCGGGGAGACCACGCCCACTGTCGCCGTTTGGCCACGCCCACTACCTCAGTTTGGTCACGCCCGCCGTGTCGTATTGGCTGCTACCATCCTCTCCGATTTGGCCACGCCCACCATCCCCGCTTGGCCCCGCCCCGCGGCGAGGTGCCCCGCGTGTGGATGGCTCTGAGGGAGAAGGGAGTGGGGGTGGTGCTGGGGGATGGCTGTCGGGAATTGCCTCCGTTGAGGCTGCCGTCTAGAGGGGCCTGGACAGGCTTGAGTGGTGGCCCTGTGCGAACCTCATGGAGTTTGGCAAGGCCAAGTGCAAGGTCCTGCACCTGGGTCAGGGCAATCCCAAGCATAAATAAAGGCTGGGAGGAAGGTGGATTGGGAGCAGCCTTGAAGAGAAGGACTTGGGGGTGCTGGTGGATGAGAAGCTCGACGTGTTATCCTTAACATAAGAAGGATATCCTCAAATTAAGAAGGATATGGAACTGTTGGAACAGGTCCAGAGGAGGGCTGCAAAGATGAGGGGCACCTCCCATACAAGGAATGGCTGAGAGAGTTGGGCTTGTTCAGCCTGGAGAAGAGAAAGCTCCTAGAAGACCTTATAGTGGCCATCCAGTACTTAAAAGGGGCTCCAGGAAAGCTGGGGAGGGACTTTTTACAAAGGCTTGTAGTGATAGGGCAAGTGGCTTTAAATTGTAGAGGAGCAGATTTAGACTAAACATGAGGAAATTCTGCACAATGAGGGTGGTGAGGCACTTGGAACAGGTTGCCCAGGGTAACTATGGATGCCCCGTCCCTTGAAGTGTTCAAGGCCAGGTATGGGGCCTTGGGCAGCCTGGTCTGGTGGGAGTTGTCCCTGCCCATTGCGGGGGGATGGGACCTAGATGATTTTAAGGTCCTTTTCAGCCCAAGCCATTCTATGGTTCTATGATTCTATGAGCCAGCAATGTGCGCTTGCAGCCCAGAAAGCCAACTGTATCTTGGACTGAATCAAAAGAAGCGTGACCAGCTGGTCAAGGGAGGTGATTCTGCCCCTCTACTCAGCTCTCATGTCCAGTTCTGGAGTCCTCAGCACAGGAATTACATGGATCTGTAAAAGTGTGCCCAGAGGAGACAAAGGAGATGATCAGCAGGCTGGAGCACCTCTCATATGAAGACAGTCTGGAGATAATTGTGGCAGTTCAGCCTGGAGAAGAGAAAGCTCCCTGGAGACCTTATAACCAGTTTTCAGTACCACAGGAAAGCTGGGGAGTGCAGTAATAGGATGACGGGTTTTAAGCTGAAAAAAGGGAGATTTAGATTAGATATTAGGAAGAATTTTTTTTCCTGTGAGGGTAGTGAGGCACTGGAACAGGTTGCCCAGAGAAGTTGTGGAAGTCCCATCCCTGGAGGTGTTCAAGGCCAGGCTGGATGGGAGTTTGAGCAACCTGATCTACTGGGAGGTGTCCCTGCCCATGGCAGGGGGGTTGGAACTGGATGGGCTTTGAGGTCCCTTCCAACCCAAACCATTCTATTTTTCTATGAAACTGAGTGTGGGCAGTCAGGTGGGTGTAGGGCTGGCCTGCCCTGAGTGCCCCCATGTTGCCAGGGCTGCTGGGGTGCCACATTAAACAATTGCCCTGCCAGGCTGGCAGTGGTGCAGGTGCCAAATAAAAATGCTTTATTCTGGTGTGGTGTTAGGCCCTGGCACTTGGCAGCCATGTGCACCTGCCCGGTTCCACAGGCAGTGAGTGGTCCTGCTGCTAAAATTGTGTAGAAATGCACACAAAGTGTACCCAACCGGGCCCAATCAGAGCACAGGGATGCTCGGGGATGCCCATAGTGTGCTATGAGACCCTCATGAACTTTCCAGACAGATCTGATTGTTCAATAAAGAGTGTTTATATCTGAAAAGTGCTGAAAGTTCATTAATCTGAGACCACAGATCATCAGGTTGGGGAGGAGAGTTTCCAGCATTCCCTCTTTGAAGTAAAACAGTGGACTGCCTCCCTCTTCTAGCAGCTCTTATTAATTAGGTAGGTTGCTAATATGAGAATCTCGAAGGAACTTATTTCTTTCCATCTTTTGCCAAGGACCTTTATAATTCTAACAGACCTTTTCCCTTCAGTCAATTTCTTTTAGTCACCAAGACTTTTGACAGTGGTGTTTTTTCCGACACAGTCCTGCCCAAAACATCAGTCGTGATGTAAAGACTGAGGACAAGGAACAGACCTGTGCAACCAGTTTTCAACTGCTTGACATCTCCTAGGGTCATTTGCCCGTTTAAGGAAGGAGCATGAAGTCTTAGCAGACGTGACAGATCACCCATTTCCCATTCTCCAGACCTGCTGAGCAGGTGTCAATGGCAGTGACGGGGAATACCCGTGAATTTAAGGACAACAAGAAAAAGAACTAAGTTGACTTTTCATGTGATTCCAAGTGGGAGGATCAAAGCTTGTGCCCCAGCTACAAACCAGCTCCAGCTTATTGGAAAATGGATCTGAAATGAACATTTGCCACATGTTCTGGACTTGCAGTGTGCTTGGGAGGCTTGCTATAAGTTAAACTGGAAAAATAAAGTCTAGAGAGCTGACAAAGGAAATGTTTGTATGAACTTGATTTTTCCACTCTTTTTATCTTAGTATGAGCAATGCAAGAGCTTTCCTTTCCTGCTGTGATGGCCAAGGCCAAGCTGTGAAGATACAGCAACCCCAGGGTGATCAGGGGCTGAACATCCCTTTTGGGATATTTGCATTTAAGTATGGACCTTGAAATCCAGCAGCTGGATCCATATGGTTTAGTGGTTCAACATCTGGAGCAACAAGGCCATTTCACTGGAGTGAAGTTAATCTAAAGGGCTGGTCTAGTCATGTAATCTCTAATGAGGGGAATGCATGCATTACTTGCGTTGCTGGGAGCATTAGCAGGGACTTTAGGTGGGATGTTATTCCAGCCCACCTGTCCTCCAGCTGACCCTCATAAAGGGACCCTGCTGTTTGCATTACCTCTTGGGTCAGGAAGAAGCCCTGGGAGTGCTCTTATACATTTCAGGCACATGGAGATGTAGTTGCATTCAGAGTGTCAGACACAGAGAAGGAAAGTTCTATATTAAATTTTGCTTCAAATTTTTATCCTGTTAATTTTTCCTAAGAAAAAGTAAGTTCTCAACAGTTGGCAATCAATAAGCAATTTAATTTTAGTCTTAACTTCATATTTGGTACTTCTTGTATTTGTGATGTTCATTTGAGAAGTGGAGATTAAACTCATTTGTCTTTTATTTTATGTTTCCTTCAGGGAATGCATATGCTTCATTACCATCTCTTTTATATTTATAAAGACTCTTCAAACTAATAATGGGTACCAAGCTGTGTGTAACCAGACTGGGAATTCACTGAAGAGGAACAAATATATATCTATATATATTTTGGGGGGCATAAGATAAAAGCTGGTAAACCATGCTGGATTTGTAAGGAATAAAGACACATTTTCCGAAGATGGGGGTTGGTTTAAGAGTAGGTCTAAGGGGACTTCCACTCTCCCTTTGCTGTCAGCAGCAGCCATTGGAGATCCTGTTCATGTTTCCACCACCACACAACCCTCCTCATCTACCCCGTCTTTGAAGCTAACGGGTGTATTGAGGACACAAATGACTGTATTTGGGGAGTGGAGCTAATGTTGTTTCTATTTTTCTATCCTACAAGAATTTAAATGTGGTAAAGTACTGCTTCTCTTTTTTTTTTTCAATCTACTCGTAACAGGAGATGCTTTTCTGCTGTTCCATTTCTGCCTGCTTTTTCAACCTTGCATTAAATACTTACTGCAGTAAACAAGATGAATACACTAATATAAAGAAATATGCTCTTACTGCTAGAAAGAGTCCTTTTCAAACTGCTGCAACAAAATTTGGTTTCTGGTGCTTTTTATCAGTTTATCTGTTTGCCTCTTTAAAAAAACCCATTGTCAAATCTGAAAAAGATATTTTCATTTCTTGTTCAGGTTTTAATATGGCATTATTTCAAACATAATGATTAACAGACCTCTAGAATACGAATATTTTTTTAAAAAGAGATTCAACTTGAGTAAAACATCCATTCTTCTGTAAATTAATATGAACAATTTCTACTCACTCTCATCTGGGGAATGATGAGTTTCTGGATAGCTCATTGATTAGGCTAAAATAGATGCATGCACGGGTAGAGGGTCACAGTATGAAGAACTGTCTATATACTTTTATTAATAGAAAAATACAATAATATTATATAAGTGTTGATTACGTAATGTATTATTTATTGATATTATTTAAGAATTTATTAAAAGTGAATGCTTCTCAATCAAGCTTCACTGAAATCCAGTTCAGTCCATTTTTGTAAATTTGCTAAGATACACCTTTTTTTCCCCCCATTTCCAAATCACTATCAGGTTTAATCGCTTTCCTCCAAAGCAGAGCTGAGGCACAACTAAGACAGCTTGAGAATACTCCCTCTCTTGCCCCCCCTTCTCATACCCACACGGTGCTGTGGGGAGAAGTGACTTCAGCTCCATGTACCGACAGGAACCAAAACACTGCATGTGGTCCTGGGCTGCACTGGCCCCAGGTTGCACCAGGCGCTGCAGCCTCTGCCAGCTGTTTTCCTCCTCAAACTCAGTCACAAAGATGGCTTTAATTTATCTGCTTTTATTCAGGCACCTTTCTGTTTTTTGTTTGGGTTTTTTTTTTTTTTTCTCATCGTTTGTCAAGGGCATCACATTCCTTTCACAATTTCTATAAATCTTCATCTGTTTTAGCAATCTGTAGTTAGATTGCCCTGTTTCTGACCTGCAGGGCTTTTAAATCACCATTTCTTTTCCGGTACCCTTCTCTCAGCCCTTCCTTGCAGCCTTAGCCTTGCATGCATCCGGAGCAGAGTGGGGAATATTTGCTCTTGCCCAGCCACATAGACCATTCCTGAATGCAGCACTGCCACTAAATACCCTCTTTTCTTGCCTTTAAATTCGCAGGGATGCCACAGCCTAGGGATTTTATAATCATATATTCCTATATATATATATCATATATTCACAGCATTCTGCTTCAGAAACTGTCAGCCTCCGGCCTGGACAGGCGCACACTCTCCTGGGTTGAAAACCGGTTGGATGGCCGGGCCCAGAGAGTGGTGGTCAATGGAGTTAACTCCAGCTGGAGACCAGTTACAGGCGGGGTTCCCCAGGGCTCGGTACTGGGTCCAGCCCTGTTCAATGCCTTTATTTTATTACCTGGATGAAGGCATTGAGTGCACCCTTAGCAAGTTTGCAGATGACACTATGCTAGGTGGAAATGTGGATCTGCTGGAGGGTAGGGAGGCTCTGCAAAGGGATCTTAACAGGCTGGACCGCTGGGCTGAGGCCAATGGGATGAGGTTTAACAAGGCCAAATGCCGGGTCCTGCACTTGGGGCACAACAACCCTATGCAGTGCTACAGACTGGGGGAAGAGTGGCTGGAGAGCTGTACAGAGGAGAAGGACCTCTTCTCCTTGATTGACAGCCGAATGAACATGAGCCAGCAGTGTGCCCAGGTGGCCAAGAAGGCCAATGGCATCTTGGCTTGTATCAGAAATGGTCCAGCAGGTCCAGGGAGGTTATTCACTTGGCACTGGTGAGACCGCACCTCGAATACTGTGTTCAGTTCTGGGCCCCTCAGCACACGAAGGATGTTGAGGCTCTGGAGCGTGTCCAGAGAAGAGCAACGAAGCTGGTGAAGGGGCTGGAGAACAAGTCTTATGAAGAGTGACTGAGAGAGCTGGGCTTGTTTAGCCTGGAGAAGAGGAGGCTGAGGGGAGACCTTATTGCTCTCTACAACTGCCTGAAAGGAGGTTGTGGAGAGAAGGGAGATGGCCTTTTCTCCCAAGTGACAGGGGACAGGACAAGGGGGAATGGCCTCAAGCTCCACCAGGGGAGGTTCAGGCTGGACATCAGGAAAAAAAATTTTCACGGAAAGGGTCATTGGGCACTGGAACAGGCTGCCCAGGGAGGTGGTTGAGTCACCTTCCCTGGAGGTGTTTAAGGGACGGGTGGATGAGGTGCTGAGGGGCATGGTTTAGGGATTGTTAGGAATAGTTGGACTCAATGATCCAGTGGGACCTTTCCAACCTGGTGATTCTGTGATTCTATGATTCTATTTTCAAAGCTTTTTATTTACCAGACCAATGAAAGGTGCTGCAACACATGCCTGATGTGCACTCCTGCAATGGTGTTTTTCAGTATGCAAGGGGCTTCACTCCATCTAGCCGCATGCCTCATTAGTATTAACAAGTTGTCTGCATGCTCTGAGAGGTGAATTAATACCCCAGACTCACATCCAAGGATTTATTTTTCTCACTCCCTCCTGCCCTGCACTGAATTTGCAAGCATTACAAACAGGGCTTGAGGGAGTTGCTGCAATGACAGATTGTTTTCAGTTTCTTTAAATGTAAACCAAAATGAAGCATAGCATGAGGGAGAGAAGAGAGGAGGATGACAGCTATTGTTTTGCTTGCAGCAAAGTGTTCCTGCCACAGGAGAATGGTTTCTTCATTAAGTGCAGAGGACAATGGCAGGGAACATCAGTTGCCCTGTGCAGGAACTACCTGGAGGGGAGCAGGAAGTGTAATGCCACCAACCACAGCAGTAAAGGATGCTCCGGGACAGCAGATCAGCTGCTTCAGTGGTTTTCCATTGCCCCATCCCTCATGGGCCTGAAATGTCTCCTTTTTCTTTTCTTTTAAGAGCTTTTGCCTACAGGTCTGCAAGAGATGTATGTGCATTTACTAAGAAGAAGATTGAAGAGAGACTGGTGTTTGCTTTCAAGAAATGGCTAAACCTGATGCTTGGTTTTTTTACCAGGATGATGAAGCATCAAGGAAAGCATTTGCATGACTTCACTACAAAACGCTCTGAGAGTCCAGAGCTGTAGCTGAGGAAATGGCACCTGCCAAGCTGCTCTGCAGAGCTCACTAGTGAGCACAGAGATGGCCACTTGCTACTGCAGCTCCCAGGATTTCTTGAGAGAGCTGCTCCAAGCTCCCAACAACCTTTCCTTATTTTGTTTCTCTAGAGTATGACTCCACGCACACATCACTAGGCTTTGTCATCACTGCTTGGTGGTTGGCCATGCCCTGACAAGTCTCAGGATGGTGTGTGTGGTGGCAGCTCTGCCCAAAAGCAGAGGGGAGCACCAAGCTTAGGTGAGAGCTTGGCCATGAAGAGATGCCAAGAACACTGTGTTTTAGAACTCAATTTTCTTCTGTTTTTGAAACAACAGCAGGAAGGGAGTAGTGTGGGTGCTGCTGACATGCCTGGGGGAGAAACAGGCAGAGGTCTGTAGGCCATCTGCATGCAGGTACCCTGGCTTCAGCAGAGCAGATCAATGTGCTCTTGTGTCAGTTGAAAATTTGGTCCTTTGACTTAAAAGGCAGATATTATATAACTGGTTACATAGTGACACATACCAGCATGCCGATAATTTGAGAACCCACGCAGCTGGGATCCCAGCAGCCAAACTCTGAGCATCAGCAGATAAGGAGTAAGGGTGGATTATCAGACCAATTGTCCTCTTTTCAAATTACTCCTAAACTGAGTTTAAAAGCAGCAGCCCTATTCAAGGGTGGTAAGGGTAAGTTTGATTTTCAGAGGTGAGTTTCGGGGTACAAGGAGGGAGGAGAGAGGATTGTGCTCCTTGTACCGCCACCTAAGTATGCTCTGACTATTACCAGGATAAGACAATGTCAACAATACAGAGAAATATTCAAACTCTATTTGTCCTCCATATGAATTTGCTAAATGTTATTATTTTTTTCTCCCTTTCAGTTGCTTTGATTCTTGGTTTTCTGTTCTTAACAAAGGAGAAAAACATGAAAAAGCAATAACATTTCCTAGATGGCATTAATTTCAGTGGAAAAAAAGATCTCACCCTCCAGCAGTTGCCCAGAAGTAGGTCCTTCTACTTCCACAGAGGGCAAAAACGTTTGTAATGTGATTTCTTGCCATGGAGCATTGGAATCAACACAAACTTTACACACTGTAGCTCAAACAGCTCACATAGCGCAGCAAGATTTTTGTGTCCGCAGCATGCTTTTATGCCTTACATGTTACACTATAGTAAACATAACAAACAGAGCTTAATTAAAAAAAAAAAAAATGTAGGGAGAAGGAAAAGGGAGAAAGGAATTCTAGCAAAGAGGGTACTTTTACTGGTTGGTGGTGTGGGTTTGGGACATTCTGTGGCTATTCAAGAAGCACTGAGTTAATTTTTAGGAAGCTCTTTAAGTCTCTAGATGAAAGCTGCTGTGAAGATAGCAGCTACTTAAGATGTTAGCATGACAACTGCAAATACTTTTAAAATATAATTGATTTAAAGGCAGTACTGCTGATCACAGGCCTGGATTGTGGGAGCATCTGCTTGCTTCTCTTCCCCCCAAGAGAAAGCTGTGCTTCACTTTGCCCCTTTATTGTTGGTTCTACTTCTGCAGCAAATTGATGATAAGTTGGCAAGTGCACAATAGATCTTGTAATTAGTCCAGGGCTATCAAATAATTTATGCAATTGGCATCATCTTTCTCTTCCCTAGCATCTTTTCTCTGTGCAACTGTGTTAGAATGTGCTATTGAAGCACACACCATGATACTGGAGTAGTTTTCCTGCCATAGTTACCGAATTTTCTAATGGAGCTAAGTTGGCCAGATTGCCCTTAATTCAAATAAATGGAAAGAAAAGTATAAGTGTTAATTGTCAAAGTTAATGACTACACAAAAAGGTTGCTATCACGAAAATACAATCATATCTGCTTCCAAGTAATTATCCAACTTGCTTAGTAAACAGAGAAACCTGCCTGTGGCACCCCTTTGCTATTCTGTTCACCTATGAACTGGCTTAAATCTCCTTTGGGTAACCGTTTAACTCATACAAATGCCATCTACCATCTTTATCAGCCCTGGTATTTTGCATGGATTTGGTAACAACGTAGGAGAGTACAACTTTTGTGCAGCCTAACTCAATCCCTCACCACAAGCATGGAGAGGTTTTTAGCTTGGCATGGGATGCACTTAAATGGAAAAATGAGCTAGAATCCTAATGAAATTATAATTTACTGAGAACTTCCATTTGGGAAATGTCTAAAAGTCACTCTAAATAAAAAACCCAAATATTCCTGAGTTTCAGCTTCAAGGAATTTGTAAGGTACTATGTCTAGCTATTAAATGAAGCCCTCTCAGTGGTGTTGGTTAGTGGTCTCATCTGCTAATAAATGAAAAAAATAAGAAACTGCCCTAGCTGTGCAAGTCATGCAAAGTATGAATCTTGACTGTTCACTTACTGACTTGAGTCTCCCAAAAATGTAACACACTGCATCTGAAAGCTTCTTAGTGAAAAAAAAAAAAGTCAGATGACTTTTTAAGTCTGCTTTTTGCAAGATTTTATTGGCAGATCTGCTAAGTCAGTGGCAGTGTTAAGATAGATTCAAAGATGTGGTTCCTGATTAATAATGCTAATAAAATAAGGTTAGAGGGAAAGGTCACATATATTCACGTAGCAAAATCCATCTGATGTTTGCCACATCATTGCACTTAGCTGTACCAGGCTGAAATCACCTGATCCTGTCAGAACTACTGAAGCAAACTCCTGTGTGGAGAAGCACTGTGAAGCTCTTACTTGTCTGGGACTGGACATAATCTCTTCCTCACCCACCTGATTTGCAAAAAGATTTGCCAAGAAGTGGCTTACTATGTTAGAGTTGTCTTTCAGCTTACCTTTGTGCCCTGCAAACACTGACATTTTACATCTTTTGTGCACAATGAATCCTTCCCAGAGCATTCAACAAGGGCAAACAGTCTCATGTGAGGCTTGAGGGAGTCCTTCAAAGCAGCTGTTTAGAAATGCATGAAGCATGAGGCACATTATATCCTCTTCCCACAGGCCGAAGGCCAGATGTTCAGTGGGTGTAAAGCAGCAGAGCTTCAGTGTGACTTTATTTGGGTGATTTATACCAGCCAAGAATCTAGCCCTAAGCATTCCAGCCAAAAATTTAGCCCTAAATGTTTCAGCCAAGGGACTTCCTCTGATCTCTGCTGCTGAAGGACACAGTTTTGTAATCTTTGGTCTAACCTATATCCTGCACCAGCGTCCTCCATGAGGTGAGAAAGGATGGGAACTGTTCAGGATTGCTGGTTCAGAGTGCTGAAAAGAGAAATCTCTCAGAAGATTCCTTATACCCCTTTCTCCAGGCCACTTTGCTGAAGTTATCATAGGTTTTCGGTTGTGATGCATTCACATATTTTCGTTCCCACGTTTCTGCTGCTAGCAACAAACTTAGGTTCTTAATATCTGTTTCCTTCCAAAGTAAGTTCCCTTTTGTACCCTCTTAGAATCAGGAAATGAGAATATTTCTCAGCAAAGGTGATGTTCCTGTATTTATTTTTCCTTTATAATTTGTGTCTTCCTGAAACACGAACAAGGATTACTAATAGGAGTATGGATTTCAGAATCAAGCCTTTTGGACATTTTGATAGTGTCATGGGAGGAAAAACTGTTTCCCAGAACCAAACAATTTTATTGCATTCCAGAATCATGTGCGAAACAGGGATCCCATCTGTTTGACAGCATTCCCACTAAGTATGGTTCTGCCTGTAGCTCACCAGCATAAGCAGTTAAACAAAGGAGCCTCAGTTTTCAGTGATAATGTTTTCTTCAAAATACAAGACATCAGTAAAAAGAGCTTCACAAAAATTTGCATATTTGCCAGGGTATATCTGCTTAAATACTGTTTTCACTGGTAAGGCCACTGCAGAGTAGTAAAGTGCTACAGCAATCACTCCTAAATTAATAAATCTGAGATCAGATTTATCAATTCCTCTGAATCAGCAATAAGTAAATAAATAATAAAAGCGTTAACCTCAAATCAAGTGGGTTAAAATTGAGCTGAAATAGACTTCCTTATTTATTTCCCTGACAATTTGAAGAGTTTTGAACTGAGGGTGCTTGAATGCGGCACTCTAGGTTTAGGTCAGTTTACTAGAGTGATTCTGCAATAAAAAGATTATGAAATAAAAGATAGAGAATTTAATTTATGAGATTCCTGTAAATGAGGGCTAGTGCCTAGGATTTTTATCATCACCATGAACATCAGCAAGTTTTGCTTAGCAAGTACGGTGAAGGACTTCGGGAAACTCTAGGTAAGGGATTCGTAGTTGCTTCACTCTGCATGTCTCACTCTGCATGTCTGCTTTGAGTCACTTTAGAGTCCTTTTAACAAATTTTCCGTCTGACTGAGGTACCCCTGACAGCTCTACTTGTCCTTTCAGAAACTGAACTGAAAAATAAAATGTAATTTCAGGGGATGCTTGCCCGTGCAAAGAGATCATTGTTTGACTGGGAAGTCAGCCTTACCAATGCACATGCTTTCCATGCAGGCAGGGAGTGATGCCCACCAGTTTGCTCCCGCCTCCTTGTTTCACACCCCTTTCCACCAGCTGGAGGAACTGGAGAATATTTTTGTGGCTCTCCAAGGACCTAACTCATGGGTAGAAGCGAGAGAGTGTAGAATGGAGATGTCTTCCGAGACAGGGGATGGAGTTGTTTTCTGCTTTCCTGTGAAGGTTTAGAGGCCAGGATATCTAGCAAGCCCTATTCTACCTTTTCCTGCCCAAAGTCCACTTGAGCATGTCTGGTGCACCAGCATGTTTCTTGTAGCCATGCCAGCTTTTTCCTGTAGTCCTATTCACATATCTCTGGAGCTCAGCAGTTGAGGGCATCAGCACCCTGATCTCCCAGGATGTTTCTCACAAGGCATAGATGTTACAGCTGTCATTCATTGCCTAGATTTTTATGCTGGCTGGGATCTACCATGGTACAGGCAGTTTGGAATGGGTGGCCTGTAGATCTCAAGGGAGATAGATTTGACTTTCACTCCTAGGGGTCATCCATAGCTGCAAGCATCAGGAGGGCCAAATGCTAGGCAATGACAGAGACATAAAACTCATGAATATTTAAGTTATCCATCGCTTGACTAAAGACTCATGTGTATGGGTCTCATATGTCTTCAGGAGTGCACCATGGTGAAGCCATGGCTTGCCCTCAGACTTTTGAAAGAGGGCAGCCCAGGCTGGAGGTGCTTCCACAATACCAAGGTTGGGAGAAGTAAGAAATGTTACTTTCTTAGGATTTTGAAGGCACATAATACGTGATCTGTTAATTTTATCAGCAACAGGCCAAAAGGTATTGAACTTCTGTCTGGTGGGAAGGCAGCTAGCGGCTACAATGGGGAGGCCAAGAGAGGGCTTGGGCTGCAGGACCAA
Source organism: Cuculus canorus (assembly GCF_017976375.1). NCBI lineage: Eukaryota > Metazoa > Chordata > Aves > Cuculiformes > Cuculidae > Cuculus > Cuculus canorus. Next base: position 63,919,919 of record NC_071402.1, on the reverse strand, counting down.
GTAGCAGGTATAAGCTGGTCCTTCAGCTTCTTCATTTATAAAGCTGAATGAAAAAAATAGCTGTACGTACCTCCACATCATGGGGTTAGCACAAGGCTTAATTAGCTTGTGTTCATGACATCCTGCTGGAAAGGTGTTAAGATAATTAGAAACATAACTCTTACATCTGTTCGTGCCTACTCCGCTGGGGCCACAACCCATGATTAAGATTTCTAGCAGATGTCACGGTGCAAATGGTGACAACTAGTAAGCAGAAGTATGGTACTGAGGAGCACAAGTGGCTGTCCTCTCTCTGAGAATGTGAGTGATCATTCGTCACTGCTGTCCACACACCTCCATGCTGGGTGAGGTCTCTTTTAGGGAGGCAGGTAGTCTATGCTGAAACATGGTGGTTTATGGTAAACGTCTAGCCTCTAAAAAGCAGACTAAGGCATGCTGTGCTTCTTACTCCCACTGCAGGCAATGACAGAGAAGCTCTTGCCATTGGAAAGGATGTTTGACTGATGATATTAAGGAGTAGGGTGACATCATTAGAATTTTTTTGAACAATGGCCTTAATCCCACAACTGCCTTGGCTTCTGCTCAGTCTGCACTGGCGCCACGTGACTGGCTGGGATCTGACGTTATTCATGATACTGGGTGCCAGGAAAAAGGAGTCTCTGGAGAGTGGGTGATTGGGAGCAGTCAGCAAAATGTTTACAGGTCTTAGTTGATTTTTTGTCTGTCAGAGTGAGTGATGGCATTTGGTTTTGGCCTGCTGCCATATTTCAAACTTGCAACTTGTTAGATAAATGCCTGCCTGCAGAGCAAGGATCCAGCTTGTTTATATTTGATGTGTTGGAAGTAGCAATACACGTGAATGGGAAGGAGCCAAAGTTGAGTACTCTCAGAAAGGGCGGGAAGCTCACTGGACTGGAGACAGGCTGAAGGACAGAAATAAAACAGGATTCTGTAAGTAACAACTTTCCTAACCACCCTCTATCCTGTCCAAGGAGTTGTCCCTCACTTGACCAAAGACTCACAGGTACGGGTCTGACAAAAGCAGGTCAGTCCTTTGCATCAAGGTGAGTCTTGGTTCTCCTGTTCTTCTCCTGCTGCTTCCCTTAACTTCCTCAGCCTCCTTTGTTTCATTTCATTCCTCCACCTGAGCCTGATGCTTGTTTCGTGCAACCTGGAGGTGTTTCTAATCAAGCCTGGGGTTCCTGCTGTTCACAGGAGTGATGGGCCTCCTACCCCATTTGGGTGTCTGAGCCCGCAGGAGCAAAGCATCACTAACCCAGGAAGGGTTTTCTGCAAATTTAACCATTCAGATCTAAGAAGGTTGTACAAATGAGGACTCCTCACAGTTAAAGGGTTTGGGAAAAATCAGATGCAGGTCAGTGGCCATCACAGAAGTCTCCTGCTCAACAAAACACTGTGCAAATATCATCTGCACAAATACAATCTTTTTCTCAAATCCTGCTAACATTAGTGATTTGCAAATGAAAGATCACACAATCTATTTCTTTTAAATATGTATAAGAGGTACATTACCTAGCCTCTTCCCCTTGGCAATGGTGGAGCTGTTTTGCCTGAAACAAACAATACAAAATAATCCCAAACCACCCCCTTGAAACCACAAAAATCTCAAATTGAATCCAACTCCCAACAAGACTAAACTAGCCTGAGGTAGGCACCCAGGGAAGAATTTAGCTCACTCGCTTTTGGCAATGCCATAGCAAAGTGAAGGCAGGATCTTGTGCCTGGAAACACCAGGCAACCTGAACCCAAGGTAGGTTGCCCATATTGCCTGCTGCAGCTGGCCTGGACACACAGCACCCTGTTTTTGGTACATTGGCTGCACATGGTGGGTATTCTAAATTAGAAATTCCTGCTGGCAACCTTGCACCTGAAAAGCAGCTCCAGCAACTCTTTTTTTAAAATGCAAAACAGTAGGAAATATGTGAGGCAAGAAGGACTACATAAGGCTGTTTGTGTAATCAATATGTAGGGACTTCACACTGGTTTCTAAAACAACAATCTGCTGGGATGCTGGTCCAGCACTCAGTAGTAGTTAAAAAGACAAATTGACTCTTGAGTTCATTAGGAAGAGCAAAGCTTCACCAATGCCTTTTTAAACCCACATTGAGCATCTCTCTTGAATATCTGGAGTGTCGTTCTAGTCACATATCTCCAAGATGGCATAGAAGAATTAGAAAAGCTGCGGAAACGGACAAAAAAGCTGGCTGGAGACATGGTACAGCTTCTCTGCTACAAAAGATGAACTAAAGTTCCATAGTCTGGGAAAAAAGGAGGGCAGTAGAGACTGGAGTGGCTGTAAAATCATTAAGTAAATGAAGAAGGTGAATAAAGAGTAATTATTAACATTTTATCATAACAGAAGACTAAAGAAGCTTCAGATGGAGTTATCAGATAACCAGTTTAAAGCAAAGAAGAGAAAGTATTTTTCTTCTGTAGCACATGATTAAACAGTGGAGTGCCACAGGATGCTGTGAAGGCCGAAAGATTAAATTAATTAAAAAACACTTAGACTCATGGAAGAAAGCCTATCAAGGCTAATAAACACAGAGCTGCAGATATGCCCTTTGACTTGAAACCTCTGTGCTGCCAGTTTATAGAAGCCAAAAGAGCATATCAGGAGAAGCAGCACTGCATGATGGTCCTCGTCCTTATTTTTCTGTCTTCATTTTGTATTCATTCCTAATGTTTTTTAGGGACTACAGGCTGAGTGGCATTACATGCATGGTTGTTCTACTTACAGTGCAATAACTGTGGAAATGTACTGTCTATCATTTGAGACAACTGAGAAAGCAAAGTGGTCTAGGTGAGGTTCTCTGGGATGGAAAGCTCATTAACATGGCACCAGAGAACTACATCGAGGATCATTTTTTTACTATTCATTTTCAAGTACAAATAAGTGCTTGGAACACCAGTCCTTCCCAGATAGTTTTGGTGGATCATGCTTCCTTGGAAAGGTTAGAGTCTATAAAACAGCCATAAGCAAGACAAGTACAAAGTATGCTTTGGCTGGATGCTAGTCTTCTCTTTTCATGAAAAGTATGAAATCTGGAGTAGTGTGCAGCATGTTGTAAGTTATATTGTAAAGTTGCCTCAAACCCACTTATTAGGGAAACAATTATTCTTGGGAAAAGGTGCTAGTTAAAAATTAATACTGATAAAACCTACATTTTTCTTCCTGGGGATTCTCATGGGAAATATCTAGTTTCGCTATTTCAAATTATTTTCAGAAAATGTGCTACCAGTTGTAGGTGTTTTGGAAAAAGATTAAGTGAAAGAGTAGGTGACAGGCATAAATATAAAACAAGAGTAGTGAACTCTGTGCCACTGAGCGTGCCATGTGCAATTGCTCCCAAGAAAATAAGCAGTACCTTACAACCTGTTAGTTTTTAAGCCAGCCACCAGACTGCAGGAGCAGGTCTCCTAGCTTAAATCAGCCTCAAGGTGGATGAGTGGAGAAGGTTCCTGGGGGAGGGGGGAAGAAAGAAAAATCTCCAAAGGTATCATTTCTCTTTTGTATACTGCCAAGGGTTTTTTTGTATAACTGGAAGAGTTAGTTCACAGGGACTGGAAAGCCAGGATTTGGGCCTCAGACATAGTAGTAGGAAAGTTAAAACATGAAATTATGCTGTTAATGAGCCTAAGACAATTGGCAATTCATTATCTCCTGTCAGAGAAGATGGAAAAGCAGTGTAAGGAAGAAGAATCTGTGCTGCCTGCAGGACAATTTTGGCTGCTAATGAACCCGTAGGAATGAAAGAACATCAAATGCAGGCCAGGAGTCCTTCTCATTTGCTTATTTCTTCCTGTAGGAATTTGTCTGAAGCTGCTTAGTACGCTGTTGTCTGACGCCATCAGGTTTCATCCAGTATCATCCTCAATTCAAATAAAGGACCTCAAATCTGTTGCTGGTGGATACAGGTAGCTTTAGACAACCGCATCTTTCAGATAACCCATGTTCCGCCTCCTCTGCTGTCCACTGTTTCTTCATTTTGAGGTTGCTGATGGCACTGAGGTGACCTCTGTGGCTGGTCACAGCACAGTGCAGCTCCTTCCTTTTGCCTTGGTGATCCCCACATGGCAGCTGGGCCAATTTCTTTTCATCCCCTTGTTTCCCCAGCTGGGAAATCGGTTGGTTTTTGAGTTATGAGTACGGTTCCTCCTAGAAAAGAAAGCCATGGGGATTTTTTTTCCCCTGTTTACTGAAAATGTGTGTTTGTAACTCACAAATTAACAGTATCTTCGAATTTAGGACTGAGCTTTTCTGTTGTTAGTAGCATGTCTTTGTTGGTATTTTGTGACAAAAATTACTGTGCAGCTTTTCCTTATTTACCTCAACACCAGTGGTTGGACATCAACCTGGACGGTACTCACCTCCTCAGATTTCAGACTGAGCCTTTGACATCAGGCCCCATGCCATGATAAGATTTTCCTCTGGCCTTTAAGAACGTGCAACCCCAAACTTCATCATCCCTCAAATGATTTATAGATCATCTTATCATTGCCTGATAAAAGGTTTTCTTTCCCTCACACTGCAGACCACTTAATTTTCAAATGCCTTGTGTTCATTTCAGCAAGTCCTGATGATTTCTGACTGTTTTTCCCTACCTATTTGGGTAATCTGATATAAAGCATTCCTAAGTCTGTTTCTAAGAGGAAAGCAAAACTCTCCTGCAGTTAAATGTATTGCCTTGTTTTAGCACTTTTACATTAACCTACATTAGGACCACTACGGAGTGACTAACTGTTACTCCAGAAATGACCAGCCTGTATTTCCCAGTGGAGAACAGGAAAGACACACAGAGCTCCCAGTGAGAATGAAGGAGCTCTTGCTAGACAGCGAAGCTTGCCCTGGAATCAAAATGGATTTCATGTATAACAGGATTAAAATTTTTGCTGACCTTTGTTAGGCATATTCAATGTGTTGGGGAAAAGTAGATTGAGCCTTGCTTCCTGAAGCACAGGCTCAAGTGGAATAGCTGTTTATTTCCAGTGACAAAGAGGAAAGAATTCGTCATTTCTCAGAGCTAATGGAAAAAAAGAAGCTGACAAGGAAGGGAAGAAATTATGAAAATGAAGTAGTCAGAAAAAATTGTTTCCCATCCGAATAAAATATGCAGGCATAGTATATTTTTCCTAAAAGAACCTGATATGAAATATGCTATCATTGCTGGGCTATGGGAAAGGAAGCATTTTGCCTTCTCATCTCAGCTTGTTTTCAGCAGATAGGCAGAGCTAAAGATGCCTCACACAGCTCTCAGAAGATGAATTTGCTTATCTTCAAGCTGGTGTTTTCCAAATGGAGCCTGAATAGACTATGTGAAAGCACCCTTGTGTCCAGGGAAGCAGAGCATCCACAGGGCTGTGACACCAACTGAATATCATTGAAGTCAATTGAACTTTGCTTCCTGAGTTTGGGAAAAAGTTTTACGGATTTCCTGGGAATTGCATATGCTCAGTAGTTCGTAAAAAGACTCATTTACTAAGGACATTCAAGTAAAGTCCCATGATGGGCTGCTTGAGCAAAAGACAGAGCAAGGGGGTGAAGTTTGTGCACTTTGGGGATGACACCAAATCTGTGCTGTGTGGCTACAAATATCCAGCTCTGGGAGCAAAGAGCATGAGGCTGGGACTCAGAGTGGGACTCGCGAGGTAAGCATCAGCAAGGAATAGGGAGTTACATGCAGATGTGGGTTTACTAACCAAGGCACACCATCGCTGATAGTGCCAGGGACTGTTTCCAGGAGACAAAACTTGCTTGTTCTGTTGTTAAACAGTTTTGCTCAAATTGTGGAACAATTGCAAAGTGTTGTTAAATCATTACCAAATCTCCTGCCAAAAAGCATCTTCCAAAGAGCTCCTGGCCCAGGGATTATTCCCAGAGGCAGCTTGGGTATAGGCACACCCTTCTGTGGGTAGAAGAGGTTAAATATGCAGTTGTGGGGCACTTAGTACCATGGAGCTGGGCTGGACACAATGAATTTATTCATGCAAACATAACTACAACTTGTACAGAGAAGAAGGTAACAGAGCTTGATTTGAGTGCTCCTGAACAACCTTTGTGGGAAACAGCAATGGTTATTTAGGGTAAAGCTCCCCTTTTGAGGGGCTTTATGGAGCCAAAAAAAATGCCTGCATTGATGCTCTAGAAGATACCAGCCCATGAAGGGCTGCAGGAACTCTTTGCCCCTGCCCTATCAAAACAAAGTAAGCAGCTATCAACAGGAGGATGGCCAGCCACAGAAGAGATACTTGCTCCATGCCGGGGAGCATACCAAATGCTGGCTTTGTGGAGGAGAAGGAATTGAAATCGCACATTGCAAATGCTGTTTTTAATAAAACTTCTTTTGCTATTGAGTTAAAACGTCCACACAGACAATGCTTTAGGGTTGTAAACATTTGCTTCTGGTAGATTAACTTGGTTGTTGCCCTATTTGTCTGCTGGTACTTGAGAAACTGAAAGCGGAAATGAGTAGGAAACAAAGGGAAACAGCTGAGATTGTGTTCACCCTCTGAAGTAAGTAAATCAAAAGCAAATGAATACCACAGATAATGTAACTGATATTAGGACTACGTAAGATCCTCCCAAAATGTGGGATGAAATGAGCTATTCTCTCAGTCTGCCTGTTGCTTGTGCTGTTCTTGTTTAAACGTCGTTGAAATAACAGCATGCCAAGAAATATAAACTGCAAACACAGCACTTTAATAAACACAAAATGAAATAAAACAAGCCAGAACAGATCTGTTGGCTCTTGCACTTTTTTGTTTGCAAGATGGAGGGTTGGAGGTAGGGGGCACGCCGGGAGGGTATTATTTCTTGCACGTTTGCCTGGTGCTGATTAACAGAAGTGAAGTTAAAAATCTTCCTGTGACTTGTTACAGGCTATAATCTTCAAATTTAGGGCCTTGCACTGCTCTCAATCTAGTCACACAATCCCCATTAAGGAGCATAGAAAGCCCTGAGGAGTTTGTATAATAGGCTTTAATAGTGCCTATGAAACAAAAACTCCTTAATTGGGCCCAAACCATCTTTTCTCACATTTTGCAGAAGGACCTTGGGTATTAATGTATTTTCCATCATATAATCTATTGTTCTTTAAGAGTATTCATAGAAATATGGGCTTAAAACAGATCTAATTATTAGATCCAATCAGCTGACTAGTCAAATAAAACAGCAACTACATAACAGAAGTGTCAAGAACATCTCAAATGTGAAGAAAATGAATGACACTCTTCCTTCTCCCCAAAACTAGCCACACACCCATCACTCTCTCCCACATGCTCCACTGTTTGTCAGTGCCTTGTTTAGCAGCAGCATCTCTGAACTTGTGTTGCCCTGTTTTACTTCTGCTTCACTCAGTCAAAATCCCTGCGAACTTCTCTGTTGAAGTTCCTGCTTCAAATCCCAAAGGAGCAAGTCTTTTCCAGCATGTGGGAGAAAGGCTATGGTGGTTCCCCTTTCCCTAATTATAAATGTCACAAACGTGACCACCCTGTGCTGGTGTGGACAGAGGGGCCTCATAGATGGAAAGAGGGAAGCAGATTAAAGAGCTTCTTTCTAAGCAAAAGCACAGCCACCCTGAGCCTGGGGGTGTTGGGGCTCAGGGACCACAGCTCTGCTTCCTGCCCAGCGTGGCAGCCCCCAGGGCCATGCTACCCCAGCCCCTGCCACTGCCTTCCTCCTCCCCTCTGGGCAAGCTCCCACCTGAAGTTTTAGAAAAATAAAGCTAGGTAAAAAATGATGAAACCATAGTACCTGTAAATTACCTCACTAATCATTTTCTCTCTCCTGGGACCTATTACACTTTTAAGCCTGCAACTTAGTCATCCTTGCAGGCAAGCTCTCCTTGTTTCCCAGTTTTCTTCATCAGGCTCATCCAGAATATTTGCTAATTTCTTTGTTTCCCTCCAAGCTAGCAGTTCAGTCCTGCCAAGCACTAAGCTCTCTGAGTTCTTTTTGGGAAAATAATTAAGCACATGCTTGATTTTAAGCTTGTGAATCTGATGGCAATTAGGAAAAAGGCAGGCTTTACAACACTCTTTTTTTTTTTTTTTTTGCTGGCAGTTCCTTAGGCAGGTGGGATCAACTGTCCTCTAGAGACCCTTGTCTCTCTCCATTGACTTATGAGGAAATCCTGACAGCCTGTACACCAGTAAGAACGGTCTGAATATACCAGCCAAGACATAACATGTGCATGCATTGAGTAGGGCATTTTGACTCACATAGAAGAGAAGTCAAACACTATTTTTAGCATCCTTTATTGATTCCTGTATAATTTCCTTTGCTCTTCCTGTGGAAGTTCCTTCCTTTCCAGTAACACCAGCATTTGAAGTAGCACATCAATCCCTATTATGTGTCTAACCTGACTTTTTTTCCCAAGCCTCAGCATGATGCGGAAACTCTTAAACACAAAGTCTTCCTGTAATTTAAACACCAAACCGTATGTGTAATTCAAATAAGATGTGGCGAGTACTAATGAAGTTACCCCGGGCTCAGCAGATAATGCAACTTTCTGGATTATTTGTGGAATGGTCAATACAAAACCACAAAATACTTTATCTTGCCAGAGAAAAGGAGGAAAGGTTCTATGAAGGCTGAACTCTAGATGACTTTGGTTCTGATGACTCTGTAATATCCCTTTTGTTGTTCTGATTTATTCTGCCAAAAGTAGTTATTCACAATTTATTATACTTGCTGGTTCTCTAGTCCCCCAAAACTTCTTGGAGGAGTTGCTGCTTTTAAAACTCTTCCACCACCAAGAAGAATTGATCTTCAGATCAAACCAAAATAATGGAAGGAGTCGGCCACTAGTTATGAAAGTCGAATTTAAAGGCAAAAGCTAAGCATCAAATGGCAGCACCTACTGTGTCTTGATAAACAAAATCAGGCTGTGTGAGATGAAGAGTACACAAGTATTTGGGGCCTCAGTGGCAGTAAATGTTACATTAGAGCTTTTTAGACTAAGATCTGTCTGTGCTCATTTATTCATAAAGCACAGAGTCAAGCAAGTGCAATGCAGTTTGCTCAATAACTATTTTTTCCTCATGCATTTGTTATTGGTATGCCAGCCTTTGTCTCAGGCGGTAGCAAATGCTGTTCATTTTGTGTGGGATGACAGCAGACAGAAAAGACTGACCATTTTCACACCTTAAGGATGACTAGCAGGACTCTATTGCTGCCACCGAAGGTCTTACGGCCACATTTTTAAGAAGCATCCAGCCCTGTAAATAGACACACTTATTTGGACTAAAAATAAAGCTGAACTAGTTTCTTCACTTTTGCTAAGCATAACATATGTGACCCTAATGTGTTGGAGCTGCACGCTAAGTTTTCATTGCAGAAATTGCGAGCAAATCATTCAACACAACCACATTGAAGGACAGGGACTTGCCGCCTCCACAAAGTTCACAAGCTGCTACGCATGTGTGTACCGGAGGGAGATAGAGAAGCGGAGGAAGATTTAGCAATGTATACTACATGTGTATAGCAGGGAAGCCAGCTACGGGTCATGATGTTCTGGATCTGTCTCTCTTCCACACTGGGCAAAATCCTTCCACACACTGCTGTATTTGGGAAATGAAGGGGTTAAATAAAGTGATGATGCTTGTAACCCTGCTGTGCTTCCCAACAAATGCTACTTTTTGGCCGCCACCTTGGTAAGGGCACCCCAGGTCCATGCTGAGCTGCTCAGTAAAACAAGGGGCTTCTTTTGATTTCCCGCTGCCCAGGTTTGGTGACACAATTGTGGAGCCGATACACACCAAAGAAAAGAAAAGGAACAATTCTTCCTCCTGAGGATATCATGACAACCAGTAAAGTATGGGAAAGCTGGGTAAGCTTTTCATTAAAGCTGTTTTCTGTCCAGTTCAGGAGACCCCCATGGGGATGTGAGAACCCCAAAACACTTGGAAAGAGACTTGAAGTATTTGGTCAATGGGGACAAACTGATACACTCAACATGACAGAAGAGTTTTCCGTCCTCATACCTAGGTGACCAGTTTGGGTTTCAAATAACAAGACCAGATGCTTAACAAATAATTCACAGGCTGCAATATTTTTATAATTTTCTTCTAAACCCTATATAGTTTAAAATGCTTAATGAAGGTCAAATAAAAGATAAGCTCAACAACAGCTAAGCAACTTGCTCAGAAATTTAGCAGTCTACCTTGCTGCTCAGTTCTGAAATGCTTTAGATGAATGTTCTTCTGCAACCCTAGCCCTGACTTCCACGGTGTGCATCAGGACTGTTACAAATAAGTTGCGAGTTACATTGGTCTGACATGGTATTTGTGAAAAGATCATATTTGCTCCTTTGAAATAGCCACCCAGCAGAAAGTCTGGCTTGTGTACAAAGGCATTTATTCCGTGCATCCCCTTTAAAGGTCAGGAAAGAAAACTGAGAAGATGGGTAATTGCAAAACTGTCTCTGGAAATGTGCTGTTATCTCCTGGACAAGAGGGGAATGCCAAGAAGGCAGAGAGGTGAGCTAAAGCAGGCTTGGGGAAGATGCAGATTCCAGGACCCTCACGTAGGCAGATGTTACGAAAGGAATTCCTTCTGCCTTTGCCTACTCCGAGAAGTGCTGTGCTGTCTCTGGCTAGCAGTGGAGGCATCCAAGGGAGGAAAAAGCCATAAACCATTTACCCCACCTATCAATTTTTTTAAAGAGTGGGAAGAAAAGATAATCCTGTATTTTAACAAGGTATTTGGGCTACCTTGTTTTGGTATGGACTATCCTTTTAAATCCCAAATCAGTCTTCCTTTTCAGGCATGAAATCTGATCTGAGAGACATTTCAGTGCTAGACTTTATTTTCTGTTGACTCCAGGGATTTAAGGAGATTTTTTTTTGCCCAGTGTTACTTGGTGTTTCTGGTTAATAATAACTTAAAAATAACCTAGTGTTGTTTTACTCCCTCTTCTCTCTCTTTCTTAGATCTTTCTTTTCTCTGAGATTGATATTACTTTGTTTTGGCTACTCCAGTAATTCTTATCCACATTCTTGGCAGTCCCCAAGTGATATCTGTGAAGCACTTGCTGCACTTCGTTATGTGACAGTGAAGACTGGTGTTTGGCTCCGTAACTTATGGAAGCACCTAACTAACTCTTAGTAGCTCTCTCCTTGACTTTATTGGGACTTATAGCCTCTGCTGACTAGAGCTTTATTGCGCACCTGAAGTACAAGTCTTAATCCTTTGCCCCGTGACTGCGCTTGTACGGACGCATTGAAGGGCTCAGAGTGGTCCATCATCAAGTGTGGTGCAAGCTTCTAAACCAAGCTTTCTGGGGCAGCTCTGAATCAGGCACCATGGAGCAAGAAGGAAGGATGGTCAGGACTGATCACCTGGCAAAGTGGAAAGTTTCTTACTCAGGAGGAGGTGCTCTTGTTGCAGGCACTGCTTATTTTTGTGATTAAGCATAAATTACTATTTCTGAGTTTCTGGAACTGGTAAAACTTACTGAGCTAAGAGCCTAGCACAGAGGTACAGGGAGGCAATGGATATCATCAGTACCCACCCAGCCTCAAGCGGAAGATATCTGAGGACTCCTGAAGCAGCAAAATGTCACCTTCATAAAGACCAGACGAAGATGTAGTTCTTTTGAAATTGTAAGATGTGTGTAATTCCTCCATATACTCCAGCAGTTTCTTCTGTTTTATTCATCTAGAAATAACATAAGGAGATGTCAAAGCCTGTCTGAAGTTAGGTGACAGCCTAACAAGTTAGGTTGGTGATGGAGGTCCACATTTCTTAAGTGTAAAATGAGACAGGCAGAGAATGCCAGTGAGAACACAAAATCAAGTAAAATAAATAATAATTTGTGTTAGCACCCTAAAGCCCTCACAATTTCAAGTCTCTCTTTTATTTACATTATGGGTGGGGTAGTACCACTGGGTGAATCAGAACCAGTAGGAGAAAGCAGAACTAAACCCTCAAGTACTTGTTTCTGAACCGAGCTGAACCATGTTACTCAAGAGCAGTTACTGCCCTGTGCTCCGGTTGGTGGATGCAGAGCCGAGACAGGGTAGAATTGCCCAGGGCAGGACAAGCCCTGAAGGTGAGAGGTGTAGGCTCTGCCACCAGCATCATCCCAGCCCCGCTGCAGCCTCAGGAAACCTCTGTGTCCCCACCATCGTTATTCTTTTTATTGCCTTCACAAATGTGTTAATTGCTTCACGCTTCCAATGGCTCTTCTTCTAATAAGCTGTGGCTTCATCTGCTGTAAGCCCAGCGAGCTGGAAATGTTGGGGTTTGCTGGTGTTTGTGCCAATGCAGCAGAAGAGAGGCAGCCACAAATCAAGCAGTAAAACACAGAAGCGCCAAATGGGCTGGGATGTACATCTGTCTCCTGCCAAGTGAATGAAACATTAGCATTATGCTCTCCATCTGACGTCCATGACTGTTAGGATAAGAATAAAATATTAACTTAAAGCATTTACACAACAGCCATCAGGCTATAATGAGATTTCTATCCTGTTGTCTCTTGGATATTTTAGACTGTCAGGCCCAGCAGTTCACAGCATATGGTATAGATTTACGTTTTACATGTATCAAACTTAGGGCATATGTCTGGAAGAATGCATTTAGAAAGGATAAAGGCGGGCCATTGTGGGAAAATCTTCAGTGTCTCAAACTGAGCTTTTCTTTCTTCTTCCCCTTCCCTTCCCTTCCCTTCCCTTCCCTTCCCTTCCCTTCCCTTCCCTTCCCTTCCCTTCCCTTCCCTTCCCTTCCCTTCCCTTCCCTTCCCTTCCCTTCCCTTCCCTTCCCTTCCCTTCCCTTCCCTTCCCTTCCCTTCCCCTTTTTTTTTGCCTTCTTGTGTCCCACCTAAAAACACACATGTGAAGTACTACCTCATTTCTGTTCCTGGAAAGGTTACAGTAATTACTAAATTACAAACCTTCCCCCTTCAGTATTCCTAAACCAACACACAGGAAAAATACTGCAATTAAGCAGAAGGAAACCTAGATGTTGGTATGGCTACTTCAAACAATTGTGCCAAAAAAAATGTTTATTTGTTTATAAAAAGCCAAGCACTATTATTTAACCCTCTGCACCTGGCCTAATGCTTTAACCACCACTTCCTGCAACTATACAGGTTTGAAAAGCAAAGTAACACAGTAAACTACCTGCCTCATCTAACAAATGGTGAATAAAAAAGGAGAAGCTGGAGGTGACACATGGGGAAGCCTTTTTCCCACTCAACGTTGGGCCTCTGCAGGAGCACAGGCTGGTGCTTCAGTAGAGCACAAATTTCCTAACACTGTAATGGCATGTTTATCCTCCACAGCTGTGCCAGTGGCAGTGTGTCCATGTTGTTTCAAGCCAAATGCACGGCTCTTGAGACACCGGTCTGAGCTCCACCAAATGGGCACTAGCAATTGCTGTGATAGATCCTGACATTCTCCTTGCACACTCTTTCCTCCTTGTATGAATTACACTTTGTTGGCAGTTGGGGAAAGACAAGAGGGAGGGAAGACAAGCAGCTTCTGCTGCTCGGAGGAGTCTCTCTGTCGTCATCCCTGGAGCTCCTTGTGGAGCTGTGCAATGAGGAAGAATGCTGGCACTGATTTTACTACAGCTAATAACTACAATTTTATTCTTTAATGTTTTTAATTTGTAAGTGGTGAACACCTACAGCCCTCTCAGTGGCTCTGCCCATTACTGAAGATCTTCAAGAGTCCTGTCTGTGTCCAGAAAGGGAGACCAGATCCTTAATTCACTTATGAAAGGGCTTTAAAAATGTATCTATTTAATGCTGTTGAGATGTGAGAGCCATGTAAGGGATGTAACAAAAGTCATACAAGCCCTGTGGAGAACTTTTAGCTTTCTAGGAGATTAGAGAAAGCTGAATATTTGGATTTGTGTATAAGCTGAGTAGGAGAGTGTGCAGAAAGTCAGCATGAATTAGACACTGCTGGAGTCTGAGGATGTGAAGGAGGGAGTAGCAGGTCAAAGATGATCGATAAGCTGTAGGTGTATGAGAGGAGCCTGATAGTGGTGGTGTCTGTGGCAAGCAAGGTGTGACTTCAGGAGAATCAATATCACACTTTGCTGAGGCACTCGGCTATTCAGAAACAACTAAGGAAGAGTGCAGAGTGTCTGCCCCCTGCAGATTACCTCGCTGTTTATAGAAATCTCTCTCACACACATTTAAAGCCTTCTCCTATTAGCCTTGTCTTTCTCTTAGTGAGTATAATTGTCTTGGTCAGTATTGCTCAATGCCACTAAACCCAAGATAGCATCACTGGGAGGCACAACTGAGAACCACCTGGAGGCTGGGTGAGGAGGACATTTGGGCTTTGCTCTGAGGAGGCATCCAGTGTGCCCCATCAGCGTGTCAGTGAAAGCAAGCCTTAGTCAAGAAGGCAGTAGCAGATTTAATTCAAGGGTTGCTTATGCCCATGGTGTGACCAAGTTGAGCGTCTCTGGCCTTTGGCCCCTTCCTTTACTTATTCCATGGTGTCTTGTGTCTGCTATAAAATGCCTGCTAGTGGCTAACCCTTTACTTGTTTGCATTTTATATTGCATGCCTATGTAGTATTTTTTACAAAATAGATTTTAAGCACTACCATTCTCCATGAGGATTTGGGGTCTTTTATGTCTGCTTTTGCTCTGGGAACAACCTTTCTAGTATCAATGAACAAACAGCATAGGCTTGAGGCAAACTCTAAAGCAAAGCAACAGACTCATTCCAGGGAAGACTTTGCATGGCATACTGTTGAAAGGCAACCTCTGAGGAGACAGTAACAGCTGTCCTCTTTGACTTGAATGTGTAGGATGTTTAAAAACCTGAGTAAGCTGCTTTTTCTTGAGAGGTGCTGGATAGACAATGTCCCTTCATTTGTCATAAGATACTAAATTTAGATCTCAGGGCATGCACTAAGGACTCCAAATTTGAAAGTACTGGCTGATATTCTTGCTGTCTCACTGGTTCATTTCCTGGTGGCTGTGACATAAAGTGGGACATTAACCACTTCCTCCTGTTCTCAGTCCACAACATGTCTGTATTTATAGACACTTGTAGCTGAGAGCAAGGTTGGGGCCACTGGGTGTTGTGGCAAAATGCAGATTCAGAGGCAGTAAGAGTTCACCACAGATCATGCTTATACTTAGTGAGTGCCCTTATGCACGCTCTAAGCTCAACACAGATTTCAAGTGATTTGAGTTGATCAGCTAACAATCTTTCTTTGAGGGTTAACTCAAATTACTCAGTTTAACTTAAATTACCTTGGGTTGGAAGCATGTACATGTGTAATTACCACAAATCATGTGCTGCACTGACTAGTTTGTGTGACTGAAATCCTCCCTTCTCCTCCAGTCTGTCGCTGAAATACACACCATGGCTCAAGGCTGGATTCTGGCTCTACACTGGGCATCCCCAGTGTGAAAGGCAGTGAAACCAGACCCATGAATAAGAAAATACTAGTCTATCCCCTCCTAAATACCTCTCAGTGCCTCTGAGATGTGTTTCCATGCAGTTACTGAGATTTCTCACCATTGGTCATGCTGTGCACTTTTAGGAAAAACTTTCTAACACTGTTAGCTGTACCTGAGGTCTTTTATTGGACAAAATGCTATTTTGCTTAAAAAGGTGCCGGCAGCCAAATAAGCCTTATTTATCTCTAAATGTGATTTTGAGAGGAGTAACAGGAAGTCCAGCTCTGGTCTTAGACAGGCTTAGGCTGGCTCAGCAGCCAGGACTTTGACAGAGGCTGTATGAATTCAGCCATTAATCCATATGAATAGCACATCGATATTTTTAGCAAAAAAAAAGAAGAGTTTTATTTCCACTGTTCCTCCTTTCTATCCCCACTGCAAAGTGCTATTAAATAGGACACAATCAATATTTGCTCGTTAACAGGAAGCACTTGCGTGGCCAGACAGTTTACATTTAGAATGGGAGTGGTTTAAGATGAGGATTGGGAGTTGCCTCCAAACATTGACATTATTTCTTTAATGGAATATACAGCTTGCCTCTCTCTTTATATAGCAGAACAGCTCTGTATAACCCATTATTGAAGCTTGCAAGCCTTCCTCAGGCCCATAGATGGCATATTCCAACTATTTGTGTTCTGTGAAACTACCAGTGAGATGGAGAGCAGAACTGAAATAAATTAAAACTTAAATATTTCTTCACAGGCAGGATGGAATGGGAATTTTATTCCCTGAAGTTCAAAGGCAGAGCAGTGAGGAGCCCAGAGGAGACCTGGTGAAGGCCCATGGCAGATTTTCACCAGTTACCTCTTGTCTAATGACAGACAAGAAAAGCAATGTGATGGCACAAAACATTTATGTTTTTTTGAAAACAAAAGCAGATTGGTAAATGAGGCACAAAATGTAGTGCAGATGGGGATTAAAAAAAAAAAAAAAAAAAAAAAAAAGCACTACCAATGTATCCTGGAAGAACTACAGACTCTCTTCCATACCAGTTTTAGAGTGGCCTCAGCGCTGCAACGGTCCTTGCTGCACTGGCTAAGCTGTTGAAGGCTAATCAAGTGTTAAAACAATGAGTGGTCTTCCCAGACAAGAAAGGCAACAGAACAGAAATAAAAAGGACCTGGGCTCAAGTGTTTTCTCTGAGAGAGCTAGCTGTTAAGAAATCTGACAAGGATAATAGATGGGCAAAATGAAGTGGGACTCAGCTGACCCTTCTGGCCTTTGGTCTTGAGCTTCCTATGCCAAAGTCTAATCCAAAAGCTTGAGTAAAACAAAAATTGTGTCTTCCTCTCCCATCTCAGTTTCACACAAATTATGCACGCAGAATCTGTATTAAGGATAAGGGAGCTGGAGACAAATAGTGAAGTCATTCGGGAATTAGTTATGGATGAGTAGGCTGGTTTGTATGAAGAGAAGAAAAAGATTTATGTTCTCAGAGCATTTTACAAGTAGACAGAATTATTGGCCTGCTGTGACCATCAGTGCTGTGTTCTGGTACTGAAAGGCTCACATGAAAACACAGGGAACAAACCAAACCAGTACATGGCAGCCTTCAGCAGCGGTAACCTGTTAGAGAGGATGTTCAGACTTTTCTGATTACCTATGAGCCCACTACAGAAGCCAAGTTCACTCCTAGCTCACCAAAACTGATGCTCAGGACTGTTACAAATTTCTTTGTGCAAATAGGAAGGAAAAATTATGCATGACGTCACCGATGGGGCAGTTTTCAACGTCTTCAGACACATCTCTGCAGCCACAACAGCATCTATGACAGCTCATGGTTCCCAGTGCCCAGGCCAAGTGGCACAGAGAAGTTGACACCTTCCCTGCAAAGTACATGGCTTGGTTCTATTGTCCCCAACGTAGCTCCCCCAAAAAATCTTTATTTTTAATTGTGGTGCATCTGGAATTGATGTATTGCAGCCAAAGTGAGGTTTTAGTAGCAGGATGCTATAGTTAACTCATTGCATGCTATAGCACTTGTGAGTACAAAATGTTGTGGCAGTGAGTGGAACTGCAACCCAGTACTGTTCTTTAGAACGTGAATACTTTTCTCCTTTCAAAGATGAGCTCCAGGCTGTCCTAGGGAAAATCAAAGAGCTTCTTCCAAAAGGGGTCCTTGGACCTCAGTATCCCCTGTGCAGTGTGGATGGTTAAAGAAGTATAACCCAGCAGTATCCCGGGCAAAAAAATTATCGGGCATTTTAAATGTGCTCTGACCACTCGCTGGTTCATGTATTAGTTAAGCCTGAGTCAAATAACCTTTTGGCTCCATCTTTGTGAGGAAAATATTGTAGAGATCTGCCCATATGTTTCTTCTAGGAGAAACAAGCTATGCTAGCGGAGAGCTCAGCAGAACGTCATTTTAGTAAAGATGTGCTATGCCGATGAGTGAACCTTTATCAAGGTTTGTCACACTTTTTTTTTTGTGGATTTTGGCACCTTCTGCATCATAAACAGCAGAAAAACTTGTGTTTTACAGAGCAAAATTTGCTGTTGCAGGATGAGAGGTAACTTTGTAATCAAAACTGCAATCCAACTGGAGATCTGCAGCAATGCTCACCAAAACCTCCTAAGATAAACAGTGGATAGAGAGAGTTTATATTGAAAATTACATCAATAATAGCATTAGCAAAGCAGACCACATGCAAGGGTGCTGAGAATTTGCCAGAAATTGTTCTGATGATCCTCAATAACAAAGACTTATTCTTTTTTGTTTTTATACCACAGAAGATGGTAAATTTCCCAGTCTCCTTGAAGCCTGCCAAGAATAGGGAAAAGGAAAGGAAAATTGAGGAAAGAGAGGTGAATGTACTGCAAATGCAGGATGACAGAGGGCAGAGAAGAGTGGAATGAGCTTTGATGTGGAGCAGATGTACTCCTGCATTCCACAGGCAAAACCAATGCCGAGGCCACTCAAAAAACAATGACGAGGGAAACGTCTGCTGTCTCCCTTTAGCTTCAACACAGGACAATTTCAGAAACTAGGATGGGTAGAGAAACATTTCTAATAAACCCCTTGAACTTTTCCCACTGAAGGAAGAGAGCAAAAAGCAGCCAAAGAGAGAATGACACTCTCAGGTACACAGCAGCACTTTTCTGAATTACTTTCGGATTCAGACACTTTGAGAAGTGCCCTACGTTACCCTCAATCTGGAGATATTTTCTCTGTCCCCTAGACATAAAGTTAGAGTCTTATATTTAACATGTTGTCTTATATTTAAGTGTTCAAATGACAAAATATGCAAATAAGGAAATGCATTTATTTCTTATATATATTGCAATAGCAGAAAATACAAGACAATGACATAAGGAATGGCAAATTACATGATTAGTTCAACTATTTTCTCTTTTTCTAATAACATTGGAGATGATCCTTTCAAGCTGTTAACAGTATTCAGAAAGGGGTAGGGGGAGGGAGTGTCCACAGACTATTCGGTATCAGCACTGGATTCAAACTCACATGGAAAAGCCTGCAATGTTAACATTTCTGTTAATTCAATCTGGGCAGCGATTGGAGTGCAGTTCTGGCCTTACAAAAAAATTAATGGCAGAAGCTACACTGACTCCAACAGAACTGGTGTTTAAATCTTTTCATGGTTCTGCTTTATTAGAAACATCTGTCAAAGACACAAAAAGTTGACAAGAATTTGAGAGGACTTTCCTTGTGATTTTGCATCTAGAAGTATGTTGAAATGTATACATATATGGATGTGTTATAATATATGCACTTATTGGGAATATAAGTATGTGTGCACACACATATATGTAATACAGTGCTTAAGATGCCTTTATTCCATGGGTCAGAATGAGTATATTTAAAAATTTTCACAAATTTTTAACAAGAGGAAAAGAGCTCCTTTGGAATAGATGAGTAGAAAAACTAGGTAAGAATCCCAAACTATGCAGCATCGGATACTTTTTCAAACAGAATTGACTTTCTTAAAGAGCAGGTTGACTAACATTATTCCTTTTCTGCCATTTATATGGTTGAAAGTTACAAGTGTTTGCAATCTTTTAAACAAAAATACTTTTCCCTTTCTTTAGCCTAGTCTGTTCATTAGGAAGGAACTTCATGTTCCAGTAAAACAGCAGTTATATGTAAATTTCCTACATGATTTCATAATTTCTATTGTGTGTGTTAAGTAACAGTTAAAATAAAAATGAAACCATAAGAGAACAATGAGAATGGAAATAGTGAGGACACATACAGGTGTCAAAAATGCTTCTTGCAGTATTTAGGGCTCCAATATAACTTGCTCTTCCCTTTCTGTCCCGGCCCTGGAGTACAAGGAGTCATGCAGGACCAGAGGTTTTGCAAGTGGGATCTTCTGGCCAGGCTAGGCTCATCCAGGAGGACATTTGGATGACTCAAGCAGCCAAGTATGAGAAGTCACGTGAGAAGGGCTACAAGTGTTCCTGTATTAGGGTAGAACACAAAATGCTCAGCACCTTCACCAGCTTTCTCTCATGAGGAGCAGTGGCACATCCTCCACTTTCATCTGAAGCTCCTAATGGTGACTATAGTCAGGAAAAGAAGGGCTCTAGCACTGGCTACACTGTGGTGGTATCCAGGAGCCTCAGACAACTGGCTCAGAGTAATGGGTTCTTCAAGTCTATGAGCAGCCTGTGATATTTTTTCCCTTGGCCATTATTAGCACCAACTCCTGGAAACAAGGAGAGAAGCTATGAGTGAATCTGCACAGATGTGGCTGAGAAGACTCCATTATTGATTCAATGGGAGATGTCACACTGGGACAGGGGGCTGTAATGGAGATGTCCCCAGCAGACCTGTGGGAGAGGTCCCCGCAGAAGCCTCGGAGCCACTTACTCAGCAGGACGTCTGAAGAGAACAAGTGAATTAATATAATCCTCTTTGGTTCAGGACCCACGGGTCTTGTTGGACAGGTGCGTGGAGGCCTATCAGGATTTCATAGTCTGCCTTGGCCAATTCTCCCCTTACAGGAGCTCACTGAATATCAATTAAGCTTTAAGCTTAAATGAATTTTGCTTTTTTTGAAAAGCAAAATCTGATGTTTCATTTCACATGTATTGGGGTATACGCAGCAAGGGGTTCTTTGGCGTCCCTAGTGCCTGAATGAGACTGATTGAAGTGCAGAAAAAGTCAGGTATAAAAAAAACTCTGAAAGCAAGGTAATTGCTTCCAGATGTTTTAAAATTGCTTTCAGAAATGAATAATCAAATCCTGCACAAGCAAGACACAATAGCAGAGGCAAGAAGAGTCAGGAATATTTATGAAGAAGGCTGGGGAGGGCACCTCTTTTTTCAGCAGCGACATAAAAGGCTACACAGCCAACAGCATCCAAAATCTGTGTTTTGAATGGTGGTTTGCTATAGACTTTCAGACTGGCAGCCGGTTAAGCAGAAAGGATTGACATGCTAATTACAAATGAACACAGCCATGAGAAGTGTTGCTGGCCACAAGGTTTTCAGGTCTTAATTAAATGTGATAAGACAGACAAAGCCTTGGTTTATTGAACCAACAGCATGGAGCTGCTGCCTGTCACTCATCTTTGCATGTGGTCTTACAATAAGCAGGAAGGTAAATTTAGAGCCTTATTCCCTCTTCAGATGATACAGTATATAGAATATTTCGGCTCGTTTAACTTTATGTTGAAACTACAATTTTCTTAGCAGGTCATTGTGCATAATTTTTTTTAAACCCTTAAGAATTATATCTGCATTGCACTTTAAACTGTTCCAGACAGGTCACTGCAGAGATCTGGGTCTGATACCTGCAGCCCCTCCTCCACCTCCTGCTGTTCAGATCAGATCTCAGGTTTAGGTACCACACTGCTCCACCATGTCTTGAGTCACACAGTCAGTGTAAACCACTGAATTGCCCAACAACATGTATAAAACCCCTACACAACTCCTTCAACTGCTTAAATATGATTTTTAAGGGACAGTGCCTCTGCTTATGGCATATTCAAGCCTGAACTTAATACTGGAGAGTACTGTCTTAACATCCACTGTCCAAAAGCAATTTAACAGGACTGTTTTTCAAGCAAGTTGCACCCACTATGAATAAGCAGTTTAAAACAAAATCGATATCAGCAGGTACCATACTGATTAATAGACTTACATGTAGTATGTAAATAATGGAATGGAGTATTGAAGGAAGTGAGAGAAAAGATATGGCCACAGGAAAAATATCAAATATAGATTTTCAATAACATTTACACAATCCATTTTGTTGTGTTGTTCTTTGTTGTTTTTTTGGTTGTGGGTTTTTGTGGTTTTTTTTTTTTTTTTAGCAAACATCTGTCTCTGTGTATTCCTCAGCTTAAAAGGCAAGCAGAAAAACAGAAAACAGAAGGCAATACAGCTGACTGTGGTTTCTATACTGTGATCAATGTGGCTGGAGCACAACTAGTTCTTCCATGCCAAAGTGGGGTTGGAGAGGTAATCTGTCTCCCTCTGGAGTAGATGTTTGTAATTAAGACACCATTCCTCATCAGCCCCTAGCAAAAATAAAAGGTGCTTTGTTCTCTGTGGTTCCAATAGGCAACTGAGGAAAGGATTAAAGAGATTAAACTGAGCTGAACTGCTGGAATAATTGTTTCTGAGGATGCACCATCGAGCTCAGCAGCATGTCCCTTCCCTGGCATTGAAGAGCTCTCTTGAGTACTTGAGTACTGGTGAGGGGAAGGGGAGTGCAAGTGACGTGCAATATCTCCAGCCCATGCTCTTTGTTTTCACCAAGCTCTTCCCTTTTAGCATCGTGTCCAAGTTGTTGTGAGGCTGTTTCCTGGTACTACACTTACATGTTGGCGTGGTGCGTCTGCACCTCTGGAAGGAGTGGAACAGAGGAGAGGGGATGAACAGAGTAGAGGGGCTGTGCCAAGGACTGACTTCTTGCATTCATCAGGCCCTGCACTCTACCATTTTGTCCACTTTAGAGTCCTTTCCACCCGTGCAGGTTAAGTACAAGATATTCTAGGTCTGGTTTTGTAGCACACTGCTTCTTTTATAATGACACAAATGACCAGCTACTGCAAACAATGAAGTTAAAAATGTAGAGCCTGATTCTGTCAGTCAATATTGTCCCAAAAGTATAGAAAGTAACTCATTGCTCCACCTGCCAATTCAGTCTTTGCTCTGGGGAGGGAGAAAGAGCTTCCTAAAGTGTTTCTGGCCCGGAACTGGGTTTAAGTTACTTTCATTTCTGTAGACTATTTTAAGCAAAAGAAATTTTTCATAAATGTTTTTGTGACAAAGCTACTATAACATATTTTGAAGAAAAGCTAGGACCACAGATAGGCTTCTCTTTTAATGGGTACAGATTTAGTAAGATAGGTTATGTTTAGGTCTAAATTTGTTGATGAAGTCTGTGTCACTTCGTAAAGAATCCTTAAGTCTGACCTGTAAAGGTACTATCGGGACTGGCCCATCACACTGTATTCACAGTTATACTGTTGGTGTCTGCCCAGTCCTGGGTACAGTAATTTCTGACAAGGCTGACAGGTGACCAAGCTCAGCAAAAGTTGCACTTCTGGTTGGCTTATGATACTTTTGATGCCCTACAAAAGCCAAATCCTCCAGTGAGAGATGCCTAGAAGGTGCTCTGTCTGTGTGGGCAAAAGATGCAGGCTGGGAGGACCATGGTCTGTTACAGTGTGTGCCCACAGCCAAGGAGGTGCCTTTATTTTGAGCAGCCCTAGCCTGATCACCGCCTGGAGAGCTGCCCAACATCATCTTATCCTATGAAGTTGGCATTACATTCCCTTACAAAGCAAGGGGAGTAAAGCCAGATAGCAATTTTTCCTCCCCAGCTTTTAGCGTTTTACTCCCTTCTGTCCCCAGATGCCTTTCTGCACCCTACCCTGACCCTCACCAGGAGGACACAGGTTTCAGGCTTACAGCCTGCAGGTTGGCTCTGGCTTCCAAGTGAAGGCAGGTGGCTCTCAGCTCCTCACCAGCCCTTTACACCCGCTCTCTGTCGCAGCACAAAGGGCTGTGCGCACACACTTCGCCCAGGCATTTGTGGTCTCTTGTGGTGGAGACAAGAGCAGTGACTCAGCACCCTTGTCCCAAAGAGGAGGCCTTCTGCTCCAGGGAGACTTACGCTGAACAAATAAGTAAAACCTCCAAGTGAGTGCCCTTACCTAATGTAACAGAGCTGCCGTCATAAGACAAAAACAAGAGGTCTCCAAAGATTAAGGGACACTAGGACATTAGCCTCTCTATAGGAATTAAGGCTGATTCCAGATTTATCCCTAGACCTCACCCTCTGGCAGTCTGCTGATATACCTCAGACTAACCAAAGCAAAGTAAGCTCCATCATGATCTGCTTTCAGACAAGTACAGGGATACCCTGACGGACAACAGCCTCCACGTATTTCTGTTTCCCCCAAACTTGTATTAACATGGCCCTTGACTGTTCTGTGTTTTCCAACTAACTTTCTGTTATATCAAATAAATCATGCCAGAAACAATCACTTCAGTGGCCTTTGACTCACTGTTATGCTGGAGGCGATGCGCCTGGGAGCCTTCCCTCCGGAGCCAAAGGCTTTGACCTTCTCCCATCAGCAGCCAACATTAAAGTGTTTGTCTTTCTGCAGCAGCTGTGCACCAGGAGGAAAGGAGGAATGAAAACCTTCCATAACTGAGCTTGCTCCTGCCTCTTTGATGAGTGATTTAATCTTTGTGACACAAATCCTCCCTCTTGCAAAGAAAACTTTTGCTTTTTTAAACTGCTCTAGCTACACTGTTAAAAGCAGCATTTAAAAGCAGAGGCCATGGATGCACAGCTGGACTTTCCTTTAATTGTTCAGAGCTTATTTCATGGCTCGTTTATATTTGGACAGTCTCCTGCCTTCACAGGCTCTCTCGAGAGCCAGGATTGATGGCAAAAGCAAGGGCAAAACTTTGTATTGCTACAGTGCACATAAATACTTCATTTTCCCTGTCCTGATGTCAATGGGATGGGAAACCAGAGCACAATTAAGTGTAAGCTTGCATGTTTGCAGGACTTAGACCTTAAGCAAGCAGTAGTTTGTTCCACCTGGAAGGAATTATTGGTATTAGTCTTTCAGGGAAGGCAGGCAGAATTGAGCAATACCTCAATAGAAGATAAAGTTTTTGTGCAGTGAGACACAAGCCATTATCAGCACTGAATTAACTGGGAAAGTGATATAGATCACAGTGATTTTCTAGACTCAGGATTGCCTAAGTTTCCACTCATCCTGCACAGCAAGCCTTCTGACAGATTAATTAGGATGAAGATGTCTGCACAAACAAGAGAATATTGATAAAATTAAGACATTCTCTGTGCAAGAAGTGGAATTCATTCTTTTTCTTTTGGAACATTTTCCTGTCTCTTAGATGCAGAGGCCCATGAGCACACGCCCTGTTAGATCTTTTGTTGTGATCTAGGTTTATTTTGCCCTCCAGATTCTCCTCATCCACTGCTTGCTTATCTCCCAGTCTCTGCAAGAGCATACAGTATATGAGGGTAAAAAGAATTTCCACCAGCACTGGTTGATCAAAATGTTTGTTCAATATCAACAAACTAGAAGAAGGACCATGAGGAAACAATTAAAAAAAAAAAACAAACAAACAACAAACTAAACAGATTCACTTCCCACAGGGATATGACCACTGGTGCCAACACAGTCTGCATAAGCTACCACAACCATTTGAGAACTGAATTTTTCCAGAAACTTTCCTGCTTTAGAACTGTAGCCTAATACTGTCATAAAATACCTTATTACACGGTGTAGAGGAAGTAGACAAGATGATAGAAGTATATAATGTGTGATATAAAACTTCTCTCTTTCAAATACCTACTATTTACTCAATTAGATGGTCCCAGATAGTTTTCTGTAGTAGACATGAGTTTGCAAAGAAGATATACATATGTACAAGGAAAGGGAAAAGGTCTGCAACAAATATTTTTTTCAGTCCTGCAATGAACACATATGACACTGAGGACAGAATTCCACCTAGTAAAGAGCAACTCTGTAAAAAGACCCCAGGAAAGCAGACGACATGACTTCTAGCTCTTCCATGCTTTCACCAAATCTTGGAAGAGCTGTGTCATGATTTAGCCCCATCTGGCCTGATTGGCTGCTAAATGCCCAATTCACACACACCCCCTGCCAGTGAAAGGGGAATGAGAGATAGAGACTCATGGGCTGGAAACAAAAACAGCTTTAATGAAATAATAATAATAATATTAATAATGAAGATAATGATAAAAAAACTATTCATAAGAAAATTATAAAATATACACTAATATATGAAATCAATCCCCTCTTGACAACTGTGTCACCACTGATGTTACAAAGCAGTCACTGGGATAGGTCCCAGGCTGGACTCAGCAGCAGGCAGAAACTGGGCTCAAGAACTGGGTTCAGGAATGCTTGATTCTGGGATCATGGACAAAAAGACAAAAACTCTTACTGGATGCTGGCCATCAAAGAAGAGAGCTTGATCCTTCTGATCCCTCAGTTTTATACTGAGTATAGTTTATATGGAATGGAATAATCTGTTGCTGAGTTTTGGGTCACCTGTGCTGTCCACTCCTCTCTACAGATGTAACTCTTTTTTGCCTCTTTGACTTACAGCATTCCACCAGCTTGAGGATGACCTTCATCTCCGTAGATGTAATTAATGGCTTTTCTGCATACCGATGCTGTGTTATCACTTCTAGAGACAAACACTATCTGAAAAACATGCACCTAACTTTCAGAAAATGAAGTTACTCAGATGAGGCTTAGCTGAAAAGTTAGAAAATTAATTCTGCTTTAGCTTAAATCAGAACAAGTTGAAAAGACAGAACAGCTTTTTTCAAAACACAGCAGAAGAAGGTCACTTTTACTTCAACATAGAAGATTTATTTCTTTTCTGATGACAGTAGAATTAAGAGTAGAAAAGAATGATCAAAAGGGGCATTCCTCCAAGCTTTGCCATTTAACCAGTTCTTCAAGCAGAAATTGCCACTATCACTGTCCCAATTTTTTCATGTGATACAGCTGAGGACACCTGATGGCCTCCTGCTGCTTTGAGGTCATCAGCCTTAAATCATCAGTAGCTGCAACTAGACCTGTTCTGATGGCCAATTTCCTAACTCCTCCAGAGGCTCATTTTGTTCAGCTAACCCCTTTTAAACTTTGTCCCTTCTAGGCTAGTAGAAGCCCTGCTTTTCAGAAAAAGCTTTTAACTATAGCCGTTCTTCCTCTTTATCGATTACTTTCCTGTCCCTCAGGTGCAGAGGACCCTGTGCTTGGCTCCTGCTAGCTCTTTGTTATAGTCTGGTTTTATTCTGGTCTCTATATGCTCCTGTTGCACTGTATATTGTTCAGCAGTTTCCTGGTACCAATTCTATTTTCTTATTTATATCAGGTGTACTTAAAGGTTTGAAGTGTCTGGTTTTCAGTGTACACAACATGAGAATCTAATAGCACAAATATAACATTGTTAGAAGTTAGACAACAGCATCCAATTCATGGATACTGGCTGGCAAAAGCTGAGTTCAATCAACATTAGTCCTATATACTAAGCAAAACTGCATCATCTGTGTGCCACTGGAAGATTAATTATGTGACTCCTATGTGTTTATCAAACTTGCCTCCAGCTTACAGCAAAAAATCGAATGGAGAGGCTTAGTGACTTCTAGGCCAGCAAAGTTCAACCAATATACCCAGGGGGTGTCTGCAGCCACATTGGGCCTCCTTGGGAAAAGGCATACTCCAGGCTGCTCTCCTTCCCAAGGATCTCCTTGAGACTGGGCTGCTTTTCCAAGCAGTTGTCCTAGTGTGAGTAATCAGTTGAGGAAGCCTAGATTGTTACTGCCTTTAGTGCTCACATCTGGTTTTAAATCTTTGTCTGCAATAGAGGTACTGCAAGTTTCTTCACCCAGGTGTCACCAGTTAATTACACTTAAGTGAGTTAGTTAAACATTCACACTGGCATTATGTTAACAACCACATTAGTTTGTGCTTATTTATGTGTGTGCCTCATTAAAGGTAAGCAAATTATTGTTTCCAACAGTGTATTGCAGTCATTTATATACAAGGTGTGTTAGTGGTACCAGAGAGAGCTCACATGGACCAGAGACAAGACTTGTCTAGAAGGTACACTGAGCCTGAGTGGAGTCAATAAGTTACACAGCAATCCTACTTTTATAGGTAAGGGCACATTTTCTGCTGCTCAGGTACCAGGGCAAAGAGCCTTGGGAAAGCAGAGGACTCGCACACATCTGCCTCATTTGCTGCAATGAGCTTTCCTGCTTTGCTAAGTGGGTTTTGCCATGCATCTGCTGTTCTTGACGGTTGCCCATCAAAGAAGTATCTAAACAGCTCTGAAGGCAAATTAAGTCCTTTAAATGCCATTCTCGTTGCTCTGCCTTGAGAGGACTCAACTAAGCAAGCATATTTAGTTTATGATACTGTAGCTAAGCAATGTTTTCCCTGAATAGCTGGGGTTTATAGTTAGAAAAGCTGTGCTGGTTTGGGTAGCCTTTTCTGTGAATTCATAGAGAAGCTAATGTATGAGGGTTAGGGAAATGGTGTCCTGCCCTACACAAGTCCATGTGTAAATTTGCAGTCCAGGAGTGAAGCTGTGGACAGGTATGGGGACCTTCTATTACAGGTTTTCATTTTACCAGGATACCAACTTTTTGCTATGAACACCCTAGGTAGCCTTGGCCTGGAAGCTTGAGAGTGGATGGTCTGAGCAGATCATCATTGCCTTGGATTTAGGTGCCAGTGCAGGGACGTTTAAGTGAAGCACTTTTTGCAGGAGACCTGGAAACAGTATGAAAGGCAATGGCCAAAGGCTTTGAAGCTGCCTGAATTTTCCCATATGCCTTCATCCCTACTTTTGTACATCTAAAGAAGTTACCGGTGGCAGGACAGTTTTACAGGGCAGATTAACTCGTAGATATGAGTAACTGAAACCTGAGATGATCCTGGCTTCCTAGCTAACATCGCACAGCAGCAAGAGTCCCTCAGCTTCTCCAAGAATGTAGAAAGGGTACATTCATGAATGCCAAAATTAATTACACATCATAGAATGGAAATAAGTAAGAAACTATTTTATGGCATTACCACAACCTGTGATTTAAAATAAGGTATGAATATTATCAAGTATTATAGAAGACTAGCTCACACTGTCTAGAAGTCTGCTATAGGACCAGTGAGCACTGTAAACTGGAGAAACGGTAATTGCTTTTGACATCTGATGCATGTTCTTCCTCCGAGCTTTCTGATCAGTGCAGCTTTTTTGAAGGGATAGAACAAATGTTTTCAATTACACTTTGGCCCTTTAGGGTCACTTACTCACCTGCTATGGAGTACTTTGACCTGGAGCATCCTTTGGGGGCAATTTTGAGGTAGAACAATTTATTCTGCCCAGATCACTCAGTCTGCTATTTGGTCTCTTCAGTAGGTGGAGTATCATGGCAGCTTCTCCAGGCATGCCTCTTTCATGTGTTGGCTTCTGTATACTGCAGTGGGTATGCCTTTATACGAGAGAAAGATCATCCCAGTGCAAGGTGAAAGAAGCAGGTCAGCTTCATAGAGTCTTAGAAAGGTTTAGGTTGGAAAGGACCTTGAAGATCATCCAGTTCCAGCTCCCCTGCCATGATCAGGGACACCTCCGAGTGGACCATGTTGCTCAAAGCCCCATCTAACGTGGCCTTGAACACTTCCACGGGTAGGGCATCCACAGCTTCTCTGAGCAACCGGTTCTAGTGCCCCACCACCCTCACAGTAAGAATATTCTTCCTAATATCTAATTTAAATCTCCCCTCTTTCAGCTTAAAACCATTACACCTTGTCCTATGACTACACTTCCTGATAAAGAGCCCCTTCCCATCTTCCCGCCAGCCCTATCATCAGTAACAGATAATAGACCAGCCTGTGGATGCTGCAGAAATCGTATCTGCCTATGTTCTTGTTGCCTCCTCTTGTTAATTCAGGAATAACAGACTTTTAGAATACTGTGAAATAAAAGG
The DNA here is from genome assembly GCF_017976375.1 of Cuculus canorus. NCBI lineage: Eukaryota > Metazoa > Chordata > Aves > Cuculiformes > Cuculidae > Cuculus > Cuculus canorus. The sequence goes on along the minus strand of NC_071402.1, from coordinate 63,890,481 downwards.
GCTTTGATACATTAATGTATTCACTAACGTGAAGGAGAGTCACATAAGAAAAGAGTAAAAAGAAGTATTTGCTCAGAGAAGAAAGTGCTTTGTGATTAGTGTGACAGAGAATACTTCCTATGGCCAAGTGAATTTCCGTTTGTATTTTATGCAGAACACTTGCATTGTAATGGACTGAATTTCAGGCACTGTGACTGAAGCTGGTGCACAGCACTGTCGCATCTTTAAGCACTTCACTGTAAGACCATCTTCTCATCCTGGCAGACAGGGCTCTTGGTGATGCTGTAGACATGCTCTTTAGTTGTGCCCTTGAAACGTGTTTAGTTGATCTTCCCAGATGTAGCTGTGGTCAGGCTGAAGTTGAATTTTTAAAGCCATGTGCAAAGAGCTGTACATGACTGCAAGGGAGTTTCTGGCTTCTCACAGCTGCACATGACTTTTCACTCTCTGTGGTCAGCCAGATGTTGACAGTACCTACCACAGTCATCATCAGTCTTCAACAAGCATCTAAAGGTCTGGTAGCAAGAGGTGAAGAGAAAAAGAGTCCAAAATCCTCCCAGACAGACAACTATCTCTGTGCATGCACAGTGCCTGGCACGTCAGTGACCCTGATCTAATTTGACATCCCTGGGGCAATACCTTTTAAATGCCATTACTTCGACAAAAATGATGTTGATGTTTAATGGACAAATGATCTCAGGCAAAATAACATTGTAGATTTCACAAACTAAGACAAAGCTTTAAGGGAACAAACCAGACATGAGTGCTTCTTCAGAGCAGAAGGTAAATGAATTTTCAGAACAAGCAGACCTGCAAAGCGACCTCACAATGAGGTCTTTCCAGGATTCATATTGGGACGCTATGTGTCTGCTGTGCTTCTACTCAGGCAGGTTTTCACAACTGACCAATAAACACAGACCTTCAAGAGGATTTGCCTTCAATTGAAATGCAGGACTTTGAAGAGGAGATCCTGACCCTGAAAGAGCCACCCACTTGGCAAACGGCTAGAAGTGATGGAGCCCAGGTAGTGTGCGGATGGCTCCAGTCCCCAAAATGAATCCTAACTGGAGTTACCCACCTCAGGCTGACTTCTTCAGTGAGTCATCATGCAAGATGGCTTAGTCCCTCTTAGCCTTTCAGTAGTCTTTAATGATAGTCTGAGAAAAAACTGCTGTCTATCTGAGTGGTGTTGGGTTACTTTCTTTACTTAAAACTTTCAGGGGTAATTTCTGTGGTGAAAAAATTTATCTGGACAGAAATGCATTGAAATCCTTTTGTTGTTTTACACTGTACACTGCGATGATTATAAGAAGATAACTTGGAACAAGCAGTCTCCTGGGACCATGATGCAATGTAATCCAAACCCTGTCCCTAATCCATGCTGTGACTGCACAGAAACAACTCCAATCAGGCTGAATGCAGGGGAAGTATGCTTTTCATCTATACGTCATCACCTAGTCCCGCTATATTTTGCAGTTATTTAATGCTTTATGCACTTTCTTTCAAAACATTGGATGTGCTTATCCCTCTCCAGGGACAGCAACTGGGGCCAGTTCAGCACTCTGTTGGTTTCAGGGAGCAAGGAGCAGCCCAGAGCTGAGATGAAATTGTTAACATCAGGTTGCTTTTGGAACCCCTGGGTTGTTGTTATTGAGTGGGATGCTCTCCTAGAACTTGTCTGCAAGGCTTTTGGCACACTTCCCCTCGACCAGGTCACCTTTGTGAGTCACAGTACCCAGCAGCTGAGGGTAACATTGGGCCTGCAAGTGCTTATTGCTGTGTTACCCCTGAAACATAAAGCTTGAAACCTATGTTGTGTGGTTTTGGCCACACCCTGGGAGCAGCCTCTAAATAAGGTTGTAAGAACCTGGGTCAGGGATGTCTTTTCTCAGGTGTACTGATTCAGGAGCTGGCACAACAAGGTTTTCAAGTCTAGTTCAATAATTACTTGCAGATAATAATTACCACCTGTGCAGTAATAATTATGTAAGGATAGCTTTAACAATTGGTGAGTCCAAGAGGTGCTGGTAATGCCAAGCACCCTGTTTGCTCGAGCACTCTACCTGGTAGCACTGTGGAGCTCCCTGGCCATGTGGATGGTGAATGCATTGCTGCCTAATCCCGCAGCTAGGCAGAATGGCTGTCAGAGCCTTCACCCCCTGCCAACAGCTGAAATTGGCTGCTGGATCGGGCTGGACTAGACTCAGTGGCAGCCAGCTCTTCCCAGCTCCGCAGTGGCTCCACAGTTCCAAACCATCAAAATTAAATGTTGGTCTGACTGAGTTGCTTACTCCAGAAATGCTAAATTACAGTGTAAAGCAAACCTCTAGAATACTTGAATTGCTTAGAGGGCAATTTTACTGTGTCTCAGGCATCCTGTGCATGCTTCCATCATGGCTCTGCAAATTAGACATCCCTGTTGGTTTTTGTTCAATTGAAGAGTACATGCAACTTCAAATCAGAACAAAAACATGCATGCTTAGATACTGTACAGAAATTCTAACATTTAATCTGTGTGTGTGTTAATATATTTGCATATACACAACCAATACACACATTAGTGTGTGTCTGATGTAAGTTGCCCCCATTTGCCCCCAGAAAGCTGAGGATCCCTAATTCAAGTTTCAACCAAATTTTGGATTCCTGCCTGTGAAGCCCTGTCGCGCACCCCAGGTTTTATCAGCACTAATGCCTCCTTGGTACATGGGGCTTCAAAAGTCAGAGGCAGGTGCTGTCAACCCGAACTGCATCCACTGGAAAGTGTTCCTGAGCCAGGAATACCTGGCAAACCTGCAGGTTGTGGCTCTGTCTTCTTACAAACGTAAGCAGAAGTATTCATCTGTTTTAGCAAAACAGGCTTAATAAGATAGATAAGAAATCAGGAAAAATTCTGGAATGCATGATTTATTTTATGTCAGGGTAGACGTAAAGGATATCTCATTACTGATAACCATCAGCCTTTAAGAACTTCTATCCTGACTTTCTCACATACCCTCCTAGACTACAAATTAGGAACACACATACAGTGATGCTCAAGTGTCTCCTGTAAAATGTTTACTCCAAGTTCAATCAGTTGTGAGCATCTGGAAGGTATTAACATGGAATTTTTAGCATTAACCAAATACTCTAGCCCCAGTCCAGAACAGAGCTTAAAGCTCATGCCACTGAGCTGCAACGTCTGGCCAGCAAGATAAAAAGGTTTTTTACTTCTGTTTTGCTAAATAGTGGTTGAGCAAGCAGCCTTTGAGCGGAGGATGTAGCACTAATGTTGCCACTGTGCCCGGTTACTTCCCCAACACCTGCAAGTCCCTGCACATCTCCCTTTCCTGCCAGGCAAGAGCCATTTGGGAACTTTGTGGAGAGCAGGGAAAGCAGGTGAAAACAGTAAGCCTTGCTAATTCTTCACAAGTACTTCCGTTGCTTTAACACCGATTCCCAGTGTTCATACAAGGCAGGACAAGAGCAATGAAAGCCTTGTGATTAAGAACCACTTCCTTGCCACGTTGTCATTACCTGAGCTGGTCTCCTGGCTTTCACTGCTCCTTTGTCTCCAGTTCTGAAAACAGCAGCCCTCATTATGGCTGCTCAGCGTAGCCTCCACAAATTCAGCATTATTATCCTTCAGCATCATTTCTAAATAGGAAACGGAGAAACCAAATTGTCTGTTCTTAAAGGAGAGAAGCACAGAATAAAAAAGAGAGGGATGTGAAGGAATTGGTCGTCTCCTGGAAAATGAAGCTGAGAAAGGGATTGGGGGGGATTCCTACACCGTTGGGAGATTGGCAGGTTGGACTGATGTGAGGGAAGAGCCCAGCTTGGCACAGGTGAGGCTCCGCCGGATGCCACCCTTGCACTGCTGGGTTCAGCCACATGCATGCGGTGGAGGCGCAAGAGGCAGCCTGTCTTGTAGAAAATTCAGCAAACATTGCGCCTGGCTCTGCCATATTGGACAGAAATTATCCTAGGCTGCTGTCAGCAAACAAGTGCACAGCTTGTGAAATAGGCTAAGACAAGCTTCAGCTATTACTTAAAGACTATTATCAGCCATATCCTCCTTGGAAAAAGCTACACTCTGATTGATGTAGCTCTAGCTGGCTGAAAGCAGCACAATAAAGCTGCTTCTCTGTATTCAAAGAGGAAGCCAGACAAAGTCCTTGCAAAGTTATGAAAAGCTCTATCAACCCTACAGGCCAGCATACAAGTCTGACTATGGCACACAGTGATTTAAATATACCACATTTAACTGCAATTGCAGATCATCAATGGGCAGCTGCACAGCCCACTGCAAGCACAGCAATGTATTCCAGCCAGGAGAAAATGTCCAAAATCTGTCCCCACTGTGGCATTGCAGGCGAAGGTTCTACAGGTGATATTTTCAGCACATCTCCCTCCGTGTTGCTCTGTGTTCACTTTTGCAAAACCTCTAATTTACGTATGAAATAACCGTTTCCTAGAGTGCTGTGTGGCAATCATGTCTAATTTTATAATTTGTTGTTTCAATGCTTGTTTGCATGAGGAGTGGTGTCTGCAGATGAAGGGGCTTGACCATACAAGCAGAGATCGCTATGCATCTGGACTGCGGGATTTAGAAAGCACTGGCAAAATAACAACCCTCGCAAAGGATTCAAAAACTAGCCTGACCTTTAAGTGGCAGCATTGCCAATAGAAAACATAAAGGGAAGGAAATGGGGAGTCATACAATTTGAGTCGATTCTCAAATATAATGTAGTTCATTTAAAGTTAATTTCATTTAATGTTAATTTTCATTAGCTGACATCTGTTGCAGAGATCTACAGGACCAGTTTAACCTGTGAACTCTGGTTGCTTTTCCTGGCAGTCTTTTATATCAATTACAAATTCCTACCACACTGTAATGCTGCAGATCTAATTGCTCCCCTGGGAAAGGTGCAGGGAGAAGATGAGCCATGCAGGAGAGACACTGCTTGCATTGATTTAATACACAGCTACAAGACATATAGATTCTGTGCTGACAAGAAGGAAACAGCTCTGACATCCATGAGACAAAGCTTGCCTCGAGCTATAATTCATCTTTATATTGACCCGTGCACAATTTTCTGTAGAAACGAAGATGTGAAAATACTTCTATAGATACTGGCTGAAATTTAAATGAGCTTTGGCCACGGGTCTCAGTTCTTTTCTTGTATGCTTATGACAGGCTGAAGCCTACTTCTGTAAGTAAATTTTAAGCCTGTGGAATAGTCCATGCTGGAAAATTGCACTTGGTACTCGAATAAGGCAGAAAAAGATGATTTTTTTGAAGCCAGGTTAGATTTTTCAAAGCTAATGTTACACATCGTGATGATTTTATGTGGACATAGTACTGCAGTTTATGGGAATGTTAGCAGAAAAGAGATCTGGATACTCTGAGTACTCTTATCATAACTTTCAAATAAAATGTGCAGCAATTTAAGCTAACCGATGGCTTATTTCCCTCTCTTTCAAAGAACTCCCTTTACTATAGTAAGACTTCATCAAAACACATGTACACATGCCTGCTTATTTAGTGGCTGGGCCTAAAAGTCTCAAACAAGGCCATTAAACTAGACAAGAATAAATATATGATGCAGTTGAACCCACGATGGGCTTTGTTATCTCTGCACCCAAGCACTGCATTTTATATCGCTCCAATTTTTCATAGGGTGGTACCTATGGCAGGCTTAGACAGCCCTTAAAGAGAAAGCTTTAACGTTTAAAAAAAATTCCATTTATCCCTAAGGTGAAGTCTAAGCCTAACAGATTCATGGGCTAAATTAATTCCCTAAGGTCTTTGTCCATGATAAAACTTATCTGAATCAGAAAATGGAAATGTACCGTGTGCTTTACAAAACTGATCTAAGATCCCCGAGAAAGTGCTGAAGCAATCAGAACGAATGATCTTCTCCCAGAAAGAAAGTGGATATTTTAATTGCATCAATTATTCACCACGAATTATTTGTGTGAAGTCTTTTATGTCTGGGAAATAGAGAGGCCTATCTATGTACGTTAAAATAAGCTGATTTTTCCTATTATTTTTTCTGTGGACACCAAGTAAGCTGTGGAGATGGTTCAAATACAGAGACTGAGGAGTCTGCTGAAGTTTGGATCTGATAGCTACAGTGGATCCTTCCCTATAAAAAATCAAAAGAAATCAACAGTGTGGCAGGAAATTGCTCCTTACTGAGCTGGCCTTTAAAAAGGGAAGAATGGACAATCTCTTGAAGAAGACAACCACTTATTGTACTTTAACATAATATGTTATTATGCAGTAGAAGATAACACACATACACACACATAGAAGATGCTAACACAAATAATTTCTTTTCATTATTCTTCCAATAAGGTGCACAATATTTTTGTCATTGACTAATCCATCACATTTTTCATATCGATTCCTACCCACAGAGGATGTGGTTTTGGTGACTTCCGCTTTCCTGTGTTTTCATCACACCATTAATCATTGCTAAGGAAGATTAGTGCCTACCTGGTTATGGGGAAGGGAGTTTGTCCAACCTCAGTGCTTCTCCACCCTGTGGGGAGCCCCACATGTCTCACCTCACACAGCCAAGGCTTTGGGCTCCTCAAAGCCATACGTGGCACCTACACTGCTGGCTGGCTTTAAACAGCTCAGCAGGGGAGTTTATAGCCCAGGCTATAGCATTTGTGGGGCTGCTTACAAATTTGATGTTGACTTTCTCCTCAGCTAACATTAATAGACTTGTGTGGTTTGACACCAGGACAGAATTTTTCCCAGGAGATATCTGACTGTGCCATCTGAAAGCGTGAATGCAAGTGTGGGTAAATCAGCCAGCTTGCTCACACCATTGACCACAGATGAATCTGAGACATTTCTGTGACTTCTGGGAATCACACCTGCTTGACAGTTGCTCTTCAAAGCAGGCATCATCCATGGCTTTTCATAGGAAGCAGATAAGTACAGCATATCCAGCCTTGTGTAGTAGCCTGCACAGACCTGGCATCTCTAGAAACAGCAAGACGCCCTTTTCCCAAGCTGTTTCCTGAACCAATCTCTATTTTAGAAACATAGAATCATAGAACCATTCAGATTAAAAAAGACCTTTAAGATTATTAAGTCCAATGGTAAAATTAACACTGTCAAGTCCACCATTAAACCATGTCCATGTTTTCTCTAAGGCTGTTGTTACCCAGCTGTGGTTAGCACACATAACCCATGGCTAAACCCCAAATCCCCAAGAGACAGTAGTTGCTACAGAATGATTTAAGACTCCTTAAGCAGAGCAGCAAGAGATAAGAAAAATAGAAGAAAGTCTATTTGCAAAGCTAAGGAAAGGCATCATGTAGTGGGGAGAGCAACAGCTAAGAAGTGCCTGGAGACTTTGCCAGAAAGAGGTACAGGACTAGTAAAGTGATAACCAGACTCAAGAACAGAAGAGGTCTGGGTCTTGTGACCACTGGAATACAAAGGTGTGAGCCCTGCAGGTGTCCCTGGACAAGGGATGCCCCACTAATAGGATAGGGTGATCCAGGGAGAGGAACTATATATCACAATGCTGCCACATCGCTGTCTGTAGTCACTCAAGCTTCTCTGTAAAGGTTATGGGACTTTGCATCACTCGCTGCCTGCCTCTTAAATTTACCACATTAGGAAGATTGCTATCATCTATTTGATGGCTTCCTATACTGAAGCGATACACATTTCTGTGTATTTATTATGGCATTAGAGTTGAATTTTAATGTTGGGGTTTTTTTTGAGGAAAAGCTGATGAAGTGGTGAAATTCAATTTTGGTTGCATTTTATATGAAAAAAAAAATTGTAGGAAAAAACTTGAAGATCAACAGACCATTGTTGTGAGCTGTCCCCTCCCTTGGGAGGGCTGTGGTACTGATCAGTTGTCCAGTGCAGGTTCTCCTCTGTAAGGTTACAGGGGAAGCTTCAGGCATTCCTCAAGGCCATGCCCTTTGCCGTCTCTCACCACACCTGTCTGTGTGGACTAAAAAGCCACACACTCCCCTCCTTCGCTGAGCTCACATTCTGATGGGAGCCTCGTGAGATTTTAATCAGCACCCTCCAGGTATGTCTAAAGTGAGGGGGAAGGAGAGTTGCACCATCGGTAGAGTCGACAGAGGTGCCTGAAGATGTGAATTTAGGCAAGGATTTGTGTTGGATGATGGCATGGCAAATGCCACTGCCGTCTGGGAGCAGGCTGGCAAGTACAGCCTCTGTTTTCACTTCCCACTTTCTCATCAGGATTGTGATGCAGGGAATTGCCCTGGAGCCTGAAACAGGAATACTGAAAGAGAGTCTTGTCTTTCAGGAAAAATAATAACAGTAAAAACTAGATGTACCGCTTTCCATTGCAGAACAATGGTTGCAGATGTGGCAGCTTAGGAACTTTGCACCTAGAAGGCATGAGAGAAAAATCCCACAGGTTCCTTTAAAATGGAGAAGCAAGGAAAAGATTGAGGGAGGTAGGGAGCGGAAAGGGAAAAAACTTGAGATTTCGTAGGTTTTAAAGCCAGCTACTTGATCATATGTGGCCTGACTCATAACTGCTGCATGCCAGGTGTTGGCAGGAGCACTTCTGGATCCCACCAGCAGGAGACTGGAAGTGGCGACCAGGGAAAGCATGTGCTAAATCACACAGTCAGCAAACAGGAAAGAGGGAGGAAGCAGAAATGCACAATACTTTGTTCGAATCTAGAAATAACACCTACAAGACACTTTCAAAATTAGGCAATTTCTGGCTCTTAAAAATTAAAACCCAGCTATCTGAATGTCATTAATGGTAAGCCCATAGGATGTTCTTTTCTTCAGACATATAAACAAATCCCTGCTGAAAAAATACCATTTCTGCATGATATGGAGATGGTTGAAGAAATTCTAGAATGAGTCTCTAGATGCCATCCTGTTGTGTCAGTCACTTAAGGTCCTTGTAATATGCCATGCTTATTAGCATTTTATGCCTTACAATCAAAATAGAAGTACCTACTGATTTGTTTGTGAGTTTCTATGTAGCCTAAACCCAAGCAGATCATTCTCAGCTTAATGACCAGGCAACTCCCCAGACTTATGCCTATGCTCTTGTGCACATTTACTCATCACGAAGGAGGAAAGAGTTGCCTTTGATGATCTCATTAATTAGGTCTTAGACAAACAGCCAAGTAATTGTTGTGCCTTGGCAAGGATCAACTGTTGTCTGAGTTGTTGCGTGCATGCTCTACACTTGCAAGAAGAACTAAAAGAATAGATTGGCCTGAACTTCAGGTGTGTTCATGAGCTGGCAAATGATTGAGCTAGCGTGTCTGAAGAAGTTGCTGCTCTTCTTCTAAGCTACAGCAACCAGCTGCCATCACTCTGACTGCCAACTGAGCAAGGCTCACCACAATCACAGGCTTTACGTTCTTCCAGGCTCTGCCACCCAGGTCCAGCCTGGATCCCTGTCCACTGCCAAGATTTCTCCTGGCATATCCTTGCCCCTGCTCCCATGGAGAGCCCTGGTGGTGTGCTGGCTCCTAGTTTTTACCTACTGGAGAAATGAGCCTGTTTCCTAAGGATTAACAACGGTAAATAAAAACTGTTTGGCTGCAACCATCAAAGTTAGAGACATGCTAGCCAAAGTGTCAGATGACAGCAATCTCTTCAAACAGCCATCCCAAAGGTATTTCTGAGTGCATCTCTCTTCTCCATCTTCCTCCCTATGAGGTATTAGGAAGGGTGTGTAACATGAGACTTTGCAGGGTATTAAAACAGGAGATCACGTTGCCCTTTGCTCCAACAGCTGCAGGTAAACTCTTCACAACGGTCTTACAAGCCTTTGGTCTATAAAGCAGGTGCAGGCCTAATAACAGCCTTCCTCACAGACAGGTGTTCAGCTGTGGTGTCAACTTGAGAGAGCCTCGATGCTGCTACTCTCTAGCACTGTCATGACTTAATTTAAAAACTGGCAGCTTTAAAAGCCTTAAACTATGTCTGGTAACGGAACTATGGCCACATGTCCTGATTCCCTGAGCTGTCCTGGCTCTGCTGTCTGGCAGCAGCTGAGGAAGAGGACTCAGGCTCATGGCCACATTGTGCAGCTTCCATCTCCACAGCAGCAGTAAACCCCAACTCCCACTGAAGGGAGAAATGCAGGAAGGGTGATTTCTTCAGACTCCATCAGCGATGACCTGTTTCTCCTTCTATCTCTAGCATTGATTATTTTACAAAGTAGAATGGTGGACAGTTGGTACAAATGTTACTGTGCAGTGATGCTGAACACAACTGGATTTAAAACTAATTTAGGGCTTAAATTCCCTATACCGCCCTGCCCCCCCAACACCTGGAGATTCTTCCCTGGGCTTTGTTACCACAGTCTGGTGCAGGAGGACCTAAAAAATGTGACCAGGTTCACCCTAAAGCACAGCCCATGCAGCTTCTCATACTGTATGTGGGCACCAGCTCTTTCAGGTCTCCTTTATTTGGGAACATGATCATTGTCAATACACCCTTTGAAGACACACGTGTAAATCAAGACGGCTGATTTTCAACATGCGGTTATGTGCTTTCACCATTCCCAACAGAAACCTTCTCCTGGTAAGACTGAGCGGGCTGAAATAATTTGAGTTTCACAGTTGCAGTGCCAGGTAGAGTGGGGACCCCAAACCAGATCTCTCCAAGTCTGGGACAGTCACCTATTCTCCAGCCATGTTGTCCAACAATAACAGTAGCTCTCATGGACTGTGTTGTCTCCATCAAACCCAATTGGATTCATTTTTTCCTGAAACGGCCCATTTAAAATGGTGCCAGTGATGCAACCTGAGCATTTGTCCACTCTGTGCGTGCCATTGTTCCAGCCATGTTTCCTGCACAGAGACATCCACTCCAGTTCTCCCATCACCTGTGTGGTTTCCAGAACGGCAGCAGAGTATATTTCATAGAAAACAGCAAATATGAAGGAACAAACCCTAGAAGGGCAATGCCTGAAGATAGGATAAAGGCTGAGCGTACAGCAGGCAGGCAGCAGGACACATCACTGTGGGATGAGTTTGTGAAAATTGGCAGTGCTCAGCTAAGTGAGAGAGGACAAGGAAATAGTTTTAGCTCTGGAATCCAGTGGGAGCTCCCTGTAGATGTCTCTTGCATTAGGCAAATTGTTCCTTTATTTTCTTCCTTAATGGTTGCAACTTGCCCTCCTCTGTCCCCCCTTTTCCCAAATGTTTCTTAAAAAGAGACACAGTTCTCTATGAAATTACTGAAAATACAGGTGCCAGAAAATGAGAGCTTTTCATTAGCCGTCAGTGTAGCCTTCATACAAAAACTACTTTCATAGTTACTTTACCCTTTATAATTACACAGCAGAGCCCCATTTAACATGTCACTATGTAACAGCAACTTTCTGTTTCAAATCAGATTAATGTAAGAGTTACCCAGCCATTTTAAGAGATAATAGCTGTAATTAAGGTGTTTCTCATGATGGGTTCCTATTATAATGTGGCAGATGATTTTCTGATAGTCTTGTTGGCTGCTTAATCACAATTGTTTTCGTTAATATTGGCAGTATTCTCTAACCACACAAACAGAAAAGCAGATTAATCAAAATATTGTGCTGGGTTTCTGTGCTCTGAGTCCTTCTTTTGTGCAGATGCTCAATTCTTAACTTTCAGTAGGAACAAAAAGCAGTTTTTGTAAGATATGCAGGCAGCTTCATGCTGTTATTCAAAACAATACTGTGAGAATAAAGGCAGAGAATTATTTCACTGAAAATCTGAACATAAAGTACAGACAAAACTCAAATATTATGATTTCTGAACATTTCATCTGGTTCCAGTTTGGCTGTCAGTGATGCTGAAGTGTGTTCAGGCTAGGGAATGAGGCAATAGTATCTATATTTGGATTCATTATTTTGGGGAAAAAAATTGCAGAGACCAAGGAACAAGCTGGCACTTGAGCAATTTGGGATCGTGAGGCTGGGTGTGGAAAAAATGGGGGATCTTCAGTGGCAGATCTCCATGGTAATGACCCAGGATAAGCAAGCAGCTTGTTGAGGATCAAAATGGTGGGAGAAAAGATTGTGTCTCTGTAACATCATTTCCAGTAAAACCAGTGAAGTTAAATGAGGGATGGATTTGAGTTAAAAAGCCCCATAAATGTTCATTTTTCATGAGTATCTGTTCTACACAGTCAACTGAAGGTGTCAGAAGAACAAAGCTGGCATGACAAGTTATGTCAAGAAAATAACTATATCAAATAACAAAAATGAGAAAGGCAGGGATGAGCAGGAAGCATCATGGGAGTGCAGGGCATGGTCTCTTATAACTCACAATGAAAAGGGAGGCAAAGGGACAGCTTTGCTTTGAGGAAATTCATGGATTGATTTCTAGATTGAGCAGTTTGCCAATTAAACAAACAAAGGAAGAAAATCAACCATAAAGTGACACAACTGGGAGCACCACGCATATTGACCGCTATGCTTGTGGTAGATAAATCTATTTTGAAAACATACATGTTAAATAGAAGTCAGTAAAAACTGATTTCAATGGATTTGAGTACTATAAAGATAACTGTGAATCCTTTATTCCCAGTTTACTAGAGAAAAAACATGAAAATATCAAGGGAATATAAACTTGGTAAACATTTTCATTCACTTTCTGCTTTAGAATTCTAGTTACTAATATGCAGGCTGCTAAAAAGTTACCTTATCTGCAGAAATTTGTTGGCAGAAGATGCAATGATTGAACAGCCCCAACCTTCCTTTTGTATTTTCAATATATTTACAGCACAGAGGGCATCGTGGCATGTAAATGATTTTCGGTTTGTAGGCAAGATGTTTTCATATGATTCCCATAATTAAAGCAAAACAGGTATTTTTGTGTAACCATCCAAATGTGAAATAGTATCTCATCTTTTTGTACATAAGAGAATTTACACTGCACATGGAAGTACCCTTTGAATTTGCAAAATGGCAAATAACTGTGTTTTATGAACATGTATTGCCTATCTACATGCCTGCATAGAGCAGCTTAAGGGCATTAAATCACCAGAGCCTGAAACTGAAGGGCCTTACAGGTCATTCATTATTGAAGTAAAAATAATAATTAAAACAAAACCTCTGCAACAAGGAACATGTCTTCTCCACAGTCTCAGAATGCCTGCCTCCTGTGATAACACTGACTTTTAGAGGCTAGAGGGTTATAAGACTGTGGCTCACTAATAAATGCCTGGCTGACCTTTGTAATGTGAGCTCAGAACCCACTCATCTCCTGACATTTTGGTTTGCTTACAGGGGACCTGCAGCTCACTGGGACTGAAGCATAACTGGGATATGGCTCTCCTGTACGGTTCCTGCAAGCAAGGCAACATGCATGATGGTTTTCTTGCTCTCTAGGCTCTGCTCAGGATACAAAAAATATCCTCATCGGAATATAAAACTAACTAAATAAAAAATCGTTGAACTCCCCTCTTCTGACTTCTGTGTAGAAACGTAATCTACCATCCCCTGCTACTCTTTGCTAATGTTTTCTTAAATGTTCTTGTAAACTCACTTACTGAAGGCTATGTGCTCACTTATTTAAAGCTAATAAAACTAGTTGCTTCAGCATGCAGCAAAGAAGGTTTCAGCAAACTCAGCATTAAAAAACTCCTAATTTGTACAGAAGAAGCAAAATAGTTTGTGACACTGACATACTGACTTCATTACTGCTCAGTCTCTGTTGAATAAAAACTATTAGCTGTAGAGGATGTAAAAAACATAAGGTTTCAATAAATACGTTGTGTTGTATAATTCTTGAAATATGAGCTGCGGTGGTATACAATCTTTAAAAGATTATTTTCATTTTAGGTTAAATGTAGCTGTATTTTTGGTGAGGCAAGGCAGGGTATTCTTGGATTTATACTTCAATAAATGAGAAAAAGTTCAACTGATATCAATAGGGTTAAGCAGGGGTAAATGAGGATGGACCTATTATAAGTGAAAAATACCAATAGAGTAAAGATTATACTTCTGTGAGTGGGAATATATAGTAGGGGATGGCATAGAAATTTTTCCCATGTCCGGAGTATTAGAAACAGTATTATAAGAAAATGATAATGACAATGAGAATGATATAAAGACTGAAAGAAGAGAGAGAGACAGAAGAATAAACTTAAATTCATAATTATTTAAGATGATAATTTACATCTGGTTTGAGATATGATGAAATGACAGTTGGTGATGTGCCCCACTAAATTTATTCCCAGGATGGCGATAATGCATGTCTGACAAACAGCGGTGCGTGGGATTTCTCTGCTGGCTTCCTGTCTGTTGTCCTGCACTCCTGCCTATATCTCTTCCCTTAGAGACACAGAGTACTTCTGAGCAAAACTGCAACCCTGATGGCCTGATTCCTTGTTTATTGTTTTTTTTTTTAACCATTGCAAAGCTCTGTTATTGCGGTTGTGATTTGTATTGCTGATAGGGTGATAAAAAGCAGTTTTGGAGTTTAAAGCCCTAGTTTCATGCTGGGATGAAACACGCACTTAGCACTTCTTTGGTCTGTGAGCTTACTGTCAGTGAAAACAGAAAATGAGCATATCTTTAAAGTTGCGTATGTTCTTAAGTGCTTTACTGAATCTCCTCTCTATTTGTGTTGACTGAAAGTAATGTCTGGTTAATTTTTATAAAACTGAGTATGAAGGTAGTGTTTCACTCTACTGCCCAGAAAGACACTTGCAATGTCAAATCTGTATCTCTCACCTGTTGGAGATAGAAATGCTGAAATGCATGGGAGTTTGCCAATAGCTCTTCCTCTGCAGTTGTCTTGTCTGAAATAAAGAATAATTTGGGCATGGTAGCATTGGTGTGGCACTTTCTGAATGTGCAGTCAAAGCCTGCATGTGCCACAAATGACGCTGCTGCTCTTAGGCTCCAGGATTATCCTCATAAGCCAGGAGTGAGGGGATAGCTTTAAGTTTGGTAAAGGTTACAAGTATTTACTTAGTCTAACAGATTTTAAAAAATAAGTGTGAGCTTAAGAGCTTTGCTTTCATTAGACTTCTGTCCTTCCAGTTTTTCAGTTTATGGAAACCTTGTATATTATTTCACTTTTGGTCATAAGAAAGGCTTCCATCCTGGAGGTGATATTATTTCTCTGTGTGTATGGTCTCCCCATGAGAAGGATCTACCATGTTTCATTTCCTGGTAGATTTAAATACCACAGTTGATGGGCATCACAAAACCTCTTTCTGTTTGATAAGTTTTACATAAAATGGCTACGATGTACGGTCTGTGGCAGGTGGCTTTCCACACATAACACATAAACTCCAATTTTACTGGCATTTTTTATTTCTGCACAAATCCATTGTCGTCCATCCAATGTTTTAAATGCACAAAGAAAGCACAACACTCACCAAAGTAATGACTTCACACATAATATGACCATCAGAAACACCTAATAACTGCACTCTGAAAGCACTGACAGGACATTTTTAAGGAGATGCTTGTCCCTATGGTAGGGGACAGGCAGGGCAGCATTTCACGGGGGCAAGAGAAGAATAGCAACAACTTTTCTGAGCTGCTAGTGTGCTCATGGGCAGAGACATCATTAAGGGGACCCACAAGCAGGAGCAGTGAGCAAACACCACAAAGGGAGTGGCAGAGCAGGGAGGCCCTCTATGCAGGTCCCACGCAGATGCATCTTTGTGCAGCCGCTCTCCAGGCCAATGGCACAGTGCCTCTTCTTCCCACAACTCACATGGCAGCATGGACTCACTTCTACAGGCAGCAGCAGGCAAATCTCGCAAGGGAAATGCGCCACGAGCACTCTCCCAACTACGGGTTTATTTTAAGCCCAAGACACAAAGCCAATTCGGATTTCTGTATTTTCCCATCCTTGTTCACATCGCAATGGTTGAGCAGGATCTGGCGGAACTTGTCCAGGTCCACCCCGCTAATGCTGGGCTACAGGCAAAAGAGAAAAACATTGCTGAGAGAAAAAAAACCCAACTTCTCTGGATTTCCCCAGGCCTGTAAAGTAGCAGCCCATGTAGCAGCTTGGAAATTCACCCAAGGAGGTGCAACCAAACAGCCTGATCCCACATCATCTCATACAAGGCGAGGAAGTGAACAGAGAATGTGGAAGGGGTCTCCTGCAAAACCAGAAAGGATATGGGACTATGAGTAACTGTAGGAAATGCAACATGTTTTTTGTGCTTAGTGAAGTCCATCGGTATCTGATCCATATCAAACGCAAGTTTGCAGAAAGGTGTTCAATACAGATCACTGCATTGCTGGACTTTTGCTTTAATCTGGTTTCCTCTCTCAAACCTCCTATACAAGAAGCAATGTGGCATTTCTGTCAGCTGGGTTCCATTTTGCAGGCTAGCCAGCAATTCAAAAATACCTTCAGTAGACCAAATAAATGCAAAGGCATCCTCTGCAGGTTGCACTCTCCCTGTACGCTCCTAATGCTGTTCCACTTCTGCTTCCCACTTCCCCAGGAGGAGATCAAATTCACATGCACAGCTTGTGATGCCCAAGAATGTTGCTGTTGAAGGTCCTTAGGGGAAGTACAACATTTGGACACACAAGGACAGAGCAGAAATCCAATCTCCTGCCTGCCCTCACAGACTTTCCTACATGTCTCATGGCTATAATGTACATACACTCACAGCCATCGTCATGCACCTGCAGTCTCTGCTCTCCACTAAACGGACATGTGAATGCAGGCATCCTCGCATCAGGTCACATCACGTGGAAATGCAACAGTTCAGACTCTGAGGCAGCCCCAGATCAGAATATATTTACATCAAAAACACTGTCCTGGACTGCATCTGGAAACTCAAGATAATCCAATGCAGACGGACTGTGCTGTCTGTAAGAAACTGAAGTGACACTCTGGGTATGGTATTCTTGATTAGAGACAGACCTCAAATAACTCAAGTGTAGCCCTGTGATGAGCTAATGAAGCATGAAGTCATGTTGCTGAGGACCATACCCGCAGTGAAAACATAAGAAAAACTTCTGATGACTGATTCACATTGACACAACTTGTGGTACTGGAACATCTGCTTAGTTCAGAGTATGAGCTAGAATGGACCTTTCTTAACTATGGTTGCTGAGTGAAGCTGTATTAATTTGACAGACAGAATTTCTGTGATATGATAAAATGCTCTACAGTGAAATGCTGAGAATATCACATTCATTTCTGCTGCTGGTCAAAGCGAGATTTGACTCTATGTTCTTACTAGCCTCTCTATCTACATAACTTTTCCAAATCAAGCATCTTCCTCTTTGGAATATAGGTTACTAATAAATAGAAAGAGCCACAAAGCTACCTTGACTAATTCCATCATGTCTTTGACAAACCCATCCACTTCTGGGCCTTCAAGTGCTCCTGTTTTACTCTGAAAGATGGAAGAAACATAAAAATGCTCCAGTAAGTAAAAAATATGACAAAGTTTACTGGTCAGCAGATCCACCCGGTCACTGAGCTCTAAGATGCCTTTCCTTTCCCAAACCACCTCTTTCCCTCAAACGGTAGCAACCTCTTCCACCATTTTGCGAGGCTTGCTGGTCACCATGGTGAATGAGTTGGGCAGTTGTCAGAAGTGGCATTGAGCTGCTGATTTCTACTAGGCAGTTAGGAGGTCATCTCCATTCTGGGCCAGACTCCTTAAATAGCCTTTGGTTCAGTACTGAAAGGGGGTTTATTTTTCAAGGTGGTGATGCAGGTCCCAAACTGCCAGACACTCTTAAAGTCACTATCCACCCTACAGCCCTTGCATCACTTGCAGAGAGATAAGACTAATACAGCAGTGCCAGCCATGTCAACGGAGAAAGTAAAAATGGGTCCTTTATCCCAAAGTCTCTAAGTATTCCTCCCTTCTGTCCCCACATTGCTCCCTCAGCCTGGTGACTGCAACCCTCTGGCCCATGGGCTCAGGCACATCTCCAGCTCCTGAGTGATCCCAACAGCACCCAGCAGGAGGAAGAAGTCTGAGCAGAATATGCTAAATCTATACCATTTAAAGACCACAAAGGAAAAGTCCCTGGGACTCACAACGTCATAGTGCGCAAAGATCTTTTCAAAATCTCTCCTCCTCTCTTCAGTGCTGCAAGCCTGTGTGTGAAGAGAACAGGCAAATGAAAAAGAAAAATGAAATAGTTTCAAGTTTGGGCTCAGGTTATCTTAGCTGAGAGAGATAGGATTGATGCATTTAAAAAAAATAGAACTACTTACATCCATTTTAAATTGAAGAAGGAAATTTTCCTGGAGTGACAGAATCCTGAATAGAGAGATTTAAATTATGATCTTCCTGCTTTATCATTTGCACACAAACTATTCGGAACTATTCTGTTTCGTAAAGCAAAGAGGTTTTTAGATTAGAGGCCTTTAAAAAAAGAAAATCGTCTGTGGGGTTATTTACTGAAGGCTGTTACAGCAACACATGCCTCTCTCCCTGTCTGATGGGGGAATGTCAAGTGCCCTTGGCTCACTGTAAACATGCTTCTTAGCACCATTCCTTCTTACAAAGTATTTCTGGTGGCCCACTGCAATGGAGGTGGTCAGCCTCCAATGCAAGAGCTACTGGACAATCATTCCTTGTAACTGTGTTTGCTGCACTGCATTAAAAGAAAGTGTAATTTATTGCTCTCTGTTGGAGGGAGAATTGGGGGTTGTAAAATTAAAGGACAAGGTAAAACTGTCCTGAGCACTAAGACTGGCCAGATTCCTCTCCTTTCCCCTCCTGCTTCCCAAAGCCCCTCACAGTACTGTAAAAAGCTTTTCTCTCTCCAGCTGCTCTGCTAACCCCAAAAGTTTTAAAGCCCACAATGCTCGGCATGCTGAGCTGTGTCTGCACACTGAAGGGTTTAGGGTATGAGAAATGTGCTCAGATCAGAGGGTACCCTTAGCTGGCATGGGGCAAAGGGTTAGTGGAGAAACATATTTGAAAGCAAAATGCAAGGACAACCCCCTTTATTCTCCTTTCTGCTTCTGTTTCTCTCCCTCTCCATATTTGCAGTGGTCAAAGGGAACCGCCGTGTGCACTGCAGTTATTTGTGAGGGCATTTGTCATGATCCCAAGCAGACAGTAACAGTAGCAAACTAGCATGTCTCTCCTCTCATCCCCCAAACCAGTGTTTAAGACAGTACCTGCATGTTTGAAATCTCCTCCAGTCAATGCACACACATTACAGACAGAGGCATGGCTCTCTATCAGTATGCATTGAACATAAATATAAAAGTCTCTGAAGCATCAAGGACAGAAAAGAGACAGAGGCCTGTGACTGAGTCTCCAGTTTCATTCCACAAACATTGAAATCCTCTCTAACTGCCACTGGCAAACTCCTTTGCGGTGTCACCTTTATTCCTCAAGCAAGCAGCAAAAATTCTTTGCAATTCCTGCTGCGCACAATGATGTGAAATAAATGCACGTCTTTGACCCTGCTGAAGGGGATTTGCCACCCTTCTTTGGGAGAAATAGTGTCACTGGCTGCTTCGTCAACTCTTGAGCGTCACAGTAGTAGCACAGATCATGCCAGAGTGTGTTAGTGCTACATGAACAGGTCCTAGCATTGCTCAGTGTTACCAACTCTAGATTCTCAGACTGTTGCAATGGGGATCATACATAACAGACCTAAAATACCTATATCAGGGTCCCCTATTTAATTTGAAAAGAGGTAGGATTCAAATGCATGTCCCAGAGGAGGATCATCACCTAGCCTGGATGTGCCATTGCAAACTGAAAACCCCCGTAAAAGCCTACCTTGCCAGATCATTCAGGTCCAGACGTCCGTCTTTGTTTTTGTCAAAGATTTTCATCTAAAAATCAAGAAGACAGAGATAAAATAGACAATGAGGAGAGCACACATACAAAAAAAGCCAATATAAGTTTTGCCCTGCCCTGTGCCATCATCTCTGCTTGCTTGGAGTGCTTTGCCCAAGCCCCATGCACCACATCCTCCTCTGCTAGCTAGCACCAGGTACAAGGGTGGCACAAGAGATCAGCAAAATCTTCCTGCTTTCTGACAGTAACAACCCAAGAAATCAAACATCAGCAACATTCCCTTCCCACCTTGCACGGGGATAAAGATAGGTCTTCAGCAAATGTCTTAAGAAACTAAATACTGGCCTTGCTGTCGTCTCTGGAAAAAAAATGCCAAAAGTGGAGGGAACTTCCAAACACTTCCAGCTTGACTCCATCCACTCTGAACTCCACCTGGGTTCTCCTACATGTTTCTGAGTTTCTGAAAGTGTCTTTTATTTTCTCCCTTTTTGTGTGCATCTCAGAACTACTCTTGAGACTAAAGGATGGTGTTTCAGCCCAGACTTTAGATTCAGAGCCCAGACTGTTTTTTCCCTCTGTGGTGCATTGGAAAAGGAAACATGCAGAGTTTTTGGAAGAAGTTCGTCTGTGTGACTATGAGGTGCTGAATTCTGCACAAGCTCACTGACAAACCTCTATAAATGCTGACTGTGGTGGCAGCTTCTGGGACCAAGAAAGACCTCATGGTTCTTAATCCAAAGGAGAGACTTAGGCCCATTTTTCATTTCACACAGGCCTGAGACAAGTCATGAACTTCTTTTGTGCACCCTGGCATAGCTGTTCTTTTCTTGGGACTTTGAGTCTCCTGTCCGCTCTGCATCTGCTCTACTTTGTGGGTGCAGCATGTTTTCATGGTTTCAGAAGTCACCAACAGCCATGGGAGGCTGAAGAGCTTTGTGCACCCTTAATGAAACAGGCTCGATTAGAGGTTGATTCGGATGTGAAAGTCTTTCTGTTTCATTATCTATTTTCTGAGCCAGTGGTTTTCAACTCTACACATTTTTGAAGCCTTTACAATATTTCAGCAGTAGCGCAGAGTCTTTAAAACACATTTAACTGCAGAGATAATTATTTCTTTAGCAGAACACTTAATGAAAAGCAACATCCTCAGCCAATTCCTACATTTGCATCCTATCTTTTGAGTTCAACGTTAAACTTTAGTGGATTGACTATATTTACTTAGAGCTACCTGGCTCCCCTCTCTGACCTCTTTCACTCATGTCTGCTTTTGCAAAGCCAAGAGAGAACCTTTGTGTTTCAAATTGTTTGGCTTTTTTCTGCAACAAGTATCCTAAATAAAATTTTCAGACATATGCAATGTTTCGATTGTCCATACCAATCAACAGAGAAAATGAAAGTTTGGCTGGAAGAGCTAGTCCGAGCTAATTCTTGTCTAGCGCCTTTCACATAAAAGATGGAAAACATGCAAGGAAGATGGAATAGTGTTCACTGAATTAGTTCAGGTACCACAGCTAATAAGATAGACCTAATCCTATTATCTGGACAATTGGAGCTCATGCCTACCCACTACCTGCATTACTTTGCAGGCAATCTTTGGCTGCATTACTTGGTAAAAGCCTGGGGAAATGTTTATTAACTAAACTTTCAAACTTCAAGCATTGGTCTGATCTGCTAATTGTGTACACAAAGAATGACAGAAGGTTTTCACCCCATATGATGAAGTGTACACTATGGGAGAAGCCGATATTTGACATTGTTATGAGATTGTTTCTAATTTAAACCTCTGCCTTTAGACACCCTCTTGATTCGTTAAATTTGACGGGTTTTCAGTTTACACTCTTGAAATATATATTTATGCTGCTAGGCTGATATGAACATCTCAATGTGATTAAGGATAAGGTCAGGCATGTTTAAATAGCACTCAGTTTTACTAAAAGCTTTGTTGCATCCAGCAGTAAGCTTTACAAAATGATGCATTATTTTACTGCCAAGCTATGCTGTGGTTTAAAATGTTTGCATAAATTAATTCACTGGCATTTTAATGGCAGTGCACTAGGCAAGTCTCAAGTTTTGTTTGTTTGAATGTATTCCATGAATTCTGAGTCAGACAGGGGATAAGTGAGAGCTAGGTTTGCAAAATAAGAGTTGTTACATCTTGGTTTTTTAAGGGCAAATTCAAAACTGCCACTGGCTTTGAATTCAGCATGTGAACATCTCTGCATTCCAGTCCAGTGCTGTAAAGAAGGCCACTGAAAAAACAGTACATGACAAACACACACGTGCTTTGAAAAGCAATAGAAGATTATAAATCTGAATTTTTTTCCCGTGACAGAGAAAAGGAAAGACATAAACAACCAAAAGAAATAGTTCTTTGATCAGTGGAGTAACTAAAGACTGCTTATAAACCTTCTCTTGTTCTGATTCTTTGTGTGCAATAAAGTGTTTTATCCCTCAGGTGGGACATGGCAAGAGTCGTCTCTTGTCTGACCTCCTGCTCGCACAAATATATACATCAGGGGGATCTAAACCTGACAGCACTAACTAAAATGGGCCAATGAGTACAAAAGTTGTTGAGTGTGTATAAAGACAGGCATGTGCCTGAGCTGTGTATAAAGACAGGCACATGCCTATGGCTTCTTTCCCTGAAGAAGGACAGGGTCACAGAGGCTTTTGCAGAGCAACAGGAGGGCCCTTGGCCAGCAAGTTATTCCCAGGACAAAAGCTCAGTGCTCTGCCTGACCAGATTGCCTGTGTAATCTAGATAAGTAGTTTAATGCAGTATTTCTAAGAGTGCTTTAATTTCTAAAAGGCTAAGGTATTATCTGCTGGGGTTTTCAAAAGCCTGCAGGCTCCTGAGTTCTGGTTTTGATCTTCAGAAGTGAAGTCTAAGCTTAAATGTGATTTTCTACTTCCTTTGGCTCATGCCACAGCAAGTGTGGTGCAAAACTGGAGATGACAGCACTGCCAGGATTAAGACTAGAGGGGATGTGAGAGGCAGATTTCTCTCCATTGTGTTCATGATCACTCTCTATCCCACACAGCAAAGCAGCCTTACAGTAGTGAGAGGAATCACACCCACTTAAAGCCAGAAAGAAGCTCTGCTGGGATGTGGATGCTCCCATATTGGTGGCTGGCGTTAGGCAAAGTGTTGGTTGCAGTGTCAGTACATCACTGGAGATGCAATCTTCTTTTGTTCATGACATCCTTAAGGAGCCACCTGGGAGGGTGGTCAGCATGGACCTCTACTGGAAGACGGGATGTACAAACACAACCAGTCCTTTAGGCAACCAGTCTTTTAGTCTGTGTTCAATTCCTGTCATATTTCTAGGGCTTTGAGAAGTTTGCTCAACATGTTAAAAAACATAATGAATGCTGTTTAGATCTTTGTCAATACATCAAATATTTGTCTTTCCATTACACCATTTATTTGGCATTTATAAGACAGTTTATTAACACAAATAAGCTAGGTTGGCCAGTAAGGTGTTAAGGGGCTAAATTACCTGGATTTTCTGTGCTCTGGCATCTTTCTGTCCTGTGTAAGTACACTAGCAGTGGCAAAGAGCACAGACAGATGGACAGACTGTCATGGCCAAAGATCTGGCCACACTGAGTCTCTAGCATTGTTTTCACAGAGGGGACAGGCAGTAGCCATGAAAGCACCAGTAATCTCCCCTGTACTCTCTGCTTCTAGGAGAACTTCTGTATTGACTTCTCTGGGGCTAAAATAGCATCCTTAGCCATTTCCATCTACTGATTTTCAAAATTTGCAGTTCACAACCAGTGCTCATTAAATTATTAGTCACCACACTTACGTTATTGCCTCCCTAGAATTTTAGCTTCTGGTGGCCAAAGACAGTAAGTTGGCTTCAGGGGGCATGGAGGTATCCTCTACATTTTGCTAAAATATAATAATGCTCAAATTAAAGGACTTTTTTATGCTCAGTCTGACATTATTGACATAAGGCAATGCAAAAAGAGAATGCTGGTGTTGCATATGTGACCGTTTCAGAAGTATATATAACTTAATTTGCTGAAATTTGCCTCAGTTATAAGCTTGCCCTGCAAGTGGCTTGCAGACATTGGGATCACAAACTAGAAGTAGCATGCTGCTACCTGGGAAACTATGAACTATCAGTGTTCTAATGAACAAGGTAATAACATATGCCAAGATGGAAAAGCTGAATGAGTATTTTGTTCTTGCAGAAGGAAAAAGGATGAACCTTTAATTTCAACACAAACTATGTCTTAAATCTGGTTCATATTCAGGCCTTTACAATATTTTGCTTCAGTGCATTCATAGGTGTGGAAGTTGTCACTCATGGCAAAATGTTGCCAAATGCATGCATGAGCTGAGTATTCATGGGCTCAAATTTTACCAGGTCCCAGAAGTCTTGACAGCTTGACTCTGGAGGCTGACAGGGTGAGAAGTGACTGGGAAATGTTATTAGTAGTACTGTCATCCTCTGCAGCCTTCTTCCCATTATGGCACAATGCCAACATGTTCACTATCTTTTTTCTTCACAACCCTTCATCATTTGTTCATCAAATCCCTGATCTATATCAGTGTTCTCTAAAAAGAGGATGTCAAGGTCACAAGGGAACAAAGTATCCTCTTAAGGACTAGCTTCTAAACAACCTGATAAAGTGATTTTCCTTTGTGGAGACAACAAATCTTTTCCAAAAGAAATACTTTCTCCCTTTTCCCAGCTTTTTTTCTCTTTTTTTTGATTCATAGCTGCATTAGTAAGTAGCAAGCAGTTCTCGTGCCCAGGTCAGTATGCTATCTGCTCACACTTCTCACAAGTTAAAGCTGCAAATATCCAGCACAGAATCATAAATTGACTTCTTTCTTTTTTTTCTTTATGCGTAGGCTAGCTCCTTTAAAATGATAGTTTCTATCTTTTCCCCTTTATCCCTCTCTCCAGAAGCCTCTAGGGTCCACTCAGTATATCAACAGTAGCTGCTTAAGATATGTGTGGCCAGCTGTGGATGTACAGAAAAGAGGGCAGTGATCTGTAAATTCCCATGGAGACAGATGGGTTTCCACCTCCTTGGGACACAGCTTATTTCAATTGGATGCTATTACAGCAGCACTTGAAACCCCTGAGTAGGATAGATGGACCACTCTGGAAGACCCTGTAACTGCGTGCAGCAGATACAGCCCCTCATCCCAAAGACCTTGTGCTATAAATGGAGAAGAGTATGGGAACAAACAGGAGAGAGAAATGTAAGTATTTCCACTCTGCAGTAAAGGATTTGATGCTGCTGGTTGCTAAAGGCACAAGAGAAAGTCTGTGAAAGCCTCAGGAATGAAAAGTAAGGGCCACTGTCCCCCTGTTTTCCCAGACAGTGGTGACAGTGGCAACAGTGGCAGAGTCCCATCAGGACTCTGCACTTCAGCAACTCCCCACTTCTTGGGAAAAGCAGAGAGGAAAAGCAGAGAGGAAAAGCAGAGAGGAAAAGCAGAGAGGAAAAGCAGAGAGGAAATGCAGAGAGGAAATGCAGAGAGCTCTCATCAACCTGGGCCTTGACCTCATACCTTTGCTCTTGGCTCCTCAAGTCACTTCTCCCTTTTTAAATCAGCATTACAAATGTAAGAAAATCTTCCTTTCCTCCTTGTGATTTTGCCCTCCTCCTTCAGAGAGTTCCCATGCAATCAGTTCATGCAGCACGTTTCCTTCTATAGAGATGCTCTATGGAAGAGATGCTTCTATAGAGATGCTCTGTGTGGATATTTTGCCATGATGTATGAAATTCATGTTCTCTATTTTACTACGGGATATCACAAAATAACATTACACGTGTTGCAATTTCATACCCTGCCTTAGCTCTTGGGATCAGGTGTGTTTGTAAACATCCTTGATCTTCAGTTTATAGTAAAGAATTGCACAAAGGAAGAAGGATATCTGCCATATCCTAATTTTCTAATAACTGTTAACATCCTTGATTCTTTTGGCATTGTGGCTTTGTAAACCTTTGTCCTCATGAGCCAGGGTTGTATTTCAGACAACAGATTTCCCCCGATATAAGAAGCACCCCTTTTCAAATTTTATCCTGAAGCATAGAAACTAATCTGCCTTTCCAAAGATACAAAGCCAACCTATAAAATAAACATAGGAACAGAAAGCAAACCTCCTGGCTGTCAGAGCCAGGCTGCATTGATATCTAGCCATGCTGAGACAGCAGAAATTGCAGATCTTTCTTGGGAAATTATTGGAAACGGAAAGGAGTTGGAAGAAATGAACCGTCCAGTGTTTACAATCTTTAGATTTCCTATTCCCCAGCACCTGGTCAGAGGTTAGCCACTGGAGATGTAAACCTTAATGGAGCAGCGTAAAAGCTACTTGCCACCTGCAAGCACTGCCAGCAAGATTTTTGTTCTAACTGTAATGTGTGGGGGTTTATTGTTTTCAAGCTCTGCCAGTTGGAAAATAATTTCTTAGCTTGCATTCCTCTCCATTCACTGTCCTATAAATATGAAAAGAAATATGTGCTCTTCTGTACTATTACAGTTTTCCACCTCATACTAAAGGGCCCAGGCACAGATGCATCATGCATATGTAAAAAAGGTATCACAAAATACATAGGCAGCTCCTTGTTTTCTTGCATGCCAAGCTGTTATTAAGGTACAAACACAGATAATTTTTTTTTTCCTGAGAATCAAGGCATTCCTATCTGAAAATCATTTAGAAAATTGCAATGGTACATGTCTGTTAGTGGAATTCAAATGATACCTTTGAGAGTGACATCCAAAATGAGCTTTTTTTTTTGTTAGACATAATAAGTTGATCTGAAATCCAGGTAACAGATTGTAAAGTTACATCAAATATTATGTTGCTGATTGTAGGATAAAAGCTACATTGTGATAAGGCAGGAGGAGAATTTAAGCTTTCAACCTCCCAGCCTTTCAGGGAAGCAGCAGGGAGCCAGCAAGGCTTGTTGGATTTAGCAGTGCGGAAGAGCTGCATACCTGTGTGTCTCGCAAGCAAAATGATTTGCTGAGAGGGAAAGAGCTGGAGGTCTGGCTGAGGCTGAACATACCCCGAAGAAGGATGCACCTCAACTAATGTTTAAAATGGATTTAGGGCTCAGTTTGCTTTGGTGTAAAGTCGAGCTATTTCCACATAATAAACAGTCCAACTCAAAGTAAAAATACATGAAATGCTGCTCACGCTGATGTCCGTTGCAGTGCAAAGAAACAGCAGCAAAGTGCGCTCACTTTCCACAGGGATCTCTTCAAGAAGATGCACCTTTTAAGAGGGTGTTTATGGCTCTACAGACATTGACCATGAAGGAGATTTTTAGGCAGTATTGTAATCTAAACAATATTAGAATATCTTTTCTTACCATGGTGTCGGTGTATTCTTCCAGCTTTACTTCAGCAACCATCTTGTTATGTTGCAAAAAGAGATCTCGCAGGAAATCCTGTTGTAAGGAAAGCGACAAATTTTACTCTTTGTAGTAAATTCAAGAAGTAACAGTGAGATATTAAATCCAAATTCAGCAGGATACATGAGTCTAATTTCATATTCCTGATTAGTACTGGTGTCTTTATCTTCCCATAAAGTTCACATTTTTTAAGTTGAAACATATCTTTTCAAATAAATTACTGGAAAAAGCTATAGTTAACTCACAAAATAAGCAAAAGATAACAAGTCCTGCAACATTTTCTAAATGATCTTAAGTCAAAATATTTGCCATTCAGCAAAACTCTTAGCACCCCTTTATGCCTTCATTGACATACAGGCTGGAGCAACATGCCAAGAAGTCAGCGCAGAATCTGCAGCCCAGGGACAGACTTCTGTGCCGAACTCGCTCAAAGTGTTTGAGTTATGATTTCTGAACAGGTTTCTGCCTCAATAGCCTGAGCTTTAAAAAGAAATCAGCGTTCAGAAAATCTGCAGCTCGGAAAGAGGTTATGAAGAAATCCCATTAATAAAACACAACGGCTTTGGCTCTGCTTAGCTGATAGAGGCATATGTGCAATGCCAAGGCAAGGCTTGCTTGCGGGGAGCTCGTTAGATGCTTTGGAGGTGCTGTGACAAGTGGGGTCATGGGACAAGGAAAGTGGGAAGCAGGACAGCAAGGGCAACAGCAGACCACCCTCTCTCCTGACTGGGTCCCTGCAGCCACACCAGAAGGTTGAAGGGTCCCCAGTGCTTAAACTCGCCATGAAAAACCTAAAAATGCCATCCATGAACCACAAAAAAAAAAAAAAAACCAAAAAAAAAAAAACCAAAACCAACCAACAAACAAAAAAAAACCCCAAGCAGTAAAATTGGTGAAGCTGACAGGAAGGCTCCCATTTTAAGGTCAACAGATAGGCTCCCATTGACATCGGTGAGCTGTAGATCAAGCCCAAAGAGATTTATTAGAATAACTTACTTTGAGCTCTCCAGCTGAAATAAATCCACTGCTATCAGCATCGTAACTGCGCCAGATCTGAATGGAGATAGATTGATATGACCACATAAATATTGCAGTTAATCATCTGCTAGTATGATAGATTTTAATGATCCAAGTCAGGACTTCCGCAATGAGAAAACTGTTGTATTATCCACTATGTAATCAATTGTAGAAGAAATAAAACAAACTTTGCACACAATAGCTTTTACTCTCACTTGGATGATGTACTTGTAACATACTGGTCACATATTTAATGCAGACTCACTGTCTACAAAAGGAAGAAAAGACTAAGAAACTGCTCCATGTTTCTTACCTAATTTGCACATGCAGCTTCTCTTATTGCTGTACACAACAAAATTCAAGGCTGTACACAACTGGCCATTGATCTACTGAAGCTCTCAGTTTGGATGGGGAATAAAAGTAATTGCAAGCAGTCCTGGAAAAATTGAAATTCTGTGCTGGGATGCTTAGAAAAGGGAGTGGAGGGAGATTGGGCACAGTTAAGGAAACATTATGGGCTTGTGCTTCTCAGTTGGCCCAACTTATGGAGATTCCACTCCATGCCCTGCCAGGCTAATGCTTCAGGGTAAAATGGTGCTTAAAACATGCCTGGTCTGCCCTCTTGGTCTATGTTGTGCTCTGGGTGAGGAGCAGCAGTTTTGGCTGTAGCTCCCAACAGGGCTGAATCTATCATTGTGTAGGTAGTATGTAGGGTTTTGTCTCTGACAGCTTGATTGATAGGTGGCTGAGCGTGATTTCTAAGCTTAATGAACTCTTCAGGTGCCCTCAGTCCAGTTTTAGAAACCACATCTCTGCTTTGCTGGTGTAAATAATGTACAACCTTCTCTACTGAACAGGTCAGCACATGGTTCGCTTCCACAACACCCATGTATTCCCCATGCTATTTTCTACAGACGGGGAAAGTGTAGTTATTGAAGAAGCTGTTGGTGTGCAAGGGGAAGAGATAATGAGGTGGTACAAACCCGCATGAATTCCACACTGTTGTCCAAAGGAGTTTCTCGTCGGAAAAGCAGCAGAAAGTTCTCATCGTCTGGTAAGACCGTATTTGCAAGCTGAAAAAAAAAATTAAATAAAAACAAATATAACAAAAGAAACAAAATAAGAAAAGAAAAAACTTGACTGGCTGCTGACCCAGTGTGGGAGTTACAAGCTTGACATGTTGTTGCTTTGGAAATAAACCCCGAACAAAAGATGGTTAATGACTCATTTCCTCCCCACTCATGCTCTGCCTCCCATATCTCCCAAGCCTGCTCTAGGTTCCGATTATCCCTTCTTCCGTTGAAGAAATCCTGTGCTGTGATTGGAGGGAGGTACCTCTTGGATTTGCAAGCGTCCATCTGTGGTGACATCATAGGCAGACATGAATTGCTCCTTCATCCTCTGAACTTTTTCTTCAGTGACAGTGTCCTACCATGAGGAAAACAAAATGCACATGAACGGGCCCTAGAAAAGCTTCCTGGAGGAAATCTCACTCAGAGATAACCACCAGGGTCATCACATCCTTATAGTCAGGAGGTAATGCTTCTAAAAGCCCACAAACACACCACCTCAGACAAATATCTGGGAATAAGTCCTATGCATAGCTTTGTAGCAACTAAGATTTCAGTTGGAAAATTAGTGTTTGAAGATCCCAGATGATTTCAGTGACGCTTGTTTAGCCAGCTGTTCCCACTGTATTACTGGGATTTGGTTTTGTTTGAGTATATGTTACAGTAGTGTCCATGCTGCACGTTTTCAACTTGTGCTTTTCAGGAAGGTGTATTTATCCTTGAACTATATCCCTGTAGTTCATTAGATCATCAGCTTTGAAAGGTGTCAGTGGAGCTAGATTGTTATTTATCCTGTCAACTGGTTCGAGACCTGGTACCAAACCTTGTCAGTATTTACGGGTTAGTAGCAAGGAATTTCAAGTAATTCACATTCTGTTTGCATCTGTTCAACTCCATAATCAATTTATATACAGTTAGGAATTTTCAGGACTCATCAGTTTATATGTCTTGACAGGCACTGCTTTGATACGTGAAATACAATGTTTAGGTTCATCAGGCATGATCTTTTTTCTTAGCAGCAAGCATTAGGGTATCTGGTCTGACTGGTATACGCATAGTACGATTTTCCCACTCTGAGGAAAGGCTTCTGGTCAGATAAGCTTTGTGGCTGGACTGGGAAGCTCACCTAGTTAATCTTGCCCAAGCAATAATGAAGTCTGATGTTACTCTCTGCACTGAGCAGATCCTGGCTCCTCTCCCAGGGGCATGCAAAATGCCCCTCTCTGGGAGGAGAGGGATGGAGGAGGATAACCCAGACTGGCTCTTGGCATGCCTTTGTAGCATTTGTTACAAGGTAATAAATACTTCCCAACCCCTGAAGGAAACTTCTTAAAAGGTTTTAGGGCGTCTATGTGCAGGTGGGCTTAAGACTTAGGACTACAGTTTACTATCACTGGTCTCTAAAGTTGTACAAT
Source organism: Cuculus canorus (assembly GCF_017976375.1). NCBI lineage: Eukaryota > Metazoa > Chordata > Aves > Cuculiformes > Cuculidae > Cuculus > Cuculus canorus. The sequence continues at coordinate 63,859,867 of NC_071402.1, read as the reverse complement.
CCCTTTCTTAATACTGTAACACAGGACTGTAAGTAGCTTTTTCAAATTTACTCAATGCATAGCTCAGTGCAGCCTGTCTGACCATTCACAGGCTAAGTGACTATAAACCTCATGCTTTGGAAAGGACACTACTCTGTTGTCCTGTCCAGGCAGAACGAACAGTGGGTTTTCCACGCTCTGCAAGATGCCCCAGATGCAGCACATCCAGGCTTCAGATTATTCACTACCTTATGCTCTCCTTCAGGCCCTGATTGTGCAAAGTGTGAATTGGAGCAGTAACTATGCTGCTCTGCAAAAAGCTGTGCGGGGTGGAAGATCTTTCTCCAAGGTTTGTCACCACTGAGCAGAGTAACGGGGCCAGGCTGCACATGTAGCAACTGCAGTTCGTGTTCTCACTTCAGATGGGTATTTGAAAGGACCACACAGAAAACTAAACATGCCTCACACCCCAAAATGCCCTTGGCCATATCCACATTCAGTAGTAGCCAGATGATGGTGGCAATTTCCAGCTGCTTTCAAGCAGTACTGCTGCAGAGCCTTTGCTCAGCAGCAGCTGCCACAGCCAGTGACAGAGACGTAGAGACACACTAGGATGCCACAGGGGAGGTAATCAAAAAGAAAGTTAATTATCTTCTGCTTATCATTAAACTAAAATCTATCTTTGCACTCACTTTGTCACCTGATTTCCCCACATTTAGATGTGACTGGTGTTTGCAGCCTTAATTTGCTGCTAGTGATAACAGAAAAAAGATATCTACAGGTATATGGATAAGCTGATAGTAAAACTAATAATATATGACATAATTTAATCTGCCTTCACCCTACTTCAGAGCAGACTCAGAGCTCATGAGCACTTACCTGCAAAAATTCATTATGGGCTTATACAGAAATCTTTAATAGCATTGTCAGTGCAGAGTATCCTACGTTGGAATTAGGGGAGAAAGAGTTAATTGGCTTTGGATTATAAAAGTTACCTCAAAATAACTGAGGGAGATCTGCTTAGAATAAGTGAAGCTCCTTCACTAAGAGAATACAGGACTAGGATGTGTCAAATTATGGAAAATTTGGGACTCTGGGAGTGAGAATGGGAGGATCAGGCATCCACAGCTCTTTCCTGGGCAGGTGGGGCGCATCCCCCAGGGCTGTCCTTGAGGTACAGTGCTAAGGGCTGAACTCCAAGACAGAGACAATATGCTCTGTCCATGTGGTAGTGGCAGGTGAGCTCTGTGCGGCCAAGTGTCTGCACCACTGCCCCAGGTGGTAATCACTGCTGGTTTCCCCTGGGTGTGGGCACTGGGGGCACAGCACACCATTGACAACACATATACAGTTTTCTTTCCCTTTGGCACTATTACTCGTCCCCATGCTATTTTAATTGCCTTCTGATGGCACCTTGATGCTTTGAGACACCTCCCCGGCATTAGGCAAGCCTATCATCTGCCAGCTTCAACAGGCTTGCAAAGTACTCTGAAATTATCCTCCCCCGTGCCCAGTGGAATAAGTTATTTCTGAAACGATAATCATAGCTAATATTTGAAAAGTGCGCTGTGGAGTTCAGACTACTCATTTGTTAAGAAAGCTTATTGCTCAACTTTGTGTCAGCTATTAACCACCACTTCACAGAGCTTTGTGTGGCAGGAACACTGTTATCTGCATAAAAATAGGATTGTCTCCTTTTTTATTTATTTTTAACTGATTTAAACTATGGCATTCATCAAGTAAATACCCAAAGTATTTACACAGCTTCAATATGTTTTAGTCCAAGAGGTTACACTACAGTGGATTGCACATTCTCTTTTCATAAATATTCTACTTATGAAACACAAAAGGTGATAGATTACTGAAACCCAGCCTTTACTCCTGAAGAACAAAAGCAAAGTAAATGATACTGCACAAACTGGCTTTCCCAAGATGAGCACCCAAGGCAAAATTTTTTGTATATTTCAAATTTTTACACCAAGGATGACACATCTTGGTTTATTAACGTTAGGATTCAAAGGTGACCTTTATGTTTACAAAAAAACCCAATCCAATATCAGAAGATTAAAAAAAGGATCATATAAGCCATGCCATTTCAAGCAGAAACCAAGTCTGGGAGACCTAGTCTCTGAGGTCTATATTCTGGTGGTGCAGACCAGCAGCTTGCTCTGATTGTCTTTCCATTCCAAAAACATTTGAAAGCTTGGAACGACCTCATATGCAATCTGCATGATTTGTTCCCCTTGTCCAAGCAAGAACATGAACTGCAGACTCCTGCTGTATTTTCTAACTCTCTAATCTGAATTTGGAGGTCTTCAGCCTGTGGTGGGGTGGGCTGCAGGACAAACACAGGACAGTGGGGCAGGTGGCTGGATGCTTTGATCTCTTCCTTGAATTCAATTTTCTGTCTTGTTTAGATGTTTTTTCTGTATGGTTTTACCATGAAATTTGGGCTGTGGCTTTGCTACAGTGAGGCAGCAACATTGGGAATCTTGTGAGTGGTTCAGCAGGAAGCTCATGCCTAGGCAAGAGCATGCTCCAGAAACAGAACAGGACAAGTACTTGGGCAAAAGCACTGCCTGGGTAATATTCCAGGATTTATGGACCCAAGGAAGGATTTTACTAACCAAGTGTGTTGTCCTTGGTGTTATTTGTACCAACACAATATCCTCAGAGCCCTATGAGTGCTTCAGGAGGAGGCACCCCAACTGGGACTCCAAGCTCTGCTCAGAAGAAAGAAGGTGAACGAAGACAAATAGCAATTAAAGCCAGCCAGCGGGGAAACAAAGAGAGACAATATGGGGACTACAAAAAATTTTTAAAACCTTGTAGATACAGCAACCAATTACAGTCGAGTAAATATACTAAGCAGATTATTATTTTTTTTTTTTAACACTGTTGGTGGTTTGAACAGACAAGATTCAGGTAACCCTAAAAGGGACAAAACAACTATTTACAGGTAAGAAATAACAGTTGAGGCAGTTACTGCAGGTATGGCCTGGGCAGGGATCCAGCAACCAGCCAGCAGTGTAGGAGGGTATACCTCACCCAGAGCTGAGCCCAGGGCCAGGCTGGGATACCGGGGTAGTGAGGGGCTGCACAGCAGAACCAGCCAGGCAGGGTGGGTACAGGGGGTCCCTCCTGCCTCAGCCACCCTGCAATGAGTTTGCTAAGGGAAGGCCAAAGGTAAAACCTTAGCAGTTTGCTGGTCAAAATGCCTATTTTTTTTTATTTTCTGCATTTGGGCTCCCACAAATATTTCCTTGCCTCTCAGATCAGGGCAAGACCTATGGTAGAAGAAAGATCTGGATCAGAAGAAGGGGAGACCTCCAGACAGGTAAATGCAGGGATGGATAACATTTACACAAAACCAGAGGTGCTGCAGCAAGTGCTATAGCCACTGGCTTCCCTGGGAAGTTTGTTTTTTTCTTCCTTCTCTTTAATTATTAACTCACTATTCAACTACAGAGCACAGCAAGCTAGAAAGCCTAAAAGCCAAACATGATCTGCTTTCAAATGGCTCAGCCTCACACACCATTTATTTAAGCGCTACGGATTACAGTGGGAGTAATAATGAAAATACATCACCACTCTGCTTCGGAAAGCAACTGTACAACTAGCACAATACAAATTTGTGCCTCTTGTCTCTATAAGCTGGAATAGGGGCAAACGGCTTTGCAGTAAGTAAACAGCTGTAGTCGTTGGGCTAAAATTTTGCACACTTGTCAGCAACCAGATAGAATTTCTCTTTTGTGAACATTTAAGCAAGCGCTGTTGCATTTTTTCTTGTAGCTATCTGTATGGGGAAGCTTTTCTTGTCATTCTTTTTTTTTCCCCTGCTGCTTGCATCTTCCTGAGTTTCTGAAGGAGAATTTAATCAAGAGGTAATCAAGAGGTAATAGCCCTAACTGACAGAGGAGCACAATTTGCCCTGAATTGCTGCCTACTTAAGGCAGAAACATCCATAGAGATGCTGACATTTAACATCAATCAACTCCGTAATGCAAAGGAGTCCCTGCCAGAGTCTGAAAAACATACCTGAACTAGGACCTTCCTCCAGATTTGCTCAGAGTTGGTCTGAGGAAGAGTGCAGTTGGTGGAAGAGCAAGTGCTTGGCTAGGAAGGGAGAAAGGGTCCTCTATCAGAAGAAAATCCCCTGCAACGTTGCTCCTGATACTCATTTAAGTGAAGAAAAGCCTTCAGCTCTCTGCTAATTTCCACGACATATGATCTCCATTAGAAGCTAATGATGATGGAAGCTAGCTTGGAGCAGAGGGATGCTTTAACCCATTTGCAGCTTGCTTCATAGGAGTTGTAAAGCTTCAGCTGCCGTGGTCCCTCACAGGTCAGATGCTGTGTGGTTTACAAGAACTGCTGTATGTCTTCACTGTTCAGTCAAGGAAGAAATCCTTGCTATGTATCATGAGGAAAAGGCCATATCATTTTTATTCTCATAAAAGCACACAGTTTAAAACATTGTTGTGGCTTTGTTCATACAATTTTCAGGGTTAAGGAATAAATTTCACACTATGGATGCTCTTCCACAGAGTTTTGTGGAGAAAAGCTTCTATGTTTCAAGTTGCTATAACAAACTAATTTCCTGCTTTCTCCTTTCCATGTTCAGTCTATGTTTTTGCTTTTGCAAAACCCTTTTAAAAGTATTTAGCATCACAAAGGTAATCTAGTTTTTAATACTGTTTGCAATAATGGAAAGGGTATGCTCACATTTTTCTTTAAATATCTACAGCATTTAATTTCTTTGTTGTTGTTGGTTATGACTCTTTGGAAATATAGCTGTAATCTGTCTTCTTTGTTAACCCATTCCTTTTATATTGTCACACTCTTTGCCCCATGCTCTCTAATTAAATTTTCACTCCTTAAGCAATACTTGTTCTTGGCAGCACCTCTCCTTGATGAAAACACAACTATGAGTCATATGTTTTGGGGATGGTAAAAAGAAAATGTATGGAGCACTGTGGAGCCTTTCCTTCTTGATGAAAGGGGATATCATTTAATTCCTCCTGATCAAGACAGACTTGACTTAAATTGGTCTTTTTTTTCCTTCTTGACATGATTTTTGGAAGCAAGCCACTCTATTGCTAAGGATATAAAAAGCAAAAAGAACCCACATGTAAGGGATTATTATAGCCTATTTATTGAAAAAAAAAGAGTCTTATCTGAAAATACTGGCTTGAGCATGTGTTTGTCCTAACAACATTTCAGTCAGATTTGATAGAAGGGCAAAGAGTCCCTGAAATATCAAGTTCCTACAAGACCTATGAAAATAAATTATGTCTGCCAAGAATGCTAGTTGGAAAACAAACTTGACATCTATTACCATGCCAAAAGCCACACAGTACAGACAGGAGGCCATCAGAGACCAGATGTGACATCAGTACCATACACTTTTAGCTTGGAAAAAAGAACTATTATTTGGCCCAATCCTTCTTTAAATCCTGTAGCATTAGAAAAATTAATCACATGAATGACTTCATTCCATCCATGCAGTTGTACACCAGATTGCCTGCGTTAGTGTGGGATTTCACTCCACAGCTCCCAGGCCAACTTCTCGTTTAGGCCAATCTTGCTATCACTTGAGAATTTGTCCCTGTATTTTGGTAGGATTTATTGTAATCCTGCATGCTGCAATAGATGAGTACTTACTCTGTCATCCTGTGTTGTGTTTTGGTTCTTTTTTTAGCTCTCATCAGCATATATGTGGGAAATATTTTTTCATGAGGAAGACACCTGCATCCAACAAAGGCTAATACAGCCCTCCCTGTGCCGTCACAATTTTGTGGTTAGGCTTTGGACAGGTTCTTTGTTCTGCCCCTTCTACTAGGCTGAAAGTTTTTTAACATGCGTTTGAGCAATGAAAATGTATCATGTCTATTTTTTCCCATAAGCATGTTGAGTTTGCATTTAGATATACTTCCAGGACCCTGCAGTGCCCTGCCTTAATGTGCAGGAACAGGAACAGGAATTGATCAGCCAATCAAGGCTGATGAAAGATGCATCTAAAGAAATAACTGTATTTGGCAATCGTAGAATCATAGAATAGCTTGGGGTGGAAGGGACCTTGAACATTTTGTTCCACCCCACTCTGTGATGGGCAGAGACATCTTTCACTGCGTCAGGTTGCCCAAAGCCCAATCCAGCCTGGCTTTGAACACCTCAAGGAAGGAGGCACCCACATCTTCCCTAGGCAACCTGGTCTAGTGCCTCACCACCCTCACTGTAAAAAAATTCTTCCTCATATCTAAATAATCAGGATCAACTCAAGGTTCAGATTTCTGAATTACTCTGAAAGAGGATGCAAGATGAATGCCTTCTGCTAGAGGTCTTCTTGTTGTTGACTTTCTGGTCAACAGAGACCTGATCTGTGATCCTGGGTCTCTTGGGGTGGTAAAATGTACAGGAAGTCTGCTTTGAGGCTGGCTGATACACTTTGGCTATTGAACTTCATTTGAATTACTAGCTGCTGCATTCCTGACCACACATAATGTAGACAGAAAATACATTGTGCAAGGCAAGGATGGAGTGCAAGAGTAGCTGTAGGCTGCTCATCTTCTTTGGAAGTAAAAATCAAAGACAAATACTTTATGGCTATTCACGGTGAGCTCCTGAAGATTAACTTCAGTCCTTTCCAGTCATAACTAGCCGGGTGGTATGTGGGCAGGGGGATTATAACAAGACTAATACCTGTCTTGCCTGAGCAAATTTACACTTCAAAAAATTTTACATGTGGTCTCTTACACACTTACAGCTAGGTGAATGGAACTGACTTTTATCCCAAAGTCCTCTGTCTAATTTTTGTATAATGTTAGCAAATGAAATATCTTTCTGTGAAAGAACCCTGCAAGTATAATGCTAATGTCCATTTCCTTCTGTATCTGCTCAGATGTCATTGCTTTTATGGAAATTTTGGTGATATAAACCAAAAATTTGTAGTCATTTATCAATAAAACTCTTCTTGCCTAGTTATTACAAAAATATACGTAGGGCTTCATCAAAAGTATGGCAAAGAGTAAGCAAGGAAGATACTACATGATATCTATACAGAAAGAAAGATGTATAGCAGTAAAGGAGAGAAAAACAGAGGCTTCCCTGTTCCAATAAAATTACTTTTTCAGCACTGAAAGAAAATGTCTTTTTCACTAAATTTTCACCTAATTCAGAAAACGTTTAGAAAATGCATGGAAAAGCATCCATAATGTAGAAGAAAGACGTTTATGGAAAGCGGAAGAGAGCACAGGCATCTCACAGCAGCCAACACAGCAGCAGGCTGGAAGCTGGAGGCTCAGATGGTTAGAGAGAAGTCATAGGAGTAATAATGGCAGCAGATGGATAATGCCAGCAGGTCACAAACCTGTGCTGGTGTTTGGCTGAATTATCCTCTGTTCTGCCTTATATCCCCCAAATGAAAGAAACCACAGAATACCCTCTGGCTGATGGAGAACTTATATACACTTAGTCCATCAGTGTCATGAACCTTCCTTTCACTGAAGGTTTATGTCTATGTAACACACACCTGGAAATCAAAGGTATTTTCTTAGCAATAGAATTCAACAGAGCAGAGTGGAATGGATTGGAATAGATTGGAGTGGAATGGAATATTTCAGTTGGAAGGTAGCTACAACGATCATCTAATCCAACTGCCTGACCACTTCAGGGCTGACCAGAAGTTAAAGCGTGTTATTAGGGACATCGTCCAAAGGTCTCCAGCAACAGTCCATTGCTGGAGGAAAAGAGATAGAAAGCAAAATCCAGGCTTTGTGTTGGTTGATTGTAAAGTTAAAATGCACTGCCAAAATTCAGGTCTACCTTTGTGGCAAAGTTTTCCCTTCCTCACAAAAAAATTCTTGATGGTTCAATAAAAGGTGATGAATTGGCCTTTATCACTGGAGAGTATTTCACATTTCCTTCCTCACTTAGAGCTGTCAGGAAAAGCTGTGACTCTCAGCTTCCTGACCAGCTCCCTTTTGCATTGTTTTCCCAGCTGCTCCCATCCCCTGGCATTTAGCGTCAGCTGGGGATGCTGCAGAGTAGCTGGGAAGAAAAACAGAGTTAAAGGACAACAGTGGTCATTAAGAAAAATAGCAGCTTGGAGAGTGTAGGCTGAAAAAATGTAATTATGAAGCCGCTTGCTATTCAAGCAGAGACAACTTATAGTGTTGATAACATTATTTATCACTTGTATAGCAGTCACAATCACTAATTAATCCTTGTGACACATCTGGAAGTTATACCCAATGTATTACTGTCTCCCGCTTTCACTGTGCAAGGAAACAGAGATGTTAAAAGTCTAGAGAAGAAGCAAAGGTCAAAATAAGCACTAAAACACAGAGGTGCTTAATCACAGCTCTCTCCTTGTATCACTAAGGGCACTTTCTGTTGGATGGTGAAAATCAGTGCAGAGGCGATCCTTAACCCCTCCCACTATAACCACAAGCCTGCACAACATAAATAACTTGAAACACAGAAAAAATGGCTCAACATTGTTAGATAAATTCATTGCATAAAGATAGTAGAGACCTTTGTTTAATCCAATGCTACAGGAAAACCCCATACCTAGGGGAGCAGGGCAGGGGACAAAGATCACCTTGGGTTTTCTGCCACCAAGACAGATTGCTCTGCTGGCTGCCTGTTGGACAGGAGACCGTTTAGTCCCTAAACAACCATAAGAACTGAAAACAGACTGCTGGCAAAGGCAATCAAGGCAACAGGCCATCGTGTCTCTTACGGTAATGCAGCTTAAGTGGAAATTCTTGTTGCCCAGAGAAGTTGTGGATGCTCCATCCCTGGAGGGATGTTCAAGGACAGTTTGGATGAGGCTTTGAGCAATGTGATCAATAGTGTGGAAGGCGTCCCTGCCCATAACAGGTGAGTTGGAATGGGATGATCTTTAAGGTCCCTTCTGCCCCAAACGATTCTATGATTCTGTGAAATACTGCCAAAAGTACACAAGAAAAACAAGGGAGAAAACCAGAAACACTTGTGAGCCTGTTTGTGCAGCCTGGCAGTTAGTGAGCACTGTTTTTCAGAATTAGCCTATTTCTTCTATTAAATAGGGAGAGAGGGAGTTGGTTCTTTCTTCATTCAGTTTGAGTTAAGCTTTTTCTTTTAATGGCAAAATCTAGACAGCAGAAGCAAAGGAGATGCAAACTAGATGGGCGTGCTGGTTTAAGCTGGAATTACGCAAGCAGTTACTTTTGGTGGTCAGTGAAACTGCTCTTGGTTTCTTGAAGTGGAATAGCTCATTGCTAGATAACCCCTATTTTGCAAATATCTGTGCATTGGTACCCAACATAGTATAATAGAGTTCACATCGATGTCAGCAAGAAAACTACTGCTGTAACACACCAGGTTTGCAACCCATCCCGTGTGATGCTGTCCCCAAAATCTCATACGAGGGATGTCAAAGAAAGGGGCATCTGTGGTATAGAGTGAGGCTGTAAGTTTCTTCTTCATGTTTCATCATTAGGAAGGTGCTTGCAGTCTGAGATCCTCAGCCAAACCTCAGTTTTATTAGCAGCTACTGTTAACTCCAGATAGTCCCATGTGGAGGTCCCTTGCTTCAGTGACCTGTAGCATTGACCTCTGTGGCCTCATTTTAAATGTCTCCCTCAACATCTTGCATTTGTTGCCACTGGGTCCATTTGAGCAGGCTTTGCACTGGTGTTTCAATACCCCAAGACCAGCAGCTCCCAATGTCATCTTTTGTTCCTGGATAAACGATCATAAGCTTTTAAATTTCTCTTCAAAACAGTTTTTTTCCATGTCCCTAATGACTCTTAGCACTTACTGATGAATCTTTTTAGATTTGCTTTAAAGTAATCTTATGTGCCTATCTGTTCATCTAACTATCTATGCTCTAGAAAGGAATTTCTGGAGAAATGTCCATTTCAATCTGAATTTACTTACAAATTAGACAAAAATTGCTTGAAAAAAACATTCATAGTATCTTTTTTTCCCATTATAGCCTCAAAAATCCAAGAATATGAATTGGCTTCTAAGTATAATTCTAATTTTTTATGCTTTATATTCATGAATTTATGTCTTTTAATAGCTAGTGCCTTTTCATTAGTTACTTTTTACTTAAAGGGATTGCTTAATCTCTGGTTTTGGCACCCTCTCTCCTTCCATTTGGAAGATGCTTACTCCTTTTTCTCTTCCAAGTTGACTATAAACTGTGTACTGAAAATATTAAGGCCATTATCAGCATGTTTTCTTTACGTACTTCTGATCAGCTGACCCGAGTGTCAGGATTTCTCTTTCACTGACAGTAACAGCCAAAGGCAACATAACGACCTGAAGGTGAGGAAACCAGCTCCTGTAAAAGTACGTTGTTCTCCTAAGCACCGTTTAAAATTACTGACAGTATATTTGTTAAAAATTAACCTTGGAAACAAACCTATCATATTATCAAAGCTAATCAGCACTCGCTTGGATAAACCATTGCCGTTTTCTTCCTCCTCGCCCTGTCAGACTGTGTGCCAATACTTTTTCATTTGTTTCTACTCAAAGGCAGTAAATGACTTTCTCTCCATGCTTCCAGACAGCACCTTCAGCTGGTGCCAACTGCAATCTCACCATGACAGCAGCTGTTGGACTGAAAACAACCGATGAAGCATCTCAGGTGATTGCACTTGTTGTCATACCTGCTTAAATGCCACCTTGTTGCCAAGAGAAAAGCTCTTTACCTGGAGGATTGCTAAGGAAGCTAGCAATCAGAGAACAACAAATGCAAACAATCACATGGCAAAACGAGCTTTTTGCTTGTTAGATGTACGACTAACAGAGGCGCGGTACTTACTTCTGGTCCCAGTTTCTCCAGGAGATGATGAAAAAAGTTGTCAAGCTCCTTCCCTTCTATGTAACCATTGTCTAAATAAAAGTAAAGGTATTAATAACCAGAAGGTCCCGCCTGAGCTATGTGAACCACGTCATGGTCTATGTGCAGGGAGCCCAAGGCTGCACGGTTGGGGTTCAGCTGGGGACCCTGTCTGTCCACTTGGGAGGTTTCATATCCAAATCGACCAGTTCACGGGCACAGAACCGTGGAGTTTTCCTGATTTATTTATTTTTTTTTTCAGCCAAAAGACCCACCAAACTACAAGCAGGGACCACAGGAGGGAGAAGCAGACAGCGTGGGGAGGTGATCAGGCTTTGGGGTGAAAAGGGGACTTTTCAGACCCGATATCAGGGCACGAGGAGGAGGAAGAGAGGAGCTCTGAAACACCTGCAGGACACCACCGGGGTGCAGCTCAGGTGCACGCGTGGGCACCCACTCGTGGTGGCACCCACACAACTGCCCGAGCCCCCACACCTCCCAGGTGGTCTCGTCCATCTGCGTGGGCGACCCTTACGTGGCGGGCACCCAGGTGGGCACCGGTCCACTCCAGCACCCTGTCAGAGCCCCCAGAGCCCCCCCGGCCCGCGTCCCCCCCGGCCCCGTCCGGCCCCACTTGCCGTCGGCGTCGAAGCGCCGCCAGGCGCCCAGGAAGGCGGCGGCGTCGAGGCGCCCCGCGGCGCCGCTCTCCATGGTTCTGACGGCCCCTTTCTGCCCGCGGCCCCGGCGGCGGCCCCGGCTTTGAGGGCGGCAGCCCCGCCCCGGGGGCGGCCCCGGGGGGGGGCGCGGGGACACGCACAGACACACAGACACACACAGACACACAGACACGCACAGACGCACAAACGCACCCGCAGACTCAGCCCTCCATCCCACGCGTGGGATCCGTCCCGTCCACCCCACGGCTGCCGCAGGTTTGCCGCCCCCGGAGCTGCATCCCTGCCCGGATCCCACCTGTTGCAGGTGCCTCGCAGCAAGGCTTGTGTCTAAATCGGCGTGTGGATGGATCTCAGCCTTCCCCAGGGGGCTGGAGAAACACCAGAACCTGCCGCCAGCGCTTGGGAAGGGCTGTGCGCTGCTTGCAGGCAACTTTTAGTGGCAAAACTCCCCGAACAAAGGCAGAAGTGCTTGAGGGAAATGTGAGATTTCAGAGAAGAGGTGGTGTTTAGCGAAAAAAACCAGCCAGGTTTGCTAAAACTCTTAACTCTCCTCTTCAGTTCATGAAAGCAAAGCAGCAGCAGGCAGGTATCTTTCACCTTCTCATCCCTTCCAGACATCAGGAGGGTTTTCCTTCATGGAAATGAAAAGCCACAGAATGAGAGTGAGTGCCAATCTACACCCTCTTCCTCCCGTAACACTAATCAGAAGGAGAAACCTTGGGGTTAGATGTTTCAGAACTGATGGAGAAAGACTGATATTTATATTCACAACGGACTTGCCTGAGACTAGGTGTGATTTGAACATCACTTGCCTACACATCTGCAGCAATTTCAAGTACCTTGAACTGTGTTCTGTGTCTTTGCAATCCTAGTGTGTGCTCCCAGAATAATTTCTAGCAACTTTACCATCTCCTTTGAGTTCCCTTGCTGATTAATTTTTCCAGGTCGCTTTTGATTCGAGATATATACATATATATATCAATTTTGTGCAAATACTGATTGCTTTAGGGAGGCTCTGAGAGGCAGAGCAGAAAAGGCTTTTGAAAAGTACGTAACATTTTCCCAGAACAAGCTTCTATTTGATCTGAGGGAAAAACAAATACAAAACTGCCCTGAGAAAAATGAAAAGTTGTGGTTTACTTTGAGAATAACAGGTCTGAAAATTACACTCTTTCAGAGAGATCCCAATGGTGATGTCTAGCTTTTCCAGTGTGCCACGGAAAAGGAGGAGCTGTGGAACTGAAGCCTTTAAGCAGCAGTGTGCGAGCAGTTTGGTACAGGAGTTCCCTGGCCAGCAGCCTGAGGTCACCACCAAACTCCATAAAAATGATTATCAAGATGCTAATGCAAAACCAGGGCTAAAAGCAATGCCTGCATTTCATGAGTGTGTTCAGAAAGGAGCTCCCCAGCAAAGGAGAGGAGTGTGTGCTCGATAATGACATTCGAGGGAGTCCATATTTTTACAGAATACGTCCACAAGTCTCTTGCGAGCAAGACCAGCCACTACAAAGGTTACTTTTTGACCCATCCTTGCCTTACCTTGCCAAAGGGTGTTTCTGGCCCTGGGGTGATGGCTTCCCCATGGCACCTCTCCTGCAGCTTCTTCTCCCCTGTGCTTCCTACTGTGGCTCCTCAGCATCAGCGGTGTGGTGCACCCAGTGGGAGGTGCCCGAGTTCCTGTATGGGGTGAGGGTCACCTGGTGCTGATCCGGAGCATAGTGGGCCAGGAAGGCCACTTTTTGTCTCCATCTCTCTTTCCAGGACCTAGAGCCCATCTGCCTCAGACAGAGAGCATCCCGGTCCAAGTTGTTAGTGAAGAGCTGCCCATCAGTTCCTAGTGAGGTTTGTAACTTGGCTTTGGAAGGTGTCACCATGGCTGATACTAACAAAGGTCCTTGGCAGAGTGATCACAAGAACTAGTTTCTTGCTAGAGATACTCTTAACACAATCAACTTACAAGGAAATACCGCCTATGCTTTGAAATACGAGCAAGGGGAAAGCACCCTGCAGTTTGACAGGGACAGAGACAGTGAGGTTTTATGAGAGCTGATGTAAAACTCAGAGCGCTGAGAAGAGCTTGTCACAGCCACTTCTCCTTCATGTCCTCACGGGGAAGAGCAGGTGAAAAACAACACCTTATTTAGACTGCCAATATTTATTCAGGATCTCGCACAGCTTCAGTGATACCAGGTCCAGTTTGGAGATAAAAAAGGTTCTTAAAGCTCATTGGCTCTCACAAAAACTCATCATTACCTGCACATGAGGGTGTGGATGACACATGTCCACCTCTCTGAGTGTCGCTTGTCGTCCCACACCCCCTCAGTGCTGGCAGAGAGAGGCTTTGCTTCCACACAGCAGAGGAGTATGCTTGCAAAGTGGAAAAAAAAAGAGCAGAGATGATGACCTCCTCCTCTGTAACAGCTATGCTTCCGCTCCCCCTCAAAATCCTCCAGCAACATACCCCACAGATAAATGCCACACAATAGACACACAGTTCAATAGCTCTGCTCCCATAAATATTGCACACCATGGATTTAAAGGTCTTGGGTGTGGGACTGCAGGAGTTTAGTTTGGTAACCAGGCAAGTTGAGAGAAACCATAGCCTGTGAGAGGATTCAGCTCCCCTTATTTTGTTCCACATGCATCCAAGGGCTGCCCTGAGACAACTGCAAAACACAAAGTATGTCAAAGGCTGGAGAAAACCAAGGGTCTGAGGAACTCTGCAAAAGATATGGGTGACCATTAGGCAAACCACCTTTGGTTCCTTAGTAGCATGAAAAAGTACCCAAATACCCCTTCAAAACTCCAGCAAAATGTCCTAAATGCAGATGGCACCAATGTTGCTTACAGCGGTATCAGTTACACCATATTTCAAATAAAATTTTGCATGGCTGAAATAGGTTTAGGTTTCTCCAGTTGATTTAGGTGGCTCATTAAAACATGAATTAAGATAAAAAGATCTCAGAGCAAGTTTTACTGGTTTGGCAGCAGGGTGCCACAAGTTAGAGGTGCAGATTGACCTGTAGATCTATTGCTGTTAGTATCAAAGCACCTCAGTGAAGGTAGCTGCTATGTATGCAGCTCACGTACCAAACTCAGTAACCGCTCTGCTTGTCCTATTTCTTTAAAGGACTAAATAAGGATTGAAGGTAGAGAGTATTTTAAAAAGTAGCAAATGCTTTTGATAAAGAACTTCTCCTTCAGCTCCAGCTTTGCACAATAGCACTTGAGGTAGAAGATCTCAAATCCTTGTTTGGAAAAGCTGAAAGTGAAAAAAAAGAAATAGCAATTAAATTCTCTTGCTTCATAGCATTATAGATTTTTAACGCTATGCATTTTAAAAACCACACGGATGTCCCATTATTTTTTCCCTTAAGTTCAGAAATGTCTTTAATGTAATGATACCTGGAAGGATGATTTTTTTCCATTAAGGCTTTGTGATGGCAGATCATTAGTTGAGATGTTTCTTTTATTGGTTTATTTTCAGATTACGGTAATTACACATCAAAGAGTAAAGAATTTCCCTATTGGTTGTGTTTTGGTTTTTTTTTTAATGTGAATCTGGGTGTGTAAAATAGCTTTTAAAAAGTATAAACATGGCTATTTTTTCTAGAAAATTTGTTTTCTTTGGGATCTGCATGGCTTCTGAAAAATGCAACCAAAAATTTGGAGTATAGATGAATAAGATTCACTAGGAAGTGGAAATGATCTTATCCCCAGTAACTCTTTCCTCCTTTGGGCTCAGGCTGTCTTGTGTTAGTGGGTACCAGCCCTCACTCTCCTGCTCAGAGAGCCTCTGGTCCGGCTGCTGCACTTTCTCAGGCTCCCCAACAGCCACTTCTCTTCCACAGCACCCCTCGCCCTTCCCAAAATCCTGCCCTGAGGAATCCCACAAAGACATTCTCATTTGCAAAGAGAAGAAAGTACCCTGGGTCCACTCTGACTTTGGTGGTGTTTGGCGAAGTCTTACAGGAAGGGGCTTCAGTAGATGCCTTCATGCTGGAAGCATTTGCACAGCCATTATGTGATCCTGCTATGGGTCAGGAAGCCCTCCAGCTTGGGGACAACACCAATGTCATGTTATTTAGCTGATGCTGAAAATAAATTCAAATAATGACAATTTTCCCAAAGGCAGGAGTGGGGGTAAGGAGTATGCGGCTAAATCCCAGGCTGGGCTCTTTTTGTAGAAAGAATTAATCAAGCAACTGTAACTGGAAAAACATGTATAAAAAGTGCAGATCGCTGTTTTGGAAACAGAAAGAGGAGCAGTTAACAGATGCCTTGCTCCTGAGGAGTATTCAGAATACTGATATTACACATTGATGTTTCCATAATCAGAACTGGGAACAAAATAATAATCAGCATCTGGATTTGTGGCACGACTTTGTCCCTCACCTTTTCAGAAGATAATTCTCAGTAGATGCAGACCTGTATTTATAAATGGAAAAGATTTTCCTCATCAAATATGTTCAGCTACCTTCAGCTTTGCACTAACCAGAGATACTGAGGAAACCAGAATTGATACCCGTCAGCATTTTCTCCTGAAAATATTGAGCACGTGTTTTGCATGTAGCACAGGTCCCGCAGGAAGCCTAAGCCCAGATCCTTGGCACAACCCATGCCCCAGCACCCGATTTCTACCAGTGGGGTGGGAGATGAGGGTGCCAGCTGAGCTGCTGTGTGCAGCTGGGCTGCAGAGGGTGGGAACGATGCGCTGGCGCCCGGCAAGGGGTCTGTGAACATCCCCGCAAAGAAAAATGCTGGAGAAGCAGATGAAAGACAGACTGAAAAGGAAACAAAGTGGAAATAACAGAGTCAGTGAATCCCCCTACCATTTGTCTGGAAATCAAGTCAGAGATAAAGCTGTCTGCTGCAGAAAAGAAATAGATGCTTCTTTTTTTCCCAACCCCACCCTTAGATGGGTACAAACTACTTATTAGTGGCAGACCCCAACCCCCACATCCAAGGCAGATGCCCTCCTCCCTCCCCCCTGCTCCCTCCCTCACTCTACCCAGCAAATCCCTCATCCTTGTGTCAGGCTGGATGCTGGCTCCATCCTTTTCTGGCTCAGCTGGTGCAGGCTATGTGGATGCGGCGCTACACAGAGATGCACAGACAGTTCAGGTCCCAGTACTGGTAGATTTGATGTGACATGAGAACAACCATCCCACAGTTGTCCTCATCCACAGATTCCTATCATGGTCAGGTTTTTCCAGCCTTCCCTGTGCAGCTCCACAGGACTGAAAGGCATCAGTTCTCTGTCCACTTCTCCATTTTGGACCAGCAATGCGAATCCCTCGACTGTTACAGGGGAGCAGGAAACCTCTTCCCACTAGAATGCTGCTGGAATGGAGGCATCAGGACTTAGGCCATCAGATGGGATCTAAGAGGAGATTTCCTAGAGGAAAAGCTGACATTTCTCCCAGCCACATGCTGCTCAGTGCTACCCAGCCAGGGGCTGCAGTCTCGGTTACAGTTAATGACTTCCATTATTTCAGTCTTCTCCTAGAATGCAATGTTGTCCAAATAAAGTAGGGACTGTACACACTCCATGGGACTTTCCTCTACGCACCACTGAGTCTTACCCACCTATGCCAGTGAGAAGGGAAGGAGGCACCCCAAGAGCAGTGCTGAGCAGAGATTACAGAGTTAACTCCACTTAGTGAAACCAAATTGGATTTGCCAAGCTAGCAGCCCCTCTCCTGCCTTCTCTGGCCAGTATCAATCTAATTAAAACATTTGTTCTCCCACGCAGCTTTTCTTCTCCTCAATTCAACTTACTGGAAAAGCAGAAAAAACGAGCTCTGAAGGGTCGGTCAGCTGGTAGACCTCATCACAAATTGCCAAAGCAGCAGCAGCCGACTAGCATTGGAGCAAGGACTCTGCCTTGGGACCGGGGAGGACCTTGGCAGCATCTCTGCTTTCCCATGCGCGCTTCTCAAACGTGGGTGCTTGAAACCTGCATCTAATAAAGTTCCCCAGGATAGTTGATGTAAGAGTGTCAAATGCTGAGGGGTTATCATGTCAGGAAGGGACTCTTCTCATATTGGCAAGAGCCTCTCCTTCAGTTTGCTGCAGGATACAGTATAAGAAATGAAGTTTTGTGATAGCACAGCCCTTGTAAAGACACATCTAAAAAATGCATTTTCCCCTTCATCCACTGCACAGGGACCTACACTTCGTTTTCTCTCTTTTTGAAAACACAAGGTCTCACTGTTCAGCTTCTTGGTGCTGATGAACATCATTGCTCTTACAGCAATTTCCTTCCAGTACTTGGCACTGGGGGAATTTGCAAGCACAGGGCAGCAGGAGCAACCGCAGGTGAGATGTCCTGGGACAGGGGTGAGCTGGCAGCCCCAGATCCAGTGAGGCAAAGAGATTTGCCACAGACTGCCCATGGCGGGGAAAGGACTGTGATCCTGGTTCTTGCCCAGGCAAGTGCCTTGTCCCAAGGACCAGCCTGTCCAAGGTTGCCTGCTGGTGGAGAACCAACAGCTTTGTCTTGGATATAGAGGAAGAGGTTGTTTTTAAATGTGTTTAAATGTTTTTCAATGACGACATTTAAAATGGCTCTTTTCCAAGCCTCACACAAGGGGCTGAGCTCTGCCCTTGCTCTGCACCAGCTGGCCAGGGCCATGCATGCCTCTTGCCACCAGCTCTGTTTTCCTCTCTCCTCCCTGCCTGTATCTCTGAAGCCTTGCATTCCCCGGGGACACCTGGACATACACCACCCCTACCTCCCCCACCCCACTGGCTGCTTTCTAGGGACTTGCCATCAGCTTTTATGCCACTTGACTTATTTCACTACCCTGCAGCTCACCAAAAGACCTCACTTTTGCCTCACCATTCAGACGCCTGTTCCCAAGTCCCTGAACACACAAACCATCGCAGGGAGCTTCCAATGGCATGTTACACTTGGCTCCACATCCTTTATGAGGTACCACCAGGATCCAGTGCAGGAGCCCCTGCCGCAGCTGGCACTGCTTAGCTCCCCGTTTCAGAGCCTCAGAAGGACAAGCCAGGAGCGTTGAGCCTTCCAGCAATTCTCAAAACAACCCCAAATTAATAAATAGCCAAAGTAAATGACTAAAAGAAACCACTGCCTCCAACATGAGGTACTGCCTTTGGCACCCCATGGCCCTTCCACTCTTACTACAGCCCAGCCACATGCCAGGACAAGGAGAAGCCCCCAAAAGACAAGTTTGCAGTCCCAGTGTCTTCAGCCGAGGTGCTCCAGACAGTTTTCCACCCACTTTTTGTGTCTTGAGGGATCGGGATGGGGCACAGGAGAGGAACATGAGATGGCAGGCATTTCACACCAGATCCGCTGCCGGCAAATGTTGTCAACGAATTGTCAAGGTTGGAAAACTGTCCTTCAGAGCTGGGAAAATCTCAGCTTCACAAAATGAAAAGAAGATCCCGTGTGCAATGATCTGAGCAGCATTTTAAGCTGCCAGCCATTGGCAGCGCCTGCTGAAGTGAGATGCAGTCGTGGCCTGAGGGCCAGGGAGTCCTGGCTGTTTGGCAAACCTGGTTGCTCTCAACCAAAAATGAATGCACCCCTCTGTGCCCCACAGGGAATTCAACTCAGCTGCTGTGGGGTTCTGATAGTGCTCGTGGAGTCACAGGTGAAGATTCACTTACTGGGGCATTGGTAAGATGCTTATGTAGGGAATAGGCATGAGGGACTGCAGAAGGTTGGGCACAGGGATGAGGAGGCTGCCTGGCAGATCTTCCTATGATCACTTATAAAAGGACAGGAAGGTGGTGGCCAACCCAAGGCAGCATTTTTTTCTCTTCAGCAGGGCAGAAATAATGGGCCCTGTTCTCTGAGAGAATCCAGTGGAGGACCATGAAGATGATTAGGAGACCGAAGCATTTCTCTTAGGAGGAAAAGCTGAAAGACCAGGGTCTGCTGAGCCTGGAGAAGAGGGTCTTAACAATACTTATATATTGAAAGGGTGGGTGTCAGGACCAGGGGGTCAGACTCTTTATAAGGGCGCCCAGTGACAGGACAAGGGACAATGGGTACAAACTGGAGCACAGAAGTTACACTTTAACATGAAGAAAAACTTCTCTACTGTGATGGTGACGGAGCACTGGAACAGGCTGCCCAGAGCGGCTGTGGAGATATCTCTTCCCTAGAGATACTCAAAGCCTGCCTTGAAGCATTCCTCTGCAACCAGTTCTAGGTAAACATGCTTCAGCAGAGGGGTCGGACCAGATGCTCTCCAGACATCCCTTCCAACTCCAACTATTCTGTGATTCTGTCATGTTTAGGCAACAAACTGAAAGCATTTTAATTATGTAATTTGTGAGCTTTGAGAGACTCGCTGGCAATGCTATGGGGGCATCCAAAGGAGTTTGGGGGGTTTTGGCTGGGCAGAGGCAGGGCAGCAAGGCCACGGGCACTGGCTCACCAGCTGCCTGCCTGGAGCTATGGAAAGGGATCACATGGATGGGGTGAGAGCTATTGACGCTGAGAGGGAATAGTTCAGACAATTGGGTTTTGTCATCTCCTGTGACTGAAGAAAAGGTCATCAGCATGTGATTATGCGGCAATTTTCATCCTTTCCATTTACAGACTGTTTTGTTAGGATGGGGGAAGACGGCTCTCTTTTCCAGTCCCGAACAGCAAAAGTCTGGCATTGAATGATAAACTCTGCTACTCACCTGAGCTGCATTTGTTAGAGATTCTCTGGGCCACAGCTCCAGGAGAAGTGAAGGACAGTGTCTCTACATGAAACCTGCCCCCAGCTTCAGCATGAGCAGATGACGATCTCCAGAGGTGGGATTCAGGCACAGCCCACCAACATTAGCATCCCTGGGTGGGAAGAAAGCAGCACAGCTCTCATGACCACAAGAAAGCAGTGTTTCAAGAGGGAGCAGAGCTTTCTGCTGTTTTCCTAGAAAATGTTTCTTAGTAGCATTTCTTTTCTATGAAAAAGAATAGAGAAATCGTCTCCACATTAATCAATTAATAAGCAGCAGCAAGAGATCACGCGGATGGCAGCTCTCTATTAAGTGTGGTGGGTCAGGCAGATTTGTGACTAATGGGCCACATTAATTCCCAAATGGTCTCAGCCTGGCTGGATGACTCTGGTGGAGAGGGAGGATTTAAGACAAATGCTGTTTCCATCTTAGGAAGCAGATATTTACTGTTGTAATTGCACATCAGGGAATATTTTAAAATGCTCAAAATCTATCATCAGCCAGATTTAAACCTGCTTTAGTAGGGAGTGGGAAACTGGTCCTGAAGAAGTGGTGTAGAGCTGTCCGAGTTCATGCTGCAGCCACAGCTCTTCCCTAGCCTGGCTCAGGTGGAGAGGTGCTCCTACTGTGTATATCATGGGTGAAATTCTTCAATGGCAAAACATGAAAATCAGATTTAGGAGCAGAAAAGACCAGGGCAGCTCCCTCCAAGAGCTTCTTGCCCCTTCTTCCCCAAGGCTGGATCAGGTAGGTGTGGATCAGACTAAAGACTGGTGTTCCAGGGAAGTATTTCTAACCGAGTGATCAGGGAGGGCTGCATGGTCCTTTGCTCTGCTTCAGTCATAGTCATGTTTGTGCGCACAGAGGGATGTGCAGAGGACCTCGCTGTCACCTCAGGTGATACCATCTACTTGCCATCACTTCTAAACATGGTGAACATGACAAGCAGCTGCTGTCCTTCCTGAGAACAGCCAGTCTGGGGACCAAATCATCGTGTTGGACAAACCCTAGCTGGACCCCATCAGCCCTTGGCTATGACAGAAAGGCTGGTTGGGAGCAAGCTGCTTCTGCTCCCATGCCAAGGGCTGCTTCCACCGCTGGCACAGCAGGTAGTGGTGCAGGATGGGGAGAAACATAGAGCATTGGTGGTACTCAAAGACACTATGGATGTCCCAGAACAAGTAACAGCATTTCTCTTTAGCAGTACCACCAGCCAACCTGTACGTTCAGCCTCCCTCGAGCTCCAGGGATCTCTGCCATCAGCATTCCACCAAAGCAACCGGTGTAGGCGAGCTGGGCTTTGCTCCTCATCCTCCCAGGGCAGCGCATGGCCAGGGACAGTCAGGGAGCATGGGGAACCGCAGAGCATCACAGGGCGGCTCAGGCAGCAGGGAGGCAACATGAGGAGCAAAGAGGGTTCTCTCAGGTGTGTGTCTGCTTCAGAGGGCTCGCAGCTCATGGAACTGCAGTGTCACCCCTGCCCCCAGAGATGTCACCCCAAAAATCTCCCAACCAGCTTGGCTTGGCACCAGGGTACGGTGGTTGTTACTTCCCCAAAACCCACTGGCACTAACCTGAGGCCTCTATGGGCTCAGATACTGAAAATAAAAGTCTTTGTTGCTTAAACATAGAAGAGGTACAACAAGGGTGCTCTGGTACTCTGAATTCTTTGCAATTGGTCTGGCAGTGCTGGGCTCGCCAGGCAGAAAAAAAATAAAGAAATGAAAATTATCACTCCTCCCCCCACCCAAACCACATATGCACACAAAACCAACCCCCGTCTCCAAGAGCTCACGCTAGCACTCCCCTAAAGATGTTTTTCCACCACTCAGCCTGCCCACAACACGCAGATGGCTGGAATAAAAACTGGAAAAGCTGTCCGTAACTAATATGGAAAAACATTGCTGTCTAATGAAATCTTTACACTCCAGCAGACAACCATTCCAGAACTACAGCTTTTCTTCTGGCGTTTATCAGCACAAACACATGGTTTCTCCCAGCGTTTCAGACAATCCTGTCTTTGGTTTACTGATACCAGGGTGATGGAAAGATACTATTGCTGTGCTTTCTCACACCAGGACCAGTACAACATTTCACGTGACCAGTGAGAAGGCCACTGAGCACAAATAAGAGAAAGCCTCAGCAGGTGGAAGTCTGGGTAATTTTTTTTTTTAAAATTAATATCACAAATGTTGTTGTTGACTTTCTTAAATTCACAAAACCGAAAAATCAGGCTACACTTCTATACCCACACTGCCCAAACAGTTCTCTTTTTCATGTGGAAGAAAATTGCAGTGGGCTATTTATGACTGGATTATTTTTCCTTTCTAATACAAACATGTTCAGCTTTCCTTTGCCATTTGTCTTTTTTTTTTTTTTGTGATGCCCAATAAAGCATGAATATATGTATGTGAAAATAAGTAACTTTGTCTTAATGACTTCAGATGAGTGCAGAATTTCCAGACTATGCGCATATGTTGTGGTAGTTGGATATGAACCCCCAGCTCTCAGGACCTCCTTCCCACAGCCTTCTGCCTTACTTTTGAGATTTAAACCTCTACAAAGCGTTTCTAAAAAGGGTTCTGGCATAAAAAGCTATTGCTTTGACTTAGCAACCCTTTATACCGCAACAGGAGAAGTGGCGATAGCGAGTCTGTGCACAGGCATCAGATGAAAGTTCGTTTGATAGACAGGTATCTGAGCATTTCTACCCAGGGAAGGTCAGGCCAATTGCTCTTGGGAGAGAATTACCAAAACAATTTTGTTCTGTCCTACGGAACCAAAACAGAGACTTCAGCTAGCAGGTGTTTCTGGCACACACGAAAGCTGCTCTGCTGAAGGAGGAGACTAGCAAAAACACAGTAATTTCACAAAGATCGTGTCTATGTGTTACTTTCAACAGGAACAACTTTCTACTGCGAACACAGAATATGGGTTTTGTCTTAACTGCACGCTTTGTCTACGTGACACAATGCCATCGTTCAAAGAGCAGAGATCGCCACACCAAAACCACTGCTGTAAAAATGAAGACCAGTATTTCAGTTGTAAAATCATTTTTTATTGTTACAAATATACATATGAATAAAATCCCTTCAACCTGTAATGTAAGTGGGTAGCTGTGAAATTTGCACCCCCTCCCTCAAAAGCTGAAATGTTTCTGCAGAAGTCAAACTATTTTCCTCGTAGAATTACACATTGAAAGGAAGCTAATAAGCAGACAGAACTGAAGAAGGCCTCTAGAAAACACCAATATTAATAAAATTTCAATTGCCCTCATTCCAATCAACTATATACATTAATATACGAATGTGGAAGCATACCATGATTATACGTCATCCAAATCCTTCTCTGTTGTGCTTTTTGACGGTACACAAATGTAAGCGTTGGAGCTTTATGTACAGTAGGGGAACAGGAAGAAAGAAGCTCCCTATGGGAGAATGTAAAAACCATACCCAAGCATTTAATATATATAATCTATACAAATTATTTTATTAGTGTGCTCTTTTAATATAATTACAATGTGCAATTGCATACCGCAAGAATATATTTATAGGTAAGTCACGTGCAGATTTGACACATTTACATTCAGCAGTACAACACATTACCTGCTGTACAGTGTATTAGTGTAAGACAAGAGTCCAGTTAATTTGCTTTGCTTTCTAAATGCCCTAATGCAGGGCACTCTCTGTAGCTGCTTCAGAGAAATTCAAGTAGAATACATGAAAGAATCGCTGGCTTTAGAAAAGGCATGGAAAGGAACGTCTGCATTATACAGAACCGAAATTAAGGACCAAATCAATGCCAAGTGAGTCTATAGTGAATCACGATTGGAAGATCAGGTTTTCTGCATGGAAATGTACCTGCGGTGAAAGAGCAGCTGGCTAGAAGGGCTGTTGATTGCTGTACCCTGATTGTTATAAAAAAGCTCTCACACTACGAAGCACTCGTACTGATTGCTAAACAAAAATAAAATCTTTATCTGCTTCTTCGCCAGAGTCACTGGACTTGTTTCCCTGATGGCCGTCTTTACTCAAGGATCTTTGCTTCAGTTCCTGGAACTCATGGGACTGCTGTCCAGGGCTTTTTTTTGCAGCTGTATAAAACAGAAATAAGTCTTACTAATGATTATAGGAGAGAAGAAAAATAATAATAAAAAATGTTATTCATGCACACAGGACCCACTCCCACTGAATTCATTTGCAGTAGTGGGAGTAGCATAGGCCCCCTTCAACCCAGAAAAAGGGGAGAGAGAAGAGAATGAGTTCGAGCAAACTTTATTCTGCTGTTGGTTGGCAAGGAGACAAACTTGAAATATGAAACTCAGTACTCCACTGTGACACGGACACACATTACATTTTCTAACTGGGAAGACTGGAGACTTTCTTCTCATCACGCTACTTCAAAATCAGAACAGCATTCTTTTTCCAGCAGGGCTGGATCACAGCCAACGTACCCCTGACTGCTCAGGTGCCTACCCTTGCTGGGCACCACTAAGACGAGTAGCACGTGTCCCAGGCAGGTCTGCCTCCCCAGCTGGATACATCTATGCTCCCCCTTTTGACCTGGCAGCCTTAACAAAGACACTCACTCTGACACTGAAGTTACCTGAACTGCTGCTCCCTGCCCCCCCAGCACTGCCAAGTCCCGATGCCCTCCTTGTTTCCTGATGGGGGACACACACTCTGGCTCCGATTCCAACCTGCATCTCTTCCAGCTGACACCACGGTTCTGTATCTCACTGTGCTTGGCAGTGGAGAAAAAGCAGGGAGACATACCTACTTCCCATGATCTAAAAGCAAACAGTAACCATTTTATTCACCCAGCACCCTAAAATCTCAGTAAGACCAGGGTTTTCGCAAAACCTACAAGCTTTGAAATAAAACGGAAAGAAAGACATAAAACCTTGTTAAGATTTCTGATCTAATTTGTGGTCTAAAATTGCTATGGCAACAGGAGAGTTGTCATACGCATCAGTGGGGGTGACGTTACGTCAAGGACCGCTAGCTTTAGAGATCTCATACTCCAAATTAAAATGAACCTTTAAACACACAGCGGCCCTTAAACGTGACTTCCTTGCAAGTCATCTCATTTCACCCCCACAAAATTAAATGTTACTGTTATGAGGCCTTCTCGCTCCACCATTTACGATAAGGATGCTCAGCCTTGGTATGTGCTAATCCTGACACCTGTTCACATTTGCGTACGCCTCTCAACAAGGCAGCAGCAGCCGCGGTGGCCATGAAACACCACCTCTTCTTCACCTTCAGCCTTAGTGCCACAAGGGACAGCCTGCCCTGTCACCAGCACCCACCTCCAGCCACAGCAGGGGCACCAAGCAGCAGATTGTCACTGAAACACCTATGTGGCCATTTCAAATCGTGCCACGCTGTGTCAGGGGCTGCCAGGAATGCGGAAAATGCAGAAAGGAATCCCCAGAGAGCAAACACTGCAGAGTTGCCGGGGTAGCCTCAGCAGGGATGCTCCCTGTATCCTTCGGGATACAGCCCTAGGCAGCGCTGGTGCGTGTCAACAGGCTGTGAAACAGGGGACGGAAATCTCTGGACTGATTTCATTTGGCACAGACGTTGTCCAGTTCTGGATCTCTGCCATGATGAAAGCAGAACAGACACAGCCAACGCACATCTTGTGGAGACCCATCTCCGCACACACCGCACATTTGCTACTCAAACAGTTCTCCTGAGTCCAACACACCTGTTTCCTTATCTGTGCTAGCCAAAACATGGGAGGAAACGAGATCCAGCAGCTATACACTCAATGCATTCTTATCCCAGCTTTGCAAATTGGGAAAGAAAAGAAAAGGATTTTGAGAGAAGTTTTTAAAGCTATTTAATGGAATTGGAGAGAATTAAAAAACCTAAAAAGAGAAAAAAAAATTAATCAGTCATTTCCATGGTCACAAACACCACTGCTTTTCAAAGAAATAGGTGCCTGGAAATTTTTGAGTCATTCTTTGTACTTGTACCCTCTTACAAATTCATGGCCTTTGTTTGAACCTCACCATTCACTCTTCAAACAAAACCCAGAACACATTCTTCAGCAGCCATTTTAGTTTATGGCCTGATAAATCAAGACAAATCTTTTGCCCCGTAAACACCCGAGAAATATATCAGGAATTTCACATACTGTAAGCAGCCTTCTGCCACAAAGGCTTCCCCTTGTCCCGATGAAACCATACACAGGTGACCCGTGTAGAACTGCAGCAGCATTCAAGTTTTTGAAACTTACTTTATCAGAGAGATATCTTAGAACAAACTAAAATATAATAATTTGATTCTGATGGGGAGGAGAGTGTCCTAGTTTGGGTAGGCCTGGTTTGATTTTACATTGTGAAAAGGAAATCAGATTATACATTTTAGTCTGAGGATGTTACAAAAGGGATACGTGATGGCTTATAAACAGAAAAACTGTGGGTAAATGTAATTGCAAAAGATGTTCTAATACCTCATTAAAACACTTCAGAAAAAAAAACTATTTCTGACTCATAGTTTAAATAAACCAGTGAAAAGGAAAAGAGAGGCATGTAAACACAGACCATTTGAGAACAGGAACTTTTATATTTTAAAACACAGAACAACTGAACAGTTTTATAGCCTACTGAATGAGTTCACTATAAGTCAAAGCTGCACTTCAGGAAGCGAGGCTTAAGCACGCAGCCCAGTGCTGAGTTTGGGCTCTTTAGGCGTTTTTTTGTTTGTTTATGCAGCTGAAAAGCAAAGTATTATGTCAAAAAAAGATTTACCTAGTTCTCAAATGGTTTTGAGAGTGATGTACTGAAACTGGCACTAACAATTCTCAGGCTGAAATCTTCTTTGAAATACTTCAGTGCACACATCTTCGAAAGGAAAGGTACGTAAGCACACAAAGCTGCAGGGAGCCTACCTGCGGCGTACTTACATGGCAGTGTGCCATCGTCACTGCCATGAGCAGTCATGGTTTCTGACAGCCCCTCTTCTGCAGAAGGACTGCAGGTGCTCTATGGTACTGGTCAGTGGTGTTGCCACAAAGGAAAAAAGCACATATATTTCTTATCTGGAAATTTTTTCATGCCGTGTATTTGCCACGGGACAGAATTTTTACCTTTCTTGTAACCCAAGGACAATCCCACCCCCTTTTGTGGCTTCTTTGCTATTACAGTTTCTTAACAATTGTTGGTGCCAGTTATCAAGCAGTGTCTTGATGAAAAATTAAAACTTCTAACCAGAAGTGGGCTGTGTCTTCCTCTGCCCAAGCACATCAGCTTCCTCTTCTGCACTGGTAGAATACTGCCCCGAAGTGGTTTTCACACTGCCAGATGGCTTGGCACAGTCATGAGCTGTATCGCTTTTTTGACAATCTCCTGTTTGCTCTAGCAGGGAAAAGGATTAGTTTACACCCCTAAGCTGTTCGGTAGGCCCACGTACAGAAAGTAATATAAATAATTTTGCTTATCCATCCCATTTAATCAATTGTTCAAAGAGCAGTAATCAATATGCCAGATGCTGGTTTAAATTTAGTCCAGATATTGGTGTGCTGGAAAC
Organism: Cuculus canorus; assembly: GCF_017976375.1. Taxonomy (NCBI): domain Eukaryota; kingdom Metazoa; phylum Chordata; class Aves; order Cuculiformes; family Cuculidae; genus Cuculus; species Cuculus canorus. Next base: position 63,832,127 of record NC_071402.1, on the reverse strand, counting down.
TCCAGCCTCATCTTATAGGTATGCTGTGAATAGAGGTATATTTTTGAGGTTGTCCCACAAAGTACAGTTAAACATATTAATATAAAGCAATTTTATAATCAAGTATCATCTAAATTTCAGCTTTCTTTCATAAGAGATATAATTTTCTTTACTAACTTAGGCAGATTTGCAGTGATTTACCAGTGGCAGAAACAAACTGAGCATGCTAGCCTGAAAGGCGGCAGAAAGCAAGGACAGAGGAATGACTGAATGAGGAAATAGAAAAGTGATAAAGAAAATGGAAAACCTGAAAAAGAATAAAAAAATGTAAGAAACTGAATTTACTCTTTCCTGAACAATATAATGCAAAGCATAACAGCTCCATAAGGACCCGGAAACCCAATTTTAGCCTTCTAAACCATTATTGATAAAATTTGCACAATGCAATGTAGCAGCAACTAGAAAACTCTGTGTTTGGTCAAGTTGTTTGTGGAAGTCTAAGGTCTAAGCGAGCAAGAAGTGAGGAAAGTACAGTGTCTGATCCCTTTTGAGTAAGGGTTTCCAAACTGTGACTATTTTAAAAACAAAGCAATTGTCCACCTTCTCATGTAACAACCACAAACTGCAACATCTTGTCAAATCTCTGCTGTGTTAGAGAATGGATGTGACATGAAAGCATTGTAGTTACAATCCCATATTCCCTGCTTCTCCAGTATTTTCCTCTGATGACAGGGAGGTGGAGAAGGCATATAGCACAGAAATGGTGAATTTAACTTCAAGTTACCATACATCTGCAACTAGTCGCATTATGCTGCGTTTCTCTGGTTATGCAGCAACAAGTTCTCTTTCCTAGTCTGGTGAAAATCTAGTGAGAAAATAAGGGCTCTGGCATATGCAGTTATTAGACAGCAGCTGAGAGAGGCTGCTGTGGCAGAAGACTTTGACTGCAATCATTCTCAACGTGACAGCATCGGTGCAATGAGTCTGATCCCTAAGCTGTAGCCCAGGTCCCTGTCTCAGCACAGGCTCTGACGGGACTAAAGGCAGGAGAATAAACAAGCTGTATTTTGCCTTCCCACCTTCACAATGCCACAGCCAACAGGAGGCACTTTAGACACCCTGACCCTCAGCCACACACTGTAGCAGCTTTTGGCAATATGGACCACCTGTAGCCTCGGTTCTTTCCAGACACAGGAGAGGTCCTTGGGTGTGCTGTATCCTGCTAGCTCTACTAAACACAGTGAGATTGTGGTGGTTCTGCTGGGCTACCTTTACGGCCCAAGAGCAGCCAACAGCACCAGGGTGACTGAAGTGAAAGCCACAATCTGTAGACAGATGCTACATGCGGTGACATGCAGTCACCAAATGGTAGCCACCCCATCACCAAGCAGAGCAAACTCCAGACTGTGAGATAAGTTGTTCCATAAAGGAAATGGTAGTTCTAGGAGAGAAAGGGAGAAGCTTCTTAAAATATACCCCTGGACCATCCTGTTTTGGGGATGGCTTCGCCCCTCCTGTCATCTAGAGGGTAATGGTGGGCTCTGTGGGCAGCACAACTGCACAGCCTTCACAATCCAGTGTTGCTTATCTGCCTTGACTTGTCTGCCTCCTACGGTCTGAAAAATTCCCAGCAGCATCGCTTTGTCTCACAGCTTAAGTGATGGGAATCACCTTGGGAGAGAAATGCGGCTCACTGTCTTTTCTTGAGTAAAGTCCCAGAAAGGAAGAGGCCTCCTACCTCTAGATATCCAACCTTGTAATTTGTGCCAGCTAATACCACATTGAACAACATTTCTGTGACTGCTTCTCCACACATCCTATGCTGCCAGAGGAAGCCTTAGGTCTTCTAAGAGCCAACTGTGGGCAAGCAAATGCATCAGAAAAAGTAGAGATCCAGCGCATACACGAAAAGCAACACAGAGATGGCAGCAGCCTACTGTTGTGTGTAAAAGGTACCAAGCCCTGCCCTGGCACACAGAGATGCACTGCCCGAGAAGAAGGCAAACTCGGTCACATGTAGTGACCCCACAGAGAGGAGAAGTAAAAAACAAAGCAACAGGCTGGCTGCAAGAAGCAAAGTCATGGCTGCTCCCCTGGAAATCCACTGAACCACAGAGTTACATTTTGCATTATCATGTGTGACCAATTCCAATCAGCATCTTGATTAAGACCAAACTAAATCATAATACGTACAACACAAGAGCCCCTTAACTGTTCAGCTGCATTATTAATACCAAGGGATTCATCTTTCCTTTGGTTTGATCAAAGGAAGAAAATAGGGAGCACCAACCCATGCGTGGAGAAGGGAAACAGGTAATCAGATACACTTTCCTTGTTCTTTTTTCCTCTAAATGAATAAACCTCTTCCCTTCCAAGAGAAAACAAATCAGAAGACAATGACACAGAATACTAGCAGAAGACCAGCACGTTGGACCAACAATTATACCAACACTCCTACCTTCTTGAGAAAATGATCTGACTGTAGGGCTGCTCTGACCATCTTTTTCTTTATCAGAAGGAACCTTCTTCAGCACAGGTGGAAGCAGGGCAACTTTTGGGGAACTGGGGCCGGAAGGAGACTCTGGAACATCCTCTGTGGAGTACCATGAATAAAAGGGTGAGAAGTTACATCCGCAACATACTCTCAGAAATCGTGCTGTTATAATGGGCCAAACCTCAACACAAGACACAAACAAGAAACACCTAGAAACTGTGCCCAATAAACAAAGAACCAGGAATTTAAATTATGTCAAGAGAACACATGATGGCCCCTCAGGAAAGGTGAAAGAATTTTAATAGCCAAAGGAAAGGCCTCAATTTCAGCATTTTTAATGTGTATTGCTATTGCAGCAGAAGTAGAAATCTGATGGGATCAACTGAATTTCCTACAAAATAAGTATGCAATTTGAAAAGAACAGCTGAAAATTATTTTGGATTGATTTTTGGAAATATTTGTTCTATTTATATATTTATTGTCCTGAAACAAAGAACTGATCAATTCTGATGTCCTGTTTCACAGTTACAAAGCGTAAAGATGAACCGGTGAATCAGATTTCATAAACAGCCTACAGAACTCTGTACTTTCAGGAATAAATTGCCAGTACATAACATGACAGCATTTGCAAAGATTTTCTAAGCAGAAAAAGTACTTTGCCCCCTAGACTGTGAGAGAATCTGGAATTTAAATTCAAGCCCATAGTTTAAACGACCTGGATATCTGGCTTCTCTAAAAGGCTGGATATGTGTTATGCATGGCAAGTTGACTACCATCACAACAGTCCTTATAGGAAGACGTTATCAGCCTCACACAAGACAGTCTTTGTTTGGACAGCAGGGAAGTACAGCTACAACGGATTACTTAAACTGCTTGCATGTTTGCTTCCCAAGGAGTAAACAGTGGCATATGTACACAGCAGCGGCATTAGGAAGACACATTAGTATTGATAAAAGGAAAAAGGAACTCAGAGTATCAACTATATTGCCTATTTGTGCAATTAATTAATTCAGGTGCATACTGGAAATTAAAGAGGAATTTATCTCACTGTTGAGAAGTCACCAAAAAGGAGTCAATCTTTTTACTTTCAGCAAAGGAAAGCGATGACCTTCCAAATGTAACTTGACCTGAACAGATACACCAATTCTTGGACCTTTCTGTATGCTTTTGATGTGCACGTGAGGCCAGTTGCTTTGGGAAGCTCAGCATCAACATACGGACATGCACATTGCTGGGCAAACACAGCTTTGTATTTTTGAACTAAAGCTGTTATTTGCTTTATTGAGGAACCACTTTCAGTTTTTGATACTTTGTGGACATCTGAGCTGTGCTTCTTTGCCCTCAGATTACTTCACAAAAATTTGCTACCATTAGCATGGCCACACCGCTGGAAACAGTGGTGGGAGCAAGAGCGTTAATAGGATTACCGCTTGGCTTCTTCATCACCTCACCTCGGTGTGCTTAGCCAGCAGGTTGCTACAAGTACTGGGATAGAAGTTAGATTGCCAAAGGGGTGGTGCTGCTTTTGCTGCTACCTAAGGAGCTGGCATATTATGAGTAAATATTAATCACTCTGTGTTAAATCCACAGTATGGTCTCTCTGCAGGCAATAGGAGCTGGCAGAAAAATATAGCACAGGTTTTTACGATACCTAAGGTTTTGAGATTACACACTGCCTTTTTACAGATTAAGCATCATCAAATAAGCACTGCTTTCTCTATTGTATTCACCTTCGTGAGCATCTCACCCGGCACCTCTCATTTTAAGACTATTTCTGAAATGACCAATAAAATAAAATTAAAGCCATCTAAAACCTGAAGGTGATTCTGTACTTGAAAAACATTCTAGCCAGTAAGTAGATTAAGTAATGTTCAGGTACACATCAAGGGCAGCAAAGAGGCTGTGATGTCCCTCCACCCCCTCACCCTCAGCAGAAATGACATCTTTCTAAGGTCAACAATGAGTATGGGAAAAGCCCAGAGGCATGCGAGCTCTTACAGATGGCTAAGCTCACATATTTCACTCATTAGCAATGAATAAGCTGTATTTGCTGTAGCTACTGGGAGAGTCAGCAACTAGCATTTAATTCCTCTCAACTGCAGCAGCTGTACTTTGGGAAGAGGGGGTTGCGACACTAGACTACTGAGTAGCAGACAGACAAATTTATGGGAGATCTGATGAAATACTTCCAAGTATTGGAAATGTTGAGATAATATCTGGGCAGGAGGTTAGGATAGATCAGAAGTTAATAGTCATTCAACTGTCAGTCTTGCAGGGTTATAAAAGCACAAATTGAAAAGCAGTAAGGAAAAAAGAAAGGAAAAATAAGGAAAAAGAGAGTGAGAGGCAATCAGTTTGTGCAAGCTATTAAGAATAACAGGAATCTCCTTGAGGGGCTGAGTAGCTTGCCACAAAAAAACCCAAGCACTTTCATATTTAGAGCCAGGTGTTTAGAGGAAACACAGTTATTTTTGTCAGTGCTACTACAAAAGGGCTTTGGAGCTGAAGTAGCTTTCTATGCCCTCTTCTTCCGTGAAAGCAGGGTAACTCAAAATAGCTCTGCTGCTGCTTCTCCTCAGGCTTTACTATTGCAGATCACAGATTAAACCATTTTAATAAGTCTATTTGCATTAGGGCAGAGGGAGGTGGAAAAGAAGGATGTAAGTCAAGAGCAAGTGACTGAAGAACCCGACCCTCTTCATTTAACTTCCATTCAGGATGTGGCCACAGTTGTCTCCTCCATTGCCCACAAAACCACCACTCAAAAGTACCAGTCTGGGGATAATGAATGCCTAGAAGAGCTCCTCACCAGTACGAGAGGCAGATCGTGGTTTCTGTGGCACCGTGGGTCGTCCTGCCAGGCTGGGTTTTGTTGACTGCAGCGGGGGTTTTGGGCTGGTTGGTGTATTGGAAGAGCTTCTTGCCTTTGCACCAGCTTCTGCCTTTGGTTCAGCTTTCAAATTTTTTTCTGATGGTGCCGAGATGGAGTCACCTTTATTTGAAGCAAACCGACTCTCTGGAAGGGTCTGCTGGAGTTTAGGCACTAAAATAAATAGACATGTAAAATAAATAGACATGTCTCCTGCACTAAAATAAACAGACATGTCTCCTGCAGCACAGAAGGTTCCATGCATAGGTACGCTCCTGTGGAAAACACCATCGTTAGCTCACAGCTCACTGCTGCATTGCAGTGTGAGTGTGTAAGAGGATCCCTAATATTTCATTCAAAATCGCTGCAAGAAAAGCATCTAAACCCATCAGTTCTTGCATGTGCTAAGCTTCATAATTCAATTGCCTCAGAGGCGATGGCATTTACCACTTTTTAACATATTTGAGGTTATGACTGGCTGGACCTTATACTCCCATCATATTTCTAGGACCAGATGGTACAGCATACCTGCTGAGAAACCAGTGATGGATCAGTGGAAAAGGCAGCCTTTGGCTGTTTTGCGGCTCTGTAGACAAAAGGTTGGCTATCCAAGATCAACAGAGAAATCCTGGCCTAGAAAGCAAATCTCAAATCTGTGATCAGCAGGCTGTATCTTGTTATTTGTTGCTTTTAGCAAGCTCTAGAAGAAATTTGGAAAATTAGCTGAGATCAAAGTATTCTTTATATAATATTCTGATTTATCTAATAACACTGTATATGGATTATGGTTTCCAGACCTTAGCAAGTTTATCAGCATATTATATATCCCAAACAAAGACCAAGATATTTACAGATAAAGCTATAGTGACTTACAAGCTATAAAATGGTCCTATCTAGCTGTGGAGGCTCATAGAAAGCCTGCTAGACGCTAGGTTGCAAACAAGTAAAACGTCTACCCTACTTCCCTTCTTTGCAGCTCTGAGAAGGTCAAAGGCTTTCATGAAGCAGAGATAATAATACTCTTGGAACTTGTATGCTAGCTTGGGACTTTCAACAACTGTGACATCCTTATTTTCAGATTGGCTGAAATGCAGACTGATGGCCTCGGTAGTTGGCAAAGCCTTCTGTGCTCACAGACTTGACCTACCTACCTGCTATAACCATTCAGAAATAATACTTGTTACAAAAGTGCTGAGCACAGGCATTTTAAAGGCAGTGGGAGGCAGGGGAGCGTAGATACAGTTTGTTGCAATCCAACCTCCAATATGTTTTTCCAGCTTATGCAGCCCAGCTGGAGTTAAACTGTAGCAAACCACAGAGAGTTGTGCAGTGCATATATATCTGTGTGAGTACATGACAGGCAAAGTTTGTGTCTGCAAGCATGCAATACACCTTCATGCTGCAAGCGAAACAGCATGACACGTTCTCCACCTGTGCGTGCGTGCATACAAAAAAGTAGGCAATATCCAGACATGAAGCAAGGAATAAAAAAATTCCTTCAGCATCAATTTTCCATTAACTCTCTTTCTTGCCTTTTTAACCTCAGGCCTGCTAATAATAATAGAAGCCAGTAAGTTAAAATAAATTAATCCAAAACAAAGACAAACTGTATTCACAGCAGCAAAGAGCAGCCTCTGGGAGCTCTCAAGCAAAAGTGGTAAAGAAAGAACTGACAGCTGGAGGCCAAAAGGAAGGGGGATGCACAACGCAGTGAGGTGGAGGTAAAATATGTCATATACAGAGAAAAGGACCAGAGAAAAATTGGAGTAAGACATTCCCAGCTACACTAACACCCCAAGCACAGACTATTCTTGCTCCTCTAAGTTCAGTTTTAACGATATCAGGAGACACATGTAGCTCACAAGTTCCTCCTCAAAAGATAAGCAGGCTTTAGAAGTGCTGATTATATAGAGTTCAGCATGCTTTGAATAAGCTATCTTTTAAAACTAGCTTTAGAAAGGTATAAAACCTCAAAATCCATTTCTGAAGTGCTCAACCAAGATGACCACATTTAGATTTCGATTTCAACCTGCTTTTTCTCCCTTCTTTCCCTATGTTGTGGTAACCCTACATGCCGCGCTTGCAGGATACCTAGCAAAACACTTGAGAAATTAGACTTGGATTTCTTAGTCCAGTCCACTCCTTTGGTCCAGTGAATGTAGTGCACACAAACCACCAGAGCAGCCTCTCTTTTGAACATTTCACTAGCCAGTCCCAAAAAGTTTGCATGTACGCACACAGACCAGAATTTCCGCTTGTAATCAGATAGCTGAATTTTAGCAGGGCTAACGACTACAGCTTGACAAGGGTAAACTCAGCTAAGTGCTCAGCAGAACTATCTGTAGTGTGAATCGGTTCTGTAAGCACTGCAAAGCTGGATTCCACTTTGTAGATGATGGGGAGTCACTTTGTGCATGCATGCAGTTTCCATGGTCCTTGACAGCTTTGCAGAGAGCCTTGGCTTCAGTTAAGCCAGCTAAATTCTGGGAAGAGCCAGCTGCCATGGCCTGTGAGATGTCTATTCTCACATCTGAACGCCAGGTCTACTCAAGCTGGTACGCCCACCGACTGCTATAAACCTTGCAAACTGGTCATGTTTAGGTGATCAGGTGTACCGAGGAGTTTCACCTCTTCATGCGCAGACATTTTTGCTGGCTCCTGGGTTCAGCTTCAGCTTTGCTGATCCTATTAGAAGTCAGCACTCTTTTGAAGGCACCCCAGACACATGCACTAAGCACTCTCCCCCTTCTGCAACATGGAGCGCAAGGGTAAAAGCTGAGCTGTCAACTCAGCTCTACAGCCGAGATCATGAAAAGTGCTTTTAAACACAGTACAAAAAGTGTGCTTTAATTCTAACCCTTTCAAATTAGCATAAGCTCATATTTTGCTTGAGCAACTCTAGGCACACAATCTGGAAAGAAAATGAGATTTTGAGGTTAGGCTTTTCGTACTTTCTAGAAAAGGTTTACCCTGGGAAAACAAAACGTACCTGTACCACTTCCATCCAGTCGTTCTGAGCTCATTGCCGTGTCAAAAGACTCTCTGGGAGTTGTGTCATTCCCAAGTTTCTGAAAGAGTGAGAAAAGCTCTAATATTAATAATATATCTGTAACTAAAACGAATCAGTGGTTCTGTTAGGAAAAAGAGCTCTATTTTGGAAGCCAAAAGGCAGAGAAAGCAGTGATAGTAATAAACGGTAGATTCTCTCTCCCGGTTTCTCTTTCAGGTCTCAGAGATCTAAGCAACAAAACAACACCGATTTGGTAAGAAATACTGCCACATGTCTAGCAAAGCTGCAACGACATCCTGCCTTCTAAGCATCTGCTAATGTACAACCAAAGGTGCTAGCTGAAACAGGCTTTTCCCCCTATTTTAAACCCCCTGGTTTAGGTTTAAAATACAAAGTCTTTTTCTGAAGCTCTAGATCTTGAATATAAGACTGCTGGATGGATTGTATGTTCTTCCACATCCAAGAATCGTGTTCTATTTTAGATAAACTTAGAACTACAGAAGCACCAGTGCCCATATATTTACAGGATTTCTGCAAAACAAGTAGACCTTACTTACTGAAAGGTGCTTAAAACTACTCATCACAAGGGCTGTGGGATGCTCAGCACCTCTAATGAATGGGAGCCTCTTGTTTATGTGCTGATATTTTACCAAGTCTTCTGTTCCCAAGAATAGCTTTCCTAACAACCTGGCCTCAAAAGAAAATGTGCAAAGACTAATACATCATAGTTCTAGCCTACGTGAGTTTGAAACCTGTGTATTCACCAGGAAAAGTTTAGATATGCAGTTATGAGTTTGCAAAAGAACCGGCCTCCTTCTACTGTCTCACCTGCTACGAAAGCTTAAGCAGAGGAATAAATGAGAGGATACAATAAGTGTCTACAGATAAGTGCAGGATATACTAAGACAGCAAGCCTTACAAAGATAAAGCTAGGCAAAAAGGCGAGAAACTAAAAAAGTGAGGATAGACTTTTGCAGGCAGCTTCAATCTTGATCATGATTTATTATTTCAAGAAAGTCAGTGCAGCAAATGACTTAAAGCAAATGACTTCTGCTGATGACCACTGCATTTGGTTATATACCCACACATAAGTCATGTTGATGTGTTCAGGACACTGCTACTACTACTTCAACACCAACTCTGCATGACTTGTGCTGGGCTCTGACTGTTCCACAATGTTCAGAAACCTCCGCTATATGCCACTCAGCGTATGTGCAACACGATCACTGCCCTTTGAAGCATACAATCTAAAAGACTCCTAGGTATAGCTCCTAGGTAAAAATTAGACAACAGGAAATGTAAGAAGGAATAGAATTGTTCCGAGTAGCAGAAGCACACATTAATTATTGAAAAATTGACAGATTTAGAGTGATATTTTAAATACAAATATAAAGAAATGATCTCTAAACATCCACACTGACCATGTGTCTTTCCCCTGTGGTGGCGAGTCACCACCGAAATTACAGGAGAAGCAGATTTTTGAGAGCAACACAGAAAACTTGGTTGGCCTTACAAATTTACCAATATCTCCATTTTGTTCGTGTAATCTCATGGCTCTTAAAACAAAGCCTCTCTTTCATGCAACAAAGAAAAGGATGGAGATGCTGAGTGCCTGCCATTCCTGTAAAAGACCTGGCAGGGCAATGCCACCTCCTGACCTTTCCACTAAGTACAGCTGTGCACTTAAAATGGCACATCACATTAAGGAGGATGCTATTATAATTGTAATTAAACTTCTTGTACTTGTAAAAAAACCCCAATGGAGACAGCACTCTCCACTCTAAGGGACTGTATTTCTACAGGTTTCCAGTAAAAGTCATCTGTATGCTAAAAAGCACGTGTAAGCCAAACAATGGAGTCTTCTGGCCAGAAGCACTCTAGAAATGTAGTGACTTGTAGGGTCAAAATGATAAGCTACAGCACTCAAAAGGACAAAACAAAGTTCACCCCCAAAGCCAGCATGAATTTTATGCTTTGTACCACTGGGTGAAAACTCAGTTTTTATTCCCATTTCTTGACTCTCATTGATATTTTGGCTACATTCTCACCTCTCCATCTCCTAAAGTCATGTGTTCCTTTGTAAGACTGTCTTGGCTACACATTTTTGAAAGGAATACCACTCTCCACTTACCACACTTTTCTTCCGTACTTTGGAAAAAAAGCCTTTGAGATCTGTATTTACCAACAATTTCTTCACAGAATATGAATTCTCACAAGCTGTCACTGAAATACTCATTTCCCTATGTAAATAGCAAAGATATATACATAACACTTAGTTCAGTAAATTACTTTTAAGAAAGCTGTACGATAACATGAAAACTAGTTTTGCTTTAATTCCTTCTTCCCTCCATAGTTATGGGACTACCAGGGAAATAAGACCATGTACAAACACAAGTGCAAAAGCCAGTGGTGGCATCTACTAATGTAGTAGTTAAAAGTGCAATTAGTATGTTAGAATGTTTGGCTACTTACTCTAAGTACTTCACAAACTGCTTATGATCTCCAGAAAACACTTAACACTTGCTGCAAAAATTTATTTTGAGAAGCTGTCAGTGATGTCAGACAAATGTAAGTGAATTTATCATGTAGATAAAGAATGACCAGGCTCTGCTTTTGATAGGAATTCATGCAAGGTTGGGAAATACTGCAGAGCTGAGTGCTATTGAGAGTGAATAAACAGGTTACAGATCATCTTGGTCTCCTTATAGGCCTTGCTCGAGGTATTAATATTTAAAAAAATCAGTTTGCAGACACTAGATGGAGCTAAAGGATCTTTTTATGTACACCTAGTTGCAACACTAATCTGCAAATACTGGTGTCCACCACTAATGCCAATTCGCATGCTGTACGCTAAGCAAAAGAAAACAAAAAACATTTACCATCTTTCCATTTACTGTGCACATGCTCATCACTTATATCTGTAACAAGAGTGCAGTAAGGTATAAATGAAATAGTAAATTCCTTCTGGCGTTGTTTTCATGTAAAACAGCTCAGAATGTAAGCAGCCATCTGTATTTCTATCATACTGGAATTCTGATACATTTGAAGATACTAGGGAAGCTGATGTCATACCCATCCTAACAGCGGTGGGATGGTGTCTTCTGTAGCCCAATCATCAGGATGCTGTATGATTTTCACCTTCATGAATATCATGAATAAAAGCACCAACCTGAATTATTCAATATTATGATCTAGGATGGAGTATGTGAAACATTTTTTTGAACAGCAGTTCAATTTTGTTTGGTCTGGGCAACATTAAGAATGGATAACTCGAGTGCCCTGCTGTGTACAGATTCCTACTTCAAATCAGTTCTCTTTTTACTCTTCAAATAAATAATAAAAAAGAAGACCTACTTTTGCATTCCATAAATATAATATTTTACCAAATCTAACAAAAAAATATCATCAATATCATTATTTTCTTGAAATTTAAACCTGAAAGAGGGGTAACCTTTCCAACTGGTAAAAAGTGATGGGTGCAAAAAAGAATACTGCAAAAAGGCAACAACCTCTCTTTTTGATAGATGAAATTCAAGTTTTAAATCAATGCTACGAAAGCTCATCAATCAAAGAGGACTTGTACTCTCAACACTTAAAAATAAAAAAATTACACATGTTAATGTTCTACCTCAGTCACATCATTCCAGATCTAACTTTAGATGATAAACGATAAGAATCTGAAGAGTACCAAGCACACACAATTTATGCACTTGGAAAAAACATATATAATCTGGAATAGCTCGATATTTTGTAAGTTACAGGCAGAGCATACACTTATTTAAAATCATACAGCATTTTACTTGAAAACTTGGGTGCTTTAGAAATAAATGAGACTATTCATGGGCACTACTTAGCACCAATGAGAAAGGTGGGAATTGGTTGTTTTTTAGAAAAAATCATCTTTAAGCAGCAGATCCCTTTAATGAACCATAGACTACTGTGTTAATTTGAATCTGCTTATTACAAGACTCTAGTGTCTGCAGGAACTGTTCAGACATCATGGCAAGCATCATAAGGCTATGAAGAAAGGTAAAAAGAGAACTTTTTGGTGCTTTACTCGGTCACAGCAAGACAATTCTGCAATGTGTTAAATGAAGGAAAACACAGCAAAGCTTGCAGATGAGATTTCTTGTAAGGTAACACCTTCCAAATTACAGGGGATAATGATGGGGAATGGAGGACCTCTGAATGCCCTGCACAATCAATGAAGAGGGAGAGATGAGTGAAAAAGGGCTGATCCTTTGGTAATTTTAGAACATGCCAACGGCAGCTGGGAGGAAGCAGGGAATGATAATGGGGAAGTTCAATGGGAAATGGGCATCAGGCAAAATAGGTCAGCACAAAATGCTTTGGAGCAACACAAGGATATTCCACTCTGCACATTTGCGAGTGAAGCAGGGTTCCTGCCCAGCATAAGCACTTCACAGAGGAGAAAATTAGAGAGAGCAAAGGGAATCCAGACAGATAATTGGGAATAGATTAATTCTTTTTAATATATGCTTATTTTTTGAGTGTTAGCATTTGAAATACAGAAATCAAAGGCATAAAAATAATTAGGTATGGTATAAAACGAAATAAAGGAGTGCAACAGTAAAAGTACAAGCTAAATAGCTGTAAACAGTGTCTGGAAGCCAGATCTACCTTTCTGCATAGAATATGGAATTTAAAATACAGTACATCTCTCCACCTTTCTACATCACCTTCCAAAAGAGAAGAGTACAGATAGCTACCACTGTAGTTAACTCTGCCAAACACCTAAGGTACTTTGTGTGCAGGGGGCACACAGTAGGAAGTCTGTCCTAGCTTCACCTTTTGTAAAGAATGCTTCCAGTACATGTGAACAAACCACACATCATATAGACTGGAAACATCCAAGCTGTGCTTACTAGTCGCCCCTAAATGACTCTGTAACACATGCAAACTATTATGTGCCTTCTTTTGTGCTTGTGATGGCCTGACATCAAGCGCAAGAACTAGTATTACCTCCTGCACAAGAGGAGACAAAGTGCAGGCTTAAGGGTGCATCTCCTGCCCCACATGTGCAGCACAGTCCTTGGCAAGGGTATTCATGTGTAACCACCACAGCACAGAGCAACCCTTTTGCAGGAACACCATAAATCCATAGCTGGTGGAAAGCAGGACTGATGTGTCAAACCCCAGCCACCAATCCTTGTAGACTCAACCCATCTCCCCTGAAGACACCTAGCTCTTGCTCACTTTTTCAACAATTCAAGAGAAATCAAATTGCCTTCACCTTCTGAGCAGAGGCTGCTCTCTTCTCCTGCTTGGCCTTCATTTCTGCGAGAAGTCCACTGCCCATCACCTGCACGCCATACCTCCGGCCTCCTTGTGGGCTTCCTTTGCTGTCGCCTCTCTCGGCTTTTGCAGCATCATCCGCCTGTGCCTCCTCCAGAGAGTCTGGCGTCTTTAATTCCTCGGATCGCTCTGTACCACCATTCTGCTCTGCAGGCTTTACCTCCTTCTTGCTTGTGTCCACAGTTGAGCTTTTTGCAGCAACCTTGGGCGAGGAGGGCTCCTCTGCCACCAACACAGTCTGAGGACGTTCAGATTTGGAGCCTCTTGATTTGATTAAGTTAAGGAAGCCACTCTTCCGTGAGTCCCTTTTCTTCTTCTCATCACCTGCTTCAGTGGGCTCACTGCTGTCTGAACTTTTCGTTGATGGCCTCCTAATGAAAGACACAGACATTTTAAACTCTTCTCCACTCCTCTCCTCCCTCTCTTTTAAATAATACCTAATGACTTCTCCTGGGCAAAGCCAATCCTTTGTACAATCCATACATTGCCCTAGGCCCAGCCATTAGCTGCTGTCTCTAAATTAAGAACTGGCCAATTAACATTGATCACACTGTCTTGAGAATTCCTGTGCTGACCTTGTGCATAGTATAATGAAGAGAGGGCAGCCATTTCATTTGCATCAGGCACTCAGCTGTCTCCAACACCAGTGAGGTGTTGCTTCAGTGGAGTTCTGTCCAAGCTGTCTGTGTACATACAAAATTCCACTTTGTGTTATTCCACTGCCTCCAGTTTGTATCTGCCCATCGGTAAAAGGAGAACAACTGACCTAGGAACATGATTCACACAGCTTTTAGGGCATCTTGTCCCTTAAGGGCCCTGCTTGAAATAGGAACTGATTGGCCCAGACACTTTCTCTCAATAAGGAATACTGAGAGGTCACCTGTGTAGTGCAGATGCTCATGCTCAAAAAACCAAACCCAAACCCATCCCCAAAACAACACACCCATCAGTAAGATTTTCTAAAAGGGACCTTAACAGGCAGAGTATTAACACTTGAAAAGAAAGCTGGGCACATAACACATCTGCACCCCAACTGGAGAAAGAGTCAAAATTGGTGGTGCAAATGGAGCAAAGATCCTTAGCCATGGGCTTAGTCAGGAACGGTCACACAGAGATATTGCAGCTTCATGAAGACATCTGAAATGAGCAGTTGGCAGGCACCCGGAGGAAGCACAGGAGGGTGCAGTAGTCTGTGAGTACCCTGAACTTAACCTGGCTAATTGATTTTTCAAAGCTACCATAATTTTACCAGTACACATAGTATATCACACACGGCTTCACTTGTCACTGTAGATATTGATAACTCACAGTGACTAAAACATTTGCTTTTCCTGCCACAGCTACCTACCAATCAACACCATTTTCCCCAACTATTTCCTCCACCATTAAGCACAGAAGGGGTCATTCCAAGTTGTCTGGAAATCACACTAACTTTCTCATTTATTTATGTAAGCATTTGTGCATGTGTTTCTGTGTGTATATGCAGAAACATGCGTGAATGCAAGAACATCTAGGTGCATGGTTCTGTAAATATATAACCAGCTACAAAGCAATGGTATAAGCCAAACAACCCTAATACAAAGCTGAAGGAGACATATCTTTCAAACGAATATATTGCCTAAATCTGGAATACCACAAATTGGTCAAACAGGAGTTTAACACATTTCTAAAACAACATAAATCTACAATCATCTACCAAAACGCTGTGCCCAACAGCAGTCATCACTAGATGGAGAGACCTGTGTGTGCTACTTGCACTGGAGGTGAGAGCCTCAACCAACACACAGCTCTGCTTCAGCTCTAAGAAGCTGCATTAAAGATTAAAATGAAGTCAAGTGAATTACAAAAATACACACTAGTCAAAAGTCTCCTCCACATGGTATATTAAAGCAATTTGAAGTAGTCATTTTTAAGTGAGGGTAATTGAATTCACAATGTCTGGACTACTAAGGTATTTTCTAACTTTGACAACAGCAACCTTGGATATTTGGGACAGGAGTCAAGTAGAACTTGAAAGTTCTAGTTGCCCAGCTAACAGAATGTTTGGGTTTTTTTATATGTAATTAAAAAAAAACAAACCCAAAAAACTTACTTCGAATCCATTTTTGTCACTTTCTTAGTGAAAAACTCATCCACACCTTCATCCACTCTCCCCATGAGGCCATTCTGATCCCCATCCGGAGCCACTCCAGCAGACACCTGACAGAAGAAAAAACTCTCTCTGGTATAAAATAATCCAAACATATTTATTTCAATGACAATGATTAAGAGTTAAAACACAAAAATTGCATGTGCCAACCTAACCTCAGTGCAGACAATGGAATCAACATTGCAATTCCCCCTTTAGGCAGGCTAGTTTATACATTACATTCAAACATAAAGTAACCCCAAACACTAGTGACAAATTGGATGCTGCAGTGCATAAACCCATGAATCAAATCTCTTGGGCTCCTGAGAATGAAGCATTAGTTCAGTTAGAAAGGAAAAAAAGCACTTAAAGAAAAATTAAATCCTGATTAGGTGGTGACCTGAAGAGAGAGTGTTTTCAACTGCTAGTTGTCTCCCTGTTCAGAGAAAAACATATGATCTGGATTTTGGATTTAAAGATTTAGAAACAGAGCTCCATCAGGCTAAGAGAGAGCCTTTTATAATTCATTCAGTCCAGCACTTCCAAAGGCTGAGACTCTAAATACAGAATCAGGTGTTTCACTTTAGGAACTGAACAGAGATTTTCATTGAGTGTCTGAAAATGGAAAACCTGCTCCTTTTCTTTGTTTTTTTTTTGGTTCCAATGTCCATATTTTGAATGTGGGTGACTGGAGGCATCTGAACTACACTGACTTAGTAATACTTCCCCACCGCAATGCCCCTGTGAAGATCAGCTGTTGACTCTGCACCTTCCCGAAGATGAAACACACCCTCTCCTGGGAGGATTTCTCACAAGGTCTAGCTCCTGTGTGTGGCTTTGATGTGGATAAGTTCAATTACCAGTAAAGAGACTTCTTTCAATTTAAATGCTGTATGGAAACCTTTTAAGTGATTGCAGACGACTCCACACAAGACCCAACCTAGTTGCATTCTTGATAGTACTAAGGCCCAAGAATCAGTCTCCCACAAAATATCAGGGCTCATAATTTGAAGCAATTTAAAGCAAGGCATCTCCTAGTTGCCATAATAATTCAGAGTAAGCCCAGTTATGCTTTTCAGCTGGAATACACATGCTTTTCTGTGACTCTAAAAAAACAGATACTCTTAAAAGCTCAGACTCCTTAAGCCAAGACAACTGATTACATATATGAACTAATGTTTTGATACGTTCGTGAAACTTTTTACTTTCCAATGGCAGAATCTGATTAGAAGCTTCGTATTTACTTTGTAATGAAAGATAATAGTTAATATTTTATTGATATCTGCTGCAGTAATGTAATAATGATCTGAAAAGAGTCCATCTGGTTAGAACTATTTTGTTGCCAAACTGTGTATCTTCTATAAAAACAGTTTCATTCTAAGAAGTACAAAGTCTTCTCAGACTTCCAACTCTGCCACTTCCAGGATTTTCAGCAGACAACTTCTTTAGCTGGAACATCTGACACTAGGCAGCAATGCATATACTGACATCTGGGTTGGTCACACCAGTGCCGGTTATCTCAGAGCAAATATTTCACTGAAAAAAACCAACTGGCACTGACATTTCAACTGAAAGGTGTCAACCAAAAGTGGCTGATGCATTGCAATAGAAATGAGAAACAAATTATTTAATATTGATAGCGGAGCCCTTCAGACAGTAGGAACAAACATGTAAGTATGAAAGGCAAGAGTACTTCCTGAAGGGGAAGTAATGCAAGGATCCAATAAAATTCAGTAAATGAGAAGATTTGCCTCACAAAAGAAATAATTTTGCATCTGCAAAAGCAGCAAGTTCCTAAAAATGTACTAACAATGTACACAAATGTTGAGTGCCTACTAAGGTCCTCAAGGCACAGGATATTCTACAGATGTTTACTGTAATGACTTTCAGTCTGTAACATAAGCGTAAATGACCGAACACTGGCTTATTTCACGTTTTATGCTCTTAATACCAATGCTGGTTTTCATTTGCCTTTTTGTTTTTTTCAACCCTAATTTTTTAACAGAGCTTTCTGTTTCTTTATTAAGGAAAAACATTGGCTTGGAAGCACAATAAAATGAATCACAATCTCTTTCATTCATTTGAGATTTACCTCTTTGTCATACTACACCTTCACACATGATGAGGTTAAGATCTCACAAATTCTAAAAGATAAACAACTGTTTCACCCTATTGCTTCAAAGCTACTTGGGGGTGGGTGGTGCTGAGATTTTCTTTTTAATTCCATCTCACTTTTTTTTCCCCTCTGAATGCTCACTTTAATAAAAATCCTGACATTATAAATCTTTTTCTGCCTGCCCACCTACCCCGAGTCAAAAGTTTACGTTTCTACCTTTTTTTCTCAATTTTTACTTACATTTTCCAGCTTATAAAGAACAAATCTATATTCCAGTAGACCCAGAGAAGTACAGCTATGACCATCTGAGACTCTTTAAATTACAAAATGGCAATAATGGGAACAGCAAACAACCAAACAGACCTGCTTGAAGCGGTAGAAAAGCTCAAGATTTTGTGCCTCACATTTCAAGTGCTTTTCCTAACCACTGCCTTCCGTATTCTCCAAGTTGCAAAACCAGCAGCAATCAATTCTGCAAACAATGCCAGAGTCCACCACTCATGACTCCAGCCTTCAAAATTTGGCTGCTCAATTTTTGGCAGCATCAAAGCAAACATCTTAAGTCTTTCAAAGATTTGTTTAGTCTTGTCCTAAAGTCAGAACTAGTAAGGAATTAAACAGTCCATAAAAACAAGAAGGGGACAAACGAATCCAAAAAATCCTTTCAATTTCTGCGACTAAACAAACATCTAATTTCCTAATTAATACAATATTGATGAGCATTCCCACAACATTGTACTATCATGGGAAGTAACACTTTTCCTCTACAAGAAGCTTTTTGTTTCTGTTGAGCAAGAAACTGTATGTCCTAGTTCCACGCCCAGTCGCAAAGCACTTGCCCTCCCACACCACCACTCCCTCTCCACCCCGTGCAGATGGCACAGGATGCACCGAGGAAGTTTGGAAGAGAGGCAAGTTTAGCAACTGGGAAAACATGTGTGTTCTACATAATCGGAATTAGAATAAGAAAACACAGATGCGTTTTCACTACAACCCAGAGACCAATCTATCATCCTGCTACCTCTATTCTTCCCTGTAAAGTGCTACGGGATGGAAGGTTGGCTTGAATATCCACTCTGCTTGAAGGCTTCTCCATTTCCAAGCGCTGTGAAAAGCACTCTACTGCCTGATATGATCTTTCCCAGCATTAGGGAAATTTTCAAGGATCCTCTCGACTGACAATCTTCAAGGAGCAGAAGAGGCCACAGACATTCATTACCAGGCAGCATAACTCAGAGAAGCAACAGCTGCACCTTGATAAGGGTTACTTATCCTATCAGCTGTGTTCTGTTGCCATGAGATAGCTCTGTAACTCCTCCTGATCTGCCCTTACATACCCTGAGGACATACCATCACAAAAATAAATCTTTATTGATGTGGTATACCAAGGAAATGGAACTGTGGGAACTCCACACACATATACTTGGGTTCACACCAATGCCTTTCGTCGGCAGACAGTGCTCTTCTGTTTTGCTTCTCTAAGGCAGGCTCCAGCATGAAAAGCAGATCTGTGAGTATGCAGATTTGCTGGCCCAAACAGCATCTTTAGTTAAGGAGCTGCAGGAAGCTGGGTATCACAGAGTAGCTCTTCTGAGAGCTGACAGAAATAAGAATTCATGTCAAGTTACCATGTACTAATGCAGGCAGAAAAAAAGGATTAAGACTTAACAAACCCTTGCAATATAATTTAAAAGTTTCATGACATTTTGTGCATTTCCTGTGAAATCTCCAAGTACCTCCAGAAACTGCTTCCATGGAAAACAGAAGCAAATAAAAAAAAGATAAAACATATCCTGGTTTTAGGTTGTGTCAAACAAGACAAAAAGCTGATAATAGGAACTGCATACTGAAAGACATGAATAGCAGAAGAAAAATTAAGTAGTTGCTTATGGGTTTTAAAACTTTGTCTTCATTACATTGCAAGATCCGACTCATGGCAAAAAGCAATCAACAGATGACACGGCCAGCAATATTTTTATGTAGACTCACTGCTGCTTGGCTGGGCTGCTGTTTTTTATTCCTTTTGGGTCTTAACTTTGTGAAGTGTTCCAGTTTTCTCCCTTCTTCTGATGGCAGCTCTGAAATGAATCCAGAAGTTCGTTTGTCCAGCCTGCTGGAAGGAAACGGTGGGTCTTCTATATGGATAGGTACTTCTTCCAGTGCTTTATCTAGATCAAATTCCATTTCTAAGAGAAATCAAAACTTTCTAATTAGACTTAACATGCTATTTAAAACAAAAGACAATGCCATTCCTCTCTTTCGTGGTAAATAATTACAAACACATTCAGAGAACTCAGCCACAAGGTGTTTATGAGCAGACAGAGCACTGTGAGCACTTACTATCAAACACACCAGCAGAGTAACAAAACAAAGGAAGCAGTGTGGGTACCTAACATAATTCAGAGGCACGGAGAGTCACCTGTGCTCTTCCATCAAGAACTACCTAAGAGAATCTCAGGCAAGCAAAGAAGCAAAAAGGTTTTAAGAAATACTCACCAAAAGCTCTGGATACCGGCCGGAGCATTCTACTGTGGATGCTTTTCCTTTTTGATTTAGGAGTCATCTATTAACATAAAAAAACCCAAAAATTACTTCAACAGACAGAAGAAATGACAAAGAACATTTTTTCCATTCTATCCAACAAATCTCTTCTTTGAGCTTATGTATCATTTCAAGATCTGATTGGATTTAACACCAGGAGGGAATGGGTTTTTTTCCCTCTCCTTCTCAAACATCCAAACCTTTTCCTAAATTGACATTTTGTTCAACAGAGCCAGGAAAGTAGTTTATTCTTCCCATTAAAATCACAGGGTGTACACAGGATGATGATTCGAACTGCTCAAGCATTAATTCACTGATCCCCAACTATAAAACAAGGAAAAATTAAAACCTCACCTCTGTATTTAGGATCACGAGGCAGAAAAAACTTAATTACTGCATACAGTACTGCACAGTTGATGACAATAACGGGGATAGTCTCCTCTTTGCTCTGGCTTTTATTTTTTCATACAAAATACACTTCCTCCGTTCATTTGCTGGTGATATGCTACTGGGAATGATTAAAACTCAGTTATCTAAGTCCCTGGACACCACCACACCAAACTTCGCTAGAGAAATGCAGTCTTGGTGCACACAGCCTTCCAAAAACCAGAAATAGTATGTCAGTGTTAGCACTGTCTTCAGCAAACACATGACTTCCCTAGACTTTAGATGCACTGAGAGCAGGTGGAAAGTTACCTTGGCCTACAAAGTAGTTACTGAACGTTTTGCATCATTCTTCTCATCTTCATGTTCCCAGAAAAAAAAAAACGGAATATGCTGTCTGAAGAGCACAAATACCTAGACTTAAGACCAAGCTTGTTATTATTGAAAGAAAGTTGCCCTCATTTTCTTGCCTGAACTCTTCCGAAATTTTGCAGGGCAAGAAAGACTGCTTTGCTACAGGAAATGCATGTGTCACTGATTCTGAATCTCTTAACCTATCTCAGCATCATAAGATTTTAAACAAAAAGCTGACCTGCAAGTTTTCTAAAGAGTTAACTTAAAATTACTCAGCTTTGCTAAGATAGCGCCTTTGGTGATAGAGTTGTACATGCTGGCTTTAATGACATCCATATACTTGTATTTACTTCCTAGCCTTGAAGCCTAGCTTCAAATCTGGAGTGTCAGTCAGGAAGCTGTTATGGCTCACAACTCATTAACAGAATTGTTAATCAAGGTCACTAGAATCAATTTTATATGAGCCGGAAAAGACACAGTTGGCATTGACATTTCAGCCAAATCATGAATTGTTTAAAGCTAAACATTTGCTAGTTTTTATGTATGGAAAGTTCAGTGCACAGATGTACATGTTCTGAATTTATACTCCCATCCAAAATAAGTCAGGAGGATTATTCACATGCTCAGAGTTATGACATATTCTCATAACAGGAAAGTTATTACCCATCTTCTCAAGATCAGAAAAGGACTTACAGACTACAGAGCAGGCAGTGATAGCACTGTCTGGGCAACAGAGCTGTGTTTTTATTGCTATACACATCGCTGGGAAAATAAGATACGTTCAGCTGTTGCAGGTTTCCACTTCAACATTTGACAAGCATCAGTAAATCACACAATAGTTTCAAGATCAGCCAGGAAATAGCTTGCCACCTGAGCAGACTTACTCTGTAACTGACCAGCAGGCAAAGTGTTACTGCATCAAAAGGTTGGACACTACTTTCAGATTTACTAACAAATTAAATAGATTGCATTTGATGGCAAGTGGTGGGAGAAGACCTGAACTTTTCCAGCCAAAATTGCAGTGGATAGTGCAATGTGTAGGCAGCTGGGCAGCCTCTGAACTGCACACACCTTGATAGCTGCCGATCTATCACCCAAACCTGAAACAACCAAAGGCATCTTCACCTCACGTAAAGAAGAGTCGATGCAGCTCAGCATTTTGGGGACAGCAATTAGAAGTCCGTATCAGCAGTCCACTGGTTTTATTCCCAGCTCTAGTCCAGTTCTCTTGTTAATGTATATTTACATGCATTTTGGTTTGCTTGCCATCTTTTTTGATGGTGTGACTGAAAATTACATCATACGATAATGCAGCAACTCATGTGCTAAAGAAGATCAGAAAGGAAGACAGAAAACAAGGCTGATGTGAGACCTCCACTCACTCAGTTACTTCACAACCATGGCCACTGTTTGGAATGCTGCTGGTTGAACACAGGGAACCCAAGAGCTGCACCAGCCTAGGGCACCAATGCAGAACAGCCTGGGTCAAGTTTTGAGGTTCCTGTGTAGGGATACAAATACTTCAAGACATTCCTAACAGCTAGGAACAGAATGATTTCACCTTCCTTTCCAGACAACGAAATGCCCTGAGATGAACCTGCAGAACTTGTGCTGATGGCCACAGGCCAGTCTCTGGCTCACAGCTATAACTTACTGTAAGCTTGGCATGATCCATCAGCAGCTTGGTTGCTGGGGATAAAGGCAGAGGGATATAGATGCTTCCCATTTGCTTTAACAGCATGAATAACAACTATACGTACACTTTGACTTCAAAACCTTCTGTTTTCTAGCCTGTTTAGGAAGTGCACAGATGAAAGGCTTCTTGCCAAATGAACTTTCTAGATCACACACAGAGCAAAATGGGTCAAAGTATTAATTTAAATAGGCCAGTGTGCTCTTTTTACAAAATATTAGACTTAATCTCAGCTTAATATCTCAGCCAATGTGCAGCATGCTACAGCAGCAGAGCTCATTTCATTATCAGAGGAGATACCCAAAGTCCTAGGGAAAGATCTCTGCTTCTCTTCAGCCTGAGCCCCATTTCCATAGTTCATGGAAGCAGTTCGGGTTTGGCAGAGGTACGCCTTCTGCCTTTCTACCACCTCTGGCCAGATAAACACAATAAAGCCTCTCTTGACCTTTGTCGCAGCTGTGGCCTTTACAGAGGAACAGCTATTAATATCAACCTTCACTTCTCCTCCTTCACTTCTTCTACATCTTCCAGAGTCTGTCTGTTCTAGTAGACCACCTCCTGAACAACTTCTTTGTTGTGCCTACTTTTCTGTGAGCACACTGTACCCTACCTGGTAGAGCAGACAAAAAGATGAACTGTATGCCTGGGTCTTGGGAGGCCCACGTGGAAGTCTGCATGCAGCTTTGCCACTGAGATCTCTAGAGATGGCTCCATAAAGGAACCCTTCTGCAGAAGATGAAAGCCACAGATCTTCACCATGCTCCCAAATGAGGGCTTATTTAGACACTCTCATGTGCCAGATCTAACTTTAAGCTCCCAGAACCTCCCACCATGATCACTTTTCCAGATTCCTCCCTTCTGACTGTCTTCATCACAAAACCATCTGAGCTCTCTTGAGTTTTCTTAAATTATATTACCAACTGTGGAAGAACACTAGTGTCTTGGGAATCAAAACCAACAACTAAAATCACTTTGGTTTGAATGCTAGAAAACAAAGTGGTTTTAGCAACAGGGTCTCAGATACTCTACATTCCTTGATTATACAAATAATTTAAATTACTCTGTGCTGAAGGATATGCTCACTTATGTGCTTTCCTCCTCCTCTTCCTACTCCTCCTCCTCCAAAGTAATTTATATTCAATCTTATTAGATTCAGGGATGCTCAGTGACCTTCCCGTCACTTCCCTTCCAAAAGATTTCAAACACACTAATGAACACTCTCCCTCTTGAAATTCAGCTCCCCAACCAGTCTCCCTTCTATCCACCTTCCTGCAAAACAATGTATGAGTCTTTAGCTTCAAGAAAGGGCAACAGGACGAAAAGGTGAGAACAGCAGTCGAAAGCTTAAGGTGATTCAACTAAATCAACAGAACACAGCTGACCATACTGAGATAAGCCCTGGCATCTCTTCCACAGACTGTGGCAAGAAGGCCCTGGTTTATACCCATTTTTAAGCCATTCTTTTATTAAGTTGGATGACGCTTGAATACAAAGCCAAATCAATAGATTTTTCTTTCTGAGCAGTGACGTTTGTGCTCATACCTCTGACATTAGCACTCTGCTTTGGTTTGGTCTTAAAGCCAGGGAATGCTTTAAACTCAGATGCTACGCCAGCTGAATCTTTTTGTAAAATCCATGTAGAATCCAATCTCATCCCTGAACCGCTGCCTATTTCATTTGTAGGTGCAGATGGATGCTGCTACAGTCTCCCAGGAGACTCACAAGGCAGCACAGAGGCAAATGGACCACAAAAATGTAAACAAATAGGCTGGAAAGAGCAGAGCTAAAAAAATACTTACACTTGTACAGCAGAGAGTCTCCATGCAGCAAAAAAAGAAAGAAAAAAAGAATATGAATGGGGAAGACAAAGCAATAGCAGTTCTCAGGAAAGAAGGCAAAACCAGAAGTCACCAAAATAAAGAAAATTAAAGCCAAAACACTTAGAAGTCTTAGCAGGAAAGGGGACATGCAAGAATGAGGTAAAAATCCTTTGCATTTGGAGGTGCCATATACCCGGTGTTTCCAGAGAATAACCAGATAAGATCGTGATCTCTCGTTTTATCTATACCAGGACAACTCCAGTTTTTCAGATGTTTGTTTCCTATATATAGCACATGGTAATGGTGCCAACCTGCCACCTGCTGTCCCACTGTACTGTGTTGGTTTTTTTTTTTTCATTTTGCTTGCACTAATAATGAGAAAAAACCCCAGTGAATCTGTTGTTTCCTAGTCTGAAGGAATCTTCTGAATTAAAAATCTGCAGTTTGTTGTGGAAAGCAGGAAAGCAAGGAAAACAAAACAAAGCTTCTCTTGATAGAATAAAAAGGGATGCAAGCTGATTCTCCAGAGATTTAAATAAACCTAAACCAAACAAACAGTACTTTTCCCTCCCATAAGGAGGTTTAGAGGTGCAGGCCTTTCAAGTATCTTGGCACATTAGAAGAACATTATTCCATTAATAAAGCACAATTTTTCCTCTCCCCTTCAGAAACATATTAAAAAAAAATAAAGCAAACAAGCAGCACAGCCATCATATGAAATGAAGCAATGCCATATCCCTTTCCTTGGGTAGCACGTGACCCATCCGATCACACTCCTCCTTAACTTAGAGTAAAAATGCCAATTATTAGAAGTGCAGTTTTGCCTCAAAGTTGAATGGGAACTGCTACTGTAAGAACTCTGTGAAAATTTGCTCAGTGTTTGTCGCAGAAGTCAATAGTTATGGTCAGGATTAAACTGCTCAGCAAGGAAGTGCTGCATTTTTAAATGGATATTGCACCAGTGTTTTAATTATCAGCAGTAAAAACAGTCTGTGCATAGCAGGAAGTTCATAATTTAATTGTTGAAGGGCTATTGGGGTCAGTTATTCAATGCTTTGACATTTTCAGCAATCATGATCCACTTGTCATGGTTCATTCTTTGAAGCTTAATTTTAGCTAAAAAGTTTCAAAGACATGATAGGCTGTCTTTCAATAGCAAGAGCAGCACCCTTGAATACAGCTCAACTCCTTTTTATTTTCCTACTGTCCTCAGGGGGGTTGTTTGACTTTTATTTTCTTCTACCTTCTCTGGTTTTACACAGGAGTTCTCAGCTAACAATGATTCAGAAAAATGTCCTCGTTACTCTCATTTTTGTATGCTATTCGCACACACACAACTCTTATTCCATTTCCCTGCCAGAATCCATGGTCTCTCTTCTCTTGCCCTTCTTCTATACTACCATTCATTGGGGCTGCCCTGAGGTCACTGGAGAGATGGCAGAATTCATTGAGAAACATCTTGAAAACTGAAACCATCTTAAAAATAAATCTCCAGCACACTTCAAAAATCAATCTGCAACACGGTTTCTCTTTCAGACAGCATTCGTGGTAGTACTCCAGTGTGTACCGTGTATTTAATGCATAGGCAGGACAGTTATTCATATTATACAAGCAGCTGGAAACACCATTAGGACCAAAGTGCAAAGCAATATGAACATAACAGGGAGGAGTCCTAGGATTTTGGGCAGTTTACAGTCTACAGTCCTGATCCAGCAAGGGCTTATGGAAACTCCTACCATCCGGATTTTAGTGTTCTCACCTAAATGAGTGTGACTACTGAGCAGCTTAAAAGTTAAAAGGGGCTAAACAGCTTGTGAGTGAGGAGTAAGGAGAGAGAAGGAGGCACACAGCAGGCAACAGGTTAGGCAAGGAAGCACCGTTAAGCAAAGCAAAGGTGAAGGGACTTGCTCAAAGTCACCAAGGAATCTGGCTGCATTCTGCAAGAAGTCTAATGCCAATCTCCAAACTCCTGAAGTACTACAGACCACGAGGCCACCCAACCCTTCCCTTTGGTTGCTTCCCTTGTTTAACGCAAAATAAAGTAGTCTGCTTCACAGCATACATGCCATTGCTAAAGAGAAAACGTCAATGCACAACGAAAAATTCCAATCAAATTCAACCCAAACAAAACCAGAAATTGGACTGGGGAATCATAATAACTGAGAATGAGCTGACAGAAAAAATACTGTGATGGTTCCTTCAAAAACATTTTAGACCAGTGCAAAATTTTCCAGTTTAGTGGGGTAGGCCTTTTTAAGAAAGAGCCATAAGAAAACATGGCATTTTATCACAAGTCCTGCTGTCTCCTTCTGCTGTAAAGAATCCACTGTAAAGCTGCCATGACGTTATTTCAGCCAGTCAATATTTCCCAAGCTGCTTCCAGTCTCCTAACTACCTTTGATAGAGATGTCACAAATCTGTTCTCTCTTTAAAAAAAAAATATCTTCAGGTATTCTTTCTAAAGCGGAACAGTAAACTGATCAACTTTTCTTTTTTGCATATGAATCCTTGGAGACAGAGTGGTCTCACCACCTGTACAGAAAGCCTTAGAAACTACAAAGATTGCTTACTTCCAGCTACTGAAGATTTTATAACATGATTTCCAGAATAAAACCCTCAGCACAGCTTGCACAAATACAGTTACGAACTTCACACTAGCAAGAATGGTAACCTGAATCACCGTCCCTAGAATCTCCCCCTTGAGTGCCATCGTCCTTGGAAAGTTAAACGCCACGCTAAAATCCATGACAGCTAATGGAATATTTCACAGGAGACAAGAGAGCAAATCCACTAACACATCATTTAGAAACCAAGGCAAAGCTGCAATGGGCTGTTTGTTGAAACGGCTATCCTGAATGTAGCGGCTATGCATTTTCACACCAGCAGAGGATCTATTCCTGACCTTACACTTGAGTATTCCATCCTCTATGGGGAAATACTACATATAGATATTGTAAATAAGTACAGCATACAAATAATCCATAAGTGAATTTCAGGAGCATGTTTGTTTATTTCCTTACTTTCCTCAAGAGCTGGATTTCTAGAGAACAAGTTGTAGTTCAGAATCAGTCCAATTAGTCTCATCTAAACCAGCCTGACCTTTAGAAATACTTTGTACAGCAACACCTTCTGGAAGAAGAAGAGTAGCACTGCAGTAAGACAAGCTGAATAGATCTGCCTCTGAGCTTGTTTCATTTCACTAAGCAAGAAACCTTTTCCACTTGCTGAGCTATGACTCATGTCCACTCAGATATTTCACCAAGTATTTCAATATATTCTTTTAATTAATATTTCTGACCTTAAATCTTTCAAGTCATGTTAAATTTCTGCTAATAAATATTCCTGCATGTAAATATCCAAAGCTTTGGATATATTTAGGGAATGAGTACCCTGCAAGGAACTCTGCCTGTAACTATGACCTGCAAGAGAAAAAGCAATTCTCCATATCTTCAGTTCTGTTTTCTACTCGCTTATGAAGAAGTTAGCAGCATCTTTCACAGCAGGTGGGCTTTACGATGAACAAAGAGGATGGTTCCACTGATTTATTTTAGTTAAAAATGAAGCGGACAACGGAGAGCTGCTCCAGGTCAGATGGCACTAACTCTCTCTTCAGGCCACCACAACCTGCTTGCTTGTTGCTCTTTGTTACCTTTACCTGGCAAATGCTGATGCGAAAATTACTTGTTCATTACCTAAATTCTATACAGGAAGACAAAAAGCCCTTTAACACAGCAAATAAGGACAGGTGGATAGCTGTCTAAGATATTCTTAGACAATTCTTTAAAGACAGTCACCATATCTAACAGTTCCCTGGGCTAAAGCAAGATTGAGGTAAGGTACTTCTGACTAGAAGTGTTCAAAGTCAGGTGGGATGGGGCTTTGAGCAACTTGATCTAATGAAAGATGCCTCTGCCCATGGCAGGGGGGTTAGACTAGCTTATCTTTAAAAGGTCCCTTCCAACCCAAACCTTTCTATGATTTTATGAATGGGAACCACTGTGTCTGCTGCCCTACAGCTTCCCAGGACTGTGAAGCAACACAACTTCTGCATTTTTCCTTCTTTTTGACAACCTGAAGTGAACGGCTACCAAAAAAAAAAAGTAGCTATCCAGGCAAAGCCCAACTACTAAGTCTTAAGATTTCCTGTAGTCTGAGAGGGAGATGTATTGAAAAGATTCCTGATAGATTTCTGAAAGGTTGTGTGATGCAGTTGCCAGTGATAGCAGGGATGAGATTAGATGACTCAAAAACCGTCTTCTAGCCTTTGGCACTATGTACTTTTGATTGTTTATTTATTTATTTATTTACTTAAGAGTTCCTATTCCAGTAACCTAGCTTACCCTAACCTCCTTTTCTTTGAGAAAATACAGCAAAATCTACCATTACCCTTAAACCACCTGCCCTAACACAGTCTTCCTCTTCCTGTGAGCAACTGTTCTTTATCTCTACAATATGAGGTATGAATTTTGCAGAGCAAAAAATCGCAAGGCTCCATTTCTTCTGGGTGAAGTGAAAACCATGAAGCACTTATGAGACAGACTCGTGCATGTGCTATTTTCAGTAGGCCCTCCAGATTTCAGAGTAAACAAGACTCCCCCCGTGCATCACAGATTAGTAAATTGTGCCAAGGTATTTATGTGAGATGCTGGAAGAATCAAAAAGGCAGCAGAAAGGACCAAGAAACCTATAAAGAAAATTTGTCAACCAGTTGAGAATGTCAACTTGCCAACTATTAATTGACTCAAGAAGTATTATGGCTGCAGACAGACGTGTGTTACAGAAACAGCACTATTAGAGGTTATTCTCATGCTGTTTGCTGTTGTCTCTCTGCCAAAGGTTACAGAGTCTAGATTTTGGCAAGAACTCCCCCTAAAGTAGCTCTTGCTAATCTGGGAAATAACGAGTAGGTTCTTTTAAAAAGAGGCTGTGGAAAGATGAATTCCACATCTATTTGTGCTGAACATCAACTGACTCCACAGCTCTGCTGGCAAAAGGGATGACACACGCCCCCGATCCAGCCTGTACAAAGGGGCTTTTGTCCTCATAACCTATTAACTTTACCTGTAGTAGATAAGTAAGCGTTTGGCTGATCCCTGCTGCTGGCTGTATGGATGAGTGCTGGCTGGCAGGGCAAATGAACCCAGGCAGGGATAGCCCCATCTCTCATCGAGTGGTGAATGGGTGTCCATTAGCAGGCTACAGCCTGCAATAGCTGTCGAGTGATTGCTGGGATGACTCTGCCCACCAACTATGCATTCAAATTCTTGCCAGCAGAGTGGTCAATGGTGGGATAGAGCAGTCAGGGTTGGCATCACCTATAGACTACATAGCTACACGTTCAAGACCTTTCCGTCTGCCACAGACTAACTTCTTAGTAGCAAACTCCTCTTAAAACCACAGCAGGTAGGTTAAACTCTCAAGATCAGTGTTTCAGTGAGTGCTCAGTTACTGAACTCTCATTCCAGGTGAAATAAAATGATGGCAATTCAATATCAGCAAGACAACTGCTGCCACAAAGGATGTAACTACACACCCTCTCCTTCACCCCCAATACAAATCTGCATCTACTAAGGCAAAACAAAGTATCAATATTATGGGAAGACCAGCTCTTGATTCAAAACTGCCACCATGCAAATAGAATATCCAGCAGCTGCACTTCAAAATCCTCATTTTAACCTAAGCAGAAAAGAGTCTTCAATTTAAGAAAAAAAAAAAAAAGTAGTCTGAAACAAGCATGCAGTGCTGTACTAGAAGCAGTTTATCACATTCTTCATTTAATTCGTATTGTACCACTAATGTATTCTAAATTATGAGAAACAGCTTTGAAGTTAAAGAAATCTCAGCTGGTTTGAGAAAAACATAATACATATCAACTATCCATCACCTCCTTCCACTCAGACACCAAGAAAGAGATATTGAAAGTCAGGTTTCTTTTCAACTGTTTCAGCTGGGAACATGCAACCCGTTTTAAGCGTGAAAGGGACTATAGTCTATACAT
The DNA here is from genome assembly GCF_017976375.1 of Cuculus canorus. Classification (NCBI taxonomy): domain Eukaryota; kingdom Metazoa; phylum Chordata; class Aves; order Cuculiformes; family Cuculidae; genus Cuculus; species Cuculus canorus. The sequence goes on along the minus strand of NC_071402.1, from coordinate 63,801,425 downwards.
GTAACAGGTATTGAATAACCATAGATAAGGACCTCTAAGGGCAATGAGGTTGCTGCAAAACTACATATAAGGAACCCATGAAAAGATGTGCAACAAATATTCACAATTAAAATTACTGTAATCACAATACTAATGGTGAGGCCAACATATAAGACACACAACTTGCAAATAAGGAAGACATTCACAGGTTCTGCAATATTAATCACACCAGCTCCCTCTGTCTCTTGCTTTCTCAGCCACAGCACTGCACATGCAGAGATGGGCTTAGGGAGCGTGCTGGCAATGTGCTGTGCCCCCCAGTGATGTTTTTATAAACTGCCCTAGTTCAGGGTGAGTCAGATATTTTACTAGACTCCCACTGAAACAGATTTGCTCACATGCCTGTGATGGAGCCTTTTCAGAAGCCAAGAATACTCTCACATACCATAGTGCCAATTCTTAGCTTCCCACAGAGTGCTGTATTTACTACACATCAAAGGCCTATTTCTGCTAATGCATACAAGAGAGAAACTCAAGTGTCACAATGAATTTAATCCAGCATTCATCCAGGCTGCTGCCTTTGCCCTCATCCCTGTCTGCTTCTTCCTACCACTCAGGATTTGCTTTGTGAGCTCAGCCAGAGACTAGTCAGTCTGTAAGCTAACCTGGGAAAGAAATCCTCCATAAAAAGCTTAATTTTCAGCTGAATCAATTCTCACACCCAGTTTGTAGGGAGGCTGTGTGAATACCAGTACAAGTGTTAAGGTGTGGGTAGGAAAGAGTGAACTCCATACAGGGGAAAGTGGAAATGCTCTTTTCAGCAAGAACAATGATTTTTGCTGGATTAAGCCTGCCACAGAGCTAGAGCTTTATTTATAGCACAGCAGAACATACAGAGTCTAAAAGGAACTGGGGTTTTATTGCAGTAGGTGTTTAGTCTTTCATCCAAAAAGCTGACTGTCTATGCCCAAGACAATCCTCCTGCAGGTAAATAGAGAGCAACAAGAATCAGTAGTTTCAGTACAGCAGGACATACCAGAAAATCACTCCTTCCATTTCTCTACCTACAGTATCAGTGCACAAGTCTGTACCATGATGTTCTCCTTCCTCCGCTGCAAGGAACCAAAGGGGTTTCTGTTGTTTTAATTCTAATTTAATTTGGTGAGGGAGAGAAAAGCTTTCAGGTGGAGTTTTCTTTTTTTTTTAAATTAATTCTGGTGTGGTAAGTGCCATTTCTCCCTCTTCTCTGAAAACACTGAGGTCCACGCACTCCCTGTCATTCAGAACCCACTGGTTCATAAGACTTCACCTGGATACAGGACGAATCTGCTATATCTTTGACAGTGGCTAGTGAGTACATTTGCAGGAAAAAAACATACAATGCCAATCTAGAAGCTTTCTGTGACTTTGGCAAATTTTGTTCTCTACTGTACAGGTGAAATCTGTTGTTCAGTAAAGGCTAAAACATGAATACATTGTTCATGGGATTATTTTTTTTAAACATTTCTCCACTAAAGTCATAGAACCATCTCTGTGGTTAAAATTAGAAACACACGAAAGAAGGCTAAGATTCAATATTCATCATAAACAGTCCTTTTCTATTAGCTACAAACATTTTTGCAAATACATAATTTACCATCCAAGCATTTCAATCTTACACTGAAATGCTTCAAAGCAGATTTATAAGCTTTATTTATAAGATTTATAATACTTGTGTATTACAACCTACAATTCCTTTACATGTTTCAATTTCCTACCATACCTCTTCAGAACGCAAATAACCTCTGCTTTTCTCTGAAAACAATACTTTTCCTAGATGTATGCTCATTACTACCTATAGTAATAAAATTATATTGCTGAAATGGATATTTTAAAGATCTACAAGTACATGGATTTCTAGTAAAACAGCTATTTCTCTCAAAACTATTCTTTAAATAGTGGCTCAGCTCTGGTGATCTCATTTTAGTATTCTGAAAGCCAAATTAACAATCAAATAGCTAAAAGAAAGAAGAAAAGCTTTAGAACATAACTGTTAAAACACAATCTAACAAAGATGCTCCATTACCTTTAGGTGGGGAATTGAAAACTATTTACTATTTCTTACTTCTACAAAGAACTAATGGTTATGAAAGAATAAAGTACAAGTAAAAGCATTATGCAAATTCAAATCAGTTAGTATCTGCCTACACAGACCAAGATACAATATATTCAATCTCAGCAAAAAAGTGATTTAAGTTAGTTTTAAAACACATGCATTAGTTTAAAACATGTCACTCTTGTCACATACGCAAAGATTTTGAGAAACCACACTATTTTATGAAGTTAATTCATGACTGAGTCTAAGCCCTGAAAAGCAGGCCACAGCTTTTCCTTTAATCTGAGAAAAGCAAGTAATGTTTTGCATAAAGATTTTTCTTTCCACCTTACTTGCACGCAACTTTTTTTCTAATGATTTATTAGCATCAATGCAGCTCTAACTAACCATAGACAACTAAACCAGCTGTAGATTAGGGAAGCATCAATTTAGTGTACTGCAGCTCAGGGAGATCAGAAACTCTCAGGTCCGTAATGTTCAAGCTATTGCGTTCTACGCTGGACCACTCAATCACTCCCGGTGCTCTTCCGAACTCATTTAACAGACTAGCAAATTCTGGTAGGATTGACAGATCTTTCATATTATGGTCTCTCAGGCCACTGTTAAAGGCCGGATGAGAATCATATCCTAAGTTTAAGCTAATAAGCTTTAACTGCGCAGTTTTGTACTTAGATAAGTCCAAATTCTCACAACAAAAAAATACTAGAAATAAAACTGAAAAGTCTATTTTTCAGTGGTGCATTTCATAGGCCCACTTGCGATATTTCATTCTGTCTTGTCTGTGGATGGATGACAAACCTCTACTGTGGCAGAGAAATCCTCCCAGCCACAGCCACTCAGCACCTCGCCCGAGAATAGGTAGGCAGGCTGTGAAACACCAGTGCTTCTTTGTTCACCCTGTCACCAGCAACGGGGGTTTTAGATTCCTCTGCTGCCAGTCCATGTTTTATAAACAAACAGCTCATAAGCATTTTATTATAAAGACATCTACCTCAGTTATGATCCTCAATAGGCTGGACAAAGGAAACAAGAAAGAAGAGAACAGGCTTGCTGAAGATAACGGGTTTGCAAAATGAATCCAGTTTTGCACATGAAAAATAGCCATCTCCTCCAAAAGAGTGGTCCAAGCTCAGTGCCTTTTCTATAAGACCAAAATCTCTTCTTCTTCAGACATTTTGATGTCTAGCTTGAGCAAACTGATAGACAGGGCTTATAATAAGTGAGTTTTTCCTGGCATCCCAGCAACTTCATCATCCTCATCCCACATTCCATATTCTTTTGGCAGTAGAAGATTAGGCTTTTGAACACACACAACACCAAGCTGCCATTCAAGGTTTTGGGCTTGCAGAATACACAGCCAGGTGCATCATTTACTCAGAAGGGTAAAATCTGTTTTATTGTCACACTTTGCAATGCTTAGGAATTACCAATGGCCAAACAAGGCAATGTCCTGGACTAATGCCATTTTGGAAGGCGGACTTAAAAAAGCTATTTCTCATCTAAGATTAAAAATAATCAAAGGAAATTAGGTTCTTATTAATAGCGCATAAAACCATAAGCTTCTCTTTCCAGTAAAATCTTTCAGCAACGTATCCATTTCCTGCACTGACCAGCTCACAAAGCATTCACTCATGCCTGTCTCAGAAGGTTCCTCATTTCCATGCAAACATCTGCACAATACTTAAAAGCTGCCACAAATCAGGTTAATTTTTCCAAGATAATATCAGTAATCCATAGGATTTTCCCATAGCTAAAATATACCACAAGCAAATGCTATCTTTGAAGTTACTAACTCCACCCAGAAGACGCGCAAAATCCATCCTTAATGCTTTTGCTTGCAAAAAAATCAGTAAGAAAACCAGCCCAGTAAAATTCCCTGTATTACACAGCCTCTTGGGGCTACCTATCTATATATTTTTACAACAACAACCAATATCACTTGCACCCTGGATGCAAAAAGCAGCTCTTAGAAATGGATTACAGTTTTTAATAAGTGGATCCTTTAGCACTAAGATTACTGGATTGTTTTTATTTGATGCTTCATTCTCTTAAAAAATTAGATACTCATGACAATCTGGGTGACAGAGGTATTTGAATCTCTCTGCAGATGAAGGTGAATGAAGAGAATGAAGAGAGATATAAACACTTCTGAAGTGCGGTTAGCATCTAACGCATCTTTTGAAGAGTATGAGCAGCATCACGTTTCCACCATTTTAATATGGCCAAAATGAAGATAAAAGCACAGCAATATGATCCTTTCATATAACCATGGTGATATGAGATAAAAACAGGAGCTATTTTTAAAATTTCTAGTGTTATTATTCTTAACAGACTACAAGAATAAATTTAAAGGGAGAGTGGGATGTGTCAAAATAAGCACTTAGCTTATTTTTCTAAACACGAAGCCAGCACGTGAAAGCTAACTTAAAGGTACAGGGTTCAGAAGCCACATATTTTAATGGAATGCTTCTTTCCCGGAGGATTTAGGTCTCAAAATGATTACTGAATCTTGGCTACAGAAAGCTTCAGGAACTTACTAGTACCAGTGATGAGTCAGATGATATCATCAAAACCACATGCTTCACAGGGATTTGTGATGTTCAGACAAATATTGCATCAAATCATATCTTGGTGAAGAAGGAGACTCGGAAGGGAGAGAGAATTGATTTTTTTTTTTTCGAATGAAAGTATGCTTTTGTTTTATAGCTGAATCAACAGAACTCCTTCTACAAAAAGATGCAATCAATTTTTCTGCCAGTTTAGTTTCCTGTGAAAGCACGTGGCCAAGGAGTCAGGTAGTAGGGCAGAGAGGAAAGCCCATCCCCTGCAGCAGTGACCATTTGACTCAGTTGTAAGAGAGAAGTGCTCCCTGAAGTTCCAGTCCACATTAGAGTTCATCAACAGGCTGAGCTAGGTGGAAGAGAAATTGAGGTTGCAAACAGCTAGAACTACATCTTGTAAGGAACTATGATAGGGCACGGACCCATCTTTATAATAAAAAAATCACACGGATTTCATAAGGCTGTTCAGAAACTTATGTTCAGCATTTTTGCTCAACTCAAAAAAAAAAATCAACTTCCGTTCGTAGTCAATAGTACAACTTTCAGGCAGAAGCATTTTTAGTCATGGTTCAGAGGAATCCATGCCAAGTGGAACAAAGGCAGTGAGCAGTACATTGTCAAAGGATAGCAGTGGTCAGTGGAAGAGACGTTTACTATATTAGCTTGATTGTAGCAATGTATGCGGGAGGAATGCCCTTGAATAGGCAGCAGGAAAGGAGAAGCAAAGAAAAGGGAAAATCTTCTCCTTTGCTGAACAGCAATATGCAACTCAGACAAAATGTTCGCAAGCTAACATTTAGTTTTCTCTAGAAACCAATTTGTAATTTCAGTTTCCTGATACTACGAATTTGCCAATGACATTCTGGAAAACATTTTTCTTCCCATTATTTGCGTGCTTAATCAAATGCGCTGAGAAATGTGTCTTACCATACAAGTGTCCAGATCCTCCAAACGTTCTATCTCTGTCAACTCCTCTACTGTGATGACAGAGCGTTTAGTTGGTTTTTCTTCAGCTAACTCAATTTCCAGAGATTCTTGTTGTGGAAGTGGTTTGCCGCGTCTGGTCAAATGGTCAGCCTGGTGGCAAGGAAAAAGACAGGAATACATCAAACTATTAAAAAAGGTAAACTAAACCCAGTCAGAAAGCTTACAGAACTTAAGTGATTACAGACGCTAGAAGATAAATTACAAAAGCAAAGAACACAATTTGTTTTGGTTTTCTCTTTTTTTTTTTGACAGACACCTATCCAAACTCCACCACATATTCTAAGCAGGGATGGAGAAAGTCCAACAGGAAAAAAAGAAAAGTAAAAAGGTCAGATAAAAAGCTATCCTACTCTGACTTATAACAATATTGTGGGGGCTCTGCGGCATTTGTCCTGTCTATTATGAAGAAAATAAAGGGGCGGAAGAGAAGCTTTGTCCTAGACCATGTTCTTAAAATTAAATAACACAAAGACTTGTACAATTTCAGCTAGTATAATTCTCATATTTATTAGACAACCAAAATGTTATCACTCTCTATTCCAAAACCAGGACAGCTTTGTTAAATACCTCTGTTGGGTTTCAATGATGAATTAGGTAGGGGTTACAACAAAGAGAAAAAAGATGATCATTGGTAGATCTATGGGATAAGATACATTTTTTTTTCAAGTATCAGAGAGCAAAAACTCTTAACAATAATAATATCCATTTTCAAACCTGCATGGCAAAACCTGTTACTAAGAACAGAGCGAATGTTATATAGGCCACCCTGGGTTGGGCTCATATTGTCAGGAAAATGAGGAAATATTTTCTAGTTCTGTTGATTAACTAAAGACAATATTAAATAATATCTATTAAGAGCAAATATTTGAAGATCAGCTGGTCCAAATCAGTTAGTCACAGAAACTTTCAAAGAGGCAGATAGAGAGAGCTGTAGTCTATCGCTTAATATCAGCACGACTCCAGACAACCAGTTGATTGTGGTTTTGTTAACCATCAAAAAGGGTAAACAGATGACCGGAGTCAATTATATCTTACTTAGTCTAGTGTCTACTCGGGAAAAAAACAAGAGAGCTCTTATGGATGTATCTTTAATCACATTAAATAGGTAGAATAATAATTATTCCTAATTATCACCACATTAGGCAAACACAGGTCTTGCTGAACAAGGTTTATTTTTCAAATTTGCCTCAAACGCTATTGTACAACATACACAGACATTTGTAGGTGGCTGAATTAGTAGTACGTGACACTCCAATTTAAGAACCTGGCACAGAACTGTATCAGTACATTTAGTTTTTGCTGTTTTAAGAGCTACCTGCCAGCTCTCATACTAGAGCTGTCAGTTGAAAATTAATACTGACAAATCAGACAGGATTTCCTCTATCAGCTTTTTTAATAAAAACTCCTGAGAAATAAACAGTGAGGGACATGTTACTAATGCAGACCAAAATGGAAATTAACTCAGACAATAATTCCACAGGAACTAAGAGCACTGGTCATTAACTATGGACACAATCCTGAAAAGAAGCAAGTGTCAAACATCGAGAAGCCATTACAGTGAGGCAGATCTAGCAACCCCAGTCCTGAAAATGAGCTACCACTGAACCTCTGACAAAAGCAATTCTTACCTCCTTGTGCACGTAAATGCAAGAAGTAAAGAATATCAGGAGAAAACCTATTTCACTCCAATATACGGTGCTGGTTAAAACACGGGAATAATCTATCTTGTTCTGGGGACCATAATTTGAAAAGAGGCTTTTAAAACAGCTGGAGAAATTGCTGAGGATTGTTACTGAAGTGATTCAAAGGCTGGAGAAAATGACTTACTGTGCAAGAGTCAGGGCATGTCCAAATTGTGCAACAGTACTAGACAGAGACAGCCCACTGCTAATGCCAGCTGAGCCTGCTCCAGGACCAGCTGGAGCTAAATAATGTGGCCACTCACACATTGGGCTGACACCGCTGCATAGCTCCTGAGACCAGTGGTTGTGTCTTTACACAAAGCTGCACTTCATCATGAAGACACACCCTCAAATAAGCCAGTCTTTTAATTTTTATTTTTTTTTTTAAAAGAGGGAAAAAAAAGGAGAGTGAAGAGTGATTTGTTTCCTGTGTATATGGACTTTCATAGAGAGAAAATAAAGACAAACATATATGATTCCATTATCTTCCGGGGAAAAGCATCTTAAAAAATTCACAACTGCAAGCTGAAGCCAGAGAAATTTCAATTAGAAATCGAGAGCAATTTCAATCAGGAGAATGAACACCCACTGGCTTCTTTAAAAAAAAACCAAAACCAACAGTACTACATTCTCATTAGAGAGGCCCATTGCATTAGAAATAAAAATGTTTTTCTGTGGATACACAGTTGTTTATTTCTTCTACTCTTGATGAAGCAAATATCTTTATAAAAAATAACCCTGCTTCCTCTCAGCTCAGCACCTTCAAATAACTGTTTCCTTTCTTACATTTCTACTCCTTTCTCTTCAAACTTGATACCTACGTTTCTGAGGTAGCCTCAAAATGCATTCATTCAGGGAACAAGAACTCATCAGTCCCTCCTCTAAAGAATGAAATTTTACCTCTCATTTCATGAGCAGCCGACCCTTACCATGTCACGAGGATAAGTACTGGCACTGTTCTTAAATAATGACTCAATGCGGCATGCTGATGGCATTTTAAGTTTTAGATCTGACAACAGTACGAAAGATAATAGGACAAATACATAATGCAGCTTCTTCCTTAACACAAACAGGCATCAGTCTCATGATCGTATCTCAAATGATGTCAGTGTTGCCATTGAAAGCAAGACCAATTTCAAAACACAGCTTTGGTAAGGAGAAACTGAACATGGCAGGAGAGCTGGAATTAGACGATCTTTAAGGTCCCTTCTAACCCAAACCATTCTATGATTCTAAATTATGAATGTAAATGGTGTTAAAATACCCGGCACATTCAGATATCAACCACGCAAGTACTCACCAGTTTGTGATGGCAATGGGAAAGTGCATCCAGGATTTCATCTACAACTCGGTCAGACAGGAAAGAAGCCACTGTCAGCTTTACTTCACTGTGTGAAGATTAAAAATGAGACAGAGATTTTTAATTCACGCAGGAGATTTTTGTCCTTATTAGACGTTCAACACTGCGATGATTATCCACGGTGCTGTCACTCTATTTGAAGCAAAACCTTAGAGGATGTCAGGATACATGACTGCAGGTTTCAGAAATAAACTCATGAATCACACAATAAACACAAGAGCCTCTGTACCGTATTTAACCTGCTTCTAACATTTTTCTATGAGCTGAAATGAAAACGTCTGGGTAAGAGAGCCGAATAAAAAACACATGTGAAACTCAGTACAGAACACTCCAACACAGAAATCAGAGAAACACAAATATCAGATGAATGGGATTAGGACAGCGCTGCCTGTTTAACACTACTACACTGAACAACTACAACCCATTTATTTCCTCAATTCCTTTTTGTGTTCATCTGCCAGCTGAAGGACAACTGGACAATGCTGGTTCTCCAGTCTTTGCCATCACAACTTTGCCTTCTCTTTTCGCTCTAGGCAACCACTTTCTGTTTTAAGAAATTCATGTCAGCCATTCCCATTTACAAAGACATACATGGAACACTAACACAACCTGTGTGCTGAATTGAGCTTTCACTGGTAATTTCCTGTGAAGGAAATTTGTACCTTGAATTGCTCCCTTGGTGTTCCATCTTTGGCCACAGCACGAAAGACTCTGGCTGTGGAGGGCATCTGATTTACATCTGACAGGCACATATGCCTGTGCTGCAGCCCAAAGCTCTGTCTCTCCTGCCTGCACAGTTTCAAGGACAACTGCTCCAAAGCAGCACTTGCCAGCCAATACCATGATTTTGTTTAAGGATTTTATATGTAGACTGAGTTGCACTGATTATCAAAGCTATTTCTATCAGGTGTTTGTACTAATACTGTACAAAGCCTGGGGGGGGGGGGGGAAGGTAAGGTAAGAAACTCCTTGGAAACGCAATGCAATTCACAAGGAGGTAGAATGGTGGCCAAGCCACGGTGGGAGGGGAATGAGAGTGAAGGGATTTCCCTCAGTTACTTACACATTCATTTCCAATAATATAAGGCAGGAAGGGTGATACTGTGGCACCCCACCCCACTGACAGATGCAGCTTCTACAGGTGGAAGGGGTACTATCACTGGTTCAGGGTCAAGATTTGTTTGATAGGAATGAAGTAAAGACTATTTTAAACATACTGAAGGCATAGATAAAGTCTTTAACACTTTTTTCCTGCCAATTTTGCTGCACTCTGCAAAACTCATTTATAAGTCTTACTGTTTTCTTCTTCTGCAAAGCTAATAGCTTTGCAATGTAAAATGACATGCTTTTCCATCAAGCAGAAAGGATTCCTTAGCCAAGTAATGGCAACTGCCAAGGTTTAAATACAGGTCGACCACATTATACTGTGTAAGTATTCTGTGGTACATATTTAGTATGAAAAAACGATGCAGTAAGAGGTCAGGAAAAAGCCTTTTTTTCCCCTTTTTTTTCAAGGGCAAACTAAGGGTTGTTTAGGACAACTGTCTCTGCTCCATGTTTGTGGTTTGAATATCCAAGTTTCCATTTCTGAAGACGTCTCTCTGCTGTGCGCAGCTTCCATACAAATAAAAAGTTTTGAAGTGATTGCTGCAGCTACAGGACGAGACTAAATTCTGCATCAAAAAAAGCACTGTTAACACTCAGAGCAAAATAAGTGCAATTTTCTTCTATTACAGTAATTCAGTGTCACCTGAGAACACAAGTTAAAAAAATATATCCATTGTGAAAATGTTATTTGTGTACCATAAACCAAAACTCTTACTAAATAAAACAGAAGCACATGCATTAATGATCAAGCTAAGATCCCTGGAGATTCCAAATATTTGTATCTCCTGAATTCAGCTCACCAGACCTGTAGGACAATTTCCTGCTCTTTGAAGCCCTTAATATGGTTTCTTGTGAGTCACAAAGGCATTTAAAAAATCTTCTACAATGCAAACATACATACACACAATCCAAAATCCCAAATTCTGTAACCATTTTTGTTAGATTACTCCTTTAAAGTACCTAATTTTATTGAGGATATCAATTCCAGATTGCTCCAAGAGCACATTTTTCACAAAAGTGCGTGGGATGGAAATCTTCTCAGTGCTAGCCTCAATCAGGTCTTCACGGATGCCAGCTTTCTTCATTACATTTGGGCAAAGATTTTCCACTGCATCCACCATAGATTCAAGGAGTGTCTGCAGCACAGTAAGCAAAAACTAACATCAGGTACTAAGATTTTCATTAGCTGGATGATCACAGCGTTATTCTGGTGCACAGCACTTTTAGACATGCAATTGTAATGCTTTTTTTTTCCTAATTTCCAATCCATTTTGCAATTCAGCTGTCATATAAAAGGTATCTTACAAAATAAAGCTAAGGAGCAGCAACATACATAGTTTGAAAATGAGTACAACTGTACTTGTTTGCCTTTTGTAATAAAAAACATTTACCTCACTGTGTGTTTAACAGTCAGGACAATAAATTAACTTCTCTTGTACACCCAACTACTGCAGTCTCTGTGTGCTGCAAAAGCAGTGGACGCTTGACTGCGACTGCCTTCACTAAACTGTGGCCTGAAGCTGCAATTTTCATCAATGCTCCAGACCAGTCAGTTCATAAGTGACACCAGTATATAAAGAAAGGAGACTCAGGAGAACTTGAAGTGCTGTACAGGGCTGGAATATACTAACCAAATACTAGGCAGTAGCTACAAGTATGATTTGCAGTGAGCATAGAAACCTTTAATATATGGATCTCATTTACATACATGGAAATCCACAGTGAACGTTAGGTGCAGTGAACAGTTTTTATTCTTTTTTAATGTTTTATCAAAACTCAAAACCAGAACAGAAGAAAACCATACACACTCCAGAAAGAGGACTGTATAACTCCTTGATGCCTCAACTTTCTTCTCATAAAATAAAGTATCTCATGCCGATCGTACAGTCACCTTCTTCCTTCTTAGACTTTCTCTTAGAAAAATCTTTTATATATGCCTCAATGATGCAAAGTTATGTTATGAATCCCCTTTTAATTGCATTAGTTTTATCTCCTATCTATGCCTGTGAGAAAAGGCAATTCTGGTTTAAATTCCATTTTATCACCTATTGGCTTCTTTTCCAAACCCCAAATCTGACTAGAAGGCTAAAGAGCCCTCATTATAGGTGCAGGTGAGGAGGGCTCACAGTCTTTTACATGTATGAACTTGTGTCATGAAATGTGCACGACAGCTTTAATGTACATACGTAGGGATCAGGATGAGACAGGGAAACACTACTAATGCCCACTGAAACATCTTTCTTCAAATTGCTTTCAATTTTCATATCCAAAAACGTTAGATAAGACCACAGAATGTATAAATCAGGTGGTCATTGGGAAAACTAAATTTTAAATTCATACTGGTTTATCTATATGTTGATATGTATCCTGCATACAGCAAAACAGATTTATTTATGTACACAAAGCAGTATTTTCTGACAAGACTAGAAATTGTTCTTTGTTCAAATTCTCTCCTATATCCACCTCTATCTCCAGTCTCAGCAACTCAAGAAATCTATTTCAGGCATCTTCAGAAGGCTTTTCAACCATCAATTAATTTCCCATTAAATAACTTTTTTCAGAGATCGCAAGAGGTCAAGGCTCATCAGCACTGGATTTGAAAACAAACTCTCTATGTCCATTCCCAGCACAAAATGCTGCTTAGAAAAAAAAATCAGTAAGGATATAGTTCCCTCAGGCAGCAGTTTCCTCTGCATGCTGAAGCTGTCATCCTACTGCACTGCTGTGACCATCAGGTCTCCTCGGGCTATGGTGCTTCCAAAGTGGCAGGGAGAATTAAGACACACTCCTTACTTCATGCTTTGTACATGCAAGACTCATTTTCCTCAACTTTGAATCCTCTAAACAAGTAGGGCAAGCAGCAGCTATTATAAGATGTCAGATTTTTCAACATATGCCATGCAGCTTCTGAGCAGTTTTTTTTCTAAAAAAAAAAGGAAGGTGAAGAGAGGAACACAACAAAGCCCTGTTTACTGAAATGGGCCAATTCATCTCCAGTAAGGCTGAAGTTTGATAACCGAATCAAAAAAGGTGCTTACCAATAAAAAATAAAGAACAAAACCATGGTTCATTGGAATGCTACACTAGGTAAGCCTTGCTCTAACACAGGTGCTTCTAAATTTCATGAAAATAATGAACCGGACTCTTTATAAACTCTACTGATTTCCTTTTTCTTCTCAATCTTGCACTGCAGGTAAGTGACCTCAGCCTGAACTCCACCTTATCAGAGGTCTGCACTGACTTACAATAACTGGCAATTTTCATATGCACATACCGTGTAAGAAACAAACCCACTATTACTGTATAATAAATTTAATGCTTTACAGCAGCATCTTACAGTTTGTAGATCTTAATTGGCTGATTTTTAAGTGTAGATTCATGAGGACAACACAGAAGCATAAAGTAGCCACAGCGTACAGGGAAGTCTGATCTTTATAACATTTGATTTACAGGTATAAGGACTAAGTACCATTATAGCTAATACAGAGCTTGTTTCTGGGTTCCCAAGCTTAAGGGAACTTTAAGGCTGCCTTCCACAGTCCTTCCTTCAATCCCCAAGCAGATTCTGGGGCTGTAACACTAAAGAAGAGCCTTTCAAACCTCTGCAGCCATATCCACATGAAGGATGAAGAACTTCAATGGCAGAGACAACTGAGCCAGGTAAACTAATAATGAGAATTTGACGCATCCATTTTTTTTCCCCATGGCATTTATTCACCGGTACAACTGTGTAGTCTACCTTGAAAAATCACACTCAGCCTCACAAGAGTCACTGATGGATCACAATCATAAAAGTTATAAAGACTTGCTATGTTGAATTGCAATTGCAGTCCAAGCACAGTTTTTCAAAATGGATCATGGGAAGAAATGCTGCATGAAGGTGTCAGTGGGAAATAGGGCGAAAGACTAAAGAGCTTACCTGAAAATTTCAAAATTAATTTTTACTCAAAACATTCTGAGAACGTGCAATTTAAGAGTTAGAGTTTGCATCACTTCTTTAAGTGCACAACTGAACAGAATTTCTTCAGTCGTGGATTTCAGCTGTTGATTTCACACGACTATTATCCTATCTATAGAATCCTATCTTTCCTCGGCCCCTATTTCCATCCCCAAACCTTTCAATGATGGAAACTCACAGCTACCAATATTGACGGTAGAGGGGCAAACATTTTAGTGACAAGGCTGCAACTGCCAGTCAACAGGCATGCAGAAAGAAGATAAAGTCCTGCCAATAATAAATTACTCCTAACATTCAGGAGAAAGATACAGTGGGTAAAAGGACAGGAAGACGAAGATGTCTGAAGAAAAACTAGAACAGGTGATGGAGCCAACAAACTCTTTGTACTAGGATGGAATTTAGGAGGAACAGTTCAAGCACTCCTGGTCCTTACAAAGCAGTCTTTTCTTGCCTAAGCATCATTTGTGCTGCCTTCGATTTTCCTTTAGGACTTTTCTGACTGAATAAAGCACCTCCCGTTTCTATGTGTCCAGCGACACCAGTGGGAGCAAAGAAATGCAAGGGCCTTGCTATAATTTCTCCTCTGGCCAACTCAACTTGCTCCAAGATATTGCTTTTCCTTTTCTACCTTCTTCCTTCCCTCCTCTTTCTCTTCTTTGAGCTTAAAAATAATCTCCTATCTGCCTGAAGAGTATTCATTGACTTTACTGAATCTCCAAACACTCCTTTCTAGAATCAGGCTCTGGTTGCTATGGAAGCTAAAAATCAAAACACCACTTACAGCATATAGGATGTTTTTTTCCCTCAATAATTACAAAAAGAACAGTACTTATGTAAGCTCCCTTATCTATCCTGACAAATAATAAACTGCATGTGATGTTTTGAAATAACCTGAACAACTGGAAAAAAATTCCAATGACAGCAGAATGGCTGAGCTAAAGTGCCTTTTGCTGTAAATGTGTAAAAGCATAAATGGAAGATCCATTAATCCAATCTTCTGCCAGGAACTATAAATAAAATTCCAAATGCTGAAGAGGCTTTCCCCCTCCCACCTTCTATAAGACTCTCCAAAATGCACAGGACTTCACAGAAACATAGAATCATAGAATGGTTGGATCGGAAGGAACCTGAAAAATAATCCAGCTCCAATGCCCCCCATCACAGACAGGGGCACCTCCCACTAGATCAGGTTGCTCAAAGCCCCATCCAATCTGGCCTTGAACACCTCCAGAGATAGGGCATCCATGACTTCTCCTGGCAACCCGTTGCAGTAAAAAAAATTCTAATTAATCTAACTCTATCCTCTTTCAGTTTAAAACTGCTCTCCCTTGTCCTACCACTCTACTCCCTGATAAAAAGCCCCTCCCCAGCTTTCCTGTAGGCCCCCTTTAAGTACTGGAAGGTAGCTATAAGGTCTCCCCAGAACCTCCTCTTCTCTACGCTAAACAAGCCCAACTCACTCAGCTTGTCCTCATATGGAAGGTGCTCCAGTGCTCTGATCATCTTCGAGGCCCTCCTCTGGACTTGCTCTAACAGATCTATGTCCTTCCTGCACTGAGCATTCCAGAACTGAACATAGTACTGCAGATGAGGAAAGCAGAGTTGAGGGGCTTATCCAAGGCATGAGACTTTTTAGGGTGCCTGAGAGATGCCTTTATTAAAGGCCTAAGGAGCAACTGATAAGTCTTCCCCTTCCAGAAGTTAAAGTAAGATGATAAGAAACAGTATATGCTCCTTCTGCCCACTGAAAACACTAAAGCAATTTTTTTTGTTGCAACCGGGCAAGTATGCAGATAAAGCACAAAGTTATAAAAAATTAATAATGAAAAGATAGCTTGCATACAAATATACAGAGAAATAAAGAAGTTTATCACATTTACATTTAGCAACAGCAGATCACAGATTTAGTTATTTTTGCATCTGAGAGATGGTAACACATCTATCCACAGACCTTAAGTTGCTCATCCACAACCCTTGTAACTTCTCCAGCCATGGATTCAAGTGTCTCTTGGATTGGATTGGAGAGTGAACCATTTGCTCCTGCCCAAGAAGCTCCACCGAGGTGATACAAATTTGGTAAGAGCTGGAAGACAAAGAGTACCTTTGGAAAGTAGGTTCATCACTATCTGACTTCAAATCCAGACAAACAGGAAGAAATCTCTCTGCTAAATCAAATTCTTTATAAATTAGAATTATTTTGTCCCTTTAAATACTACCTACAGCTGGCCATCTGAAGAAAACATTCTTTTGTGAACTTTGTTTTTTGAAGTCCCCCAAAGAGGAAAGCTACAAGCACATACTAAACTGCTCTCAGTATTACCAATATGCTGGGAAAGGCTTACTGTTTTGGAATTCTTAGCATCTCGCATAAGCCGTTCTGCAGATTTGACATCTTCCTGTACAGCATCCATGCCACAGTTTCTTAAAGAGTTGAGATGATCTTGCACTTTTACACATATTCTGTCAATCATCTACTTGAACAAAAGAAATAGAAAAGATAAAACATCAGAATGTTGGTCAAATGAAAGCTGAATTCAAACCAGGCAGCAAATCAATAGTAGCATGATGAGATCTGTAGTGACAATGCAACAATCTGGAAATGCATGACTAGAGCTTGGAGGTACATCAAGGCTACTGAAAGAAAGCATTATATCCCATAAACACTGACAAAATAAATAAAACTTTACAATTAAAAGTAAAGCTTTGGAATATTTCCCCCACAGCTACCTCAAGGATAACTGCCAATAACCAACAAGTTCACGTGTTATTGTTCTTTGGAATAAGTTTAAATGCAGAAAATGTTGTTGATATAGCTAAACAGTTCTAAAGGTCTCTGAACTGTTAAGAAGTTCAGAAATCTAATGAAAGCTCTGTAACTAATCATTCAACAAACACCGAAACTTCTCCTGCCTAAGAAAAATGTGATTGCATAGACTTCAGAGGTATTCTTTCAAAATGTAAATATTCCTAGCTTCAAGGGAGCTCATAACTACCAAAGCAGAAACTACCATCAGACCTTTCACAGTGGGATAAACTGAACTTAATTTGTATCAGCAACACACATGCAAAATGCTGCAAATACAGAGTAGGTGGTATAACTGTATCCTTACAAGACAAACCAATAAGAATGCCTGACATAAAGTCCATTTTGATTAAGATAAATAGGGTAGGGAGAAGTAACAGCTAAAAGTCTTCGTCAGCCCACAGAGCATTCATTAGAACTGGCTATTTGGCATTTTGAAATAACATCTGGGTGCACGTGTCATCATCATATAAAGTCTAGAGTTCTAGCATCTTGTATCATTAGCAACAAGAACTGAAATAATTTCACAGCATGCTCCTTTTCTGCTCCACATGACTCTTGCTCTTCAAAGGGTTTTGTGCATTTATTTTTTTTGTTGTTGTTGAAGTACAAAAAGCTAGTTAATTATTAGACAGTGAAAAGTCTCACTGGGACATCTGGACAAAAAAATAAAAATATTCTGGGAATAGTAATGCATAATTCCACCATACTAACTAGAGACATTTTCCAGCACTCTCTTAAAACTGTTTTTAAAATCCATCCTTATTGTATACAATTTAATAAAGAAATTATTAATTTTACTCTGCTTTGAAAATAACAATACATTACCTTTACTGGAAT
Source organism: Cuculus canorus (assembly GCF_017976375.1). Lineage (NCBI taxonomy): Eukaryota > Metazoa > Chordata > Aves > Cuculiformes > Cuculidae > Cuculus > Cuculus canorus. The sequence goes on along the minus strand of NC_071402.1, from coordinate 63,784,053 downwards.
CTGATGTGCGTGTGGTTATTTGAGAAAAGCACAACTAAAACCACAAAGCTATAAAAAGATCTAAACTTAATTCATATGGAGATTATTAATGTAGGAAAAAAAGGTGGCATTGGAACAAACTACTAAAATAAAATAAAGCGATGCCGCTCTTGCAGTGTGTAGTGCCAGTACATCTCCACGTACCATTTTCTCTGTCAAGAAGTTACAGTTTCAGGTTCCAGTAATAAAATTCTGTCCCGTTAAATTTTAATAGCATAGGTGGAAAAAGGCCATTTTGAATCAAGTTTCACAAAAACAAATGCAGAGAACAGAGAGAAATTTTACTGACTCAGCTGAAGACCAAACCAGATATTCCTCTCCTGTTTGCTGGGGTCTCCCATTTTCATAGGAAAACAACTGGTGCAAGCAAACATGGAAGTAAATATAAAACAAAGGCCATGACAAGTTTTATTCTGCTTCTACCACCTTGCTTCAGTGTACTGGCGCTGCAAATAGCCCTCAGGGGTACTGGCAAGAAATGCATTAGAACAGTAGTAAGCTACCACTGAAAATGCCTGTAGTCTTCTCAAGAGAAAGGAAAGATAACCAGAACAACACAAGGCATTTAGGAAAATTGGTAGCAACTAACAAAACACAAAAGCTTCCCAGCTCCAAGCAATATTTTGGGTTGTACTAGACAGGAAACCTTTTCAGTTGTCCAGACCATAAAGAGCACAGGATTTCTACCTTCCTTTGCTCCCTCTAAGTAAAGCTTCCCACAACGCCACAGTTTTGAAGGTGTAAGGTAGATGATGAGTTTCTGTCTAAGGCTATTTGCTCTGGTGTTACCTAAGGGCATGTTTACACAGTTACTCAGTGCTAGGCAGAGAGACTGGAACTGACTCAAGACACCACAATTGGCACAGCCTTATGATGACGCTTTTCATGCTGATGAGAGCCTGCTGAAAAGTCAGACTCCTGCACACAAATGAACTAAACTGTTCCTGCTTCCAATGCCAGTTCACTCAGAAATCTCTCTGGTCTTTCCCTGCACAGTACTAATACACATAAGACCTCTCTTTCACAGAGGCTTTTTTTTCCTTTCCATAAATATTATCATTGGCAATTATTATTTCTTGGGAAACAAAGTATCACCCACGAGGAACATCTTGCTTTAAACTAGTCCGACAGAACGAGAGAGAACTCTGTCCCCAGGCAGATTTCAGACACCAAGAAGTACCAGTAAAGACCGAGTTCTCACCTGCTGCGTAGTACTAGTGACGATGCCTTGCTGCAGCCTATACGCTTGCTCCTGTAGGTACTTTCTTGTCTCGTGATTACGAAGCAAGTAGTTTTCTATCTAAAAAACAAAGCCAGATTAGGAAACTGATTTGACTCTCCACATTGCCATTTGCTTTCAATTTTACTACCATTACAGAAATGGAGACTGTGAGGAAAAACTACCTAAGAACTTGTTAGTTATCTGCACACCTTATTCTGTGTGTCTCAACACTTAATAATCACAATGGCAAACAGTCATTCACTCACAGACCTCTGTAACATTAAACACTGTGCTTTTGCCAGTGTTTTCTGAATTAGTCTTCTATTTTGAACAACTTAGTAGGTTACACTGACAAAGGAGGAGATTCATATTTAAGAAATATTTGAAGGGACTCTATCAATTAAGTGTTGTAGAGACCACAACGGTACAAGATCGTTGATTTGTTTCTTTTAGATGTGTTCATTCCGCTGCAAAGACACAATTTAAATAGCATATGGTCTGGAGAGAAGATAAAATATCTAGAAGTGCCTAACTGATACTGAGCCTCAGTTCAAAAGTTACTTAAGGCTAAGCAGTACATAAGTGCTCTTCAAAGACAAGTGATTCCTACCCACAGGTGCTGGTCACAGCCCACCACAACTGTCACCAGCAGTAAACACCTACTATCAACCAGCTTAGTGGCTCAGAGTAACCCCCTAACTTGACCCCATCAAACTTAGTCAAGTCAAAAAAAAAACCTACTGGCAAACTGTTTCAGGTTCATCAAAGGTTTGATGTGGTCTGAAAGGAAGAGAGAAGGATGGGTGGAGTGGCCAGCAGGTTGTGAGGCAGAGACTTAAATAGGGACTGATAGTCACCTCTAAAGCTGCAGCAGCAGCAAGAACTGGAACAGACTGACTGTTCCCACTGTAATGCAGGGTTTATACAGTTTGCCCACACTGTAAGTAAAGCGTGCGGCTAAGTACCAGTTAGCTATCATGTGCATCTGGCACCAGACCAGGGCACTGTCATCACACTCAGGCTGTGGTGTGCTAATGCTTACAGACCCTCCCGAGATGTCAGAGCACTGGGCATGATAGTTCAAGTTCACGTGGGGAGGCACTACTGCACGCATGGAATTAGCTGTGTTCACAGCACTGCTTCCCATACTGTTGCCATTTTCTTGAAGAGAACTCCCTTGAGTCGTGTAAAGAAAGCCTGAACCACACGTTAAAATAAAGCCAGGGCCAAACACTTTTGCAACTTGGAAACGAATAGAAGAAAATTGTCTTTGTACATAATGCTTAATTAACACACAGAACTTAAAACTCTGTGGTCTGAAGCTTTGCGATATTTTTTCAGAGACGCATCTATCATTCTAGATATCAACCTATCTATAATTATATTAAAGGAGATATAAGAAATATGTCCATTCCCCATGATTGAGATTTTTAAAATAGAATTTACATAATTTTCATGCAAAGAAAAAGGTGTTAACTACCAGCACTTTTCCCCATGAGAATCACCGAAAATTTCATTACTAATAAGGATCATCAACATTTACTTTTTAATCACAGTTATCTACAATAACTATTTATAAAGTTTTTATGACCTTACCCTGGCTGAAGGAAAATTAAAGAGATGTGAATTGTATACTTTCTGAATGAGCAGGAGGTTCACTTGAAGCTCTCAAGTTTTACTATGTTAAAATTCAGCTGGGAGTTTCATAGCTTATGCAAGTGGAAGAGCTAGAGATACTGTAAACATCTCTTCATCCAAAAGAACACTGTTGTTTACTTAGGGAAACAGAGTATTTGAATTTTATATGTACAATATGAAACAGAGGCAGTAAATGTTTTTATCCTTCCCCGAATTAGAGAGCATTTTGTACAGTGCTGACTGCACTTTTTATGCCAAAATAAAAAATGCACACAAGCACATGTACAACAAACACAATTTTCTACCTCTCCCTTTCATAATTATCCATACAGTAATGCAACATCCAGTGTGAACCTAATTAGTTATGACTTTTTTATATGAGATCATTGCATTCCATCACCTTTAACGGCATTCTTACAGGAATTCATACAAAAGTCTTACATGCTCTCACAGCACTTGATTACCGCATATATGTCCATGCAAACCAAATAATCAATGAATCTAGCCTAGAATTCTTACTCAGCCAAGCACAAAATCACAGTCAATTAAATGTATTACTTTATTTTTAGTAGCTTTATTTCTGTACATTGGTGGTACATGCAGTACCTTTTGCAGTGCCTCTTCTGTTTTCTCAGGGTTTGTTTTGAGTGCTTGGGAAGCATCATTCATCGGTATTGGCATGAATCTCAAAGTATAATTCCTAAAGAAAAACAGAAGATTTTTCAACAGTAAATGTTAACCCAACTACTGTATCTCTTTATGAAGAATAAACGTAGAACAAAGAAATAAGACACCATAATAATACAACACTAGCACCAAGAATGTATTTTTCACATTTGTAAGCGGACTAAGTGACAGCATGCATGTTCCCTCTTGCTGCTAATTTTTCTTTGCAATTAGATTGAGGTGGGAATTTTGAAAAGCAAAAATTGCAGTTAAGTGGCCGGTGCTCAGTGGCTGCCAATTAAGAGGCTAGCTGTCCACTGTACCTTTGCGCAGAAAGTTGGATTATTTTTTCCCTGTATCAAAGCAGAACATAAAGTGTCAGTGTCTCCTTGCAATTTTATAAGATCTAAGTCTAAATGGAAATATTTAGTAACAGATAAACAGCAACAGTTTTGAAAATTTACTATTTAATAACTTCCTGTGTTTACAACAATTTGAAGACACTTGTTGAATTTTTAATAAAAGCTGACTAAACAAGTGTATCATCTCTACATTTCTTCATGCAAACAACTGTTCCCGGAATGTCACTTATTTGTTTGCAAAATATCCCCGTAGCTTCGTCCATCTGCTGTGATATGAAAATAAATATAGGATTTTGGTCTTGAGTCAAAACTACATTTAAACTCTGAGAAGATAAATTAGCTAGCATCATGGTTAAAATGAAAATGCTACATTGAGTGATAAGTCCACACACCTTGAGATTTGAGTAAATGAAAACAAAAAGGAAAGGGTATAAAATTCTTAAAATCTGGAAATTATTCCGCCTATTTTAAATTAGCCTTAATTTCCTGCAAACATCTCTTCTTCCTCCTTAGGCTCTCTTCCAACTGTTCCTATTCCCTCCAGAGCTACATCAATATGGTCAGAAGCCTCTATTTTGAGCACTAATACACTAATTCCAACCTTTCTACAGACACCTTAACCACAGTGAAACTCCAAGATTCTTTTCACTTCCTCTCCCACTACTTGGCTTAGTCACATGAACAGCCACTCTCTGATGGCTGGCAGTCTTTTGAACTGCTAAACGCACTGATTCCTCATTGATACCACCCAACGTTTTACTTTAAATGATGATGGAAAACTGCCTTCCACGGTGTCCAACTGCCTACTGCATCATGGCCAATTATTTTCTTTCTAGTTGTCTTGTCCTTCAAAAGGACTGTACAAACTATATAGACTTCAGTTTGCGTCTTCATGTAGTACTAAACAGCGAGTAATTGGCTGTCCACCCGAATGGGGACAATTTTTAAATGTAAAAAATGCCAACCTCAAAGACAGATAAAAATTGCATAACTTGCTGACTGCCTGACTACTACCTTGCAGGTGGGATATATATTTAGTTAAAAAGAAACAAAGGTACATTTCCAAGGATATCTGCAGCTGGTTTAGATTTAATACATAACATTCACTGAAATCTAGAATTGTCTGCTCTCATGCTAGTAAAGATATTTTAAATCCAATTTAGTCAAAGGCTAAGTGCATCCTCACACACACACACACAGAATGGGGGAGTGGGGCAGGGGATATGAAAGGCAAGGATATTTCATGGGCACCCAGTCACAGAGGCAGAACTTTAAAAGACCACTACCCTAAGGAATGCTCTGTATTTGGTTTCCTTCCAGACAACAGCATTGTATCAGACTGCTACTTTATTTTCATCTACGAATTAACCAGCTCTTAGGGGCAAAACCCCCAAGAATTTAAAGCTTGCTTTTCAACTTCGATCACCAGAGCAACATTTATATTCACACTTAATTTTTCTGTTTCCTTTGAAGTCTAAAATATTTCTCCATTCTTCTTTTTATTAACACTCCACTTGGCTTGTAACAAATTACATTTCTCTACTAACACAATAATCCAGTAATTTCATAACACATTAACACTCTCACTGAAATACCTATATTAAAAGGATGCTAAATTTCAGAGGGGAGCTCAGCGACTGGAAAGGATGTCTCAAAAACCTCCTGTATCTTCCTGTATATACAGCATGTGTGACAAAAGTCCTACCATTTCATTTCATGTTACTTCTCTTGTAGTAACTTCTGCTCTATTCATGACACAATCGGTGCTGCAAAGTGATGATTTTACTGCCTTTCTTTTTTTTTTAAAAAATGAGAATAGGATCATTCTGTTTCCATGTTTGAGTATTTGAATTTAATGACACTACTAAGGAAAGAGTCCTAACTCTCTAACAAATCCCAACATCTCCCAGCAGATTTTAGACCATGAGCTGTTTCTTCAGTCAGGCTATAGAGAAATGATACCTTTTAGAGATGAATGTGGACCAATACTGTATAGTTCTACAACAGTGGGCTCTATGCTGCAAAGGACACCAGTACATGCTTATTTTCATATTATAGAGATGAAAATCCCTGTTTAATGGCCAGGCTGAATGGAACGTTCTCAAGTGCTCTCCTGAACTGACACTTGTACCAGGTTCTACAGAAGATCCCCTCAGCATCTCATGTCAGCTGGCTGGATAGCCATAGGGCAACTCTGCCCACAGCCAAGCTTCTGGAATTCCCTTGTAACAACAACACAACTTTAAGCAGATGAAGAAAAGCCAGGGGAAGGGAAAACAACAATCTTTAGATTACTTCAGCCTGTTTTGAAGTCTTATTACAATCCCTCCCAACTGTCCTTAGCCTCCTCATCATACTAGGAAAGCCTAGCTTTATTCTGTTTTTGTGGTTTACTATATGACTGTTTTTTTTTAAGAACAAAATCAAAGCAACATACAGAACACATGTACCCTCAGGCATGTTCAGTATATTTCATTCCATTTTGAGCAACAATTCTTTCCTACAGAATATTGATGGTTTCATGTATTTTTCAGAAACATGGTGGAGAACATTCTCAATATGTCTTCAAGATGGACTGTTTAAAGGCCAATTGTTTTACAGCCAGTAGTGACAGTCCCTCTCTTGCAAGTTCAAACTTTTACTGCTTGTGGCTTAGTTTAGGATATTAACAATGGTTTTAATTTTAAAAAGTTAGGAGAGATAAAATGTACTCAGCTTCCAAGCTAAACAAATGAGATTTCACCTCAACAAAGTGCAATGTCACACAATTATCTGTAGCAGTTCTTTTTCTTTCCTCTTATGTGATTTGATTAGGATTTCCCCCTCCTTTCTATTTATTTATTCAAGCACTTCAGAAAAGTAGTTGATACCGCCCAGAATAAAAGCCTATTTTCTTTTCTGCTAGACTTTCTCACAAATGTGCATGCTATTGCTCTCTAAAAGAGAAACGTCTGCAAGCAAATAACCTTAGCAAATTATTATTCACAATTATCAATGGAATCGCTCTAAGATGATTTGCTTCATTATATATCATTTATATAATTTCCCCCATCGGTGCAATTGAATTAATTTCAAAATCAAGTATATAAACTACAACAGTTTCATAAAGGAAGTATTTTTATAAGCTGTCACCTCATGACCACTCCCAGGGTTAAGATGCTCCACTAAGTAGTTACACAGTTTTGCAAGACATCTTGTCTAGAAACTGGTGATTGTACGTTACCTTCATTTTCTAAAGAGAGCCTCTGCTCATCTCTGAGGGATTTAATGACGTGAAACAACTGCAACTGCTGCTTAATTTAAATCTGTAATTTTTCCCTCTTAAAAAAAGTAATAATAACATATAAAGAAATGTGATGAAGATGGAGAGAGATTAAAGTTGTTTAGCATCTATCGCTGATAATGGCTGCAACTGTAAGTAAGCTCAGGGAAACAAAATGACCCAGACCACAGTGATTACGATGAGTAACTGCAGTTACTGAGATCATCACTATTAGTTTCAGCTTGCTGAGGGAAAGAAAAAAAATTCAGACCACAAAGGCACGCTTCAGTAATTTTCTGTTATTATATGCAGCTTCATTCACTGACTAGAATAGAATTTCTGCATGCTATCAACACAAGAAAATGACAAAAAGGGAAAATATTCTAAAATTCAGGATTTTAATGCTAACAGCAGAACTCAATGGCCTTAATGCTAATAGCAGAGTATGGTTCAAAGAGCCACAAAGCCTTTTCCCATCCTTTTGAAGGATGTGAAGTCATATATTTTCCTGTAGATTAAGCACTCTTGTTCTTAAAATTGAGAGCACTCAGCATCTTCAAATCATATCGACTGTGGTGAGGACTGCAGCTGCTCAGAACATTCAGGATCTGTGTCTTCAGTCTCCTCATCGTTCAGTTGCTTGAGAACTTACTTTTCCAGTGCCACAGCTATGTCCTGGAAGCCCTGCGCAGTGATGTTATTTTTGTCCCATATTACAGTTCTGAGAGGTGGGGGGAAAAAAAAAAATATTAAACAAGAACCACCAAATAAATCCATATTGAAACTTTGTATATTAAAATACATAGTGCTGTATGTTCAAACTGCATAATGTAAAGCAACATTTTGAAAACCCACCTTTAGTTATACACAGAAATCTTGAAATGACAGAAGTTAAGGACAAAGATACTACAAAATTAATTTTCCCTTTCGTTAAAGAGGACTCTGTACTATATTCTCTATCAATAACATAAAAACGCAAGTCTTCTAAAATACAATTAGTAGAAAGATTAGGAGATGAAATGCCAGCTTTTCCCAGGAATATCATAAAAAAAGTTCAAATGTCTGCTTTGTGAGCCCATACTGAAAACCAAGAAAACTGCAGTAATTGATCAATCTCTGTTCAACATAGGCTATACGGCTACAGGTACAGAAAAATGACTTTATCATGCTGACTGATAGTCAAAATCTGCAGGCTATTGTATATTCAATTCCGTACTAGTCCATCACACATTTCCTATGATTCCACACGCAACATAACTAGCAGCCAGTATAAACCATTAGATTAGGTGCATAAATTATAGCTCTTTTGAATGCACAATAGTCATAAGAGTGATCAAGCCTTCTCCCTCCTCCTCCAATTTAGACCACTCAAGCAGACTGCCTGGCAATTTGCAAACACATGTTCAAAGATCTCATTAGCAGTCAGAATAGACAGTCAACCAGATAAATCTTGCTTGTGCAAGAGCACTACTTCTAGCTGTTCTTTAAAAAAAGGCACAAAATCCAAGACTTCCGGTGTTAAAAAAAAAAATAGATGGCAGGGTTTCACTGGTATTGACATCCTTCTGCTCCTGCAGAATTATCCCTTTGTTTTCAGATGGAAAGATGGAGATAAGGAAGAGAGATTCAACACCTACTCTGCAAAGATCAGGTATACTTAGGGTCAAATCTTGGATGCTTTTGCCATCAGAAGAGGTGTTTACATTTCTACCTGGATGTGATTTTACAACATTTTAAGCAGAGCCATTTACCATTGCATTATTCAGTTCGTAATCACAGCACAGACTGTGGTGACATTATGTCAGCTGTGACATTCAGTGTACTGGGGAATATTTCAGTTTGCCATTCGGAAAGCAGGCAAGAATTTATTTTTTAAGGTACTGTGGTCATTTCAGGCTAAGACATTCAATAATCTTAAGCCACGTCTCCAGTGTTTTCTTGACATTTTCAATATTCAGTTTGGGCAAATCAAAGATCAGGATCCCTGCTTCTAAATAAAATAGCCAGGACTGTTCTGGGGAATAACTTATCCTCCAGGAAACAAATGCTTGGAGGCCAAACACAATGTGGTCTCTTCACACAGCCAATACAATTAAAAAGGTTCATCTGGACAGTCTGTCAAGAAGAGCGGTGAGAATTAGCTTTCCTCATGATGGTAACATATTTAGAGGCCCCCATCTAGATCCATGCTGATTGAAAGCTTTACTGTTTGCTAACCACATGCTGGACAAAGAAAAACTAATACTCTCAAGTCACCAGTGCCAGACATGCTAAAAAGCAGTGAAGTTGTCAGGCAAATGAAGTTGCAAAGAAGAGATGCCAAGGTCCATCAGCAGCATAGGCAGGCAGGAGGGGAAGGAGGGACTGTGAATGCTGTATTAACATTCTGTATTCCACATGCTCTTAGTTCTCCTACAAACTCATACTCCAAAAGACAAAGCATAATTTAGCTTCCCACTCAAGTACTAGAATTTTATCTACTGGGAAGACCTCTAGTAGCAAAGACAGAGCACAACAGGAGAGAGTGGCTATGCACTGGAACAGGGTTCTGAGTGACACAGTGGAATCCCAGTACTTGGAGATCTTCAAAACCTGCCTGGACAAGGCTCTGAGCAACCTCATATAGCTTTAAAGTTGACTCTGCTTTGAGAAGAACATTGGATTAGAAGATATCTACAACTCTATAACAAGGTAATATTTTTCCTATGGTTCTAATTCCAACAAGAGGTCTTTCTGTTTAAATATACAGTGTATTTTCCTCCATTTTCAATTATGGAAATGGTTTTGCAGAGACAATTTGCTTCTCAAGTTTGTTCTGTTGTTTGGTTTTTTTTTTCAAGAAAAAAGGATGAGAATTTTTCCAGCTGAAGACACTATAAAGTGGCTGTGCCTAGAAGGGTTCTGAAGAGAAACAGCTCGAGAAAAAGCCAAAAACTTCAGTATTATTAAGCCATTCTATCTTTTAATGCAAAAACCTTTCCCGTACCTGAGCTTGGTGTTTATCTGTAGAGCTTTGGCCAGCATCTTTGCTCCCATATCTCCCATGGCATTCCCACTAATATCCACTTTTGTAAGAGACGTATTGCTGCCCAACGCATTAATAATGATGGTGACCTCAGTTTTCAGCTTGGAATCTGCGAGGGATAACGACTGCAGAGGCTGTGGAGCACAGAAAAGGTACTGATAACAGCAACTGATATTACACCTCAAACATCAACGAAAAGAAGTTACAAGTTCCCCAAACTGTTGGTGAGAGCAATAAGCATCAAAGAGTTATTACTGTGTTTGCTTTGGCTCCTACAACACACAGTAAATTGGGCATCAACAACTTACAGCACAAATGCCAAACATACACAGATTAAGTTGCAAAACCCTGAAAAAAAAAAAAAAATTAGGTGACAGTGCCTCTAATTTCCTGTGTGCTACTAAGTACAGAATACAGTGGGAACCTGGAAAGAGGCAAGATAGCAAAAACCAGCTCTGCAAGATAACCTCTAGCATCCAGTGGGTTCTGCTTAACTAGCTTCCCTGACACTGAGAAATAAAAATATCTAGCCCTCCCCTCCTCTCCCTCAGACTGAGAGCTTCAGCCATGAGCAAATTAGAATCTGAGATTGTTAAAACAAAACCAACTCCTTTTAACTGTTTTATTATCGTTTCTTCAATTTTAGGTATGATTTTGCACAGACATTTGGGGAGGAAAAAGACAGAAAACTGCAGCAGGTCTGAAAGCAAAACAGTAAGAAAGTATCTATTAAAATAAGTAAGTGAATAGATACTATTAACAGTGGTGGTCTCACCTGCAACTGCAATACCTTCATGTAAGGGTTTATATATACATATATATATATACACATATGCACAGATACACACACACACTAAGAATTGTTGTAAGAAACCTTCCTTAAAAAATGTCTGTATTCCCTTCATTCTCAGCCTCCCAATACTGAACGGCAGGAGCTCAAGTGCATTCTATTCACCCCCATCCCTTGCAGATGTATTACAGCTGCTACAATTGTAATTTGTCTTTTCTGACATATGAGAATTCCACAAAATTTTTTGCTTGCTTAAGTACAGAAGAGCGTATTGCCATTACAGACTCATTTCAGGTGTACTGGAGGATTAACTTTAAGAACCTAAAATCTCCAAATTGCCAGTATGGGATAATCAACATCTCCTGTGGATGAACCATGGTACATACATTAGATGCCCAACACTCAGATTTATATGTATAGACTAACTGAACTGTGCACACCTTCCGATGCTTGCATGGTACCTGCTATACAGTGGGACTCCAGTCTCCAGACACCACTGGATTACAGTGATAACAAAAACCCTTGCAATACTAAAAAATGCACTTATAAATGAGGAAATGCATAAAAATTTGGAGGCATAGCATGTTTATAAATAAAAAGTCTAACAGTAACACAAGCCACATGCTGGTTTTATTTTAAATTGACGTTATTAAATTACTACATTAATGCTCTTAATCTGTCTACATTTCCTTGTTTTATTACATTATGTACCCTAAAGAATATCAGCATCACATCAGAGCTCCTGGCATAAGTCTGAGAAGACCTCCTGTGACAGATTCATAGAACAGCAGCGTCGTGTAGCACTCAGAAATTGCCAACACGCTTGTGAAAGTGAAGTTTCTTGTGTTTCTCATGTGTCACTTAGAAAGGGGCATTCCTGCACTCCAATTTTTCTAAATCTCAAATATCCTCCTAGGGAAGGAGTTCTCACATCTCGAGTTCCAACAACCTGACTAAACAGTATGGTTTGCAAAGGCTTCTGCACTGCCTTCTGCAGGGGCTGACACCTATACATTGTTCCTATCACATGTGAAATACACATACAGCACAGTAAAGCACCTGCAGTATTGGCAGTGTATTTGAAGTAGACGAACTGCTAGTTTTCTTGCACAGCTACCCTTATCACTTAATGAGCAAAGAACAAAAACCTCTGGATCCACCTGATACCCTGAAATCAAACGACAATTGGATTGCAACTCTGTATAATTAAATGCACAGGCTGGTCAGTATGCCCTAAACTATACGATTGTTACCTAAAGAAAAAAAACCAACCAAACCACAAACAAAAAAAACTCCACCGAAACAAAATCCCCCACAAACAGGGGCAATACCTTACATAGCCTAGAAACACTTACTTCTTGTAACAACTTAATAGTTTTCAGCTGGATAGTGGGAAAACAGAAGTCTGACAAGCACTTCAGTGTCCCTACTGCAGAAAACAGATACTTTGCCAATACAGTGAACGTTTCTTAATACAATCTTATAAGGGAGGGAAATGCTTAAATAAAAATAGAATTAGAAATTGTAGGACTGCATTCATCAATTTTGTCATCATCCTGCCAGAAAATTTTTTAAGAATTAAATTAACCTACATTTTTCTCCTCCAAAGCGCAATTCTGCAACAAACATCGAACTGAGAACTAAATATATTCAGTGCTATAGTAACTCCCTGCATCTTTGCAGGAGTGACTGCTGCTCTGAGTAATGGTGCAGTGTAACAGCTAATTTTGCAAGAAGAAAAGAAATGGCACAGTAAGCTAACAGTTTCAGACACTTCCTGCTATACTAATAAGAATAGGTTACTATAGTCTGTCTAGAACAGCATCCACTTAAAAGGAAAAACAAAGGGAAGGAAAAAAATAAAAGGAAACATAAAATCTCAAAAAATAAAATCTGAAGACTACATTCTTGTCTACATTAAACACCTGGAAAAATTTGTTGTTTAGGTTGTTACTACTGCTTTTAAATTGCATAGCCTTACATTTGTGTAGCTATATTTTTACAGTCATAAAACCAAGCCATTGTTTAAATCATTTTACTCATGACTCAGATTAACGCAGAAACAGATTTATTTAAAGTGTGTATAAATAAATGAAGAACCACTTGACAGATGACTATTTTAGATTAAAGACTCTTACTTCAGCTTTCCATGTAGATAATGCACAGTTCTTAAACTGTACCAGCCTGCAGGCAATAGTGATCAAGCAGTATGCTCTGGGCAACATCATACTCTGGTCTCTCCAACTCCACCTTTACTTTTTAATGTCCTGTGGCAGTAAATGCATAGTAACGGCAGAACAAGGACCAATCTAATAGCCAGAAACCTAAAACCATTTTCTAAGCATCAAGGTAGAGCGAGGGCAATTTTCAGCAGCTATCTGCAACACATGTTTCTCCCATGGTGCTACAGTCTACGTCCTCAACTCTTTAGCTGGCAGGAGATGCTTCAGATTGATTTTAGCACCTAATGAAACAGCAAGAAAAAAGAGATTCCCTCACTGAAGAGAATCAACAAGTGAAAAGAACATGGGGAGAGAAGAGACAGGATAAGACCAAAAGGATCACACGCTATATCCTAAATGTTAATGCATGACATGAGGGAGAGAGAGTTCTTTTATGTACCTAAATAAAACAACTTTTGGTGGATTATTTCATTGTAACACTGTTTGAAAACGGGATGAAACTACAGAGAGTGTTGTGAGGATAGCTCAGGAAATGTACGATGAGTAAGTATTACAGGAGCACATCTGACCACTTGATTGTGGAAAAGGCAGGAAGTGGAATAATGGCTGATATCACACACGGGCTGGAAAGGAGTACAAGAAGTAGAAGCTGATGATGCAAAGGAAGGAGAGCTGTGAGAACAATACATCCAAAATTTAGCAGTTACTTTTTCTATGACCTGGAAGCTTCAAAAATAAAAGCCAGGAAAGATAAACATAAGATTGCAACATTTAATAGAGAAGATGAAAGTTGGAATTTTTATCCCTGTGAACAAGTCCTATGAACAAGATAGTCATATAAATTCAAAATAAAACCCCAAACAAAACAAACAACAAACAAGGATTATAGAGTGTATTGAAGAGGTGTTTTACAATATGGCTTGAGTGGGAAGAAATGTTCACCTGCAACAGAGCAAAGGTATAAAGTAAATTAAAAAAAAAAAAACCCAAAATAAATCACATTTGCCTGTGATTAACTTGGTGTGACACAATAGTCTTCAGGACAGCTGTGAAAGACTGAGCATGAGTTATCAGGCAGGATAAAGAAAAACATCCAAAGAGAAGAAGCAGATGCTATCTGATGAAATGATACCACTCCTCAGTATGATATCAACAGGAAAAGGAGAGAAGGGGAAGACAGTCCTGCACCATTCCGTTTAGAGGTGGTGGTCACACTCCACAAAATGTAAAAGCTAGTTTGGTACAAGAAGTTATACAGAGATACACCAGAACACTTCTTAGAGCGATCCTCCATTTGACTTGTGCAAACAAGGACTTACTGATTTCATTACAGGAGCTAACTCAACTAGAATCAACTCTGGTATCCATCTATGTGCAACACTTCGCTATGTCACACTGACATCCCATATTTTAAAGAATAAGGTGAGGAGGTAGGCAAAGAATCAAGATAAAACACTCCCACTAATCCCAGTTAAGAAGAGAGAGAGGAGAGAGGATTAGTTTAACAAATCAAAATCCAACTGAGCAGTAAGAAGAGATGAACACAAAATATGGGTCTAATGACCTTGTATGGAAAGAGACATCAGACACCCTGGTAAAAGCTGCTCCACTGAGTACAGACACAGACAGGAGCAGAAAATAAGTAGGCAGTTAGTGTGGAAAACTTGGAGGTGAGACAATAAAGACAACAGGAATTTAAGCTGTTTAGACAACTGAAGCTACAGTTGGCTATTTCTGGCGAATGAGGAAAGCAGAGTTTGCACGCGGAATGAAGGAGAAAGAAAGTACTTAGAATAGATAACTAAAGATTGACAAGCATGAGAGAAATAGAGCATCTTAAGATTTCCTCCTAGCCAAAACTAGGATGCCAAGTAAGGCAGGGACACAAATCCAATCAAAAAGTCTTTCAGAATCAGGAGAGAGGGTGGAAATGAAGAAAGCGGGCAAGGATCCCAGCAAGGCACTTTGAAAGGGTCTTATGAAATTGCTCCTGTGATTAATGTACTAGAAGTAGTAAAGAACAGTAAAGTGAACGTGGTTTTTGCATGCTTTAAAGGAGAAACGAGTTCTTGGAGATCACTGCAGTGACTTTGCGTTTTTTTCAAGGAAAAAAAAGCTAATATCCAAGAACAGCTATCAGGAAATAGTGCATTTTATTAATTAAAAAAAACCCAAAAATTCTGTTACTGAAGGATTATGACCACCCAGAGAACATTACTACTGTAAACTCCTTTCAGGACACAAAAGTTTTGAAAAGTTGTGCCTATGGGGTTGTATAGCTCAGATCTAAAGCAAATAGGTTAAGCACATCCAACTGTTTAGAATGAACATTCTTCAAAGAGCACAGATCTTAAAACTATGCTAAGAAATAGTAATCCTACCTGCTCCACATAATCCAAATTAATATTGGAAAAAACCCCAAAAGTGCTGGATGTGTCTGTGCAGGATTATGATCAAATCTTATGCAGCAAATTAACACAGTGAAGAAAATGATCAGGAAAAGGCTGTGAAGGTACAAATACACATGACGATAGTAGGCAGAAAGATACTCACTGAATCCTCGTCTTGAATCATCTGAACTAAATTATCAAGTACTGGAGTGAGATTTCTGAGGGAAGAAAAGTTAGGAAGATGATGAAATCAGCAGCTTCTCCTCATCCATTCTCTTGTTATTTAAAAGAAAGAAAAGTCTTACTTGGATTTCATGTTGTTAAAATTTTTGCCTAATGCCAAGTGTCTTATCGATCGGTTTTTACTAAGCCAGACTACAAGAGTTGAGAGGTCAGATTCTAGGCCTGTAAAGAATCAGATTAGATTAAGAATTAAAATACAGACGACCCAGATATGTTCCGATTATTAACACTATATTAATTAAAGTAACTTTATCAGTGTATTAATTTCCAAGATCTCTAGCAAACTTTTCATTCTTCTGTTTTTAAATCTTTTTCTGGCTTTTGGCCTCTGTTCTTCCATGAGAAAAAAATGCTTTCTCTTAAGTAAGCCTTTTAAATCTTCATCCTAATCAACACACAAGCCATGTCCGTTCCACAGAGGAGGAACATAGTCCTTTGTCCATAGAGATCTATCATCCTTGGGTAGTTCCTCTCACTGTCAGACAGAGTTTTAAGTTTCTTCGAGAATCTTGAGACCAGACTAACTGCTATTTAGTATCAGCAGAGCTGTGCACCAACAAGGTCTCAAAGCCTTCTAGTGCAAAAAGGCTAACATACAGGCCATGAATAAACTGACCTGGAAAACAAGTCAATTTTTTTTCCACTCATGTTTACAAAAAATAAATTGCTGTATATTTGAAAAGTCCATTAATTACATTACAATGGTTTAGGATCCAGACGCACAGGGTAAGTTAGATGTCAAATATCTATCTATATTTAAAACAACCAATCTGTTTACATAACTGGGCTGAGTCAATGGGTCCCAAAGCTTTCCACCTGCCAATGCATCCCATCTTTCTTGGGCATTCAACTGTACTGGAAATCTCTTCCTGAAATATTTCCATATTTGGCGGCCAGAGGTGCAAATATAATAAGTGAATTTCTCCATATCATACACCTATGCTTTGAGCATGCAAGATGAGAAAACAGCTAGTACTCCCAGCTAAGAAGCACAGAGCCTCCAAAGCAGGAATAGTCCAAGACTAATTCCATAGACTCTAGCAGGCCTTTTCTGACTTTAGCTAGTTGATCACTCGCTCCAAATTTCCCTCTCACTTCTTCAGTGTTATGACCTCAGCTTCATTCTGTACCTGTTTTTTCCCTTTCTTCTTCATTTCCTTTCCTCTTTCAGCTTCTTTCAGCACTTTCATTTCCTCTTTCAGCTTCTCATCTTCTTGCACTTAAACCCCCTTTCCTCTAGATCTAATACAACATTTGCTGCCATAAATTTCTTGTGCTGTGTTACACTGATCTCAAACAACATAAACTGAGGGTAGGGTTAGTTTATCTATTAACATTTCTTACACGCTTTATAGCAATATGAGTTCCTGGTCTCAGACGTTCCCATAGCCAATACGGCCAACATACATAAAGCAAGAGCAACCAACCTTGATTACACTGTGAGCTGAAAGAAAAAGCATTTCTCAGATTCTCAACTTGCATGACTCTCCATTCCTGTTCTGTGTACTTACCATTGTCTGAAATATCTAGGCTGGTGATATTGTGTATTTCTGCTATGCATCCTTCCAAGACTTGTGCACCTCCCGATCTTAACTAGAGACAAAACATTATACATTTTTGCAAACTAGTTACGGTTTCAAGATCACACAGAAAATATTGGTAGGAGCTTTGTGAATACAGAAGGCACTACCAGCAGCAAAACAACAGCAACAGAAGTTACAGACATCAACATGACAGCATATGCACACATTCCTACTGTTCTCATCCTTCGCTCTCATAATTTGCATATAGATGAGAAAAGGGACTCTCTTTCCTTTCTCTTAAAATTAATGCTCATCAGTAAAATTGGGGAAAGATTCTGCAGACAGAACGAATCCTTTAGCACTTGTGCCAGGCAGTGACTGCAGCACTTTGGTGCAGATTCCTTATGTGAAAGGGTCAGGACATTTCCAACACCCAGTACAAAAAAAAAAAAATAAAATAAAATAAACTTAGTCCAGCCTATAAGCATGCAACACTGTCACCCTTGAATTCCAGCCAATTATATTAAATTATAATGAGCATCATCTTTCAGCTCTTGGCACAATCTTAGGGTGCACAGATCACACATGAGTAGCAAATTAAAAAGAAATAATTCAATAAAATTATGTTTCCCTGTCACTTGAAAGAAAATTTAAATAACCCAATTGTAAAATAGCTATAAAAGATTAAGTGATAAACCAGTAATTTATCTTATTCTTATTTTTAAAAAAGACATATAAGAGAAAAAGGGCAACAATAAAAAAATGCCTAGCTGGACAGTATCAATTATGACATTACTAAACTGAAATATTAAATGAATATAAAATAAATGTCAGCATTTAATGAATAACACAATGAAATGGTCTAGGGGAAAACATCAACATTAAGAATCAAAGTTATTAAAACTTACATGCTTATTTTTTAATGCTACTGAATTAAACAACACAATTTTTTTCCCAAAGAAGCAAAAGAACTCTCTTATTTCTTGCAGTCATACAAAACTATATAAAGTGCATTTCACTTCATTAACATCCCCTAGAAAAAGACTTAGGCGAAAGAGGGTAAAAGTTCTACAAAAAAATCTACTTTTGCATTTTCTGTTTTCAGTCTCCTGGTTTAAAAAGAATGGAAAGCTTTTTCAAACATGAAATAGCCTCTTCACCTCCTTTGCATAAAAGATTAGTAATATTTTACTCAGTCAACTTACTTGGTTACCCTGAACCAACCTGCTGATATTTCCATGAATAGTCTCTTTTATCCATGCTATAACCAAGGAACCACAAATGCCTTCAGAAGTATTTTTCATTAAAGATTTGATTTGGCACTTTAAAGTCTGAGATGTGTGATTGGTTAACAAGCATCTCAACAACTTGGATAGAGCTTTTAAAGAACAAAAGTGGTCAAAGACAACATCTAAATCATAAGCCATGTCTGGAAGTATAAGAGATACAGAACATAAGGCACCTTTCCTCTTCTGCATAGAACAAGGTCTACCTAACCTTCACCCTATCCCTGGGTCAGAATTGGTGCAGTTTTAATTCAACTTTATTTTTGTAAAAGCATTTGTTGCACTTGCTTTATGAATGTCAAAACATTCTGTTTTGCTCTGTGCTTCTCCCTCAGCATGGCCCACCACAAGATGACCATTTTACACCGAGTGTCTCATCTATTATTGCAGAATCTATGGAACTGGCATATTATATGCAGCCCTGGATTCGTTGTTGGTATGGTAAAAGTTCTATGCATTAAAATTATACTCAAAATAGAATCCAAAATGTTTATGCCATATATAATTTGAGGGTTGAAGTAGGCAATTTCTCAGAAGCAGCTTTCAATCTTGTACTGATAACTCTACATTCAAAATCTTAAATGCATAAACAATTCATGTGCACGAATGGTGTTAACTATTTAATCTGAGTGATGATAACTTGACTTTTAAGATTAAAATTTATTGCAACTTCATCAAAATAATATATTTTTTTATATATATATATAAAAGCAGAGATTAATTGAAGGGCTATTTGTCAGTGTGGACTGTGATACTGAAAAAACCCACCTCTGCAATATCTCCTATATGACATACTTCTGAGACTACAAATACAAGTTCTTATTCTGTAAATGAAAAACAACCCTTCAACAATTAAAAATGCCAAGTGTGTTCAAAGCTATGAGGTACCAACATGGGAAGGGCAAACAAAGGTGCGTACTGATTTAACAATTAAGGTAAAGCATGGAGGGTACTTACACAGTGACCAAGCTAAAGGAAGCAGAAGGGAAAAGAGTGAAATACATCAGTGCTGAGCAGGTAGAAATAAAAATGTAATTTTCATAGTAAAAATAATAAATAAACAAACAAACAAGCAATATAAAATGATTAAGCTTGGAGTTAATATACCAGAAAATTATGGGAGCAAATTAAAAGTGGTGGGAGGAGGAAGGAACAGAGAGATTTATCCTTTCATAATTGAGTACAGCTCGTCTGATGTAGGAAAGAGGAGAGCAAAGCCGAAGCACCAGCTTCATACCCTCCGAATAGCATGCGCTTGCAGCAACTGGGAGTAGCACAGGCCACTGCTTCTGAGCTTCCCACAGCTGCTTCTGGGTGTAGATTACACTGCCCAACTCATAGAGGGTCAGGGAGAGCTTGAGAAGGACCCTGCAGTGTGGGGCCCACAGAGAGTACTCCCAGCTCCCAGCACATCAACTTCCTGTCTGGTAGAAGGATAACTTCTTCTTTTCAAAGCACGTGAGAATGGATAAAAGCTCAGTGATGCGAAAAAATGTTAAGGGAAGGATCTAAGGAAGTGCTGTCAGTTGGGTGGAACCAGCTATGGGAACTCAACACTACTAGCTGGGCACAATTTCTTCCTTTCTGTCATGAGAGTCAAACACAATCACCTGTGCTAAATTCAGTGCCCAATAAAACTAAGCACCCCCTCAAAGGGCTCCGCCATATCCCATCCTGGACATTACATAATGAAAGGATAACTTTTTTCACTGCTGTCAGCCCTTGTTGATTTACCAGCTAATTTATACTCTCATTACTTATGTTTGTGTTTTACTGATTTATTCTTTTTAAGGTTATGATTACAGGATTTCATTTTTGTTACTTTAGTTATTCCTCCCTTTTCCTTCCTCCCTCTGAAAGAAAATTTATCATCCTTCTGATCTCTCTCCTCAGAAGTCAGAAGCATGTGTACTTGACTTAAAAGCTTTTCTATTTGGAATTTACATGTGATGTTCTTCAAAGTAATACCACTTTTAAAAAAGTATAAAATATCAGAACAAACTATGAAATCCATTCACAATGATTTGTTTCTGTCTTTCTTCATAAGGAGATCTGTGCACATTCCAAAAGCAATCCACCATGAACCTAAAGGTAAGGATTACTGCACCTCAACATGTTCATCAAATTGTATGTTTTCCACTTAAAGGGAAACCACTGCATTTGAAAGGCACAAGGTGACAGACTTGGAAAGATTTGCCTACAAATGAGAAACCTTCGTGCAGCTTTAAAAGGAAAACGTGGCAGAGCTAAGAAAACAGCCAGAGAAGGCCTGAGCTTAAGCTGGTTCATGTTGGTTTTGGCTAGAGTCCACATGGTTCTCTCTGCAACTTTGCCTCACTGGCTCCCCAGGCTTGTGGCTGGACTTTTGTCATAAACCGTAGCCATGGCAGGTATCATTCTGCAAGAGTATGGATAATCCTGAGAAACAAAGTATACAGTAAAGCACAGAGAAGCATGAGGAAACAAGACAGAGCAAATCAAGCTGCCACCATTGTGTCTATTTTTGTCGACAGGTTTAAAGCAATTTGCACAGTGCCTCTTATGTCAATGGTATGCTTCAATTAACTTTTACCAAAGCTCCCTATTGGCCTGAATTGATTAATTGATTAGGAAAGCAGAATTTCTCAGGTTAAAAAGTAAAGTGCAGAAGAGGAAGCATGTCTCTGGTACTGAAGGAAGACAATCAAACCTCAGATATGCCTTCAGGGTATGCAGCTGCCTGTGACCCATTCAAGTTGGGGCACCCTGGAAAGTCCTGCTGCAGGGTCTTGTATAATCACAGCACCAGACAGCAGAAGCTGCCAAGCAGCAAACACCACACTGGCTTAGTAGCTAGAATAGCTACACTGCAAGGAGGGTTTTGCGAACCAGGTGCTTTGAATCCCTGTGCTCATTTTTTAGGATGATGCCATCACACACAGCAGCCGATTTTTACCATAACTGCTTCTCCAAGTTCTCTCTTTCCCACAGTTTTTGCCTAGAGGGAGAATACTTCATGTCATGGGAACTCTAAATTCCACACCATTGCATCTTTTGAACACATCCTGAGAAATATTCCTTACCTCACAGCTACTGAGATCTAAAGACACCTCCTTCAGATTGTGATTGCAAGCCAGGCCTAATAAAAGCGCTCTGAAAAATATCAATTTTAGAACCATTTAAAAATAAAAAAAGGCAGCTTTATATCATCATCCTCTAAATGATCACAGGTTAACACACTTACAATGCAAAGAATCATTGCAAAACAAAACCCCACCAGTTGAGCAGTTACTTCTTAAATAACAACGGCAGCACAAACCTGCCACACTTGGAACACTCCAGCAGCTTTGAAAACTGCAGGGATGCAAAACTAATTAAGAAACTATAAAACTAACTCTATATCAAAATTTAATAACATTAATCAGAGATGAATTTTCTTCAAAATTTGGTTTCAAAGAGCATTAAGTAATTACAAAAGGGAGTGTTCAGTTTTACAACCAAACTCACTTTGTTTTTCAAAAATTCAGTAGAAAATTACATTTTTAATAAACACAAGATGCAGCACAGCCAGCCATTTCAGCCAGGCAAAGTGCCTGCAACACTCAAACACTGGATTGTGTTCAAGTATCACACAACTCTCTGCTTCCATAACCCAATAAATATTTACAGATTTCAAAATTATATTCCTAGATAGTGATATCCTTTGTCTTTAGGCAGAATGACAGACAAGTATAGCAACAACTTATTATGATTTTCATAAATCCACTTTTAAACCTTTATGGAAGTTTGTTTCCACATATAAAAGTTAGTGTTAATATCACGCTTACATTAATGCTGTTGTATCAGAAAACACAACACTGTATGTCTTAGAGAAGGAGCACAAAATATGTGCCTATACCTTCAAGTATCTTCAGAACAGATGCTGCTTTGAATTAGTAATTGAATAGAAAAACAGAAGGACTGCCTTCCAAACTTAATTTCAGCCAAAAACACGATAACAGAATTCAAACTACTGATGCATGCAGATAGAAAACAATCCATTTTGCTGAGCCATTTGCCCACACACTTGCTATGCAAATTGTGTGTAAAAGCCATACTTAAAATGTGTGTGTCCCAGAAAGGGTTTTCATTTAAATCTGTTTATATCTGCCCTGCAGGTATAAACGTTAATCAGAACTTTGCTGTTAACAAAGGCAAATATCTTCTGCTTTTTTTACTTTTTAAGCTATTAATACATAGACTTCGGGGAAAAAAATGTGAAAGCTCTATAACAGTTTACAAGTTTTAAAACAATCCTTGTCCATATTTCCTTCCCAAACATGCTTTTATTTAAAATTAGCCTGGTTACCTTTGCAAAGAACTTCCTAAATGTTTTGAGGTAACATAAAAAAATACAGTGCAACCATAAAAAAACCCCAAAGATTAAAAAAGAAGACACGGTGCTGCTTCAAATGTACTCTCTTCACAGGAAGGAAAGAAAGAGTTTTTATTCCTAACCTCTTTCGTGTATACTCATGCCATGAAAATCTCATAATTTCTTAATTCTTTGTCATGAAAAATCACCAGATTGCAAAGGCACTGAAGACAGAAATAATTATGCTTAGCCACTATGTCTAAATCCCACACATGGCAATACATGGAAAACTCTTGTCAATTGTGCTAGATATAGAATGCAAGAACTGGCCTTGCAATTAGCATTTGCATGAGAAGCATATCAGAAACTTGCTATAGCACTGACAGATCAAAATACAACTTTTGGCAAGTCTGTAAATGAACAATAACGCCAACATACACTTAAATGAGAAAAAAGAGAGTATAAACTGCTTCACACAGTTAAAAAAAAAAGGAAGAAAAAAAGACTGAGCTGCGATGGAACATTAACTATATTAACTATGCACAAGAGCTAAAAGCACCCTTTCCCCACCCACTACGTGGCATCCTCACAGTTCAGTTTTATTAGCATTACATTAACAGGTTCATCACTGTACAAGTAAACTCATCTCCTTCTTTCACTGCACTTATTAACCAATATCTTCCAACTCACTGAATTAGCATACATGATTAAACACACCACAACTGTTATCTAAAGGAAGTTGATAGGAAAGAAATCAAATAATGATTAATCTGAGGAATTTGGGACTCAGGGTGTCAGGCAATCTATATTTTATCTACATTTTTTTCTGCAGGCAGGCTTGGTCTTGAATCACACATCCAACTCTGTGACCTCTGGTTCACGGACACAAAGCAGAAACTCTTCCCTTGTCACAGGACAACCCATGTTGTCAAATGGTTTTTGACATGCACTGATCAAAGATGCCAGAGAAGTACTACTATTGTACACCACATCATTTTAGATTTTCCTTCCCAAAATCATCCTTCATGTGCTACTGCAATCTTGGCAATGACAAATAAGTCTGTCTCTACAGAGATGTTTCCATCTTCTTGTCTTTAACAAATCCTATTCATAGAAGTTTTGTAATTTCTTACAGTTAAGAACAAAAAGCTAAGCAGCTGTGCCAAGATACAGCACATCCTCAGTCCTTTTAACACCAAATTAACTTCCACAAGATGCTTTTCAAGTGTATTAATCAAGCCCTACAGGGTTTGAGAGGGAAAGCATGGTGTACTGCAGATCATAGTTCTTTGTAGTGTTGTGAGGTACACTCAGAGAAAAAAGCACATCGAGGAAACCACCAACAAGTATTAAGAGTTCTGTCCTACCCTATAGCAGAGGTGAACACTGCCATCAGCACATAACAAATTAAGCCCACGTGAAAATATGTCAGCTGAGAATGGCATAGATACTCTGAGGCTATCCATGTCAAGCTACATTTTAGACAGATAATCCTTTCTGTAGCAGTCTGTGTTGGCGAAAGAGGTTACTGCTTTCAGTTCATCCTACCCACCCATCACTGCCTCTTTACTTTTACCAACACCATTCACATGAGGAACTGCCTCTAACCCAGTTCAGTTAAATCCAGCCAGAGTACCTTAAACACTATCAACAGAGTTTTGCTAATACAGATACAGATTTGGCTGAAAAGGACTAGGAAGATGTCATTTGCTCCACAGCTAGCAGATCAAGGGGTCACAAATATTTGCAATAAATTAATACAATATCATCATCCACGAGCACAGACAACTGCGCAACACCCACTTGCCAAAACTCCTCACACCCCAGGAGATACTCAACATGCCAAGGGGAAGAGCTAAATAAGAAGCTTAGTGTTTGGGGTTTCTCACCTTTCCTAACCTGTGTAGATATATTCTATCTCTCACAGGATTCTTTTTTCCCGTAGCACTGATAAGATTGTCTCGAGTATTAGTCACATACCCTTCATCCTTCTTGCTTTATCAAACATAGCTCCCTGCTGCCCTGCACCACAGAATCAATAGCACTAAATTAATCAGAACCAACAAACGTGTTTCCCAATAATCACTTTGTTTGAAAACACATTAGTACCATACCTTCCTAATCATAGCAAAGTTTAAGCAAGCAAGATAGCAAAAAAGAGCATCACATAGAACAGGGTGAAAGATCAGACCTAAAATGATACACGCCTGCAGCTGAGTATTAATCTCAATCCAGTGTATCTTACCTTAAGCATCATGTTGTACTGTCCTTTCCAATGCTAAATTGGATTAAGAAGAAATATCCCAAAACTATGCACACTACTCTTTCCTGTGTGACGCTTTTCACTTTCCTCTCCCAGACTGTATCAAAAGCTTTCCATCCAGGACTCACTAACTACTCTTTATATCCCACATCTCTTATTTTGCAATCAACTACAATTTATTAGCTACTCCAATTCATTAGCTACTCCCCTGCTACGCTACTGCCCACTTCTCTTCTGTGTTCTCCCCAACTAAGGAGGCAGGCTCCCAGCCACTACAAGTATACCCACATACACATCTATACCTATATCTATGTCTAGATTAGGATTTTGGAGGTGTGTTCCCTGAAATGGTGAATTAATACATCTAGGTGTCTACTATGGATACAGTTATGTGTGCTTTAATGCATATCAGCTAGCGAGGTAACACTCTGGAAAGAATCCTTTCTTTAATTTAGTCCAACAAATACAGGGATTCTGCCAGAATTACACACCTTTAAATTTTATGGCTGGAGAGTTCAACACAGTTCAAAACTGCACACGTCACAGGGAGGGTCACACAGTGCTACAGTTTCCCCCAGCCTGCATTAGGCTGTAAGAGGAATACCTCTCCAGTGTTGGGTGGGCAACAGAAGTGCCCAATCCACATCACCAGAACTGCTTAGCCACAGGATAGGTGATGTACAGCAGAGAGATGCATTACACTTAACGTTCCTAGAAGTTGCTGCTGTCATTTCTCCCCACCAAAGGCGAGCATAGCTCTCTGCAATGTCTCTCCTCCTAAGCACTGCAACAGGTTCAGTTTCACAATGACTATTGCAATGCTGCAGCATCAAAGGAATGAAACTCACACAAGTACATAATCTCATTTTACTGTGAAGGAAACTGTTTTGTTAGTAAGCCACAAGGTAAGAAATGTATCAGAAAAAATTGTTGATGGAAGCTAAACTGCTGTGACATTCCCAGAGAACAAAATATGATTAATAGTTTCAACTGGGAGATGGAAACGTTTCTTGAATGCGTGACCATTATGAAACTCACTCTTGCAATATCAATAATGTACAAAAAAAAAAGACAAAATCCTTTCCTTTTCATTTTGAATCATGCAGTCACATAATAACAATGCAAACTAGGTTTTGGGCAACAAGAGAAATTGAAATGAAATTCTTACTTTAGTGGCTCAGGAGGGAGTTTAGTTCCCGACAGATTAATCTGCATCAAAGCAAGTGAGCTGCTGAAAAACTGTTTGAAGGAGGGAGGGACTTCTTTTCCTTTTCTGTAAGTAAACAAATTCATTAGGAAGTAGCATGTAGACATTCTTCATTCCAGTAAATAGTGAATGCAAGCCCTCAGAGTTGTAACGATCTTTTACGTTTAATTTGTTCTACCTTCAACAGCTCTCTAATCAGTGGCTCTCAATTATCTTAGAAATATAATATCATCAAAATGTTTATTCAACAAACAATCTTCAGCACTGCACTGCTGCACAGAAAAGGTTACTACATTACAACTACAAAGAATGATCATTTAGACCTGGTTAATAGCAAACATATCTTATGAGCAGAAGATTAAATAGGACATTACAAAAAACCCTGAAATTGCCTTTTCTCCACCAGAAATAGTTACTCAATGCTGGAGTAGCTTACCCCCTCAAATAGGTAACATCTATGATACAGAACCAAGACACTGATTTGAAGAAAAGGGAAGGTAATGTTATTATTTCTTACAATGCAAGTATTCTACAAAGTCAGTGTATAGTCTCAAAGACTTTCAAAGAGACTTCCTCCCAGAAAAGGACAAAAAAAGAAAAAAAAAAAAAGCATTTATAACTATCATGAAATCATGAAAAATACAGAATTTAAAACCTAAATTTAAAGAAGAGTCAGGTCAGCCAGACTTCAGAGCCTGATGTTACACCTCTTAGAGACAAAATATAAACAGACATTCTGCTGCATAAGTATCACAAAAAATGTATTAGACAAGGTAGCTTATTTTACAGGCAACTAGCAAACAGCAGAAAGGAAAAGATAGTATTTTACTTGAACTAAATAGCACCTATTTCATAGAGAACGAAGACTTGCATGACTTTTTTATAAAAGTCTTGGACTTCTTTTTAAAAAGAAAGATGCAACATAAAAGCAATAAATTCTAAAACAAAATACTATAGAAGTTGAGAGTAATGATATTTACACTGTACCTGTGAGAAAATAGGGTCCTAGAGAGACTAAGGACAGCTAGATGCTGAAGACATCCACGAAGGAGCGCTCCACACACCTAGTTTAACGGAAAAAAGAAAAAAAGATTTTATATTAACCCAGAAAAGTACCTAGGGAGAGAAGGTGGGGAATGTTTCCTTGGTGGTTGAATCTCCACAAAACCCATCTTTACCATATCTAGCGCACACTCCGTGTTGGATAAATCCAGATGAACAAGGGCATTTGGCTGGGCCAAAAAATTGTACAGGCTCTATAATTAATGGAGGAAAAAAAAGAATTATCCATGTTAATTTTGATATTATGACACCAATTACTGGATCGCTACTTTTCATTACACTTTAGGCTTTTATATAAAATTGCACTACATGAGTTGTGTCTGAAGCTACTTTTCACCTAATTAATTCAACCTGTTATACTTTTGAGGGCTATCATTTCTTAAAACAACAGAGGAAAAAATGGTGCTCATCTACCAAACATTACTCTTAATGCATAAGCCCTGAGTTACCTTGCAATTCACTTTCAAAGCAAATGATAATTAATTTAATTAGAAATACCTTGACATTTGTTTGGAGTTTGCTGTTACATTTCAGAAAGGCTAATTGGTTTTTAAGTTTAAGCCAGACCCTTTAACCATGAGGGAAGCAACTAATTTGCCTCTGAAGCACATAGTTATTTCTTAATATCAGTAGTGCACTGAAGGCTTAAGGGAGAATACAGGACAGGTAAAAAGGTTTTAATCTGATGGCTTCAGTACTGCATAGGATATGTCATGTAAATGTTAGCATATGTAAAACTTTACTACATGCTGTTTTATTTTGGGCTCTTTTCAGTCTCAGAGAACATGGAAGATTAATGTATGACCTAATTCACAGAAACGTGGAATGCCCAACTCCACATGAAATCTAGCCAAACAGAGCATTCTGAAATAGATCCATCTTTATAAAAATTAGGTCATTTAGCCCCTCTACCTACAGTGCAAGAAAGGTCCCCACTTTAAAAATCCCTGTGCTTTGCTAGGGTTTATTTTAATTGATAAGTAACAGGATTTCTTTATTCCTGTTGGAAAACTGTTCCACATATTGAGAGATCTCACTATTAATGATCTTTTCCTTTCAACCACAACCGCCTCTCTAACAGGCTAAAAAAAGCCTCACTTTTTGTATTTATGTACCTTAAAATAGTGTAGGTAGACATCAGGTTATTTTAAGCATTGCCTATCAAAGTTGTACATTTTATTTTTACTTTTGCTTTACATTACTTGCTATGTTATTCTTTCTTTAAGAGTAATTCACTGTCTTCATTTACATTTAAATATTTGTTTGCTACCTTTAAAATCCCCTTGTCCTGCTGCAACTTTCACCTCATGTCTGAAGACCAGTTCTTTGAATATGCTGATAAATCTGAAACTACTAAGATCTGTCAAAAACTCAGTCATGCAACAATGGAGTCTTTATCATTTTAATGCAGTCAGATATATTTCCAATGCCTAATACCTAAAGAACTCAAAACCCGATACTTAAATGCACAAAACTTCTGATGTGAGAGAAATACTAATGTAACTGTCAAAAAGTGAATACAGACAAATTGGGAACTAAGTAAATTTTGTTATGGAGAAAACATAGCTGCACCTCTAAGGCAATTGATAAACTGAACAAAGGAATTTCAAAAATAATTACATTCTTCAAAGAATCAAGAGCTTCAATAGCACGTGCCAAGAAGGTGCATAGATTTATTTACAAAAATATTGAAAAGCAAAATTAAATTTAAAAATAAATTGTTTCCCACCTTCCAATTAAAAATTTGTCATACATTTATCCCTAAAAAGGAGATGAAGTTTTTCAATTGTGTTTTGGTCACTTTGAAAGAGAACTTGGGGAGCATGGCAAGTCCAATGAAACAAGCAGCACACTTGCACTTTTCTTACTCATCAGTACAAGCCAAGGACTAAAAGCATGAACTAATATTATATGGCTTTCTTTAGTTGTGGGTCAATTTATTTCTCTGACTATATACTGAAGTGCAGAGATTAAAATGTTATTTTCAAACCTTCCTAGAACTGTACTGAAATAAAGGCAAAAGAAGGATCTAAACAAAATGGCTTTGCCCTTCTCTTAATTAAAACATCCATTCATTAACTCACAAATAAGAATGTGCTTACTGAAAGATCATCACCACGGAGTGCGTTCCCTGAGAGGTCAAGATAGATGAGCGTGCTTGCAATCAGCGAGTTGGCACTCAGTGACTGGGAAAGGCTATTCACCCCTGCCAAAATAAACATCAGCACTAAACTTAAGCCTATTCCAGGCAAAACTAGCTCAAGCTCTGCAAATGCACACTTGCAGTAAACACAGACATACAGAAATGTTTAATGACTTCCCGTTACAACCACTGTACTACAGCAGAGGAATACAGATCACCAGGTAGATACAAGACCTTCCCCTACCAATGAATGCCCAGCATCGTTTGGATCACACTCCAATAACTGCCCTGACAGAGCCACAGTGTGTTATACGTCCTGGATCCAGGGAAGAAGTGGTTTTGCCAAGTCTGCAATGGCTTTAACAGTGCGATTGCAGTTTGAAACAGATTTTTAAAAACAAGTTTACTCCATAATGTTGAGGCAGTGTCTTCCTGCAAACAATAATACTTAGATAAAAGTATCCATGGAAGACCAAGAACGTGAACAGCTGCAGTTGCTAGAACTTCAAAAGCAACTCATGATGTCTAGAAATCAAAAATATTCCCATTAGATATTTGCTTGCAATTTCAGAAAAACATTTAATTAAAATATCAAGAGATGCATAAAGATTCACAATTCTTGATCAGAACAAATATATATGTTTCACGTTAAAATTAAGAAGCATACATTGGGAAACCAGTCAGAGCTCTCATCCTCTAAAATTCTTCAGCTTCCCCAAATACAATTTAGGACATGGCTACTTCCAGCAAACCTTACATTCATCCAAGGATTCTGTAACATCACCAAGGTGTTAATTTACAGCCCTTGCTGCCTTTCAAGCAGTAAAGGCATGTGTTTCTTAAACATGTGTGTTTTGTAAGTGACTGGCCAAAGTTATAAAGCCAGTAGATGTTTTAGTCTACTATGCAACAATAGATTTCAAAGCTACTGGTCAGTGAAAATGGACAGGCATTCAATGGACAGAACATATACATTCCTCAATCAAAAACTATTATGAACTGAGTTTATCAGTGAAGATGTGAAGGAAGCAGCTAGCAAACCACCGGAAACCACAACAACTCACTTCAGCGCTTTAGTTTTCCAAGCTTCCAAATATTAAGAAACCACATTAGCAGCATGGGTCTTAGTTTCTGGAGGCTTTTGATACTGAACAGAGTAGAAAAACAGTAAGACCTTTGCCAAGTTTAAAAACTTTTTCATTCCGTGTAATTTTTCTTATATCTTAACATTGCATTGTTGAATCCACATCCTATCTACAAAGGTAAACTGCAAATGAATACTTCCTGAAACATCTAAAACCTCTATTTAAATGCCAGAAGGTATAGCTCTGGACGCACTTTAGTGAGTCTTCTCAACAACATTTGCAAGCAAGAAGTAGCAGAAATGAATGTATTGTACAGTCAACAATACAGCATATGCTATCAATAAGCAATTCAGGGAATTCAGGAGTAGTGCCTGAATTTGGGGGAGAAGAAGAGCTATCAAACAATCTGTAACATTGCTGCTTGTTTCATGTTTAAAAGGGCCAACTGCTCAAAATGAGCCACATCACGAAGACAAACAACGTGAATGAGGGATTTCTTAATTAGCTTTTGTCTTGGGCTCAGAAAAGCAAGTCCTATCTTTGAATGAGGATACCAGAATTTTCCACTTAACTGGAATCTTCAAATCAATAATTTTTTGTTTGAACTTCACCTTACCACACACTATACTCTAACAGTAATCTCACTTTCA
This sequence comes from Cuculus canorus, assembly GCF_017976375.1. NCBI lineage: Eukaryota > Metazoa > Chordata > Aves > Cuculiformes > Cuculidae > Cuculus > Cuculus canorus. Next base: position 63,752,681 of record NC_071402.1, on the reverse strand, counting down.
TTTGCAGACAATCTTTCATGCTCTTTTACGGCTCTCGGGAGGCTCAAGAGTGTTAATAGCTCTCAGGAACTTTGAGATACAATATCTGAAGAAAGATCAGCTGGGAAGTTACCACCTGAACTTCACTTCTCAATCTTAGAAACTTATCCTGAATAGAAAGCTGTTTTTAAGTAAGGTCGAAACCAGTGAGGGATTGTACAGAACTTCTGGAACGGAAAAGGTCAAAATATAAAAATATTAAGAAAAAGAAAGGCTGTTAAAAAAAAAGAAATCCATGCACCTTGGAGTCTACTCAATCCAAGGCCTCCTTTAGACTTTCCCCACAAAAAAAATTACAATATTCCCCCCTGAACATTACAAGTTCAAAAGCAGCCTCGCAAGTTAAAACCAATTCAGTATTGTCTTCTTAAGTTAAAGTGGCTAAGACAGAGGGTTTTGCAGACAACCAAAGAGCTGAAAGCCAAGTTTCTTTAAGTCCAGAGGGTTATAAGAATTCCAATTTTAAGACGTCACTTTTTTTAAGGAATTCTGAGGAATTGCCATGGCACAATATTCATGTTACTCTCTGGAGAACAGTTAGTCATTGCAATGTGGTCTGGACAACAATTCACATGAGGTCAGTATTAGACATACTGAAACATATTTTCAGCTTTTGTTTCAAGATTGTCTTAAAAACAGTGTTAAAACCCTTCCAAATTACTTTCATAACCTCAGAATTAGTTCTTATTAACAAGAGATTTGTGGATGAACTTCATCAAGCTGGCATTTATTCTTTACGAAGATGGAAGTATAGCTAGAAAGTTCTTGTTGTCAAATGTGGATCCTTTACCCAGTGCGCAATAAGCCAATAACCAAGAGAGACATTGTTTTATTCAGGTTTGTGCAAATCTTGAGTTCTTGGAGGTTTTCCTCAAATCAAAGCACACTTCAAGTCACCTGTCACCTTTATACACAAAGTTACACAAAGTCATACAATGTTCATCAAGCATGTAATCACATATTTACATGTAATTCTAATAAATCCCAAGTCATTCCTTGCACCTTCTGCACACATTCCCAGAGGGTCTTTAGGGGTGCTGGATAGTCATCACCCCAAAATTTACCTGCCAAGTTGACCCATTGGTCAAATCCTCCCAGTCCCCTCTCACTAAACCACTGTCTTGGAACACCTTAATTTAATTAAGTTCCCAGTTCCCCATTCAAAAGTCACGCTAATAAATTGCACTATTATCTAATCATGCAGCTGAACAAACTTCAGTGCCATACCACAAAAACTACAAAAGATAATCATTAACTGGGACCCATCTTGTGCAAGTCTCCTGCCTGTCCGACGATGGCAGGATATGTTTTTAATATGTTGAAAAATATCATGGGATTTCACCACCATTCTTTTCACTCAACAGTCAGAAACACTGGCTGAAATCATTCAGATCACAGGAAGAAAAGCACAGGATAAATTAACATACCAGAATTTGCATGAATTTCTGTCAAATTCATGAACTTCTAATCTCAAGTATATACATAAGGTTAGCCAACACCCTCCATCAATTGCTTGCCACCAAAAATGGAGTTAGCAGTGGAAAAAACAGCCCCAGAGTTTAGTAATAGTCTTTTAAATGAATAAAATCTCTTGAATGAAAAATCATTGTTGAATAAATTCAGTTTAGGGTTTATTATTTACTTTAAGCACCACAAGAGCTACAAAACACTCAAAAAACACCAAAGACCTCCTCTCTCTCCATGCATATTCCCTCAGGTCAACCCTTAAAGCTTAGGAGAACACAGAATCTGCGCTTCACAGAACAATAATTAAAAGCATAAAAGAGCATGGCTCCTATCTGTTACCAACTAATGTCCTTCACATACCGTAACTCACTCATCTTTTCCAGCTCATCAATATCTGTGAAAGAGCTGCAATGGCATCAGTGCATTACTTCTATTTTTAACAGTCACATTGTACACAGGACACCCCGGGTTTGTGCAGTTTGTTTAAGAAGTCAGTGTGTCACTATTTGCAAAACAGCAGTGCAAACAACCCTGGAAGGGTCTGACTTGTGTTTCAGTACTGTTATTGCCTTTAAAATATATATACATTTCAATTACCATATCAAATTGGAAATTTGTAAATTATAAAACAAATAGTCTTTACTTAAACCAAGCCACTTAACGGCCATTGTCACAACTCTCCGTTTCATAAAATAACTGTGTGCAAAATATTTGGAAAATTCCCTGCCCAGTTTTGCTTCAGAAATCTTTTTGAAGTACATATGAAGCATGATCATTCTTCACAACATAAATTCAAGCCCAAAGCTTACAGAGTGAGTAAAAGTTTTTCAAAGCATTGAAGGAGATTGCAAAAAAAAAAAAACTGTGCTGTTGAGAATAAATACATAAATCAATTACAGAATTAATGACTTTATAAACCTGTAACAAAAGGTATTATTAGGATGGAAGCCTGGAATTGTTAGAACAGAAAAAGAGGCACACTTATAAAGCATACCTTTTGGTGACAATGAGGTTTTGGATAAATTTAAATGTTTCAGTCCCTTTGGAAGTTTGGCAAACTGGATGCTCAAAGACGACACACCTGTTGGAAGAGTGAAAAAAAAAAAAAATGGGTGTTCTCAGATAAGCTGTGTCATCCCATGCATTCCCAGCAATCATACTGGGGACAAACACTTACAGAATGAACTGTGCTCACTGTCAGGGTGGGCCCAAAATTACCCTGAGCCCAGGTTTTTTAAATGGCTGATGTGGTCAAGATCCCTTCTTTGTCAACCGCTGAACAGACAAGGAACTTTGTCGTTAATCTGTGAGCCACCTTAATTAGTTTCAAGACCATATAACACACACATAAGTTTGAGAAGGGGTCAAAGGGAAGATATTGTACTTATCAAATGGTCAGCACCTGGGGAATCTGGAAGCTTTATAGTTTGGGCTAAAAAAAATAAATAAGTTAAAAAAAAAAGCCAGCACAAAAGAAAACCCAGCACTGGAACTTCACATGAAACTTCAAACCATTTTTGTTTTCTTTTAAAAAGAAGAGACATAAGCAAGAGAGATGTCTATGTTAGCTAACTCTGTCCTCTTCTCTTGACGTCAACTCTACAAATCTGAAACCTCCACTGAGTTGTAATGGCCACCTCACTCACTCTCAGCTTGGAAATGTTACAATCACTTGCAATCCCAAACAGTAAAAACCTATTAAGATGCTGACAGGAACTAGACTACCTCAGCACAAATCCAATGACAGAAAGAAAAAGAAAACCAAACCAAACCCCCACACTTTTCACTAAAGCCCCTTCTCAGTGTATCCAAATTCTACAGTCCATAAATTTAACACTGCCATTTAAGTAGTAGATTGAAATTTGATTAAGAGGGCACGTGCTAAATAACAATGAAAACAATCCATGAAATATTTATTAGTGGAATAAATCAATGCAGAAACTCTAGGCTTAACCTAATGTGTGAAATATAGTCTTCTACAGCAACTCACTTGGTGGAAAAGGGCAAAAAGAAAGAGGGTAAAGCCTTTTACTTGTTTTAAAATACAATAAATGAAAAAGCCAATACTCTTCTCCACATATTCAGACATGAAACAGTCCACTAGTACATCACATGCATATGTTTACTATGCTTTTATCATGGTTTAGCTATCATTGACAATGAAAGAGCAGCTAACCTGCAGATGTTATTGTAGGCTTCTTTTAACACTCTCTGTAAAAGCATGCTGTGTATGCCAGCAAAAGGTGCAACATCCACAGAGCCCAAAACAACATACTGTATTTTATTTATACTGCCAAAATATTAAAATAAATTATGCCAAGGCACCAAGATTCTAAAACATAATGGTAAATGGATGTCTTTACAACTTTCAGCAAGAATTAATCACCTTAAATTAATAGGTTTTTCTTTCATAGCTTTACTGTTAAAAATATATACATGTCTTTTTAGCTCCTCTGAAGTAGGAGGTTCGATCTATCTTGAGCTGGCCTCAATTTATATTCTCTAGTAGCTAACTGTCCACACCCATTGAGTTGGTTTAGTCACAATACAGACTTTGAAAATCAAAATACAGTTATGCTGGCAGAAGAGCAGAAAAAGGAGTAGAATCAGAATCATTAAGGATAACACAAGGGTAATTTTTGTTGTGAAATATTTTGGGTAAGAAGTGCACCAAATAATTTTATCTTTCCACCTTCATATTTAGCTAACAATCTATGGAACGCTTATCACTCTAGGCAAGCTGAACAATTTTAACATCTGGATTAACACTGGATGTTAAGGATCCACCCCAGTTATAAGATGCAGAAATCAGGTGTAGAAAAGGGGTTATTACGGTCACTCAGGCCCTTGAACGCTATTTAAGCTACTCATTTTTGATAGCCTCATAACAAAAACACAAGCTCTAATGGCAGAAGTAGAGTTAACTGCATCCAGCCAAATAGTTCTAAATTTGAGTATCTCTAGGCTTCAGTATGTTTGTTTTGCATTACTTTTAACAAAATACGAGACTAAGTTCTGATCCTAGTCAAGCCAAAAGCAAAACTCCTGTCACTTTAGCATGGCTAGATTATAAAATCAAGACTGATAATAAATTTTACAGGTGTTAGTCTCACAAATATTGACAGTACCATAAAGGGAAGCCAACAACAAATTAAGAGAGTAGTCTCAGCATAAAATCATTTTACATAAACTCTGCTTCACTTTTGAGTTGAAGCCAGGTCCTACAGTTAAGTTAAACTAAACACACTTCTCATGTTAATGGAATACGGAAAGTTGCATTAATTTAATGTCTTCATACATTAGTACTCAGTAATATATAATATTTTAGGGTGTTCTTTCTGTTCAAATAAAGCATAACAATATTTTCTTCCCTATGATACACACAGTTCTGTGTTATTTCCCTTATAACTGCAGAGTAATATGATTGAACTTCCACTGAAGAGGTGATTTTTCAAGATGTGTTTTCCAAAATCTGTATGTTTACACGAATCTCCATTGTCTCAGCTTTTACCTATTAAATGCTTGCTGCCCCTTCAGTTTAATAGTCAATCCTACTTTGCACTCAGTAACTATCAGATCACAGGACACGCAAATCTTTCCTAAACTGAAGAGCTGCAATATTTGCACACTACAATTATAGTTAATTTCTCTTCAACTACTCATATAACTCATCTAATTCTCTAATGAAAAGGTTAAATCTTAATTGCATATGGGATAGGAGACACTGAGATAGTGAAAAAACCCTAATAATTTCTCCAAGTTGTAGTTTCTACATTTCATTTGTACCTTGAATGTGGCTACTGCAGAATGGTTTGAATCTACAGGTTTGTTGCAAAGAGAAGTACCTACAGTTATGCACTTTAAAAAGAAAAAATTCTCTGCATTATAGAATATCTACCAAATGCTTTGCTCATTTGTTTTAATACAATCTAAATGCACTTCTTCAAAAGCAAAATCAATGATGTGACAGCCTTTTTTCCAGTTTGCAATGGTATTTTTTGTACAATGCTGTTATGCCTACGGCACATTGTAATAACAATGTTCTTCAGCAAAACACTGGCTTTCACGTGAAACGGATTCTTAAAGAGGCTAAGTGGTAATCAGCAGGGAAGAGGTAATCAGAAGAGTTAAAGCAATTCATGTGAACCACATTAAAAAAACCCTACTCTGAGTAGGTTAAAATCAAAAATATTTTCATATTTGTTCTTAGTCAAAAGGAAAAGAGATACAAAAGACGAAAACACCTCCACATCTATTTTTCTTCACTGAACCAGAAGAAAGGAGAGACACCTACAAAACTGTGTTAACAACATTCTGAGTCAGTCAGGTTGTAATCAAAATGAACAGTTTTTCCATTTTGAATCATGACAGCAAAGAGACTGGAAAATTTCCCCAAAACAAACCAAATAAACAAGAATAAGTTCACTGTATAAAATTCTTGGTTTTGTTCTGGTCTAACAGCAGCACAAGACAGTCTGATCCCAGAACACAGTGTGCCTGGAATGCATTAAAGTGAAGCAAATGGAAATCTCACATGGGCAGCACTGTAGGGTCAACTCCAAACTGAAAGAATGTAACCTTATTTTAAAAATAAATGCCTCTGGGGTGAAAAGAGAGTAGACAAGGGAGAGGAACGATTTGACTTGATACGTACTGAAATCATGCCTAGCGGTGCCTACTCTGAGAAAAGCTGAGCTGTTCAGTTTGATTTTCCATCTGGTGGAGCCAACAGCACTTTTCTCCATAAGGATGCCAGTTGTGCCAGTATTACTGAACGTTGCCAAGAACTGGCACAAAGCTGGCACTACAGACTAGCACAATGCTGAAAAAAAATGAATAGTTTCAATACTGAAAATAAGTCCAGAATTATAGCTGAAATAAAAAACACAAAATCATCGGGAAAATATAATCCAAGCAAAGTTGCCTCGTGCTTTATCTTTCAACTGACTGCATCACCTTTAAAAATGCACACCACTTTACTTACTGTCTAGTCCTAAACAGTCACTGTGTTCTATCTTCCTTTAAAAGAAACCTCTATGAAAGCGTAATGAAATCTAATGAAATCCATGGTCGGTTTAAGACACTTAAAGATTTCTTGACAAGCTAATGGATATGTATCAGTCAAAAAGAACAGTGATTCTCAGTCATTTGTGCACAACAGGTATTTAAAATACACAGAACAATAATCTATTATTCAGGCAAAGCTGAACAGAGCAGCAGTAATCCTCCTATTAGATTTGCAGACAGAGAAAAATGTAAATGTTATAGTACCTCTATCTTCAAGTGGGTTGCTAGCAAGGTTGATCGTATGGAGTCCTGAGTTGGGATTATGGGCTAGGGCACTGGCTAGTTTCTGTGCAAAATCTCTGCAAAAAAAAAAAAAAAAAGAAGAGAGAGGAAGAAAGATTCTTGTTATTTCCTGTATAAGCAGTACATTCAGAGGTTTAAAAACGTCAAGGGATTACTAGACAGAAGTGGCCTATCCCACTGCAAAGTAGTAACTGATTCTTCTGCTTTAAACAATGCTTATCTGGCTAATTTGCTATCTTTCAAAGCAGGTTATTTTAGCATTTATTCTGCAGCATAAGAGACCGAAGGGAACTCAGTCAAAGCTCAAGCTGCTTTTGATAAAGCATAGCTGAAGATATAAAATAGGAGTTACACAGAATAAATTAAAACTTGAGCACATCTTTCATCTTCTCCATGCCACGCACGGGTGAGATATATAGATCAACTTGCATACCACTCTCTCTTTCACTCACAAGTGAATCCCCTCACTTGCAGCATTTCCCTGCGAACAGTCACTCAAAGTGGTGGGCTTTGCAGCATATCCAGAGGGTCAACAAACAGGTGGTGTATCTGTTCTACAATGCTCACAAAAGCCAGACCATGTAGCACAGATGGCTTTGAACTAACTGTAGTATTATGACCTACCTCTGTTTCAAATTCACTTGAAAGGCAAGTGAATACTGCTTATTTCAGGATGTTTTTTTGTAGCTGGACTACCATCATCTAAAGCATTAAGTTCAAAATCAACTTGGGTTTTCCTACACGACAACAGACTCTGGTGAAGTCATGTTCCTTGCATTAAGTTAGAAGGCTGCTGACTGTTATCACTCTAAGACAAATGCTCAGATGTTTCCTCATACCTACTGGGAAGCTTTCGTGTATTTAAGGGACTAGTTCTGCTGTGTACTTTTGTTAAACTGAGACTATAATGTCTATGCTCTTACTTCACTGAAATTAGACACTAGAGGTAGAGAGAGACAATAGAGGTAGAAATAAAAAATATGCCTTGAGCTTCTTTCTCTCTCTGCCTTAAGTACATTATCTTACCTCCCGTAGACCACTGGTGGAGAACTACCGGCTACATTGCTAGAAGAGCAATAATTAACACTGCCTTCCTTCCTCAGGACAGATCTTGCCTACCATAGGACTGGTAGATCAGTCTGCGTGCTGAGAACCACAATGGAGGTAGCATCCTCTTCCAGTCTCTGGAGAAGAGTGGAGACTGGACAGCAATCCAGCTACAGTGTCAGTAGCTCTTAGTTATCTGTTGTTGCAAGGTATACTTGGATACAGAAATGGTCTCTCATTTAGTTTCATTTGGAACCCCCACTTCCTTAGATAGACTCCTGAGGCTAGAACAGGTTTCAGCACTGCAACTGTGTGATGACGGGCTGCCTCTAGGAAAAGTGTATTCTTTTCCTAAAATACAAGCAGCATGAGAATACAAACACTTAAAAAAAAGAAATTCTGGGCTTGAATTTCTGCCACCTGACAGGCCTCAGGGTATCCTGCTTTGCTCCTAGCTGCTGCCACAGAGTCCCATAGGTCTTCAGTAACATTTGCCAATACTTTGTGGATATCCTCCAGCATTTCAAATGGCACCAGATGCCTATGCTTAAGCAACTGAATCAAGCTCCTCATGTCCAGCCAAGAAAAATGAGATTTTGAGTTAAAAACAAACAAAAAACCTCTTTCTTTCCAGGGAGTTTCCTCCTCTTCCTTCATCTATAACAGATTCTTGTCATTACAGTATTCTGCCTACACCTCCAGCCTTGTTTACAAACTCTGCTCCAGCTTTTGTCACCAATATAGGCAGAATTACCAGAACTTTTTGGACAACTAGGTTATGTGAACTACTTAGCAAACGCACAGTAAATAGACTGCCAGCAGAAGGCACTGGATTATCTATGTAGGGTGCATGGGGCTCCAAGACTCACTCTGGAAAAAAAAAAAATTACAACTTCCCCACTCCTTGTGGGGCCTCTACCATAAATGGAGGCACCTGGGCTCTGCTCATGGGACAACATCCCTTTCCTTCCCTTTGCCCACTCTTCATTTCAAGTCCTAAAATTTATTACTTTTTTTGGCTGCACATGTCATGAACAGAGCATACAATGCAAGACTGACACTTTCTATAAAGCATCAAACTCACTCTGTATGCACTGCACAGACACGCTTGCCTGAACTGAAGACATTCAGGCTTGGAGGTAAAGCCCAAAAAGAGACTCAACTTAACTCTATGCATGGCAGAGTAAGCATCTTTCACCAAGAGTAAGAAAACCACAGATCTGGAAAGCTCAGACAAACAAAACAATTCCTCAAGGTCTGTCTAGACAACATCCTTGTACAGGGAAGAAAAAAAAAAAAAAAAAAAGAGGACAAGTGGGAGGAACTAAAGCTGTTTGGTCTAGGGACATTCAGACCCCATCCAGCAGGGGAAGACTATATGAAACGTCACTGTCAAAGGCCCTCCAGCAGCAGGCACATCTGTTGTTCCCCTCTGTCATAACTGGCCATTACTTTTGGAATACGGTTGCAGAGGACAGAGTGGAAGATAGTAGGGACCTCCCGCCTGTCAGCTTTCAGAGAGTATGTAGGCACAACAAATAAATCATTTTCACTGGCTCCTGCAAACAGATCTTGAAGAATCTGTCTTGTGGTTTCATGGACATTAATATTCTGGTTATCACATGTTGTCCCATTCCTGAAAAAAAAACCCCAGAGATATAACCCTCTTTCCACGCTCATTTGTTCAAGTCATCCTGAACGATTCTCCTTTCCCTGAAATCTGGCTATCACCTACCTCAGTTACCACATTTACCAAAACATTAGTGTTTGCTGTGTGCACAAAGCCATCCAATGTAACCTAGACTGCATTCTTTACATCTGTTGAAGACACAGCAAAGCAGATAAAATTTTCGCATCTAAACTTAGCGACCTTAGCAGACCTGGGGTTTCACTTGCCATCCTGTCTTCGCCAAGAGCAAGTCCACACTTCTCTATTCCTGGGTCCTTACAACTGCTACTGCACAATAGTTTGCCGGCTCATCAGCTGGGATGATGACATGTTTATGGGGCCACGGCCCAAACCAAATCATAGAAATGAGTGGCAGGAGGGAGAAAAGCATGGAATCATCTTAAACTGGCTCTGCTGCAGGAAGAATTACATTCTTGCAGCTGCTCTGGTTATTTCTTAAAGCACTGCTCTTGGTAGCTCTTTCTTAACCCTAGTTTGCATTCTATCACAGCTCATTAAAAATGACTGGTCTGTAAGCTATGTAAAAGGAGATACCAAATAGCAATAGGATTTCCTCCTAGCAAGCAGATATGATGATTGGCAAAACTGACAAATGCATCCTTGACAAAAAAAAGACAAACAGTGCTGATCGGAGCAGATACACACCAAGGCAAAACGCCAAACACTATGTATGTAAATGGAGACAGACATGAAAACCAAAGTCACAGGTTGATTACCTGTCAAGTCCTGTTAAAACTAAAACTAGTTAATCCAAATGCGACAAGCTAATATAGGCGATGTGCAAAGGTAGTCAATGTATCTTTTAATATTTATGATTATCACTAGATTTCATGGCACATACTGCAAGAAAAACAAGATTAAAATCAGATGCTCTTGTCTGAATGACAGCTATTGAAGGCAGTGCTAATGGATCAGAAAGCTTGAGTGTAATTCTAAACTCCACTTCAAGTTTCCTGTGTCATTTAGGCAATTTTCTTTTAAAGGTATTTCAAAGCAAACCCCATTTTAAAAAGGGGAAAAAGACTCATACAATAGAAAAGAAGACAAAGTAAAGAACACCAAATATTTTCCCTGCGCGTTTCCTTCCTTTATTTATAATTCAGTATAGCGTTCTGCTTCTCCCACCATTCCACTACTTTTTTATTAATATAAAATTTCATTAGCACTAGAGTTTATGTTGTCTACCTAGTCTTGGAGGCTATTCTAACACTAAAACAAGCTGAAAATACTTCCAAACTGGGCTTGTTTCTATGTTGAACTTTGCTTCTATTTGCTGTGAAGGGGAAATAAAAGCAAATTCCTACTACTTACCTAAATACTACTACTTAATGTATTTAAAACATATGCAAGGGTTAAATTGTATGGCTTACCTCTATGTACCTTTCTTTTAAGACTATGGCAGGTCATTAAGCATAATTATTTACTTTCTTGCTTCTTTAAAGAAGTTGCCAATATATAAATCCATTACATTTGAGCAGACCGCAATTCATAGTAAGTTAAAGATAGATCTCTTAGCAACAAAACAATAATATGTTAAGCAAGATGGAATAATATGCTTTTTTAAAAAAAACTCAAACACTGTTTTTTAACTGATAAAAAGATGTCCATCCTTCCACTGACAACCACATTTGAAGAGTAACAGTGTGATTTGATTTAGGTCTTACACCCTTACTCAATCCATTTTGCTCCACTTAATCCAACTTTCCAGACAGAATCTTAAAACTCATCAGTTTAAAGAGATTTCTTGGACATAAGGAACCTCTAAAAAACTTGATGACAAGCTCATGACTACAAGCTCCTCAGAACAAGGTAGTCATCGTATACGAGGGGGTTTTAATGCTTATTCTCACTAAAACACATCAGACACCTTTTTTTTTTTTTGCTGGGAATATGCAATAACTAATGCAACATTTCAAAGGAATTACTTACGTTCTAAGCCCGGCATTCTCTAATACGAGTTCTTCCAGTCGATTGGATCTACTCACCACTCGCAGTATCTGCTCACAGACATCAGTGGACTGCCACAGAAAAGACAGAACAGCATTAAAGAAAACAAACGTACAACAGACTGTTGTTGAATTATAAGCTGTACGTCCTAATGGGATCCAGGCCATGATCATTTTTTTGTCATATGTAAACAGCAAAAATGAATACCAGGAACATCCCAGAGAGGGAGTCAGATGGCAACAGAGGACTTCTGAAAAAGACTCAGGGAAGTGAGAGGCAAACTGAAAGTGAGACATTTATGATGCAGCCCACCTAATGACAGGGGACAGAATTTTTATAATGATAGTAGAAAAACCCAAACTCTGTGATTCAGAAAAAATGTTCACTCAATTTTTAAAGAAATCTTGTTCAGTTGCATGCTGATCCTTACGAAGAAAGTGGTAACCTGTGCAAAGGAGAATAAAGCCTGACCAGGAATGACAACTAAACACAAAGGTGGATGTTATAAGGCAGAGGAAAAAATACTCAAGAGCAAAAGCACTCTGGCTACAGGTCCTCTAAAGACTGCTAAGGGCCAGACCTTAAGGGTCCGTGTATAAGAATTCTCCCAACATACACAGAAGTCAATCTCATCTCATGATCTTATTGTTGTTGTATTCTAGAATTTGCATGGACATTTGCAAGTACCATGAGCAAAACATGGTAACAAAAGAGTTTGTTTGCTGTGCTCATTCAAACAGACATAAAACCTTAACAATTCAAAAGCCATACAATGAACTCTGTAGCTCATCACCTTTTATTGTAAACTTTATTTTGCTTCTGGATGTGTCTTTTTTTTTTTTTCCCACAGCACAGACTAGTCAACATTTAGGTGAAGTCCAAAGCTGAGCTTCAGTTATGATCATAAAGTGCTGAAACTATTCTGTTATCCATCTTTAAAAACAATGTGACATTCATACCTGGGACATCTGGGTCTATAATGACAGTCTGATATTTTCTAGGATTTTTTTTAAATTTTAAACTAATTGAATATCCTATAAAGAAAAAAACTTCTCTACCACACATATAAAATCTTATTCATCCTTCACACAGCAAAGCTGACAATCTTTTTTTTCTGAAGACTATCAACTCAGCCATCTTCCCAATTCTATCTTTCTATTATTTCAATAATTCAGAATATTATCACAATGCTTCCACAGCAGTGTGATTACAAGTGGAAAGTTTCATGCATGTACTATAAAAACACTATGGATACCATCTATCAAACACAATGTCAGAGTGGGACTCATGAAGCACAAAGCATTCAATGGCCTCCGGATATGTCTGACCTCATAACGACCCTTAGCAGTGTTCCTATGGCACCGATTTACTGTCCAACAATTTATGTTTTCCCGGTGGTTTTGATTGAAAATGGAATGTATGGAAGATAAAAGGTTTTTTGGTTTGGTTGGTTTGGGTTTTTTTTAAGGAACCAATTGACAAAGTTGATTTATTTTCCACAGAAAACTTGCTAAGAATTCAAATAAAATTCATATAAAAATATCTTGGATAGATAATATGGCCAGTTCTTGTTCTAAGCAAACTACACTGGCCAGTGTTCTAACTAAGCAAATGATCTCATTTCATTGAAGCAATGAACGTACAATGAACAATGGTGATTTTAACAACAAACTACAACAGAATTAAAAATGCCCCCAGCTTCATTCCGTGCATAGTTTTGAGTAAGATGCCCCAGTAAGAAAGGAATGTTTCTTGCCTGCTCTCTTGCCAAGAATCACATAATCTAGTTTCTACTGAATTTTCACGGAGAATTATAGCTTAAGAATGCAATAAGAGAATTTTCAGATCAATAAAATTGCATCAATTTGAACATGATGAAACTCAACCTTTTTTCAGAAAGAAAAGTGATGTGGAAGAGTATCAATGCACCACATCACTACATACTTATTACTACACAAGGTTAGCTTCAGACAACTGGGAGAAAAAGTCATCACTTGCAATGAAAATTAAGAGGAAAAGTCTGCTTTATATGCAAGAAAAAAAAACAGAATCCTGATATTTTCTTTCAGCCTTCAGAAAGCAACTGAGATTTCTGGCTGCTTTATAGTTAGTTTCCTATTTAGTCACCCAGTATTGTTAGAGGGAGGGAGCAACAATTAATTAACAACTGTTATTGTCCAGCACAGTTTTCAAACTTTATTCACTCAAAATTTTGACAAGACCTGACTCTCAGCAGTCTTTATATGGCATAAGTTAACTATCCAACAGTTTATATTTACCTGATATGATAAAGGGGAAAAAAACATTTCAAGAGATTGCCCAGTTGTAATTGTCCAAAAGAGTGCCCCTTGAACAATGCTAATAGCATCCTCTAAAGCACAGCACAGTAGGAGCTGCTATATTGTTTCAATTTACTACTTACTAATTTCAGATCCTTGGAGGACAGCTTTGTAAACCACTGATTATACTCCAGAGCAGCAACTATAGGTATTAAGTCTCTAGAAAAAGAAAAATACTTTTACACACATTTCAGATAACTGTCAGCTTTGGTCATTTAAAACAAACTCTTAAGTGTTCTTCCATATCTAATTCCCCTGGTTTTGCAATGCTAATTGCCTGCCAAAGCCATTACAGAAAGCTCTGCATTCTAAAAAACTAGCACTACCAGCAGCTGTGTGTCTCTCATATATGAATACAAATTTTTGACTGGCCAGCTGACATCCATTCCAGCATGAATTTTTAAACCAGGAATTTGTCTGGGCTGCCATTCTTACTTTTAGCATTACTTTTTCTTCAGCTTGTGACATATTTAAGCTTCTTAATCACCTCTAATTATAATTGAGCATGACGCTAAAAAGCTTTTTGGCAGTCTGATGATTTAATATAATTCCATGACTGAATGCTTCTTGAGAACACCTCCTTGTCTCATCTCTATAGTTAAATTCCCCCAGGAAGCAGGAGACCTGCAAAAGGATAATGCTACTTTCAGCACAAACCCTCTTTAATTGTAAAAGGGATTTCACAAATGAAATTCTAAATTATTCCCATTTTCTTCGTTACAAGCTTCTTAACATGATCTCCTCTCCCTCTTTTAAGTTTCTCCAATAACAGACGTTGATAGATGTCATGTCTATGCACTATTCCCCACCAGAATCATGCATCAGGCACTAGCATACTATTTTGCAGCGTGACACTTGGGTAATTTTGATAAAACATATTAAATACATATATACACCTACACTTAGACACCTCTTGTGGTTATAGAAGAGCTGTAACATACGTGAACTAATCTAACCAGCAAAATAATGCCAGCCAAGCCTCAGTTCTTGCGGGGAGAAATTTAAAAGTACTGTTTCTTATAAGCTAGTCACACTCCCCTGTTTTTTTATTCAGAACATACGCAGGTAGGCACAGATCTGCACTAAATAAGCAGCACCCTTCACACATCGTCTTTTCCTTCTTCCACTCCTTCACTTTTCCTCCACCAACATTCAGATACATCAGGGTGGTTGTTAAACATGTAGGAAAGTCAGGAGACAAGGCAACTTCAGATGGATAAGCCTTCAGCAGACTATATAGAGAACTGCAGTTGCTAGATTTGCAAGTACAAGCTCATCACTAAGGTAACAGTGAGAAGGTGCAGCATTTTGCAGCAAAAGACTGCAGCCTACCAATTACGAAGCTCATGCAAATAGATCATTTTCACACTCCTGCAAAGGAACCAGTATATGGTGCCCTTCAAGGATTAAGCCTTAATTCCATCTTGTTCACAGCACACAGAGTCTTGTGGTGTTTCGCTTCCATTAGCACAGCAGAGTTATCAGCTTCATGAACTGTACAGATTTATTTCTGTCCACCATGTCGTTTTTGTTCCTACACACAAACATGTTCCAACTCCATGTAAAGCGCTAGCTGACTAGTGAAATGTTAGCAGGGAGAAAAATAACAACTTGGAGGTATTTCACCCTTAGGCTTGGCAGGCAGGAACACTGCTATGGAGTACAGAATGTCTACACACAGAGGTTAGTTCTTCATTTGCCTTCCTCTGGTGCAATCAGTAAGAAGATAATCGAACTAGCAGCTTTGATGTCCTTGGAAGTGGCAAACTTGGAACAGTTCCTCCAAAGGAACAGAGGGACAACGATCAGGGTCACAAGCATTTATACTACCGAGGAGCTTGTAAGCCAGCTTGGAGGGTTGTAAAGAGCTCATTAACTTCTGGGCAGGAGAGTGACCGCACGCAGAACTTGAGTGAGACCATCTCTTTTCTCCGCTCTCCTCCCCAGGCCTGGGAGGGAAATGGCTGAAGGACAGGGGGTGCTCAGAGTTAGTGGGAAAACTTATCACATTTTCAACAAGTTAAAGAAACATTGCTGCAGCAGGACAGGAACATTTTAGAACAAATCAACTCAGCCGATTTGCAAATTCCCATCTTTAAATAGTTTAGTCTTCTGCAGTACACAAGGACTGTTTGTTCAAATCCTAGACCAGCATACATATCAGCACCCTTCAGTAACACACACAGACACACATGCTCCCCTCCCCACGTGTCTGAAGATAGTGGAACTCCTGCCCATTCTGCCGGAGCCTTACTGTCCAGAAACTTTGCTTTATGAGATTCTATCATCCAATCTTAAGGAAAAATATAGTCTTCTTTTGTTCACATTTTTGAAGGTGCTTCTGGCCAACGAGGGGCATTTAGGAATTTATCTCAACCCCTTCTCTTGCTCTGAGCTTACCTAACCTCAATGCACTTGTTATTGAGTTTTCCTTGTCAAAATTATATACTACTTTATTCACTTTCTTCTATTAAATTCTAGATGTGGTACTAACAATGATCTGAATTCTTTAGCATTTTTTTGTACCATATTGCAAACAACGATTTCCAAAAGCAGGGCCTTCTCGTAACTTTCCCTTATTGAATTTGAGTTGCTTATACTCAAATATAAAGTAGTTAGTTTACTAAATTACCATCCAGAATAGAGTTAGATTTACAAAATGTAAATCTGTGCCACCTTAAAATGAAAAGAGATTCTGTTCTTCTGGAGTGCAGAAAATCTCCTTGAATTTCAACACCGTTTATCTAATGCCTTCACGTTTTTTCAACATCTCTGTCCCTCAGTGTACCTAAGACGGGAAGAAATCTAAACCGTGCAAATAAAAAAATCTAACCAATCATGCTTTCCTGACATTTTTTCGAATGCCCAAATATGCTACAACATAGGCTACACAGATTAAAATTATGCTGCTGAGTTTAATAAACCCTGTTCACTTTGAAGGTTTTGTTGCTGTTGTTAAACAATTATATGGTTCACAGAACAACATAACTTCAGATAAAACCTGAGAAGCCACACTGTGCACCAAGTATGAGATGCTCTGGCAACTTAAATTAGTCAATGACTCATGATATCTTATGTTGACCTCTAAGAGAAATGCTTTACTAAGATAGACACAAGTTGCTTATTTTTGCAATGTACAGACCCTGTATCTAGAGAACTGGTGTACCCATTCTACCTCACTTCAGAGCTACTCCACAACATGAAGTATATAGTTTCATCGGTCCCAAAAATTAAGTGGACAAGATATATAGCAGTCTCTCAGAATCCAAAGCATGATGGCATATTGTTAATTTATAGCATTCTCACTGTGCTAAATAAATCCCCAAATATTCACATATGTTCTTGAACTAACTGGGATCTCAGATCCCAAACTGTATTTTTAATGAATAACAATATTTGACTTCCTAAAAAAATTAGTTCTCTTGACATTTCAGTCCAAAAACTTTTCCTTGGTTCAGTCCTTAATATATAGGAACCCATAAGAAGATGGAATCCACAGTATGTAAATGGCTCCAAATGTTTTAGAATTTTTGGACTTACACAATCATGAGATATTGAAAGATTTTTATTAACAACACAAATACATTTCCTCAGTGATGTCAATTTCGCAAGGTATACTTCAATTAAAAGATTTTGTGAAGCAACAAATCCATTATTCCGTTTTCTGAAGCCAACTCATTTGACTCAGCTGAAATATTCTAAATAGTTAAAACACTTCTTCTATCTACTCTTCCCTAACAGGTAATATTTTTCACTCTCAATAAATTGTTAAAAATACTTAATTTCTATTGAAACTGGGTACCTGTAAATTACCTTTTGAAGAATGCCCCAGGGTTTTCTCAGCAATTCCACCTGGTAATATGCTTAAAGCATTCTTATGTTCTTGTCCCACATTTGCTTGTTCTGAAAAGTATTCCTTTCCTTATCTTCTCTCAGCGAGGCTTAACCAACCAACCAGTCTTCGGCTACATCTGTCATGCACTAGTTGCAGCTCTGTAGTGTTGTCTGAGTTACTTCTGAATTTGTCGACACAGGTACCGCTTAGTAACTTTGCCATGGGATTCGGTGCAGACCATGAAAACCCACCACAGAAGCTGAGTAAGTACTTGGGGGGGGTTGTAAGTTTACATACTAGACAGCTTAACGCTGCAAAGCATGCTGTGACAAAACACTGTTATTTACCCAACTCCAAGTTCAGCTTTCCTGCTACAACATTTTTAACACAGTACCTCTGACAGATCCTTAACTCTTCTACCAGGCTTTCCCAAAGAAACAAATGCTTTCTTTATCTTATTTACAGTTTCTTAAATTTGTCATTTTCCTTCTATAATGACGGATTTTAGTTATGACTCCCACCCATATCCTCCCACTTAGATATCTTCAGATTCAGCTTTCTTAGAGTCCAATTTTCTCAGCCAGCTAAATTCAGTAAAACAAATACAACACTTAGCTATGTTTCAGCATCTCATAGTAAAATTACCCTCAATTAGTTCCTTTCTGGAAGTACACATTTCTGATAGCATCTATTGTAAGTGGAGAAACTACTGGCTGGGATTCAGTTGAACAATTTAAACCTTCCACTGACTTGCTGACAAAAATAACTTCCTTTACTGTGTACACCATGAGAAAAAGATTCTGCATAAGTAAAGACTGCACAATTTCCTTCTTTTGCTTTGCCCACCAGATGCAGTTGCATATTTTCCCTGCTGAATTTCAGCTCGCATTTCTATCCACCATCACAGGAAAAGTATCTATCGCCTAGCTTTTTTGACTGCTTCCAACAGCAAAATATATTTATCTTCTTAGGCTCCTCCACAAAATGTGATCTCCATGGGCCTTTTGTGCAAAAACAGCAGCTTTGTGCTGAAAACTAAAAATGCAAAAGATCGTCATTTCAGAGATCTAACCATTCAAGTAAAAGCTATGGGACCATCCCACTTTAGCAAGGGCAGACAAGGAATATTTGCAAAATACTAGTGTGACTACTGCATATTGTTTACCTGTGGTCAAGGTGGCTGAAGTCTTGCAAATTCAATTCTCTGGTATCTTGTGTCAGATAAATCGTATCAACATCCTGTTAAAGATATGTAAAAAAATAAATCTTTACAGAACTGGTTTTTTTTTTTCCCCAAGTACTATGATCTATGTGCTCTTCTGTCATTTGTACAGTTAGCTGAAAAGAGCTCCAGAACAAGACATGTACTTACCCACTGCACTTCTTCTCTATAAGGAAATCCAAGCCAATCACAAACACAGGCGTACATCTGCGAAAAGCCTCCTAGAAGCAACCCACAAGTATTTAATATAACAGTAAAACAAGAAAACAAACAGAAAAACATCTGTAAGGATACTTTAATACTTATACTTAAAGACCCAGTCTTTCAAAACTCACTCTGATTTCCTGTCAGAAAGACATCCATTGGGCTGTTGAAAGAAACTTAGACTATCCTATCTTTACCCAGCAGGTTGCAAGAAAGCTTAATATAGTGCCTTCACCTACCAATCAGAAGTCTGCTCCATACTAATTACACCTTAAAACTAATTACACCTTTACAGCTTCTGCCAGAAATAGAATTAAACTTTCCAACACCGCAATTCCAGCCTTTTTATATTTGAGCCTCTAAATGCATTCTTACCACAAGGTCCAAGTTCTGCCACTGTCTGGCTGTCCCACAGGGCCTGGAGATTAGCCAGTCTTTCTGAAGGCTCCATAGTTACTTTTTTCAAAATCCTCCTGGATGCAAAGGAAAAGGAAAAAAAGGCATTTATTACTTCGAAAATATTTTTAAACTCATAAATCTTTTTTATTTCAAGCATTATTTTAAATGAGTGCATAGGAAGAATTACCATCTTTACTACTACTCACTTCTTTATCTGAAAGTAACTCATATCATGATGGAGCCCAGCAGGAGTGACATTTATTTGTCTCTTCTTTCTTCCTAATGACTAACCCTGTGACTACTGGAGCAACTGAGCCCTTTTCTATGACAGGCTAACTCAAGCTAAGAGACTTATGACCCTCCTGTAACATAAAAATGCCCAAAATGAGAGAGACATGGTATTATTGGTCACACTGAAGCCACTGCTGTTTACACACTTTTATGCAGTAAAAGCACTACGGTGCAAAGTCACAGAGCATGCTGCGTAGCTACATGTGGCCTCTGGGCTGCACTCTAGCTACTCAACTCCAGTCATTGTAGTTCGGTAGTGTTCTTCCTCCCCTAGACACAAACACAAACCCTATTTGCCTCTTAAGAAATGAAACTTTTACGACTGCCTCATAAACTCAAGAATGCCACAAAACAGGGGGCAGAGGGAAATTAATAAGAGGTACTAATGGGAAAACCTCTTTCCCACTTCTTGCCTGTTCTGGTTTTATAATATCTGCATAATTCCAATGTCTTCATTTTGGAAATCTGTGCCACCTGAGAGGAGGGCAAGAAATTTGATCTCTTTTCTGGGAAGTAAACACTCCATACAGGTACCCAGAATGCTCTAGCAATGTTCTTAAGAAATCCCAGAGAAAATATATAGAGCTTGAGGCCTTCACAGACACCCAGACAGACATGCATAGTCTTGCAACCCTCTTCACTCCACTCTTTTTGCCTGTATTTCTCACATTTCTCTGAGAGTTATGGCAAATCTGCTAACAAATATTCACTGCTTTCTGAAGGCAGAGCTCAACCTCCATTAAGGCAGTTAATAATACTGCCACAGAGGAAAACTGCAAGTAAAAAAAAAGAAACTGCCAGTCAGAGATTCTGAACTTTATTTCCTAATCCACACCTACAGGAAAGGAAAATAATGAAGACATGCACCCAAAATAAACCACATAAATTTAGCCTGACCACCCATATCTAATGTTTGTTACAGAAGTTCACATATAAAAAACATGTCCAGGAAAACTCTTCTGCACAGTTCATTTTCTCTAATACTGCTGAAAAACAGGAGCTGAAGAGATTAACAGTGAAACTGTATGATCTGGTAGACAACGAGGATGAAGAGGCAAGGACAGAGAGAACAAATAAAATGAAGAAAAAATGACTGAAGATTGCTGCAAAATGATAAAATTCAGAGGCACAACTACAAAAAAAACCCAAATCCACAACAAACCCAAAGGCAAAAATAACATGCACAGAAGCAGAGCAAAAGATGTAGTGAAGGAGATACTAATCCAAGAGCCAATTACACCATAGAAAGCATATGACAAGACTGCTCAGGACTCAGTTTTGAAGAACAAGGCTCCCAATCATGTGCATCATTTCACAAACACTGAAAGTAGACAGAACTTTTTCCTCCGCTCTCAACTCAGATTTTACTTCTAGGGAAATTAAAAAAAAAAAACAAAAAAACCCCACAGAATATCACAGCTGTTTATGGGGAAACGGAGTATCACACGAAAAGTCAGAACCTAAGCTAAACCTGAGTTTGGAGAGGCAGTAAGGTAAAATGAAAACTTAAGACTCCAAATACCTGCACTACCTTTCCAAAACGGCTCTTTGGAACCCACAGAGCATGCATAGCCTACCTGTGCTCTGCCACATACCTGCATAAATGCTTAGTGCTTGCCTCATACCCTCAGTGCAATTCTCAGGTCACGGTGGGTAGACCCACAGACAAGAAGCGGTGGCTTGTCAACCTTTTCCACACAATCTGTTGCCACTAGAGGTGACCTAAAAGACACTTACACTGGTGAGAGTCCAGGGAATATTTTCCTGAGGCAAGTCCCAATGTGTGCCAGCACCTCGTTCACATCCTCCGAGGATGCCATCTTCATGGAGATGCTGCATTTCTCAGTTTCCATAATCAACTGTAAATAAGAGGGTATGGAATTGGATATCATAGAATTCACGTCCATTTAAAAAGGAGAGCATTTTGAATGTCTGCTGAATGCTTTGCATGCTGGTAGGAAACATCCTTTAAAATATGACATGACATGACAATGCTCCAGGTAAAGTTTCTCAATGTTGTTCTTGAACATACAAGATCCCCACACTCAAACTTTGCTTTTCCTAACAGTCCCCTGCTTCACACGGGACTAAAATTTTCAAAGGATCTTGACCTCAGCTAACACTCTGAAAACCAAGAACTTTTCACTGCATTGTCCTCTTTTGAAACACATCCCAGAACACCAGAAGAAGCGAGTGCAGCCTGACAGGAAACTATTGAATGAATAGAGCCTGCTTCCTGCAGCAAAAAGTCTTGAATGGCTGTGATCCTCTGGAAAAGCTCTAATGCTTTGATCTATGTCGTTTAAGTAAATGTTATGGTAATATATTGTCTCAGTTCAGATGACACAGTAACTCAGTTAACATAACTGTCCCGCTGTCTTGGCGATATATGTTTCAGCAAGGGGGGAAAATAACACCATTTGCAACCCATCTCTTTTGTATACCAAGTGTTCAGAATCAAATCAGCTTACTGAATGACTGACAGCAGGCCTGCTGCTGCTTTCAGCCACATCAGAGGAAGCAATGTAATGTTTCTGTCTTCTACAATGTGAGTATTCAGCACAGTCCAAGTCATAATGTCTTTTAGATGAGAAGCTGCACATACACAGTAAGAAGCTAACATCAAGAATAAATAAGAACCCCAGCTAAACAGTATGAAAGGGAATACTGTGGAGTATGCTACAGGAGATAGATTTTATTGAAACTGGTTCCCAGGGCTCTTGGATCCCAGTTCATGTCTAGGGCCATCACCAGGATGACCTTCAAAGAGTCTGTATTATCCCAAAAGTACACTGAGAATCTTCACACCTTTTCCCACCAATTCAACTCCTTTCTGATCCTGTTGCTCTCACTCCCTGAAGACGAATGAGTGAGTAGGCAAGTTACTACTGTTTTTCCTGGTCACCAATACTAACACATTTCCCTATATTTCTCTGCCCATTTGTTCACTTATGTTATAGTGGGGAGCTCTCCATGGCTTTCTGCGAGATGCCTAGCACAAGGCTATGTCTTTGGGTATCACAAACATAACATGCAGTTTGCAGGAAAATTGCAACAATACGCTTTGCCCTGCAAGCAATAATCTAGTATTTTGCCTGTCTTCAGCTATAAGCCTTACACATTTAAAACACAAATGAATGCAAACATGGGAAACATTAAGAAAATATCTTGGGAAAATGGTATGCTAAGTAAGGCTGCTGAAAATCCCTCGTAAACCTTGCTGCAACAGTGATTGTCTGTGCCTCCAGGAACAATTAGCATTGCCTATCATGGCATTTTAGTATAATACCTTAAATAAATGAAGTCACAAAACAAACACAGAATTTATTAAATGTCTCCCCATTAAAACATTAAACAATAGGATCTTGTTGGGGGTTTTTTCTCCTTTAATGAAACCTTCAAAAGCCAGGTTAAAAAGATGACACGTTAAACACGAGAGTTTTTCAGAGTTCAAATAAAGTGTCAGATGCTCCTATTTTTAAAAAGCTCTTCAAAAGCCAAACACACGTGAAACACATGAAGACTTTGATGCAATTTAACTGTCAAATCTTGTCAACACATTCATCTTATGAATGAAAAGCATATTAAAAGGTATTCTTCTTTTCAGCACCTTCTCTTTGACATTCACATTCTGGGCACATAACTTGCTGTCAAATATCTTTCGCGTTGTATACAGTAAGAGCACTAAGAATAGTTGGAAGCGAACCATTTCTGCCTGCAATATAAACAGTAGCTTTTGGCTTCACCATAAAGGTATACACCACAGAAGCCATTCAAGCTTGCATAGTGATGATTATATACCAGCTGCTATTGTTTTCTCATCTCTGAGAAAAATATTCACTTACAAGACAAATGAAAACTCATATCATAATGAATCAGGAAAAAATATTTATCATCACCCCCCCAGCACAATACATTCCTAAAACTGACTCTTTAAATTCTTACCATTATTTTTAAGACTCTAAAGCATCACGAATGTAAGAATGCAAACATACAGTGTGCTCACTGGATGTGAACATATGCATTTTAGAGCACTACGTCCTTGACTGGAACAGATTCAGTAATGAGTAGACACGTATCCTTTATCTTGAATATACTCACCTGACCTGGTTTACTGGAAGTTACTCCTTGGATTTCCAAGTAGCTGAAAGTTAGTTCTAACTGTAGTTAAAAAAGAAAATGCCACATTAGTGCAAATATTCTCTTATTCTAAAAAGTACTTATGCTTTTCAATGAGTTTAAGAAAACCTTGAGTGGGCTACTGTTACTTTACACTCATCTCTGTAATTGACAAGTTATTTGTTAAAATTTTATCTGATTGCATTTTATACTAAAAGAACACTTACATTGGCTTATTACAGGTTCAAATAATTATTAGAGGTTGCAGGAATACCACACTGGACTTTCTCCTGGAAGCTATAAGTACATAAGCTTGTAACAAAATTTACGACAAAATTTTACTATAAAACGTATCATTTATACAACACCCTGCTAATGCGTACTCTTGTGACTGAATAATCTTTAATTACAATACTTACAGCATCATGTACTACTCTTTCATCAGTTAAACTGATCAGAGATGTGAAAAATTTTACCCCACAGAAGCTGAAGAGACATGCACACAAAATCTTTTAAATACATTTCTATAAATAAAAATACCAATGTAGATACATAAAACCACAAGACTGCTCTAGCATATCTAGAGGTATGAGAGGAAATAATATGTCAGCTTTGCCTATATGGGTTATCTGGATGACAGTCAGGATAGACAGGGAAGAAAGGTGAATGTACTGAATCCAAATGGAAGCTTAGAAGAAGGCAGGAAGGTCCTCTTCTCCAAGGACAAATCCAGGGCTAGAGAGTATGCCAAGATCTGAATTTGAAACTATGTAGAAAAACATCTTGACAGCTCAGATATGCAGAAAGAAACAAACCTTTTAGGCTGAATCATAACTACAGGGCAAGACATTAGCATGGTCATTTCCTTTTATTTATCACAAAGTCATTGTAACTGAGCAGCCTGTTTGAACTGCACAAAGTTTCCTGTACTTTATCTTATCCTAAGTTCACAGTAAGGGTGCTCCCACGATAAATGGCAAACACCGCATTATTCTATTTCTGTATTTGTGGGAATCTTTTTAAAAGATGTCCTTGAACAAGTCCTGGGGTGCTCAGAACCCAGATGCAGCTCAACAGCATGGAGGTCTGGAACGCACCAGCTTCCAACCATAAGAACCAGCTAAAAGTTTTCCAGAAACCACCAAGATAGTAGGGAGAGCTCTTAAACGCCAAGGTCTCACTGGCAAACCTGTTAAGTAGTCATGAACACAGTGTTAACGCAGGATGAAGCTGCCCAAACAATCCCAGTTCAAATAGTTCTGACTTATTTACTGGAATTTAGAAGGATTTAATGAAATACAAAACCTTTTTAAAGCACTCAGCCACATTATCCACTCACAGTAATAACAGACTGAAGATGTTATTACTGTATATTTCTTCTTCATTGCCTATTTTCTGAACCATTTTGCTTTCAGCTGCCCTCGTGATTTGACAGCATCAGAAGATATAAACATCTCTCAGCCATTTTTGCGTGAAGTCTACCTTCCTCCAAAGACCTAACTTTAGCAACCAAACTTTACTCTCCAAGTTTTCAAAGAATCTTCATGTACTTTGTTTCACTTATTCTGGTGCAGGGGCAGCACCCTATAGCAAACAGGCAGTCTCAGACCACGAGGGTGCCAGCACGGCTGCTTACAGGGTACTGAGGCAGGACAGGCAGATCCAGCTCAAGTGTCTTTCCAGCGCCCACGCTGACAACTTGCCTTTTTCCAATGGTAGTACATTCACTTCTCCTCGGGCCTCTTCAGTGCCTTATTTCTAAGCTAAGACTGGCAATCTTTTGTAATGACAGGATATGGCCCTACACAGTTTATTCACGACAGCAATTAAAAAAGAAATCCCACAGCAGCTCTTGCTGTTGGCTGCTAGACTAAGCTAGACTGCACGTATAGAAGTGAAAGGCACTTTTTCTCCAATGCTACTCAAGTTAAACAAAGATACAAGACTTAAATACTTAACTTGAAGAAGTAAAACAAATACATGAGACTATCTAACATCTGTTTACCCAAATCAGAATGAAATTTTAGGGAAAAGTTTCTATGATTGAAATCCTTCCTATTTTGCAAATTATTTGCCTACCAGATTGAAGTTTCTGCTTTTGCTAATCTACTGTGCATGTGCAAACATATATATATATCTCTACACATGATCAAAACCACTTTTCAGTTCCTGAGAAAAGTTTACACAGATCTAGACTCAAAAATTCAGTCTGCAAAAAGTCTCTTGACTAGAATCAACAAATACCAGGAAAAGTGGCTATATCTCTGTAGTTCATCTTTGGTTAGTTTTTCTACCCAAAACCAGGGATTTACAGCCCTCCCTTGGTTTGCAGCAAAAATATAGAACACATTCTAATTATCACCTTCCTCAATAATTTTTATAAAGTTTTAAAAAGCATAATCTCATTTATTACCTAAAATTATATAACTTTTTAAAGGCTCTTAAAGCCTATGAGACCCACTCATTTAGGGACCCTTCAGTTACCAAGATGCCTAAATTTCACCGTTTCCATTTTTTTCACTCAAAACTCAATGAAAGCTGGCACTAGAAATACATTCGCAAACCAGAATTACACTCCCACAAGTATTTCATACACTTATCTGTGGACTGGATGACTCATCCAACATTTACTACTGTTACAAATACATTTTATATAGATTGAAGCAAGAATTAGTAGACTTTAAGTCTTGCACTTCCTTTCCTATCAATCCATCTAGATTAGTGGACATGAACTGATTGGACATGAAGTAAAGCTAGGAGGTGGCCATTGTAATATCCTTGGATAATTGTGTGAGTTGGCATTATATTTAATCAACTTTTATTCCTTCTAACTTTGATCCTTGTTTACTAGGTACTTCTTAACAGCATTGTATAACAAAAAGTGAAGCTTGGAGTCAAACATAGTAGTAACAGTCACTCAGAAGTGGCTCTCAGCATACTAGATTTTTGTGAGAGGAATAAAGTATCTTTGCTGCGTGTTCTCAGCTGTCTTGCTAGGAGTTACTACATGCCAGTGATATGGAAGCTCTCAGGCTCAGAAAGCTTCTGGGTAACTTCTGAAAATAACACAGACTTTAGAAAACTAAGTTTCACTAGCCCTGCTAGGAAAGGTAAGTATTTTCAACCATACCAGCAACAGTGCAGTGACACCAAGTTTAATTTTGATACGAATCACAAGCAGATATAGTTTCTTCTGATCACCCTTCTTCTGTTTGTTATCACTAACGTCACACTTCTGTTAGTACAGCATACATATTTTAGATTCCATGAACACAAACAAAATTTTCAGCTGTGTAAATCTATTTAATAAAAGAGTTTTTCAGAGGTATCTGTAATGCTAAAGTAGAAAGTACAAGCTATTCCTTAATATTCCAAGCCCTAGCCTTCAAGAGGTTTTTGATGAATTACAACAGCTTTGCTATTATTTAACAAGATCACCACCACCATCTGTCCATCACACTGCCATTGCACTGACGTCTGAGCTATTCATCAACTAGCTCTACGTTTCCATGCAAGCAGTCACCAAACCCAGACTCAAAAAAACTGGCTGAAAACTGCAATGATCCAAAAACCAACAGACAATCAGACAGAGATATCTGTGCCGCTGGGAGTGATCAGCTGAAGAAAGTAGATTTCTGCAGAAATTCAAGCTACAGTAGTCCTACCTGTCAGTCAGCTTCTTCAAATTATATAGGTAAGGGCAGTCCCATTTGCCAGCGGCCATAACTGAAAATCTGGGGTCAGTCATTCTATTTATTTCTATTAAGCACATATACACCCATGCACATGCACATATATAAAACACAACAAAATAGAACGTGCCAAATTTCCATTCACTGATTCCAAGTTGGACAAGAGATGTTCTTCCAGATCAGTAATTTTCATTCACCTGGAAATTATCTTTCTCTGCTACAACAACCATTATGAACTGTAACAAGAATAAATTCATCGGCACTGCCAAGGCAGGTTGTCAAGATGCTTTTCCAAATGAATCACAGAAATCATCAGAAAACAGCAGAATTTAATAAAACTCAACATATTTTCTGCCTTCAAATAAAATATAATCCTATTTGATACTACAAGCACTAGAGTGAGTAACGCCATCAGCTTGTTTGAATATAAACTGTCCTATTACAAAGACCATCAGGGCTTATCTCACAGTTCTTTGAGTTGGTGTTTCCAACATAATTCTTCATCCACGTGCACTTCTAGGAGCTAAAATTCCTCTGAAAGACTGGATATATATTGACAAATCCATTTAAGTCATACATTTATGGAAGCACAATTGTAACTCAACAACATGCAACATACCACTCCTCAGATATATTTTTTTTAAACAGATGCACAAGTAAAACTAACATATGCTAAGTTTATACAGTTTAGTTTATGCAACTTATATTTGTATCTAAAAGAAACAGAATATTAATAGAAACAGTCACTTTACCTTGGTGGGAATTCGAGATGTTAAAAGAAACGCCCGACATGATGCCAGCACCTATTGAAAAAAAAATCCAACAGAATTTGTAAGAAATACTTTTCAGAAATAATATTAACATTCTTTTCCAGGAAAATTCTGAAATCAGAGGGAGAAAGTCTCTGGCAGAGTGAGTGTCGATTCCCTCTGCTGTCATATGCTAAAGGAAGACAAACAGGGCTCAGATCCAATAGTGCACAGTGAAGTGACTGCTGCAATCTGATCGGTTATCATGAATTAGCAAAGCATTGAACTGAAGGAATTTTTAATCAATCTCTTAAGAACATCTAATAGAAATCTTAGTGACATTTTAAAAAGATAGCAAGTCCTACCAGGAACATATGATGTACTTTAATACAACAAAAATATGCACAATAAACATGATATTGTTAGTAATATAAGCAAACATTTTCTTTTTGGACATACTCATGCATTTCTATAGTAACAATGCAAAGATTTCTCATTGACACCACCTGCATTTCTTCTTAAGCAAGGACAAAGAACCCCATGATTAGATTAGTGAGATCAGTAACTCTGGGAAGAAAACACAACAAAACAAATATTTCAGAAGTTTGCCTATCAAAATACAGTATCTATAAAAGTACCACTCCAATCTCCAGAAGAATGTTCCACTTATGGATTTTATGCTTTGCAAAAGAGATGACTCACTTCACAAAATTACAGTAATTATTTTTGATTTACCTGCCTACAGAACCAGCTACTGTTGGCTAATCTTTTCCCAGATTTGGTGATTGGATTTCAGCTTCACCACCTCAGCTGAAGCACATCTTGCTAAAATCTAACAGCACAAATGCCGTACTCATGTTGGATCTTAGCAGACTGTTTCAGAGCTGATGTGATTAGACCTAGTACTCTGGTTATCACTACCGTAGAGCCAAACTGCTACGGAATAGTAACCATTGCCTCCTATAAGGCTCACTCCTTCACTGAAGGCTCATTACGCTGGCTGGCACACCACTGCTTCTGCTCGACTGGTACATCCAAGACCTGTCAGACAGACTTGCCTTGTCCTCACACACGGGGGAAAAATGGTCTCTCTTGTCCTTCCCCCAGCTGTGCCTAGCACACGTATGTCTTCCACAATCCACACACAGAGAAGAGGAAGGGTCAATCAAAGCAGTATTACCACTGCACAACCACAGTTTCCCCAGCCCAACAGCAGCTCACTGTCTCTCAGTGATAAAATCTTGATTTCTTCCCCTCCCTCCCTCACATTCTCAGGGCAGCCACCCACAGTAGGTGCACATCGCTCTCTTGGGAGCCTCTGGAGAGGATCACATCCTCGGTCATGTCCTGTGTGCTCACAAGAAAAGCTTCACCATCAGTGAGAGTGCCCTCTTTCACCCATCATCATACCCACAAACAAGCTGTCCAGCTCTGAAGACGGGCAGGTTATCAGGCACCCTTCCCTGCTCAAGCACCACCAGCAAAATACCTTCAGAGCAGCACATAAAGTCGCTGCAACAGCTTCTCCTGATCTGCTTTGGATGACCACATCTTATATGTGGAAGTCAGACAGTCAGGAAAGGACAGCTTTTGAAAAACTGCTTTCTATATTTACCTTCTAGGTATCAGGCTACAATATTAGTCGCATAAATGTTTGTGTATTGCCCCATAACAGGATGGCTGGTCACAGGAAAATCAAAGAATCACTGAGTCTGGAAAAGACCTCTAAGACCATCCAGTCCAACTGTCAGCCCAACACCACTGTGCCTACTAAACCATGTTCCTAAGGGCCACATCTCCAGGGATGGCTGACCCTATCCACTTCCCAGGGCAGCCTGTTCCAATGCTTCACCACTCTTTCAGTAAAGAAATTGTTCCTAATATCCAATCTAAAGCTTCCCTGGTGCAACTTAAGGCTATTTCCTCTCCTCCTATCACTTATTACTTGAGAGGAAAAAATCAGCACCCACCTCATTATAACCTCCCTTCAGGTAGTTGTCAGGCTCCTCTTCTCCAGACTGAACAACCCTAGTTCCCTCGGCTGTTCCTCATAAGTCTTGTTCTCCATCCCCTTCACCAGTTTCGCTGCCCTCCTCTGGACACGCTCCAGCAGCTTCATATTCTTCCTGTACCGAGAGGCTGGAAACTGAACACAGTATTCAAAATACAGCCTCACCAGTGCCAAGTACAGGGTGGCGATTACTCTCCTGCTCCTGCTGGCCACACCATTTTTTATATAAGCCAGCATGCTGCTGGCCTTCTTGGCCACCTGGGCCAGCCACACTGCTGGCTCATGTTCAGCCACATGTCTACTAGCACCCCTAGGTCCGTTTTCCACCAGATAGCCTTCCAGCCACACTTCCCCAACCTTGTAGCACTGCATGGGGTTGTTGTGACCAAAGAAAATCATGCCACAGTCCTGTTACAAAACATCTGCCTGCATATACAGGTTCACACAACTTTATGACTATTGACAGGGTCCCTTTAACATTATTACAGCACACATGAGCAGTTCAAATATCTTTGTTAAATGCAAACCAGGTAACCAGAAGGCTGTAACACAATTGTGTTGGAAAAGGATGTTCCCAAAGCGCACGTCTGTGTCTTCCCTTTGTACCAAAGCTCCCAAAGTGATCTTGCTAAAACCAACAAAGCTGAAGTATCCACTCACCTTAAGAAGATGCACTTGCATATAAAGGAGAAGACTGCTGTAAGACAATGCCCCAGCTCAGGCAGTAAAGAAATGACCCTTTGGCAATAAGATGGTACAAAAAAGCCTGAGCCCTCTAATTCAGTAGTACTGAAGTTTCTACAGTTTCTACAGTTGAGACTGCCACAAACAAAGTTTGATTTTTACAGGAAGTCAATTGAAGACAAGATCAACTATTACTGCAAAATTAATGCCCCGACTTGACAACAGCAGGACTAAATTATTTTTTTTTTTTTTTGGACAGTGGCAGAATTGGCCAGGAGGAAACCACATTTATCACAATTTCAGTTGCTAAAATCCACAAGGACACACTATGACCTTTGACAGGATCAGCTTTAGTTTACTGCTTTCTGCTTTATTTTTAATAATTTCAAAATTTTATGCAATATCTGCATTTTAACATCACCACTCCTTTCATGTTTAGAAACACAGCAGCCTCTACCCCAAAGCAACTTGAGAATTGTTGGATAAGCTGCAAAACAGGCACAGGTTTCATCTACCTCCTTCTCCTCGGTAAGGCTGCAGTGCATAAACAAATAGTGGCTATTAAGATACTGGCTCACCCACGTCTCTGTCAATAAGACTCTGCATGGTTGTTGACACTTGCAAGGGCAAGAGAACACACATTGCAGACTACTTAAAACAACGTATCACCTTACTCCTTCCCTTGCAATAGAGAGTGCTGGCGCCAAAGGCAAAGGCACCGGAGGTGTTTTCTCACTGACAGTTCAAGCCCTCTTTTAAGCATCAAACTGTTTTTGTGAAGGAAGTCCCAAGTCTCTGTGCATTCCTCTGACATGAATAACAACTATGTGCTTAATTGCACAATCCTCTAGGGCTTTTGGAAGTATCCAGGAGCACTGGGTTTTATGAATAGGCAGGTTCTAGATTTCCTAGAGTTTTTCATTTCTTTATACAGAAAACATAAAAAGCAAAAGTAGCCACCAGTTACCCCCTAGCAGCTCTCAGGCACCTTACGGAGAAAATTCTGATACTGTTATACTTCCTTTGCACCCAAGAACTTATTTTGATAGAGGAGAAGGAGTGTCATTGCTGTGGTCAACACAGGCTGAGAGACTTGGGTCTGTTCAGTCTGGAGAAGAGAAGGCTCCAGGGATATTTTATATAGCAGCCTTCCAGTGCTTAAAGGGGGCCTACAAGAAAGCTGAGGAGGGGCTTTTTATCAGGGAATGCAGTGACACGAGGAGGGGTAGCAGCTTTAAGCTGAAAGAAGATAGATTTAGATTAGATATTAGGAAGAAATTTTCTGCTGTGAAGGTGGCAAGGCACTGGAACAGGTTGCCCAGAGAAGCTGTGGATGTCCCATCCCTGGAGGTGTTCAAGGCCAGGTTGAATGGGGATTTGAGCAACGTGACCTAGTGTAAGGTGTCCTTGACCATGGTGAGGGGATTGGAACTAGGTAAGTCTTTAAGGTCTCTTCCAACTCAACTCATTCTATGATTCTAAAGTTAAAGTCACTTTGAAAACCAGAGATTCTGTAGAGCAGACTACTGTTCCAGGCACAACTCTTAGAGCGTTCCCACAACCCATCAGGAATGTCAGGTGGGTATAGTGTATACCCTACCTTATCTTCTGATAAGAAAATCACTTGTTCAGGCTCAATGAGTCACAGCCCCATTCCACCATAACAATTCTGTTTGGTCACAAGTAGTATTCAATCATTACTAAAGTTAAAAGATTCCATCACAAGATAAACACACATAGGGTAAAATAAAGAGACTCAGGACTAGATTAATGCTTTTAACACACTTGAAAGCCAAAAGGTTTGCAAGTGACGGATGTGAAGGCAGCAAGCACATCCAGGTGAGTTTCATACAGGGTACATAACCTGGTTGATGCTACATGGAAGGGACAATAAAAGAGAATTATATTTAGGTTACAGTATTTTCGGTCTGTCTTCCTACTCTGCCTTTCCTCAAGCATCAAATACAATTATCATTAGAATGTTAAATGACTCTTACTCACACACAAATCCCCAGGTTGATGATTTCTTAACATTTTTATCACTCCAAATTCCTTAACACTCCCTACACTGCTCACAGTACACAACAAGTCAAAACTTGGAAATTACTTAGGAAACATTCACCAGAAACATACCCTGCAAATTATTTCTTCAGAGACTTATATCCTACGAGGTCATCTTCTATTTACCAGAATAAATAATTTGTTTCAGTAAGTAAAATTAATTTGAACACAGATCCTCAGCAATTACATCAACAACACATAAACATGCAGATGCATTTTGTGATTTATTGTCAAATCCTAGCCTTATTATCCAGTTTAGCACTGTAAGTTAAATGAACAGGGCTGCAGTGGGTTAACCCAGCCACCCTACCTGGCAGTCAGTCTTGAGAAGATCATTAGAGCAGCAGAGCTCTGTGCTAATTGCATCTGTTTTGCCAGAAAGACCACAGCAACTCAACCCCACCTTATCTATATTTGAAGTAGTTTCAAATTCAGAAGCAAATGGAAGAAATCTTTTAAAACTCACTAATACTCTTTCTAAATTGCCCAGGAATAAAAAGAGTTCTGGAAAACACAGTGAGCGTACACGGCTTCGTGATGAAACAGAAAACAAAATGAAACCATCCCAGCACTCCATGGGCCTTGGGAAGTCACGTGATGTTCACTCCATTCACTAGCACAGACATTTTGAAACTTCCCCCTGCTGAAATCTCAAAAAAAAACGATGAATTAGCCAAACTTTCTTCTCTTGGTAGACACAGATTAAAGAAAAAAAAAAAGCTTAGTACATATTTGATTAACTGTTTCAATTTTACTTCTTAAAATACACTCTCTGCTCCTTTCCTTCCATTGAGTTTCTTTTCCCCCAAGCACCTGCCACTTTGTCAGCCTCAAAAATACTTCCGTGTCTTCCATTATAATTTACTTGAGGAAAAAAGCCTTTGTGACAATTTTTTTTTACTTAGATATCCATAATTTTGAATATCCCTTGAAGCCCAGAAGAGAACTGCTTTTCTTTATATACCCGTTTGTTACATCATCCTTATTTTTATCATTATTCATTACCATTATTACCCCAAATATCATCATAAGTCTCCACACTTACTAGCTGTTTTGTGATTTCTATCATAACCTTTCCTTTATTACTACTGATTCAATATCTAATGTATACGTAATAACATGAGGTAAAGCAGCAGCACTAATACAGGTTTTGTTTTGTTAAAAGATGGATGAATCAATACCTGTTAGAGCATAAAGTCTCTCTCAGTCCCTATAGGATTGACAGTTCATTTCCTGGGTTGCATGACTGACGCTGTAAATGCTCCATCCTGAAGTGACTGGGGTTTGATTAGATAAAAGGCCCCTTTCAGCACCATGTTAGAGATATTGGAGCTGGTTTCAAGCAAGGCAGTCTCTGCTAAAAGCACTAAGCCTCCCCACAAAAAGAGGGTAGCTAGCATCCTGGAGGTCTTTTTGGAGGGCTAATTAGCTCGGGCACAACATGAACATATATGCTGCTTCTGAAGTGATGATATCACTTAGCATATGGTGAGCTTCTCCGCAGAGCGCTGAAAACAGCAAAGCAGCCCAGTTCAGCCCGTCTAAAGGCTCACAGCACTCACCCACAGCCCTCTCAGCTGTCCAAGGCTGAATTTGACTTTGATCATTTGATCTTGGTTACTTTTGAAGTGTCATCTACGATGAACCAATTGACTAACCTTATTCACTGCTGCTCCAAATGCCTACTTAGCTGGGGAAGATCCTCTAGGAAATGTTAGTACAATTCAGTTCTTGGCATTCACACACAAAACCCACAATTTTCCCTCCCTGAGCTGACCTTAGCCAAGTTGAATGCATTCCCAGACTTGTCTAAGTCGCCGGTGCCTGTTCGGCCAGCCAAATACCTACACAAAACACACTGCAGAGCAGACCTTTAGCAGTAAGAGAAGCTGTTACTTGTATCTGTACAATTCTCTCCTTCCCAAGACGGGGGCAAGCTCTGCAGCACAAGCAACAACTTTGGCCATCCCTATCAGGATACTGCTCTGCTGTATGTTTCTCTACAATCACTCCTGAAGTCAACCATAGCGTCCTCAACAAGGTCCCATCACTGGAGCTATGAACAAGAACCTGTCCGCCTGCCCTCTGCCCTGCCACCGGCACACTGTGCAGAGCACAGGTTTCCCCTGTTCTTTACTGCCATTGTACTGCATTAAAAACTCAAGCCTCATCTGTTACGGGTGATCATTTTCCATATTTTCTGTATGGCAAAGGACAGTATGGGGAACAGCTTTGATTAATACAAGTTTTCACAAAAAAAGTGGGGTCAGATATCAGAACCACTGGCAAAAATTCTGCTGTGTTTCAAGAAAAGAAAAGTATCTTTAAAATTAATCTACTGAGCAAGACAGGGGACACCACAAGATGGCACAACAGAGTCCTTCATTGAGATTACCCTTTCTGTCTAAGTTAAAGAGGACCGTCTCAATAGAAACACTTATTTAGCTTTTGGAAAGCTGTTCCAATATTCAGAAACAATTCTCCTTCAAAGGCGAAACTTAACAAGTTATCTCTGGATGGTAGTTAAGAAAAGTATCTTCACTGTAAAACTGACAAAAATCGAAACATGGACATGTCAAGAGATTTGCATAAAACAAAAGGGCAAAATGAAGTGGCAAGAGTCAAAGAGAAGCTTGGACTTAACTCCTAATCCTGGAGTAAGAGAAGAAACAACATAGCTTGGACTTTATCAATAAATCGAAACAAAAACTTCTGCCTAAATGAAATCTGTTAGTCCTCCAACAGCTATTACTCTCACCCTTAGGCAGCATTCTGGCCCCGGCAACTACTTGTAAAGGAAGCGTGAATCCAATTGCTCTTCTTGAATCCTTGAAGCATAAATAAATACAGACACTTGCTACAACCCTGTGTGCAATGTGTAACTGATCCAGCTACTCCAGGAAAGGTGGGATTTCAGAAGATGCTGAGACAGGAAGGAGGTCATCTTTGGCCAGACACCCCAAAGGCAGCAACAGGAGCCATGGACACCCCAGCTGCCAGGCCTTGACACTTTAGGGAGCTTGTGGTGTGGTCACTAGCGGTGCAGACTGGGACTCCTCTGATTCAGAGACTGTACTCACACTGAACAATTTTGTATCATAATCTTTCATTTCCACTAACCACAGAGCTGCTCGTGGAGGGGCAGCTATCTACTGTGTATGCACACGTATGGCTCCCTTGTTCTTCCACCCAGCCAGTTATGAAACTGATTTCCATGCCATTGTGAGACATGTCCAACACGGAGCGCTTAAGCCAAGGCAACCCCCTGCAGACTGCCAAACCTCCTCGCCGTTCATCTCACCACCACCCAATTTCCAACAACAAAACACTCTGGCGCTCTCAAGCACT
Source organism: Cuculus canorus (assembly GCF_017976375.1). Taxonomy (NCBI): domain Eukaryota; kingdom Metazoa; phylum Chordata; class Aves; order Cuculiformes; family Cuculidae; genus Cuculus; species Cuculus canorus. Next base: position 63,716,227 of record NC_071402.1, on the reverse strand, counting down.
AAATACCAGAAGACCTAACTACCATGTTATTTAAGCCTGTCTTGAGCCATAAAAAAAGGAAACAGAGAGCAGCAGTGCTCACTGATAACAGTCCTCTCCGAGGCACTGTACCCAGCTTGGGCTGACTCCAGTGGGGCAGAGGAGGGGAGCAGGAGCGGGTGAAAGCTGAACAGCATACATTCATTTGTAATTCATCCATGAAGCATGTAACCCCAAAAGATTTTTTTCCTTCTCTGCATCTACGTTATACATAAATGGGTCACTAGCACATTAGTGATCAAATACCTTTATTTCAGACTTTTTCCCACTTTCACTCTCCTCTGTATATAGCCATTACACAGATTCATTGCCTCAATTCAGGATACAAAGCACCACAGCAGGATACCTTCCCTACATAGCAGCCTTTTAAGATGTTCTAGCCCTTGATATTTGGCTAAATAATAGGTTGAAAACATTCAGTTGACTTGTAATTTGAAAGGACCTGGCTCCAGCATCTTCTGTGTCACAATTTTTTATGCTCCCGCATTACTTCTTCTCCATCATAAAAAGAGAATACAGGCATCCTTTAGAAAATCCTGTCACTATCCCTTCCTGGCGTTAACAGAAACATCCATACATCTTCCATCTCCGCACATGGAGCCTCTTCCTGTGTTTACAGACAGCAGGTAAGACTAGAAGCATTTTGGCATGTAGCATAGAGTGTTGTTTCCATGCAGAAGCAGCTGAAATAGATTTTGCTATTGCAACGCTTTTATTCTTATCTTCTTTAACTTCGTCACTTAGAAATGCCAGATTAAACATTTTGCAGCATTCCTTGGTGACAGGGTTGCTCTCTTTCTAAGTATGTCACACACCACTACAATGCAAAATTTTAAAGACTAGGAGACAAAACAAAAACCTTAGGGACAGAAGAAGACCACAATTTGATCCGTAATGCAAGCATTTTATAAGAAACTGCAATACAACCATTCTTATTTGCTTTTAGTTATCAACAATTAAACAAAGATTCAATTAGTAAAGTGCAATGCACTTCCTTTTTCCCCTTTTGCTTCCCCATAGAACCCTTTTTCCATCTGTATCAACTGCAAAACACAAAATACACACTAGAACTAACATGACTGTGACAGTCACTTCATCCTTAATCACCTAAGGCACGCTGCAAGTCTTCATCTTTTTATATTTGCTATCTTAAGACCATCAAGCTTTCAAGAGAGTAATGGTTCTTAAGTGCTGGAACCAGCCACTTGGTTGTTTAAAATTCTTAAGAGCCACCACTATACTCCCAACCCCCAAACTTGAATTTTTTTGTTATACTGTTTTACGTTTTATAAGATGATCTCTTTTACAGTTATTTTATTCCTAGTTTATCACATTTCCCCTCAGCTAAAGAAATATTTTCTTCCAGAGCTTTAAAAGGCTTTCCAGAAAAGGGAAGAAAAGAATAAACAACTCCCCTGTCCCTGCACAGGAAGACAGGACTGAAAAGGACCTCCCTTTCACTGCCTACTGCCATCCCCACGTGCAACTCCTTTCCCATAGCTCCCATACTTTATTATTTAAGTGGTGGGAGCTGAGGATGGCCGAAGTATCCTCTGTTGGCTTACCCGGTGCCAACCACTCACTCACCAGCTTAGTTGATTAGTAGCTAGCATCTCCCTGGAAAACACACAAAAGCTTCTCTGTCAGGCACTTCAGGCTTACAGCCAGGGCAGCCACATACCAGAGGTGTGAATAATATTCCCACTCCCCCATCATGCAGGTGCACGATGCTGGATGAATTGCTTTCTTACGAAATTCTGCAACAGATGATAAATCCCAAGTCACTGTCCCTCCCCCTACTCCCACTCCATCTAAGCAGAGTGAGAGCTACATGCAGGAAACCCGGAGGCGAGGCCGGCTTTGGGCAGTGACACAGCCGATTGCATCTGGTTTCCCCTTAGACAGAAATTCAGGAATTGCCACATTCCAGGAAAACAATTTTGCCTCCAACATCCTGCAAAAAAAATACTTGCAGTTTCACCCCACTCCCAACACACATCTTTCTTGTCTGCCAATTGGGCAAAAACCACTAAGTAACTGTTGAAAGAGAATTACTCTTTGCGCTGATTTTTAGAAGTCATATGATATCAATTATCTAATGCTGTTCATTATTACAAATTAATATGCTTCTGCCCAATATAAAAGCTATTTTAATACTCTCGTTTTGTGAGGATTCTTATTTAAATTTATCACACTAATATTGCCTTTGTTTTACTTGTACAGTTTCTTTTATAGTTTATTACCTTGACAAAAGGTGTGTAATAACAAAATATCTCTATTTAGCTGACAAAATACATCAATTTCTAACAGCCAAATGGAAACTAAACTTCAAAACAACCGCAGAAAGCATGCTAAAATAAACAGAAATTACAATGCATTGAATGCAAAAGCAAGTAATTCTGCTCTTCAAACCCTGAAGTCAAGTACAACTGTCACTAAGAGTCAACTCCTAGCTATGTAGGAGACTCACAACAGTTTGTAAACCACATTTGCCCCAAACAAACCAGAAGCTACAGAAGCATACAGCTAACTAGATCCTTCTGGGCTTTATCATTTTATCTAGAACAATGATTTACAAGCTCTTCAATTTGCAGATTCTTTTAGTTTTTGCTATGGAAGTACAGTCAGTCAAAAAGGAACATAAATCTGAGAACAGCCGTAGCAATTTCTAAGTGGCAGGTTTGCAGGCAACATTCTGCCCTGTTCCCCCAATAGCCAAGACTTTCCCCCATCCTTTCTGGAACCACTTAAGCTCTTCTGCTGACCAAGTAAAGCCATTCTCCACTCGTGCTGGGGTATGCGAGGCAGAAAGGGCTCATGGAACAGCAGCACCGGCCAGGCTGAGCAACTGGAGCAGCCCCTAGGAGCTGGCAGGACAATTCCCCCACCTCAGGAGCTGTCAGATCAGGTTCCTGAGACCCAGCCTGCAATTTCAAGAGGTTGCTCTTGCACACACCCTAAAAATAATCCTGGGTAGATTGAACACAGATTCAAAAACTGTAATTGAGACATTGATGCGTTGTTTTTAAAGGAATTTCTAACAAGAAGAAGAGCTGGTACGAGGTCACAAATATGAAGGGAAGGCAAGCGCTCACCTGGCTGAACAGCTCAGAGTTCACACTGCAGCAAGACCAGCTCCCCCATGGCCTAAGCCCACCATACCACCAGCACAGAACCACCAGATGGGCCCAGCAGAGCCAAAGGCAGCCTCCAATGCAGCAAATGTGCAATTGCAACAAGCCTAAGTCAGCCCAGCAGCAGTACGGCCCCGCTGCCAGCAGCAGCAGAGGCACAGGAACACATGTGACCTAACTGCCTAACAGCTTCCCCATCCCACAGATTTTTAGGCTAGACTGAGCTCCAATGGTGAGGTTACTCTGTTTTTAAAGGAAATTTATGGATTCCTTGAATAACACAAGACAAGCCACAAGGTATTGTGATTGCAGCACGGATGCAATTTATAGCACATTCTTTTTAGGCTTCCATTTTCCCAAGCACCACCACACCTCTGCCATCAACACAGCTAGACTAGTAATGAAAACAGAGAGGAAAAATTAACACAGGCAAAACTAAGAAGCCAGGATGCCTTTAAGAACAGGGTGCCTAGGTCTATTTTCTCTGCCTATTCAATGGCATGGCTGAAACTCCACTTGCTCTACCACCACAGATGTACTGCTTTTAATAAAGCTGAGAAGTCTTCACCTGAAATTCAACACATCAAACTTTTTCATGCAGTATCTTTTCAAGGCTTTACCTTTTCCATCCTGACACATGGTGTTTACACATACAATCTCTGTCTTTATCATGTTCTTAAGGCAGGCAGTTCCTATAAAAAACAAAACCCAACAGGCCTTCAGCCTGCTACAGACAGACCCTTCAACACAACTTTAAACTCAACATGTTGTCATCATGGCTTCAAAGCCAACGTAAGGCAAATACCACGCTAAAATCTTCTTGAACCATCTTCTCGAACCTTCTTCTTAAAGAAGTATTGTTGTTATTCCCATTTTCTAAGCTGTGGTTTCTACGATTCTTAGTGTTGGTGAACGCGTTGGGGTTTTTTTTACTGCAAAACCAGACCAAAATGCGGGTAACTAGTTTTCACAATAATGTACAAGTGCTTATCCTTCAAAAAACTATTACAAGTGTTCGGTTTCTGGGGTGAACTCCACTCAGTTGCTACTGCTGCCTTTCCTTGTCACCTATTAACTTCATGTGGGGTTTTAATACTTAGTTTAGGTAGTGCAAGATCTCACAAGTGAAGTTTTGGTTTGGTTAAAAGACAGTCCCTCTAAGTTTCATTTGTAGGAGTAAGCATTACAAGTGCAATTTTAATTTTATCGCAGTTTTAAATTACGGTACTATTACACACGCACCAGTTTAGCTAAATTTACTTCTAATGTGACTGTCAGCCTTAGCCTAATTAAGTTCACCATGACATTGATTAACTATTGCTGGAGTTATACATAACCTGTCAACTACTTAAACTCATCTGGATTCAGTCATCATTGCTCGTCTTTTCCCACAAATCATAAAGGAAAACATTGGCAATTCCGCTGCCAAAATAGCCGATCAATGTATGTAATTCACAACTTTCCAACCCACTCACTGCTTATTATCTCTTCTCAGGATCTTTTCTTGCTTAAAGTTCTAAATACGTTTCCTATGCCTTTTGTTGAGCTTTGATACTTATATCAGCACAGAAGTTTCATGCAAGTAATACTAGAACCTTTAAAAAAAAAATATCACTGCAAAGTTTTTTAATTGCACTGTTAAATTCCCAAATACACCACAAATTAATGATCACAGTCTGGTTAGCAGAAAATTGCACCCAACAGAACATCAGACACATGGAAGAGTTGAACTCTGCCCAGACACAAACACTCATAATATTGGACTGTTAACTTCATTATTCAGTTGAGAGCATTAATGATGTCGGTAAAGCACAGTCATCAAAACCCCAAACCTCCCACCAAAATTGCAGCTGGAACGCCTCCCTCCCAGCCTTGTTTTATCTTTAATTTCTTCTGTGTCAGGGTTCTGTGATCACTTGTCTATGCTTTTTTTTTTTCTTTTCATGTAGACTGGATTCAGATGTCCTGTCTTTCCCTTTCCTAAATCCCAGCATTTTTCGCACAGCAAGCGCACCAAGACAACAAGGAGAAGAAATCACCCACATAAACGTGTCTGTCGTGAAATTTTGACTTTTCAAATTCAGTCACATTGCAGGGCTCCCACCAATTCTGAAAGGGCCATTACTTCCTCCTTGATCATAAATTAGATAGGAAATTAAGAGACCTTCTGTCCTCAGAGATTTCTCCTAAAGTAGTGGTCAAGGGAGACAGAAACATCGGGATGCCCTATTGACATCTACTAATAAAGAAGCTCCAAGAGATATTACTTTGCTCAACCTAAAAATGCAAGGTGACACATTTAAAAGAAAAAAAAAAACCAACTGGCTTTTCACCTCAAATGAACGTCACATTATCATGATCATAAAATAGGTTTCTAATGAGGCCACTCCCACCCTAGAAGCTATTACCATACACAGGTACGTGATGAAGGCCTTAATTTAAAAATGTAGATTACAGAAGCAAGTATGTATAACTCTTTCAAGAAAATACGCCAAATGCCAGGGGTTTTAATTAATATATCCTTTTGCTCACACTTTGTATGACAAAGACCACAGTGCTTCATCCAACAGGATCAGCACAGAGCCTATAACTTCAGCTCCTCAGTCTGATGCCTCAGAGCAGTACTAGAAACTGAGTGTCTGCTGTGGTTGCAACAAAAAATGCAACAGTGGTAGGGGCAGCAGTTTCACTTTTCTTGGAGCCACATGAAAATCTGTAAGAGCTTTCAAACTACGTCATTGACCCTCTTTGTGGCACAAATCAATTAATTCTATGAAGTTTCTGAATCCCAGTAAATTAGCCAGGGAAACACAACCATTTCCTCCTCCTCAAGGTTCACAATTTATGACCTGACCCTGGTTGTAACGATTGTGTCACTATAAACACATGCCGAATGAATCACAGCTGTCTGGAAATAGTGGTACTCAATAACGCTCCCTCCAAAGGGGTCAAAGCCTGTAGACCACAGGTATCCAGGAGCCCTGCACAGGGCCAGTGCTGCAACAGCCTGACAGGACAACCACAAATGAACAGGCTTAGCAACCTTGAAAAAGCGAGGTCAAACAGAAATGTGATGTAAGACATGAGCAGACAGGGCCAAGCCTCAGCTTTCATAATTTGGGCATCATTCCTGCGGAGGGAAACATGAAATAAATACTTCCCTGCAATCAAACTGGAAAAAAAATTTTATGCAAAGCAAAAAAACTACAGAAGTGACAAACGTTAAGGTGGTCACCTTCCAAGGACTAATACAAATTTTCCCTCTTCACTCAATTTCCAGCCTTTGTCACCTTTTTGCGTCTGGAAAGCAGCACTATTAGTTCAAAGACTGCAACATCCCACACAAACCTTCATCAGTAAGGACAGTGTTTTTTGTTTATACTGTCTGAATTTGCTACTTGTTAGGAATATGCAGATTCTGAATAATAATGGAATAACAGAACCATTAAGGTTGTAAAAGACCTCTAAGATCATCCAATTCCAACCATCAGCCCAACACCACCACGCCTATTAAATCATGTCCCAAAGTGCTATGCGTACATGTTTTTTGAACACTTCCAGGGATGACAATTCCACCACTTTCCTGTCCTCTTCAAAGCCATAGTTTCATCTGGACCACCACGGGCCCGGAAATCCACCATACATTCTGACATTTCATCCAGTTTTGTGGGTTTTTTTTTTTTTCCCCAAGTGGAAATGGATAACATGACCAGAGAAACTACAATGTGTACGGGTTGCAGAGACCAAGGATAGGGGCTCACAAAAGGGTTAATCTCTGACAAGTCAAGCTGTGAATACCTGACACTCACTAGGGACTGCCTCTCTCTTAAAGGCAAGTTTACTCTGGGCTAAATTTGTCACCTTTCATATGCCTACATTTCAACCCCAGTGAACTCAATTCTTACATTACAAAATGCACAGCCTGCCCTTTTGCCTGCAGCTGCTTCTGTGCTATTTGCACCAGGTTTCTGCCTGGAGCTTTGCCTCTCTGCTCCTGTACCCAGAAGCTTGAAGCTCATAACTGGCAGATCTAGGACACCAAATAATTTTCACAGAAAAGTCAAGAAGCTTCTGAAAACAACAAACAACCAAAAAAAAAAGTCTCTGTTGATGTAATATACATACTCCTTTTCAGCAGCAAATGCATAAATGGTTGCAGAACCAAAGTTCCTTTAAATAAGACAGTGCTGTTCCATTCCACATTATTAGTTAAAAATACCATCCTTTGCAATGCATATACTCCTGTGATTTATATGTCCAATTTAATGCTCCATTACAAAAAATAGTACTAATTGAAGCATTATTTTGTGTTTCATTGTATATAAATAAATGCAGAGAGACTACAAATATAAGGTAACCAACAACTTCAAAGAAATAAAACCATACTGTTTCCTTTTGTGTTTGATTTGCTAATGCCTAGATAAGAGAGGAATCCTTTGGAGCTACAAGCAAATGAGGGCCTCTGAGTGCTATGAAGGAAAGAACAGGACTTCAAAGCTAATCTATTTCAAAAAACAAAACAAAATTAAAAATTACAGTCAATGCTATCTTACCAATCCATAGAACTGGTACATTTCTGGTACAGCTTCAAAAGTCAATTTGGTTATCAAAATACAGCCAACAAATGTATTTAATATCAAAATACCAAAATGTCTGGAGTTGAAGTCATCTCTATCTAACTGTAGTTACGAAGTAAAGCAGATGGGGTAAGGGGTGTGCAATAGCTACTCATAATTTGGGATACTAAAGACAGTAAGGTTTACAACCCTCACACAAATACACAACACCTTTTTTCTAAACATGTAGTCATGCAGAAATATTTGAAGATGTTCCACCAGCACTACAAGCAGGATCCACCTCCTCTTTCTTCCTTGTCTATGTGAATGGACCGGTCTCTTCCAAGATCTGACTACATCCACTAAACTATTGATAAAAAGCAGGAAATCTAAATCACTCAACCCAAGATGAAAAATCTCCTAATTAAAAAAAAAAGGGAACTAAATTATTAACAATACACAAAAATGCTTGCAGTGGAAGGAACATCAAATCAGCCTCAGCAGCCCATGTTCTAGGTCATACTTAGATGAAGTGGCAAAGCAAGTGAGGGAAATCAATTAGAAGTGCAAAGCCTCCATGTGTGTGCCAAAATTCAGTCTTAGGGCACAGTTGCATACTACAGCTAATCCAGTGCAACCACAATGCTATCTCAAAGGCTGAGCCCGTGCTCCTCCCAATTCCAGCAGAACACAGCACTCACGATGCCATAGAGCTGTTCGATTTGCTCACACAGGCGGGGAGCTAACGTGCACACACCCCAAATCAGTTCTTCAGCACACGATGCAGGTATCCATGCCAATGTCCATGCTACCGACCCAGCCAGAGGAACAGTAACCTTCGCCAAAGGGGCAGGTGGCAAATGAAAATAGAAACTTCCTAAAATTGGCACAGCTGGCTCAGCCAGAACTTGCTGGTCATCTCATATTGGAAGGGCTCTCCTTCAAAGCTGGACAAGTTCCATGATTTTTATTGCCACTTTTGCTTTTTGTCAACAGGACAAACCCCCAGAGAGAGAAAAGAATCCTAGCCTAATTTTTATTTAGAAAGGACCAGGCATAAGATGAGTACTATTATTGTAGGAAAGAGCAGAAGAGGGAGGGCAATGCAATTAAGCATCTAAACAAGCCAGTGATGCACCACAGCTGGATGACTTTGAGTCATTCTGGGATTCAGGTGTACACACCTGAATGGTGTACAGACCCTGGCAGCCCTCTGTTCCAATAACTACAACCTGGCAGTTAACTCCCAAGCATCCTACCAGACAGGGACACCTCATTTGGAGATTCTTCTGTTGATGAACGTGGCAAAGCTGCTCCTCATTTAAATGACAGCAGCACAATCATTGTGGAGGTCACTGAAGGAGAAAAATGACTCTGGCATGGCAGATCACCAGGGCACCACGCGACACAGTAACAAGCCCACACATGAGGGTTCTTATATTTAACCACTACGCTAGAACAAACAGTGCCATTTGGGCTGGTTAAGCTTAAGTAAATTAAAAAAAAAAAAAAAAAGTCACCACTTTCTACGATGGAGGAGAGATGAAAATGCTGCATGAATTGGCACTCAACATTTCAGAAGCACCAGGCCAAATTCCAGCTCTCTTCACACTGTGCTAAGCAACACAACATTCATTCTTGAATAGCTGGCAGCCTATTACCCTCATTTCTCAAGGACCTGTTCAGAGAACCTGTAGTCTGAGCTCTGAATTTCAGTTCAAGGTTAACTTGCACGTAGAAGCCAATATTTGTTCTGTCACTCTTGGGGAAAAGGAAGCAACTCAGACATGTTGCATAACCACTCATTGGCACAAAGAGCTTGAACAGTAATTGGAAGACTAATATCACTGCTTCAAATAGGTGCAAAAATACTCAGTGAAAAAGCCCATTAACAGGATAGATGAAAAGACAGTCATTCAACTCCTTTCACCATCAAGGCTTCTACAGAGTTCATAATAATTTAGTGTAGAATCCAGAGAAAATGTCCTCCCACGTGTATTAATGCTAATTCACAGAATTAAAAAGCAAACTCAAGAAGGCTGAGGCAAAGAAATGAGACGACTGTAAAATGAGCTCCCAGTTTGGGCAAATTAACCTGGCAGCATGCTTCACTTGTATGCCCTAACGATAAACCATTTTGGTCAAGTTGGCTGTAATTCTGGCACTGCTGCTATCTACGGATACACAACTGGTTTCCAAAGAGCCCTTTCAGCTTCTATTTAGTTATCACATCAGCCAAGATACGTACATTCATATTTAAGGCAGTTTCCTAAAAGGGTTGTGCTATTTTTCAAAGAAATACAACCATAATTGGAAAAACTTGAGCATGACTATGCTCACAGAAAGTTTATTTCCCTTGCAAGTTAAAAGGCAGGTCACCTCCACGGTAACCTCCACAGCACCATGGAAGGAGACATAGCGTTTTTTCCCTCCTTTACTCTAAGTAGACACATCTAATATAAAAAGAAGTATAGATTACCTATTTAGCTTGTCAAATAGAAAGGGAAAAACATGAAAACATGAGACCTGATAGTCCTCTTATTTCTGAAGTAATCAGCAATTAAATAGGAGAAAACCAAATAAAGACATTTTTCTGTTGGATCATCCTCCCTTCCATATATACCATGAAAGTATACAGTGGAGGGAGAAAATACACAAAAAGGGTACATGGGAATTTTTCCACAGGACTCATTTGGTACCAAAGGAGTAGAAAACATCAAGATTTTCTTACACTACTCTTCACAATATTGCAGGCAGCAATCAATTTGTCACGTAAACATAGAAACACCTTGCAGATTACTAAAATAAAATTGTAGCAAACGTTCTTTCAGTGGAAGATAATATGCTTGGCTGCATGAAAGTGTTAAACACTACATACTAGAGTATCTTAGGTTAGTCACAGCATTCAGCACTGCTGTAGCTGTATTTATGTTGGTTTTCCAATGAGAGCAACACGATAACACACAGCATCTGTCCCAGAACTGTACACAGTAATAAGGTTTCATTTCTACAAAAGAATCTTCTTCGAACAAAAGAGACACCAAAAAAGCCAACTCCCTTCTCTTTGGAAAAATACTCTAACAACTTACAACCTAAAACTAGGCATTTTAATACACAACATTCTCCAGCATTATTTTTTTTTTTAATGCATTCACAAAACACCACTTACGATTTTAAGAAAAACAACAATAGCGGCCAGAGTGTCACTGTTCAGAGCCTGCACATTTGGGTCACACTCCAGCCCCTGCCAGCCCACTCCTCTGAGCTCCAAACTGGGTGCTTGACTGCTCCCACTCAGATCCAGCCCCAATTTGTGGTCCCTGTAGCTGCATGACCCCCTTCCCGGAACCCTGTGCTGAAGTCTTCCGCTTCCTGGAAGGCTGTGGCCATGCCCATTACCCAATGAAGTGGGTAAGAAGTCTTCCCCAACCAATACTGAATCTTACCAGATTCAGTATTGGTTGGAGAAAAAGGCATTAGGGGAATAAAGGTTTGAAACAACAAATACGTTCCGCAAACCTCACTTACCTAAGTAACCATCACACTCCTGTGTTGGAGACCCAGGAGAAAGCCTGCCTCCTTCATGAACTCACAGTAGCTTTTCCCACACAAGGGCCAGAACTCTGTCAAAAAGGATTATTTTTTTTTTAACTGTTCATAACCCCTTGGCTCACTGATCCATACTACTGCCAGACAAAACATGTTTCGTAACCTGGCTGGAGCTCAGACAAGACCTTATAACAGCTAAAAGCTCAGGAATTGTTTATTAACCACCCTTGAGACACCTCCAGAAAGTATCTTATTTCAGGCTATAGTTTTGCTACCTGCTTTTCCAACAGGCTCATGTTGTTATTACAGCACATTCTGAGGGTAACACCTCAACAGGTTAGTGAATGGTACATTTACAAGATAAGCAAACCTCCCTGCTGAATGAATAGGGCATCTTCTTACTTAATTACAGAGCAGCTGTACACCTACACACGCATTAAAAGACCCAAGTCCAGGGTTTGCAATCATCATAGAGCAGCCTTGTGTAAATACACCAGAAATACACAAATCCACTACTGCCCTGAACAAACTGTAGATACATAACATGAATGGTAATAAACCTGATGGAAGTGCAGAGATGGAAAACTGCAAGGTTTTCACAGCTGGTTAATGAGATAAACCATACCCCAAGGCAACAGTCTCTATCAAATACAGTAAAACTGCATTACCAGCTTATTTTAACAAGCTAGATTTTTTTCCTAAGAGACATAAATAACAATATACTAGCTGTGTTATCTAGGACACTAAGCATACATGAAATGAAGAAGCCAGATAATTACACTGCTATTCACCCATACAGGTAAATGAAACGGTTAAGGAAGAACTTCAGGTATTAATTCTAGTCTGCTCTCTAGGCAGCTGTCAGACTGCAATGATGAGCAATTTATCTTCCATCTACAACACTGTCAGCAGACAAGCGGAACCACTGGGGAAGTCAGCTGCAGTCCACACCCTTTACAATATCAAATCCATGCCTCTGAGGAAGGAGACACCAGGGAACTCAGTCAATTTGCCAAGCTGCCCCATGAACTTGAAATACTTGGGACTACAGAGGCCAGGTAACTTCTACCTTTTTGGTTGCTTGATGACTGCCTGCCCTGAGCTAAAAAGATCTGCCTTCTGAGGGAGAAGTTACAAAGAAATGCCAGCTATCAGCTATACTCTTACACCTCTGACTTGGAATCGGCTGTGCAAATCCACACACCTTTGCATCTAGATGCTACCAGAACCAGAGAAACCCCATGCGCTGCAGCTGGGAAGTACAAATGCTCTACTCACCTCTGCTGGAGGATGGCACAGAGAGACAGTCGGACATGTGCAGCCAGAATGCCTAACCCCAAGCATAAAAATCCCTTCAACACAGGAAGAAACAACTTCAGACCTGCAGATAGGCAAGGCAGCTTGAATCAATGACTGCCGCTGCCAACTACACACAGGCAGAAGTGTTTCACCTGGAAGAACTTCCATCCCACATCCGCAGCTGTAGAGTAAGTTCTGCCACCTCCTTCCTTACTGTCAAGGAAAGAGGTCTTTTATTTTTTAAGAACGCCTGTAACTTCTTGAGGCTGAGCTATTCTCAGGTTAGCTCGCAGTGAAGGCAAGGCATTTTCATTTTACCTTAAATTCAATGAGAAGTCAGAAACTACACAGACACTAATTGATGCTGAGCCAGTGTGATGGAGAGGCTGGACACCCCACTTACTCTACAAGACCATATGACAGAGCGCAGTCGACCCAGCTTGAGGAGTCAAGTGGAAGCAATAGCAGCCTTCGTGTTTTGCAAATACTGGTACGTGCGCAACGGGAGAGCGTGCTGAGTCAAGCAAGATCTGATCAGTTCATTGTACAATTCTGTGCCTCATCTCCAATTAAATCATATTAATCAGCAGTCTTTATCTGCCCCTAATGAGCATCAAACTGGAAGCTCATCATTCTTTGTCACCAGTGACTCCAGAGGAGGTCAGTCAAAGACACCAGAAGAATAAACCTTATGAACCACTTGGTCATTTATTACAAGTAAATCCACAACAGGTCCAACACCAAACCAAAGTCCATCACCACAAATAACGAACAGTGCATGAACTCCAGGTGGTACCCACAGAATTACTTTATCTCATCTACCTTTAGACCACTACTGACATGCTCCTCAGCCATGACTGCTGCCCAAAACAAATTGTCTTGTATCCTTAGGAACAATAAAACATTTCTAACTGGTGGTCATGAGTCATGGATATTTGAAGTTTTGTCTAAAACCAAGCACCTGCTGAAACTGAAAGCTTCAGGAACAGGCTTGTTTCAAAGTTGTTTGCCTTGGGTCATGTGAGTATTAACTTCAAATTTTCATCAGCAACAATTACATTTGCCAAGCAAGGATATTAAATAAAATGCCTCTACAAACTGTAAGAAGTTATCATCAGAACATTTCAGCTTTTTGCTTTTTGCCACCATGCATTACGGAATGCAAAATGTACCTCAAAAGCCTGAAGACTTTAGAAATCTCATTCTTCAGTAGGGCAGCAATGAAATCTCTCCTTTCTACAAAGACAGCACCAGTATTTCAGGCAGCAACATGTCTCCATCTGCATATGTTTCTACTGGTTTTATATTAAATGCACATTTAAATTTTTTTATGCTTTCATTTTTGCTGAACTATTATGATTCCTCCCGTAGTTCTATGGGAAAGCATCTAAACAGCAATAGAAATGTGAAATACCAAACAGGATTAAGGGTGTCACTGAAAAAAAAACAGACAACCAAATAAAAAGACAACACAGCACACACCAAACAAACAAACAAAAAAAAAAAAAGCACGGTTCTTAATTATCCCCTTCCCAGCTGATTCCTACAGCCATTTTTCTCTCCACAAGTCTAACTTGTCATAGATATGGAATCCCTAACAAACGGGTACTGACTACAAAGAACTCCCCTGCAACTTCACACATTTTTTTTGCTTCTAAACCTACACAGGGCTCTTCCCCACTCTAGGAAACCTATTTTAACAATGGAAATGTCACACTGATGCAGATGATCTGATGGGATCTTGCCAAGTTCTGAGTTTATAGATACCATCATCTCCCTTCCTTGCTCTACCCCAAAGAGGCAGCTTCAGTTACCAATGCAGCATACAGTTGGAGAAACCGAATCCTCTTTCCTATAAAGCCCAAGCAGCAAGCAATGTGAACAAGAAGGCCAAGAGAAAACAGTAAGACTGCAGAGAAATAACTGCATCATATGCTGTAAGAGGGAAGGAAGACAGGAAAAAGGGAAAAGCACAAATTAGCATGACAAACATTAAAAAAGAGCCACCTACCAAACAAAATGCAAACATTAACTGAAGTTTGCTCCGTAACTCTGGGAGCATGGTTGTGGATTGCAAGCCAAAACCATCTTTTAGACTGAGATGTGTGACTGGCTGTTTTATGGCTCTCAGACACCACTTACACAGCGGTCCCAGCTGTGTGTGGCCAAATACCAGTATTTCCCATTTCTAGACTCGCATGCTGCCCCTTTTCCATGCTTATCTTCCATCAGCGAGCCCCACTAGCCATTCTCCAGCAATCTCCTAGCCACTAGGAACCAGGCTTCCAGAGGAATTTTTTTTAAACTGTGGATATATTTTATTTAAGAGAAAAAAACTTCTGCACATGTGGAAGAAAAATATCAGCAGATATGAAGCAGAACAAAACCAGCCTGCAATGCACTGCAAAACAACTCCCTGCCTGATGCAAAACAAGCAGGGCAAACACAACCTACTCTCTGAAAACAACCAATTATTTTTGTGAACGATCCACGTGCAATAGCTTAACCAGATTCAGTAACTGTTTAGCCAGGCACCTAGTCAGCTTTCTGCAATTCCTTTCACAGGGACAACTATTCGTGAACACCCACACATGCACAACAATTACTTGTGAACACAGCCCCTCCAGAGCAGGGCAAAGGGCCTACTTACTTGTACCCTCCACTCTTGAGGCTCCCTACCTGGCTCCCAACACTGACTTCAATGTAACCTCTTCTGCTTACCAAAATGCCAGTTCAAGGGCATATCATACCAGGGTACGTGAGCTTCTGAAAGCACCAGGGAGGGACTACCGTACAAAGGTTTCCTGTAACAGCCCGTTCTGTCTCAGAGCGCTTAGACAACAAAGCAGCAACTCATTGTAAGTATACTGCAAATAAAGCTTTCCAACACATACTCCTGTTTGCCATTTTGATTTGGATTAAAGTGTACTTTCATGTGTCTTCTGAATACTGTAGCTTGAATTATAAGAATCAACATAATACCCTGTAAGATGCCCTTTGCTAGAAGTATCAAATAGCAAAACATAAGAATCTTAATATTTTCATAACCAGGTAAAACCAAACACTGAGCTCATATTGCAGAACAAATATGAAGTTACCTTCCATACAAAGCACCGCTGTTCATCACTTGTGCTCTGGTCTCACATTTCTAGTCTGGGAGTTTGTCATAGAAAAAGTGGAAAAAAAAAATCACTGCAGATCTTCTCACTCAAAGCAAGGAAACCTCTGATGACTGCATGTGCCCTAGTGCAGCTCTTGCTTTCTAGAAAATAAGGCGGTGAATAAAGCCTTCCCAGATGCTTTCATGTGAGACATGTTTTTTTCCATCGAACACCACTGCTCTCAGCAGGAAAGGCTGCCCATGCAGCTCTGCACTCCTTTCTGTACTATGCATGCAGGGTTCGATAAGAAGCTCCTAACACTGTATGAAAGTACAGGCAAGCTGAACGCTTCTCACATACTCCCGCAATTCGGCGGATTTACCTGGAAGCTGCTGCCTTCTGTCAGCAGCACCAAGGAGGTTTTTAAAGAAGAAAACAACTTTACACCTGGCTCCACAAGCTGTCCGGTGTCCACAGTTTGGATAATGCAATCATAAAAATCAGGACATACTGTAAAAATTCTAATAAAGCCAGCCAGTGCATAATGAACAGGACAGCCGAGCCATTCTGCCTCTGAAACTGTAGTTTGGGTATACCATCACAGAAAGCAGCGCTTATTAGAAACGTCACTGTTTTGTAATGAAAACAGCACTGTTTTGCAGGGGACCTCAGCGATTTTCAGTGTGGAATGCTGTCCAGGTGTGCCAGTGTTCAGAGGGAGGTGAAATCCAGTAGCATTTATTGAACCTCAGATTTGCCAGAACAGCCTAGGCAGTTATTTTCTCCCGTGGATCATGCTTGCTGAGGAGTTATACTGGCAGATTGGAAGGGTATAGCAGTGAACAGCTGAGGGAGAAACAGGGGGAAGGCTGAGCCACAGAACTTTTTGGCTAGGGCTTGCAGACAGAACTGTATCTTGGACTACAGCTTCCCGCAGGACATGGGTGGCATCTGCTCTGGAGCACTTCAGACTGGACACACAAGTATGCAGGCTTTTGCCTCCACAGAAGAATTCCAATAGCACAAATATACTGTGAATAGACATGGTATTTCATTCTGCAATACTTGCACAGAAATGTTTTTAATGAAAAGTATCCATTGGCCTAAAAAAGAACATGGAAATACCAACATCTGAGAGCAAAGTGAGGTAGGAGAACGACACAATACGCACCACTATAAAAATATCAATTCTGCAACTAAGCTATAGGTCTTAGAGAAAGAAAATACAAATCATATTTTGCTTTTATACTCATACAGTAAAAGCACTTGGATAATTATAGTTCAGATAAGCAAGTTTCCCCAATATACCTAAGGCAGAAAATAGGTGACAACCAAGGCAGAGAACATCATGGCCTCTACCCTATACCCTCTTTTTGGACTGCTCCCTTTCCATTTTAACATCTGTATTTTGCATAGCTACAAAAAGAACTCCACAAATCTGCTGTCCCTCGTGTTTGAGAATACTTGATGTAAGTAAAACTTATTGTATCAAGCTCTTTAGTGTACTAGGCCACAATGTAAAGCAGTCCCAGAATCATATTTTAATAACGTGTATTTTAAGCTTGTCCATATCAGAACACAGCACCGACAGCTATCTCTGCGATATATACTTCAAATGACAAAGCAATAAGGATTTTCTTTGTGTGTGACAGGGTGCACAGATCTGCCACCTGCGATATTCAGTGGGGTGAAGGGCAAGGGATTTTCTGGTGCCCAGACACTACCCTTTCAACTTGATGTGCTTGGTCACATATCAACCTCTTCAGGTGCCTTGAGTCTCAAAAGCTAGAAAGACTCCAGATACACATCCTCACTTTTTCTAACCACTCTAAATTTAGCATCTCAGTGAAGTTGCTATTCCCTTCTTCCCCAAGATAAAGGCAGTACTGCAAAGGAACACATAAAAAAATCAACCAATCTGGCCCATGAAACATGAGCTACACTCACAAGACCAAAATAGAAAGCTTTCATCTTTCATTAACAGACACTCTACTGCACAGCACAGGAAGCTAAAGCTTGAGGCAACAGTAGGTTTCAAATACTCCTCAAAACGTGAGCAAGGCTTTCCTTTTCTGCTCTGTGAAAGGCTAAAAGAAGTTGGTTTGGCAATGACAAAAACCATTAGTGTCAAGCAAGCCTCTCCAACAGCAATCTAAACAGAAAGGTCTATGGGCAGACAGTTGTTTAAGCAATAGCATCAACTCCACTGCTTAAAGTCTCCTGTTCAGAATGACAGCCCCTGCCTCCTCACTTCTACTGATTCTGAAACTCTAAATTTTAAATCTTTAATTCTAAAATTGTAACATTTTTAAGGTTCAGTCCTAGCTCACAGAGGAATTCAGGAAGAAAAAGGAGAACACCATTGGTAGAGAGTTGATTCTTCATCAGCTTCAAAAATCATATTTCCTCTAAGCCCTTCAGCCTCTCTCTGTAACCAGTAGCCTGAATTTAATGGGGTTTATATCTGCTCTCTAGGGTTTGAGGGAGGCAGATGGAATGGAAGGAAGGACTGGAGGAAATGAGAAATGCACTGTACTGCCTCTCTGTCAGAGTGCGTCAAGTTGTTCCAGAAGTCCCCTCAAGCCTCCATCCTCAAAGTCTCAACAACAGATTATGTGGCCATCTGCTGAGCTTCAATTTTTCAAAATGTTTTTATTTTAAGAGGAGTCATCGGTGAAAGAGCCACCGTGCAAAGTCACAACCCTTCCTCAAATACACTTTTTTGATGGTGGCTTTATCTTCTTACCTGTCCTTGCCTGGTCTGTAGTTCCTCAGTGAAACCAGAGACAAGCTGGGTTCACTCACATCACCAGCTGCGGAAGTGCTGTTTATGACTCTGAGTGGATTTGAACACATCGTGAACTGGAAACTGCATAAACTATTTAAACTTACCAAAGTGAGTCAGTCTCATATATCATTCACATCTATCCCACTCCTTGATTTACTGCACACATTCAGAGAGCACCATTCGGGGTCTATCATCTGTTGGGAAATACCACATTTCATTACCCAGCCATGTGTTCCTACCTCTTTTGTCCTTGCAAAATCCTGAGAGGTAGCGGAGAAATCGCTTCCTTTGTTATTTATTGAGTTCAGTACAACAGCAGCACAAGCACAACCTTTCTCCTGGGCAAAAGGATGAGGTGGCTGGTAGGGATGCCTGTCGGATGGTACATCACTGAACGATAAAGCAAGCACTGGAAAGAGGAATTACTGCCACTCCAATTCAGCATGAACAAGCACACAGAGGGGTGTAAAGAAGAAGCAGGATATATACTCCATTGGGGTGAAAAAAGAAATCAAGACACAGTTTTAGACTTCTTCATGGCATCGCTATCCTTTAAAAAAAAATCTCATTTAAGCATCCCACAACACTTGTGCGGAGCATCTGACTTCAACATGTCCTACAGAAAATTTTCAACAGTCTCCAAATGGAATTAAATTTTTTATTTCAAAACCTGGGAAATCCAAGATGCCTAACAGGCAGAGAGCATGAAAACAGCAGCAAAACTCAGAGTTTTATCCACTCAAAACTAGAAAAACCTCAATAATCACGATCTGTGGATTCTTAAAGAACTGGCAAATAAAATCACAGGTCTAGGTGCAAGGACTTTAATAAAACTATTAAGTACAGAGCGGTAAATGTTCCGAAAACATTCAATAAATACAGTTTAAAAAAAAGATAGAGGAAGTGGCAAACAAAAACAAGTTATCTGAGTTTTACTGCTCATAAAAATCACCTCAGTAGAAACATATGGCATTGGAACTCACTATAAAGGGAGCCACAGTTGGAGAAAAAGGCTGAAGGAAAACAGAACAAAACACAACAGCAGTTTGCTAGCACCAAAAAGACAAACATCACACCAACATGACATTCTTTCTCAACACAGCAGCTCATTTCCTAGGTGAAGGAAATATGTGAGCAAAGTACCCTACAGCATACACCAATATTGCTTAGCACACTGGAGGTGGGAATAACGTCAAGGTGGGTAGGAAACTTGATGCATAGGATAAAATGAGGGTTCCACAAAACCAGACTACTACAGAATTCAAAATTTCACCTAGAACACCAAGCCAAAAATCTTCAACTTTAAGACTAAAGGCCTCATCAATAAACAGTCAAGGGGAGAGACAACTACTCATGTGACAGGATACCAGAAAGAGCTCAGTGTATTTATATTCTGAGGGGACTGTAAATGTCCCTCTTATTTATTCATTAACTCTTGAAAAGGAGAAGAGCTACTTAAATTTACAAGGAGTTTAATTGGCACAAGAACAACTAACTGTGACGGCGGCATCTCTATCAGAAACTGGAAGATTCCTCACCACCAGGAAGCAAGACATCAGATGGGAGCAATGGAGGCAAGAACCCTAAAAGTACATCTCCACTGATATAGGGCACTCTTCTATGATGTGGGATGCCTGTCGCAGCAGGGACTGAACTCAGTGAGGCAGTCCCCTCTTCGAAAGGTTTCTTTCATTCATCAATATTTTAGCAGTTTTTAACACAGCTGTCTGTCTCTGCTTTCACAAAGAGCTTCCTGAAAAAGGTAGTGATACAGTAATGCTTGCCAGAAGACTTCGAGACTGCAGTTGCACTAACTTTTCTGTTAAATATCCTATTCTGTGACAATACCAGAAAAGCTCCACATTTTGAAGGGGAAGGAGAGTTGCTTTGTTTGATTTAAACTACATTAGATCTCCTCACTTTAAGTAAGTCCTGAAGGCGCCATGAATCTCTGTAGAAACAAGTTCAGGGAGTGGGATCAGGGACGCAACATCCAGCACATCGTCTCTTCAAAGTGTTGGGACAGAAAGGATACGTAGCACTAGTCCAGCTAATACATTATACAGCTGAAATGCAGCAATTGGAGGCTTTCCTGAGAAATCAGGTAATGTTTAATAGGAATTAGTAAAAGCTAACTTGAATAATGACATTATAAGGCCTGGATTTTCTTGCAAGACAAAATTCAGACTCAGAGACCTAAATTCTACTTACATGCTCGTAGTTATTACTCCCTACAGACTGCCTTTTCCTACTGCTATCTGTCTGTCTTTCTTACAACTAGCCAGAAGAAGCCCAGCGGAATTTAGGCTGTTAACTTCTTATGCAATCCTCAAAGAGACCTGGGATTCTGCAGGTCTGCAGGTGTAGCCATAGCCCCAGATTAACGCAGGTACGTCCAGCAAAGCATTCCCTTCTCACAGACAGCCTCCTGAATCTACAGAATTCACATCAGATACAGATAAAATGCAAACTACTCTATCATTATACAGTTATACAAGAGTGTTCCCACTAACACATCTCATTGGGAAGATGAAGAACAGGAGACATAACAACAGGAAAAGGATTTAATACAAGCCTTGAAAAAATGGCTAGCAAAAAATACCCACCCACAAGGAACAGATCCTGAACAGCATGGTACGCAAGGGACACAGAATTAGCTGCCAAGCAAGACATGAGTAGTAAAAGAAGATAATCAACAACACTAGGAAAAAAAACCACAACAGTTGCTCAACTTAGAGGAATCAAAATATCCTTACAATGAGTCGGTAAATCTGATCTTATTCCTTCCAGTAAGTTGCAGTTACATGAACAATAACACTCCCAAGTCGGAAGTTTTTGTTTACTTTATAGGAATACTAAGCCCAGAATTCTACATGAAAATAATGTGTACTTTAAAAGATATTAGTGATTTTTATTTATTTTTGCACTACTAATATTTAAAACAAAAACTCGCTACACTTCTAGATTTCTCTGCTGCAGAAAAAAAAACCCTGCTGCCAGAAATCTGTTACACAATGAAATAAACACCTCTCTGGAGGTGTTCAAGGCCAGGTTGGATGGAGCCTTGGGCATCTTGATCTAGTGGGACGTGTCCCCGCCCATGACAGGGGGATTGGAACTAGATGATCTTTAAGGTCCCTTCCAACCCAAACTATTCTATGATTCTATCCTATGATTCTATTCTATGATTCTAAATGTAAAACAGTTCACATGCATTAACAGAGGAAGTAAAAAGGGAAGATGGTGAAGGAGGGGAAAATCGTGCTAAACTATTAAGTCCAAGTACATTTCTATTTCTTTTTAGTCCATCTCTTATCAGTCCTACTAAGGAAAGGTTACTGTGCATTCTCAAACAGCACACAACTGCCAGATGTTCGGTGCTTCTGTATATAGAGAAATACTACAAATAAGCCACAAGGCTAGGTTCTCACTGCACTTCCCTCCATCCTGCTGCAATGAATATAGTCTAGACTTTAAACCATTTCTGTTTGCATTTGGGATCTCAGAGAGAAAGCTCTTCTCTTCATAATGTTATGATTTGCAGAACATTCCAAAAAAAAAAACCAAGAGGAAAAAGGAAACTTGTTTGCCATTCCCCAAACTACTATCTGCACCACTCTTATAGTTTTCTGCATTACTTTATTTACCCCTCTGTTCTTCATTCTTAGTGAATGATTAAGGAACAAGCTACAGAGGTGCTGTATTATCTAACAGATAGGAACCTGATGGAGACGTACGAGACTTCAGTCTGTTCAGGCCAGTAAATCCAAGCAAGTTCCCTTACTTCATAGCATCTTCTTCTGATGATCTTTCCTTACTTTGCCTATTTTAAAGCTTTTGAAAGGGATAGTGCCTTGGGCAATATGTAGTTAAATATAGATGGCAAGAAGCACAGCATACAGAAACACCTAAACCAGCTCAGGAAGCAGCCCAGCTATGGTACTATGAAACCACTATTTGCTGCTATCACCTCCTCCTTTCTGTACTACACAGCTTCTAGTATCCAAGTGGGAGTGGTCTAGACTTGCTCAAGAATGTCTATTACATTGAATACTGTGAGCAATTACTTTTGGACTTCCAGACCCCATTATAATTAAAAAATAACAGAAGAACATATCATATCAGGAAATCTGGGGTATTTCGGACAAGGACAGAACAAAGCTCAGTCAAGCATCCCGCTTCTCTTATCTACACAGGAAATACCTAGGCAGCGTACGTGCACTGCTCTGATTTCACCCAGCAAATTACGACTACTGCCTCAGTTCATGATTCCTGCTCACCTGCTTTCAGTGACCCATGGCAGCCACAAGTCCTATTCGAGATCAAAGCAGAGCAGAGCACAAACACATGGAGCAGTCTCCATTAAACCAGACACTTCCTGCAGACCTGGCTCCTACAATGTGCCAGTGTTGAAACGCGGCAGATACTGAGAAACCGTACAAAATAGGAGGAACTGATTTGATTCGTATGGAAGAAAGTTTAAAAGGCAGTTTAGGCGTGTGTATTTTATATCTTTAAATTTTCTTTTCCTTATTTCAATTTTAGATTTTTAAATGCACTCCAAATACATCTGTTTCTCTTGAAATCCATCCTCAGGGGTTGTAAAATTCATAGCAGAACGTGAGAATATACTATACATGTGAAACCTGATTAAAAAGCAGAAACACTTGTTTTGTATTCATATTACTTAATATCCCGTGGTTTTGGCTGATGCCATATTCAGCTGAAACACTGGGACATTTTGGAGAAATGCTGATTCCGCTGAAGGCTCAAAGCACCTCTCATACTCAGAAAGGGCCCTCTTCACAAATGGCATCATATTCCTTAACATTTTTATCCTGAAGAACATTCAAATCCCAATGAGGATGAGAGCCACATGGTGCTAAAACTGAGAAAAAAGTATATTTAGATATCACCCATCCCCAGTGATCTTGCAAGAAGACATGCAGCATATGGCAGATGGAAAAAAAAAAAGGGAGAGGGGGGCAGAGAAACAGACTGTTAATAATAGTTCAAATTAATACTTTACAGACAAAAAGCCCAAGCAAACAAAAACATCCCACTACACACAAAAATACTTTGTCATGGGCTCAGCATTTCACTATTTCATGGAAATACAGAGACATACAAGCATTTGAAACTAAAAAGACATTGACATTTATATGTCAATTGTTTTGCCCTCGATCTCTTTATCCACAAGAGTAGATGTGTGCCTTAGTTCTATTTAGTACCTTAAACAATTAATTTAAAAAAATGTTTCACATCATTACTGAAATTTAACATTTCAGTGTGTCCCCCCAACAACATTTCAGAGTTCTCATTTTAAGATTACATTTAAAAACACTGAGGGTTTGAGTTTGGTTTTGTAGGTTTTTTTTTAATTTCAGATAAGAAAATGTTAATTTCCTGTTGCAATGCTAGTATTTCCAAAAGAACAACACATAATAGCAAGCCAATGGCTCCTACTGCAACCTAGGGACCTTTTAAAGGTAACTGAGAATTTCCATAAGCTCATTTCAGGCAGAATTGTGAAATTATGTTTAACTACATTTCACTATTTTACTGTCAAGTCTCATAATATTAATGTTTTTTGTAAACTCCACATCCTGATGTCAATATCAGAGTAACAAAAGAGCCCATTTTATTCCACAAAAACACCTGAGCACGGACTTCAGGCTTGCAAAGAAAAACCTGGATGTGCTACCAAATTCTATAAGCTACAAAATCAGAGCATAAATAAAACCAAGCCACTCCTTTCTGAACAAACACAAACATCAAAAGCTTTTGAACTCAAAACCCCGAGAAAGGTCAAGTGAAAAAGCAGATTCGGGAGGTCCTGCTGCATGGATTTGAAATCTTTTCTTTGGTGAGAGAAAGATGACTCCTAGCACAGCTCTATCTACACTGCCAAGGGACGTGCCCAAAAGAGCAGGTGAGATGTGGCGTTTTCATAACATACTCTATCATTTGATTGTAATGGCCCTTGGCAGGCTCTTTTAGACCATGGTCCAGTACAGAAACACCCAAGCAGTACCACACCACCTAGGCAGCACACAGAAGCATTTAGCGTGGGTCATGCAAGTTGCCTCCTGGGCCTGCTGCAGACTCCATGCCAGGACATCTAAGCCAGCATCTCAAGGACTAAGTTGATTCAGGCAGAATTCTTCCCTGTCACAATCCAGGTAGGAAACAGCTTGACCAAGTCTTGAGACAGTCCAGATCTCACTGCATCATCACGCAACCTTGGCTTATGCAAAGCAGAGAGAAATTGAACGAGATGTCCAATTAGTGGAGAAGCATCAGGAAGGTTCCCTGAAGCAAGAGCACAGCGGCAGCCATGGAGCGACTTCACAGATATTTGAGGCATGGCTGGAATTAACTCCTGGTCTGACCCTAGCTCTTCTAGCACAACCCATCTATCAACAGTGACAGGTCACAAGCTGCCTGTGGGGCTAGGAATCAAAACTAGAGCCATTGGCACCTGGTGATTACCTGTCCTCCGATATCTGTGAGAGAAGCAAGCTGTTAAAATTAACAATTAGCAGTGGCCTCCGAGAGATGACTCCAGGTAAACAAACCATGTGCAGCTATCCAAGGAAGCAAGCAGAGAAGTCAGGCCAGGCGTACGTGCTGTGTCAGGCAGCAAGGCTGTAGAGGTGTGGGGGCTGCTGCATAACTGCAGTCCATGGAAGCAGCGAGGGCTGCCAAGGCACCCATCCCTCGCTCAGCTGGGCCAGCCCCCTCCTGCGGTGCAACCAGAGCATGAGCAAGGAGTTGCCACCACCATGTCCTGACAGCAGATTATCCTTCGGGTGCTTCTGCCCCCTACTCTGCCCCAGCAGGATGGGCAAGACTTCATTTATCATAGAACAGTTTGGGTTAGAAGGGACATCAAAGATCACCCAGTTCCAACACCCCTGCCATAGGCAGGGACACCTCGCACTAGACCAGGTTGCTCAAAGCCCCATCCGACCTGGCCTCGAGCACCTCCAGGGATGGGGCATCCACGACTTCTTTAGGCAACCTGTTCTAGTACTTCACCACCCCCTCAAGTGAAAAAGAAAAAAAATCTTTCTAATATCTCAATTTCTCCTCTTTCAGTTTAAAACCATTACTCCTCATCATATCACGACACTCCCTGATAAATAGCTCCTCCTAAGCTTTCCTGTAGGCCCCCTTTAAGTACTAGAAGGTTGCTATACTATCTCCACAGAGCCTTGTCTTCTCTAGGATGAACAAATTTATCTATTTCTTTTTGAACTGAAGCCATTTTAGATTCTCAGAGAGCTGGTGACAATCACCTCTCTTGGCAAACCAGCCTGCACTGGCCCTTCTGGCAGGCTAACAGCCAGGTACTCCTCACAGAGCAACGCCAGCATCCCTGGCTGCCTCCAACCCAGAAATGACGGTGACACATACGCGCCAGTAATGGATGTCCTCCGCACACACCTCTGCACATCCCGAGGAGCAAATGCCAGGAATCGCTGTACCCACAAGGAAACACCAACAGCTGAGCGCATACCCAGCCATCACAGGGCCCCCGTCAAGTAGCAGATGTCATTCACCCACAGAGAAATTACCTCCCAAGAATAAAAACTGAAGATGTGGGTGTCAACAGGTCTGTCTGCACAAGCAGTACAAGTTAGTCCTCAATTTGCTCTCACACTTTTGGCCTTCCCAACGCCTCTTTGATAGATGGCTTTGGATACTTGCAATGACCGCTCACGACCCCTGCGCCTGTGTGCCCACCCTCGTCTTGTTGTTTATCTACGTCTCACTTCGGCGCTCATTCAGCAAGCTGTTATACTAAGCATAAAAACAAGCAAATTATACAGTAGATAAAATGCCAGGCTTCTCCTGCACTGCCAGCTCCATTAGAAAAAAAAAGCGATGAAGTCTGCATGCATATAATCACAATAATTAGTCACTTGTAGTCAGCTGAACATCAGCATGTGTGCTGAAATTAAAATAGCACAGTTTGAAAAACCTAAGAGGGCAGGATCTGTGCAGTCCTATCCTGTAGAAGATGGAGGGAATATTTTTTAGCTTACTCAGCTGTACCCTAAAGAAAGCCCTGCAGTGCTACAGTAGAGCTGTTGAGTTTGTTGAACATCGGCACTCTCATCATAAACATTTTTTAACTTAAGGAATTTAAAACTTGGCTGTGGGTGGCCAGACCTATGTTTGGACAATTTAATAATGCTGTGTAGTTTGAGGTTTTGGGTTGGGTTGTTTTTCTTTTTTTTTTTAATTTGACTCTTCTGTTAAAACTAAAGATTACTCCTTTCTTAGCAGACTGTTTTCCCGCTGCATGTTGCACAGCCCCTCAATGAGAAAGCCACCTCAAAGTCTCTAGGAGTTTAAAGAAGGATGAAGAGCCTTTTAGTTGGTTAGCTGTTCTGTTTAAGAGTTGTCAGAATTAATACGTCAACAAACGCATAAAAACAGCTCAGAACCAATCTTCAATATTAGTGCTTGTCACATAAATTAATCCCTTTAAAAAACCGTCTGCTCATCCTGGAGACACTATTGTCAACTTCAAACACCAAAGTAACCCCCAATCAAAGGATTACAGAAAGTTCAAAACTGTCTACCCTCCCTTATTTTTCAAAAACTCTATCTTCTAATGTATTTTAAAACTGTGTCTCACTAACTCTTCCCTTATCCCTGCTAAAGCAATGACTTTACAACTTTAGGATTATTGCTTACTTTCTGGAAAGACAAGATAGTAGAGAGAAATTTCTTCTATTTAGGATGGAAAGGTCACAAATTTTCTCTGGACAGATCAGCAGTTTTCCTGAAGTAAGAACAAGGAATAAAGTTAAGGGTTCTGTACTTATGGTTTTTTTAATACAAAACAATTGCTTTTTCACTTTTTGGTTTTGCACATTATGTTTTCCATGTCACTTACATTATGAGAAAGTCTTGAACCTACAACCTTTTAAGACAATTTCTTTCCTGTGAACTCTGTAGTAGTGAATCAGTAAACAGGAACAGAAAAAAAAACAGAACGAGCCTGGAAGGAGGGGATAATTTTATTTTGGAGCTGTATGTTTCAAGTTTTCATACTTTAGTGGGTAAACACTACAATTTGTTCTGAATTAAACCTTCAGAAAGCAGACCTAATAAATACTGTCATGTGAGTACTATTCAGTTTAAAAGTAGTAAGATATGATTAGTACTAGCATAGCTGCTCTTGCCCTACTGTAAACAAGTATATAGCTGGTGTCAAAAGAAACAAAAAGCTACAATGAGAACAGAAGAATCATGACTTTTTTAATATTGTATCCATTTAGTGCTTTGTTTGATGAAGCAAAATTAAAATTATTACTTCTGGCAGATAATATTAATTTTATCCTCTGATGGCTTTTTTCCATATTCATACAAACTTCAACATTGCTGAGACAGAGACAGAACTTAAAACCTCTTCACCTCCTATTAGTTCACTCTACAATACATTTCAGATGTGACAGTATGGCTTCCTGCAAGCATTTACATTTCTTACAAAAATGAGAGGCTTTACTAAAGTATTTAAAAGAAACTTTCCCCACAGACTAAGTTAACTTACAAAATTTTACCTCAAAAAGTTCTCAATACAGATCTGGTTTAGTTACTGCTTTGCACTCTTCTTGTAACAATCATCTGCTTCGTATTTTATCACACTAATTGTTTCAATGAAAAATTTGAATGAACAAGTGATTAGACAAGGTTCTCTCCTCTCATAGAAAAAGAGTTCTTTTGTGTACGGAAGTGAGAATTCAATCTGAAATACTCAAAATACAACGGCAATTGTGAATCTTCGTTAAGGATTATTTAATAAACCCTTCAGGTCTTCTGCTTACTGAAAAAACAGCAGTACAAAAAAGAATCCTCCAGCTAAGAAAATGGAGAATCATACCCAGTACCTCACAAATTTGCAAACAGAAAGGCCTACAACTTTTCTTGGCAGAATTCAACATAACATTTCAAAGGGCTTGGCCACCAGAGAAGGCACACATGGGAGAGACGTCTGTGCAAGAGATCCTAGCCAATTCGCTGAGACTTAAAGGCAACTGGTTTTAAATGCGAGGCAATTAATAAAACAGTTGTTGACAGCTTTCATCCTCAGTTGACTAAGATTTGGGTGAACATGGCCACATACCTCGTGAACAGTTGCTCTACTGAAGGACGCATGATTCAGTGCCTCACTGCATGTGCCACAGCCAGAATAAAACCATTAGGAGCTCCTGTTACCTTTCGTGCCCTGCAGCACTTCTCCAGTAAGCTGTCATTCCTGCTGCACACATCTCCATAGGACAGTAGCTCCCACCACAGCTTTTGACAGTAAAGCACAACTTTCCTTCTTTGTACAGCTTGTTTACACAATAAGATATTAACACATCAGGGGAAAAAAGGTGCAAAGCCAATGGCTGTGCATGTGCATAAAACAAGAACAACTTCATGCTATTGAAGCAGCCACATGGCACATGGGCATTTAGGGTGCAACACAGCTCTGTCAGGCCCAATGTTGCAGACATCCAACAAATGGGATAAACACCAGAGATGCTCTACGTTTATGAGCAGCTCCAGTGCCCGTGGAGCTCCAGACACCAATGTTCAAAAGACAACATTTGACTAGAAAGTATCCATCAGTAGTATATCCCAGGCTGGGACAGTTCTTCCCTTCCTCAGTTTCTTTTCCAGGTTTGCCAACAAGAGTTTCCTGACTCCTGCCAGACTACAGCACCCACAGGCAAAGTCCTCTGGAGTTCGGCTCTTTACAAGTTATCTGGGGAAACCCCCAGGATGCCTACTTTTCTCTAGGTTTATGTTGTGCCTCAGAAACATTTTTGCTGAGCAAAGCAGCTTTGTGCCAATTCACAGATCTGAAAACCACCAATATCCTCTGATATAGAGTCAGAAAGGAAACCTCGTTATATGCTGGTTTTCACCACCATCAAAAACCCTGAATAGAGGGAAAAATCCTTCAGCAGACTTTAGGCAGTATTTGATGTTTCCTAGTTTCAAGCAATCCATAGAGGAACACCACTGCAGGATCACCAGGCACACCTTTTCTTTTCATTCAAAAGTCATTAAACAGACAAGCCGAAATGGCTTCTATTACTTCAGAGAACAAATGGTTTCTGGGCAGTTGGAAAGACACAAGTTTGCTCAGTGACAAAATATCAATTATTAACTAAGACTTGAGACTGGTAACGTCTAGATAATAAGTGCACAGAAAAAAAAAAAAAACAGAGAGTACTAAGACATCAAGAATAAACATAAAACAATTACTACAGCACAACTCTCTAGTCACACAGACCCTTTTCAAATTAAAAATAAAAATAAATCAAAATCCTTTAGCTCTTTACTGAGCAGTTCCTTGAACACACAATGCTATGCTGAAGTACAAGTACTACTTGAATAGCTGGATTTCGGCACGCGCTAACCTACTTTGCTGAAACGGTGCCTAGATAACTTATAAAATTTTTATACTGTATTATATCAACAACTGCCTGGCATAAAAGTCATGTACTTGATTAGATACCCAAGCTTTCTATGTTTAGGTCTTAAAGAAGTATCTGCATCTATTTAAGAAATATTAGCATACATTTAACTTGCCACTGATTTACAAGGTCTGCAAGTTATTCGCACCCCATGGGGTCACATACTTTAGTCATAGGTTTAGGGAAAAGAAACAAGAGGGATATGTACCACAATGTAAAACATATAAATTTGTTTAGGAATTTCCTTTCATATCAGTGCAGAAAACAGTCAAAAAGCAACCTTCAAAGAAATAAAGGAGGTCAGCTAAAGGCCATTTAACCACTGCTGGCAATAACAGGCACCAGGCATGAAAACCAAACATATAGCTTAAAGAACCAGTTTAATTTTTTATTCGTCCAATCACCTGGTTTTCCAGCTTCCCTAAATTATTCTGCAACATTGCTGCTTGCTTAGAAAAACAGAAATGGAAAGATAACTTAGACCATGCAGAAAAACATGCTATAAGTCCGTTAAAAAAAAAATCACTTCAATCCAATGCCACCGTTGCCAAGAAAAGGCCACAACCCTTGGCAGAAATACAGTGTTTGAGATGCATGCTTTGAATGCTGAGCTTGAAAAAGTCCTGCCTCAAAAAATTCACCTGAAGAGCAGCAACAGAAGTTTAAAAATTGCTGATCTCATTAATGATTGCTGTATAAATAAACTACCATTTCAGTGAACTACCAGTGTATTTAGTAACATATTTCCTGACTATTTTTAACCTGTCGGCATGGTTACTCCATTACTCTAACCGTTCACCACTCAAAGCACGAAATTGTAGTAAGGGAAGACAAGTAAGGTGATTCACATCCCAGTCTTGCCCAGCCATGGAGATTATACATGTTTTGCTACTCACTACCTTCTTTCAGAAGAAGCTTCCTTCTTCATCATCCTCTCTTCCACTCCATCCCCAAGGGTTTCCTCCTGGTTTTACTTCTTCCTGTATGACCTCTGTAATAAAGGTCCAATCTAGAAGACTATGGTCTCTCCATGCAAAGTCAGGCAGTTCACCTCAGATCAGCTAAGTGGCAGGAAAAAAAGAGACACTATCCAAACTTGAAGATTGATCATCATTTTCTCTTCAACATGCATCCTTACTGGAGGGGTACGGTGATCCTCAGCAAATACAGCTGCCATATAGATGCATTTAAGAGGGCTGATTTTATGCTGAGTAATGCAAATTCAGCTTATTTGATTTTATTCTTACACTGAGCAATCTGCTAGGAACTAGAAGCATGGAGAAATTTACAGTGAGTGAACTTAACTGAAAGTCTATTTGATACGTTTCATGCAAGAGACACACACTTTCCAAAATAAACTAACAATCGTACATCACAGTACTTCACAGTCATTCCTTATTTTTCTTAGCTTTGTACTGTGTGTTCTGTAGAGGCATATACACATATCAAATAGGTCTTCAAGTGCGCAGTAGGATTTAACTTTTATTATCCTGTGTCTGCAACCACCTCTCCCTTCAGAAAACAACATGAAAATGAGGTCCCACAGCAGAAGGTCCATGGTCACGTCCAGCCTCCCCAGTGAAACATCCATGGAACACAGCAATGAGAAACGTGCTGTCCCAACAGCCAGTCCTTCCCTACCACACCTACATCTCTCCCATGCCACTCCGAAGCCTGCCAGGCTGAACATGCCCTAAGCCCTACTTGTTTCTTCTGGTTTTGCAGTTTTCAAAAAGCAGATGCTGGGTGCTACTGTAAAGACTATGGAAAAAAAAATAATAATCCAAACAGGAATAGCTACAAAAGAACTCAGGCTTTTTCTTAGTATCAAAGTTTTTCCAAGTGAATTAAAACATGTAAATCAAACCTCCACTAAAACAGCCACCAAAAACCTCTCTCTAAAATAAACACTACTATAGAAAAAGAAAAGAGCTCGAAGGAACAATTTAATTCAGAAAATAATCATAACTATACAATACTTATCCAACAACAGTGCTTTTATTGCCACCCTTTCAGTAAGTTAAACTTGCAAGAAATAAAAAAAAAAAAAAACCCCAAACAAACAAACAAAAAAAACCCCAAAACCTGCTGGACGGCCAACATATCACCTTCCTTCCTCCACGGAAATCACAATATTATTAATTCATGAATTCAACTAAGCCCACAAGACGAGTAGCTGGGCACCTAATTTATTCAAAAATCAAGCATTCCACTGCTGACGCATCAGTTTCAGGTGGAAGGCGAGACTGCTGGAGGGCAGCACAAGTCTGGGATCTGCTGCAGATTGACACCAAACTGTGAGGCTTGGACAGCTTTGCATAGAAACCTCTATTGCAGATTAAACATGTTCAGCATAGCTACATCATAAAGGCTATATTTAAAAAGAAGAGAGAAGGAGGAACACCCAGAATCATTGTGGATTCTTTTAATTACCATCAGTAATTAATTAAATTTAAATTAACTTAATGTAATTACTAAGTGTTATAATCATAGAATCAAAGAACCATTCAGATAGGAAAAGACCTTTAAAATCATTGAGTTCAACTGCAAACTCAACACTTAGAAGTCCGCCACTAAACCATGTCCCCTAAGCACCATATGTACACCACATACCTCCAGCGATGGTTTGCTAATCTCACTCTGTGTCCTCTGTAAGGCATAAATTCATTGAAACTCTGACAAAAGCTTTCTGTAATGAAAAATATAATAATCTGATATTTAAGACTTCATAGTAATGATTAATAACGTATCAATAACTATGAAAAGGTCAGCAGAGCACATAAATCCAAGCACAAGATTATTTTAAATAGTTTATAAATGATCAGTTATGTAGCTGTCTATCCCATGCAGCTTACAAATGCTTCACTAAAATATTTAATCTTGGCCTTTTAATCAATGCTAAGTATCACTGGACACATTATGTACAATCCAGAAGAGGGTGGTTCTCAAAACTAACAACTTGATGCCAGATTTGTGAATGAACTGCTAAAGAAAAGAAAAAGTAGATGATTAACGGCAGTCAACTATGACTAGCAAACCTCATGATGAGGTACATTCACAGCAAACCACAAAAATCTCATTCCTTTGCTATCCCAGGTTCTCAGCACTTACCATCAAATATTACAGATATCAGAGAATTTGCAGGACAGATAGGGACAGGCAATAGGGGTGTAGGGGCTATTATGCTGTGTATCTTTACAAGGTTTATTTTACACTTTCAGAAAACACAGTGGAGGAGGTACCTAAGTGAATTTCAGCTCACTTTATTATGAGAATGCTTATCTTGGGTTTACTCAGGGAGGTATTCAAAGACTTTGCTGAAGCCAGTAAAAATGTCTAATTGCCACATCAGAGGCCAGGCTGTCCCCACTGGGCTGCACGATGGGGTTTGTTCAGACAATGCATGAGGGCTCAGATAAACAGAAAGCAGAATGCATTTAAAACAGGTTAAAGGAAATCACCAGCTCTCGGGCAGTATACCAGCAGGAAAGCAGCAAGGGGCAAAGCAGAAGCAAGTCCTGCAGGCCTCATGCATTGCCTGAGAGGCACAGTCCTTGCTGCCCAGTTGCCTCTGATATAGAGGGACAGCAAAATCCAGTGCCTGCTCCCCACAGCCAGTTCCTACACACTTCTGCAGTTGAGTGGACTCTCACAAGCAGCCACCCAAGTTTGCTGATTCAGACACAGGACGCAAGCTCAAACAGTAGGCTTGGTGGGAAGTCCCAAGCCAATTTCACCCTGTTAGCTGGAGCATGTGGGCTCATCAGTTTTTCTCCCTTTTGTTGTTAGCCCATGCTCCTGGAGCTAGCCTCCTAGACTGTGATAATTCCTCCCAGCCAATCTTCAGATTCTCAGGGAATAAAGAGGAAGCAAGATTGAAGCATCAGGCTCATTACTGTAAGAATGGAAATGGGAAGAGTATCTCAACCTATGTTTTAGCTTGTATTAAGCACACACAGCTATTATGTCCTATAACCACTCTTCCCGATTTTTGGGATGCCCCTTCTCACACCCTTGCCTTTTCTACCAATACTTGACCCCCCTTCACCTTGTCTGAAGCATTACTGCTGCAAGAGCAACTTTATTATTTTAAGAACTAGATTCAGTTCTGTCACACAAGACAAAGACTAATGTAAGGAACAAAACCCATTTCTGTCATAGCTCATCATAGCAGAAATTCCTCCACAAAGCTGTAATATTACAACTGTCTTGTTTCAATAGCAAGCTTTATTTAACCTTGGTGTATGTATTCTTCCGTTCAAAAACACCTGAACTATAGTGCTGCATATAATTTTCACCCTCTCAATGCCAAAAAGAGAGAACTAAAAAAAGTCATTAGTGTAAGCTTTTTGTTCCATTGCTTTATATGAGCTTCAAAACAGGAGATTAAAGTTTCTGTGAGCAATACTACCAGTCACATAATCCACCAAAGCCCTGGATCCCTTGACGTTGCCCCCTGCCCTATAGTATACAGCATTCTGTGCTCTGGATTAAACCTTCAAACCCTTCATTGAATGGGCCTCCAAAGAGCATGTCTCAATATTCAGTACACAAGGTGTTATGCTCTCAGAAAGGAGTGGAGAGGTGACAGATTTCCAGACCTTCAAGAGAGAAGCAGAAGCACCCTATGAAGGAAGGTCAAAGCACTTCAAGTAGGAGGTACTTTGTAAAATTCTCATGTGAGCCCTATTTCTGGACTTGGCTGCCTTAACCTTAAAGTAACTTGCATAAACTTTCGTTTCTGCGTTTTGCACAGTTAGGAAAATACTTAGCTTGTAACTCCTTCCTCTCTAGGAAATACTCTGGGTTAGGTAAGCAGTTCATGAGATGTTGCAGTTACTATTACAGTAATACTCACGTCATAAAATATGATATTAATTGTTTAGTTATGTTTTCCAGACTAAGAATAACTTCAAAACCTTTGCGTACAACACTGATAAATAGCTACATCTTGTCAAATGGAGGAAAAGAAATAAAAATCACCATATTTTTCCTAAATACTTCAGAACTATTTAAGTGTGTTCATAAGAGAAATTAATCTTCCGTACAGATTTAAAACTCTCCAGTGTTGTAGCTTCTCAAACCATCTCACAGACGTGTGAACAGTTTTCCAAGCTGGCTACCTCAATTAGTTACAAAGCACCCAGGCAGGATGCTAAGACCTTGATTTTCAAAGAATGACCGCATCATTACCCTGTGTCACAGTATAGCCACATGGTGTTCCGCAAAACCACAATTCACCAAGCACTTTACAACTGATTAACAACTTAGGAACCAAATCCTAGAAGACATTAAAGTGCAGGCTTTATTTTACATGTATAGCATGTACATATAAATACCACATGCACACATAGTTCCACTGAGCTCAACATATCTAGGCCCCAAACACATGAAATTGTGCTTCCCCATGGACATGCAACCTCCTCTGAAAACACAGCACTTTTCACAGCAGCTCACCACCAGAGTTAAGGATGGGAATTGGGCACTGCTGCTCCAGCAAAAACTACCAACTGACCAGTGAAGTCAGGGTGACTATGAACAGCCAGACTATGACAGCAGGAACTCTACATGAATTGGGAGAGTGTGCCCAGAGTCATTTCGTTCAAAGGAATCATGTTTGCTGTGTTTACCTCCACCTTTCTCCCTGCAAGGCTGAGCAAACCACTCCTACTGGAGGACACAACTAGCTTCCTATTCTCTTTCAAGAGCTAGAACAATTAAAGCACACTGTAAATAATTTATGCCATAGGTAGTTATTGCCCATAAGCAATCAGCTCTTCCTATTGCTTTTGAGTCAACAGGATTTCTGCTGAACTCTTCTAAGCACTGATTACAATCCAGCCTCTCAGCTGAACAAATACGAATTGATTATTTTAACAATGAGAGAGCGCAGTCCTCCTTGGAAAGCCTTGCTGCAAGGTTATGAGGTGAGATTTGGCTGAGCACAGAGCACTGGACAAAGAAGCCGGTGCTGTCACATGAGGCAGTCAGGGAGCAACAACCCAGACCCTGGCAGCAGAGACTGCGCTGACAGATCCACCTTCTCAGCGTGGGCACCGCAGTGTAGAGGGGACTCTTTGTTAACTCCCAGCTTGCAAAGCTGAGAAAGGTAATGCTGGCTGCCGACACCTGAGAGTGCCTTGCTCTTGCAAGCAACTCCCATAAGATCCAGGGGAACGAGGACAGCCTTCAGTCAGCCCACCTCAGATACTGGTTGCTACTGTACATACATTCTTCCCTCCAACAACTACCAGTACCACGCTCTTCTTGCAACAATAGCCAGTGCTGGCAAGCAGTCATGATCCTATTTTCTGTGCCTGCAATACTTGCCAGTAAATAATATCTTACCAAACAAAACAATCGGTTAAAATACTGCTTAATTTATGGATCCAAGTCAGGAGTCCCAGATACTAGGGACGAAGACATTAGTTCAAAATATGGAACTGTCTCAGACTTCCTCCTTTGTAACTTCAGACAAGCTACTTAAGTTTGTGCCACCTCCGAGACAGACATTCATCCTTCCTCATCTCACAACAGTTTATTCTGTCCCAAGGCACAAATGAATTCTTCTACTGTTGACCAGGCCCCGGTGCCTGCATTCTCCCCTGCCAGCACATTCCTTAGAAAGTCATCCAACCTTTCAGTCTTTGTTTATCTCCCAACAATATGAACAACATGTTCCCTCCTGGGAAATAAAAAAAAACAGCAGTGTGCCCAGGTGGCCAAGAAGGCCAGCAGCATCCTGGCTTGTATCAGAAACGGTACAGCCAGCAGGAGCAGGAAAGCAATTTTGCCCGTGTACTCGGTGCTGGTGAGGCCACGCCTTGAATACTATGTTCAGTTTTGGGCCCCTCACAACAAGAAGGACATTGAGTTGCTGGAGCGTGTCCAGAGGAGGGCAGGGAAGCTGGTGAAAGAACTGGAGCACGGGTCTTATGAGGAACAGCTGAGGGAACTGGAATTGTTTAGCCAGGAGAAAAGGAGGCTGAGGAGAGACCTTATTGCTCTCTACAACTATTTGAAGGGAGGTTGTAGTGAGGTGGGTGTCTCTTCTCCCAAGTAAGAAGTGACAGGACAAGAGAAAATGGCCTCAACAACTTTTTTGGACAACTTCATTGTCCAATCACTACAGTATCTAAAAACTGCAGCAATGCTATCACTTTAGTGCTACTGTATTCATGCCATATAAAAATAGTCCTGTTAGTGACAAAATGGAGTAAAAATTAACTACTAACTGTGAGCTACATTTTAAATGTGAAGCCAGGGATCATTATAAAACAAATCCAAGTTTCTTTTCATTCTCAGATTTTTACATGCATTCCAAAAGAAACATTTAACAGCGAGGCACCTGCAAAGATACAAAGTGAAAAGCCATACAAATAATGCATTCTTTTCTAAGAGGAAAGTAGTATCTACTGATGAACAGCAGCTGTAAATAAGTAATTCACTACAAAGTTAACCAAGTAGTTTCACTAGTACTGTAGTTTCACTACAAAGTTGACTAAGAATGGGGAAATACTTCCTTTAAATAGGCTTTTCCTAAGAGCACTATGAACATTCATATTCCAATGAGATGGAAAACAAGGAGTTAACTGCCAACTTGGCAAAACACACTAATGACTGAAAGGTAGAAAACCTGAAGCCAATCCAGCAAATACAAAAACAAATCATGAACAGAGATTTGCTTTCAGCAAAGTTACCTGACAGTGAATACATTATTACTGTCCACCTTCCTGACACGTTTTGCCTTCTGTTGGGGTAAAGTTCCTCCTCTTAGCAAGTATGTTTTGATTCCTCATCTTCCTTACTGACTCTTTTGCTATGAAGTTACCATCGTGGAATTCGCATTCTTTTAGAAAAATTACACCAGAAAGCAACTGGTCAATTCTAAACAATAGCAGACGAAAACGAAGAGAACAGAAAAAAAGTAGGAAAGTTCATGTTCCTTCATGATCTGAACGTCCTGTTCTGGCTACCCCGTGTTAATCACCGGAACGCATCACTTCCTGGCTGATCACCCGCCGCAGCAACATGGGCAGCATTTCTGCACCTGACTGCCAGGGAAGGTGGAACAAAACAGGAGCAGATACAATTTGGGGGATTTTTTTTTTTCCCTCTCACGCGATTGTAATCATAAGGTACCTGATGCCAGCTGGTCTCTGGGACCCAAACTCACGGTACCAACACAGCCCACAAAAAATTCTGAATAAACATCTTAATCCAGAAGTTTTATAGCATCTATATAGTGCAAAAATGCCTCCCCACACACTAAATAGAAGGCAGTAACCCTACAAAATGCAACGGACAATCTTTTAAGAGAAGAGTCACATGAAACACTCCCATTTTGTGGGAAGGTAGCCATGCAAAGCCTCCAGTATTCAGCATCAGTGCTGGCCTTGAAATCAATTCATTGACAGTGCAGCTTTGCCTTACAACTTATAGAGAAAGGATAAGAAACAGCCCTTGCAGCGCAACACTTTTTTGCAAACCTGTGGTAAACAAAGCCTTAAAATCTTTATTATTACTGCAGCAAACTGAAAAATGTGCTACTAAGAGCAAGACATACAGAACTGAATGTTTGCCAGGAAGCTGGATGGTTAGACAGATATGCATATGAATTAGGAAAGTCAAAGCCTTGGGAACCAGAAACAATCACATCATATTCCTTTTGAAGAGCATTAGCTAACCTTTCTCCAATTGGGTAAATATACATCTTAATGGAAAAAAAAAAAAATTAAACAAGCACCATGTTTCTTCTCTCTGTGCAGATAAGAGAGCTGTGGTCAGAGACCACACAAGGTGCTGTCCTGCAAAACTTTATTTCACCTATTTTGATACAGGGCATACTTGGTCCCTCACTCTAGCACACTGATATCCCTCCCTGGGACCAAAAGAGAGGATTCCTGAGCATTTGCCAACACCCCATCCTTTCAGATAAATGCAGTCATCCTTGCTGATTTCAACCATGACCACCAGACAGTAACGCACTGCTATCTCAAAGTCATCCCAGAGAACCCGCTTCACACTCTAAAACCAATTTTTTTGCTGTTGTTCTCTTTTACTCTGCTTTTTCCCCTCATCTTTACTGAGTTTCTGCTCTAGAAGCATGCATTGTTTCAAGAGCTACCTATAACTAATTAAATATGGAAAGAAAAATTAACTAGAAGCATTACCCTCAAACAAGTGCAAACCCTTCCATTCCGGACAGCCCTTTTGGGATGTAGTAACAGCTGCCACACCCAAAGAAAAACAAGCATCTCAGCTGCAAAACAAAATAACATTTCTCCACCGCATTCACTGTAGCAACCCAGTATGATGCTTCCCTGGGCAACGCCTGGGAGAGGAAAAGAACCCCACAGCACCTTCCATGAGTAATCCAGTCCAGATGCAAACTTCAGATTTCAGAGCACACAACACCTTGTCATTACAAAGCTTGACGAGTCATCATTTGGTCAGTCTCCTTGACTTACACAAGGCTGGGAGCATCACCAGAGTTCTGCAGCCGGAGATAATCTGCCTCTGTTGGTTTCATCAGCCGTGAAATAATAACTAATCATTTATGTGATACTGTTTTAGGCCGTAGATGCATGACATGCTTAGCGGTAAGAATAAAAATAGATAATTAAAAGTAAATGCAAGTCCCAGGAAAAAAAAAAAAAACAACGTAGTGCCTCTTTGGATGCTTTAACAGCTTAATCTCATTTCCTAGAAAACACCATGCTATGAATATTAAACAAGGGCCTATCTAGCTATTAAATTTTTTTTTATTAGAAATCCACTGAGCCAGTCAATGCAATTTACTTTTTTTTTTTTTAATTTTTAAAAAATAAAAAAAAAGAAGAAGAAGAAAGGAGGATGAGAGAATAAACAATACTCAATATGCTGGTAAGATATTTCATATGCTCTACAGTGTTTGGGGTCTAGTACTTCAATTCATAATATGAAAAACATGAAGTGGGGACGCTGCACTAGCCTATTTCTCTTCAATTCTGAAAATCCCCCACTTGTGTCACTACTGGCTAGTGAGCATCCTTCCCTCACTCCTCAGTGCCATTCCTCTCTGATGTGGTCATACAGCAATATACTGACCCTTTCGTCAACTCTGAATGCACTGAGTACCAAAACCAAACACATATGGGCCCTCACAACATTTTCTATAGAGGACCTATACTGTAGCACAGATTTAGAAGAACAGAAACCTTCTGGAAGCAATACGAAGTGGTATGCAAAAGGCATGCTTCTAGAAGGACTTGATGGACAGACTAACATAGATCCACCAAGTAGTTTCAGAGATGGAGAACTGCACTTAGCAATACAGCCCATCATTTAAATTACACTGATAGATTTTTATTCTAACAGTTATAAATGGAATCTTCATTATCCATGCAGACTTAATATTGCTGTGTCTGGGTTTCTGCCAAAACTGGAGCAATAAAACTAATGAACTG
This sequence comes from Cuculus canorus, assembly GCF_017976375.1. NCBI lineage: Eukaryota > Metazoa > Chordata > Aves > Cuculiformes > Cuculidae > Cuculus > Cuculus canorus. The sequence goes on along the minus strand of NC_071402.1, from coordinate 63,675,827 downwards.
TCAAGGCAAAACATTCCAAGGAAAGTTTAAAGCTCCTGCACTTGACACTATAAGAAATTTTTTTTACACCTACTCCTCACACTAACTGTAAAATGAAATTCTGAGCTCTTTTTTTAATTCCCTCCCAAACAACTTCACCCCTTCCAAATCATGTACCTCAGGTTCATGGCAGCAGAGGATATTCATATTGCTTAGTGCAGCCAGGTAACTAAATATCTGAATTCAGAAGTACATCGTCATCAACAGAAAGATATAGCAGTCTCCACAAATAGGTTCAGAAAAGCAGCTTAATCTGGATTCGCCAATCACTGTCTGGAGAAACTCCTGTACCTATGCACTGATAACAGAGGAAACCTCTCCAGCCCAAAGCTGAGTGGCTTAATTTACCCCTTCTGCTGTAGCCTTCTATCACAAACACATTCATTTTTCTTTCCTGGTTCTGACTACCACAAACATGAGAATATTTTCAGAAAGATGTATCAGATGTTTAAAATATCTTAGAAGTAAAAAAATAAGCAAGTAACTGGTAATACAAAGTGTTGGTTTGCAAGAATTAATTCCACTGAAATGGCTACAAAACCATGAATGCAAACATCCTTCCATGGCATTTCCCTAGAATACTTCATAGTAAAAATACTTCAGAAAATGCCCTTTCCCCAAAGAATCTTACACTTTGTTGATCCTCACAAAGACTACAAATTAACAGAATTTCTTCTCTTAATTTTCCAGTAGTGAGCAGCTATTAGGCAGGTTATCAAAGATATTCAGAGGCTTATGAATGCAGCCACGAAACAAGCTGGATTTTCTAAAGGTCTAGAAAAGTTAGGTCCCAAATGCTCTGTACTTTAAAAGTCTGAAAATTCTACCCTTATATTAAAAAATAATTAAAGCTACAAGAAACATGTGGAATTGCTATCAAAGTCCTATTCACACATTGCCACACCTAGTTAGTATCGTTGCTTAGTTAGTCGCCCTTTGTTTTGTACAGGAAAAACTTCTATGGAAAAGAAAGTAATCCTCTTTGATTGCTCCACTAGGGTATATAGTAAATCTAATAGTTTTACCTCTTGAAAATAGTATGTCAATAAATTAGAAAAGCAGGATTTAACCAGCACTCAGAGACACTTCAAGGTCTTCCTGTGGGATGAATATTGACAAATTAATGGAAGAGAGATGATAAATGCTTTGTCCATCATTCATTCCTAACTACACCTTTCTGAGGACACAAATGCCTTCTCTTTCTAACAGTTTTCTCCCTCTGACATAATCCAGGTTTAAAACAAAAAAGGAAATGTGTACTACATTTCCAACTCAGGTTTGAAACCACCTCTGTACACAACTCTGAAAGATGAAGTTTCCCATGACAGAAACCAGTAAGAGGTGTCCATTATTTTTATTGGGACTATATAGCTCGACGCTCTAACAGACATGAGACCTATTAGCACTCCGTACAGGCTCTCAATTTTTATTAATTTAAAAAAACAAACCAAAAAAAAATACCAGATTGTGTAACGGCCTCAATCCTTGTGCTCAGTTCCACTCCTGTGCTAATAAGCCCCAGCTTTCTCAGGCCATGTTAAGCCCAGCTTAACAGAACTGCTGGACTCAATGTTTCTGTTGGAATTTTTGTGGTCCCAGTTTGCTACAGTGAGCAACACTTCTGCTTCCCACACACCTGCCAGGGCAGCCTCTTCCCCCCCAAATTAATTTGCAGTCTTGGTGTGAGACAGCAAAATGCAGGCTTAGGTAAGCTCACTCGTTTCTGCTAAGGTGTTGTGGCTCACCTGGCAGCTCTTCTCCCAGGGACCTTTCCTGGGGCTTCAGCACACTCTCTGCAGCTCCTGAGCTCCCTTCCAAGCGGAGCAGGGGCAGAAGACAGGAGCCACGCAGGAGGACTTCAGGACAGAAGGAACAAAACTTTTTTATTTCATTTTTAACTTCCAAGTCATTCACAGACTCAAAGAGATTAATTTAAAAGCCACTGTCTCTCACCCCACCATGCTCACACACTTCCTCAACACTTGTCCTGTTAGGGCTATGTTAATATATAACAGGAACACTGGATTACAAACCATCAGCCTAGAAAGCCAACCATATCCTGGGCTGCATCAAAAGAAGTGCGACCAGCAGGTCAAGGGAGGAGATTCTCCCCCTTATACTCCACCTTTGTGAGAACTCACCTGGAGCCCTGTATTGAGGTCTGAAGTCCTCAGTGCAGGAAGGACAAGGGTCTGTTAGAGTGAGCCCAGAGGAGGGCCACAAAGATGATCAGAGGGCTGGAGCACCTCCCATATGAGAGCAGACCAAGAGAATTAGGGTTGTTCAGCCTGGAGAAGCCTCCAGGGAGACCTTATAGCAGCCTTCCAGTATTTAAAGGGGGCTACAGGAAAGTTGGCAAGCGACTCTTATCAGGGATTGCAGTGACAGGATAAGGGGAAGCAGTTTTAAACTGAAAGACGATAGATTTATTTTAATGAGAAACTTTTTCCTGTGAGGGTGGTGAGGCATAGGCTGCCCAGAGAAGTTCTGGATGCTCCATCCCTGGAGGTTTTCTAGGCCAGGCTGGATGAGGTTTTGAGCAACCTGATCTAGCAGGAGTTGTCCCTGCTGATGGCAACAGACATGGAACCGGGTGATCTTTAAGATTACTTCCACTCCAAGCCATTCTATGATCTCTGACATATGCACGAAGAGACAGGAACATCTGCAGTTGCATTGAAGGGACATACCTCAGGGCTCATTCCTATGGAGTTAGTTATCCCCAAGTGTGTTTACACTTTGCACTTGGAGTATGAAGAAAAGTCTGTCATTATTTCAGTTTGGAACTGCCTACAGTTTCTACTAAATAGCATCAGGCACCATTTGCAGTTTTCTATCTGTTCAAAACGATGCAAGACAGACAAGAAATACCGAGAACAAATTAAAACATTTTGTTTCCTGCAGTAAGAGTGTCATCTAAAGATCAAATAACCCTAGGCAGCTTCAAGAGAGGCAGCACACAGGCCATTACAAACCTACCCTTGGGAAGATGTTCTCCAAGAGAAAAGAAGGCAAACAAGTAACAGGTTTTCCACTGGACTACAATCCTGTTAGGTCAGAGGTCAGGCAGAAGCAGCCAAGAATTCTTCACACAAACTGCTGCATGCTCCTTTTTCTGCAAGGGTTAGAGGGTTCAGGGAGTTTTGTAGGATTTGGGTGTTTTCTGATACCTGCTGATTCTAACCCAAATCCTCTGGAAAGTCAAATGAAATACTGGGACATTATTTGCTGAAATGTTGTATTTGAGACAATTATTATAAAATTGCTGAGAATGAAAAAGACATCTCTCACTTGAGTGTAATCAAAAAGCAAACAAAAAAAGTCTTAACATAAGTTTTACTGTGGCCAGGGCACAGATACAAGAAAACTTTTTCAAGTTGCTTATTAGTATTTCTGCAGGAACAGACACCTATTTAAATCACTCAGAAGAGATGATCAATAGCTATATAAATTTCATAAGTATGTGACACCCTTGCTCACATCTGTTCATGGAGAGAAGCATCTTTGTTCAGTTGCCTCTCACACCCGGTAAGCAGAACCCTAATCCCTATCACCCTGGTCACCCTAAGCATCCTGGCAGCATGCACATCCATAACAGCCTCGCTTAGCTTAGCAAAGGCATACAGTCACCCGGGCTGCCCAGACTTGCTGATCACCAGGAACCACCCAGGTTGCCCATTCATCAGAAGACTCTGACGTTCTGGTTGTTACAGTCACGTGTGCCAGCCACCTTGGACAACAGTAAAGCTCAAGGTCCATTTTTTTCGGTGTTGATGAAACATAAGCCAGAAATATTGCCCACAAGAAAAAAATTTTAGACACTTGGAGTTTTTGCAAGAGTAGGTTAGGATTTTTTAATAGTTAGTCATCAAGCTTCTCTCTTTTTTTAAGTATCCCAAACTAAACATATCACCACAAACACTTCATGTTTCATTATTTCCACTCAAGCGGCACCTACAAACCCTTTTGGAACCAAGAGTCTACTGTCCTGCTTGAACAGAGATATTGTCCCTCAAAGCTTTTAATATTTAAGACTGGACACTACAGTGCAACAAACAGCAGGAGGAAAGCAGGGAGGGAAGATGGAAATAAATCCACATGTTTACAGAGAGTCACTGCATGAATAACCTAGGAAAATAATTAAGAGTTCTTGGGGGAAGGGAGAAAGACTAGAGCTCCATGAAATAAGGCATTCAGTGGCTATATCATATTTACAATGGATTATTACCCTTCCCAGGATACTGTATTTAGGCAAACATTCTATGAATACAAAATAGGATCCCACGGTTAATATAATAAAGTAGACTCTCAGCTGGACTTTCAATAACTGCCAAGAGAGTAAAGCAAGTCACCAGTTCAGAGGCTGCATTTGAGAGCCCTGTTAACCACCCACTGTAACAAGAAACTCCTGCAAGAGGAGAGGAAGACAAACTTATGTGTTACTCCCTGAACTGACTTCACTGGTCCTGCGAGACTGTCCCCTCACGACTGTTGCTATCTAGTTAAACTGGGGTTTGGTGATGGATTAGACAGCACTTTATTCTGTTCATCTATGATTTAAGAGCATTTGCCTTAGTTCTACATAATTTGGTTTTAAAGTAATCCTGACCTTTGGCTCTTTGGGGAAAATTTCCTCTCAGAAACAAAGGGAAAATTTCTGGTATTACGGTTAGAACAATGACATTTGGAGACAACTGATGAGAGGCGTTTATGTCAAAGGGAAAGGCAAACTTCCCTCTTCCAGCACGCAGTGGGACACCAGCCATGCCTAGACTACAGAGGAGGCATCCATCCTAGCTGCAGGTAGGGGACTGCCAAAACACTCACTGCATTTCCCACGTGCACCAGGGCAGGACACTATCAAAGGTCTCCACTGAGATGGTGAAGGACAGCCTCTGCAGTTGCAACCAAAGCAAGCTGTTCTTGATCAAATCCATGTTTGTTCAGGGCTGCTTTACATCATTTCTGCACTTACTTCCTAACAGCTTCTTTCCCTCACAACTAGGATATAACACATTGCTAGTGTTATCTGGGACACTGTACAATAGTACTGTACCACTCTTCTGAATGTGTTTATCTTCTGCATGACCAACATGGTCCAGGTCTGTTTGCCTCTAAGCAATGGAGAGAGGAAAGCAGCATTGGACACACCTTAAAGACCACAAGGATGTATTATAGAATGGGTGTCTAGCAGACTCCACAAAACATTTGCTAAATGCATCACCACAGCCCGCAGCAGGCATACACACACACCATTACAGGCTTCAGCAGAAGACCAGAAGCCACAATTATAGCATGCCAGAGCAAGACAAATGGAGGGAACAAGAGCACAACCAAGTCCCAAGCATTCATGGAAACCCGTCATAGTAAAGACAACCTTACGTATGAGCAGGATACACCATTCAGGCAAATGGATGGTTATTCCGTGAGGCGGCAATGAGCTACTCTTCCATCTCAGAAAGATGAAAGCAAAGTGCAGAGAAGTAAGGCGAAAAGACATTGTTTAACTTGAACCATCTAAAAGACAGCCACTCAGCTGAAGTCTAAGGTGCCCCCTTTGGTCCCTCTTCTCTACTCAAAGGGTGATTCACCCCACCTGTTTCAGAGTTGTTCTCCAATCACTTAACCAGCTCAAATAACAAACCCTTTGCTTTTAGCCAGCTAAACGTGCAGCAGGTTCTATCTTGCCTGGATGACTAGCAAAGAACTGAGCTGTGGTATCTTAAGTAAGATGAAAAAGTAAGGTTAAAACACCATCATGAGAACCTGGATGCCAAGCACGCTCCTTGCTCAGCAGTGCATCTTGGCAACATGACATCATGCAGGGAAAGCTGACCACCACACAAGAGCCACAGGTTACCCAGGACTTCTCACAGAGTAAGAGCAGGCACCCAGGCAAACACCAGCTGTAGCAAATATGCGAGACATCTGACCTCCAGTAATTCAGGCAACTGTTTGTGTATCCCACAGCTGTCTTTTTCAACTTCCATAGTTATACCTGCCTTGATATTCCTGATACTTCTAAAAGGTAAAAGATTTTTAAAGCAGCACACCCAAAGGATAGCTGTTCAAAACCCCTATAGGAAGAAGAAAAATACAGGTCCATCTTTAAAACCTCATTTATAATTGGAAATTTAGCCAACAGAAAGCCACCCCTAGAACTGCCGCTGCAATGCAATTACCCAGGCAACAGCCCTCCTCTCTTTTCAACCCAAATAAAATGTACATCAAATCAAACTAGTCCTCCTTAAAGCTAACCTAATCAGGGCAATAATTTGAGTCTAGCATAAGAATAAAACTTAGCACAGCTACTCTTACGGCAAACCACTGTTGTCTATGAATTGAAACAACTCCATAGCTGTGGGTGAGCTCTACATTTATGTATTTGTGTCCTTTCAAACACTCTTTAAAAAGTACACGCTGCCCAGGTTGCTAGTTTCACTCATTTTAACCACAATAATCCTGACCACTATCATGGTAAATGCCCTGCAGAATTTTGCCGCACTGCAATTATCTCTTGGAGAAGAGGGGGGAAAAGAAGAAACATAAACCACCCAAAATCCACAACAACTCAACTCCTGGGCCTCCCGGGTTACTTCTACATGCCTTTGCCGGGGCCTGATCCTGACAGGCATTGCAGGACTCCCCCAGCATGGACTCACCTTTACATTCTCTTCAGCAGGCAATGCAGACAGACAGTGCTTGTCCAGACGGGTCTGGAAAGTGATGCTGAGCAACTGTTAACTCTGCAGCCTCTGATCTCGTTTAAAAACCTCCCCTTCCCTACAACCTTGGTTTTAATTGCTAATTGCACAACAGTTTACTTGTGCATTCTTCATACACATAGAAAAGCCTCTGCCAAAACAAGTACTCCTAAAATAAAGCAGCTGGGTTAACTGAGGCAGACTGCAAGATCTTTGAGAAATGAGGCTCATTAAGTACTTAACACTAGCGCAATGTAAGCCCTTCATTCAAAACTCAGAGCACAGATTTCCATTACTGACTGAAATAAAAGATCTAAGAGGCAGGGAAGAGAAGGGCGGAAATGCATTTGAACATTTCCATCTGCTTTTTCCTTCTTGGCATCATAAGCCTGCTAGCTACAGCTTGCAAGAGCTATTCCGCTGAGCTTTGATTTGATACCTGGCTTACATCTACACTAGCAGGTAAAACTGCCCTGCAGCAGCCCAAGTCTGCTCAGGTTACTCACTGCCCGTCACTCTGCTCATCGCAGCATTTTGCTTAGAAAAACACAGCAGGCCACAGTAACAGGCAGCTGCTTTCTATCGGGAAAGCCTTTTCCTCTGCTCTTCTCCAGCCTCGAATGAAACATGGAAAACCAACACAAAGAGCGTGGTGTCTCACCTATAGCTAGTGTAACAAACAACAAAGGAAATTCCAGAGTAGGGACAGGGTTCAAAGTTATTGCTATGGGTTTATTCTTTCAAAGGAATGTTGTAAATATTGTCTTTCTATTGAATTGCACAAATCAAGCCGGTAGTCTCTATCCTAGACCTCTTGCATTTTAGGAAATAATTCCAAAACCAAACTGGATTTAAGGTTAGAAAACCTCCCGTTTCTTCAGTAATTTAAGTAGCTCATATCCATTACTTAACCACAGAAAAAAGCAATAGCTGTTCTTTAAAAGCTGCAACACTGCCTTCACGCTAGTTTCTTGGCAAATCTTTTCCCCAGCCTGATCAGTAAAAACCAGATAAATACTCAGGGATGGTTCCCATATCCTAGCACTTCCCAACGTCTGCCTCAAATCCTAGATCTTTCCAAGTCAGTCAAAACAGATGCTGGTGTCACTAGTCACTATATTCCAGATTTTTAATTGCAAAGATCTCACCCAGCCCCCAACAGATTCACATTTTTCCTAAGAAGCATCCTTCCACGTTAATTTAACAAGAACAGCTACGCCTGCGTATTGTCAAGGTCAACTGAAAACTTAACAGACCTGTAATACCATAAATATTTCTTCTTGTCCTTGAATCCTGTGCATTTATTAAAATCTGTTAAATATTTGTGTTGTCTCACAATATGGTTTTCCCTACGTACTAACAATAAATCTGCCCGCATGGAGTTTCACTTTAGGGAAGAGCTTTACATCTCAGTTACAGTTGATATTCCCTAGAGCAAGAGACTCTGAGAACACTCCCTTCTGGTTGTTTTTCCCTTTAATAACAAATATATTGCAATATCCTTATCTTGCTACAATGTGCAAGCAAATTATACAGATCTCATTAAAAAAACACAGCATTATCCAAACAGAGGAATAGCCTACATTAGTGTAAAAAAGAGAATTATGTAACTATAGATTGTTATTTGTCTAAATTAGTGGCTATGTCTGCCCCGAACTTTCCACAATATCACAGCTTACCATACGGTTCGAGGACACTTCCAGATACAAAGAGACAACACCTGACCAGGACAGCGTATCACATGGACTTCACTGGGAAGCACAACTGGGAAGCACCAAACTACCACTGAAATCACTTACAACATTTTCTTTGTGCTCTGATAATGTAAGAAAAATACTGGAAGAAAAAAGTTGATTTGTCAAGCCCAACTGCATTTTTGCTTGATAAGTGTATTCCCAGCTGCAAAGTGGAGCCTTTCCAAAAGAGTCTGCCTTCTTAGGAAAACACGCAGCTGCTGAAAGCTCCCAATTTCATTTATGACTCCAGGATTCAAGATCTTGTCATTAAATCATCTCCCTCCCCCTCCATGCAAATAATCACCTTTTGAATCTGCGCAGGGGGTGTGGGGTGTGCAGGGAGCAACACTGATTTGATTTGTCCTGGTTTGGGAATGTGAGTGCGGATGAAGACCCAAGGTGCACAATCAGCATGAACAGGTTTAAGATTATTTATGTGATGGCTACAGTAAATTGACAACTCCACTTGATTATTGGCTGCTGCTGGGTAGAGGTTTTCATACAACTGCACCTAAGTATATAATGCTATTAAATGATCATACTTATTCACTTAGTTATCGATGTACTGCTTAAAGCTTATGTGGAGGCATTTTTATTACCATTAAATCCCAAGAAAGGAGTGTGACAGCAGACACCACTGTCAATATGACCCGAGGTAATAGACTTCCCTTCAGCCTTCCTGACACTAGAAACTGCCATTACCAGTGCATGCGTGACAGATCCCAACTTTGCCCATGAACAGAATGGCTAAAAAGCAGCGTAATTCAGAGTGAAAGCCACCTTCACATACACTGTTGTAATGTTTCGTGGTTATACACAGAGGCACCAAAAACCAAATAACAAAACTAAAAAAATCACACCCCCCCAAAAGGTCTTACTTTCAAGTTTAGATTTAGAATCACAGAATCAAAGAATCACCAGGTTGGAGAGGACCCACCAGATCATCAAGTCCAATCATTCCTAACACACCCTAAACCATGCCCCTAAGCACTTCATCCACCCGTACCTTAAACACCTCCAGGGAAGGTGACTCGACCACCTCCCTGGGCAGCCTCTGCCAGTGCCCAATGACTCTTTCCGTGAAAATTTTTCTTCTGATATCCAGTCTGAACCTCCCCTGGTGGAGCTTCAGGCCATTCCCCCTTGTCCTGCCCTCTGCCACTTGGGAGAAGAGGCCAGCTCCCTCCTCTCCACAACCTCCTTTCAGGTAGTTGTAGAGAGTAATAAGGTGTCCCCTCAGCCTCCTCTTCTCCAGGCTAAACAACTCCAGCTCTCTCAGCCACTCCTTGTAAGACTTGTTCTCCAGCCCCTTCACCAGCTTCATTGCTCTTCTCTGGACATGCTCCAGAGCCTCAACATCCTTCTTGTGGTGAGGGGCCCAGAAATGAACATAGTACGCAAGGTGCAGTCTCACCAGTGCCAAGTACAGAGGGAGAATAACATCCCTGGACCTGCTGGTCACACCGTTTCTGATACAAGCCAAGATGCCGTTGGCCTTCTTGGCCACCTGGGCACACTGCTGGCTCATGTTCATTCGGCTGTCAACCAACACCCCCAGGTCCTTCTCTTCCATGGAGCTTTCCAGCCACTCTTCCCCCAGTCTGTAGCACTGCATAGGGTTGTTGTGCCCCAAGTGCAGGACCTGGCATTTGGCCTTGTTAAACCTCATGCTTTTGGCCTCAGCCCAGCGGTCCAGCCTGTTCAGATCCCTTTGCAGAGCCTCCCTACCCTCCAGCAGATCGACACTTCCACCCAGCTTAGTGTCATCAGCAAACTTGCTAAGGGTGCACTCAATGCCTTCATCCAGGTCATTGATAAAGACATTGAACAGAGCTGGACCCAGTACTGAGCCCTGAGGAACTCCACTTGTGACTGGCCTCCAGCTGGAGTTAACTCCATTGACCACCACTCTCTGGGCCCGGCCATCCAACCAGTTTTCAACCCAGGAGAGTGTGCGCCTGTCCAGGCCAGAGGCTGACAGTTTCCGAAGCAGAATGCTGTGAGAAACTGTGTCAAAGGCTTTACTGAAGTCCAAGAAGACTACATCCACAGCCTTTTCCCCATCCAGTAGTCGAGTGATTTTGTCATAGAAGGCCTTCAGGTTAGTTTGGCAAGACCTGCCTTTTGTAAACCCATGTTGACTGGGCCTGATCACCCGGTTCTCTTGCACGTGCTTCATGATAGCACTCAAGATTACCTGTTCCATGACTTTCCCCGGCACTGAGGTGAGACTGACAGGCCTGTAGTTCCCCGGATCCTCCCTGCAACCCTTCTTGTAGATAGGCACAACATTAGCCAGCCTCCAGTCCAGTGGAATTTCCCCAGTCAGCCAGGACTGCTGGAAGATGATGGAAAGGGGTTTTGAAAGCACATCCGCCAGCTCCTTCAATACTCTTGGGTGGAACCCATCTGGCCCCATAGACTTATGGGTGTCTAGGTGGGCAAGCAAGTCTCTAACCGCCTCCTCTTGGATCATGGGAGCCTCATTCTGCCCCTCTAACTCCTGGGTTTGTACACAGAGGGAACAACTTTCCTTGCTATTAAAGACTGAGGCAAATAAGGCATTAAGTACTTGAGTCTTGTCCTTATCCCCTGTCAGTGTTGTTCCTTCTGCATCCAATAGGGACTGAATATTCTCCCTAGTCCTCCTTTTCTTGTTAATGTATTTGTAGAAAGATTTTTTATTATCTTTCACAGATTTAGCCAATTTGATTTCTAGTTGGGCCTTAGCCCTCTGATTTTTTCCCTGCAGTCATTTATTCACAGTCATTCCCCCTTCCTCCCCCCCCCAAAAAAAAAAAAAAAGCCTACAAAAGGTGGAAAGAAAAGAAGAAAAGCAGTAGAAACCTCAGTAAAGCTCGGTTTTGAGAAAGCATGGCTAAGCCAACAAGGACACACTGCTCTCTGGAAGCACCCACAGCTATAGGCAAGCATTCTTACACAAGTGCTCAAGTGCTCATTGCTTCCACGAATGTTTGAGAAACAAAGTTTACTGAAAGAGCACCCACACAAACGACAGCAAGGCTTCACTGGTATGAGTCCTCACAGGAGAAAAACAGTAATTCACACCAGAAATGCTTCCAACAGCCAGAAGTTTGGGTGTGGAAACAGCATTCAAACAAATATTCAGTAAGCTCTGAATAGCAAGTTCTGTACATCTGTCTGCGATTTCCAAGGAATGGTGGTAAATCCACCTAGAAAACAAACACCATGGCATTTTTGTAAACACATAACCAGACAGAGGAGGTAAGGATACAAATTTATCCAATTATTTATTCATCGCAGATGACACACTTGGTTCCACTTAGCACTCCCACAACTTCCATGTGCTTTGCAGCACTAAAACCAAAAGGAAAATTTGATCCTATGCCTTGGGAATGAAGTGTTTCAGCAGACCCAGCATCACACAAAAGGAAGAGCTTGCACTTGATAATCACACCTGCAGCACTTACTAAGGAAACAGCATTCCTCAGTAGAAAGGGGTAGTGGTAAATTTGGAACTAAACCCATGCTGACTACATATTTACTAAGGGTCAGGATTCTGAGCTACAGAATCCTTATTTCTTATCCTGGAATCCAGCATTTCTCCTCTGAGGAGATACTATGACCCAGAAGGAATTATCCCACCATTTCAACACCAAGTGGAAGACCAAAGCCTACTAGTCAGAAGAAACTGTTTTCTGCTGTCCAGCTTGTTTTATAGCATTTTGGAGAGACCCACATACCCTTGTCATGCTTATGGCCTACCCTTCAGCTATTTCACCAGCTACAGGACTTGGGACAGATGTACAATTGCCCCAGGTAAGAGTAAACCTGTAGAACAGCTGAAACAGTCACAGTTGAGACCAGATAAAACCCACGAGTTTGAGGTGTTGGAAGGCTCAATTCCTTGGACTTCTTTACGAATAACTGCCATAAAAACATTTAGCATGTAGACTGACAAAGTTTCCCAAAGCCACTTGAGCTCCATCACTCTCTTTTCAGCTTCTGTTCAGCCAATTAGAGAAACACTAGCTGACCCCTACTCTGAGAAAAAAATTATGCCTTTCCTTCCAGGCCTTCTGCTGTGTGGAGGAGAACAAGGTTCACAGCTGCAGCCTGCCAAGTACAGAAAGCAAGAGGGAGGTTCACTCAATCTGAGTAATTCCTCTGGCCTTCATCTCACTTTCCCTGGCCTTTCCTTGAAATATTCTTCAGACAGCCTTCCATCTGCTTTTGTTCTTTTCTAGAGGAACGAATAGTCAGCTCTTCCACAGTTAGCTATCTTGACTGCAAAACTGCTGTCCTACGTCACTGTCCAACTGCATGAGAAGTCCGGAGGCTACCTCTCCTACCCCAAGAGGTGAATCTTACAGAAAAAGAACCTTACAGTCCCAAACTGGTTCTTTTTAAAGTAAACACATATATACACACACAGGTGAAGACAGCTAAAATCTACTATAGCTATATTTTCTAAGAAGAAACAGAACCAATAAGCCTGCATTTGGAAAGATGTTCTTATCAAACCAAGATCTAGTGGTTAACTCTGTTGCTCTCCCTTTAGAGGAAGAGCTGGTGTCCTGGATTAGTATCAGGTATGTTTATAGCTCCCAAATGCTGTAAATACTCATCTAAGAAAGAATAAATAAAATATACTGCTATAAAAATCAGTTGGAACATGCTTAATAAGAATCAAAAGGCAGGCCAGTGCTCATACAAGACAGAGTTTAGGAAGGAAACACAAAGCCTTGATTTGTTTGTTGTTCTCAAATGCTCACAAAAGTTAAAATAAATCAAAAAACTTTAATACTGGATGTCTGAACTGAGTTATTTTAAAATAATTAGAACTTCAGAAAGCTTGAACCTTTGTAGGTCATGCCAGAAAAGCACACCTTTCAGCTTTATGCTCTGTGTGTGTTCTTAATGGGGTCTGCATATCAGCTACATTAATACAGGAGTACATATAATAACACACATGCTACATAGCATGAACACTCATTTTTATGTAGACCTAATATATTATCAGACTTCTAAAAACATTTTCAAACACATGAAATACCTTTGTTTCTGTTTTTAGTAGAAATCTGGAAAAAACAACACTTATTTTTATACAGCTACATGGCTTAAAGAACAGGTTAGAGAGAATCTACCAGTCTGATAAGTAGTCTGGTCTGAAGAGCACTTCAGTGGAATGTAGAAATGCACATTATTTGCATTAAAAAAAATTAATAACCATTACAGACTCTCAGTGGAGGTTCCTGGGTTCAGCCAGTGAAAGGGATTTTATAGCACCTGTCAAGCAGAAAGTATGCATCTAATAATGAATAAACGAAGCAGATAAAGCTACAAGAACTCAGCAGCACAGAAGGTGAACCAGGCTATGGTATTTCACAGCAAGTGTCGACAGAGGAGTGTGCTCAGGCTGAAATAAATGGGCACTGCAAAATCTGCAGATGCACCCACTGTCTGGGAGAAAACACATTTAGCAACTGAACATCATCTTGATGCATGAGGCAGCATGCTGGGCTTGGAAGATTTGATTTTATTTCCTCTTGTTTCGGTTACTCTACTGACCTTAAAAGTATAACATAATAATCTCTAAAATGTATATATCTACATGTAATATATTAGGCAATACATAACAAACTGGCTCTATAAGTCACAGACCTAACTACAGCATCAGTATGTGCAACATTGGTGGGAGGGGTGGTTATTAAACACACTTAAAAGCTCAACATTCATTTTACACATGAACTGTGCCTGCAGGAGAGGAAAAACATCAATATCTCCATTACAGATGCTTGAAAGCAACCTTACCACACCGTGGTACAGTGATAACTGCAAACCGCTAGGAATTTTTACCTCCATGTAATGCTAAAATCAGCTCAGGACAGATTTTCCATTACAGAGGAATTTAAAAAAAAAAAAATTAGAAAAGGAGTATCTTTCCTACAGCAGCAGCTTAACACTACTGCCAGAGGCTACTGTAACCCAGATACTAAATTTCCTCATGTCAAAGCATGCACAATGCCATAAGCATTAACCTGATGCCCAGTCCAACTGGCCTGGCTCCACCACACACTGACAGATCCACTAATCCTCAGGCTGTGCAAGAAACTCTGAACAGCATGATCCAATCCACTCCTCTTCCTGCAAGTGTGAGGTCCAAAAGCCACCTGGGAGTGCTCTATACTTAGACCACGAGAGATCACAGCTAAGAAACCAAAATAATGTTTTCATGATATCTTAAGTAGATACAGTTCAACATAACTGAACAGGTGGGTTATTCAGAAGGCCTAAAAATGTAACAGATAGGTGTTTAATGGATTTCCACCACCAAAGTTTAAACAATGTACCAAGACAAATTCTACCCCACCACATATTTTGTTTGTTCTTAGACAATGCCATCAGACTAGCCGCTGGTCAATTATGAAAACCTCTCTGCTCCCCAGGGGAGGGTCATCCAATATCCACAAATGTGAAGTTGACTACCTGACTTATTTAGTGTCCTTCAAGATACTAGGTGGTAAGAAAGAACTTGGACGGCTTCCCAAAGATCATCCGGAGCCTACATGTTTAAGGATTTTCTCAGCATATTTTATTATATTAACCCTCAATCCAGCGAACTGCACCTCAAGGCGAATGCAGAGGTTTAAACAGTTTTGGGGGGAGAGGGGAGCAAGGTCTATGCACTGTATGAAGTCTCTTGTGAATTTTAAAGCACTTCTGCAACAATCTGTATTTGCTACATTTACCACAAGGGTATTCCCGCAGAAACAAAACCTATGCAACCTGCAATACAACAACTTTTCTTTCAAAGGTAACTGCAATTGCATAAATAAATAAATAAGTAAACGGAAATAACACCTTTTACCATAAGATCTCAAATTACTTTACTGAGAACTAAAGCCCAGTGAGATTGATGCCGCATTAATAGTCCCTTTGCCTGGTCTATGGAAAATACGCTTCAAGAGAACACGAAAACACAAGAACAACTAAGGCAGCTTGCTTGATTCTCACCAGGCTTGACTGAGAGTCACATGTCTCTGACAGTTCTTCCTCTTCATGTTCCAGGAGAAGCTGCTATCACCACTTGAGAAACAGTGACAGAGGTGGAGAAAGTTATTCCTCTTCTTTTTGACAGTTCTGTCAGGCTGTATAGCCTCTTTTGCACAAGCTGAGTTTTTTTAGCAGTACTATCAATAAAATCTAAAAATTAGCAGATGAAGATGACTTCGGAAAACATTTCTGAGGCTGGCCCCTAACAGAATGCACACAGTGAAACAGCTGGTGAGAGCATGCAGTTCCTTGGATACAACTCCCTGACTCTTATTCTTCGGTGCACTGAAAGAAGCAGTACAGCCAGCGAATCCCTTCCTCCCATCACGTTCTGAAACGGAGCAGTGCCATGCAGATGCGGGCACCTGGCAAGAGAGAGGTCTAGCATTACTGAAGGAACTGTGCAAGCCGCTATCTTCTCCTTCAGTGCAGCACAACTTCTTCCAGCTCCCTGAAGTTGTGGCACATGAAGGTTACAGAAGAACGGCCACAAACTGTGAACTCGCAATACAGGGCTACTCCACAGCAAAGCATTCTTTGCAGCACATCTCAAGGTACGTGCATGATAGCATTCCTCCTCACACTACACTGTATTTACTCAGAGCCAGAGAGCATCAGCACCAGGCACTCCGGCTCCCAAGCAGGTGGCACCTGGGAAGGCAGAGGAAAAGAGGTACTTAGTGCTCTGCATCAAGCACAATTCACTAACTCCTTCCATGCAAACTTAATACTGCTCCTGGCACAAGGGACAGGCACCATAAGCACCAGAAAAATCGTATCCCAGAAAGCAGCAGAAGACTGAAGTGGCTAAAAGAGTAAAAAGGGAAGGCTGAGAAGCTCGCTTGCCAATGGTTCCTGCAACGATGTCAACATCCTGAAGGTCAACCTTAACTTCAAAAATTGCCTGCAATCATAGAACCCTTAAGATTGGAAAAGACCTATAAGATTAAGTCCAACTGTCAGCCCAACACCACCATGAATACTAAACCATGCCCCTAAGTGACATGCCTACACACTTTTTGAACGCCTCCAGCGATAGTGACTCCACCACTCCCCTGGGCAGCCTGTTCCAATGCTTCAACACTCTTTCAGTAAAGACATTTTTCCTAATATCCAATCCAAACTTCCCTTGGCACAATTTGAGGCCATTTCCTCTCATCGTATCACTTGTTACACGAAGGAAGATACCAACACCCACCTTATTGCAACCTCCTTTCATGTAGTTGTAGAGAGCAATAAGGTCTTCCCCCCATTCCCTCTGCCATTCGTCATAAAACTTGTGCTTCAGACCATCCACCAGCTTTGTTGCCCTTCTCTGGACATGCTCCAGCAACTCAATGTACAATGTCCTTCTTGTACTGAGGAGCCCAAAACTGAACACAGTATTTGAGGAGCAGTCTCACCAGTGCCAAGTCAAGTGGGATGATCACTTCCCTACTTTTGCTGGCCACACCGTTTCTGATACAAGCCAGGACGTTGTTGGCCTTCTTGAGCACCTGGGCTCATGTTCAGCCAGCAAAGTATTTTCTTTATGATGAAAGTAAACTGACCGTTCAAAAAGTAAAAACAACAGAAGGAATATTTCAAAATAAACAATGGAAGATAAAAATTGGGGAAAAAAAAAAAGAAAAAACTGAAAAAATAAAATGGAAGAATAATCTAATTTGGGTGGACTTAACCACTCACGCTGAACAAAGACCTACTAAAATTGCATTAAGGCTATATTATGACAAATTAGTACCACAAAAAAACATGCAGGATTTTAATTTCACACAATTTTACGCACATATAAACAACACCAGATCCATCTAACAGTGTTACACAAAATACTCTGAAAGGATAGCATTCCACTGGAAATACCACATGAAACCAACTCATCTTCAGGTCTGTATTTTTTGCTAAACGTTTTCAAAATATTTAACAGGGGAAAAAAAACTATTTAATAAATTCTTATTGTAAGCCTTAGGTTTAACAAATCTTCACCGGCTGAAAAAAAGTTACAGTTTAACCACGAGAGGGCAAAAAAAGCAACATGTTTTTAAGATCAGCACTAATCCTGCAGCCTCCTAAAATCTTTTTAATTTGAATACGCAACTTTTAAGAGTTGAGATCTGCACATCTTACCATTTTTAGTAGTATTCGGTGCAGGTAAAAAAAACAGCAACAGTTTATAATACAACATGCCTTCCTGCTCTATTAGGCCACTCCTAAAGGCTTTTATTGGCATTGGCTAAAGATTGAACATGCACTCTTCTCCAGATCACTCACTTTTCCAAGCTTTAGTTGGCATACCTATGTAGATGTCTAAGAAGAGTCAGCATTCAGCTTCCCCCGGAGTTTGCCTATGTGGTGTAGATAAGTGGGTAAACGGTAGGAAAGTGGCTATGAAATCCTCTGTGAGGAAAATAATGCAGATTATATTAGATACAGCTAAATTCCTCTACAGACAAATCTCTTGGAAGACGTCTTCCCAAAGCAAAAATTATAGAAATTGGGCAACGCAGCATTGTGTTCACAGACTAAACACTTTTAAAACTATTTTACAATAATTTAGACTGCTCTGGCACTATCACCATCAGCCCGTTGCACTCAAATTGCCATATTATGCCACAGTTCTTTACCTGTTATGTAGCTTTAGTTTTACTTTTTTTCAACTCAACAGCCTACCAGTACTTAGAGGGATGGAGAGAGCAATGGCAGAGATAAGCTGTGTCCATCCTATATCTTGCTTCCCCCCAGGGCAATCATAATTTGTGCAGTACCCGCTTGAGATGTTAGCAATATTTTTTTTTTCATCTAAAAAAGCATGCTTTGGCCAAGGTGGAAGGACCCTAAAGTCTAATTATACTAACAGCCCCATAAGGCTCAACATGAACCAAACTGCCTCCATGATGCAAATAACATAGATCTAACACAGATTTTGATGAAATCAGAGAAAACAAGGAAGCAGAGAATTTCACTAGCAGAATCAGCTACAATCCTGTACAGAGCAAAGAAGAAATATATGGCAGCCATTAATATTTATTAGCCTTGCAACATTATGTTCTGTCCATCATCCCTATATTTGAAGGCATATTAAGGTCTTTGGGGATGTTTGTATTATCTCTGTAAGGAATGGAAACAGAAGTGGAGGAATACACTGCTGGGAAAATGGGCATATAGGTGTAAGAGAAACAGTAAACTAAAAAGCAAAAGCAATTCCTAGCAGTAATTACACACAGGAAAGTTTCCAAGGACTTGCTGAAGCACAGAAGTTGGCAGAAGAGCAAAAAGGCAAAGGGAAAGGTAGGAAAGGGAGCATAAGATACCCATAGTGTATGCAACAAGTGTACTGACAAACTTCACAAAAATTGCAGGCATTCCAGCACCTTGAGATGAGAGACCAGAGAGCCCAAAGACTAAACACTGGACTTTTCTGACACTTGCAAGGTGCAAATGTGAACAGTGATGCAGTCAAGAAAATCACTTGTTATATTTAAAATACATTTTCCATGTTACACTTCTTAAAGTAATAATAATATAAACTACAAATTTTTTTTATTTGGAATATGAATAAGCTTACCACATTACTCATCAATGCATCAGCACCTAATAAAGCCAGTATTTCTGCAAATATTTGCTGGCAACTTTGTCAATGCCAAAAGTGAAGATCTTCAGTTAAAGCTGGCTACACTAGAAATCCAAACATCTGTATTGACCCGCCTTCACCGCCCCACATCTAAGGCTTCTCAAACTCTGCATTGGAGTACAAGCTCACATGCACAGATGCAAGGTGGCATCATTCATAAGCACCAGGCTCAAGTGATTCTTAAGAGATGAGCCTCTGAAAGGCTTCCCCTCTATCAACAGTTTTGTATGAATAGTTTCAGTCTTCCTAATGGCCTCGAATCCAGAGAGAATGAAGCCTTTTCATTCAAAGCTCAACCCTGAATAAACACACGGGTGCCCTGTCCCCCTATTCAGATCAGGGTCAACAGTTATTCACTTCCTCTAATCAGATCTGAGTAGAAACTGCTTTTCAGCAACCACCTCATTTCCCTCCCTCCAGGCCCCAAGAATAAGTAGGTACCTACAATTTAGTTCAAACCTTCAAAATTTCATTAAGCTCTACAAATGCAATGGTTTGACAAAGTTTTAGGTACAAGAGGCAGATGCTGCTCAATCAAAGAACTGAGGGTGTGTTCAGAGAAAGAAAGAGACATTACCTGAAATGCTTATTCCACAAAGACATGCCTTCGGCAAGCTTTTTTCAAGCACTCAGGAGCATAAAATGGAAATGGCTTGCTCCCAGTGACCTCAGCTTCCTAAGTCCTGGTTATAAGATTGCTTCCAGGCATCCCTGTCACACCACTGCCTGCCTCCCAGGCAGCACGCTGTAAACTCCCACTTTAATTGCAGAAAGGTGAAACACTTAAATCCAGTTATAAACCTACCTAAAAAGCATAGAAACAAACCCCCACCTGAAAAAGCAAAATAAAGGACAGAAACCCTGTGGGGAAAACAGGCCCAGGTACAGCTTCTCCCCTTCTGCTTTCCATGCTCACATCCACTCTTTCTGAAGCCCATCCCACCATCACTCAGATCTTCTACTGTACACAGGGATACAAATGCCACTTGCCAGCTAAGGGAACAACCTGCACAACGTCCAGCACCCACAAGCGTGGCCCACAATCCTCTTTTTTTTTTTTTTTTATAAAGGTTGCTTGTAAAGAAGATACAGACATAACCTGTCCAAGTAAGAGCTGCTCCCTGCTTGTTCATGGTTTCTATCTTGCAGGCACCTTTGCACTGGCCACTCGGGACACATGGATCCTTTTAACTTGTATTTGTTCAGAGGGGCGAAGGTTGTCAGGATTCACCTGCAAGGCCCTTTGAAGAGTGACAGCAATATAACAATCAGCAAGTACCATTTGGCTGAGGGAAGAAGCCTTCCTCTTTGCTAAACCCCTCCCTACTCATCACTCTCCCAGTCCCCATGAGACCAGACAAGCACCTCTCCCACACTCACCACCAGCGATGCAACTTCTCCAAACTCTGTACCAACTAGCAGGAACTTATGATTTTCATGTTAGCAAACCAAAACCACCTGCAGCTGTTTGGACCTTATTCTGCAACCCCAACACCCTAAAACAGGTAGCTCTTCCCTCACCCATCAGGTCACTTAATTTCGTTAGATCTGTTTCAGTAGTGTTAGGCAATCAGACTCCTGTTCTTACAATTACATTTCCATTATAATAGTCTGTCATCTTAAACGTTCACATAAGGGAAGCTATCATTAACAAAAAGATATCACTCGTGAGTTGCCACAGACTGCATGTTCCAGAAAGAGGGAGAGATGAGACAGGAACAAGGGCAGAAATCAGCCTGGGGACTCTGGTAGTAGTATGAAACACAGTTAGCAGCAGTTATATTTAAAGAATAATTCAACATCCTGGGCCTGTAATTACTTTACATAGAATTAAATTACCACCACCATGAGAAAATAAGTAAGCAGAACTGTAGGTAATCCGAAGTATTTTAATAATCAGACAAACCAGTGACGTTCACCAATTTTTCCACCACAACAATGGTTGAAGAGAGGGGCTCTCAGCAATAAAAAGTATTTTTCACAGCACGCTGTGTAAACTTTTACAATTATCAGCCCTCATGGCCTTTCTCAAGCTTACTGCATCCTCCACACCGTTTACAGTAAAGTAAACCACAGTCCCTGCATGCGAATTCTTTTCTTAGTGTAATTATCCTCAGGCAGACAAAACAAGCCATGAGAGAAGCGGGGCGGGGGGGAAAGCCGAATACGAACAAGGTTTTCACATTTATGCTGGTACACCAAATAACACATATTCTGTCCCCATCCAAGCCTTCTCTTTCTTGTAAAAAAAAATAAAAAAAGAGTCATTAGTAGAGAAGAGTGAC
Organism: Cuculus canorus; assembly: GCF_017976375.1. NCBI lineage: Eukaryota > Metazoa > Chordata > Aves > Cuculiformes > Cuculidae > Cuculus > Cuculus canorus. The sequence continues at coordinate 63,654,397 of NC_071402.1, read as the reverse complement.
TGAGAGAAGAAGTTGATCCCAATGCTCATTTTCTATTTTTTATTTCCAGCTCTTGGGAAATTATATCTATTATTCAGTCTTCTGCCAGCATTTATGCAGAGATTTCATAGATTTCATAGCAAATCCTTTTTTGGAAGGCTTCATTTCACTAATAGTGGTGGCAGGGAGTCAGACCCTCTAGAAACAAAAGTACATCAGCAAACTACTTGGGCACATTATACATTCAGCAAAAAAAATAGTGTGTGATAGTTTTTAATAAATATATGTTTTTTAAATGGGTTATGAAAACCTGACAGAAGGAAAGATTCCACGAACTATTTGGAGCCATACTGGATTCCTGCCTCCCACCAGTCCGTTTTCACTGATAGATGTTAGAGCTGTGAACAGAAAACTAGAAGCCACTAAGAGTGAGATAATGTTTACATTTCGCCCTTCGAGAACACAGATAACACATATGCGCGCAGGTGGGCACGAACATGCAAAGTACATGAGACAGAACAAAGGCAGGTACTTTCAGGGCACTGAAAGGTAAGTTTTCTTACCTTCCCCTAAATGTACCAGTTGCCCAGAGCTAAAGAAAGGGAGAGCAAGCAAGCTGCTCTTTCCATGTAGCGGTAGTACTATCCTTCCAAAGCAAGCAAATACACTGTAGTCTCAACATGCAAGAAATCTTCTGTTTCAACTAAGTGTCAAAGAAAACATACAACAATGGGGAGAGCTGCACTCAGACATAAAAGTGCCAGACCTGTTGAAAATCCACATTTTGCTTGGGTAGCCAGAGAAAAAGGACTGTTTCAGTTTGGTCAAAGGCCAATTTAATAAAGCGAGTAGATTAGATCTTTCCCTTAATACAAACAAACCTGAGGGAAAAGAGGCTCAGTTTATTCAAATTATTATTATGCTAAGAAGTGTGTCAACACCAATTTAAACACAAAACAGGGTTCTGTCTGTAATGGATGCTTTGGGTTCAGGACAGAGTAGAACTAAGGAAAGGGAAGAGGAAAACTGAAAGAGGAAAATTGTAAGAGGAAATTGAGGAAAGAAAAGCAATTCCCAACCCTACCAACACAAATAAAAAGGAAGCATTCCTCTCAGCTTGGTTAATGCCCCGATGGCCAGTTTCCCCTACTAGAAGTGGAAATACTTCAACAAATAGGATTTTAACATTTGCATGCAACATCACAGCATCAGAATGGTAAATCTCTAAATCCTCCCACTGGTTAAAAAGTAACATTATAGATTATGATATGACATAAACAAAGATTTCAGTAAAAACTGCACATAAATGAGCATTTTTTTTTTTAAACAGTTCCTGGTTTGGGATGATATACAGCTGCATGACTGGATTAATAAATTCTCTTTCCAGCAGTACTCTTACTATTTCCGTTTTCTGTAGCAATCTTACTTGCAACAGTTCAACTGTTTTCTAAAAGGCACCTTGTAAATGTATGAAAATACATTTTCACATACAAGTATTTATTATTATTCTACCTCACTTCATTTAGATTTCCTGACATGAGGGATGTACCGACACCTACTGCCTTTCATCTTTATAAACACATGCTTAAGATATATGTCATAACACTCGGTGTTCTGGGCAAAGAAGAGGAAACACCATTACTTTTAAAAGAAATGTCCATATTTAACATCACTATCACACACCAGCTGTCATGATATAACGTGTGAGATTGCAGACATTTTATGTAAAACTAACTTTGGACAACCCTGTAAGCTTCATGCTCTTAGTGATTTAATGCAAGCGCGTATTTTTAAAGGCAAGACATTTGCACCTAGATAGACAGAGAAACTCATCTCTATTTGAATAGAGCATCATAAATGGATCGTGACAAAAGATGAGCAATGGAAAACAAGTGCCAAAGCTTTCAATCCCAAAATAGTTTTGGCAGTGCAAAATAGTACTGCCTCTACCCAGAGACTGCCATCCTTATAGCTGAACAGGCACCGCGGCGCTCACACACTTTTCTCAACAGTCTCAGTTGTTCAAGGTCAGGTTGTTCAAGCAGCTATTCATAAGCCACACAAACAGTGCACAAGATAGTCACAATTACTACTTTAATTGAATTTGAGCCTTTATAAGTAAGTCTTTAGAAGCAGAACATGAAATATAAGACTATGCGCACAGAACAAATATAAACCTATTTGACAGGAGTCAACCAAACACTGTTTTAAAAGCCCATGGAAACATAAGTCGCGAAGGAAGTGACGATGACATACAAATTACTCACAGTGAATCCACATTACGCATACAGCACATGCTAAGGAGAGCCACCTGCCAAAGCAACTGTCCCAGTTCCAGAAGTAGCACTGTGATATTTTAACAAAGACAAAGCCAATGACCTGGAGGAACAGTGTTTGCAGAAATTCCTTAATAGAGTGCACACGGCCACTACATCACATCACACTACTCTAGGGCCTTAAGGTTAGGAAAACATTAATTACAAAAAAAAAAAGCCATCAACAAAGCAAAAAATCCAAGACTAGCTATAAAGAGAGCACAGTCATTTGCAGCAAGTAAGCAATGCCACTATGTACTTACCTTTAATGTCTAAAATAACATTATTTTGGAAAGGAAAACTAATCTCAAAGGCAACTAGACTGTAAGTATTCTATTAATAGTAAAGAAACAAAGAGTAAGAGGAATCTTGAGTTCTGCTCCGTCATGAAGCACTCCTGAAAACATCAGTATTTCATAATGAGCTGGTCAGACGTATTTAACAGATTGACTTTACCTTACACCTTCAACTTCTCAGTGATTGCTACCAATTACAACAAATCTGAGTGGAAGAAACTGCAATGGGAAATAGTCAGAAAACCACAACACAGCTACTTTTGTCTGGTTTTGGAGGAAAAAAGCAGCACCACAAACTGAAATTAAGAAGTCCAGTTTTATGGTAGGGTTTGTCTGTAGGTGATAATCTGATAATCACTGAGGCCTCTAGGTTGGAAAAAGAAACCCAAACAAAAAAAAAAACAAACAACAAGACAAGACACTGAAATCTCTCTGATGGATACAACATTCTGCCTGACCCCTTTTGGTGCAAAAAGGTGGGACTCTGAGAGGAGCGAGTAGGTGTAGAGTTTCTCTTCTCTTCCCAACTCCTTCCGCAACACAGACACACAGAAACCTGACACTGTTATCATTACAACCGAAACCTCTACATACCCATCAGCTTAAGCTGAAAGTAGAGAGAAGGTCAGAAGTTGTCAGTGTGAGGAGGAACACAGCAGCTTCCTCAGCATGATGCCTGAAGCCTTGTCCTCGTAAGAAATTAGGTTTAAACAAAACGATCCCACAAAACCAAAGCAACCATCAACCCAATTACAAAACAGTGTCGTTATTTATTTTAAACCAGTGAGACTACCATTGTGAGAAACGTGGGTCTACTCCAGCAGTGCTCTCAGTCAGAGACACACGGAGCCAGCTAGGGCAGCTTGCCTCAGGGCTGCTAGAGTTCTTCACCATGAGTGGTGAGACACTGGCGCAAGTTGTCCAGGGAAGCTGTGGCTGCCCCATCCCTGGAGGTATTCAAGGCCAGGTTGGTGGGGTCTTGGGCAGCCTTATCTAGTGGAATGTCCCTGCCCGTGGCAAGGAGGGTGGAACTAGATGATCTTTAAGGTTCCTTCCAACCTAAATGATCCTATGATTATATGACTTTATTTTCCCAGCTGAGCCTATCCCACCAACCCAACTCCCTTGCTTGACCTTGGATCTCACCACAGCCTGGCAGTGATCACCAGAGCACGGCTACCCCTAGTTACCACCCCAGTCCTGCTCTGCTCACCTCACTGGCACACAGTGGGCCTCCACCCTGTTAGGGAGCCCCACAACACTTGTCCTCCTCACCTCAGCTCCTCCTTGGCAGCCTGTTGTCATTCAATGTTTCATCTATGCCTAGGTGTTTCCTCCCCCTCCCTAATGGCAGCTTTGCTGTACTAGAAGAAGCGATGGGGGTTGGCTCTAATTGCTAAAGGACTGATCTTCTGCCAGCTCAAGTTAGTTATTGGCTTTTCAGAGCTGGACACCAGTTTGCTGCCTGTACACGTGAGACCTGGCACCAGCAGACCAGGAGCAGTTGAGCACCTCATCATGTTTACTCATTTGCGTTATGACCAACTGAAGAACTAAGCTACTGCAAATTGAGATTACTGAGGCAGCAAGCTCATTGTGCAGACTGAAAAAAATACCAGTCTCACATCAAAACCCAGCCATAATTTCCAAACTCTGGCACCCAGAGTGGAGATCCTACAGCACTGTACAGGAAGCATGGACTTTACCCACAAATTTCACCACTTCAACACAGGGACTTTATTTCAAGCAACACAAAGATTTTGCACTGTTTTTATTTTAGTTCTAGACTCCAATTTCAATTGGAATTATCAGAGGAATTTCCTAGAGCAGAGTCACTTAAGTGGATGCTTATATCCATATTCTAGTACCCTGCACCCTGAATACGCTGTGAACAGGGCCAGAGGTCAAGTGTTTCTATAGTCATCTGCAAAATGCAGTTATTTTCAGACAATCTCTCTTTCTCAAAGTGGTACTGAATTTGCTGGATATTCCTAGGAAGGAGGCATGAGAGATCATTTAATTAGCAGAGGTTTGGGTGCCAAGGCTCAGTGCCAATCTCGGCAATTATCCTCCTCTAACACCTTGAGCATATTCCACCATGGCTCTGGGGTTAGCTAGACTGAGAGCAACAGGCATTTTCTACTTATTAAGGGCTCGACCTAATGCATGTTACCTAATCTGCTTGTAAACACGCAACTACTAATAAAATTTAAACCAAAAATCTCAAAATAATTTATTGCCGCATATGCACTCAAGAGACCACGTTCAGAAGATTAACGTTTCAAAACTATGCTCTCAGGAGTCAAGGAGCTCTTGCATGAAGGTTGCCCATGGAATCACATTTGAGCCCTCTGGTGCATGCACTTAAGGATACAGTTTTTAATTACTGCATTGCTTTTACTGAACACTTCATTCAGTTTGATATGCCCAAACAAAGTATAACAATTCAGTATTGAACCTGTCCTGGTCTGTTAAGTCCCAGCCTGGAGTACAAAAATTCTTAATTTTGTTGGCAGCTTTCCTGTAGTGTTTAGCATTAAGCACCTGCATATTTCTGAAGCACGGTTATTTATTTTCAGCATCATTCTTTTGAGAAGAAGAGGGTCTAAGTCCTCTACTTCACAGGTAAAGTGAGACTGTGTGGACACAGTAAGGCCAAACGTTCTCTAATAATTTGAGGCACTAGCTTAAGGTGTCACTGATGTCTTTTTTTTTTTTCCAAAGTACACTTCATTTCAGAGAATTTTGCATACTCATAAGGAACCACAGATTTCATTGGCCTCTACCACGGCAGAAAACACTCTGCACTTCTGCAAAGAAAAAAACCAAAAACCACGTAAAGTAAGAATATATGTATGTAATTAGAGAAACACTGTAAAAATTGTCATTAGTGAATTGTACAGCTTCACACAGGGCAGTTTTCTTCAGTGGCAGAATCAAACACAAAATCCAACACCAGCAGTCAATACTCAGTTTCTCTAACCATGATATCATTCTCTTTTTTTTTCCCCCAATATAAATCATCTACACATTCGCATCAAAGAACAAATAGTTCTACCTGACAACATCCCTGTCAGCAATTCACTCCCTTGAAAGACTTAAGCTTTCTTAAGTCTTGTGCACTGAAGACAACATGCATGCACACAAGAAGTGTTCACTAACTTGTGAACACCTTAAAGAGCCTCCCTCCCTTTCTGTACCTTTTCAGTCTTAAAAGGTTAAGGTCCCCCACGTGAGAGCTTAGGAGATTAAAGATAGAAAAAACATCCAAGTCATCATATTTAGACATTTTACTGCCGAGTAGTAGATCCCTCAGACTTCACTAACAATTCAAAGCTTGATATTCTTTTGGTCCCATCAGATCACAACAGTATTTCAGTATTTCCACAATGTATTTCAGTATTGGTAACAGTAATGATTCTGTGCAAGTCAAAAAGTCAATCAAGTGTTACTGCTTCAGTGAAACTGTCAGCCTTCCCTATAAACATGGCTTTTAAATAAACAATCAAATCAACATTCACATACTCAACCTATTTCTAGAACAAAAACAGAAACTGTAAACCCAGGAGCTACATGTCACATGGGCAGATATTATGCAGAAAATATTTCAAATTCCTTAAATAGCTGCCTTTTGCTGAAAAATACACCATTATCAACTCTCTTACTGCCCAGGAAAAAAGCAATAGACACTTGACTAAAGTAATTCAGGAACCAGTTGCAATTTTTAAAGACAAAACAGAGTATCCGATAGCTGTAACAACAGTTTTGGCAAGGAAACTTTCAAATATGCAATAGCATTTTTACTGACACAAAGACCATATCTCAAATATCTTGCAAAACATTATAGCAGCACTGTAGTTATTTGTGTTTGTGACTAATTTTCCCAGCAAAGAAGTATCAAAAGAACGAAGAAAAAGTTCCATCTCTTTTTGCCTACTGAAGTATGCAAGCACACCAGCCCATTACCATAGCTTGCTTCTTATCAAGAGAGGCCAGCAAAACAATTCTTGAGAAAACAGGAAAGCATACTTGAGTGAGATTAATTTGTCACTTTCCTCCACTACAGTTTTAGGAATTACAATGGAAGATCCCACATATTCAGCATTTCTTTTAGAATGCAATGTGTGACTTAACAGAGCATACTAGAAAGTTCAAACAGTCATTTGAGCTCAAAAATGACAAGTTTTACTCATCCTCTTCACTGCATAACAACTTCAGAAGATTCTCAAAATGTTTAGTAATTCTACCTGCTTCATTTTGCATTTCTTGTCCACTCAAAATTCCTACATATGTAAAAGGGAAACCCAACCAGGAAAGGCAGCAAACTATTTTAAAACAGGTTCTAGTGATAGCTTCCTTTAGCAGGAGTCCACAACATAATATCCTAAACTCTGAAGAATAACTCAGTGAATAAACATGTGAGTACACGTACATGCCTGCATATCAACTTGCTGTGCAGGCTAGCAAGCAAGTGGGAAAATAAGCGATACAAGTTTCTTATGGCATACAAAGTTCAAAGAATCCTTCCAGAGAAGAACTAATGCCTTCTAAGAAGATACTGACTTTTCCTTCACTTATATTACCAGAGTCATTCTATCATACTTACCAGTATTTTGTTATCCACTTTATCTCCCTTGGTTTCCAGCTTTACTCTCTTCTTGACCGAAATTTTGATTTTCCTCCCAATAACATCTCTGACGCTTTCTGAAATAAAAGAAAATACCTTAAATTAAGTACCCTCAGTGTCCACATGGGAAGGAAATAGACACCACTGTCAAGTTTTCAGCGAGACTCAGAGCGACGTTGTTCAATCATTTGCACTCATGGAAGTCTCATGCACAAGCACCAGTCCTAAACATAACCTAACACAAGTACAACTTTTCTAAGCGTGTCATTAATTGTACACTGTGATAGGGTTATTGATTCCATACACCACGTTTCCAAACATAATTTGATACTTCTTTACTCACACATCAAAAACATTCCCAAGACAAGTCCCAGCACTGCTTAGCTCTACCGTGCGAAACTACAACAAATTCCCCACCTCTATCATTTGTACCTGAAAGCTTGCTAAAGCCAATTAGCTTCTTGCACTGCAAAAAATTCAGCCCGTGGTTAATATCAGGGAGGCTAAATGGGTCAGGTAATGGAAAAGCCACTGTTCATACATTTTGTACTCTGTGCATTTAGGTTGCAAAGCAAATCGAGCAGACTTGAGACACTAACACCTGACAGCTGGATGTTATGGAAGGCTACAACGGTCAGGGTCCAAGTCTCAATAACAACATAGCCACCTCACAGTGCCAGTCAACATCAAAGTTATATTAATTGCCATAATGCTCTAATACTCATATGCATACACATGCATACGTAGCCAAGTACCAAATGAACCTGCCTCTCCTCTAAAGGTTTGCAGCCTGGCCTGAAAGAAAAGCCTACACAGAGAACCCAGTCAGAAGGTTTATACAACTACTGACACTGATGTGACTGGGAGATAAACAGAGGAGTTCATCTAGAAGAGCCAATTTGGAACCTTCTGTAAATTTCACTCCCCAGCCTCCACAGACAAGGAAGGGGAAAGAAATCTTTTAAACACATTAATCTATTTCCAGCACTACAACTGGCATCTGTAAAAGGCAAATCTCCACCTTCCCCATACACACTTTGCCCTCATGCACGCTAAAGTTTAAAGGCTAAAATTGAAGATAATGGCTCTTCCTAAGGCTTGTAATTATGGCATTCTGTACAGCACTTTTCTGCACCATTTTCATCCAGTAGCCAGCATGCATTAGCGCAAACAACACACCATTTATTAAGCCCAGAGGTTTAGCGCAGGCCACAGCGTTCTGCCTGCAGGGCAGGAGGGTGTGCAAGTCAGAAACGCGCCTGGACAGAGGAGCAACTCTCCACTAGAAAGAGCTCCTTCTGCAGAATCGGCATGTTTTCCCCAGGAATTTTAATTTTCCTATAAGGAAACAAAAGTTCCTCGGTAGCAGCGGCTTGCCCAGCGAGAAGCCTGCCCCAAGCCCCGGCAGCCCCATGGCAGCCAGCCAACGTGGCCGCCTTCCCAAGCAACTGCTTGGTCAGAAGCCAGGCTGCAAGCTCCTGGAGCAGCCCAGGTAAGCAAAGCTCGGGGGAAAGTCCAGCCCCGTCCTCCCAATGCAAACGGTTTTCCCAAGGCTTCTCCTCCCACGGGCAATGCCCGAGTCTGGCCTTTCCATTCCTGCTTGGGAAACCAAAAGCAAGCTGACCACACAGTCTTTTTGATCAAGTTTCGCCTCCTTGCAGAATGAAAGTTATTGCTGCTGTCTCTGCTACTTTACTTGCACCCCAGCCTTTGCCTTTTGGTTTCTCCTCTCCCACAAACAGTTCCAAGTGCCTCTTTCTAGAAATGAGCTTCCCTCCTGAGGTGCTGGTGTGGGGGAGACCTGCTTCCCTTCCCTGTCCCACACAGCAGCAGTGGTAGCGACTGCAACACCTCACCTCCAGCACTCACACTTCAACAAGTGATAGGGAGAGAAAGGGCCCAGCACTGGAGACTCTGCAAAGCATCGGGATGTCACCTCCTTCCAAGGCTTTACCTGCCTGAAAGAGCTAGCAACACTTCTTCGAAGAGTTAAGATACAGATTTCATAGGTATTCCCTGTGTGACTGATGACACTTCCTAACACACTGGGCGGTGAGTGGCCTTGCAAAGTAGTTTCTTAGACTCGCAAGACAGAAGCGTAACGTTAAGCCTCATATTTTACAGTGCTCATCAGTTTCTAGTGCTGGAGACTTCAGACACCTGCACCTCAGAAGAGTGGATTCAGGTAAACCAACAGTAGGAGAGGGGGTTTTGAAGTCTGTGACTTATGAGACCTGACAAAGGTCACATAGGAAGTGAGTAACAGAACAAAAAAAAAATGCAGCTCAAACACTCCTACACCCAGCTTAATCTCCACATTCCCATCACTAAGCGTTAAGGCATATCCTTTCATCCTGGGTCTCAAAACATACGGTCGCTACAAAAAGTCTATATAAAAGGTTAAATTTTAACATACGGGCTCTAAAATACTGGTAGAAATCAAACCAACCCACATGAACAGATCCACATGCCTCAGAAGAGCCCTTGACAAAGCAAGCTGGGTGGGTGCAGGACACCAGGACTGGGGAGTAATTCTTAAAACTATCCAAAGACACAAGATGATGGGATGCATGAAGATGCTTGGCTTTGCCCTTTCCTCTGATATGTACAGCACCTCACTTATGAAATATCGGAGTACAGTGGAGATCCACAGTTAGTTCTACATATTTAGCACTTAAAACACACCTGACGATTTTAAAAAGGAAAAAGTTCAGGGTTTTGACCATGGCTAGTCCTAGAGCGCTTCCCAGCTCATCACTTCTTAGCAGCAAGCTATGGACATTAAGTTAGCAACCCCACGGCTTGCACATTAAAAGCTTTTGCAAAACAGAGCTATTTTGTCTATAAAGAAAAATATTCTGCAACATCAGCAATTTCACATGCAGAATTTTACCAATATTTTATAAATGTTAAAACCAGTTCCCACCAATAGCACTGACTATTGATCAAATTGAAAGAAATGTCACAAGGTAAATGAACCAGGTATGGTCTGAAGGACTGCATTCAATTCAACATGTATCTCATTGCTTGATAAATTTATGTTCCCAGCTGCCATTAAGATAACACTTCAAATTATTCTATTGTTGGTGAAATCTTTGGATCTCTCTTCAACAGGCAAAAGTGCAACTAAAACCAAAGGAGGTTTAGCTTTTGGAAGGTGGCTTGGGACCAGGCCCAGAGCAGCAGACCTGTTACCCCTGAATCACAAAATAATTTAGGTTGGAAAAGACTTTTAAGATCATCGAGTCCAACCATAAAGCTAACATTGCCATGTCCATCATTAAACCATGTCCCTAAGCACCATATCTACACATTTTTAAACATCTCCAGGGATGGTGACTCCATCTCTTCCCCTGGTTAAGCACACAGCATACTGCAGGGAAAGACAAGAATCTGACAAAAACACCTCCCTCCTCCATGGAATGAAGGTGTCGTTAGAACTAAGGAGGATGCGAAAAGAAAAGGGGGAAAAAACGCTTGTTTACAAAGGCTTTTAGTGATAGGACAAGGGGCATGGGTATAAATTGGAGAGGGACAGATTTAGACTAGACATAAGGAAGAATTTCTTCACTGTGAGAGTGGTGAGACACTGGCACAGGTTGCCCAGGGGAGCTGTGGATGCCCCATCCCTGGGGGTATTCAAGGCCAGGTTGGACGGGACCTTGGGCAGCCTGGTCCGGTGGGAGGTGTCCCTGCCCATGGCAAGAGGGTTGGAACTGGATGGGCTTTAAGATCCCTTCCAACCCAAACTATTCTATGATTCTATGAAAAAAGAATGCCAAACATGTAGAAGGATGTGAGAACTCTTGAACACCACAGCTACCAACGCGCCGTGTGAACGATCCATTTATCGAAAGCTCCCCAAACAGCACTGAGAGCATTTTCGGGAACCTGTCCATCACCACGCAGCACAGGGGTTTCCATGTGGGTGGCCATAAAACTTTAATTACAGATGCCCTGGTTCTCTCCTACGTGCATAGCAAAACACCTCAAGCAAGTCAAAGCCCCGAAGCAAGACGAGATGCGGCGCCCGGTGCTCAAGCCCGTGCGCTCAGGCTGATGCGCAGAGAGGGCGGTGCGGGGGTCGCGGTGCGGGGGAACACACGCAGACCCCGCAGACCCCCCCCAAGACCCCCCGGACGGGCACACCGGGCCAAGGGCCGCCTGTCACAGGGCCGGGAGGACCCGGGGACCGGTCCAGCCCCTGCCCGCAGCTCCCCCCCCGCACGCAGCAGCGGGGACAAGCGCTGCCTCGCCGCCCCCCACCGGCTCCTCGGGGTGTTCCCCAGCCCCCGAGGGGACCCCCCCCAGCCCTCTCGGCTCTTCTAGTCGAGCTCACAGCAGCAACACCGCCCTCCCCCATCGCTGCGGCTCCCCCGCAATCCTCTGCTCCCCCCCACCCCGCAACGCTGCATCCCGGGGTCGCGCCTCCAAACTTGCATCCCCCCCCCCACCTCGCCGCAACGCCTTCCCTTAGGACACACGTCGCCACCCCCCCTTCCCATGCCTTACCGATTAACTCTTTGGGGACGTCGGAGCTCTCCTCGGCCATGGCGGCGCTGCCCGGGGGTGCCCGGGATGCTTTCGCGGCGCTCCGACCCTCCGCCGGGGCTGGGCAGGAGGAGGAAGAGGAGGAGGAGAAAGGCCAGCCCTGCGCCTGGCTGTGGGAAGATGCGTGTGCGCGCTCTGCCTGCCGAGCGTGGACGGAGAAAAGGGGTTTCTCCCACGCCGCGGGGCTACGAGCCGCCCCCGGCTGCCGGCGCGGCGAGGACGGGCATTTCCAGCGGGGGAGCGGCTGGCAGGCTCGCAGCAGCCCCCGCTCCGGCTCCCCCCGCCCGGCACCGGCGGCAGAGGCTCGGGCGGGAGGAGGAGGACGAGGAGGAGGAGATGGAGGAGGTGCCCCCGCCCCGGAGGGCTGGCTGCTCACCTCGCGAGAGCCGCCGGGAGCCGCCCGCCCGCGCCCACCGAGCTGCCGCCGGGGGACGGGAGCATCACCCCCGCGGGGAGAGGAGAGGAGGGCGTCGGGATAGGGAACCCAGCGCTGCGGGACTGGCCCCTCCTCCTCCGCCGCCTCCTCCTCCGCCCGAGCGGCCCCCGGCGCTGCGGCGGGTCCGGAGGGCTGCGGGGGCCACCTGCTGGCTCAGCCCGCCCCGCGGCGCCCAGCGCCCCCCGCACCCCGCTCTTGCCTTCCCGCAGCATCGGGCTCGGCACCGCGGGAACTCCTCCCTGCGGGCATCCGGAGTGAGTGTGTGGTGTCGAAGGTGGTCGTCGCCAAGACGAGTCTTCGCCACCTGGAATAGGTTAACCGGAGCAGTCGTGGATGCCCCATCCCTGGAGGTGCTCAGGGACGGGTCGGAGGAGGCTTTGAGCAACCTGATCCAGCGGAAGGTATCCCTGCCCGTAGCAAGGGCGGGTGGAACTGGGTGATCTTTAAGAATCATAGGATACCACTTAGAGAGGGATCGCCAGGATCATCTGGCCCTACCTTTTCAGGTGGTATATATAAATATATATAGAATCATGGAATGGTTTGTGTTGGAAGGGACCTTAAAGATTATCCAGTTCCAACCCCCCTGCCATGGGCAGGGACATCCCACTAGACCAGGCTGCCCAAGGCCCCACCCACCCTGGCCTTGAACAGTTCCAGGGAGCGGACATCCACAACTTCCCTGGGCAATCCGTTCCAGTGCCTCAGCACTCTCATCATGAAGAATTTCTTCCTAATGTCTAATCTAAATCTTCTTCCCTTCCCCCCACCCCCCAATTTAAAGCCATCCCCCCTCGCCCTTGTAAAAAGTCCTTTCCCAGCTTTCCAGTAGGCCCCCTACAGGTACTGGAAGGCTGCTCTAAGGTCTCTTCAAAGGCTTCTCTTCTCCAGGCTGAGCAACCTCAACCCTCTCAGCCTGTCCTCATAACAGAGGTGCTCCATTCCTCCGATCATCTTCATATCCTTCCTCTGAACCTGTTCCAACAGTTCCATATCCTTCTTTTGTTGGGGACTCCAGAACTGGACACAATACCATCTATAGTTTAAATGAGATGGCCCAGCAGTCTGTCAAGCTGAGCCTTAAAAACGTCCAGTGTGGAGGAGTCTACCACTTCCCTGGAGAGATTATTTATTATATTTATTATATTATTTATATATTTATTATAACTGTTCTCATGATGAAAAACTTTTTTTCTGGAATACAATCAGAGCAACTTATACCCATTACCCCTTGTCTTTTCCATGTGACTCTGTAAAAAGGTAGTCTCCACCTTCTTGGCAGACACTCTTTATATACCGGTACATGGTTATTGGTCTCCACTAAGCCTTCCCCTCTCAAGGCTGAACAAGCCCATTTCTCTCAGCCTTACTTTGTATAGTAGGTTTCCTAGTCCTCTGATCATCTCAGTGGCCCTTTTCTGGACCCTTCCTACTCGAAACTATTCTATGATTCTGTGAGGATAACCTTTGATCCAGAACTCATCTGCCTCTCCCTCACTCCCCCACCTTATCTCCATAGGGACAGCAGCCACTTCAGCACATGTTCTGAGGTAACACCCTTTCTGTGGCGATTGCCTAAAAACTCACTGTGCAGGGAAAGGCAAATGTCTAAGCTTGTGCTAGGTGGAAAGGAACCAAACATGCCTCCTTTCTCAGGGCCAAAGAAAAATCCACAAGCAACGGCGATGTTTTCCTTGTTGCACTTTACTGCTGAGAATTTTTGTCATGCCTAACAGCCACACGAGGTGCCTAATTGTGCCTTTAAAAATAAGGAAAAAAAGAGGCTTATTGGATGAGAGTGAAAGAAGAGGCTTGGCAGCTCTGGAAATCCTTCAGCTTGCTTTTGGTAGTAGTGCATGGTTTCAGTGGAAGGATCATTTTCACTGCAGCAGGACTGTGATTGGTCACCCTTCATTCTGGAGGGTGGATTACTGCATAAACCTCGTATTTCAAGCACTCTGCAAATGAGTGATGGATCTGGGAGATCAAAGTCAGTCATAGCTCATTAAGAAACCTGAAATGCGTTCAGTGAGAGCAACAGCATAAATCCAAGAAGAATTATCTTGCTGGTACAATACCATACTGCTGCGGTGTATTTTCTCAGGGGCTACTGCATACCCTGATCTTCAGAAGAAACATGACTAGCAATCTGACATTGGTGTGACTTGTCAAACAATTTAATTATGATTCCCTGTGGCACTAACCAGCTCTCTAAATAGGCTCAGAAGTTATTTTACTAATAAAGACAGGATTACTGCAGAAATGGCTACAATTTGGTCTCTTTCTAGTAAGGAATAAGGGCATCCTTTAAAGAAAATAAACAAAGAATGAAGATGTTAGTAAACTTTGTATAGTAAAGAAGCTGTGTGCTTTCAATATTTAGCGATGTCAATCAAATCTTCTCTGGATATGAATGTGTGTATATTTAAACAGAATGAACTGTATTCCTTTTCCACCGGCAGTCCTCTGCTCTTTTTTCCTCACTGTATCTGCATCATTTTTTGATCTATGCAGAATACTTGCTGACCTCTTCCCTTCCTTCCTGCCAATCTTTCCTCACAGCTCAGCAGATAACTGCATTTATTGCTATACACTCTCAAGCTTGCTTCCACGTAACAGATATCTTTTGACAGGAAATGAGGAATGAATTGAGACATTCACATCTTTTCTAATGCACAGGAGAGAAAAATCACATTATTATGTCTGTGTAAGAAAGGCCATGTAGTTTCATGCAGTTATTTCTGTATGGAGTCTAAATGCCCTGTGTTCAGCTAAAACTTCCAGATATACGTCTTCTCTTCCACCATTTTATACCTGCTCTGCAAACAAAAATATACATTTTTTTATTTGTGACCACTGGTAGAATGAATCGTAGAATTAATTGTAGAATGGTTTGGGTTGTAAGGGAACTCAAATCATGTAGTTGCACACCCCACCCCCATGGGCAAGGACCTTCCACTAGATCGGGTTGCTCAAAGCCTCATCTAATCTGGCCTTGAATACTTACAGGAGATGGGGTGTTCAGCTTCTCTGGACAACCTGTTCAAGTGCCTCACCACCTTCGTAATAAAGAATTTTTTCTTTATATCTAATTAAATCTACCCTCTCTCAGTTTAAAGCCATTATCCCTTGTCCTATCACTATATGCCCTTGTAAAAAGGCTCTCTCCGACTTTCTTATACGCCTCTTTTAGGTACTGGAAGGCCACAAAAAGGTCTACTCAGAGCCTTGTCTTCTTCAGGCTGAACAACCCCAACTCTCTCTGCCTGTCTTCATAGGAGTGGTGTTCCATCTCTCTGATTATCTCCATGGCCCTCCTCTAGACCAGCTCCAACAGGTCCATGTCTTTTCTGTGCTCAAATCTCCAGAGCTGGATGCAATATTCCAGGTGGAGTTTTGCCAGACTGGAGTAGAAGGGCAGAATCACCTCCCTCAGCCGGCTGGCCATTCTTCTTTTGATGCAGCTCAGGATGCAATTGGCCTTCTGTACTGTGAGAGCACACTGTCAGCTCATGTCTGGCTTTTAATCCACTAGTACCCACAAGTCCTTCTCGTCAAGGCTGCTCTCAATTCCTTCACCCACCAGCCTGTGTTGATACCAGGGATTGCCCCAGCTCCAGTGCAGGACCTTGTACTTGGCCTTGTGGAACTTTAAGAGGTTTACACAGACCAATTTCTCAAGCCCATCAAGGTCCTTCTGGATGGCATCCCTTCCCTCCAATGTGTTGACCACACCACACAGCTTGGGGTTGTCATTATACATGAAGTGTGACGATTTCTCCAGCTGCACTAAAGCACTGCCTCGTTTCTGTCTGAAACAGTATATGAAACATGGACTTTGCTTCCTTGGCTGCTGCCAGACAACCATAGGCCTCGCAGCATGCATCAGCTGCAAAAATGTGTTCCCTCCAGGTCTGCCTGCCTGTAGCATTCTGCTAGGATACTGCTAGCACCTCCTCCCTCCCTGCTTCCTACAAGCTGGCCAGCACAGTGAGGACAGGATATGTGAAGGAAAAAGCAAGCAGAGTGAATGATGGTAGCAGGCAGCAGTGGGTTTTTTTTGTTTGCTTTGGGTTTTTTATTCATCATCACTACAGGGTAGCGAGGTAGCGCTGTAGTGAAGTAGATGTCTGTATAATTCCTGGTGTGGAGCCCAGGAGACTGGACCTGGCTCAAGGTAGGGAAGGTACAGGCTAAAATAAGGTGGATTTGTGCCACCACAGCCAAACTGAATCAGCAAAACACATCATTTCCAATTCCTTCTTCTTTGGAGAGGAAGCAAGATGTGATTGCCCAGGCAGGCTGCTGCTTCCTGCTCCTCCACCTACAGAAATGCCTTGATATTGGCACTATCAAAACATCAGTCTGGCCTGTGAAAAGAAGGGTCCAATGCCAAGGGTCTACCTCCCAGCACAGAGAGGACTGAACCACCTTCCCAGGAGTCCCAAACAATCAACTCCCAGACTCTCCTAAATGGAGACTCTTCTCCGCAGTATACAGGCAAAGCTGCACCATGGAAAGTTTGCTGGCTTGGTAAGGAGGTGTGATTTTTGTCCTTTCCTGTTGACCTTTACACTCCACTGGTCAGTTCAGCAGTTATCACAGAAGTCTTCCCCAGCAGCAAGGACACTTGAAGTCAAGTTCAGAACCTTACAGCAAGTCAAACTTACCTCCTGCTGGGTCTTTATCACTTTCCATGTTGTGCCAGTGTGAGAAATTGTGACATTGTCTTCTAACCTGAATCAGTGAAGGTGGTCAGAAAGGGGAGTTTTGTCGTTTCAGTAACTAAATTATAATCAGCTTTTACCCCTCCTCACACACTGATGGAGACACATTGCCACAGCTAAACAGAACAGAGGTGCTTAAGTTAAACTGGGACAACTGGAGCAGACTCAGCTGTGTTTCCTGCCACATCTCACGGCATTCCTGTAACTCTCAGGTGCAGCCCATGCCCTGAGCTGCTCCTGAGTCATCTTTGCTATGTTAGCAGGGCCTCCCAACCTCATTTTACCCACACCAGAGCAAATGATCACAACCTGGCTGCCCTAGCTCAGATCACCCCCCAGTCATAGTGCAGCACTGCATTTCACACACGGAGCAGGTGTGTGGAGAATGGGAAGAAGCTACATTGTCTTCTGCCAGAGCAGAAGATCTACGAAGTCATTTTAAAAGTCATTCCATCATTCAAAAGTTAACAGATTTGCCTGCCACAGGAATGGGATCTGTGTGGTTTTGTTGGAGATGTTTTTTTTCTCTAAAGACTGCTTAAGGTGTTGTAGTTCCTGACGTGACAGAAATGCTGATGAGAGTAGTGGGCTGGATCATGTGCAAGTTAGACAGCTGCAGGGAGCATAGCAGCATCCACAGCTTGTGTTTAGCTGACAGTAACAGAGCAGGGGGAGACTAGGACCTTCAGAAGACATTGGTCAGGGAGGCATTTGACACAGAAATCGATGTGAAGGGGGAAGTGTCCTCAAAACTGCAGTCTTCTTGCATCACATTAACCATTAATTGTATGAAGTAACTTTTGAGGAACTTCTGCCTCCACCTCTCGCAGGTCTGTATTATCATGGCATCTCACACCCTATATTGACATATGGTATAACATATTCCTGTTTTTCAGCCTGTCTGTTGCCCTTGTCCTTCTCAGCCTAAATACTCTCTTATCCTGCAGATAAGGCAGGTGTCAATATGAGTTGGTGCCAAGCTGTGCACACTGTCATAAGGTGGGCTATTTGTACTCTTAGCTGCTGCATGTCCTCCCTGCCAATTTCTCTGCCACTTAGATTATGACTTTAGCATGAAAGAATCTGTCTTTTTTTTCCTTAGAAGCAGTAGTATAATGTCATCAATGTTAAGGTGTGATCAACAGTGCAATCCTATTCCTGCTGAAGCCACTGGAAATATTTTGGTTGCCAACAGCAGGTGTCAGACCATCATTCAAGTCACACCCTGGAGTCATCCTTGGGAGGAATCAGAAAGTCCAATCTGATTTGCAAATCTGCCTTGCAGTGTGCGCCAAAAGCTCAGAATGTCTTCTGAAAGATACGACAGAAAGCAGCTCTCTCGATACAAGTGACCAGGCCTTGCTGGTTGCGTTTCTAAAAACAAATTCAAAGGTGTGAGTTCTTCCCCAGCTATGCCTTTGCAAACCCACAGATACCCGCTTACTGCCCTGGTTGAATACACTCAGACTGGGGCAATACTGTCTTATATGCCATAATACCAGCCAGTCAGGCATTTCCAAGAACGGTATGGTTTAACGAAGTGTTACTCTTCAATTACTGCAATTATTAAGGGTATTTTAAAGACCAAGAGGCAGTTAACCTTCCACTCTGTGGGAAGTACATGAAGTACAATTCAGATACTTACACCCCATTATGCCTGAGCTCAGAAGTTTGTGAAGCCTCCTCATCCATGCCAGCTTTATTTCCACTCAGCTTGAAAATAATTTATGACACTTCTAGTTTTGGTGTCTCTCCATTTTTTTGTTTGTTTGTTATAGTCGTTACCCAATTAGTATCTTTGTGTTTGTTGCCTATGTGTGGTGATATGATTTGGGCCCCTCACATAGTTCATATCTGTTCAGACATCTCGAGGTGTTCCAGGACTTAGAGAAGTTTTGACATGAAACATTAATTAGAAAAAGACCAAAAAATGAGTAGCCAGCTAATTACACAATAATAAATGTGTTTTATGTTGCTGAAATTGGATGCCTGCTTTGTATTTCATCAGTTGAGACAAAATTAATAGAGGAAGGTGCATATCTTATATCAATTACTAGTTTGGCAAAGGAAACAACATACTTGCAAGTAGTTTCCTGTTGTTATCCATGACTGAGTCTTTTACAATACTTTATTCTGGGTTGCTGTGCACTCTTATGATTATTTCAGTACCCTGAACAAAAAAAAATCCTGTATTTTGTCTTGATTTTAAACAGGGTGAATATAAATTCAGCAGCAAAGATGTATATTTTGATAAGGCATACTTTGATGGTAATGCTAAGAAAAGAATTACAAAGAGCAGCTGACACCTCATGAAAATCTTAATAAGAGAAATCTATTCAGAATAATTCTCTACTGTATTATTATATAATCTATTTCCATATTCCTCTTCCCCAATTCATTTTTAGCAGGCATATTTGCATAAAGCCAGAATCATTGTTTCTTAAGAGCTCATCTGCTTCTGCTACTTATCTCTCACGTGAAAACATAATCCTTTGCATATCCTGTCACATCTAGTTGGAAACTGTTATAATGTTTATGACTTCAGATGTGGAACTAGAGACCAAAAGCAGACAATTCCTAAACACACAGCCTAAGCTGAGATCCTGTTTTTCTCTGTTCTGCACCAGACATTACTAGTTACACACGGAATACACTTAGCAAGATATTGAATGGAAATGCAATTTTATAAAGCTTTTAAAGCAGGTATGCGAGTATTGCTGTCACTAAGTCAAGCTGCACCATTTTTAGGGTCTGTGAAATCCCATTTCTTCTCTGCTAGAGACTTTCATTATGTCAGATGTCTCAGCAAGCCTCTTTTACTTACCCATTGACTCCAACTTAATAAAACAACATGCTTTGATTTGGTTTCCATCAGCCCTGTGACACTGACTATTCCTGGAAGCTAAGAAAGGGAAGCATTCTCCATAGACATTATTTTTACTGTCTGAAGTACCTGAAGAAGAGGACAGATTTTCTTCATGACCAGTGAAGCAGATGAAATGAACCTGTACAAAAATAAATCTGAAGTACTTCTGACCTAAATTTCAAACTGAACATGATTCTCATTCTTAAAAGTTCAAGCTTCTCTCTCAGCCTTTACTATTCTTACTCCTTCTCTCACAAAAACTTCTAACAGCTCTTCCATCAATACCAATATCTTTCATTCAACCTAGCAGCATCTCCTGAAAAAAAAACATGTTCTTTAGATCTCAAAAAGCTTTCTCAGAAGCAGCACATTCTGGAGAGGTCAGTGCACATGCGGTTTGTCAACGAGAGTCTTCAAGAGAGCATGCTAATCCTAAATGGCGAGATACATAACCCGCCCTCTCATAATGCAATAGCCTAAGAGACAGGGAAGAGAGAGTGAGAAGTGCTGATGAAAAGTTACCATAGTATCATAGTATAGTTAGGGTTGGAAGAGACCTTAAAGATCGTCTAGTTCCAGCCCCCCTGCTGTGGGCAGGGAATAGTATCATAGTATCTTGGACTATACTGCTGTTGGGAGCAGAAAAAGTCGAATATATGGTGAATAAAGAAAAGACTGGCAGCTTTTTTTTTTTTTCTTTTTCACAGTTATTGGTGAATTTTAAATGCCAAACAGCTTTGTAGCTACAGCTTTTTGAATTTACAGCTGTCTTTAGAAAAAGACTGGGATGTGGCTAGAGTATAGTAACTGCAGGAGTCTCCTTTAACATAGAAGATAGGAGCTGTGGCAGTAATATTTTCTATGGTGCTTCTGCCCCCTCTGCACAATCTTTCTCCTGCATAATACAGTCAAAGAATCTGCACCTATTTAAGTCAATAAACCATTTACAGAGCTTTGGCTGAATGGTGATGAGGATCAACAGCGTGTTGGTCTTTTCTTCACAGACTAGAGTAGTTAGGCGTGGTTCAGTACTGTTTTGGGGGGACTCACTTTTTTGCACTTAGGCTTGTACCTGCCTTGTGAAATCCGTGGTTGCCTCTGTCTTCAGGAGAGAGCTCATCATTTTCACAGTGTGCAGAATTGTCCTGGATGTTTTGTAAAATAAACAACTTCAGTCATCCCTGAACAACTCGTGGAAGTTTTACAAATAACATATAGAGGAGTTAGCAAGAAGGGAAAGCAGTGTAAGCAAACAGCAACTACATCCTAACTCCATGTCCCTAATATAAATCAGCATCAGATGTGATACTGCAATGTAATAGGAATTTACTGGCAAAACAAGATTGCTGTTTTCCGGGCTGACCATAACAGGAAGTTAACATACGGGTTGACTAATATACCAAAACTGAGGTCACATCAGTTTTCCTGGATGCATATATGTCACCGGTGATTTGGAGCAAATAATTTAAAAAAGTGCTAGTTTTAGGGTTCAAATCATTGCTTTTCAGATCTGAAACAAAATCTTACGCAATAGGATTATCAGCAACAGACACAAGCTCCTTTCACCAGTGTACATGCATATGTTCCTCTGAAAAGTTTTGCCTCCAGATATGGCCCTTTACTCAGTCTTACTGAAAAGTAATATCAGTAGTAGTAGTAGTAAGCTATTAATTCCAAGCCCTATTTCTAATTCCCAAAGGGATAGGTATTTGTAAGCAAATGCCACCACTGAACCAAATGTGGGGAGAGGTTCTTGTTTTCTGAACAGGCAACTGTAGGGAAGCCCATCAACAACTGACTGGCCTCACTTCACACTCCAGTTGAATGTTCCGCTCCTCAGCAAAGGAGAGGTAAAATTCATGTCAGTAACTTTAGAAAAGCAGGAGAAACACTACCACATCACATATGTGAAGAGAAACAGTGTATTTCTATTAGTAAATTGAATGGCCTAGTGATGTTGCTGGGTGCTGAGGATGATGAGCATGGGGTGGCTTGTTTGTCCCAGTGATCTCCCTGGCCATCAAACGGGTACATGCAGAAACTTTGTCACTATACAGTGATGGAGAGTTGTGTGCCAGGCAGCACTTGGAAATCTCAAATCAGAGAATTGCTTTTTAGTGCAGATGTTTTCTTTCCAGGAGCTGGGTATGGTTTCTGGCACAGTTAATTTCTGGAGTATAGACTTAGCCTAAGCACGCTCTGTCTCTGCTTCCTTGCATGATGAAGGGTGCACAGAGGAATTGTCCTGTACAATGAAATTACTGGATGTTTTGCTGCACAATCAACTCAAGCCATCAGTGCCAGAGGAGCATTTTGAGTAGATGGAAAAACACAAAATTCCTGAGATAAGCCACAAGTATGAGGTCGCAGAAGGAAAGCCTGCCTTGCAGTTCCATGGTATGCCATCAGCAATACCAGCCTAAGATGTTTCTGCTCACCCTGTTGCCACATTTCACAGTCACTTGAATGGGTGTAGTAGTTTTGGCTGGGATAGAGTAGCCTGTACAGTGCTATGTTTTGATGAAAACAGAGTCGATAGTTACATGGGGATATGTCAGCTATTGCTGAGCCTTCTCTGCTTCTCACGATGTCCCACCAACTGAGCTGGGTGTGTGCAAGTGGTTTGGAGGAGACAAAGCCAGGGCAGCTGACCCTAAATGACAAAGGGGACATCCCATTCCATATGATGCTGTGCAATAAAACCAAGAAGAGGCAGGAGGAGTTTTCCAGGGCTGCTGTTGTTTGGGCATTAGTTGGCTGGTGGAGGGCAATTGGGGGTTTTTGCATGACTTGCTTTTGTTATTAAACTGTGTTTACCTCAACTCATGAGTTTTTTCACTTTTGCCTTCTTATTCTCTTCTCCATCCTTAGCAGGGAGCAAGCAGCTGTGGGGTGCTGAGCTGACTGCTGGGGTTAACGCACAACACTGTGCTATTACAACCCTTTACAGGGCTGTACTGTAAACTAGGTGAGCAGATCCAAGTGAAAAACAAATCAGAATATCACAATATTGAGACCACACTCACAAAGGGGAGATGCTCCAGAAAAATTACAGCTGATCTTTTAGCTTGCTGTGAATGCTTTAGACTACTCTTCCATTTCTCTAATCTCAAATCTGTATAGAAAAGACCACGGACTCTCTGAACGTTATTTGTTATTAGAGAAGACTTACCCACATATTTATTCAGAAAATAATCAGCTATCTGCAAAGCACAATTTTATGAATAACTATTTGCAGTTTCTAATCTCCAGCTATATTTTGATCTCAGTTACAGATGCCTCCCAGCTAGGAGAGCAGAAACAAGACTGCATTATTTAGGTCAGGACATAAAGATGGCAAATAGGGAACTATATGGCTGACTGCAACATTCACAATTTGCAAGCTACACTTTTCAGTCAGTGATATAGGTCAAATGGTATTATTTCTGTTCCTCTTCTAGATTATTTACATAATAAACTAGCATGACAAGAACGGCACATTTCACAATCAGCCTGAAGTTTGCTTTTAGCGTATGAGAGCCAGTTCTCATCAAGTTCAAGTGTTCAAATGATCTCTGAAAACAATTATGAAATGTGCCCCAGTGGACACAAAATCTACTCATGAATTTGATTACAGATTTTTGGAAGGGTTTTTCCCAGTCGTCATCCTTGGCTGTCATTTTCCCTAACACAGTTTCTCAGAGCACAGATATATCAGTTTATTGTGATTATGTGCAGTAAAACAAAGCAGTGTCAAGGGTGAGCTCATGTTTAATCTTTTTTCATCTTCATTCCAACAGAAAGGATCCAATAGCGTTTAGCAATCTTCACTCTGCCCCTAAGTGGTTAATTCACTGTTCAGAATGGGTTTTTATTACCCTTTCTTCCTTCCCTGCCTCACTGCACACATACTAGTCTTTTTTTTTTTTTTCTGTCTGCAACTTGGTTCCTTTCACTTTGCGCTATCTGCTGCTAGCAGTAATCTTAGCTCTTCAACTGATGGCAAAATTATGAGGTGCTCAATACAAGATGACAATTTACCTTCCCTCATTCTAATTCATTTGCACTGCCTTCAAGGAATCAGCATCATCTTTACAATACACTAACAGCTCTCTACTGATAGAAAGCATTAGCTCCCTGTTCTTCAACAAGAGGTCAAAAATGATTTTTTGTTTTGTACCAATCCATTAAATTTTGCGCTTTGGAAAATTCCATCCAGCTATGATGTCAAATAACTAGGCCGTTGCCTCAGTTGGCACACAGAGGGACGACAGGGTTTGTTGTGAGCTACCAAGTGATGCAGGCAGCCAAGACTATTTCCTAGAGAGGACCACAGTCTACCACCAGCCTTGCCTCCTTGGTTACTTGCCCACTCTTTTTTTTGCCTACTCTGAAGAAAGCCTCTTTATTTAAGTCTGCACACAGAGGCTCCTGGCATTGTTTTACTGGCTTTAAAAAAGGATCCAGCTAAATGTTGCTGTGAGCTTTTTTTTGAAGTGCAAAAGGGTACAATTCACATGTTACCAGCCAAAACTGTGTAAAATCCTGACAGAGAAGACCTGCCAAACTTGATGAAAATAGTAAAGGCCACCTCTGTAACTTCCACAAGGTGTCCACGCTGACTTGATACACCAACCCGTGTAAAAAATTACAACATATTATGTACCTCAATAGGAAAAAAAAATAAGTACCTGCACTGCTTCTGTATGCATTACATGGCTTTATTCAGTTTTCTGTATGAGCTTATCTAGGTAGACAAGTGAGTTCTTTTGTCCACAGGCAGCTTTGTAACAGGAAACCTCAGTCGGTGTTAGACATATGCTCGTTTATTCAGAGTAACAGAAGCCTAGAATCTTTGTCAGACAACTTGCCTTAAATTTTTGGGTTAGCGCAGTTGTGTTTCTGATGTGTGTACAGGCAGATTACAAATATGACCTTATATATGCCTGGTGGCAGATGGAAGGGTCTGTGGAGAGCGAGGGGCTGCACTTGCCCCACCAAGGTCCCCAGGCGCTGGAGCAGAGCCAGGCTGACCAGCTCAATTCAAGGCAGCGTGAAACTGGCACTACTGCTCCTTGTGCTGCAAGCAGACAGATGGTCCTGTTTTTTTCCTGCTTCTCTTTCAACTGTAGCACGTTTAAATGAAAAGGGTAAAACTTGCAATAACTCAAAGCCAAAATGTATAAAATAAGAGCTGGAAACAAGCGAGTTTCAGCATCCCACACAGGGAGTGTTGGGGAGTTCTGGGGGGCTACAGGCACCTCCTCCTCTTGGCTGACCAGGAACAGCCTGACACAAAGGAGGCTGGCTGCTGTGCAGATCATTGCAAGGTTAGTCTTTCATATTTCCCAGCAAGCTATGAGCTCCATGAACCTTTCGTTTATTGTTGCTGCCTTGGGAGTAGCTGCATCTATTTTCATTTTTACATCAGATGGCATCTGAAATTAATGTTCTTTAATAAGCAGCAAAATGTGTGTTGTCAGCTTCTCAGTATAAACACAGAGACAATTAAACCTTTGGCAGAGGTTTTTTTATGCTTTACCTGCCCATTAAGAGTGCTCTGCAGATATTGTCCCATGGCTGTCCTGGATTGCTTGATTTATTTATTTAGCCATGATTCAACAAAATGAGTGGGAAAACTGCTGCAAACACAAAGACTTTGCTTCTCCTCACTCTTCCCAGTTGCACACACCCAATCGACTCATTTCCTTTCTCAGCAAAGGAATTAGGTCCATTTATGCCGTAATTTCCAAAACAAGAACATTCAGCGGCAAAACCTTCAGCTCTGTATTGGGGAAAATGCACCAGTTGTCCTTGTTGCACACAGAAAAGAGACCAGCCCAGGCACTAACACAAAACATACATTAGTTAGTTTGAGGAGATCCAATACCCGCCAATGTACTGAATGCAACTCATACCAGAACACTGAGTGCGAAGTGTGCAAAGCTGCTGAGCTGTGAGGCAGCAGGAGCCAGGCACCCCTCCCAAGTGTTGGTACACTGCAGACAGGTAGGGGCAGAGGGAAATGGCAGGGGGTGGAAGCTGCCCTGTGAAGTTCTCTGAGTTCCCTGTAACATTTACACAAAGCAATCTCTGCGGAAGCAACTCCCTGCTTCACCAGACTTAAGAGCCTCCTCACTTTTTTCCAGTGGCACTAAATTATCATTTTCTTCTCATTCCCCTTAGAAGACCCACTAGTTTTTGCCAACTCCCATGCTAAAGTGCAGCTCTGCTTTCCCCAGAGACCCTCCACAGAGCTTTTAATGTTTACGGTCTAAGGATGATTTCCCCATGAAATAAATAGGCTGGGTTTGAAAGAGAAAGTGTTTCTTCAGCTGCTAACTCTGTCAAGTCTCCAGAAGCTGAGCTGGATTTTTTTCCATCTTAGGCATCATCACTAGTAATCAAAGGTCCTTCAAACAATCTTCAGACCTTGGCTGCGCTTACGTGATGGTGTGGCTGTCATTTAATACTATCATCAACAGCTTGCTAACTCGGGTACTGTAGCATGGGAGATCTTGTGCAATGACGGTGGCAGAGCTGGTGGCTGTGCTAACAGGCATGAGAAGCACCAAGGACAAACTGACTAAGGTCAGGAGATACCTATGTGGTTGAAAACACACCATCTTTAGTCAATTTTCACATTGTGGAGGCACTAAGAAACTATTTTGCTGTGGACTGGATAGAAAGTTCTCTCCCCTTTCCAGCTTTTCTTGGACCCTAGAAAGAATCCATATAGAAAGACAAAAATGCTTCTCTTCCCCTCCAGCAAACAATAGGACACCATGGAACATAAATCCATGCATATTCATACACAATCTTGCTCACGGGGAAAAATATATAGCAAAACTGAAAGAGGCAATTCAGAACAACACTAAATCACATGTACTGTGTTGTTTGTATTTCCTCTTCAGCAAATCAGTCCTATTCTCTCTCACTGGCACTCAGGGTGAGTACTCGAACGCAGAACAGCCACTCGAAGCATCCGGGGAAACCCCGAGGGAATTCAATGTCCATTAGCTATGGTGAAAAGGAAAAATGTCTTTGCTATATTTCAGCTGCACTATTAACGGTCTGTTAGGATTCCTGAAGACAAAAATGCTGTTTGCACAGCATCAGTTGGCAAGGAGGCATTTCATTATTAAAGCACTGTTGAAAAACGTGGCTGTTTATCAGACTTTTAAATGGTGCGGAGTTTTTTTGAAAACCCAGCTCTCCCTTTTCTTTTTTGTCACTTACTTCTACTGTTACTTGTTATTTAAAAGTGTCAAGTGTTTCGGGATGTGCCTCTAGTTCTTTCTCTTTTTTCTGATCTTTTTCACATCTTTGTTTAATAGGGATATGTTGAAGACAGTACGACATTTTAATGTATCTCATCAAAACTGAAATATTGCAGAAAAATAATAATGGAATTGATTTTTGATTTAATCCATCAGCTATGCAGGCACAGCTACGTACCTGATACTGCAAAGCATACACGTGAGCTTCTCACAAGATGAAAGAAGACTTTTCCCTAGAGATTGATGCTTATTCCTTGCATTGACTGCCTTTTCACTTTCTGTTTCCCTAACTGCGCTGCTCCTGGAAGTGACAAACTGCTGCAGCTCTGCTTAAGAATAATGCATCAGCCATTAGGATTTCTTGTGAGTAAGGATTGACACCTTGTGGCCAGAAAGTGCCAAAGGAAAAACAATACTATTACATTTTGAATCATCCAGCTATTACTTCTAGGGCCAAGTTTTCTTTTAACCATCATTCATTTAGTTCTTTAGAGTCACAGAAGTATCAGTATACATGTGGGTTTGTGCTCTTTCCCTTATGATTTTATATTGTTAAGAATAATTGAACTTCCCATCTTCCAGGGAGAGGAAATACTTTCGGAGCCTTTGATCCTCTGGCTGCCAGGTGTGTGTGGGGGGGGGTTCTGCACCAACCATCCTTTAGTGAGAGGATAACTCAAGGATTATCTCACTGTGAGGCCTCACTCCCAGTCCTTTGCTGGAATTTGAAGAATATTTTTTCTTTGCTGGAAGCATTTGCAAGACCTGGGTAAACACTAGCTGTATGATCCTGTAGTGCAAATTGCTGAGACTGCTTGCCATGAGTCTCCAACCCCTCATCCATCCATTTCAGGACAGACCTCAGCCTAGGGAGCAGAAGAAATGCATGAGAGGGCCACCGTAATCTGGGAACAGGGTGAGTTTTGGCTACTTCAGGATGTTGCTTCTGCCATAAAACCTCCACATAAACTTTGAGATTCTTTTAAAATCTCTGGTTTCTTAGTTGCCATATTAACACAAAAAAAAAAAAACCAAACAAAACAAAGCAACCAAAAAAAAAAAACCAAAACACAGCACTCTGAAAATCTTTTTAGCTCAAGGAAGTGGAAAGATCTTGAAATATCCCTCACTCCAACCCAGTGTTTCCTCTTGTGTGGAGATTTGTTTTTATTGTTGAAATTACCATAACTCCTAGAAACCCAGTGCACTGGGGTTTGTACTAACAAAACATTCAAAGGAAGTTAGACATCACCTCATGTCCTCACTATCTACATGGTGGACAAGAAGTATCAGCTAGGTGAAACAGATTAAAGGCAGGGATGTGAGCTGGGAAGAAAATGCACTAGAGTGAAAGGAGAAAGAAACAGACATTCACACTCATTCAGCTTAGATGATGTCAGATTTATATGTCAGAATAGGAAAGCTAAATTTTGAGTAGAGGTCTCAGGGAGGGTATGTCTAACTTCTTTGGATTTTGACAGAAAGCTTTTCCTAAGAATGGAGAATAGTGAGTAAGAAAAATTGAAACATCCTTCTCTTCTTGAAAAGTTCACTGGGCTGTTTCAGAGGCTGGCAACAAACTCCCTCAAAGTCAGTCTGTTTTGCTTATGCAGAGTGCAAATTCCCCTGAAGAACAACAGTCATCTCCTGAAGATGCCCAGGAAAAAAATATCGCTGAGTTTTTCACTGGTAACCATTACAGGGATGCAAATGACCATTTTTCCATGGTGATTGAGTTAAAGATGTTTTAAGCTGTACAACATACTGAGGTCAGAATGTTACAGATTCCCTGTTCTTTTGCTAGATGGGCTGTAACACCACTCGTGTTTGCAACTTTATGAACATAAGAGCTGACAGACTCATCCCAACCTCTTCCCTAAGTGAAAATCAATGCCTGTTCTGAACTCTCCAGTTTAGAAAAAATTGCTTTGCTTGAACATGTAGCTTGTGCAGGAGCCCTCCTGGACACCTCATGCCCTCCCAGTATACACCAGCCACATCTCAAGATGGTAGCAGTAACTGCTCTGTTTTTAGGTCTCATGTGCATTACCTTGCATGTCATTCTCTTTATTTTCTCTCTGTTAGGTAATGGCAGTTCTTTCTCCACTCACCTATCACATCAACCAAGTCCTCCTGGCTGCAGCTACCTCTGCTCAGGACCTGTTTAACATTTCGGAGCCTCCGTTAAAGGCTGATCCCAGTCCTGGACTATTCAGCTGCAATGAACTGGATATTTCTAACACTGTGTGAGAGGGGTCATGCTTTCATATACGCTGAATCCGACGTCAACATAAATTTGTGTGGCTTGCATGCACAACCATATTTTTGTCAACCCGTGCAGACTGTGTCAGGTGGATTTAGGGCTGCACGAGCAAAGCCATGGAAACGGCACCTGACCTCCCAGCAGGTCAGGCAAAACAGAGTTACCCTGCCTGGACTCTGGGGCATCCCTTTAGAGAGTGCATTTTCTTACTTCTTCATGAAGATTTGAAGTATTTGATATGGTCCTAAGCAACATGAACAAAATTGCATCTCAAAACCTTGGCCTGAGAAACTCTCCTCGTCCCTTACAGGCAGTACTCACAGAAGATGTGTCCATCAGGGAATGTCAGTCCCCGCAGTGCAATGGAGTAGAGGCACAAGAAGGCCCTATTTGACACCACAAAGGGGAAGACAATGAGTCCTGCAGCTACGGGGACTATTGTACATCCTTCTTTCTCTCCTGGCCTTGCTATGTAGGAGATACTTCTCCATCCTAATGAGATCTGGTGACTCTGCCTCGGCTGCAGGCAAAGGGATGGTATGCAGTTGGCTCCTGTGTGCCCCGATCTTCCTCATGCAGGACCAAAGCTTAAAAAAGCCAAAAAATTATCCCCTTTGTAGGATAAATCCTACTGCCATAGATCTTGGTCAGCTGTGCTGTGCCACATGCCAGCAGCAGCAGAGGGCACCCAAGGCTGTGCCTCTGCACCCCATAGGAGAGATGTCACCCATTTGTCACCTGTGGTTATGCTCCAATAGGAGTATAGAGGACAAGACACCTCAAGACAATCAGTCCAGGGAAAACATACTGACATGGATTTTGGGTACAGTTTTAGTTACATATAAACCTGAAGGGGTAAGAGCATTACTATTTAAAAAATAAGGGTACAGGATAAGAACTGGGAATTGTTAGTTGTCAGGACTGAAAATCTGGGAGCCTGTCTAGTTAGAGGTCTGTAGGCACTTAGTTCCACCTTCTTAGCTTAATCCTTTGAAACCTTTCGAGGCTCAGCTGGAGAGGACCTTGTGAAATCTCATTTGATTCTGAATTTGATCATGATGTGAGCATGTAGGTGGACCAGATGACCTCCAGAGGCTGCTTCCAACCTCATTTTTTCTATCATCGTACAAGCTATAGATATACCAGCAAGATGTGTGAGATGTCAAACCAATCTTTTCAATAAAGCTGTGATCGGAGTCTTTAGTTTAACTCACAGCTTAATTTACATCATTATGTAAATACTATCACTTCTTTGGTGACATAGGATGCCTCATTTTGCGGTTTTCATTACAAGTATTTGGGATACAATTTTCGAGTTTCTTTTTGAAGCCAGGAAGCTTCAGAATTTCAGGAGAAAATCCATATGAGGCAAAGCATTTTTGAAACATGACTTTGCAGACTTAATAATATTTTGTATTTTCTGGATGACCACTGATGTGCCTCCACAGTGCCACACTGAGTTATAGTCTTTAATTTTATGCAGTAGTCCCTGGAATAAGCCTAAAAGGTTATTTTTACACTGTCATTTGTTTTGGAGGAGGTGAGAAACAATGCCCAGAAATGTTTCATCAGGCATGCTTTTCTAAAGTGGTCAGTGGGTGAAAGCATCCGAGTCACCAGAAGCAGAAGGGAAATTTTTTGTCAAACTATGGAATAATTTGAAATTATTTCTCTCCTACCAGATCTCTTGTGCAATTTCAGTTTAAGAGCACAATAGGCTAGAATACAGGTTTACACTTTCCTTTGCCTCTGAATCATGCTGTTAGGGTCCCTATCAGCTTTACAAAGTCAGAAATCACAAAGGCAAATGACTACCCTGGGACTCTAGCCACAATAGCAGTGGATTCTGCGTTTTAATCCATTCCAAGCCATGACCTGCATCTTCTGGCAGGCTTAATAAAAGAGATGATTTATTTTGAGGGGTAGTGGAAGGTAGATAATAAATCGTCTTTTAAAAACTTATTAATAGTCTCAGTGCTACCCCTTTTCCTGGTTTACAGTAACCAAATACATTACAATTATATGAGATATCTAACCAATTCTTATTCTATGGGATATTATTGAAAGTTTTTAAAGCAGAGTAATAATCACATATATAAATATGAAATCAGAATCTTAAGAAATAAAATTACTTACAGAAGGCCAGTTATGAAGACTGAAAACGAATCAGGGTCCCTTTCTGATATGGGGCTATATGCCAAGGCGCTTGCGAAATCATTACACAAAAGGACATAAAGTTCCAGATTGTATAGTCCTCGTGAAGCTCCTGGAGTGCTGTGTTTGGTGCTGGAGTCACAACTGCCAAAAAGTAACTTCAAAGAGCAGAAGAATGGGGAATAATAAAAAACCAATAGTCAGGACCTCAGAAAATAGCAATGTATTCACAAACTGCACAGATTTAAAAAGAATATGAAGACAAGAGGAAAAAAAGTAGAATACTGAGTAGAGCTAAAACCAGGAAACATGAGACAAAATTAATAGAATGAATTATTAAACGGTCTATCAGAAATGATACTTTTTAAATGAGTAAGTAAGGGAGTAGGCTTCAAAGGAAAAGACAGAAAGTAGCTCAGTAAATTTGGGAACGCATATCAATTAAAATGCTTACTTATTCTTTATTAAGAGTCTTATATAGCAAAACCTACTTCTTATCTAAGTAAAGCATACCTGCAATATCATTATAATGAAGTGTCAAAATGTTCTTACCAGATACAAGTCTGCTGTGTACTTTTTGATGTTTTGCTTGTGTACACCTTTTTAAGAAGGAATTCAATGTTAAAACCACACTGGGAACTTCCATATGAGCTCGACTTTCACAGCAGCTCCCATTTTAGGCATCCTCCTTTAGAGAAACACAATCCCATCTGCCTTGAGTTTATCTGTCTGAAAGGGTTTAGCTCTCGCACCGGTGAAAGTCTGGATAGCCTCAAAGCCTGGCTCGATGAGCAGGCTTTACTGCACCAGGTACCTGTCTGTAAGTGAAAACAGGGAAGTTTAGGAAAAGACTAAGGAAACAGGGTGTTGTGCCCTAAGTACAATATTTATTTATTGACCTGTAAGTGGTACAGCTGTATTTTCAATGTTTGATGGGAAAATGCTAAAATAAATATTTCAAGAGGTATGACTGCTCTCTCTCCTGCTGTTATTCTGGGTCAGCAATCAATTCTGAAAGCTCAGAGGTGGGCTTCCTGCAGCGTTTCTGACTCAAATCTAAGTATACAAGTGGGAAATGTTGGTTTATTTCTACATGCTAAATATTTGATACTTTGAGGCCGGTCCTATCTGGAGAGGGTATCTGGGGGATAGTTGAGCCCAGAACAAGAAAGCTGTCAGTTACTTGAGAAAATTTCTTCCAGTACAGTTGTATGCCAAGATTTTTGGTAGCATAATCGCAATGCTTGCCAATATCTGAAAATTTTTCTAAAAATATTTAATAATTATGTGATCATCCAGCTGAGATTTCTGGAATTATTAATCCAATTCATTTCAGAAGAAATTGCCCATAGGCCACTAGTAAAATGCAATGGAAAATTAATCAAGACCGTATACTGAACTTTAAATAAATAAAAGGAAAATATCATGCAAAATTTATGCATGATCCCTCTGCCATCCCTTTTAAAGAGTCTATGAAATTTCCACGATGCTTTAAATTAGGGTGAAGAAGCCCGTCATCCCATCTTCCACTTTTTACCTTTCTACTGAATAAAAAATTGAAAGAGGCAGCCCATTTAGTAACAAAGAAAGCTGAAAGCTTTTTTTCCACATATTTTAAGAAATACACAGTGAGTTCGTGGCCCAACTGAAATGTGCAGCTGGAGGACAGCATGAGTGGGAGGCAGAAACTGCAGCTGGAAACAACTTCTCCAGTATCACACCCTGGCCAGGCCAAGGCTGTGAGGCCCCAGAACAAAGTGATTGTTTAAGATTATGTGTAGAAAAGAGTCCTAAGATTATATGTAGAAAAGAGTGCCATTCTGATCACCCTTTTCAGTGCAAGAAGCTCTGGAAGGACTACCTGCTCTGACAACAGCCTGCACAGCCCACTGATGCTCTTATTCTGGAGAAGTTCTTGGTTGATGCCACAGTCATTTAAGATACTTCCAGGCTTCTCACATCAGTTTGCCCCTATTTACATATTTCAGTCACTTGTGGGTTGGGGGCTGGAATAACTCTTTCTTTCCCACCCTGAACCCTTCATAGTGGGAAAGACAACAGCTATCAATATCCAGCCTACTAATGATTGTTAAAGCCAGCTGGCAGAGCAACTCACAGTGTTAGGCGAGCCTGCCAGTCTGGGGTTTATCTGACCAAGGTAGGTGCAAACAGAAAGCTTTACAGCTCAAAATAAGGTATGTGTTTTCCACCTTGTAAGCACTTCAGGAATGTCCCAGGTGGGCAACATACATCCACTTAGCCATTGCCTTGATTTTTGATAACAAGGTTGAAAGAATTTTCTTAGTTCTGCAATGTAGTTCCTGATTTCAGAGGCTTGAAAGCAAAAAGAAAAACACTTCTCCATTAGTACATCCAGTGGGTGAGGACCTACAGCCTGTAATTTCGATACCTCTCTGTTATGGAAACGAGAAGTCAACTCTTAGCTGTAGCTCAGCCATGTCAGGAAAAGCACATATAGACAGACAGCAAACTCACTCTCTAGGTAGCTTCTGGTTTTGAACATCTATACAATCATAATGATTTCAGCAGGGAGTTACATATTTAAGGACAGAAAGCACCATCTGATCTGACATGCTGGATAACACATCCCATCCCATCCTTTTTCTACTGAGACAACTAGTGCAGAATAGGGTGGTTCAGCTCTAAATTAGAGCTTATTACCAAGGCATGAAGACTGACTGTATTCACTAGCTACTAATTGCTTGGGCAAAATCCAACATCAAATATTTGGTTCTAAAAATAAACTGGAAAACGTTCCATTAAGGGAAATGATGAACTAACAGTTAGGAGCAACTGGTCAGTAGGTGGCACAAGAACAGCACAGGACTGCGCTGCAGTATGACCGGGGGTGTATCCTCAGCCATCAACACTGACTTATTTTTTTTCCTCTACAGTATTTGTAAACCCTGTCACTCAGTGATTTAACTAACTGAATCATTGCGCAGAAGCACATGGAGTGAGTGGCTTAAGTGAAAGTCCTCCTTGAAACGCGAGTCACTCCATCACTGCGTGCACTGTGTTCTCTTAACAACCACTAACATCACTACACCTTATCAACTGCTTTCAAGGATTAAATAAAATTGAATTCCACTGTAGATCAAAATAGGCATCTGACATACTGAAGTACAATGCTCTGACATTCAGCCAGCTTGTGGTCTGCTGAAATTTGAAAAATTGTTGCTTGTGTTGCAATCAGAGCATCTCAAAGCTTCTAAGAGGCATGGGGAAACATAGCCCCACAACAGATCTCCTCTGCTGATGGAAAAGGTTCTTTAACGGTGTTTATCAGCAGCATGTTAGAGAAAAAACTAGTAGAGCCATATGTCAGGGCTTGAGGCGCCAGTTTGTGGCCACTACCATCTGCAGGAGGTCTCTCTCTTCCTTGAGGAACAGCAGCAGCCTCTGGAAAACCACATTGTTCTGGGATGCCAATGACGAGCGTAGCATTGAGTGGTTATATTTAACCTTGGAAACTATGATGACTGAAGGCTGTTGCCTTCGTTCACTCTTGCCAAGTCTTTTCTTGCTGATTGGAGTTACAGGAACAACAGGCCTGGGTGCAACCTGTCTCAGTGGTTCCTGTTTCTACTGTGTAGCTGCATGTCTCTTTCTCTCCACCAAGATTTTAAAGTAAAATACAGAAAAACACATGTGCTGTGTACCCTGCCTTGTGACTCTGACCTGTCGCCATTCATTTACAGAAAGTGAGTTGGAGGAAAACTGAAGCAGGGGGTTGTCAAAAACGACGTGCATAATTAAGTTTTTCTGAATGTTTCCTTTGCACTTTGGTGCCAGATAATTGCAAGCAAATTTTCCAGGATGTTATGAAGAAAAGAATAATGAGCTGGAACCAATCAAGTGTAAAAATGATGACTTCTGCCTACACTAAGGTAAAAATATATCTACAAATATATTATTCAAAGCTTAGGTGTGTTTGTGTTTAAAAAAAGAACAGAAAAGCAGGAGGACAAACATCAAATACTGAAGAAAACAAGCCATCATCAGTACAAACATACTTGCCATTGTAATGTATTTTTCTTTAAACAACGAAAATTGAACGCTATGCAGCCAGTCTCTTACAGTATTCTTACTCATTTTTCTGTATGATTCTAAAATGAAGATTATAAGCAATATTTAAGCATAAAATGCATGAGAGCCATCATATCTTTCTCATTTCAGATCTAATTCCTATTTCCAGCCCACACTTATCTGCTGTTATAATTCATTTATTGCTGTAAATTATGTGCATCTGAGGCACTGCAAGTGACAATCATGCAGGTCAGTCAGCTGTGCTGAATTCTCATTAAAAAAAAGTTATTCTTCGTCACTTAAAGTCCCTTCAACTTATATTTCCTTACTCCTCAAGTAAAACAGGGCAAGAAGCCTAATTCTGAGACAAAATTTATTGAAGACTGGAAATATGCTGCAATTGCCAAGGCACATGGAGACTGGATGTAGTGACCCAAGAATCTCTTCAAGTCTGGTACAGCAATGCTTTCAGCAGACCCAAAGTGTCATGTGATGAGTCCTTCTTGAAAAGATCAGAAATAGGTGGTGGTGCCCATTGAAATATCATAAGCGTGTCAGTGGAGAAAATAACCTGGGTTAACCTGGGTGAGCTGCTCCCTCCTATGCCAGCAATGTTTCCCACCACAGTATGTGGCTAATTCACTCTGACCAGTCTCAAAATAAAGTCATTGCAAGATGACTCAAGAATTAAAGTAAATTCTTCATCTTTTTCAAAGTATTTCTGCACCACCCATTACTTTCATTGCTGATCAGCTCCAAATGAATAATCTGACATGACTGTTGTCTGGCAAAATGTAATGGGAGTCTGAGAAATTTTGTACCTTCCCTTGAGAGTGTTTTATCATTTTGGTTTTAAATTTCCAGACAGGGTTTTTTGTACTGAATCCTATGTGAATTCCCAATGTGGATGAGCTATATATGGGCTTTTTCATAAACTTCAGGGACAAATATCACCAAGTTTTTCATATTCCCAACAGGGATTCAAAATACCACTTTTAGTCCAGACCAGGATGAATCCAATAAAGTTTAAAATGAAGTTCAAATTCATCTGCTGTGTTTTATCTGTCATTACAGTGATAGTACAAGATTTACCTGCCTACATCAGATACAAAAAAATCTACTACAATGGCCCTTTGGACGACCTTACTATAAGATTCCAGTGGTAAGGACACCTGAAACCTCACCAGCCACTGCTCTTCAGTTACACTGGTGCATGTGGCAGGGCTTGCCACCTTCCAGTCCAGCCTTCAGTGGTCTCACAGCAGGACCTCACATAGGGAAAGGTATAGAATCATAGAATAATAGAATTATAGAACGGTTTGAGTTGGAAGAGACCTTAAAGATCATCTAATTCCAACCCCCCTGCCATGGGCAGGGACATCTCCCACCAGACCAGGCTGCCCAAGGCTTCATCCAGCCTAGCCTTGAACACTTCCAGGGAAGGGACATCGACAACTTCCCTTGGAAACCTGTGCTAGTGTCTCACCACCCTCATTGTGAAGAATTTCTTCCTTATGCCCAATCTAAATCTGCCTCTCTCCACTTTATACCCATTCCTCCTAGTCCTGTCACAACATGCCTTTATAAAAAGTCCCTCTCCAGCTTTCTTGTAGCCCCCTTCAGATACTGCAAGGCCACTATATGGTCTGCTTGGAGCCTTCTCTTCTCCAGGCTGAATAAGCCCAACTCTCTCAGCCTGTCCTCGTATGGAAGATGCTCCAGCCCTCTTATCATCTTTGTAGCACTCCTCTGGACCCATTCCAACAGCTCCATATCCTTCTTATATTGAGGATTCCAGAACTGGCCACAATATTCCAGATGAGGTCTCACAAGGGAGGAATAGAGGGGCAGAATCCCCTCCCTTCGACCTGCTGGCCATGCTTCTTTTGAAGCAGTCCAGGACACAGTTGGCTTTCTGGGCTGCGAGCGCATATTGCCAGCTCATATTGAGCTCCTCATTGAGCAGCACCCCGAAGTCCTTCTCTGCTGGGTTACTCTCAATCGCACCACACCCCATCCTGTATTGAAACCACATCAGAGGTTCTACAGGGGAGGACACTACCTATGCATTTGCAACACAGCTCATGAGCTCCAGACTCACCCCTTAGCTTTGCTTTTGCCCCGTAAAGGGTGTGCTGGGGGTTGTGTGTATGATAACCTATTTCTCGTGATCTAGGGAACATTCAAGGTTAAAAAAAGAAAAGGTGTTTGCTGAGGCAAAGCTTATAGGTATGAAATCAGGGGCCTAAACTCTCGACTCGTTGGAGTGGCCGTTTTGTCACATTACGAAAAAAGTGCCTCAGAGGGCAGTGACAGGATTATGAGCAGCACTCTGGAGATTATTGTAATATCAGAAGTGAAATTAGAATTTAAGTAAGAAATGGTGAGCACACCTACCAGTGCAGTACTGACATGGATGTGCTAATCCTTTATTGTGCTTAAACACTCTCAGCACAGCCCGTTTCCTCTCATCGCTGTAGCAGGGCTGAGGTTTCAAACACAAGCCAGAGTTTTCTGACCAGAGTGCACGTGGGTTTCTCTAGGGCATCCTGATATCCTTGAATCTCTTGTCTCTCTGGAGTCCATGCAGAGTGCAGCACCTGTAGACCTGCAGAAGAATGAACCTCAGCCAATATCACAGAGGCTGAAAACTGCCCAGTTTCTCCGGTGGGTGCCTTCACCCACTCCAGAAGCGCTGCATGCTCCTCACCTCCCACCCTGAGCTTGCTTTCCTCAGGGACCAATGCTGTGGCTCCTTCATGTCGCAGGAGCTCACGCACACACCAGGTGCAGAGAATCAGGATGAAATTACGTGCCGTCACCGTCATGCATAAAACATGGCATGGCGACGGAGAGACGGCAGGGCCTCTGCGGCCGCCCGCCGCATCCTCCCAGCAGCCTGGGGCTTGGCCCGGGGCTGCCGCAGGTTTGCCCCACGGGGAGCAGGGCAGCCTGGGTGGCCCCGGGAACGGGCAGCCCCTCGAGCCATGGACCTGTCCCCGTGTCTGCACTGGGTGCGAACGCGGCTCTGGCGACCTGGGGCCAGACGGCGGCGGTTCTGCAGTAAGTGTTGCGTCTGATCCATCTGTGCCTTCTTCCCTCTTTCCCATCTCCATGCTTTCACCCACACTGGCTCACACCCACCCTGCCGTGTGGATGGGACCAGCACAGAATCGGGGAACCACAACCCCCACAACGTGCATCCTCCCCAGGTCCAGGGCTTTTTGCTTGGCCACATGGTGGGAGGGTGGGGGCACAGGCACGGCTGCCCATCCGCTACAGCCCTGAGGTGAGGAGGCCCCACTGAGCCAAGCCCTAGGCCTGGTGCACCACTTTTGGGAGAGGCTGGTTAGAAATGGTCCCTTCCGAACATACCTAGAAGCTTTTCCACGTTTCTAAAACAGTTTTAAGAGGGAATGGTTTGTGTGTTGGAAGGGAAGTATGGAAAACTGCAGAATAATACCCATCCTTCTTTTTTTTTTTGAGCAGCTGCACAAACCAAAAAGGTTTGATTGAAAGGAACATAATAAAGTCAGTGGCTTGTGAAATGTCACAGTGCAGAAAATGTCATGAGCCTTCCTGCTTCTCCATCTGGTAGGAGCCATGCACATCACTGAGCTAATGTGTATGCTGTATATGCTATATATGCTACATGCCTTGCTGGAGGTTGCAGGGTACTTTATTCACCATTTCACCATGGTTTTACTGGAGGTAGTTCACTCACCATCTTTGACATACATTATACACTGCAGTGGGTGCCGCTGTACAGAAATCCATCCACTTCTGGCTGATTTATTCAGGCTCCATTTCAGCCGGCATCTTGGAGACAAATGCTGCCAATGGTTCTGCAGACAATTAGCAAGGGTAATGCATCCATGACAAACTGAGTAAACAAGGAATTTCTTTGGTGCAGGCAGCGGTAGCATCTAATCACTGTTGAGGAGATGCAACGCAGTAGCTCAGTAGGATGATCTTGGCTGGCCGGCAAACTGAAGCATGCTCTCTCCTATCAAGCAGGTGATACATTCTAAAAGGGATCTTGGAAGTCTGGAGTGCACTGCAAAAGGATACATAAGATAAAAAGAGTATGCTGTGTGTCAACACTTCTGCCCCAAGCTCACCTCATTTCCTATCCTAGTTTATCCATGGTGGTACCAAGATCTATTTGAATTTTTCTAACTCGTAGCGTTGCAGAATAGATGTGAAGCTCTCACAGTTACTTTCTTAAATATTGTTTTGTCATGAATTCAACTCCAGTTTGCCTTTCAGTTTCAAAATATTACTGATAGATATCAGAATGACAGATTTTCCTAGTTGTCGGTTGACTGCATTGGGTTGCTCGCTGGTTTTCAATGCTTGCAGCTTTGTGAGTATTTTGGTGTGCTTTATAATCAGTTTTCTGGTTGTTAATGAAGGAGGAAAAAAAAAAGCAGTTCTGTTTCATGTCTTCCTACATTTACTTTTTCCATTTGAAGTTCCCTGTTCTTCACAAATATGTATTTGGCAGATAGTCTAGGAATGTATATAGAAACTTCTTACCACAACATCCACCTTAAACATTAATTACCCTATGAATACATATGTTCTTTTCTTAGTCTGTCCTCTGAATTAACAAGAACTACTGCCAAATGCATGCAGCAGCACTTAGCTCAAGATGTAAGAATGGGAAATTTGAGAATGGCAGATACTCTGAATAATTGAAGGAGGTTTCTTTGGTTTACAATGGTACTATCTTGGCACATCTTTCAGACCCAGTCTTTTTATCTTGCCTCTGGCTTAGGGCAACATTAAAGCACTGAACAGAAAGAAAAAGAGGGATAAAGATTTTTTTATTATTATTTCTTAATGATTCTGAAAAATACAAATCGCATCTGTGCTGAGGCCAGTCTTATGGGCCTGCTCCTTGCAAGTCCAGGCTCAGCTTATCCTCCCTAGCTGCCTTCTGCTGAGGCACTGCAGCAAAGCTACTGCTATTTCAGGAGACACGCTACTTTTCCATTTAAAAATGTGCAGTTTAGAATAATAATATAAAAAAAAAAAAGCAAGGAAACTACTGCTGGCTGCTTTCCAAAGTCCCTGTGAGCACAGCCTGTCACTGTACCTTCTTGTTAAAGCAGTCATTCAAAGGAATAGCCGGAGGACTTTGTGGTCCCCTGTGCCTGCCCTTGTGGCCCCATTTTACAACCAAGTCCCTGAAGGAAGCTCCGTGCAGGCATGTGTGCTCATGGCAAAAATGCTGCTTTGAACAAAGACACATTTTAAAACGGAGAGCGATGCTTTCCTCGCTGCCTCCTTGCTGGATGTGGTTCACCCTCTGGCTGAGTGAAAGCAACTGCAACTCGCGCCAGAGAAGCCCACTGAGAAGCTTTTGACATTCGTAAAACTGACTCTCCATTTTCACTTGTCAGTGAGGGCTGGTTCCAATACTG
Organism: Cuculus canorus; assembly: GCF_017976375.1. Lineage (NCBI taxonomy): Eukaryota > Metazoa > Chordata > Aves > Cuculiformes > Cuculidae > Cuculus > Cuculus canorus. The sequence goes on along the minus strand of NC_071402.1, from coordinate 63,613,445 downwards.
TGGGAGATGTTGGACACAGAGCGTAAGTTCATGATACTGCTGTAAGATACAATACTGGAACTAATGAAATCTGTTTTCCTGCTGGATGGTCCTGTGTCCATACAGATAAAAAATGTTGTGAACCTTTTCTGGAGAAGAGCATCCACAGCATCTTCCTCTCCCTGGGCTCTCAGGGGTTTTATAGAGATTTACCTGCTTTTTCTTTCATTTCCCTTGGCCTAGTCACATATGATTTATGAACCGTGTAGGAATTTGGGTTCTCCAAGACTGCTGCCTGGCTGCTAGGTTAGATTGAAGCTGGCCAGTAGGTTAAAAATGTTAATGATCAGAGTGCCATTACATGTACAATGTTTCCTTGGGAAAGCAGGTTAATAAGTCTTGCTCTGCCAGGGTTGGAAGCTGAGTTTGAATCATGCTAGTAATAACCATACGGAGCAAGTCTTAAAACTGTGTTGGGAGGAGTCTGAAAAGCAGCTGTTTGCTGCTACTCCCTGAAATATACTCAGCTTCTGGCCAGGAACACATGTTAAAGCCCTGGGGATCTGTGGGGAGGCGATTTCTCTGAGTTTTCCTGAAGTTTAACAGATGGGGTTAGCATAAAAAAATGGAAGACTTCACACAGACAAAAAGGATTGTGTTTCCCTAATGCAAGAGGGCAAACTGGGAAATTCTACTGGCTTTGTGGCTGAAGACCATTTTGGATGGCTACTGCTGGCTCACCATGCCAGCCCAGTGCTCAGAGGTTGCAAGGTCCCCAGTCTTGAATGGTCTCTGCAGATATTCTGCTGGGTCAGGCCCATCCATACCACTTCATGTATCACTGTAAGCCTTTGGTGAAAGAGAAGAGGTGGGGAAGCTGTAGCTGAACCATTAAGTGGCTTGTTTAGAGCCGTAATTCCATGTCAGGCAGGGAGGCAAGGCACGGAGCGCCCTTCCACACTTTCATCCCCAGCCACACACAGCACCATGCTGGCTCTAGTTCTTGTTCTGGGTCCAAGCTCATATTCAGCTCTTGGTCCAGACCTTGGCCACACTGCCTGTCACCACCACAAATCCATCCTTGGGCATTGCTAGGTATCAGCGGTCTAGCCACAGCATTTGCCCAGCAAGAGCAGACCTCAAAAGCTATTTCCTTCTGGTGGTAAAGTAGCTTTCACAACCTGTAACCTTTAGCGCAAAGAATCGATGACAAGCTTTGATCAAATCTTAATAAGCATTCATCGTTAGGCCCTTTTTCTACTCTCCAGCAAGTCCTACTAGAGTAACATTGTGAATAACTCTTTATTATTTCTACTCCAAACTGAATGTGCGATTTAGACAGGAAAATGTCTGCTGTGTATTTTGATTTGATTGTAAGTGTCAAAAAAAAAAGAATAAAAAAATAGCTGTTGCCACCAAAACTCAGACAGAAGCAAGAAATCAGAAGCACAAATGTCATCTAGAAAAGAAAAATCCTAAAACCTCAATTTGTACATGAACTGCATAGCCTCACACAATATCAAACCTACCAGGTTTCATGGTACATGTAATTCGTTCATGGGGGGGAAAAGTAGACAAGTCAGTGTTGTTAGGGAAAGCAGTACAGAAATATTGTTCATATTTGTAAATGGAAATAGTCTTACATAAGCTAATAGATGAGCTGGGCTTTAAACTACTCTTAAATGGCAATAAAAAAAATGTGTTGTTTGTCCTGCTCATTACTGGTAATAATGCAGCTTTAAACGGTGTTTTTGGTTTGGGAAGGGAGAAGGAGATTGCTTTCAAGCAGAGGAGTAGACTTTATGCAATATCAGATACAAGAGCTATATTTTACCTCTTACCTCAAGGAAATGTTCTTTGGAAAACGTACTGTAACATACCCAGCAGCACGACACCCTATGAAGCACTGTGATGCTTGTGTGGGCAGAAAGCTTTTCCGCTCAGAGGGGTCTATTCAGGACTGACTGAGACTGATGGATTTCAAACCATCCAGGGCACAGCTCTTTGTCTGCTCAGACTTATAATGTATGGAAAGAAGAATATGCAAGTATGACTAATGTTAACCTATTGCTGTGCAAAACCTCTTCCCACTGAGCTTTTGTTAGCACTAGACCTGAGTGGTGATCTAATTTGATCGTTCAGTGACTGGAAAATCATAGTGAGTTTGTAGATACATTTGGAATACCAGTTAAAATACTGACAATTTCACACCGTTAGTTTTTGAAAACAACCTCAAGAACATTCGCATGATTTGTTTTGTTTTGTTTTTCTTAATTTCACCCACACACACACACCCATTCATTTTTCAGAGAAGCTGGAACTGCTTTTGTCGTTGTTTCTTACAGCCAGGGAACCTGACAGCTTAACGGTGAGGCTGCAGCAGATCCCTGGCAGGGCTGTTGGTGATCAAAATATAGTAGATAGTGTTTGTATAATAATAATTCACAGATGCCAGTATTAAGATTTCCTAGGAAATGGGTGATAATTAGAATTGCTGAGCAAGACAGACGAAAACTTTCTAAAGTTAAACTAGTAGTTATAGTTATTTCGTTTGTTGTGTTTTCCCCTTCCTTTGGAGGGTCATACTCTGCTTTCTGGATATACCATATAAACTCCTCTCCATTTCATCCTTTCAGATAAAACAAAATTTTAGCAGTTCTCAGCTGAATTATCAGCAAGTCTGATAACTCTCACACAAAGCAATAGTGGTTTCATGCTCAAAATCAGTTAAAAAGTATCGTGCTAGTGCAATAGCTCTTGTTGTAATGGTACTACTGCTCCTCACTCATACAATTGAATCTTACAGATGTCCTGTGAAGACTTGTCAAAGATGCCTTGACTTTAGGAGACAACTGCTGAATGAAAGGAAAGTGTTCAGCCACTAAACTTCTCCCAGCACTTGTGAGGCTTACAAGTTTCATTTGGTGATAAAACAATACTTGCCAAAAACTAGGGCAGTGTAAGAAAGTAACTCTGTCCAACAGCCAAAGTTTCCCCCCCCCTTTTTTTTTTTTTTTTTTGCATTAAAACTGTTATGTTTGTAAAGCGAGGACTTCACTGTTCCACTGCACATCTGGAAAACCCACAAGCTCCACATCTTCAGAGCAGGCTACATAACCTTAATGCCTTGTGCTAAATAGCTTTGCTAACTGCTTACATAAAATCCAGAGGGATTAAATCTCCAAGTGGGCCTTGGGCCAATCTCGCTTAAATCCCACTTGGACTGTACTGTTGAGACGCATGCTGCACAAGACATTTTCTCCCAAGTGGAGGGTGCAGCCGAGCCTCCAGGTCTGAGCATAACACCCTCAGCTCCTGCTCTGAAGATGAAGAGAATGGAACAATCGAGACATTTTGTATGGCTATACCACTGCCTCCTGCTGAATTACCCCTCTAAAGTACTCGGTTCCTCTGCTCTCCTCCCTGGAAACAACATCAGTAGAAGAGTCCCAAAACTTTTATATAGATAAAATTAGTGAAGATAAATCCCCCTTGTAGTGATCTTCTAAAGAGAGTTTCAATCTTTTTTTTCTATTATTTTGAAAAAGATAAGTGTTTAGCAGTCAGCTTAAAAAAATAATGAACTAGTCCAAAGCTGGTCCTTCAAACAGAGTGGTTACAATGTCTCCAGCATAGGCACTAGTGAACCTGTGCCAAATATAATGACTGCTTTGCTTAAGCTTTTTAGCTCTGTTAATCCTTTTGATCTAAGTAAGGAGTGACATGTTGGGAAACTAAGATGGAAAGCAAAGGGAAAGTGATGAAAAGGAACAAAGATTATGCCTGTGCGGGGCAGAGGACATCACAGCTAAAGAAATGCAAAAGACACGTCAGGGCCTTAAAAGCAGTAGTAGAGTCACCAGGTACAGATTTGTTACTATCCTAAGCATCTAGTTTGAGAAGTCCAGATAAAAGCTTGTAACTTATGTTTTAAAAGATGAGAAAAAATCAAACTTAGATCTTGTCAGATGAAGACTTAAACTCAAGCAAGATAAATATGTCGTCAGGGTGGACACTATGGCACAGTTTTTATGATGAAATGATTTTTAATCCCATGCGGATTACGATCCGGTGCCATAGGCTGCAGTTGCATTTATCGAGGCTTCAGAGTGCTGGTGGTAGCTTTCCATCAAAGTCACCAGATCCTGAAGTCCTCTTTGGAAGTCACCTTCAAAAGCCAGCGTGGGCTGTAGTTGCCCACGGCTGAGCTCTAGTAGCTCTCCAAGAGCTGAGTGTTTCTCTTGAGAGGAAACGGAATTACAGAAGTATTTGTGAAACATCTGTATTAAATAATGGAAAGCAGCTACTTTCTAAGGGATGGATAGCTATAGGATATATCAGCATGCATCACACAAATTCTGGGAGGAATACAGACCTCCTGTGAAATAGTACCATCTTACTACTAAATTTGAAAAATGTCATTTTACTGAGAGTTGCCTAATTTTTTGAAGTGAGCTCTTCATTTTTAATTTTTCATATCAGCTAGTCTCCACCATACCCACCAAAGGGAACTTTCATACTCCTGACACGCTCAAATATTTTTCACCACTTGCTCTGATACAGGAGCCAAATTGCTGCGGTAACTTCTCTGGATGCAAACTAGAATATTCAAAAATAACAAAAAAATTTAGCTGAAATTTTCAATTTTGATTTTAACATCCAGATTTTAGACCACTCAGACAAAACAGAAAAAAAGGTAAACATATGCCAAGTATTAAGGAAGCAATGTGCAGTAAAATAATAGCAATAAGATTGTTACCAAGTTTGCAAAACTGCTTAGCAGGAGTATCTCTTACATCCTTTTGTATAAAATGAACAGCCTTAGAATGTTTTTAAACAATTATGCTTCAATGGAACTTGGTCCTTTCATTTAATATAAAATCTGAGATAAAATTTGAATCCTTACATTAAAATACTGTCTGTTGCATTCATCAAATCTCAGCACAGCAGTGGATAGACCCACAGTTATGGAGGAGAACACTGCAATGCAGGTGTCTCTGTTTCCTGCTCCTGATCATCCACAGAGCATGAGGAGATTGGCATCTCCTGGCAGGAGAAAACACAGACAGGGACCTGAAAGCCTGGCCAGGCCAGAGGAATCATCTGATGGAAAATATGGAAGATAAAGTAGCTCTCACAACCAGCTTTACCCTACTTATCCTTTCTATTTAAAACCTGTGCTGCAGTGAGTTGAGGATCTGACAGGGTTTAGTTTTGGGGAAGGGGTGGGCTGATGCATAATTGAATCATGTCTTGTTTGGAGCGACAGTACAAACCAGGCTCCCGCACTGAGTTCCCAAAGTCTAACCCAAAAATGTCAAATCACCTTGAAGCGGAACAAAAAACTTCTAAGAAGAAAGTAAGTGGAGCAATTCAGTTTTCCTGTAGTTGCTTGTATTTTCTCTGCTTTCATGGTTCAACAGTGCTGGATAAATCCAATATAGTTTAAAACTGAAGTAATTAATATTTTACCTACATAAGCATATGGAGTCTTTTTAATATATCCAGATGCTCTTTAGAAACACCAAAATACTTCATTGAGTTTTTTCAGATGGAGCTGAAAAACTGCAACATCTTCTTGATATTGCATTAGCTGATGGTATCTCTAATGAAAATCAGCATCATATTAGAAACTCAATTCTTTTTTAAGCACTTGAAGTAAGCCCACAACTCTTCGGTGAACTAACCATTGCTCATTAACATTGTGATAAGAGGCCTGGTTAAGCCATTTCCAATTGCCCTGCATGGAATTTCATGATCATGTCTGCTTGCTAACAGGGACTAACAACACTTGGGAGCTTGACTCGGGCATATACTTTTGTGGTGCTTCCTATGTGCCTGTAATAGGAGAAAAAAAGAGGCATTATTGTAACCCCAAGAATACAGAGATGCTGAATTCTGAGAGGTGTGCTGCCATGGCCCTAGCAGGAGGCACCTAAAAGAGGACTGCACAGAAATGCCGTTTCTGTGCAATACACAGTCACGATGCAGAGCTGATCAGTTCAGCCCAGCAAGCGTGGGCTCCCTCTGACATGCAGCCAAAAAGCTTTAAGCTGTCAGGGGGTAGACGATAAGGAGAAAAGCATTACAGCTATGTGGACCACCCTGCACAGTGACCAACAGCCACAGGGAAAGGCAGCAGATGTGCAGGGAGGATGCCTTGTGGGAGATACTTCGTTCCCAGTCCACAGCGGTCCTGTGTGAGCCTGCCATATTGCCCTTCCCTCCTGGCTGCTCAGCCAGCTGGTGGAGGAAAAAGCTGATGTTTTCTGGGAGGTGCTGTTCGTAGCTCTGAAGTGAAATGCCATTTACTTAGATCGTTTGCTACAAAATATTTTTGAAGTGTATGCAAGGTGATTCTCTCCCCTTCACCATGCATTTGTAGAGACAGGACTGCTTGGTGCTCGTCGGGAACGTCTGTACTGATGCCTCTCTCAAGCAGCTGCTAGCTTGGGCAGATGTTTCTGTTTGGTTACATTCTTTGATTACTGTCACAGTTTACATTACAATCACTAGGGTGAGAGATTTTGAATACATATATAAATAAGAGCTGAGATTCCAGAAAACAAATTGTTAAAGTTTAAGACAAATGCATCATCATTATCTAAGGAGAACACTATTACCTGTGATTTGTCAATCAGATCAGTCATTTGACCCATCGTTATTACTGACATTAATGTTGTCGCTATTTGAAAGATAAACCATTCTAAAAATGCTTTGGTCTTTGGAGCATCTTTAACCTGTTGAAGTCAATTTGATACATGAAAATGATGGGAAAATTTCGCTTTAAAGAATTTGGGTGCTATCCTCCTATTGCCATTTGTATTCAAATTTGTCCATTCAAGTGCTGATCAACAGAGTCTCTGAAAAGGTCAGAGGGAGGTCTGGTAGACTAAAATCAATCATTTCCACTGTGCTACCCTACTGAATTAATCAATTAGAAGTCATTTTGAGGATCTTCTGTGCCACTTCCAACACTTATGTATGGCTAGACTATATATTCAAAAAGTCATGCTTCATTAATTAGCTTTTGTGGAGGATCTGTCTTTCTTTTATTCTTAGAAAAAGACTATTTAGTAGGTTGCAGAAAATCAGTCTTCTCTGATGAGTGTTTCCCTGAGTAAATGGTCAAAGATATATCTGTATGAAGGTGCGAGGCAAAGAAAAGTGGTACCAACAGAATTACAGATTATACTTTAAAAGACAAAGAAGATTTGAAAAACAAAAGGAAACAAGGAATGTGATTCTGCTTGAGGCTGATTGTTTGGCTAACCACGTTGCAACTCCAAGAAAAGGAACTGTTGTGGTCTCTCTCTGAATCCTTACGTAACATAGTGTCCTGCACCATACACAAAAAGGCACACAGTTCTTCTCTCTCATAGATACGTCTCATTAAGCCCTATAAAGGTATTAGTAAAGCATTTTCTCTTCTCGAACTGTGATTGGAGGATTCTCATTTTTCTGTTACAGTGAAGTATGTGCATTACTTTTGTACTATGTTACAATTATTACCATAATTGCTAATTAAAATGAAAAGAAGGTACTTCGCATCTCGGGTATTTTCACTAAATGTAATTTACTTTAAAAAAAAAAAACCAAACAGAACTGTATCTTCTAAGCTTAAGTTTTCTTCCAGCATGGGCTCGGTGTGTACTTATGACAGTACTGTGAGCGAGGTGGATGTGCTCACTGCAGGAGAGGAACAGAAGAGATGCCCATCTGCACAGCTCTAAAGAATCCCTCTCCTGAAGTTGCTCTCCACTCTGTAAAATAGCTCATCCTGCAGCCTATGCACCCGTGGAAGGCTTCTGCTCTGAATTTCCCACTTATGCAGGTTTTCCTCTTGCTGTTGTTGGAAAGCAGAAGCTTTAAACGCTTTTGTTGTGGCAGCAGATGGCATGGTGGGGGGGGAGCATTTATTCCTTGAAGGCAAAAATGTGTGTCAAGCTTAAGATTTCCTTTGCATGGTAACCTTACAATGTGGCTGGAGCAGACATTGTGAGTTGATTATACCAGCCTCCTCTAATCAAGCTCTCCATAGTAAGAAAGTGCCAAAAATAAGGGGCAATTATTTTTTTTTTATTCTCCATTACTTCATGACAATTGTTCAGTCACTTAGAAACAAAGTATGTTGAAACAGAAGTATTCAGGCTGATGTTGCACTTATCCTATTGGAGGCAGGGTATATCTCAATAAATGAAAATAAGTCGTATGCTTGATTAATCTATATCTGCTGTTAGATCCACTTGCCCTACTAATACACTATAGAGCAAGTCTAGTGGTCACAGCTCTTAGATGGCACATTTTTGATACACCAAACACTTAATCAGAGGTTTGAGTGGTCCATGCCCCCTGCTATGTGATATAAACTTGCTTTCTTTTCCTACCAGACCCTGCAGATCCCACCAGAGACTGTGACTGCTTATTTTCCTCAGGAAGGGGTGCAGGGCAAATGCTGCAACCAGTCCTGCCCATCGTACAGCCATGCAACCCCCTATACAGGACCCAAGCCTGCTCTCACAGGTGCTGGAAGTGAGGGCCACTGACTTGCAATCAGCTCATCAAAGATGCAGCACAAAATCCTAAAATCTCCCAAGGGAAAACTTCCCCTCTAGATCGCCCAAAGAAAGGAAGATACTCTGGACGCATGGCTTTCACCACTACACATCTGATGCTCAGCTGCCCCAAATTATGCAGGATTAGGTACAATTTGTTAGGCATTTAAGTCCTCAAAAGAGAAACAACCCAAACCAAACAAACCACCCTGTAAAGCTGAGGAAGAACAGTGCAATTCTCCCATTCGTGAGGCCATAAGAGGACTAAGGATTATCTGACGAAGGTTAAGCTTGCTGTGACCTCCTTAGCAAGGATCATGGTCGACCCTCTGAGGGAGCCCATGCATCAAGCCCACCAACAGGAGAGCTAGATCTTCATTAAGACAAAGTCAGACCCCACGTGCAGTATGTTGTTGCCAAAGTCTCTGTACTCTGTTGAGCGTATCTCCTCTGCAGCCACACGAAATAAGAAATTAAAAGGAAGCATTTCTTCTCTCAAAACTGACATAGACTTTCCTTTCAGCCATAGGTCTCTAGGAGAGATCACCAAAGTGAGTTCTCTGCAGAAAATACTTTCATTACAGGCTCATCCTCTGTTGGGCTCAAAACACGTGCCCGTCTCCTCACAGATGGCTCATCCCCTATTAATTCAAAGGGATGAGATTGTCTCTGTGGTGCTCCTCCAGAGCCATGACTTGAGTCCAGAGAAACAGGTTTGAGGAAAACAGGAGGACAAGCCATCAACAGCCTTAACAATAGTGAGACTCCAAGCTACTCTGTCTGGGTAGACCAACTTCAACTCCCTCCACTCAAGTTTCCTGATTTTACAGAGAAAAAAATTCCCACCGTATTTCCAGTGCCTTCTTATTTTCTTGCTACAAGATAGGCAGCTGACAGTCACCACAAAAGGATTTACTCATAGTATTTATTCAAAATGTCTGTAATATACATCACAATGTGACTGCTTTTTGCTCCTAAGCATTATCAAAGAATCAAAGAATGGTTTGGGTTGGAAGGGACCTTAAAGACCATCCAGTTCCAACCCCCCTGCCAGGAGCAGGGACACCTTCCACCAGACCAGGCTGCTCAAGGACCCATCCAGCCTGGCCTTGAACACCTACAGGGATGGGGCAGCCACAACCTCCCTGGTCAACCAGTTCCAGCACCTCACAGCTCTCATTATGTGGCTTAATTTAGATAGAATAATTAGCACAATTATAAACTGAAGCTGAAAAAGCTGGCCTGAATCTGTACAGGGAAAAGCTTTCTACAGAGGTGGAAAGTTCATGTATCCAGGTATGCAGCTGGAGGTTTATTTGCTCTGGTGCTTCTCCACATTTGTTCGATTTGTGCCTCCTTATTGCTGTGGTCAAACCTTTGCATGATCCGGAGGAAGCTAACTTTGGTCTCATTACCTTCTGTTTCTGGTTTCATGCTAAGTAGCCACAACAGTTTCACACAAGATTTAAATGGTCGAAACACCTCCTCTTCCTATTTTTTTTTTGTTATTTACTTACCACTTTTATTCCTTTGTTAAATATCCTGGGGTGCTATAAATAGAGATGTTGACAGAAATTAGTTCCGTAGCATATTTGAGTGATGCTAAGTACCCGTGACACTCATTAACACCCAGCTACATTTCCCTTTACAGACAGAACTGTCGGCATCACTCAGCATTGTCTGCAGGCACCTATAGCTATGGTCTAGAAGCACTGGAAGAATTCTGAACATGTTGCTAATTAAAGCCCAGAGCTACAAGAGGATTTAGAGTGGCCAGTGTCCCTGACAATCATAAATATTGAACAATAAAGTGACACAGTTGCTTTGTGCTGTGCCAAACTACACACTAGTGTGTGTGTTAGCAGTACCACGAGCACAGCCAGGAGACCCAGCTGCTTTGGGGAATTGGTTTGTAGGTTAGATTTTCCTGACTGAGCTCTATTAAAAGGCTGATGATGGGAGTAGATGACTGCTGATGTCAGCAGCAGGGTGGATGGGACCACCACAAGGCCCACATAAATGGCTTTATCCTGTAAAGAAGCCTTCCTCTGCTGCACTGAAGTTCTGAAAGGTGCTAAGATCTTTGGTACCCTCTCTGGGAGTCTGTATTAAAACCTGGCGCGTGTGTACTTACTGGTGACAATTTTGATGCCTATGACCTTTGAGGAGCTTTAGCTACCTTGAGTATCAATGCCACCAGTGGACTGAGGTGATGAGGTTCCACCCAAGTTGCACTGCAGGTGTAAACAATGCTTTGTTCTTTTTTTGTTTGGGTTTTGGGTTTGGTTTGTTGGTGTTTTTTTTTTTCAGTCTGTCCACTATGCATGAACACACAGGACCACAGAGAAGAGCAGGTGAAATTATGGGTTTGCAGTACTTTCTGAGATCTTTGTATTAGGTTTACCACTGTGCTTCACTCACCGTCATTTATAAAGTGTCTAAACTTATGTTTGTAACAACCCTGTGATTCTGCAAAATACTGTCCCTCCTCTTTGTTTCCTCTGCATCTCCTTTAGCATTGCAAGATTAGTCATTAGGGTTTCAAGACTGGTAAAATAGATTTCGAAGCCTTCTTATCTTTGGCAGATGATATAAAAATAGCATAACGAGTAACCTATGTATTTTCTAGTGACATACTACAAGTACATTAATCATTGCTAAGACATTTTTAAGGTGTCAAGAATAAGACTTAAGACTTATTTTGGATTGGAAGGCATCCTGGTGGAATATCCTTTATATGAGAGTGGTTTTACTTGCTAACTCCTGACATTTAATATTTAGCAATAGGAGTACTTGGGGAGGAGAATGTGGAAAAGCTATGAAGTTGCAGTAGATTACAGGAGTCTGTGGGAGGACAGGATGCCAGACACAAAGTACTAACTATGTCATTATATCTAGTTACATAAACTGTATAATGGAGGAGTCAGGAGTATAACCCGATTCTGAATTTCAGTATCTTCTAGGTCTCTCACTGCAAGGTAGTTGCTCTGTCTCTAATAAGACTCCGTACAGGATGTATAGACATACACTCACCAGTTTCCATATTAAAACTATTCAATGCCTGCAATGATGTTTATCAAGAGGTTCAAAAACCTCTGTCATTAGAGAAAGTAACAAATGAATAGTTGCAGTAAGACAAGACTGAAGGGAACCTCCATTTATTCAACAAGCGGATATAACTGAAAATGCGAAGACATGCTTTTGGGCACAGAAGATCTTCTGAAGGTTGGAAGCAGCAGACTTCAACTACGAGCCATGTACTGGGAGTTAAGTAATAGCTTCAGAAGACTGCTGAGTTTGTCCTAACAATACTAATGAATCATTTAGACATCTCAGGAGAAAAAGGTGGCTTGTAAGTGTGGAATAATGGTGAGTGCTAGACAGAAAAAGTCTGATGAAGTCATCAGCCCCTGTCATACAGACAGGAGAGCAGTAGTTACTACATTAAGGCACTAACAGAGAGATAAGACGTGGGAGAATTACTGTGTGCCATGAAATAAATTTCTCTGTTGTAGTTTTTATTTTTTAATATCAGTAGAGTTATGAATTTGACTTCCCAGTCTATGCTCTGGAAATATTTTTATGGCCCTACCTTAGTTTTTTTAGGTTTAGGGTATGTCATGACCTGCAGCAAGGAAGTTCCTGCAGGATGAAAGCAGAAATCACATGCAGAGAGTGCTGAGACTGCAGTGTTGGACAAACCATCTTCCTTCTGTACCCTTGGCAGACACAAGGCCTTTGGGACACTTCTCTATTTTAGGTGATGTGGTGGGCACCCATAAGAGAGGAACTGATAGTGCTACTTAACTCCCAGCAACCTGATTACAAGAACAAGCCAGCCCACAAAAAAAGAACAATTCCTGCTATAGCTTCATCTTGAACCTCAGTCTCAAATGTCTTCAACTCCGAAACTGTTAGAAGTGGATCATTAAAGACAAGTTGTCCTCTCCAAACTTTAAGAGGCCACTGCTTGCCACTGTCTGAGAGCCTACAGCAGTGAAAAATGTGTGCTAAATTAATGGGACGGACCCGAAATAAAGAACAGCGTAAATGATTTGTATAAAAACAAGAGAAGAAAGCCTGCTAGACTAGTTAGATCCTAAAGAAACAGTCGCTGGCTGTGACAGTCTTGAAGAGTTTTTCTGCTTGGCTACAAGTGGGGTTTTGTAAACACAGATTGTGGGTTGATGGCTTTCAGGGAGAAAAATGGTGGTAAGGGAAGGAGTGCCTGCAACTGCCTTCTTGGAGTGTTGAATTCTACCTCTATGTATCTTTAAACAATGGGAAGATTTCCTTCCCCACTCCCTTTTTTTCTTTTTTTTTTTTTTTCCCTTCTTCTTTAACCAGGGTGTTGCCAAAGGGTGTACTATGACAGCAGCATTCCGCAGTATGCTATTTGCTTTCTTCTTAATCAAAATATTATGGAATTGTTATAGCATATCCCTGCTGTAATTCTGGACATTTAGTCCCCAGCATTCGGGGGATCACACTCCTCCCTGCCATGTAAGCTTCCTAAGCACATTCTCTGCCAAGTTATCAAGTGTTCCAAATTTGAGTTATTTTAATCTTATCGCCATTGTGTTTCCTGCATGTATCTTGTTTTTAAAGACTCTCTGTCACAGTCAAAAACTACATACAACTACACTCAGGCTCTACAAACACAGACCATGCAGTCTGGAGCTCCACATTTAATGAAAATGGAGTAGAAAGATACCAGGGCTACTCCAGTAACTAAGTTTGAGGAGACACACAGACTTTCTAGCTTCAGTTTGAACTCCTGGAATTTGGCTCACCTAACTTCAACAGAACCCTTTATACCTCTGGGTGACACCTCTAGCTTCTGCTAGTTTGGAGTACAAATCTTACTAAAGATTGCTAGATATTTCTAGTCTAAAAGATGGAAAGTTCTGCCAAAAGAGACATGCTGATACAGGTATAAAATAAAGAAGAGGTTTTGAGTTGTAACTGTCTTTAAATGATACAATAACATAAACAGTTAACAAATGTCCCTTCCAAATTCCTTAAAGCTTTCTGTAAAGGCAGGGTGTCCTGAGGGAATTCCCCCAACAGCTGCTTTTTGGCAGTTGTTTAAATGCCTGCCATGTGTAGCAAGGGCGTTGATGGTTTGAGCTTCCTTCATACAAACTTGTCTGTCAGTCATCATCTGTGCTGCTAAAGAAAGACGGCTCCCATTGGTGCCTCCCAGCCGCAAGGCTTGGAAACACCAGTAGCATCTCTGGCACAGCTATGCTGCCTTTGCTTCTCACACATATTAATTCAGAGCCAGAGAACAGCATGTAACACCTCGAATCATAGAATCATAGAATAGTTTGGGTGCTTAGGGGCTTTTAAAGGTCATCTAGTCCAACCCCCACCCAACCCCCTGCAATGAGTAGGGACATCAAATTTTTGTACTGATCCTGTGGTTGTTCTTCTTGAAAGGAAAAGAACTTTGTGTACTTTTGGATTATTTCATATTTGATGATTTATTTTTTAAATATCTTTCATGAACTGCCTGCTGTTCTGACCTCTTTCTTGGACATCCAGGCTCTCTCCTGTAGCAGCACAGAGCACTGTGTGGCACTGGAAGGCACACTTGTCCTGGTGAGGCTCAGGTAGTGTAACATGGGGATTCATTTGTACTCACACACTCAAAGACTTATTGTAACAACCTTTGTTAAATTCAAGGATTAGCATGCTTGAGTGGAGGTATACATTCTAGTATGGCTGTTTAGGGACATCCATAGTATATCGTGGATCAATGAAACACTTCACACACCAAAAAGATGTATTATGCACAAAGTGCACATATGTGGATATGTTGAGATAGATGGAAGCAGAAACTATAAGCTGACAAAACTACAGAAAGCTAGCTTTAGAGCTCTGGCGCTTTTGACCATTCCATGGAGCAGATCGGAATGTGAGGTGCTAAGGTCCAAGATAAAAGCTCACAGTAAAAGCAGAGGGCTTTATTTACTTACCTCAGAAGCCTCTGAGCTTGCTGCTCCTGATCACTTATGATACTTGGCCATGGCAAGGTGAGAATGGCATGGACAACCAGTCACTGGACAAGAGGCTAAAGAAAATTCTCATACATAGCAGGACATCTACAGCTCCACCACACCACATGCTAGTGAGGAAAGCTATTCACAGCAGCAGGAACATCCTCATAGTCATTCTGAGTTCTGCCTCTAAATGACATTCAGGAATAGCTTTTTAAAAGTTTTAGCAAACATTTTACCAAATCAGCCACCACCTTGAGAATGCACAGACAGACTCTGTGTCAAAACCTCCCTGTGATACTAAGGAGGCAAGCAAAACATTCATTTAGGAGAGTTTTTCTCCCCTGGGGGCTGCTGTGATTGCTGGACCATGTGTTGCAATCATGGGTGAGCATTCCCTCATTTACACTCTGTCCCCATCAAGATCAGTTCAAAACTACTTCACCCAGACATGGCTGCTCTCTGTCTTGCCCTGTACCTTCCAGCAGCTTTTATCCCTGTTAGACCTCATGTAGAGTGTGATATCAGATGCTTGCTAGCACGAGTGGCCAGCAGAGCTGAACCAGTGCCAAGCACAAGGCTTGTGGCAACACTTAAGCATCCAAAACATCCCCTTCTGGCAGCACTAAGTATCAGGTGTGGTTTGGTTTCCTCATGCAAACCCAGCTGTGAGGTCAGGGCAGGACAGTGTGGGAGAAGCCCCTGGCGATGCACAGAGAGGAGCTGGGGACGGGGAGAGGTGCTTGGGCGTGCCAGGCAGCACCAGGTTGTGGGATCCAGAGCAGCTGTGCTTTGGTTTCAGCAAAAGGTTCACTCACCCCCAGGGATCATTCTGCTGCCCATCCAGTTGGGATCCCAAAGCCAGCCAGCCAACGCGTTACATCCACCTCTTGCCACAAGCCTAGCTGTTCCTGCTAAACTGCCCATTACTATTGTAAAATTGGAGGTATGATGTGAAACTGCAGCATTCATTTTACCTCAGAAAGGGGAAGTTAGACTCAAAGTTGTAACATTTTTGGACACATGAATATTTTTGTTTCATGAACCAATTTTTGCTCTCTTATCATCCCTTTGACAAATGACTATGAACAAGGAATTGAAGGGAAAGGCTTGAAATCATGGTCAATAAAGGCTTCCTAAATATCTTGCTGAAGAAAAGTAAGGGGGAAAAAACCCTAATCCATAGATTTCCTTTAAAGTGTACGTAAATTCAACACATTTGCTAAAAGTTAAATGTTACTTTGATGTTTGGTCTTAAGCTGCAGTAGGATAGAGCTGAATTAGATTTTAGACAATGCTTTTTAAGTGTGGACACCACAGAACAACGGGACAGGCTGCTGGGGAAGGCTCAGATCCCCATCCCTTGAGGTCTTAAGGAACAGTTTGGCCAGTATTTCTCTAGAGTGGTCTTGCTTTGAGGCAGGAGAATAAACTTCTACACGTCTCTTCCAGTCCTATATTAATTTTTCTACACATTTGACTTTTCCTCTGTATCTCTGATCTTAGCTGATGTACCTTGTCAGTGTTAGGGGGCAGCCACCAGCAGCCCCCAGTGGGGTGCCAAGGGGACAGGGAGAGCTATGAGAGGAGATCCCAGGCTCTTATCTCCTGTCTGAGATGCAGAAATGGTGATGGGGGCAGAAACGACATCTACTGGGGAGGTGGAACTGGTCTGCACCACGCTTTGCAGGCTGGGAGCCCACATCCAAGTGGTGTGTTCACCACCTGGCCAGGCTGCTTTTATGATCAGTCATTTGCTATAGCAAAAAATGAACACAAATACCAAAACATTCTCCTTTTATTAATAAGATTGTCAATTTTTAGTGGCACTTTATTTTTCTTGGCTGCTAAAGATCTACTGACAAGGAAATGAGCTGAGGGTTTACTTTGAGACAAGAGGGCACACGATGTAGAACACACCTTGGGACTTGCATAAGGCAACTAAGCACATATTGCAATAATTTGTAATTATTTTATTGTGTCATCTTTAAACATTTTTCCTGCTCTTTAAAGACTGAGTTACTATCGGGAAGAATAAAGTTTTTTCCATGAGGCAGAGGGCTTGTTTTCAGGTACGGACCTCCTGGTAATAGTGCTGGCAGAGATGACATTCAGCCACAATCAAGTGCTGTGCTGAAAGGACATTTTGCCAAGTAGCTTCAGCAAGAATTTTTTCTCTTGCATTCTCTGCCATAGATTTGTCTGTTGACTTTGGTTAAGCATTTTCCTGGTCTGTGCCCAAGTTTTCTCAACTTTCACGTGTTCATGAGACTTATGTGGCTGCTGTGTGTTTGCTGGTGAAACAAGCCCTACCAACTCCACACATGACCACAGTTCTCAGATTGAGTGGAAATTACACCTGATAGTCATTTCTGCCTCTACTAAAAGCTGCTTAACCTCAATGAGATGGTTTTGTGCAATACAAACTTTCCTGTCAGAAAGTAACTGGGGATCTTCTCCAAGAAAGAGATTTTCAACTTCAGGTTAACTTTAACTTTTAATTAGGACTTCAGCATCTCTATCTGGCAGGAAGTGGCTCTCTGAGATCTCCTGCACAGCTGCCAGCTCTCAGCTGTGCCAGAGGCTTTATACATAGCTGATGCTACGTGACTAGTTCTCAAAATTCCTTCTTTATCCCTTTTCCCTTTCCTTCAGGGGAAAAGTATGGCACAGATGTACCCATGGCTTTGCTGGGGTAGCCATTGGTCTTCCTGACTTTCCTTGTGTAGTTCTGTAACCTGATAACTTTTCTACAAATTATAATTTCTCTTCTTGACAGCCATATTTCCAGCCCATAAGTAGATTAAGCTATTTCATGGACAGTACAAGCTGGTATTTGGCTAACGAGAGTGCACTAATGTAAGAAGCTGCACTCACAGTCCTGCTCTGTTTAGATGCTCCAATTGCCTATGAGCCTGCCAGAGCTGCTGGCAATGTTCATAGCCCCCTTCTGAGATGTTGTCGCTCCTAGGGTGTCATAGCCAGGGCGTTAGCAAAGCTCTGTCGAACTACCAACCATCAGAGCAGAGCACAGTGATTTCATGGGATTTGCATTCGCCATCCAGAGTAGTGGATTTGTATTAGCTACTTGACTTTTTTTTTTTTTAAGAAAATTATGCTTTATATGCCTAGATAAAAATATTAACTGTAGACCAAAAAGATGTACAGCTCTGAATTCCCATCCTGGGCATTTTGCAGTTCTTTTTTATTGTTGTTTGTTAGGCTTTTTAGTTGGCATCCTTTTAAAATGTAGCAATAGAATTTTTTTCTTTGGAGCCCAATTTCTGCCATTGAAGTAAAGCACCATCTCCCACTATTTGAATAGTAGAGGAGGGAATTTGTACCAGTGAAGATATGTTCAGAATGTTATAGCAATTTATTTTTGTTTCTCACATAGTTTGAACATTTACTGCTTTTAATAGGGTTGATTCCCAGGGTTCATTTCCCAGTTACTCCAGGGTGATTAAAGATACACATATCCCAACTATTTGTGGTCTCCCTTCTCCCTTCCCACCATAATGAAAGCCATAACCTTCAGTCTGTTGTTGACCACGAGGTTATTTCCTACCCAGTGGCTGTGGATGCTCCAGGGAAGGAGCAAGTGTGATGCCGTGGCTTTCCACAAGCTACTCTGGAAGCAGCTGAACAGAGCCATCATCCTTCCCTGACACTCAGGAGCCTCTACTGCTCCTCACCACTGTGGTGTGTGAGGCTTCACACTGTGGCTGTCGTGGCTGTCACCACTGCTTGAGTGTCCTGAGGGATGTCACTGGGACCTCAAAAGCTTCAAGCCAAGGGATTTGCTTGAAGGTTGCACTCTGCCTAGCATCTGCAAGCACCAGGATGGACTCAGGGCAAAAACTGTGGGTGAAGGATCAGAACTGCTTCTTTGTCCTCAGAAAAGACAATGGCTGATGCATTCATGGTGATACATAAACAGTTGTGGTGTATCAGCCATCTGGAGGACTGTCTTCTGTCTAGGAGAGCTGCCATCTCTTGTCTCTTTGGGTCATGCCATTCCAACTGCTCCTTCCATCCTTGTGGCTTTGAGCTACTGTGCAGGTCCTAGTGATGCTCTAAGCATCGCCATCTTTTTTGTTCTGTATTTCACATCCAGATAAAACTCTTGGTACTGGCTGCAGGCATCCTCCTTGCTGAGGAATACCAGCATCATTTTTATGAAATGTCTATCCTCCTGCAACTCCTGAACGTCACCTGCATACTGACCTTCAGTAACGGCTGGCTGATTTTTTTTAAGAGGCTGAGGTTTATGGTATTTTGGTTTGGGGTCTTTTGTACTAAGGAGAAGGGGAAACTGTAGGACTATAGAGAAACCAAAAGGATGTATGCTTTTAAACCTGAATCAAACGTCTGTCCATCTCACTAGGCCATGAAAGTCTGTACTTCTGTCAGAGGCAGAAACAAAACCCTGAGTGAAAACATTCATGAACCAGGCAATTTTGAACTTGACATTCTGATACTCAAACATAATGTCTTCTAACGTTTCATTTGGATTTGGGCAGTAGATAGTAGACAGGAAGACAAACCCAGGTCTTTAAGGTAAGAGACAGATTAAAACTTTCATTTTATACCCTGTGCAGATTTTATCTCCTAAATATCTGATTTTATCCCTTAAATGCATAATTCTTGTCTCTTTGTTTTGCTAGTGATGCAAACAGATCTAGTCTAGCAACTGTATATCTCCTGAACAGATCGCATTGTATGCTTGTGCTGGCAGTCATTGCTTCCTGGATGGAGCAAATTAAAGAAATCCAGTTTTTCACCATCTTGGTGATAAGATAAATTCAATACCTTCATTGCCTACCCAAGCAGAGAGTTTCCTTTTAATCACGTAGTACTCAAAGAAAATGACTCCACCTCCACATCTCGTACTGTAGATTCATAACACCTCCCACATTCATCAGATAGAATAACGAATAAATAATGTATGAAAAATGCCTCCTAGCTATGAGTGGCATCCTTATTAAAGGAACACGTAGCATTTCAGACTGGGGAAATCTGAGGAAACTCACTGACATGAGTTCTAAAATAGCTGCCATAAAAAATCACAGAAGGCTGGTATGAAATAGAAAGGGCTTTTTTCCACCGAAAACATCCTTGGGCTGTTAGCAACATGGAAAAAAAACCCTATTATATCTGTCACAGAAACAGCAGGAGTAAGAGTCAACAAGTAATGCCAGAGCATCTTGGCTGCCACTTCACTCATGGTGCTGCTGGTGGATTTGCTGGTGATGGGCATGAGTTCATCTTGTTCCTGCGATAGCCTCAGTCCTCGCTGCTGGCCATGAATTGTGCAGTAGTTAGGCCTTTATTACTACGTTTTAATTACAATATTCTCAGCAAAGGAGAACCTCCTGATCTCTAATTTCCACACCCTCTGGATAGACCACTGAGAAGGTGCCAACCTCATGTGAAATTTTCCTAGCTTTAACCTCATAAGTAGAACCAGAAGCCGGTGCGCCTTGCTTTTATTGGTATTTGTAGATTGTGGCTGAGGCTACGCAGCCATTGAAGCTTTCTTTTGCCTTTCTCAGACCTTTAGACGACAAGGGGTTCTGACCTTCTCAAGTACTGCTGACAGCTGGTCTGGAGGCGCAGAGCCGAGGAAGGGTGCTGTGGGGAGATGTTACCTGTGCAAGGAAAGAGGTTGCCACTGTCAACCCCCTGCTGAGCTTCTGCCTTGCCAGGGTTCGCAAGGGATGACAAACAATGTAAAAGTGTGGAAGTAATATAAAATCCAGTCACAAAAGAAAACTGCATTAATGCACTACATACGTCTAGTCATTTATCTGCTGCTGGATTTTGAGCAGTGACATTAATAAAGAGAATAAATGAAGAGCGAAACTTAGTATAGGTGGTTTGTAATTCATTCAGTCAGAATCCTATACATATTTGCATGCAGAAAAGTACTCACAGTAAGTAACTTTGTAGCACTTTCCTTGGTCATAAAGGTTTTGTGTGTCTTCAGCAAATCGTTCCTCTTTTACTGGTTCTTCTCTTAAACTATATAAAGCATATAGGCATCTTTCTGACATAAGCTGCCATGTGCCACCCAAAGTGCTTGTGGAAAGAGTTATTTGTCCCCAACTGGATTTATTTGTCCTAAGGCTGAGTCCTTCATGAGCTCCTATTTGTATTTTGGTAATTCAGCATAGGAATTATTTAGCTGTTCACAATACATGCAAAGTAACAACAATAAAATGCATCACCTCTTCCAGCCCCAAGACACTTTAAATTCTCAATTTCCCAGCTCCCATTTGTCTGCATATGAGAAGTGAGCAACACCACAAATGATCAAATCTCTCACTGCTGGTGAAAAGGAGTGGAATGATCCTCTGGGATGCTGCATTTCTGTCAGTTTGGAAGGCCATTTCTAATTGAAAAGTAAGAGGAGTGGACTGAAACAGGATCTGCTACTTGGTGAAATCTGTACTTCTGTTACTGAGAAACAGAACAAAAAATTGTATTTGCACCCGAATGAAGTCAGGATGTCACCGCATGTTGGCTCAGCCTCTTTCACGATAGCTTTTAGTTTGAATCACCTCAACTTTTCACTTTCAGATTGGAGAATCCAAAAGGCTTTTTATGTCATTCTGGCTGAAATAAAATCTTCTCCTTGCTGAAAATTAATTATTGAGCATTCTGCTGCTTTATAATATATTTATGTGCTTTTTGGAACCTCTCTCTTTTACAATACAGAAAGCATCATTTTAAACACAGCTCAGGCAAGAGAAGTGCCCAGCTCTGCTTTGTAATGCCTTTCCTGCAAGTAGTTCAGGAGTTAACGCTGTCCACTGACAGTGCAAACGCCCATTGTGAGGCCTTCTGAGCATTGGCTATGAAACAGAAGATAACCCTGGTGTTCAGCATGGGCTGCCACTCTTACACAAAGTGCTTCATTCAAAGGGCTCTCCTAAGATCAGGATAAGCGAACTGTGTGCAAGCATGCAAGGAGCTGTATTGCAGTTTCTGCTGAGGTTCATGAGCACCATGAGCCTGCCCTTGCAGGGGTGCATCAGGCAGCATGACTGGCGTCTGCTGTAGCTCCCTTACTCTCTTTTCCTGTCCCCAAAGAGAAGCACGTGCAGTGGAGTGTTTTGGTTTGGTGACCTGTTTCCTTCTGGCCGGTGAGAAGTTTCTTAATGAATGTAATTATTCTGCTGTGTCTGTGTTAGGAAAGGCCAGCTAATAAAGAGTAGTTTGGGCTGGGTCAAAGACCGGGTCAAGGAAGCTTGCCAGCTCTTCTATTAGTCCTCTCCACCAGCACAGGCCAGCAACTTGAGGAACATGTACCTCTGTCTCAGACAGCTTTTACTTTTCTCATTGGGAGGTGGAGCAAGAAATGAAGGGATGAGAGATTATCCACAGTCAGGTCTGTAAGACTGTCTTGCGCAGCTTTGCTCTGCCTTCCCTGTTCTCAGAAAAGAGGGCTTGAGCAAGCAAGAGTTGCTCACCCTTGCTTGCTCAAGCTCACTAAGGGCAGGCGGAGTCACTTGGCTGCAGCTGAAGTTGAGACTGAGATGAAGGAACAGGACACCAGGGGCTAAAAGTTCAGTGTGTTGCTGTTCTGTTAGCTCCTGTGAGAGAGAAGCAATTAAGAAAGTAGAACCAGCAAATTCACAGGTTTGGGTCAGTCATCATAGAATCATAGAATAGTTTGGTTTGGAAGTGACCTTAAAGATCATCCAGTTCCACCCGCCCCCTGCCATGGGCAGGGACACCTCCCACTAGATCAGGCTGCTCAAGTCCCCATCCAGCCTGGACTTGAACACCTCCAGGGATGAAGCATCCACAACTTCCCTGGGCAACCTGTGCCAGTGTTTCAGCATCCTCATTGTGAAGAATTTCTTCCTAATGTCTAATCTAAAACTTCCTCCTTCCTATTTAAAGCCATTATTCCTTGTCCTGTCACAACATGCCATTGTAAAAATTCCCTCCACAGCTTTCTTGTAAGTCCCCTTCAGGTACTGGAAGGTTGCTCTAATGTCTCCCTGAAGCCTCCTCTTCTTCAGGCTGACAACCCCTACTCTCTCAACCTGTCCTCACAGCAGAGGTGCTCCAGCTCTCTGATCATCTCTGTGGCCCTCCTTTGGACCCATTCCAACACTTACATATCCTTCTTATGTCCAGAACTGGACACAGTAGTCCAGGTAAGTTCTCAAAAGAGCAGAGCAGAGGGGAAGAATTGCCTCCATTGACCTGCTGGCGACACTTCTTTTGATGCAGCCCAGGATATGGTTGACTTTCTGGGCTGTGAGCACACATTGCCAGCTCATGTTGAGCTTCTCATCAATCAGCACCCCCAAGTCCTTCTCTGCAGGGCTGCTCTCAATCACGCCATGCTCCTGTACTGACACAGTGGATTGCCCCAACCCAGGTGTAGGACCTTGCCCTTCGCCTTGTTGGACCTCATGAGCTTCACAGAGGCCCACTCTTCAACTTGTCCAGATCCCTCTGGATGACATCCCATCCATCTGGTGTGACAACTGCACCCCTCAGCTTGGTATCATCCGCAGAGTTGCTAAGGTTGCACTCAATCTCACTGTCTCTATCATTGATGAAGATATTAAACAGCACTCGTCCCAGTATGGAACCATGAGGGACACCATTTGTCACGGATCTCCATCTGGACTTCGAGCCGTTGACCACTACCCTTTGAATGTGATCATCCAGTCAATTCCTTATCCACCTAACAGTTCACCTGTCAAACCCATATCTCTCCAATTAAGAGAGAAGGATGTTGTGGAAGACCATGTCAAAGGCTTTACAGAAGTCCAGATAGATCACGTCAGTGGTTTTCCCATCATAGAAAGCCACTAGGTCAGTGGTTACTCCATCATAGAAAGCCACTAGGTTGGTCATACAGGACTTGCCCCGGGTGAAGCCTTGCTGGTTGCCACTAATCACCTCCCCGTCCTTCATATGCTTTAGCATAGCTTCTAGGAGGATCTGTTCCATGATCTTCCCAGGCACAGAGGTGAGGCTGGCAGGTCGGTAGTTCTCAGGGTCATCCTTCTAAAAAGTGGGCACAATTTTACCCTTCTTCCAGTCACCAGGGACTTCTCACAACTGCCATGACTTTTCAAATATCATGAAGAGTGGCTTGGCAACCACATCAGCCAATTCCTTCAGGCCTCTGTGATACATCTCATCAGGTCTCACAGATTTATATATATTCAGGGTCCTGAGGTGAACACAAACCTACAGTGGAATGGTCTTTACTCCCCTGGTCCCCATCTTGTTGTCCATTGATCCAGGAGGGGTGAGGAGAGTAGTTGTCACTGAAGACTGAGGCAAAAAAGTTGTTGAGTACCTCAGCCTTCTCATCTGTTGATACAAGGTCAGTCCTTCTGTTGCTGTTATACCATTAACATATTTTGTGATCCTCCCACATTGAGTTACTTTTTTATTATACTTAACCTTGACCACTGAGGAAACAAACAAAAAAAAAGAAACAAAAAAAAACCCCAGCCTGGCAACCTCAATTTTGGTGACTCATCCCACAAGTTATTGCATTTTCTAAAATACAGTATACCTGAAATGCTTAATTGCAGGCTTATTGCCTGCCTCAAAACTCTATTTTTGGTCTTGAAAATGGAAACATCCTGAATATCAGGCACACTCACAGAGCTAGGCCTGCAAGCGCAGTGGTGGTGGACTGCTGATCTAACAGCAAAAGTAGGTGAGGACTAGCGTAGGGTTCACTAAAACCTTCAGGACAGCATCATTTGCCTTGCTTTAGTTGATCACAAATTGTCAGAGTCAGCACAGAAACAAGTGGGCACTCTGGGAAGAGGTGTTCATATGATTTGGCATCATGCATCATCCCAGCCTGGTCGAGCAAGGTGAGAATAAAAGTCAGTCTGTCAGTCAGACAAGGCACTCAGAGGGCAAATCTCAATAAACATGAAGAACTGAAGAAAAAATTTCTCAGGAGATTTCAGTTTCTTAAACCCTTGCGTGAGGAGGCTCATGGTTGTTTCCTTCTCACCTCCAGCTTCCGTATTGCCTTCAATGACATCTTCCCACACAACAATGCCTCACCTTGTCTGCTCTGCTCATCAGCTGCGAGTTATAACAGCAAATTTTTTTCTTGCAAGTAACATTGCTTGGATACTAAGAGGAAAAAAACCTCCATCATTTGCTCTTAGGAGGGAAAAAGCAGAAAAGCAGAGGGCTTGGACTCATTAAATTCTTTATTTGAAATGCAAGCGCTGAATATTAGCTTGTGAGTGTAACTTGGTTTGGTTCATGGCCTGCTCACCCTGGGCATGAGTCCCACACAGGAAGCATGCGGTCCTGGAGGGGATGACCCCGCATTTCTCGTAGAAGCCTCTGGTTTTGCAAGCATAGTTTCCTTTCCCAAGCACTGCTGGCCACACCTGGAAACCCTAATATGAGTATGTCTGCCTAGCATCTTTCTTTAGCCTCTTCTAAGACTTAAATTTACTGGAGAACTTGCCAGCAAGATTCAGAGGCCAGATTGAGATTAATTTAAAATTTGGCTGACAAAAGAAGGCTCAGATGGAGCCAGCGCTGCACTGAATATGTCACCAGCTGCCTTTCTTCTCTGCTGTGCTCTGCTCCAAAAGACAGTCTGCTGACTTCAAACAGGCAGCCTTCGTTTTCCACCTTTCTCAGAAGTTTTTGAGCAACCTAGTTTCACTGGAGAGCAGTCCATGGGGTTAGGAGTTTTCTTACTTTGAAAATGCAAGACCTTCTGGGCATCAACTACCAAGAGAGCACCAGTCACTAGAAGCAGGCAATTTTGGAAGGTTATCAAAGCTGCTGCAGAGGCAATTCTCCATGGGGAGGAGAAAGGTTCAGAAATTGTTCGCAGCCAGCTCAATCCATGCAGTGAAACCCTTATGAAAAGGAAACGGTCTTCCCACATGTCAGTTTTGACACCGCCATCCTGTTTCTTGCCAGTATTTCAGCACACTAATTGCTTGGAAAGGTGGGGGGTAAAAGATCTTATACTTAGATCTTTGCGTAGGTGCTGTTGCTAAGATGCATGTTGAAAAAAAAAAAATTAATCTTTTTTCTTTTGACTTTGTATTTTTTCCCCATCCTGGCCAAATCCCTGCAGAGGAGCAGGTGTACCATCCCCAAACCCAACCTGCCCAGGGTGCAGTGGGAGGGCAGGGTGCTGTGGCAGGGGGCAGCTGCCCAGTAAGAGGTGGGAAAAGGCTCTCACCAAGGGTCTGCCTCACACTGCAGTGATGGCAAAGATGAGCTGCTCTCTGCTGGGCAGTGCCTACTGCTGCCTTCCAAGACAGCCCATGCCCAGGGTATCTGCCATCCCTGAGTGGCAGTATCTCTGCCTGTTTCCATAACCAGGTGGACTGCATAAAATCAATTTGAGACAAAATATACTCTTCCCTCCCCCACCCTAAAGCTTTTTTCACAGGCTGTGGCACACTCTATGCAGAGAAGATCAAGTAGGTCATGCTGGTGTGTCTTCCACAATAGCTGCTTTGTTGCTCACTGTAAGTTGCTGCTTTGCAACCACCAATTTCTTGAATCTCTGCAATAGCAAAGCCTGTCCTAAGGCTGTTAGCTCAACTACAGCACTGTTCCATACTAGAACAAAGACCCTTCCCAAAGGGATATTCTAGTTTATTTCATAGAATCGTAGAATCACAGAATCGTAGAATCACAGAGTCATAGAATCATAAAATAGTTTGGGTTGGAAGAGACCTTAAAGATCATCTAGTTCCAACCCCCCTGCCATGGGCAAGGACAGCCAATAGATCAGGGTGCCCAAGGCCCCATCAATTTGATTCTCCTTTTGGCCAGCTTATGTTATTTTCTATCAATCATCAGCCACTAATATTATTTCTGAACTGCCTGTTGTGTAAAATACAAAAGCCCATTAACACTTGTACTTGAGACTGGGCTATTTTTTTGTTTACTTTGAGAAGATAACTGCATATTCCACCGGTATTTAGGAGAGCCTCTCATTAGCCTCCATAAGTGTGTGAGCGATGGTCTCTAGAGAAGAGCTAAGCTTGCTAGAAAAACAAATTCAGGAGAGGCAAACAGGAAAAAAAGTAGTAGCATAGAGTGCCAGATTTTGCTGAAACTCTTGTTGCTATTTTTATTTCTCGGTGTTGTTAGGCTCTTTCCAAAGTAGCTCTCTCAGCAAACAAGGCCAGGATGAAAGACAGGCTGAAAATCAAGGCTGCTGAAGAATCACTGGTGCAGTGGTTGGTGATTTTTCCTGAGCCAGGAAAGTGCAGCAATGCAGCAGGAAATTATCGCCATGTATAGTTAGTGGAAGGCTTTAGGTATGCTTTACAAGTGAAATTTGTTGAGGATGACATGTTCAACAGCTGTTTACACACATGCTGATCTGTCATTTGAAGATGGGAAAGTTCTTCACATTCCCTCTTAAAACACTTTACCTTTGTGGTGTAGGGAATTGCGGAGGCATGTGAATATTTGCGGGGATTTTCTCATTTTATGATACTTTACAACTATTATCATTGCTTGTTCACCACACTGCCAGCACTCCTTTCTTGAAGACATGGATGTGGCTTTTCACTTCTTT
Source organism: Cuculus canorus (assembly GCF_017976375.1). Classification (NCBI taxonomy): domain Eukaryota; kingdom Metazoa; phylum Chordata; class Aves; order Cuculiformes; family Cuculidae; genus Cuculus; species Cuculus canorus. The sequence continues at coordinate 63,586,335 of NC_071402.1, read as the reverse complement.
CGTTTGATGATCCCCAAATCCACATCCTTTCTTCTGACCCTCTGTGCTTTGCAGGGAAGGGAGAAGTGTTACTCTTCATCTAAGAGCAACCAAAAACACAAATGCCAAATCAGTCTGCTGTGGTCATTACACTGTTTCTGAGCAGCTAATCCCTTCAACAAATTGCAAAAAAAGTGAGATATAGTGCTAAAAAAAATTAAAAATCCTAATTTCTGCCCTACTTCATAGGAATAAAGATGAAGCAATCTCTCCAGGAGAGCTATTACCAGCCTCATACACATCCAGCCCCTGCACATGCCCTGTACTGCTTGCTCAAGGAGGAAGGCAAGCAGGGTGGGGATCCCTTGTGGTGAGATGTCCTTTACCACAGGTTCCGTTCTCAGCTATGCTTTTATTCTAGGGCTTCAGAAAAAGGAGAAGTAAATTCTGCTGTTGCAATTGTTTGGAGAACTTGATCCCAGAGTGGCAGCAATGTGCCAAAAGGTTGTAAGTACAAAGTGGGGACATTTTTCAGAAAAAATTCTCAGAAAGTTGCCTGAAAGCCGGAAGAGAATAGGTCCATCTCAGCTCAGCATCATTAACAAAAAAGTTCACCTCTGCTATCACATGTGAAATAGGCCATAGAACAGAACCTTTCCATCTTTTGCAGCAAGCTGTTTGTTTATTTTTCTAAAACCAAGATGCTCTGATTTCAATATTAACTGTGCCATGGTCAACTGCAGTGCATGATTTGGAACAAGCAGCTAGGGAAGGATCAAAACTTGAGTGTTCACTTTGCCACTGTGTTTGGGCTTAAATGCTCAGAAACTCTGAGGCCTTGGTGTCAGCTGGGAGTGACACATGGCCTGGGAGGGAGCACCTAAGTCAGGACCAGTATCAGCAAAGGTTTTTTAGGAACCGAACTAGACTAGAAACCAAACTACTTCGCTGGTGCCTCTAACCTGTGGTGAAGCCAATGTCATACCAGCTTTGCAGTTACCGATGTGAGCTGGGCTGTGATGCCTTCCTACAGAGCAAAGGAGCTTCGAGGCTTAGAGTTGTGCCACTTCTTGCAAATATAGAGCCTGGTGGAGGAAACCCTGCCAGAGAGGAGGTGTTTAAACCCTCTCTATAACACAGTTTGGAAAGTGAAGGTAGAGACATGGCCTGAATTTCATAGTTCTGCTTGGAACATTATTTGCAGCAGGAATTCCTTATGTCTGCCAGACCCTGCTATGTGGTTCTCTGCAAGAGAGCTGCAGAATTGTGCTGAACAGTAATTTATAGCTTTTTTAAGAGACTGATGAAAAGAATGCATTGTGGGTGAGGGGAAAATGCCAAGACTTGACAGTGTCCTGGTGATGGAAGCAGCTAAGTCAGGCTGCCTTAGAGAAATGCATGCCCGTCCCTAATGCAGCTCCTCCAAATAGGGTCTGACCACCTCACAACTGAAGCAGCCCATCTTACCCACAGTTTGCAGGAATATGGGAGAATGTCCTCAAAAATTCCCTTGGCAGAAAAAAATCTAAACATTGTCTTGCAAAATGCCTGGGGTCAGCACTGTCAAGAACCATCACATAGCAGCAGAACAAATACTGCTGGTTGGATCCGAAAGAAGCAGAGAAGACTAGGGGAGAAGGCCAATTCCCGAATTCCTTCCAGTGGCTGGAGGAACTGGAAACACAGCTGTGTGTACACAGTGAAGAGCGGTAAAGACCCCAAAAATGAATAGTCTTTAAATAGAATTAATTTAATGTGAAGGAAATTCATTCATCTATGGGCACCATTTGTTTGACAGTGTGACCTGGGAGTCTAAAATTAATGACCTAAAACTTTCACTCCATTTCTGATAGTCCACCTGGAGGGAAAGAAAGGGAATTTCTATCTTTATGGAAATACCAGAGAAATATTGCTGTGAATCAACTTGGAATGTACTTTGCCTGGGATAGAAGACACATAGCTGAAAAAATGAGATTAATTTCTCCCACGTATTTCTTCCAACACCCAAGAAAATTGGTATTGGAAAAAATAATTCAATTAACAAATCCTGTGATAAAGAAAATTGGGAAGGTCTTGTGGCTTTGGCATAGGCGTTAGAATATCGAATAGACACCTTTCAGAATTTGTAAAAATTCTAAAAAATTGGCCAATTTTCAAATTGGTAAAAAGATCACACAATTCATGTGTAACCCTCAGTAAGACATAAAAATATTTTCGTGCTTAATGGGATTGAGAATATTTGTTGGCTGTACTGGGAGTGGCATCAGCTATTTTGCATGTTATTATGGTATTCAGACTGCTTCTCTTTAACAATTTATGGACAAAATCTGAAGTGTTTCTGAGGGAAACCCATGGGATTTAATCATCAAAGGATGAAAAACCCATCATCTATGCTTTGCTGGTGACAACGACCTCACTGGTACACCGAAGAATAGGTGTGAAAGTAACTAGAAAGAAAGAACAGAAGGAAAAAGCAAACAGATGTGAATATTTCTTACAGAGGGACAGAGATGGTAGGAATATTTAAACTGATTGAAACAGCAAAGATATTCCCATCCCAGCCAAAAGTCACTGGAATGTGCTGAACCCCTGAAGCTGTAGGACAACTTAGCACACAGCTGTCACCGAGAAATAAATCCAACAAGTCAAAATCTAGCATTACTCAATAGCTGCTCTAGTGAAATAGTCTAACCTCAAGAGATCCCCTACTCCCACTGTCCTTTCCTAAGGCAGAATCATCTATTCTTATATTATTCCCAAAAGCTACTTGTCTGCTCTGTTCTTCAAAAGCTCTACGATGCTTTGTAAGTTAAAACAGCACTCTGATTCACTCAGCAGTGACTCATCTAAGAACTCACTTTTGCTGCTTCACTGTCTTGATTGTTAGAAAGTTTTTTCCTAACTTACTTCTTCATCATTTCTGCTACTATGCTGCCTAATTTGCTTCCTAATTTTTTTCCTCAGTTCTCTATCCTACGCCCATGATTCCTTGTGCACCACAGATGTGGAGAAGACTTCAGAACTGCTTTTTATCTCCTGTCTTAATTTTGCCTCCCCAAAACAAAGTGGTTCTGGTTCCTACCTATTTTCTAGCCCTCTGAGCAATCTGGTTTCTCGTCGCAGGAGTGTCACCAAATGGTCTTTATCCTCCTTGAACTGAGATGCCTGAAAGTCGTGTCCTTGCCTTGCTATCCCCCATCACAATGAGAGAATTACCTTGTGTCTCTGTGTTTGATCACACCTGACAGCATGTTGTCTGTTGTTACCCAGCCTGCATTTAAGAGGGTGACAGTTCTTACGTGAGCATGGTACTTCACAGCTTGCTCTCTTGCGTTACATTTAATTTTTTCCAGACCACGTCTCCAGTTTGTCGATATTAGCTTGAATTTTGATTCCGTCCTCTTGTGTGCATATGCTCCTGTGCAGCCTGGTTTCTGCAGATGTAATAAGTGTGCTAATATCCATCTAGGATATTAAAAGATATATTGAATAATATCAGATCCAGCGCTGAGCCCTGCAAAATCACACTTGACCATGCTCTCTTCTTTTGCTAATGAACCATTGTGAGCTACTTTCTGAAGATATTTTTCCAGATTATATTCATTCTGTAGAGGTTTCATTCAAGCTGGTTTGCTTCCTCCCTTTGAATTGAAACAACATTTTGTTTTGAGAAGATAAAGATTTACTTTCATGTGCCAAGTGATACTAGAATGAAAAACAGGGTAAGAGCAGAAGATGAAAGTCAAAGCTATCTTTCGTAGGCCTGGTGGAATGTGCTAAGTGTTACGGATTGCAGTGACAGCTCTGAATGGACACACATACAACTCACCTCTGAGGCATGTGATGGGTACACTGCACACAACGTGGTGAGGAACATGAAGGGAGACAGTAGAGCACCAACAACACATGTGTTGTGGTTCCTGCTCACTGTTACATGTGTCTGCTGGGGCACTGACTATAAGGCTGCGGATAGACATTGCCCAAGCTGTCCAAACTGAGGTGTCCAAGATAGACATGGATACCAGCTGGGCTAGAGGAACCATCCTGCAGTTCTTCAGCTGCCATAGCTTTTACGTAGCTCAAGTACATTGAGATACATCCCAAACTGGCATCATAACTCCCTTAGCAGAAGAATTAAGTTTTCCAGAGGCCAGATTATACACCCAGCTCATCTCCACCATCTAATGCAGTGTGGGGATCCTCAAGCACCACTGTCCTCTCCTCTCAGTGAATGATTCCTGGAGCCTACCCTTTTTTTCAGATCTCCAAAGTACACAGTGTATATTTTATAACCTCACAAAATTTGTGCACAGGGCTCCTAAAGTCTGTGAAGCTTAGTGGAGTGAGTCATGTCTTCTACCATCCTGGCCTGCAGGACTGTCCTTTTAAACAGTAACAAGGAGAACTTCTCCCAAGTTTTGTGTGGAACTGAAGGTCTGTATGAGCCTCATTATTGGGGAAAAAGTGCAAAAAGTTTCTAGAGTTCGCCAAAGGAAAAATTGTACAAAGCTCAGTCAGTCACTGACACAGACTGTCTAAACATAAGCTAGGTCTCTGGAGAGCTTGTAACTTGCAAACAAGTTAACGACTAGTTATTGGAACTCCATCCTTCGGTTATCTAAGAAGGATGTTTACTGGGGGAATTGAAACTGCAGCAATATCTGGAGCAAAACATTTACATGTACTCTAAATTAATGTGAATGCTCCCAAACTGACCAGTAACTGGTGTCAACCACATTTTCCTACCTTCTCCTTCATACTGTTTCTACCTTAGGGTCATCTGCCCTTCCTTTATAATTCTTTCTTTTTGGCCTTGTTTCCCATGTAGGTTATTCCCCATAATGCAATCTGCACCCCGATAATAGCTCCAGAGCAAAGTTGGGGACTAACTAAGGCTTTGAGGCACGATTTGCCGTATCTTGTGAATCATCCTTGTGCTCGAGCAGGAAGAGATATGAATAGGGCAGAAAGTGTTTAAGAGACCTCCTTTCTGAAAGAGCATAGCACTGCAGCAAAGGGCTGACTCATCTCTCCAGCTGCTTGTGGGGATGTTGGTAATTTAATGTAGAGATAAATTAAAGCAACTCCATTCAACCCTGCAAAATGGCACAATTTTTAACACTTCTTTTTCATTAAGAATATGTTAGGTCTTAGTCCTGTATATGAAGATAAAACATCAGAACACTTGATTTTTCTCCTGGGTTAGAAATTCTTATAAAGTAAGTTCCAGGGGAAGAAGAGTAAGGTCAGGGTGATTTAAAGGAGCTGTTCTAAAAGCTGACTCTTCTTGCTTGACCCACCCTTATTTTTGACATTTCCCCAGGCTCCCTCACTTTTTGTTGACAGATTCTTAGAGGATGGGTGGTGTCTTTTACTGAGAGCAGCATCAGATGTGGTTACATGAAAAATAAGCACGTGAGAGCTTTACAGTGACTGCAAAATTGTTTCAGGGTGGGGATGAGGTGGTATGGTGTAGGGCTTCATTAGCAAACAGGTGACAAGTTACCGGTTTTTTTAATAGCTCAACAAGACTCAGATAAAACTTCTTCTTGTGTGCACAGGGGGGGGGAAAGCTAAGATGCTATAAAATCAGGTAGGGAGGAAGACACTTTGTTAGGCTGATTGGCTGAGATCAGTAAACAGAAAAGGCACGGGCATGCAGACTGGCAAGGCAAAATTATGCCACCCCTAATGCAAAGACAGGGCAGGCAGAAAGGGGGCCCTGGGCATCCTAGAGAGGTGGGTTGTTTTGTCCATGTTAATTTATCTCATCTCAAGGGGAAGAGCACGGTGCTTCCCTTGGGGACAGGTTTCAGGAGAAACATCTCATGCTGTGGGCAATGTAGGTGAGGCTGCCATCAAGGGATGATGTGGCAAGCAGGAACGAATCAAAGCAACTCCTCTTTGTGCATTTGCAATGGGGACTGAGTCATTATCATTCATCACCAGCATGGCTGGTGTGTTCATTCTGGTGACAGTTGTTTTTGGGAGAGAGGACAGCTTTTGATGCCTTTTAATTCCTGAATATAAAAGAAAAAAGGGCTGTCAAAGTAACAGGCATCCGGAGAGGCTGACTGAAAACAGTGGGTAAGGAAATAACTTTAGGTCTCAGGGAAATGCAGCACAAAAAGGAGCTGCCACAACAACCAGGACAATGTGGCTTGCTCCTTCATGTTTCTGAAGGAAGTGGTAAACAGCTGAAACCTCCCATGCTCAATTTACAAATGAGCTCCTATTGCAGAGAAAGACAGGAAAGTTAGCATTGCTGTTGCCATATATTTTCTCCAAGTTTCTTCCTGCTAGGCTGGCCATGTTTGTTGGGGTCATTTGTCTCTGTATGTGTGACATTGCTAATCTTGCAACTTATTCAAATCAAGCCCAAAAAACCTCCTCAGCAGGAACAGTGAAGCCTCTCCCGGTCCATGCCACTGCTCTGAGACTGACATGTTCCACAACACCTACTGACTTCACAAGGGGTCAAGATCTCCAATCCACCTCCTGCTATTTCAAGGAAATGATACGGCAGTAGCTGCCCATTGCCGGGAGTGGCTCTTGCCTGGAAGCTTTCATGCAAGGTACATCCTGTGATTGCCTTGCCTTAAGCACTTCTTCCCCTCACCCCCAGCAATATTCTCACATTGCCCCTGCCAGTCTCCACTAGATCAGAGGTTTCAAGCTCTGACTCTGGGAGACAGCACCTGGAGAGGTGCCACACCCCTGCGGCAGCATCCCCTCCCTCCACAGCAATGCTTTTCCTCTGCAGCTTTCATGTCTCCATCCTCTTCTCACACCTCTCTCTTTTTTTCTTATTGATACCCTCTTCTGCTCTGTTTCCCGTCCTCACTCCATTATGGTGGTTTTCTCTTTTTACCACTGTCTTCATCTACTCACCGCCATGGCTTGAGTGCGTTGCTGAGGCAGAGGGACTCTCACATTGGGTGCTTTGGGGTAAAGTAACACCTGATCAAAGATGGTCCTTGCCCAAAGAAATTGCTTCAAATAAGCAGGGCAGGAAAAAGAGTGAGAGGAGAAGTGACTTCCCAAAGCCTATTCAGCAGGGCCAGAAACAAGTGCTCTCTCTAACCCACTCGGCCAAACTGTCATCTTTCCTCCACAAGGACTTAAACAAGTGTAGTTTTAAAGCAACGCAAACGACAAGAGGGACCTCCTAGGAATTAAGTTCCTCAAGGAGTCTTGCTGCTGTGAGGAACAACCAGGCAGTCAAGCCACACTGCCCCACCGGTCCTAGGAGATTCTTGGCTTGAACCACAAGCAGGCAGGAAAACACAGCTTCCTGCCCTCAACAAGGCAGCAGGCCCTGGGGTACAGGATTTGCTACAGGAGCTAATGAAAATGTCTCTAAGAACTGGGCTGAGGTTAGGTCAGGGGATCCAAATGGGCCACCAGCCCTGTCTTCTGTCTTGTCTTCTCCAGCTGGACTAGTTCAAGTTATGAACTCTCTCACTGCCTAGGAGATCAGGTGTCTCAGTGTTCAGCCTTGCAGAAACCCAATTAAAAAAAAAAAAAAAGGCCATAATAATTAAAGATGAGCTCATTATATCTCCTTGTGACTCATCTGCTGGAAGCTGTGGTGAACACTGCTGCTGTGCTGGAAGTCTTGTTTTTAAGGGTGTGGTGACACATGCAATTGCTAGAGTGAGTAATCAAAATTGACAGGTTTACTGTCATTTCACACTAACTTCTGGTAGCAGAGGTGTGAGGGACTGCCAGTATTAGGCGCCACACCTGTAAGTGCATACAAGTATCACCTGAGTGATTCCACGAAGTCAGCAGGGCTATGCAAGGCTTAGACATTATCTGAGGCCCAAATGTGATTTTCATGGAATCCTAGAATAGTTTGGGTTGGAAGGGACCTTAAAGATCATCTAGTTCCAACCCCACTGCCATGGGCAGGGACACCTCCCACTAGACCAGGCTGCACAAGGCCCCATCCAAACTGGCCATGAACACCTCCAGGGATGGGGCATCCACAGCTTCCCTGGGCAACCTGTACCAATGCCTCTTTGTCAGTGTCTCTGACTTTGTGGAAGTCCAGAGTAAGTTAATGTGTATGTATAGTCCTTTCATAAACTGAGAAACCTGGCAGAGGAGAGTAAACTTGCTTTATCAAATTTAGAAAATGCAGCCACTGAAGAGATCAGTGTGATGTGGAATTAGTAGTGACTCAAATAATATGGCTATAATTTACAGAAAGCTTTGCTTTACTTTACTTTTTGTCCTACACCTGGGTCAGGGCAATCTGCAGTTTCAATACAGGATAGGGGATGATGTGATTGAGAGCAGCCCTACAGAGAAAGAGTTGCAGGTGCTAGTTGATGAGAAGCTTGACATGAGCAGGCAATATGTGCTTGCAGCCCAGAAAGCCAACTGTGTCCCGGACTGCTTCAAAAGAAGCATGGCCAGCAGGTCGAGGGAGGGGATTCTGCCCCTCTATTCCTCCCTTGTGAGACCTCATCTGGAATATTGTGGCCAGTTCTGGAATCCTCAACATAAGAAGGATATGGAGCTGTTGGAATGGGTCCAGAGGAGGCTACAAAGATGATCAGAGGACTGGAGCACCTCCCATACGTGGACAGGCTGAGAGAGTTGGGCTTATTCAGCCTGCAGAAGAGAAGGTTCCAAGGAGACTTTATAGTGACTTTCCAGTACCTGAAGGGGCTACAAGAAAGCTGATAAGGGACTTTTTACAAAGGCTTGTAGTGATAGAACTAAGGTCAATGGTTGTAAACTGGAGAGGGACAGATTTAGACTAGACATAAGGAGGAACTTCTTCACAATAAGGTTGGTGAGGCCCTGGCACAGGTTGCCCAGGGAAGTTGTGGGTGCCCCATCCCTGGAGGTGTTCAAGGGCAGGTTGGATGGGGTCTTGGGCAGCCTGATCTAGTTAGGAGGTGTCCCTGCCCGTGGCAGGCGGATTGGAAGGGGGGGGTTTAAGGTTGCTTCCCACCCAAACTATTCTATGATTCTGATTCTATGGTTCTATGTTCTCCTATTGTTCACCTGATCAAAAGGAAGTTCCGTAGGTTTGGTAACACAGCAAAGACGGTGAGTTGGGAAAACCTAACTGCAAGAATCAGGTCCCTTCAAGTGCATCTGGTGTCACCTGTGGCTTTCCAGCTTGTCCATATGTCCATTGCTATGGGTCACTACAGTGTGGGTCAGAATGTGCTGTCACTGCTGCCATGCTAGATAAAAAATAGAATGTCATGAACCTGTGGCATGGAGAGAGCCTTGAGGGGTTACACTGGTCACTGTCCTCAGTGTAAAAGTGAACTGCTCTGCAGACCGAGCAGAGTGATTTGTTCCCTGTCTCTACTCCTGCCACCAGAAAGGATTCACATTCATATGCAAACCCCCTACAGTCCGGGCTAACAGAGTTGCCCTGGGCAGTGGCATTCACTGCAACAGGTCAGGGTGCTTTTTGAGCCCGTCCTGCCTGCCTCTGCTCTCAAAATCAACTTCTTTCTCGGCAGTAAGACACTCCACCTCAAAAACCATCTCAAAGGCTGTTTCTGTAAAAACAAGAAGTGTTATTCATATGAATGAGACTATTTTCGTAAGTGCAGATGCGGAAGCTGTTACCACCAAAATGTTTAGGAAATCGGTAAAAGGAAATAGTCGAGCTGTAGCATAGAAACCAGTTCAAGCACTCCGCTCTGGCTACTCCCTGAGCTGCATCCTTGCCGCGATGCAGCACACCCAAGAAGATCTGACTGCACCTGGAGAAGAAGATGATGTCTTTGGGGAAGGTAAAGTTATCTTTTATTAAACTAATCCTTCTCCTACACAGACTAGAGACCGGTTTCTAGCTTGTGTGGTCTTTCTTGGGTAAATCTGAAGTTGTCTATGGGCTCCAAGGTCACAGGGTGACTAGACTTTCTTTTTCTCCTAAGAGAATGGAGAACAAAAGCACCCCAGGCACAATAAAAATAACTTCCACACTCATTCAGCAGTCTGCTTCCTCAGCAAGGAGGTTACTACAGAGGAAGAAAGCTGGGGGGACACCAAGTGTGTTTTCTACAGGGCTGCACTATGCATGTAGCACACTGGGTATTCAACATTGCAGGTGCAGCTGTTGTTAAAGTAGTAGGAGCTCTTTACAGAGGCTGGAGGTGACTTGCTACTTAAATTATCTGAGCAAAATTAGCCTCCTCCTCTCCAACTGCCAAAACCCAGGACACAAGGCTGGTGCCATAGTTTCTTATCCCTAAAACTGCTACTTCTGGAGCTTGATCTCTCACTGCTTGCATCCTGTGGTGCTGCTTTCATGTGTACTGAGTGCTAGTAGGTCAAAATAGCAGAGATGCAGGTAAGAGGACTCAGAGAAGGATGGAGAATCCGGACGATGGTGTCTAATTCCTGCTGCTGCTCGCTGCTTCCCTTTGCACTCCAGTGGGGGACAGGGCAGGGGGAGAGATCTTGCTCATGCAAATCTTCTGCTGGCCCCTAGCCCTCCTCAGTTTCCAAGGGAGTTGAAGGCACAAAGAACTGCCTGGATCTGCTCCAAAGACAGTGAACCTTTAAACTCACTTTCAGCACAGCTTCAGCAAACTTCATTTAAACAAAGCTCAGCTGTGGTTGGTATGGAAAACCTAGCAGTGAATAGTGCCAAATCAAGTTATCTGAGCCCCAGTGAAAGACATCAACACAGAAAAGAAAGCAGTTTCAATGATGCATTGTCTGTACTCAAATACATTTGTCATGTAGATATGCCCCTGCTCCTCACCCTGTGTCCTAGTCCAGGCTGAGAAGGACAACAGATTTTCAGAGAGAAGAAGTCAAAACATTTGCATTCAGGAAAAACTACTGATAGCCCAGGGAAGACCTGATGTCACTGGGAAAATCAACTGTCATTCAAATTACCCTGTTGCATTTCCTGCATCCTGCTCTCACACAGGTGGATGCCGCTTCTTAGGATAACCAGCCACATGCTCTGACTCAATATGACATTTTCAAGTGCTCTGAAAAGCCAGTGGAATTCAGGTTTTATTGCTGTTCCTGAAACCTCTAGCCTATGTTCTTAATCAGAAATGTAGATGGAAAGGAGAGGAACGTGTGCAGGTTATTTGACATTTATATTGTGTTATCTGAATGAAAAGATACAGTGCTTAAGAAATCCTTTCCAGTCTCTCAGCTTAGTTGTTTCTGGCAGGGCTGATCCAGCAAGAGCTGGAAGAGACTGGCTTTTCAAAGGGAGGAACATTTTAAAAACCTCTCCATGCCCCTGCTTAGAGCAGAAGGTTGGACCGGATGACACCCTGAGGTCTCTTCCCACCTGAGTTATCCTATGAACCTATGAGCTGGTGACAGCCTCTTCAAGTCGCCTGCATGTAACTGGGAACAAATCTACCTCAGCTGCTCTCTCAGCCAGAGGGTCTGTTGGCTCCCAAACCTACCAGCTGGAAAACCTAAACAACTGAGAAACAGTTCCTTTCCCCTCCAGCCCTCTCTCCTCTCTCTTGAAGGGCTTAGCAGGGAAACATTAACGTCTTGTCTGCTGTTGCTGGAGTGCCTTTGACCCTGGACAACCCAGCACGCACCTTGGAGTTGGGTGGGATCCGAGCAGGGAGAGGCAGTGCCTCTTTCAGTCACAGGGCAGCCCCCACCCCGCTCATGCTGCAGAGACCTAGGCGCCAGCCAAAACTTAGTCACAGATTTTCAGACCAGATGGAGGCGTTTGTCAGGTGCTGAGCTCCATTTCCCAGCTCAGCACAGACCACAGCTCTTAGGGTGGGGGCTATTTTTTTTTTTTTTTATTTTCCACATCCGGCTTGATTTGGAAAGCAGTGTTGGCAGATCTCCCATCCACCTTTTTAACTTGTCTCAGTGCTTAGTTACTGTCGCAGTTAAAGATAGCTACATCTTATTTCTTCTAGTGTTAATTTGTCTATTTTTTTTTGAAGTTGGTTGTCCTCTTATCCAGGAGAGCAAAGAACTCACTGTTGCTTGTACATATGAATCTCTTATAACTATCCACAAACTATATTCAAACTGCTCTTACTCTTTGTCAAGCATCCTGCCATCAATGACTGTTTCTTCATAAAGAGTGAGTTTTATTCTTTTAAGCATTTTCATCGTTTTTCTTGGGAGCATCCCCTTGGTGGTGTGGACATCAGCATGGAGCCCACCACTTCCAAACTGTTACACAAGGGACAAATTCAGAAGTTACAAGATATGTTCAATCTGTTCATTGGTTTATAAATCAATCAATCAATCAGTTTCAGGATCAGTTTAAGGATCAGCTAATACGTACAAGGACCTCTTGAGTCCTTTTGGGTCCCAGCATTACATGATGTTCTTCTCTTCATCAGATTTTCTTCTATAATCTGCACGTCTTTCAGCATCAAAATATCTCAGGATAGGGTCAACACTATCCTGTAGTTATCTTAAGTAAAGGCTTATCTCCTTTGCTCCCAGCTATATCCACACTAAAAGCAGATGAATCATCTCGCTTTCTCAAGTATCTCAGAGTGATTTACCCCTTTCCCAGACACGGCGCCATCTGTACATTCGGTCAGTCACTGTTTAAAGTTCTCTTTCAACTCACTGTAATAAAAAGAGTTAGATCCCATAGGGATGGAACCAACCTGTACAGGTCCTTACAAGAAACTGGCACGCCTGATAATTCTTCAGATAAGTTTAATTTGTCACTCAGATTTGTTTCAGATCTATTCAACATGTCCCAAACTGATCTACTCTATTTCAAATTTCTTAATCAAGATCTCATACAGTAACAAATTTTATTTCTAACAAAAGTCTAGGTACACTATCAGCACAATTATTTTCTCTAAAATTAATGAGTGCCACTGACTGCATTCCATCTCCTTTGATTCCACCTGTATGATTCCTACGTCATCTATTCCATAACGAGGCCAGGATCTCTGTCAGGCTATCGGACCGTTAGTAACACTACCTTCACTCACAACTCTATGGAAATCCTCTGGTGTTTCAAGCTTTTTTAAAAAATCAACAGAGAGTTCCTTGAATAGTTATTTCCAAAGCTACAGTTTAAAATCCTCCTTTGGCAAAGATACATGGGAAAAGCATTATGCTTTCCCATTGATATAGGCCATAAGCTGGCACTGATATTTTCCCACATGCAAACAAAGAAGTTTGTCAAAAACTCCTGTATTTTTTGCGTCATTATTGATAATTCTGCCATTTTCATTTACTTGTGCCCCAAGAGCATTGTTTACTGTACATTGAAAACCTAAGTCATAGGGCTGGGTGTGGCAAACGATAGCATACATATCTTCACAAAATATCAGTCTAATTCTTGCAATAGGCATTCAAAGCTTGAAAACGCTCATCCTCAAGGAAAATCTGTTAGCTAATTTCCTTGTTTCCTAATAGCAGCCTTGCACTTACATTGTGCTGTCTCCTTCAAAGGATTGCCAGAGACTTTGCAAATGACTGTGCTTAGGTTCAGTGAAGCACAACATCCTCTTCTCTGCAACACAGGCATTGTTTAAAAGGGCACAGCTGTAGTATGCAAAAGTTTAGAGAAGGAACTATTTTAGCCTCTTGAAAGTACAAGGCGTGATATGTTTAGATTCTTTTATGGCCTTACTCACCATGTTAATTCAAGGCACGTGACTTCAGTTAGTTTTATACCTTTGGTAGGTCGAAAGACCTGCTTTTGGGAAAATGCTTTTTAATTTTTAGTGATTCTAAGTGCCTGAGATTGTGATGTTATATTTCATTTAAAAAAAAAATTCACTTTTACTAGCACAAGGCTTCTTCTCATCACTACAGTCAAGCAGGCATGGGTTTTCCTTAGGTATGTCTAAGCTGAGGGAGCCAGGAAGGCTCCTGTGGCTCCCAGGCCCAAGGAGGGAGGGAGATTTGGGCACGGGTCAGCTCTCTCCCTGCTTTCCCAAAGGAGGAGAACTGAGTACTTACGTGGAGGCATAATGCCACTTCCCCTGCACAGCCTTGGACTGAGGCCAGGGGCTTGGCACAGCAGGAGCTGCTAGATCAGTGTAGACACATCCATGCACAGAGTTTTCAAGCACTCAGCAAATACAGCAAGCATGTGGGTCCAGACATTTTGGTAGCAGTGATTAACATATCCAAACTGAGAATACTGAGAGAAATAGAAATTAGGTTGTGATTTGTTGCAGATCTTTTCATACAATCGTTCCACATTGACCTCTCCTCACACCTCCATATCCCACCTCCTGTTATGCACCCTCTATTTGTACTCATCGTAACCATGACCCGCCCCTTGGGACAAAGCTGACACAAAATCCCATCCATGTTTCCAAAGTATAGGGCAAAAAAGAAACGCTTTCTTTTTCATAATATTCAGTAAATAAATGCGTGCTCCAGTTTGGTAGACCAGAGCACTGTTTTAGATGGTGTATTTCACAGTGTCAGAGACCCAGAGCCCTCTCCTTGCCCAGAACTGACATTCTGCTAGGGTGCATGGGCATGCTCCAGCACTGCCACCCATCAAGGCTCCCAGCAGTACAGTGACTACATCAAAATTTCAAGGTCTGCTTCAAAACTGTACCAGATACCTCAACATCTTTGTAAAGCCTGCCTGTCATTTTCAACAGAGTTTTAGCTCTGGGGTTTGGGATCAGCTTTGAGGCTTAGCTGAAATGAAAGGTAGCTGCTGTTCATGGTTATGTGCACTGCCTAGTGTATTGTAACATCGCTGCTGATGTTAGAGAAAAATGAGGGTAAAGTCTTGGATGTTAACTTAAAGTCGAGACATGTTTTTTATTCAGTAACAATTTAAGTTAAGCAACCTTTCTCTTCCCCTAAAGCAACAGAAGACACTAGGCTTTCCTCGGACATACAGCTGCAGTGACTTGTCTAAAAGTCACACAGGGAGCTCAGTGTCATAGCTTGTCCATGACCCACTGGACCAGCACGGAATTGGAATTCCTTCTCTTAGCCTGCTGAAAGAGCCTGGCTCTTTCTCTGCCCATGGAAGTTCCCTTTTCTCCATGCCCTAGCTAGCTAGATAGTCACCAATCACAGCCAGCCCCACTTTGGTGAGACCCAGCTCATGTATATCCCTTCCCCACAGAGCGCATCAAATTGATGCAACTTTAAGCAAATTATGTCTTCTGAGGATGTTCATGTGTACATATCAGTATAGTGTTCTAGCAGACGTGTCCCTCAGGGATGTACAGAGATACCTTTTTTCCTATGTTTTCACCCCAAACAGAGTTTGACATGTCTACTTCTTCCAGCATATGAGTGTCTAGTATCTGTTAAGGCTGTAGTAAAGATGAGCAGCCTTGCAATGTATTAAGCATGTGAGCTTCTCCTGCCTGGCTGCTGAGAGACTACATATCACTGCTCTAAAAACATTTACAGGTCCCACCAGCCCTACCTGTCCTTTCAGCTTATCTCACATTCCCAGAGATAGAGAATGTGTTTGCCATACTCACTGCAGCCCAGAGTAAGAGAATTCTCATTACTTCATCACCAAGGCAACAGTGTCTGCTTCAGCCAGATAGATAGATCATAATAAGAGATGTCTGGCCTGTAAACTCAGATTGAAGAACCTTTCTCCAAGAGCGTGGGCAGGCTCAGTTAGCGTGCTGGACAGGACGGTATGGAAAAGAGGGTGCTCTCTTACGGAGTGTTTTTGCTTGTTCCTGTTTATGCTTAATACTTTGCTCACTTGCTTCTCACAGCTGCTTCTTCTTGCTTGTGGTCCAAAAGCATATATAGAGTTATGTAGATGGGTGAGAGAGTTTTTGTGGTTGGAGGAAGCAGTGCAAGGCACCCGTCCCCACCCTACACGCCCCCACACTGACCCACCCGCAGTGCTCTAGCCCACCCAGCCCTTCCAGCTGTCCGGGGCAGCTGGAGAGCTATTTTTAACAGGTGCTCCGTAGTTGAAGCAGAAATGATAGTCCATGAGGCCTGAAACTAAAAAAAGGGTGACATGGGAGACACTTTCTGATTTGTTGTGTCCCTATTTTTTAATTAAAGATCTTTGATCTTTTTGTTTTTTCCTTCTTTGTGTCTTGAAGGCAACATGTTAAGTTTGTATTTGTCAACAATATTTCTAGATCATTAATAATAGTAACAGCGGTGAGGGGAAAAAAACAGGTCAAATAAACAAGCGGCATTTAACCAGCCTTCAGAGAAAAGAGGAAGGTACAAGAGAGAAACCACTGATTAGGGTCGCCTTCTAGGCTTTCAAATCAAGCGTTTCACCTAAGTCTAAAGCAAAACTGCCTTCTTTTTCACCCTTTTTCCCCTCCTGATTTTAGACAGTGTCTGTAGGAAGCTCTGTGAAACACCAGATTTTTGTCATCCAGTCCCACCATTAAAGTCACAAAGTAAACTTGGCTTGGCTAGCATGGGCTGGTGGTGTAAACAGATTGACCCCTTTAACAATTTGAGGCACAGCTCAGCTGCCTCTGAAATGAGCTTCCACCTGCCTGGATGCTGCAACCAAAGCCTTGTGGTTGGTGTTACCAAGGGTGTGACTGTCAAAAAACAACCAAGTCAGGAAATGCAGAGTTAAAAGGTAAGGAGTGAAGACAGTCTGAGAACATGAATTAGAGAGAAGGGGGAGAGTAACCAAGCACTTGACAATGTCACAGAGGCACTAAAATGTTGATGGTGGAATGATTTCCCATAGCAGGATTTCTCCTACATCTCACCATTGCTTGAGGGGTAAAGGAAGTTGTCAGGCCCTGCAGAATTTTAAGTCTTGATCTGACATCTAAAAGCAGGGAAATTGTTTGAAGAGGGTCCCCACTATGGCTGTCACCTAAGCAACCCTTCCTCGCTGCTGAAATTCTCTGTTCCCCCTACAGACCTCCTGCTAAGGGGTGGGTGTACATGTACACATTCACGCACCCCAGAAAGATCATGTGGAGAAGGTACAGGAAATCTTTTGCACCGTGAAGAGCCACTGACACTCCTGTGTCTTTTGCAATGGTAACAGGTGAAGCAAAAACGCTATGGAAATCCTGAGCACAATAGATTTAACACTGCATAACCTACAGGGGCTGACCCAAAGCTCAGCAGTGATGCCTACAGTTTGAATAGTTGATAAAAGAATAGAAATACAAGACATGAGGCAGCAAGAAAGGAAACCACACACAGAGAGTGAGAGAGTGAGAGAAAGTAAGATTTTTGGAAAATTCCCAATGTAACTCAGCTCCTGCCTGACCAAAGGGTAGGGGATAAACACATCTGGCTGCACCCAAATTGAAGCAGTTCTAATCACTTCTATTCCAGCCTTCTCAGGTATTCAAGGTCCTAAGTCTTCAAGCTGGCTTCCTTACGTTCCCCTTATAGACAATATTGAGTGTGTGTGCTGTATGTGAGAAAAGGAGAGAGGACAACGATGGAAACAAGAAACCCCTCCAGGTGCCAATTCAGAGCATAGAAATGGGGATCCTTTCTTTAATTACCGGCTGGAAGAGCCTGGCTCTTTCCCTGCCCATGGCAGTCATTTGCTGCTAGCCTGGAAGCAGTGGGCACAAACGTGGCTAGTGTCTGTAGGGCAGTATGCATCTTCGTAGGGGTCATTGGTCCCCAGGCAGGGTGACAGGAGGCAGATCCACTGCAGGAGCCAGGTAGATTCATTTTTGTGGTAGCAGGTGCCAGCTAGGAAAAGCTGCAGCAACCGCTTACCATTAAAGTGATGCTCTACTTGTACTTGGCCACTAAATGGGACTCTAACCAGAGTACTGATGACACAGGTCCGGGGTTAGGTTTCCCTGTTGCACAGCAGTGCAACTGCTGGTTAAACAGCCTACATTTGGTGCTTCCCTATTCACTGTTGTGGGGGAGCTCAGTGCATGAGTTTCTCATGCAGCGTCACTCACCAGACCCATTGCAGAACAACGTGTAGCCTTTACTGCCCACATCACAGCATCGTATGAGCCACAGAGAAGAAAAGACACAGAAAATACCCTAGCGCCATAAATACTCAAACTCGTAATCCATGGTGAAATGACCAACTTGGGAAGAAAAACCCAAAACGACTCCAGAAACTCAGACAGAACTGTATGAAGTGTGTGTAGCATCACACACAGGGGCTGGAAACACCTCCCTTTTCATCTTGCCATGCTGCACCCTGGGCCAGCCCTATGCCTAGCCCAGGAGAAAGTCACTCACAATGATGAACTTTTGTGCAAGTGATCTTATCTGCATGCCATGCAATACCAGAGTGGAAAGCCTCCTAGGCTCCCCTGAGGAGCATGCCTATGGTTCGGGAGACACAGCAGCTGAGCAGGATCCAGAAACTTCCCTGTAGGGGTGTCAGAGCCACCTGTGGCAGAAGAGACAGGGACAGCCTCTCTGAGGAGCTCAATGGGATGACTAAAAGCTCTGTAAGTATATTATCATTACCACAGATGTTAAGTTCTCAAGGACTCCTGGAGGTCCATCTTGTAGATTAGCTTATAAAATCCTACATCTTTGCTCTACGGCTCTGTAAAGTTTGTGATTAAGATGCCCGTGGCTATTGAGGCTGGCCAACATTCAGGCTCTACTGCATAAATGGAGCTTCATCCACATCCTTCTTACTTTTTGCTAGCTCAAGGCAGTAGAAGAGTACTGCTGTGGACACGGATGTGACCTACAAGGCACTGTGTTCATTTTAGCAGGGTGGTTGTAGCTGTGTAGAAGTGCAGTTTGCCAAATGAGAGCTCCCTGTAAGTTCTGGAGTCCCACCAACTACGTTTCCTAACTTGAGAAGAAAGAATAAAAAAATATAGGACATGGCCCAGGTAAACGTCATAGAGCTAACAGAGGCAGTACTGAGCAAATGAAATCTTTTTCTGTCTCAAACACCACCAATAGGTCAGAGGTCACTGCAGTTTCTTAATGGTGGTGATGTAAAGAGCAGAGCAAGCACAGCCTGCTTCCACTAGGGAACCCCGAGCTCTGGAGTGGCATCTGGAGACTCAGTCTAATTTATAAATTGAATGATTTGAGGAATTTAAGTTACATGGGGACTGAAGGATTGGGTCATAATGTGCAGCCTTCACACTGAACTAACAGATTTCCTTCTCTTGAGCACCTTGGAGAGAATAGAGATTATATAGGTGTAGGTAGACTTGAAGTAAGATAGCATCTCTGAGGTCCTCCTATCAAAACATGCAAGGAGTGCCACTCTAGCAATACTGCCATACATTTAACAAGTGAGGCACTTTTTTATTGAGGTGGGTAGGAATGTTGAACAGGGTCCATATAAAAATATTCTTAAAGCAAAACAAAGCCACAGAAGGAGCAGAGGCCTCTAGCACTGCTGAGCTCAGCTCTTGAGTTGGATGGTTACAGCATTTTTTAATTTTCCCATGGAAAAGCAGGCAGCTCGGGAGGTCCTGATCTGCTCTGCCTCTTCTGTCACTCTGGGGAGCTTCCTGCCCTTTCCATTCCTGATGCCTGTTGTGAGCCAAGGAAGAGTTAGCTTAATCAGCAACACCAGCCACCGATTAGTGCCAAGCTGTTGTCATTAATCACTTCAAAAATCACTGAGCTGAAAATAGTAACCAGGGTCAGATGTTAAAAAACTGCCATAGTTTAACTGGTGTCATTTAACCTCAGCCACAAAGCCAGACCACACCCCTAATGAAACACTATTTATTTGCTTTACATTACATATTATATGAGATTTTTTATGTTCAGATCTACCCACAGTGCCAGTGATGTGGCACAAAAAGCTGTTCTTCACCTTTCCTAGAGGAAATAACTGCTGTGAGTGTTCAAATGCGTCCAGATGAAGGCAGGATGGACCAACAAGCAACAGGTATACCCTCAAAAGATGCATAGGGATACCGGCCTGAGGGTTTGGTCATGAGATTCTCTGTGCTGTGGATCTCCCCTCTCCTTTGGAATCTCATTCCAAATATTTGGCAGATGCATTTGAGGCTCATTACATTACAGAGGCAGTACGCTCATTGCACTCTGCCGGATGGCATTTCATGTGCGCTGCACTTGTTTTATATTTGCTATATTTAAGCCACAGAAATATGCGCTGATGAGGAAAATAGAGCTGTGGCAGTTTCTTGGAGGCAGGAAGGGAATTAAAATAATTTCTCAAAGCTGCAATCCTCTGTGCTGAACTATGGCCCAGGAGAAGGAAAGAGAAGCACGGTCAGCTTGGGTCACTGGCCAAACCGAGGACCCAGATGGGTCACCCATACCGCTGTCCATGTGGAAATTATTTCACGGCAACTCTGGTTTTATACTAGTGTAACTGAGGATGGAAATTGCTTCAAGTCTTTGCCCCAAAAGACTCCTCCCGAGTTTCTACTATGAAACGGCCTTGTCAAGAATATGAAGGAATAGAGGTGTGCAGCACTGCAGGGTTTATATGTGGCGCTTGATTTTGAAACTTGTCTGGCATTATTTACTCTTTTCCCTCTACCCCAGTCTTTGCATCTTTCTCCTATCTGAGCATAATTTTCCCCAGATCATGCTCTTCATTCCTGCAGCTCCTCCTCTTCTTGCCATGACCTATGGGACATGGTCAGCAGGAGGAAGGCAGAGGCTGCTCCTGGAGGGCACAGCGAGGCAGGACAAAGCCCTGGGTACTCCTGACCTGCTCTTTCAATCATGGACCTAGGATACCTTTGGTGGTTGCTAACATGTTCCATAGTGTCTCACCCCATATAATAACTGTCCTTTGTGATCCTTGGTCTTTCAAAGACCTTCATAGCATGGGGCGTACTAGCAATGGGCTCGCCGTGCCTGGTACTGCTAATTAGAGTGTGCTAGAGCGTGTACAAAGAAAGGCTTTCTCCTCCTCTCTGCCCAAAATATGTCCTCTCAAGTGCAGGTGAGGCTGGAAGAGGAGTCTGGAGGTGAACATTGGCTAGATCCATATTTTAACTGAAGTCCTTGCAGATCTAACAAGCAAGTTTCAGCAGCAGAGATTACTGCCTGGTAATGTGGGTAGAGATGGCATCAGTCTCTAAGAGACCCCCAAACACGGTGGGGAGTTCAGCCTACTGTTGTGATGGAAGACGAAGTTTGTTACAGGGAGCTGAGTCTGGGCACTTCAGAGCCAAAAATCAGGAAAGATCTAAGAGATTCAAAAAAACAGATCTGAGAGATTCAAAAAAACCAGAAGAGATCTAAAGATTGAAAAGGATCCCAACAAGGAAGCTGGGATTAGATCAACTTTCTGCCCACAAAGCCGAATCCTCTCCTGGAGATGGTCTAACAGAGCCTCCTTGATGTTATACATGTTGGTTGTACTGGGAAACGCAGCCCCAAGCAGTTATCTCACACGCTGCAGATCTGAGGGAAGCACTGATTCCCAATCTCTGCACTCCTGCAGACAAGGTGAGAGAGAAGGTTTTGAGGCTGTCCAGTAGCAGGACTTCAAGTCAACAGCATGGAAGAGGTTGTCTGACAGCCACGCTCCCAAAAAGCAGGCTGACAGCACCATACCTGTCGCTTCAGATCTCTAATCACTACCATAGCTTTGATCATTGCATTGCATACCTGACTTCCAGCTGCCCAGGAAAGCAAAAATAAGTTTCCAGCAGTTTTTCAGGTGCCTTAATTATAAAACAAGGAATGCTTTTCAAAAACAAGAGAGAGAGAAAAAAGTAAGGCTAGAGCTGCAGTACTAGACATGCCATCCACACACTTGGCGTGCATTTAAGAGCAGCTCAGCCACCCTTGGTTGCTAAGCAGTCTCAGAAACGGGAATGTGCTGCTCCTTCCAACCGTCCATGAACATTGCCACCCAAAACCTGCCCAGAAGACTCATCAGAGCTGGTATTGAAACAGGGACAGTTCAAGGGGAGGGGGGGGGGGGCGGAAATTGCAGTTGGTGCTCTTTTGTTCTGCTCTCGCAAGTTATACATGTGAGGGCAGGTAGCGGGTATGTTTATGCATAATATTCCCAAAGTTAGGCTGCTATCTTCAAATGCTGCCACAGGCACAGGCTGTCAGTAAGAGGTGTTCATCCTCTGAAGGCAGCTATCTCAGACCAGCACAAAAGCAGCAAGGTGGGACAAAGGGGAGATAAAATAAGGATTACCTATGGAAAGCTTTCTCTCTTACGGTACATTAAAAGCTAAAGGCAAATCCCGTTTCTGTCTCTAGCCCTTTCCCTTCATGCCCATAGCTGTTCCTTGACATACCGCGTGTGTTTTGACCATCATGCCAAAGGGCACAATCACTGGATTATACTTCATCCACTCCCACAGATGCAATGTCCCTGAGCTTCTGGCCTGAAGTCCCAGAAAACTGAATCTGTTTCTAAATTATGGTAGAGATCAGCTCAAGTAGCTTTTTTTCCCCGAAAGTGCCCTGAGAGCAGCAGGTGGAAAGCTTAGCAAAAGCAACATTAAGAGAAATGAGGAACTTGAGGGTGGAGTAGCAACACAGTGATGGGAAATAAAAGGGGGGAAATGATTGCATGGTGGTTAGAGGATGTCAACAGCAAAAAACAAGTGAGTACCAAAAGCTTTTAGAAGGAGGGCAAGAAGAGTTACAAGATGACAATAAGTGCAAGCCAGACGTACAGGGCAGGCTTGTCTGACAGAGAAGGTATATATATGGGAACTGAGTCAACCCAAAAAGCAGCACTGGCAGGGTGTAGTGTAGAAAATAGAAGAGTTGTGGCAATACTTCATATGTTTTGCCAGAAACAGTAATGGTGAACTTGTGTATGGCCAGCAAGTTAAAGCTTGCATCTTGCCCACATTGCTCATGTCAGGTGTCAGGGTCTTGTCCTTTACCTCTTATCTGAAAGCCTTTCCAGCTGATGGCTCTGGCACTTGCTCTGCTCTTCACTCTCCAGTCTGATCATTCACCTCTTTTTTTGGACTAAAGCCCCCGGGTAAGAGCACTCAGGTTTGCTACTTGTGTTCCCTCAGGAAGCTTGCCTAGGTGTGATACCTGCTGGAGACATCTCACGGGGCATCCAACAGCAATACAAAGATGCTGTGTTTTTCCAGGCAACCCCTTCTGAGCAAGGGAGTTCCACAGAAATACAGCGAAGATGTAACTCCTCAGGAGAGACAGCAGAAAAACAGCAGAAAAGCCCATATGCAAATTATCTTCCTTAAAGACTAGGGCAGGCCTTATCTACCTCAGACATCCAAAGCTCAAAGTTATCATCCTCCCACCTTCTCTGGCTTCTCGCTGATCGAAACATGCTAACAAGAGACCTCCATGCAAATTGTCATCTGGATGGTCTGCTTAGCATTGCCACCCAGCTGTCTACCTCAAACAACCCTCACCTTTAGGTGTCTGAAGTCACCTAGGACTGGGCTAAGTCTTTGTATCTGCAAAACAGAAACACATCCCATCTGTAAGCAGAGAAATTGCAGCAATATCTCACATTTTCATGGCAGTCCTCACAGAGTCCTCCCTCAGAGTATCTTATGGGGGAAAGAGGGTTCCTCTCAGACCTCTGTCCAGACTACTGGGTCCAACTCCCCCTTTCCAGGTTTCTCTAAATGACATGTCTGCAATGGATCTGAAAGCCCAGGGGCCCTCCTGCTCTGCTGATTTGGGGGATTCAGGGGGCCGGAGCCCATGGGGCAATGGGAAAACTGAATTACTTCTCATTATATCCACCCTCTAGAGTGGTGTGTAACTGATGCATATCAGTCAGAAAATCCGGCTCAGCCATTGCAAGAAGCTTGGAGAGTGCCTGGGAGGAGCGGAGCATTTAGGTATTCTCAGACTATAATCTCTTCTCTGATAATCCCGATTTACTCTTTGGCCTGGGAGCAAAGGCTAATAGAAAGCAAAGTGCTGCAGCAAAGCCCAGCAGGTAATTTAGGACCTCTGGCTTAGCTCTCTCAAGTATAATGTGGGGTTACCACTGCTGGGAATTAGTGTTTGTGCAGGTGCACTGGAGCTGGCAGGGAGAAGTGCAGCATAATTGGCAATTACTGGTTTGGAGAGGTCACTGTTTTCAGGAGACAAAGCTAGAATGAGCTGTTGTTGCTTAGAAATTTCACTGGAGACATTCATGCTGACCTATTTTTAACATAACAGCAGATTACACTGCAATACAGTGAATAATTGATAGAAGTAGTAGCATGATCACAGCCACAATACAACGGCAGCTTCAGTTCCTGCGTAATTATGGAGGGAGGCAGAGCTCTCTGGCGTTTTCCACTGAATTAGCAAAACAAGACACACGTGGACCTGAGCCTTTCAAAAGCATGTGTGTCAGGATGAATAGAGTTAGGAAGGACTAAGTGGGGCAAAGATTTTATCTAGAGCATCAGTAAACCTACTCAGTCTCCTAGGAGTTTCAGCAAGCTGCATCACTGGAAGCAGGGAAGTGGGAATGTGTGTAGGGTTGGGGGTGACAGAGAGAAGGAAACAGCTTTCTGTGTTTGCTATGCAAAACTATATTGAGAAACCAAGAGAAACAGCTCATACAGCCCTAACATACATATTTGCATAGTATAAAGAATATTTCCTTGAAAGAAGAGGCTGCAAATGAATGAGGTATTTGCATCTTCAACCTTAAGTTCAAAAAATCTCCTGCAAGATAAGACCAAAAGGGCCAGAGGGAATTTGTAACATGGGTTACGTATAGCCTAATCACCGAGAACTACTGTAGGAGGCTCAAGGTTGAAGCAAGATGCTGCAATTAGTACACGGCACTGAAAACCTTTAACAAATTAACGAGGCTTCCACAGAGCTGCCACCCTCTAAAAGGCTGAAGTGGACTCAAAAGCATATTAAGTATGCATGATGAGACATTTATAGCTTTCAGCATTGCCACAAATATTCCCTCTCTTCTTCCCCTGACATTCCATAGCCCAAAGCACACAGCTGCTTTTTCCAAAAAGCAACTTCTCCGCTTTGGCCTCAGGGTTCACGTCCTATGTGAAACACATGAAACGGAGGCGTAGTCGATTCAGTCAGAGACATGGAAAGGTCACCCTAAAAATTTCACCTTGGAGCTACACCACTAGCACCGTGTCAGCAGCGGCCCCTAGACTTCTTCCAATGAAGAAGTGTGTGCCTCTGGAAATGCTACCGCCGCGATTGCTGAACTCAGAAACCTTGGAAACGGCCCACAGGCCCCAGAGGTCTGCACGCCAGTGTGAAAAGCATCCATTCCTGCTTTTGCTGAATCTGGAGTTGTTTTCTCACATTTCTACTGCTTAAGGCTACAGCACACAATTATTTTCAGCATAGAATATAAATAACACATTCATTATTACTGCTGACTTCAGAAGGTAGGTCAAAGCCTGATAGATAGAGCCTGTCCTGACTCAAATGGGAAAAGATACAGGCATATAAGGAGAGTATCAGTATTGCCTCCAAATTCTATTTACCAGCCCCACAGCCTTGCCAAGGATTCCCTCTGCCCCTTCCTAAAAGAAGCACTTCCAGCTGTTTAAGAAGCACAAGAGAGAGCTTGTTGAAGGGCTTTGCAACAGTTTTAAATATTGGAAGGGGAATAGCAAATCATATAGAAAATATGACATGGGTATTTGGTACTTTCTGTTGGGTGATGCCTGATGTAAAGTTCACTATGAAAAAAAGCTGCAGAAGAGAAACGGATAAGTCCTAAGGGCAGCAATAAACATATGCAGAATCCTTACCTCTCTAGAGAGATGTATTTATAGTAGATAGGACTATACATTTCAGAAGGAGGACAATATCTGGAAAAACAAAGCATCCCTGCCTTTTTTTTCTTTCTTGGAGCAAAAGTAAAGATGCTTAAAGACAGAAACACGTAAGGGCCATTCATTGCGATGTTCTTTCATTTATATTCACCTTTAACCGCTGTCTTCATCACTCCCAATATCTAAATTTAAAGCCTACTTTTGCACATACTACTGAAGGCAACGCAAGCTGCAGCGAGCAGCCCACGGGCCGAGGGGAAGGGGAGCAGCGCCGGCCCGTTCCCTGCACCATTCCCCGGGAAAGGGATCAGAGGTATTTTGAGGATGTCCCACCTTTTGGTCAAACTGCCCGAGAGGCATCAAGCATCGAATTAAAATGCCGCCGCTCCCAAAACATGTGCGGAGTCACCGGCAGCGCCCGTTCCACCATATCCCGCCGGGGCGAGCTGGGGGGCATCCCGCACCTCCCTGGGCGAGATGGAGAGGCTCTCCCAGCCTCCGGGGCGAGATGGGGTCGGGAGGCTCCTTCATCTCACCGGGGCGAGCTGAGTTGCGATCCCGCACCTCCCTGGGGCGAGCAGGGGGGATGTCCCGCGTCCCACCAGGGCGAGCTGTGTGTGTGTCCCGCATTCCTCCGGGGCGAGCTGGGGTCGAGGGGTCCCGCATCCCTCCGAGGTGAGCTAGAGGGCATTCTGTGCCTCTTTGGGAGAGATGGAGGGGCTCCCCCACCCCTCCGGGGCGAGCTGGACGGGGATCCCGCATCTCTCTGGGATGAGCGGGTGGGGATATCCCGCATCCCGTCAGGGCGAGCTGGATGGGGATGTCCTGCATTTCTCTGGGATGAGCGGGTGGGGATGTCCCGCATCCCGTCAGGGCGAGCTGGATGGGGATGTCCCGCATTTCTCTGGGATGAGCGGGTGGGGATGTCCCGCATCCCGTCGGGGCGAGCTGTGAGGGGAAGGGAGGGAGGTCTCGCACCTCTCTGAAGCGAGAAGGCGGATGTCCCGCATCCCGCCGGGCTGAGGTCTGTGTGTGTGTGGGTGTGTGTTCGTGTGTGCCTCTCAGCCCCCCGAGACGAGCCGGAGGGGCTGGGGGGTCCCGCACCGCCCGCAGGGCTGGACCGCGCCCGCGCAGCGCCGCCTCCGCCTCCTCCTCCCGCATCTCCGTAAGGAAAAGCCGGCAGGGGCTGCGCTCGCTGGCAGAGCGGCGGTGCGCTGCGATCGCGGAGGGGCTGTCTCCGGACGGGCTGTCTCCGCTTCTTTTCCTTCTTTTTGTTTTTAATTTCTATTTATTTTTTTTTGTAACGGTTAACTGTTAATTGCCGTTGTTTTCCCCGCCGCCGCCGGGGATGGGGCGCCGCGGTACCCGGGGAGTGCGGAGCGGCGGCAGCGGGCGAGCGGCGTCCCGGGGCGGGCTGTGAGCCCCGCCGGCAGCAACAGGTACCCCACCGGGCTCGGGATGGGGCAGAAACACGCGTGGGAAGGACAGGGGGGTTCCTGCTGCCGAGGGGGAACGTGTCCGAGCGGAGCCCGGGGGCAGGGGCGCTGCCCCCCGGCCCCGGTCGCGGGGCTGTAAGGGGTCGGCAGGGTTTTGAGGAGGGAAGAAGGGGCTTCTGCAGGGCTTCCTGTGGGTGGTTTTAGGCTGGGAATGTGAAGATAGCCTTAGTTGTGGGTGTTCGCTGGAAAGCTGTGCGGGGAAACTGGTTTAATGTTTTCTTACAGTGCGAGGAAGTGCTTAACCTGGTTTCCATAAAAAAAGGAAAAAGTCTTAGCGCTTCCTCAGGTCTTGTTTTTCTATTTCCAGTGAGCTTTTGTGGTATTACAGGTTGGAGGAAAGCTTAAACCCTCTTAAGTTCTTCTTCCAGTCTCTGGCGTATTCCCAAGAACTGATGCAAACATATTACACACTGGCATTGCACTTCGGTTTACCTTTGAATGCTCTGGTTACAAAAGGTCACCCTAATCCTGTGACTGGTCTTTCTATTGCTGTGTTCACTGAGCATTTTGCTGTCTCCCATTCAAAGTTTCAAAAAGCTTTCTGGAAGCTGTGTGTGTGCGTTTGTGTGCGTGTGGCCGTTGTGCCTTTGCACCCTTTCATCCATCTCCCTGGGAAGAGCTGAATGTATTTTCAGCATAATTTCTGCATTCATTAATCTGGCCGTACATTCAGCCACGCTCGTCTTAATTACCATGTGGAGCTGCTGTCACGCAGCTGGAGCCCGGGGCAGGGAACACACTCCCAAACAGAAACATTATCTTCATCTTCTCCAGTGGTTAATTAGGTTTCCCAAGCATCCCTCTCCTTCTGAGTAAACAAAAGTGGGAGCATACCCCAACAAGGGGCTTGAGGAGGGAGGCAGGCGGAAGGTGTCTTTCCTGGAAGATTTCTGTGCTCGCTTCCTAGCTGTTTCCAAGAACTTCACACGCCAGGAAGAGGTATAATGTCATCTGGTTTATTATGGCCAGACTCGAGGAAGGTATCCACTGGGATAGATTAGGAGCCTTGCTTTATAACCATAATGTGCAAACTTGACAGATTGCTCCACACTTCAGTAGAAGTGGGTCGGTGTATAGTATACCATGGGAGTCTAAAGGCAGCAAAATCTATCTTTTCTTCCATAAATTCAGCATTTTCTCAGCCAGTAACTAAATCACTAGGACAGCCACTTAAGATGGTGTCTGTGCTGCTTGCAAGTGCAGATGAGCACTTGTGCAGTGTGGACTTTTAACAACCCAGTGTCTATAATCTAACGCTGATTTAACTTTTTACATCCAAGCAGCACTTCCTTGACAAAGTGTGAGCACTGGGAGTTTTTGTCTCTTTGTTTATTTTTCTTCTTAAGAAACAGCAGGTCGAATGTCTTTCCAGTATCCTGCCTAAGGAACAAAGCAATTAGCTTTCCATGTCTCTGTTCTCTAGGATGACAGTACTGTCTTGTCTTAGATTTATTTTCTGTAGCAATATTAATATTTCTTAAACACTTGGTAACATGTAAGGGAAGAACTGTGTGGTTTGTGAAGGAGTATCGCTGAGTGAGAAGGTTGCTTTACCTCCTTGTGGTCTCAAGGCACATGACCATTTTATTCACCTGTATCACAGAACAAACACTCTGGGTAAGAGTGGTACAGAGCACAGCCTCAAAACTGACAGCAGCACATTACGCTCCAGGCAGGATTGCCTTTTGCTCTTTGATATTTTTAAACACAAGCAAGCAGAAAGGTACATTTCCAGACAAAGCACACTGCTGGGAAAGGCTGGAAAAGGTCCGGTTCTGGAGGACGCTGCCTTGCTTTCCTACTGGGAAGAAGTGGAAGTAAGAACTAAAGGCAGCATTGCCTTTTTCCAAAAAAGGGATGGCTGGTCTGACTTCTATTTTTTTCCTCATGCTGTACATGTGGCAGTGACAAGCTGCTCGTGGGCAACCCCTTTAACTGGAGTAGTTTTCATCAGTGGAGCTAAGCTGGAAGCAGGGATGGGGCATGCATAGCTTGTGTCTGTGGCCTTTTGACCAGCACAGAGCATCAGCTGAAAGCAGAAAGGGAAGGAAGTGGGGAGAGCAATGCCTGAGCTGTGCTTTTGACCTAGGCTCGTTAGAGAGGACCAGGATATGAGTTAGTATTGGATAGGGGCCTGTCACATCACTTCCAAGCTATGTGGTTCCTGGATGACTCTATTAATAAAATACTAAGAAACCTGGTTATTTTCCCTCTTAGCAGGAGCTCAGAGGTCACTGTTGTGTTCACTCAGCTTCCAGTGCTCATTGCTCTTCTAGTAGGGTGTGTGAGGGTGTGGGTGTGTGAGGGGGTGTGTTAAAGAAGCTTCTCAGTAGAAGATTTTCAAGGCAATAATGAGCAAGAGCATACACTGCTTCCCCTCAACACCACCAGGTTTGCATAGACTGTATCACTGACTCCAAGATGTGCTTGAACTTTTAGAAGGCAGAGAGAAAGAATTTGGCCCACTGTGAGTTTAAAATCAGTCTTTTGACAGCAGAAGCAATTTTGCTCAGGGGGACTCCACAAACTGTGGTGGCTCCACTTTGTACGTGCAGCAGTGTAAATGAGAATGTAATTTCCTCCCTGTAGCAGAGCTGCCAACATCTTTGTTTTCCCTTGCTATCCTTCAGAATTAGGTTTGCCAGAGCAAAGTAGGAGGGTAGTCTGTGGACAGAAGAGCTGGCAGCCAGAGGGAATGGAAGGATGGGCTTTGCCTGTTCCCCATGAGAAGGTGGGGAGGAAAGCGGAAGTGGGAGCGATCCCTGGATGCAATAAACAGGATCATATTGTATATCTCTGCCAAATCTCAGGAATGATTTAGTTAAGGCACAGCAGCCAGCTCACTTTGAGACCCACAACCATCCTTCTCTGCATACCTCAAATCAAAGCAGAAACTACATGTTTTCCTGGCCACAGCTGCTCAACAGCTTTGTTTCTACTCCCTGGTGCAAATGTCGCTCTTGCCCTCATTTACCTGTGCCTGGGTGGGCTGTGTGGCTGCACTGAAGTTGGCTCAATCTCACTCAGGTCCTGCAAAGCTGGTGCTCTGGATGCTGCTTCAGGCCGGTATTTGAAGCGGAAGGCAAGCGGCAGGTACTGGGTAATCTCGGGAAGCTGGTTTAACACCCATTTGGCAACTTAGAGACAGCTGCCATGTCAAAACCTGGTTGAGATTCCTCCTGTAGGCAAGCACTGCTTCCCCCCAGAGCATCCTGTCCTCTTGTTTTATTGCAAGTGGGCAGCAGTTTTATCTCAGATTTCATAGAATCGTAGAATGATTTGGAGTAGAAGGGACCTTTAAAGGTCAGCTAGTCCAGCCGCTTTGCGATGAGCAGGGACACCTTCAACTGGTTAGGTTGCTGAGGGCACTGTTCAACCTAACTTTGAGTGTTTCCAGAGGTGGGGGAACTACACCCTCTCTGGGCAACCTGTTCCAACGTTTCACCACCCTCATCATAAAATATTTCTTCCTTACATCTAGTCTGAATAGCTGTCTCTTTCAGTTTAAACCATTACCCCTTGTCCTATTGCTACAGGTCTGCATTGGGGGGATTTAGATTCAGTCCTCTGAGTACTGGGTCTCCAGACGTACCTTTGAAGTATCTTTACTGCTGGGTCTGGTGCTAATTGGGAAGAAAGGGGATTTCCCTCTCCAACTAGAGCTAAGTTAATTAGGAAGCAGCAGTGAGTCTCCAGGAACCATCTATATCCCAGCCATGATCAAAAAGAAGGTTCCAGTGCATCCTGCCCAGCTCCCTGGAAGGTGTCGAGAAGAGCAGGTTCCTTGGTGCTCTTGAATTACTTTTTGGCAGCCATGGGTATAGACCATACCTTGTTCTTTGCATCCAAGCTCTCTGTCCAGTGGCCTCAATAAGAAACAAGTATTCTAAATGTGCGTGTGTGGGGTTCTAAAGTTGTCTTTTGCTGATGTAGTTTTACGTTACAAGGGTGTCCTTTAATTTTTACCCCCCGAACAGCACAAAAGAAGTGAAGGATTAGCACAGAAGTATGTGAGCATCTTTCTTCTTTTCAATGGGAAGAACAAATTGAAGCTGACAGTTCCCTGGAAGCAACACAACACATGAAGTAGTCACAATAATACATTTTATCTTCCAGCCCTTTAAAAGCATCGTTAGCTTTCCAGTCTCTGATGCCTCCAGTAAGCTGACCTTGGCTGGCAGAGCCAGCCACCTCATTACTGCTGTCCCACTGCTCACAGCCTGCCCTCTCTCCCGGACCTCAAACAGCCCGATTAGCTGCAGCATTTAGAGCTTCCCAGGTCAGGCAGCCTGCTGCTAGCCCTTCAGTGACATGAGATCTGTTTCAAATAATCCCTTCTGCAAGAAACCTTTATTTTTTTTGTTTAATTAATAAACCCCAGTCAGCTGCAGCACCTAGAGATTTGTCAGACTTGATTTTGTCCTGAAAGCGTCACCAACAGGAAAACTTCAAGCCATCCATCAAATCCAAAAAGCAGCTGCAGCAGAGAAAAATCTATCTAGTCATCTCTGAGGTTCTGATTTTAGATTGTACCTTCACCTCTACAAAAGACCAGGCTAGACCGACCCTATCTGTTACTAAATAAACCTTACTATTTCAGCTCACCAAAGGAAGGAACTAATTTACAGTGAAATATGTGGGAGATAGACAGGCAAATAAGCACATGCAAATAGCTGCAGGAGGTTCGTGTTTCAACAGCAAGATTGAGCACCGCAGCTTCCTTTCTCTTTTCCCCAAATTATCATCTTGCGTCTGAGTGGCCGAAAGAGCTCTGTTTGTCCCTCAGTGAGGTGTCTTTCCTCTTTGTCAAATTTATCTTGCATCTGCTAGAAGACTGAGACAAAACAAAGAGAAGATATAGTTTGTAGAGAATGCATCTCTTTAAAATGCCTCATAAGTCTTGAGGAGAGGGGCTAATGCTTGGGGCTGGCATGGTGGTGTTCGGTGGTACTGCCTCAGGCAGACAGGTGGGATAGTCCATGTAGCTCAAAGTCCGACAGGTGTTTTCTAATCATATCATATGAGGGAAAGGGCATTTTCCTTAATTAAGCAAGTTGACGTCCTCTGTTGGTATTTAATTTAAAAATGTTTGGTTTTAAAACTAATTGTGGTATAGAAGTAGGGGCAAATATTAACAGCTTTGTGCAATAACATCTCCGCAAGTAGTCTTTGGGTGTGAAGACAGCTTTTTCTTTGCTCACCACTGCAAGCATCACTAGACTGTAGTTGCAACAGCTATCCCTGTGCAGGGATGACTGTAGGGGATGATGCTGTTGAAAAAATGCCACTGCTCAATTAAGTGTATAATGTGTCGAGTCCTGCATGACTGACTGCCTTTTCCTTGTCTCATCTGCAAAATACCATTTTGTTAGTTCAAAGGAGGACCTGGGTTTTCACACAGACTGTGGGATAGGAAGCAATGGGCTGTGAGGTGCTATTTGAACCATGAGGCATTTTCCTGAATTCAGTGTAACACTCGCAGGCCACATCTACTTAGATATACACAAAATCTTATTAATAGGAGTAGACATCTGTTAAAGTAAACAGAGATGAATGTTTAGTTTATTAGATGTTCAGATTACTAAAACCAGGAGCTGGAAATGCTCACTGAGGCATCTGTGCTACACAAAACCAAACCGAAGCCATATTAAAAATGCTGAGACTTCAGCTGAGGCTGGAGAATAATCAGCTTAAAATTCTGCCTGCGTAGACCAAGGTTTTGCCTTCTTTGAAATCAGAGGGAGATGTTGCTGTCATCTCCCCAGATGGCAGCAGGACCACAAAGCCTTGTTTCTATGCACACAGGTGCTGGTCTGGAAGTGCTTGCAATCTATTTGATTTCCATGGTGTATGCTGAAAGCAGAAGCTCCCTGAAGGTTAGATAGCTTTTCATCTGCAATTATCCAACAAGGGGTTGCTTTTTCCTCATTCTTCCCTGGCTCTAACCTTAAAAAGAAAATAATCCTCCTTCTTAGCAGTAAAGAAGGCCGCGCTGGTGGATCCAGTGTAACAGCTCCTATGTGAGCATAAACCAAGTGCTGTATGCATGCTTTCTACAGCTGCTGTATTTATTGTGGGCACGTCAGGCTGTCACCAGGTGAGGAAGACAGTTGCTTCCATTGGGAAAAGGACAAAATAGTTTTCCATCGTCATATAAAACCATTATATCCTCCTTTTCCTACATCCAGAACGATGGTCTATTACTATGATGTGGACTGGAAAAAAGCAGAAATTTCAACAGAGAAGGAAAGGAGAAAAGAGTGGAAGGGCAGCAGAGGACAAATGGCGGGTTCATTCCCATAAGCTGTTCATTAGCCTGCAATGGCCCCAGTGGGTTTTTCCTTTAAATGACAGACTGCGGAAAAGCAGGGCTGTTCTGAGATGCGTGCAGCCTTAATTTGTGCAATGAAAAGTTATGCAAGATAATTACCTTGTAGTTCAGCAACAATAAACGCTGTCAGATCTGTTTAATCCACGCTTAGTTTATCCATGATGTCTCTGTGTCTAAAAGACTCAAATGGTAACTAATCCTATACGCTGGAGCGTATGATGTTTTAGGCTGAAGATTTTTTTTTTTTAAATGTTCACTACAGATTAAATTTAGCAATTTAACCTGGCTAGATCGACTTAACTTATATTTAAGAGTTTCATCAGGTTTGTGTTGGCTGTGTCCGTGGCAGTAGACTACGGGCATTTGGGATGGTTCTCAGGCACTGATGGCAACAGGCACAGACCAGCCTGTATCCCTGGCATCAAACACCCCTGTCCCCCAAAAGAGGGGAGAACATGAAAACTGCTTTGTGAATAGTCCTTAGCCCTGACTGCTTCCCGAACCAGGCCTGGTGACTGTGTGTGGGGATGCTGCCTGGCCCAAGCCAACTCTGAGCCAGCAATTGCTCAGGCAGTGTAACCTGCTTTGCCCCAAGGAGCAGAAAGCCTTGCGTGCTCAAGAGGGAACAGCTTTTCTGTCCTTAGAAACTTGGTAGCTGCTGAAATGAAATGTGGTTTCAGAAAGCGGTGGTGAGGACAGGAGTTCTCAAAAAAGATCTGCGTGTTTTTTTCAAGCAGTTTCTGTATACACTGTTTATCTATAAAGCTCTCCTGCTTTTTGCACTGTTGGGCTGCAACTGCTTCATGTAAAGCAGCAACATGGAGATAGGAAGCTGGGAATACCTGTGCCTCCTGGATGTCTGCACATAGCAACAACCTTCCTGGTTTTGCTCAGCTGCCCCGTTGCCTGTCAGATCTCTTCTCCAGTACGAGCATCTGTAACAAAGTTTTTCCAACAGGGACTCTTTACCTAGCATAGACCCCCACTTAATGCTTTATCCATCCTCAAATCTCTTTCAGTTGCTTCTTGCAGCTCCTTTAATGATTCTGGCTAGAGAAGATTATGGTAGTTTGGGGGAAGTTGAGGCTGTTTAGTGGTATTGGATAACTTGTCTTCTACGACTTTAAAGGTTTATGAACTTGAAAAGGTTTGAGCCAGAAGAATGATAACGTCTGCTATAACTTTAAATAAAGGGTTTAAAAGTCATATATGTAAGATCTTCTCTAGCAAAAGATTTAAGTTTTGAATTTAAATGAACTGAAGCCAAGAGACAAAAGATTCACATCGGAGCACACAGCCTCTTTTGGTTGTACATGGACAGTGTTCAGCTACTTGGTGTGCTAGGAGAGAGCTTCAGACACGTGCTATAGCCAAATATAAATGAAGTAAGGCAGGACTTCTATGGCAATGCTCTCGAAATGGCTGCACTTGGGAGGTGTCAAAAAGACTAAATAAATCCTTTGCTGCAGTACCCATTTCTAGGACAAGAACGTCCAGCTGTAAAGATGCTCTATCCTAAAACACGTAGTGACTCCTCTTCAACAATATTTTAGTGAGTGAGGTGCCATTAAGACACCCCCTGAAATAGAATGATCATATGAACATCCAAGGCATTTTAAGTCACACTAATCCCACGTATTTAAAGAGGAGCAGCAAAGCATTTGTATCTCATTAACGACTGAAAGGATTTGACAACAATGATGTTTTACTTTCCTTTCCGGGACGCAAAGCCTGTCTTATTTGTTTAATTTAGCTTGCTCGTGCTTGTATTAGAGCATACCTGGAGTGGATACGGTGTACAGCTACAGTTTGTCTGCCTTCACCAATGAAAATCAAATAATCTCTAAAGCAGCCCACTAGTTCCCTAGACCACCCTACATGTGTTTACTTGATGCATTTACTTTCTTGCAGATGGAAAGAGGCAGTAGCCTCAGCTTGCTGTCCTTGCCATGCTGCTGCTGTCTGCATTCTAAGAGAGTTGTAAACAGCAGAAATACGGGGGCAAAGTAATGAAAGAAAGCATCACTCTTAAGGATGATTTTATATTAAAAATGGTTAGTTCATTGTCTTTCTTTCCTGCCAGTGATACAGTTTTTATCATTGTTGCTTATGTAGTCTGAGAAAGTGAGGCCACTCTACTGCTTACACTTGACAGGCAAATTTAGGTCACTACTCAGAGTCAGCATATATTTTGCCAAAAGGCTCCCACCAGAGTTGCGTCTCTTGACATCAGGGCTGACTTACCCTTCTTGTTCTCAGATCTTATTCATGCGCTAATCCAAATGCTGCTGTTGGTCAGTAAAGGACGACAAACACCACCAGCACCACTCGGTTTCCTAGGCCTCCCCTTTGCAAGCTAATGCTTGCAGAAGTGCAGGCTAGATTGATCACTTTTTCTGATCTGTGCTGAGAAACTGAAATTCCACCCAATGTGTGTGGACAGCCAGGCAGTGTTCAGCAGCACATGCCGGAAGATGCAGAGAAGTAGCCAGGCTGCTTTTTCTAGCCAGAATAGTTCCCCCAGCCCATTTTGGATCATGCTGCTCTTACTGCTTCTCACGATTGCTCCTTGTAGTTTATCTCCTAATATAGGAATAGATAGCAAAGCAGCACAAAGCCTTCCACCTTTGCTGCTGTGTAGTGCTGCTGAAATGACAGCTTGATTTGTTATGCGCGCAGGTCATTCACACTGAACTGCTGTTACGAATTTGGTGCACAGTGGGTTTAAAGCACAGATAATTGTTCTTGGTTGATTTTCAGAAATGCTTTTTCTTTATATGATTTACTGGGGCTCAAATGGCAGGGAGGCTTTGTTGTTAATTCTTAAACTGACATGAAGAATAATCAATGATGAGTAGAATTGGAGTTGACTTCTAATCAAATATAATTTTGCATACCAAGGTGGGTTTGAAATGAGTGAGTGTCAAATCCAGTTAGATGGCAAGATTCTGATCGCTCAGCCACATTCATACATACTCTTACAGACCAAATTTTACTTCTCTGTGCTAATGCCAGCTGAATATGATTGCTCTGTGTTCCTAGTGCTGCAAGGGAATGGCATTAAGGGGGGCACCGTGTGGGGTTCGTGCACACAGTCACTCCAGCTCCAGCACCAAACAAATGGTAGAAGTGAAAAAAATGAGGTCAGCTACATGAACCCATCTGTCATGCACTGGAGCCATTTTTATTTTCCAGATTTATTTTCCATGCTTTTATTACATTGAAATTACTCATTTGCATTTCCCTTTTCTTATGTTTCTGGTACATCTTGAACCAAGGGTAAGGAGTGGTGCTGTGGGTGTTTCTCTGAGGGGAGGTTAAATAGAGGAAAGGACAGTTTCAGCCACCATCAGTCAGTATTTCTGTGCTGGTGGGGCAATGACAGTTCAAAACAAAGGCACATTTCACAGTAAAATAAAAGAAGTTAAAAAAAAACAGTAAAAAAAGAAGTTAAAAGTCCCCATGCTGACTTTGGCATCTAGACTGGTGTAGGAGACGACTGATGTTCACTGGGTCTGTGGAGCTGTATTGCAGCGGGAGCATCAAGCATGAGGTCCTATACATTTACAGCCATGTATTCTTTACCATTTTGCTATTAACCTGGACTGTTGGCTTTCTTCTTAGTATTATTGTTGCTTTTTGGTTTATGTACTTTATCCCGTTTGGGTAGGAGGAGCAGATCAAACAGTGTGAGCTACTCCAGATGGTAGACAACTCGTGTTTCTGCTCGGGGTGGCTAGTGATGAGCTAGCAAATACTTTAGCATTTGAGTTGATAATGTCCTTAAATACAACATAAAAAATGTTCTTTACGGAAATGAGACCATAAGTGGCAAGTCTTGCTAAAAAATATGATTTGAAATGAAAGCTGAAATTTGGTAATGAATTACCCAAAGCTAACATTTTCGTTTATTAGAACAAGGTGATGACGCCTTGTGCTCGCTTGCGGGGATTTCTGGGTGACCAAGTAAAGCTCCCAGCTACGGGCTTAAGTAGACTATAGAAGATACGTAAGTTATATAAACACTTCTTTGTGTGTTGTAAAAACTGAATGCACCCAAACTGAAGGTATTGAAATATGACTAATAAAGAATCACTGCAAGCATCACTAACACAGATAAAGCAGTCAGTGAAAAGTGAACACAAGCCTTCATAGATGTCCCACTGAATAGTTGGTGATGTGAGAGGCAAGGCTTGGATGTCCACAGTGGGGCTAGAGACCCATCTCAGGATATCAGCAAGTGTAGCACAAACTGGCGAGTTAAACTAAGATTCTTCTTGCTACAGGAGATAGGGCAGAAGTTTGCCTCCTTGTGCTGGGGCAGGAAGATGTGGATACCAATGGCTTTGATGCCCACCCTGGTGTTCCCACATCTCCCATTGGAAGGAAAGGGAGTGATCTCAGCTATAGTTCCTTCTCTGTGCAATGCATTCTCTGCAGCCACACTTGTAATCACACATGGCTTTTTTTCTGTACACTAAAATTAACATTTGAAGGTCACAGTTCTGCTGGCCTTTCACTGACTGATATAGGCTTAGAAAGTGTGTTTGTCAGTATAGCCATATGCTGCTATTTAGGAATATCCCATAGCCTTGGACTTTGATGGAGCGAATGCACGTGATTTTGTTCTGGCAACCAAGAATTGCTCTTCAGATGGAGCTCACATGTCTGTACAACTCTGGCATATGCTACCCTGCAGAAGAAGTAGCAGCCCAATCACTGGGGAATGTAAAATGTGCCATTAAAGTTTAAATTCATGTAATCCAATAACGAACAGAGGACATCTTTCTACAGGTGCTTCCGGGAGATATATTCCATGGAAATGTTCCTGGAACATGTAGTTATGAGCCTGTACACTAATACCTAAGAGTTTTTGTCCTAGAAGTATAAAAACTCGTATGAAATAATTAAGTTTCTTGTGAAAGTCTTTATAATGCTCCCGAGTGCTCTTATTCGTATATCACTGTCAAATTTTTGTATCAAAAAAAAACATCCACAAGAATGTCTACGTTATCATCCAAGATGCATTCCTCTATACCTTCAAGGAGTCTAGGGAACATTGAAACCATAAATTCCAGGTGGTTATTTGGGCTACTGGCCATGCTGGCCCCATATTGCCAGGGTGATTTAATTATGTCAGAAGGAAGAAGTTGGCAAGTGAATATTAAAAATTACTAGACTTTAGGCTACAAAAGAAGTGACACCAGCTGAAGGTGTACTGTATGAGCTTAGCATTGATCTGAGCTTTAGTAACTTTAGAATTAAATTACGCTCATTGGGTTTATGAGTGCAAGGCAGAAAGAATGGGGCGGCTGGGAAGAGGACATGGCTTCTAGAGTATAAACAGTTCCTTCCCTTATTGGATTTATTCTTTTGGAGATGCATGTTTCTAAATGGGGTTGTATTGCAATTGGAAGTTTTTACCTTTGTAAGCTGGCCAGCTAGTCTGATAAGCAGAACATAGATGTTGACATAGGTGAGAGAGGAATGTATTCACTTCTTTCGTTGTTCAGGAAGATACCGGTTCATTTGTTGGACATACTCCAGGTTTGCAGGTAAGCAAGATTCCTAACATGCAAAACGGAATCAATTGACTTCTGCAGGAGTCCACTTGCAACAGCTTAGTGGACCAGCACGTCTTACCCTATGTGCTTTAGCATATTTTCATGGAACAGATCCTCTCAGAAGCTATGCTAAAGCATGTGGAGGATGGGTGGGTGATTAGTGGCAGTCAGTATGGCTGCACCAGGGCAAGTCCTGTATGAGCAACCTAGTGGCTTTCTATGATGAGGTAACCACAGCAGTGGACAGAGGAAAACCAACGGATGTGATCCATCTGGACTTCTGTAAAGCCTTTGACACAGTCCCACACATCCTTCTCTCTAAATTGGAGAGATACCAATTTGATGGGTGGACTGTTTGGTGGATTGGGAATTGGTTGAATAGTCAGAGCGTAGTGGTCAATGTCTCGAAGTCTAGAAGGAGATCTGTGACAAGTGGTATCCCTCAGGGGTCTTTAATGGGACCAGTGCTGTTTAATATCTTCATCAATGATAGAGACAGCAAGATTGAGTGCACCCTCAGCAAGTTTGCGGATGACACCAAGCTGAGGGGTACAGTTGCGACACTGGAAGGAGGGGATGTCATCCAGAGGGACCTGGACAGGCTGGAGAAGTGGGCCTGTGAGAACTTCATGAGGTTCAACAAGGCCAAGTGCAAGGTTTTAATACAGGTTGGGAGTTGATGTGATTGAGGGCTGCCCTGCAGAGAAGGACTTGGGAGTCCTGATTGATGAAAAGCTCAGTATGAGCCGGCAGTGCTGCACTCGCGGCCCAGAAGGCCAACCGTATCCTGGACTGCACCAAAAGAAGTGTGGCCAGCAGGTGGAGGGAGGTGATTCTGCCCCTTTATTCCTTTCTTGTGAGACCTCATCTGGAATACTGTGTCCAGCTCTGGAATCCTATGTCCAGCTCTGGAATCCCCAACATAAGAAGGATACTGAACTGTTGGAATGGGTCCAGAGGAGAGGACCAGCAGACCTCAGATCAGTAAAGGTGACAACATACAAACCACTTCACTCTTGGGATTGCAGCTCCTTAGGTACAGGATGGGCCTTGAAACACGTGACACAAAAAAATAAGATAGGAACAAAAGATTATCAAGGAACTCTTCAGTCATGGAGTCCCCTCCATTCCCGTTTAGTCAAGGGTTATACATAATCCCAAAGTGTCCTTGAAGCCTCTATTCCATGAAGCCTCACCTGCGGAAGGCTACCTGACACCCTGCAGCAAACCCTGGATGCAGAGCCATAACTCCAGCTGCTACAAGGAGAGAACAGGAGGTATCAAGGGCACCACCACCACTGATATATTTTTTGCAGCTTTACATGGTTGCTAGCACATCTGTAACAAAAACAACTTCCCTTCATCATGTGGTGAACAAAGAAAAGTCGTCTCGACATTGGTCATGGGGAAGAAGCAAACAAAAAAAGTACTGTGCAGAAGTCAGTCTAGGTTTATCAAATACTTTTTTTGACTGAATTTCCCCTCTCTTAGCTTGGGTTGAAGTCCACACCGTCTATCAAATATTTCAGCATTATGCGGGGTGGAGGTCCATGCTGAGAGTGATGAAGAGAGAGCAGCCCTGTGGAAGTGAAGGGCTCAGCAGTCCCTCCCCCTCTCATTAGCTCAGGCTCAGCTGTTTCCCCATTTCTAGACTGAAAGGAGAGCTGGGAGAGGGGACTTTTATTTCCCTGGGGACAGAGACATCTTCAATTATCTGCCATTCCCTGCTGCAAGCTGTCGGTGAATAGGGCAGAGAAAGAGTACTGATAGGATTTCACCTTATCCCTCGACTCTGCCAATGGGCTCATCATTCATCTGCCATGCACTTAGCATGAGCAATACTAATTATATTAATTATGATCCTACACAGCACATGCTTATGTTAGCAGTAAGCAGACTGGTGACTCTCTGAAATATAATGTCAGTGGTTCATTAGCTATATGTAAGCATGCTCATTGCATCCACTGCTGAGACGGATCTCTCGGATCTCAAAAAGAATTTAATACCGCTTTAGATGTGCAGTATGCTTTATATTGAGAGCAAAATGCGTATTATGTGTAGAAGACAATGGCATTATATCAGGTGACAACTGAATGCAGATTTGGAAACTTGCATTGGAGTAACATCAACATCCGCTTAGTAGCGTTCGTCTATAGGTTCATCTGACTCGTTAGGTCAATGAGAGACATGGATAAGTTCTTGAGGGCTGAGCCTTACTGAAATTATTGTAGTGACTACATCTACATGTATGATCAGAATACAATTGTATTATTAAATTCAGAGATAGGTTTATTTAGTCAATAGCACAGAGGCCTGTGGATGGTTTAAGAGAAAGGAAAATAAATCCTTCTCTACAAAATATGTTACAACAACGTGGCAAATACTCATTGCTCAAAATGTGTTTGCTAGATGTAAGTATCATAAATAATCCATCAGCATGGTGTCTGCATGCAGCCCCTGTCTGTGTGAATCTGGGATAAGGGGCTGCTGCTGCTGGGCAGAGTCAGTGCAATTTTGTGAGGTCAGTTAGAAATATCTGAGATGTCAGCAATATAAGTTTAAATCATAAGAACAGATTGTGTTTGTGCAATACAGTCAACTGCTAACCTGACAAACTGAAAAGTAACTGAACAGAACTGGGAGATTTCATCTGCTCTGACTCTGTTACCTCTTTTTATCACAGTTTTCTTCTGTACAGGAAGAAACCATACATTAATCACCGAGATTATATATAATCTCTAGAGAGAGGACAAGCCTATCTGGGCTCTGAATTCTCACCATTTTATGCAAAAGCAAAGCAGAAGTAGCTCCAGGCAGGTCTTCAATTTGCATTTCAATTGCACGTCTTCCACGCTTCCTTCTGATATGTTGAAGAAAGGCTTAGCTAGTAAAGCATTGCAAAGCCATGAGTGCTTGAGAAAAATAAATAAAATAAATAAATAAATGCATTCATTTTCCAA
This sequence comes from Cuculus canorus, assembly GCF_017976375.1. Classification (NCBI taxonomy): domain Eukaryota; kingdom Metazoa; phylum Chordata; class Aves; order Cuculiformes; family Cuculidae; genus Cuculus; species Cuculus canorus. The sequence continues at coordinate 63,544,428 of NC_071402.1, read as the reverse complement.
AATTTGTATTGTTTAAGTTACCTCAAAGCAGAGGAAAACCTAAACACTTCCTCTACACATGCACCCGGTCACAGATGGACACAAAGATTTTGTTTGAAGCAAAATACATTCATTTTTCATTCACGTGAATAGAGAAGATATTCATCGTGTAGAAGATGTTAGCATTTTGACAAGAGTTTGGAATCTAAAGTAATTATTTTTTTGTAGCCAGTGTGGTCATGACTAGTACCTAGTTCAAGTTTGGTTTTATTCTCCTTATTTTCTGAGGAACGGCTGACGTTTATGCAGTTAAATCTCCTCTGCCTGCCGGTGTTGTTTATCTTCTACCCTCATAACTCTCCAGAGGCTGTCCAGGGTGGAGTGCTAATCATCCTGTTAACCAGGGATTTTCTGCTCCTTGGGACTCTGGACCCAATTTTTAATGCAAATCCTTGTTTTCAAATGGGAGCATGCAGCACACAGCCTAACTGTCTTAAGATTATTTGCAAAACCAAAGGGAACCTGCTGTGCAGACTCCTGGGGTACTGCGATCTGGTGATTTCCACTTTGTCTCTTGGGAGCTGGTTCTTAGTGGTGTTTGAACTGTTAGGTGTCAGCTGGTGCGAGCAGACACTGTGCTGTCTACAGAGATGTGAGGTTTGACCCTGGAAGCTGCAAAGTGGCTTCTGCCAAGATCTGGGTATTGGCAAGCCTGAGCAGAGCTCATCCCTGCTGAGGCATGCTGATAGCCTTAGAGAGTGTAGGGCCAAATTTGGGCTCTCATTGACTGGATACTCAATTATCTGTGGCTGCGACTGGAGTATGTTTATCGCTGTGTGAGTTAGCTGAAGCACATCCTTACTGTGCTTCACCTGAGCCTGCAAGGAGCTGCTGCTCCCGAGCCCCTCCTGCTCCCACTCTCTCCCTTTCCTGCATCCCTCCTGGCCTTGGGTTTCTGCCTGGGATGGATGCTCACAGCTCCAGTCTGCCCGAGAGCAATTTCTTTATCCCAAAGGTTTATCCTCCCTGTGAATAAACTGGTATGGCCGCTAGCTGAACAGGAATAGTTGGAGACCCAAGCTCAGCTGTGGACAGGAATAATGGAGCACTGTTATCTGGCCACAACAGAGGAGAATGCTTGTCTTAATTGCAGCCTGTGTGGTATCTCTGAGGGCTGTCCAGTCTCAGGGGCAGCTCTCACTTCTGAAACAGGCAGATTTACACTGGTTTAGTAATGCAATAACTTTACATTGCGAATAGTACTGGCAATGCTGGGACTGGAAGAAATGTTACTGGTGGATCTCTTGCAGAAATATTTCTGACAAAGCAACTCCTCAGGCAATGCAGTCCTCTCCACAGAGAAGCAGTAGCTTGCCATGACATCTACTGCCACCTCAAGGAGTATTTGCCCAGTTTAGCACTGCAAATTAAACATAACTGGACAGCAAACAATGTTTCCCCATATATCTGCTTTCTCCCGTGAGTGTTTGCCATGCACGCACCGTGTAGCAGTGGTGCTTCTTGTTAATGAATACATTTGGTTGAGAAATCTTACGTTGTAAATCTGTGGCCTTCACTAGTAGCTGCTTTTTGGGGCACTTGTGATCATTCCTCGTCTGTGGGGGTGAAAGCATGGTTTAAACTCACAGTCACTCCCTTAGCCCAGTAGGTTGCTATTTCACAGAGCATTAGCTCCATTGCCTGCAGGCAGCTCCAACCCCTGCCACCCCATCCTGCGTTGGCACCAAGCTCATCCCTCAGCTCAGCTGTTGGAGTGAAATGAACTGAGGGCATGGGGCAGGCCAAGTGCAGCTTTCAAAATAAATTTAAAAAAAAGTTTTTCTTTTTTTTTCCAGATTATTTTTAAACTCTCCTAGCTTCTTAATCCATTTCACAGTGCAATGGCCTTAGTAGCTGTGCTGGCACCCTGGGAAAGAAGGAGGTGATGAGAAGACAGGTCCTGCAGGACAGCGGGGCTGGTCCCCAGCAGTACCTGAGGACCAGTATCCTCTTCTCTAGTATCCCCTGTTCCCCTCCTGCTCCCTGCTGTGTTGCCTGGCTTCAGCTGGCTGTTATGCTTCTGAGGCCGCTTAGGTGAGGCCATTCATCTCACCAAAGCAACATAAAACGAAGGCGGTATAAAAACCTGCATCATTGTCTGCTGAGGGCAGCAAGTGCTGGGATTGGGGCATGGAAAACAGTGGGGCAAGGAGGAACGGAAGAGGGAGACATCCTCCTCTCCCCTTGTGGCAGCAGTAAGCTGATGGGGCTGTTGTGAACAACAGCATTAGCTTGCTATTTCTTTACGGGCAGATTGATACCACTTTAATTTGGTGCATACGCCAAGCTGGGCAGTATAAATTAACACACAGAGAGCAAGTGCTTCCTCCTGGAGTGCTGAACCCCTGCTGAACACATGAAATGCAGTGTGTACGATGCCTGGAGCTTGTTTGCTCACCTCGTGTCGTGGTGCAGAGCATCCCTCTCATCACAGTATGACATGGCTGCGCGTACATGCACTGTGTCTTCCTTCTCAGCAGCCAGGCAGGAACAGCCGTGGGGAAAATGAGCAAGGATCAAAGGGGAGCTGCAGGACTTGATTCATGCTGAATGAACCCTCTCTTTTTTATTTTTAATATATGTAATAACACTTTGCAGTGATGGTGAGTGCCCCTAAGAGCTCTGCACACTCTCAATATAATCTCTGGGACACCTCGATGTAGCAGATGGGGACAGCAAGGCTGGGAGAGGAGCATGCCAGACACGGCAGAACCTGGGGATGGCATTGTGATTAGCACAATGAAGCGTGTGGTTTCTAGTCCCACATCCAGACTCTCTTTGGGTCTCCAACACATTTTCAGTAGACCCTGAGCCTTAAGTCAGAAGTGAAAATAGGACCATTTTATTTCTGAGATGAGACAATTTGGCAACACAAACAGATTGCTGACCTGGCTCCCACCCCTGATAGGGTCCGGTTACCCCTTACCGTGCCTGGTGGGCACCAAGCAGTCCCAGCCTCACTGATTGCCTGTTACCCCCCATTGTCACTGACCTGCTCTCTATTGTTTTTCAGAAATATCTTCCAGGCTCCCTGAAATCATGTCAATAGGATCACATTCATTCTCTCCAGGAGGTCCTAATGGGATTATTAGAAGCCAGTCCTTTGCTGGCTTCAGCGGGCTTCAGGAAAGACGCTCCAGGCAAGTACTGTGCTCTATAAGGGGAATTTACACATCAGGCCTTAGGAGAAGGTCAAGGTGAAAAAGAGGGGAGGCAGGACTGCCTTCTCTCTCAGTGCAGAAGAAAGTCTTCTTGGCTGAAATCTCTCTCTGTATTGTTTGTATCATTAAGCTCTTACCCTCTGCCTTAGCTACCAAGTGCTTCTTTGCCTCTTCCCTATTTATGCAGAGCTTCTTCATGTGTTTCAGAGCTGTGAGAAAATTTCAGAGAATCATTTTAATTTGCTAACTTATGCAGGGATCTTTGCAACATGTGAAATGTGCAGGAACATCATATGCTTGCTACCGCCCCCAGTTTAAGACTGTTGCTACCTAAAAGATAGTTTTCTCGTTGCCATGCTGCTACGAATCCAAAACACCTCTGTTTCCTTTGTGGGACTGCCTTCACATCCTGCTGGAAATAGGGCAGGGCTTGGCTCCAGAGCCTTTCCTCACACCACCCTTTAGATAGGACTTAGGGCTTTGAGTAGGGCACTTACCAAGTCAGCCAGTCCCTGATGCCCCCAGAGGCTACTTTACAATTAATTTTACTTTACTTGTGTAAAGTCTCAGAGTGCCAGACCACCAGTTAGCCATCGAAGAGGAATGTCAGGTAAAGGGTTGCTTCCCATCATCAGCTCAAGTCAGCAATGGTTGTTAGGTGCTCACCTTCCTTTTATGGCCTCAAGCTGTGTCAAGATAACTTTAGATTGGATGTTAGGAAAAACTTCTTCACAGAAAGTGTTATCAAGCACTGGAACAGCTGCCCGGGGAGGTGGTTGAGTCACCATCCCTGGAGGTGTTTAAAAGACCGGTAGATGACATGCTTGGGTACGTGATATAGTAGTAGACAGCTACGGTTGGAGTTGATGTTCTCATAGGTCTTTTCCAACCTAATGATTCTATGATTCCCTCAGCAGTTACTAGAGAGGCATCTATATGCAGCACAGCTCTCCTCTCTTTGCCATACAGAACTACCTATGGCGATGCTGTCCTCGAGACACGCTCTTAACCAAGCCCCCGTTTTTCTTAGGAGGCCCTAGGCTTTACGTCTGAGATTATCTGAGCTCCTTTTTGGTTTTAGTACCTGGATATAGCTCAGCCCTTTTATGGCTGTGGCTGAGCAGTGTGAGGCAGGACAGGCATGGTATAAAACAGAGAAATGTTTGATGAGCCTCAGACTCAGCCCACCATTTCCAGACCAGTATTCGTATCTTGGCAAGGAAACTGGGATGTTAAAAGCTGACAGCATGTGTCCCAGGCTGCTCAGACCTCTTAACCTGTAAACATACACAGTCTAACTGGTAGGCACAGAAGCAGATTCGGTTTTATTGGCAGGCATAATATCAGAAGATTTCTTCAAGCTATGCTCCTTTGAGATCATTATGATTTATAGGGGTTTCCTCCTCTTTAATGTTCATTTTGCAGGTGTAACTCCTTTATTGAGAATTCCTCTGCACTCAAGAGGCCGCAGGCAAAGGTGAAGAAAATGCATAATTTGGGCCATAAGAACAGCAGCACACCCAAAGAGCCCCAGCCTAAAAGGATGGAAGAGGTCTACCGAGCCCTGAAGAATGGCCTGGAGTAAGAGGCTTTATTCTGTTTGTTGACTGAAGCTTTCTGTGACGTTTTAGAGCCTAGAGGAACATATCATAGGAACAGGAATTCTTGAAGCCTGGGTAGTAACACTTAGGATCTTAAATATATATATGGGAAATGGGTCAGAATCTCATTTCCACTCACGTTACTAGGAAAGCTTTCAAAGGCTGGGATTTCAACATCCTTTTTTTTTTTAACTCTGAATTTCCTAGATTCCGATCAGAGGCTTGTATCACCATTAAGATAACAGGGCTTTTACCAGCCAGATAAAGGAGCAGCGATTGGAAGACACCAGCTCATAAATGAAGCTGCAGATTAACTCCTCAAAACTGGTTGTTTAGTGTAAGGATAATACCTAGCTCTTACACAGAGCTAAATAAGTGGCTCCTGTTTATTCCTGAAAAGGCAGCAAAGAGCTGCTTTTAGGACAGGTCAATATAAATGAGTCTTTGTCTGAAAATAGATCCAATGAGGAAAGCCATTTGTTGCACAGATTTTCTTTCAGGATGGTCAGCAGCCAGCTCAGTATGTACTGCAGAGCTCATGCATCCCTCTCTGGTTTGTGTTTGCAGTGAGTATCTGGAAGTTCACCAGACAGAGCTGGATAAGTTGACTAATCAGTTAAAAGACATGAAAAGAAACTCACGCCTGGTACGTGTCATGCTTTTTCATTGTGTGAATGCACAGTAACCCTCTCAAGGTGCTGGAGTAAGCAGGGGTTGGGAGCGGGATATAGGGTCCTATGCATAGATGCTCTTCTTCCCTTCCAGTCCTGATGGTGTTTGTGATTTCTGATGACTGACAAACAGTACTTTCTTGTAGTGCTGTTATGTTGCAAAATTAATCACAGTTTCATGTTTTCTGTTGCAGGGAGTCCTCTATGACTTAGATAAGGTACGTTACTCCCTTTGACATCAGTTTTTCAAGGCAGTCTTAGTATCTGTGTGGTATACATAGCTGGCGTGGGAAGCCTCTCTCAGCTGGATATACTTGCCATGCCAACAGTGTTGAGGGAGAAATTACCTGACAGTTGGCATTTGCGAAGAAAGAAGTCCAACTCCCCTCCTCTTCCAAAGGGCTCTGATACTTGCCAAGCACCTCTACCAGCCAGCTGTGTCCACTAACCCAGCATCAAACTTATCCCATCAGCCCTTTCCTGGGATCTGTTGAGTTAAACTGGCTCCAGTATGGATCCAGGGAAGGAGGCAGACTCCTGTCAAGGGAGGAGAAGGCAGAGGAGCAAGACCTCCTCTTTCAGTCAGCTGCCTGGTGCTAAATTGATTGCCTTGTGCAGCTTCGCCGTGCCAGCTCCAGGCGGGTGGCAGGCTGGCAGGGGCATGCCAGGGATGGCTGTGGGAGCCAGGTCAAGCCCTGGATCTTCTCTGCCTCTGCCAGCTCTAGGGAAGGAAAATCTGAAAAATGGAAAATATTTTTCACTGCGGGAAAGTTTGGTGAAACAAAAGGAAAACTTTCAAAACTGTTTTCTGAACAAATCTGGCTTTTTTTTTTTTTTTTCAGTGAAAATGCCAAACTTGGTTTTGCTTTCCAAAACAGTTTGTTGAAGAACAGGATAAATTTTGAAATGCAAAAAACAATCAATTTAATACAAGTTTCCAAAGTACTTGAACTACTATATTTTGAACTAAAAAAGCTCTGATCCTCATTTGTTTCTCTTTCTTAAGAATTAAAAAAACCTAAGGAAATTCCATCAAAGAGAAAGGGGTTTTTTTGTTCAAAAATACATTAGGTGCAGAAGTCAGTGAGCTCTATTTTCAGCAGCAGATTAGCGGCAGAAAGGTGGGACAGCTAATTCCAGATCCACAGGCAACAAAACTCTGTGTATTTTTAAGGAGGAGTTTCTCAGATTCATGGGGCTACCCGAGCTGGCGCAGCAGTGTCTCACTGATTTATTTAACGTGCCTCACCCTCTGCCTCTTCTCCCTTCAGCAAATCAAAGCGGTTGAAAGATACATGAGAAGGCTGGAGTTCCACATCAGCAAGGTAACAAGCGGTCCTATCATCTTTCTTCTGCATCTGCTCTTATGTTATTAGGAAAACAAACCCTTGGCTTCCTGCTACCTCTCCACCCTGTGGAGGCCGCTTTGACAAAGCCTCTCCCAGATTCAGTATTTTTACTGTGATGGGCTGGTGCTTGAAGCCAAAGAAAGAGTTTCCACGTGGTTTGTAGACCTTGAAGGCCAGCTGTGCCCCAAGACACTCCCACCCACTTTTAGGTCCAGAGAGAACATAGGATCAGGCGCTTGCTGGGAAAATTCTATCTTGCTGCCTGCTTGTTGTTAAACAATAGGTAGAGAGAGAATTGCTTCTGAAAGTAATTTAATTTGGCAGTTGTTTCTACTGTACACAGCAGCTAGATTGGATTTATTCCTAGATTTCACTGCTAACACTTCTGCTGCATGATTTGGGGACCACATCTACATGACTACATTGGTGACAATATTCAGTAGAGTTACTTGTGATTTATACTAATACATTTTACTGCTTGGCAGAACCCATGGTATGCATTCTCTTACTTACAAACCTATCTGCTAGCGATTAGTTGCTTTCTTGAGCCTGACAAAAGAATGAATTATTTTTGACAGATGAAATGTCTTTTGAGAGTCATTTGAAAAGTGTTTGCGCAGCTTGAAGTGCTCCAATTGTGACAACCCATCCAAACCTTTTAATTTCGGTCTTCTTTTACTCTTGGAGCCAAAAAAGAAATATAAATCATCAAGCAACAGACTGAAATTATGTTCCCACAACCACCTTCTCTCTTGCTGGCAACCTGAATGGCAAAATTAGTGCTTTGAGAACATTTCCATTCAAGTCCTTCCCACTCCAGCCTGCTCAGAGCTAGTGGTTTATTGGGATTATAATAGGACAGAAAAGCACCTAACGCAAGAGGCAACACTGGTCACTATTACTCAAGCTTGCCAAATACATTAGTTCTTATTCTGTAACCCACAGCAACAGAGACAAAAGGAACTGAGCTGTGCTGTGTTAGAGTGTATGGGCTTGGGCAGATAAAGAAACATCTTTGTTTCTAATGAATAACAATTTTTCAGTTGTACTGAATCAGGGCCACAGCGATGCTTTCTGCTGTCTACGTGTCATCAGCCTATAGAGGAAGCAAAGTGAGGCAAATGGGATATGCAGCAGCAGACCCCACATATTTAGGGTGCAGATGAGCATGCCCTAGCTGTGCTTGCATGGGCAGAGGCAGGACATCAACACTAGGCCAACGCTCCACCCAGATGGCAGAAGGACATACCAAGTGACAGCTATTGATAGTAGCTGTCTTTAGCTTGCTGACTTGCAAGAGAAATAGCAGTAGATATGACTCCAAGAAGCTTTTTTTATAACTTTGAAATGGCAAAATGCTACCTGTGCCTCTATTACCCTTTGCTGACCTCTTTCAGTTTGCAAAGTAGTCCCTGTTCTGGCCAAGGATCCCTCAAGTAAGAGGCTTCAGCCACTGGGTAGCCAAGCTAGCCTTGTAAAAGAACAATCCCACTCCAAACAAATAAGTGACTGCATTTCATTAGATGTTAAGCAGGCTTGGAAAATGGGATTTGAAACATGCCTGGATTGTCACATCAGGCTCATCTCTAATGCAGCAACACAAAATCATAGACTGAGGAAGCCAAAGCACTGGAAGCTTTCACAGAGAAAAAATTCTGCTGTGAAAATCGAGTACTGAGCAACAAGCACCATGGGGTACAGGGCAATCACTTGATACCAGAGGTAACAAAAGAAAAAAGTTATTTTGGGTACAAAAAATACTGCCCTATCTTAGCAGGCACATTGGAAGCAGATAGAGGAGACAGTTTCCTCTATTCCTTTCCTTCTCATTCTGATAAAGTCAAGTTAGAAAACCTGCATCTCCTGTATCTGTCAGACTTGTTTATATAAATGAAGCTGTACTACTGTAAACTCCCACTGAACAGCTCAGATGGCATAAATGTATACTTTTAATGCAGGAATTAGGGGGGAAATGGATGCAGGAATGCAGGAATTATGTCTCACCGAAGTGTGAGACATATTTGCCTCTGAAGCTAGATCCAGGTGAGACTTGAAACTGCGCGTGAGTAGGTTTTGCAAAACTCGCAGACTGCTTACGAAATGTTGGGTGCCTAAGTCATGCCAAAGGAGTTCAGGAAGATGACTAGGAAATTGTGTGAATGCCTGTGGGGCTGAAGTTCAAACTACTTTCTTAACTTGACGTCAGCTGTTTCTAAGTCTTTTACTTGTGGTGACTCTGACTTTGACTTCCAGTTCCTGGAAGATGGGCAGTGAGAGTTCGAAAACCACTCTCTGCTTCCATTACTGCCTATGGTGTTAGGTATATAGAAGCCATTGCTGGACCTGTTGAATGTGCCATTTAACGCATCCAGTCCCATTTGGCAGTGAAAGCAATGAAGTTTCCTTTGAAAGAGCTCTTCCATACCAATGTACTTGATAAGCTTGCTGCATGCGTGCCCTACCATTATGAATGTACATAATCCAGACGGGGGCAAAAGGGAGTAGCAATGGTTAAAGGTATGCAGGGCAGGCATGTGAATTGCTGGCAGCATCTGGTGTTGCTGTAATTAAATTTTTAATTAACGGTGAAAGTTGGTTTTATCTTGTGTTTCTTTTTCATAGACTATAGCAGTGTCACAGCTTCATTTCCTCACCTCTTCCCTTGGATCTAACACATTGGCTGAGTTTTGTTGTAATGCAAATGACATCATTATTTGTTGGTTTTGTTTTGTTGGGTTTTCTCAGTTGTTTTTTTTCAATGCACTGTCATTGTTCCCACTAGGTGGATGAGCTTTATGAAGCCTATTGTATCCAAAGACGTCTCTGTGATGGTGCCAGCAAAATGAAGCAAGCCTTTGCAATGTCTCCTGCCAGCAAAGCAGCTCGAGAGAGTTTAACTGAAATCAACAGGAGTTACAAGGAATACACAGAGGTACAGCCTCATCAGTTTAGTCTTTTCACTCTCGTGCTGTTTGAAGGCATGTACCCATCTCCCCCCATCTTTTTTCTTAAAGTAGTCCCATTTCTTGAGAGATTAAAAACATGCTGAGACCTACTTTGGCATGGAGCTGCTGCTGCTGGCACATGTCCTGGCTGGAGAGGACTCAGACAGTGACCAGGTTACACTTCAAAAGCCACAACTGCCCTCTGCCAGCAGGAGGATTAGAATGCAACAGAAGAAGAGCACGGGGTTACATTCAGCTCTGATGTGAGCAGGCATAGCTCAGCTGCCGTTCTTAGGACTAGACCTAGCTGAACAGTAAGGATTGTTCTGGCAGATTGATTTTATTGCAAGATATCTCTTAACTGTGTAACAGAATCTTTCTTTCCAAGAAGACCTTAAAAAAAAGAAAAAAGAACAAAAAAGGAGAAAAAAAGGCAGGAAGAGAATTTGTCTGACCTTACTGTTCTCTTTTCCAACACAGAACATGTGTACCATAGAAGCGGAGCTGGAAAACCTATTAGGAGAGTTTTGCATCAAGATGAAAGGTAATTGCTTTTTCACCTTTCCCTTCTTTCTCCCTCAACAGTAGCGGTCCCTGTGCATGTTAATGAGGGCATCGAGACAAGCTAGTTTGACGTGTATTTATGATAGGTGTCATTTTCCCCCACCACACCCACTGCTGAGCCTTCAAACCCCCAACTTACACCCCTACCCAGTGGAAAGGATCACAGGGCAAGGAACATCAAAGCTTACGGGGAGATTTTCTGAGATGCTGCTTCTTATTTTCAAGGCTAATTGCCTCCCACAAACTCTCCTCCCAACAGACAAAGCAATTCAATTTCGAAGGCTGCTGTACCTTTTGCCGCTATTTCCATAATCCTTTAAGAAGATGACTGGAAAATTATGTGAATACTTGTGGAGCCGAAGTTCTAAATACTTTCTTAATTTGACTTCAGCTGTTTCTAAATCCCTTACTTTTGCTAATTCTGACTATTACTGTGTTTGAACAAACATGAAAAAGCAAAGACCTAGGGGTAGTTTACCATTTAAACACCTAGATAACTCAGTGATGACATTCACCTTTCAGTTTTATGCCTTGTCTTTAGGACAGGGGACTTGATAGCTTTGAGTACAACACAATACAATCAGTTTTACCTGAAGCTTCGGTGAATCACCAGGTATTGTTAATGCTGTTATAGCTTTAAGGCTGAATGTCTTGTGTGGGTATATCTTTTGGGGATCCTCAATCACTGGCATGAAAACAAAGCAGCATCTGAACGTTTCTGCAGTCTTAATTCTTCACTTGAAATCTCACCCATTTAAAAATCCCATAGTATCACTAGTGGAATTTTAGAGTTCACAAATCTCATACAGGGTTTTGCTTTTGCTTGCCCTGTCACAGCTGTGAGTTAGTTGTATCCAGTGGTTGCACTGCATGAGATATGATCTGCCTTGGATCAAGTTCAGATAGTCACTCCAAACTTCCATACTAGAGAAAACAACGGCAGAAACTATTACAGTTCTCCTGGCTCCATCCCACAGCACCAAACTTCAGGTTTTGAAAGCCCCACTCTTAGGTATTGGAAGGGCAGTCAAAGATGCAAAGATGTGAAGTTGCAAGATGGACACACAGAGACCGAGACAGTTACTGATATTTCTGTGTAAGAAATGCAGCTGAACAGCTGAAGTAAAGACATGCTGAAGGAAACACGAGGTCACGTAGCATAGAAAGGGAATTGCATCAAGGTCCCTAGGAGCATTTCCGTATTTGCTGTAAATGCAGTGCAATGCACAGTTGCGACAGGACTGTTGCAAAAGGTGTCATCATGGCATCAAAAATGGTGAGGCTGAAAAGGTCCTTTTTTTTTTGTACTCCCAAATCCTCCAGCAAAGCTCAAGGGTTCTCAAGGAGCCAGGTGCTGAGCTCACGTGCAGGACCAAAGCACAAACCATGAACAATAGCTACTTCTGAACACAATTCTCATAACAAAAAGAAGCCCAAATTAGAAGATAGCAGAGAGAAATGCTATTTCATTAGTATTCTCTAATTAGGACATCTAAGATTTCTATCTAGATAGTTTTCCATAGGAATAGGAATTAAATTGTACAATCCAGCCATTGCTATTGCTAAAATTCACAATAAGTCTAGCACAAAAGCCTACAGATCACGCGGCAAGCTTCCCCCTTATGTTATACTGAAGCATATCCAGCTAACTTTAGGGTCTAATTTAAAATTAAAGCATTCTTCTACCTAAAGCTTATCTGTTCTTAGCCATTCCAGTGAAAACTATTTTTATTTTGTGCTCTCTGTCACTTACACTGAAAGCAAGCCAACCCACACAGGGTTGTCAGGAAGCAGGGGACCCACACTGTGTTCTTGTGACTAACACTTAAAAAAAATCCTAGTAATTTTTCAAAATAAAGATGATAAACTTGCCAGCAGGCTTAAATTCCTGCTCAGGATTAAGCAGCTGTTGAAATTAAACTGGGAAGCCCAGTGTGGAAGTTTAGAAGTCCCTGTATGGAATCTGTGTATCTTCTTAAATTGTATACAGAAGTGCCCCAACACCTCTTGGAAGTGCCAGGACAGCGGGAGGTAAAACGTTGAGCTGCTTCGCTCAGGCAGAGCAGAGCACTGACCTGATGCACCAGGGGTTCTGCAACATGGAGGCAAATACCAGCAACCACAGTCCACGTGTCTACCGTCCTACATATGAGTAGAGATGTACATGCTGCATGAATTTCAGGTGGTCCTGGCAGTGAAGGACATTAGTGTCCTGCCACCTTACCACAGCCACGTAATTATCCCATCCTCTAATTACTTATGCTGACACCCCAGGAGCAACCTCCCATCTGGCCTGCATTACAAGCGCAGATGTGACATTTGAAATGGTGCGATAGAGCCATTGGCTCCTGCCATACATTTAGTCCCCAAGAGCCTTTCAGTTACCAAAAAGTTGGGTTTTTTTCTGAAAGTTCCTATCCCTGTAATCAAGTGAGCACGTAGCCTCCTCTTGGCTGAAGAGACTTGACCAGTGTCTACTGCTGCAAGAGCTCAGTTCCAGTTCTCCTGCCACTTCCTTCCATGTTCCTTGGCCCAAAGCCGTGCCTGGTTGGGCAAGGCACTGCTCACAGAGCTCAACTGCAGACAGTGTCCATGTGGCGTTTTATGCCACATTCTCCCTCACACCCCATCCACTGAGCAAAGAAAAGGTCTTTTATTATCCTCTGATACTTCCAGTCATGTCCCAGCAGAGATCGAATTCACTTACAAAAGCGCGCCTGGAGAGACAGAAGCAGCAGTGGAGTGCTAGTATTCTTGAATTATTTATAAACAGTAAATAAATTAGAAAGGAATTGGTAATATGAGCTCTGAGCAAGAGCCTCTTTGTTCTGCTAAACAGTAAGATGAGTGAAGAAAACTCATTTCTGGTCAAGGAAATGGAAGGGAGGGATCAGCAGATCCCAGGGACAGGCCATGACTGCATACAGGAATCTAGTTGCTCTTGCAGTCCAGCTATCAGGGCTAATTCAACCTGGTAAATAAAGCCAACACTAGGGTTCATATTTGCCTTGATTTTAACACACTCATGTATGTTCAGTCATGGCATTCTAAGATAAATGCAGCCCAAAGACCCTGGAAAGTTTGTTTTCATTCCTTTCTCTGCCGCAGGCTTTATAGGTGTTCTAAAGCTGGTTTTGAGAGGTGTTGCAGAACTGCAGACATAGTTTTAGGCTTACCCAGGCAAAGCTGGGTTATGTTAAGAGTATGAACTCTGCAGGATGGACGAATCTTCCCTGCAGGCTGGTGGTGCTGTGGCAGCTGTTATGACAAGCATGAGGCACTGCATGTCTTTGGCCACAGTAAGGATTAGTGGCTGAAGGAAAAAAAAAAAAAGGAAATTTTTATACCAAAATGAGTGCAATAGCTACTTGCTGAGGAGATCTGTGAGAAAGGAGAGGTGCCCTCTGTGGAGAGAGAGGATTGTGTTAGTGATAAACAACCAGTTGCATCCAATAGAACAGGGGGTCACAATGCTGGAACAGGGATGGTAATATCCCTGGGATTTCAGGATCATCACAAGCCTCTGGAAACTTTCCATTTCATATGCACAGTGCCAATATAGAAATAGCATCATCATGCTTTTTAAAAAAGAACTAAAAAAAAAAAATCGAGCAGTGCTTTGCTGCACTTCTTCCCATCTAGGGAAAGATGGGATAAATCCCATCAGTCACATTTCTTGATGTAATTACTGTTGAATACTCAGCTAGTATGGGAATGATGTTATGGAAACGCCAAACAGAAGAAGGTCCTCTTGTGCTTCTATTAAGAGGTACTCTCTTATACAATCTCTATTATAATGCATAGCTCGGTCCGATTAGTGTTAAGCAGCAAGCACTATGAGGTAATCAGCAGATCGCCTACGCGTCGCAGTAGTTTTGAGCTGAGTTTCTGAACCCAGGTAACATCAGGAAGCTGTTTAATCTTTTTCTGTAATTATTGTAGACTAACTGGAGCTGTTGTAGGAAAGAACACAGCAATGTGCAAATCTTTTATATGCATCCAGTACTTAAAGGGGACCTACAGGAAAGCTCTTTGTCAGGGGTTGCATAATAGGATGAGGGGTAACGGTTTTAAACTGAAAAAGGAGAGATTTGGATAAGATATTAGGAAGATATTTTTTCCTGTGAGGGAGGTGAGGTGCTGGCACAGGTTGCCCAGGGAAGCTGTGGATGCGCCATGCCTGAAAGTGTTCAAGGCCAGGTTGGATGGAGCTTTGAGCAACCTGATCTAGTGGAAGGTGCCCCTGCCCATGGCAGAGTTGGAAATGGATGATCTTTAAGATCCTTTCCAATCCAAACCATTCTATGATTCTATTAATTGTATACTAATAAAAAAAAAAGAAAAGAAAGAGGAAGAAAAAGAGGAAGGGGCGGGGAGTAGTCTTGGTTTCAAGGGCACTGAGGCAGCCAGAAGAGGGGGATTACGAATGCCTCCCAGCAGAGGAGCTGCCACCCTCTCCTTTCCAAGCATGGCAACAGGGGAGGCCCCAGGCAACCCACTGCAGCCCAACGGCAGGCACCACCGTGCTCAGCTGCCCAGGTTCCCTCCCAGCCCCTCTGTGTCTTTCCTTTTCAGGTCTGGCTGGCTTCGCTCGGCTCTGCCCAGGAGATCAGTATGAGGTAAGTCTGAGATGGTTTATGGTTTGTTTAATAATGAAAGAATCAAAAGGAAGGCAGATTTATGCTGCTTTTTACATCACAACGAATAAAGCCTTTTTACATGAGCAGCCCAAGGAACAACTATTATTTTTCCTGTATATGCTCTGAAAAACCTTGCAGTTTGCAAGGTTTATGTCTCTTTATGTCTCCTTATGTCAGGGCATCTGTCAGAAGACTTGAAAATTATGTTCAGAGCAATGGGTGATGGCTATTTGAAGAACTACAAGCTTTTTTTTTTCATTTATTTAAAAATTTAATTAAAGAAATAAACCCACAAGCAAAAATCCTTTATCTTTTAAGTGTCTTCTGGAATGGGGGCATGCGTCTCACTGTCTTGTTCATGACAAACATTTCTAATTCCCCTGGAAAAAAACAGATGGCCCATCCCATGCGCGCAGAGCAAATTGAAAAAGTCTTTGCAAGGATCCTGCAAATGTTTAGACTTTACTTCATCATAAAGCAGAGTAGCAGAAAGACACAGAATAACCATTTCTTGAGACCCAGATATTAGGGGCTGTGAGGCTGTGTCAGGATCTCCAGTTGCTGCAGCGTTCTGCTGGAGAATATGAAAAGCAGGTTAATTGGAGATGGATTAAGATAAAAGCCTCCAGCTTTATCCAAAGCGGAGTTAACCCTGCAAGAAATTTGCAGTGGCTTGATAAGGGATTTCTCCCCCCAACTTGTACTTCCCAGCTGTTTTGATTGTCAATTCATTTGTTCCCACTCTTGTTCCCTGTGATAAATCTCTTCTGCCACTTCCATGCCCACAAGCAGCATGTGGTTCCTCTGTGGGCCCAGCTAGTTGGTGCAGGTCTTTCCCAGCTGGCCCTGCAGCCCCATATAGGCTTGCTGCTCTTACTGCTTCAAATTGTGTTACCACACGGTGGGTCTCATTCACTTCCATCACCAGGCAGCCAAAGTCTTGCAGCTTGGGAGGCCTCTGATGCGGGATGGCCAAAAGCTCACCTGCCCTCTCCCTTGCCTGGGAAGGGCAGGACGCTGTAGGTGTTAGGGAAGGACCCGGGGGTTTCATCCTGCTCTCCCAAATCTCCCACCTCCACCCTCCTCTGTACCTGTAGACAGAGTTAAAACTCCTGCAGCTTCCTTCTGGATCAATAGGAAGTAAAAGGGCAGTACCTACACCACTAACTCTTCCACCCTACTACAGACCCATTCTCCAATTCTGTTTCTTGTGTTTGTGCATCAAGTGAGCGGATTTCTCAAGAAAATAAGGGGATTATTGTTTTTCAGATTTTCATGCGTTATGGTCGCCAGCGATGGAAACTGAAAGGCAAAATAGAAGTGAATGGCAAGCAAAGCTGGGATGGAGAAGAAATGGTTTTCCTCCCTCTCATTGTTGGACTGATCTCCATTAAGGTACGCCTGCTAACTCCTTTACCTGCAAGCAAGGCAGGAGTCAAGGAGCTACATTCTCATGCATCATCAGTAAAAACGCAGCAGCAGATAATTAAACTCTTTGGAAATGAGCCATCATTAGTACTTCCAACACACCTACTAGAACGAAATGCTATTATATTGTCCAGTCTAGATCCTACAAAACTATAATCAGTTTGAGAGTTTTGTGGGAGAGGTTGTCCTAACTCTCCACAGATGGGTGTTATAACCATAGTAACACAACCTTTGCCTCACATTGCTCTCCAGCAACTCAGATTATTTACACCAATGCAAAGGAAGACTAAAAACCTGTTTGCTAACACTATCCAGGAAAACAACAGCAATGAAAAAAACCCAAACCAAAAAATTCCTCTACTAGAGACTTTTTCAATAGAATCATAGAATCATTAAGGCTGGAAAAGATCTCCTAAGATCAAGTCCAACTGTCAGCCCAACACCATCATGCCTACTAAACCATGTCCTGAAGTGTCATGTTGACACGTTTTTTCAACACCTCCAGGGATAGTGACACCACCACTTCCCTGGGTTGTGCTGCTCAGGTAAGAGAGCAGCGTCTGCTAATCTGGAGAAGTGCATAATGCTCTCATTTTAACACATGCAGTGCCAGTGGGCATAAGCTGGATGGTGTCCTGAGGTCCATTCTCACCATACTGTGTACAACAGCAGTGCTGTGAGGTTTCTGTTCACAGTAAGATGAGGACACGTAGAAAAACAAGTCTAACTCTTTGGCAGCTTCCTAGAGCACAGCAGTTCCCAAAATTTCTTAAAGGTAGTCCCTCTGACTCCATGCCCTGTCTCCAGGGACAGAACAACTTTTGCAGCTCCCAGCAATCAGCAGTGACTTTTTCTCCTAAACCAGAGTCTTCATCACTGCTTCATCCTGTCATTGCCCTAGAGTTACGTGAGAGGAGTACATAGAATAGGGCTCCCTTGGGAATTACTAAGTAGGCCGTATACAGAGAAGGTTGCCTGACATGAACATTGTCGGTTGCTGAGAGAATATTAGACAGGAGAACATACAATATGCTCTCCCTGTTCCTACTCTTCCCTTGAGTTCTGCTTATGGTCACTGCAAAAGGCCAAATACAAGGCCACATAGCCCTTTTGTCACGGCCAGTGTGGTTCTCTTCTGACACCCATAAAAACTTAAAACATAGAAGCAAGATCACATGCAACTATGCCTTTATTAAAAAAAATATCTGAATTTTGCCCTAAGTTATGATGATGCTGCAAACATAGACATATTTAGAAGCCTTTTAGGAAAGGGTCCAGGCCAGAAAATCAAAAACATTGCCTTGTAGTTAATCCTTACAATGCCTTGTGTAGTCCTACATATTCTGTTCTTGTCTCTTACAGGTCACAGAAGTTAAAGGACTTGCTACGCACATCCTTGTTGGAAGTGTTACTTGTGAGACAAAAGATCTGTTTGCAGCTCGGCCTCAGGTGGTTGCAGTAGACATTAATGACCTTGGCACAATAAAGCTGAACCTTGAAATCACCTGGTAGTAAGTAGAGCTGTTTGGTTGCTTGGTTGATTGGTCAAGTAGTTGTAACAATTACATTGCCTCACCACCCTCATTGTGAAGAATTTCTCCCTAATATCTCATCTAAATCTGCCCTGGTTCAGCTTAAAACTGTTCCCTTTCATCCTGTCCTGCACTCCCTGATAAAGAACTCCTGCTCAGCTTTCCTGTAGGCATAACCCTTTTCCTGTAGGTATATCTCTGATATACCTGAAGAGTAGCCAGTAGCCTACTGTGCAACACTAAAAGAATATGTTAAATCCACAGACTACGTAAACTGTTTGGGCTTTCATTAAGAAATAGGTAATTTGAATTCATATAAGACAAGGAGTAAAAAGTACACAGTATTAAATCTCCAGAGAGACACGAGACCGCGTCACAGCAAGCCTGAAGCAACAGAGCTAAGTCTTTCCACTCAGGCAGCATAGCCCCCTGGATCTGCATCCATGGAAAGCAAAAAGTTCTATGTGGTCTCGTCTCTCCTTTTTGCTCCCTACTGAGGCAGATAGGGAAGGAATTGTGTCCCAAGTTTGGGGTATGAGAAATAGTTCACAGTCAGCCACAATACTGCTACGTGGAAAATGGGGTTGGACATAGGTTCTTAGTTTTGGCTATTTCAGCTGTTAAAATAGGAGTGGTGAGTACTGATGTTACGAGATGTGAAACAGATAGTGATGAGTGACCATAGAATTGTATAAAGGGAGTAATTCTTTCCCAAGCACAAGAAAAGATTCATAACTGCATTCTTATATAGTCATTTTTTGTTTGATATCAGTCTGAATTTCAATGGAGTTGCCCTGGTTTTATGCTAGCTTGGCCAAGTTCAGAAGTTGGCCCATCTTTAAAAGTTGGCTTTTCTGGGCTTCATACATGGCCTGAGGGTGGTGGGAAATCTCTTTAACATTGTCCATCTGCATTGGTAATCATAGGTAAGCTGATGGTGTTAGGGTTCCAACCTAATTCTCATAATAAAACTGGTAACTGTGATTTCTGAAAAAGCATTGATGCATTGATGCTTTTAGCTTTTATAGTCATGTATGCTCTTTCTTGTAATGCAATAAACATAAAGTCAGCAGTAACAGCTACTGTTTTCCTTTGTAATGCAACAGCTCTATTAATAGTAGAGCACCTTTCTCATTAGTATGTGTGATGCTTGTCAGCTCAAATCCAAGAATACTTTTCATGTGAGCAGTATAACATCAAACTATGCTACATAAATGATTTCCTAGAGTAGAATACTTTTATCAGAACCAAAACCCACACTTCTGAGCCTGCTGTCTAATTAACAACATTTTCTTTTAAAGACTTCTGTTTAAAACTTGCTAGCTCTGTGTTTTGAAGTGCTAATAAACCACCTCTTCAATAATACTTTCCATGGATATGAAATTCCTTCTCACTCAGCCCAACCTTTCTTTTCCTGCTTGTGTGTCCATAGCCCCTTTGATGTTGAAGACTTGACCCCATCCACAGGAAATGTGAGCAAAGCATCTGCTCTCCAGAGGCGAATGTCCATGTACAGCCAAGGCACTCCAGAAACGCCAACCTTCAAGGATCACTCATTCTTTGTAAGCTCTGTTTGACTTCATGTTTATGTAACGAGAAGCCCTAGAGCAGTTCAAACATGGCAAACACTTCATTGCTTTATACGTCTAAGCTTTTTTTCCCCTGGTTCCAGCAGGTTACCCTTGCAAACACTTATAAAGCAAGTGCATCCTTAGCTGCTAATCCTAAAAGGTGACTATGATCCTGGAGTTTTTGGAACTATGTGGCCAGTTATTGCATACCTGTCCTTCTTGCCTGACTGCTGTAATACTTGCATAATTTTTATGAAATGTGTGTTCATTTTGTGACAGTAACGGTCATTATAGAACTAGTATTTTTAATGCATCCCATGGTCAAATTTGCCCCGTGCTGAAGCTATTCCCAGGGTGCTCTTACAATTTGCATGAATCGCATTCTGAATGCTTAATCAGGACTGTGTATTAAGCTGATTAGGCCATCTGTATGGATATGAATTTTAGAAGTGCTGCATCCCATGCCGGTAATTTAGTACTCTGCTACAAAGCATTCCATTAACTTGCCCTTCCTTACACCCCGTTTGCTTTAACTGTTAAAGAAATGGCTGCATCCCCTGCAAGACAGGCCAAAGTTGACTATCTTAGATGCTCTGCAGGACACTTTCTTTGACAAGCTTCGTCGCAGTCGCTCTTTTAGTGACCTGCCATCGCTCAGGCTAAGCCCAAAAGCAGAGCTAGAGCTATATGTGAGTCCTGGTTTTTGTTTGGTGGAGGATTTTTTCAGACCCCGTGTGGCATCCCCATTCCCATGCATGCTTCATGTGTTACTTTCTGTTGTAACTCACTCATTTTGCTGACTAATTAGAGGAGAGAACCTGGCAGTGACAGCCCATGCTGCTCACATTAATTCAAAGTGTTTCTTGGTTTCTACAGGGATAATGATCAAAACCCAACTATCTGTGGGTGGAGAGCTGGGGGTGAATACGAGCCAACCTGTTATTCTTAAAAATGGTCTGCTACACCAATTGATGTTGTACATTTCCCTAGTGACATGACTCCCAGATGCTAAAAGCATACCTATGTCAAGGGAAAGAAGAAGTAAACCTTTCAGTATAATTATGTTTATGGAAAATAGCTGCTAATATTGCTAGGGAAAAAGATGCAAGTTTTGAACCCTTTAACCTTTTGTACCTTACCAGCATCTGAATACTTACAGTTCTTTCCAGCAAATGGTCAGCAAAATGGTAGTTGTCTTTCATCTGTGCTGTGCATTTCCATGAGTTGGTCACATAACAAAGCAAGGCTGGTAGGTCAGATAAGCAGGTTGTGACTCCTATAGTGATTTTTTCCCCATAGGTCAGTCAGAGAGATGAACATATGTATACACAGTGATAATTTTTGCATCTGTATACACTGGATTTGCTTCCTAAATGATGAATGCCATGCACTGAACATACTTTCAACAGAAAAGAAATACCATAGTAATATCACCATTAAAATGCCACGACACTAGAGAAACTTTTGGAGCAAATGGTATTACATTTTAGGGACTGCTATTTTAGAAGTCAGAAAATAAATATGACTGAAAATTGTAATGGGTACAAAAATCCAGCCAAGGTGGCTTAAGTAGAACTTCATCAAAAAGATACATGCTGCAGGAACTAGAGCAATGCAGTAGAAATGCTGTCTGAGGGAATCTGGTAGGATAAGCAGAATTCAGCTCTCTGTTCCAGGTCTTGCTTCCTAGAAGTCAAGTTTTCCAGTATTCTTCCTGCTGAAATCAGGGGCCATGCCAGATGAAAGCAGAAGGTGGATTTGAAGTATTTTCCCCATCTCTCAAATCTTGAATGCTTCTTTAATCTTTTCTTTGCATTTGTCTTTCCTGGGCTCGTACTCTATTTTTTTTTCTCTTTCCAGTGCTACATAAAAAACCATTTTCTCTCTCTCTCCAATATCTTTTCAGTCTAATTTGCCAGATGACGTCTTTGAAAATGGAACGGCAACCACTGAGAAGCGACCTCTTTCTTTCACTTTTGGCGACCTGCCTTATGAAGACCATGTGCCCCCCGCCAATGCATCAGAGTCCTCTTCTGCTCACGTCAGCTCTAGCCCTGACATCACTGCAACCCCCACCCAGCACCAAGCTCTCCAGACTTCCAAGAGCTCAAGCTTGGACTGCAGCAGCAGTGACTCCCGCAGAGACTCTGTTGCTGAACCGAAGGACCTGCCATCCCAGGAAGAGGGAGCGGTGGTTGAGAACAAAGCCACCACAAGGGCAGCTCCTGAAGTTTGCCAAAATACCTCTGATGCTGGGAGTGATCGTGTCTTTATAGAGACAAGTGTCCCAGTGTCTCTCCTGCAGGACACGGATGAAGGTTCAGAGCTCAAGCCTGTGGAGCTGGATACCTATGAGGGCAACATCACAAAGCAGCTGGTAAAAAGGCTTACATCAGCAGAGACACCTGTGACCCCAGAGAGGTTGCCCTGTGAGGGATCGATTAGTGGGGAGTCAGAAGGATATAAGTCTTACCTTGATGGAAGCATTGAAGAAGCCTTGCAAGGGCTTCTTTTGGCTCTTGAGCCACATAAAGAGCAGTATAAAGAGTTTCAGGACCTGGACCAAGAAGTGATGCATCTAGATGACATCCTAAAAGTGAGTACATTTTCAGAAAATACTACCCTAAAGAAAATCTGAGTAGGTAGTAACTCCTCCCTTTCCCTACAAACATCAAAATAGGGATTTTGAAGATCATTTCCTTAGATTTGCTTCTGCTTGGAGCATCCTTTCACAGTGTTGCATTTTTAAACTTGTCTGCAAAGTGCTTACCATAGTCTTGTATCCTCAAGCAACAGATCTTTTAATGTATCTGAAACCTAGGGGAAAGAGAAAAAGGTGCAGTGGCAGAGGAGTAATTAAATTATATCCTTAAATCATACAAGAAACCACTTAGGAACCTGTTGCTTGTACCGTAATAGAGATGACTTTATATCCAACCTTCTGTCTTTAAAATCTGTGGATCACATCCTGAGTGAGTGTGCTTAGCATGCTACTCCTGAACTCTCCGGAGCAGTACAAAACTACACTAACTGAGGATCAGGTCTTCTAGCCAAAGGAGCTAAATTTTCTGAATTGCCAAAGACGTTTATAAGCACAGGTCTCACTGAAGGTTGCCGTCTCCACATTGCCCTGTCTTTTTCCAAGCCTTTTCCTTTTCCCCCATCCATTTTTAAAATGAGAGACATCCTGTTATTACACCAGGATAACGTGCTGAAAATTAGAAAGAAGAAAAGGGGTTTGCATGTGTGCTGTTAATGTTTACTGCCAACCACTGTGACTTGTGTCTCTTCCATGAGTGATGACTCATGACATGTTACTGTGCGAAGAGTATTATATGGGAAATAATAATTTCAAATGCTTCATATTCATATGCAAGTTGGTCTGCTAGTCGTTTAAGTCTCATCATTTAAAAACATGGCTGAGGAGGAAGGAGGGAACAGACAAAATTTGTTAACACCTTTGGAAAGGTGTTCCAAAGGCATTAACCATTGGTGTTTGCAGCTGCATGGTACTTTCCCAAATTAAGTGCTTTTTTGACAGCCTGCAGCCCCTGTTTCTTGCACTATTTCTCTAGGAAGTTCCTGCAGGCAAAGCTGCCATTACTATTATTTTTTAACTTCTTGGCTGCTCTGCAGCTTGTACAAAGAGAACAACTTTCCAAACAGCACAGGGACGATGGAGACTGTTTATTTACACTCCTTTTATCAGAGGTTAAAAGGGACAGACATGGGATGGGGCAGAAAGAGAGAGGACAGATGTGTGCAGACAGGATTCCTGCACATTGGAAAGGATGCCTTTTCCAGATCTGCTTTATGTCTGCGTACTCTCTATTAATCAGCTTGCAGACTAACACTCAGCCTTGCCAGCAGATGTGCTGGGCTTCCCGTGCAAAAAGATTGAGCTGGAATCCAGCTGTGGCTGAAGGAATCTCTCTTGGCCATATCAGAAAGAGAAACCCACATGTTGCTGTGTGTTTCTGCCTGAAGAAGCAGCTATACTGGCCCTGAAAGGAATGGTAGGCTAAAGCCATTGGTGCTGGAGAGGAAGCAGGATACATCACCCGTCTGTGTCACGGAGGTGTTGGGAGGTGTGTTTGATCAGCTAATAACTGTACACCTTAAGGTGTCAAGTGCTAACATGTGACCATTATAGCATTACTATTGTGCGCAAACAAGTTGGAAATTAAACTCCAAGCCTCCTCAGCTCCAGAGGAGTTGGTACTAAGATTGAACTCAAAGGCCAATGCATTCCTTTCTACAAGCAAGACAAAGTCCTGGCTCCTGCATGAGCCTGGAAGATGGGGCTTGTGGAACACCACCAGTGGGTCCTGGCTGGTTCTGATCAAATAATCATGTAGCGTGAAAGGTGAAATCATTGCACAAACTGACAGAGGTGCACTTGATCCTGCAAGGTGGCCCTTGAAACAACTCTGTGGGCACATCTGGATAAATCACCACATGGGACAAAGGCCTTCGATAGTTCCTACAGCAACAGCAAGACTTCTGTCGCATTTCTTTCAAGCACTGAGATGGGATATCTTCCCCGCCCCGAGCTCTTAATTTCCAAGTTATAATATTGCCTTTCTCTGTCACCTAGGAATCTTAACACATGGTTGTCTTTTCCTTCATAAGCTGTGTGGCTACAAAGGCCACAAAGTCCTCCCATCCCATGTATAAATCTACAGATATGGCAACAAATACATCCCTGGCTAAGCTCTGTTGGAATTATATGTAGAATAAATCCGATAGAGCCATTGCATACGTAAAGCATGGCTTCTGTAGCTAGAACAGCGATTATGGAATGTGCCTTCCCTTTTCAACTTTCAGTGTGTCAATTGCCTTGTCTTCTTTTGGAGGATGCCGAAAGCTGCGTCACTTGGATCCAAGATGTCCTTCTTGTTTCTATAAAACACACTTCTGAATTTTGCCTTTTAGAGTTTGCCTTTGGGGAAGAGAGGGGAAAGGATAAGGAAGGGAGGAAGAAGGGAAGGGTTTTCAAGTTCTCAGGCTTTGCTTGTGTATGCTATGAATATGAAGGTTTGAAATGACACACTTAATAAAATGAAGTTTTAAAAATAAAATTAAGGATTTTAAAGTTTTAAGCTTTATCCCTTTGTTTTTTCCTTCACTGGTAGATAATATCTGGGGTTTTCATTGGTTCGTTCTGCCTTTGCAGTGCAAGCCAGCAGTAAGCCGAAGCAGGTCCTCCAGTTTAAGTCTAACAGTTGAAAGTGCTTTAGAAAGCTTTGATTTCCTGAACACCTCTGACTTTGATGATGAGGATGGTGGTGGTGTGGAGGTTTGTAATGGTGGAGGAGGTGCAGACTCAGTATTTTCAGATACTGAGATGGAGAAGAACAGGTAAGTTTGCAGTAACTGCCAGCTGTGCTTATGCCAAAGTGATACCCTAGCTCTTTGTCACTAACAGAGGATCCCGGTGCACGCATTATTCAAGGAAGACTGACTAATCCTTGATGAGTTTATAGGGTCAGAGGGTTCCCCATGGCTGCTGCATACAAAATCTTTAGCTTCCAGGATAATTTTTCTCCTGTTCAACTATACACAATCTGTCTTCCAAAGGAGAAGGGTAACTCAAATTAAGCTGATGTCAATACTGGCAGAGCCTCTTCCTTGACATAGGAAGCCTTGACTGGCTTTCCTTGGATGTAATTACTAATTCCTCTGTGGTTTTTCCCCCCTCCCTTTGTCTTTTCTCTCTAGCCGAATGAGTCTTTGCAGTGGATTAAGCTTGTCAGTAACACTAACACAGGGCCAGATTTAAGCAGCATGGTGTAGGTTTCCTTTGGAATGTAAGAGTGATGACTGGTACTCTGTTCATGGCCCTGCGTGTTACCTGCCCTTCTTTCATCACTTTTGGACTTCTTGAGAATAAAACAAAACAAAAAAGCTATGGTGTTTGTGCCGTGAGCTGCCATTGTCGTGTGACCTTAAGATGCTGTGTTTCAATCATTAGATCCTAAAATCATGTTTGCATTCTCAGAGCTGCCACATTGCTTAACAGGCTCATAAGGAGCACTAGAGCTGTGAGAAAAAAGAACGTGGTTCCCTCGCACCCCACACTTTCCAACTAGGAATCTGTATTTCTCACAGCTTATTATGGCCTGTTTAAAACAACTTTGTGTTCAAACAAGCAACCACCGTGTAGTTCCTGTCATCTTACTGCATATCCTCTTTCCAGAATCAGACGTGTTGAGAAGAAAAACTTGGAAAACGGTGTTGCTTGCTAAACTGGCATTTTGAACTCAGTTCAGTCTGTGTTGATTTAAGGATCTGGCTTTAACCAGGCACTTTAGCATAAATTTAACTTGAGTAGCAAAAGTTTAAGTTATTTATAAGCTAACTTAGAAAGCAACTAAAATATTTTAAGTTAATGTAGACTTTAAAATTTCCTTCTTTTCCCTCTGGCTCATCCCCAGACAATGTAGATTCCCACTTCCATTTTTAGACGTGCGAGTGTGTGACTCAGTGCAAAGACTGCAAGTGTTGAAACTTCTAAACTTGCAGCCAGATACACTTGCCATCTGGGGACTGACCTCAGGCTTTTAAACATAGGGAGGATCATTTGGACAAGAAGACAATGTTGGAAATAATGATTTAAAACACAGTGAAACTAGCTTAACGCTCTTACAGAAATGATTGACAAAGTAAACTGTACATGTCGTGCCTAAAACAGCATATGAAAACATCGTGTCTCTTACTGCAGCAGTGGTTTTCCTTTCCTTCTGCAAGGACTATTAAATTTGGCACTAGGAGGACACTGAAATCACTGTTCTTAGCAGTTTGGTGCTTGGGATAGCACGAATTGTAATGGTCCTTAATCCAGAGTGATGGGGGAGATGATTTACCAACATATGGGAGAAAATACTGATTTACCAACATATGGGAGAAAATACTGTCACCACCATGTGGCAGTAAGGGGGGGGGCGGGGGTTAAAAAGGCTTCCTGGTGAGTAAGGCAAACTCTTCAGGGTGCGGAGAGCTGCCCCCTTGCTGGGTACAGCCCTCCCGCACCTGTCCAGGGCAGCACTGCTCTTTTATGACATGATGTCTTCATTGCAAGGTTTCTGGCTGCTTTCAGCTCTCCTGCCATGCTCATTGTTCATTGCCCTGGGTGAGCGTGTATGCGTGTGTGTCTGCCACTGCAGTGGATAGCCCTGCACTGACCATCCTTCATCCCTCCCCAGTTACAGGACGGAGCACCCAGAAGCCAGAGGCCACCTGAGCGAAGCTCTCACCGAGGACACAGGCGTGGGCACCAGTGTGGCCGGCAGCCCCCTGCCCCTGACCACAGGGAACGACAGCCTCGATATAACCATAGTTAAGCACTTGCAGTATTGCACGCAGCTCATTCAGGTACCGGGCCCGGCTCATTTAGGGCATATATTGTATTTTATTTTCCTGCAGGCACCAGTATGCCCACAACATGGGGTATGGGCAGGTCAGCATGGTCAGTGCCATTCCGAGGAGGCAGTGGGAGTGTAGGGCTGGGATGGCCACTGTGCTGGAGTGGGAAGGTGACACCCTTCTCCCCAATGGGAAAAGCCTCTGTTGTTTCCATCCTGGCTCATCTCAGAGTAGACCTGACTTGCAAACTACAGGGCACTTTACAGGTGCCACACAGCAGGGCTGAGGGGCAGCACAGCAGATAACAGGGGCAGCCCCTGCTCTGGGTTACAAACATCCACTGGCTTCGCCGGGAGGTCCTCGGTAAGATCAGCCCCCAGTTAAGGCAGTTCCTGTCTTCAGAGGTAAAACAGAAGCCCATGGCCCCATTGTTTGACTGGCTCCCTGACAAGGCAGCAGTGTTCCAGTGCAGAAACCAATTTCTGTGTATGAGCTGGAAAGATTGTCTGTGACACATGAATTGAAGGCAGACAATAACAGTCCCTTCCCCGCCTCGGACATCGAAATCATCTGTTCATCCTAACACCTAACTAGCACAGCCTTTTTGGGGTTTTTTTTTCAGCGTCCAAGCACAGCAAATGTGATTTTAAGTCTCTAGCAAGTGAGGGCATCACAGTTTTCCTGACAAATCAAAGCATACTGGAGCTTCCTCTTTGCAACTAATATTTGACTCTTCCATCTTAGCTATAATTAGCTTTGTGTTCCCAAAAGCCCACCGAAGCAATACAGAGCAAGTCTGGTTCCAGCGCCCTTAGTGCTGAGCTGGACACTCTGCTGACTCACAAGTAGGAGAAAAGGGGATGGTTTTGGCTTAAATACAAGAGCACACAATAAATATGCAGCTCAGGGAAGCAAGCTCTGACTATGCCCAAACATGGGTGAGATTTGATATGAACACTATTTTAGTGGACTGCTGAAGAAACCGTAGATGTCAGCAGGAGGAAAAAGCGCTAAATTAATAAAGACACCTGAGTAGTTGATCAGAGGTGAAATGGAGTGGAGAAAGAGTGAGCTGTTGTCTGCCTCCAGGAAGTGAGGTCCTGAAAGTCCATGGCCTTTGTTATGCGAAAGTCAGACTAATATTCTTTTCTGGCGTTAAGGCTTATGAGGATTGACTGCTTTAGCTTTGCTGAGTGTATGAATCTGAATTTACTTATGCAAATGACTGCTTAGATACTCAAGTGCCTGGATCTAGATGTAGATATTAAAGATGTAAGCAACAAGGCGCATCAACTAGAACCCCAAAATATCCCAGAGACAAAAAACTTTTGAAGTTAAGGAAATGGCATGTTTCCAGGCAATGAATTTACCATTGCACTTTTTCAGGTGCCAGATGTTTTGGAGGTTTTTTCCCCTTCTGAGTTTTTTTTTTCTGTTGTTGGTGTTGTTGTGCAATGACTCCTTTTCCTCTCTTCCCATTTGTCTTCACTAGCAAATTGTATTCTCCAGTAAAACACCATTTGTAGCAAGAGACCTCCTGGATAAGCTGTCCAGGCAGATCCTCGTGATGGAGAATATTGCAGAGATCAGCACCGAGAGTTTGGGAAACGTCACCTCCCTTACTGATGGTAAGAGACAAGTTAGGGAGTTTCCTTCCGGAATGGGTTTGTTTGGGCATGTGTGCCTGCTGAAATAATCGTTGTGCAGAGCTCAGCATCGCTGCAGGGGATGCCACCGTAGTAAGGTCGTCTCGCAGTTACCAGCAGATATAGCAGTCACCAGAGCTGGTCAGGGGCCTTATTCTATCTTCAGTGCTGGTATCCAGAAATTGGCAGATGAGAAAAGACTTGTCCTTATCCTGCTTGATATGCAGAAGATGCATAGAGGTCATCGCTGCGGTGGGGTAGGCATGCTGCCACCTCTGAAGAGCCAAAATCTTTCACCTCTCCTTCCTGAGGAAAGATGGGATCTGCCTCATACTAGGAAAGGCATAATACACCTCTTCAAACAATTTATTCAGAAGACTATTTTTAGGCTTTTCTGTGGAGAACTATTTAGATATCTGTGGTGTTGTTGTGTCTATTTTAATACGTTCGAGAATTTTGACAAACGCTTAGTTGCTAATCCTTGGAACACTCTGGCAGAATAGGTAAATATACCATGGTGTATTTGCTTTGTTTATCAGAAAACTGAGGCACAATTGAGTGACTTACCAAAAGCCACAGAGCAGTGCTAGGACAGGGACCAGTCTTGTGCAGACCAATTGCATTATTCTCCTAGTATTTTGTGGTACTTGGAAGGATGAATCCTCCTTGTGCATAACAGAATCATGAGCAAATTTTCTTGTATTCTACCATGGGAAAAGGAAATAACACGTTATAAACTTGGGGTGAGCACATGATGCTGTGAAGGTAATGGCACAGGGCAACTCACCAAAAAGTTAATGTCCATCAGTGGGCTGGGATGAGATTTCCTTCACTCTTACCATCTTTTCCCTTCTGGAAGTTGATGCTTCAAGCACAGCTTTGTTTTATCTTTTGTTTTGTTTTCTCCTCCAGCAATTCCAGAGTTCCACAAGAAGCTATCACTACTGGCTTTTTGGATGAAGTGTACTGGCCCTTCAGGAGTGTATCACACATCTGCAGACAAGATGATGAAGCAACTGGATATCAATTTTGCCACCACTGTGAATGAGGAGTGTCCAGGATTGGCAGAAACAGGTAGCAACTGCTGCAAAAAAAATAGTCATCAAAGTGGAGAGCAGTTGTGTGTTGGGCTTTACCCAATTTTCATTGCTTTGTTTTCCAAACCCCTGGAGGTCTATTTAGCCATGGCTATAAGATCTCATTTGAAAACTAATGCTACAGCTCTTCAAACAGTTTTGGCCCAAAATAATCAGATCAGAATAGGAGGAAAAAAATGAGGTCAGCAGAAAAAAAAATATTGTTTTAAGGTTTATGAGCTAATCAGAAAGTAAGTCGATTCCCAAATACATACAGGTGTGTCAGTGATTCATTGAAGTAGGAATCCTCTCAGTTTTATGTGCCTATATAATGTTCTTGCCTGAATACAGTTTGCTAAGATGGCATTAATATATATCCAAGTGAGTTTATCTGAACATACAACATATCTGAACATATTTTGAGGGAGATGTACCACTTTGACTAGCTCTCCTTGGACTCAAATGGGGTTGTAGGGTGACTTGCTCAGATGTGGGCACCCACATCCCAGATGCCTATCCATGGCCATGTTTTTATTCCTGCTCCGTGCTATAGCTGTCACAGACAGTGCCTCAGACTGCCTTTCTGCATGCTACATGTTCACGCATTAACAAACTCAAGCAAAGCCAAACCCAGCTTCTGTGCTTGTCTCCCCTACTTCAGTGGCATAGCAGAGATGTAACTGAGAGTGCATGGATATGTGCTTAGTGATTCAGGGTGTCATTTGGACAGAAAGGGTATGTATCAGAGAGGAAGCTGCACTAACCATGTGTAAACTGGCCTAGGTTCATCCTTACAGATATCCTCTGATGATGAGAGCTAGACAGGGAGAAGGTCTAACCTGTTTTGAGGTCAGAAACACTAAGGAGTATCTGGCTTTGCAAATAGGTTTCTTTCTTTCTGGTTTTAAAATGTGCTGTAGCATTTTGCCTGCAGCTTTTTCTCTCACTAACATGTCCCTTTGTTTGTGGCTGCCTGCAGTCTTCAGGATCCTGGTGTCTCAGATCCTGGACCGGACGGAACCTGTCCTCTACTCCAGCATGTCCTCTGAGATCATTACCGTCTTTCAGTATTACAACTATTTTGCCAGCCACAGTGTTAATGACCTTGGAAGCTATTTGTTGCAACTCGCAAAAGAAGGTAGAGTATATAAATTCTAGTGGCTAAGAGGGGAGTAGATCGGTGTCCTGAGCTTGGCACAAAACAGTTCAGCCCTGAGGCAGATTTTACAAAAGAAAGGAGGAAAGGAGACAAGGAAATGCCTTGGATACTAAGTCTGAATGCACCTGAACAGTTGTGCGTGTCAAGGGAAAGGAGCAGATGCAGACACACCTTCAGCCATTTCTATTTGTATATTGGAATAGGAAAAAAAAAAAGTGGGAGAAAAAGATTTAGTTTTTAGGATGCGGCTGATGGTGGTGGGCTGGGCCCAAGGTCTGGGAAGATTTGGATAACATTCTGGTCTTTCACCATCCTTTATGGAGAGACCTTCTGAAGCGCTGAGATCTCAGGAGCTGAGGGATCACAGCACCTCAGTGTTTTCTGGCAGGCTCTGCCACGGAGAGCTAAAGAGAGAAGCAGATGCTCCACAGAGCATGCTAAACTGCAATCCCTGGCAAGTCAAGTTTTCTTCTCTATTTGAGGGGGAGTTTGAGGAATCTTGCCTCGTTTTCATTTTTATTTGGGCATACCAGAGAGCTTTTTCTCAAAAACCTGGTAAGAAAAAGGCATTTCAGCCCACCTCTGAAACACATTAGCCTTGGCACTTGGTGGCAGACATCAGTCTGCCTAGGAAAGCTCTCATAAAGATACCCTGGAAGGCAATACTCTGACAATATTGGATTTCACTTGTTATAGGGAGGATTTACATCTTCCAGCAGAAAGTGAAGTTTTGACAGGTAGGCCGTTGACTCCGGATAGGTGTAAGTGCTGCAGTGTCTTACCTAGCCCAGGTACTCATCTTCTCCTCTGGTAGAACATCTGAGAAACTGGCACAGCTTAAAGCCCAAACAATTCCCCATGCAGATACACTGCAATATGGACCCATAGCAATTGCTCAGATGGGGATTTTTCATGTCATTTGTCTGTATAGTAGAAATTGGGGATTGATAGCAGGGAAAGGAATAATATGAAATATTGAGAGGATAAAATAAAATAACAAAGACCTTCCTCTTGCACTTCTAGCCTCTGTGGTTCAGGTGCTGCAGTCAGTGAAAGATGGAAAACTGCAGCAAAATGTGGCCAAAATAAACTCCAATAACCTTCCACCACAGCAAGAAGTTTTGAGAGCTTTGGCTTTACTTCTCAATGAAAATAAAAACGAAGTCAGTGAGACCGTGGCATCACTTCTGACAGCTACTGCAGAAAACAGGCACTTCAGGGAGAAGGTAAGTGGCAGAAAATCACCTATGGTATAAGAGAACTGTATCATCATGACATTTTTTTCTGCGTGTGTGTCTTAAATGTCTACGTGTATAAAATAATTGCTCCAAGCTTGATTTAAACTGATCCAGAGGGATTTCCTGTCTAATCTTTCTGCAAATATCCAGGTCTGTTTCTGTCATCGTGCCAGTCTGCTTCTACCTGTCATTACACTAAACAGGTACTAACCAGAACTCTGCAAATATAAGTGTTGTGCTTTCCAGCTATCTTCCACACTTCAGTGTTTCTGCTGACCTGTCTTAGACTTGACTTCAGGCCAAGACTTCAAGGCAACAGTCACCAGCGTCATCAATGTGCGAAGACATTTGTCTGAGAGTTTTATTTTTGTCCCAAAGGAGGCTGGCATCTGGGACCTCCCACCTTTCCTGGAGGGGATGGGCTGCCTTGGGTGAAAACAACTCAGCTGTGAGATCTAAAATTTGAGTCAATCACAGATATTAAAGAGAAGGAAGAAGAGAAATAAGAAGAAATTAGGGGTTGGCTTCTACCCTTTCATGGCAGACATTTCCCTACTATCCTTCTTGTTCTCTGTCAGGAGGGAGTGAAAGAAAAGGCACTTGGAAGAGGCAGAGTGGTAGAAAGGTGGAATAAGAGAAAAAGAACCTCACTCTTCATTCTTCTTTTCTGCCAATCCATTCCCCTCTTTGCTTGCCCTCTCAGTTCAACTTCCATTTCTGCAGGCTCTTGGTTTCTTATACCACCGCCCCCCAGCTTCTTGGAGACAGCATCTCAGGGAAAACATTACCTCTTCCTGGACAGGCATCTGTAGCTGATAGTTGGTTCACTGCCTACAGGAGGACCGCGAGGTGCCTTGTATGACAGCATTACGCAGCTTTATACTGCAGACAAGTTCATTGCAGAGCCAGTTGCCATCAAGATTTGCTGCTCACACTGGTTTTGTTTGCTCAGTACTAACTACTAATTTCTAAGACCAAGCTGGTCTGTCAGCTCATGCTAACCTTGTAATAATTATTTGCAGTCCCCCTGGGGTCCATCCCACCCTGTTCATTACTACCCCTACATTACAGAAACCATCTCAAGGGTCAACTCTTGAGCTATTTAGAGGCCGAGGGCCATCTGAAACTCTTTGGCAATTTATGCAGAAAGGTCCTCAAGGTTGCCAGGTTGTGCTTCTTGCTTTAATATGAACTTTTCCTCACCAAAAGCTGGCCTGAGACTACTAAGTATGATTAGTGACCTGGCCTGGATCTGTTGTAGGGAATTATTCCACCACATTACCTGTAGCAGGGGCTGTGCCTCTGTCCCACACGCTCGCTGTCAGGGAGGTGGGCTGCAATCCCTCTCCCTTTAGTACGGTAGCAATGCCTCTACACTCCACTATTCTGCTCCATACAGGCACAGACATTTACACTGCTGCTCTTTTTTATCTATTTTCAGGCCTTGATTTATTACTGTGAAGCCCTAACCCAGCCCAACCTCCAGTTGCAGAAAGCAGCTTGCTTGGCTCTAAGATACCTCAAGGTAAGAGACACAGAGTTCATTGTGCCACTTGGCTTTACTTTAAAGGAGGGACATCTGATAGGTACAAACAACAAAATAGAAACTGCAATAGCAGCAGCAGTAGTGCTTTTGTTTTGCATTGCTGCATTGCATCCTTTTACAAATACTATGCTGTTTGGAAACAATTTAGAAGCTTTATTTCAAAACCAGCCAGGCTCTGTGATAATGGCAAAGCTTATCTTTTCCTTCTTCTCATATTGATGTTAGAAGACTTACTTCCACATCACAGGAAAAAAAGAATCATCTGCAGAGTACTGACTGCGAGGGGAAGAAATCATCCTCTCCCAGGATAAAATTAGCTGTAATGCACATGGGTTGCATCGGGAGAAGAGGAAGGGAGAGACAGGTCACAGTTTGTTTTCTGACACCACACAGAGCAGCTGTAACAGCAAGTACAAACCATGCAGACAAGTAGCTGGTACATCTGGGTGCTACAGCGTCAGCTGGTGTCTGGTACCATTTCTGCACTCACATGACAAGAAGGAAAAATGCTGCTTTTGTTTTGGTTATACAGAGCCATGGGAAAGAGCAGCTGTGTAAGCCAATTGGTATGGGACACGGGGCCAAAAATACGTGTTCCATCAGACAGCCACTGTGGACCAACTGCTTCTCCCTCAAAAATGTCCCTTGGAGAAATCGGCTCTAAAATGTAACTTTATCCCAGCCAGAACTGATACCATCCAATGCATAGTCCAGTATTGTTTAAATATGGAAAACATCTTCGCCCTTGAATGAGATGTTGGCAGGACTCTCTTGAGAAGCAACATGACACCTCTGCTGCATGCAGGGGACAGGGAAGGGTTTGATCTCTCAGGAAAGGCAGACTTGGAAACAGTGGTGGGAGGTGAAGCTAGAGAGATTTAACTTGAGCACCATGACTCTAATGCATCTTAAATGGTAAGAATGGCAATTGCTGGGAAAATACTGATGGAAAGGATGCCTGCCATTTGAGATCTTCAAATAAACGGTGAAGCCTTTCTGGCAGTATTTAAAAGATGGGAATGCTCTGACTGACAGGTGGCTGTGGGTAAGCTAACCCAGTGGCAGTCTCATCCACATCAAAACGCATCACCCGCACTATGTCCCACTCTGCACCTTGCAGCCATCTCTGTGGAGCTGTGACCCTATTGCTCATGTCAGCATTCAAGATGTTGTCACCAGGATTCATCTGCTGCAGACTTGCCCTGAGCCAAGCACAAGCGACCACATTTAACACAGGGTGGTGAGATTTAGTGGCTGTGGTAGCCAAGTGCTGATTGAGAGCTTTGTAGACCAGACGTGTGCCCCTCAGATTGAAAAGGCTCATACAAATCCTGACTCTGTGGCTCAGAGCTTATTCCATGTGTCATGCTGGACCAGTATTTGCCTTTCCATTCACTCATCTCTCTTCTTGTCATACTAAATAGCCTGCCGGAGATACTATGACAGCTGTTCTCCCCAAAGGCCTGACATTTTTGTAGCAGAGCAGAACAGGATTATTCCTTGCTTCCTTCCCAAAATAGAAGAGACAAGGCAAAATGTGGATATGTTGGTGAATGCAGGTTTTGTTAAGGAGCCCGCAGTGAAGTGACTGAGTACAAAGGATAGGAAAATTAGAAAGGGTCCAAGCTGACAGCAGAAAATATGCCTGCTCCTCAATGTTCCCTCTTGGGGAAACCCCATTCCCCATGTTCCCACCAAGGCCCTCTGCTTGGAGTAGAAAGGTCAATGCATAGGTTGGTAACTATTTCCACGCAAGGTTGTGAAATAAAACCAGAGTGTACTGTGCAGTGCTAATGTGGTTCTTTTTACAATTCCCAGGCTACTGAGAGCATTAAAATGCTGGTCACGCTCTGCCAGTCTGACAACGAAGAGATCAGAAAAGTGGCGTCCGAAACCCTGCTTTCACTTGGTGAGTTGCCTGTTTTAGTATTTAATTTTCTTTTTTAACAGAGCAGCATGTAAGACACCGAAGTTATACAGATGGGAGACTCTCAACTGAAACAAAATATTATAACTATATTATAACACATTAGGAAACATATATTCTTAGAAATAATTAATTTTAAAAATGATGAAAATGGAACAAAGAGAAACTGTATTGTGTTAGTCGGGAGGAGATAGTAGAAAAGGAAAAACAGCAAAAGAGAAGTTAACAGACAGAATTAATTCATACTGAATTTGAGCACCAAGCAGCCTTGAGGAGGCAGGGCTGGCATGCTGCCTGCTGCATATTACACCCCTTCCTCTTGGGGAGCCCCTCCTATCACCCCTGTAGTGCCATTATCACACTGTCAAGTGCCGTTAGTACTGCCAAGTGTTCGTTGAATCTGAATTATTCTTATATGCTTATTTGGAGAGACTCTGCAAGTCCTCCTTCACACAGTACCCCAGGCACCTCACATTGACCTTTGTTTGTCCTTGAGACAGCAGATACCCTGTTCCTTAACCTGTGATCTGGCTGTGTAGCAGTGAGCGACGGCAAATGTGGCTGCACAGTTTCACATCTCCAGTAGTTCATTGGCACAGAAAAATTGTATTTATCTAGCCTTTAGGCTAAGCACAAATTTCCATCCCATGGGTATGTGTCCATCTGTAATTGTAGTTAGGCAAACTCTTCAAACATGCTCTCTTTCATTCACCAGTTCAGCAGGAATTCAGCCTGTTGCTGGACCTGTTGTTGCTCACGTTATATCAAAACTAGCCTAGAGGCAATTTTGTAAACTCTAGGAGATTGTACTGCCGTTCTCCTAGATGACATACAGAGAACATTTTGATTCCTAATGGTCAATTCAACACACTAGGCTTAGTGCTGTCTTCAGATGCCTATAGGTGACAGTACCTAAGAGAAAAAGGTTTGAGAGACCCAAACAGTTAAATTTAGCAAACATACTGCTGCTTCTTTTTCAGCAGTATATAAGTAAAGATGTGGCTGGGCTCACTTCTTTGAAGTGCCAGGAAGTGAGAAATGGGTAAACTTTATATTGTTCAAAGCAGAAGTGGGTAAACATCATCTGCCTCAAGCACACCACAGCTGCAGCTGAGACCTTGACAAGCACCATAGGCTGTTTAGTAAGACAAGTGTATAAATACTGTCATCTAATCATGCCAGGCACATCTGCTTCTGTTTTGCTCTAGATAAAAGAAGCAAACTATGTGAGAAAATTTTAGAAGTAATGTGAACAATCAGAGCACACTTAATTTTTCCAAGTAATTTCTGGATTTGCCTTCAAGGACGTAAGAAATTTTAAGAAGGGAGAGAACTTACTAGCAGATCAGTACTTCCTAATAGCAGAAAACCCGGTTTCAATGTTGTAGGGCAATGCTATAATATATTATTATACTTTGACATTTTTCATTCAGGTGAAGATGGAAGACTGGCATATGAACAGCTAGACAAATTTCCCCGGGAATTTGTTAAAGTTGGAAGCCGCCGTGGAACTGAATCTGCCACAGCTTTTTAGGTGGAAAAGAACCTGCCTACCTTTCAGAGTGATTCAAGTAGGATGGAGCTGCATTTCAGCATGGGGAGCAGAAGGAAGGCTTTGAAGAGTTCTAAGAGAATGTCCCAAAATGTAGCAATTTACAGACTTCTTAAGGAAAAGCAAAATCTAAAATCCAGATCAAGAGTTCCTCTTGGCTCCTGTTTGCAGCTCATGATGGAACAGTTGGATGCTGAGGAACAACACTTTCTTGACTGATTCGTAACAAATAATGTAGTTGCAGTTACTCAGCCTCAACAAAATTCTGTGAGTTTTTAGAACTTGGCATCTTCATATATTTTACTGAGTATTATATTTACTTCCTTGAAGTTGTCGTGAAAGCTTGAGACGTGCAATACTGTAACAAGGACAAGCAGGACGCCACTTGAGTAGGACTGCAAAGAAGCTTTCTCTCTAGCCCTGAGCTAAGCGTCTGCTGCCATGCAGTGTCCCTGCAACACTCCAGCAGTGGGAAACACCTCTCAATAATGAAATATATTTTGTCTCAGTAATGAAATATAGAGCAAGTTTCTTCAAGTTTTGCCTCCAGAAACAGCATGATGTAAACCCTGGGAGGTGTCACTTTGGTGACTCACTCTAAATGCCTCCGCTGGTCTTTTATTTCCTTTCTCGTACCCTCCAGCAACAAGCCGTCATTAATCCAGAGATTTGTGAGGGGGATCAAACAATCACGTAGCTTTCTAAAAACTAAATGAAAAGGTAAAGTGCATTTATTTATTCCAAGAAGAAAGAATGAATACAGCTAATTGTGCGAGTCCCCAAAGCCATTTGTTCCTATAAGTTGCAAGAAGGATTGGATTTCATACACTCTCATTAGTGCATCATACCTTCTATAGAGTGATTTCAATATAAAGAACTAGAACAAACTAAAGTGGACCTAGGAGGCAGTAATAAACAGAGGGCAAAGTGAATGCATTCCCTCCCTCCCCCTAAGGCTGAAAGTGCTTCAAACTGTTGATTAGAAGCCTTAAGTTAACAGAGGAGGTGAATAGAATTTAACAGAAGAGTGTTCCTGTACTGTGTTCATTATGCATGAAATGCTAATTAGATGTCAATTAAAGTATCCAAATTTGCATAGATTACATAGAAAAGATTGCAAACAATTCACAATCAAAAGGAAGCCTTGTGCGCCAAACACATTGGCAGGCAGGGGCTGTTTTGTTTTCTTTTGTTTTTTTACTGTGAATGCTACAATGTACATATCTGTATATTTATAAATATATATATTCTTCCTTTAATTAAAAAAGTACATTTTGTACAGTTCAAAATGCTTACTTGTTTACTGAGGAATACAGACTCTTTTTGCAGAGGGTGAAATAACCATGTTATGGTTTTTATACCATGCCTGTCCCATCAGCTGAATTCTTCCAAGGTGTCCTTTTGTAATGACTTCTGTTTTTTGGTTTTTTTTTTTTTATTTTTTGGTTTTGCTTTTAGCTTTGTGGCATTTGTACTCACCATATTTCCTATCACATTTAAGTTATAATAAAGATTATTTTTTAATTACTAAGCACATCAGTTCATATGTATAATCAGTCTTTCTGTCAGAAGCCTCTCCACTGTAAGGCCCATATAACCATCAAACATGATGGAAGTCAGGTCTCAGTACCATAGGTGGCTCAATAAAAGCACCTTGCAGACAGATTTAGGGCAAACCATTAGGGAGTTGATTAATCATATTAAGGGGAAAGGCTTGTAGGGACTCAATTCAAGCCTAGTCACCAGGACAAGACTTTACAACAATAAAGTTTTAACTAAATTATATGAAGTCGTCTGCTAGATTTCTTCAGTGCAGGAATAATTTGCATTGCATACGAGATCACCTTTGTTAAGACTTGGTGACCAATGATAGGGCCCGAGGGAATGGCAGGAAGATGTGCCAGGGGAGATTTAGGGATATTAGGAAAAGGTTCTTCACCCAGGGGGTGGTGGGGCACTGGACAGGCTCTCCGGGGATGCAGTCATGGTGCCAAAGTGACAATATTGAAGAAGCATTTGGGCAACTCCCTCAGCCACACGGTGTGAATGCTGGGGGGGTCCTGTGCAGGGACAAGAGTTGGACTCAATGACCCTTGTGGGTCTCTTCCAACTCAGGACATTCTATGACTCTATGACTTAGAAGAACATTCCTTAAAGATCTTACAAAAATGTCTAAACTAGAGCAAGTGAACAATAGTAACAAGGGCTGCTGCCCAAGGGTGGACCGAAAACTGCAACGTCATGTGCAGTGGGAGAAATGGTGCAATACTTGCTTGTAGTTTAATATGCACATCTCCAGCATTTTCATCTTTCTTCTGGCCAAGGCAAGGGAGTAAGTGGCAAAATATTTTATTTATTGATATAAACACACAAACTACAAAGGAAAGGTAGAGAAAGGATGAAACTATAGTGAAAGGACTGCTCTTAGTTTCAACTCTGTGAAGTGAACCAAAACTAATTTTTAAACAGCCAGTTTTAAACTAAAATGCTATTTTGGGAACAATGGAAAGACTCTGCCCTCTCAGTGTTCCTTCTCCAATTGCTCCAACATGTCTGCAGGCCCTTGCTCCCATCCCAGAGCATCAACAAGAGGCATACACTATTTAAAAAGAAGATGAGAACATTCTTATATTCCCGTATCTGTCAAAAGCTCCTACCAGTAATACATACCGTCTATCAAGAGCTTGCTTGTAGTTTGCATATCACAGCATGGAACACGATTTGTTAAACCAAAAGCTGTGAGGTTGTGCGTGCTACATTCTGAACTGTCCCTTCGGAACAAGTGAGATGAATTTACTTTCAAGCAAGCACTAGTACCCAACATTTCTATCTACTCCTATTTTAAGTTCAGAGCAAAACATCTTTTTGTACCATTCAAATCACTTATCAAGAAAGGCTCCACATGAACTAGCAGAAAACATGCTGAGAGGCTCCCAGGACTGTTACCAAATGTCTACTGATTACTTGTTCCCTTCTGTGAAGAAAGACTCATCTCAGATACTCCTTCTCCTCTTACAAACATTCAGGCTTATGGCAGACAGCTGCAGAAAGCATAAGGCTGCTCATGTATACAGGTATCGTGTCAAATGGTGCTCATATCTATTTACATCTAGTGTCATCTCATTTAAATCCACCCTTTGAGAAGTTTATTAACCTAAAGCTGATCTGCTACATCATTTTAACCATTAAAAGCCACATACACAGCTCATACAAATCAGATACGAGCAAAATCTGGTCTTAATAAAGTCATTGAGGAAATTCACAGGAATTTTAGTGTATCAAATTTCATTCTTATTGTGGTATCCAAGACTGACAAGCTTGAACATGGCATGCAAATGTATAGAGGCTAAATTTCACTTGAGCATTAATACTCTTTTACAAAAGTAAATAAAACAAAGAATCATGTCCTAACATGATTCGTGACAACATAGGAAAGAAAGAAACACTCTT
This sequence comes from Cuculus canorus, assembly GCF_017976375.1. Lineage (NCBI taxonomy): Eukaryota > Metazoa > Chordata > Aves > Cuculiformes > Cuculidae > Cuculus > Cuculus canorus. Next base: position 63,503,968 of record NC_071402.1, on the reverse strand, counting down.
AAATTAAGAACAAAACCAAACAAAATCCCGTAAGTAACAAATCTTCAAAAAAGTGAATGAATCTTACAGCTTCCCAGATCAGAAGGAGAATTAAAAGGAACAAATCATAAGTTTGTCTCATAACTTACACATTTTTATGCTCACAGAGCTTGTAAGGCTGCCCTTTCCTACCTGCTCCTTTGTGAAGCAGGAAAAACCAGACACACAGAGGTGGTTGTAACAAGACGGATGCTTCCTGACTAGCAAGGAACCAGCAGGCAATAACTATAAAACCTCTTTAGGGGCTGCAGCAGGTAGACAAAAATGTCCAGGCCATCCCAGAAAAGTACGTTAGGAAAGAGTTCCTGCACCAAAGTAATTCCACAGCAGTGGAGACTGAAGAGAAAGGAAGCTTGCCAAGGAAACTGTGCTTGGGAAAGGGGTTTGCCTGGTGTCTTTGTTGGTGGCTTATTCTTACCTCACGCTTATCATGAACTGTGGTGGTTTCAACTATCCTTGCCACACTGTTATCATCTCTCTGCATTCTGTGAGTAGATACAAACCCGTCATGCCTCTGTGCTACTCCAGATACAGCAGCAGCATAGGTTCAGCTGTCCAGAGTTTCATGCCGCTATTGGTAAGACTCCGCCTGTAACCAGCACACCTTCAGAAAAGCTATCATCTACTATAGTTTTACCCTGTGCTCCAGCCTGGTGTATACTGATTATTGCTGACTTTAAACATTCAAAATTAGGAGTGAACAGGACTGCATATCTTATGTACAGACCCCTGCTTTGCTGATTTGCGATGGAATTATCCTGCTGATAGGCTCCACAACAGCCCCTTGAAATGGCTGCAGTGCCCCAAGGTAAAACAGAGTCATCGTCATTCCCAAGGGTTTGGTATTGAACATGGCCAATCACGTTTCATTACAGGCAGTTGTTGGCAGATCAACAAAGCAGCAGCAAATTAAAGTTTCTCAGGACATCATTATGATTTGCTGAACCACTCTGTTATTACAAGAATGGAAAGAGAAATTAACAAGACACAATAAACATTTCCTGCTGAACAAAACGTTAACAATGCATTTCAGTCTCAAGAACAACAGGGCTCTGGAAACACATGGCTTTGGCAAATTTGCAAGCCTGCTCAAAATCTCAAAACCAGCTCTGAAAACAGCCTCCGATGGCCCTTAAGGAAATGTAAATGAATTTGCAGTGTGCATGCAAAAAGGACATAGAAAGAGATAAGATAAAAGTATTTTGGCTACCTTTTTCAGTAGCAGTCAGGTTTTCTTGGTGTTTGGCTTTGGACTTGGTAGCCAGCTAAGAATCGATGCAGTTGGCAAGTGTAACATCTACATTTCAGATTCTTGGTTTCCAAAATAAAATCTGAAATAGAGACATGGTCAGCTGAACTTTCTGTGTGGTGGACTGCATGCTGGACATGATTAACAACTGGGAAATTTGTACTGTGAATCCCAGAAATTCTAACAGATTCTTGCAATGTAGAACTCAAGTCTCTGCAGAGTTGAGAAGGCCATGTAGCAGCAAGTGACTCTGCACCACTGCAGCCCCACATCACATACTGTGCAGTTTTGGGCACCACAGAAGAAAAGGGATATCAAGTCACTGGAGCGTGTCCAAAGGAGGGCCATAGAGTTGATGAAGGGTTTAGATGGGAAGCCATATGAGGATTAGCTGAAGTCACTTGGTCTGTTCCGCCTGGAAGAGAGAGTGGAGACCTCATCGCAGTTTACTGCTTCCTCACAAGGGAAGGTAGAGGAGCAGGTGCTGTACTCTGGTGACCAATGACAGGACCCAAGGGAATGGCAGGAAGATATGCCAGTGGAAGTTTAGGTTGAACATGAGGAACAGTCTCTTCACCCAGAAAGTGGTGGAGCACTGGAACAGGGTCCCTAGGGAAGCAGACAAGCCTGACAATATTGAATAAGTATTTGGACAATGCCTTCAGACACCTGGGATGAATGTTTGGGTTGTCCTGTGTAGGGACAGGAGTCAGACTCAATGGTCCTTGCAGGTCCCTTCCAACTTGGGGGTTTCTACAATTATATGACCAGCTTTGTTAGTTATGCACAGGCTGCAACACGTGACAATCCTGTAGGCCCACACATAATACAATGACAAACACCAAGTGATTTCAGGTTCACAGCCAAGTAGTTATTATGATCCAATTCACTCCTCTACACTTTCTCATGGTGTTTATGCCAAGTATCAGTGTTTTTGTTAAACTAAATACAAGTTCTTCCTCACACAAACCATCCACCTTCCCTACAGTTCGCTTGCCCCCAACAGCTGTTCCTCCTTGAAACATTAGCACCTGCAAATGGTCTGTCCCCCCACACCTGTCTTGCAAACCTGAAATTTTGCCTCATTAAGGCATGCACACTTTATGGAAGAAATGCTACAGCACAGTAGATACATCCCACTTCCAGGCAGCCTTAGGGATCTTGGGGATACTAGTGAAAGATGAGATTGTGGCCAGTGCCTCTGCAATGAAAAGGAGTCAACATGCTGGTTAAGTTGGTGCACAAAAGCATTTATAACTTCTTGGAAACAATCACATTCCACAGTAAAGTTCCAGAACTGATGATTTTATTCTGCTAGACTGCATGTTCTTTGTAACTTAGCTGGATATGAAATGTCTTTAGTGATGTTGATTTTCAGCTGTTACATAGCTATGTTTCAGTGGTAAGTTTCCCCCATACAATTAAAACAAAAATTGAAGATGGTGGTTGCAAGAACTAAATACACAAATCTCAGTATAATTTCTACACATGAAAAGCCTTTCACACATGCATACAGAGTTCCCATACTTTGTATGTAAGCTGTACTGCATGTTTTAACACAGGAATTTCCAGGACAAAAAAATTAAACTTGACCCTTCCAGAACATTTTTAAACTGCAATTAACACAGCATCAGAAAACTTCTGACAACACTTTTGTACACTAATATTTCTGATACAATGGGCATAGGAAGATTGATTGATCAAGGTCCATTACATTTGTGACAGGTAGGAATAAAATCCAAATGCACGCTCTATGCCACAATGCTCCTATCTGATCTTCTCCCACAGCATGTTTTTTTCAAGAGTTTATACAGCAAACTACTGTGCTAATGAATTAAAGCTATTAAAACCATAGCAGCCTTGGTTCAAAGACTTTTGGTGCAAAAGTATGAATTAGCAAGTGGCCCATGTCTTTTTAATGCAAGATGTTCTTCTATTCCACATGTGCCAAATTCTATATATGTCAGCCTACATGAAGAAACAGCATTATTTATTTTGTACGCAACTCATTTCAGACATACCTAACTACGCAAGAGACTGTCTTGACTTCGTTATCTAAATAAATTAAATCAAGAAAAAGCACATTTAAATCTAATAAGCATTCTTCTTGACCACCTTGATGAAAATAATTAAGAGCCAGATGCAGATAACTCATGTAAATTCTGGATGTGTTACTTTCTGGCAGTTCTTTGTTCTAGCAGCAGCACCTGGGTTACAGCAGTGCACAGGGCAGGGGGTGAAGTGCTGGAAAGTTGCACTTGCTGTCTCAGTTGGGTTGGTCTGCCTGACCAGATAATTACACAGCAGCACTTTCTTCCCTTCTATGGCTTCTGCAAATGCAAAATCCTCCTGATGCTTAAAATCAAAGCCATCTCTGAAGAGCTGTGAACTATGAATAACCTAAACTAAGCTGCACTGCATAAAGACTACTGTAATCAGTTATTTTTTACATATCCACATTTATTACTTTGGAGTAACTACTTTGACATGAAAATTGCTTAGAATCTGAGATAGGAAAAGTTTAAGTCACTTGACAGCATTAGCTATTTCTTTTGAACAGAACACCAAAGTTGTTCTACAAAGTAGTTATCCAGCATCCAGTAGTTTGTCTTTAGGCACATCTCTGTCACTATTCCTGCACTATGGTAGGAAGGATTATCTAAGCACCATCTAGAGCACAAATTGGAAGGTGTTATCTTTGTTTACGAAGCTCCCAGGAAAATATGCCTCGCCTTGCCATCACCAGATTCAAGGCAAAATGGAGACAAAGAATATTACTTCCTACGATGGTTCTGACATTCCCCAAATATCACAACTGACATCAATTATGATGTCAGAACCTAAAGGAAGGAACCTAAAGGTGCCAATCTGATGCTCCACAAGTTTGTTTACACATACCCTGAAGCAGCCATTATGGCCTGACAGATCCATAAACCAGAATCCCTCCAATTATTTCTGCCTCCTGAAAGCCACTCAACTTTCAGCTTTTCACCAGACATCACAATGTCCATCATCTTTTAAAGCCTATCCTTGGGAAGACGTTACTTACAGAAAAACTGCTGAGTTCACTCAGGAACAGAAAACCTGTATTCAGCTTATTCTCCCTCCTACCCAAGTGTTCTCAACTGCAAGCATTTCTCCACCCCATATGGATGCCAGATAGGCTGCTCAAAGTTTTAAAGAATGCTTTGTATACCTGTAAGCCCTTCACAATGTTACTGCCTTAGTAATAATGTACCTTATCACTCAGTAAATACCAGAGCAGCATTTTGAAAACAGACATTGAGTTTCATTTCAAAATAGCTCCGAAGTGTAAGTTGCCTTGTCTCCATTTAATTTTCAGTACACCTGCTATGAGGAGCAAGAACACCCCACCTTTTCTTTTTAAGTCAATAAAAGTCTTTCTAAAACAGATTGTCTGATACCCTGTACACTTAAGTTCTCTCAATATAACTTGGAAAAGGCTCCCTTAAGACAGAGGCAATTATTTCACACCACCCGAAAAGCATAAATCTAAACTTTATATCTTGATTCTTATTACCCATTCTTGTCTTTCTGAAGCCTCACCAACAACACACAAGTTTCATTTTGCTTTACCTATCCATTAAAACCAGTGTTCTCCAGAATTCTGTAGATTATAGGAGTTAAAAACTGTCTAAGCACTCCCTAAAAGCTGAAAAGTTTCTTCTACAGCAGTCACAATTGACCCACAAACCTAGAACTAGCCATTCCCCACCCAATAAAAGGCTGTTTTGATAAGGCAAATATTTATTTATCAATTTGCATTTATCATGTCAGACCAACTGATATTTACAGAACAGTTTAAAATACACAGTATTTGCATTCGATACAAGCAACTAAATGCAGCCTGTAGTTAAGTTTTCTAAGCAGTATTTAGATAATCCCACTGCTACATAATTCCAGTCAAAAAAAATCTGTGATGCTTACACAAGAGTTTCTATACCTGAGAAGTTTTAGTATATCCTTCAAAAGGAAGTCTGCAATTAAAAGCCACATACATAAGCCTATTGAAGATGGTCATTCCAGTTGCAAATTTGTTTCCTCTGAAGCAAGATCTGATACACTCTCCCTTGAGCCATACAATACTTCTGCTGGCCCTTCAGAAGAGCTGTCTGCATCATCTCCACAGTTAAGCTCTTCATTTTCTTGTTCAGATCCCTCTACAGCTGAATTCTTCAGTGTCTCAAGATTGTTAGGGGCTTGCTCAGTTAGACTCTAGAGAAAACAACAAAACAGTGTTAACTTCATACTTACCCTACTTAACCGCACCTTGAATACTGTGTTCAGTTCTGGACCCCTCACCACAAGAAGGATGTTGAGGCTCTGGAGCGTGTCCAGAGAAGAGCAACAAAGCTGGTGAGGGGGCTGGAGAACAAGTCTTACGAGGAGCGTCTGAGAGAGCTGGGGTTGTTTAGCCTGGAGAAGAGGAGGCTGAGGGGAGACCTTATTACTCTCTACAACTACCTGAAAGGAGGTTGTGGAGAGGAGGGAGCTGGCCTCTTCTCCCAAGTGACAGGGGACAGGACTAGAGGGAATGGCCTGAAGCTCCGTCAGGGGAGGTTCAGGTTGGATATCAGAAAAAAATTCTTCACAGTAAGAGTCATTGGGTACTGGAACAGGCTGCCCAGGGAGGTGGTCGAGTCGCCTTCCCTGGAGGTGTTTAAGGAACGGGTGGATGAAGTGCTTAGGGACATGGTTTAGGGAGTGTTAGGAATGGTTGGACTCGATGATCCAATGGGTCCTTTCCAACCTTGTGATTCTGTGAGGTAAAGACTGTGCATACTGAATTAAGCAAATTATCTTCATTTAGGGATTGTCAATACAATTAAAACATTCCTCAGTCACAAAAGTCTTAAGACACTTGAGTTAAACTCAGATGGCTACTGGGTGTGGTGTAAGTCTTCCTTCGATTCTAAAATAGGACAAGTTCTCAGCCAATATAGATATGGGACAAAGCTTTCCAAGTTAAATACTACTTGAGGACTATTTAGGTTTAATTTTAGAAAAGTTACTGTGCAGCAGATTAGAGTTCATAATTTTTAATCAGAGATAATAAGCTACCTTAAGTCTAGATGAACTAGAAGATCCAGCAGTTCCTAGCATGTGATGATCAAACTAAAAGTTCCTCACCTAACCTGATCTTAGGAAGAAAAACAGGACTGTAAGAGGCTGCTTTTGAGGTTTCTGGTTGTTTGATGTTTCACTCAAGCCACATTAAAGCCTCAGAAGTGAGCAGCTTACAACTAATAAGTGAACATAACTGTTGAGGAACTGCAGGGGAAAACTCCCAACATTAGTCCTGTAAGTCCTTTAATTTCTGCCTGTGGGCTTACCATTAACAAGCAGCACTCCCTGAATACTAAAAAAAAAAATTAAAAAAATCAAGTGTAGTAAAATAGAGGAGTCTTTCAAGACTGGTCTAAGTAATTGCACTAAAAATTAGCTTAATCAAGTTCTCGTAGCTTTGTATTGCATCCCAGAACTTAATTCGTACAAAAACAACCTGGATGACCATCTCAGTATCAAGGTTCCATGTCTATACATTTGTCACAGCTTCAGAGACTGTTACAGCCAATCTACTCCTGCTTTCATAAAATCAGTGACTCTACCTGCCCCCAAGGAATTCTCAGAGGAAGCCATTTCAAAATTACAGGTTTATGAATGCTTAGTACATTAACCCTTTTTGGGCCACAAAAGTGGCAGTTCCTCTGGTGAAATCTTGACTTCAAAGCAGCACAGATGCTCCCTTCTCCCTCTCACTGTCTCACTTTATGGGTCCCCATTTCAAGCTTAGTTCCTCAGAGGACACAGCCAGCACAAATGCTTCATTTACCCAGCAACCTCACACAATCTATTAAACACCTGAATTTGAGTCACCTTGGGAAAGTGCAAATTAATCTTTCCTTCCCACGTCACCATCTCTAACGCACAAAGCCTGTTAAGACAACAGGTTGAACCTTCCCTTAAGAAAGCATCCCTGTTCAGTACTTTCTAATTACTCCTGTGGATTTTAAGCTGGAAAAGCTCATCCCCTAGAAGGGGCTTTATGCCTCTGGATTAGAGCAATCCCACAGGAAACATTTTAGACAGTAATTTAAAACAGAGTTGTGTGAGCACACAACAGAAACCGTGATTAAAGACATCCTTGCTAGTTTCTCACTTCGTCAGCATTAACTGAACATACACAACATTGAAAATTCAAGTACCTCAATCATGTTCATCAGATGACCAGCATGTTCAGCAAGGGACATTAGCTCTTCATTTTCTTCTCTCAGGCGGGCAATTTCACCATCTTTTTGTTCAATTTCTTTGTGCAGCTGAATTCAAAAGAAGTGTTAGAACAGGAGTACAATAGCTGGTGGTAAAGAAATCAGTTGTCCTTCATTAGCTACCTTCTCATTTTCTTGAAGCACTTCATACAGAGCCTTCCTCCTTTCTTCCGCAACTTCTTTCCAATACAGAGATGAAGGGCTTCCTGAAGTAAGAAGATACAGTTAAGTATTCTTGCTATCATCTTGAAGATACCCAACTGTCATACAAGTTTTCTATAAAGCCTGATAATCGCAGAATCATAGAATGGTTTGGATTGGAAGGGATCTTAAAGATCACCCAGTTCCAACCCCCCTCCCGTGGGCAGGGGCACCTTCCACTAGATCAGGCTGCTCAAAGCCTCACCCCACCTCCTGGCCTTGAACTCTTCCAGGGATAGGGCATCCACAACTTCTCTTGTTCTAGTGCCTCACCACCCTTACAGGAAAAATTTTCTTCCTAATATCTAATCTAAATCTCCATTCTTTCAGCTTAAGAACATTCCCCCTCATCCTATCACTGCACTCCCTGATAAAGAGCCCCCTATCTAGCTTTCCTGTAGGTCCTCTTTAAATATTTGAAAGTTGCTATGAGATCCCTCCAGTGCCTTTTTTTCTTTAGGCTTAAGAACTTCAAGTCTCTGAGGCTGTCCTCACATAGTAGTTACTCCAACCATATCATCTTTGTGGCACTCATCTGGACTCCAACAGATCTGTCCTGCCTGCACTGAGGACTCACTCTGTATAGTGTTTTCCCAGAGATTAGTTACAAATTCACAACTAGAGAAATAATTTTACAAAAAAATCCTACATTAATGGAAGTGTATTAATGGCTATAAAGGCAGTGTCACCAAGAAGCTGCCTCAAGCATGGCAGCAGGCTTTGCAAAATGATAGCCACATTTGCGATTGCCAGTCTTGATACACACTTCATGGAAGACTGAAGTCTTATTCTCAAGTCACTGTCCACACATCGGGCTTAACAAGTCTCCTGCTGAACTTGACACCCTCACACTGGTTCTAGGAAGCCACACATGCAGCACACTATGCCAAAATACTTCAACATAATCAGTCACTTGAAAGCTTGTAGCTAAACCAAAGTAACCAACTACAGGTGTTTAACACTGCTGCACAGTGTGTATACTGTATTTACTAGACCACAAAGGATAAGTATCATCAATTCCTATTAGGCATTGCATAAAAACACTAAGCCCTTATCTAACTGACAAAGGAACTGCGTTTAGAGTTTTATTTTCCAATAGAAACAGCATTTTAAATGTAAAATAAAAAAATCATTTCAGGAATTACCACATACCTTTTATCATGAGATCTACAGCTTGAATGCCATCATTCATATTCTCATTTTCTTGTTCTTTGCCCACAGACACCCCTGCTTTACAAGCCTTTGAGGTGAACTTGTTATTCCAAAGTTTCCTTTTGGCTGAAGACTTCTTCTGCATAAAACAGACAGGTTTAGCTTCAGAGCAATGTTTCGGCACTTTTTTCCCCAAACAGTACAAACTAAGTCTGCTCACCAGTGACCACAAGTAAGTCTTTAAGCCCCAGTTTCTGGACATTGTAGTTTATAGACATCACCTTCAATACCCAGAAGCTGAACCAAAGAAAACTCTCAAGAATTTTCCTGAAGTACTCCAAAATTGCTAGATTTAATACTACTACTAAAATAATTACTATTACTAAAATAAATAATTGTCACACCAATTACCAGGCTCCCTATTTTTTCAAATGTTAGAGTTAAAAGCTCAAAAGCATTTCACTGCAAGTAAAAATAATTACATATCCACAGGTTTTCTTCCAATTCCTACCTCATTACGCCTGCCAACCAGAGAACCTGTTGCTGAAGGCTGAATCATTTTAAGAGTCCGTCTTGGGGCAGTACTGCATGTGCTGTCTGTGAGGTACTTCTAAAAAGACAAATACAGCTTCAGATCACTGCCACTCCTCTCTACGTAAACTGAGACTTAGAGGTCTGTCATGCTTCCATTAAGGCAACCTATGGTTCTTCTTGACAAGAAAAAAAGATGATACTTTAGTTTACGTTAAGGCTTGTGCAAAGAAGGGGATGTAGTTAATCTGTAGCAGAGATGGATCTTAATCACACAAAGCTATGCTCAGCCCCTATCTCTTAGAAAATCCTTACCCTTCATAAAGGAACCCAAGTAGGTCTTACAGCAGAAGCCTTCTGACTAGGTTTCAAGGCCAGTTACAACGCAGGAACAAGTGTAAACTCTAGCTGAAACTCCCCAAGTGAGATTTGACAACATTAGTATTAGACTCTAGGGGAGAGATAGGAGTTACGGCAATTGCAAGCTTACTAGATAAAAATCACACACATCACTTCAGGCAGTACCTATTTTGTTACCTGTGAACACGGCCTCAAGTAGCGTTCATTTAAACAAATGTGTTGCTTCAATTATCCATCAGAAAGGATCTAAAGATCGCTTGCTTCGATCCAGACAGGCTATTATTTTCTATAAACAGTATGGTTATCACCTTTCCTGTCATGCATAAATACTCACTTCCTTCATTAAAGCTTTCTGACTGGGTTGGTTACACTGCAATGGGATAGCAAACAATGGCAGACAACCAAGCAAGAATAGCCAGAACATAATGCCACACCACCGTGAGAAAGTTACTGATTCACACCATACTTCATATGACAAGAGTTCGCCTTTCCCACGGCAGTTTCTGCCACCAATTACCTTACTGTTGAACTGAAGGACAAACACTAACTGCTGTGGGAACAAGAATCATACCATGTCAGACACTGCTTGTTGCTATTGAAGGTCAGAGTTAAGTATACTCTGCCAAGAAATTATTGACCAATACTTGAGTTAACCCGTTGAAAGGGCTACAGTGAGGATTTTATGCCCTAGAGTCACTATAGGACAAAGCTACCATGTGTCTAAGTCGAATTTATTGATAGGCAATTTTCATTAATACCAGAAATTTTCCTGACAATCACTATCCCTTCATGACAGAGGTCTACTAGCCTCTACTTTATATGGTATTTGTATAATTCTGAGTTACTTCATTAAGAGTTTTAATAAAAAGAGTCTAGTACCAAAACTGGAATAAGTACAAACTTTAGTAACTTAGTCATCTCTTAAAAACTTAAATCCTTTTAAGCATTTCAACCAACTCCAAGGCAACTATGGTTCAGGAGGGTCACTTCAGAAACAGAAGTGCCTGCTTGAATACTTCAATTAAAGAATACTCAAGACAAATTTAACTCTTAGTAAGTTCATCCCTATAAAGGACAGGCTACAGAACCTACTCTACAACCCCTTAGCAGATAGGCTGATACAGTAATTAAACTGAGGCAGGTAGCCAACACCTAAAAAAAAAAATCATATGGAACAACAGCAAACTCTGTCAAACTAAAAAGGACTTGCTGAGCAATAAGAAGTAGTCATAAGCACATATGCCCAAGCAGGACAGAATGTTCCCAAACCATGCTGCCTGCCAGGAGGTTACTCAAGCCAACAGGACACAAGCCAGGTGGAAGCACATTGCAACAGATCCCTTTGTTTTCCTTCAGAGGGAATAAATTTGTAAGACAGAGGGACCATTTCCCAGAGAACAGGGCATAAACCTCTGAACAAAAATTCTGTGCTCGAGATACAGGATAGAAAACAGAAGATGAAACTTATCTGTTCCCATATTCAAGCTTTAAGACTTTAAAGCCTATACCTGCAGAGATCCTGATGATTTTTCTGTGTTCACTTTCTGTTTCATTTTGGAATTCATAGGATCACTGCAAAAAAAAAAAAAAAAAGTAGAAATGTAGTAATGCCCAGCTGCCACTCAAGTTCAGGGACACCAGTTTTGGAGTAGTACAATTCCAACTTGCCAACTATTATCATAGAATCATAGAATACCAGGTTGTAAGGGACTGCAAGAAACACCTGGTTCAACTTTTGTAGGTGATACAGAGTTTAAATGAGATGGCCCAGCACCCTGTCAAGCTGAGTCTTACAAGCATCGGGTATAGAGGAATCTACCACTTCCCTGGGGAGATTATTCCAATGTCTCATAGAATCATAGAATGATTTGAGTAGGAAGGGACCTTAAACATCATCCAGCTCCAACTTCAAGACCTCCCACTAGACCAGGCTGCTCAAGGCCCCAGCTCTTCTTGTGATAGAATATTTTCTTCTGCAATCCAACTGGAATCTCCCCAGGAGCAACTTACACCCGTTAGCCCTTGGATTAAGCCACTAATCACGCTGTCTGTGGACAAAGCCCGTGGAGGACCCCCCTCAGGGTCCCCCCCCAGATACATGTTGCAAGCAGACTCTGACACCAGAAAGGTCAAGCCTTACGGGGTCACCCTGTGTCGTGGCCATTCTACTCCACTGACACAAGCAGTTACTATTACAGTAAGTCGAATATTTTTTATTTAAGCTAAAGTAAAATATCATCTAAGCAATTGTATTTTTTTTTGAAGTTAAGACAGAATGTCCCTCTAATAGCACGTTTTCTTTCAAACACTGTTTCTCCAGGGAGCGTTCATTCTTTGCATATGATAACGTCTTGTGTTATCTGTCCTGAACAGATGTGTCTTCTGCAATCACATCTGTTTGCAGCCTTTCCACATCTCAAATGCATGGTCGGGCACAGAGCTGGCTCCAAATTAGGAAAGGTTTTAACAGTTATGAAGTTCGTAATAATAATATAATCAGTCCTTAGAAATAGAATATGCATAAGACTTCTGGGAAAATTTATCCCTATGCATGCAAGGATGGATATCCCTGCACAGGATGGATGGGGATCGCTCCCCCGCGTTACCCAGGTCTGATAAAGGACCCGTGCTTTCTAAAACTCACAAAAGGAGTCTCAAGTAACAGTTTATTCACGAGCATTTTCAGCGCCACCACCACAGAGGCCGCCCCTCGGCCCACGCCGCGCTTTTCCGGAGGGGGGGGCCGGGGAGCCACGCGCACCCAAGATGGCCGGCGGGGAGCCCCTCGCGCTCCCGCCAGCCGAGCGCCATCGCCCCGCCCCCGCCAGCGCGCGCGGCCAATGGGCGAGCGAGGCTCGAGCCCGCCAAGACCCAAATGCGGCCGTGAAAGCCTTACGCTCCCTCCTCACCCCCCCACCAACCACACCAACCCCAACGGCTCAAGCGAGAAGAGGCTCGCACGCTGCCGCCTTCTCCTCCTTCCTCCTCCCAAAACCCACCGCCCTGCTCACCTGCGCCCGCTCCCCTCAGCGAACGCTCCCAGCCGACCGCCTTCTCCCGCCAGGCGCGCAGCTATAAACGAGCGCGGGCGGGGCGCACAGTCACGTAACGGATTGGCAGCTCTCCCAGCCAATGGCCGCCCAGCGCTCCTCTAGAGCTGAGGCGGGGGGGGGCGGAAGGGGCTGAGGAGGGGGTTGAGGGGCCTCAGGAGGCGTCAGGGACACGGGAGGGGGCCTGAGGGGCCTCAGGAGGCGTCAGGGGTGTCAGGGACCCGAGAGAGAGGCCGAGGGGGCTGAGAATGGCTGAGGAGATCGAGGACCCGGGATCCGAGAGAGGGGCTGAGGGAGCATGAGAGGGCTGAGAAGGCATGAGGAAGTGTGGGGACCTGAGAGAGGGGCTGAGGGGGCCTGACAGGGCCGGAGGGGGTGGGGAAGGCCAGAGTGGTCGGAGAAGATGTTTTTGAGGAGGCATGAGAGGGGCTGAGGGAAGGGGGGGTGAGTGTCCTGAGCAGACTGAGGGGCTGAGAAGGCCAGAGGTGCTGAGAGTGAGTGACTATTAAGGCTGAGAAGGCCAGAGGGGGCTGAGAGGCTTAAGAGGGCCTTGAAGGGGCTGACAGGGGCCTGAGAAGGCATGAGGGAGTGGAGGGACCTAAAAGAAGGTCTGAGGAGGCTGAGAAGGCCAGAGAGGACTGAGGGATCTGAGGAGGCTGGGGTGTGACTGAGAGGTACTGAGGGGACTGAGAAAGCATGAGGGGGTGGAGGGACCTGAGAGAGGGTATAAGGGGGCCTGACAGGGCCAGAGGGGCTGAGAAGATCTTTGAGGAGGTGTGAGAGGACCTGAGTGGAATGAGTGGCCTGAGCAGGCCAAGGGTGCTTATGAGGGCTGTGAAGGCCAGAGGCGGTTGAGGGGTCTGAGAAAACATGGGGGGACTGAGGGACCCAAGAGAGGGTCTGAAAGGGCCTTGAGGGTGCTCAGAGGGTATGAGGGACCTGAGGAACAGCCTGAGGGGACTGAGTGGTCCTGAGGGAGCCAAAAGCCTTGGGATGCAGGGCCAGGCAGGCAACACCTCTTCAGGTGGCCTGGGGAGAGATTTTATACTGAGGAAGGTGAGTGGGAAAACTCCGGGAGTATAGGGGACTACAGCACAGGAATACAAAGCACCTTAGCTGCATATGCCAGCCTCACATGGCCTTCCACCGCCCCCACTCCTGGCACCTTCACACACACATACACCCAGTTTCCTCTAGACACCTGAAGGAGGCACCTGAACTGAAGCTGTAGGAAATGAAGCACACAAGCATTGCCTGGTGCTCATTTGGCCTGTTATTGGAAGTTTATGGTTCCGTATTCAAAATCTCCCTGAAACTAGATAGAAGACCTCTCTGACTGCTTTCTCACTTCCATTACTTGCTGTATTTTATAAAGATTTTGTGCTAAATGAAATTTAAATAATGTATCCACTTCGTTGTCATCACTCCTGTCTAAATACAGTACGTTCTACAAGACTGGGGAAGAAAAACAACATCATTAGGCCATGCCAACTGATACACAACAATAATTTTACATACAACGGCAACTACAACTTCCATTAATTATGCGTAAGGTATGTTGTTAAGTTTGTTAGAGGCCACTTTACAATTATGTTCTTGCAAATATTTACACATTTATCCTTTATTTATGCTAATACTATCTTCTGCTGACTAGTGAATAGATGTTTGTGAAGGACACATTCCTTGCAATCAAGGTCTCTTAGCTAGCTTAGAGCAGCTATCAACACTTTTTCCAAGCAATATGATGGAGCCATTAGAAATTAGGATAATTACAGAGAGAAGTGTTTATTTAGCACACCACTTTGTCGCTCTTCTGTCTGGAAATAAACTGCATGGTGCTTATGAGAATGTCTTAAGGGGAGTGTCATGGTCCAATGAAAGAAAGAAAGGCAGAACATAAAAAGAAAGAGATGAATTAGGAAATCTTTAAACAAGGATAAGGAAATAAAACTGATCTCTCTTGCATAAACTTGTTCAGTCTCCCATTGACCCGTTTAAACTTTCATTGTTCACAATATCCTTTGGCAAGCACTTCTAGAGCTCAAATAGCTGTTGTCTGAAGAACACCCTCTTCTTTTTTATATTTCATTTGAACCCGATTCCCATAGCTTCATTTGGTGTCTCAGTCCCTGTACTGAAAGAAACAAACAATTGGTCCTCACCTAAGCCACTGTTTTCAGATTCCACTCTCATTTTGTCTTCCAGAACCACTTGGCCATCCCTTACATGAAAGCTGTTACACCTTTTTGCTCTTTCATGAACTGTATGCCAATTAATTTGCGTTTTTAACTGCTCCCAAATATCAGGCTGACATTCTTGTGGAAATGTCTGTCGTGACTCAGATCTTATTCTTGAATGATAGTCAGTTCAAAGTCTGTTATGTGACATTAAGATTTTTTCCTATGTATGTTTTTTTATGTTTATCTACGTTCAATTTAATTGAATTTCATTAACTGCTATATTTGCCAGTTTCTCAATTCCATAATGCCCTTCTGCAATTTCTTATCTCTCTCTATTTTCTTCAATAATACAGTGTCATCAGCAAGCTGTCACCTTGGTAAACTTTATCTTCTATCAATAAAATGAAAATAACACATGCAGGGATGTCTATCTAAATTACTATTGTTCTGTTACTAAAAAATGTTCATGGTCTTGAGTATGAACTAGTATATACTAGTATATACTAATTCTAGTATTGATTCTAGAAGAAAATTTGAAATTTCCATTTTCCAAAACACTAGCAGATACACTAAACTCTGATCAAAATCTGGTCAAACATACATATAAATTTAACCAGAATTAAATCTTCTTTCAGAAAGGTCTAGATACAGGTACTGTATACACAAACACAGTATAAAACCACTAATATTTTTATGATTTTTTATTGTTATAAAACAATATAAACATGAGATATAAAATACACTATACAAAACATTTACATTCTATGCATGCATAGATTGATATACATAAATGTCAATATGTATTTTTTATGGCTGTGATACAATTTTTGTAATACTAATGTTATCAAGTGAAACTTTATCAAAAATTACCTGTTCAAAATTCAGTTTTAATTCACAAAAAGTTTTCAGGTCGATTTACAGTTCAGAAGCTGAATAACTGCTTTTGAAAATGCTGATAACTGGAAAGAGCTAGCGTAATGGGAGATGGCTCTGATGTGACAGTTCTGTTTGTTTTTCCTTTTAATGTGTTCCTTACTGGAGGGATACAATCTGGAGGTGCCACTCCTTCAGTTTATCCAGCTGAAGAACACATCCTGTTATGAACCACCGTGTCTCAGAGTTTTCCTTCAGTAGTTTCTTCAGTTTGAAAGGTTCGTAAAGAATCCCTTCACCGCATCAGAAAGAACACTGAGAACTTATTATCAGAAGCTTATTCATACTCTTAACTGTGGGAAACCAGTATAATTATACAAAAATCTCACAACAAGGTTTCAGGTTACTTTATTGTAATAATTCCCATTTTTGTGGCTGAAAGATAAATTTAAATAGAGGTTCTGGCATTTTCACATGTAAAAATCTGTCCACCCCGAATTAGCAGAATCTGTGTCTTCAGATACAGTGCAACACAATGCATTTCAGCTCATTTGTTTCATAAAAAATAAAACTTTCTGTCATGAATACTTATGACTATTTGCACTTCAAGTGAGCCTAAGCAAACACACCAAGGTTTCCCACACAGCTCAGCCAGTTTGCTGTGTTATTCATGGCAGTAGAGAATGCGTACTTTTTAAAGCTTCTATAATCCACTGCTATTGACAAATGTTACCAGTTTT
Organism: Cuculus canorus; assembly: GCF_017976375.1. Taxonomy (NCBI): domain Eukaryota; kingdom Metazoa; phylum Chordata; class Aves; order Cuculiformes; family Cuculidae; genus Cuculus; species Cuculus canorus. The sequence continues at coordinate 63,487,303 of NC_071402.1, read as the reverse complement.
TATATCAAATAAGAAAATCAGCTTCTCAGAGGACTTCACGCGCCTGGGAACGTGGGAATAGGTGGGAAGGCACTGCCCAGTCTCCGATGACTCGAGTCCAGTCCTGTTCAGACACCTGTGTGTGGAAACTTACAAAGCATTACACAGAGGGAGTTTGGACTTGGCTATCTGGATCAAGTACTAGCAAAACTGTATTTCTACTTGACAGTCACATTGTACCTTTTGCCAAAGCCTTTATTGTAAATCACGGATAATGATATAATAGCTCTGGGGTGCTTAAGGACTCTTTATTTTTATTGTGCTACATTACATGCAAGTAAAATACATGGTAACTTTGTATTTGTGAATTACATTATTAATGTAAATATAATAAATACTTTGTTATCTATTAGTATTTAAGATAAGCAATTATTGTAACTATTTTAGATGCAGAGAACTGCAAGAGGAGAGGGCCAAGGGACGCAGTGCAGTGTTATGCCTCTGAAGCATGTGAATGTCTTATCTCAGCCCTGCTGTGAGACCAAGCCCTGCAAAAGGGCTTGGTTTCAGTTGGAAGGGATCTTTAAGATCATCTAGTTCCAACCCTCCTGCCACGGGCAGGGACACTTTCTACTAGATCAGGTTGCTCAAAGCCCCATCCAACCTGGCTTTGAACACCTCCAGGGATGGGGCATCCACGACTTCTCTAGACAAGCTGTTCCAGTGTCTCACCACCCTCACAGCAGAAAATTTCTTCCTAATATATTCCTAATATCTAACCTAAATCTCCCCTATTTCAACTTCAAACTGTTACCCCTCATCCTATCACTGCACTCCCTGATAAAAGAGTCCCTCCCCAGCTTTCCTATAGGCCCCAAGAGAAGGAAGGCTGTATTTGGGGTCCCTGAATCAATAATCAGGGACTGTGGTTTTCAGGATCCCGTGCTGCTTTTCTCTGGACTCTTCTCTCTAATAAAAAGGCCACTTATTTCAGGGATGAGACGGCTCCCCGCAACCCACCGGGTGACACTAGGTGGCAGCGTGGCATCACGTTGGCTCGTGCTTTCCTTCCCTCCGCATCTCGTTCGTTTCTGGGGTATTACGTAGTATAGACGAGTGTTACGGTGTGTTCATGATTTGTCTTCGTTTTCCTGGGCCGCTCATCACGGAGGACTGCATGTTTATAAAACTTTGTCCAAATAAAGGACTATGTACCCAACAAAATCCAGTTTTCTAAGATGGCCACTGTTATTAATTAAAAGTCTCCAGACAGTCTGGAATTTTTGTGTATTAGAATAAAAGATTTCCCTCTGAATGGTGATCCTTAGTGCTTCAGATGTGAAAGGTTAAGAGAAAAATCTACATCTCACCTAAATTCTTCCCTAGTTAAGTACCTTGTGAGTCACTATGACATCCCTTAAACCAGTTAGGTCCTAACCTTCTCAGCTATGGAATTATCTTGAAAAAAAAACCATTATTTGTGTAGTGCATTTAGATTTAAAAATTAAACGTTCTCTGTAAAGGCTAGAAACTCCTAATGTAAAGCTCCTTCCAATTCTGCTGACTACAAGTATTTAGAATGTTACTTGAAGACTAAATAAATAAAATGAGCTGTTGACTAAACACAAAACCTACATTGGAACACAACTGTTCCTGGGTTTGATAGGTCAGATATGTCTATAAAGGCAAATTATATAATCATAGAATGATTTGGGTTGGAAGACACCTTAAAGGTCACCTTGTTCCAAACCCTCTGCCATGGGCAGGAACACCTTTCACTAGATCAGGTTGCTCAGAGCTTCATCCAACCTGGCCTTGAACACCTACAGGGATGGGGCATCCACGACTTCTCTAGACAAGCTGTTTCAGTGTCTCACCACCCTCACAGTAGAAAAATTCTTGCTATTATCTACTTTAAATCTCCCATCTTTCCGCTTAAAACCATTACCCCTCATCCTATCACTGCACTCCCTGATAAAGAGCCCCTCCTCAGCTTTCCTGTAGGCCCCGCTTAAGTACTGGAAAGCTGCTATAAGGTCTCCATAAGGTCTCCATATAAAGTCTTCTCTTCTCTAGGCTGAACAAACCCAACTTTCTCAGCCTGTCCTCATGTGAGAGGTTCTCCAGTCCTCTGACTATCTTTGTGGCCCTCCCTTGGACTCTCTCTAATGATCCATGCCCTTCCTGTGCTGAGGACTCCAGAAAAGAAACCAGGACTCCAGGTGAGGCCTCACAAGAGTAGAGGAGCAGAATCACCTCCCTCAACCTGCTGGTTACATTTCCTCGGATGCAGTCCAGGATATGGTGCAAAAATGCATTTGCACAGCATTAACCGAAAACTTAAAGATGAAGCAGCACAGTGACAAAGAGTCCATAGCCTTCCTGATACCAAAACATTTTGTCCAATGGAATTTGAATTGTAGGTTTATGTACAAATTGCTGGCAACGTGCATTTGACACACATGCAGAGTCAATGCAAAGTTTTAGAGACAGGGCGTGCATTTGTTATACCATACAAAGGGGCAAGCTGTTCAACAAATTGTGAGTACTGTACTCAAAGAGACAATGGATTGGGTGTCAGTGTTTGGGAAAGCTATCTCCTCAGGGAAGGCACTGAGAATTTTTAGCTATTTTTGATATCAGAACTGCACATACTCAGCACTCCTAAACAAGTCAAGAAAGCAAAACCTGGAGAAGCAAAAAATGAGAACACTCACTATCTAGTGTATTTACAGATAAATATCTATACACACATAATTATTAAGATGGAACAAACCCAGCAAGACAGCCAGTGTGGTGCAGCCAAAGTTCAGGATCCTGTGCTAAAGAACATATGGTCTGCTTTACGACCACAGACCTACAACCAGAAGGCAGGATATAGGGAGTGATGAATCAAGCTTAATAGTGTAGCGATAGCTGTGCAGTGGATGTATGGTTGTCCACAGCATGCTGCAAGGAATGTTTTCCACATTAAACATTACCATTTCTCTACACAAAAACATTCCTGTTATGCCTGGGAAACTAATATTTGCTCTGAAGGCAGAAAGAGTGAATCATGGTATACTCTGAAGTGTATGAAAGAGTTTTAATTGCCACCTAATTTGTCTTGTCTGAACTTAGAAAGGAATGCTAATTTATTTTTGTCTGATGTATAAACATTTGGCACTGAATAAATCATAGTTCTGTTTTTGAAGCAAGTAGCTTCAGGGCTGATACTACTCCTAACATACATAGCCAGTACAGTATGCATGGCAAATATAAAGAAAGATAACAGAATCCATCTCATCTCTTCCTAACTGTGTCTATAACATACATATCAGTTTGCTACACTACTAAAACCTAATTATTAACTAGAAATTATTAAGTTTTAAGTAATTATTAGGCTGGAACTTAAGACCAGGGGCACTAGAATACAGTCTTGCCAACATGCTTATGAGTAAATATTTAATTCTGAAAACAGGAGTTAGACTCTGAAATCACATCAATTTGGGGGAAAAAAACAAACCCTAAGTTGTTTCTATAAAGTTATAAATACTTTTAAATTGACAGAAAGTAACCGAACTTGTTATGCAACTGAAATATGAAAAAAAAATAGTGTTTAGCTTCACTGAAACCAGCAAGGAAACAATAAAATGGTGAACAGTAAACACAGGTTTTTCAGAGCAGAAAAGTAAAACATATACAAGCAAACAGACATTCTAAACTTACAATCTTCTCAAAACTACGTTACTCAAATGCTTTATCTCCCAAGGAATACATATTTGTGACAAGGTCTTTCCTACCTTCACATGGGCTATTGCCCATGCTGCCTGATGCTGTATCTCTCAGAGATGTCAGCTGAACAGTGTCACCCCCCCGCTGGAGAGACCAAAGTCCCTAGAGATACGCATGCATTTGATTCCTGAATGATTACAAGAGTACAGCTACACAGTAGCGTACGAAGTCCTCCTCACTTTGAGTGGGAGAAAGACTAAAGAACACCAGCTTATTTGTCTGTGCTATGTTAACCAAGCAGAAGCTGACCCACTCTACTGACTGTTTTGCTCAGCCTGGATTTATCATGCACAAGAAAGACCTATTTTTGCTGTGCTAATGGGATTAAAGGTTAAAAAAAGAACTATTACGTATTTTGCTTATACTACTACAACCTACTTGTCAGGTTTCTTTTGTATACCACTCACATTTCTCTCTCCTTAATGATAAAGTTTATATTGCTTTAAACTGGATTTGAAGAAGAGCAGTCTGTCATTAGACCAAGTGTTACAACTGTAAAATACACACCAGCTTTCAGGCCTTCAAGCCTCTTTTATAAATGATATAACATTGCATAACCAGTAAGCAGCATAACAATAATGCAAAATTACCTATTTAAGAGAATTATGGATCAATAGCATATAAACATTTATTTTGCTGTCTTAACTCTCCATTCAGTAAGAGATGTTACTTACTAATATCTTTTAACTAAGATGCTGATATTTTTCTAGTATATGAGCTTCATCGTTGTGCACAATAGAGGAAAAGAAGCACAACTGTATAAAAGTAGGACAGGATAGCTATTATGGCTTTAATAATGCAGGTATTTCTGAACATATATGCATAATAAACATACTTTGGTTGGTTGATGTACTCATTTGCATAAATATTGTCAGGATATCTTCTTTGCTAAGCCGATAAGCAAAAAGAAAAAAAATCTTCTCTGCATTTGGTAAGGGAGGTAGTTGCCTATATAAGGAGGAGCAGCAATCTTTACACAAGGAACCTGGAGTGATTTCAGTTCCCTGTCCCCTTCTGAAATGTTGCGAAAGGATTTGAGCAGCCTGAATTTGCAGAAGACAGCTGGTAGCTGCTTAACATGTAATGCTCTGTACCCATTTCTTTTAAGTATATATATACAGTTTCCTCTTAGGAGAGTGTGTGTGTATATATATATATATATATTCCTCTCCTCATAGCTCTTCTAGAAAGTCCTGCAGAAGAAAAACTGTTCTTGTGCCAGCACTATATTTTACAATATTTTTGGGATGCATTCCTCAAACTGGGGCTGGGCAGCTGCCCAATCTCTCGTGACAAAAGGGCAGTAGCTGCATCCCTGCACTCAGGAGGGCAGCTGGAGTTACTGGGCTGGAAGAAAACTCTTTCCTTTCTCCTCTGCAGGCAGGCAAGGCGCCAGTTCCCTCCGAGGGCCTTCCACGCCTGGCCTTCTTTGCATTGGCTGTGCTGGCACAAAGAGGGTCACAGGCCAAGTGTGAGTCACGGCTTAAAATAGCAGCAGGCACAAGAGAGAATTTCAGACTGCAGCATAAAATGCCGTACAGGGCAGCACGGCAAACCAAACCACTTTGAAAAAAAAAGCAGGTATCAAAATACAGGTCTCGTTAAGGCCAGACTGATATTACAGCTAAAAAATGTTGGCATTCTAAAGTAGTCCCAGCAGGGCAGAGCAAATGTGATATTCTTACTTAGATGCCTTGCTTTTTGCCTCCAAATACGGGGTTATTTTCAATAGGCATTGCCATTAGAAGTGAACAGCAGTCTCTAACTGGGTAGTTTATCTGTTTCTACTTTGTCCCTGTTCAAACAACAGGGGAGCGTTCTGGGCAGTGCCTGTGATAGGGAAGGCAAGATAGAGTGTTTGCATCCAAGAGCCTGGCTAACGCCGGGTGAAGACAACAAGGTCAAAGGGCTGAGCCATGGCAGCTGCCTATGGCAAGAGAGGTAGGAAGAGAGCTGACAAAGTGTCCAAGGGGAAGTGTGTAAAGCAAAGGTGTGCTACAGGGAAATAACTAATACAAACGTCAGGAGAGAAACCAGCAGAGACAAGTAAGAGCAGAGACCAAGGAGGAAAAAAAAAAAAGAGACCGATACCTACTGCAGTTTACTAAAGTGCCATCACCATCGGCTTTGAAACGCAATCCAGTGAGATAGACGGTACCAGTACCTATCTTCTACTTGCAATCTTTTCAATATCATTGCTGCTCTGGTGAGTCACAGGTGCTGGATTCCTGAGGGAAGATGGGAGAGACGCCTTTGCCTTCATCCACCCTGGCAGCCCGTGTCCCACTGTAGCACAAAGCAACGAGTCAACATCCATCCTCTTAGCTCTAGGGTAGCACTAAGCCAACCTGTGTTTCAGCAGCACCTTCCCTCTGGGAACTGTGGACAGTGAAGCTTTCCCTTACACACCGCAGGGAAAACAGGAAGAGTGGGCCATCAAATGCCTGGGTCTGGCACTGAAGATGGTGATTCTTCCTACTCCCCTCTGGCTGCCCAATATAAAGAACCCAGCTAAGGGTTACCCATGTCCTGGCTTCTCTGTTGCTGTAAAAGATGTGAAAGGAAGGAGGCACGAGCTCTTCTGTGTAGCACAGAAATAAAAATGCTGACTTTTCTCCTCTGATTAGGTTTGTATCCCTGGAATAGCAATTCCTCATGCATTAGAATGAGGCAGCCTCCTGCAGAAGCGTGAGGAGCACGTCGGAGGAGCAGACATTGTTAGGCTGGTTGCTGCTGCACCATCAGTCCTGGAGGCTGACCATTGCCCTCTGCTCTTTTAGGCAAATGTTGGATTATTTTATTATTTACAGTTTACTTAACATACATATGCTTCTAGTAGCCTTCCAGTATTTAAAGGGGGCTACAGAAAAGCTAGGGACAGGCTCTTTTCCAGGGAGTGCAGGGATAGGATGAGGGGTAATGGTTTTAAGCTGAAAGACGGGAGATTTAGGTTAGATATTAGGAAGAAATTTTCTCCTGTGAGAGTGGTGAGACAATGGAACAGCTTGTCTAGAGAATTCATGGACGCCCCATGCCCAGAGGTGTTCGAGGCCAGGCTGGATGAGGCTGAGCAGCCTGATCTAGCGGGAAGTGTCCCTGCCCATGGCAGGGGGCTTGAACTCCTTGATCTTTACCGTCCCTTCCGACCAAACGATGCTAATATTCTATGCTGAGCCGAATACAACCCCCAGCGAACTAAATTAAACACAACGCTCCACCGCAACACTTGAAAAATCCCGATTTCCCAGCAAACACCACAACGCTAAATCAAACCAAGTTTTATTTATCTGCTTCACGACCCCAGCAGGGAGCGGAAAGTCTGCGTTTGGGAAAGAGCCATTACGGAGGGGCTGTCCCAGGCTGACCCCCCCGAGGCAGAGCCCTAGGGCGCCGCTCCCATCCCTGCCCCCCCCCATCCGCCCCGTTCCCGGGAGGCTCCAGCGACCCCGGGCAGTGCCCAGCTCGGCATCACGTGCGGCGCGAGGGCGGTGACAAGAGGCGTGACAGCGCCGGGGGTCGTGGGGGGGAGAAGCGCGACCTAGATTCTTGGCGTGGTGGAAACTCGGCTGTCCTCCGATCCTATTGTACTCTCACTCTATTCTCACTAAAAAGGGAGTGTCTGTGCGTAGCGAAATTACCGCTGACCTTTCCTGCAAGGAGGAAAAGAGTCGTTCATACTCGCAGATCCGCCACGCCCCCGGCGTTGGTACGCGCCGGCGGGGCGCGCGCGCGGTGCAGGCAGGGCGGCGCCCGCGTGACTCAGGCGCTGCCATTTTGAGCCGTGCGTGAAGACGCCGCACAGCTTTCGCCCGCGCTCGCTCTCCGCGACGAGGCGTAGCCCGAGGCGTTCCCGCTCCTTCTCATTCCTCCTGCCTTCCACCTTCCAGGGCGACCGCTTGGGCGAAGAGCGCCTCTCCTCCAGCCTCTTCATCCACCGCCGTCTCCGCGCCCGCCGTAGGAGCCTCTGTAGCGCAGGGACCTGCCGCGTCCTTCTCCTCTTCCTCCCGCCGTCGTCGTCGCTTCTTTCTCCTCCTCTCTCCGCCATCATTTCCCCGCTCCCCGTCGCCGGGGCGCTGAGATAGACTATGGGGACGAGGTCGGGGCCGAGCAGCGGCAGCGCGGGCGGCCCGGTCACCGTGTCCACAGCGGCGGGGATGGGGGGGCTTGGCGGCTTGGTGGCGTTCTCTTGACATGGCCCCTGCCCGTGCTGCCAGCAGCGCCGCCGCCGCCTCTGCTCCTCCTGCGCCCGCCGGCTGCGGGTAGCGAGCGCCACACCGCCTCGGTCTCTCTCGCCCGAGCCTCTCCGTCTCTTGCTTAAGCTCAACAGGGGTGGGGGGAACGTTTTAGGGAGGGATTCCTTTTTGGTTTGTTTCTGTTATCTTTTTGTCCAGAGAGAACGTGAGGGGAAATATTTTTCCCCTTCCTTCTTCTTAACCCGGTCACCCAGATTTGCTAACTTAAAAACTTTTAACCCTGACTAATCAAACACCTTGGGGTGGGGAAAAAAATGTTTGGAGAGAGGAAGAAAATCACTTGATAATTGGGGGTTTGCTTTTTTTGGGGGGAGGGGAGGGTGTTTTAGAGGTTTGAAATTGCAACTTAGTCTTGCAATTATTTTTTAAAAAAAAAACAACCAAACAAACCTCGCCAAATTTTTGATACCTAAAACCTGTTTTGCCAGAAAAGCAGGAGCAAAACTCTCCCATGTTTTCCAAGTCGTGACCATGAAGTGAGAGGGGAGACGGCGTCCTAGTGTGGGTACCCTGCTGCCCTGGGCGCAGGCTGCCCGCTGCAGCTTCGGCCGTCTTCTGCAGAGAGAGGCTTAAGGAGAAGCGAGAAGTATTGGCCATGCGGAGCCTCGGCTGACTGTGCTCGCTGTGGAGCGCAGCAGCAAGGGAGATAAGGATCCCCGGGGGATCAGCAGCCCAGAGAGTGTGTGAGGTGTAGGGAGCCCGGGTTTGGGGCGTTGATTTGGGTTTTAGTCTCTAGGTGAGATAATACTGTCCCTTGAACCCCTGCCCGCCCCTCGTCTACGGCCATCATGATCCCTCTTCACTTTGGCAGCGGTGGCCTCAGGGCAATGATGTGCCTGATGATGAGCAGGATGAAGTTAGAAATGACTCCGCTGTTTCTCTTTGCTCCCCTGCGAACCAGCACTGTGTTGTCTGTAGTTGATTTTGTTGTTCGCAGAGAAATCTCCTATCTCCCAGGATGTGCACTCCTCCTTTGCACCCTTTTCTCTGCTGTCCACCAAGTGTAATAATTCTAAAGAAAAAGAAAAGACGGGCAACATAGCAATAGTGGAAAGCTGAGAATAATAATCAGTAGAGTCATGAATCTGGCTGGGGTAAAACGCAATTTGTAATTTCAGCTGCTTTTTTTTTTTTTTGTAAGCGGAGCAAAAATACCCCCCCCATGGATTGGGCTTCTGCCAGTTGCTTTTATTGTACACATAAATTGTGATAAGATTTGTTCTTGGGTTTGATTTTTTTTTTTTCCTTTCATTCTTGCCCACTTATTCCTGCGGCTAAACTGTTCAATTTTTTTTTCTTCAAAATTCTTAACTTTTTTTTTTTTTCTTGCTTTATTGTAAAACCTCTTGCCCAGCCATGGCTGGACAACTACTTACTTTGTTTCTTGACCCCTCCAATACGACGTTCTCGTAAAATACTGCCTGAAGTGCGGTTTTGGGTTACATTCGCGTTTTATCTGTTCAGTCGTATTAGCAGGAATAAAACGACTTGTTTCTGTTGTACTTGAGTCTTACGAAAAGGTGCCCATAGTTTAGCGACAGTTTCCAAAGGCTTTAGTACCACCTATATTACAAAATGGGGGACCCAAACTCCCGGAAGAAACAAGCTCTGAACAGACTTCGTGCTCAGCTTAGAAAGAAAAAAGAATCTTTAGCTGACCAGTTTGACTTCAAGATGTACATTGCCTTTGTGTTCAAAGACAAGGTAACTTGGTTTTAATGTTTCTCTTTTACGATCTTGTCTGGCCATACGTGTTAACTATGTATCAGATAGTAACTGTCAGAAGCCCGATTGCATCGTGCGTTTTATGCTTAATAGAGTCCATTAAGTTTAAAGATTTTTTGCTAATTGCTAGAACGGTTTCTTGTTTTGTTTGTCGTTTTGGGTGTTTGTATGTTCGTAGTTTTGTAATGCAGGGGTTGCCAGTGCCTCCTTAAATGATTACTTGATAACTTCTGTACGAGGTTAATATTTGTCAAAGTTAATACTGTAATTCTTTAAGCCTAATTGGGGTCTGAGTTGCATAACCGTTGGCTGTCAGCAGTGGAATTGAGAAAGAACTGCTGGCTAAAGTTACTGTGTTATCTGGTTAAAGCAGAAGGGAGAACCTAGCAGTTGAAGGGGGGAGTTGCAAAATGCGATATTGAAATGGCCCAGGCATATGCGAAACTGCTGCTACCATTTTGAAAGAACAGGGAGGGAAAAGAGGAAGCTTTCATTTGCTTGGCTGCCTTGTCGCTGCTGAATGCTGCACATCTGGGCCAAAATGGGGAGCCTGGTAGTATTTCTGAAGCAACTGCAGGGACAGAATTATGGGAGATTTTCTTTGACAGAGGATCAGGAAAAGTAGGTACTTATAGCGAGTGAGTGTACTGAGCAAATAATGAGGAAATGAAGATAGAAGGAAATAGCAACAGTACATAATGCAGGAAGCACGTGTAGATGAGCAGAGAAGTTATTAAATCCCCTGAAATGCATGATATTTGCATTCAGTGTAATAGTTTTTTAATGAAGACTGTTCTTGGAATTTCAGTTGAAAGGTTTCCTTGAAATTTCCAAGTTCAGTTTACTTTTGTTCACCAGTCTAGTGCAGGCAGAGATTAATGTAGTGGGACATAATTTCTTATTACTGTCTCATAATGGCAAAGAGAAATATGGATGTTGAAGCAGTGGCAACAGGTTTTTGTACGTGATATGACTTAGTTCCAGTTGAAGCATTCATACTGCTTTCTGGTTGATCTGTAGAAATTAATTTTAAATCCTGTAAAATCAGCTTATATCACAGTGAACTGAAGATGTTTGGTTTGCTTGAAGTAGGAGTTTAGCTCAGCCTATCTTGGTCAGCAAGTAGTTGACTGTTATGCATGTTCTGGCTGGGGATGTGGAGAGTTATTTGATAAAATACACTTTGTTGTGTAGTTTAAGTAGGTCAGGACTTCTCATGAGCAGCACAAAAGCTGATAGAACCAGACGTACAAACTGTTCTTCCAAATTCCTCATAATGTTTTGGCCTAGCTTGAGAGAGATTGAAATACTTCTATACTCAATAAAAGTTATCCAGCAAATCAAAATAGTCCTCATTTGAGAAGGTTAGAACTTGCAGCTAATTTTAGGTTGGATCTTCATCACCCTCTGTTACAAAATGTGGTACTGAAAGACTTTTCTTTTTTTTTTTTTTTTTTTTTTTGCCAAGTTTGAAGTATTGCAAAGGGGGAGGAAAATTTGTTAGTTGATTTGCAAAGAGAAGCTTGCAGAGGGCTGTTGGTCAGCCCAAAGTCATGTATTCTCCATGATGAAAGGGCAGTTCTGCTGATGTTTAGATAATGGTTTTAATGTTTGCAAGATTGGCATGTAAATCTGCCTCTTTGGAGACAACAAAAACATGTTTAACTTTTCTACAAAAAAAAATTTTTGGACTGATTCTGTTAAACTTACGAAGTTTGGCCTGTAAATTTTACGTTGTTTTTTGACAAAGTCCTAACTCACGTGATTTGAGTTTCTGTTAACATTCGTGTATAAAGTGCACAACTTCTGAAATAAACTGCAAACCTATAATAGCCTAGAAAGGCCTGTAATCTTAATGTATCCTGTGCTTTTATTTTTTTAGAAGAAAAAGTCAGCGCTTTTTGAAGTGTCTGAAGTGATACCAGTCATGACCAATAATTACGAAGAAAATATCCTGAAAGGCGTGAGGGATTCCAGCTATTCTTTGGAAAGTTCCTTAGAGCTTCTGCAGAAGGATGTAGTACAGCTTCATGCACCCCGCTACCAGTCTATGCGCAGGGTATGGCTACTCTTCACACTTGTTGAATGTTTGTTTAGTTTATTTTCAATGCTTGTTTTCTTTGTGAATATCAAAGCTAATCCTGCTAGTTTTATTTTCTCAACTCTTCTGCTGCAGGAGGCAGAAGGGCTTATGCTTATGGGGTCTAGGTTGAAGGTTAGCAGCATGTGCGTTCTGAGATTCTGTTTAAATGTGTAGTACTCAAGCTTTACGTTTCATCTGTCTCAGATATTCCTTGGGAGTTATATCTTCTTGCCATCCTTGTCCTTCTGTAGGTGTAAATTATTGCAACAGCTCTTGCTGTACAGCTAGATGGTTTTTCTTTATGAATATTGGAACATAGACAGTATTTGCTAATTTTTCTGAGAGTTGGAATTTATATTATAGAATCATAGAAGAATTTGGGTTGGAAAGGGCGTTAAAGATCATCTAGTTCCAACCCGCCTGTGATGGGCAGGGACACCTCCCACTAGATCAGGCTGCACAGGGACCCGTCCAGTATGGCCTTAAACAATATGGCCTTGAACATGGCCTGTATTAACTGGGTACTGCTATTACAACTCAGTTGAAAGCAAGGGAGACTTTAGCTATGCTAAGAGTAGTACAAATGGAAGATTACACAAATGTGGTAGTTAAGTACCAGCTTTAAATTATGTGCCTGCGTCAATAAGTTGCTTATATGTATTTTCAACTAAAGGAGGGAATCTGAATACAGAACTTTACTGCTTACAGGATGTGATCGGCTGTACCCAGGAGATGGACTTCATTCTTTGGCCTCGTAATGATATTGAGAAGATAGTCTGTCTCCTGTTTTCTCGGTGGAAGGGATCTGATGAACCCTTTAGGCCTGTTCAGGTACTTGGTTTTTGTTCAATAGCTTGCACCTGATGGGGAGGTGAAGTACTGTCTCTCCTTAACCAATGAGTTGATAAAGTGTGTGACTTCTGTGGTTGGTAAAGTGTATTGGCCGTCCTTATTTAGGAAGCAGTCAATGTTTTGAATGCCATATTCTGTACCTTATCTTTGTGTGCTGTTATAGTAGCACTTCCAAAATTTAAGCATTTGAAAGACCCTTTGCAGATAGTGTGTATGTATAAATGCATATTAGTGTTTGTAGAAGTGGATTAAATGTGGCTCTTGGTACAATTAAATCTTTGTCTAAATACAATGGTGTCATTAAGATTCTGTGAGTATCCTAATTTACTGTATTGTGCAAGGTGGAACGGGGTCAGAGATGGATGGAGTTTTTGTATTGTAATTTTACCTTGAAAAATTTCAGACGTCTTAGGCTATTTTTTCAGTAGCCAGATTTAGCTCTTTACAAATCCATTGTTTTCAACAGTTTTACTGAAGTATGTCATCATCTCTGTGGTCCCCAATTTCTGCTTGTCATAGATGAGTAAAGGAAAGAAACAAAAGTGATTTTAAAGCCCCAGATTGAAGGAAATTAATAGGTTAAATCTGAGCTTCAGCTTAAATATTTTACTCCCCTCTCTCACGCAATGCAGGCCAAGTTCGAATTTCATCATGGCGACTATGAAAAACAGTTTCTGCATGTTCTGAGCCGAAAGGACAAGACTGGAATTGTTGTCAACAACCCTAACCAGTCAGTGTTTCTCTTCATTGACAGACAGCACTTGCAGGTAAGCTTATTTTGTCCCTCTCCTTAACGTGTGTTAAGAAGAAAAAGCATTTTATTACTAGAAACTTCAGTGATTTTATTGCAGAACACTCAAGTAGAAAAATTGATCATGCATTCATGCTTGCACTTAAGCAGTTTCTAGAGGAAGCTTATGCTATAATTAGGTTTCCCGCATGCGAGAATTAGCTATGGGCCACAGATGTGTTCACGTAGAATTAATTTCATGTTCTTGTATTAGAAATTAAATAACTTCTAAAATAGGCTTAAGTGTTTTGGAAAAAATAAGACATTGGCTTAATTTGGGTCATATTACAGAAGTTATCCAAGTGAAGCATGAACATAACATGAACAGTGAAAATATTTTAGGTATTAGAGGTCACAGACTAATTTTGAGGTCAGGCTGTTTATATGGATGAAACAGCTTTTAAATGTCTGCGGTGTTCTTCCACATCCTGCAGCAAGCTAATAATTGGGTTGTACCTGCTAGGCTAGGTTGTACCCATTAGTCTCGTATTAACTTTAATAGCTTTTCTTTGGGTTTTCTTTGCCTCTAGACTCCAAAAAACAAAGCTACAATCTTCAAGTTATGCAGCATCTGCCTTTACCTGCCACAGGAGCAGCTCACTCACTGGACGGTGGGTACCATTGAGGATCACCTCTGTCCTTACATGCCAGAGTAAGGTACTGGCCAGCAGAATGGGGAAGATCACAGAATGCAGCAGTGGATTTTCACTTTCCTCACCACTTTATTCTTTCAGAATTTAGAAGAAAATGGACTCATGTTCAGAACACTATACATTGTGAAACTTGATCATCCTGGATTTTTTTTTATCATTTGTATCTCAGAACTTTGCAATTTATTTTAGATGTTTTTCTGCATGGACCTTGTGAAAGAGAGGATGCTCTGCACGCTTCTGCACTGCATCAGAATCTTGCAAAAATGTGAAGTGAAGGGACTGTACTCTGAAACAAATGTATCTGAAAGCACAAGGTGATCATTTGTGGTGGTGTCCCCATTTGTGCTGGTCATGCCCCCTAACATCTGTAATGTTAACCATCAGTATTTGGAGGGTGAGAAGTGAATGTAACGGGTATAAAAGCCTTATAGCTTTGCTGTTAATGATTGTATTAAAGAGCACTATCATTCATTTTAATGAACAGAACAGTGGCTATTACAATAGGAAGTTAAATGCGGGAAAGAAATCTTTCTTTTTGGAAAAAAGCGCATCTCATTTAATGTATAGGCATTTTTTGCCTCTTATTTTGCTGGGCCATGTCTAAGTTTACTGGCACTTTTCATTTTGGATCTCTTTCCCCATGTTGCTGTATAACTGTATGAAAGTATTCTTTTGAGTTGGATGCATTTACACAGATGAGGCAGACCTGGAGTCTGAAGTCGCTAAAGCAGCTAAAAATGAAGCAAAATAATAGCTGCAGAAACAATGTTGGTAGAGGATTATTTTTTCTTGAGAGTTGAGACTTGTAAACTTGCAGGTGAACTGTGCAGGAAATACTGGTTTCTAAAACATTTCTTATAGAAAACCCATTGAGGTTTTTTCTTTTGGAATAGACATTTTAAACCAATGTAAAATAGTATTTGGAGTGTCAAAAGTTGGTTCTGACAGAGCATTTTAAGATTGTGCAATGATTAAAGGAAGACTACTGTATAGTTTTGATGACGAAGGCTCTGCTTAAGGGTTAAGTACTTTACTGGAGTAAAACTGCATAAGCCTGCTCCCTTTGGATAACCTAGTGCTTACCTGTTTAAAACTTGTATTTAGCTTTTGTTTGGAATTGGAAAAGATTGGAACTTAAATAAATTAGGTGAAAGATGAGTGGCTTTATTTATGGAAATCCTATTTAATTAAATCTTAGTAGTGTCTTAATGTCTTGACCATGTCACCGATTCACCCACTGCAAACACTGAAAACGTGCACACTGTAGAATGGCATTAGGATCAACAATGATCAGTGGCACAGATGTTCTTACATATGCAGGTGGTATGTTTGTTTTGAAAAGTAGCTGTAAGAAATAATCAAATTATTAGCTTGCTATTGTATTGGTACCTGGATATTTCTAGTTCTTTGGTCATAAGGTCCTACAGGTTAAAGTGGAGCACCATAGAAAAACACAAGTTGAAAGCTGCAACTTCACTTTTATTAATGCCTTAAGTTACAAAGAAGCATCTTGAAAATGCTGCTCTACAGAATGCTAAGACTTTAAAATATTTAGTAACTGCTGTACCTGCTAACAGTACTTTTAATTTCTGAGGTAAATTAAAGTGCGCCTTCTTTCTATGGCCTATAAGAAATAATACCAGGTGTCCACATGATGCTTGTGATGTTTTGTAGAGTCTTGAACATCCAAGTTTCATGAGTTTGGATTTTGCTTCCCAAGTGCAATCCCTCTGTTTCTTAATTTGTCGTTTTGGACATCTCTTAATAGTGAGAATATGGCCATAGTTATCTTGGTTAGCAAAGTAATTGACTTAGTTCTTCCATTAGGAATTTTGGTTTTCTTCGTTCTGTTTTCTCTTAGGCCAACATAGAATCATAGAGCTGTTTGGAAAGACTTTTTAGTCCAACTCTACCTGTCCACTACTAAACTGTATCCCTGAGCACCTCATCTACTTGCCTTTTAAATACCTCCGGGGATGGTGACTCAGATGTCTCTCTAGGCAGCCTGTTCAGGGCCTCATAACCCTTTCAGTGAAGCAATTTTTCCTGACATGTACTCTAAACCTCATCTGGTGCAACTTGAGGCTGTTTCCTCTTGTCCTATCACTTCTTACTTGGCAGAAGAGACGAGCACCCACCTTGCTACCTCCTTTCAGGTAGTTGTAGACAGTGATAAGGTTCCCCCCTCAGCGTCCTTTTCTCTAAGCTAAACAACTTCAGTTCCCTCAGCTGTCTCTCTTAAGACCTATTCTGGAGCGCCTCCACCACCTTTGTGGCCCTTCTCTGTATGTGCTTTAGCACCTTGATGCTCCTGTAGTGAGGGGCTCAAAACCGAACACAGTATTCAAGGTGCAGCCTCACGTATGCTGAGTCAGTGACAACATCTTGAGGCTTCTTCTGAGTGGCTGCATACAGTACTGCTTAAGTGTCTGGAACAGTATGATCTTTCAACTTTAATTCTCTCTGTTACAAGACAAGAACATATGCAGTGTAATCCCATTTTTAGTTTTGTATGGGATGCATAAGACACACAGGCTATTGATCTGTTTTTCATGGTGGTGATCTGAGAGTTAAATAATACTGTGCTTTCTTGGGAGGTAATAGTTGTATAATGCTAATTTTGTTAAATGTGGTCTGTTCAGCCAATGAATGTTTTGCTTTTGCTGTGCTGTTAATTGGGCTGGTAACCACCTGCATTATGCAAGTTGTGGAAAAAAAAAAAAAGGATAAATGCAGGCCAACAGGCTTCAGAGCCTGAGAATCTCATGGAATGTATAAGTTTGTTCTTCCATCATCTGATATCTTTGAAAGGTGTCTTCCTCTACTTCAACAAGATGACTTGAGGGGAAAGACGAAACTTGAAGTTGTCTCACTCAGTGGAGCTTCTAGTTCAGTCTCGGAATATTCTACAACTAAGTACTCTTCAGAAGTGACGGAAGCAGTTCACAATATCTGGCTTTTGGCTTCAGGCCCTCTATATCAGCTTAGTGGCTTTTTCATAGGCATTCTTCAACGTGGAGGTTTTATCTCACAGGTCTAATTTTTACAAAACATGGTTTGTGGCTGTTTAAATTTAATGAGTCTGTTCAGCTGTTCAAAAACACAAAAAGGGCTCTGGATCAGCTGTTTCCAAGAGTTGAAATACCCTCAGTATCTCACCTGAATATAGGAGTTTTGAATGGGGCAGGGATATACGTGGAGGCAGCAAAATGAAGTAGACTCAGGCCTGTTAAATCTCTTGGATCTAAATGAAGTGTCTAGCGAAGGGTAGTTTGTGCCAGGTGCTTCCCTGGTGATAAGGAGAAACTTAAATATCACAACCTATATGTGGCTGTATAGTTTTCCTTCACTTTACAAGCTCCTTCAGCTGCACAAGTGTGTTTAAAAATACAGTAAGGTGGACAGAACTGCTTGTACAAGAATTGTCCAGATGTCATAGGCTAGTAGCTAGTTTGCAGTTCATGCCCTTTGTCACATCTGTCTCAAACAAAGCATAACTTCTGAAAAGCTATTTCATTACACTAAAATTGCTGTGTGAGCTGATTTGTCAGGTACTAGAAACACATGGGAGTTATTTGGTGTTTCTCTTAAAAAAACCTGTTACTAAAACGAATTAGTCTTTGAGCACTGGAAGCTTTACATCAAGCTACTGATCTCTTGCTGCAAGTTGATTGTTTTTGCATAGCAAAATGTTAAGCCTATTAGAAACAAAGTTGGTGGAAAGCCAGTGATTTTGCCAGTTTCAATTTGATAGAATATTTTAAAAATTAAATCTCTGAAAGACCTACTTGATCTGTACTTCCAAAATACAAAACAAGGAGGGGATCAGTTCACTACGCGTAGGTGCTCTGATCCTTGTGAATGACCACATATTTTTGTTGCATAATGTTAGTTTTAAAATTACTTTAAAACCTGATGCAAGTGCCATGAAGTCATGCTCTGTGTACGTACTCTCAGTTTGTGAGCTCTACAGGCTTCCTTCCCTGCCTGTTTCTGTTTTGCTGTCAGTAGAACACGGCATTTTCTTGTACTTGACTTGTGCCAAGTCATTAGATTCCTTGCAGTTAATGAATGCCATCTCATGTCAAATCCGGATCTCTGGGGGTTGAACAGTTAGAAAGGTCACTTAAGGGTTTTTTGCTCCTTGAGTGTGAGATTATTCTAATGGACTGTTCCAGGATTAATTAAAGGTGACAGCAGGGTTCCTGCCATTAATGTGATAGTTGTTAAAGTCAAGAATTACTAGACTAGATTTACATTTGCTAAGTAGATAGACATGTGGTGTGAGTTTACTTAATTGCCATTTTCTTTTATTAGCCTGGGAAAGCTCCCATTTTTACTTTTGCATTTATTGCAGCAGCAGCAAGTTCAGAAGCTGTGTAAGCCTACAAATTCTGGAACAGCTTTCTGGAATGAAATAATGACATAAAGAGCTTTAATAGTGTTTTGCAAAAGTTAAAAAAAAAGTTTTGTGTGCATGTTTGAGGGACGATACCAGCCTGAGTGGTGTTTGTTCTACAATATCTTTGTGGAACAAATCCGCTTTTTCATTTCATAATCTTTATATACAAAAAACTTCCCCAAACCATAAAGCTAATGTTATTACTTGTCCCTTAGTATCATTAAGACACAAAAAGGACATCTCTGTGTATAGGTTTGGCCTTGGTTTGCACCGGTACTACTTGATGCCATCCTGGCGGTATGAGAGCAAGGCCTTGGCTTGTAGCATTTTCTGTACCTGCTGGGCTGCTTAATTTTTCTGCAGGAGCTCAGTGTAAGTGTGAGTTAAAAGATTCATACATAGAGGGCTCTATGCTAGAAATGGAAGTTCCCTGAGCTCTTTGCTTAGTGTGGTGCACAGTGTCTTGGTTGCTTTGTGTTAGTCCAGTGTTTAAATCTTCATTGTGATGGTGTTGGAATACAGGCAAACTTGCTGCTGTCAGGAATCATAGTATCATAGTATAGTTAAGATTGGAAGGGATCTTAAAGATCATGTAGTTCCAACCCCCCTGCCATGGGCAGGGACATCCTACTAGATCAGGCTGCCCAAGGCCCCATCCAGCCTGGCCTTGAACACCTCCGGGGATGGAGCATCCACAACCTCCCTGGGCAACCCATTCCAGTGTCTCACCACTCTCATGGTGCAGAAGTTCTTCCTAATGTCCAGTCTAAATCTGTCCTTCTCCAGTTTATACCTATTCTCCCATGTCCTATCCCCACAAGCCTTTATGAAAAGACCCTCTCCAGCTTTCCTGTAGGCCCCCTTCAGGACTGGAAGGGCACTATAAGATCTCCTCAGAGCCTTCTCTTCTCCAGGCTGAACAGGCCCAAATGTCTCAGCCTGTCCTCGTAGGGAAGGTGCTCCAGCCCTCCGATCATCTTTGTAGCCCTCCTCTGGACCCATTCCAACAGCTCCATGTCCTTCTTACGTTCAGGATTCCAGAACTGGACACAGTATCCCAGATGAGGTCTCATAAGGGAGGAGTAGAGGGGGAGAATCATTTCCCTCAACCTGCTGGCCACGCTTCCTTTGATGCAGCCCAGGGTACGGTTGGCCTTCTGGGCTGCAAGCACACAGGTTGGTAGTTCACAGGGGCGTCTTTTCTACCCTTTTTAAAAATGGGCACAACGTTACCCTTCTTCCAATCATCAGGGACTTCTCCTGACTGCCATGACTTCTCAAATATCATGGAGAGTGGCTTGGCCACCACATCTGCCAGTTCCCTCAAGACTCTGGGATGCATCTCATCAGGTCCCATGGACTTACATACGTTCAGGTTCCTCAGGTGTTCACGAACCTGATCCTCCTCTACTGTGGGAGGGGGTCTACACCTCTGGTCACCATCTTGCTGTCCCATGACCCAGGAGGGGCGATGAGAGCAGTTATCAGTGAAGACTGAGGCAAAAAATGTCGTTGAGTACCTCAGCCTTTTCCTCATCTGTTGATACATGATCCCCATTTCCAACCATCACTGGGGTTCTCTTTGATCTTCCTCTTTTGATTGATGTACCTGTAAAAGCCCTTCTTGTTACTCTTTACTTCCCTTGCCAAGTTCAGCTCCAGCTGCGCCTTGGCCTTCCTGACTTCATCCCTACACAACCGGGCAGCGTATCTATGCACGTCCCAGGTTCCCTGTCCCTGCCTGCACTGCCTGTGCAGTTCCTTCTTTTTTCGTTTGACCAGCAGGTCTCAACTCAGCCATGCCGTTCTCTTCCCTTTCCTGACTGATTTTCTACATACGGGGACTGAGCACTCTTGCACCCCATGGAAAGCTTCCTTAAATATTTTCCAGCTCTGCTCCGCTCCCTTGTCTTGGAGGACTACGTCCCAGGGGGTCCTACTGAGTAATTCCTTGAAAAGCTGGAAGTCTGCTTTCCTAAAATTTAGTGTCCCGATTATAGTCCTCACCTGTCCGATATCCCTCTGGACTTTGAACTCCACTAGTCCATGATCACTGCAGCCCAGGCTGCCACCGATCCTAATATTACTGATGAGTTCACTTGTATTGGTGACCACAAGGTCCAGTATTGCTTCTCCTCAGGTGGGGGTCTTTATCAGCTGGACTAAGAAATCATCTTCAATGCACTCCAGGAGTCTCCTGGATTGCTACAGCTTGCCATGCTACTCCTTCAGCATATGTCTGGGTGGTTGAAGTCCCTGAGTAGGGTCAGAGCTTGTGAGCACGAGGCCTCCTGTAGCTGGAGGAAGACTGCTTCATCAGTTGTCTCACCTTGATCAGGTGGCCTGTAGTATACATCAACCACAAAGTTCCCATTGGTACAAGGGCTAGCTTGGTGTTATCCCCCTCCCCCTTCGCATCTAGTTTAAAGCCCTATCTACAAGCCCTTCAAGTTCCCAGGCAAAGATCCTCCTCGCCCTCTGAGAAAGGTGGCTCCCATCTGAAGCCTGTAACCCCGGTGCCATGTAGGCCATCCCGTTATCAAAAACCCCAAAGTTATTGCTGTAACACCAGCCACGGAGCCATGTATTAATAGACTGGACCTGTCTGAGCTGTTCTATGTCACCACCTGTTACTGGGAGGAGGGAATTAAAATCACCTGGGCTCCTGATTCCCTCAGTAGCTGTCCCAAGGCCTTAAAATCACTTTTAATCTTCCTTGGGCTTCTTACAGCTGCTTCATCACCTCTCATATGGAGCAGTAGTAATGGGTAATAGTCAGTTGTTCTCACCAGGCTGGGAAGTTCCTTGGTTACATCCCTCATCCGGGCTCCTGGGAGGTAACAGACTTCCCTGTGAGTGGGGTCTGCTCGATATATCAGACCCTCTGTCCCCTTCAATAGAGAGTCTCCTACAACTATGACTCTCCTATCAGTCCTTGTGCTAGTCGTAGCAATGGTGCGTTTACATCATTTCGGTCTCTGACCCTGCTCTGACGTGGGTGCATCTTCCTCCATGTTTTCCTCTGGTCTGCCCTCCACATTAAGAGCCTCAAATCTGTTGCGGAGTGACACCTGACATGTGGGCAAGGAGGGGGTTGAATTTCTGCCCCGTTGGTGGACTTGCTTCCACTTCCTACCTCCTTTTGAGCCTTCGCGCACAACCTTAAGGGGGTGAAGATGCCAGATCCTTTTCTTCCTGGGCTCTTACCTGTGTACGTGTCTTCTTCTCTTTTGCTTTGGAGCTCAGGGTGTGATCCCGTCAGTCTGTTTCCATCTCACACTCCCTGATGCTCCTCAGCCTCTGCTTCCTCTTTCAGCACTGCTACCAGGCTGAGGAGGAAGTCCACCTGTTCGTACCTTATGCAGCACTCACTGCCCTCCGTTTCCAGTGCAAGCTGGTGGCACTCCATGCAGCCAGAGACCTGGAAGGCCGCGAATACTAAGAAGGAAATCAATGTTCCTTCTGCAGCAGTCAGTACTGCTTGCTGACTTGTGCACAGCAGCTGGGTGTTTACATGGCTGACTCTAAAGAGCTGATGCTGTGGAGGGACACATCAGCTCTACGGGTTAACTAAAGAAAGCTAAGTGATATGCAAGCCTAATTAGCACAGCTGACTGAAATGCTTCTCAGGACTGAAGATATCTGTGACCTCATTCTGCTTGGAAAGGATTTACATATGGCAAGGTCTCTTAATTTGAGCACAATTACTGTACGCTACAGCACCCACTTGACAAGCTGCTTTTCTGGGCTTCTGAAAAACTATTCAAGTAGCTACTGCTTTTAAGCAAAATAAATCAAAGATCTCAAATCCTCCTAAAGTGATACAGCTCCAGGTACTGTTTTAGTGATAAAAGTAATTTGGTGTGGGTTGGTTTTTTTTTTTTGTTCTGGAAGATAGCTAATGTGTCTTGTTTTACTAGAACTTGCAGGTAATTTGCTCCCATTTAGGTGAGAACTGTATGTACTGTATGCACTGGAACAGGCTGCCCAGAGAACTCATGGATGCCCCATCCCTGGAGGTGTTCAAGGCCAGGTTGGATGAGGCTTTGAGGAACCTGATCTAATGGAAGGTGTCCCTGCCCATGGCAGGAGAGTGAGACTGGATGATCTTTAAAGTTCCTTCCAATCCAAACTGTTCTATGATTCTACTGTAATGTCTCACAACCATGGCATCTTAGGACCAGGGGATCTGGTAACAGCAGTCATTCAATGAGTGCATTACAGAATCACAATAGTAGTAGCTGTCACTGTGTTATTGCTGAGCTCTTAAGCAGCAAAATAAGAATCAAAGTGCTTTTTTATTTCATTCCCCTGGATAGCAAGGTAAGGGAGAAGTATTGGGGTTTTTCTACAAGCTAAATGGTTTCTGCAGATAATTCTAGAATGGTTAGTGATAAAACAGTTGGAAATCCTTCCATGGCTCGGGGCCAGTCAATGAAGCTGAATGGAATCGAAATGCTTTTCAGAACAGTTACTTAACAGCCCAATTCTGCCTCTCACACCCCCCCTCCCCCCATTCCCTTTGGATGGTAATGCTTGCCAGTTTGAGAATTGTAAACCAACCAGCTCACAATTAAATTGGCAGAGTAACCTAGGTGAAGCACTCAGCTGTGAGACCCCTGTGACAGGTGCCTCAACCTGAAAGACAAATAAGAAGTCACTAGCTAATAAGTTTTACGCCTGTTTCAGGACTGGCATCCTTCCTTACCCTTTCCCTGGTTTGTCACTGACAAGTTGCTTCTTCCCGAGAGCTGGAATCCCTAAATGGCTAAATCCCTCCTTGCAGCACCTTGTCTGTGATGAGTATTTGCCCTGATTAGTATTTGGACTCTTGTTTCTTAACACCAGTGAGAATGATTCTGTTCTGATTCCTAATTTTTCTCAAGAGATCTGTAATGCACAGTTCCACCATGATGTGAATACCCAGGTGTCTGAATGCATCTGTGCGGTAGCGGTGATGTGAAATCGGTGTGAAACATGTGGCTCACCAATACACTGCATGCAGTGGAAAACTGCAGTTACTTTCACAGATAGTGACAATCTGTTCCACAATGTGTTGCATCCCACTGTAAAGAGCATGGTCCTCCATAAGGACAGACTCCTAGGCATCAAGGAGTAGTGCGTGTTTAATATGTCTTTTAAAAAAAGAAAAATACTAGAAAAAAAAAACAACTAATAAACCAGCACAATATGGGAAGAACAGTCTTGTTTGCAGCTGTGAGATCTGGAGCTTACAGATGTCTGTCAGTTATTGGATATGTGTACTGATAAGACTCCCAAGATTATCGCATCAAGTCACTTTATTTGCTTGCTTGTAAGGGAATTGTGCCTAAATCTGCAGTGATGGAATCAGGTCAACCCCACAGGAGATCTGTTCTGATGCCAGGCAGAACTATGTACCATTTGTCCTTATTACAGTAATGTTTTTCCATTACTTCCTTTGAGACTCAGCTAAGGTAAGATACAGATTTTCCAACATGTAGGTTAGGGTGAAACCAGTAAAGAACATTTCCAAATATTAAGTCTGATGCTTGATGGTTCACTTCCAAGGCTAAGCAAGCTCCATGGTGAACATTCATAGAATCATAGAATAGTTGGGGTTGGAAGGGACCTTAAAGATCATCTAGTTCCAACGCCCCTGCCATTCCTTCCAAGATCATCCCCTAAGTGTAAGTTAAGTTGTGAAATATGTTATGAGGTCAACATGCTGCTGCTGGTAGACAGATAACAGACACGGTTATCTTAAAATAACCAGTTTAATGAACCACTTCTAAAATAACTGGCCTGCATATTAATGATGTCCCTTTGTCTTATTAAGTAGGCAGCACTAAAGTACTGTGTGCAATACTCTGTTAAAGGGAGAATTCACTTCAGGAAGAGGGCTGTTTTTTTTCTGTTTCCCTCTTAGCCTGCACAGCCCTTGCCAGGCTGAAGGGGAACAGGAGGATACTGTTGTTGCCATGTTGGGGTTTGCCACTCTTAATTTCCCTGGACATTTTTCAGTTGTAATTATCTAGATATGATGAATGCTAAGTGATAGAATGAGACCACTAAACCAAGTGAGGTTCCTGAGGCAGCCAGCTCTGATTGAGGGAAATCATGTTAAGTTGCAGTGGGACAGTTACACAAGGACAGAGTTGCCCCAGGACACAGAGCTGAGAGCGTTCTAAATCTTTTGGCACTTCTTGAATCCAGTACCTCCTTCACTCTTACCCTCTGCCTTCTATTTCAGATAATGGTCAACATCACTCTTGTGTTCTAGTGAGGCAGGCGGTGTTTATAGCAGTTGGAGGAAATCCTCACTTCTGTTTCCTTCACCTCTTGCCCTTCACTACGTAGGCAACCTATGGAAGAAAACCAGTAAACTTCAGAATAAGTATGACTGGAGATGCCAGAACATATTGATAGGAAGATGACCAGAAGAGAGTTGCTTAACTAGTAGATGTGTCTACATGCTGTGATGGATTCTGTCTGCTCATCCTAGTAATTGTAGAGGAGCTGGATATAAGGTTAGGACTCATACATTTCCAGTACTTAAAGGGGGCCTACTAAAAAGCTGGAGAGGGGCTCTTTATTGGGGAGTGCAATAACAGGACGCAGGGTAACAGTTTTAAGCAGAAAAAGGAGAGATTCAGAGAAGACATTAGGAAGAAATTCTTTACTGTGAGGGTGAGGAGGCAGTGGAACAGGTTGCCCAGAGAATCAAAGTATCAAAGTTTGTTAAGCTGTCAGTTTAAATATTTTGATAATGCACATATTGAAATTCAAATATTCAAGTCCAGGTTGGATGAGGCTTTGAGCAACCTGATCTACTGGAAGGCTGGAAGGTGTCCCTGCCCATGGCCGGGGGTTTGGAACTGGATGATCTTTAAGGTCCCTTCCAACCCAAACCATTCTATGATTCTATAACTGATCTCCAGACAAAGGAAGCTGTAAAGTGAGAAACAATTTTGATCTAGGAGCAAAGATTTAAAAAAACTACAAAAAAAACCCCAAAAAACCCAAACCAAACCCCAAACTTTGTTCCTATAGTTAAGTGTCTGCTCACAACTGCATTAGCAAAGCATTATGTTTCTATAAATGGGATTCTGGGATGATTTTGAGCATGAGTGCAAGTACTGAGAGGAAAGATCATTACAAATGTACTGCTGAAAAGAGGTTGCTAGGTTCGACTAGCTACAGGCATGTAAACCATGTACACTTCTGAGACAGCCTCGGAGATAAAGCTTTTGTTGAGAATGTGTATACCACAAACAACTGTTCTAAACTTGCAGCAAAAACACATGCTGGACGCCTGAGCCCACTATAGGTATTTTTTTAGAGACTTCCATTGAAAGACAAATTTTTGGCTATATCACTTGTTTGAAAGTCGTTTGAGAAATATTTCTGATATATTAGTAAACTTGTTCAACTTCATATTGAATATTAGTCTGCATGAACAGGTCACTTAACTCACTGGAAATTATTTCTTTAGTTTTAGGAATGCACAAAAAGCATCCTGCACATTTAATCACAAAGTTCAGATCACTAAAGACAATAAATCAACATCCATGGCAAAAAGAATTATGCACACCCTTTACTAGTGTGGATTAATGTTTTCCAAATCTTCCACTAGAGAAGAAAAACTAAAGTTGTGGTTTATGTAACCTTGTACTGCACAAGCAGCATCGCTGTTTCTATCACGGTGTGATAGCCTAGCCCAGATTGTTTGTCATCGGTTTGGAGAAAGCAGTTAAACCTGTACATGACATGTAGTGCATGAAGAGACAAGTTTTCAGCTGATGAATAGCAGCTTAACTCCACCACATTTAACTCAAGTCAATCTACAGCCTTAGCCTAATGAAAAGTGCACCAAATTGCTTTTGATACATATCTAACACTCAGCAGGAAAATTTTTAAACAAATATAGCCAGAACTCCAGGTAGGAAGAGGTGAAGAGCCCCAGTGATGTTAACTACATTTTCACATTTAGGAATCACAGGGAGATGATGATGAAGTCTCAGGTCAATTTGTGTACAAGGGTTATACCACACCCTCTCTCAATCATGCCATGCTGACAACCTTTTACTCAGTGCAAAGAGATCACAAAACTATTAGGTAATCTTTAAAAAGGTAGTTTCAGAAAGCTTTATTGAATATTTTTGAGTATTTTTATAGCATCAGTAAATTACATTTTGTGTTTACACTTCAAAGCAGTTTGACATTATGTTACAGGAACTCTGTGCTACCATCTCACAGAACAAGTAGTTTTGTAAGCATATACAGTGTTGTTTCAATGTGATTGTCATGTGCCTGAAGACAAAGCTGCTTTGTAACGCTGTTGTTCATCCCAAAATAGGCACTGATTTTAGGCCTGTAGCAATTTTAATGGTAATTAAGAAATTTGTTCGATTGTGGCAGTGAGACTAATTCACAATGCATAGACTCACAACTTGTGCAGAAGACATCTTATTGCATAAATGAGAAAATCATTCTATATAGGATTCTTAAATACAACATTATTTTTTACTTTCTCATATTAATTACCTATATACTTTGTGTGTCTACCCTGTGCAATTAATTTTCCTGTTGCCTTATTTGTTAAATCCACGCTGGCAAATGCAATATTTCTTCCTTGCTTCAAAATCTGAGCTGTAATCAGTACATCTTCTCCAATCTTAGCAGCAGAAGTATATCTTCAATGAAGAACAAAATGAACAGGTAAGAGGCTGTACAGAGCACATATCCAAGAATATTCCTGCATTTTAGTTTATCACAAAGGGGATTAGCAAAAGTGAGTAATAAAGACACATCTCTCTCTAATTGCCTGTTTGCAAATCCATACTTTTTAAAGTCCTTGAGCTCCTTTAAGTACTGCAGTGGCAATTCATTACAAAAGTTCTCTGAGAAAATGGAGAACAGAAAGAAACCCACTGGCTTGGTTCTCAGAAAAAGTCTGTTGTGGAACAGAAACAATGAGGTATCAAATATCCCAGTTAAAAGTTCACTGCTGGTTCCCTACAGCCTATCTAAATCAGTCTGGCTGGTTCAGCTGCAAAATGTCTGTTACAAAGGCTTCAGAAGGTCATTTCTGTATGGAACCTAAGCATAGGTTAACTGCTTCCCAGACTCTGGTCAGAGAAAGCAAGGAAAATCTGGGAGACCTTCAAACTTACTAGGTTTAATGTTGCTTCCATGCATTAGATAACTCTCTGTTTTTATTTACATGAGTCCGAGTGTGTGCTTTTAAAACACACTCTCTGGGGAACAGTAAGAAATTCCCCCACAAAACCGCAGGAAAGAATTAGGAGGAACATGATCCAACCATGATCCGAGGCAAGGGAATAATATTCAAATGTTAGAATTACAGAAGACAATGTATAATTCTGGATATAAACCTTACTGAGATGAATTTAATCAACTGGTCTGTTTTTTCACGTGACACCCTGTCAAGAGTATGTCAGTCATCTGTAATGCTGATGTAGCACAAGCGCCATTAATTGACAAGGGCAGGGTTTCAATCTTGCTTCATTCTCAGAGGCTGCTGCTGATCCTCTTGTGAGTAAAAAAAAAGTTTCTCTGTTTCTCTGTTCTTTCCATTACTGAAATAGCTTCCTCGTGACAACATTTTAAAAAGCTCCTTCTCAAAAAGGAAAAAGTTGTGTTATAGCAACGTTCAATATCCAATATCATCTGTTCAAGGAAAGCAGTAGTCTGGGGTTAAACAAAGCTATTAACACTGCTTCACATAACACTCCCTAAATATTATGCTACTCAATCATTTCGGATGAGCTCCAGAGAGAGCATTTTCTCCAGATTTTAGCCCTAATGTATAATTGGGTATGCATACTTGGTAGTTTAAATAATTCAGATGTTGGACTCTTGTTACACTACTGTAGGGAATAAAAAAAAAAAAAAAAATGTTAGGAGAATTTCAGGTTTTAATTTCCAGTAATTTCCTGTCCATCACAGTGGCAGTATAAATCTTAAATGGATGCTCCAGTCCCACCTGCCCAGAGGAGAAATCAGAAGGTGCTAGGGTCAGGAGGAGCAAGGAAAGAATCTGGTAAAGATAGGGATTGCTCCCCATGCACTTTTAAAGCTTGGGTTTTTTTAAATGAAACTTTTGATGGGGGGTTACTTCTCCAAGACTTTTAATGCTCTGTGTTAGTTATTCCATGTAGAGTTACTTTTGTTCCAATTAGTTATAATCTCTTTGTTAAAAGCAGTGAAGCAAAGCTGGCACATGATAATAACGTGACCAAAGAAGGTTTCAGAACAACTTTTTTTTTTTTTTTTTAAATACACTGCTTTACATTTGCATTACAGGAAGAACTATTCTCAGTAAAAAACTACCTTTGACCTACAGCAAAGGAATCTTCCTCCAGTGAGAAATTCTGATTAAATCTGTGATTCACCCTCTAGGTGAGCATACCACAGAGCTAGAGTTTCCTGTTTTAACATTTTTACTCTTTTAACATTTTATGGACTTAGAGTAAGGAAAGCTGTTTAACCTAGATTTTGGTGTTTGAGGACACACACTCTAACATATCTTCACAAGTGAAGACAGAAGTTGAGCCAATTTCATAGTACTAAACTCGTTATCAACATTCCTTTACATTCTATGAATGAATGGGTACCATCTCTTAAATGCATATAATAAAAGCTTACTAACGTCCGACTTGAATTTTGCAACTAAATAGCAATATCCCCAAATACAATCACCCCTTAATTCATCAAAACAGGACTTCTGAAACCAAAGAAAACACCTTTTTTAAGTGGGTACATAATTTATGTGCTGTGGTACAATGATGTCAGTATCTTCTTAGGGGAAGAAAAGTTAGAATGTTCTGGTAAACGTGGTTGATGATACCTACGTGATATTCATGTCCACACTGACACCAGGCAGTGCTCTTTCTGTGTACAGCAACGCTGCTGTCGACACCACATCCACAAGTGTGGCTGTCAAACCTCCGTGTAAAGTGCCACCTCTATTTGTATGCTCCTCCTCTACTTTCATTTCACAAACAACTTTTCCAGGAGTTGCGGAAAGAAGTTTCATCTGTATAGCCAAAAAAAGGAATAAAAATCTTACTGACAACAGTACCAACACCTGATACTGCACTGAATCAAAATGAAAGTACACCTTGTTTAAGTCTGGACTCATGAGACAAATTAAAAGATGGAAATTATAGTAATTTAACTGTCACATTAGGTATCTCCTTGAATTTTAAGCAGCAAATTTTCACCTTAGGAAACTTTGTATTTCTAGTGCGGATAAACCATAGACTCATAGAATATTGGAAAGGACCTTAAAAATCATCCAGTTCCAACCCCTCTGCCATGGGCAGAGACACCTTCCATTGGATCAGGTTGCTCAAAGCCCCATCCAACCTGGCCTTGAATGACCTTGAATACTGAATTTTTAATATTTAAATTATTGAAATATTTAAACTGACAGCTTAACAGAACATTGATACATGCTGTGCTCTCAGGCATTGCTTAGGAGACAATATTCTTCAATTTTACTTTTAATCTGGGACTGAAAAGCCAGATTAAAGGGAACATGAAACTGTACCATAGTTCTGAAGCTGTATGTGTTAACTCATGAAGTGGAAACAAGACTGCCAGTAATTCATCAACCATTATCCTAAAGCAATCTCAGTAAAAATCAGTATTTTGAAATGGGCACTGGAAATGCTAATCAGGCTGGCTTTCCTGAACTGAAATCCATACTCCTGGGTAGAAGGAAGTACCCAAGGATGTATCACACTGTACTATAGCAGCATGACTGCATATGGACTTTCATTCTAGCCTATAGGGGTTAAACAGAAAAATTACAGTACATTTCTGGTACCCTGCTTCCTGCTGTAACCAACACAGGAAGATGGATTTTTGAGAAGCTACTGTAATTCAGTATTTTTTTTCAAGTTTCTCCAGTTAGTAGCACTATATTCAAAATCTGAAATATACTCTGAAAGCAGATGCAAAACTGGGGTCAATTCAGCATATATTTTTACACTTGTAACTAAGGTGTAACATCACTAACTAAGACTTGGAAGTCTTCAGACTGTCACAAGTAAAATGCGGTTATAGTATTTATTATAATTCCTACTGATTTTATAATCTTTTTTATAAAGTTTTTTATTTCAATTTTCTATGTTTCCATACCTTTTCTGTTGACTTAAATTTTTAAGAATAAAGATTGAAATGTCTCTAGTTTCACTATTGCTTATTTATATAACACAGTGCAAGAGCTCAGTTTCAGACAATGTCGCTTTTGACAGGCAAAATTTTATCCAAATTTTGCAGAGTAAAGTAAAGGATGATGTAGTACACAGTCCATCCACAAATGAAAAAAGCTGGAATTAACCAGAGGGGAAATCACTAAGTGTCCTAATGAAAACGAAAATCCCACGTCCTAAACCAGGCATGCTGAGCTGAACTGGCTGGAGGCCTACATTTCTGACAGAATTTCTAATAAGGACTTTAGTGACGTGCGACACAGGGAGCAGATGGCTTCCACCACCATCAGGGAGTGCTCCAATCCATCAGCAAGGCAAGGAAAGCATCTGGTTTCCTTTGTCATTGCTCTGATCTGGCACTAGCTGCCTGCTCTCCTTGACAAAAATAGCTCGTTATTTGAATGCTTCCAGGACTCACACAGCCAGAGCTGCTGGTCTGTACTTCTCACAGCCCTTCTGTGCCTGTCCTCCCACGCGTCTGTCTCTGCGGTATTCTGCTTTGGCTTCCAGCCACTACTGCGATGCACTGCCTCTTTGGAGAAAGGACTTCAAAATCCACAGTTGTTAAACCCTATGTAGATAACATGCTGGAATCAAACCAGAAACTAAGTCTGATGATAGAGCTGAAAAGTTTCCGACTAAAATCTGCCTTCTCCAGAACAGGAAAATCTTGAGCCATATTGGTAAGAAAGGCTTCCGGTATCTCCCAGAACAACAGCAGGTACTTTAAATTTAAACAAAACTGCACTTTTATTGTTATTATGATTATGTTCATAGCATCGTACTTCTAGAAGGAGATTGCAGAAGAAGTCAAAAAGTATTCCAGAGCAAGGTAAGAAGCCTGTCTCCCGAGGCTCACTTCTAGCCAGTTACCTTTATGAGCTGAAATTGCATTGGTTCTCTGTTTAGTAGAAGACTAAGGTAAAGGAGAGTAAAGTTATCACAGTGAAGCAGTGACCAAGAACTAATAGGACTCTATAAATAAATGAGATTCATAAAATTAAAGCTTTATACTTTTTATGTACAAGACCAAAAAGTCTACTTGTGGGTGTTTACTACAGGCCACTTGATCAGGAAGAGGGAGTCGATGAGATGTTCTACAGGCAGCTGGAAGTAGCCTCCTGATCACAGGCCCTGATTCTTACATGGGACTTCAACCACCCAGATACCTGCTGGAAAGACAAGACAGCCTGGCACACACAACCTAAGAGATTCCTGCATAGCATGGATGATAACCTTTTGACAGGTGGTGGAAGAGCCAATGAGAAGAGGTGTGCAACTAGACCCCGTACTAACAAACAAAGAAGGAGTGGTTGGGGACGTGAAGGCTGGGGGTAGCCTGGGCTGCAGTGACTGTGAGATGGTGGAGTTCAGGATCCTGCATGGGAGAAGCAGAGCAATAAGCAGGATTACAACCCTGGACTTCAGGAGAGCTACCATTTGCCTCTTCAAAGACCTACTTGGAAGAATCCCATGGGTTAGTGCTCTAGAAGGTAGGGGGAGTCCAAACCAGCTGGTTAATATTCAAGCACCACTTTCTCCAAGGTTGTAGATCAATTCATGCCTAGGAGTGAGACATCAAGAAAAGGAGGCAGGCGACCAGCATGGATGAGCTAGGAGCTTCAGGAGAAATTCAAATGGAGGAAAGGAGTTTACAGAATATGGAACAAGGGACTAGCCACTTGGGAAGAATATAGGAATGGTGTCAAGAGTATGCAGGGATGTAACAAGGAAAGGTAGGGCTCATTTGGAATTGTATCTGGCAAGAGGTGTCAAGCACAACAAGAGGGCTTCTTCAAGAACATCAGTAGCAAAAGGGAAGACTAGGGAAAATTGTGTCCTCACTGCTGAATGAGGTGGGTACTCTAGTGCCAGAGGATAGGGAGAAGGTGGAATTACTGAATGCCTTCTTTTCTTCAGTCTCTACTGCTAAGGCTGGCCCTCAGGAGTCCCAAAGCCTGGAGGAAAGAAAGTCTAAAGAAAGGAAGACTGATCCATGGTCAAGGAGGACCTGGTTAGAGATCATTTAGGCAAACTGGACACACACATATCAATGCGCCCTGATGGGATGCACGCATAGGTGCTGAGAGAGCTGGCAGAGGTTACTGCTAAGCCACTGTCTATTATCTTTGGAAGACCATGGAAAACAGAAGAGGTGCCTAGGGACTGGAAAAAAGCCAATGTCACTCCAGTCTTCAAAAGGGGCAAGAAGCAGGACCCAGGAAACTACAGGCCACTTAGCCTCACCTCCAGCCCTGGAAAGGTAACGGATCATATCCTGCATATCATCTCCAAGCACCTGAAGGAAAAGAAGGTTATCGGGAGAGGTGAACATGGATTCACCAAGGGGAAATTATGCTTTACCAACCTGAGAGCCTTCTATGATGCCACAACTGGCTGCACAGATGAAGAGAGAGCAGTGGATGTCGTCTACCTTGACTTCAGCAAGGCTTTTGACACTATCTCCCACAACATCCTTGTAGATAAGCTTGGAAGTGTGGGTTAGATGAGTGGACAATAGGTGGATTGAGAACTCACTGGATGGCAGAGGTCAGAGCGTTGTCACTGGTGGTGCAGAGCCTAGTTGGAAGCCTGTGGCCAGCAGTGTTCCCCACCCCAGGGCCCAGTGTTTTTCAACTGATGATCCAGATGAGGTGACGGAATGTACCCTCAGCAAGTTTGCTGATGACACAAAAGTGGGAGGAATGGCTGATACACCAGAAGGCTTTGCTGCCATTCAGCACGACCTAGACAGGCTAGAAAGTTAGGCAGAGAGGAACCTCATGAAGTTCAACAAAGGTGACCCTAGGGTTCTGCACCCTGGAAGGAATAACCCCATGCACCAATACAGGTTAGGAGCTGACCTGCCAGAAAGCAGCTCTGTGGAGAAGGACCTGGGAGTGCTGGAAGACAAGAAGTTGATGATTAGCCCGCAATGTGCCCATGCGGCCAAGAAAGGCCAATGGCATCCTGGGGTGCATCAAGAAGAGTGCGGCCAGCAGGCCGAGGAAAGTTATCCTCCCCCTCTACTCTGCCCTGGTGAGGCCGCATCTGGAGTATTGTGTTCAGTTTTGGACTCCCCAGCTCAAGAAAAACAAGAAACTACTGTAGAGAATCGAGTGGAAGGCCATGAAGACGATTAGGGGACTGGAGAATTTCTCTTATGAGGAGAGACTGAAAGACCAGGGTCTGTTCAGCCTGGAGAAGACCAAGAGTGGGTTTAAGAATGCTTATAAATATCTTAAAGGTGGATGTCAAGAGCATGGGGCCAGACTCTTTTCAGTGGTGCCCAGTGACAGGACAAGAAGCAACAGGTACAAACTGGAACACAGGAAGTTCCACCTGAACATGAGGAAAAACTTTACTGTGAGTGAGACAGACTCACTGGAACAGACTGCCCAG
Organism: Cuculus canorus; assembly: GCF_017976375.1. Lineage (NCBI taxonomy): Eukaryota > Metazoa > Chordata > Aves > Cuculiformes > Cuculidae > Cuculus > Cuculus canorus. Next base: position 63,453,166 of record NC_071402.1, on the reverse strand, counting down.
GGAGGTTGTGGAGTCTTCTTCTCTGCAGATATTCAAATCCTGCCTGGATGCATTCCTGAGCAAGCTGATCTATATGAACTTGCTTTAACAGGGGAGGTGGACTAGATGATCTAGTCTGTGATTTTGTCTTGAGGAAACAAGATTAATAGCAGTTGCTTTGTAAATAGTTACTTTCTATTAAATGTATTGGACCATGGAGCTGTCAATGAAAGCACCGCTTCCGGTATTACATTTGCTCCTCTACCATGCAAAATACATAAATTTTTAAATGGTTGGTTTTCTTAGATATATTTACTGCTTCTCTCTGTATCCTGGTTACTCAAATAAATAGAATTTAAACGGAGAATTCCAGCTTTGACAAATTTAATAAGAAGACTGATGCTGCTTCACAGGGCCACCCTAAACAGAGGCTCAAGAACACATCAGCTACACTATTGCACTTTACAAAAATTAGGAAGACAAAGCAGCATCATTTCAGCTTTCTTTGATCACAACTTAGCACTACATTAGAACCGTACCAGTCAAATACATTTCACAGAATTATAGAATGCTTTGGGTTGGAAGGAACCTTTACAGGTCATCTGGTCCAACCCCCCCTGCAGGACCGGGGACAACTTCAACTAGGGCAGGCTGATCAGAGCCCCATCCAACCTGACCTTTAATGTTTCCAGGGATACAGACTCCACTACCTCCCTGGGCAATCTGTTGCAGTGCTTCACCACCCACATTGTAAAAACTTTCTTCCTTATATCCAGTCTAAATCTACCCTCTCCTGGTTTAAGACCGCTACTCCTTGTCCTGCCTCAACAGCTCTTGCTAAAAAGTCTGTCCCCATCTTCCCTATAAGCCCCCTTTTGGTACTAGAAGGTCATTATAAGGTCTCACTGGAGCCTTCTCTCCTCCAGGCTGAACACCTCCAACTCTCTCTGCCCGTCCTCCTATGTGATATGCTCTAACCCTTGGATCACTTTTGTGGCCGTCCTCTGGACCCACTTCAACAGTTTTATGTCCTTCTTGTGCAGATGGCTCAAGAGCTGGACACAGTATTCCAGATGAGGTCTCACCACAGCAGATTAGAAGAGCAGAATCACGTTCCTTGACCTGTCGGCCACGTTTCTTTTGGTGCAGGCCAGGATAGAGTTGGCCTTCTGGGCTGCAAGCGCATGTTGTTGGCGCACGTGCATCTTTTCATCCATCACTACCCCACTGGTCCATCAGTATTTCTTTATACTGAGCCTCATTAAAAACTCATGGAGTGCGCATGTTTTTGGTCTGACTTTCAAGGTGAAATGTCAGCTGTTAGAACAGCTACTTTTAAAAGAAATTTTTAACAGAGAACAGTAATAATTTATTTCACAATTTCAGTCTTGAAAGTTAGCTAAGTCCCACAAAGGGACTAAGTCCCACAAAAGGAATAATACTAGTTACTGAATAACTCATGGAGAGCTGTTCATTACAATCTTTGTCTTCAGAGAGCTCATAGAATCATAGAATAGTTTGGGTTGGAAGGGACCTTAAAGATCATCCAGTTCTAACTCCACTGCCATGGGCACAGACACCTCCCACCAGATCAGGCTGCCCAAAGCCCCATCCAACTTGGTCTTGAACACTTCCAGAGATGGGGCAACCACAGCTTCCCTGGGCAACCTGTGCCAGTGTCTCACCACTCTCCTTAAGTGAGGAAATTCTTCCTTATGCCTAGTCTAAATCTTCCCTTCTCCAGTTTATACCTATTGCCCCATTCCCTATCACTATAAGCCTTTGCAAACAGTCCCTCTCCAGCTTTCCTGTAGCCCCTTCAGGTACTAGAAGGTCGCTATAAGGTCTCCCCAGAGCCTTTTCTCCACGCTGAGCAAGCCCAACTCTCTCAGCCTGTCCTCGTAAGGAAGGTGCTCCAGCCCTCTGAACATCTTTGTAGCCCTTCTCTGGACCTGTCCCAACATTTCCATATCCTTATGTTCAGGGCCCTGGAAGGCGGCTCTAGTACTTAAAGAGTTATAGAAACATTTTTAAGCTGAAAGAGTGGAGATTTAGATTAGATTTTAGGATTATTATTATTATTTTTTTTCCTGTGAGGCACTGGCCCAGGCTGCCCGGAGAAGTTGCGGATGTCCTATTCCTGGAGGTGTTCAAGGCCAGGCTGGATAAGGCTTTGAGCAACCTGATCCAGTGGGAGGTGTCCCTGCCCACGGCAGAGGGGCTGGAACTGGGTGATCTTTAAAGTCCCTTCCACCCCAACCGGTTCTACGATTCTATCCACAGCAGCTGTTTTCTCCCCTGTGACCCAGGTGCGGGCCGTGCCCCGCCCGTACCTTGCTGAGCACCCGGTCGAAGCCCTGCGACTCCACCATGTACTTCACGGCCGCCTGCAGGCCCTCCATGGACAGACCCATGCTGCCCTCCCCGCCGGTCACCCCCGCGACCCGGAACCGCAACGCCGTCTTCCACCCGCGGGGGTGGAGCCAAGGAGGAGGCGGGGGATGCGGGGATGGAGGAGGGAGCAAAGAGGAGGAGGAGCCGTGGAGGGGGCATGGAGGAGGGGCATGGGGCGGGGGGGGGGGCATGGAGGGGGAGCTGTGGAGGAGGGGGAGCATGGAGGCAGAGACGTGAAGGAAGAGGAGTCATAGATGAGGGGGCATGGAGGGGGGGACATAGAGGAGGAGCCTTGGAGGAGAAGGAGCCATGGATGGGGGTCATGGAGAAGGAGGAGCTATGGAGGGGGCGGAGCTATGGAGAAGGAGGAGCCTTGGAGGAGGAGGAGCGATGGAGGAGAAGGTGCCATGGAGGAGACGGTGCCATGGAGGAGGAGCTATGGAGGAGGAGGAGCCTTGGAAGAGGAGGAGCGATGCAGAAGGAGGAGAAGCCTTGGAGGAGGAGGAGTTATGGAAGAGGAGGAGCTATGGAGGAGGAGGAGCCTTGGAGGAGGAGGAGCGATGGAGGAGGAGGAGCCTTGGAGGAGGAGGCGGAGCCATGGAGGAGGAGCTATGGAGGAGGCGCTATGGAGGAGGAGGAGCTATGGAGAAGGAGGAGCCTTGGAGGAGGAGGAGCGATGGAGGAGAAGCCTTGGAGGAGGAGGAGTTATGGAGGAGGAGGAGCCATGGAGGAGGAGGAGCCATGGAGGAGGAGGAGCCTTGGAGGAGGAGGAGGAGCCATGGAGGAGAAGCCTTGGAGGAGGAGGAGTTATGGAAGAGGAGGAGCTATGGAGGAGGAGGATCCTTGGGGGAGGAGGAGAAGCCTTGGAGGAGGATCTATGGAGGAGGAGGAGGAGCCTTGGGGGAGGGGGAGCCAAAGAGGAGGAGCCTTGGAGGAAGAGGAGGAGCAATGGAGGAGGAGCCTTGGAGGAGGCGGAGCCATGGACGAGGAGCCACGGGGAGGCAGAACTATGGAGAGGGAGGAGCCAAGGAGGAGGAGAAGCCATGGAGGAGGTGGAGCCATGGAGGAGGTGGATCCATGGAGGAGGCAGAACTGTGGAGAGGGAGGAGCCTTGGAAGAGGCAGAGCCTTGGAGGAGGAGCCATGGAAGAGGGGGGGCCATGGAGGAGGCGGAGCAAAAGAGGAGGAGGTGGTAGAGGAGCCTTGGAGGAGGAGCCTTGGAGGGGGCGGAGCCTTGGAGGAGGCGGGGCCTTGGAGGAGGCGATGCCATTGAGGAGGAGGAGCCAAGGAGAAGGAGCCATGGAGGAGGTGGAGCCACAGAGGAGGCGGAGACATGGGGGGGGAGAGTTGCATGGAGTGGGGGTATGGAGGGCTTGGAGGAGGCGGAGCCCTGGAGGAGATAAAGGAGCCCTGGAGCAGGTAAGAGAGCCCTGGAGGAAGTAAAGCAGCCATGGAGCAGGTAGGAGAGCCCTGGAGCCGGGGGAGTGCGGGAGGAGCCGCGGGGGGGGCGGTGCCATAGGGTTGGTGCCCGTCAGGCTGCGGTCGGGGCGGGACCCGCACGCGCGGTGTGTGCGCGTCTCGCGGCGGGTTCGCCATGGAGGGGGCGGAGGCGGCGTCGCTCGGGCCGCGCGGGGAGGACGAGGCGGATCGGCGTGGGGACAGGGAGCGGGAGCAGGAGCAGGAGGAGGAGGAGGAGGAGGAGGAGGAGGAGGAGGAGGAGGAGGAGGAGGAGGAGGTGCTGCACCTCGAGAAGCGCCGGAGGCTGCTGTGCTCCGAGTTCGCCTCCATCACCCGCAGCGCCGAGGCGGCGGCGCGCCCCTTCCTGGCCGGGAGCGGCTGGAGCCTGCAGGTGCGGCGGGGCCGGCGGGGGCGGCGGGGGCAGCTCTGCTGCAGCCCTGCCGCCTGCCTCTGCCTTCCAGGCCGCGCTCAACGCCTACTTCGAGGCGCCGCTGCAGGAGAGGGAGGAGGAGAAGGAGGAGAAGAAGGAAGATGCGGCGGGCGGGGTGTCGCCGTCCTGCGCGGAGCCTGGGAACTGGTAGGTCACCCCGGGGCAGATCGTGGAATCACTAGGTTGAAAAAGACCTCTTGGATCATCGACCCCAGCCATTCCTATCTGCCACTAAACCATGTCCCTGAGCGCGATGTCTCCTGTCTTTTCAATACCTCCAGGGATGGTGACTCCACCCCCTCCCCGGGCAGCCTCTGCCGGTGCCCGATGGCCCTTTCGGTGAAAAATATTTTCCTGATACCAGTCTGAACCTCCCCTGGGGCAACTTGAGGCCATTCCCCCTTGTCCGGTCCCCTGTCACTTGGGAGAAGAGCCCAGCTCCCTCCTCTCCACACCCTCCTTTCAGGTAGTTGTAGAGAGCAATAAGGGCTCTCCTCAGCCTCCTTAAGGCTAAACAACCCCAGCTCTCTCAGCCGCTCCTCATAAGACTTGTTCTCCAGCCCCTTCACCAGCTTCGTTGCTTTTCTCTGGACCCGCTCCAGAGCCTCAGCCTCAACATCTTTCTTGGAGCGAGGGGCCCAGAATTGAACACAGTGTTCGAAGTGCGGTCTCACCAGAGTCACTTCTATTCATACAACATCCTGGATGGGAAGGGACCCACGAGTATCTAACTAAGAGCAGTCCTTTTACTACAGTTTCATCCTTTCTCTGCCTTTCCTATGTTTATGGTTTGTGTGTTTATATCAGTAAATAAAGTATTTTGCCACTTATCCCCTGCTTTGGCCAAAAGAAAGATGAAAATGCTGGAGTTGCGTGCATTAAACTACAAGCAAGTATTACACCATTTCTCCCACTGCACATGACGTTGCAGTTTTCTGTCCACCCTTGGGCAGCAGCCCTTGTTACTATTGTTCACTTGCTTTAGTTTAGACATTTTTGTAAGATCTTTAAGGAATGTTCTTCTAAGTCATAGAGTGATAGGATGTCCTGAGTTGTAAAAGACCCACAAGGGTCATCAAGTCCAAGTCCTGTCCAACAGGACACCCCCAGCATTCATATGGTGTGGCTGAGGGAGTTGCCCAAATGCTTCTTCAATATTGTCAGTTTTGGCACCATGACTGCATGCCCAGGGAGCCTGTCCAGTGCTCTACCACCCTCTGGGTGAAGAGCCTTTTCCTAATATCTAACCTAAATCTCCCCTGGCACATCTTCCTGCCATTCCCTCGGGCCCTATCATTGGTCACCAAGTCTTAAAAAGGTGATCTCGTATGCAACACAATTTATTCCTATGCTGTGAGAAATCTAGCAGACGACTCATATAATTTAGTTAAAGCTTTATTTGTTGTAAAGTCTTGTCCTGGTGACCAGGCTTGAAAAGAGTCCCTACAAGCTTTTTCCCCTAATATAAACAACTCCGTAATGGATTGCCTACATCCATCTGCAAGGTGCTCTTACTGAGCCACCTATGGTACTGGGACTTGACTTCTATCATGTCCATCGCCATGAGAGTGATGATGCACTGGCACAGGTTGCCCAGGGAAGCTGTGGCTGCCCCATCCCTGGAAGTGTTCAAGGCCAGGTTGGATGGGGCCTTGGGCAGCCTGGTCTGGTGGGAGGTGCCCCTGCCCATAGCAGGGGGGGTTGGAACTAAGTGATCTTTAAAGTCTCTTCCAACCCAAACTATTATATGATTCTATGTTTGAAGGTTCTGTGGGCCTGCATAGGACAACCCCAACATTCAAAGCATGAATTCCTCACATTCGTGTTTCCATGCTGGTTCTCTTGTTTTTTCGCCGAGGCTGACCCCTTCGAGGGGAATAGCCAGCTCCTCTTGAGAGGCTGTGAGACCTGCAGGCTGCACTTTCTGTCTCTGGGTGCTTCAGCCACTTTCCTCTGGGCTAGTGGATTGTGAGCCTTTCAGGGAAGGGACAAGGTCATTTTCTCTTTGAGGTCTCGTTTTGTGCAGTAGCACATATTGGATATTAGTAGGCAGACATTTATATATGTATAAATCAGGTGTATATAATCTCCGTGGTGTATGCGTGTTTATATTTCTATAAATAAAACTGACATGTACATGCTGACCTTGTTAAATGTACCTGTGAAAGTTAGCATCTAAGATCCTGTGTCTTACACACAGTGGCTATCTCACTGCACACACCTAGGACGTGCCAAGGGTAATATACTGCATGTGGAAGTGAGCTTTGGAAATCCCTGCTATTTACAGTCCTGAGGGAAGCTTCTTTTGTAGTCATAGAAATCATGGAAACATAGAATGGTTTGAGTTGGAAGGTACCATGAAGGTCATCCAGTCCAACCCTCTTGCAGTGAGCAGGGACATCTTCAACTAGATCAGGTCGCTCAGAGCCCCCTCCAACCTGACCTTGAATGTTTCAAGGGTTGGCACATCTACCACGTCTCTGGGCAACCTGTTCCAGTGTTTCACTACCCTCAGTGTAAAAAATTTCTTCCTAATAACTAGCCTAAACCTCTCCTCTTTAATTTAAAAACACTACCTCTTGTCCTATTGATACAAGTCCTGCTAAAAGGTTTCCCCCCCATCTTCCATATAAGCCTCCTTTAAGGATTGAAAGGCTGCAATAAGGTCTTGGATTCTTTTCTTCTCCAATCTTAACTACCCCGGCTCTCTGACCCTCTCTTCTTAGGGGAGGTGTTTATGTAAATTTATCAATTACGGACTTGTGTATTATATCAAAGAGCCCTTAACGATCCTTATCATTTGGAATAAGCTGTATTTCATAACAGCTTACCGAGTTTTGCTTGATGTAATTGTACGTATGAAAGAATGCAGGCCTACTGAACATTAGTATCAATGTCCAGGTAGTCCATGATGAGTCAGAATACATCTCTAACAGATTGGCAGCACCATTTTTTCTCCAACCTCTGTCTCTCTTTGCACTGTGGGTTCTGTCTTGATCTGGGGCATGCAGGATTTGTTGGGAGGGAGGACTGTCTGGAGACCTCCTAATCAGGTGGGGGAATCACTGAAGACCACACAGACTTTTGTATTTCATCTCATAGTCCTTTATGTTACAGTATAAAAAGTCATTATGGAAATATTGAAGGCATATACCATATTATTCACCTATTTAAAAATCCCTTAGCTTTCTTTCCTTTGTCTGCTTTTCTTTCTTTCTTCAGTTTACATTAGATGTAGAGGAATCTTACATTGTGCAGCACCAAGTACAAAACCAGTACTAAGTTCTAGGGAACAAATTTGTTTTGGTTCTGGGCCTTATTTTAATGTGTGCATGCAAATTCTGTGTTTAACACCAAAACTCCAGTATCCCAACTTTGCCAAAATAGTCTTAGCTATGCTATTTAATGTATTTCGTTACAGACTTCTCTTCACTCCAAGAATTTGCATTGAACTAGCATCGTGGTTTAACACCAGTGGGCAGCTCAGCCCCACACAGAAGCTTACTTGCCTCTCACCAGTGGGATGAGGGGGAGAATCAGAAGGGTAAAACTGAGCAAACTCATGGGTTCAGATAAACACAGTTTAATATGTAAAGCAAAAGCTGCACACACAAGCAAAGCAAAACAAGTTCATTCAGTCCTTCCCATCGGCAGACAGGTGTTAAGCCATCTCCAGGAAAGCAAGGCTCCATCACATGTAATGATTACTTGGGGAGACAAATGCCATAACCCCAAATGTTCCCCCTTCTTCCTCCAGTTTTTGTTGCTAAGCATGACATCATATGGTATGGGGTGTCCCTTTCATCAGCTGGGGTCAGCTGTTCCAACTGTGTCCCCTCCCAACCTTTTGCCCACCTCCAGCTCACTCGCTGGCAGAGCAGCAGGAGGAGCAGAGAATGCCTTGATGCTGTTTAAGCACTAACTTATCTAACTAGAGATAAGCTAACTTATCTCTGTGGTATCAACACTGTTTTAGTCACAAGTCCAAAACACAGCACCATATGAGCTGCCATGGAGACAATTAACTCTATCCAAGCCAAAACCAGTACAACCATATGTTATCAGGTCCATATATTATCAGGTAGGGTCTGGTTCTCTTTAGCAACACAGTCCCAAAGCAGTTACTAGGCTGGGCCCTCAAACTTTGACGCTGTTGTTTAGCCTTTATCAAATCAACAGGGTAGGCATGGCCTGTGTTTTTGAGGTGGGATTTGGTGTGAATATTCCTGAAGAAAAGAACTATTAATTTGTCACAGAGTGAGTTTGTGTATGTGCCTCCCCAGGGGGTTTGGCAGCTGCGAGGATGTCACCTTAGTGTGAAGACTGGTGCATAAAAGCGTGTCCTGGTTGCAATTCCTTCTTTCTAATATGCTGGAAGGTGTTTGAAAAAGTAATATACACAGCCTGCCTCAAGCATGGGGAAAGAGCTGAATTACTAAAGTGCTTTAGATTACATTGGTTGCCATCTGGTTAACTTAAATCATATTGATAAATGTTATCTTCTGTCTATAAAGAGGAGAAAACCCCACTTTACTTCTCCTGTGTATTAAGGATTTGTATGAATGAAGTCTGTATGTTTTAGTTACTGTGCTTCTAAATTATATTGAGATCATTACGTGTTAACATATTTGTTGGGAAAGTTTTAGATGGCCATCTGTAAGTTGTGATGGGTCATTTTCCTTTAGAAGATGAAGGAGGTAATTGCAGAAAGAGTAGTATTATGCATGCTGACAAACAAGTAAACTCTCTCTTTAGTATTGACCTCACAGCGGATGCAACTACTAGTAATGCCGGTGTCAGCAGTGCAGACTCGAGGCAACAAGAAGATGAGAGCACGTTCTCACTCATAACGTGGAACATTGATGGGCTGGACCTAGGAAACCTAAAAGAACGAGCTAGAGGAGTCTGTTCTTACCTGGCATTGTAAGTACAGCTTCATCTTTGTATTGTCATATACCCAGCTTTAAAGGAGAAAGCAAGCTGCTTCTTTTAGGTAACAAATCTTCATGTCCAAATTATCTTAACATTAGATGCAACAATACAATCACTTTACAAACTCTAAATAGTTGAATAAAAGTTGATCTACTGGTTGGAAGAGGTGTGAAACTATGTGACATTTCAAAGCTTAAATATTTTGTGACAGCTAGTTTAAAGAGCTTTTTTTGTAATGAACAGAATTGTTAAAGTTGCGGTTGTACTTCATACTTCCATCCTGTATGTGAGAGAAGCATAAAACTGCACAAAACGTGTTTGCCTTACTCCAGTAGTATGAATACTTTATAGAATTGTAGAAAGCCAGATTTGAAGGGACCTCAAGGATCAGCTGGTGCAACCTTTTTAGGTAATATGTAGTTTAAATGAGATGGCCCAGCACTCTGTCCAGCTGAGCCTTAAAGGTGCCCAGTGTGGACGAATCTACTACTTCCCTGTTTATTCCAATGTTTAGCTGTTCTCATGGTGAAAAATGGCCTTCTGGAGTCCAATTGGAATCTCCCCTGGACCAACTTACATCAATTACCCCTTGCCTTGTTCATGTAATTCCTTGTAAAAAAGGAGTCTCCGTCCTCTTGGTAGACACCCTTTATGAACTGGAACAGGGTAGTAAGGTCTACCCTAAGTCTTCTCCTCTTAAGGCTGAACAAACCCAGTTTTGTCAGCTTTATTTCGTATGGCAGGTTTCCTAGTCCTCTGATCATTTTAGTGGCCCTTCCTCAATATTTTTCTTCAGTAAATAAGGCCTTTGTTTTGTCTTTCACCTGATTAGAGCAGGGCTATTCAGCGGTGTAGAAAAATAGGAACAGTTGTAAAGTCATGTTTAAATCAGTTACTGATTGCACAGCTGGAAGAAATAAAACAGCTTGATGTCGATGAGACTTGAGAAAATGAGTGGCAGTTTAACTGGTGGGATCCGTTGTAAGGGAATCCTTGTTCAGTTTGAATCTTCTGGAGAATCCGGAGCTGGAATCTTCTGGAGAACTTAGATGTTGCAAAACATGTTCCAAAGCTGCTTTGCGGCTGCTTAAGTTGGGTTCCTTGTATATGTAGTATATGAAACCTGCACAAATATTTGTAAGATCACGGTATAATTCAGAGGGTTTTTTACCATGTCAATTCCATGTCCATAATAATTGTTGTTTCCTCCCTTTTAGCAGTGATGATCTGTCTACATGCTACTAAATATGATAGAAAGAATTTTTTTCTTTTTTAAAATAAATAGATTTTTACAATAGCTAGGAAGATGAGGACAATGTGCACCTGAAATCCCTTTTCGTTCCATTTGGCCTCAGAGCGTAACAGCAGTGCCTTTCACTTGTTAATTTAAAATCTTATCTTGTCCATCTCAGATACAGTCCAGATGTCGTGTTTTTACAAGAGGTCATCCCACCATATCTCTGTCTTCTACAGATGAGAGCAAGCAATTACAGTATTATTACAGGTAAGAAATAAACCTCAGTTTCTAAAGGCAGAAACCAGAAAAAGTAAGTTCAGTTTTATTCGGTCTTCCTTGCCAAAATTTCTTACCATTTATAGGAATGAAAACTGTAAAGTGAAGAAGGAAGCACTTAAATTACTTCCTATGTTTTGACAGCAGGATACAGTTTGATGCAAATTATGCATGTGAAAAGCTTGCTTGCCAGTGGTTTCCTTTGTATTTTTCTGTATTTTGAAAGACTGATAGCAAAGGTAGCCAAAGATAAGTAGTTTCTTAAGTATTTTGCATTTAAAAAATCTGGAAAATTCACACTGCTGTTCTGCAGCTTTTCACTAATGAGTTTGCACTCTCCCAGATCGTGGTAAAAAGATCTCTTTCAGAACCTTAACTTCTTCGTGAAGCGCCAGAAGATATCCTCAACCATTGCTTCCCCTGTTCCACTTTAGGTAACATAGATGGCTATTTCACTGCGATAATGTTGAAGAAATCAAGAGTAAAGTTACTGAAACACGAAATAATACCTTTTCCAACAACTGCCATGATGAGGAACCTTTTAGTTGCACATGTGAGTGAGTCAGTATGTACTAAACAGTTCTGTTTCTACCTTCGAAACAAAAAAAACCAAAAAAACTAGGAAAGTCTAGTCTGGCTTTACTCTATGACAGTCTCAAACAGCAGAAAACATTCTTCTCCAAACATACAAACCCAGTTGCATTTGATACTGACAAACTTAAGTCTTCTATGTAAACAAGTAGCCGTTTTTCAAGTCTCATAACCTCTGAAAACAAACCCAAAAGCCTTTTTATCCTAATGTAAGCAACTTTTATTCAGTATAAAACTAATATTAACCAAAGGTGTAATTCAGTAATTTCCTTTGTGATTAGATTTTGTTTTTGAACTTCTTATCATGGCGTGGATAGTAGTATTGGCTTTTTGTTTCATGCACAGGTGAGCATATCTGGCAACGAACTTTGCTTAATGACCTCTCATCTGGAAAGCACTAAGAGTAGCTCTAAAGAGCGTATGAAGCAACTGCAAATAGTGTTAAACAAAATGCAAAAGGAGTCCGAGTCCACCACTGTTATATTTGGAGGGGACACAAACCTCAGAGACAGTGAGGTAAATAAACAACTTAGTTATTTTGAGAAGAAGGTATTCTAACATAATCTTCTCAGGCTTTTCTGTTGGTTTTGTGACAAGTGACCTGCTTGCAGAACACCGGTATGCAGTGTTTATCCTTAAAAAGGGGAAGTGTGACTAAGTAGAAGCTGTGGCATTGCTATGCTGGTGCATTATTAGAGCTGAGCTGATGTATGTGAAGAGCTCCTGCCCCAGTAACAAAATACTTTGTTGCCCATATTTATGTCTGAGAAGATGCAGGGAGAGTTGATGAAGTTTTGACATTAAAAGCATCTTCTCATTTTGAGAACCTGATCTTTACTGACTCATCTCTCCCATTCTTGGAGAGTTAATTCTTGTAAAATCAATGAAAAAAGAGGGTGCTCTGGAGAAAACAGATCTCGGAAGTTTAAAATTAATCCCCCATCATGGAGACATTTCAAATTAGAAGTAATTTTTGGCTGCAAATATTAAAATTGAAATTTGCATATAATTACTAAAAGGTCAGTGTTTCATCCTTCCCTGTAGTGAAATCCCATTGCAGTGAAATGGAATGACGTTGTTTCAGAGGACATGGTGTTGACCCCCACACCCTAAAATTTCAGAGCAGAACGTTTATTTTGTAACATGCTTTGGATTTAGAAAGTACTCCAGGAACTGGTCATGCTTTAGAGTCTCCTGAGAAATACCACAATTTAGAAACATCTCCAATGTCTTTAAAAGCTCATGTTTTGCAGAAAAAAGTGTTACTGTCACAACTTGGTTCTGGTTTTGAAGGTAAAATTTGTGAATTTGGTGTCTTGTTGATTTTTTTCTCCCCTTCTACCTTCAGGTTAAAAAATTACGTGACTTACCTAAGAACATTTCAGATATCTGGGAATTTCTGGGCAAACCTCAACACTGCTGCTATACTTGGGACACCCACTCGAATACCAACCTGAATGCAGAGTACAAGTGCAAGATGAGGTTCGACCGCATTTATTTTCGGCCTGCAGCGCATGAGGGACATATTATTCCACGAAGTATGGACTTAATCGGTTTGGAAAAACTAGACTGTGGCAGATTTCCTAGTGATCACTGGGGTCTTCTGTGTAATTTTGATGTGGTATTATAAAAAAAAAGAGTTTGCTTTGTTAGTTTTTACGTCTTTTGCTTTTGTTTTTATAAGATTTTACTCTCTCAGTTTAAGTAAAGTGTATTTAAATTTTCAACCCTAATACATTCTCTGCTCTTGACTTCTACTGGAATGGCTTCATTTCAAGCCAAGGTTCCTTTTCCTCATTGTATGCAGCTGTTCTTGAATCACATTTTAAAATGTTTATTTTTAACAATGTATGCAAATGCAAAACCAAATTCTAGTTTTAAAATGGGAGGAAAATCCTGTAAATAAAATTTGTAAACATATTTGTTGGTTTAAAAGACACTTTTGGTTTTGCATGTATTATAATCTCATAATAAATACTGCTTTTTTATTTTAAGAATACATCTATTGTGCCTATTTTGTTTCTTTTGTAACCATTTCCACCATCCTTTAAAACCCTGTGTTTTGTGAGATGTTTTGTATTAGATTCTGTGGTTTGTGTTGTATGTACACACCCCTTGAGGCAAGACAAGAAAGGAACTGAGGAAAGAATTACTAGATTATTAGAGAATAAGAGTTTCTTAAGTAATAAATGAATATTGAAGAGATTTAAGAATGGTTTATCTTCTATTTGACAAGAAAAGGATGTCATAGAATGTCCTGAGTTGGAAGGGACCCACAAGGATCATCGAGTCCAACTCCTATCCCAGCATAGGACAACCCCAAAATTCACACCAAGTACCTGAGTGTATTGTCCAAATGCTTCTTAAATGTTAGGTTTGGCGTCATGACTGCTTCCTTGGGCAGCCTGTTCCAGTGCTCCACGACCCTCCAAGTGAAGAACTTTTTCCTAACATCCAACCTAAACCTTTCCTGGCTCATCTCCCTTTTATTCCCTCGGGTCCTATCATTGATTGCCAGAGCGAAGAGATTAGCATCTGTTTCTCCTCCTCTGTGGAAGTTGTTTACTTGGCATAGTGTATACCTTACTTTGTGTTTGTTAACCTAGATATGAGTAGCAGATTAAAACGTATTATCTTTCCAAAGAGCTTCTAGAAACAATGCTCTCAAACTGCTGTGCAAAGCCTGAGCAGCTCAAGATCTCACTGACTTTGCAAAAGATCAAACAGACTTTCTTACTCAGAGAACCATGTAATCAGTCTTGTAGAAGCTGTCGTATCATAGATGTGCAAAGAACTAAGCTTATTTAAAATGGAAAGTCTCCTGATTTTCTGATGTGATGATATTCAGTGCACAGGCATGTAGATGAATCACAGATAACCTGTGTTTGTGATGCAAAGCGAACACAGAGGCTGATGGCCTGAATTCCTTTACTTGTTGTTTGTCTTTGGTCTGAATCCCAGAGTTTACAAACAACTCGTGTTTTGCTGGACTTCAGTGGTGGGTTAGCCCCAGCTGGCAGCCAAGCTCCCACCCAGCCCCTCACACAGCTCCCCTTCCCCAGCGAGATGGGAAGGGGAAATGGGAAAAACAGAAATAAGAAAACTCATGGGTTGAGATAGACAGGGACATCATTTACTGGTTCCTGTCAAGGGCAAAATAGGCTTGATTTGGAGGAACTGATTTATGGCCAATTTATATATATATATTTAATTACTAATTTGGATATTGGCAAGCAGGAAGGTGAACTTAAACACAGGAGGAACACCTCTCCCTTTTGCCTGGCTCTGTGTCATGCCAGGTTCCTGTCTTCTCCCTTGCTAATGCTGCAGGTCAGCAAGGTAAGGAGCGGTAAGGAGGGAAATGAGGGTCAGCATACTCTCTCCTGCTTCTCCTTTGTACTGGGGTAGGTCTTCCACAGGCTCAGGCAATCTGTGCTTCACCATGGAGCACCTCCTCTGACCTCTGTGACCCACTGCTGTTTCTCATTCTTCTTTTATTTACTCCTTTGCTTGCCCAGCGGTTTTTGTCCTCTCACATGTGCTTTCTCTGAGAGGCACCACCTTGGCTGTGGGACTCAGCCATGCCCTGCAGTGGGGCCGTTGGAGCCAGCTGAGTCCAGCATGGGGCAGCCCCAGCCTCTCCTCACAGAAGCTCCTGCAGCCCTCAACGCCCCACACCCCTCCTGCAGCTTTGCCTGTTCAGAAAGGAAAACTCCACTGATGCCATTATTGCTTAGCCTAACATGTCTGCCTGCATGCTCCAACCAACCAAGCACTGAGGAAGGAGCAGTTTGTCTGGACATTGCCCTTCTCACCTCTGCTTTATACCCTGCAAACACGGCAAGTGGGGCTCGATGGGGTATAGGGCAGCAGAAGACAAATTTTTGGATCTCTTCCCTGTAGGACAGGACAGGACAGGATAGGATACTGTAGGGTAGGATGGGATGGGGTGGGATGGGATGGGATAGGGTATGATAGGATAGGATAGTTGTAAGAGACCTACAATGATCATCTAGTCTAACTACCTGACTACTTCAGGGCTGACCAAAAGTTAAAGCATGTTGTTAAGTGCCTTGTTCAAATCCCTCTTAAACACAAAGACTTGTAGTGATAGGACTAGGGGCAATGGCTATAAACTGGAGAGGGGCAGATTTGGGCTAGACATTAGGAAGAATTTCTTCACCACGAGAGTGGTGAGGCACTGGAACATGTTGCCCTGGGAAGCTGTGGCTGCTCCATCCCTTGAGGTGTTCAAGGCCAGGTTGGATGGGGCCTTGAGCAGCCTGATCTAGTGGGATGTCCCTGCCCATGGCGAAGGGATTGGAACTAGATGAATTTAAGATTCCTTCCAACCTAAACTATTCTATGATTCTATGATTCTAAACACTGACAGACTTGGGGTATCTACCACCTTTCTATGAAGCCTGTTCCAGTGTCTGATCACACTGTCAGTAAAGAAATGCTTCCTAATGTCTAGTCTAAACCTCCCCTGAACAGGATTCTGAATATCAGGATCCCTAATCAGCACCTTCTAGTCCCAGGACCAAGGAGGCTGGAAGAAGGTGTAGTGTTCCATTGATTCAACAGGAGCCCTAGGCCACCTTACTAAAGCAGCAAATAAACCTCATGATGTAAGGTCATCTCTCCAGAAATCAGCTGCAGAAATCTCCGGTTCTGCTTTCACTTCTTTAAATATCAAAGCCCAAATTCCTTATACTAAAGGTGAAAGAGTCCATGTTTGGGAGTCCATGTTGTAGTCCTCATGTTTTGTTTACTCCCAACATATTCCATTATTTTATAATTACTCAGCTTCAAGACCAATGAAGGAGAATTCACTGATACTTTTTTTAACTCCTGTTGGGTCAGTGACCTTTTCTTTCTGTTCCCAACTAAATAGTTCTATAAAAAAGTGGAAAATACCTACAACCGCCAGGATTTTCCTTCGAGGTTTAAAGTGGGGCTGGTGCAGTCACATCTGACTTGTTGCATACTCTTTTGTTCCTCACCAAGACCCTTTGAAGAATTGTCATGAGGTTTGGTTTCAACCCTGACATTTCCTCCCTTTCCCTGGTAGTTACAGCAAAAGGACTTGTGGGGAGGATGAAAGCAGGGCATAACAGTTTAACTTTCCTAAAGATGTTGGAGAAAGGTAAAACGCGAGAAATTTACCTTTTCCTGGCCTCCTGTATTAGGGCTGCTTTTATTTGTGTGGCTGCACCTTCTGACTATTTTGGAAGATATGAAAAAGTCTGATTGCTGGTGTTCTAGGAGAGGTTTTTAATTCAGGGAAGAAAAAGAGAAAGAAAAAAAAAACCCAAAAATAGTTCAGAGCAGTGTGCAACCGAATGTCTAAATTCCAGATGCATTTGTAGCATTTACTAACTGATCCCTCCTCTGATTAACAGTCTTTTTTAATCTTTGAATGTTTTTATTAGGAACAAGCAAAGACATAACACTTTCTAAGGTCCAATTCTTTTTTCTAGTGATAAAAAAGCTGAAAGAGGAAGACTATATTCAGTTCAATTAGTGGTTAGTCATTTTTTCAGAATGAGGAAATCGTGCAAACAGCTTTTAAAACTATTCTTGAACTACAAAAAAAGGGATAATTAAAATTATTTAAGAAGACATAAATGCTAAATGTTTTACTGACTATTGGATGTGAAGCAATTCATCTTTAATTAACTGTAATTTAAACCACTTCATAAGCATCCAAATATCTGACAATGAAGAGCAGTCAGAGTCCTTAAATTAATTTGCCTCTTAATTTAATCAATGATGTAAAAGGTAAAATATCTGCTGAATATGGCAACTAAAACTTAAACGGATAGAAATAACACAGTTAAACCGAACAAAAGATTCCTTGGGTTACACTTTATAATTTGATTTGTTTTCCTGATTCAGTAACATATCTTCTATACATGACCTTGAGAAAATGCATTAATTCTCTCCTATTAATGATCACCAGCAGCAATGGACCTTGTGGAAATCATGTACTATTTGAGGCGTTATTTTATTAATAGTTTGATT
Organism: Cuculus canorus; assembly: GCF_017976375.1. Lineage (NCBI taxonomy): Eukaryota > Metazoa > Chordata > Aves > Cuculiformes > Cuculidae > Cuculus > Cuculus canorus. The sequence goes on along the minus strand of NC_071402.1, from coordinate 63,435,843 downwards.
CAGGTATCAAGAGAGCGATTTATTCTGAGGATCAAGTCTCAAACATTTCTACATTAAAAGAGCCTGAACTTATTAAAAGAGTATAGATATACATCAAACAAAATAAAGAAATGTTAAACATCTAAGGAGGCAAATAATAAATAGATGGATTTAAAAAAATGTAAATAAGTAGTAGCAGGCAAAACCACAGTAGCAGCAGAAAAATATGTTATGATAAATATGAAACTAAAGAATATGTATGCTCTCGACTGTGGGGAGTAATCTGAAACCATAGCTAATAAAAAATGGTTTTATGAAGAGGAAGGGGATGGGAGACTAATGCTATAAACTTTACACATTGTACGCAGGTTTGGAAGTATATTTGATACAAGAACAGGCAAGACATATTCAAATTTACAAGATCAAAATACAAGCATGTTAACCTGTATTATGGCAACACCTGAAGAACCTATTGCTATGGTTGCTGTACAAAGTAAAAACTGAGAATAATTGCACAGAAACAGATGGGCTGTGTTATACTGAGGAAATAGCCTGGTTTTCAGATGGTTGAAAACCTCCACAAAGGTCATGTTATTGCTTCTGCATGTTGATGTCGTTTTACTTCATGGCAGGCAATCCAATCCAAAATCCAGCTGAAGGCAGTACATGTGGGTGCTTGTCTTGAAACATCCAGTGCAGGTAAACCCCACATAGACCTTACAGACTGACTTCACCTAACTTCATCAGGGCAAATTTCCCATGGTTTTGTTCACTAAGAGTATAATAAAGACGCATTAATGAAGATCCATAAATAGCATCTTTTTATATCTTGGGGACAAGGCTTGACGTGTAACGTCAGCTCAGAGAAAACAGGCTCTCAGCAACTGAGAAGCCATCAGCCCGACATATTGTTTTGACAGCAGCTGAGAAAACAGGAGGCTTAAGCAAGAGATGCAGCAGGCAGAAGTATTGCTAAATTACAACCATTGAAAGTAATACTATATCTGCAATAACTTCTGTTAAAATTGCTAGTGTTATCTTTATGTATTAATTGACATTTGAAAAGACATTGACCTACTAACATCAGGAGATACACTAGATCTACTGTTTTGACCAAGGAAAAGGATTAAAGTATTTGTTTGCCTTGATGAAGGACAACATACTTCAATGGAAGAAGGAAAGGAAGGATTACACCATATCGTCCCAACCATTTGCACTGTTAGATTTCCTCATACTGCTACTGGTGGAGCTAAGAAGCTAAAGAAAACCTACTCAGAAATTATTTGCTGAAGCAGAAACTTTACCTGGATGTGGAAGTAGGTACTGTACGCGAGTACAGCTGACAATGCTGGACAAATATGGCCAAGAAAAGGAACTCACCTCATTGTGGCTTTCAAAAATTTTCCAAGTTTTTTGATGAATGAGAACAAAATTTGTCTCAGAAGCCTGGAGGTGAATACAATGCTCTTTATTTTTTGATGCTGCCGAACACTTCTTGAACAGAAACAGATCAATTTTTTTACCCATTTAGGATTGGAAGCCGGAGAAAAGGGTATTTCTGGAAAAGCACAGCACAATCTAACAAAGGTAAGTATTGGTAACCAAACTAGTCCATTTCCCAGACCTCTGTCCTTTGGAATAGATGCCATGTGAGAAACTTCAAAGCACCTGGACTAGTTATGTGCAAGCTAAGTGAGACGAGGAGGAAGAACAGGGTGCAGGGTGCACCAGCTCCCTGCCATAGGAGGAACCTCCCTGCACGTTGCAGTAATGTAATACCTTGAGTCAGGGCTTCCCCGCCACTGACAGAGTGGTAATGGTATGTATGGTGGTAATGGAGGGGTGCTTGTCAGACATCAAAGCCACCTCTAGATGACTGGTGGTGAGTTAGCTGTCCTGGCTGATCACAGCTCCACTGGGCTCTGACCAAATGCATGCATGTACTGCAGAAAGGAGTTGGAGGTAACCAGATCAACGTTTACCTAGTAGGCTATATTTTGAAGCTTTAATGGTTTTTAGACACCATTACAGCACACTCAGCATATTATTTCATCAGTGTTAAGCCTATTAGGTCATCACTGTCATGAAAGGCAAGATCTGGCTCAGCTAGAAAATACCATCTTAGCTTCAGCCATCAGTGATAATCCTGCTTTCTTGGTTTGCTGCTCCATTTCATAGCATTTCTGGAATTTGCAGACAGTGAGTAGGCAATAGGTGCTGCTGCTAGGTTTCTTGAGTGGGAGCTGTTTGTTCTGATATCTTTGTGTTTGCATGGGATTAACTGCATCCTGTTTGAGCAAATCGAGAAGGAAATCTGTGCTCAAGAAAGTCAAGGGCACTGGACCAGCTACTGCTGTGCAGCAAAAGCAAACAGGGACAGTTGCTGCTCTCATTCTTCCCCTCTGCTTTCATTAAGATGGTGGGAGGTCTCTCCTGGTGGTACAAGAGGAGGGTTTATCTCCCTAAGCTCTGTGGAGTCTTTTGCCTACTTGCACAGATGGTTCAAGAAGCGCTAGCATTGAATATGCAAGAGAGTATTCTTTCCTGCAGAAGAAATTAAAAAAGCGTAGCTATATCTGGTGCTTTTACAATCAGTAAAACTGGGAACTCATAACTATGCAAAGCATTGGAAGACAACCATCTTTCCCTACCACACCTGTAAATCAATCCCCAGGGCTGTCAGGAAGGCTGCAAAACATGAGAATTGGTGCTGCCATAAAACCAAGCTTCCTTTCTCTGCACACACTTCCTCTTCAAAACATCAGAAAAAATATAATATTCTCATTGATCCTTTGGTGTTGTTAGTAGAAGAATTGGGTTTTTTACATCAAATAAGCAGACCTCAGCCTCCACAAGTCTGGCCTAAACGTGGAAATCACAGAAAATGAGGGATCAAAACTGACATAACGACACAGCATGAAAAGGTACTTTAAAATGTGCAGTCAGACAATTCCATTAGACTCCTTTCTATATATCCACAACCAATCCAGTATTACAGTTCAGAGACTGAATTCCTTGCTTTACAGAGGAAGTACATGAGTTATTGCCTCTTCATGCCGAGATTTGCACAGTTTCAGGAAATATCGTGCAGCCTATTGCTTAAAAAAATTGGTGAGAATCAGAAGGGAAGTAAAAAGATGAGGTGGAAACAGTTGTATGCTGAAGAGATGACATTTTTACATTTTTAGAACCTTTTTTTCAATCATCCAGTAGTATCTGCAAAATACCATTTTCCTGAGCCAAGCATTGTCAGTTTAGTAAAGACTAAGCAGAACTAAGGAACTGATGGGAACAGCCATAAGGGTGATCTGGTTATAAAGGGAAAAATGCGGAGCAGAAGGAGATGCCTGCTGGAATACTGGCAGAGAAAATGCCTGTCACCTTGAGAACCAGGAGAATCCTAAGGAAGAGCAGCTGTCATCTTTGAAGTGCAGCTGAGCACTGAGAAACTGGGGATGAAATGAGATACCATTGATGAACACAAAGCCAAGGAACTGTAAGAGCAACTTATCATCTGTAAAGGTGAAATGTAGTCTGGAAAAGGGGTGAAACATCCTGAGAAGGTAGGAATTCACACCTATTATTGGCTGTTCTATCTGGAAGGAAAGGAAAGCAATCAGGAAAACCAAAATGTGGTCTGAGAAAATGGAAGCCATCATCATCTATTTGCTGTCCCAGGCAAGAAAACGTAAATTAACAACACCCATCTCCTGCTCCATGTGGTGATGTCCTATGTCCCCTTACGTCTTTGTGATGTAAAAATTATGTATTTTTTTACCCAAAATGGAGCCTACGCACAAAGGCTTTTATATGAGATCTCTTAGACAGAATGGACTCTTGCTGAGAACAACTGGCTGACTCCAGCCTCTGTGACAGGATCATAAGTGAAGTGAGACTCATTTTACTGATCCTCTCCAGGGTCCCTTCTGAGAGTGATTGCAATTGGGATTGGTTTGGTGAGTGAGATGTTGATATATATATATGTACTTTGGATATATATCGGTATATTTTTGAGCAGGATAGGAAAACACGAATACCTTTGAACTATATTTGCTGATAACTTTAATGAAATATCTACTATTTATTGCAGGTATTACAACATTTTCATAGCCTCTGCATATTCTGCCACACCAATTGCATGCTCTGCTCCTAGGTCTGTGTTGGCCTCCTCCATTATGCAGCTTCCAGACAAAGCTGTTTTGACAAGCAAGACAGAGCATGGTGGCAAAAATCCTTGTCTTCACAGTAGTCAGCAGGATTCATCGTCTTTGGGTACTGTGTTCCTTGCACCAAGATCTGCAGAGAGATTTTAAACTGTGAGCCTGGCCAAACGCAGCCTTGGGAGTTTGTGCCCCCAGCAACATCCTTGTCATAAATATGCCCAGGTTTCAGTACATGACTTTGGATATGGTGTGTAGAATTTGTCCTTTAATTTGTCTGGCTTTTGGGATTCAGAGTTCAGAGTATTTGTTTTGACTGTCAAGGTCTAGAGGTTCAATAACATGAACACATTTAGAAATCTGTATGCTGTTAAGGTGCCCAGAATGGAAATATGCTGTGCTGTTCACCCTTGAAATGGGACAGCTGTGATATACTTATTGCCTTTTTTAAAATTAGCAGTTAGCTACTGGTCTGTTAACAGGATGAGGGTTTTTATCTCTTAGCTGTAGCTGCAATCTGGCTGTGCTAGTGACAAAATTCTTCAAATTTTAATCCAATAGATTAGGCCTGGCTTGTTTCTTCATTGTATTGCATTCCCTAATTCTGCAGTCCCCTTCTAGAACGGACGGTGATAGTCAATGCAGTGATATAACAAACATATTTTTTTAATTTTTACTTTGACTCCTGTCCTAATAACTCCTGACAACGCTCTTTGGTTTTTCAACTGATGAGAATCAAACTGATTTTTTTTCAAAGCCCTATCCACACCGACTCCCATATCACCTTCCTTAGTGTGAAGTTAGTCCAGCAGTGCATACAATCTTAGGTTATGATTCCATGGGGGCATGATTCTGCAACATGTCCTTGCCTCCATCTATCAGATAAAAGCTTATCTGTCTGGCTGAGAAACAGGAATGAGTCAGTGAGGAAAGTTATTACTGGAGCATATTTTCCACTATGCCTCAGCAGCTTTCACTTTTGGGCTGACACTTGAGTGATAAAACTGTTTTTTTCTGTCTAATTGAGCCATACTGGCCTGCCTGCACAGTATGCTCTCAAGGCTCAGTTCTTTGCAGCTCTGAAAATAAAATACTACTCTTTCTCCCATTGACTGACTGAAACAAAATAATCTATGATACATGAACAAGTCTCAATATCCTTAGCAGTGAAAACCAGATAGGAATTGCAATAATTGAGGAGATTTATTGCCATATCCTTGGACTAGCCTGCTCAAACAGCCTGCTATTTTATTTAATCTCATACCGAAGGAATTACTGGGTGGTAAAACATCGTTAAACATAATTTAGAATGATGAATGAAAATGTCAGCTTTTCCAACATAATCAATCTATATCTCATTAGCACATATTTATGATTCTTTTAATGGGACCTGTAGGAGTCTTCAAGGGGAAATGAAGACATCAGCTGTTTTGAAATGAGATAAGATATACTGTAGCTTATGAGTTAATAACTGCATATAAAAAAATACTTGCCCACAGTATTGATTGCCCTTTACCATTTTACAAAGGAATCGAGGGCCTTGTTTTTCCCTTTTGCTGTGTATGGCAGTTCTTCCTTCTGTTCATTTTCCTCCAATAATTCAGCTAAACAATTATTTAAAAACATATAAAAAAGACCATTTTGCAAATTATTTCTGAGACATAGTGTAGGAAAACGCCTTTGAATGTAGAGCAGTAAGAAACACGTTACTGGTCTGTTGCTGTTCGCTAAAGACTTTTCGACTCTCAGTCCCTACGCAGACAAATTGATCCATTTCTTCAACTACAGCACAGTTGCATTTCAAGGATAATTTCTACTGTCTGCTGCCTCAAAAGTGAATGAAATCAAACCTCGATTCATGGACTTTAGGCAGCTGGTGGTGCAGCAGTCGTCATGGTCACAATGTCTACTGTTGCCTCAGTTAAACTACATTTGAGGATCATTTTAAGCTTCAGCTCATAACTATCAATGAGTAGTAAGTGGCTGCCTAGAGCACAAAAGACCAAGTCGTAATTCAGATGAAAATGAAGAGGAAATGTTTCTTTGATTTGCCTGTGGAATTCCCATTAACTGGCAGAAAGGAATTGGATCAATAGCTGGCTGGCTACAGAAAACAGCTTCTGTCCATTCAGCAGTCAACGCAAAAGGAAAATTGTCATAGTGCGGTCTTTGTCAGATTATCTTCGTTACACCAGACTAGTGATACATGTCTATGCTGTTCAGCTAAGGATGCTTCAAATTTCTGGTCTTATCTGTGCTCTGAGCATAATATGCTCAAAAATTAATTATTTATAGCCAAGAAACACATTAAATATTAATCCTTCTTAGTCTTCTTATACTAACCCGTAACTGGGAACTTGCTAGCAAGGCTACCTTACTCAAATTTTTTTTAAGAAAGGGCTGTATCAAACCTTTTCTTTCTTTCTGCTTCCTGCTAGCACCTTATGTGGTTGTTGCTGAAGCTTAAAATGTGTTATAAAAAATGATGGAAGTCAGAAAGCAATGTTGTTTTTTCTGACTAAGCCAGACAATGCACATGTATCTGGTTTAGTGCCTATCTCTAAAATGTGCACATATGTCACAATAAAACTGAAGGTGACATTTGGAAAACTTTCCTTATTCATTCAGTAGGTTACTACTTCATCATTGGACTATGGAAATAAAGACACATCCTTTATAGGAACAGCCAGTGCTTTAATTAACTTTTGAAAAAGTAGATGGTAAAAGAAGAACTGCACAGTGGGCTTTGAGAATACTAAACAACTGACGCGTACATGATTCAGTGCACAACCAAGACATGGATGAGTAACATTTAAAGGCACAGTTAATGTGGCTTTTATAAATATTTTCCAGGTCATTGGAGAATTTAGAAGCATTCCACTAAATATTTGTGTGAAAATATTATTTTCTGCAATAAGATAAGCAAAAATATCACACCTACTTTGATAATTCTGTTCATTAAATACAATATGTGTATGAGCTGATGATACTTTAGAGCAGGACAAGTGTCTTTAGTATTATTGAAATTACGAATAAACATTCTAGGAAAAAATATTAAAATATATTTTTTTACTATACTTCATATAAATTAGTTTCTGGCTTCTTTTACTAGGACAAAACAACCCCTTTTTTTCACTTAGTGGATACGCAGTTCGCTATACTGAATGAAAGCACCAGCATGCTCTGTTTTATGCTAGGAGCTATTAATAGTATGTACTAACATATTGCATTGAATGAAAGGCTTCCTAAGTCAGTTATACAAGGGATCACACAGCAAATTTACAAAGAGTCATGAAACATATAAATCAATGTATTTTTGATTGATTTGATTAATCAACTCACAATATCAATGTTTACACTTAATTCTGTTTGAGTGCACACGATTACAGTGGTGGTGTATTCTAATGTTTCTTTGAAAACTTCAGAATTACCTCTTTTGTGTACAATGATTTAAAGACAACCATTAGTGATACTGTGCATCCACTGAAAACCAAAGAAACACTTTTAATGCAAGGATAAGAGGTAGGATCTACCTCTTCCTTCAAATAGATTTTAATTTTCATATATACTCACAGGGTAATTATGAATACATGGTGATTTCACTTCAGGAGTTGTATGTGCTCAGATAATTTCCTACCAAGCCCTATTAAGGGCAACCCTGCAAGATTTTCCGCGTGTTCAGAAATCAAAAGCAAGTGACAGCACAGGCTGCAGAGCTGGTACCGAAGAACCCTATTTCTACCAAGGGCTGCAGGTTCTTAGCTCCAGACTCCCAGTCACCAAGCAGGAAGTTTGTCTTGCATGTGCATTTTGCTAAGTTTCAGGCATAGTTAGAGTTTTAACCCTTCCTTTTTTCTCCAGCAAGCTCAGGTGTTGATTTTCCATTGCCCTCCCTACACAGGAGGGCAGTATGGGCATAAACATCGGTAGTTTAATTTGATAGCACTTTTATACTATCTTCAGAAAATTGAGAGAAAAGCCAGTTTGAGAGAAAGAATTTGAGAATTTCTACATCACTTAACAGCACGTTTATGTTAAGCATAGTGTGAACATATAAACTGGCACTATTCAATAGCCTTTTTATTTTACTACTTACAAGCAAACAACACTGAAACTTGCTGTTTTTAGGAAGCTATTGCTTGATCACTACCATGTGCCAAAGGTGACCAGTACTGTCTGCTCCTTAAAACACCCTAGAGATGTCAGAAAACTGAAGCCCTAAGAGATTTGAGATGTGTCCACTTGGAAGTCTATCTGAATACTTATTGATTACTCATTATTTCAACATTGAAAACAATGTATTTGTAACTTAATAAATGCCAACTATTGCAAGGCATGTTTTAACACTGGTATTCTAAGCCAGTAATTCACATATGCAACATGTGTTTTATTAACACAATTGCTTTTGGACTGAATAAAACAACCCAATGCTAAATCTATCCGTGCTGTGTTTGCAGATCCTAGGAGCTCATTCTTGACTGCTTGCTGGGGTTTTTTTTAAGAAAAACGGAGATGATTCCATGCTCAGGTTGCAAAGACCTTGGATGCAACTCTTGTTTGGGCCAGTGCTGCCACTGCATGGTTCACGACTGGGGCAGCTTGTGGAAAAGAGGAATTTCCTGATCTGGCACACTGTCACTCCAGTCAAGTATTTGGTTGTACAGAGCCTAACTACAGATGTAAATACTTAACAGCTAGGTACTAATGAGGCCTATCATAATCCAGTAAGATTTAAGGTTTTCTTCTGGCATTCTCCAAACACACGGAAGCCTCATCTTTCAGAACTTAGAAATGTAGAAAAATTTCTGTCTCTCATGATTGCTGCGAGGAGTTTGATAGTATTGAAGACACACACCCCATCTGCAGAAACCAGGACACAGATGAAAAAATTAAGAATCTGGTTGTTTTTTTTAGTGTTGTCATATTTTGAGATAAATTCATGACATGTTATAATCCAAATTGTCTTCAGTAACTTCATACTGACAATAAGGCATGGTTAATAGAGTCAGAGTGTTATAGACATAATAATAGGCCCACCCTCCAATACCAAGCACCTCCTGTATGAAGACAGGCTGAGAGAGTTGGGGTTGTTCAGCCTGGAGAAGAGAAGGCTCCAAGGAGATCTTATAGTGACCTTCCAGTACCTGAAGGGGCTACAAGAAAGCTGGGAAGGGACTGTTTGCAAAGGCTTATAGTGTTAGGATGAGAGGCAATGGCTATAAACCAGAGAGGGGCAGATTTAGACTAGACATAAGGAAGAATTTCCTCACAGTGAAGGTGGTGAGGCATTGGCACAGGTTGCCCAGGGAAGTTGTGGCTGTCTCATCCCTGGAGGTGTTCAAGGCCAGGTTTGATGGGACCTTGGGCAGCCTGGTCTAGTGGGATGTCCCTGCCCATTGCAGGGAGGTTGGAACTGGATGATCTTTAAGGTCCCTTCCAACCCAAACTATTCTATGATTCTATGATTCTATGATTCTATGATTCCATGATTCTATGATTCTATGCCAGGTGCTCTATCAAGCTGCTCTATCACTCTCCTTTCTCAGCAGGACAGGAATGGGGAAAATAAGATGAAGAAGGACTCAGGTCAATTTAAAGTAGTTCAATAAAAAAAAAAGTAAGCTTTCTCCCCCAATCTTCGCTCTTATTTTATTAAATAACAGAGACATGTTCTCCACTTCCAGTCAGCAGATATCATCAAACCACTTCTCAGGAAGGCCTTCAGTATGCTATCAGTTGCTCTGGAAGACAAATCTCACATTAATGAATGTGTGAGCACTGCTCAACAGCAGCCAAAACACTTGTGTGTTATCAACACCTTTCTAGCTACCAATAAAAACCACAGTATTATGAAGGTTGCTGTGGGGAAAATTAACTCAATCTCAGCCAGACACCAGACAGTAAGACAGTTAGGAAATGGAAGAGATAATAGGATATTTCTCTCATAGCTTCTATGAAAAAAAATCTTGAAACATTCTAATTTCTTGTGTGGTTTTCTGGCATAAAAATGATTTTTTTTAATCTTTATGTATACATTGCAGAGTATTTTCTAATAGAAAGCATTCATCATAGTCTTTCACTGTCTTTGCTGAATGCATCTACCAGTTCTGTTTTCCCTCAAAGAATCATTTTAGAGGTGTCAGGATATTTGTAGTCGAAGAAGAAGGAAAGAGCAGCATCCAAATTCTCTAGCCCAGCTCAGTACTGTAAGCAACGGTAGCACCACTTTCACTTTGGTACACCCCAACATCCATCCTCAAAGGTTTGCTTTAAATAAATGTCCAAGAAAAGTCAATAAATCCTGACTTTCACTAAACTAGCTTGTAAGTCTTTGTGCACTGTCTCTGACACAGATAAGCATTATGCACTATGACAAACACCTAGACCCCCTGCCTTTGACAGTTTTTAAGAAGCCTTTGCAATAATGAGTTATGGGAACCCACAACATTAGCAGTTAAGAATTTGAAGACGAAGTTACACACAGCTCTATAACATTCTGTATTAAACTACTGTCACCTGTATAAAACAAAATCATACAGCTTCTTCTGAAAATATTCTGGATGTTAGAAGCACAATAAATTAAAACCTGATAATACGTAACTCAACTGACATTTTATTGGCATAAATCTAGATGAGAATTCAAGTCCGCATGTTGTCCTTACATGTCTTGCAATGTTCATGCCTTTGCAGACATAGGATACAGGGAAATTCCACCCTGCAGCAACTTATGTTCGTTGTTCATCCTTTCAATATCTAGCCTGTTTTGGCAAGCGATCCAGTTGTTGGGATAAAAATAATCTCAATAAAATATAAAGAAAGACTAGCAACTTCCAAAGGAAGAAATCTGATAAAATTAAAGTGTGATAGACACTTCAAACTGGGTGATCTGACCTAATAAGTTTCTAGTAGGGAACCATTACTCTTTGTGCACTTTTTTATTGGTAAGCCATTGTCTTTTCGTCAAGATTAGTGGATTATAAAATCTGTATACTACACAATATAAATTATCTTACCTATTAATTAGCCTTTTGAAAGATACGTTAATACTGAATTTCATTAAGAAGAAAAGTGCCAACAGAAAATTAGGCATAATTAATGGGAACACATAAATAAAGCAGAGACTGAGGAAAAAGGACATTCTCTCCATTCATCATTTTGAGGATTAATTACTGGCATGCTCTAAGGACACACCAACTATTATTGTTTTTATAGGGACCATTTTGCAGAAGATGAAGTCCATGTAACTATGAATGTGTATTGTAATTTATTGCCAGAAGATAATTACGCTGTTCACATACCTCTAATTAGTCATTATCATTTTGAAGACTAGAAGATAGAGCTTAAAATTTAATATACAGCAAAGGCTTGGTAAAGTCTGCCAGTGAGAATAGATATTGACACATTCTTTTACTGACATTAAGTTGCTCTGTCTTCTCTGCATGTTTACAGTACAATGATCCTGGACAAGCCCCACTGAAATTCAGGAGGTGAACAACATCACTCCTACTGTTTTTCAGAACTTAGATCCTTGGAGATGCAGGAAATTATTTTTCACATCTCATTCACATAGTGGACAAAGTGAGCAGAGTAACACAGTGAACAAACACTCTGGTCTTCTCCTTTTGCCAACATAGGAGATTTCTTTGAGTCTCACAGCACTGCCCTCATGTTGTATAGCTATGTTCTGGTTTTCACAGACTTACAGAAAATTCCAATGGCTTTCACTATCAATCAGAAATGTAAACGCGAAGGTTTATTTCTGAATCTTTAGTACATTAGAGATAGTAAATAGAAAAATGAACTTGTTCACAAAGTAAAGTCCTCTTTTCTGGGAAGAAGAAGAGAAAGAAGATCCATTAATTATAAATACTCTTGTAAGAGTGGTATTTTACAGTGATCTTTTAAAACTGAATTCAAGGTACATCAAGGCTTCTCTATTGGGTAGTTGTGATTCTTTGGTCCTGCAGTTATATTTATTGGATTGAAAAGAAAGGAAAAAAAATTGAGAGATGATGCAGAACAGCATGACTAAAAAAACACAGTTTTCCAAAAATAAAACAAAGGAAAAAAAGTTAGATATCTACTTTCATGACCTTAGGGAGCTTATTAGAGTAATGTGGATGTTCTGCAGGATCTCAGGATTTCTTTCTTCCAGGGCTGTGCTCTAAGTACAGAAAACCAAAGGGAAGTGCTTTAAAGCTTGAGAGGAAAGTTGTCACCTGACATTGGCATGCACGAATAAATATGGACCTGCACAGGAAGAAAATTGATTATATTAGCAGATAAAAAATTCTTCTAAAGTGCTTGGAGAGTTCAAAGACATGTTCTCCAGTGCTGTATTTAGGGAGTTGAAGAGTCTTTTTGTGCTATCACTGGATAAGCTGAACTTAAAACCTGTTTGTTAGGCAAATGCTCAAAATTAGTCTTGTTTGTTGCAGTTTCTTTTCAGGTTTCTCAAGGCAGTGGGGCAGCTGCATAGAGCTGGTCAGTGTCACACACCCCTCTGAGGCAGTGAGCAGAGAAGCATTGTGACTAAAGTATTACCGTCCTCAGAATAGCTACTTAAAAACACTATATTGCTGAATTGTGATCTGCACATGAATGGTACTATAATTAGAAAAGGAAACTATTAATAGAAAAAAAGTTATAGAAGTAGTAATTAATACCAACAAAGCTTCCATTTAACTTTATTCAGTACAAAGGGTGTGATATGGTAACAACATTCAAATTCTACTTGTGTACATGACCCGATCAAGGGCAGTTTGTCTCTCACTGGTTAACTCCTTCAGTCTTTTCCACGTGGATTTTCCACCTTGGACTTTGGCGTGGTAGAAGAACTTTCAAAAATGTGAGTAGTTTCAAGTTTAAATCTTGAGTTGCCCTTGGTTTTATGATGGATCGACTGCTGATGTTCTTTCAGATCCATTTTGATTTAAGTTTACATGCTTCAAACAGAGTTGAGAATTGCAGAGGAAACACATTTTACAAGAAACAGAAGGTACTCAGTCTGATATTAGTTCACAGAGTGCATTGCTTCTCTATTTTGTAGAAGGTACTGTCCCTTGCAACTATTGCTCCAGATTGCTCAGTTTTGGTATACAGCTACTCACTCTCTCGTCTCTATAATCATTCAGAAATAGTTGCCAACATCAAGAAACTGTGTTGTTTATCACACAGACTTTATAAGTCCACCTTATTATCCTACGATAATGTTCTACAGTTCCCAAGACCTAAACTGCATTAGTATCCACTGATCATAAATCCTAGTGTCTGTCACAAGCAGCTCCATTAAAAAGGAGACATAACAGGATTCGAAAAGGCTGAAGAGAGAAAAGCAGAGAGAAAACCTCATTTTGTTGACAACAGTAAAAAAATTATTATCTGACTTATACCTGGTGGCACCAACCACATTCCTAGCAGGAAAGTGGAATGTCATGGAACTTATCATTTCAAATTCCATTAGAAAACAAACTTGATAACCATTTTAAACATGAGAAATGCCCACTGAATAGAAGGCCCAACTACTTCCCAAACCACAGGTTATTTGCGTGAGTTAAACCTGAACTACTACTCCATGCTACAAAGTTTGTACTACTTCTGTTTTAGCTACTCTGACTTCTTACTTTTCAGAAGTGCCAATCTGGTCACTTACAGGAGTTTATGACCTACATAGCAGTGGTTTTTTTTAGTTTTTTTAAAGTAATGCGCAAAAAGCCTGCAGTCTATATTAAACTGTAGCTGTCTTTCTTTTGTCTTGAGTTGCCTCGTGCCTCTCCTTATGCTGTAAACTCTTGGGACACATTGTTTACATGGTGTCCCAGTGCAAGGTCTCACCCCTCAGTAACAGAAGTAACAGCGTTCCAGAAATAACAGTCCTCCCCCAACATTTAAAATATCATTCTTCCTTTTCCTCCATGGTATGCTTCAATTTCTCAAGTTATACCTTTCAACTACTATTACATACCACAGGTATTACTTTGGTGATCTTTGGTGCCATCAGCATTTAAAACCACTTTAGAGTAATACAGTATTCAAGAAGCACGTATAATTCTAATGACTTATGACAAGAGAGTCAAGAATTGTTGTAGGTCCTGGGAAAAATAAAATGAATATTCATCCTCCCTTCCTCCCCACTGGCTTCCCTCACGCATCCCTTCCTCATCCTATGCCCTGCTGGGGCATCTCCACTCGATGACAGCTGGGCTTGCTGAATTGCAACAGGCCCTACAAATTACTGTCATTAGCTGGCTATGAATATTTATCCATGTATCTAGTAGTGGCTGGGATTCATATTCTATAGGAATATGGCTGTATTCATACAGTGCATTTGGGGAAATGTTAATAATGACCTATCTTGAGACTGTTTTAGAACCACAAAATCATAGAATGCTTTGGGTTGAAAGGGAGATTTTCAGGTCATCTAGTCCCACCCCCTGCAGGACAGGGGGACATCTTCAACTACATCAGGTTGATCAGAGCCCCATCTAACTTGACTTTGAATGTTTCCAGCAATGGGGACTCTATTACACCCCTGGGCAACCTGTCCCAGTGTTTCACCACCCTCATTTTAAAAACTTTTTCCTTATATCCAGTCTAAATTTATTCCTTATAACCAGTCTTATATCTAGTGAGGTGCTCCAGCCCTCAGATAATTTTCACCAGCTTCCCCTGGACCCGCTCCAACAGCTCCATGTCCTTTTCCTGAAGGCCCCAGTACTGAACACAGTGCTCCAGGTGAGATCTCTCCAGAGCAAAGCAGAGTGGCAGGATCGCCTCCCTTGACCTGCCGGCCCCACTTCTTTTGGTGAATCCCAGGATTCAGTTGGCCTTCTGAAATGTAGCTCACTTTGTTGGCTCATGTCCAGATTTTCATCCATCAGTATCCCCAAATCTTCCCCACAGGGCTGCTGTTTTCTGGCAGCAAGTCATTTGTGACTATGAGGATTTGCCCTGGTGATCTTCTGGTGCAGTACACGGTCGTTGGTCTTTTTTAAGAGAATACTATGCTTTAATGACTGAGAATGAGAAGAAATTTTGTGGAAGGAGGACATCTAGTGATCTGATACTTATTTACATGCTTAGCTATTTCCTTCCACAGCTGAGCCAGGTGGCTAGCAAGTTACAGAACTTTTTGAAGAGTGGTGGAATGGGAAGCAGGTGTGCAGTTTAGTTTTCTATAAAGTCCTATGGCTTTGATAATACAAGGTCCAAAACAGCAGCAGCAATTTAACCACTTAATTCACAGTTCAAGCTCTTTGAAATGGAAAGTTGCAAAGATTTAGTGATTATTCCTATGCTTCTCATCTACCGCTAAGCGATCTCCCAGTCTGTGGTATACTAATTATGTATATACTAATTAATTATGCTAATTAATTAATTAATTACCACCCGCGCAATTCTTGCAGAGTAGCCTGTAAAATCCTGATGCATTCAACCTCAAAAGCTTCTGATTCAACAATTGTTCAGCATAGTAATATCTCTAAAATAAGGTGCTAGATCTTTTGAAATTGTCTTTAAAATACTCCTTTTAAAAAAAATTCTCCTGAAGGCACTTTTTATTATGTTTCAAACTGATGAAAATTAGTTATTCAGCATTGTAACTCCCCTGAAGTAGGTTTTATCAGAGAAACACTGGAAATTTGTAACCATAAAACCCCCTGACAGATGCAATAACAATCCATGACACACAGTAGTCACTGTTCTTGAAATGCATATCACTTGGAGACAAAATGCCAGATTTCACTAATATAAAATAATTATCAGTAACAAAGATGTGAAAACATCAACATCTCCATTTATACAATTTTTAGAGATAGCAAAATATCATGTTCAAATTTTGAAAAATAGAACAAAGTTATATAAAATAGTTGACAAAATCTTAAAATAATTAAGGAAAAGAGTCAACCAGTTCACAACTGAGAACAAAAATACGTTATAAAATATGTTGGTTTAAAAAGGACCTATATATTTTCACAGCAATAGAGGAAGTCTAAAGAGACACACATTTGCCTACTACAGAAATATCTGTTGTTTTGAGGCTAAATCCAGATATACTAGTAAATTTGTTGGTGCACTACTAGCATACTTTTTTTCTACTGTACTTGTAGTATGATTAAATTGTCCCGTAAAATCTCATTGCAGAGGGGTTAATAAATCTTTTCAAACTCAAAGTGAACTTTTTAAAGAATAGCTTATGTTGGGAAATCCAATGTAATATGGATATTATAAATCTGCTTTAAGTTTGACAGGGATCAGTTCTGCCCTATGTAATCTTAGTCTTGTTTTACTGTATGATCTTTTCAGATGGCATCCTTCTACCTTCCTCACTAAAACAAAGATTCCACAGAAGATCTGATTTTTCTGGAGGGTGGCAGCAAATGATAGAAGATAATAGCACAAAACGCTACTCAAGGCAGTTTTTTTTTATCTCAGCGTCTCCCTCATTACTGAATCACGGAATCACCAGGTTGGAAAAGACCTCCATGACCATCGAGTCCAACAATTCCTATCAACCACTAAACCCTGAGTATTTCATCCACCCATCTTTTAAATACCTCCAGGGATGGTGACTCAACCACCTCCCTGGGCAGCTGTTCCACTACCCAATGACCCTTTCTGTGAAAAATTTTTTTCTGATGTCCAGCCTGAACCTCCCCTGGTGGAGCTTCAGGCCATTCCCCCTTGTCCTGTCCCCTGTCACTTGGGAGAAGAGGCCAGCTCCCTCCTCACCACAATCTCCTTTCAGGTAGTTGTACAGAGCAATAAGGTCTCCCCTCAGCCTCCTCTTCTCCAGGCTAAACAACCCCAGCTCTCTCAGCCGCTCCTCATAAGACTTGTTCTCCAGACCCTTCACCAGCTTTGTTGCTCTTCTCTGGACACGCTCCAGAGCCTCAACGTCCTTCTTGTGGTGAGGGGCCCAGAACTGAACACAATACTCAAGGTGCAGTCTCACCGGTGCCAAGTACAGAGGCAGAATCACCTCCCTGGACCTGCTGGTCACACCGTTTCTGGTACAAGCCAAGATGCCTTTGGCCTTCTTGGCCCCCTGGGCACACTGCTGGCTCATGTTCAGTCGGCTGTCAACCAACACCCCCAGGTCCTTCTCCTCCAGGCAGCTTTCTAGTCAGACTTCCCCCAGTCTGTAGCACTGCATAGGGTTGTTGTGCCCCAAGTGCAGGACTCGGCGTTTGGCCTTGTTGAACCTCATGCCACTGGTCTCAGCCCAGCAATCCTAACTTGTATAACCTCCTCTTTGAAACCAGTATTCTTAATTAAATTTGTTACTGAGGGTAGCAGGAGCAGCAGTGATCCTCTCCTGTCCTCCTCTGAGAGAGTTTTGAGGCTCTGAAGGTGCTGACACAGAGCCAGGAACTGAGGATCTGGGGGAAGGCAAATACCATCAGGGCTGAGCAGGGTAGGATGCACAGCAGTGGACACACCAGAACACAAAAACAATGCTCTTATGACACCATGACAGGATTAAGGATGAAATCTGAATCAGCTTGCATTGCTTATGTTTACCATGAAGATGAAACAAATTTGTTTTTCAATGAGAATATAGGGAAATGACAAACTTCAGAGGATTTTTGTAGTAAAGTGAATAAATAGGAAGTAGCTTGATTTTCAACTTGCTCTTTTTCTGATATATTTCCTGCTTTTAACTGTTGTCTTTCTATTCAAAAACCTGTTTCCACCAATAACAAATTTTAACTGGAACAGAAAATTATTTTGTATTTTGTTTCAGGTCACAGACCACTAAAGAACTATGAAATACTCATTCAGTGGAAATAGAGTAAAAGGAAACCTTTATTTCACCTCATAGAGGAGCCTAAAGCAAATCAAGGCCAGGTATCAGGTATTGTTTCTCAAATAAATGAAAATCCTTCCCTCAATAAAATTTATATTTCCAGATTCTGAAAATTATCAGGTGCTAAGCTATAAACATAAGGAAACTGATGACCCTTAAGAGAGACCTGAAGAACCACAATGGTGAAGAATTGTGACATAGTGGTTTAGGTAATTTCATTGCAGCTGCTTAGCACTTGAAAAATGAGAATGGGGTTTTCTGCTACCAAATATAATGAATTCCCTTTCTGTCCTGTCAAAAACTGTCAAACTTCGTTAATGAGAAGAAAAAGGCAGTGTATGCACGTATAAAGCTGGGCTTGTTTAGCCTAGAGAAGAGAAGATTCCAGGGACACCTTATAGCAGTCTTCTAGTACTCAAAGGGGGCCTTACAGGAAAGCTGAGGAGGGGCTCTTTATCAGGGTGTGCGGGAACAGGTTGAGGGGTAATGGTTTTAAGCTGAAAGAGGGGGAACCTAAGTTAGATGTTAGGAAGAAATTTTTTACTGTGAGGGTGGTGAGGCACTGGGAGAGGTTGCGTGGAGAAGTCACAGACGCCCAGTTCCTGGAGGTGTTCAAGGCCAGGCTGGATGGGGCTTTGAGCAACTTGATTTAGTGGGAGGTGTCTTTCTGCGCGGCAGCAGGTTTGGAATGAGGTGATCTTTAAGGACCCTTCCAACCCAAACCATTCTGTGATTCTACAAAAGTCAGTGCAACAGCATTCTGGTTTAAAAAGAGCCAAAGTGTCTTTGTGATTGACTTATCCTCAGAAAATTTGCTCAAGTGCTTTTTCGTCTGTTTACGCTTAAAGCATTGCACGTTATGTAGAACACGCTCATTTCTGCTGCTTACTTAATAGTCCTGAATTTGAGGAACAGACTATAGAGTCTGGTAAAATCTGAAGTTCTGAAGATTAAAACAGAAATAGAATATTTGCATACAATAATCAACAGGAAATCTAAATTTCAATTCTGCGATAAAAGATAATGCCATGTTCCTGGAGTCTGCAGGAGCTCGTTGCTGTATTTGACTTCATATTGATGCTCCTTATAAGCAGACTTAGCTACCTAAAAACGTGTGCATGAAAACAGGGCATGTATTTCAGGTATTTGTCAAACAAAGCAAGCTATATCAGAGATTCACCCAAACAAATGCAGTGGCACCTGTCTGAGAAAGGGAGGTACCCCAGTATTTCCCATTCCCAAGTCACCAGTAACTTCACTAGAATTAATAGGATAAAAAAGTTCTGCAGTCAAGATCGACTGAGGATCAAGGACTTGTTCTTGGAGTGAGAGGTGTTCAGGTCCTTCCCGTAGAGACCTCTACTGGAGAAAGTGCAGTAGGGTTTAAATTTCTCCAGGAACCACAAAACTGAATTTAATATTTTTTCCAACAGGATCTGGTAATCAACCAGTGGGATAGACAAGTACAAGTTTTAAAGAAAAAAAAAGACTACATGAATCAACACTGTCACTGGTTGGAGTCTTTCCCAAAGCAGAAAAAGCCAGAAAGATACAATAAAATTAGAACAAAATAGATCATATGCACATATATTTACTGATTTATATGTTTGTATAACATCTAATAGAACTTAAGTAAACTCAAATCGTGCATCATGACAAGCCACTCCAAACAGTATGATATAGATTTAAAAAGTCACTCTAATGCAATCACTCTGAGAAACTCATAAGAAGTAGAATGCCATAACTGCTTAGAACTATCTTCTCCACAACTTAAATTAAAGGAGTATAATTGTGCTGTGTTTATAAAATGATGTTAAGTCAGATTTTAGAAGTCAAATATGTCAACAGTGAAGAACTGGCATGTGATATGTACAAGAAACCACGGGCAAATGAGTCAGCCCTCAAGAATTTCTGCTTACTTTATCTCAAACACTAAACCCCTTCCGTTTTCGTTTAGTATTGACATGCCTTTATTTCATGTCCCAGAAGATGGCAGTAGTCCCACAGTATTTCATGGATATACAGCAGTTACTTCCTCGTCAAACAGGCTGTGGGGTTTTTTTTTTTGCGGATAACTTTCTCTGTTTTACCACTTAACTCATTGACATTACTTTGATGCTAACATGCTAACATGTTTTCATGCACGTGTTTTTTTTTAGCACTAATTCATAGTTGTTTGTGATATTTTTCAATTAAATTAAGCTAAAATGAAAATAAAAACATTTGTATTAAAATGCCTTACTAAAGGTCATCTAAAAAGACATGTAATACTTGCATTTACTACCTGACTCTAGTGAGATATTAGAATCTGTTCTGTCTCAGACTGAAGAGCAGAAATTTGTGCTATCTGTTCAAGCTTGAGCTAAAGCATTTTTAAGATAATGATAATTAAAACTAATGTAATTGCAGCCCAGAGCAATGAGGAAACTTAACAATTAGAGCAAAAGTTATTTGTGCTTGCTGTATAAATAGAGGTACAGAGGAAAGGTTTTCTATTTTTGTTTGTGTTGTTAATTCTCCATTTCATTAGAAATCTTGCAGTTGGCATTTTCTTCAGCCTCATAAAGTGGAATTGTAACACAGTAAAAGTGTTATCTTCCCCTTTTACAAAATGTATATTATGCTGTGGTTGCAGAGGAAATTGAAGATGTAAAGCTACAGGACTCAAATCCAGGTAGGAGCCATGGAGATGATATCTGTGTATACATATAGGCAACATCATCATATTTTGGAGACCACTGGCATGGCTTGAGGTCTAGCATGACTACAAATCCCATATGAGAGAGCACAAGAGCTTGGATGGATTCTTTCCCACAGACACTCTCTGCTGCATTTAAGACTTCCCACTTACTTAAGAAGTTCCTTGGTTCCACGTGCATTACTAAGTTCAACAAATTGCTTATAATGCGTCAAAAACCTCAGCACCACCTGCCTGTGTGTGTTTCACTGAGACTGTGCCTGTTCTCTTTGTGTGCATCTTCTCAGTACTTTACACAAGAAAGACTTGAGTTTGATTGGGACTTTTGGCTCTTACTTCATTAAAAGTAATACTTTAATACCACCCTCAGTATTTCTGAAGGCCAGCTTCTCCCTGAATGCCTTTCGGAGTCTATTTTTCTAATCCAGGAATTCTTTGCATTGTGATTAATACAGTTTTCTCCTGCTTTCTGTGTGAACTCTAGAATACATTAGATCTATTTCAAGGACAACAGATGAACTGTAAAGCAGCATTTGTGAAATTACCATGGTGAAATCCTAGCAAGTTCTTTGACTGCTTCTCCTCCTCTTTCTCTATTCTCTGAACTCAGTCAAGCTCCTGTCGTGATAACTTGATGCTACTTCAAGGATGCGTAAAGAGCAATATAGAAAAAACAATAATCTCTCTTGACCTTGTTTCTGAGAGAAAATGAAAAATGTGTTCAGAATAATGCCAAATCCTTTTCCTGTACTTCAGCTACTAGGAGCCAAATATATGTTCATTATCTTTGGAAAAATGACTGAAAGGCCCAGTTTCCATCCCCAGATCCTTTTGAATGTCTCCAAGTGCACTGAACTGCAATGAGGAGGATATAGGACATTAGACACTTGTGCAAAACCACAATGAGCCCTTTGAGAGCCCAGTTTCTAAAGTCTAAAGGTTTCAGGTCTCTAAACCATTACCAATGGGTGAGAACGGTCTGCTGGAAGAAGCGTTTGTGCCTTGTGCCAAGGCAATCTATAGTTAACTTAATTAATGATGATTTTTAAAGTAAGCCCAGAAGATGTAACTTGGTCAGAAGATGATGGTAACTAGTTTAACTGGGACTTTCAAGCACCTGCAATGCAACTTGTAGCTTGGAACTGACCAACCTGATGACCTTCTATGAAGCTATGTCTGGTTCTTTTGGCTAGAGGACAGCAGTGGCTGTTCTCTCACCTTGATTACACAAAGGCTTTTTGCAGTTTCATACAGTACTCTTACTAGCAAAATGATGAAATATAATTGTTGTAGGAGGATGGAAAATTGGCAGGTCTGCCAGGCTCCAAGAGTTGCAGCCAGTGATATGAAGCCCTACAAGCATCCATCAGGGGTTAATACCAGTGCCAGTACTCTAAACATCTTTATTAAGAACATGGATGATGGGATGTAGTGCTATCTCAGCCAACACATAGACAACAAACTGCAGGAGGCAGTTGAAAGGCAGGAGAGCAAGGCTGATATATGAAGAAACAAACCTTATGAGAAATCTCCAAAGCTAACGCAAGGTCCTACATTTGGGATAGACTAATCTTATGCAAAAAAACACCAAACCAACAGGCTGGGGCAGCTGGCTGGAAAGCAATTTCACAGAAGAGATCCTGGCTGACAGCAAGTTGAACACGAGCTGAGTGTGTTCTTGCAGCAATGAAAGTCAGCTGCATCCTGGGCTGCATCAGCAAGAGCATAGCCCTCACTATCTCACTCCTACACCTTGCTATCACTTCCAGAGAGGCGAAGTTGTTCTTCCTCTCTGTTAGGCATTTGTGGCCATCTCTGATGTACTGTCTCAAATTTAGGCTCCCCAGACTAAGAAAAACATTCATATATTAGTAGGTCCAATTGCACTGGTAGGTGTATTTGATATGACTCCTGTACAATTTCATTTTTTATCTGAAATAAATTGGTTCTTTGGAAGTGCAGCAGAGGTCACTAGAAAACCTTGTGAGAATTAACAGCTCACATCCACTTTTTAATCTAGTTTTATAATAAGGAAAGAATTCTCAGCTGGGTTAAACTATTCCATAGTATGTAGAAATTTCAGTATTCTCTTTTAAAAAACTAGGTCTTATTATTTTTATTGAAAATTCAACTACAGTCAAGAATGCAGTAGCCTGGTCAGAACTTCTAGTTCCTCCTCCAGAGCAAGAGTTTTGAGTGTGGAGGTGAAGACCCATGAGTACACTACAAGGATAGCGGGAAGGAGAGGCAGATGATGAAAGCAAGAAGCTTTCAGCAACAACAAGCTGGAGGGAACTTGCGTGGAGTCACTGTTTGAAGAGTAATGCAATGGCACCATCATAAATAAAAGCAAAGTGTTTGCGATACACACGTGGGAAGAAATTATAGATATTTATGGTGATGGTGATTATGAAATGCTTTACTATGCATAAAATTGATTTCCTGAAGCATGCCTACAACAATCCAGCAGTGTGTTTTGTAAATGTGGCGGTTAGGTTAAATGATTGCACTTGTATTGCCTTGGCTCGTAAAACTGCAGGAGGGCTGATACAGGCTTTGTGAAACTCCCATGGGCAACCTTATGGTCTTACCTGCATGTGCTGGTACCTTAGTGCTATTTGCTCACCTTAAGCAATTCCCATTCTCTTCCTCAGCTAGTCCATTGAAGTTTAATAGAATCCTAAGACAACTATGAAAAAATAGAAATAAAGAAAACATTTTCCTAATAGAGAAACCATTTTCTTGTATTTGCAATGAACGATAATGTGCTTTGTTTGAACAAAGCTATTTTTTTTTTTTTTACTTTAAGGAGGAATAGTTTATATCAACATAATATATATCAAAACAATTGCTAGGAATAAAAAAAAAAAGTAGGAATAAAAAGTAGGAATAAAAGTAGGAATAAAATGTTTGTATCATGTATAACCTGTAAATAATTATGATGATCTTAGGACTACTTATATTTTGTCAGTGCTAAATGGGATGCTCTGGCTGCTGTATAAGAAACGTATAGTCTTATGACAGTTTGATCTCCTGAAATGCCTAGCTCAGAGGCCAGACTGACAACAGAATCTGATGGAATCCAGTGTTATGTAGAGATTTAGAGTTACAGACTGGGGTGACACCTCCTAATTTCATATTCCTATAACAATTCCAGGATCTCTTCTAAAAATCTGTTGCTTTTGTCAACAAGGAGCATTGAACTCACTGTCAAAGGCTCTGGACACAGAATCAAGACTGAGAGACTCTCTTAGCATGCTCTGAAGATTACCTGTATAAAGTGAATGAAACTAAAAAAAGAGAAGAAAACGATGGAAACAGAAGACTTGTGTACTTGACAACTCAGTCCTTACATGCAACCAATTAGAAAGAAGACAGGTAGTAATGGTTGCCATTTTTTAATGTGTAAAAATGTATTTACACATTTTCTTCATACAGACCTAATATCTTAGAGCAATACATTTTTTATCATTTAAGGAAGGTTATGGCTTAGGGAAGTGCAGAGAAGGTTTTGAAAGAAGTGTGCCAAAGGATGGTTTAAATAAAGCTAAAGGCAACTTTTGCTATGTTCTGACATCTTAGCATTTTTGGGCAAGTTGTGATATTGGGAGTCTGACTAGCAATTTTGAAAGCCACACTGAATGAAGCAATCGGAATTCATCTTTGGGTCTGAAACCAGAACTTCATATTTTAATCTTATGACTCTTATCTCAGTTTTCTTTGACTAACCTTCATTTAGAGAACTTGGAGTGAATAGGAAAAAAATCAATCAAAATCTAACAGGTTTTACCATATGTTTTCAGCTTGTTCCTTAATTTCATAACTTCCCATACTGCCTCATAGGGTTTTTTGAGACCCGTGATTCCTAAAATCTATAGTAGATATGAGGAACACTAAATATTGATATTATTTCCTTCCTAGCACTCTGTGCTTTCCCTTAAATGAAGTAGCATAGCTAATAAGTGACAAAACATAATCCTTTTAAAACAATCTCAATAACCCTACAGAAAGTTAGGAAAATTCTTTTACTCTTTCACCTTTAGCAATCTGTACTTAATGTAGAGGTGAAAAAGCCCAATTTGCCTCGGATGCTTTCTTTGACCTTTCAAAATAGCCCCCATAAAGCAGAGAATTAAGATAATGAGGTGATAAGAGTTGAATCTAAACATTTTCTGTTTATAAGCATATGTAGCTTTTTAACATTTCATACATATTGGTGTTAACAGATATAATAATTTGCTTTTCATAAATAAGAACTCACTAAAGGAATGCTTCTTTTTCATCCTTCCCCTCAGACTCCCAGATGAAGTACTTATTTATAGCAATGAAAGAAAAATGATGTAGGAAGTCACGTCAGATGTAGAAATCAGAATTAGATTGTCCGAAAATCTGAAGGGACTGAAGATTTCTGCTTCATAACTAATCATTTGCAGACTCGGTGCATGGGCATTTGTACTAGGAGAAGATTTTTTTTAAGGAAAGTACACACCAGTGGGTCTGAAACCCATTGACTTATGTCCTTCAAAATGATTTCCATTTTCCTTTTCTGAAAGTGATTTTCACAGTACATGCTAAATTGCTGCAGACAATATTTCTCTCGAGCCACTTCAATTTTTATCTTTACTTTCTCTCTGTTCAAGAAAGTGAAGTAAGGCTGACTCTCATCATCTATACTCTCCCAAGAAAAGAATTGACTCTCCACAACAGCCTACCTAATTAAAACAGCAAAGCAGATTTAGTGGTGAGGAGAAAGAGGTCATTATCTGGGTCTTCGGACAAGGTAAGTTGTCAAATAGAACTAGGAGATGGGAAAAGGATATGTAACAACTTCAAAGCAGCCTTTCTTGTTTTTTTGCTAGCTTAATGCAACCTGTGGCTTTCAATTTTCTTAGTATTCCATCTGTGGTTCAAGGAAAGCGCAGTGTAAGGCTTGATCTGGCACAATAAACTTTGCATTATTTTTTTCTGTGGAGAAGTGACATGAAAGTGGGCTAATGTTTCCAGGAACTAGTGAGGTTATATTAGCAGTATAATATATGCTCAAAGCAAAAACCTAAATGTTAATAGTCAACTGATACTTGGAATTTGTCTGACTAGGTAACAAAATGTCCCCCAAAGAATAGATCATTAAGTGCCGCGCAAGCCTGCTGCAGTACAGTGCATTTGTAAAAGCAATGCAAACACGTCAGGGCACAGGACCTCAGACCTGAATTATGATCTCCTTCTCATCCTGACCTAACTGCAAGGCTCTTTGTAAATCTTTTCACGTTCATTTCTCTTGCTTTATCTCCATCACCTACAGAGGATGTAAATTAAGTCGTTAAGTGAAGGAGCTTATTAGAAGGAAGATGTCGTTTCTCTGTAAATTCTTATAAAAGACAAGTAGCTGATGAAGCTGTCACCACTGATGGGAATGAACTACTTTATGGTGACAAACGGCCAAGAGACTGCAGTGAAAACAGAGACATGAGAAGACCTAAAAGGGTCAACAAGAATTTTATACTTGACAGCATGCCTTTGATTTGAAGAGACTGCTTACAAGCTTCTATTTCAGCACGCACTGTGTGAATTATGGGAATGACTGTTCAGTTCCAGGTCAGATAAGTTACTGAGCAGTGTTGATCAAAACACAGGAAAGTGATGGGAGCTGGATACTCTGGGAGACTTGTATCCATTCAGGCTGACAGAAGTCTGGTTTTGCTTATTACGAGCCCTGCTCCTTCTGAACATCTTCTGGCTTGCAAGTTATATGAATGGGAATGCTGGACTTTTGACCAGAATCCTCAGACACAGTCATTTTTGTTATAATTTATTTTTACTCTTTTATACCAATTGTTTTCTATTGAGCAACAGAGTCTCTCATGTTACCTGCATTTACAGCAATGGAAAAAATCTTTCCATAATTTCCCCAGATTTGAGTGTTTCAATAGTGCAATGCTACTATTCTTCCCTGAATTGATCCAAGCTAAGTCTTTAGAGAGATCACTGCTAAACTGTATATAACACAGTAAGCTCCTGGTACAACAGATTTCAAATAAGCCAAACAAATGAACAGTTTTGTCATTTAAAGGAATGTACCAGTATGAACACAACTTCCTTGATGAAGCTGTGACAGAGAAGGAGCTTCCACAGTAAGCTCAGGCAGAAGTAAACTGAGGCAATCCCAGCATGCAGAGAGTTGGTCGGCAGGCTGACTATACCCATATGAGATTGACAACATTTCCATGCCTCTAATGCCACAGGTTCATGCTAAAGTAATCCTAACTTGCTTAACCCTAGTAAGATGCAAGATGCTTTTACTCATAAATAAATGGGCTTTATTTCAAATAAGTTAAAAAGAGAAAGCCATTGAGTGGGTAAAATTGTCATGACAAGCAAGCAGCTGTTGGTACGCTAGGTACAAATCCGGCAATATTTTCGAGCTTCAGGGGTAACCTGTTAAAGCCTACTTTTGATGCTCATGGACTTTGAAGCTTGAGAATTTCTAGAGCGGCACCTACTATTTCAGGACTCACTCACTCATTGCTAGCTAACCTTAGGCACAACCATAACAACTCATTTACTACAGATAAAAACATGACATTGAAAAAGTTGCTAAGTGTTGCTACAATAAAAGTACATTCTTATGGAAGTTCTGTAATAAAAACAAATCCAGAGTTTTTAATAAATACTCAATGGCTAGATCACACATCACATACAACTTTATAATACTTTAGGATCTGTTAGATCCAGGTGTAGTTCTTAGCTCCCAAGTCAGAGTGAAAACCAAGGGCACAACTTAACTGACTTGATGCCTTCCCTAAAGACAAGTCCTGGATTTGAAAATAAGTCAGAGAATCAGAGTGCAATAGACCCTTAAGCTCAACAGTTTTTAATAGTTGTTTTATGTCCACCTGGTTCTGCATTGTGTGAAGTAGACTCTTTTATCAAGAATTACATTCAAATCTCTTAAAGGATTTGTCTTCTATGTGCTTTGTTACATGCCATATTATCCCTCTCCAACAGTACAGGCAACTTTAGTACAACAGCACCTTGTGCTGGTTAAACCCTCTCTAAATCCACTGCCCTGGGTCACATCCACTTTTAATTTCAGAGAAATTGAAAACTATTTCTGTAACCACGTGCCAGAACAAACTACTGCCATCAGGATTTCTGATGAGTTCTACATTTTAAAATAGGACTTTTTTATACTTGGTTATTGCAATTCCTTCACCACACGAAAATTTGCAACCAGTTACTGTTCCCAAATACATATGCAGCACTCGCTGAAAAACAAGAGAGTAGACATACCAGAGAGTGCTATTACACAGAAATACTTCACAAAAGAGTAATTTTGCAGAACAAATAGAAGTTAAAGAATCATCAGGGATAATTTAAATAATCCTCTGCTTTCTACCTGACAGGTGTGTAAATGTGGGACATGTTTCTGAAGGAAGAGTGCCTGCACCCCACAGTTGAAGGTCTCTGCTTTAAAACCCTTACCTCCTTTGGTCTTAAGAATACTCCAATAACATTCTGCTCCCCATGTGTCTGGGTACTGTGGCAACGTCGTGGACTTGCATAAGGAAAATTAAATTTTGTTGTGTTGACAAGGTGTAATTTGAACTGTTAAAAAACATGCAGTTCTTTTCTAGACCTTTGGTGTGACTTTTTATGCTAGCATCAATCTCTTTCTTCCTTAAAATTGTGTTAATTTTTGCAGACAACAAAGAAACTCATATCTTCTAGAGATACATATATGAGTAGCCCAGACATAAGAATGATGCTTTCACAATGTTCAATGCACATTTCCTGTCTTATTTCTGACATAATGTCAGATATAAGGCATTTAAATACTTTTCACATCACTGGTGAGTACCATATGTTAATAGATTGTAAGTAGTGAGTATTGCTGGCTAGAATGTAGCCCAAATGCCCATGTTGACTGTCTTGAGCTTAGATGAAAGGAAAATGATATTTGAAGATTATTATCAAATGGTCAAAATAAAAAGATATTTTACTTAAGGTAATATTTTAGTCATTATCATAATGACACTTGGATGTTAAAAGGACAAAATGCAGAACACACATTCTATTACATTATAACTCAATAGGTTCCTTCATTTTTAGTTCTATAGAGTAACTACAGCAAGTCAGCTATATGAAAAGGTGATGAAAGCTTATGATATGTTTGTAATTTTATGCACATCGAGCAATTTATATCTAATACATTAAATGGTAGAGTGTAAAAAGGGGGAGAAAGAGTGGTTATGAAACTGAATGCTGCTTCTAAGATTTTTGTAACTTCCCCGACTCTGAAAGGATCCCTTGAATGTCTCAGCTGTTCCCTAGCACTGGGGATTATCAGCATCTCTGCACATTGACTCCTGAGTTAGCTGAGGCTTAGCTAGGTGTGTGCAGCAGATCCTAACCTCACTCCGTGTGGTTCACATCCCATTCAACCCAAACACAATAAACCTCAGTCAAGCAGATGGGTCAGCCCTTCTGGGCCTCCCTGAGTTTTGCTGTAGCAAATGTCCACAAGGCTGATGCTGTACTTGTCCAACAGCTCTCCAGGGAGTTTGAAGCTTGGCGGCATGTGCTGACAAAAAGTAGGGGATGATGGGGACCCTTGGCAGAGGCCAGCCTCAAGCCAAGGCTTCTTCAGTCCTGAAGGGCTTGACAAACCACCCAGCCCTGGCTTAGAGGCTAGTGCTTTCCTCAGAAGGCCAAGCTTCAGCTCTGCCCTTAGCGAGCACTTATTTATTATTGCTTGCAAAAAGCTCATGCATCCTCAGGCTTGAAGTTTGAGATTACATCGCTGTAGAGTTTAGTACCTTGAAAAGATTGTTAGTATTAAGAGGCAGTTTGTGCAAGGGAAAAGAAGTCAGTTTTCTTATGATTCAGGATATAAACCAAAGCTGAAAGCTTTGTTTGAAAGTGACAAACTAGGATGTGAATCCCTGGGCTTGTAGGGACACGATACTAATCAGACAATATCCAGTGCAGAGGTATTTCTGGTTTTGTGAAGAGCTTTCTTGACAAAGAAAAAGGCCAAGCAGGGGCAAGAGATGTCTGTCACAGTTTAGCCCCAGCCAGACAAATTCAGCAGCTAAAACCATGCAGCTGGATACCACATTCTCACAGTTAACGCCTATTTTCTGGTATAACATTATAGATGTGAATGTGGCTATGCTAGAAAATGTTGCAAGCTATTACAGTTTTAACTAACTCCCTAACATACTAGAATGAAGAACATCAGAAAAACGAGTATGAAAGATGGAAAAGTTGGATTCAATATCTCTGATTAAAGATCTCAAAAGAATGACAAGTCCTTTTAACCACTGTTTTGCACTATCTCTACTGTCTAGGAAGAACATATAATTTCAAGGGGCCTTATGGAGAGCAGACACATTCTTACATGTGCCTGCATGGGCCTGCATTCAGGGTTGTGTCAGGCGAACAGTGCCCTTAGTCCTTTTTTCAAGAATAAGATGTGCTACAGGTATGGTAGGACTTTGTTCTGACAACTTAAAACCAAAATAGAGTAATTAAAAAAAAATTACAACAATGTTATCTAGAGCAGTCTTGAACCATAAACTGAACAGAAATCAGAGAGTCAGTCTTTGGAAGAGACAAGATATGATTTAGTGTTATGCACATGTCAATAAGATAATTAACAAGAGAATAATTAATTTTTAGTTTTGTTGGAAGATTGATTATATATTATTTAGATTAAGTTTACAGAGTATTTTTTGGTACTGTACATTGCAAAAATTGAAAAGTTATTACATCATTTGATTATCTTTTAAAATTTCTGTAATATTGATTTTAGAAACTTTAATGCTTACATTTAACTCAATTAAGAGTACTGGCTTTAATGTAATAGGCGTTAGGCATTTTGTTAAAATGTATATGGTGTCAGATAGAAAGAGCTCCAACCAGCTGTAACAGTAAAGCCATATCCTAAACAGGAAGGATATAAATCCCTTAAAGGAAAGATGTATTATATCATTGCTGCAGTACATTGGAATAATGTAATATAGTCTAAACTGCTCTTGTCTTAAATATTCAGTTGTTCATTATGGGTTTAATGAAACCTTTTCATTAGGAATTTCACCATAATGTTGTTTGCATTTGTTTCAAAGAAAAGTAAAAAATAAAATGAATATTAAAACTGATGAATGGATTCATTACAGAATAAATCAAGTGAATTTGATATCAGAACTGGAGTTTAGCTTTATGATGGAAATAAAACTGAAACTGGGTAAAATCTTGCCCTTATTTGAGACAGTGGCAAAGTTCCCATTGTGTTTTGAAACCAACAGAGTATTTTCTGCTTTCATTAACCAGGGAAAGGGGGTGTAGAAGGTATGATTTCAATAACATTATTAGGGATTTATCAGTGTTAATGAGAGCAGAATTTAACTTAATAGCTTCATACTATGTTGGAGAATGCCTGTATTTAAAATTTTTAATGTTTTCTTGTTGCATCCTCTTTTACAGCTCTAGCAGCTTCTTAAGAGTAGAATGAAAATTATTTAAAGGTTTCTAATGCATAATCAATAACAAAATATAAAACTAAAATTTAGAAACAGAAACATAATGAAATGTATATTTGGATTCACTGTGTTCAGTAATGTTAATGAGTTAGAAAAAAGAAAGGAAAATAAACAGTTGTAGTAAGCAGCAAAGAGGAGATGTTGTCTTCTTTTGTCAAGTGCTGGAAAACTGGCATGGTAAAAAGGAAACTCAAAATGGGGTCATATAAAACAAAGGCAATGTGGTGTCCAGAAATCTGTTAGTAGTCCAGCTAAAACCAAGATTATGTTTCAAATATTGTGTAATATTTAATGTCAATCAATAGATGTATAGTTATAAATCTAATTTTTAATAAGGCCTCAGCCCTAAGCAGCAGAGTGACTGGCAGTGGGAGCAATAGCTTCTTTTGCAGGTACATTAACACCAACATGCCTGCCTTTGTCTTTTTCTTCCTCCAGTCTCTGAAACTTATTTTTTAACTTGTAAAATGTTCTTAAAGCTTTATTTCACCCTCCTAATTTTTATAATTTTTCTTGGAGGAGAGAGATCAGTTTCCTGGTTTTGAGCCACACTTTATCATAGCAATGCCTCCCAGAATCATAGAATCATTGAGGTTGGAAAAGATCTCTAAGGTCATCAAGTTCAACTGTCAGCCCAACACCACCATGCCTACTAAACCATGTCCCGAAGAGCCATGGCTACACATTTTCTCAGCCCCTCTAGGAGTAGTGATCTTCCATCCAACCTGCTACTTCCATCCAACAGATGGAAACAACCAGATGCTCCAAGTTATCGCACACATTCTAATACGTAATAAATAGATCTTCAAACTCAGCAGGTGATGTGAGCTTGTATCAGTCTAGGCCAAATCTTAAAATTAAGTGCTAAGAAAATGTAGGAAAGCAAGGGAGCAAGGACTCCCCACTACAAGACAGTTAAAACATTCAATGCAGCTTGGATAATAAGCATGTTTTCTGCTAGAGATGAGCAGGGTTTCAACTGCTGTCCTATGACTGGCTTTCTTATGCTTTAGGTGAAGTCTATGGCCCTGGAGTCAGGAGGCTAACAGGTAAGAGAAAATGGAAGTTAGATAAATGTAGAAGCTGGAGCCTGAGATCCGTAGAGATCCTGACAGAAAATCATAATTTCCCATGGGTCCAGCTATAAATAAGAGCTATGTTTGTGCAGTGAGAGTAAATGACCATGGGGACATGCTACGTTTTCCATCCTTTCCATTTTTCACATTAAGAAGAGCAATTTTATTTGAGCAGTTCAGATGGGCTCAGGAGCTCTTTCAGAAAGCCACACAGCCGAACTTGATGTCCTTGTGCATTTAGCCAGTGCATGATCTGTGCTTGCTTTCAATTACTCAGGTAGTGGTGAAATCTTTAAGTTTAGTCATTAAGGTTTGAGGAAAAGGAGTTTTCGGCATATCAGCCTTTCTCCCAGCCTGAAAAAGAAATTCCCTGCTTCTGTTTTAGACCAGAGGGACAACTTGTGCCCCTCTCCTTAGATCACATCTGTGAACTTTTTTCCAAGCTACAATAATTACATTTAAGAAATGTTTTTTGTTTATCGTTAGACTGTCATAGTAACCATAGCATTGCTACCAATACTGGAAGAGCAATAGAAGGAAATTTTGAATCGATAGTAACTGCAGAGGGCAGCATTAACTTGCCATTTAAACCAAATCATACCAGGGAATATCAATATCCCCTGATAATTCAGAATTGTGTTTTATACATAAATAACCCAGGAGTAGATAAACAAGTTCAGCGTGTATTGCCAAGAGCAAGTATGGGAGAATTTTGTGATACATGATTTGTTGAAAAAGTTTATGTCTATATTTCATTACTTGTTTCAGATTCTAAATAGATGGAATAGGATATGTGTTCTCTAAGTACTTAGTTTGTTTACACTTTATTGTGATATGCTACAATACAGCAAAATTCATCAACAGCTGAGAGATTTTTGTGAAAACACAGTAGAAAGATTGTGGAAACCAAAATCTGATATTGTCTTAGTTTCTCCTCAGTGCATTTAAGTTAATAATACTTACTGCAATTAATGCACTTTAACATGATGTCTATTTACATGGATATCCAGTTGCAAGTAGTAGTGAACTTCCTGTTCTCTTTATAATTCTTGGAATTATAAGACAGTTTTTCAAGGACTAGGGCAAATGTGTATCCTTGGTCAGGGCTAGGTAGTTTGGTAATTGCGTGCTCCAAGAGAAAGTGTTTGAACTATGTTTCCCCTTTGTATACAAAATAAATCAATTTTTTTCCCCCCATTTCCTCATTAGAACTGTTTTTCAGGGCTATAGCTTTGTGAACTTGAAAGAAAATGCTGGATTTTGCCACTAAACTACTGTTTAAAAAACTCTACCAAGAATCACAGAATAGTTTGGGTTGGAAGGGATCTTAAAGATCATCTAGTTCCAATCCCCCTGCGATGGGCAGGGACACCTCCCACCAGATCAGGCTGCTCAAGGCCCCATCCAACCTGGCCTCGAACACCTTCAGGAATGGGGCAGCCACGGCTTCCCTGGGCAACCTGTGCCAGTGCCTCGCCACTCTCATCGTGAAGAAGTTCCTCCTAATGCCTAGTCTTAATCTGCCTCTTTTCAGTTTATAGCTGAAGAAAGGTAGGTTTTCCCATCATTAGAGAGGTTTCTAGTCTTCTCTATATCACTCATAGCGCAAAGTGGGATGTCTTTAGCCTGTGAAAATATTTGCCTAAAATTTATGGGCCTTCTCCCTCTACTTTTTCTAGTTCATGGTGTGTATGTATATATATTTTTTTCTCCCTAGAATACAATTTAATAGAAAGTTCATTGTTTAAAACAGGTGAGGGTTAATATGGAGGGGTACTTGGAATTTATTTTCTAAAGAGACTCAAGTGACGCAAGCGGATGTTAACTTCTTGCTGCTATAAAAATTCAGCCTCCATCCTGAATAGTATGCTTAATCCTGCCACAACAACAACATCCAGCAACACGTTGACTAAGACTGCTTCAATCTGCATGCGGTGTAGTCTGATTACATTAATGCATGATGATAGGCATGGGAATGGAATTAAAAAGCAGCCAGAAACTTTATTAATGTATGCATGGGAAAGAAGCTATCACTTTTCTATTTTCTATATTTGTCACATATCAGTTATTAAAGTGCAGACAACAATGAAGTTAAAACAATACAGGTGACAGTGCTACAAGAGAAATGAATCTGTTTCAACACTAAAGGTTCTTATAGACATTTAAAGGGCCTTCAAAGTTAATATTTGATAACACTGTGATCCTGGTGATATTATAAAGATTTAAGCATTTATTTTTCAATGGAAGAAGGTATATTCTGTGTTTCCTTAGGTGAAACACAATAGTTAGAACATAGATAAGGCAATTTGGATAGTTTATGGGTTGAAAACTATAACTCTGAGTGTTTTATTCTGATGAAGGAAAGGCTCTTTTGCTAAGAGCAGGTAGCTATTGTCCATTTGGTCCGTTTTCCACTAAGTCAGACAGACTGCAAGCATGCCAATGAACTGTTTGGATAATGTTATTACCAGCATGTTCCAACAAAGCAATAGGTGCAATGTTGTAAGAAGGATTGTTAAAATGTATCTCGCTATTTTTACTGTATGGTAATTCTTGAAATGATTTTTCCCACTTTCATGTGACTGCTTCGGAATATGAACCTAATTAAGGTATGGCCAATTAAACAGCTGGCATAACCTGTGGCCAGAAGGAGCACCCCTCCACAACTTCCCTGGCAATCAACTCATACTTCAGAAATTTTCTAGCACCTTCCGCATATCCCTCTTTAGTGCTCACCTGCTCTGACAAGGCTGAGACCACTGGGGCTGAGGGAACATCAGCATAACACCTCTTCAGGCAAAACCTTTCTAGGGGACATAGTATATGGAGTTCTTCAGGATCTTCGTCTCTGAGTCATATTGCTGCTGCAGTAATCCAGCTAGAAGTGAAGGTGCTAAAAGCTCCAATGCACGGGGTAGAATTTGCATCAGTTGGCAGAATTTTCTGTATTTTCAATCCACTTTGCCAATAAATAAGTCCGCAGTCATGGCACTAATGGAGTGCTTAGCACACTGACCAGAGACAGTAGTGAAGGAGGAGTAGTGTAAGAGGCTCTCATCTGTGTAAGGGCGGTTGGGGAGTTGTGGTCAGAGGCAGAGCCACAACATTGCGGTTAGGTGGGAGCCTGACTTATCCATTGCTAGAAGAGGAAAACAGGTACCATGTTCATATCAAACAACAACTATGTGCATTGTTCTGCTCCGAAACCTATGGTGTGAGATAACAGAATGAAGCCTGTAAATCATTTCCCTTTGGCATTACTGGATGCCTCGCTGTTACCGTTGCAATGAGATATACCTTTTGTCAATGCAAGCACAGTCAGACATTGGACATTTTGCTGCAATTCTATTCACCACCCGTAACTCTGTCAGCAAGATAAACTCGAAGGCTTTCAGGAACGCCAGAAGGTCTATGTACTCCTTGGAGATGAAACAAAATAGTATGGGCTTTGTAGATATGATAGCAGATTATTAAATAAAGTATGTGAATAAGAAGTAGGTAAGACATATGAAAAAAATATTAGCCATATCTTAGTTGATCAAATAGCTCACGACTCTGAATGGCCTGCAAAGAGCTCTTATTTTTAGAGCATGATTTTTGTGCCCAGAGCACATTTCAACATCACCTGTGTGAGACAGGCCTTTTAGGGTGCTCTTACTGCACTTTACAGGTCATTATCATCCATCAGGTAGAGGTAAAAGCCTAAGTACTACTTAGTTCTATACAGTCATACCTCTACTTCTTGCTTTATAACAAACCAGCAAATAGTTGCAAGCTTCTTACTGCACACTTAAAGGAGAAAAGCTACGTTGAGAAAAAGGGCAGCTTGCTTTAGTTCAGCGGTTAGCGGATGGATTTTCCATGAAAATAAAGGATTAAAAACATTTGCAATAATTTTCCTTCTGTTAACCTTATTTTGCCCTCTTGGAAGACTCCCCCTTCCCCTTCCTCCTATTGCTTTCTTTAAACAGGAGAGAGCACTGCAAAGCTGCAGGTATCTATTGCTCCTAAACATTTTGCATCCCTTACTTACCTGGTATTAAATAATGATTTTCAATGTATTTTTGCCATTTTTTTTTCTGAGGTACCAGTCATCTATCCGAAGATCACAGAAACACAGAATCATTAGGTTGGAAAAGACCTCCACGACCATCGAGTCCAGCAATTCCTATCAACCACTAAACCATGTCTCTGAGCACCTCGACTACCCATCTTTTAAATACTTCCACGGATGGTGACTCAACCACCTCCCTGAGCAGCCTGTTCCACTACCCAATGACCCTTTCTGTGAAAAATTTTTTTCTGATGTCCAGCCTGAAACTCCCCTGGTGGAGCTTGAGACCATTCCCCCTTATCCTGTCCTCTGTCACCTGGGAGAAGAGGCCAGCACCCACCTTTCTACAATCTCCTTTCAGGCAGTTGTAGAAAGCAATAAGGTCTCCCCTCAGCCTCCTCTTCTCCAGGCTAAACAACCCCAGTTCTCTCAGCCACTCTTCGTAAGACTTGTTCTCCAGCCCCCTCACCAACTTCGTTGCTCTTCTCTGGAAACGCTTGAGAGCTTCAACATCCTTCTTGTGGTGAGGGGCCCAGAACTGAACACAGTATTCAAGGTGCGGTCTCACCAGTACCGAGTACAGGGACAGAATAACCTCCCTGGACCTGCTGGCCACACCATTTCTGATACAAGCCAAGATGCCATTGGCCTTCTTGGCCACCTGGGCACACTGCTGGCTCATGTTCAGTCTACTGTCAACCAACACCCCCAAGTCCTTCTCTTCCAGGCAGCTTTCTACCCAGACATCCCCTAGTCTGTGGCACTGCATAGGGTTGTTACGCCCCAAGTGCAGGACCCGGCACTTGGCCTTGTTAAACCTCATGCCATTGGTCTCAGCCCATTGGTCCAGCCTGTTCAGATCCCTCCAGTGGATCAACACTTCCACCCAGCTTAGTGTCATCTGCGAACTAGTGAGTAAGATGCCAAACGAAGAGGTCCTAGACCATTTCAATCTGTATTTAAGCTGCCAGGGTATTGTTTTCTGGATAGTGCAGTTCCATTTTTTTAAAGTGAGTGTCTATGACACCAGCAAACACCAGGATGACATTAAAATGCAAGACTGTAAGGCTAGTAGCAACTTCATTTGGCTATTCAAGAGAGACAGGCATGTGTGACATATGGCAATACCAGAGAGCTCTGAAATCTCCCAAATAGATGTCACTCTCAGCAGTAATTTGGAGCCCTTAGGCATCCATAAGTTAATATAATCTGTTAAGGAAAAAGACCATAATTTTACTCCTCAGCATGCAGAGTGTTGAGCATTTCTTGGGAAACAGTAATATGCAGATCACTCTTTTAATTACTCTGGAATGACACCATCAGTGCTTTACTAGCTGCGTATGAGTGTATTGGTGCAAGAGGAAAGAAAAAGGAACTATAGCTGTACAGCACGTACACAAAAGCATGTGGTCTTTTGTCACGGTGATAACAACAGGCTTCACAAACAGCAGCAGGTTACTATTCATCCAGCCACACTTTTCAGACTACCAGTGTCCCTGTTAGTGTTGAGTATCCCATTGGAAGGATGCCATGTGGGGCTGGAAGGACAGTGGTGCTGCTGCTGGCACCTTTGTGTCTTTGCATTGGCAGCTGCAGCAGGATCTGAACGAAATATCTCTGGCAAGTTAACCTCACCTTTTGATGCTCTTTAGCTAAAAAAGGTTTATCTTTTGTACTAATTTCACATACAGCCTCATGATGACTAACGCTGGTAAGAGTAATTTTGCTAGCTGGACACAGCTGACATGGAACCGAAATCTCGAAATGCTTTCATGGTTCATTGCTGTTTTCAATACACAGCAACACCCCAATGTAATCTGGCCTAGTTCTCGCAGCAGCTGCTGCTGCTGATTCTCCCAGATTCTTGTTGCTGAGTGTGGAAAGATATGAGGACTACACACAGTAGTTTGCCTCTCCTGGACAGCTTTTTTTTTAGACAATATCAACAAGATTAAGCGGCATCAGCATGGGTTGCTTTGTGTTTATGATTTTTGAAGCAAATGAAAGAAAGGGGTGACTATGAATTGTCACAAACATCAAAATCTGGATCTTTCTCAGTCAGTAAATAATGAAGGTGAGCCATAAAATTCAGTTCCGGTATCTTTCCTAAAATGCCAGAGACAAGCCAGTGTTGGATCAAGACACAGATGGGTCTGTTTCACAAAGGTGCCACTGATGGGTACCTAAGCCAAGAAATTTACGTCTCATCTGAATGCTACAGGTGTTAGGTGTGGTATTTATAAGCAGCTACACAGTCTTCAGCCATTTCCAGCTCACTTCCTTGAACTCTGTAGTTTCAAACCTTTGAGTCCTCCAGCTGAAACAAGCTGATAATGATGGAGGCATAAGCCAGGCTTTCTTTACCAGTTTCATGAAAGATAGCAACCCAAACATTGCTGCTGCTGAGGTTGGGACTGGTTTGGGGAGTCAAACAAGAAGTATCTAGAGGTCTGATTATTTTCAACATTCAAACCTTAAAAAAATAACTAGAAGTGGTGGTAACCAACTCTTCTGAAAATCTATAATCTTTCTCAGTTCCTCTGAAACTCTCGTGTTTTCTATGAACTTCTAAAATTAAGTTTGAAAATGCTGATTTAGATGTCTGAAGTCAGGCACCAAGCAATGGGATCAATCTTCTGAGGACCTTTAGCTGACACAGAGGAATGAACTACCACCATATACTCCTATAAATCAGTTTTAAGAAAAAAAATTTTGCCGAGCGGGCTTTGCTAGCTCACATGTAAGTAGCTGCTCATCTCTTGCTACTGTTTTTTTTTTTCTGCAAGAGATTTCTACTGTTTAGAAAGAGACTACAGCTAGAAGACAATGCAGATTCCTTGCTGCCTAAATAAAACATTTTAAACAAACTCTCTTTTCATTTTCTTCTCCTATGCTCCTGATATGTGCAAGGTTGTAAGCTCTTGCCTTAAGTTAGGGTGACAATTTGCTTCAGACATTCACATCTGTCTACATGGACTTCCCTACAGTATCTTAATTCTTCACTTCCCTCTATGGTACACTCACTACCTTTCAACAGAAATACCATACTATGTGAAAAAGCACAGACTGTAGCACTCTTTCTTTTGTCTCTCCATTTTCTCTCCTCCATATACCAGCACAATGTTCCTCCTCATCTGGGCTTTCCTGGATGGTTTCTTTCTCCTCATAGGCCTTAAAAGCAAAGTCTATGTGTAGTTATTGCGAAAAGGAGACAGATCTCAATAAAAGTTAAAGTGAGGTGCTACTAGAGCCAGGAAGATATTTTCGTAGGAGTAAAAAAATATGTAAAAGGGTAAAGAACTCTAAAAAATAACTGAAAAATGAATAATAAACCCACAAAAGAACAAGGAGAAAAACTAATTTGTAGAGGATTTAGCCTCTGCCTAAATGAAATAAAAATGAGCAGAAAAACAGAATCAAGCCTATCCAAGCTCAAAACACATCCAAACCTAATAATAATGACCAACAAGAATAAAACAAAACACTAATCACAAGATTCATCGATGAGATGCATAAATGAGAATGAGTTAATTTTCACAAAGCATTTGTTATAATAAAAATAATGCCATTGCATTAGGGCTTTTGCCATGTTCAAAATTTCCTGTTCCATCTTATCATTTATTTTTGATTAATATGGACATATGTCTGGGAATAGGGATTGTTACCCTGTCAAACTGCTGAAGTTGCTTTCACTATTCCAATTCTATGTTGCATAGAGAAATGACAATAAGATTCTGTATACATAATTGCTGAATTTAATATTCATACTACCAGTCGTTAAAATACACAGAGGAGATAAGAAATTTGCCTTTATTCATCTATTATCCCAAGAGCCCAGACTTATTCACTTTGAAGGCAATTACGGAGACAAATAAGGAACCGTTATTTGCACAAAATTTTGAATAAATAAATAGATTCCGTGAATTTATATGCTGAAGACTTTGGTCTTACACTGCTATCTATCACTATTATCACATAGAAATAAAGATTTACTGGTTGCCTGCTCCAGCAAAAGAAACAGTTCCTTTCCCCAGCTTTCACTTCCAACCAGTTTCACTTGTTCTGGTACACAAAATGAGGTGTTGGACTGGGAGGCTCTTCTTGCCAGGTTTGATGATGAAAGCAACTATCCCAGGCTGCAGTCCAGGACAAGGATGTGCTAATGGTTACTGACACAGCAGAGACATTGTTCTGCTACAGATTACTCATCTGCTTTGGAAAACAATGTTCTAATACTCCTTTTCAGATGAAAATCACCCTTACTGTGAAATTCAAGTTTCTTTCTAAGTCCTCTGTGTATCATATTCTAGGTATGAGCATGAGACACATGTTTTTCAGTCAACTTAAGCTGGTCTAAAACCATATGCTGTCAAAGATCTCACACTTCCCCTGACCATGACTATATATTCCTGTATGATGGCCCAGTCTCATGAGTTTGATCAGTTTATTAATCCAACTGAAGACAAATCCTTTCTTTGTACAGAAATTTTGCAGTCATTGCACACCTATGTAAAGTTCTTTCATGAACAAAAGAGTAAGTGAGAGAAGACAGGACTGAAGTATGGCTGGAGACACCAGCATTTCTTTCCCTCATTTTGGTGGTACTGTGCTTTTAGATTGTCTGGAAGGGACAGTGGAACTTCGCTGCTACCTCTAGTTCTGGTTTGTTTAGTAAAAGGGTTAATATCTGATGGTTTTCATCTGCAGCTAACATTAAAACTATGTAAAATGAGACTTGGAGCCTGGTGTTTAGTTCAAACACTTCACTTGTACAGATTGCTCTTGCTCCCAGTAGTTTGCTGCACCAAATTTCAGTCCTTTTCTTCTTGCCATGCAAAACTGCCTTTTCACCTCTTCCATCCCTCAAATTCCTTCCACCCTAGATTTCATCACTGAAATCATGTTCAGTTTACCCTAAAAGAATTTAGGACTATTGAACAGACTAAGATTTAAATTCAGGTCTCATATGGTTCTGGTTTTGCAGTGCAAATTATCCTGGAAAATGTGGCAGAAGATGCAGAAACTGGGAACCAAAGGCAGTTATTAGAACAATCTGTGCTCAGGAGTATCATCATAATACATGGACAAAACATATAACCAAGCTAAAAATAAAGAAAAAGTTGTTCCTATAGGTCAATTGTTCAGTGGCAGCGCCTGTGCCACATGTGAGGACAAGTGTCTTTCATAAGAACATAATTCGACAGATATTTGAAGGGCAAACTGTTTTACTGCTTCTGTAATGCCAGTAAATTCTCCCTCAAACTGTTCCTGTCAAATGTGTTGCTCATTCCCACTCACTCCAGCTGAGAAACATAGCCTTCCAGAAAGGGTCACCGCATCCTTTCTGTGAAACAGAGGACCAACAAGTAAAATCTCTGTGTTTCTCTGTCCTCAGGCCCATTGAACCCTTCCGGACGCAGTCTTAAAAGGGATCAAAAAGCATTGGGAAAGGGGCTTC
Source organism: Cuculus canorus (assembly GCF_017976375.1). Taxonomy (NCBI): domain Eukaryota; kingdom Metazoa; phylum Chordata; class Aves; order Cuculiformes; family Cuculidae; genus Cuculus; species Cuculus canorus. Next base: position 63,394,070 of record NC_071402.1, on the reverse strand, counting down.
CTCTGGGTGCTGTCTTAAAAGAGATCAAAAAGAATTGGGGAAAGGCTACCCTTGAGAAAGTTATTTGTGGACATGGCATGTGTTTGATTCTGGATGAACACTTACAAGACATGAATGGTGTTGTTGGGGAAAGGATTCGAGGGCAAGCTGAGAAGATTTAATTGCAGATGGCTGTTTGAAACGAGTTGTGAGAGTGATGAGTGTTGCAACAGGACTCCTGGCTGACTTCACCAGCATGTCTTCTAATTACTGGGGGAGAGTATGATTGGTGTTAAGGACTGAGCTGTCCCCATGCATGTAATTTTGCCTGTCTCTGCCAATAGATGTGAACAAAATTGGCATGTGGTATTATTCTCTTCTATTGCCCCAGCTCTCATTAATGAGGCAGCCAGAGTGCAGCCCTTTCTTTCTGCTTCCCTGCTAGATAATCTCTTGGCTAGGGTAAGAGCCCTTACCTTTCTCTTGACTGCACTCTGTAATTCTCTATAATTTCATTTTAAGATGTTTAGAGGCTAGGACTATTTAATTTGCGCTCTAAACTATTTATTTTGATTCCTGCTATAGGTTTTTTCTTCATGTGTCAAACTCCTAAGAGAACAGCATTCAAAATGTGAAATGTGAATGCTCTAGGAGAGGTGCAACGACACATGCATTATTTTCCCGCATGTAACCTGAATAAGTTGTTAGCAGCAAAGTCTGGGAGTGAGTTTCAAATTTGCCTTTCTCGCTTTTTGCAGAAACCACTGTTTTTCAAGGCAGTGCCAGTTACTGGTTTGATGGCATTAAAGGGTGTTTTCGTAGCTAATAATACGAGGAAAATCTCCAGTTGTCTTTTGCTTCAGTTCAAATGATCAGATACTCTGTTATCACTTGGTTAGACGCAGGCAGCTCTTGGGCCAAATCTGAAACTTCACTTGATTCAGACAAACCAACATGACTATGCAGTTATCATAGAGATATGATATATTACAGTTATGTATTACAAGTGTTGATTTCTCCAGCATGGTCTGTTACTTCCAGAAACAGGAACTAGTGGGACAGTAGTTATGGTAGGAAAAACAGCAGTATGTTTATTTTATCCAATTTTGGAAAGTTTATCTCTGCTGGTATATTTTACTTACAGAGTTCAAGAACTTCAGAAATTACATTAAACAAAAGTGATCTCTGACATTGGTATGATTAGCTTACCGAAAAAGTGGGGAGTTCTACATTTACCTGCAAAGTGTTAGAGTATCATTCAGATAGCTACTAGCGAAACATCTGGAAATCAGGCATTCTTCAAGTTATATGCCAGACCAAACCAAGAAACAATGATGGTAAATAGCATTGAGAAAGAGAACTGCTAAATTATGTCTACCCAAAACTGCTGGATACAGAATCAGGAGAGACCTGCCTTCTAAAAACCTGTCGCTAGACTCTATGCAAGCACACACACAGGTGAAAGAAGCAATGAATGTAAGATCAGGTTTAGTATTTCCTCTTTTAGGGCTAACACCTGGCTAGTTCTTGAACTAAAACAGGTTTCTGTTAGTTCTTTCTTTGTTTGCTTGAGCATAATTGTAGAAGGAGGCACGGTTGTAATGAATTACATTAGGAATTAAGTTAGTATGGAATAACCACATTCTAGGTTACTATAGAGAACTGTTACTCTTCCAGTGACAAAACCATCATAGATTCATACTTTGAGCAATTTGTCTATACTAATGCTGACTAATGCTTTCTCTAAAAATTATTGGGATTTCTCACTCATTTTTAACATTAATAATAAAGTAATTTATACATGCTTGAGCTTGAAATACTGTTTAATTACTTCTATTAGAGTGAAATATTCATCATCACAAAATGTTATTTAAAGTCAAGTTCTAAAGATTTAATTCCTTTTTTGTCACTGCAAAAGAGCAAGCAGCCTGTACTAGGCACAGGCATGGTTTTACTTTACTGCTTGTATAACCATCAAGTTCTCGCTTTCCGTTCTTTGCTTTAAGTTTAAACATCAGAAATGATAGACTTTCTCTGGTACAGATTTATAGTCACAGACTCCTACAAACATTCCTCTGAGAATAAGTATCTCTCTGTTGTCTTATTACTTTCTTTCAAAGTAGCTCATTAAGCATCAAAGAATTATTCACATCAGATAAACAAAAGCATTGTAAAAACAACATGGCTGAATGTTTGCCAACTTACATCTCAAATGTAAGCAAGAAGTTTTGTCCTTAGTTCAAGTAGGCCAGAAAATGAATGCACTTGCCAATATCTGCTCCCTGCCCATCAGGCAACTTTTAAGGAAGGATGGGACTGCACACTTGGGAGAAATGGAGAAACAGAGAGGAGGGCAAGTGAGGGGAGAAAGAAGGAGAAGGAGAAGGAGAAGGAGAAGGAGAAGGAGAAGGAGAAGGAGAAGGAGAAGGAGAAAAGAGGAGATGGCAGAATCATCTCTTGCAAAAGTAGAAAGCTGGAAGCTTGGACCGGTCCATCACATGGTTGAGACGCGGTTGCACTGTGCAGGTCTTCAGCCTATGAGTCTTTGGTTAATATTTCCTACCTTTGAAAGGACTGCTCTATACCCTTTAGGATCAGTTCTGAGTAAAGAAAGATTTTCATTTGGCAATATATTTGGCACAATTGAAATAAAAAATAAGAGCAAAATAAGGAAAAAACCACAATTTATCAGAAAGTCCAATACCATGACAATCTTGCCCTAGAAATACGTAGGTTCCTAAGCTCAGGCTTCCACCAGCATGCCTGTAATTCAGAAAAAGTGTGAAAAATAAATGTGATTTCTATTTATGCTTTAGTTACAAAAATGTTTTTGCAGTTATTGCTGACTATCCATTATGGTTTTTTTTTCAAATAATCTTTTAACACAGAGAAACATTTGACATTTAGATCATAGCAATCTTACTTATTTATCACTTAGAAATGTTGACATCCTGATACATTATAGTTTTACTTCACTAATTGTTATAATTAAAATATCACAGTGAGGGGGCTTAATTTGAAATGTCTCTGTGAGCTAAATTAATTGTGTATTCTCCAACTGAAAGTCACATGAAGGATTTATTCTGTACTGATCTAGTTTCAAATTAATTCTACATTGAAAGTACATTGAAAGTGATTTATGTAGTAGAGAAAAGGGTAATGTTCCTGCTTTGAAGAGGGTAAAAGTTCTGCTTTAAAGCAGATGGACGTGATAAGGATGCAGACCATTTGTAACAGCCAAAATATTAATTTTAATACACAAAATTATTATACTATTTTTAAGCAGCGTTACCAGGAAGGTAATGGACAAAATATCTTTAAAAATATGAAAACACATAGAGATTGCCCTTTTATCATGTTTCCTTTGCCAGCAAAGCCAGCTTGTGAAGTTTCTGCTCCTCAATCTTCTCAGTCCTATCTTTCCTGACACCTGCAGAAGCCCTTTCTCTATCAGACATGCTGGTACTACATTTTGTGGAACATTTTGTGCTTGCAATTATCTCTATTAAAATAACCAGTCCTAGAAAGGAAAACTATCATTTTCACCTGTCTTTCCACCAATCCGTAGTACAATAAACAGCTGAATTGGTGCAAATTAGGGACAGGAAAAGACAGTACAGGAAGACGTACAACAGGAAAATTAGGAATGCCTAAAAAAAGGCTTTTCTGCAAAAGAAAATGTACCATATAGCTCTAACTAATAGGTCATATTACCTTATCATTAAGGGACAGAATGGCATAGAATCACCTTTAATGCTGTCTCTTTTCTTAGGGAACAGCTCCAATGAAGACAACAGAGTTGAACTGGTACGAATATGGAAAAAAAATAAAAAAATCAAGTGATATTAGCTTTTAAGTGGGGTCATAATCAGGCTCCTTTAGCTTAATTATCTCATATGCTCATATAATTATCTCATAGGCCATATGCTCATCTGTAGCCCTGTACAAGGGAAAAAACAGGTCCTCTGAGGAATGTCATGTAAGCAGGTTGTGATCCTGTGTGCCTGTGATTCAATGTGACAGGGGTCTGCCCTCTGCCACCGCCAGCCAGCAGAACTACACAGCTCAAACAGGGGAAGAAACATATGCCTAGGCACTAAAGACACCTCTTGAAACCTTACCAGCATCTTCTAACAGACTGCTGTGACAGGCTGAGGCTGTGCTCTTGACTTTGCTTTCAAGTGAGAGCTGTGTTAGTTCTGGATGCATTTATTGCATGCATTTATTCCCATGAGTAAATAAAACAGAATTGTGAGGTTATCTGGTTTATATTGTGGATATAGTTTTGAGGAACTTGCTAGGAAGGTACATTTTCACAGGAGCCATTGTGTTTTTTGGTTACCGTGGTCCTGTACTCCTCAGAAATCCTTTTTGTCTGTCTTGCTTTCACCCTGTTCTCTTCATGCTGTCTCCAGCACTCATCAGCCTGCAGCAACCCATTTTTTCTGAACATTAACCAAGCAGGAAACAATTCATTATTATTTAAAGCTAGATCTGCAGTGCTTAGAGATGGAAAAATAATTGGAGTAAGCTTCAGAGCTTCAAGCACAATACTCACAGTTTTGTATCAACCATACCAGAAACCTAATTTTAAATCATCATTTATAGATCTGCAGAAGGCAATCCTCTGTTCTTACTCATTTTATCTGGTGATAGACTGCATTTCACAGGACTTAGAGAGACAGAGATCTGTTGTGAATACATATTCCCCTCATAACCAAACGCCCTCTAACTCAACACTTAATTTTCCAGCTTAACTGCGAACATCATCACTCACATGCAACCTTATTTCAGAACACAGATGAAGTCATTAGGCATCAGAGGCCAAACAACTGATCTCTGTAGGGTATCAGAAACACAACCACTCTGCAATGATTTCTTATTTATAATTACTGTTGGGACTTGGCATTTAATCTCTTATAAATTCATTAATGCTATGTTGACACTGTACCACGCTGGATAATCGATCAAGATGTCATGCAACACTAAGTCAAATCCCTTACAGGAACAAGTCTGCTGCCTAAAAAGTATGATCTTTATCAACCTAACTTGCAGTCACATCAAGAAGTGTCTCCACTAGCAGCAGAGAACGAAATACCTTTAAAACTGAGAAAGCACACAGACACTGTTCTTTTATCATGTTTCCTTTGCCAACAAAATCAACTGGTCAAGTTTCTCCTTGACAGTCCTCCCAGCTTCACCTTTCCTGACTTCTGCAACAGCCTTTCTATCACTTTGTCCAGGAACAATGCCATGGCTAATAGACTAATCATCTTTTGCCTTATCATATTTCATTTTTTTGACTAGCAATGCAACGCTAGTCTTCTGCCAGCTTCTAGATGAAGACCTCTGGAAATTTTGGTTTAGAAACCTCCTTTTTTTTATTGATGACACTGTTCTGACTGACACTTCAGTTAGCAAATATTTATTCAGTCTTCTTCAACAGGAACTGTTTATTTGCTTTTTTCCCAAAACCAGAACATAAACTTCACTGAAAAATCCGACCCTCTCTGAATTATTATTGAGATCTCCACAACTCTTACCTAATGACAGGCCAATACTAACAATCCATTGTTTTTCTTAATTGTTGAAAGTTTCTTTGCACTGTACTTTGTACTCACCTTAAGGCTTCTGATTTTTTTTTTCATTAATTTATCAATTTTCTATCATTCTCTGTATATAACTCATAGATTTTGGTGTCAGTGTATGAATTTTACCATTTGAATAGTGTTGGTGGTATTCTGGATAAGATTATGATAGCCAGCATTTAACACTAACCTTACTTGCAGTTGAAAGTAAGCCAGACAAAGCATTTTTAATAAGCATGGTGGGGCAAGAAGTTTCACATTAGACTGTGGTTTTAGAGCACCTCATTCATTTTTCTTGGGGAAGTTTTTTTTTTTAGCATGGGCCCTTATGAAAAGGAGGTTTATGGGATTATGGCAAACATATATTTGTGTGTGTGTGTGTGTGTGTTCACGCGCACGCGCATCTACTTTTCCTTCCTCCATATTCCCTCTAATGTTTGAACCTATAGTTCAGTTTCTTCTCAGTTTGCTAGGGGTAAGATACCCCTAAATTGCTAATAAATTAATGAAAAATCAACAGGCAAGAAAAGCTGACTGCAGAAGTGACTGCCAACATAATCTCCTGCCCTATAAGATCTATATGACTTTGCGCTTGACACAGCTGTGAGCAGAGCTGCAGCCAGCATTTATGCATCATCAGAGATCTGTGGGAAACTAGGCCTCCTTATTTCCTGCAGTCATGCATGAAAACTATATAGTTTATTAAAAAAAAAATCCTCTTACTTGATTTGAATGTAATTGCTTTCAACATTGTGAATTGGCAATGAAACGCGTTGAGAATTTGTATGACCTCGTGCCATGTTTACAAGGGAGTTGCTTATTTAAACCCTAGCAGTTAGTTTATTAAGCTAAACCAACATATGCACGTAATAAACACTTCTGTAAAACAAGCCAGAGGAATTACCCTCAAGAAGGACCTTTATCTCTGCTGAATACTAAGGAAGATTTGACAGCTAGCTTCGAGCAGATGCCTAATTTTTAGACAGCTGAAATTAGTGAGATAAATCTGGGCAAAAGGCATGGACTGGGTCACTGCAACACCCATTGTGTATGTGTGCTTATTTTAGCTTAACGACAAAACCATCGGAGTCCTAAGGCAGTCAGATACGTTATCTGCCATCCTTTCCCCCCCCCTCTACTAACATTAGGTTTACTAGCTTAAAAACTGTTAAACTTAGGCTCAAATCTAACAGCATGATTTATGAAGCCCATAAATCTTGGAATCACCCCCTCTAGGATTTATGAAGTCTTATAAATCAGTTTCATACACAGAGCACCTATTGATATGCAGAGAAGTTCCATACCAACTCAGAGAAAAAGAGCCTAGTATGCACAGTAGTTCTCTCCCATAAACTATGATATACAATGCATCTTTCTTTGACAGTGGAATCCAGGCAGGAGTTAAGACTGGAAACAAATGATACAAGAGAACAAAACCCAATGGAAACTGTACGGTTTCTGTCTCTCAACAGTACCTCCCTACTCTTAATGAAAAAAAATTTCCATTAAAAATGTCAAGGGGACGACTTGATTCAATCTGTCCTCGACTAGAAAAAAATATAGAGTTGCCAGAGAATACAAGTTGTGAGATTTTACCTATCCCTGACCGTAGGCAAGCAGTATATATTCAGTATATAATATAGTAACTGTGCCTTCTGTGGACGTGTATATGTATAAGGGTGTGTATATGTATATGTGCATGTAGGGGAGCAGTCATTCAGAATTAGGCATAATAATGAATCATCTGGTTAATGTCCAAAATCCCAACGTTTCTTTCTGTAAACCCAGAAGGCCAAATACTATAGTTCCCAGTCTTAAAAAAAAAATGGGTAGGCTTTGCTTTTTTTGCATTCTAGGGCCACTTTGGAGTTTTCTGTTGAAAAATACAATAGCTTAGAGCACTAAAAAGATTTATGGATGTGTTTTCAGTTGGTTAGCTTGTGTGGTACCAAGAATTCATTGGATGCTCAACTATGCATTATTTTTACTGTTATATATCCTTCCATGTTTTGTCAATCTATACAACTCAGATAGAATTATTGTTTGAAATAGCACACTGATCCAAAAGCAGTGCATTTTCTAGTTACTTTCCTATACAAATAATTGATTCTGGAAAGTTTTCACTCATAAATTTAACTCATAAGAAACATGTCTGATTAATATTTTTGCTAAATGGCTTCATAATTTTTACAGAGAAGAGGAAAGCAAAGTTTGAGCAAAACCAATTTGAAGTGACTTAACTCCTACTCAGTATAAGACTTCATCGGAATCTGTCAACATGAGAAAGATGGGATTAAGTGAAAGTCTTCCTAAAGTGGAAAAATGAGTTAGTCGCCTCCAAAATTTGAAAAGTATTACTCTACTTAATGATTGTTCATCAAACTTAACCACACAGAACTTGCAGAATTGCCCTACTGATTCAATACACATAGTCCAGCATCCCAGAAAAAGAAAAGAAAAAGGAGTTTATATAGAAATAACAAAAAAATGGAACACAGGAATTTCCACCTGGACATGAGGGAAAGCTTCTTTACTGTGAAGACAGAGCAATGGAACAGGCTGCCCAGGGACGCTGTGGAATTTCCTTCTCTGGAGGTACTAAAAACCTGCCTAGACATGTTCCTACGCAACATGCTCTAGGTGAACCTGCTGTAGCAGGGTGGATGGACTAGATAATCTCCTGAGGTCCCTTCCAACCCTTGCCATTCTGTGGTTCTGTAATAGAAATTAGCAGAAAAGTATAGCCTTCAAAACGTGGCCGAGAGTCAATTGTTCAAACCCATTTTTTTCAAGTCTGCTTAATTAGTGATTTGCTTATTTCATAAGGTCTGAAAGTTTATATTCCTTTCCCATTTAATGTGGTACTGGCTAAGGTAATTGGATACACTTATTAGCCATAGCAGAGACTAATATTTCATTTATGCTGAAGGGATTTGACATTACCCCAACAGTATCTTCATTTGTGTGCCAATATAATTTCCGTGTGCTTTTCAATCCCCTTTACACTGCCATAGGGGAGTAAAATGATCTAACAGATATGATTATTTGATGTTTACCAGCCTAACATATCTTGTAGGGCAGAGTACTGTAAGCAGTGTTATTTTAACTTTCAAATTTTTTTATTAGTTTTAAATGTCTTCAGGAAAGTAGAGAGGTGTCTAATTTATTCCTTGAATTCTACATTGACCACCCATTAATTCTATTGAAAGGATAAATGTCCTACTCTTTCCCTCCTACCCAGCTCAACTACATTAATCTAATTTTACTGCGTTAATTCTCTTCTGGCTTGGCAAATTGAGGGGGCTGCCTCAGCAGTCAGACAAGCACCTGCATCAGTGGAGGCAGGTTATTTCAGGTTGCTTTCCTTTCAACCCTTCTCAATTTTACTACACTGAGGGAACCAGGACCACACATCCAAGACGTGGGCAAAGCGTGGATCCAAACAGTGTCCCCTGTATTGTTATCTATTCTCTGAGAATTACTAGTATTTTATTTGCCTCTTTGACCCCTGTCAAACACTGGGCTGACCTTTTCTTGCAAATCTTTACTTCAAAAAATTAATAGTCAACTCAGAACCTGTTGTTTAGGGTTAGGATGGCTATTTTTAACTTCTCATATACTTCACATTAATCCAAGATGAATTTCGAGGCATTTTATTGGCCTATAATTTAGTATTCCAAAGTCCATCTCAAATCTTTATTGCCCTTATGATCTCGGATAAATGTATTGTAGTAAAGGTTTTCTATTTCACTGCTCATCCCATTGTCCAGGTCTTTCACCAAGCTGTTAACCAACAGATACTTCAGGAGAGAAGTCAGTGATATTTCACGGACAACTTGGGAGGGCTGTTCCTTCCATCTCACTCTCTGCTTCTCAACTATTCACCCGTGCAAAGGCTCTCCCTTTTCTGCTACAGATCCTCAGTTTCCTCAAATCTGTTGTGGCCAGTCTTTGCCCAGAACATTTTTTTACAAACCAGCCTCAACCAAACTCACTCTTCACCCACATGCTTCTTTACTCTGAATTTCAAATATATCCAATAGACTTACAGGACTGCACACAAAACAAACCCCAAAACAAAACAAAACACAACACACAGACACACACACATATACAAAAATCAATGAAACCCCCATGTTTACTCTTCCAGTGGCTCGTGTTTATCAGGTATCTACCAATCTTACTTTTCCCTACAGTTTCTTCTAATTTTCCCAACACAGATATGAGGCTCGTGGGATTGTGATTCCTTAGATGAGCGCTGCAAGCTGCTTTGGCAATGTACGAGGGTACAAGGAGTACCCTTCAGACTGCAGGTACTAAGGCAGCTCTAAGCAAGAGATAAGCCACATTACATGAGCAGTTTAGATTCTTCATCCCTCACTTAGCTTTGGCCCGGGTAATTTATTACCACTAATTTTGTTATATTGCTCCCAAACCTCTTCTTAAGTCAGTTTAACTTGAGACAAGTCCTCTAGAAGAGTGCCCAGCAAATAAAGGCCCTGATGTAGAAATGTGTTTGTCTTCTCTGCAGTCACCTAATGCCATTTCCATATCAGATCTTTGTTCTTTCAAAGCAGAGCTGTGATGGTATTTAGATATTTGCCTTTCAAACATCTGTAACAATTTTATGATGTCTTTCTGGAAACAGGCAATGAAAATTAAGGTCTTGATATATATTCAGTCTAACATTTTTGATGCTTCTTTTATTCTTCCCTTAAAGAAATAGTTCTGTTTTCTTCATTCTTTGATTTTTATTGAGCTGTCAGAAGTAACTGCCATATTTGTTTTGGCTAATGGATAGAGTCAATTGAAAGCTCATAAATGTCTGAATAGCTTATCTTATTTCTTTCCAATGGGATTTTAATCTTTCATGTGGCAGAATACATCTAATTCTCTATTTGCCTTTCAAACATTTCTTACTTACTTGCTTGCTTTATTTTTCTTGTGCCTGCCTGCCTATCTGTCTGTCTGCAGGTTATCTGCAAATTTATAGTTTGCTTAAACTGTCAGATGGACATCGTAATAATTGCATTGCTGTGCTTTAAAACTGAAGACATCTCTTTACAGAGCAATAGAAAACTTTTCAACAAACAACTGAGGAAAATAAATAGTTCCTTTTTTAAATATTCCTTTCTTTTTTAATGGCATATAATGTGCATATCACAACACTGAAGTTTTCATATTTTAAAAAAGTTTTAAATTCTTTTTACTATACTTTGGCATCCATCAATGAATGTAATAGTTATTTAAGTAAAGAAGATTTATGTCTGCTTCAGTAAGGTAGGAGAACAATCTCAGTTCTCTCCTTTGATGCTATAACCAGCCACAAAATGTCTGAAGTGAAGTCTGGGAAAGCAACGTCAGGACCAGAAGAAGATCTCCTTCCTTTAGTGAAATATTAGAGGGAAATTTTACATGAAGGAGCTGAAGGGCTGTTAATTCATGCAAGATTTCTCACATTCTGCAGTTAACTGATAAATGTGGGAGTGCTGCTGACATTATAGACTCGAGTTGAGCTCCCTGTTATATTCTCATCAACATATTTAGGAGAAAAAAAAAAGATTTCGGATGTATGCCCCATTCTAATAAATATCTGGGAGAAAGATTGAGCCAACCAACAGCCCTCTCACTATTTGCTTTCCATGGTCTGGAAACCTGAGCATTCAGACTATATGTGAACCACAGACTACTCTAACATATAATCAGAATTGAGTAAGGGAAAGGAAAAGTTGGATTTCAGCAGGTAAGTACAAACTGCATAGGTACCAGGAATATTCTGCCTGTTATGAACAGATAGGATTTGTCTTAATTGACACGGAAATCGCCTTTCCAAGCAAAAATCTTTTAAATGTCAGCTTTTCTGAGATTTAAGCTTGTTCACTGTTTTGTGCTCTCTGAAGAGCTTCAATTTTTCCAGCTCTTTTTGTTGGTCTGATGGAAGATATTATTTCTTCTTACAGCTCTGTCTTGATTTTGGAACACTTACAGTACTCCAGTGAAAGCAAGTAAACATTTCTCTTGCAATTGTGTGGACAGAATACAAAAAACCTTTGCCACTTCTTTCTTCTGAAAAGTCAGTGAAATCTGCCTCCCTGAAATGAATGGCAATTTCATTTGACGGTTACTGTGATTTTTCAACGTTTACTGCCTATTTTTCACATTTATAGTATCTTGGTTTTAGTATGTAGTCTATTCTTAGGGAAGATCTATTATTTCTTTTTCTTGGCATACACAGTGACATATCTAGAAATTCATTAGGCCTCAAAGAACTATCATATGTAACTAACCTGGACAACAGCAGCAACAAATATAAACTTGTTAGTATTTGTTTCCAAACTACTGTACAGTGATGACCGAGATTTGCTTGCTTGTGTGTATTTCATATTTCTCAAAAGATGTCTCCTGACTTTTAATTCAGTTATTTTTCAGAATATTTTTCCTTGGCAGATTTAGCAGAAACTTGACAAAGTTGATTGTGTAAATGAAAGGTTTAAAAATCTTTATACTGTAAAGCAGAAACAATGTTTTGATGATTTTTATTTAATAACAAAAAAAAGTATCTAAGAAATAGGTCTAATTTTTTTCCTACTATCATTAATGGTTACTATTTTGATTAATGGAGGGCAAGAAAGGATAAAGGCTGAAATGAGAATTTCAATTGAAATGGCCTCAGGGTCTCACAGAAGAGAGAACTTAATCAGCCAACTACTATAAAGCAGAAAAGCAAATTTGATACAAAACAAAAGGAATCAGTTTAATAATAGACATTTTTTTTCTCTTAGGCAGTTAGAAGGTTATAAACAAAAGAAAAAAGCCCCAAGAAATAATTTTGAATTCTCAAATTCTCAAATTACGCAACCTTGAATTTCCTGAAGTATCCCTTTCATTCTTAATGCCTGTATGTACACCCCCTTGGTCTGAAGCAGAGAAATATAGGAAAATATACAAATTAGCAAATTTTTCATGACTGTCACCAAGTAAATAGAAGCAAATATAGTTAAGAATATTATTCATATTTCAAATGCAGCCATGAACTGTAACATTAGTGGAATTTTGTACAAGGCAACATGTTAAGTAAGTTGACTCAATAAGCTACTTGAGAAACACTGCTTTAAAGGACTAGACTACTGGCAGATGAAGAGTAATCAAGAGATGAATAAAATGAGTCAATAAGTGAAGATTAAATTAAAAATTAGTGTCAAGAGTAGTAAAATGTGTGTTTCTGTCCCATGGTGAATTTTTTTATTTTGATTTCCAGATGTTGACTAGAGCTATGCCCACTGTTACTATAGTACTAATACTTCTGTAGTAGTCTAATGAATGGATTTGTTTCCTTTCTTTCTCTTTTATTCCTTTTCCCATATTTTACAGCAGGGAAATCTATTGCATCCAGAGTAAAAGGAGCTCAGGACACACCTGGCAAAGCTTTAAAAGTTTTTGTCTACCATCTGATTCACTACACACACACATCTCACGCAATATTGTGACAGAGGAAGAAAATGCACAGAAGGAAGTACTGTTCCACAAAGTATATTTTGGGATGCAACAAATATGTTTATCAGAATATTTCTAATGCATGTGGCCAGCCTGCAGGGCTCTGAATACTCTGCAGTCACGCACAGGAAACAAGAGGTTTGGGTGCGTAGTCATCTCTGCACTGCACTGCTTCCATTGACATATACCAGCCCACAGTTAATGTTCAGTCATTTCCTTTACCTATTATACAAAAACTGGAGACAAGATAATTCACCTTTGTGACAAACGAGTGTTTGAGGAGTAGTGTAATGAAAAAAACCCAGAGCTATCAGTGCTGACTGGCATGCAGTTTGCATGTATTCAAACCCTGACAGCAACCCAGAAATATTGGTAGATATTTCTCCAACAGTGGCACAAAACAGGCTGAAAGTAGATTCACTTCTTGCAACTGAATATCCTCTCCAGTCTGTTATGAGACAAACACAACTAGTTAAATGGAAGAACTGGGATGATATACCTTGAATTCACCCTTTACGCCTGATGGCTAATTTTTCTAATGTTCTCCCGTGTATAGGAAAGAGCAGAGGTAGAATAAATTATTCCATTTCCAGTGGTTTGTGAGCCTGTTCTAAGAAGTTAATGTTTACTGTTGGCTTCAGGTCAGATTGTAGACACACAAATGCATAAGCAGACTCATAGACATTATGCTGAATCAAGTTTGAAGTTGTTTTTAGTCTTAGAGTCTTCAGACTGTGTCTGAATTCACCATATAGTAAATCTTACCACGTATGCTTTGCTCAATAGAAAGGACCAGAGAACAAGTGTGAGCACCAGATCCTTGCTTCTTCAAGCCACTTGCTCTCTGGCTTGGCAATAACCCTCCTACATCCTTTCTCTCCAGAAAAGCCTGGAAGCAGTCCGGAGAGAGAATTTACAGCATGAAGCACTTACCCAGAGCACGGTGGATGTGACTGCACCTTCCACTACTGCCTTAGCAGCCTGCGCACCCAGAAGTAACCCCAGGAAACCTCTAACTCCAACACCTGCAGTGCACAGCCTGCTATAAAAGTTTCAGCTGGTGAGATAGAAGACAGTCCTCCAATGCTCTGAAATACTTAGAACAGAAGGAAAAAAAGAAGAAATTGTAGGCGCAATAAAGTTATTGAGAAATACTACACTGGAGGAGATGATAATACTAATTATTAAAGAACTTCTAGTATATTCTTATATGTACTTTAAGTTAGGCATGTAACAGTTTTATTGGTTGCTAAACAGCAATTTTAACTGAGTCTGCTCCATTCCTCTCAAGCAGAGCACGAACACAAACACTTGGTTTCTATGGTAAAATGTTGCTAGGTGTTAGAATGGCTTATCCAAAACATGGATTTATTTATTTAAAATAAATAGGAAAGGATAAGTGGCAGAACTGTTAATCAGAAGTGCATTGATGGTCTAAATTTCAAGATTTCATTTAAATTGAATGGAAGCAACATCGTATAGGCTGTATATTAAATTTTAACTACAGTCATTACTACTACTACTACAGCCTTTGAATATCAAATTTCTTTGCTTGCACAAACTAACAACTAAGCCCTGTTTCAAGGCACCTGGTTTTACTTTCTGCAACGTATTTTTGGCTGGGAACACACTGCATTGTTGGTGATCTGGTCTTGATTACTGTCCCACCATGAGAGAAGTCTGTGACCAAATCAACCCAAACACAAGTTAACACAAGAGGGAGATAGCTGTCTTTGTAAGCTGCGCTGACAAGGATTTAGTGAAATAAGTACTGTGATCAACATAGAAATGTCCATCTAAAAGTATGTTTTCTAATCTAAGTCTAAAATAAATTCTACTTCATCCAAGAATGAGTTTCAGATACGTAACAGTAAAACAATCTCTTCAAAGTAGTGGTTTTAGAAAGAGAGGAAAACAAAAAGAAATTAAAACTACAAGAGAAGTCTATGCAGTTGAAATGTTTTTAGTAGTAATAAATACCAAGGAAAAGCGGACTGAAGCAACAGAAAATAGGTCTCAGTTTGACCTCTCTTTGGAAAGAGACAGTTTACACAGTTCAGGGCGCACAACAACCTGCCAGGACACAAGAAGTGCTGAGAGGTCCCTATAGCCCAGGCTTGCCTTGTGCTCTCCTCTGCAAGTCATGGGGTCTCCTGGCAAGTCCAAAGCAGGATTCAGGTCAGGCTCTGACCCCAAGAACATCTCTGCTAAATCAAGATTTGTTTCTCTATACTTTCTTTGATCAGCAATGTAACAAAGGCAGAGAGCCATCTCTATATTATTAAACTTGAATGTTTATATCTCCTCATAGTTGTCTTGGAGTTGTTCCATCACAGTTATGTATTAGTAGAAGATGCATTATTATATTCCTGTTGACATTTAGAAGTCCATCAAAAATCTAATGCATCATCTTTTTGCCAAATTTTGTCATTTTAAACTTGAAGTCCTTTGTGCTTAACTTTGGTACCCATAATTATTCTATATAAAGCAACCATTAACAGCTAAGATGCTCAAAATAATTTAATGTAAAATCAGTGTCTTACTATTGCAACTACTAAATATGAATTTATCTTCGAATGTGTTTAGCAGAAAAGAAAATCTCTAATCCTTCTCTTAGCCTTAAGCCTTATATGAAATGCTGTATAGATACTAAAAATTTCTTGGTTAAAATGTAATTTTCCCTATTTGTTGCCTTCTACTAGCACGGAGAGATACTCTTGCACAGATTTTGCAGTCTTCTCAGCAGGATGCCAAGGTCATGTATCACTTCAAACAATATATTGTCTCATGACATGCAGTGAGCCATAAACAAGTCTTATAGGAATTCATGTAAGTGAAAATGAATAATGAGATTCAAACTTTCCCTCTATGTTTCCACTGAGTTTTTATGAGTGTTGTTACACCAATGCATTACTCTCAGCATTCTCCGATATGGTTTCAAAAAAAGCAAGATCACAATTTTACTGACAGAAAATGAAACACATTTTCTCTGGTATTTCCATCACTTTTAACAATGAAATCTCTTCATAGCAGTTTTTATCAGAATAATAAAGTATACGCCAATGCAACAGGTGGTAAAAAAGGGTATGATCATAATAAGAGATTCAGGTAAATACTCAAGTTTATTTCAAATTTTTGCTTCAGTGTAACTATCTAGTAATTTGACTCCTAATAATTAGCACAAGTTTTTCTTTACTGCAAAACAATTTTAGCTTCTTCCCTTAAAGGAATGGAAATGTTTCATCTTTTTCCCTCAGAATATAATGTGAGTTGTTGACTTGTTCCATAAAACCCCTAATGGCAGCAAGTCCAGTTTAATTTAACTTTAAAGAATGCCCTTTAGGAGCATGTGTTCACCTGGCCATACAATCAGCATTGTAGATGGATAAAAGAAAGATCACTTCTCTTTCAGGAAATTACCATCTGCAGACACAGGCGGGGTAGGAGATACTTAGGGTTAATGACTTGGAAGAACATTGCTGAAAATCACATCCATGTCTGTCTTACTTTTGTGAGTCTCTTAAAACCAAATTGCAGGTATTATTTTTCAGTCTTGGGTGAAAACTCAGTTGTAAGATTGTATATAACTGTCAGAAGATGTCACAGACACATGTTCATTTGGGCTTGTCCAGAGGGACAATTTCATAGGGGAAGGTTTGCTGGAAGTAGAGACAAAGATGTCACTACTGGGTTTTTTGGGGAAAAAACCCTTGTTTTCCTTTGAATGTGTCTTTCCTTGGGGAACTGGCATGCTTTTGCAAGGCTACTAACATCAATCTACTAACAAAGGATGCCTATTCAACCAAAAGCCTGTACAAAATGAATCTTATGAAATCCTAAGCCTATTGGTTCTCACTACTGCAAACATTTTGAGGCATCGACCTTCCTTTTGTGGTAGAGTCAGTCTTCAAAAAGTGGTAGGAAAATATGCAGCACAACAGACAGAAATGAAGCAGGTGTAACAATAGCATTTTCATCATGTTTCTAATTTGAGAGCCTATTATTCCCTCCCTTTGAGACTCACTATGTTGATTGATTTTAGTTTTGGGACTAAATCCTCATCCCTTCAGTACTGATGAGCCTTTCTGTGTGTCATACAAAACACTGAGGCATAAAATCTTTTGCCTTTCATTATACTTTAGGAGTACATAAGTTCATTGTGATTCTAAATGCAATGATCAATTTTTTAGGAATAAAGACACCAGATAAATTTCCTGTTATCTGACACACAGTTTATTCCTAAAAGTAGAGTTTTTCAAGAGCAGGAATCTGACAGGTATGCTAATTTAAATACCATTTTCTCTTTCCAAATTGAAGAGAAATTAACATAATTAAACTCTGAATCTCTGGAGTTCTTTTTGCTCTGTGTCATAAAACATATCTGCTACAAAAGCACAGAGAGTTGAAAAATTGATAAAGCAGTTCTGAATTTTGGCAGATTTTAAAGGTTTCAAAAGATACAATACCACAAATTGTACCAGATTATGAAAATCCATCTTATAAAAACCATCATGCTTATGATTAATAAAAGTCTTATTGTTGAATATGAGAAGGAATGGAGTTGAGAGAAGTTCATTCACATAAAATGTTTTCAAAAAAAATCTAAGTTTTAAAATTTTCTTTTAATTAAAAAAAATGAAAAGATTGTCTTTTTCTTTGAGTTCTGAGGCCAATCTGAAACCTTGTAAAGTGAATAAGGACTGCAGTGAGCTCTTGATTGGATCTCTAAAGAGTCATTTTACTTCAATCATTGTGTAAAAATGCTGTCTTTTTCCTGTGTCTTGCTCTTCTGTATAGTCACACCCTGCTGACTGCAATAAAGAAAATAAGTTTCTTATTTTCCTTAAGGCTAAATGACATTGCACAGGTATGTGTATATTCACGTGTTTAACTGAGAGCATAACTGAGTTTCCAAAGCTCTAATACTGATTAAGAGGATTTAGAATTTATTGATATAAGACATTGATACAAAATTTAAGTGAATTCAGACAACATAGAATTAATGGAACCCAACAGAGAGAAATAGCTTTACTGCCTTTTCCTAGTAAAATTTTATTAGAAATGAACCTTATATAAAGCTGTATTTCACTTTGCTGAAAAAAGGCTACAGTTTTTATCATTCTATTTTCTAAGCCAGAAGGCTTAGTGGAAACAATTCTGTTGCACCATTAGAAAAACAGAATATACTATTACCTAAATAGATATTTCTCATCCTTTGCTGCCTGAAACTCCCACAGAAGAATAAATCTGAGGAGTCCACTGTATTAAATATGCTCTTGCAAAGCTGAGAGTCACCTAAAGTTTCTGTTATTCTATTCCAAAGACACAGAAAAGGAAGTTTAGGTATGGCAGAGAAAGAGATTAGTAGGATTTTTGTATCTACACAGAAATCTGGGCTCAGTGTGAGTTATCCAGGTCTACATCTCACTAGGTTTTTAAAACAAATTATTGGTTTCCTTGAATAAAAAATGGATCTTCTTAATTAAAAATGTTTGACCTTCTCTTAACAAGGCAGATTAGGATAAAGGTTGTTGGGATTCTTTTCTTTCCTCAGTTGCACTATATTCTTCTACTTTCTGTGGAAAAATTGGACTGTGGAGGAGATGTTTATAAACCTACAGATGTCACAAAAGGTTATAGATTAGCATTTCTGAGGATATGATTAGAGTTGGAAGCACCAAAATACCATTTCAACTCATGAGGAACTAGCATGATTTCCACAAATAAGTAGAAATAGTAAGCAGCACAGACATATATTGGAGAATGATCGAACAGACAAAAACTCTACAAACATGAATCTGAATAACATACTGTGTCACAGTCTGATGTAGTATATTTCAATGATAGAAACAGTTAAGTGCTGTACCTGGAGGTTAGAATGAGAAATTCTGAGTGTACTGGATGAGATGGGGTAAAGATGATAGTCTCTCAGACTCTCTCTTCACTTTATTATCTATGTTTTCCACAAAAGGATGTACTGAATATAAGTCATTTGTGAACAATACTATGGATTCCTCACACTGACCTGGCCAGGGAATCATTTCTGCAACGTATATTACTGTTCTCTTCAGCTGTGACACCATGAGATAAGGAAGCACTGTCTTCCTGTTCTGTTCCTCTAGAAAGAAAAAGCACCGGAATCACACATTTCGTCAAGAGCTTGAATGGTGTTAAAGAATATGGAGGTTTAAATTGATTTCCTATTTAAAATATTTTTTAAATAAAGGTGAAAAAACATTTGGAATATTCAAAAAGATAGGAATAAAATGGAATCCGTTCTTAGGTGTTGGAAAACTTTATAGGAACCAAAAATTATCTGAAAGATTTGTATGCCTGAACAACTTCCTCCAGTTAGGGGAAGTATTTACAAATTGAGTTTCATTTTCTCTCTGCAGATCTTGTAAGTACTTGTAAGATTATTTTTTTAATGTGTACTAGTTAGCTCTTGCCTTTGCTGTTCCTCTTATTCCGTGTAGTTCTAAATTCTATCTTCTTCCTTTTACATTTCTGTAATTTGACACATTGTTTGCAGCTCTTCTCATTGTGGATTTTGAAGTTTTCACCACATTTGGAAAAGCGGTATTTTTTAATACCATACTCTTTTATTTATTCCTCCAGACTGTTTAGCAGAGGATAACTTTGATATAAGGACAAACTGCATGGCTGACATTTTCCTCCAGGAGTTCATGTTTTAAAAGCAAAGACTGATTTATACTTGGAT
The DNA here is from genome assembly GCF_017976375.1 of Cuculus canorus. Classification (NCBI taxonomy): domain Eukaryota; kingdom Metazoa; phylum Chordata; class Aves; order Cuculiformes; family Cuculidae; genus Cuculus; species Cuculus canorus. The sequence goes on along the minus strand of NC_071402.1, from coordinate 63,374,288 downwards.
ATGGTACAATTCTGAATTTAACAAGGTTTTTTTTAATATATATTGCAATCTGTGTTTTGACAATAAAGACATGAACAAACAAAATTAAAATTCTGAGATGCTAAAAATCTTTGCAAGGAGAGCACATGTATAACACTGTTGTCAAGAGCAGCATCATTGTGTTGCTCATTTCATGCGCTCTGTAGTTAAGTTCAAAACATTGCTCTTGGATTATTTTGTTGCAGTTTTCTATAGGTAGAAAAATGTAGACAATTTGAAAAAAACCCCCAAACTTCTATAATGAAATTTTAATAATTAATAGGGAAAGTTATCACAAGTAAAATATCTATTTTAAATTCCCTAACTTATCCCTGCATTAAAAAGGGGATATTCAGATAATGTTAATAACTAATTAAGTCATACAGCTGACAAAATCATTTCTGAAGAATGACAACTATACGTGATGCTAAAGAGTCATGAGAATAGTAAGTCACTCAACACAAAGAACTTCTGTTTCCTGTATTTGAGGGCACTTTTTTCTCTCTCTTTTTTTAAACTGCATTTATTTAAGCTATGGTAAATGTATCCCATGATGCAAACCCAGCTTTGCAGGCACTATTACTTTGTAATAGGAAGCTTTGCATCTTACTCTTCTGATGCTGAGAAAGACACTCCTGGAATCAAGTAGTTACTTCTACAAACATTCTCAAAATTTATACCGTAATTGTATAATTGTGGTATAAATTGGTAATTTAATACCACATTAAGGCAAATAAATCATCCCAAGATATCACACAGAGTGCAGGACATTTTAAAATATTGTGAAACTCTTTTGAAAGTCTGTATTAGGATCTGCCTCATGGTCTAAAAAATACTGTATAGCATTTAACAAGTTACATATTCTTCCCTCATGTCTTCTGATGTATTTCTATGCAAACTGCAAATCAGACATAGATTTTTAGTATAACTAAACCAAGAGAAGACTTGCATGCTTTCCCTGAGGAATGTCTGATCCTCCTGAGCTACAAAGCAACTTTTTGGTAATACAGGATGATTCAAATCATGCAGTTGGCCTCAACATAAGAACTGGGAAAAAACCCAAATCAAATCTGTGAGTTGTTGGTAATATGTTTTTTATTGCTTTAAAAGACGAAACAGTCCCAACACATCTAGACTTTAAAATACAATTCCTGCTTAAAAAGATTTTTACTGCTAATTCTCTGGGTGGTTTTTTTTTTACAGGATCAAAAATTCAATACAGTCCCATATTGATTTCATAAAATGCCCTCTATACGATGCAGCACTTTGGAAATGTTTTGCTAAGTTCTTGAGTGATATTTGAAAAACAGCTATCAGTAACGGAGCTCTCGATTTCAGCAGTGCAGTTGTGTTTAAACACAAAAAGGATGGTATTTCTATAGCTTTTTGAGAATGCAACAATTAAAACTAGCTCCCTTTAGTTGGCTCAATGAAGTCACAATGGAATAAAAACGCTGCTCGTGAAAACCATCTCATGTCCTAAAAAAGAATTTAAAAATGTTGACGCACAAGAACATTGTGATTTAATTATTGTAAGAATTAATAAAAGTAGATAATTCCATCAGAAGAAACTGTTCTGGTTTGAAGATAGAGACCTTTTTCTAATTAGCTAGGCTAATTTTAATTTCTTCATTGTTACATGAAATAATGCATGTAGATACTATGTTCACTGTATTCTATCCTGATTATGCATTGGTAGCAACAAAAATACTTTAAGAAACAGTTGTACCAGTATAAATACAGTAACTACACTACCATGGAAAAGAATTTTGTAAAGACATAAATAAATAACTATAACCGTGCAACACATGATAATTTTGGCATATTTATATTATTTTTAACCTACACATTGTAAATTTATATGTATTATACAACACACAAATAAGTGGTTTGAAATAAGCCTTCGTTTTTCTGAAAAATATGGGTATAAATTAACTGTAGCTCTGAACTTCAGTGTATCTGAGGGTTACATTTGAAATCTGGATACAGTTGGGTTAGCTGACAACCCTATAATAGGAGCATAAAATGCACTGGGCTGGAAGGGACCTTAGAGGTCACCTAGTTTAAACTGTCCTGCAGGTGCAGGGGCAAATTTAGATCAGGTTATTCAGAGCCCCATCCAATCTAATCTAGAATGTTTCCAGGGATGGGGCCTCCACTATTTCCCTGGACAAACTGTTCCAGTGCTTCACTATCATTGTAAAAAATTTCTTCTTTATATCCTTATGTCCCATTATTTCGGCTTTTTGTGTAAAACTATTTATAATGATATATAGAAGCCAACATAAAGAATTAATAAAATATGTTATAAAAATGTTGATTTTATTTTCCAATCATCCTTGTGCAGTTTGCCAAGTAATATTCTGATAGCTCTAAGCTCTGTAGCTGATAAAATAAAATTAATGGAAGGTCCTGCAATATGAAAAATTCAGAAATCCAAGTCTGTTTGAACCAAGCTCTTTATAACCTTCTACAAACACTACCTCTCTCTACCAATCTCTGACCAGCATTTGCTCAACAAGAAATCATGAAACCCCTTATCTGAACAGCAGTGCTGCAAAAGACTTGAACCGCACAATGTACCAAGTACAGACACAAGAAGATTGCAGAGCTGAAAGACCCTTCCTGTGCATTAAATTGTTGATGTAGGTGCACCTAGAGATGTAACTGTTCCAAGCAGATGCTAGCCTTCTTCCCACATCCATGTTTCACCTATCGAGCCTGGCTAACTCGAGCCTCTTTGTAACCTCATGAGCATTTCTTGCTGGCTGGTGCCAAACCTCTTAATCAGCTTTTGAGTCTTGCCACTAAGACATCATGTTTCTTGTATTGAATTCTTTACTGAGATATACATGTTTACATTTTTTAAGGTAGTACAGCGAAAGCACAAATGTTTTTTTCTGGTTCTAAATTTGATCGGTGCTGATCTCAGGCACAGCACAATATTTGAGCAGAAGCCCTCTGCCTACAACTTTAGCAAAGGCGGCACAGCTTTACAGCAGCTAAGAAGCTTATTCTGAAGCGAGAATAACAAGACCCACCAATCTTCTATCCCAGCAAAGTGAGGTATTAGAACACCTTAGTGTCCAGTCACTCCAATATTCATTTCCCTTCTAAACTGCAGTTTCATAACAGGGTTTTCAGAAGGCTTCTCCCCTTGCGGTAAAAATTTTAGAGACCACCAGCGTCGATTTTCATGACGTCCTCTCAAAACCAGAGGAAGGTTTTTCTTTTTCATCTTGCAGATTTTTTTTTCATTTTATTTTCCATAGAGACAGAAAAGGGATGTTTAAACTAAAAGATGATGCTAGCAGCAGAACAATGGGGAGAAACTGGCTGCGACTGAACTTGGAAAATGCTTTCCAATCATCACACAATGAGGTCCTAAACCAGCTTCCTAGCAGGAGAGAAACAAATTTCCTCCTTACTCTTAAAATGGATTTCAGTAAGTTTGTGAATCTTATTATAGGAGGCAATTGCACTGACAGCAGTATTTTTTTGTGTCTTTGATCTTACACTAATTTTTCCCAAATGTGCACCCAGGAGGCATCAGAAACAAGTTGAGCAAGATGTAAGATATGTGGGAGTCTGCACACAGCCACGTCTCTTTATATACTCTCTGACACCACCACACTCCAGCTCCTGCGTCTCAGTGATTTTCGGGATATCACTCACAGGCAAGACTTTTCCATAAAAACTCTGTGCCACAGAGGAAGTGATGACCTCTACTAATTAAAAACTTTATTATGGAGTACACTAAGTCAGAGGTTTTTAAGATATATTAATTTAAAAATCTCATGTGGTTTTCACTCTTGGTTTATTATCTACATCAATACTCTACCATTCTTGGTAAGCTATGAACATTAATTCCTTAATTATTGTCCTAAATTAGCTAGATTTCAGATTTTTTTATACATGTTCATCCTGCATAATAAAACTAACACAGATGTACTAACGGTTGAATCATAGGATAAATGTGAGAATGCTCCTGCAAGCCAATGGTTCTCCTCCAGGTGTTTTTTGAAACACATTCTCTTAAATTCAATCATGTGATTTAATAGTAATAATGTTACAGAGGAATAGATTATTATTTTAATTTTTTAACTAATTTACTACTTTTTCATGCTTTTTCAAACCGAACAAGTGCTAATATCTACAACAAATCCGCAGGCAATTTTTATAGTATTTTTCAGAACAACAATATTTTACATATCAATGCTTTCAATCAGCCATTTACTTAATCTGTACTACTGTCTACACTGTTACAGGAAAGGCCACAGAGTCACTGCAAATGCATAAACAACATAACAATGTTGATAATATGGATTTGCAACTTAAATTTTGTTGCAGGAGGCTTCGAGGACTGAGAGGAGGTGGAACAGATTTCTAGGAATGCTATAGAATTGCTTTTTTTGGAGGAGTTTGTGTTTTTAGAAAGGAAAACCAAAAAACTATGTAATTCAGATACTGTTACATCATGCATCCATCATGCCTTACATTTGGGTACTCCCTCTAGCATGTCTTTTCACAGACTGCAATAACATTTTTCTCTTGGAACTCTGATTGTTTCTTCATTTTTCAAGTAGGCATTTTCTCACCAGAGTTATTTGTAGTACCTGTTCTTAGAGAGAATGAACAGTTTCTCTGCTCCTTCTAATTTCAGGGCAGAGAAAAGTGGTGTTTTTTAAAAAAAAATAAAATTTGTTCATTTGTAACATTGTGTCGGTTATTATTACTTTGCAGTTTTGAAATCTCAAGGTTTTTGCTTTGGGATCATGCCCTGCAAATTACCAGAAATTATTTTTTCCAGCATTCCAGGACACTGAATAAATGAATTAGTTGATTCATAAGCAGTTCTACTTCATCACAATGGTATTTAGGGGATATTAAGTTGCTATGAACTACCCCACAGTTGTATTCACAGTTTAAATGGAAATACAGTTTTTAAAGATAATGTTTGAGTCTCCTCCGCCCCCTATATTAGAAAGTATAAACATATTTGTTCCCAAAATTACAGGCTTCTATTCTTTGTACAACATGCAATACACAAAGAAGGCTTTCAAGAAGTAATTAATCTTTCTTCTGGCAATCTTTGTGCATTTTTTCCTGGAGTTCTCCCTTTTGGGAAAAAAAGGTGATATTTATTAGAGGTTTCTGTTAGGTTTTACAAAATTAAATCAAACAAAGGATGATTTTTAGTTTTAAGTAATCTTAGTATTTTATTATTTGTATTAAAATAAATTGAAAAAGCCATGTTTCCCTACTAGCAATTTTAGGACTAAGGTTGCCTAACATTCAACCTCTTCTTGGCAGCTAGGGCACTGAGAAACATAATATTCCACATCAGCACTGGTACTGATCTTTCTCAGAAGTTAATGACATTATTTCCTGATAGATCTTTTGGCATGCAATTATGGGCGAAAAAGGCTATACAGATCGTGCTACTTGTCATTTTGAAAATAAGATAACGTTAATCTCTTTCTTCTGAATATGTGTATATGCTCTTTTAATTTTCATGTTAAAGTAAAATGCAGAAATAGCCTTTGAACACAAGGAATTTAAAATATTTCTTCTTGGAAAAGAATCCCTATAAGGATGAAAGAACCTATGTAAATCGGAAACACAACTTTTTTTTTTAACATGGACTTGGATATAACTGGGTAGATGGATCTGAAGGGCTGTCTTCACTACCTAGTTTTTTCGAAAGAAGAACATCATAGACTTAAAAAAAAAGAAAAAGGATGCATGTCTTTCCCAGTCCCGGCAAAGCACGCATTGAAAAAGCAGAAATCTCAAGGGGACTGCCTTACTTTTGAGAATTTTTCTTTCCAACCAGTGTGACAGGATCTCACAAGCACAGTTAATCTTTGTCAAACACTGCCACTTGAGCACATAATCTAGAAACATCTGCCTGGATATAATATCAACACAAATCTGAACAAAACCGCTAGCCCCAGTTCAGGGCTGAAGAGGAATTGAAGCAAAACTTAATCCAGAACAAAGCTGTACATCTTTTTGTTTGTTTACCAGTTGCAGTTCTCCAAAACCAAAAGTGTTTTTCCCCTTTACTTAGGTAACAGCTTTTCGTATTATGATGTCCTTAAAGAGACACTCGTCTAAGGAAAAGCCTCTTTGGCCACAGAGGCGTGAAGGCTGGAAAAACATTCAAGTGACTATATTTTAAAATATTGCTTTTCCTTTTTTATTTTTTTTGAAAGAACTTTCTTCACTAGGCTCCTGATCTTTCCAATGTAAGTAGGAGGTCATTAGGTTAGACCTTCTGTGAAATCCACTATGGCATTTTTAATAGTCCTTATTTTACTGTATTACCATAGTCTTCTGCAACACGTATGAAGTAATCTATTGCAACTTCTTTAATTTTCAGGAAGAAATAGGCTGCCCCTTTTTCACCTTCTTGAAAACTGACATATACCAATCTTGGTTTGGCCTCAGTGCAATGAAGCACTCATACCGAAACATCCCATAACATCTTCTGGAAAACAAAAAGATTGCAGAAGCATTTTTTCATTTGACTCTTTGCACACGAATTACTGTACTTAGGTGAAGTGAGCTGTATCCTTACATACTATGAACATCTGAAAATAGTCAGTATTCTAACACCTCCAATACAAAGGCCAGTTGGAAATACATATAGATATCTATGGTGGTGGGCTCAGCTTCCACCTCCCTAGGGCAGCCATGAGAAGAGAGGGGTACAGGTACTGTACTGCCTGTTTATTTGCCTTGCTGATTTATCTTTTCCCCCTTGGATATCTAACCAACATGTCTGCAAGTTCACAGGATTGAATAATATTTACCAGGTAGCTGGTTCAGCAAGCGTTATATCCGGATTCCTAAAATTTGAATCTGTCCCTTCTTGTGGCCAATCAAAGTGTAAAAAGGAGTTGAATTAATACTGTGGTGCTTTAGAATTATTTTCTTTAATTGCCTTTTTTCCACTCTTCCCCTATTGTCTCTCTTTTTTTAATGATAAAATCAAATTGATGTAACCTGTACCAGCTCAAACTACCAGTGAACATGAGTAAAGTTCAGACTTCTCATCTTCTCATCGTACTCTTTAATATTACTCATGAAAAATAATCTTTTTTTCTAGATTCACAAAAACACCTGCGCCCACCCAGATACTGTTTCTGAATTCACCAGTTATTTCGCCTGCTCAGAGACTTAAAATTAAGCATAGTTGAAGAAGCATTTATGGGAAACAGGAAGATTATAAAATTACAACAGATCATAGAATTCACAGCTCTAGGATACAGGAAAACAATGATCTTGAAATATGATATTGTCTGTATTTATGCTAGCCTGTGGCTGTTTATGAATACACTTTTTGTCTAGGTATTGGTTTCATGCAAAAGAGTTATAATTTTATAAAAACAAAGCATGCCTGTAAGACAGATTAGATAAAGTTTGAATAAACAAACTTTCCTGCCAAAATCAAGAAAACTCAAGGGAATGGCTTTCTTGACTAAGCCTTAGCAAAGGAAAATGTTTCTCTAAGGGAAAAAAAGACTATGCATGATAAAAAATAATCCTCGGAAGTTAGTCTGAAGAAAGACACCCCAGGCAAGAGGATGAGATTGCCTCGTGTTTTAACACAAAGTGAAGTTTCTGCAGTTTTGAGTAGAAGGCAAATACTCCTGGAAGATTGTTACCTCCTACTAGCGTTCCCAGATAATAAGTTTAAAAGGATCTTTCATGACAATGGATGTAGCTCCATTCAAGCTCTATAACAATAAGCAGTCCATCTGGTTAAGATAGTTAAGACTGCTAATACAGTGTGGGGAAACAGATTAAAGCAGAAAATTTGTCATCTAATTGCAGTAAAGCTTTTAAAAGAAATATTTAAAACTATTCAACAAATAAACAATTGCCATAAAAATAAAATGAACGTTTTTTCAGCTTATTCACCGTCACATATTCTTACAATTGAAAAAAGAAAAGCTGATTTTCAAGCAGTTTAGACAAAGTAAAATCAAGTGGGAATTGTCACATAAAAACCAGAGCTTTATTAAATATACAAAGGACCACGCTTAGATTTCAAACTTACAAATAGCAAATCATTAGGGATGTAGAAGTGACATGCATTAAAACATCAGCTGCATACATTTCTACAGAATTATCATGGGTTTTTTTCACTTTTTTTTTTTTTTTTTTTTTTTTTTTTTACAGAAAGCATGGGGTCTTACATTTTTATTGTTCTGTTCCAGGACAATTCAGCAACATTTAGACAGTGCATAGCATCCAGGTTTAAAAACCCAACTAGTCAAAACTAGTGAAAAAAATTACCTTCAATGGCCAAACTCTTTGCTTACTCCTAAGGTATATCAAGAGCACTATGAATTAAAAAAACCAGACAATCCGCATAAGAAATTTTAAAGGATAGAACCATAGAGTTACATACAGAATATACTAAAAAAAGCCTATGCATCTCTTCAATTTACATATAACTTATGATGATACATTAAATTATTGAAAGGTGCTTATAAAATGTCAGAGGACTATTGACTCACAGGTAAAAGAAACCTCTCCAGAACCTGCGTCTGAACTGTGCTGCTCTTAGGAACCTGCAGTCTGACTCTATATAGAGGTACATCAACCAGGAAAAAAAAGAAGAAAAAATAGCACTCCAGTCTAGATGGAGAGGACCAAATGACCTTACCAAATCACTCTGAGTACTGACACAGCTGTTAAATGTCAAGACATTTAACTTGGATACCTACTTCTTATTGTAGAACTTTGCTGACTCTATTTGTGGAAAAATAAGGGGAATGAGAACATTTGAGGTTTCCCTAAATTTTCCCAAAGTTTAGGTACACTGTAATATTAAAGTAATTTTAGTGTGAGATGCAGCTGCTGCCCCAGGAAGGGAATGCAGTTGTCATGGAAGAGGTTTGTTCTGGCTAAGTGGAATGTCCCACATCTCTGGAATGGAGAATGGGGTGTTGCTTTAAAGTGACATAGCCAGCCTCTGTTAACAGGAATGGGCATGGAACTGCAAAAATAACCTCATAGCTGCTATCAAGGAGGATGGATCACAACTGCTGTCTCAGCAACCATGGTGAAGCTAAGCCCTTAGCTGAGTTTTGCTCATTATAATGACATTATAATACCAAAACACATCTCTGTCCTAAAGGCTACTCATCTCTGAGGACAACCACTCCCAACTGGGCATGCACTCTACATTTCATTGACTATACCTTTTTATCTGAAACGAGAGATTTTTACACCAAGCCAGAATAAAAGACTGTATGACTGAAGTCACTTAAGGTCCACCCAAAGGTGAAGAAGCTTTCTGAAAATGAAACACAAAAGAGGACATGTAGTGAAGACCTTTAACAGAACGTCTGGGATCAATTGATGGACTGGACCTTGTCTTGTCTCCACAGGGACACCTATTAGATAAGAACTCCATGTTATGTGCGCTTATCTACTAACATCACACTAGCTGTTAGTGCTTATCCGTGTTCGGGGTTTGAATGTATATCTCTCCAGGTCTGATTTTGCAGTCAGTATCTTATCACCAGCTACTTGCGAATCATTATCCTGTCACAAATCTACAGTTTGTATACATATACAAATTTCTGGAAACTTTAATAATTGCCATAAGGGATTTAAGGGTTTTGTCCCAGTAATGTTGTCAGCCTGATCCTGGTAGGCTGGTCAAATTGTAAAGGACCCAAGGTTAATCCCCCTCTGCTATGAGGGATTCGTCCCAGTGACACTGTCAGTGTGTTCCTGGCAGGCTGGTAGGTTTGTAAAGAATCTGAGGAAATCCCACTCTGTAATTCCCTTACTATGATGAAAGTGTGACACCATTTAACTTCAACCCACTGCTGTTTGCCCTGTCTGAAAACTGCAATTCAGAAAAATATAAGCGAAGCCTTTAAAAACAAGATATGAGTCTGATGGGAAATCAAGCAGCCACCAGTTAGCAGAACAAAGAAAATCTGCCACAACAAAGTTGCTATGCCCTCCAGAAAGTAAATTAACTCCTGGTTTCTATGTCTACTCATTCTCTGGTTCTCTAGATGGCACTAGTCCGGATCTTTTTGTTCTGGCGAAGTAATACACACATAACACAAGATCAACAAAATGGAAAACACAGAGCCACTGTATCCTCCAAAAGTCAAAGGTCTTTATATCATCACTTAAACCATAAAAATACCTTTCCTTAACTGGCCTGATATTATGCTGAAGATTTAAATGTTTCAAAATGTTGTATGTGTTCCCCTATACCTGCTCACTCTACTAAAGTTGTCCTCATGCTTCCTGTGACATGTAACTATTAGGTAAGAAAACTAATCTGGTATCTCCAGAGGGCGGAAATTCGAGATAACCTCTGACAACAACAAATTGGAACTGGTCAAATTCATCTGATACTGATCTACATGAAGCTCCTGCTCCTGTTCTGTGTCTGGGATTGGGGGTCTTTGGGAATGCTCCTTACTTGACAGAGAATGGAGCATACCACATGCAACACAGTAACTGTACCAAAACTGTTAGTTGTCAGAATAATACTGTGTTTCTTCGTTAACTCACAAAACTGTGAGTTCACGTCTTCTTCTCCACATACTTCCTCAGGAGTCTATTTAACTTGCACATGCATAACTCACATGAAGATAGTTTGGATTGTGTATAGGGCTCTGACGGATGTGTCTGACACCATGAGGTACCTCTTCCTCCCCTTTGAAACTGGGGGGAACACAAGCAGGTGACATCTGTTGGCTGTGCACCCTTGACACCTGCACTGATGCTGGTGTCATGGACAGGAGGATTATCTCAAAGGGAAAGGTTGAAAATGTCCACTTTCTCAGTGTATTTGAATTTACTGAACGGAGGGGGTGTGTGTGTGTGCGCGCGCGTGTGCACGTGCACTACTCCCCACTGGCAAATCCCTTCCAGTTACACTTAATTCACCAGAGCTGCGCAAAGCACTTCTGACCACATGAATAATACTGACAGTTTGCTCTCAAGGCTTTATTAAAATTCAGGCATCATCTGAAGAACTGTTGATCTCCCTCCCACCTCCTGAAGTGTGGCACCTGTCCCCTCCAGATGAGCAATGATGGTGTTTCCTCTTCCTCATCTCCTTTCATGCTATCGACCTTGCCATCTTGGGGGGTGGGGGGCTGATATGTCCATACGCATTCTTTAAACCAGGCTTTTATACTTGGTACAAATTGGATTATTATGGAAAGACAAGCACATTACAAAAGTACTAATGGTTGACTGTAGGTAAGATGGAAAAAAACCAGCAGCTACACACCGTAGCTCCCTTGTGAGTGTGACATGCTGAAAGTGTAATTGGATTCTCGTTCCTGAAACCTGAAACAACAGAGATGCAACTAGAAATAAGTGTCTTGGGAGAACTGGTGTAGCGTGTTAATTGAAAGTCTACTGTTTGTTTTTGCATATAGCCAATATAATAATAGGAATGTAAGACTAAGCTTCAGTTGTACTCTGTTGATCATGGCACTTGTGAATAAGAAAATCTGTGTTGACTCTATTCGAACAAGATTCCTTAGTAATTCCTCTCAACTTTTTACTCATGGACACTACATAGAGGAAGGGACCTCTGAACAGAGAGACCTTGAGAATTACAAAGCTGATTGAAATAAAGTGCTAAAGGATTGAAGAAGTCTTCTATTAATTTTTGGCCTATCATGCTTCCTCTGAGGATAGGACAGTGTTCTCCCCTTCCCAACAATCACATGGTAGACACTGTTCTTAAAAACTTCCAGTGACAGGCACCCCGTAGGCACCCTAGGCATGATTTTGAGGGTTTTGATACAATGGGATAAGAAGTAAGATGCCCCTAGACATCTGATAAAAAGCAGAAGAATGTCTCTGGAAAAGTTAATAATTCTCCCTTTAGGGTTAAGCTTGAGTAAGCTGAAAAAAATAGAATATATTATTAAAAGTAAAGAAAAACAAGATAAGGAAAATTATTATCTATTCCATACACTGCATAAAGCAATAATTCTTAGGGAAAAAGTACTAAATAATAACATAATTGAAGATGTGCATGTCAGCTTGCATAGAAGCACTGAGATGAGATTGCTACCATTAAACCTGTTTGCTGTTTTAAAATTCTTTGTGTTTGTTGCATTTATATGATATCTGTCATATAAAAATACGTTGCACTAAGCTGAAAGCAAAAAATCTGTTAAGCAGGAAATACACATGAAACATATACGAGATCTGACACAAAAAACCCTAGGACTAACCCTATAGCTCAGGAAACAAGAATGGGAGCGAAGAGACAAATAGAGGATTACAGAAAATGCTCTAATCTGTCACAGTGAGACAAGGCTCAACACAATCGCTTCACTCAGTAGAAGTGGATGCATGTTCGAATTGTAGATGTTTTGCTAACCTCAGTCTAAAAATGTTGGTGAGCAAGAGGACAGAGTTAACATCAAGACAATGCTCCATCCTGAAATGCTTAGTCTGTCAAACAGTTTTTAGCTAATAGCTACCTCTTTCCAAGGATCAAGTAGGTTCTCAAAGGAATCCTCTTTTTTGTCAGTAGAAGATATGGAAGCAAAAGTGACAGAGGCTCTCACAGCCCTTCAGAAAATGATCTGCAGAATTGCTTTGAACATTGAGTGTTAATTGACAGCTGACCAATCTTTCAGATTTCAAGGACCATGTAAATTGCCTATCAAATTACAGTCTGGTCATTAAAAAACTTTGTAATTCATCCACAGTAGTCTTATTTCTTACTTCATAAACTTGGTGAATTTCAAGTAATTTGAAGCCTTGTTATCAATTGTTTTTAAGTTGTCAGTAACAGCTGTTACTGCAGAGTATTTCTACGTAGGGCAAGCTACATTCACTGTTAAGCTAATTTATTTCCTATAAATTTTTATAAGTACAAAGCATGTTCAAGCCACCAGAATGATAATTTTGTATAGCAATTAGTTTCTGTGAGTATAAAGTTTAACGTAAGCGAAATTTTTCTAAGTCTTCTTGTAGGAAGTGGACATACCATTTATCCTGTCTGTGCTGCTACAGGCTGCAAGTGTAGAAAACAACTAAGTATATAAAATTAAGTTGCAATATTCATTACTAAAAGGTATCTATAACCTTTGAAAACTTCATTCAGCACCTGTTATGGAAAATCATGGGAGCTGGAGAATGCTTTAACTACCGTATGGAGCTGATGAAGAGGAAGAATTTTGGAAAGCTTTCTTATATCAGTGTCAACAAAAGAAATATTTCAAATGTATTCTTTATACCTGAGAAAACATGCATAGCACATGATGATACTCAAAAGATTTCCCTCACAGAAAAATGTGTCCTATTACAGTTGGCGATGCAGCAGGTGAGTTATGCTATTCATCTAAAAGCTATGTATTTCAGTAGACATAACATGAAATTTAATTTTTGCAGAGTAGTTTCAATTAATAGCATTTCTAATGCTTCATTCATCATTTACAAAACAGCACTTAAACAACTTCTGCTTAAACTTAGCAGAGAAATAGCAAGTAGCTGAAGAACTGTTCTATGTTATTTTCTGAAAAATAATAAAAAATTACAAGCCACCTAAATTTCTAAAACACCACCTAAAAAAGGATCATAATTTTTCCCCCTGTTGCATTGTGCTTCCAGAAGGAAGTAAACAGGAAGGTGCAAAAGGTTTCAGAACAAGAAGTCTTGTTCTAATGATATGGAAACACCCACTGCCACAGAAAACATACATTGTCGGCCCGGGCAAACCACAGGCACCATTTCCAGTTTGTTTTCAACAATGTCTTGTGGAAGCACAAGAGAAGCAAAGTTTTTGTCAGGAAAACCAAAGTATTTCATACAGCAATCTTCAGATTAAATTGCTATTTTCTCATGAGATACATTCAAGAAACTTTGAGTGATAAACACTTAAAGATGCTATTTCCTTTTACAACAATTATAAATGCTATCCAGATATCACTTTTTAATGATCATCTCAGTATGTGAGTAAATACTATGGCATAAAAATTAAGATTTTTTTGTGAATCACAAATCCAGAAAACTAATAATCCCCTGAAGCAACATACTTCATGAATAGTAATGAAAACATAACCAATGCCATTATTTATATAGCTGTTACCAAGTAAGTCAACAATAAGACAGAAAATCATAGCGATAGGTATGTTTGGGAAATCTCTAAATGCATGCAACACTGCAGTTGTGCTTGGCAGATTTTACTCTGTGTCATTTCTCCTTCAGAAGTAAATTGAAAAAAATTTAGCGGAATTAAAATAAATTGCGGTCCTGAATTGTCACTCACTATAAATCCACAACTCCAAGGAAAGAATATTAATTCTTTATATACCGGTTTTGTCAAATTGAATCATTTGGTTTTTACTTGGTATAGCAGCAGCTGAAACTGCAACAACGATAATGTAAGTCTACTGTACATATTAAGGTGGAGTGATGAAGAGATTTACAACAGCCTCGCAGAGAATGTCCTAGGGGTCCTGGTGGATGAGAAGCTGGATATGAGCCAGCAACGTGTGCTCACAGCCCAGAAAGCCAACTGTATCCTGGGCTGCAACAAAAGAAGCGTGGCCAGCAGGTCAAGGGAGGGGATGCTGCCCCTCTACTCTGCTCTTGAGAGACCTCACCTTATAAAAGCATTTTCATTCTTCTAACATGATTGATCAGGCTGGTTTGGAAGATGCACAACACACAACAGTTAAATACTTCTACATGTCATCTATTTTTCCAGAATCTTTAAAACTGATGCTCATTTACTTTCCTGTAATTACAGCCAAAGTAATAAAATGTTATTTTGTGAAAACATAGATCAAAACCACACACGTGCTGAGACCCTTTAACAGGTATAATTGCTCTGCATGAAACCGGTAGTGAATTCCAACCAGAGTGACATCCATTGAAAGTACCAGAAGAGAGGTGTCATTCATTTGATAGGATTATGAAACTGCTGACATTAACCATATAGTATATTCTATTGCAATCAGGAGCCTATTCATCCAGGGAGAGAAGTGCTGAATAGTCATACATGCAAATGATTTACTTGTATACTTACAGACCTAGTAATTTTGGTGTTCTCCTTGAGGAAAGTCACCCAGAGATTCAGTGGAATATATCCATAGTGGATTAATTTTCATGTACTAGAGATAACGCATCATTAAGTTAGCGTCAGAGTAAGTAACAGAATAATGATACAAAATCTCCTGGGATACTGAAGAAGATCATGGGATGCAACTGGATTCAACCTTGACAGATGTCAAGGGATACCAGGTCAACTTTTTTTCTGTAACTAATTGCCTGACTTCTAGAAAAATGTCCCTCAAAAAAGGTTATACTGTCTTAAAAAATGGAAAACAGCAGTAATTCCAGAGGAAGATATATGTCTGAATAAAATATTTTAATTTTCTTCTGGGAAGATTCATTCATAAGATCAGATACTGATAGGGTATATCTATATTAATTCTAATTTTTTAAAAAAGGAATGTAATATTTTAAAAAAAAATTACAGAAAGGAATATATTCACTGCAGACATTATCTGTGAAAAAGAAGTTTTGATAGCTATCCAAATGTTTTTGTCATTACACCAAACACTTTTTCCCTACCTGCTCAGTCAAGTTTTAATTACATATTTTAGTAAACAAATAGGTTTTGGGGCCCTTAAGACTTTGATTTCTTTTCAGGATCTTATTTAGAAGTCCTACTCTCATTGTTCACAGGACCATACAATCCAAAACTGCATGCTTGTGAATTCTGTGGGGCTGTCGTTTCATGGTAAAGTCAGGCAACACTGAGGTCCGCTCAGACTCCTTTCTCCCTTGTCCTATGATGTCCTTTACACAAATACTAGATCAAATAAGCTTGTTCAGATCTGGCCTGATGAAGACATATCAGATTTGGGCAGAGGGGGAGGGCAGTCTGCTTGGTTAACTTTTAGCTACAAGGTTCTCAAGGATTAGAATGGATGGGGAAAAAAAAAAAGAAGATATGTGACGGAGGGGTGGATTTGGGGTGGTTTTTACCCTTTACAGCAATAGCTGATCATGAAACTCTGTCCTCTTTCACGGGGATTTTAGTTTTTATTTCCCTTTGTGGGGATCAAGACTTTACATGGAAACTCTATCTTTGAATCATGTTCATTGTTTTGAATCTTTCCTGAACTCAGAAGAGGTTTGTAATTTATGTTATCATATTAAAGGAGAAACCAAATAGAGCAAAAATACTTAGGAATTGGTAACTAAGAGTGAATTTAGAAAGAAGAGTGGAAGAAAATCAAAGGGGTAAAAGTTATATCCCAACTAGACAAAAAATATAATACATGATTTAGGGGTATATTTTTTATACAACCTGAAATAAATAAATTTGCTTTTCATGTGATAAGGGTAAATGTAAAAAATTCTACTGCATAGCAAGTTGTCAGAGGAATGAGTTAATTTAGCACACCCACACATCATTTGCTCTCAAATAATTCCTCAAAATTTAATTTGCCTCCACTTACAATGTACGACATTGTTTTTTCAGTGTTCTAGCATGCTCATGGTTCATGAGTCATATAGATTAAAACATGATAAGAAGCAGATCTAGGAGATTAAATTTGAGTAATTAAATTAATGGGGTGTAATTACAACTCTGACCTTAAAAATCTAGCAAATTATTCAGACTCTTCGATTTTCATGTCAAAGATGGTGCCCTAGTATCAAAGTCCATCATATCTTAACTTTCATTATAGGCATAATTAATGACAGTCATATTGCTGAAGATCAAGTTGACAGGAAATTGTCTGCATCGGATGAGCATGAATTGCCTTTGAAGATATGACCAGCTTAGCCATGCTTTTATTCTAATGATATTTTACATAATTCTCAGTATCATTTCTTTAAGCAGAGACTGGAATCTTCCTTATGTCAGCACAAGAATGAGCAATGAAGGAAAAGAGGAAAAAGAGGCAGAAATTAGGCTATATTTGATGATATCAAAAAGGCATCACATATTCCTGAGAAACTCGGCAATGATGCTCCCGGTCACCACAGCTGCAGCACTGGAGTATGTTTCAGATGCGCTGGCCAAGAACACGCACATTTATCTTCAGATAGCAGCACCCAGGGCCGGGATGGATGGTTTGGGTTGGCCACCATCCTAACTATCACACACATCCAGCTGCCCAGGAGCGTCATTACACAACCTTCTAGATTTTACCTTTTGCCACTCTCTTCTTTAAGTAACACAGCTCCTCAACAAGTATTTGTCACAATTTCTCAGCTTTAGCTGTGACATATATTCAGAAGTGATGACTACAATTAATGAGATGCCAAAGCTCTACCTAATTCCTTCATGAGATGATCAGGCCAAATAGACCATGCATTTCCTTCATTCCTACTGCAGTTGTGTTTCACAAGGCTTTTTAAGTAGCTTGTCTGAGAGGCTGGATATTTATGATGGACTTGAATGGCATGTAGCAATGATATTTCTTTCTATAATATGTAATTAAACAGATTTTTTGCTAGAGAAATAGGAAGAACTTGCATACAGTCAAAATTAAAAAAAACCCATAGATGAACAAACAAAAAAAGCCCCGACTCCTGTATAAATGTAAATATTCTCCTTATGCTTCAGAAAATCCCTGAGAAATGGGGATTTATGTCATTCCTAATCATACATTACTGGCCAGATTTTGGTATCAGACTCAGGTCAGTCGCTCTTCTGCTCATTCCCAGCTGCAGTTCTTATTTTATTATAGCCACTTCAACAGCTGGTCTATGTGGGTCTGGCTGGGAATGGTGTCTTGTGTTAGATATCTGCCAAATAGTAATTTCTTCAAGAGGTAAGTAGGCTGCTCTCTGAGGAGCTCATACATGCTGTGCTCAGGCTGCACTGGCCCAGGCTGGGAAGTGCTTTGCTGCCCTGTTGAGTTTCTAGCCTGACATTTCTGGCTCTTCCTTTGCCTACACAGAACATCTGACTTGTTTGGGACCAGGATGATATCCCCATGTTTCTCTGGGAGAGGAATGTTCACTGCAACCTTTACATTAGCAAAGCATTTTACAATTCCAGTGGGTCATCATCAAGTTTTTCAACTAGAGCTTGAACTTCTTACCAAGACCAACAAAGCCACCATCCAGGTGGTGACTTCTTAGCAGCCGTTTCTCTGCATTTGAGTTTCTTCATTACAAAAGCTGGAGTGTACCTCTGAGCTATCACTGAGCAAATGAGGAGCTACACACAGGATTAATTGCAGCCACAGCTTTAAAGTTGCTTTCTTACAGCTTTCATTTGTGTAGGCACAATTTATAGAAGATAGTTATCATTGTAGCTATGTCACAGTATACAAATAGGTGAGGCCAATGCATGAGCATCCAATAGTTTGAGTTAAAAAAATGACCTTCTTTTTTAAGATATGTATGTTAGTTTGAATCTAATAAACTGTGAGATACACTTAATGAAGAGATTTCTATAGCAATAAGCTGCAGTACCCTTAATTAATATTTTGCTTTTTAAAAATGTATTTTAGAAATTATGTCAAGTTTGTCTTGCAGTAGAACTGCTTAATTTCTACTGAAAAAATGAACTATCTTTCCCCATTACTTATCCTTGTTGTCTGAGATTGCCTGATAGCTTCCCTGGCAATAACATAGTAATTAGTCTATTTTTAATAGCTATTTGCTTATACATATGATTATGCTATTATTAAATAATTATGGTATTATTATTTACTTCAAGTAAAGCCATTCTGTTCATACAGGAGGAGTAATAGAGCACAGTGCATTTTTCAGTTTCTAAAGTGCTGAATGTATTTCAATCATAAAAGGATTTATTGTATTTTAAAAATTATTTTTAAATTTCAAAAATAATTTTTCACTTATTGACATGGAGGTCTGAAAGAAGAATAGAAAAAGATGATTCTGAAAAGTTTAGAACATTGGCAAGAAAGTTCTAAGTATTTGTGAATTTTATTTCCCAGTGATATTCTGCCTTTTCAAATCCACTCATCAAGGTTTTCCATATAAGATCAAATACATGCGAGAAAACAGATACTGAAGAAAATATCTCTAATATTGTAATCAATCCTATTTAAATATGATGCTTGTATTTAAGATCACTTGTTGAATAATGACATAAACATCTGAGCAGCTTATATTTTAGTAAGAATTTAAATTTAAAAAAATCTGGGTTTTAAAAATATTCTAGTCAGACAAAAATAGTTCTTCAGCTTTCTGCTTCATGTACAAACATATAACTTGAGATTCACCAGATTTATGTATTCCTCAGGAAAGAAAAAAGAAAACTCTCTCAGTTTTGCTATATGACAGAGGAATTTTGGCCAACTTTCAAAATCCATTCAACTTTAATTTCAATACAAATTTTAAAATCACTTTATAGGTTAAACTATTAATAACAGTAATATATGAAATGCCAACAGATCCAGTAGTCTATCCATTTTGTAATTTCTACTTTTCATAGAAGGAATGGCAAACCGAATGTGAATACAGAGACAAGTGCAGATTTTTAGCTTTTTTAGATTTTTTTAGATTTTTTTAGTAGCACACTGTAAAAAAAGGCCCTATTCCCACATATTTTAGGGCCTGAAGGAATACAGTTAGTAGAGCAGTAGGACTGCTCTTCAAAGCAGCTCATGATATCTATTGAACAATCAGGTTTGCTCCCACAGTCTAAGAAATATAAATGGACTGCGTAACATCTGAAGGCAAGTTGAGGATTTTTTTTAAAAGCAAAAAACTTTGGTATTCAAGAGTTATTGAAAATCTGTCATCACTAAAAAAGATAATTTCATTTCAGAGGTATTGGACTACTTTCATAGAATCACAGAATAATAGAATTGTTTGGCTTGGAGGGGACCCTGAAGATCATTTAGTTCCAACCTGCCTACCATGGGCAGGGACATCTTCAGGTTGCCCTAGGATGAGTTTTGGCTGGCCATAAAGAAAGATACAAACCACCAGACAAGGTCAAAGTTAATTGAGTCAATCTTGCTTTAAAACTAACAAAGCAGGAATAAAAACAGAAATGGACTATTTCCTTAAATGAACTGAGATTTTATGATACTAGGGTTCTAGTTAGATCTAAAAATAAAATCTTATTAAGGATTTTGTTTTATTTTCAAAATTGGAATCTATTGCCATCACTGCTCAGTTTACAGTCACAAGTGAAAATAAGAAAGCCCTAAAAAATGGAATTCCTTATTGAATTACTTACCCTCTATTTATATTAATTAGAGGAAAACACTTTAAATAAATAAAAAAAACCCCAACAGTTAATAAAGTAGTTCCAAATCCAACTGCAAACAGGACAAATGAAAACATTGAATTGAGAGAAATCTACTTACAGACACCCAAAGTCTAGTCCTAAAACAGCAAGTGAACCACGCTGCGTGTGCTGATTCTGGCTAGGATAAGGCTAATGTTTTTATAGCAGCTAGTATGGGGCTATGCTTTGAATTTGTGATGGGGACAGTGTTGGTAACACAGGGATGTTTTCATAATTGCTGAGCAGTGCTTAAACAGAGTCAAGGTCTATTCTGCTCCTTACATCCTACCAGCGAATAGGGTTAGGGATGCTCAAGAAGGTATGAGGGGACAAAGCTGGGACAGCTGACTCCAGTTGACCAAAGCTATTCCATACTGTATGATGTCATGTCACAAAAAGCTAGAGAAAGAATGAAGGGGTAACATTCAGGGTTATAGTATTTGTCTTCTCAAGTAACTTTTCCATATGATGTAACCCTACTTACCTGGAGATGGCTGAACATCTGCCTGCTGATGGGAAGCAATAAATGAACTCCTTGTTCTGTTTTGCTCGTGTTCACAGCTTTTGCTTTACTTGTTAAACTGTCTTTTATCTCCGTCCATGAACTTTTTCACTTTTACTCTTCTGATTCTCTCCCCATACCACGAGGGCGGAGTGAATAGTCCTGAGTTGCTGGCTGGGGTTAAACCATGACATTGTGGTCATAAGAAAAAAAATGTTAGGCTGTCCACAAAAGAATAATTGAAACATGATAAATCTTACCCTGCTAAATACTCCATTGCTGAAAAGTGTTTATAAGTTTGTGAAACCATTCAAGAAAAGAGATATTTTTAACCTGTAGTCTGGCAGTTTCCTGAAAGAAAAAGAAGGAAGCAAGAGTGTTTTTCTTTCCATATATAACCACATCCGAAGAAATAGTAGCTTGTTTGGCAGATATAGCCCAGTCTTACAATGTTTGGGTGCATAGTTAAGAGTAAAACAGTAGACACATCTGGAGACAGTTCTGAAGTTCTGACATGGAGTTCTCATTCAATAAAGGAGGAGTAAATATGAACCAGTTGGGTAATTGCCTGACCTTGGAAAGACAGGAGGATGAATAAAGCGAAGAGAAATGGGTTCTCAAGCCAAAAAGGCTGAAAGATACTACAGCCTCCCATTAGTGTCAGTAGTACCTAAGTAGCTCCTGCCTGGGAAACCAAGACCAGACCTTCAGAAAGGTTAAGAGTTCTTTCTCAGCCCTTTCAGCTCTGACAGCAGTTAACATGGAATTTTCTTTTTTTCTGCTTCATAACTTTTCTCTTACAGTGGAGTTGGAAAAAGATAATTTTCCTCAGTGGAAAGCAGCACAAGCCCTTTCCTATCACTGATTTTTTTTTCTGCCTGTTCATATAATGTCACGTTATTGAGGCAATTCTAGGAGCCCTGAGAGGTACCAAGATCTAGTTTCCAAAAGGAAATTTTTCACTTTTCCAAAGAACGAGAAACAAAATGGAAGTAGAACCAGCCTGCTAATTCATCAGGCTGACTCGGTGATGAAAGTAGCACATGTACTCTCTATTTCATTTTAGAACTCCAGGATGCAGTTACACCTGACTGTGCAGAGGTACGAGCTTGTCCCTGAAAAGTATTCCCCGCCAAGATTCTTGGTGTATGCTTCTTATTACCAGCCACAGTAATGCCTTCCATAGGGGGCTTAATAATAACTATGCAGATAAATAGTAGCAGGATTTTAGTTGTAGTGAATCTGGCCTTCAAAAGAGACTGGTGGTGTTGCGTGTGTAATTCTAGACAGAATTTCCTCACTCTGTTTTCCTGCTGTAGTAGTTTAGACAGTATGTGCTAGTCCAGGAACAGAGGGCATTGAAAGTCACCTTTCGGTTTTTATGTACTTATCTTGTATACCTACAGTGGATTTATAAATCCATGGGAACACATTTAAATATTTAGATTTCTATGAATATTACTGCTTTTTTTACAACTCAAGATAAATATTTTTAATCACAGAAAATAATGCAAAGTGCATACTTTTCTGACTTAAGGGTAGAAAAGACAACCCTGAGAACTACTGGCCTGTCAGCCTCACCTCTGTGCCTGGGAAGATTGTGGAACAAATCCTCCTAGAAGCTATGCTAAACCACATGGAGGACAGGGAGGTGATTAATGGCAGCCAGCATGGCTTCACCAGGGGAAAAGTACTGTCTGACCAACTTGGTGGCTTTCTATGATGGGGTAACCGCAGCAGTGGACATGGGTAAACCAATGGATGTGATCCATCTGGACTTCTGTAAAGCCTTTGAAAGAGTCCCCCACAACATCCTTCCTTTTAAATTGGAGAGATATAGATTTGATGGGTGGACGGTAAGGTGGATAAGAAACTGGTCGGATGGTCATATTCAAAGAGTAGTAGTCAATGGCTCAAAGTCCAGATGGAGATCTGTGATGAGTGATGTCCCTGAGGGGTCTGTACTGGGACCAGTGCTGTTCAATATCTTTATCAATGATATTGACAGCGTGCGTGATTGAGTGCACCCTCAGCAAGTTTGCAGATGACACCAAGATGAGTGGTGTAGTTGCCACATCGGAAGGACAGGATGTCATCCAAAGGGACCTGGACAGGCTGGAGAAGTGGGGCTCTGAGAACCTCTTGAGGTTCAACAAGGCCAAGTGCAAGGTCCTGCACCTGGGTCAGGGCAATCCCCATTTTCAGTACATGATGGGGGATGACGTGCTTGAGAGCAGCCCTGCAAAGAAGGACTTGGGGGTGCTGGTCGATGAGGAGCTTGACATGAGCCAGCAATGTGCACTCACAGCCCAGAAGGCCAACCACATCCTGGGCTGCATCACAAGAAGCATGGCCAGCAGGTCGAGGGAAGCGATTCTGCCCCTCTATTCCTGTCTTGTGAGACCTCATCTGGAATACTGTGTCCAGTTCTGGAATCCTCAATGTAAGAAGGATATGGAGCTGTTGGAACTGGTCCAGAGGAGAGCTACAAAGATTATCAGAGGGCTGGAGCACCTTCCCTACGAGTACAGGCTGAGAGAGTTGGAATTGTACGGCCTGGAGAAGAGAAGGCTCAGAGGAGATCTTATAGCGCCCTTACAGTACCTGAAGGGGGCCTACAGGAAAGCTGGAGAGGGGCTATTCATAAGGGCTTGTGGGGATAGGACAAGGGGGAATGGGTGTAAACTGGAAAGGGGCAGATTTAGACTGGACATTAGGAAGAATTTCTTCACCATGAGAGTGATGAGACACTGGCACAGGTTGCTTGGGGAAGTTGAGGATGCTTCATCCCTGGAGGTGTTCAAGGCCAGGTTGGATGGGGCTTTGGGCAGCCTGGTCTGGTGGGATAGCTCTGCCCAAGGCAGGGGGGTTAGAACTACATGATATTTAAAGTCCCTTCCAACCCAAACTATTCTATGATTCTGTGATTGTAAGTCATGGTTTTATTATTCAAGGGAAGTAGCACTTTGACTTTCTTGGGATCTGCACATTAAGACAAAATAGATGGTAAGAGCACAGACTACAGGCACACATACAGAGACATTTACACTTTTCTTGAAATGAAGCTGAAAGATCCAGTTTTGCCCCAGTCCACCCTTGATGCCAATGAAATATTTATGAGAATGGAGCTTATTTCTGGAATAAGTGTGAGAGAGAAGGATGAATAGAAAGATAAGGACATTTCTTCAAGAAAAATTAAAAGTAATGAGACAATTTGTTTCAAGAAGATCTATGCTACTCCATGAGCACCACTTAGCCCACAAAGTAAATCACAGAAGAAAAATAGTTTTAAGATGAAAAGGCCATTGAGCAATTTCTTTCAAAGGCTGTCAAGAAAAAAGAGGTTGTGTTAAATTGTTTACAAGATTTGATTGCATTATTTTTATCAGCTGTTCTGTTAAAAATCTTGTGTTTTAGTACTGAATTACCTGCGATGGGAAAGAAAGATTTTATGTATATAATAATAATGTTGAAGTAAAATATGTCATTGTACTGATACAGACATATTGCAGTTATTTCTGATCATCAAAATTCTTACATGAAATATAAGATGCTCAAAGAATCAGGCCTGAAGTAGCTGTGGGATTCAAGAGTTCTTGCATCATTCTATGTGTTTGGTTGTTCCCTCTCCCCCATTTTTTTTCCACATCCTCTTTAATTCTAACGACACCCTCATTTCATGAAGAGGTGAGGTGATTTTGTCGGATTCTTGTATTTCCCTGTGATATACTGTGTGCTTACCTGGGGAGGTGGTGGACTCGCCATCCCTGGAGGTATTTAAAAGACGTGTAGATATGGTGCTTAGGGACATGGTTTAGTGGTGGAGTTGGCAGTGTTAGGTTTAGAGTTGGACTTGATGATCTTAAAGTTCTTTCCCAACCTAAATAATTCTATGATTCTATGATAACCATTTGCCTTTCCTTCTCAGCGATGATATTCAGTTTAGCTGACCTGTTTAATCCATCACTAGAAAGGAAAGGAGGACAGAAAATCTGATTTACATTCATTTCACACTTGTAAATATTTACAAGTAATTAAAGCTAGCATTCTATAATGGCATTGCTCTAATAACATGTATAATTGTAGACATAATTTCCCCTCTCCCAACAGAATCGTTTTTTTTAACTTCCTTTCCATAAAAAGTGATCTATTTTGATATTTTTCAGTGGCAGGTATTGTTTACAATCAGGCAAGAAGGGGTTATTTATCTGACCAGCTCTCTTTATTTATATGTATGATGACCTACTTCTAAACTACCTACTTTATGCTCCTTCTATAAGACAGGACAGAAAAATGAACATTAAAACACAATTTATCTAATCTCAAAATTAACACTTAGAATTAATCAAATGAATGCTGCAGAACAGCCCATTTTTCCTTCTCTTGATACGAAGGGAGCCCAGCACACCTAATTCAAATGAGGAAGTATAAGTTGTAGTTTCTGAACTTAACATCATGAATACTACAGCAGGTCTCCCAGTTGGATTAATATGCCCTTAGAATCCCAGTCAAATCCAATCCTAGGGTGTTTTGTATTATCAGTCCAAATTATTTAAGGATTTTCTTTTTTGCTCTTTTTGTTTGTTTGTTTGTTTTGTTTTAACTTTGGCAGAAAGTCTTTTATAATTCCGAAGAGATATATAAAGATATTCAATAAATAAGGATATACTGTCGAAAAGGTGGCTGGTGTTCATTTAACAGCATGAAGGAAACAAGTTCTTAACTTCTCTTTGAATATTCACTTGAATCCTTAACAGAATATTGCCTAATCAGGATATTTTCCTAATCCTTTCTGTGTAAACATGCAGTTGCCAGCAACAGCACCCACATCAGTTGCCTATTTATGACAATCTCCATCAGATTATTGTGGCTGTTGCAAAGAACAAAAATCTTTGACAAAAATACCACAGCTTTAATTAATTCAATTTAATTTCCCTTATGAGATCATTCTAATATGTGTGGATTAGCTATTGACAGGTTTCATATGTCATTTAAATACCCCATTAAATAGCAATAGGAAAATAATAATCTCGGGGCAGTTTATAAAAACATTAAGGTGAATGGTAAGATTTCCATTGACTCTAGAAATATTTGAAGAAGTTTTGTATTATACTGATTCTGCACATGCTTACCATTTGTTTTATGCTTTGATATTATACTCTACCATATCTAATTTTACCTGGATATAAAATATATTGGAACTAGATGATCTTCAAGGTCCCTTCCAAACCATTCTAATCAAATGTCACTCAAAAGAAAAGCATCATGGACAATGTCTAGGGAAAAATTTCTAGTGAGTTGACTGAGCTCACACATTTCTCTAACAAGCCCACAATTACAGAATACTCCTGAAAGAGGTTATTGATCAGGCATTTTATGCATATTATTATTATACTTTATTTTCAAGGCATAACATTTATTTTACGGTATGCATAATTCATTTGACATTTAAAGGTTCTAACTGTTTGCTCTTGCAGAAATGTAAAATAAGGATTAGTTGCAGCATGAGATAACAAGCTTGGAAGATAATGAGTAAAAAGTAATTTTCATCAAAAAAGTATACAATTTACTGCTCCTATTCAAACCTTATCAGTTAATTTTCAATCTACCAGCGGTTGTATAAGATGGACATAATGACCTGGCAATTATGCAATTTTATGTCATGAAACTGCACACATTTTGCTTTTGAATATATGAAATGACCTAATACAATGAATTTGATAAATCCCCTCACAGGGGAAGTAACAAGCAGCAGCTTTCTCAGAATATTTTGGCACCCGTTGAACGCCCTCCTGATATACCAGCCTACCCTGAAGTGAGGCTAAATTTAGGGAATGCAAATATGTCCTCCTATAGCCAGTAAACTAGTTGGCAAGCTGCAACAGTTCCCTTGCATTCAGAAGGAGAACACCTAGTTCTTGCATTCTCTCCATAGATGCTGAAGTACCTTTTGCTGTTGCTGAGTTGGAGTGACAACCATTGATGTTTTTATTCCTCCTTCACAGTGCAAACATACTACAGGTATTTGGACTTCTGGACTTTCGGTAAACCGAAGAGTATAATACATCTAATTAGGGAGAAGATGTTAGACAGATGCAACTTGAGTAATATAGTTACAAGGGAATGGCAAGCTTACTCTTACTTGCAAAGAAAAAACAATATGGTAATGGTGAGTTCTGTTCTTTCTGTGAAAGATTCTTCTGAGAAGTTGTTATAAATTTTCTGTGAAACGGGAGGAAATCCTGTAGTGTAATACAGCTTGATTATACTATGTGCTCCCCTATTGATCTCAGGCAGGTTGTCTCTTTCCAGAATATATGATTTGAATCACAATGTTTAACCTGCTACCCAGCTGTATGTCATTTTGTCCAAGAATTCATTTAAGCATCAAGACCTTCAGATGCATGTGTCCAGAACACTGTAATACATCACCTGAAAATGGAAATAATTCATATTTTACCAGGAGTTTGATAATCAGCAAATGACTGAAGAATGAACAATGTAAGATGCACAAGGAGTTTAGTAATATTCTCTTTAAAGACATTGGTTTATTCTTGCTGGAGAAAAATCGCACTATATGACGAATTTTGCCAGGAAAACAGTTTCAAATTATCATGAAGGGATACAGATTTTCTGTGATTAAATTGTCTCTCTCTTTCTTTTCTTTTTTTTTCTTTTCCTTTTTCCTTTCTTTTCCTTTTTCTTTTCCTTTTCCTTTTATATTTTTCTTTTTCTTTCAGTGAGTAGCAAGGGAATACACATCCATGTATTTGGACAACTAAATTTTTAACTTTAGGTAGTGATCTATATTCAGTTGAGTCCAACTAATAGCATCCAAAAAAAGCATTTTGTTCTTCCATTTTCTAGTTTCTGAATGTTCCCATTTGGCTTTAAGATATTATTCATGCAGACTACATGTATACAAATAGTATAACACCTGAAATTCTAAAACTTGTATCTTTAGTTTTCACAGATAAGATGCAATACCTGCATATACCTCATTAAAGCTGCTGTCATCTTTTATGCAATGTCAATCATTTCTATGGATAACAGCATTTTACTTTCTTCTATACTTTACTGGATTTCTATATTTCTTTCACTTCCCACATTTCCTCTCTTATGAGGTTACCTGTCAGTCTCTATTTTCTACGTCTAGATTTTATTGTGAAAAAATCTTTTCCAACATCAACACTTATGATTTTTTCACTCCTGCAAATCCTTGTTCTGTAGCTTCCAAAATCCCCAGACTCTGGTACATGCAGAAAAGCACAGTCCTTCCTTTGATTTCCATTTTCACACTGCCTTTAATCAATTCAAAAGTACTATCTTTTCCTGCTAACTATTAAAGCTAAAATTATTCTGTGTTTCTATGATGAAAGTCCTGAAAAGACTAGAGATTTGTGCTCTTAGTATAAACCTGGAAGATAAGTTCAGGCTCTTACTTTACTACAGCTCCCACATATTGTAGTGAACAAGTCAAATGCTGCCAAATCGTTTAAAAGATGCACAGGCACACTGCTTAGACTTGGAAATGCTTAAGTCTTCATGGTGGTAATGCCATCTGCCAAAATAATTTCTTACCCATTATTTAGCAAATAAGGTGGTCAAAGCCCAACCTAAGTCAAAGCTAAAATAAACCAAAGGGAGATTTTGAGACCAAAGAGTTGACATCAGTTCTACAGCAAGGCACAGTGCAAAACGACTCTATGTACTTTATATACTCTTGCTTTCCCCAATGGAAATACCCTGAGAGGCTCCTAACACACTAAAAAGAGACACAACCACAGGATGGTGGCATTGCCACAGTTGCACATAGAAGCAGCTGAGCTCCACTCTACTGCCGCCTCTGTCAGCTGCCCACTCACTCCAAGACACCACAGCAATGCCAAGCCCTGTCCCTTGGCATCCTTTTGTTATTTCCCAAGTAATTTCAGAAATTTTCTCAGATTTAGAAATTACTTACTGATGTCTGGGTCCTATCATTATGAATATGTCATTTATGTTTGAAACAGCTCTTTAACTGTGTGAGAAAATGTATGTTGCTGTCCTGACATGACGCCTATGCAGATGACTGTCTTGGTTAGCGTGTGGCTGAATGATTTTAGCTTTTTACAAAAATCTGTGTGAATTCCATGTATTGATTAGAGATGGTAAGAGGAACAACTTATGACATAACTTTATATGGCACCACTATTAGGGTCTCCGTAGTCACGGTCTCTCCTTTTCTATTCATGCCTTTACATTGAGTGGTGCCCAGTATCCCTCCCAGTTTGTAACGGCTGTGGACAGAAGCAAATCCATTCATCATGCTACTTTTTCTAAGGAACTTTGCAGACATGTCTAAATATTTTTTTCAAGCATTTTTAGTGTTTATAGTTTAAAAACTGTCATTACCAAACTTCTTGTCAGAAAGAGCTTGCTGAAAGCTGATTTACCAGGATCTCCATTTAATTGCAACATCTTATTACATGTAGATGACACCTTCTTTTCTTCAGAGAGAAAGCTATAAGGCTAATTCTGGAAAAGTGTTATGCTTAATGAGCCTGGGTTTTTGCCATTTTGCTGTGTACGCTTTCTCCATTAAATAAAGCAATAGCATAAATATGTATTTCCCTTTTAAAACCAAGAGAAATAAGTTACCACAGTAGTTATGGTTAGCTTAGCTTACTTGTATCTTCACTCTTGATTCAGCAGGAGCTTAAGCTTCCTCTCACAGACATTTAGAGGAGAAAGAGAAACCTCTAGAGGGGCTGCAATTACTAGAAATTAGATGGTTTTGTAACAGAAGCAGAACTGGTTAGATTTACCTCTGCAGTTTCAAAATCACCCTGATAAATATTCTAATTTAACCTAGAGTATCTCCTAAAGACTGAGACTGGCAAGAAGATAGCTTACAGTTTCAGAAAAAGGGTTTTAATTCAACAGAGTGTGGATCACATGGAGCAGTAGGTGTGGGTGGGAAATGACACGGCATTTACATGGAAATCAATTTGGAAGGACGCAGCTGAACAGCTATGTCTGATGGTTATTCAACACTTTGTGCTACAGTCTCTTTTCCTCTAAATTTTCTTTATCATCAGACTAGAGAGGAGGCAAAGCTGTTTGTTTTTTTTTTGTTAACTGTGAGCCTCCTGCATTGTAGCTCCAGCCCTGTCTGTTGTCAGAGGAATCTGGAAAATCTTAGCCTGTTCTAATTTATGTTCATTTGCAACATCCCTCTTGTGAGCATTTTGCTG
This sequence comes from Cuculus canorus, assembly GCF_017976375.1. Taxonomy (NCBI): domain Eukaryota; kingdom Metazoa; phylum Chordata; class Aves; order Cuculiformes; family Cuculidae; genus Cuculus; species Cuculus canorus. The sequence goes on along the minus strand of NC_071402.1, from coordinate 63,344,272 downwards.
ATGGGGAATAGCTGGAAAACAGCAAGATTGGGCTATACTCCAGCCTTTTCCCAGCATTCATCCCAAGTTGGAGACCATGTTTGAGGCCACTCTGCCAGCTCTGCACCCAGCAAGGAATTCACAAATCTAGAGCCTGTCAGGGCTCAGGGGGGACCTCATCAGCCCAAATAGGGACATAGAAATTGTCATATCAAATCAGAATAATGGACTGTCTGGTATAATATCTTGAGACCAGTAAGAGATGCTTCAGAGAACAATGTTTAAAAAGAATCAATAGTGGGTAAATGCAGAATAATCTGCTGTTAGAGACGTTTCTTGTAATTTTTGTGGAAAATTAGATATTACACATTATTTTGCATGATATACACATCTGGTTACTTGTGATATTAATCTTGTCTTAGAAGTGTCAAACTGAGGGAAACTAATAAGTGAAACCAAATGTGTAACAGAACAATGGCAAGGAAGAAAGGCTAGCATAGGGAATAACAAGGGTTCTTAAAGGAGCTGTCAGTGAGAAACAGATCCTAGTCTCGAGCAGACTTAGATGGTAATGCTGACTCTTTCTTGTCCAGAATCTGCAATCACTATTTTTCAAGTCTGATATGCAATTTTATCCTAAGGATGAGAAGGGTTGGATTGAGAATCCTTTCAAGTTTAACATGGAGCAAAGCATGGAGCAAAGCATGGAGCAAAGCATGGAGAAAGTGTTGTAAAAATTAAGACATTTCTCTAAGATTTATGGGAGCACCTGACCATGGAGAGGTTTGCAGTCTCCACTCTGGGGTGGTCTGCAGAAGGTTTTAATTGTCAATATTGCAAAATGTTCACATCTTAGATTTTATAGGGTGCCTCTGTTTCTCATGTTATCTCGCATCACTTCATCACTGGTGACAGAATAATTGTGGATGCAGCAGTGCAATACAGCAAGTTTCAAATCCAATTAAAATAAAGCAGAAAGGCTTCAATTCATGGGATGGTGACATCTGGAAACACAGACACAACCGAAGTGAAGGTGATGCATTTTCCTGGTTGCTAACTGGTATGCACAAGATATTCCAATTTTCCTATGTGCAAACTAATCCCATATACAGGCTACTTCTAATCTTATGAATAAAAGCCTAAGGAATAGGATTGGTCAGAAAACCAGAAGCAAGTCCTGTTTTCAGGCCTTGGAAAGAAATAGCAAAATGCTCTATCTGCTTTCCTGTCAATGTGCTATCATTGTTCACTCTGTATTTTCACAACTGACCCAGAGAAAATATAACTTGCAGGTAAAAATATTTGCTTTTGCAGAAATGCATTTTACGATGTCTCCTTTGGGCTTCCCATAAGCAAGCTCCAATCTTGTAGCAGCTTTGCCCACTGAGTTTCCTTGGGGCATGACAGTGAGTCCCTGCAAAACATTTCCTTCCTCATGCCACTCTGCCAGGCACTTCACCTCCTCTGGGCACTGCTGGCTGGGCTCTGTAACTGTGGATATTTCAGTATTGGAGTCTGGGCTACAGAATCCAGTTTGCATATGATTACTGCAGATGTGGGCGTACTACACATCTCCCCACCAGCTCTCCTCTGGCAAGCCTGGATAGCCATGTGAAGAAGACCAAGATGGATAGGATTTCAGCACAGAATACAAATCTTCTGAGAATCCAACTGCACACGATGTTATCCCATATTGAAATATGGGCTACTGCTTCTATCTCCATCTTGTCATTCCTTCTACCTACAAGGGTGCAACTAGTCCCTACTCAAAATATTTATTGTTTAGTCACAGAAATGTCTTTACCTCTACTTGTAAAGAGGAGTTATGTGGATCAAACAGATAAAAAAAGATTAGTTTTGTTATGAACATCAACAACTGTGACTCTGGATGCATGGAATCACTTTTCAAAGGGCTGTTGCATGCAATTCTGGCATGTTTGTTTACAATTACACTGTTACAATCTCTTTAAAATTCTGGAATATTTGGTTCTTTCAACATTTGCTGGAGAAGTAACAATTATCTCCTACATATGCCCCAATCACACAACACAATACTCTGGTGAATAAGAAGTTTTCTTTATTGACACAGGGGAAAAAATACAGTTGGCACTAAATGATGTCCTTTAAGCCATGTTTCAGCCCAGACCAAATGAGAATGGGTAATTTTATGTGCCATCAACAACAAAACCTCAAACTGATTCAAATTGACTACAAGGATATGAACTGTAACCACAGTAATAACATTACAAATTGCATGCTCAGTTAGCTAATTGTAGTTTGTTTCCGTATAAGGAGTTGGGTCTAATTGTGTTATTCTTGGGGTTTTTGATACAATTTATTTATGTACTTGAACAGAAACTCTTTATGTTTTTAGAGTTCCATATTGTTTTTATTTTCAGAGTAGGTTGGCGTGGGGTGCTTTGTAAGAGAACTCTTAGGAATATAAAAATGTTTTTGAGCTACTAAAAACATAGAAAAACAAGACAAATAAAAAGGCTTCCTTTAGAGATATCAATATGACTCCACATCATGGACAGATTGTATCCTAATAAGCAAAAAATCTGTGTGTTTTTCGGTTGGCTGGCTCTACCCAGTTAAATCAACAAAGCCAAAAGTCTCACTGAGAAGAAAATTTTCTAATCTAGCTAAAGAGTATGTTCCATGTAAGACTTCTTTGCCTCCCTCCACCCCAAGAAAAACCCAACAAAGATGCCTGAAAAACACTGTATGTTGCATACTCATAATTTTCTTGAGAATACGAAAGCTACCATCTTTTTGGAGTATTAAGGCCTTTTCTGTGCTAAGGTGTGACTGAACTGGTTGTTTACAGTTATACTGCTGGTCATTTCCCATGAAGCCAAACTTTCTGTTTAAAGCCTATCCTTCCTGATATGTCAGAGCTGTGCACAGGATCCCAGAGCACAATGTGCCTGATCAAAGTGAGCTTTCCAATACATAAGTACTATATTAAATTCCTCTTTGCTAAAGTCGCTCACACAGGTTGTGTTGATAGATATATATACCTGGTTATATACCTTATTCTAAAGAACTGGGGCTGGTACTTGACACATATGCTTTTCATTTTTCAACCAAACAACACCAACCCCAAACAACCCTTTGAAGACTTTTTTTCAAGCTGGTAGACCTCAAATGACTGGTGATGCTGTAAAGAGTCTTCATATGTGCTTCGCTGTTCCCATAGCAACCTGTTAGAGGATAAAGCGTAGGCTGTCAAGGAGAAAACTCTGTCTGTGACCCCAAATGCCGCACGTTGCTGCTGGACACACCTAGAGGGCTCTCAGGGTCAAAGCAGGCTGAAGAACATTCTTAGCATATCCTGGATTGAAGAGCACTGTATAAAATGCTATATACTTCACAAGAAAGTCTCCACAAAATAACATAGGAATGACAGTGCTACTGGCAAATAGCAGGAGTGGAGATGACTTCAGGGGCATCTTTCTAAGGCCTTCAGAGGACTACGGTTCAGTGCTGCATACATGTTATAGGAAGCTGAATGCCAGAGCACAGATGTTGAAAAGATTCAGACTAAAAAGTTCATGGAACCAAAAATACCAGAGAATTTGGACATCTAAAGGTAGTTCTCAAGACTGATCAGTAGCTGCCCACCTACAGATTTTCAAAAGTACGGAGCATCTGCAGAAAGTATTGTAGTTTTTTCATCATACTTACTATTTAACAGCCTGAAAATGCAAACACACAGCAGCAAGGTTGAAGGATTCCACCTGTGTGTTTAAAGCACACCTAATCTTTAACCTGGAGTTTCAATGCAGCACACACGTCTACAGTCAGTTTTGTTGCAAGAAGCAAATCAAACCTGCTGACAGATGAGGACACACTCTGGGTGGTTTGGGGATTTCCCCCCCTTTTTTAATAAACAATTTAAATAGAATAATTACATTGATAAAAAGATATGAAAAAACAGTTGTTTATGAGGAAAAATGGATTGTCTTGCAGAATCATAGACACATCTGCATTCTTTCTTTCTCATATTCTCTGGCATACACTTCTTTATTCCCGAAGGTCTTCCATTTGATACTGTTTGGCTCCACCTAATACAAAAACGTAGTGGAAGGTATTGCTCATAAATAGGTGTCTGAGCCCTCATCACAAACAGCATGTAACGGCTATCAGCAGTACAGCAGCAAGTGGTGATAGACCACACTGAGATGGTTCTAGAATTCATACCAATTTCCACTAAAAATGCAGTGTTGGTGTGAGATTTTAGTTCACTCTGACTGCATTAGTATGAGGAGAAGAAGTAATGCATTATCTAAGAGGTAAGGCAAATGGCTACGAAAATGGAAGATAAGTAAAGAATAAGCATTAAAAATGCAAAGAATACATGTAAAAAGGACAAAGCACAGAGACTAAACAGAAGAGAATGAACATGAGAAAAGTGTTAAGACCACTCAAATTCAGAGAGAATATGCTTAAATCTTCCTATTTATAGAACTGTAATATGGCAGCACAGAGTCATTACGGAAGATTAATGAAAATATAATTCTTGTAATATTTGTTTATGTGAACTTCTAGGTTTGTCTTGTGCTAACTTTCCATCTTAACAGCCTTGTTCATCACTAAAATTGCAGTGTTTAGCAGCCAGTACTTGGAAACTCCTAAATTTAACTGAAGTTCAGGAGGATAACAGTGTAAAGTAATTTCTGGTAAAGCAAAGTTTCAGATATGGATTAGTTTTCTTGCTTACTATGTATGTTTCTGTATAGTATATATAACACTGCCTTCAAATACAGTAAAACATTCAGCTTTTTTTGAAAAGTTTTGCTCTAACATTGTACACTCAGTCAACAATCAAAGATAACCTTCATGTCTCAGCACAATTCATGACTACAAATTCGTTTGTACTCACTGTTCCTTCATGATATGCTCAACAATGTGAGTAATAATAATCCCTTATGTTGACAATCTATATTTGATCATTCTGCTCCAGTAATAAAAATATGACTTGAAGCATATTTTTTACCTTGGTGAAGCAATCGACTGAAAAAAGACTAATATCCACTCGGAATGTTATGGCTGGTTCATAAAAAACTGCCTCATATGAGGAACCTGACTGAGGACAGCATGACAGTTTGTGTCTTGAGAAAAATTTTCATGCCTCAAATAGGAATACATTTGCTGTGGTCTTAACGGCACTGGAAATCCAACATGAATTTCTGGATAAAGAAAGGACCCTTTTTTTAGTGTTATTGACAATTCACATGTGGGGAAAAACTCTGTGGCATAATTTAAGAATCCTTACTGAAGGTATTCTTAGTGACAGAGTGTTGCAATGATTTTTTTTTCTGGTTTAATTTATAGGTGATTTGGGCAAATAAGCTATGATATATATGAATCTCATACTATATGACATATGTCAGTCATTGTATTACATGTAATTTAGGTGACTTCAGGGTTGCCAAAGTGGATTGCACTGTCTTTGCATATGTGGAGAAATTACATCAGATGAAAAAGAAAAACCACTTTATGTGGCAAACCTTAAGGGAAGGGGAACAAAAGCAGCTGCATCCAGCAAATGTGTTGTTTACCTGGTTCAACTATTGCAGATTCAGCTGGTATCACTTAAGTGAAAAAAACAGAGATTTGGCTCCAGCATCCAAAATAGTCACAGAATCAATTCCTGTCCCTCTGCTGTTCCCCAGCCCCCAAAAAAAAAGAAATCAGGAAGAACTTTAAAATTCACCAAAATAGCAGGAGCTGGGTGTAAAAGTCAAAGACACTGAATTTCATAAAATATGTTATTTCTCCCTCCCCTTTGGGTGTGTGTCTGCTTGATACACTTCAGACTATAAGGCCTTCCCAACAATTTCAGTGTGGAACCAAACCATTTACTCCAGTTCACAGTTTGGACTTGAGCAAAAAGAAAATCTAATAGAAGCTTTTGTGGTTTTTTTATAAGATTACTGACAATCCAGGTGAGGGGAAAAAACTCTACGACTGCCTTTTAATAACAGTCCTTACAAATATCAATAAAATTAATTAATTTTTTTTTCAGGCTTGGTCTTGGAGGAATGTGTGAGGTGACAGTTAAGCCACACGTGCAAGTGGTTTATACTCAGCTACCTTTTGCACGATGGGATATAACAGCACTCTTACTGTCCATTAATGCCAGAGAAGCTGCTGCCTTTCTGCTGTTAGAACCTGCCTTTCGTTTAAAGCATGGTTCTGCTTACAATATACTTGATGTGTCTGAGACTTTCACACACTTCAAGTATAAGTGCAGATTTGACATCAGAGCAACTGTACAGATTGTCAAGATGATGACAGTGTGGCCAGCAGAAGTAGAGAAGTGACTGTCCCCCTGTACCCAGCACTGGTGAGGCCACACCTTCAATATTGTGTTCAGTTTGGGGCCTCTTGGTGCTAGAAGGATGTTGACATGCTGGAGCATGTCCAGAAAAGGGCAATGAAGCTGGTGAAGGGTCTGGAGCACAAGTCATACAAGGAGTGGCTGAGAGGACTAGGGTTGTTTAGCTGGGAGAAGAGAGGGCTAACGCGGAACCCTATTGTCCTCTACAACTACCTGAAAGGAGGTTGTAGCAATATGAATTTTGGTCTCTTCTCCCATGTAACAAGTGATAGGACGAGAGGAAATGGCCTCAAACAGTATCAGGGGAGATTCAGATCAGATGTCAGGAAAAATTTTTTTACTGACTGTTGAAGCACTGGAACAGGCTGCCCAGCAAAGTGTTGGAGTCACCATCCCTGGAGGTGTTCAAAAGACATGTAGATGTGGCATTTTGCGACATGGTTTAGTAGGCATGGTGGTGTGTTTATGGTTGGACTTGATCTTACATGTCTTTTCCCAACTTTATAATTCTATGAAGAATGAAAACACTTATGTAGAAATGCCTCCTCCCCCATCTCTTATAATCCTCATCTACACTGCACCGTTTTGTCTCTTCATTGCATCATCTCAGCTTTTCTTTCAGAGGTGTGAGCACTGCTTATCATCCTGTCCTGCTCTTCTGCTTTTATCTACAGCCATCTTCATGTTTTGGTCCTTCCTCCTCCTTTCTTTGAGGCAAGCAACCTCCTCTCCATTTTCCTCTCTCCTCAAACTCCATTTCTAGATAGCTTTCTACTGTCCACCTTTGATATAATTTTCTCCTCCTGATTTCCCATCTCATCATGGGCAGCTGTGATAAGAGCAAAATAAAATTATGCTGACAAGATACATTCAAAACTGAAAAGCTGCACTCATGGTTGCTATGAGCTGCATTACATTAAATTAACTTGGAGAAGTGTATTTTTAAAGGCACATAGGTGATAGTTGGACAGTCCTTTGTGACCTTCTTTGCTAGTGGGGTGTTTTTCAAAATTGTCATCCACTTATTGCTATGGCCAAGAATATTCTTCTTTCAAAAGTGGTATATTATTAATAGTGGATAATAATACATACAAGTAGCTGCTTCCCTGCCTCCTCAAAATGCTCTCTAAAACAACACTCACGACTCTCCTAAAATGGTATTGTTATTGTAATACTTTATGGCTTTGTGATATTTTTTGGCATCTGTATAACAAGACTCAAATTGAAATGCTCTCAAGTAATTTGAGTAAATCATAGACCTTTCTTTGATGGCTTTATTTAATTTTGCTGGTTGTCTCTGTCACATGAAAATTCAGAATTATATATTACAAGAATGATCGCTGTGCAGAAGTGTTTGCAGACATATCACAGCCCCTCTTACTGTTTATGTATTATCCCAGTAAATATGAGCAATAGACGTATGGGAGTATTACACTTTTAAATATAAACAATACAAAAATGGTGGAATGATCATCTCCCTGTAAGGTCAACAAAAGTCCTATGCCTCTTTACAGGCAGCCCTACATGCTGCTGCATTACACCAGCCCTGCTTCTGCCTCCACACCTCTTTCTTCCCAAAGCTGGGTCTACCAGAAACACTGCCTGTATAAAAGCCATTCTCCACCGCAACAAGATGAGTTGGAAACAAGCCACAATCTGTCCCTTCCCTGAAAGTAAGAGACTTCCTCTCCGGGTGCTGCTGGTAAAAGAGAGGTATAACCATGTGTGAGTGGTGAGGGATGGCGTTACCACTACACCTACTACAGACAGGGTGTAGGAAGTCCTGTACTCCACAGGACCAAGAGAAGTTTACCACCTTTTGCAGCAGTTTCTGCCACATTGATGTTCTGCAGATACGATTTCAGCTGACACAAAAGTCAACTACCTGGATGGAAAAACAGAGGCTGATCACCCTCAATTACTGTCTAATTATTGCTGCCATCAGTTCAGGGAGATAAGATGTAGTTATATCAATGTCTCAGCATCACTATATCTTCAAGGTTTCCCACTGGCATGTTTCCCAAAAATTATACCTACAGGCATTTTAAACACCTAACAAGGCAAATGAAAGAGAATAGCAGTAATAAAAAGTTACAGTAAACCCACTGAGTCTGCTATAATATTTAGCTTTTGAAGATTGTAAGGCTTGCAGTCCAGGATTGAAATTACAACTTTCCCTGACATTTTATTCTGTTTCATTGAGTTCTGTCATCAAAATACCCATGCAGACCTAGGGAAGTGTTGTATCAGTATTATCTGACAGTCTTACTGTGAAACTGTTCTATTTGAAAGCAGTCAAATGCAGCGTAATGGATTAATTAAAAAAAAAATGCTTTGATCATATTAATCCTCTAAACTCTGTTTCTGTATAAAGATGAACCAGTAGTATAAAGTGTTGTATCATAGGTGATGAAACGTCCTTTTTGTTTGCACCATCGAGCAGTTGTCCTCTCTACTGCCAGATCTATAGTTGATTTCCTATATTTTTCTTTCACATTCAAGTTCGGTTTAGATTCAAAATAACCCTGTTGATTTGCACAAAGATAAAATTACAAAGGCTTGCACAGGACATTGATTTTTCTTGCCTGCTGAGTATAAATGCAACAGGGATTTATGGCTTTAAGCTTTTAACACATTTTGAAAGAGGGTATCATATGAAAAAAAAAGTCTCAAATAACAGTATTACTATTAGCATCTTCTTGGTTGTTTATTTAATTTATCTTTCAAGGGATATATTTGAAATAGGTATTGCTTCAACCAGTTCATTTCTATTACTGAACTGAGGAATAAGTTTTGAAAGATATTATGGAGCCAAAATGGGACATGCCCATGGAAATGCTCAAGATGTCATAGTATATTCTTATTCTACATTAAAGTGTTTAGAGACTATCAGTAAAAGATATAATTTCATTTTTCACAGAGCACTACTATATGAAGATCTGAAACTAGTGAGTGATTTAAAATAAGAAAAGAAGTTAAAGAAATCATAACATTATGCTCAACAGAACTTTCTCTCTATGCTGACTAACTAAGTCTGTCTTTTGTAATCTAGATGAAGGAGCAAGAAATGTAAGTAAACAAAATAAAAAGGTCAACATTTATTTATTTTCAGATCAGGGAACATAACATAACTTCATTCTAAAACCACCATAAATCAGATTACTCTTCTTATGTTGATTACGTCTAAACTCATCCATATTTCTTCAACTGTAAGAAACCTTGACAACTCTAGTTTGTTACAGCTTATAATGAAGTACTAGACTATACTAAATCATTGTGTCCAAATCACGTCAATATGTGGTGCCAGCGAGCAGCCTGCAACCTATTCTGACACAGCAGCTCAGCTTGCAAGAGGACTGAGCCAGACAGAAGAGTAGCCTGGCGACACATCCCACCAAACAGAAAATTACTGATCGCTATAGACACACAGGAACAGTCTAGGCAGAATTCCTCTGTTCCCCCATTATTTTTTTTTTTAGAATTACATCATGGAGAAACCTTTTATTTTCAGATCTCCTTTAGCTATACCTAAAATTTCTGTGCCATAATATTTGGAATTGTTGCACATACTTTTGTCTAAACAGGCTCTTGTTAAGCAAAGTTGTGAGCTATGGTTCAGAGCTTTTGGCAATCAGGCATGATGTTAGATTACTACTTACACAAATTTTGAAGTGTTTGTCTGTACATTAACTACAGTGATGAATGTCCTGGAGCGACTAATAAAGGGTATTCTTGCATCGTCAGAGAGAGTACCTGTTGGATAAGAGATTAATAAATCATTAACGGTATGTAGAATAGGGCTGTAGTTAAGAACACTTAGTTCAGAACATCCCTTAAAATGGGGCATTATTTACGATTCCAAGAAATCAGAGAGATCCTTAAAGGGATTCTTTTAGACCATAAAGGAGGTGCAGAGTCTAATCCTACAGTCACTGTTGTGCTAATTCAAAAATACTACCATTGGTATAAATCTTCACTGTTTACAGAAGCAAATAATCAAATTTAAACTGTTTGTAGCTTACCAGAGTGACTCAACCAGCCTGTGTACATCCTTGTGTGGTGGATTGCTTTGGAGGCATATATTCTTGGGCCAGGATTTTCTTTGGTTTCTGGGAAATGAGAGAGACTGCTACATTTGTGTAGATCAATAGTGCTGAATACAGGCGATAATTCTTGTCACCTGCCAGGGAAGGAACTGCAGAATGCAGAGTTCTAAGAAAGATGTTCTGTGTGTGTTTCTCTGCAGCAAACATCTTAGACGGTAGTGGAAAACGTCACTAGTTCATGAGGAGAGAGAATTTACAGCAATATAAAACTTTACCTGAATAGTTGATCTTTCCATAGAAAACCCATGCAAACACAACATCACAGCTGGCCCAAACCCTTTTAACAAAAGTGTGAAAGGAATAATTAAGTGAATATTGCAAATAGTTGCCTATGCAGACTGAGCAGCTATTAGCCAATCAACATCTCAACATTCAGTCTTTAATGAATAATGAATGCTGTCTATACACAAAAATGAGATTGCAAGCTCTACAAGGTTTAACACTTATTCTTTATATCTATGAACTAGCTAATGTAATCTTGCAAGTTGAAAAACCTTAAAGAAATAGGAATAGTTACAGCACTATCAATCCGGTTAAGCAATCAGCAGCAAAAGCCTCCATTCCAATCTTAAGAAATTTTTCATATTTTTCCATACAATTGTTAGCAGTTTATTGGGTTTTTCTTCCTCCAAAGTCATGCCTTACTTCTTGGTTTTGACTAGGGCAGAAGTCTCAAAATATTATCTGGAAGCAACCAATCACCCAGATTTATCCCAGTCTACACAGAATTTAAAAAGGCTGGCAATGGGGAGAATAAAATTTATAGACACAAGTATACAAAAAGAAATTGATTTGGACCTTTTCTTTACAGAGCTTCTGTTAAATTGTGACAGAATTATTTCCTCCTGCGCAATGTCCAGCCTTTGGGAAAATTAATAGTAGGGGGAGGTATAAATGCTATAGGAAGTTTTATTGACAAAATTGCATATTAAAAATTATGTAATACAGTTGTAGAAATATTCTGAAGACAATTTATCATCAAAACTATCCCATTCATCAGAGCAATCCACTGTGTGTCTCTATGTATATCTACAACTATCTATACATATATAGAGATGCATGTAGTGTGTGTCTGTTTGGTGCATGTTAAGCCGCATTAACAGAATATCCAGGCCTCCTGGTCTTTTCATCTTATCCTTAGAGTTTAGAAGTTTCACTAGCTTTCTGATTTTCTTCAGTTCCAAAATTGCTAAACCTTTCATTGCTCCGGATGCTTAAATTTATGTTCCATACCTTCCTTTCTGCCTTGATAGGTCTAATGTAGTCTGTAAATTAGAGTCTGTACTGGAGACTGATTATAGCCGATGTTATGAAATCAAGAACACGGCTTTACAATATGACATCGATCATGGTGTATAGTATAGTTCATTATTGTTTCTCCTCTTTATAATGCATTGTGAAGAAAAAAGCATTAAATCACTGGGTAATTGCTTGAATATGGAGAAAATTAAAAATCATTAAAAATCTCATATATGGCCATGTATATAACTACATTAAATAAATCCACGCACTTTTTAGACATCAGTTGTTTTGTGATTGTATTGACAAGATTTGACAGGCTATTCCATCTTATTTTAATAAATGCTAGTTAGAATAATAAAGTACTTAAAACATAATCATCTTTTTTTCTGCATTTCCATTTAGTTAATTAAATAAAGTTGGTGGTGAAATGGTAGTCTGAAAAGGATAAACTGAATTTGTATGTGCTCAGTAACATCAAAATAGTATCACATATGTTGCATATAGAATTTTATGAAAACACACTACATTGCATATCATAAGGCCAGCTTAGAGTTGATTGGCATCTGTTTCATGACTCCATTTGATTCAGTCATTTTCGGAAGTGAATAATGGGTTAACACTGATATATTAAAAAACTGCTTCTCCTCCATTCTAATAAGGATGAATATATCTCGTCTGATCTGAAATCCCCAACCTTTGCCTCATTATCCATCTTCAGTATCTTCACAGAACTTTCCCACATTACTTCTGTGAACGGTTTTCTCCGTTCTGATAGCTACATCTTACTGGAACAGCCAAATGATTACACTCAAGAGTGAATCTTGGGACAAGTATAACTCTGGTCATAACTGAGGTAGAAATTTTCATCGTATTTCCAGGTGATGTTCCATTCTTTTCAATTATAGTGACTTCGATACAGAGCAAAGAATATTATTACCTCAGCTTAACATAACAGATAATGTTTAAAAAAAAACATGAGTGAGGCTTAATTAGTTATTAGGTTTAAAAATGCACACAGCTATGTTGCTGAATTGAAATCCGATTTTGTCACATTATTCACTTTATCTCTCTATGAAAATAAAAAGTGTCGTAAGTCAAATACTGTGTCTCTGCATACATATTTTATCGTGTCAGAATGGGGAAAGATGGAAACAACTAAGTGTAATAGAATGATTTAGAGAAGACTGATATGAATTAAATTTATTTTGGCCTCCTTCAGTTATTGCTTTTCATATGCTTTATATGTCCTTCAGTCTGTGGAGTAGCCCTTCACAGTACGCCTCATCCACTCAAGTTAATAGAAATCTACTGAACACAGTAATCCCATCTTCCTTTTTTTTGTTGGCATTCTTTGGTTTGACATGCAGCATAAAGAACAATTTGAATTTCTTCCAGTTGTCATCTTGCTTCCTGGAGAAATTAACATCTAGCAAAATTTTAAACTGCATTCTTATAATCGGTGCTGGGGTTTTATTTTTCTGTCTTTATTTCTAGTAGCATGCTGTGGTTGGTGACCCATCAGAGTTTATAGTCCTTGTCAAGTACTATCAAAGCTATGCAGTGTGTTTATCTGCACAGCTGTCGTGCCGGTCATGTCCTTAATCTCATTATGCAAACAGCTAAAAGCATGGACATGTCCAGTGTCCTCATGGGGATATGCCTTTAAGGAGACCCCCAGCTTGGAGAGGTTGTACAATGGTCATAGGGAATTACTGAGGCGCTAATTACACTACAGTTGCATCCTCTTCCAGGTCTTAAAAGGGTCTCTGCCAAGCACCAACAGATTGAAGCTCCTCATTGAGGTCACAGCTATTACAGAGTATATCAGCCATTTCATTTTGATGTATCACTTAACCCAGAATAGACTTACAGGCTGAAATTATAGACTGCTTCTAATAGATGACAGCTCTCTGTTAAAAAGCAGTGATACTGGAAAATATTTCTACATCTCTTCTGTCATATGATAAATGGGCTTATAGGGGCAGATTTATTATTTTATTTAATACTTAAAGATGTGGGCAGATTTATAGCTGAGTTTTCTCAACTGCTTTAATAGATTGCAGTGCTTTTACCAAACAGAAAGTTTACTTCAGCACTTTTGGAAACACCAATAAATGTTTACCTGCTTTTAGGCACATAAAACACCCCAGGCACAAAGGATATTGTTGGGAAGTAGGAAATGCTTATGAAAGCATGGTAGATACACAGATAAACCTTTGAGTGTAGCAAAAGTATGATAAAAGAAGATCCCTGCTTATTTGGCATCAATTCATAGTTCAGCTGTGTCAAATGCAATGTATTTTGTTGCTACTCTCCATAAAGCTTTTGCTTCTTCAGTTCAAATTGCAATGTTTAAAGGAGTTAGTATGTATTGAATTTTTTTTTCTGTTGTAAGCCCATAAAAATTCTGGTCAAAACCCATAGCATACATATCATTGTTCTCATAAGCACAGCCATCCACTTACAGTTTCATACAGCTAACAATGAATATACAAGAAAAGAAATCTGACGTTGAATGCATAACACCAGAAAGAAGATAGTGATTTATTTTTTAACAATCTTCCTTCTTACAAGATTTAATAAGGAAATTACAATTGACATCCTGCATTTGGCACAACATTCTCCCACTAAAAGTTATGACGTGATAGGGAATATTACCTCTGTGCATAATCAATATCTTTGCTTTAGAAGCCAATTTATTTTTAATTTATGGAAACAGAGAGAATAGTAAATGACAGGTCAGTTTTACAACATTACAGAAAGAACTCCATGGGCAGCAAACAGTTACTGGCTCCAAAACCCAAAAATGTGAACAAGCATTTAAACTAAAAGGCTCTTCAGACTGTCGTCTGCATTTAAACACAATAGCACTAGTCATGTAAATAATAACAGTACTATTCTGGCACTTGCAATGTGTCCATGGTATACATAGCTAAATGAAATAGGATAATTTCCAAATATTCTGTAAGAAGAATGGAAGAGAGAGATACAAAATTTTTCTAATTTGCAACAGTAGAACATGTATCCTCACAGAAATAATTTTGTGAGCCCATTCCTTTCTACTGCTTAAGGCTACTGAAAAGAATTAATTTATATACATAAATAGATTGGTTTCACTCTGTTTAAAAATTCATGACTAAACTAAAATTTAAATTTCAATTTATGCAAATAGTCATATTTCACCATGCCATGCATCTGGAAAAAAAGAAAAGCAATGAATTAAATCTTGAAAGCTAAGAGGGAATTTTATAATGAGGTAAAAGAGTAAAGAAATGGTTAGAGTTTAAAAAAGGTGCAGGAAGGAAAAAATATACTTATAAATACTGCATTTCTTTTATCTAGATTAATATGCCTTATTTTAGAATACCCTTTACAGAGTAAAGAAAAGTACTTTAGACTCTGAAGTATTAATGGGGTGAGGCTGGTATGCACTAGGTGAGAGAAGAGCTAGATCCTGATGGAAGTCTGACTAGCTCCCCTTTCCATGGATGTGACACCAGTAACAATATCAGCCAGTTCCAAAGGGAAAGAAAAAAACCCGCTTAATATTGTTTTCATTGCTGAATACGTTTCATGTGATTTGACATGTTATAAGCCAAACATAAACTGCCCATTTAACTGCCTGTTATTAATTAAAATGATGGTGGGTTTGCTGCTACAATGATAAAAAAAATAGTTTTACTCTACTGATTCTGATATAGATGATTCTCACTTACATAATTCTGCAAGAAACAATTTTCTATTGTATTTCACTGATCAAGTTCAACAATTCACTCTTACTGGATGAATGTTATTCACAATTCCAGACCAAAGAGTATGCCTAGACAAAATGGGCTCAATCATATTATTAGGAAGGAAAAACTTAGGTGCCAGATTAGCACATGCACAATGTTCAGCTCAGAACTTGCTATAACAAAATCCTCTACAATCTGAGCTAATGAATTAGCTTCTATAGCAAAGAGCTTAGCCTACACTTCTTGCAAGGCTGAAAGAACAATATAAGATGCCTGCTAAACGCTAATATGCATAATTTGAGAAGAAGAATCCCATTCTGACACTCTTGTGCCATAAGTCTGAAACAGATTGAGTCTGAAGTGAAATCTTCTTTATACTACTTGCTTAAAGCTAAGGCTCTTTAAAATAAAGTGTAGGAATCTCTACAATTAGACCCAAAGACAATGATTGTGTTGAAATAGATGTTTGAGATCAAATGTCAAGTAGGCTATGCACACATATCCACTCAAATGTAAGTACTACTGAGGATTTTGAAACTCTAAAAAATGATAGCTTTTAAAGATTCTGTAAGAATTGTTCCAATCAGGTGCTTAGCTCTGCCTACAGCATTTAATGTTCTTTAAGAGTTTTCATTATCATGTTAAGAATTTTCTCGTGCTTCATCTCCTAGCCTTTGAAAGAGACCAGCCTCGCTATCTGCACTCAAGAAATATCTCTGGCAAGTTTTAAGACAGTAATTTCAGGCATTTCAGTGAGAGGGAACATAGCAACAAAATATTATTATCATTATAAAAAATTATAGCAATTATTGAAGTGCTCCAATATCTTGAAAGAAAAAGTCAGAAAGTTTAACTCTGAGAAAATATTGAATTGCAATTAAATATTCCATAAAGCATTGAGCTATCAGAAGCCCGCTGAAAATCCTCCTTTCCACATTCAACACAAATGATATGATTGCCAAGAGAATTTTAAAACATTATTTTAAAAGTGTAAGAGAAAAACGACCCAGCAGAAATACAAGAACAACAGAAGAGATCAAGTGCAGTACTGCTGGAACAAATTCATGTTCTATGTAAACTGTTCAGGATCCATGCACAGCAAAGGGATAATCTGGTTTTGAAATGTCATCTGTCTCTGTTAGGCTTTGGACACGAGGTCCTGGACACTCAAACACTTCTGGACATTGTCAGATGGAGAAATAACAGGAAGGAAGGAAGAAGAGTAATGCCCCAACAAATGAAATCACATACAAAGATAGTCTTTTAAGAGAATGTGAGAAATGTAAACTGAAGCGTTTTCTTTCCCATCAAGAGGACAAGCGGTAGATTTGACATGCTTTGTTTTTTTCACTCCACTGATTCATATATTGTTCCATACGTCCAAATATTTCAGTTACAAGAAAGATACTGAATGCTAATGGGAGGGGTATGTACCTCCCTCAAAAAAATAATCTCTGATTTAATCTTAGATGACTAATTTATTACTGTGGAAGCCAGACGTTTATTTAAGTTTTAAAAGTTAGGGCTTTCCCGGACATACTTAAATTCAGCTCCAGATATAATCTTTGGGCAATAAATGTCAATATTTCAAACCAACACTTATTCTGTAAAACAGCACAAAAATATAGATGTGCCATCTTCCATATCTATATGTGAAAATAAGGAAAATCATGACCAAAGCAAATAAAAGATGGTAGTTAGATGCCTGTTCAGCTGTTGCAATTGATTTGGTATAAAGGAAAGACTTCAATACACGAAGCTTACTTTTACACATCCTTTAAAACAGGATTTCCTTTGCACAGATTTTGGTTTTCTCATTAAAAGAGTTTTATTTTATAATTTCTAAATGTTAATACTATATATAATGTTTGATAATTTTCTACATCAGCAAGGTACCCACAAACTTACATTCAGAATGTACAATCCTGTTAAGACTATTTGTGCTGTAAAGTTATTGACAAATATTATTTGACATTATCTAAAAATAAAAAAAGACTGGAGAACCTGTCCTGTGAGGACAGACTGGAGGAGTTAGGTCTTTTCATCTGGGAAAAGAAGGTTCAGGAGGAATCTCATCAGAGTATTACAGTACTTAAAGGCCAGCTAGAAAGTGGATGGAAGCCCTGTCTTCAGAAGGACCCATATGGAGCACGCAAGGGGCAGTAGGGACAAGTTGCACCAGGAGAGGTTTAATCTTGACATAAGAAATACATTTTTTATGGCAATCAGAACCATGCGCTAGAACAATCCTGCCACAGATGTGGTGGTACCCTCATTGCTGGAGATTTCCCAGATGTGATTGGACAAGATGCTAGATCATGCCCTACAGGCTCCCTTTCCCGTGAAAGGTTGGACCATATGTCTTTTAATGTCCCTTCCAACCTGGGCTGTTTTATGCTTGTATGACTATAATTTGCATAGATTCACTTGATGTGACTATTATAGGCTAAATTAGTGACATTTCTAATACATAAAATCAAAAGAAAAGTCAGAGTAAATGAATTTTAGATCTGTAATTAGTGGAAAATGGGATAGATGAAGAATTCCTGGAGTAAATAGCTTTTACTGCTAGAATTGCAAGACCACCAGAGAGCAAAATCAAAGTAAAATGCCTTAATTTTGCAAATATCTCTGAAAATAAATAGCTTAAGGACTTAAAATACTCATCAGCAAAAAAAAACCCTAAACCCTGACATATTTTGCTTTGGGTAAAATTTCATCCCATTTAATATGCCGCTTGGTTTTGGTATACTATAGAGTACTGTACGTGGAAATGAGTGCTTCAGAGGCTGTCTTCGGTGGTCTGAGGTGTGTAATCCACCAAGTTGGTAGTTGAACTGAGAAATGACAAATGTTCAGAAGAAAATTAGTGCTGGACTACACATAGAGTACAAAAAAGAACTCTGCATATGAAAATCAGGAAAACAGACAAAACAAATGTATTAGATACAGGTGCCTAACGGGTCAAGAACGACTCTATGAAGCCAGCTCTCCATGACCAACTCTCCTCAGGACAACTCTCTGCAGAGACAACTCTATGGGGACAATTTTCCAAAGGGACATCTCTGTATGGGGTCAACTCTGCACAGGGACAAATCTAAGTCTACCCCTAACCTTAAGCCTGCCCCTAAATTTAACCCTAATCCTGACTGCTTCCCAAGGAGAGCTGTCCTTGTGGAGAATTGGCCCCATGGACAGTTGGCTGTGGACAGCTGTTCCTTCCCATGCCCAGGTGGCAGCAGGGAAGCCTCTGGAAGGAGCAGCGGGGGCTGCCCTGAAGTGGTTGCAGCCAAACCCAGCCAGCTCCAAGGGACTCACTGCAGGAGACATCTGAGGGGAGCTATTGGTTTCTTGGAAGATGATTTCCCCAACTACATGAATATTTATCCTCTTTGTTTCTCCGTACCCAAATCAGTAATTAAGTTTATTGGCAAGAAATTAGGTTAAATTCCCCAAGCTGAGTTTGTTTTCCCCATGACAATAGATAGAGCATAATTTTGTTTAAAGACCAGTTATTTGAGTTATGTTGGCCTGAAAAATAGAGTACATGTGAACTTAATTTTTGTTTCTAAGGGGAATTTGTCCTTAAGTATGAGCAGCCTAAAACTGCCAAGTTTCTTAGTATTATCTTGCATTTTTATAAAGCTTTTCATGCTGAAATATCAAAAAATATTTTATAAATTACAGCCTACTGGTCATCCAACTTCCTGCCATTTACAGCATCTCCAGCCATAAAGGATAAAGAATGATTTTGGCAGAGTAAATGACAGTCATATTACATTTAACATAATTATTTCAACTGCTTTTGGAAATAAAAGCCACACTGACTGCCTTCCAGGAATAAGAAATCGTGACTGGAAAATTACCCCTAATATCTTCTCAAAAAGAACATTTTGTGGAGTCAGTGCATCTAGAAGCAGTAAAGGGAGCTATTTGGGCTGTGCCTCGTGTGTCTCTGCTATGAAAACAGCTGAAGAGGAAGGTGCTTGTGCGGCACCTGGGGCTTGGACACTGGATAAGGGAGATGTCTGCTACTCATTGTGATGCTGAGAAATGACCGAGGAGTTCAGACAACTCCATTGGTAAGAAGCCACCTCAGATGGCCCAGAAGTGCTGCAAGACCAAGCAACAATTTTGGGTCATTTCCCACGCAGACAGCCTGTTAGATAGGGTGGTGGGTTCTTCTTGTTCTATAGAGTGCAATAGTTTATTATATATATTACTAAAACTAAACATATATTACTAAAAGTCTTCTAAACCAATAGTTAGGTGAGCATACATCTTTGCTAATCTTCTGCAGAACGATTTCTCAACCTACAAAACAGCAGTGAGCTGGGTTTTTTTAACAATATTGTTTAACTCTCTTGTTTAACTCTATTGTATAGGACATGCTAAACAAACCAATGAACTATGGTTCTTCTTCAGCTTCTCAACAAATGAGGACCTAAGAATAAATTTTCAGGCATCGGTATATGCAAATTTCAACTTTTGCCTACATAAAAAGAAGAAAATACAGGATATCAGACAGAACATGTACGTTTTCCTTTTGGCACACTTTGTCTATTTAAAAGTAGCAAAAAGTGCAAAGCCACTGCATGAATAATTCATACTGAATTCATCCTGGGCCAGATTTACAGAAGCAGATTTTTCATTGTCTCCATGCTCGGAATGCAAATGTAAATGCCCTTATGTGGAATATGTGTCCGTGTACACTCATTACACATTCTGTGGTTTCCAGAATATTTCCCTGGCTGTACTACTTAAAATTGTACAACATAATGATTAAAAATACGAATAGTGATGTACAGCTTTATGCAAAACCTCATTAATTTCTGTTCCTTTCATACTGTGTTCATTAGAGGTGATATTTGCTACTATTAATTCAGCATTTCTCTCACCTTGCTAAATAGTTTCTTGTCCTCAACAGTTCTGCTAAAGTGAAACTGACAATGGATGCTCAGGATGATAAAGAGTCTTTGCCTAATTGATATTTCTGGGGAAAAAAGGAAAAAAAGAATGTACACCTTCTCTGCTTTAACTGCATAAACACCAGTATTTTTACAATCTCATTGCAAACACAGGTGGATTCAGTCCTTTTAGGTGCTTCAAAACTACAAGTAAAATCTGGCAATTGTTTCGTATTTTTACTTTTCACTCTTGTCAAAAGATAATACTTAGATTTTCTAGTATTTTTGAGTACTTCAGGGTCTCTTTGGTGTGTTGGAGTAATAAATTAGAAAATCTCTCAAATCATCACTACTGAAATAGCAGCTGAATATTTCATGAAATAAATTTGGGTTCAAATTATCATATATCTAAATTAAAGAAGCTCCAAGAAAGGCTAGGCAAGGTACCTTATGTTTTCCTTAAGCTACAAGGTCACATTCAAACCCTTGCTGCAAGGCAGCTGTTTACAGTCATGTTTTTCTAGTAGTAGTTTGTTTATGTACCATACTTTTACTTACATCAACCTCAGCAAACATCTCCTAAATAGCCTAGCAGGTTAGATTTCAATATTTTGTGTTGTAGTAATTCTATTAGATCTTTATCCTTGCACTATTTCCCTGGTTCCTTTCATATTGACATATTTTGTTTCTCCTACCAATTAATTTCAGTTTCCAGACCCATCCTTCCATACAGTTAAGCTTTTCCAGTTTTCAGATGTCATTGTAAGTTCCTGGATTTATTTTTGTAGACTATCCTACAAAACTCATCTTCATCCTACGAATAATTAAACTGTTCTTTGTCTCCTGTGAATCGTAACTTTAACAAACTATATTTCTCTCTTATCTCTCACTCTTCAGACATATTTTTCAACTCGCTAGTTGATTTGATTTGCAGTTAATTTGACTTTAGGGAATTTCAGTATTTGACTTTTTGTTGTAAGTCTCCATCCTTAATCAACGTTCTATTCTTTGTCTTAAAGCGGGTATATTTGTGCCTTAAGTCTCTACTGGTGGCTTTTCCGGCAGAAAGCTTGGTGAAATCATGTATAATTGACATTTATTCCAATAACTTCTTTCCTTGCTATTAAGTTCCAGCATTCCCTTAGTGAATATCTGCCATCAGGATTCGTTTCACTGATTTTAAATAACACTTCATCAGATACCCTCTAATCCTTCCCGGCACTCTGGGGTGAGCTTGTGACAGTAAGCTGGGAGGAATATGCTTTGCACTTCCTGTTTGGATGCAGTAGCTCTGGCCACCATGAGACAAGGGCAGTTTTCTTTATAGAAACCTTCAGTTGCAATTTTACTTACCACACTGCAGTAATCTTAGTCCCTTCCGCTTTGCCCCTGACATTTGCTGTCATCAAGGTCAGCAGTAAGAGACCCATACAAAGATGCAGCATGAGAATTTCAGGTGAAGAACCAGAGGATCAAGCCTCACACAGGAAGTCTTATATCTCCTCTCCTCCAAAAAATATTCCACTCCAAATAATGGCCTTTTGTTCTCATTTTACTTCACTTCTCGAGGGTACTTTTATCTGGTCTGCTTTAATGAGACTTCACTGACTTGTTTCCAATAGCAGCTCGTGGAGCAGAGCTGAAGTTTTCTGCTGATTATTTTATTTAATGTTTTTATCATACTAAAATCCATTTTATGCCTGAGGTAAATGATAAATACCGTCTACTTTCTAAGGCCTTGATAAAAAATCCTAAGTCTTTGTACAGTCTTTGTTTGGATAATACAGTGTAACATGGACTTAATGAACTATAAATAATATTTGTTTAATATTTGACATAGTTCCTTCAAGATCTATTAAAGCATTTTCATATAACATGAGACAAAGCAGGAAAGGCTGGTATTCGCAGCTGCTCTTCTTGGATATATTTCCCAGGTACAAGAGTAATCAGAGTACAAAGAAGTAGGTTAATACTGCAAAGGGAAAAAAAAATGTAATGTTACAGAGAAGAGTACCACTTGTTTCAGCCTCTGAAAAAGAAAACAGCATGTTTTTCTAAAAGATTGCTTGTTTTCACAAATGATTTACTGTTGTTAGAGTATTAATTTACATCCCAGAATTGTCCTTCCCCATCTGTATACAGAAACTCCCCACGTAGACAAGCAACACATCCAGACTCCACAGAGAGTAATGTGTGGGAGCTGGGTGAGTTATGTAGGATTAAAGGGATGCAGAGTGTCCCACTGCCCAACAAAGGAAAAGTATTTTGCATATTGTAGGAAGACTTAAACAAACCAAACATATTCACAGAGTCTCTCTGAGCAGTCTGAATGTGGATTTATTAAGCCTGAGGCAGTTCTCAGCTGTGTGATCTATTGGGACAGTGCTGGCAAAAACAAGCAGCCAAGACCAGTGGGATCAAGGGGCGTTCAGACTTCTGCTCTCGGAGTCTCCTCCCTCATTCCTCAAGTAAAACTCTGGATCTGAGCTGCTTGCTCAAAACAGCAATAGATACCATTTTTCATTATGAAAGTACGTCACATGATTTGATTACTCTTCGTCCTTCAGGAACGTTTTTCTTCAGTGACATAAGAGGGAATTCTATGTTTCAAAGAGCATAGTCTATTTAGAAGACATTTCAAGACCAGAGCAAAATTCAGTAATTCTGATTTCCTTATCAAGGAGTTTCACAGTAACATTAAGCCAATAAGAATAAAAAGAAAGGAGGGATGGCTTCTTGGTTATTTGAATATGCACCCACAAAGTCGTAATGTTAAATTTTGATATTGTGGGTAGATTTATTTAGAACTGAATTACTTTATTTTCAGTTCCAGCTGCTCAATGTGATGACCAAATATTGATATCACAAAACAGTAAGGATGATTTGGCTCATCATGTTACCCAAAGGAAGTAACACTGGCTATGAGTAAACAGTATAAAAAATCCTCCCAAACTAATTCTAAATAAGTTTATTTATTGCAAAGAGGAGACATCTCATTTTCCTTCATCACATGCTTTCTATGCAGCTTTTTGTTTCATGCTTTATAATGAGAAGACATCATTTGTTCCTAATGATTAACATCCCGATAGTATCTCCGGGTATTACATATAAGGTATCTCCTATGCCATGTGGGTAGGTGAGATTATCCAATTACCCATAAACATTGTTTTGTTTTCCATAGTTACACAGGGGATGCTGGCATTTTTCTTCCACACTATAGGTTGCCAAGGCTACAGCAAGTTGTTACAAAATATAGCAGTTAAAAGTCCAGATTGCAGGGGTGTAGGTCTTTCAACATTGGTCAATTGCTTGTAGTAAATCTCACTCACTGCAGCATTTGAATCCCGAAGGCATCCTCAGCAGCATTCCTTGAGTTAACGACGTTACTAAGTTTGATGCGAAAGGAGAAAATGCTCACCAAATCTATCAAACATACAAAGTACACAAGACTGGCATAGCTGCATTGCCTGAAATAAAGAACTTGGACACCTCTGGCAAAGGATGGGAATGTGCTGATCCTAATTACATTATTCTCAAATAAAATCCCAACCAAAATCAATAGGAATTGAATCACAGCAGAATGTCTTCTACATTTAGATCCAGTATTACCTTATCAAAAGGAATAATCGCATCCAATGTACAACAGCTACTTGTTAAAAAAATTACAAATATTTGCAAATGTCTGCTGCATTATGCAAACTGACAAATTGAGACAAAACAGCTTATAAACACAAAAAGGGGTAAAAGAGTTTGTGCACTCAACTAGATTTATGCTTTCCACCCACAAAACTTTAAAGGCAATTTATGCGGCTGTTTATATGTCTAAGCCTCTGAACTGCAGGCAGAATACACAACTGAAGGAATTGTATTCAGAAATGGAACCCTTGGTCTACATCAGAATGTATCTTAAAAACAGATATAATTGTTTGCAATTTTTCACTTTTATATACTGAAAAGTAAAATCCCATATTTTCAATAGAACAACTCTTGTCTAAGATCTAAGCTTCTCACTTCTTTCAAATTGAAAGAAGAAAGGAATAACTGTACTTTTCAGACATATTACCCCATAAAACCAATTTGCTGAAAATAAATCAATTTGTATTGTGTAAAAGCTAAAAAAATTCTGCAAAATGCCATAACAAGGTCATAATACATGCTGTAGCCTTAGAACTTATAATGCCTATTTTTAAAGAGATGAAGCAAAATATAATTAAAAGCTACTTTCTGAACAGCCAGGAACATAATACACTGTTGTTTGAAGTGACAGATTATATTTCTCAGGCATAACACGACTTTGAATAAGCAAAAATAACTTACCTCCCATGAAAGACAATATTTTCTTTTTTTTTAATTATTTTTTAGTTCCTTTTAAAAGAAGTTCTAAACATGCTGAATATCAAGTCTTGAGTTGTTTTAATTTTCTCTTGAGATATCTTTAAACTATGCTTGTGAATGCACATATCTTTACATCCTTTAAAAGATACTTTATTTAAATCTGATCACACAGACTTATTTTTCCAGACAGGAAATTTTCAGTTATTTCTTCATGTTATTAATGACATATTTTTGACAATAACATTTTTGAAAGGCATAAACTGTATAGAATAATTAAAAAAAACAGAAATAGTTTTCTTCATTTCTTAAACACACCTCTTCCAGAATTAAAGCACAGCTAATGCGCAGTCTTTTCATTGCTTATGATCTTAATATGAGAATAATTACCAGAGACCAAGAATTTGCCTTTTTAAAATATTACATTGTAATTTTATATTCTTGGCCAGTCTTATGCTAAGACTTACAGCATCTGTGACAGCAGTTTCATTGTCTGCAGAACAAGAAAAGGTTTTGAAATATGAAAATATGATTATGCATTTATTTTTCTTGTGTCCAACTGCACACTTTTTGGTTTTTTTTTTCAAACTGATTTCATTGACCCACCACAGAATTTGCATTTTCAGTTCACTAGCTGATTAAAAATGCCAGTAGTGGGCTGATTAAACAATTGCATGAAAAGATTTTCAAGCTTATAATCATAATTCAACTCAAGTTGAAATCTATGCGATAATTGAATGCTATTAGCTGTAGTTGAGGACTGATTTCTTAAGCTACCAGTGTAGCCTGCAAATCTAAGGCACTAAAATAACCTCTGGAATTTATTAGAAAGTTGCAAGCTTTATTCGGGACCTAGTTCCCAACAAACCCTGAGCCAACTAAGAACTAACACAGGGTCAAAAGGAACCTGCATATTCCTGGACTGTAAATACACAGACACCACAATCAGCCTACAAACACTGGGCCAAATATGGATAGATGCCAGGTTAATATTAAGGCTATCATGTATACTTTTCCACAGCTATCTTCTTTTGGCAACTACTTGAGACAGGGTGATGCACTAGAGTTCTTCAGCTTAAAAAAGGATAAGTTTTATATGAAAGATTCTATTCAAGATAAAATTGCACTGCGAGATATAAAACTGCCTGGCTAATAACAGAAAGCTTGGATTTTGTGTTCTAGCCTCTCCATCACTCTCTACAACTATAAACACTGCAGTGACATGGTTATAAAAATGGATCCTGGTGACATTATTTCCTCTTTCATAAGTCTCCGTCTGCTTTAACGTCCCCATCCCAGCTGGCTATTACTTTTTGCAAGGGTAGCCTAGCAAAAAAAGGCAATTTCTGGTATAGTATCTACGTTTGCCTCCTTTAAGTATGGACTGGAGCTCACAGAGCCAGCTGAGAAACAAGAAAGACGGAGGAGTCTATAATTAAATACGTGCAAACCATGATGATGTACTTCATATTTCCGTTTCCAGAGATGACATGGTTTTAAGGGCTTTAAACACTGTGGGAATTAGCTATTGCAGGCAACTGAGAGGACCATCCATAACACAAGAGAAAGACTGCTGCAGGGATCAGAAAGGGAAAGAACCCTTGTCGTAGCCCCTGCCAGCCACATGCCCACCAGCTGCCTTGTGGCTTCCATGACTTCTTTGGAGGGCGCTAACACTGTTCTCTCCCTACCCTGGCAGCCAGCGTGCAGGGCGAAGCAGGTTCCCACCATTTCCACTGCTCTCATCCACATCGGGTATCATGGCCAGGCAGGTACCATGGTGACTAGGGAGTTGTGCACTGGTAGAGCAAGGGATGCACAAACCTCACCACAGCATTTCACCAGACTTGGCCCCTGGTTGCCTGAGCCTTGCTGAGCGATGCACTGTGCCCTCCGGAACTCAGGCAGTCAGACTTGGACAGGACATTATACTCATGCAATAGGTTGCCCATGGCCTACATCCATGGGTCTGCACGTCTCTCTACTGGTTGTGACATGAGATCACTGATAATGTTCAGATTTAGGAGAGGGTTGATCAGCACAAACCAGCTCTTGCTCTTAGACCAGAAGCCCTGCTTCCCTCTTGGCCTCAACAAGCTACTCCGTCATAAAGAATAAAGGCATTTAAACATAGCTCTTCATTAATTTTGGATTTTTGAAGGGCCAGCATGACGTGACAGCATCTTAAAATATTGCTGTAATATTTTAAAGGGACTGTTCTTTGTGTGCCCAAAAAGCTTCACAGTAGTAACACTGGCTTAGAAACATCAGCACGAACTCAGGAAAGCTCAGCCAGAAAACTTACCGCTTGATTTATTCGGTCATGTTCCCAAATAACTAAAAGCTCATAAAATCCTAAGATATATATTGCTTTTTATGGAAAATTCTCAAGGAGAGACAGTATTTGGGGTGGGTGTTGTTGTTTGTCTGTTTTTTTAAAAAAAATCTTGAAACGTTTTTATATCTGCTTGGACTTGTAAGGGAAATGATGATGACAGAGAAAAGTGGGGTTTAACCTCTCTCATGGTTTCCCACAATGGGTCTCTGTTGGTTTTTTTTAACATGTTGGTATTTCATACAGTGGAATGCAGAGAGTATTAGCAAGAAGTACTCCTTTGACTTATTACAAGGAGTGAATCTGGTGTTAAATTCTACTACTTCCTCCATTTTAGGTCACGGAACATTTCATTGTTAACCGGACTGAACCCTGTGGAAGAAACACTGTTTTCTTTCAACAGCAAACAAATACAAACTCTGTAAAAAGCTTCTTGAAAATAAACCAATTATGTTAGTACTGGCCCTGTATCTCCAAGTTTGGGATCACTGAGATTCAGAACTTTAGTTTGTTGTAAAATTAAGTAACAACACTTCTAAAAGTGGAAACACCCACTTACATCAACAGAATTCAGGTAGGAGTACAAGTTTCCTTTCTTGCTTTCTTCCCAAAGTGCAGATATTTCAAAAGATAAGAGTTGGTTTAGTTTTATCTATGTGAGGTAAATGAAGTAGCATTGTGCAGACTCCTATTTAATTTAAAGTAGTGACAAGGGATTGAGTTTATTACTTTTTTACTTGAAACAAATAGGTTTTTTTTAAGTTTTCCCTTTTCCTGAAAATAATATTATGTTGTAAGCACCTGATTTTTTCATTATTATGAGTTCTGTACATTTCCAATGATTAACTATTTAAGCAAATATTTGTTATGTCTCAATTCAATAATGTTTGCAAAGTGCAGCTTCTAGGATAGATGGACAAACAGTGATTTAATTGCAAAAATTACCA
The DNA here is from genome assembly GCF_017976375.1 of Cuculus canorus. NCBI lineage: Eukaryota > Metazoa > Chordata > Aves > Cuculiformes > Cuculidae > Cuculus > Cuculus canorus. The sequence goes on along the minus strand of NC_071402.1, from coordinate 63,316,341 downwards.
CATTGACATGTTGAATCTGTAATTAATGAAAAACAAACTATTAGAACATCAGCATTAATCATTAACATCACATTTTTTGTTTAGTTCATTATCATCCTCCATTTAGTCCATTAACATCTTGCAACAGAAAAAGAATTGATATCATTACGGACTTCAAGCACAAGGATCTTACCTGTATAACAGCATTGAATTAGCACTGGTCAGCACAAATTTTCTTGCACAAGCAATGCAGGGAATGGCACTACTGGGACAACAACATTCTGCTTCTAAAACTACAAGCATATTTGTGCACTACTTTCACTTACCTGATAAAGACACATTCTTGATGATACTAGGCTTCTAAAAATTTCAGGCTTTCAGTACAGGTGTATTTGATTCCTGGATCGTCAGTTCTATAACATTTCACATTTTTTTTAAAAATATTTACTGCTGTTTTCCTCTTTTTAATTCCATGTATATATTAACAAATTTGAAATACTTTTAAAAATATTTTTTAAGGTCTTCTATTGCCTTATTTCAAACAGCTGGGCCTTGAGTTGTGACTGTCTCAGGCAGACAGAATTTGCTAAAATCTTATCAAAGGAATTACAAATTTTGCCTGACACTGCTTGATGATCAAGCTTCTGAGTAGCCAAAACCCTACTATTATTTTCTTTCCGTTCTGCAAAAATAAAAGCTTCACATTTTTTAGTCATATTAACATTACATGAAGGAAAAAAAGATTCTTGTCTTAATACCAGCTTGAAATTATTTTTTAGTTGATGTGGGACACACTATAAGTAGATTGCAACTTAGAATTACTGTAAGTATATAGAATAACAATTACAAGGGATCCTGAGATTTGACAGCTTTGAAGACACGTGGAATCAATATATTATTGACTGTTTATGTGCCACTTTCATTGTCAAATATGCCAAAACCCTTTCCAATATAAAGAGGTTATTTGAAAAGTTATTTCCAAGTTTTGTAGAAAAGATTGTATTTCTGCTTTCTTGAGCAGATCTGTGTTCCTGGGTGCTTTCTGTGCCTTTTCCTGATATTTGTAAAAAGACAGGGAGGCTGGGAATAGATTCTTTCGAAGAGAGTATTATACAGTGTCGAACAGAAGAAATCAAGAACAATTTTACATGTCAAAATCCCTTTATGCTTTAAAAATTAATTTTGTAGTCAGACTTTCTTTCATAGCCTACTATAAAATAAATAACTTTCTTCATAGTTGCTTGCTTATTATGTGTGTTTCCTAAATTAATTATTCATCCCCAGAACGGTTTCAATCTGGCTTTTTATAGCATGCTAAACCTACAAGAAAAAAGGGAAATTACATTCTCTTAAGCTTCTATTATAGCCCATCGTCTCTGCACAGTAAGCATATGCCTATTTGTGTACACGCTTAGAAAATATTGAACAGTCCAAAATATCTTAATGAATCTATATCTGGGTTTTCTTTTCAGATTTAGTCAATAAAAATCATCATAATAATGTACAGTACCGGTGGCTGGCTCTGATATAGTCATTTGTCGGTAATTCACCAGTGGGAACTAATGATTGAATAGTGATCATTTGGTTATCTCAGACGCTGTGCCAGTCAAATGCTGATCTCTTTTTACATTTCCTTAGTGGCTACCTCATGTAGTTACGTGTATCTTGAATACTACTTTGCCTATGGGTCCAGCCATGGCCAGAGGCACTATGGCAATTTTCAGTGCTCAAAGCTGCTATGTAGTTGCTATTATACATTATAACTACCTGCTTGGGGGCTAAACTAGACTATGCCTTTCTCATTCCAAATTTCTACATAAGTATGCAATGTGTCCATATGACTAGAAGCCCTAACGTACCCTTTGTTAAGTGGTCATATTAATATGAATGGGAATAAGATTTGACGGTGAATCTTTTTAGATTTGTTTTTCTGCTAGGGACAAATATAATAAATTCACCATATATCCAGTATTTACCTGCAAAAATGACTGCTATTCTGTACATTGAAAAGGGCATTCATCGAATTATTTTTGGCTGTACACATTGATTGCTCTGTAAGAAAGGGCAAGAACTTTCCAGTACACATTAATTTAACATTTGCAGTCTCATCTTATTAATACAAATTAATTACATACAGTTGTCCAGGAAGGCACAGTGAGAGACTGCTGAATCTAATAAAGCCTTTTGATACTTCACTGCTGTGTACTGTGTTGCATTTTTACATGAATGTGTCTGGTGTTAAAGAAACCTAACTCTGCAAATACTGTTTTAGAAACTACACCTTTCATGTTCAAGGCTTTGATACTATAAAGTATCTCGAACAAAGTGGACAAAGAACTTGAGAGTCAATGCAGATAGCTCTTTCTTTCTCTTTATCTATCTCCTACTTTAATTTACATGTATTTCTATGATCTGCTTCACTTTCAATATTACTTTTTAAATGTTAATATACTTCTGGTTAGACACAGTATATGTTTGCAAAAACATCTACACAGCTCAGGTATTTAAGAAACATTGTACAGTGAATTTTCCAGTGTATAGTTGGAAGGAACACCATGAGTGATCCAAATGTGCACATTGCAACATATTCTTACTCTTCAGCTGAAGTTTAGTTGACTCAAATCTTACGATGCATACCACATGTCATATCTTGCATGTGAATTCTAATATGTTACTAGGGCAGAACAGAAAGTGAGAAGGGAATTGGTGGGGTAGAAGCAAAAAGGCCATGAAAACTTAACTGTATTGAATCCTACGTGTGCAGAGGTTGTTTCTGTATGAACTAGGGAATGTTAAAGTCTTGCAAATGCCATGTCAGTTTACTTTGGACCTTTTCTTTAAGACAGAAGCTGTGAAACTGAATCTCATCAATACAATTTGTGAGAAAGAACAAAAAGATAAGGTGAAAGGCCAGCTCCTGAGACATTTTAAACAACAGTCCTTTGGGGATTTTTTAGGACAGCTTTCAATTTTACAACTGAGTCTTACCTCAAGAAAAAATAGCCCAAAAGAAAAAATGTTGTGTGAAGGAGTGATGGAAAAATTTTGGTTTTGGACACCAACATGAAGAAATAGAGAAAATTCAGGAAGGCTACAAAGAAAATCACTTCCATTTCTACATCAGTAAATTAAATTTGATGACTGATCTTTTGTTAGCAAACAATCTTTAATTCTGGGACCTGTGAGCATTGTTTTGATTACCCTGCTTGAAGACACAATGCACAAGGCACTCCTATAAGTAGTTTACAGTATTCAAGAAAGTCAACAGGGAAAGCCGTCTAATGACTTCCTAAAGAAAAGTCATATTGGTTCATCCTGCACAGAAGACCACAGTTCCTAACCACATATCCAATGCCAGGAACCACCCCTACTCCTATTAGAAGCATGTTGGGAATGAAAAAATATTTTTAGCTTTTCTTCTCTTGCATGCCTCTAGACTGCACAGCCTAAAAACTGAATTGCGTTGATATTATTGCACTGGCAATTGCATCCTCCCCCAAAGTGGGGCAACATTAGCCCTCACAAACCTGAACCACAGGCTAACTGGTGTGATCTCTATCAGCATTCAACACAAAAGAAGGATTAAGTAGCCAAAAAAATAGACCTCTAATGAACAGCCGTCAACTTACTTGATTCCAAACTAATCTATTAAGCCTATGGCTCTCAGACTGCCCTCTGCCATTAATTTGTAGTCATTTTCTTCTGTGAAAAACTTAAATGAAACAAGATCAAGGCCAAATTATTCAGAGTCAGGAAAAGTAAATACAAATCAGGAATCTGAATTCTTTCTGTCATCATCCATTTTCCTTTTACATGACCTTTTCAATCAGCAGCCCAAAAGAATATACTTAAATATTATTACTATTTCAGAAATATTTTTTTTCCTTGTCACAGTAACATTCAATAGAGGCTAAATGTATAAACTGCAAAGAACATTTTAAAGGAATGTAGGATAGACAAATTACTAGTTCCTCAGGTCACAGAAGATGTCTCTCTTTCAAGAACATTTTAAAGGAATATAGGATAGACAAACTACCAGTTCCACACATCATGGAAGATCTCTGTCTTTTCTTTTCAGCAGTTCTAGAACATTATAGATCACATACTTCTCAGATTCATTGGTTCTTCTGTTTTTTTAAAAAACAGTAAAAAATTCTACTATCATGTTTCTTTTCCAATATGAACTAATTAGAGAAAATATTATGGATGTCTTTTAACCTCTCTTTAATTACTTCAAAAGTTCCAAGTATGTCAAATAACTCTTAACAGACTAAATATTCAACAGATATTATACTTAATACTTCTTCATATTTAATTCTTGAGGCATAGATCATCCTACACATGTTGCTTAACTCATTTTATCTTGCCTCTGTAGTAGTATTGTCTTATTCTGTGTTTGTCATATCTCAGTAAAACAGGATTTTCACCTATAGCAGAGGTTGTTCTATATCATAGTCTGTACTGAGAGACAGACTAACAGCAGTTAAATTTTCATAGGGCCTCCTCAGTGTCGTTAGCCTTATCTTTGCTCCTGAACTCAAATACATTGCAGAGATGTCCTAAGTCTCAGACATTCAGTCCATAATCATACTCTATTTATCAATATTACCTTCTTAGTCAAGAAAATTTTAATTTACTCAAGTTTTCCATATACATGTCTCATAAGATAGACTACATCATCTGGCATTAGAAGGCCGGGTCTTTCTCCATTTGCAATGAAATAAGTCAACTGTTTTCACAGAGAGAAAGATTTAAGCCAAAAGCTAAAGTCAACGGTTTTTTTAGTCTTCTGCTAGTTTTTATGCTTCTTCTCATACTGCAACTCAGACCCAGTTCATACTCTATGTGTAAAAATAAACATTTCATCTCTCATATCCAGACAACATTGTTAGAATAATTTCTGGTCATTTGCTGAACTTGAAAAGGAAAACCAAATTCCACCAATGCGTTTTTCTTAACCACTGACCAGAGAGCTTAAATGTCAATAGATGGCAACTTTCAATGCTATTTTTGAAAATATCATTTCAGGGAAATATCCATAATGAACTAATGAAGGAAGTGTTCAGCAAGGCTAATAATCTGGAAAATGTTTTCAGTAGCTACAGGAGAAATTTAAAATTTCCCCATATTTAGATCAGAGGTAGAGAGAAAAAGTTTCTGTAGAAAGACCTTTTCAGAACTGGCTCAATAAGAATAGAAAGTACGTCATAGACAGACTTCATTTAAAGTGAGTTTAATTTCCTTCCCCTGGAAATGTCTTTAAAAATGTGATGGCAAAACAGAAACCACACAAAATTTAGAAGACGAAACAAAGTGAAGAGTGATTTCTGGTAAACTGGTAAACACTGTAGCTAAGTCTGCTTTTAAATACTACTACTGGGACAAATATAAAATCTGCTAGTGTTGTTTTAACAGATATTTATAATTCTTCAGCTAGGAACCACTTTAAATTACATTAAGGGCTGTACTAAGTCTTGCTACACCTTTTTGCATTATAATTAACTTCACTGTGCTTGTCCACATAAGTAAAACTCATGTGGATTTTGCTTTTTGTGCATTTTTGTTGGTAAATGGCAGGCAAATTGTTCATTAGTAACCTCATCAGTTTTCATGTGTTTGTGAAAGAAACTATCATCTTAAAATCTTACATTTCATCTTGATTTTCAGGTATTTTTAGATTTTATGGTGAATTTTAATCTAATAATTTATCTAATAAACCTAAGGAATTCACTAATTGGATGAATAGTCAGTTTCATAGTCTTATTTCTGGAAACAGAGGCAGAAACAGGCTGGTTTAATGTGCTCCTCCAGAAAGACTTTGTCCAGGAGTTTGTTGGCATATCGTTACTGACCCTGGCAGAACTACAAGCAGTAGCACAAAGTACACAAAACAATGAACATCCTTTCATTAATGTGGAAGATATTCATGATTTGGGAAGCTAATTATTTAGGTAATCTGGGGTGTCTTTTCTTGTTGTTATGGCCTATAATTTACAGTACTAAAATTAAATTTAATTCCAAAAAGCTGGAAATAGGTATTTTCACAGTAATTTTGCGCAAGAAATTCTGTTGATCACATTGTCACTCACTTACTCTCCAAATTAACTTTGCTTATGGAAATGTACTGCAAATACTACCTTACATTGGCACATACGTACAAAATCATGTCTGTGACACACCTTGAGGAAATGCTGATTTACAGTACTGAGTGCCACACTACACTAAAATGTCTCAGCATGAGCATAAAAAACATGGAGGCATCAAAATCATGGTAATTAAAAAAAAATTAAACTGAACGTAAGACAGGGTAGACAAAATCATCAGGCTTTAACATGGCCTTTATTCTGCAGAAGGGACATTGTAGTGGGAAAGATTATTCCATTTTTATTCAAAAAAAAAAAACCCCTTTAGAAGGCAATGAGTTAAAAATTGCTGATATAATCTCTGGTCTTTAGGTTGGAGATTTTAATCTGTGCACAAAATCTTTTATTTAAGGAAATTACTATACAGGATATTTAAATTAATTTTTTTTTTTTAAAGTGATTGGTTGCGAGACATTCTTTTACTAAATAGTAAATCAAGGTATGAAAGATACATCAACATTAGGATTCTGATATTATAAGCAAATATGAGCCAGGATTTTTCTTCTTTTCTCTAGCTTGCAATATTTTTCCCCATGTCCAATGAAAGATAAAATATCTAGGACAAAATCTTAGCCCCAGGTGAATACAGTTTCCATCAATGGGCTGAAATTTCAATGTATAATCAAATTATACAGATGGTATACTAATTAATACATTTTGTACTGCTGCTTTGCCTGTCAGATAGACACTGTTTTATGAATAATGAAAAATTCAGTTAGGAAGAATTTGTCTACAACTAAAACTTTTCAAATTAAAAGGATGATTATTCATAAAAACTTACCTGGAATGTTAGATTGAAATGGAATAAACCCGGGGTAGTCCTCAGGACACTATGGGTAAAATAGTAGGGATTTTGTTCTGTTAAGTGCTATTCTACCAAAATTTGTGATGAATCAAACGTATAGAGGTTCATAGGCCAGCAGTGTGCCCAGGTGGCCAAGAAGGCCAATGGCATCTTGGCTTGTATCAGAAATGGGGTCACCAGCAGGTCCAGGGAGGTTATTCTCCCTCTGTACTCGGCACTGGTGAGACCGCACCTCGAATACTGTGTTCAGTTCTGGGCCCCTCACCACAAGAAGGATGTTGAGGCTCTGGAGCGTGTCCAGAGAAGAGCAACAAAGCTGGTGAGGGGGCTGGAGAACAAGTCTTATGAGGAGCGGCTGAGAGAGCTGGGGTTGTTTAGCCTTGAGAAGAGGAGGCTGAGGGGAGACCTTATTACTCTCTACAACTACCTGAAAGGAGGTTGTGGAGAGGAGGGAGCTGGCCTCTTCTCCCAAGTGACAGGGGACAGGACTAGAGGGAATGGCCTGAAGCTCCGTCAGGGGAGGTTCAGGTTGGATATCAGAAAAAAATTCTTCACAGTAAGAGTCATTGGGTACTGGAACAGGCTGCCCAGGGAGGTGGTCGAGTCGCCTTCCCTGGAGGTGTTTAAGGAACGGGTGGATGAAGTACTTAGGGACATGGTTTAGGGAGTGTTAGGAACGGTTGGACTCGATGATCCAATGGGTCCTTTCCAACCTTGTGATTCTGTGTGATTCTGTGATATTCTGAAAAAGTCCTTGAGTTATTAGGTGTGTCTTATTGTGTGGATGAGATTAATCACAAGGCAAATTTTTTTCCACTTGATGTGATTTTGGAGATAGCTTTGAATAAAATATAGCTTATGATTATTTGAAAATCCAGATCAAAGAAAATTAAGTCGTTCAATAAAAATCTTCCTAAATCTTGAAATCCTGAAAATTTAAATAAACTAAATATTTTTCTGCACCAGGTGCTTATTAAAAAATATTAATATAAACATAGAATTCTTTGAAGTTTTATAAAACCTTCATAAATACTTTACTATAATATTAAATCAAATATTTTTTTTGATGGAGGAAATCTTTCCTATAATCACAGTAGGTACTTGTGACCAGATTCTACTTCCAGTTTCATGAACAAGTACTAGAAATCTTAGGTAAGTGAGAACAAAAGCGTAGTTCACGAGCTGAAGTTTCTTTTTTCACACAAAATTCTTGTACTTGGGAACACATAAAAGAATATAACGCTTCACAAAGAAATAAGTGTGATGCAGATTTCTGCTAATGCTTTAAAAAGAAGATGTGAAGAACATTTCTGTCTTAGACTTTGAAAGATTTTGGGTTGTGCACTCAGCATATTGAACCAAAGTAGGAAATAATAAAGAGGAAAAGTGAATAGAAAATTACATTTAATTAAACTTTAACAAAAGCTGAAAAAGCAGATTAATGTGAAGACAAAAGACTGAAACAGAATAATAGATAAAACAGGCTAGGAAAATCAGGTAATAGAGCAAAATGTTTTAATACATTTTCACATTGAAAAGGTTCCATTCAAATTAGTTTCTTAAAATACTTGTCAAGGAAACATATATTGGCCAATAGGATATTCACATTGTAAAATAAAGGTAACACATCTTATTAATAACTTAGACTTTTAATATTTGGAAATTTTAATTTTCAAATACATGCATGTTAGTTATGTCAGAGGATAATTATAGGAGATCTTTGATCTGTATTAGAGTATAGATGAAAGCTATACTTGTCCTGGCTGACAAGAATGTTCTTTTTTTCAGTAGAGAGGAGAACAAACATCTTGTAACAACTGTAACAATTATTGGTTAATAATCCAACTTTAAATATTGTTCATAAAAAACAGAACACTAATACATCTTGATGCTGACAATGGTTCAATTTTGTTGAGAATAACGTTAGCTGAATAGTTAATTAGAACAGTGTTCTAAGGATTTAAAAAATATTTATATTAATGGCTGCAAAAGTTCTGTACTTATAAGAATTTAAGAAGGCCACTAAGACTGCATGTACTGCTATTGTTCACCTATGCCAGGATATAATTCAGTGTATTCCAGTGTTCAGCATTCATAGAATCATACAGAGATCTGTAATTATGGTGATATTTCTTTTCCTTTGTTGCAGTTTAAAAGTTTCAAGCCATATACCATTGCTTCCCACATGGGAATGTCATACATTTCAAATATGGTATTTCCCCTGTAGCTGATTATCTCAGTCTTCTGAATATTCTTTCTAGGAACTCACTATTCTATCTTTGAAACATGAAATTCTTCGGGAATTTTGTTTATTGAAGAATAACATTGTTATTCTCTTGCATTATTTATTTTCACATGGTTCGCATCTACTTTAATATTCTTGTAGGGCTTAAAGGCTTCAAGTGAAAACAGAACTTTGTTATCTCTATATATAAAGAGAGGCAGAGAGAGCTCCAATCCTATGTGACCTGCATTTCTTGATTAAGACTGTTAAAAGCTCTAAAAAGCATTTCCATGTAACAAGGGAAAAAGTCGCCCACCTTTACAATAAAAGTGTTTTTCAACCAAGAACTGAATCTAGCTTCTTGTCCATTACCTTAACAAGGCTAAAGGAACAAGTTATGTCTTAGAATAGACTGAATAGAAATTATTTTTATTTGCAAAATGTGAGATCAAGGAAAGGAGTAACTAAAAAGGTCTCTAAGAAACCAAAGAGTGGAATAAAGTAATGTTTGCAGTTTAAAATAAAAGGTGCTGTTTTCTGAGTCACTCCTCTATTAGACAACTAACATATTGAAGTTAATAATTTTGGGGAAATAGCATAGTTTGAATGAAATGAAATGAAATGAAATGAAACGAAACAAAATGAAGAAATAAAGATCCTTTTTTTCCCTCTTAGAAAGTCAGGAGTCTGAAGTAAGGTTTTAAATTATTTTTTAAGTTTCTAAATATTGACCCAAGTTTGAAAAGTGCAGACTATCCACATTCTAATGAAAGCATACTGCTCTGCAGTGATTTTGAGGTGGAAAAAAATTTTTATGAAATATATACAATGGCAGAAGGGGTGGAACTAGATGATCTTTAAGGTCCCTTCCAACCCAAACTATTCTATGATTCTACTTTTCACAATATGACTAGTTTCCAAGCATTAATTTGTTTGTTCTTCTATTTGCTTCCAGAGACAGTGGAAGTTAAGATATTAATTAAAGTACAAAAAAAAAAGTGTTTTACTCACTGATTGTGAGTAAAACCAAAATGTTACAAGCCCAGTTTTCCAGCTTGACCAGATTTACAAGTCTTACAGGCTAGATTTTGTTAGAAACTCCATCCTCTTACTTACAGCAAACTCAAATAAATGCACAAGTTTAAACAGAAGAATGTAAAGATGTAAAGAACATCTACTAGAAAACAAAACTTTAGAGCAGAACCCCATTAAAAAAAACACTGACTGGAAAAATGGAAATATTTGAAAGTAAATGTCACATTTTCAATGAGATTCTTGTGTTCTTGTCATTCAAATAACATTGCAAAGGTCACCTTATTAAAATTTCATGCCTGAAGAATCTATATGCATTTTTTTCTTGTTAGGTTTTAGAAATGGCTTTCCATTTGCCAAGGTCAAGATTCTTAAGGTCCCATGCTATCTAAGCAGTACAACAAATCAAATTAAATGGAAATATGTTTGTACCCATTGTAAGACAAAATAGATATACAATAACTACTTACAGTTGGTACTAAATTCAAACCTTTTGAGTCAATATAATAACAGAGATTGGTACTTACTTATAGAAGATATTGTTACATCAAATGCATTCTCCTTCTAAAAAGATATCAGACACTGTACAGATGGTGCTTAAACTGAAGTCTGAAAATCCACAGACCTTAACTCAGTGTGCGAGGGGCATAATCTTTCCTCTGTTCCCTTTTTAGGATGAGTCAGCAACCTTGCTCCCTGAGGCCTGCTTTAGATGTACAGTAGAAAAGAGAAAACATCACGCATCCTAGACAATAAAATGCTCTTAGTGATAAAAATAGTTACCATCTTTTCTAAAGATGCAGTTCAGACAAAAATGAAATGACAAAGTTAAAATATTTAGAAGAAGATACTGTTTGATGAACAGTATCTTTCACTTCGAGAGGAAAAAATCAGATAAATACAACATGCTACTAATCTAGTTCAACTAAACTAATCTAGGAAACTAAACACATTAAAATATTCATTGAATCTTTTCTCACTTCTATGATGTAACCTAGACGCTGAACTGGAGAAGTATGTGTTGAAATATAGTACCTACTGTAAGACATTTGTGCTCACTATGGCTTTCATAAGCCTAATAAGACTTGCAGTTTTAAATAAATGCCACGTATACTCTTTGAGTGGCACTGAAGAATGGGTGACTACCTAACGAACATGTTCCCAAAGAGGATAACTAAATAACTACAATTGAGACTGAATGATTACTGACTACCACAGCAATCTTAATGAAAAAGAGGCAATTCTCATACCTTACCTTACTTAGGAGTAAAGGAGCCATCTCTATAACTTCTGATGATATCGGCTTTCTGAAGAGCGTTGCCATGATTTTTAAAAATAAGCAGTGGACCCAAATCTTCTTCTGCTAAGTAAACCATAGATTAGCCTGCTGAGCAAGCTGAGTATAAAGTGGGTATCCAAAATCAGTTCAGCTTGATAGTTAAATATGTTTAGAGTACCCTGTCCTTGGAAGAGGAAGTCTCCTACTCAGTGTTTAATGCCTGTCACAATATGGTTTTAGTATCTTTTGGGATACTCTGGTGCTTCCATAGCGAAAGTTAAGCATTTGCCAAAGTACAGTAGTACTCACTATGGAGGGAAATGGTTTTCTGAAAGTCAAGAAAGAGCAAATCATATATCTGAGTTCCAGATCTGAAGTTTCTACTTTCTGTTACACAGTGACACCCTAGTGTGCCAGTAGTATTTTTTATTACTATTTCAAAATGTAGTTTCATTCACTCTCTCTAGCTTCACGAGTTTCTAAATGAGACTATATTCACCAGTCTTAGGGTGCAATATACTCTGTCTTCCTTCATACTAGTTTATAGCATAGAATCACAGTCATAGAATAGTTTAGGTTGGAAGGCACCTTAAAGATCATGTAGTTCCAACCCCCCATTCCCCCTGCCATGGGCAGGGACACGTCCCATTAGACCAGGCTGCCCAATGCCCCATCCAACTTGGCCTTGAACACCTCCAGGGATGGAGCATCCACAACTTCCCTAGGCAACCTGTGCCAGTGCCTCACCACTCTCATAGTGAAGAAATTCCTCCTTATGCCTAGTCTAAATCTGCCCCTCCAATTTATAGCCATTCTCCCTTGTCCTATCACTACAAGCCTTTGTAAACAGTCCCTCCCCAGCTTTCTTGTAGGCCCCCTTCAGGTACTGGAAGGTCACTTACTATAAGGTCTCCTCAGAGTCTTCTCTTCTCCAGGCTGAACAACCCCAGCTCTCTCAGTTCATCCTTTTATGGGAGGTGCTCCAGCCCTCTGATCATATTCGTAGCCCTCCTCTGGACCCCTTCCAACAGCTCCATATCCTTTTTATGTTGAGGATCCCGTAACTGGACACAGTATTCCAGATGAGGTCTCACAACAGAGGGATAGAAGGGCAGAATCACCTTCCTTGACCTGTGGCCATGCTTCTTTTGATGCAGTCCAGGATACAGTTGGCCTTCTAGGCTGTGAGAGCACGTTGCCTGCTCATATCGAGCTTGTCATCAATCAGCATCTACTTGTATGACTAGAAGAAAAGAGGTTGAAATTCTTTCTGCGTAGCTACATGTGTCTTTGATTCATGAGGTATTTTTACATTACTGCTGGAGCAAGAAAGGACTTTCTAAACCAAATGTTGAAATAAGTATGAATAAACATGGGATAATGTTTTAATGAAAGGACGTGAATCTCGCAGTATGTGCTTTCTGTTGTTACCAGAAAGTATATCCCAGTATTCAATCATAGCGATTAGACGTTGCGAAATCAAGTATGCATGTAACTACAGTTATTATATAGATATAGTTATTATATAGATATAAAAACATAGATTATGAAGGTTAGATAATATTTCAATATTTAATATTTTAATTAAGGGCTAGAAAGAAATTATCTGGACAAAACCTAAAAAATATCTAGATCTTTATTACTGAGATTGGTCTTGTCCTGTTTCTGAAAAAGAAACCAATAAAAACTATGTATCTCCTAGTAAGTCAGAAGTGTTAGACAGATGGAATTTTCCCTAAAACCAGAGGTGTCTGGTAGAAGTGTTTCTGTAGATTATTGATAGTGGAACTGGTTTCTGTGTGCACTGCAGGGAATCGTGTCTAGCTTTACAGAGCCGAAAGGAACTGCTTAACATGTACTAAAGATTCTCCACTGGTATTGATGAGCATGCTGAGCTGGAAATATAACAATTATTCCCTTTGGAGCTAATAAAAAATTCCTCTTCCCCCATACTTTTACTTTTCTTCCTTTCCCTTTTCCCCTGGAGACTTTTGTTCATCTCTGAAAGAAGTGACTGAAACAATCCATTACCAGCTATCGCAGAAGAAGTTGTGATATCATGCCAAAAACCCAGCTCTTTATACAAAAATGTAGGAATCAGAAATTAATTGTGCCAATATAAGCAAAACCTAGTACTTCTGGTATGGTAGAAACGTGCTGTCTTAGGGACAGCATTAGAAAGCAACAACCATAATGCATTGCTATGAGCTCTTTGATAACAGGCCTGCTCGCTTCTCTCCACTGATTCACTATGGCAAATTATCACAAATTATCATCATTAGCATTTGACAGAGCACTGGAACAAGCTGCCCAGAGAGTCTATGGAGTCTCCTTCTCTGCAGATATTGAAAAAAACACCTGGATATGTTCCTATGCAACTTGCTGTAGGTGAACCGGTTTTAGCAGGGATGCTGGACTAGATTATCGCCAGAGATCCCCTCCAAACCCTACCATTCTGTGATTCCGTGGTTCTGTGATAATTGTCATGCCACTACTATAATTCTATCATTAATTTTTACCTACTTATGCAAATGGAAGAGTACATGTGCAGCCCTAAATAGGGGATAAGGTCCTACAATATTAAAACACAGAAACAATCTGGAGAAAACTTACCGGCTCTTGAAAGGGCTAAATTTTATTATAATTGGCCCCTAGAGCTAAAATATGTAGTGGCAATGAATAGAAGGTATCAGACATAATGTAGCTCTTCCAAACCCCTCTCCATCATCTTCCAGCAGTCCTGGCTGACCGGGAAAATTCCACTGAACTGAAAGCTGGCTGATGTTGTGCCCATATACAAGAAGGGTTGCAGGGAGGATCCAGGGAGCTACAGGCCTGTCAGTCTGACCCCAGTGCCGGGGAAAGTCATGGAACAGGTGATCTTGAGTGTTATCATGAAGCACATGCAAGAGAACCAGATGATCAGGCCCAGTCAACATGTGTTCATGAAAGGCAGATCTTGCCAAACTAACCTGATTGCCTTCTATGACAAAGTGACTCAACTACTGGATGGGGGAAAGGCTGTGGATGTAGTCTTCTTGGACTTCAGTAAAGCCTTTGACACAGTTTCTCACAGCATTCTGCTTCAGAAACTGTCAGCCTCTGGCCTGGACAGGCGCACACTCTCCTGGGTTGAAAACTGGTTGGATGGCCGGGCCCAGAGAGTGGTGGTCAATGGAGTTAACTCCAGCTGGAGGCCAGTTACAAGTGGGGTTCCTCAGGGCTCGGTACTGGGTCCAGCTCTGTTCAATGTCTTTATCAATGACCTGGATGAAGGCATTGAGTGCACTCTCAGCAAGTTTGCAGATGACACTAAGCTGGGTGGAAGCGTGGACCTGCTGGAGGGTAGGGAGGCTCTGCAAAGGGATCTGAACAGGCTGGACCGCTGGGCTGAGACCAATGGCATGAGGTTTAACAAGGCCAAATGCCGGGTCCTGCACTTGGGGCGTAACAACTCTATGCTACAGACTACAGACTAGGAGAAGTCTGGCTAGAAAGCTGCGCAGAGGAGAAGGACCTGGGGGTGTTGGTTGACAGCCGACTGAACATGAGCCAGCAGTGTGCCCGGGTGGCCAAGAAGGCCAATGGCATCTTGGCTTGTATCAGAAATAGTGTGACCAGCAGGTCCAGGGAGGTTATTCTCCCTCTGTACTCTGCACTGGTGAGACTGCACCTTGAATACTGTGTTCAGTTCTGGGCCCCTCACCACAAGAAGGATGTTGAGGCTCTGGAGTGTGTCCAGAAAAGAGCAACGAAGCTGGTGAAGGGGCTGGAGAACAAGTCTTATGAGGAGCAGCTGACAGATCTGGGGTTGTTTAGCCTGGAGAAGAGGAGGCTGAGGGACGACCTTATTGCGCTCTACAACTACCTGAAAGAAGGTTGTAGAGAGGAGGGAGCTGACCTTTTTTCCCAAGTGACAAGGGGGAATGGCCTGAAGCTCTGCCAGGGGAGGTTCAGGCTTGACATCTGGAAAAAAATTTCACAGAAAGGGTCATTGGGCACTGGCACAGGCTGCCCAGGGAGGTGGTTGAGTCACCTTCCCTGAAGGTGTTTAAGGGACGGGTGGACGAGGTGCTGAGGGGCATGGTTGAAGGGAGTGTTTAGGAATGGTTGGACTCGATGACCCAGTGGGTCCTTCCAACCTAGTGATTCTAAGATTCTATGATTCACTAGTAATCTGTATATTAACAGACCCCTCAAATAACACGTTAAGTAGTACATAGTGAAAATTCTAATATGCAACACTTACAACTAGGGCTAATTTCTGAACTGAATGCCACTGATGAAAAAAACCTGATCTACCACAGATATCCTCTAAGCAGAAAGTTCTGAATTTCTTCCTTCACTAAGTTTTTGATATATATCAATGCTTCATTAAAACAAAAAAAAATAGGGGGGAGGCAGGAGAGAATGGAAGGAAAGTAAAAAAGAATCTACTACAAGAGGAGTTCTGAAATTCAGGTATTTGAAGCTTCAAATAATCTAAAAAATGTTATGAAGATGCCCAAGAGAAGTGTCTTAAAATTTTCCCTATTTTAATTTTGCAACTTCCTATTAGAGATCAGCTGTAAGACCAACAAAAACAAATATCAAAACAGAGTGAAAAATTGAAAAATAACACCCTGTTTGAAGCAAACTAGCAATTTCTTTCTTTTCAGGCTTTATATAACCAGTCTAAGAAATAAAACGCAATGTCAGAATGTGCAGCAGTACAGGAATAGATGTCTGTTTCCTTGACAAAATACCTTATTGTCTAATTTATAAGGAAATATATTTACAGCTGAGGAAATACATCCATAAATACCCAAGGTAATAGTATCCCTTGGTCTTTTGCTGTGGCAAAGATCAGTTTCAGAAAAGCAAGTATTCCATTAAATTGATAGCTGTGTTTTCCTTTTCTAAATCTGATTAGAAAAAGAAGCAGAAACAAAACTGTGGTTGTTTTGAAATGCTGCTTTTAAATAGCTCCTGAAAAATGCTCCCATTTTTTGGTGAAAAACAGATGCTGATAAATCTGACTTTCTCGACAGTGAAATTTCCCAAAGAGACAGAGACAGACACATCACTGAGACAAACAGTGGGACTGTTCCCAGCAGTAGACAATAGAGATCAATGTGTCCCTGACAACCCGTGGTGTGGAGAAGACATGATCTAGAAGGCTCTCTTTTGGGATGCTTTTGATTTTACTAAAGCTCCACTACATATAGCAGTACATTTTTCTGTTTTCAGTTGAATGCTTCTGTGTTGGCCAGATGTAAGGATCCTCTCCAGGCTTCTTTAGAAACAGGTAGCACAAAGGGGTTGGGAAACGGGAGGCTGCCTCACTGTTACTGTGAAAAAACATGGCTTTGCCTTCAGATAGCTACTATATGGTTATCTTATGGCTGCCCAGAAGTGATGGCCCGATCTTCTTCTTGTACTGAGGTGGATGAATGCATGTAAAATTTGACAGACAATAATGGATTTATCACTTACCACAAAAGTTTCTTCTTTCATTTCCATTTCCAACTTCATAACAATCACTCACCAATGCAACCTAGTGAGGTCATCAGCTCTTCAAAATAATTAGCGTCCATTAATTTTCCATGCACCAGACTGAAATAAAATCTCACTGTTGTGGTAATATATATAATTTAAATTATCTGTCTCAGATTCTGAACATACTAACCATATACTACCTAACTCAGTGAAGCAGATAAATAGTTGAATGTATATTCTATAGCACTTAATAACTGAATGGAAAAAGAATTGTTACAGAGAATTCCATATAGCAATTTTTTTCTTATCCAAAACTTCACTTTTCAGCAGCCAGTAGAATAGCTTGGATACACATGACAGTGCAGATAGACAGTAAGGAGGGGAAGAGACAGGGCAGTGCTAGTCCCCAGACTTATGCAGTCTATGCAAAACACACAGTTGTTTTTTATGTACCATGTCAGGAGATATAAAATATTTCATATCTAACAAAGCTGTCTTGTTCTGTCTGGCACAGGCACCTATGAACTCGGCCAAGCTTCAGGGAGACCTTTTCTAAGGAATAACATACATGAGTATTTTACAGCACCTCTATCATCTTTCTTAACAAGTACTTGCATCTGGGTCACACATATCAGCAGCTTGCTCAATGGGAAAAAACCTTGTACAGAGAAATCGCCAATCTATTTTCAGCTCTGCATCATCCTATCATTCATAGAGCCAACATTTCTCTTAGCTCACTTCTGTGGTACAAAGAAGAGCGACAAACTATTAGACCCTTATGTCTGGTGATCCTGCTTGCTGTGTATTTGCGATTTCCAGATAATAAAGGAGCTGATATCACTAGAAGATTCAGCATAAAGCCTATCTGCAACATTTACGGTCTCTCAGTACAAAGACAGCTTGTCAATACAAGAGAGAAAAAGTCTTTGGTGACATGGAAACCGAAAAATTAACAAATGTGGTTTTTTTCCTAATTCAGCTCGAACCGCTTTTGAGCAGCCTTCTAGCAGAAAACTGTTAAAAATCTTCTTGTGATTTAAGTAATTGTGGGGTGGAGTGGACAGAAAACATAGAAAAGAACAGTTATTTGGAAAGTGGTCAGAAGAAGCAAGGCAAATGTCTCAGGAAAGGAGGGAGGCTCAGGAGATTTCAGGGTTAGAAAGATTACCAAGCTGACACATCAAGGGTTTTACAGAACAGCAACATCTGTTATGATTCAGGAGCATGTAGAAAAGGTAGGGACACAGGGGAAGATGCTAAGGACCATAAACAGCTTTTTCTGCAAAGTGTTTTTCAGCAAAGGTCACTATCATTTCCTTTGACATAGTACAGTATTTTCAAGCAGCTCCTGTTCCACAGACTTCAGTAATAACAAGCACAGGATGGTTTCTTCCCATTGACATCCCTAAACTTAGGACTCACTGCCAGCAGCTTCTGGGATCGCCTCTTTGAAGTAAACTGAATCAAGGGCTTTCTGCTGTATTTGTCATCCCCAGCATTGCACAGTGTTTCTTGAAGATGAAGAAAACCTGCAGCAGTACACAGCTTCATGACACAGGAGCTTTTGTCTACCTCTTGAACTTTATTGATATCTTCACGGCTATGATGCACACTGAGGTTTGTGCTTTTTTAGTGTTTTAGAGAGTAAGAAAGCAATGAATCCCTTGTTTACTATTCCTGTTTCTAGTTATCTGCAATTTAGGGATCTCTGAAATTGAAGAGCCCGTAGCCTTTGCTGCAGCCATTCAAATATAGTGAAGAAAAAATAATTTTGTATTACAAAATACATGGAAATCACGTTGACCTCTTCAAGTCCCTGAGCTGAAAATAGGAGGAGGATGCAAGGCTACTAGAAGGAATTACTATAAATCTGTCCTGATTCTTTTATTATTTATGAAGCATTCACATTTGGCCACTGCCAAACTTCACCTTAGCTATTGGTGCTGCTGGGGCATTTGTTTGCTAGGCCACCAACAGAGGGAAATACTTCTCCCAAATCAGTGCATTTTCATTGATCAAGATACTACTAAGGAAATGTTTCACCTGTTCTAGCAGGCAAAAATCCAACAACTGCTCTGGCTAATTAAAAAGCTTATGGATGGTTAAGTAGACTCAGAAAACTTTGTAAGCTTCTCCACAGCTACTGTTAACTCAGGCGGCTTTCCACGGTATACGACAGGGAAAAACTCTATAATCAAGAATTAATTAAATATTAGTTTTAAAATTCTCAGATTCTTCACAGATAAACTTCATCATTGCCCAGATCTCTTTTGCTTTATTTAATCACTAGCCAAAATCTAAGTAGTTGCACATCTATAAAGTAAGTTTATTCCTTAGCTGTGAAATATGAAAGAACTGGCAGCACATCTTTTACTTTCTTCTTGTATTTTCTAGGTTTTCATTACCATAGATGTCAGGCAACTTGATAAGCTTAATACCTTTTCTGCATCCTTTGCTATCATAAAGGCAACATTCATGTTTGGGGACAAGACCCACTTCAAATCTATCTTGCAGAACTATTTTATAGAAAGGCAGGAGACTGACAGATTCCAATTCATCTCTGCACAATATTACCTCTTTATTGCTACTCAGATACTCTAAATTTTTAAAACTATTTACATATTCAAACTAACAGCCAGTACATACAGCTACAGAAATATTGTTCCCATTTTCAGGAATCTTTGGGTATGCAAACAACTTCTACTAGGTCTTCACTCTTCTGTTTAGCCCTACTGAATTAATGTAAGCATCTATTATTACTAGAGGGTCAGTGCTCACTGTGTTAGCAATAAAAAGCAGTGTTTCCTATCTGTACTATTTTAGATTCCAAGCTTAGCTAAAACAATTACATGCCTACATAGCTCAGTATAGTACTCAGCATTGGCCAAGCCACGTAAACCGCCCTTATGGCTATGTTGCCTTGATTATGCAGAACTATCTATCTCATTTGAAACTCATTCTGAAGTTATTCCAGAGCTTTGCAATTTATAGTGTAGACATGCGCTGGCTACATTTGAATATAGCTCTGTCGCCATGCAACAAGCTACTTAAACACATACTTACAAATACACTGCTAATAAATGCTTTATGAGCAGACACTTAATGTCAATAAATTTAAAGGATTTAACGTCAACTTTATGTTTGATTGTATTTCATAGGAGCAAGCTAAAACTGTTACCTTTACATCTATAATTACTAGTGGTACTAGACAAGGTTATGTTATCCTCTTAGCTGTCTGATGAGAAATGCAGTTACAAATTAATGACATTTTATTTTCTCCTACTAGCAAAACGGCAATGACATCTATATTTTTCACAGCCAGTATTAATCATAAGTACGTCTGTCATGATCACAAAATACACTGAAGGTCTCTTTTGTTGTATGTGTGACTTTTCTCAGTCCCTCTTTCCCACTGTCTCTCTCCCTAAGTGACATTTAAAAATTCACTTTCATCCCTCCAGATCTATGTCTGAAAAGCAATCGAGTGGTTTTCCAGGCTCCAATGCATGTTTTTTTTCTACTAGCCGTTAATTTTAAAGATGTCGTCGTTTACAATTGCTTTGACATTTACTGTAGAGGATTTGTGTTCCCAAATAC
Source organism: Cuculus canorus (assembly GCF_017976375.1). Classification (NCBI taxonomy): domain Eukaryota; kingdom Metazoa; phylum Chordata; class Aves; order Cuculiformes; family Cuculidae; genus Cuculus; species Cuculus canorus. The sequence goes on along the minus strand of NC_071402.1, from coordinate 63,295,804 downwards.
ATTTACGTAATTTATTTATCTCCATTTGTTTTTGAAACCCAGATAAAGGCAGAGCTTGATCATTAAGAGGCACTGGCTTTGAGTGTTTGTTAACTGTGTTGAGTATTCTTGTGCTTCTTGCACTATTCTGCAACCACTATGGCACCTCAGTCACTCCTGAATGCTTAATAATATTTAATATGTCTTCAATGAGTTGAAATAGATGAATAGATAGATAGATTTAAAAAAACCCTATATCTGTATATATAAAATACGTTAAGAATATACACCTATTTGTTTAGTACATCTCTAATATGCTCCAAGATGCTTGCAGCACAATATAATCAAATTAAACAAGAGAAGAGAAATAAAAAATTCAGCTACCCAAATATAATGTCAGCTACAGCAAAATCTTTCAGGCACAAAGGTTTGAGTTGAAGAGAAATAAAACCCTTCCAGATTATGCAAACGAAAACAAGTGTGAGAGCAAGCTGGGAGAAAGGAAAGAGACCCTGAGTGAGTGAATAAGAGAATAAGAGAAAAATCAGAACTATGGAAAAAGTTTTTAAGTTAAAAGGTGCAGGCTGGAAGTAGGCAAAAAGGCACTGCACATCTTTTCTAGTAGAAAACAGGAAGACTCAAGATACCTGTAACAGTGCGATTTTATTAACCCATTTCATTTCTGAAAACCAGGAAAGTGTGGCAACCTCAGAAACAGCCAGCAAAGGCACAAAAATATCTCAGCTTCTGGCAATGCAGGATGGAAAATAATTAAGCACACAAAATACACACTGATTAATTCAATTATTTAGATCTATAAGAAGTAAAACAATTTAAATGATGATTCTTTTGTCATATTATATTTCTACATTAAAATCCCTAAAAATTACTGTATTGAACAATATATAACCACAGAAAAGTTTGGTTTAGAAGGGACTATTATAACCGTCTAGTCCAACCCCCCTGCCACAGGCAGAACATCTTCAAGTAGATCAGGTTGCCCAAAGCCCTGTCCAACCTGACCTTGAACACTTCCAGTCATGGGGCAGACATAACTTCTTTTGTCAACAAATTCCAGTCTGTCATCATTCTCATAATAAAAAATTTCTTCCTTATATCTAATCTAAATCTACCCTGTTTCAGTTTAAAACCATTACCTCTTGTTCTGTCACTGCAGGCCCTGGTAAAAGGTCTCTGTCTTTCTTATAAGCCCCCTTTAAGTACTGAAGGGCCACGATGTTGTTCTTCCCAGACCCATCTCTTCTTCAGGCTGAACAACTCAAATTGTCTTTATAGGAGAGGTATTCTGATCATTCTGGGCCCTCCTCTGGACCCACTCCAACAGGTCCATGTATTTCTTGCTCTGAGGGCCCCAGAGCCAGACACAGTACTCCAGCTGGAATCACATCAGCGTGGAGCAGAGGGTCAGAATGGCCTCCCTCACCCTACTGGCCGTGCTTCTTTTTATGCAGCCCAGGGGTCAATTTGCTTTCTGGGCTGCAACCACATGTCCTGGTAATGTTTCTTTGGGAATACAGACAAGTCAAGTTATTAGATTTGAGTGAGGGTTTTTTTTTTTTTGGTAATATGCTATGTAGCCGACAGCTCTGGAAGGCATCTGAAATTATGAGACTGGCTTAGTATGTACATTGTACCTACATTTTTGTTTGGTTTTATAATATAGATCAAGTTATAGTGACTAGATCTGAGTTGGATTTGGGAGTAGAAGAAACCTATTTTAGTGAAGTTTCCATATGAAGTGAAAAAGTGGTAAAATGCTCCTGGTGCACTCTAAGACAAGGCTTTGCAGAAGGCAAACTCTGTTCTCACCAGGCACCAACCAGCTGTTCCCAGAGACCCTTCAAATACTCCAACCACAAAGCATCCTTCGTCATTACACTTGTCCATATTTTATATATATATATATAAATATATTTTCAGTGTATTTTTGATGTTTCAGACTTGTCCCTTTGAAGGTAACAGTAATTCTGTACTGTGCTTTTGTCCATGTTTGTCAAGGGTAGCAGTTCCTCTAGTCAAATAACTCCATAGTTCGGTTACTTTGTTTTTCAAAGCCCAGATATACAGCAGGCAGAAAGGAGAGGGAAAGTAAGTCTTTTTCCAATAGAATAAGAAATAATAGAGAAATACAACATTCCTGTTACTTGAAAACAGACCTGCATGAAGCATTTTTCACCAGCTATGACTAACCTCAAATATCCATATAAGAAATATACTAGTTATTACATTTGTAGTACATTTGATGTCAGTAGTATGTTCTCATCTGATCTAGGAGTGACATATGAGCATTCACAGTCCGTCAGAGAAACTTAACAAACCAAAATATGGACTATGATCATTGGTATACTGATGATTTGCCTCCAGCTAAGAAGAATGGTTGTGTTAGACCCTTACATCCTCCTGCAGACACAGATACATGCAAAAACAGACTGCAGATGCACTTGCTGAAAGCTAAAGAACCCTTGGTCTGAATACAGCAGAAGGCAATGACTTTTCTAGGTGTAAATGAATTCAAAATGAATGGAATTTGCTATTTCTGCAGCAGAGAGGAGAGGGCAGTGAGATAACATAGAACTGACTGTTTATGGAGTTGAATGGGAATGAGATGGGGTATTGTCTTTTAGAGGTCTTAAGGGTTTGAGGATAGAAGCAAAGCAGTTGCTTGGGATGAATAAGGGATAAATATATTTTGTATCTAACGCAGACAAGAAAGGTAAGAAAAAAAATGTCATGAGCTAGGATGATTCAGTGTTAATCATTGCCCTTGCTAGTGGACATTTCTTAGACTTCTCTGAAATTTAATGAAAAGCTGTAATTTCCCAACCACTTTACAATGACACAAAGCAGGCACTGCTGTCAAAAGAAACAGTCTGCATATTCTACCTGCAAGTCCTCACTCTGTCTAGTATCACCTCATATTTTTACAGGTACAAGTAGCATTCCTGTAGCTATATTCTAAAGCTCATGAAGAATCTTATTAAGGATATGCCAATTTGAGGCGGCCATGAAAGTCTCATTACAGTTTCGACTGATGGAGAGAGAACGTGGCGAGCAAATGATAAAACGAAATCCATCTGCATCTGTAACATGTTGTGAAAAGTAAATCCTCTTGCTTTATCACATACTAGGGATCATGAAAAATGCGTATCCACCATTTTTTTTTATGTGGTTGTAAATCCATGTATTATTGTCTGAAAGGCTGATTTTTTTTAATTCTTTTGTGCAGTAGGTATGTATACATATTCACTTATCACACGCTCTTCTGTAATTGCCAACACCTGCCATTCAAAAAATGAAGAAAAGATCTGTGAAAGGCTTTTTCTATAAAAGGTTTGAATTTTATAGGAAGTACAAGATATTTTCTTTGCTGTACATCCTGTTTCTCTGTTTTACATCTTTATGAGGGCAAGAGTATCTACATTTTTTGCTCTCCTAGTTTATCACTGTCTTTGTTAAGAGAAGACTTACATGAGGCATAAACTGGGGACGTGCTATCAACATCATTGGTAACAGGTGGATTTACAGCAGCTCTGAGCTTATTTCACTACACTACATACATATGAAGTCGAATATGATATACAAAATGCTTCCACGAAAAATATTCTAAAACAATTAATTTGCTAAACAGCAGCAGTTACTTTTACATACAATCAGTCTGATATTTCAAGATTGCTTGAACACAATTGACAGTTTCCTCATGCTTTGCTTTAGGACTACCAATATTTTCAAAGAGTTTTCAACTGGCAGAGAAAGGCAAAAAGGGGTAAAAAGTAGAAACAGCAATCAAACATATTTAAACTGGAAATACACAAACTACAAAGGAGGATTTGGATAGTATATCCTTTGATTTCTTCAGAGAAAGTTTGGCCTTTTGATTTGATTTCTTCAGATCAGTGTTTGATGCCCTTTCTCAAAGACTGATTTTACTCAACTGCAAAGTTATTAACCTTAACAAAAGAACACAAGGGTACAACTCCAGCAGGTACAAAACCAGCAGCATACAGCTTCAACCACCTCACATCAGGTGGGAGCATAACTACACCCATCACTGCTAATGTGCAAACTTTCCCTTCTTCTCCAATTTCTGCCCTTTCCTTGAGAAATCTGTAGCTGAGGTGGATGAAATTCTATGACTGGTGTCCTAAAGCAGATCTGTCAAAGAAATTATAGTTCCCCTCTGATCTTAAAATGTATTTTCCTATAACTAGCATTAGCTTTTCAAACTGTATCTAGTAACAAATATTATTTATATTTATCAAAACGATATTATATGCTGTATCTAATATTGAATGCACAACTTTAGTAATTATTAAAATGCTGATACTCTTATTCTACCTATTAACAACAGATTGATATTAAGTCTAGTAGTAAACAAAGCTGCTCTTTCTTTGCAAAAACTACTCACTCTCACATAATAGAAAAATAAAGGATGTTTAGTTCTAATAGTATCCTGGCAAGGAAAATGTAAAAAGATGGAGTTCTGTCAAAACAAACACAGTTTCAAATATGAAAACTTCACCATCAACAGCTTGGAAATGAACCACACACTCATCTCTCTCAGTAAACAGATTTTAAAACCTGACTTACCTTGTTAGGATTTACTGTTAGTAATTTTTCAAATTAGTGGTGTTTCATTTTCTTAAGTGTTAGCTGTTGTTTTACAAGGTAGTATCTGTACTCTTGGATAGAGGCATTAAAACATGTAATGCAAAAAACCCACAGAATGCAAGCCAGCTACCTAATTGAGGATGCGTCATTTTGCCTCTTCATAGATAACCCACACAGCATTTGAGGTTACTAGAACTGTCATTAACATTAAGCACAAATAAAATACTCTAAAAGCTCAGGGGACCGCCAGGCCTTCAGTATGCAGTTTATAGAAGATTAGACTCTCATATCCTTTGGACTAATTTTTTGTGAACTGCCATGTTGTTGCATCAACTAGGAAGACAAATTTGCTATAGTTTTGGTGTGCAAACCACATAAGCTTTAGTCGCTGTTTTACTTTGTTTTTTAAATTCGCTCACATTGTCTTAAGTTGCCTTTGCTGCCAGTAGAATTTGCAAAGGTCTTTTTTTGCTGTGAGATTTTCTGATTTGAAGAAGAAATTTTCCTGTTTATGTCTCCTATTATAGCACTCCCTCGTTCCTTGGCTGTTGTCATTTACCTCTGGGCACCACTCAATCACAATATATATACACAATAGAGTTTACGTCAGCCTGTACTTTTATGTGTGCTCTGTATGGTTTGCAGAACTTTATCCAGCACAAAGCTTTCTAGTAATACGTGAATTATCTATTTTTTTCTGAAGCAGAACCAAAAAAAAATGCATTTATATCAGAGAAGTGCTTTGTATCATGAGGCTTTGAACTGAGCATAGCTACCAGATTTTGTCATCAGATCCCAAAGCTACCTCATCAGCTGGCATTGTTTATTTCTGTTTTATGCTTACCATAACATGCAATATTCCAAATGCCTCATTCCAGTTGCAACCAAAATTCATGAGATAAAATACATATGCAAAGTAACAGCAATTCAAACTACAGCTTTTATAAAAACACAGCTGAAAATGTGTTTCACGTGATGTGTAAGCCAACATTGCAGATAAATATAACACTCAAATTATTATCTACACCATAGTAGAAAAAATGGATGCATAGCAACCTGTTGGCTTTCTAGAGTTCTAGCTCTATTAATAATCTTGCTATGCCTCACCCAAATTGATAAAAGTTGAATAATCCATAATCATCTAATATTAACCTTATTTAACTTTTATTACTTCCTATGCGCCTGCTAGGAAACAAAAAAAATATTGCAAAGATGATTAGGCAAATACTTTCCTCAGAAAAACAAAATACAGCACACTTTATTTATCTATTATATGCTGCAATTGTGAAAATACAGTCTTTTCACGTAGTCAACTCCATAAAATTATTTCTCAGATTCTAGTAGACAATAAATATTTGGAAATACCATATGGAATAAATATATGTAATATTTAACTGCCTGGATACACTGGACTTACCTCCTCTGTTATCATTGTACGGGGTTTATATGACATTCCTCCAAAGTTCTCCAGTCAGCTCTGTATCAATAGTACAAGTTAATTGCTGGCTCCATCTTATGGCTAAAGTGTTGATGAGTCTGTAAATAAAAATGTCATTTATTTATCTCAAGGCCCAAAGCTGCTGTGGTTGCCCAACTCAGGCACACCAGAGGAGTCTGCGCCTAGCAAGCCACGTAAAGCAGATTTCCATAAGGCCTTCCACACTGTGGTGCTGTTATGAACAGTCTCTCACCTGAGGACCTTGGAGAAACACTTTCCTCCATGGGAGGAAGAAGGTATCTTTGCACATGACTCAGGGCACAGCTTCAGATGTGGCTCGGCAGGAGGAAAACATCTTCAGCTGCACTGCTGTGTAATTGAGCCTTTCCAGCATAACAGATTCAAGACAAACTCACAACCTAAGAACAAACCCTCCGTACTAACATAGACACATCTACAGTGAAGGATATGTGTGCAGGCAAACACATCGAAGAGGAGCCGCAAGGAATAGCTGCTCTCTGCCATTCCCATCAGCTCTGGGGCAATCTCAGCCTTAATGCTGGTTCTCATGTCTTTACTCACTGATCCACTTCAGAAGATGGGTTACTCTTGAGTCAAAACCTGCCCTGAACTGAACCAAATGGACAAGCCCAAACCTGTTCCGACCAAGATCTGGTAGAAATAGTGTGAGCAGAAATTTCTACTGAATCTTTTAAGGTTGTGACTTTGGCATGTTAATTAAAATTATAAGCTCACCGATGCGTGCCTGTTGAATGCTTTATATCAGCTGTTCCTTAAGCTAGGACAAGGCATTGCACAACTTTCTCTTAGAGAGCTTTTTTAGCCTTTTCTCTATGACAATTTCCTCTCCAGCCTTCAAAAAGTATTCATGATCATAACAAGGAGTCCACCTAAAGAAAAGGTGCAATTTAAAGGCAAGGCTGAATAAAAAGACATTTTGAAACACATCTGGCCCCAGCACTGTTCAGTACTGCTCTAATATTTTTTTCCTTGATTATCAGGTTATCTTTTTAATTTCCTTCTCTGATTTTAGAGCTACTACAATTAGGGTCATAGAAACCATTGAACATCTGTATTTGGTAATGGAAATGAGGAGTGCATTAAGATTAAATACACAATATTTGGGAAAGCAAATTATATATGTCAATTAGATTTAAGAAGGAAAGTGTCTGTTTCATTTAACTGTTCGAAGGCTTCATGCAAAATCTCAGGAAATACACTTCTGGGCCACAGAATTCTTAGAAAGCCATGGACACTTTTTGCACACTGTGCTAATATTTTAACCAGAGATACTTTATTCTTCAAGCACCCTCCTTTCTACTCTAGTTACTCAATTCAGAGTTAAGGATGCAGGTATTAATTTGAACAGTTCTCAAATAAATATATGGCTGGAAGAACACACATTGCCTATCATCTGCTCACTGAAGGGATGAAGAAACTATAACGATTGAAATAGGAATCCTTTGGATCATGGAGGATCTACCTTATTAAAATTAACTTATGTAGATGGACGAAATGGGCAACATAGTCCTCCAAGTAATTTCAGGCTTCAGCTGACTGTGGAGTATTCTGAATACTCCCTGTCTACCCAAGACTCAGGAAGGACATTGAGCAATTAAATCTTTCAGCTGAAATTCCTTTGGACAATGGCTCAAAGGAATGTTATGACTTTCAAAAAAGATAAATCTTGAGCTGTAGTCTATAAGCCAAATTTGGCATTACATAGCAGCTAATTAGGGGTAACAGCTCTCCATAATATATCATTGAGTGTTTCTGGGTAAAACGATCAGCAAAGACTTGATGGATCAACTACCAAGGTTTATTTCTTCTAAATAAGACTAAAATTTGGCAGAGTATTACATCATATTAAAGGCAAATACTGAGATAACAAATAAAAGGTCCAATTAATTAGCTGGTTTCCACTGTTCACTTCTATCTTTGCATAGAATGAAGACAGAGGTGCTTTGTACACAGCAGATGAAAGTGGGCAGCTGAACTTGCTGGGAAAATGGAAAAGGAGTGACAAAACCCCAGGCATACAGGTTTTTTTAGAGTGTAGCCTGTGACAAGGGTGAGGAAAAGGAGAAGCAGTGTTGAGAAGAGGGAAAATGAGAAAAGAATGGAACAAAAAATATTTTTTTGCCTAGATTTTGATTACTAGAAACAAGACATGCTAGTAAATGATTACTTAAACCTCCCATCTACAACACGGGTAAATCATCATCTGCATTACTTCTAAGCTACCACAAAAGTGTCCCATTGTCTCCACTGCACTTTGTTTACCCGAGGAAGAGATTAATTTCCCATCCCTATAAATAGTTTGACATGTATTTGCATTCACCAAGGCTATGCCTCTAAACTCACAACCCTCACATTAAAAGCCAAGTATTGTTTTTAAAAAAATAACAGGGCGCGTTGAAATAGAACTATAGCTGTAGAAGTCTGTGAAAAGAACATACATATTTGCTCTATCACAAATATATTTAAACGTCAGAAATCAGAATTTTCTCTTTAGAAGTTCTCAAAGTATTTGCTTCCAAAATCTATTTTTAGTCATCTCTCTGACTCTGTCACATAGCTGCTGAGCTTATAAATGTAAGCAGTTAGCCTAGCAAACCAATAAATAACTTTGCATTTCTTCAAAACATAAAATGAGTTGGTGAAATATGAAATAACAGTAGTACTGCTAATCCTTTCCATTATTTCTTACCCCAGCTTTCTTAGCTTTGCTGATACTTATTTAGGAAGAGTTTGGGAGAACATGTTTTTTCCTCTAAAAGGACAGCATTACAGACCGTGGAAATCTGCTTCTGGGCTTCAGGAGCACTACTCAAATGAAAATAATGTGTATTAGTCAGACTGTTTATTATGTCCTATGAGCCAAACTTGTACAGAAAAGAAAAATTCAAGGCACCCAAAATTTTCAACACGTAGCAAAACCAAAAATAGGAGTGAGGAACTACTGGCCTGCACCAGGTAACTGTGAGAGATCGGTCAGTAGCAAATCTCCCCCCATCTGCTGCACTAGAAGATGCCATTCCAGCACTTGGTGCATGGGATTGCCAGGGATTTCAATGACAATCTGTACTGCCAGAGTTCTGCCACCGGGAAAAAAAAACAGTGAGACCTCATGGCTCTCTTAGAGGACAGCAACACCATGTCTCAGCTAAAACAAGTAAGGCATGATGTCAGGGGACACATCAAGTCTATGGACAACTAGGTCCTGGTCCAGTGGTCCTGGTCCATTACATTAGTTACACCAGCATTTCCTTGCCATTTTTCTCCAGTGTGAATCATAGAATGATTTGGATTGGAAGAGACTTTCAATGGTCATGTAGTCCAACCTCCAGCAATTAGCAGGGATACCTTCAACATGATTAGATTGCTCAGAGCCCCATCCAACCTGACCTTGGATGTTTCCAGGAATGAGGCATCTACAACTACAAAGAATACCGTTTTTAACATCAATGAAAGCAGATTTTGACAAACAATAAGCAGTGAAGAAACAAAGTAATAACCAAAGAAGAAAATCTGAAGAAAGTTATACCAAAATCAGCTTTCAGAATGTGGCACATACCTGCTTTCAGTGATTTAACCAAAGCAATCTTGCAACTCCAGTCACAGAGCTCTTAGACACAAAACCTTGTAACACAACTAACTTCACTAAAAACTTCATTAGAAGCAGGGAGGATTAAGCATGACCAAGTACAGAAACAGACACACAGAACTGCATAATGTTTTAGACACCTACTCCAGCCTGCCCGTTCCTGGTTTAATGGAACAGAATGTCTCAGAGCTCCTAATAAGATGAAAATGCCTTCAAAATGAGATGTTCCAGTGACATCTGTTTGATGTCTCTGTGGAAAATTCATTTGACTTAGGCTGGTCACTAACGCTTAGATAAACTGATAGTTTCTCTTGCTTAGACAGCGTTAGAGTTGGAAACCACTTCAGTAGGATTTAGGGATACAAGCAATCAAATGTGGCTAATGTACTACTAGTACCTCCTGTAAAAGTATACTTCTAGTACAATATAAATGCATCAGACATGAAAATGACTAATTCTGTAAAGGTGTGACTTGGACATTTTAAATAAAAATTAGTCATAACAGGAAAGGAAAGTAAGCAGAAAGTACAAAGTAAAATTTGAAGCAATACTACGATAAAATACAGAAAATAAGAAAGTGAGAAAAAATGTCCTCCACTTTCTGCAACTAGATCAAAAATTCTGACTAATAAGTGTTGACTGCCACTCTAAAAGCCTATTGTCTACTTCCTTAACTGAATTACCAATGTTAACATGCAAGGGCATTTTTTTGAACAATCGCTTTGCCCATTTTTTTTTAGAGTTTACTTTACTATATTCCATGTGTATTAAACAATGTCACGGATTGTTTATGCATAGTCTAGATATTTCTGGATGTGTCGTTATTCCACATATCCATGGCCTATAACAAATGAGATCATCCTTTTTCTTTTTTTTTTCCAGCAATAGGAAATCAAACAAGTTTAAGGAATTAATTTAAGCCCTCAATTTTGTTTTGTTCAAGAGATAGCATGTGGTATCATGTCTCATACTGTCAGACATTGCAGATTTCCTGATGTAAAGGTCAGATTTCATGACATCCAAATATTATTAGGAGTGTTTGGTCTTCTTTAGAACCTACTTCATTTTCTGTCTTTAGAAAATATTGCTCTGTAGCATGGAGAGAAACTGCAGAAGCAGCAATTTGAACACCATTTTCAGTGGGAGAGGGACTCAAATACAATTTCCACTGATATAACTGGAAAGACTCACTAATTTCTTGAGAAGCTAGATTAGATTTAAAAAAAAAAAAAAACCAAAACGCTAAATAAGTGACAGATCATAGCAGAACTATGGCTAGTAGAAAAGTTTACAGACCTGATAAATGGCATAGTGAGTCATCCCAAAAAATTGCACGCTGGAGAACTTTTCAACTGCCCAGAAATAGCTGGCACCCCCAGTATCTCACTTATTTTCTTTAGTATCTTTTACTGTTAAATATTTATTATTTTATCTTTTGCTTTCTTTCAGTAAAGTCCAGATGACTCATTAAACAATAACTTTGATTTTGCTCAGGTGGAGTACAGTACAAATTACAATACAACTAGAAAGATAATAGAATAGAATTTGGTTGACAAGAACAGTTGTCATTGTTTCTTCTAATGAAAAAAAAGATGCGCTTCACTTAGTCATCAACACAAACATGCAGCAATAATAGGTGAGTTTCACTTTCATTTGCACTTTTCTAATTTACCCTCTTGCCTCTTAGGATGATGTGTAACACAGTTCTTGTCTTTAGAAATATAGTCTTAAAAATATTCTCCCTCGTCTTTCTCTCATGTGCACTGTTTTTTGGAAGGATAAAAGTAAATTAAAATCAGTGTATTTTTCAGTTACAGAGGGTTGGGGTTTTTTAAAGAGTAGAAAAGCAGGACATGAATGGTCATTCAGTGCTATGAGCTTTAATTGGATTAATACACATCTTTTTAGAAATCTGAATCACCAAGCAAATAATACATTATCTTTGCATTTTTTTAGCCAGGCAGAATTAAATACAACAAATATATTTCATACATAAGAAGAAAAGGTTTACAGTTACAAATTTTAATTCAAATTTTTAAAACAAAATAACGTGCACAATGTAGTTCCTCCTATAATCACTTAATTTTTATGATCCATGAATCAGCCATTTTATTACCATGTTCTTTTACACTGATGGAAGTGATTTCACTTAAAATCACAGAAAAAAAATCAGTATTTCATAATGACAAGTGGGAAAAATCTCAGAATAGTATATTTAAGACTGGCAAGTACTGTAAGAATCAGATTAGAAGTAGGAAAGTCCATTTACATCCATTTGTACTCAGCTAAACCATGGATAACATTGCTGTCTTATAAAAAGAGGAACAAACTCTTGCAGTTATATATTAATGGAAACTATAGAATAAATAATTTAAATACCAGATTCTGTTTCATTTGGCATTATAATAAGCTTCCAGATGTGGCAAAATTAGCAAAACATCAAAAATATCTTATTGAAGGGTCTGTGATTACAAAACATCCCTGTTATTACTTCATGCATACCAAAATCATCTTAAACCCTTTTCCTGGACAATATTTTCCATCCATACTCATGGTATGATTCTGCATTACTAGCATGGGATCATAGTATAAGTACTCTTTCCAAACATATTTCACACAAGAACATGAGCTGTAATACTGCAGGTGAAAATTAAGTCCATGTTTAAACCTACTTCCTGCATCTTGTTTCTCTTGCCACCCATTCCAAATGTTTTCAAGTGTTACTGGGTTATTCCCTATATATTTATTAAAGATTTACAAATAAGCCGTGCCTTGCAGTCAGGTGTTTGCCTTTTTTTTCTTAATATTACCACAACAGTTAAAAAGAATATTTAAATCTTCATCCATACGGATGCAAGAACAGATGAAAACCCATCTCAGCACCACTCTGTAGACCAACAAGGGACAATGTCATATAAATACAATTCTGCAAGGTTTATTATAGATTTGGAGACATAAATATATGCAAAAAATAATGACCCATATGTGCTGCCACCACATCCTGAATTCACAATACCAGGGGCTATGCAAGTCCTCCCAGTCAGATGAAGTTGGAGGTTATTTTTAATCAAACTAACAATTTCAATACTACTCCGGCGAGTGAGCAGAATTCAGGACAGGAGCAATTCTGAAGCTGTATTTTTCTGAAAACTCACACAAGACACTCAAAATTAGTCAGGTTTATCTACCACTCAGCCTGTATAAATCTCCCCAAAATGTTGACTGCTCTATCAGAAACGCCACGGCAGATCATGTGCGTTTAGTATAGCATTACTTTTCACAAGGTTTCATTTAAGCTGAGCTGAAATGAAAACATTATTGCGAGAGCCTCTAGCTCATAAAGATTTCCAATACAACTTCACAACAGATTGGTAAAAAGCTTCACCATTGACTTATGGAGTGAAATGCAATTATCACTAGGTCTTTCAAATGTGCAGGCAACCATCAGCTTGTAATTCTCATGAAAATGATAAATTGCTGTGCAAAAGTAATGCAGAGAGATTACATTTAGAGTAATAATGCCAAAAACAATAATTAAGTAAAATGAGAAGAGCTCACAGCATCATTTTACTTCTTTCTCTAACAATGGCAATCCATATTTCAATTGCATTTCTTAATCACTGTAGGACCTTTTCAGGATGTAGCCCGCTTGTGGAATTGTTCCGGATACATCTTTAAATGATCACTTATAGACTGAATACTAGCTCAGTTTTGTGAATGTTTATTCTTCATATCTGCATAGTTCTCATATTATTAATTAAAAAAGAGTAAGAATGCTAATAGAATAAGGCCAGAAGGGACCACTGTGATCATCAGGTCTAAATACTCTGTAATATAAGATGCATTTTTTTCTCATAGCAGTGCTATAACCTAGTCCATATTTTGAGATTTAAATACATAAAATCTTGTAAGAAATACTCAAAGGTGATTTGAATATATTGCATTTGTTCATTAAGCGTTTTAGGGTTATTTATACCCATGGCTTTATGAAAAGGCTCCCAATTCATTTACAGATTTAAATGTTAAAGCTTAATTTCACTATACTGGACCTTGATAACTCATCCACTTGTTTAAGAGAAGCATAACATCAGGTATTTTTCTGTCTGTATGGCTACAAAGATATGTTGTAATTAAGCCGTCTGTTAATATATCTCCCCAAGCTGAACTGCTGATGTTTTTCAACTTAGGTGTTCTGGGATTTTTTGAGCAAAAGCCTCCCTGCTTTTAGCAGTGCTTGCAATGGCACAAACCTGGGTACCACCACATCCTGAATTCACAGTTCCCAGGGTTACGCAAGTCCTTTCAGTTAGACAGAGTTGGAGACTATGTTTAATCAAACTGACAACTTCAGAATCATCCTTTTCCAGTATAATAATCAGTTCTTAAAGTCTCCTTCATGTTCTTAATTCCTAAATGTATGACTTCTCATTTTACTATATAAAAAATACCAGTTTGTTTGTGTTGGATTGTGAAACTTGACATAAAGCAATACTGTCAGAATCCTTATATTGAACTTAACTAAGCACAGGCAGTGCTAGAAACATCGATGTATCTCAGGTAATTTATCACTAAAAGAGATTTTATTATTCTCACACATATTAAATGCAGTTAGATATTTATCAGGGAATGGAATTAGCATTCAATGGAATTGGTACAAAGTTTTCCAAGAGCAGAATGCTGCACTTAAGGAAATAGTTATGTAAAATGAGAGGTTGGTCTGCATCCAGTAAATGTATCTGGTCAAAGTGCATCAATGTATTTACAAATGTCAAGTACATCTGTATACACAATCATTGCTGAAGAACTACACAGCAAAATGGAGAGATTAAAGTGCATATAATTTAAATCCATGCTGTAGCGTTTACTTTTGTTTTTAAAAGTACATTTCATTAGGTGTAGGACTGATCGTACTCTGTTTTCACACTCATCTAGCTATTTTTACTGTATTGAAAGAGCCACTGCTCAATGTTAATACAAAAATATACACAAATGTGCTCTGATTTGACTGCCTCCTTCCAAAAGTCGAGCCACATACAGGCTTTCATATAATAAAATAGGTTTGGATTTCACGTTACTGGAGAGCTTTGTTTCTTTTCATATTCAAATACATGGATCTGACTGTGTGTCTCCTAAGCAACACATAAATTACAGAAATTTAAACTGCACTTGAATAAGAATGATCAATGAATTCTATAAATTTTAATTGACTTTTACTAGTCTAAACGAAAGGACAACCATGACTCCTGCACTTATATACCTGAAAATGAGAATGTTTTTCTATATTTGTTAAATGCCCAAAAAGGTATTTTCAACCCATAATGACATCTAGCCATGAACAGAGCTTTGTGTGCACTATTTTTTCTGGATGTTTTCCTAAGGGCACTGCTTGATTTTAAGTATTATGTAAACATTTTGTAAGAAAAGTGGTTTGTATTTTATATCATAAACAGAGACGATACAGACCTATTGAAAAAAATCACTTGAAAATTCATGCAAAGCATAATCTATCTTAAAACAACTGCATGCTAATTTGCACTTATTATACATTGAAACAAACATTGAATTCAAATTTTCTGGTCTTTAACATCTGTACCTGGATGGAATATCTAACAGTAACGCAAGTTCTGTAAGCTAGAAGCTGTTCTATTCTCTGCTTTTATCCATTCCCAAAATACCACAGACATCATTAGGTTCAATGTGACACATCGTATTGTAAAGCATCCATGAAGATAATATCTAAAACAATGCATTCACAACATTATTTTATAAAAAGATGCCTCCCTTTCCCTATAATGTGGGATTTAATGCAAAATTTATTTCACTGCAACATTAAATATGCAATGATTAATGTTTATCTTTTTGAGATAGTGAGATCATTTTTTTAAAAAAAGACATAATAGATTATGAAAATAATAATAAAGTTAAGTTTTTAAGAAAGAATTTCATGCATACAAAGTGCAAGTGAGTGCAAAGCTCAAAGGACTGTAAATTAAAACATGTCATTAAATTGTATTATCTTGCCAAAAATTAAATGGCTTTGAAAATAGGGTTGTTTTGCGTGGTTGAACTTAGAAAAAGACTTCAGAAGAGTTTGTAAACAATCAAAGATCCGATTAATTTCATCATACAAAATATTGAAAGAATACTAAATTTGCAGCTGGGAACACAAAACAGCAAAATTAAAGTTTGCTTCTTGAGCACCCGTAATAATTTTTTACATATAATTTCAGCCAGTTGGGTCATATCTTTGTAATCTACTATAGCATATGATTTTTTTACCTACCTTAGGCATGAGAAAAATATTGGGAAAGTCTATATTTTCTATACACATTTTTTTTATGTAAATTTTAGGTAATTCTTCATGTTTACAGTATTACATAAATGTTTAGTATATACTGCTGACTGAAAACTATGAGTAGTTTAATGACTCAGAAGTGGCCATTAAGCAGTAGCTTCACTTTCAACTAAAATGAGTACCACTGTCAAAATTAGTTGAGTAGGTGATACAATCACATGAGAATTTAGGTGTTGAGAATTTAGGTGTTGAGAATTTAGAGTTGAACACATAGGTGAGCAAGTCCCATCATTTTTCAGTGCATTTGCACATGATGAACAGTATGTTATTTAAGTGCCATTTAATTATATTATTCTCCATTCTTGAAGTGGATCCTAAATCTGATTTATCTGCAGTAGTTCATCTGGATTCACACACATCTCGGAGGATGCAAAATGTGTTTCAGTATTTATTAGCTGAAGAGCAGTGCTGTAGTATTTTGTATCACACCTCAAACACCTGCCCACAAACAGGCAGGATAAGATTGCATAAAAACCCTTGATTGAATAATTTCTTGATCTCGTTAAACCTGAGTTTTTACAATTTCAACCTTTCATTGTTGCAGTGTTCTAATGAGATTTCTGCATCATTTTAAGGCAAAAGCTAAAATACAGAAAATCCAAAATATAAAATGCAAAATTGACTGTAAACCTGCTGCAATGTCTTAATACAACCTCAAAAAATGGGCAAAACTGAGCTGGTTTTCAGAGTTCTCACATTAGCATGAGGTGCTGCAGAGATGCTATGCCTCCACAGTGGTCTTTCATCCACTCTGCAGAGAAAACTGTGACAAAGAAAGACTTCTGTATTTTTCCACTAAAATACAGATTTAAGATGGACTAAACAACTCCTGCTACTTGATATGATGGGGCAAACTACTTCTGTCATCAATGTTGACATCAATGTTGAAAGTGGATTGTATGTTATAAAATTCAGGAGGCACTCATGAAGCAGCACAAAGAGGTAGCATTTTGACAGTATACATAGAACAAAATGTTAGAGGATTTATTAAAAAAATATGAGTAGCAGTTTCTGTTGGGGTACTCCAATTCTCTCAATTCATGAGAAATATAATTTAAGAGAAATTTAAGTATTTGCTTAATTAACCACATATTCCTTGCTTTAATTCAAGAGGAATTTGAGTAATCATTCCCATTACTTGTTTTGTATAGAATATTTTCGTATTTACACAACAAAGTAGGATTCAGTGGGATTGTTTATCTTTCTATGAGTGGAAAATTCAGCCCTGGCCAGAGAATATTCTTTTTTAATCTCACTGTACTCTGAAATCAATCTTTCTGGTTAAAAATATGTGCGATTTTTGTTTTGCCCTCCACCAGAAACAACAATCCCTGCCAACAAGTGCGGAACTTGAAAGCAGACTTTCAGTTTTAAGGGATCATCGTGCCCATTACCTGAACTTCTGACTAAATTATCCATTTTTGTATCACAACAACTTCCTTCCTTCCGGACTGCCCAGCTGTTCAGCAGTTCAACTCAGTCCACAGCATATGTTAACACTGTTTTCACATTCATAGCCTCCTGGTTTCCTGCAGAGATAAGCCCTTCGATACATTAAATTATGTGTTCCTAGCAATATCATCGAACTGTCTCTCCATATGAAAGAATGGACACAAACACCGTGCGTGCAGTAGCATGTCTTCAATATTATTTTACTGATTTCAAGTTGACAATACTGACTCATAAACATAGACATTTTCATGTGAACCTTCCATAGTCAATGTGGTTCCATCACTCTCAGATATTTTTCTTAAAGCAAGTTTCTGGAGAAAAGGAATCTGACAGAGTATCTGGCCAACACTGTTTAGCATCTTAGACCATGACAAAACTGCAGGACTCTCTCAGCACTTGATACCAAATGCAGGGGAGTGATGGGTGTGCTGAAGAGCAGGGTTACCTTTCAGGGGGCTCTTGATAAGCCAGAAGAATGGAAGCAACAGCTATCAACAAAACCAAAAGCAAAGTCCTGAAACACTGACTGGGAATTTGGTGCAATTCTGCAGAAAAGGAAAAGAGTGCTTGAAAAGCAGAAATTAAATATGAGTCAGCAGCGTACCCTTGCAGCAATAAATTACTGTAGCCCTGGGCTGCGTTAGCAAGAATCAGCAAATAGGTCAAGCAATTAATCTGCTCAGTGCTCATGAGGGCCACATCTGGAACACGCTGCTCAGTTTTGAACACCTCAGTTCATGAGGGGGATGGATACACTGGAGGAAGGCTGTGGAAGGCCACTAATCCAGCCAGAGAGCAGCACAACAGATGAGGAGAGACTGAATGCGACACACTGTTTCAGCAAAGAAGGTGGAGGGAAATTTAATTGCCATCTTAAATTACACATTAGTTAGTTAGACAGAAGACTTAATTATATAGCTACATCAAGGAAATCCCAAGTGGGGATTAGAAAAAATATTTTAGTGAGGGTGATCATGCACTGATACAGGTCACCCCTCAAAAATTGTTAAATCACCATCCTTAGAAATTTACAATATTTGCTTGGACAAGGAAGCGATACCACTCTGAAGGCAGCCCTGCTTTGAGAGGATGTCGGGAGGCTCCTTCAGCTTAATTTATTCTATGAGTCTATGGGGCATTAATAATAAAGGTAAAAGCTTGTCTTACTCCAGCTAACAATAATGTTCTCGAAGGACTGAGTGTCCTTCCGTTTTTTCATTAGTAGTTTACCACTTAAAGACATATTAAGTACTTTTATAAAATCATTGAGACCACTCATCTTATTAAAGAACTTGCAGAACTGGACCATTTACCTTATACACTTTGTATCGATTTAAACTCATCTTTCTAAATATTTTCCAAATTAGAGCTATGCAATATCAAGACCCTCCTGCAACTTCTAAGGGAATGCTATTTTGAAATGCTTAAGCATTTCCCAGAGTTGCTTTAGGGAACACAAAACATATGTACGTATTGCACATTTAAAATTGCATATCCATCTCAAAATCTATAAAATTAACAAAACACACGCATACACACACATACAAAACATGAAGAAAAGATTCCCTCTTATAGACACAAATTGTCATTCTGGTACAACTACATACAGGCCATAAACAAAACCTTATATAGTGTACACAAAAATTCTGTGTATACAGTAAGGCAGGCATATGAAATGTAAAGAAGTCCATCATTACTCAGTATATTACATTAAAAAGACAGCTAAACAGATAAAATTAGCATTTCTTCTCTAAAGCGACTGCCTCAAGTTGTTCAATTCTGAATCAGAACCTATCTTTACTTTAAACAGACAAAAAGACATTGTCAAAACAATCTGAAGAGAACAGAACTTTTCCTCTCTGAAATCTTAGTATTACAGTGTTTCTTATCTGTAAGGCAGAAAAATTAGCCATCTCTTCAATTTGATGGAATAGGATGTCAAAAAGTTACTTGTCCACATCAACATTTTCTTTGTGCTTATTTGAATATTTACACATTGTATGCTTAGTAAGAATACAGACATACAATCTCTAATAATTTTTTCTCAAGTATCTTTTAAAGGTCTAAGAGCTTCAAGTGAAGGTGCATCTTTCTAAGATGCAAAGGATCTGCCCAGTTTTCTTTCCTACCAGTTTCACAAACTTTTGCTACAAACACAACTTCAGTACATTAAATACCAATTAGCTTTATCAAGATAAAGCCAGAAAAAAGCTCATTGTGCTTTGTCTTCTAGGTGTTCAGTTCACACAAATGAAGAGCCAACACACAGGTCTTTTCAAAGTTCACACATGTGTACAGTTGGTAGATGGTGGTGTATCTATCCGACTTTTATTTTCCTTACCATCATTCAGAGGTGACTCATTACCTATCTCACATTTGAAGACTTGTTTGTAGGCTTTCCTAAAATTTTCAGAGAGAAATGCATATATAATTGGGTTCACAGAAGAATTGCTGTAAGCCAGGCAGTGTGCAGTTACTCTGAAGAGAAAGGAGGCTTGAGTCAGCGGGAAAACTCCAAATTCAGCCCAGAGATGAATCACGTGATGTGGCAACCAGGAGATGCCAAAAACCACTACCACCACCAACACAGTCTGTGCTGTCTGAGAGAGGGAAAGGAAAACACACATCTGATGAGCACTTGAAGAATCAGCTCTAAATCTGCTTCAGAATCACTATTTGGGGTAGGGAGGCATACTGAGAAAGTACACACTCTGGAATATCTATTATTAATTTCAGTCCATTACCTATATGGGCTTTATTTTCCATAGGAACTACTGCAAGGAAAAACTTAGCCTAGAAAAAGTAAAAGGCAAATATACACCTCTCCTTGAAGGTAAAGAATTATGTTACTGATTCCCTACAAAAAAGCCTAGCTTCTGAGGTGGACAAAAGGTTATCGTAAAATAATGCTAACATGGGTCTTTGGGAAATCTCATCCAGATCTAATGATCTATGATTCATTATGATGCACAAGAACGTCTGACCACTATTTCAAGAGAGATTTATTATACGCAAGGCAGATAGCGGAAGAGCTTAGAGCAGTCAACACTTTGCTCAAGTGTATAAATGGAACAAGGGGGATTTTTGAAAGTCTCTCCTTTAAACACAAAATTTCCACATGGAGAGTCATACAACAACATTCTAGGTTACAACTAGGGAAAAAAAGAAGAAAGTAAAGAGTCTGAAGTTTCTGTTGATTGCACCTTGCCAAAACTAATTTGGAAATTAAAGCTCACCACCAAACACTCAGTTGAAAAAATGGAACACAAAATATCCTCAGTGCTGCCTCCTGGCTCCACTTCCATCATTTATGAGAGGAAAGTCCATCAAGTTCATTAGATACGTCCAGACAGCTACAGTATCACTGTAGACCATGCAGGTGCTGAAGGTATTCTGCCAGTGGAGTTTGTCAATGCTTTCTTTAGCTTTCACTTATTTCAGAAACAGCAGTTAGTGCTTTGCTGTTGCTCAACTGATTAATATCTACTCTTCTAACAAGCGACCCTTTCAGCTAAATCACTCTCACCAGAGCTGAATATTCATTCCAAAGCATATTATGTTATGGACCATTATACTTATTATATTAACAATTTAAAACATAATTTTTCAGACAACTTAGGTTCTGCTTCACAGGCAAAACTAACTCAGTGACCACAGAGTGTATCTAGACTTTTTGCTTGTTCACTGAACTTGATCCATACTTCTTGAGTTTAATAATGATTGGTAATAATTCAGACTGAACTACCTCATCACAACTTGACCTAATGTATAGAAGCTTACAGAAAAAAAGATTCATTTCTCTGGCAATAGGCCAAAATAACTTACGACAGCTACTACTGTTGGCTAGCAAAGTCTCAGAAGAGTAACTAAAGGACATTATATCTGTCGTATATAGAGTTTGTTTAGTCTCAGGACTCATGTTTTCATGAGTCATTCCTCTACTTTGCCACTAACAAACAGTCACAGAAATATTTTCTCTTTCAGGACACATCAGGAGAATATGTGCTAACAAGGAAGTATAAATTAAGAGCAGTTCATTCTCTGATCCCCTCAATGTGTTAATATTTGGACTGAAAACAGATTGTCTGGGTACCATAAGCACAATTACTTCAAAAGAGGCATTTTACTCCAGTTTGTTCAAAATTTTAAAAAATATTACGCCAGGAAAATCACTGACTTTCAACAGACTGTACAGATGCACCTGAAAGCAGAGGGTGACCATGAATCTCTTGTAACTATTTTACTTAAGGCATGTTGTGTCTGCAGAATAAGTAATATTGTCTTAGAAGACCTCGCAATATATCTTTTATCCCATTATTCCTCCTAAGCCTAACTTTAGAGCTTATTTTTCCAAAATCATCACAATGCCTTGCAACAATGGTAACACTAAAGGGAAGTTTACCTGAGGGAAGCTTTCTTAGGGTGTCTAATTATCTAACAAAACCCACCTTAAATACATGATGATAATATTGATGCTTTGTGACCAAAAAGTACGAAAAACAGCATTTAGGCACATTCATAATTTTCATTAACTTTTTTCAACACATATAGCTAATAGATTTTAAGGTTCTACTGCTGAATTTTTCATAAAGGTTTGAATAAAGCTGTAAATGTATAATTAACCCTGAAATGCATTCTTAACTAAACAATAAAAGGAAAAGAAGGAAGATGCGGTAACCAGAAACAGACAGCACACTAGTGAAAGAGTTACTTTGAAAAACATGAGCCAGGTCTTAGGATCAGAAACTTATTTTCTAAGGCAAAAAAAGTTTTGTGCTGCTTGGTTTTTTTTCCCTCTTCAGTCACTGAACTCTGATAAGTCCAAGCAGCGTTGGGCATGTCTGTAATGCTTTTCTCTGAAGCTATGAAAACTAGTTCCTAGTCAGATTTGATTTTTACTTGCAATTTCTAAGAGTTAGTGTTTAGAGGAAATACACACATATTTCCCATTTGAGAATAATTTAGACGAGAGTAGAGATGGCAAAGTACAGAACGCCTTTGAAAATCACGTTTGGCCTTGACATTAAATGCAAAATTATGTATGTCAAGTATTTTATGGAATTGGGGCATACTACTTTTAATTCTAGGAATTAAAATCTATTGACTAAGATATTTTTCAAAAAAATAGAGAATGCATAAATAATAGATTACTTATCTGCTGTTGAGCTCACGCAGACCTCATTTACATTGCAGACAGTCTGCATACTCATATGGTAATAGTGATCGAATCAAATGAAGAGCTATAGCCTAAGGGTTTTTCTGACTCCACACTTATAAACTGAGAAGTTAGTCAAATGATTACTGTGGTCAACTCTGCTCAAAAATCAGAACTATGTTATATTAGCTGACAAATTCAATATATAAGCACATCTTTCAAATATTGTTATAAATCATGAAGCTTATGTTCAGCTTTAAAGACGTTTCACAATTCTACTTGTGACTAGTCTATAACTCAAATCTTGACCATAAGAGAAAAAAACATTTCATAGAAGAATTGCAGAATCAATAAAAATCCCTTATTAGACTCCTATGAGGAAGCACAATAAATTTTAAAGTCTCATTATACAACCTTGGAATTCTTCATAAAACAATAAAAAAATTCGGCTAGTTAAAAAAATCAATAATTTTTTAAAAAGATTTACGAGTTCAGGAAAAATACGTGTGAGTCAAAAAAACCCATTTGATATTAGAGACAAGTTGTCTCTCCATGTCTAAATTGCAGATATTCTGAACTTCAAAATCTGAGGATGTTGGGTAATGGCTTGATGTGCTGTAATGGAAAACTCACATCAGCAAAGATTAGGTACTTCATTTCAGTTGCTTCTCCCCGTTACATCTCTGGCAATGAGCAATACAGTGCCAAATTAGCTTAATCATAAAACTAAAAATATAAACAAATAGATATTGGTAATAAAAATAATCTACCTTTTTCTTGGATGCTTCTGACTTCTTTGACATGTTTCTCAACTTTTTATGCAGATGATTAAGAACCTGGAAAGATTAATTTGCATCTTGTATTTCATTATTTTCTAAAATTCAAACTCATATATTTTAGCTATGCTCTCCAATGCTGCATTACAAACATTGCTGATTCAATTTATATATATCAAAAGTGCACAGTATAAAATTCAAAGGAATTCAAGGGCAAAAAATGGAAATCTGTCATGCACATAGAATTAGCAATCATTCCTCTGCCTTAAAAATATCATTGTCTGTTAACTTAAAATGACCTTTACTGCATGTAACTTTAAAAGCGTATGTTTTGAGTCAGAGCTGTTCTGAGTCACCTGCAAAATTTACTTTCTTCAGGTGGATGTGTAGTTATTTTAATGAGGATGCTAGAACTATTTTATCTTAAAAAGAAGCCTAGTGTTTCAAACATAATTTATACTAAAATGTATCCTATATGAGGCATGACCTTTATGAACAATTTGATGATACTTGCCATGTATTTTTCCCAAGTAATTCCTTAAGATATGTCTCAAAAAGGCTCTTCATCCGAAATCGGGATCCAAATTTTAACGTAATCATGTACACATAACATTTTGGATAATGGATGCATAGAGGTGCAAGCCCTACTTTGCTGTCATTTATACCTCAATTTAATATATTCATGACATGATTTGTAGGCAGGAAGGGCAGGGAATGTGGTCTTCAGCTGAACTTGTATAAAAACTTGTAGATCATACAGAATTAAAAAAGTAGGAGAAGCTCAAGGGTTTAATTAAAATATGGTAAGAGGAATTTTTTAGAGAATGTCAGAGTATAAGCTCAGTTAGATGATGATGTTGGTGCTAAGTTGGACTTTACATAGCACTAAGATGAACTGAGAACAATTTAATAATAGGTAAGATCATCTAGCATTAAAAGGATTTTTTTTAAGGAATATAAGGCTAAATTTTAGGGCTTATAAGGAGAATTCTTCAGGTGGGGAAATGGGGTATGAATTAAAATTCTCTTCTCTTCTTTTATCTAGGGATGTTTTAACTGTTTTCTTTGAGAAGTATGGCTAACCACTACCAGGACAGACAGCAGACAAGATAGCCTACAAATTCAATCCCACTCTGGAATTTTAGTCTTAGAAACATAAATAATGAATTAAAATAAATAAGATAGTGTTTGTGAACAACTATAGTTATCAGTGAATTCCACTTTTTAGGTATCTACCCTAAATTACTAGTAAAACACAAAAAAAAATAAAAAATATATTTGTAACCACTTAGCATTAGAAGAACAGTTCATTTGTGCCATCTGTGCACAAACACATTTGTGTGCCAAAAAACTCAGCTTTGCATGTTCTCCCTCTTCTGAAACACTAGTCAGGTCGCTACTAAGACTAACCTGAGCTCAAGAAAGGCAGGAGAAATATAAATGGGTTTTCTCTAAGAAAGTCTGGTTTGAGCTTCAGCCTTTCTTCCTTCTCCAGGATGAAGCAGACAAGAGGAAAGGACAAAAGAGCCCCTGAAGTCCATCAGAAGACCAGGGAGATAATCCTCTGGTTCACACACCTTTTATTCACCAGCCGACCCTGTGTGCAGGACAGCTGAATTGCTTAGTCCGTGGGTGAAAAGTGTAAAAATGAAAAGGAGCATAGGAGAAATACAGTGAAGTTCACATCCCATCATTGCTGCTTCACCTGTCATAGGCCCTTCACATAACTTACAATGATGGGCTGTTTTTACTGAAACTTTGCTAATCCCATCACCTGGAGACAATAGTGCATTGTGATTTCTCCCACAAAACTAAAGTAAGAGAAACACTTCCCAGAAATCAGAACTGCAAAATCTTCTTTTAAAGTTACAAACACTTTTTTCTTTCATTCTGAAACTTTTAGAACAAATTTTTGCACTGCATCTCTCCAACAAGAGAGTAGACAGTCTAATGATATGCAGTAGACAAAGCTATGAAATTGGATATCAGGGGCAGTGTCGAAGATTTAGTTGACAACCTTCCAAAGGATCCTTCTCAACTTCTCCTCTTTCAGATTATATACATGTTTAATAAAATAAGTCTCTGATGTGAAAACATGCTGGTTCTACACGGTAGTGTACCAGATGGTATGCAAACCAGCAGCAAAAAAAAAAAAAAATGGGCAGAATTTAATTACCTATCAACTGCAGTGGGACAGCACTCAGAGACCTATAAAGAACACAGTGGAGGTTTATTAAAAGCCATGTTTATGCATGAACACTACAAGACAAATCAAAGACACCTCTCCTCACTGCCCTGTTCAAATTAGCTCTTCTGTAGGCCAAAGAATAATCAATTGTACCTCTAGCAGCCACTGTCACTTCACCTGAAAGAACAATAACTCTACACATGCCTCTCATTTTGTCTCAGGTTATTTCTAGAAGGAAGGTCTTTAAAATATCAACTAATAAATTTACAAGTGCATTTTTAACTCATAGAATGAAATATCTTCTTAAAAAATAGATTACAACCTTTTCCAACTTGGTGTTATATTTTTTAAAAAGTCAGCTCTGTGAAGAAATTAACTCTACATTAAACATTTCTAACTCCACCTTTCATATACCTGTTGGTCAGAGAGCATATTTGGCTCTCTGAGAAACAATAGCTTTCTTTTGCTTTCTGGAGATGCAGGAGAGATGCTGTGGGAAGAAAGCTGTGCTATTGTGAAAGAGAGTGTGAGGACACTTGTAGGATCATTTAAGTGCAAGAAGGTCCAGGCTGTACTACCACTACTACTACTGTAGTACTACCACTACTACTACTGATGGCGTTTGGATACCCTGGATTTTGTCTATGGACTACCATTTTTTGCAGTTGTTTTAGGGACTACCTCCAGATGGTTTGACAGCCCAGTCTGAGAGACTATGACCAAGTCAAGTTGAAAAAAGAGATTTTTCCACTAAGGGAGAGCGAAAATAACAGCTTAAACTATCTGTGCCTATTCATATAGGCCTCACAAACAATATAAAAGTTTGAAGGCTACACTTGCTGCACAGCATATTTCCTGTCTAGCTGTATGTAATCATCCCTCTGACTACATCTTCATATAAGCCATTGAAAATCAAGCAGCAAGAAAGCCTGCCCAAGGTCATTACCTATTAAGAATGAAATATTTTTTTAAAAGAGCCATAATGCAAGCATTACACTCTAAACCGCATTTTATAGTATGAACCTGATTTAAATTCAAGTGCCAATGCCTGCAATCCATTTTTTAAACTAGAGCTGTTCCTTCTATTGTCACAACAGATCCTTTATCCTCTTTAGTTTAATAGTGTTGCTAATGTATCATACACTTTATATTTTCTTTTCAGTGTAGTTCAATGAAGTTTTCCTGTGCTGCTCAGCAAAATATAAGATATAACATCTGAAGGCAAGAACCATATAAGCTTGTATTTTATGTTGAGTCTCCTACTTTTTTAGCTTACTTTTAACCAAGTCTATAAATCATACATGTCTTCCATGAATTCAGAATGTTCAGAATGGAACATATAATAATGGAAACATTCTTAAGGCAGTAAATACTTTTTTTTTTTAAAAAAAAAAGGATTCAACATTATATATCTATAAAAGTAAAAGTTTAATAATGATTTTAGGTGTCTAGCCTGAAGGCGTGGTTGAAGGAAGCTTGACTTACAAGGACTGAAGCCTCATGACAGGGTACTCAAAAGCAGAGGCACCCACAATCAGTTGTCACATTGCACTGCTCCTGGTTAGAACCTCAGTGGGAATCATTTATCACTTCATCCTTTAAGGACACAGTAGGGAGTTGACATTGTAGTTATGTTACAAAGAACATATGAAAGGTCAGATGGAAAAAATTACATTAAGTTATACGAGAAGCATTAAAAAATAAGAATGCAGGCTGTCTAAAAACACGTAGTGCTGAAACTCAACTAATAACGATATATTCACTGCTCCACTAGTTGCAATAGTAAGCTTATTTCAAGAGTAGTTCTGTGAACCAACAAAAACTGCTTTCCTATGAATTTGTGGTTTCTTGACTGTGTGTTCCCAAAAAGATATGTCCCCTCCATAAGCAGAAGCTACATAAGACCTCTTCCCCCTATGGCTTTTATGATATTTAACAGCCGTGTGTAAACTGATTCCTTAAAGAAGAGAGAAGTTGGAGAGTCTTCATTTTTTTCATTGACTCCTGTTTTCACAAAACTTGGGAAATATCATTCCTTCTGATTTTTTCACTCCTCTATCAAGTTTCATTGAAACTGACAAAAGATATTTGTGGGAGAGAGGGAATGGGTAGCTGTACACACACGACACGGCACAATTTCATACATTTCTGTAAGAGCACATGATGTGAGATTTCCAGTTCTGATTTGTGGGAGGATGCTGTTTCCAAATACCGCGCACTATTTCAGCACTTTCATAGGTTCTAACAGTCTTGCAGCCCACTGGGAAAAATACCAATCTGCCCTAACATAATTTGAGAGAGAGTGAGAGAAAGAACTCTGCTCCCTATCAGAGTGCCTGAAAATGAGACTGAAAGTTGAATAGCAATTTGCTTATAAGAGAAAGAGAAGTGCCTTAAAGGAGTCTGGAAAAGGCAATATATTCAAATAGAGAAATGAGTCTCCTTTGTCTAAATCTTTTGTATCAGAAGCTTGTATTATTTAGATGATCCACAGTTCATGAAAACCAGTAAAGTCCATTAGAAACTAATGTATTCATTTTTATAATATTTCCAAGGCTATTAGTCAGTAGCAAACCTCTAACCCTGAATGCATCCAGAAGCCAAAATACTTGTTGTACTTCACAGTACTCCAGTGACATCAGTAAAAGCTCACAGTGACTACTCTTCTGGAGACATGTGAGAGTAGCAATGGCTTTAACAAACCTAAAATTTTAGCTCTTATTTTCAACTCTTATCATCATAATTTCTCCTCACTCTGCTCCACATGCCAAACTATTGCAGTTGGATATTTGCCAGTGGCTCTGGATGAGGGCAGGAATGAGCCATGATGCTGCAGGGTACAAATACCTCAAACAGCCTCATACAAGTCATGGCATTTTTCAACTTCATTGACACTGATGGGAATACCACATGCCTCCTAGAGTTCATTGCTTCAGGTTGGGTCCTCCAACGTGACACCGCGGCAAGCAGGATTATACATACAGGCTCAAAGCTCATTACCAAGCAATGGTGAAATCCTAGCCTTGGCAATAATTTAAGCACAAGATTTTAGTTGTAATTTGGAGTGGCTTGGATTTTATCAACTTGTTCTGGGCATGTATTTCACAGCGAGTTGTTTTGTTGTTTGTTTTTTTTTAAAAAAAACCCTACAGGTTCATACTGATAATGAAATATGTGCTTTTGTAGTGGCACTTTGTAACAACACACTGTGATATATTGTATTTTGTTTAAGCAAATTTCCCTTTTTTCACCCCGATACCATGCAAGATTTAGGATTTTGAAAGACTTGCTTTCAATCTTCTGTCATGTAATTAGACTTTGAGAGCTGGTATTTTATGCTGAAACTGAAGATGCCATGGCTTTGAAAAACACAAGTATGAATTCTTAATAGCTGAAAACCTCCCTCTGCACACATTTGGTAAGTCTCCCTGAAATATGTAATGTTTTCTTAAAACTCTGATGATCTATGGCTACAGAAGTTTCATCCCTCTCGCAGCTCAGTCATATTCACAACCATAAATGTTTTCAGCAGTGTGTTCACTCTCAGAAAACAAAATTCAGTTTAAATATGAAAAAATACACTTCTTTTCCGTTTGTCAGGTCAGACTTGCTTCATTACAAACAGTAATTTAAAAAACATGTCCTTTGAGGTCTGCATAACGCAGTTTTAACAGAGCTGGATGCCATTCTTTCCTTAATTTGCACATCACAATTAAGTTGATGTAATACATAAAAAACTCAACAGAAAAATTATTTGTTCAAACAAATTTAAACAGAATTATTTGTTCAAACTGAATACGTTAATTATAACTGTTTGATTTGCCAATTAAAGAACTGACTTCTTGACAATTAAGCAGTCCTTATTTGCAAAAGAAGACCTATCCTCTCAAATGTAAATTACTGCCAAAGGAGAAACCCTTCTCCTGAAGGTTGCTGGCACATAAACAGGCAAATCTCTGCCTACCTTAGCTGGTAGCAGACTATGCTCCAGATCGTGTCTGGCAGCAAGCAGTGGTCCCTACACTGAAGGCTGCAATCAACATTCAAAGAAAAATGTGACAGTTCGAAAGTCCTTAAGTATCACCATTCGGGCACACTTACTTATTTCATTTTTCCTACCCAGGTCCTTACGCACTGCTACTTAGCACCACCTGACCTTGCTGAAGGCAGAGGTTAATATCCCATCCACCTGGCAAGGGGCAAGACAGGGCTCATGGGGACCGGGCAGCATGAGACAACTTTTGCTCTGAACCTGTCAACAGGATCAGATCAAAGTTGTGGATTTGTATCATTTTTAAGTGCATTAAATTTTAGAGAACTGCAATGCTTCATTTGAAGCCCAAACAACTTGTTGCTTTATAGTACTTTATTTGAGTTAAACTCCTCATACAGCACTGCAAGAAAATAGGAGAATTGTGTCGACAGAGAAAGTAGCAGAACACTGGGACTTCTTAGTGCTTTACAAGAAGGAAACTGGCAGAGAGGACTCCAATAATTGCCTGAACAACCCCACCCCCACCCCCTGCCCTGTGTAGTCCCTGTCCTGACCTTTCTGTGCCACACACATATGTGTCACCTCTTGGTTCTAAAACCTGCCCTCTCCTTTTGCACCACAAACTCACCCCTGCCCTGTGCTTCCCAACGGAGCCAAGTCTCTCCAAACACCCAGAGATTGCCCACAGCTCAAGGATAGCTGCCACCATCGTGCGCCCCCCATTCCTCTTTTACATTTCCTTCACCACTACCCATTTTTCCCCACCTTAGCATAGCAGAAGGAGATGAGCAGCAGCGGGAGTAGATAGCCAAAGACGAACATGCAAACCACATAGACCTTCTTGTGTCGTGGGTTGGGCCAGTGCTCCCAGCAAAAGGTCTGGTTGCTGGCGTCGCGGTGGAAGAGGCGCTGGTGGTGAGCCACAGGTGAGGCCATGGCGAAGGAGAGCGCCCAGATGAGCCCCACGCCCAGCAGCGCATTGCGGGAAACACGCAAGGCTGAAGAACGTCGGGAATGTACGATGGCCACGTAGCGGTCCACCGACATGGCCGAGAGCGTGAATATGCTCACTAGCATGGAGACAGTGAAGAAGTAGTGGATGAACTTGCAGATGAAGGCACCCAGCACCCAGGTGGGGAGCACGTAGACCGTGGATTGGAAAGGGATGCAGAAGAGCAGGTATGCCAGGTCAGCGATGCTCAGGTTGAGGATGAAGATGTTGGTGGTGCTGCGGCGCTTGCCTGGCTTGCTCCTCGCCAGCACCGTGATCACCAGCGAGTTGCCCAGCACCCCCAGGGTGAAGATCAAGCCGAAGACCACCAGGGTGATGAAGTTCTCGATACCGATGCCGAAAAAGGGCTTCCCCTCTGTCTCTGGAAGCCCGGAGAGGTTGAACTCCCCTCGGGGCGGCTCTGCCCCGGCTCGGGACCGGTTGAGGGGCTCCATCCCTCTCTGCCCAAAGTTCCCACGGGCGGAACGCGGAGCCGCCGCTCCCCGGCACCGCGGCAAAGCCAGGGGCGGCGGCAGGGAGGGAGAGAAGGAGAGATGGGAAGGGAGGAGGGTGCCCCCCGCCCGCCTGAATGCGGGTCCCGGTGCTCCAGCCGTCTCCGAGCGCTCCCCGGGATGCTCCGGAAAGCTGGGCGCTCCGGGAGCCTGAGCGCTCCGGGGTTGTCTCCCTTGGGAAAAGGAGTGCTGGGGGATTTTTTTTTTCTCCCCTTTTGGGATTTCCCCGCCCAGGTTTAGCTCGTAGCTGCCCCCGGGTGGTGCTGCGGCGGGGAGGGAGCGGAGCAGAAGCCGGTTCCCACGGAGGAAAACTTCTTTCCGCGTTTCGCCTCCGCTCCTGGGGATGCTCGGCAGGCAGCGCGGCCGGAGCGGCGCTGGGCAGGGCCGGCTGGGCTTAAATAAACTCCCTCGGAAAGGCAGACATAACGAAGCGCTTGCGTAAACCCACCTCAACAGGTAGCCGGCAGCAAGAGTTGGGCTCAACACCTCCTGCGCTCACCGCTCGCACCTCTTTCGTGGGGTTTTATTAATCAGCCACACGCAGACGCTCACAGGACAAAAAGGTGGAAGGCGCTGTTCCTCCTTCCCAAAACAAATAAAGGAAAAAGAAAGCCGGGTCACTTTTCACTCCCGAATGACGAAGCACCCATTGTCCCGGCTCAGCCGCCCCACGGTCGCATCCCCGCGGTGGGCGGGCGGTCCTTAAAGATGCTGAAAGCAGAGCCTCCGCAAAGCCAGTCTGCTCGGAACCGGGCGAAACACAAAAGTTCTTCCAGAATATGGATGAGAGTTCATGTAAAAATTCAAGCCCGCACATAAACCTCGTGAGTGAAGCAGATTTCCCCCAGGGTTCTTAAACATTTGTTTCCCAATTGGAGGTCAGTGAGCTACGGTTGATTGGGTTGTATTTCATCTCTCTTCTCTAGGGATCTTGGATGCTAGTTGTTAGAACTCCCTCTGTAATACAGAGCCAAGCCGGGCACACAGGTGAAGGTACAAGCTGGCAGAGATACGTTTTTTCTTTATAAATAGCATCCTGTTTACTTAAAAGCCCGATGCCACCTTGCAGCAGCTCTCCTGCGGGAGCCCTGGAGACAGAGCGGCTCAGAAATGCTGTTGAAGGCAATGAGCCTTTGTTTGCTTAATTTGCAGTCCATAATTTGATGGATTTTTTTTCTACTTTACCTTGTGCTACTTATATTGTGGTGTCTTCTCCACAGCTGTACATGAGCTGACTGCAGAGCTATTGACTGCTGCAGATCTGGATTTTAATTAAATTGACGTATGATCTGGTCCACTGATGTTGCAAGGAACATATTAATGGGAGAGCACTATTTGGTTTCTGTAGATCTGAGGAACTTTTGTTTGGATTGAACTGTTTTCTGTGTTGTGTGTAACTCAGTTACTCAATCATATCAAGAAATCATAACCCAGTAAACATTTCTAAAAAAAATATAGGAGTTTTCTCTTATGTGCATAACTTATCATTATGTTGACTTTTGATTACCATGCAAACCTACTAGTCTCTACTTTTGCAAGGAATTTGAACGGATATTGTTAAACATTTCTAGAATATATCCGATACTGCAGACTTTGTAGAAGTGCTCTGGGTACATTGTGAAAATGAACAGAAGTCTCTACAGATTTCCTTAGTGTTGTGATGCCTGTGTTTGCCACCGTGAATTCCTTCATATGGTGAGGCACAAGAAATATTTTTAAATAGCACTGATGTTTTGCTTTTGAATTGTGTCTTGTTGGCAGAAAACACTCTTTTCTAGGATGTCAGGAGTGCGACTTTAACCTTGCTGATGTCAAGGCTAACATTGATCGCAACCCTCCATCTGAAATGCCTCATTAGTCCATATCACTTATGGTTCTGTTTTCATAAGAAATATGACATTTTGAGCAGTGTAGTCTGAAAGGTGACCAAAGACTATTAGATGGCTTTACAGACAAATAAGCAGGAAAAGTAGGCATAGAGGCAAAATCAGTTTTAAGGGAAAGCAACCTGAAGATCACACTAGTCATCTGGGTGGGAGCATTGACTCTCTTAGTATATTTAGATGCTTAATTGACAGTTTTGCAATTCAAGTTTTCATTTCTGTTATGCATATGGAATACCATTCTTATGAGGAGTGGCTGAGGGAACTGGGGCTGTTTGGTCTGGAGAAATTGAGGTTAACGGAGACCTCATTGCTCTCTACAACTACCTGACAACAGATTGTAGGGAGGCAGGGGTGAGTCTCTTTTCCTAAGAACAAAGATAAGATGAGCAGAAACAGCCTCAAGTTGTGTATGGGAAGGCTTACGTTGGATATACTACTTCACTGAAAGGGTTGTCAAGCACTGTCACAGGCTGCCCAGGGAAGTGATTGAGTCACCATCTCTGGATGTATTTAAAAGACGTGTAGATGTGGTGCTTAGGCACCTGGTGGACTTGGCAGTGTTAGGTTTACAGTTGGACTCAAGGATCTTAAAGGTCTTTTCCAACCTAAACGATTCTCTATTGTAACTTACATAGTACTTGAAAGATTATCCCTGAGCAGCAGGGGACAGTAACTTAGAGAACACAACCATATTGTGTCTTTTTTGTCGTAGAATAAGAAGCTGACAGAGCTGCAGGCTTCAGTTTTTGCATTAGTAAAGTTTGAGAGCAATCATGATTCTTTTAAAATTGCCGTAAAAAAACAGGTATTGACATTTTCATCCACTGTCCTTGTGACTGAGTAAATTGCTAAATTTTTCATGCAATAGAAAGTTCTGAAGGGAAAGTTCTTATGAATTTAGTAAAACTAATTATATTAAATACACTGACTACCTGAAAAATTAGCAGAAAAAAACAGTACTAAATTTACATCACCTTTTAGGAAAATAAGTTTCATATCTTTGCAAAAGAGATCTCTTAGGCATGTTCCTCATGCATTTCCTTGAATCAAATTTTATTGAATCTAGTCCTGAACACCTTTTGACATGAAAATATCTACTTTTGTCAAAACTGGAATAGTCTATGAACTTCGGAAAGAGCAAAACTAGGTGTGTTGGGGCAGAAAACAGGAAATAAAATGCAGTTTTCTTCTTTGTGTGGTCAGGAATCCACAATTGTCTTTATCAGATGTTATTACTCACCTCCAACAAAGTATTTTCTACAGCAATCAATAGGAAATATAGTGGAAGAAATTTACAAAGGAGCTAGGAACCCAAGTAAGTCTAGTTAGGGAACCTAACTAAGTCTAGACCTACATTTTTACTCCTCAGTGGCTTTATCAGGAAGATATTACTGAGAAAAAAAAGCCCCCAGGATGCCCTTCGTTTTTCTCACTCCAATGACTGGGTGTCTTCTTTTTATATGGTTCCAGTAATAAAAATATTTGACTTATACTGGTAAATTTTTATTTCAGACCCCCCCCCCCCCGCCATTATTTAACATCTAGAAGTATTAGTTACTACTAAAGTCTTTGTTTCTATGTAATGTATATATACTAAAACACATAATCAAAATAATATTGGTAAAATGCATTGCTGTTTAAAAACCGAAGCTTATGTAGCACTTCAGAAACAAGAAATATGTTTGTACACATTTCCTACACTTTTTAGCTACAGTCCCACTTTTCATTTTTAGGATGCATTAGATAAGTGAGGCACAAAAATCAGAGATTTATTATACGCAGATATACATAGGTATGTGTCTTCATATGTTATATCATTCTACAGGAATAAATTGTGTATAATAGGACATAAAACTAGTTCAGAGAAGTGTTTTGATAAAATCTTAAATAAATTCTTCTGGTGTTTCTTTTTTTTTCTTGTAGTGAAGCTTGTAGTGAAGATGAAGTTGAGGTTCGGGCCTCTAAACTGCATCCGAGTGTCAGTACAGAGAAGCAATTCAAAGTGAACTTCTGTTAAAGCATATGAGTGGCCCAGAAAATTCCAGAAATCTTTTAAAAACTAAGCCCTTAACAGATTGACCAGTTTCACTTGCTGAAAAAATGTTCTCCAGTTTAGGTCATGTTTTGATTATAAAACACAAGGCTGAAGATAGGCTTATTTTGAAGAATGACTCCTTTTACTTACTTGTGAAACAAGATCAGGCACAATAGTCGCATCAATCATACTCCCTTATTTTTCTTTACAACAGTTCGTGGAGCAGAAATTTGCACTCAAAAGGCAGATATGAACTTTAAACATAATTCAAAAGCTAAATAACGAAGTTCATGATTCATAACCCATGTTTGATTCACTTTATTCTTGGGAATAATCTTATCCGAAGGTCATAGTTGTCACTACATTCAGATTTCCGTAGCGGAGAGGTGTTACTAATAAACTGAAGTTTATTGTTCTTTGTTGACATTTAGAAAGATGGGAACATCTGCTTCTATTGGTTTGAGAGACATTGCCATTTCGTTACAGAGTTTGTGCTGGATTTTTTTTTCTCCTAGTTCTCTATTCCAATTCTTAAATATCAGTTCTAAAATAGCCTTTAGAATTTAGGCAAACAGGAGCGAAGAACTAAATTTGAAGCTATAGTTTCCAAAATCCCATTTGTATTTTGTATTGCAATTTAGTGCTTTAAATTAGTATTCAAAACATACTACTTCAAAATTGTAGATGAAAACATTTATCCATACTTTATTTCATGCACAGCAATTTTCTCTTTAAAAATTACAAAAGGTAATCACCACAGTCTAGAAACATGCTCTTGCTCTATAGTTGTTGAAAAAGGCAGCTTGTTTCACATTGTTTGTTTTGTGACAATTACCCTAGAGGATGATTTTTAGTGTTGCTTGTGGGAACAACTTGCTTGTGCATAAAAACATAACTGTTTTATTTAAAACAGAGAGCATCAATACCGGATTTTCCTGGACATGATAGAATCAAAATTGTTTTGATGAACATTTGGAATGCAATATAGCACAATACAGCAAGTCTTATAAAACTCAGTGCAGCGGACACCCAGGTTATGAGCACAGCACCTGCAGAAGTCATTTAAATAGACACTTTGCCTTCAAGCAGCTTCATAAAATAGACATCTGACTTGTTTGAGGTAGTAGGGCGAGAATAGAAGGGGTTCAGTTCTCTAAAATGAACTTCATGTTTCCATGTAGGAAAAACAGAAATACAAACTAGAGAACATAACTCCAGTCAGGTGGGAAATGTCAGTTATGTATGCTGAAAGAGATCTTAGAGGAAAGAAGTAACATGGAAAGCATGACCGCTGCTGAAGCAGGTGTGTATCCCACAAGTAGCAACCATGGCTTTCTTGAGGTCTCTGTCACTGCTCAGAAAGGGCTTATGTGACAGTAACATTCTGGCCTTTGCTTGACCTGAGTATTCTCCATTCGAGGGAAGAAAATCCACTTTGTCCACATTGCTGAGGACCATGGAGAGGGCTCCAAAATACAACTATGTAAGAGAAAATACAAGGGAATTGCCATTTTTCTGCAAATGTTGTGTCCAAAAAGCATGTGAATGATGTCATTTTGATTGCTCTTGAAGTACGGAATTTTTTTTTATCTGGATACCTGTAGAAGCACAGATTTTTGGTTTCTAGGAAAATGGTAGAACTACGCTTTTGTAATTAAACAAAGGATTTATGCAGATGTAGTAGAGAAAAAAGCTTTTTTTTGTAGATTGTTTCTGTTGATTTTACACAGCAGACTGTCATCACACTGTGAGGTAGGAAGATAAAAGCTTAAGGCAAATTTAATAGTCTTCATTACAATTACTACTAGAAATACTAACAGATCCTGACTACTTTACAAGTCATGTTTCCTATCTTCTAGTTAAATAGCGTGTCAAAATTAATTTAACTTGTGAAGTTCTGGGGGTGACTAAAAGGTTATTTCTTTTAGAGGTTTATGGGTTGCCCATCACCTTACTACTGTTATGACTTTGATTGTGTCAGAATTCAAGGAAAGGATGTTAAAGTGTACCAATCAAAGTGAAAAATTCATCACAGAAAAATCACTCCATAGTTGCCATAGATTTTAACTTAAGGTCTTGAAGAAGCCAGTTGTCAGTGCTCCTGTCATCTCTGTGTTTGGAGTTTTTTCCAGCTCTTGAGGTTTTTCTCATAGAACAGAGATTGGTTTTACTTTCAGGTAGTTAGTGAAACTTTTTTATTGCAGTGGATGAAGACAGCTTAACCTTGATTTGAGCCACATTTTCCTTCTTTATTGATTTTGGCAGCTACGTAAGTTGCTGCTTATTGATTCAGGCACAGCTGTACAGTGCTTTAATTTGCTCTGGGAGAGGACTGCATTCAGAGTCTGGATCATTAGACTGATTCTGTTTTTTGCTGTTCTGAGAGTTTGTGGGAGATGTTATTACTCAGACTTTATTTGAAGTTTACTGAAAACATAGGTGAGGTTGTTTTCCCCTCTCTCGTCTCCCAAGACTCACTGGGTACGTGCAGAGCACCATGAAAGAGGGTTCTGCTGAAGGACTTCATAATCTAACTGCCCTGCAACTCAGAAAACAGCAAACAGAAACCAGAAAGAAGAATGGTTAATTACGTATAACTAATGTTCATAAATACCTATTGATCCTTAAAAAACACTGTTGGAAACCCCATCACCTTTGCAGACACCATTTTAGTTCTCAGCTATCATTTACAATCAGAAATCTGTTTGCTGTTGTTACCCTTCATTTCAAGTGCAGCAGTTTAAGTATGCTCCTTTCTAATCTGTTAATGTGGAAAATGGTTTATTCTCTTTCCTCCTGCAGATATTTTTTAGTATTTGAAGACTCACAGCCCCTGATGGAGGCAGTTCAGATTCATAGGTGTCCACCTGGCAGAGGGACTTGAGGGAAGGAGGTTAATCTGAAATGCAAATATTGTCTCTGCTTGTTCTCCTGTGAGGAAAACTGAAATGCCTTCATAGCAACAAGGCACCTTGATTTGATAATTGATAATTTTTAGTGAATTCAGAAGATCACACAAGCTGTCCTAAAGAAGCATTAAAAGGAGATGCAATTGTTGAGTATGCGTACTGTGTGTCTTTGGGTCTTTGTTTCTGGTTTTTAATAGTATTTGAGATTGAAACCTATCATTGATATAAGTTGACTCAGCTGAAGACCTGTCAGTTTATATCACTTTCGTACCTGTCTTGACTTTTTGTAGAAAGTAATTTATTAAAGAATACTCCAGCCTATATTTATATATTAATTTTAGAATTTAATACAATAATTTGGCTAAAATGCAAGCTTTTAAGTTTTTTTTTATGGCAAGCAGTGTTTTATTTTTAAAAAAGAAAAACTAGATTACTGAAAAGACAGATTAAAGTATGCATACAGAACCTAAGAGGTAAAACCAATTTTCTATCAGTCTTTCTTCTCATATTGTTTTTTGTACATTTCTATTGAAGTCTTTAAAAATAAAAATATGCAAAAGATGCATACAAAGTGAATCCATGGCTCATTTTATCTTTATGAGAACACGCTGATGTTCATCAAACTGTTTCAGTTGTGAAAGGCTGACTTTGTTAATGAAATATGCTTTTTTGCTGTTCTTATCCCCAAAAATCATGTAATAGTCAAGACCATAATGGTATTAGTTGCAGTTTTTTAATATTTTACTAATGCATATTCTAGTGGTTTGTATCTATCGCTGATTTCTGGAGACAGAATTAACTCTTCTGATTTTTTTCAGTGCAGAAATCATAAAAAATACATAAAATATATTTCTTCTGAGGTGCAGAGAACTCAGAGTAGTGCTGTTTAAATTCCCAGCAGAGCTTATTGAAAATTATATCAACAAAATAAATATACTTTAGGGATTTGATTTCATGAGATTACTGCAGTTTTCCTATTGTTTCATATTGTCATCTTTTGTAAGAGGAAAATATTTGCAATTATACAAGTTCTTTGCAGCACTATAGAGAAGTGTAGGATGCAAAGAGAGGCGTAGTAGTAGATAGTAATGATTGAAGAGGATGGTTTTGTACTTGTATTATCTTAGAATAAATCTGCATTAGACTCTTATTTGTTTTCTTGTAAAAATTCAGAATAAAAATTTTGATGCTTGAAGTTTTTGCTATGTAATATTACTGAAAAGAACTTAGCAATTTCAAATTTCCTTCACAAACACTAATCAAATTAAAAATCTCTGGACAACCTGATACAGGCTGGCTCGAATCAATTGATACCAAACTGTCTCATGGTTGCTTACATTGACTTAACAGTTATATAAATAGTTTATACTTGTATTTATTAGTCATGTGTAAACCAGAGAGATTTAATGTCAAAATTTGTGTAATATATTGCATATAATTTTCTGAAAGAGTCTGGTTCTGTTTACAGAAAGTACAGAATGATAGACTGTTGTTGAGGACTTGAAGTAGAAGTTGACTGAGTGCATTCTATATAGTCATTAGGTCAGAGGAATTACATTGATAAGTTTTTTTCCTTTAAATACAGTTTTCTGCCTATATACACAATCTTGACTGTCTGTCATAAGCATCAGAAAGGGAGAATGTATGTCAGTATAACGCATGTGATTCAACACAAAAAATCAAGACTGTTCCTGTGACTCTCTTTATTTCACAAATTAAAAAAAACAACTATGATCACCTTCAAATTAGTTCCCTTTTGAGTTCACACACAGCTGCATATGATGCTGCAATATTCAAAACAATTCTGCAGATCATTTTCTGGAAGGCTGTTGAAGATCTCCGTTGTTTTTGCTTTCACATCTTCTATAAAAAGGGGGTTCCTATGAGCACCAACTTGATCTTTGGGAAGTGGGAGCCAGGTCTTGCAAATAGGTTGGGTTGCTCAAGCACAGGGATGTTGTTATTAACTAAAAACTACTTCACAGACAGAGAATGGTGAACTGGCATGTTGTCTTGATGTTAACTTGCTGTTCACTCTTGCACATTGACGTTTTTTGACCAAGGGTACAAAAATGTCTATGTTTGAACACACGTCTACTTGTACTGAGTAAAGCAATGGAGCTCAGCCTTGTCTCACTGCGACAGATTGCATGTTCTATAACTGTCTCTTTTTCTCTCCTGTTCCACTCCTGGTTCCCGAGCTACAGGATTAGTCTTGGGTTTTTTGTGCCAGAACTTGTAGACCAGCACAGTTGTGCCTCTGAAGTAGTGGCATTTCTGAAACAGTGATGCATTGAGCTGCCCGTAAGTGTTTCACAGGTTTGTTCTGATGGTGTCATAACTTACCTGAGACCATTTATTTTTCCCGGATACTTGGGAAAGCAGGTAGCTTTGTTGTGTTGA
The DNA here is from genome assembly GCF_017976375.1 of Cuculus canorus. Taxonomy (NCBI): domain Eukaryota; kingdom Metazoa; phylum Chordata; class Aves; order Cuculiformes; family Cuculidae; genus Cuculus; species Cuculus canorus. The sequence goes on along the minus strand of NC_071402.1, from coordinate 63,255,474 downwards.
AGAGAAAATGTATCTATTGATGTATTAATATAAATGTAAACGAATAAAGAGATTTTATATACGCAGCTAGCCACGTGGTCGTGAGACTTTCTGGAGAGTATTTTTTTCCTAGAGTAATGAACTGCAGAAAGAGTATCTTAAGGATATTAATAGACATAAGCATTTAATTAAAAGTCTTGAAAGATACAAGAATTGCAGAGCAGACAGGAAAGAATAATCTTGAACATTTTTTCTGTGCCTTAATTGTACTCAGATCTGGCAAATGTGAAAGTTTTTTCTTTTTTTAAATTTCTGGCTAAGGCGTAAGTCCTTCCGATACTCCATACACAATGTAAGAAGTGTAAACTCAATAACAATAGAAAATTTCTACATTATTACATTCATCATGTAAGTATTTATCATGTAGAATGATGATAAGGAATTATGTATTTTTCACTGAATTTCTATTTCTTCATTGTCTCCATACTTAGCTGTTCTTGGAAATTAAACACAGGTATATAAACAATAAAAAATAAATAGTAATGTTAACTTTGGTCTACTCTCAGCTCAAAAGAGGGCCATATCTACTGGGACTTCAACCAGAAACTGTCCCTGGGATCAAAAGAATATATGCATCCACATGTGAGGTAGAAGACCTCAGCTGAGAGAATGACATATCCAGAGCACCAAAGAATTTTGCCTGAGTAAAAAGAGATTTTAAATGTCACTTAACTAAAAGTATATATTCAGATATTCTATTGAATCATTAACAGGGATGTGATGGGACATTAACTTACTGATTAGTTGCATCATCTATTTCTCAAGTTCCAAACACCAAAAATATTTCAAGAAAAAAAATCCTAATGGATTTTTCAAATATTTTTAAGTTCATATTACACAATATTTATGAAAGCAAGAAATGCTAATGAAATCACAGTCTCTATTTTGTAGTTTTGTATGTGGCCCTAAGCAACGTTTTTGTCAATGAACCACCAGAGGGAGCCGAGGGAGTCTGGAGAGACAGAGCTATGTCGAAAATTGACAAAGCAAAAATAGTCCTTAAAAAAATAAAACCCTTGAAAGCTAATCTTGTCATTTCATTCCTGTGCAAGAAGCTTTTACATAACCTGATGTATCTGTTGATTACAGTAATGAAATCTGTATGACTGAAGAGTTTCCTGACTGAAATCCTGTAGGAGGTCAATGAAGATTAAATGATGCATCCTCATTTCTTTGAATCACATCTATAGATTTTTTTTCTTTTAAATTAAATAGTTAGTCGTGCTTTATGTACACAGTAGCAGAAGTGCTTCCTTTTCAAAACTGATAAATAGCCCTAACTTCTCATTAAGGGCTGCCTTTAATTCAAAACATACAACAAAGTAAAGGCATTAGATTTGAAAACTCAAAAATGTGTTTTCTTCTTTTGGTACTGGTAATACCCCTCTGATGTCAAAATGGCAACCGGATAAACTAGAGTAGAATAGATGTATAAATGTACAATGTACATAGGTGAAAACATCTTTCTGAATATGGTTATCCAGTTCGTCAATGGTTCCAAGTCAAAACCAACTAATATATCAAATGAGATAAGTGCAAAAATTTTAATTCAGCCATGTCCTTTTCAGTAATTTCAATATTTATCTGGATTGTGGAATAAGGATTAGACTCAGCAATTTTGCAGACAGCGCCGTTGTCAACACATTCAAGAGCAGGCTTAGAAATCAAAAGAATGCACCAATGCTTTCCTTTGTGGCAGAGAAGGCAGGAGTACTAGAGAGAAATATCTTGAGATCACAATGGATTTTAAGCTGAACCCTAAGTAAACAACATGATGTTATTATGAAAAAGGCAAATACATCCTCCAATATGTAAGTAAAACTGCTCCTAAAATTCTTGGTTAAAAAACCCCAAAATGTTCTTTTTTTTTTTTTTTACCTTGCATTTTAGGAACTGCTGAAAAGGCATTAATATGAGAAGTTAATTACTGAAAGCCTTCTAGTTTACAAACTTCTTTAACTGAAACAGGAAGGAGTCACATGCCTTTGAAATAAATTTTGGGGTAATCAACTTTAAATGAGTGATAATATTGAAATATTCACCAGAAGAAAGAGAAAAAGAATTTGGCTTTTGGTAGCACTTAGTACAAAAACCAAGCTTGGAAGATGAAATTTTATTTTTTCATCAGTCTACAGCACCAGTGTTTTAAAAACAAAAAGTCAGGATTTGAATGTGCAAAATAGGACTTAGATTTCTAAATGTCAATGGCAGCAATCTGTCATAACTTTCTTAGCTCTTTTCTCATAGTAATAGATGAAATGTGGGATTATAAATCAAAATAAAGTTCCTTTCAAGAGGTGATTGCTTGAGATGGTGGTCAACTTACATTGTTTCAGAAAGAAAAATTCAGCAGTGTCACAGACAGCAAATCCAGATTCTCATGTATAAGGGCATTAGTTCATTTCCCAGCCACCTGAGTTTTAGCACTGCCTCATAAAATTAATGCTGCCCTTTTCATCTTTTCATCTTTTTCTACTTCATCAGTTTCGAATATGTCTAAGGAAAATGAGAATTCTTTAACTTTCTTACTGTATGGTCATTAATTGTAGAAGTTGTAAAAAAATATGTTGGTTTTTCTTTTTTTTTAATGACTTAGAATAGCTGTCTGGATGTGGTATTCTATAATCTTTTAATTGCATGCTAATTCACTGAATAAAATTGATATTTGAGATAATTACTGTAAGAATTTGAATATAATCCAATTTAACATCATGTAAAGTATTATTTTAATTGTAGTTATAGCTAATCCAGTGAAAATACCCCATAAGAGCATTCAATGATTTCGCAGTTGAGATACATGCTATGGGAAATAAGACTGCAATTTATCAGCAGCATCGTGCATGTGTCCTGTCAGATGTAAAAATGGTTTCTTTATGTAATACTGTATCCTCAGTTCCAACATCTGATTGAGTGTTTATAGTTTTTCCTCTGAAAAGTACAGTAAAGGTGTGATGTGCAGTGCTGAATGCACAATAGCTTCTCTTTGGCAATTTGTCTCAGTGATAGCAGGTACTGAGTAAAGACAAATGTGCTGAAACAAGCCTCAAAAATTGCACGAAATAGAGCTTCTGTTTGCTAAACCTCCTTTGTGTTACAGTACAGCCTCCCTGCTTCACAAGTTGTTTCATGATGTGACGAGATGCATTTTGGAAGAAGGGCAAGTTTGGACAGAGGAGAGGGGAAAAGAAGTCTATCTGTGCTCAGAGTTTCTGTAATTTCAGTAAAAAATGGGAGGAAACAGTAGGAATTCCCTTTGTTTGCAGACACTGTTCTTGACCACACCTTCAAACCTGAGGACCAAAGGGAGAAAGCCAGCATATTTCACACACCAGCATTATCACCTGTGAGTCTCTTGTCGTGTATTGTATTGTCTTCTTAAACAGGACAGGATGGAATGATTCTTTGGCTTTGATTAGGTATATTTGTGAGTCAGAAAAATAAAGCAGCTGTCCCTGGGAAAAGGCTTACAGCTGAAAGAGTAGGTCTGAGAGATGTTAATTCGGCTCTTTCCATGGCAGTTTTCAATGCTATACCAATGAAGTAATCAGAGTTCTTTTCCCTTCCTCTGCCATTAGTAAATTCCCAGGGAGTTTTTCAATTGCTCAGATACATTGCTGATCAGAGACCTATGAATACCTAATGCATAAACCAGTCACAAGAGCTGATTTTCCTTTCCAGACCTTATGGCAACAGGTGAAGCAAACTGTGTATCAGTTCCCTGCTCATGCTTGTGACTTATCATTTTTCCAAAACCAAGTGAGCACAAAGAAATTCTGTTCCCGCAAAGTGAAAGGGAGTTAATTATTAATAAAAACAGAAACCTTGAACTCCAACTCAGACATGCATTTTTTTGATCTTCCTAAGCAGTTGCTTCCTGTCAGCAATTCTAAAAACTCAGGTGGGTTTTATTTGCCTTTAACCAGAAAAAGATCCTTTAACTTTGAATTACTGTTGAGATTCCTAATATTTTGACAAGTGTCTGTAATCAAGCAATATCTAATTACTTCATATGTTTAAGGGAAAGCAAATACTCAATTGCTACTCAGTCATGCAGAAAATACCTATGCATGTAGCTAACTACGTAGCTCCTATTGACAGGAGTATTATAGGATATCTTATTGATTTCTGTAGAACTAACAGAATAGCTAATCAGGTGGTTCAGGGGTAGTAGCACTAAATTATTGGAAGACATTTTGTTAAAGCATTCCCAGATCTAAAGCTACATAACCGGCTCTTAACGTTGAAAGTTTTTAATTCTCCTTTTCCTTTTGTTTTAGACAATTTACTATTAATAGCATGTTATTGCTACCAAACAAAATTTCCTTTTAATCACTATACTTTTATCACTAACAACAGTTGAACCACTGGAACTGAAGTTCTTGCATGCTTGGGAAAATTCATAAAAGAGCACTCGTTGCCTCTTGTTGTTGGAAGAGCAAGAGCATTACATCCCACCTCTCAGATGAAGGTTGGGCTGAGGTCAGTTCTTTCAGCAGTGAGCGTTAGTTGTCTGCATTGAATATGACATATCAATCTGTCAGAGAGGAAGAAAAAGGGCAAAAAGAAAAAAGCAGAGCATCAAACATGACTAGAGGCAGGAGAGGCCATGGAACAACTCCCTGATGACAGCTGAAAATCTGCCTGAAAATCTTTCAATATAGGAAAACTTTAGAGTTGATTTAGAACTTTTGTCCAATGCAAATCCCATAAGTAAGGCAGTTTTGCAACATTTCATTAAGATCTTCAAATACAAAAGTGAAACAGCAATAGGATAAACTTAAGCTAAATTTTAATTCAGGGACCGTACAAACAGTACAAAATACTCCTGTGAGGAAAAAAATAGCACTCCAAAAGTCAGTTTCAGGGAAAATGATCAGAATTTTATTTAATGGAGTGATCTCCAGTTTATCAATTCCCCTTAACCTTTTTTTGTGAAGTCTACACAGGAGATATTGACTGTATAAATAAAACATCAGTACTGCAAAAAAGAAAAGTAATTGAATTCTACAGTATTGAAGTCAAAGGCAGAATTTCCATCAAGTTGCTTAGAAAGAGAACCAAATGCAAATTTGGTTTAACAGGGTTCCACATTTTATGAAAAAAAGCCTAAAAATAATAGAGGGATGATATTTTGTAGGGATGATAAAGCTGGTACATTTGTAGTAACTGATTTTAATATTTCAGCTGCTATCTTTCTACTCAAATTCAGGAAATGTTGATCAAGAAAGGTATAATGTAATGAGCTGTCACTTCCTGAGAGAATTCTTATTTTAGGGTAATGTGTATTCCTGTAAATATCTGTTTCTGTAAGGATTTATTTTACTTAAATAAATAAAATTGTTACTCTGCTTCTCCCAGATAAAGTTTTTCTAATCATTGATTATTTAAAGGACGTTATGTTGACATTGGAAAAGAAGCACCACTGATCATGATTTCAGAGGCAACATTAAATTGGAGGAAAAAGCAGCAGGAACTCTGAAAAGATAAGGGAAGCTGCTTAAAATTATGAATTACAGAATTATATTAAACATTTTACTGGCATTATTTCTTTGGTGTAATGAAGGTATGTCTGAACAAACAGGAATAAGGTCTGTAGCAGCAGCAGATGAAATCAGACTTCAACCTGCAACATTAGAGGCGTGAGAAGCTGATCTAAGAGCCATGATAGCAATCATAGTGACATCTACACTTTAGATTCCTCTCACTACTTAAAAACATCACAATCAGGATCAAACCCACATGCTTTCAGAGCAAGATCTTTTCCATTTGGAGAACCCACCTGCTTCCACATCAGCGACTGGCTGAAATATCATAGAAGTTAATTAAAATCTAAACTGTGCTTTACCTGTGGGCTTTGTATTCAGTTCACTTCTGTAAGTCAGGAACAGCTCAGGTCTACAGTGCAGTAGACATCTTTTATTTCAAGAGTAGCATTGTTATGTCTGCATTCCCTCTTAATATCGCATACCTCATTAAGGCTATAGACACAGAGGGCACAGAAATACAAGGTACCATGGAAATAATAACAATCCTGTAGGTAATGCAAAACTTGACAAAAACGAAATGTCTCAAATAGTTTTAGGGAATGAGGCAAACCCTACTTTCAGAGCAATGCCAATCTACTGAATTAAATACCAAACTGGACCCTAAAATTTGTGTTAGAAACATTCATTTCCATCACAAACTATAAAAAGAATAGATAAAAGTTTCAAAGTATTTTTATTCACGTTTATTAGAATTAACATTAATCGTCTAAGAAGTAGCCCACAATTAATGTGTCTTACTTTGGCGATCTCCCAATTCTGTGCATTTTCATCTAAGAACATGATTCAATTTCTGAATAAAGCAAACCGAAATGATACTGAACTCTGCCAGGTTCACGCCCGTGCAAAAATACTTGAAGGATAAAACGACGTAGTTCAGTTAATCGTCTTTAATCAACATGGGGAAAGGTCTGCTACTTTTCACCATGAATGTAAAAGTAGGAAATCACTGAATACCTTTTCCTACATTTAAGCATATTTTAAAGCAGTAGAAGCTGCCTTCTTTCCATGTCGCCATGCTATAGAACCATATTTTGCTCTGAGATGTCTAGATTCAAATTTTCTACATTAAATTTCTGTCACATACACCAAGAAAGAATTATTTTCAGCTCTGCCAGATCCTAAAGTCATTAACTTGAGCAGAATTAGCAATACAGGTCCATACAGTATTATTAAAATCCCTACACAATAGATTGTCTGTTGTATTTATCTTAAAGGCTAACATTTACTTGAATGACAACAAGGAGTTAATATGTAGGAAGTGCAAACCAGAGAGATTAAATGAAACAAGAAACTGTATAACAGATTATATGCAAAGAAGAATCTGTAGTAGTGGAATGTGACGCTAGATAAGGCAATTTGCCCTGGAATTACAGGTGCTGTTCAGCCACACATCTAAGCCTGCATAAATTAGGCTCTGGCGATTTACTCCAGGTAATTCTTGCTTGAATTCTTTTTCAGGACAGCAGCAAAGGATGTAGAAAACACATAAAGAAAGTCTGAATGCAAAGAAACAGGCTGTACTTAGGCTGTATCTACATTAGCATATTAATTTTCATCAAGAGTGTGTTTTTGAAGCAAATCCCCAGCTGAGCCCTGTTCCTGTACTTTGGTTCTCCCCCACTCCCCCAGCCTGGGGACTGCTCTCCAGCTGAAGCTCCAGAGTACACACTGCATACTGTGGTGGCTGATGGGTGTTCCATGCCTCAACCAGACCGAAGGGTTAGAGTGAAACTGCTGGAAATGTGTGTAATGTGAAGTTTGGGTCCCCAGCATTAACTGTTCGGTTTGACTGACTGGTTCCCCTTGTGCCATGCTACTTTCTCCCAACACACAGCCAAAATGCAACTCTTACCTGAAGGCAGGATGAAAATCATCTTTTTAAAGCGGTAACTAGTCTGAATCACAGGTTAAATAATTTGTTGAATTTGCGCCGAAGTTAGGTCCCTTAGGATAAACATAGATACATTTTATACTACATAGAACAATTGCAACAGGTTTTGTTGCTGTGCTTGTTGTGAAGAAGTATTAAGTCAGCCACTTAAACAGCAGTTGTTTCCGGCTGACATTTCGTTAGTTAGAATATCCCTCCTGAATGGGTTTGCCAGGGATAATGAGTGTTATACTTGGCAGCGTATCTGCCCCTGAGTCTCTTTGACTTAGACTAATGAGAAATAGTGAAATTAATTTTGGAAACTAAAGAATTATTTGCATAAAGAATTTCTAACTTTCATCCATATTCAGTTGATGACACTATTTTTTGACATGTAAAAAATAGTAAAAATCAGATAGTTTTTTCAGCTAGTTCTAGTCTTCCATAACAAAAGCAGTTTTATAATAGTAATGTTAGAGATTTGAAGTGGTGTTTAGAAAGGAACTTATAAGAAAAACAGAATTGAGTAGTGCTTGCCTGAGTCCTCCTGTTAATCATCCCTGAAATTTTCTTAGGATCCTGTGCTAAAAAAATACAAGTCTGTGGGAAATAATGATGTTTAACTTCTTGCATTGCTAGAGTCGCTTAATGAGTTTTTGAAAGTCAGGGCCTTTCACATTGGACTTTATTAATTACATAAAATACAAATATAGCAATAAACCCAGATACTATTTACTTAGAACTCATAATGGCTTGCAAATAAGCTTACCTATTCTCTGAAAATTAATAACCAGCTGCAGCTGTGGGTCTGTTTTAATCAATAAAGCCAAATATTTTCCCTCTTTTCTTCACATGTATGGTACTAACACTGTAAAGATGCTTAGAAATAATGAACAGAATTGAAAATTATTCACATTAATTTCTTTGTCAGCTATATAAAGAAATTCAGGTCTACAAAGAACCTTCTAGGTCAGTGTATTGCAGACAGTCACCATGGAAAGATAAGGTACAATCCTCTCAGTGTCATGGACCACTAGGAATTTCATCCTGATGATTGGAGTACCGCTTCTTTGAGAACATCCTGTTTTATTTTTCCTCTCCTTCGTCCATGGTTCTCAGGGAATGTTGATCAAAAAAAAAAAACACAACACTTTTAATCTTAGAGAAGACGTAAAGAATGTAAATACGCTGTATTAAATCAGTTCTGTAGTTCTCTACCTAAACTTGGAAACTTTTGGTTTCATTTAGTCATTTTCCTTACTAGTGTTTTGTGGTTGAAGAGCTGTTTCCCTGTGTATCCCCTTATTTTTTCAGTTCAGGAAACTGAAATGTTTTAAATCATATTAAGCCAAGTGACAGAAAAATGTTAATAATTATAAGATGCTAGACAGTATAAAATCAGATTAATGTAAAAACAACCTTGCAAAAATAAATCTGAGGTAATGTGATTGACAGAGGTCTAGCTTCTCTGCCAGGACTCCGATCCAGAGTTCAATCACTGAGTGAAAATTTCACTAAGCACTCACCTTACTTGGCAGCTGCTCACCAGGCTAGACACCACCTATGTAATCTTCATGTTAATAAAGCAATTATTCATTTTTATGACATAAGTTTTAAAAATTCATACTAAATCAAAATTTGATCATTTCAGGCACCCAGGTTGATATTTGTATAGTTCTCTTTTATATGTTTCTTCCAAATTCTTACATCGTATTGAGTTTCTTTCTGAAGGAATTTAAATACTGGACCATGATAGGCATATTTTGGACTTTAACAAAGGGCAAAATCAGCAGCAAATTATGCCGTTCTTTATACATCACTTCCTTACACATATGAACCAATCTTACGTGTAAAATGGGTTAGAAAAGTAAGCATTTTCAAGATGTAGTTAAAAGAGCTTCCCAGTAATTTCTATGAATGAGGACATTCTGATAAATTACATTGGTATGTACAAGCCTATGTTCTGTTGCTTGTTCTATTTCTTTTGTCTGAATCAGTCATTATGAGTGCGGTGACAGGTAAAGCTGCTTAAAAGCTCTTGCCGAATTGCCCACTTTGACAGAAAAAGAGGAAAATTAATTCTGACCAAGGTCTGCACTTACTTATGAGATCAATATACACCATTGAAATCTTAATGGTGCAGCTTTTTTTAATGCTTGGCAATGACCTAATTTATGTGCCTTCACTAAAGAATCTAAGTTCCACAAATAAACAACAGACAAGGCTGAATTTAAGTATTCTAAAAAGGCATCCAGAGGTCAACTCTCTCTGCTGACTACCGAGGAAAACTACTCACCCATGTTAGAACTCTACAGCAAATGATGGTATGCACCATACTGAGGGTAAAAACATAAATAGAACAACACTCTCAAGTTCCAATAGGTTAAAAACAGTGTTCAACCCAATTGCTCTCACATACGTCAAAAGTCAGTGACAGTTTCTTGTAAACACATGGTCTATTGGAAAGATGACACACAGGTTATAATTAGAGTGTATTACATGGATAGATTCCAGACTGCTTTCCTGCTCTGTGTGCTTGCCTCCAGTAATGTGATGTCTGAAAATTAACAGAGCCGCCTTTGAGATGAGCTTTTTTGTAGGACTTACCAGGAAAATTTATACAAAAATACTGAAACCAAATAATGATTCATTTTTTATAACTAGGAGTACTCAGTTAGGTGCTGTCAACGTATATTCAATGTATATATTAAAATAATCATCTTTTAATTTTTTTCTCTTAGCTCCAGCAAAGCTGTACCAAAACATGTGGAAGACATTTTACAAACCTTCTAGTAAAGTGATTGGAGCACTAAAGGAACAGGTAAAATATCCTTAAGAAAAAAAAAAACATGTTTAGCTCTTCATTTCTTTCTCTTCTTTTTTTTTCTTTCGACATACTCTTTTGTTTCCACGCTATCCCAAGGAACTTTATATCTTTGCTGACAAAAAAACTTCTGGTTTATACGTTATTTTTTTATTTTCACACTGTTCAAAAAAAAAGTGTATCCTAATAGATACCAGATTAAAGTCAGGTAGAGTCTCTTAGTTACAAAAACATGTACTCCTGTTCTCTGGGTGACCTGGGCTGCCCTTCTTAGCAAACCCATCTCATTGTAAAGACAACTCAGGAATAACAGGGAAAGCTCACTCGGGATGATGCAGAATTGTCAGAAGTACAAACTTCCATTTGCAATGCAAGCATAACTTCATAAATTCAAGTGCTATTTTTAACCTAGTTTTTTTGCCTTGCTATGCAATGTGTGTCTCTTGTGTATAATCCATCATCATTTTTTTTCAGGTAAAAGCACTGCTGAAAAAAAAAAAAACCCAACAAGAAAAACCTCAAACCAGAGAACATCTGGAAGCCAAGACTTACAGTTAATTATTACTACTCATGCTTTAAAGAGGAGAAATCATGAGATTTCCCCAAGCAAGAAGTAAAACTGGAAGACTGCTTCAATTTGTCCCAGCCTGCACCTTGCAGAGAGTAGAAAGCTGTTGGAAAAGTGTTTACATCTCCCTTGTGTCTTATTTTATAACTGTTGGCAGTAATATGAAAATAATCCACAAAGTATTATTATGTTTTTTCTAATGCACTCAGGCAAAATATTTGTGTGTGTGTAAACTTTGCTGCGTGCATGTTTAATATCAGTGTTTGCTGTGGTAACAATTCACTGAGGCTCTGTGGGCAAACATGTATATTACTGAAGAGTTCAGAGGTTTTGATAGCGATTTGCAAAGGTCACTGGCCTTAGTTCTTTTTCATAATGGTGCTGCCTTCTGGTACCACCAGTCCAGCTGTCTTTCAAGTATCCAGCTAAGAGCAAAATTGGTACAGAGGTGAAATTTTGGTGATATTCTTTCTCACTACATCATTTGGTTTGGTTGTAAAGAGTTAATTTTTTTTTTTAGGACTCATACCTAAGCTGCCTCTGCAGTTTTCAGTTTAAAGTATTTTTCAATGAACATGAATTATATCAGCAGCAGTTATGGCTCAAAATAGCAATTTCAGCTTGCTCTCTTCTTGGTAGTTATTTTGCTTGCTCTGTCTTGTTTGTTGGATTGTAATAATTGCATTATTAATATGTTCATGCAGATCCCTTGTGCTGCTTAGCAGGCTGCCTTTTCTCCTCAGATGGGATTCTTATAATCTTAAAATCAATATATTCCCCTCAGAAGAAATAGAAGAATCGCTGAGCTGCAGCAATCACACACTGGTGAAGTTCAAGGTCCTGAGGGGTATGAGACAGGTGAGGACTATAGTCAGGATCCTAAATTTTAGGAAAGAAGATTCCAGCTCTTCAAGGAGTTAGTCAGTAGGACTCCCCTTGGGAAACTGTCCTCAGGGACAAGGGAGCAGAACAGAGCTGGCAAATACTTAAGGATGCTTTTCATGGAGTGCAAGCATACTCCATCCCCAGATGCAGGAAATCAAGCAGGGAAGGAAGCAAACCAGTGTGGCTGAGTCAAGACCTGCTGGTTAAACAGAAGAGCAGGAGGGAACTGCACAGGCAGTGCAAGCAGGGACAGGAAATCTGGGAAGAGTATAGGGACGCTGCCCGGTTGTGTAGGGATGGGGTCAGGAAGGCCAAGGCACAGCTGGAACTGAACTTGGCAAGGGAAGCAAAAACTAACAAGAAAGGCTTCTATGGGTATGTCAACCAGAAAAGAAGGTTGAAGGAAGTATACTCTGACTGATGAATGAAAACAGTGAACTCATATCAACAGATGGGGAGAAGACCAAGGTACTCAATAATGTTTTTGCCTCAGTCTTAACAGGCAACCACTCTCCTCATCCCTTCTGGGTCGATGAACCACAAGATGGAGAGCAGGGAAGTATAGCTCCTCCCACTATAGGAGAAGATCAGGTTCATGACTATGTGAGGAACATGAACATATGCAAGTCTATGGGACCTGATGAGATGCATCCCGGAGTCCTGAGGGAATTGTCCGATGTGGTTGCCAAGCCATTCTCCATGATATTTGAAAAGTCACGGCATTCAGGAGGAGTCCCTGGTGACTGGAAGAAGGGCAACATTGTGCTTATTTTTAAAAAGGGTAGAAAAGATGACCCTGGGAACTACCGACCTGTCAGCCTCACCTCTGTGCCTGGGAAGAATGTGGAACAGAACCTCCTAGAAGGTATGCTAAAGCACATGGAGGATGGGAAGGTGATTCCAGACAGCCAGCATGGCTTCACCAGGGGCAAGTCCTGCCTGACCAACCTAGTGGCTTTCTATGGTGGGGTAGCCACGGCAGTCGACATAGGAAAAGCAATGGATGTAATCTATCTGGATTTCTGTAAAGATTCTGACACGGTCCCCCACAACATCCTTCTCTCTAAATTGGAGAGATATGGATTTGATGGGTGGACCGTTTGGTGGATGGTTGCATTCAGAGAGTGTCTATTTACTTTAGAATCTTGATTTCTTTTAAGTTTTGCTCACTTCCAAGTAAGTGGTCCCATTTGAACATGCCTGGGTCTTGAGTCAGAGTCATCTAAGTAAGTATCTTCCCTACCCCTCTCTGCGTTGTACTACTGAAATTCCAGGAAATTTGCAGATCTGCTCCCAGAAGGCTGCACGCACAGACTCGCATATTTTATCAGGCATGAACCTGTTGGCAATACATTCCACACAGGAGTTCTTCAATTTCCTGGAATTCTTTTGACCTGGGTTTCTTAATCTTTTAATCTGACTTCCCTGCAGGACTGCAAGGTGGAGCTGGAGAGGTGTAGTTAAAAGAGTTTTATTTGGCCTGTTACGAAATATGTTGTGGAGCAATAGCAACAGAAATGGCAATTGCAATGGCAATAGAAAAAGCGAAGTAAGGAAAAGGAAGGATGGAGAGAGACCTTATAGGAATCAGTCTGCTGCATTTAAAGTTGGTGACTGTGAGCCCCCTCTTTAATATCCATTCCCTATGGAGAGGATATCATGTGACTGATTTGCAAAAAGACCAATTCTGTAACCACTTATTAAGCTAATGCTATTTAAGAAATGGTTAATTTTATTAGCTGATTTCTGCTCTTGGTCAGATAAAATACCAGAAATTGTCCTTTCTGCCTATGCTTTTCACAGTGACATTTTATACAGTGATTTATTTTATTAAACTTCTTTGTGTATCTAAAGGAGGAAGAGAGTTCCAAAACCAGTTCATGTCTAGTTACAACAGTTTTTAGAGTTCTTGTGCATGTTTTAGTAACCTGTAAAGAGACATGAAAAAGGCATGATAAAAAGTTTTAGTTATTACATTACCTAGTTGAATGTCCTTGAACACATCAAAACATTGTGCAGCATTTTGGAAGGAGTTTTGTATGAATTATTTATTAGAGATAAGATCGTTATCTTTATTACCACCTGAATAAAGAAAAGTGCCAGTGAATTTCTTCTTTATTGACTATCTATTTCTTTTAAACCTCTGTGGTGTTAGAAATGACTTTTCTATGATTTAGTTTAGAAAGGCCTTTTGAGCATCTCTCATCTTCCAGTCTGACTGAAAAATATGCTTGATATAATAGATTGACTCAACTTATTTTGAAAAATCTCTAATCTACTAACCTGCCGGTGAAATCACAGGGATTGTTCATGTCCAGAGATGTTGTGGGTACTCCCTGGAATTGTTCAAGGCCAGGTGGGATGGGGTTTTGAGCAACCTGGTCCAGTGGAATTTGTCCCTGCCCATGGCAGTGGGATTGGAACTGGAGGATCTTTAAGGTCCTTTCCAATCCAAATCATTTTATGATTCTATGATCTTTTGCTATGCAGTATTTCTATTTATTTAGCAAGTTGGCACCACGCTGCAAGGCCAAGTATAGGTTGCTTCTGCAATTTAGTCTGTTTCCAAGCCAAGACACCAGGCTTTTCCCGCGGCATGCTGAGCTTTGTTTGAAAGAAATCAAGTAAATTCACACATTCTCTAAGCAAAAAGGCCGACATCTATTTTCAGAGTATATCATCACAGAGAATATCAAGAGTCTCTCTGTTTAAGATGACTCTGTTTCTTGTATGAGAAAATGAACCATTAAGTATTTCTTTGGAGAGAATCTCCATTAAAATTATCATGTAACAGCCCCCATAATTTTACTCAAGTCACCAAGTACTTGATGCCTTACAGAAATCATTTAAGCTATAATGAGTATTATTTTTACATTGTTTGAAATAACCCAGGCAGTTCTGAGTGAGGCTTGTAAGGCTCTTATCTAGAACCATAGATGTCACAGAAGGTGATTCAAGCCGCAACACTATTTCACAAGAGGAAATGTCAAACATTCAGCATCTGACATGACACGTGCATGTAGGTTTGTCTCCGCAGAATGATCATGTGCATTTACCAGTGATAAAGAAAAATGATGATGATTAATTTCTCTTCCAATAAAAATAATTTTCCAGTGACTTTCCTAGAATGTTTGTAAGATAGTTCATTTGCAGCACCTGCTTTATGTATCTGTTTTACTCCCAGGAAAGAAAGAATTTTATCTAATGAAAGCAAGTCTCCCTGGACTACGATGAAGGCTCATGCACTGAATATTCCCAGGTACTCGGCAGCCATAACTAAAAACTGCGATATGGCCCACACCCTACAACAATGTTTTCTCATGCAGAACTCTTTTATCTGAGCACTTTCGGCCTGTTCCTTATGAAAGGGTAAATCCTCCCTGCCAACTGCTAAATTATGCTCATTGACCAGGTGATATAAGTAGAATGTCTCTTAGTGTGTCTCAGCAATACTGGAGAATAAATAACTGGTATAATATGAACTCCCCGTTATTGCTCTTACTGCTGCAACAGGCCCTGCACTGCTTCTCTAATAAATCTCATGTCTGATACAACTGCACTGTTTCTTCTGCCTGAGAAATCTGATAGGTCATGAATATTGGAAGGATGGTATTAGTATCAGTCAGTAGGACATGTCCCCGATATTTTAGTGTTTTCTAACCTGCCAGAGTTCACAGGTTCCTTTATTATTTAAAGACGACATAGGAGTGTTATACAGTCAAGAAGAACATGCACTATAAAGTTTATATCTAAACAGGTGGACTCACAATTATTTTTGAGTTCTATGCAAACCTTGTCAGCATGAATGTTTATATGTGGGTATGCACAAGCATATAGCAGCCCTATATTTTGGTGAGGTTTTCTTTAAGGCAATAATAAAGGCATGTCCAGGCCAGAAGGAGCTACAGTGTGTTTATCTATAATAGGTAAGTCTCAGTGCAGTCCCGGAATTGTTTTCACTAGTGTGTCCAGATAAGCCATTATTGCTATAGAGAAATGATGTAGAGAAGGAGAATGGTGCTGACCAGACAAACAAAGGGAGCTCTTCCTTTGGGAATGGCAGGGTCCAACATCTTACTAAAAACATTCTTTATCATTCTGTCTTAATAGTAATGGGTATGCAGCACAGCACAAGTTGTAACAAGGAGGACACGTGCCACAAGAAAAGGAAGATATCAAAAGTTACAGCATGTACCAAATGTAGTTTCCGTATATATACGTGTATATATATTCTACTAGTGCTTAAATCCATCATAGAGTTTTCCACCTGCTCAGTACTCTTCAGTAGGGAATTCTCTGGCTATCCCTAAGTTTGCAAAGATGAGTATGTGACAATTCAGTTTAAGTGCAAAAGTGGGCATGCAGCAGAAAATTACAAGATCTTTTACAGGATAATGCTTATTTCCTCTGTTTTCCAAAATGTAATATCTAAGTTGTCTTCTTAGTATTGTCTCGTTACCATTAGGAAAGGTGTTTACTGTTCTTGCTTTGTGCTGTGCTGCACTGCTCACTGAAATATCAATTGTGTTACACACACACGGATTCACAGTTATGCACAAATCTACTATTAGGTTTTCTTCTGAGACTTTCACCAGTCAAGTTGTTAGAGTTGCCACTGATGGCGATCAACTAGCCTCTAGTGAAACACCATTCTTTTCTTCTATTGCAGTGGTTGACAGGAATATTTTTTTTCATAGCCTTAGAGAAAAGCTGTTTTAATTTCCTGTGCATACCCGTCACACCTCAGAAGGTAACAAAACAAAAGAGCTAAGTTAAGGGCCGTTGCCCACATCCAGTTCCCTCCTGAAGTGTGCACACATCCTTTCATGGCCATCGTTCATGGTACCTGAGAGCCAGAGCAGGAAGTGTTATGTTGGTAATGATATAATGAAGAAACCAAACCAAATAAAAGGGAAATGGTCCAGTTTCAACATCAGTGGTGCAGATCATCCAATGCAGCTACCTCTCCAGCAGCTATAAAGTAAAAAAAAAAACGGCAGAAGCTCAGAGGAAAGGTGATAAAGCCAGTGGGATTGCATAGCGAGTGTTACTACACATCTGGTTTTAGTGGGCTGTGGTCATTACCCTTAGAGGCATTAATGGTTGATTCAGACTAGCTTATATGGTGTCCTGTCAACAGCAGATTGCATTTTAGCAACATGGCCCTTACACAAGACTGCAGAATGAAGGAAAAAGTGTAACTAACCTTGAGCATGAAACACTCTAACATGCAGTAAAGTGTTGTCCAGCATTATCTTTCTTTTCTGAATGCAACAAAAATATGTACCCAGAGATCAGGATTTGCCAGCTCTCCAGCTGATTTTCTACACAACGACATATGCTACCTGTTATCCTATGCTTCCCCTCATCTGTCTGCCTCTTAGCCATTAGGGCATACAAAGAGAGACCATGTCATCTATTCATAATGTGCTTAAGTGCTGGCCTAGTATTAGCACACTTTACCAGAATTACCAGACATTGTAAGAGCCTTGGTTTGGGTTTTGGTTTGTTTGGGTTTTTTTGTTTTTCCTTCCTTCATATTGTATGCTTTTGCTAAACAGTAATTATTTAAGCTACGCTTCTCCATTCAAGCATCTGTCTGAAGCAAAGAAGTTTGGACGAGGAAAATCTCAGCCCAGATGATTCAGTAGCTTCCTAGAAGAAGGAAATGCATGCTGCTTTTCCACATTAAAAATAAATCTGATCACCCTCTCAGAATGGTGCCGGTTTTATAGCTGTTCTAAGAGGAAGATCTTTGGCCACTACGAAGCTCTGTGAGTTCTGTTGCCTTCACGCTTGGAACAGGTCCAGGCAAGGAACAGGAGAGACCTAAATCAAATTAATAAAATTTTCACATTTTCTTGCCACAAGCGCTGACCCTGTCCCATTCTGCAAGCAGGTTTGGTACCTGGCATGAAGAGCCTTTTCTGACATGAGGGGGACTGCCTCCTCTGGCAAGGTCCCACGCTGGCACAGCAGGATTGGGGCTGAGGTGGGGAACATCGCAGGGCTATGGAGGGGCAGGAGACTGCCCTGGGCTGGCCATGGGGGCTGAGGGCCAGACTTCAGGTTCACCCTGAGGTCGGTCCCAGGAGTAGGATGGGAAACACTTGGCACTGCAGCTTCAGGGTCTGGGTGGCAAGCATTGAGGTGCCTCTGAGTGGACAGTGCCAGGGTTTAGATGAGAAACACTGAGGTAGTGTAGGGGTCTCAGCAAGGACTTAGCAAGGACTGAGAAGTGATTTGAGTGGGAAACATGGTAGCCCTAGTCCCGCAGGAAGACACAACAAGGTGCCTCATCAGGGACAGCCAGCCCCCGATTTCCTCTCCTACCTTGTGTATGCTGTGACTGTTGTTCTCATCCTACTATGCAGGTCTCTTCTTTCATGCTTCTTAATACAGCTTTTCCAAACTGGGAACATTGGATGTAGACATGAGTATATTTACCACTGGTTTTTTTAACTCTCACCAATGTTGCATTAGTTTAGGGGTCACCGCTGTCTCGGTCAATGCCCAGCTTCACAATTTCTTCCCCAGCCCCCAGGACTTCCTGCCTACATTTGCCTCTCTTCTTCTGCCTAACCGTCCTGAGGATATCAGTGCTGGAGCATTCTTCAACATGACAGTGAATCCCTGCAAGCCTGAGCCTCAAAAAAATAGAAGAAAAAATCCACAGAAAGTATGAGGTCACTGCTTTTCATATCACTTTATTATAATTAAATGAAGATCAGGAAGAATCTGAGGCTCATCCTAATTAAAGAGAGGAACTGGAACAAAGTGCTCATCCTGATGGTGTCAATGAGAAGCTCCATGACCTTGAAGAATATACTATTATAATGCCTTACCCATTGGTGTGCTTTATATAATAAAGCATTAAAACTCAGAAGAACTTCTTGCTGTCTCAACCTAAACAAGAAGAGGGGTGTGGAGGGTTTTGGAGGAGTAGTAGTAAACCTAAACTAAATTCACCTGGGAGAAGGATGGAGTCTTGAAACTCAGAGCAGTCACACCATAGCTGGAAAGTGAGGACTAGGTGAAACAGTGCTTCTAGTATGGTTGTGATCTGTTTGGGTGAGGTGAGATGTGAAATAGACTAAACGTGGGAAGAGTATAAATTTCATTTTACTATGAATTAGAGCTGTATTTTCAAGTTCAGTGTTAGCCTGGATTCATTATTCAGCCTCCCTTTATGCAGTGTCCTGATCTGGAAACACTGTTAGTGCAACAGCTAAACTGGAGTCTTTGCTTCAAAAGGGGAAATATTCCTATGAATGAGTTTAAGAAAAGAAATTATACTAAATATGGCATTTCTTTAAGCAGGGGAGGTCTTCTGTGCTTAATAACAGGTTCACAAACCTACTACTGTAAAAACTAAGATAAAAGGAGGTAGAAATAAAAGATAAAATAAAAGCAGACAAATAAATAGTAAAATAATATGTTATTTCTAGACTTTTAAATCTGAGCAGCATTCCAGGTTGATATGGACTTTGAATGTTAATGTGAAGCAGCATGGTAGTATAAACGCTAAAAGAGATACAAGAAGGTCATAAACAGTCATTATAGGCAATTTCCCATCAGTTTAAAAGAACAGATACTTTGATACTCAAAGTGAGAAATACCAAACCAGGTCTGAGTGTTGGCACAGACCTACTAAACCTTCTCTCTCTGCTTGGCAAATGCATCTCTGATATTCTTGTATTACTTGCCTGCACATTTTTTTGTTGGAGGCCCTTCCCCCCTACCCCTCTGTTCACCAGGTGTTTCTTAATACTAACAAAAATTTTCTGAAGGGAAATAATTTCTCTGGGATCTGGAGAATGTTTTTCTCTCTGAAAGGGGAAATGGCTGCAGCTGTATAGCCATAGTACAGCTGTCTTGAATCACAGAATTCCCCCAGCAAAGATAAAAGTTCAACCTGTGTAATGATATATAAAAGCCATTATTTTTTTCCTAGATTTCTGTGGAATAAGAGGACAGTTTTGGCAGAATTGGTAGGATCATAAATGGGCAAATTGTTCAATGAGTAGCAGAGAGGGAGTATTGCTGGCTGTGCTCCTTTCTTAGTGCTGTATGAAAAGGGCGGTGGGAGGTGCCTGCTTGTTTGTACTACAGATGAGCCTGTTTTCCCTGAGTTGAAGGAAATCTGTTCAATCTCTTGGTTTACATTACTACCGTGCAGAGTTATTTCGTGCTATTGCTCTGCAAAGTGTAGCATCCCTGCTTTTAAACTGAGCTACGAATGTGACATTAATATGAGATTCCTCTTGCCTACAGAAAGGAAGCCGCAGAGCACCTCCTAACTAGCATTGACTCTAACAAAGTACAAACAAATCCAGAGGGTTCAAAAAACATTCAGCTAATCCAGAGCAGCTAGAAAATGAAACAGTTAACAACATTTTAAAGGTCTCATATGCCTAATTATTTGAAAATGTATCCTGCTCTTAGACTGATACTGGAGGAAGTTAAACAAAGTTAATTAGCAGGTGTTTTGGCAGTCTGTTCAGTTTAATTCTCTTTCTACATCCTGCTATGTCAGAGTATCCAGAGGGCAGTAATAAAAAAGCTTTGGAAAATTCTGTCTTGGCAGAGTGGCTGTACATCATGAATGATTGCTCTTACACCCTTGCTACTTGTATTATTTTAAAAGTCACTTGAACTATTAGAGATGTAAGTTGACACTTAGCACCTTGGTAAGGTTGGGAAAGAGAAGGAACATTTTTTTCTTCGTTCAAATACTCAGACGAAATCACAATGTACCCACAGCCTTCAGGTGGTAATTCTGTTAACTGATTCACCTGAGTCTCTTAAACTGAGAAAGAAGAGATGCTTGCAATGACAGAATACCAGTCAGGAGACAGCCCAGACCCTTGGGCCAAGGTCTGTGTCACAGCTGGAATAATGGTGCAGGAATACTGGCTTAACAACTTGAGGAGGGTGATTTCTCAGGGAAGTCTGAAATATAGTTTGTACACTATACATATACAGACCATGAAGTAGATAGCATGTCTGATAAACTGAGATACAGCTACTGTAAATTCAAAGTATGAACCTTTTAGAATCTTAAATCCATATTTTGGGTACCTCTGGAAGCCTGATGCTGGGCTCTTAAATCAGAAGCTCGCAGTAGCACGATTATACGGTAAAAAGCCTGAAGCACTAAGTATGTTTGGTGCAGGTGGCTCAAACATACTTCAGTTTTGCAGAAACACTGAAAGTAAATGGTGTAAAGCTGTTCTTCTTCCAGGCATCTACATCCATGCAGTGGGGGAGTTCTCCCAGAGAGCAGGTCCCCATGACCACAAGATCCCACCAGATCCCTCTCTATGTTTCCAAGCAGCAGGTCAAGGGGCAGGAAACAACCATTCTGTGCCAGCTACACAGAGCAATTTCTGGAAAAGACCTCCACTCACATGTTCTGTGTAAAGGTGTTGCACTTGCTTAACCTCCTTCTTTAACACTGCTACGTAAAGAACTGCACTCTACAGGGGTAGGTGGGTAAGGTTTGCACCTCTCACCCAAAAGCCAAACGTCATTTGCTTTGGCTGGTAGGATAGTGTTTCCCACAGGATCAGCTACACAGAGGGTAGCAAGCTGCCCCTCACACAGCAATTGTTCCTTCTGCTATACTAACTTTCATGCTCTCTCACCCCAGCACTGGCTGGCTATTCCAGGTGCACAATGAAAATCAAGACATCCTGCAGAAAGCCGAACCAATCCCAGACTTGCAGTGCAACTTCATGCCCTGAGAGTATTGCACCAATGTCCATCTCTAGGGTGCCATGGAACAACTGCTTTTTGCAGGACGAAACACCCAACAAGAGGAACAACACACTAGCTCCAACCTCCAACTCCTTCAGCCTGACTTCTTCATTAATACCAACATTTTGTAGGTGATGGTGCATCTGACATCTCCATGGGCTCCTTTTTCCAACAGAATGCCCGTTACACTGTACATTCCTTTATTTTCCTGTGAGATGGAAGAGTCTCCTGCACTGGCTCCATTCCAATCAGAACTTTCTAAATCTCATCAATGTCTTTCTTTTTAATTCCGTGTTAATGAATGTTGACATGCGATGACAACATAACATAGAGGAAATGTGTAATTGCAGAGCCAACAGGTAACAAGTTTTCATGTGTGTGTTTATATACATATATATATATCTTTTTTCTAATGCTTAAAAGTGTCGTAGAATTCTTATGCATTTGAACACCTGCATAGTAGCCTTCACTGGGGATTTTTTCTGACTGTCTCCAAGTATGCAGAAGGCAGGCATGTGACAACTAGGGCTGATGAGGTAAAGAGATGTGGGAGAAAGTCACAAGGTGGTCTTTTACAAGGAAACAACCTTTTTTCCCCCCTGTGTTCCAAAGCATAACAACTGATGAATTTAATCTGCATAGTATTATCTTGGCAATGAGTGACCCATACTGCTTTCACTTTCTATAATGTTATTCTCTCAAACCTCCATTACTTGCGCACGTATGCATGAGCCTACTGCAAAATTTCATAAGATCAGGTAAAAAACACTAGCACTGCTACCAGAGAAGATGAAGTCTAGGTTGACGAAGGGCTCAGATTTAAACTTTTCTTTAGCAAGTAGAGATGCCCATCAGTCTGACATTTGGTTCTGCAACTCAGTTATTGTACTACATGGCTTTTGAGTGATGTACTGTACATAGAATGTAAGCATATCTTTGGGCCTGTGGAATGTTTTTTAAAAAGTAAATACTGCACAAAACAGTCTTTGGATCTGCACAACGTCACCAGAAACATCTGCAGATCTTCATTTCCCTCTAATCTTATTAATTTGGTGACAAAACAGAGGCCTCAAAATGCAACACTGAAAGGCAAAAAGGTTTCTTCTCACCAGATAGAATTCCTCAGTTGGAGAAATAGTCCAGTGACATCAGTAGCAGTGAACTAGGGTTTGTGGCATTTTTGTGCAGAAGAGAGAATAGAAGTCATTGGCATTTCTTGTTAACATTTCAAAGTCTCGGCCTCTACTGTGACCCTTGAGATACTAGTGAGATTTGTTTTCCTTAAATCATCAACTGTTTATGTCACTTGACTTCAACCACTGCAGAGTTATTGTTCCCTCTGCAGCTTATTCAAAAGCCAGAATGCAGTGAAAAAGTATTCACATTGTTTTAACAATTTTTACATCAGTTTCATAGGTTTGGGTGCTAGACTGAGAAGATTTGTTCTTTTAAGAATATTTGGGCTGAGATAGTTTAATAATTGGAAAGCGGTGGTAGATGCATTGGGATTACCTGCTGACCTTCAATCAGTATCAGCTTGCATTTTCACACGTTTTGGAATTGCCACTAGTGACTTCAGACAGTTGCGAGAATTGGTAATCCTACAATGAGGGTGAAGTACTTGGATAAGTACTACCCACTGGTGCGGTAACAGATAATGTAAAGTTCTCACCCTTTCTACTGCAGTATTATCTAGTATGACTTGAGGTATATTTGTGTTTTCTGACAGTCTCTGTTTCTTGCCTGCTTTAATCAGAATTGACTTGTAATTTCAGACATGGTGCAGTGAGGTGAACAGTTCCTGCCTCATAAAGCTGTTGCAACAGTTGGCAAACAGAAAGATTGAAGGATATTTCACTGCTTAAATGGCTAGGCTGGACTTTGATAGGTTCCCATGTAGTCCCAGAACAAGAAGCTTTAAAGCACTGCAAGCCATGCTCAGGCCTGCTGAATCACCAGACTGTTTCAGCCTGGTGAAACCATGTACATCAGGTTTGTGATACAGGTGAAAGAACGAACAGAAGTTTGTACCTGGATCTTTTACTTCTCAGAATATGTAAATTCACAACTTTTAAACAAAAGACAGTACAAGTAGAAAAGCGAGTATTCTGGTTTTGCCAACACCTCCAATTACTGTTTCAGTCTCACAGTGCTAATTCGGAGTTTCATCTCTCAGCATAGAGTCATTGTCTTCTGAGTGCAGCAGAAGCATATGCAGCCGTATCAGTCAGGGTTTTAACTTCTCTGTGGGAATGTGCGCATGGCCGGAGCTCAGTGGCATAAAGTCAGCTGAGTCTTGTCTTTGTCCTTACCTTTACCTTTTCTCCTTGAAACAAATCACTCTGTGGCTTCTGACCAACCAGAAAAAAACAGTAAAATTGACTTTCCTTTGATGTACCACGTGTGACAGTTATTTTTGAAACAAAAAAAAAAAATGATTGCAGATTTGTTGTCACGGGTTTATTTCAAATACTACTTTGGATTGGGAAATAGCCAATAGTACTATCAGAAGGATTATTTAACAAAGCCATAAAAAATACTGTGTGGCTACCAGATAATGAAGGTACCAGGAAAACTTATAGAGAAGGAAAATCTCTGCAGTCCAAATTGAGTAGATCAAGTGGTCTAAAAACATATCTTGACCACCCAACCTAAATTTGTCCAAAGACTCAAAAACAGTGAAGAAAAATACAAATACTTAAGAACATTCCATGTTACAATGGCTCTTCCTTGTGACTTTTCACAGCTTACGTTACTTTCAGAAATTTAAATTAGAATAGATATTAATTTTAATTTTATTAATACATTTGGTTTATCCATTACGATATTTGTTAATTAAAGATTGGTTTAACTGAAACTAAGAAGAAACTTTGTCATTTTACTAAATCTTTATCCAGAAGATAAAGTCAGGCTGCTAGAAACTTATATAAAGGGTATTTAATTAGTTTAAGTGGTGGAACTAAAGCTATGGGCTGAATCTTATTCAGCAGGTAAAACCAGATGATTATAACAGTCCTTGAAAATTAGTCTTTAGGTCAATGTGTAGTGTGACAAATGTACAGTTAGATGTGAAACTCTATCAAGTCAAGTCAAGAAATTAATTGGTCTGGAATTTGAAAATCATCAACAAACCTTTGAAAAACGATGCAGGTTGAACACATTCAACAAATCAAAGGAAAACTGAAGTAGAATAAAACTGCTGGGTAAAGATGTGTACTAAAATCTGGTACCACAGTGAGTAGTTAAAGTTCTCTGTAAACAGTCCAAATACTCTGAAGTCTGGTAGCACAACTGCAACCACCCTTTGTATCATAACGAAGTGCACTTTCTGATACCGTCGGGCCTACTAAAAGTGTTATCATTAAAGTCTATAAACATTCCTTTATAAGCAAAATGGATGGTGACCAGGCCACTGATTGGCAAAGTTCTAGGGAAAGGGGAGTTTTCTTCAGCTAAAAGCAAAGATAATTTCAGGGTCCTGAGCCTTCCATTTTAGAAGTGAACAAATTCTTTCTACACTCAATGGGAAGATAAGTAGTAAATATGGGAAGCCAAACTATTTTCTTAATTTCCTTGATTAACTTTTTGAAGCTATTTATCAGCAAAGATATGGTTTTCTAATCAGATGTAACAGCTAAAACTTGAGAAGATAAGAAGCAGCTGCAATACAATAAAAAGTCTAAACATGCTCCAGTTCTGCAGATTTAAATGAAATTTATCTGCTATGCTAATAGTATAAAAAGATTGGTGGAAGAAAATGTTAGTTTATTTGAGATGTAATTATAGAATATACCAGGCCTGGATGTTTGATTAGATTCAATCTACAAGTCCTATTCTGTCTATTTGCACTCATAATTCAAGTGTAGACAGGTCTTCCTTATGAATTCAGCAGCTGCTGGGTGCAAATGATGAACACGAAAAAGTAGAGTATGTGTTACAAAATGCGGATGTACTGCTCTGAGGAAACATCATTTGACCTGTATGTAGCTGTTCTCTGTTTTTTGACACAAGCAAAAATTCATCCTGTAAGCGAAAAGGTCTCTACTACTTCACTTGTCTGATCGGGTGAATTCTATTTATCTGGCTTTGTATTATGTTAGATCTAAGGTCCCAAAAAATGTGAATTTTGTGCCATAGACTGATGGCATATCATTAATGTAGTTCAAACTGTAACTGTCATAAAGCCAATTTGTAGACGCTATCCCTGATGTGCATGGTTGTAGTTATAGTAATCTTCTCTCCTATTTCAGCAGCATAAAACATCTTGTGGAATAAGTCCTTTCATAGTCAAACATTAAGGTAAACTGCTCTTCAGGTTTAGAAAATCTAAGACGCTATCAACGTATATGTTTTGTACTTACAGTGAGGGTTGCAGTTTCATTCCGCATCAGGACTAAGAGGTTAAACCTGAATTAAACACAGATTAAAGGGTAAGAGGTAGCTCTGGCCCAACCCATAGCAGCCAGCCTGAAAGTTTGCATCTTCACTATCAAAACTCCTGGGTGGATGAGATGCATACAGCTGATGTTGGTTACCTTATTCCTTATATTGATGACAGCTCCTTCTGACACAATCTCAGATCTATGTAAATACCAAATCCCAAGAATGAAATGCTATGAGGACAGAATCAAACTTTAAGGGATTGCTTAGCAGAACTGTTTACTTAAATTACGGTTGGAGCTAATGATCTCAAGGGTCTTTTCCAGCCTAATGATTCTATGAAATGCAAATGCTGTACAACAGAGCTGTTTAAAGCCTAATGCAGTAAAAATCAAGTACGAAGACAAATCCATGTCCTCAAACTTAGAAATTCTCTATTAGAAGAATGAGAAGAACAATTTTAAGTCCGCCTGCTTTTGCACTGTGGTGACACACATGCAAACTAATAACATCAGTGCGGCAACAAAATACAAATTGAAAAGACCTACAACTTGTCCTTTTAGGTCCATCTACAAGCTTCATTATTGTTCTAACTCTCTTTTAGAAATGTGAAATATTTAGGCTACAACTTCCCATCCTTTGTTTTTGTAACAGGTTATACTTTCTTCAGAGGGCTTGAGCTAGACCAGTTGTCCTATCTGAGACTGAGATAAGGATATCACGGAATCTTCTTACTAATACTAATAAAGCAGGGAAAAACTCTACAAGGGTAATCTCCAGTCATATCTGCCTCAAAGTACAACACACTGCAGGCAGAATCATACATTGGGGTGGGGTGACAGAAGAAGCAAGTAGCAGCCTCGGAGTTTTTGCAGGGAACTGGTACCTGTGGTCATGAGAGGCTCTTGCAGCTGTCATGATCCTACCTGCAGTTGCAGCCGAAGATCATACTAATCCTGACTGCTTTTCCTGTGGGCATGCAGTGTGCTAGTTACATAGTATGATAGTTTATATAATCACAGTATATTTGTTCATTGAAGCATAGCTTCACTAAGAGAGTCCATTAAATGCTATGGCCTAAACCGAATTTTCCAGTGCCTCTGCTCTACAACTACAAGGTAAGACAAGGAGAGTTATACTTTCTACATTCAAAATGAGACACTCCAGTTTTCATTAGATAGTATGAAACCAAGTTGTAGGCATTTCAGATTGGATCTCTAAATGAATAGAAACTAGGTTTAATTTCTGGCTGTTGGCTTTTCTTCATGTGTCAAGCGAAAGCTGTGAAACACCCTACTGCTATTTTCATAAGCAGAATAAAAAAAAAATCTGAAGAAGATAAACAATTCTGTCTTTAGAACAGCATTGCTGCAGTTTAGGGTAAATATGATAAATAAGACATAATAATGCATTACCTGCACATTGTGGGGAAAAAATAGCCAAAATACTGAATAGTTGTCTGTCTACAGAACACTACCCAGCTGTGTGCTGAATAAAGCAGGGGTCCTACTGAAGAATATAATTCAGGTCCTTATCCTTGCATTTCTTAACTTTAGAAACCTTGACGTAATACCCCTCCTGTCTCTGGTTAGTTTAAGTATTATGTATTCAAGGAATACAGAACTTCTTGTAACATGGTAAACAACAATCAGGACAGTTGGTATTTCCTTACTCAACAGTCACAAAATAATGACTTCTTTCATGTCACCCAATAATACTCCTAAAGGAAGACATAAAAGGGAAAGGAAGATTCATAAGGTTTACAGAAAACTCTAATAGCTTTGCAGCGTTATATAATTTTTCCACTTTTTTTCACTTTTCCTTATTCTGTTAACATTTCTTCAGACTTGGTCTGTCCTGCTTTGCCATCCTGGCTGTCACCTGGATTTCAGTACAGTTACTGCTGAAAGTACGGACGCGAATAGCTATTTCCACATCTCTTATATAATTTTGATATTATACCAAAAATATAATGAACCTGGAGTGAGTGACTTACAATGTCAGAAATCTGTTTTTCACTATATAAGACATATTCAAAAGTGTCAGAACTTCACAAATACAGTCAAAAGGAAAATAATGAAAATTTTAAAAACTACCCAAAACCATTATACTGTACTAACATTGAGGCATGCTTTTAATTCCTATATTGCTAATATTTTTGTCAAATTCTGTGCTAAAACATTGCATTAATTCCTGGCCAGCTAGTTGCATATCTGCAATAAAATGGAGGAGGCTGTAAATCAAATGCAGTATAAGGTGCTAAGATAAGTTAGTAACAGTCATGCAAAAACTTATATAAAATAAACTGCTATCTGTAACAAGATCCTGATTTTTTTTTTTCAGTTAAAATTCAGAAATTACTGCAAATATTCCTTTCAGGATTGAATTGTTAGCTGGATTTTGAAAAAACTGTAAAATGGTTTTGCTCAGATCCTAAAAATTAAATAGTGTCTCCTTTATTCATTCTTGTTATGTTTCCAAGCCATTTCCCACTCTAAAAGTTTTAATACTATACTTTACCACTCAATGTGACAGCAAGAATTGTTGTAAGCTTCACATAGATCAAAACTAAAAGTCTTGTGACAGACAACCTGACACTATCACGAACACTTGTCATCAGTTTGCGGGCAAAGTTCCCCTTATTTCTATGTTATCGCAGCTGCTATAAATCAAGTAGACTCAGTCGATGCAAAGACAAAGGGAAAAGGTGCAGAATTGCATAAATATTCAATTACTGAAATTGTTTAATGCTAATAAATTATTACGTAGCTTTGGACAAATTTGTGCCATATCTGTCAAAGATCATAATCTAGCATGTAATTAAACTGTCCTGTAAGTCCAGTGTATTAGCCATGTGCAGCAAGCTTCCGTATTTTACATTATATTTGAATCCATGCCATCTGCATGATATTGACAAGTTCCACAGAGGTGTCGGTTTTCCAGACCCTGCAAAGGCATGCCAAGCACAGGGCATGAGCATCAGTGATAGATGGAGAATTCAGGAGGAATCCTATCTGTATAGGCCCTTAGTTTTATTTATTTTGCTCAGGAAGGACAGTACCACTACCAGTGTTAAGTTTAAGTGCACCTTTCAGGGCAGTAAGTGTGTAGGAGCATTCTAATGTTTTGCAGAACTGATATTTCATTTGTCTTTCTATGCCACCAAATATCAAAGAACTGTTAAAATCTTTGGAGAAAGGACTCAGTGTGTGTTGGACACAAGACTAGGTCCAGGAAAGGCTTGCTGGCCCAGGATGGTAGAGAGATGGTAATTTAGGGCAGTAAACAAAGCAGTAGGAGAACTCATAGACCTAGTACAACAGGAGCGCTCAATAGCATTGCAATCTAATCAGTTTTATGACATTTACTGTTACAGATACTTAAAATTGCAGTACTGATGTAGAAGAATATTGCCTATCACTTCTAATCTTGAAACAGAAGATTCATAAAACAAATGTACTTCCCTGACAGACCACAGGGACTTTGAGATTTCTACTCGTATTTCTCTTCCTTTCTGCTCAAACTAGGTTTTCTCAACATTTCACAGGAATTATCCAAACCCTTTGGAGCTGCATTTGCTAATGGAACACAGATTCCTAAGAGAAAACTTACGGTCTCCCTAAGGTGTAACTCTGACACAAAACAATTGCTAAAGGTTATTATAACAAAATGGTATTGTCTTCAAAATCCACGACTAAATCAGCTGTTGGGAAGAAGACTTTTGTGTCTACAGGGTCTTCCGTCTAGAGGTCCACCTTTTTGCTGTCGTTCTATTAGTTTCCTACTCTGGGGAAATGACTGACATTAAGAGTAATGAATATACTGACTCACACTTCTGTTAGCGATTAAGTCATATTAAAGATTCTTCCGCCGTGTGGGTGGAGGAAGCTGGGCTTCCTTAAGGGTTCAGAAGGAAAGATCAATGCATTAATTAACGTAGTCAAAAATGACAGCCAGGAACTCTGGATCTGATTTCAGACTGTTTTCTAGCTGCAATATCTCATATGACAGTTCTAGATTTAGTCAGAATTTGTTCCAGTAGAAGACTGTTCATACTTACAAATTTGAATAGGAATTTTCCATTGTTAGGTATCAATATTAGTAGCTTATATTACTCCTGAGAATATTAATTAGTATCTATTCATCACTGTGTAGCATTGTTCTGACTCTACTTACCTCAGTGAAATCCAGACAGAATTATTCCCCATATTCTTGTAGTAGTGTAGCCAAAATACTGAAAAATTGAAGTATTCTATTTAGTGGCTCTCTTTGTTCAGGAAAGTCTTGATGTCATCTTTTGTGGCCCTATAAATACTGGTAAGTAAATAGGATAGGTAATTTTGTAGCTCTTAGCTTACCAGCTAGACAAAAGTTGCTTTTTTCTTTTATTACTAGTTTTCAAACCCTTAAAATCTTATATGCACAAAGATGCTTTTTTTCAAACTTTGAAACTGACTCACAGATGATAAATTGTGCTTGAATATTGAAGACTGGAATTTGGATTTTGGATTCAGAAAAGGATTGTTTATACAGGCAGCAAGGACAGAAAGAGTTACGTGACTGGTAAATACTACCACATTTAGAGCCTGGTGCACCTAAAGTAATGTGTCAAGTAATTATCAGTGTTGCAACAAGACCTTCACGACAGGCTATGTCACCTATTTGTAAAGATTTGTGATGTACTGTAGAAATGTTTGCATCCTCCACTGAACTTTTTGGAGGTGGATAACAGAAAATACAGTAAAATAGAGACGATAATAGTGGATCCAGCATATTCTGAAGTGCTAAGCTTAATTTCTGTTTTTTAATGTACATTTGGTCATTTGGGAACCAGGAGGGGGGTGTCAACTTACAGCTGTCAGCTAAAGGATCAAGCGAGGGTATTAGAAGCTAGTCAGAGACTTTGCTGAGTTCAGCTGTACTTTCATCCGGCTTTTGCTGAGCGCCACTGACTTTGCTTCCTTTTCCTCAAGATTTCTATTTCCATGATTCCACTGTTGTTAAATACTATTTTAATGCACAAGGTTTAACCTTTTGGCTGGATAATGAATGACTGCAGTCCACAGAATACAGTAAATGCAGTTGCCTTTCACTTGATTTCATTTGCCTGCTTGTATCATCCATTTCTTGTTTTTCTATCATCTATTTAGATGATAAGTCATTTCAGGCAAAGGCATTATATTTCTGCATACATTCACTTGGTTAATTTTCTCAAGGTTCACTTTGAGTGTATTTTAATTGGCAATCCCAAGACAAGATTTTTTAATAAGTTTGACCTGTAGTATTAACTTTCTTCTAAAATATTTAGTTTAACTGCTTCTAAAACATTTTCTCCATACATTTTTTTTGTCACCTTAAGAGAGTAGCTGCTTAATCTGCTGCTTAGGCTTTGAAACCACTGACAGTCTGTTATGCCTCTTCAGATATTGCTAAAATTCAACCTCATGTTTAATGATTCTCATTAGAAAAGAAATCATCTCTTAGATCCATTAATTTAAATGTACTTTGGCAAAAGCTGCTTATGACACAGTTATTAATATTTTGTTCTCATATTGCTCATCTCTGAATGACTACAACTACCAGCAAGTATTTTGGGATGCATATAATTAATGTGAACCAGGAGTATGCTTGGTTAATGAAAGAACATTAGAGGAAGAATTAAATGTCCCCTGCCGAATAATACTCTTTTATCCAAGGAAGGGACAGCTGACAGGCCTGGATGGTGTTCACCTAAGCATTGTTTAATTCCTTGCATTTAGAAGAGATTTTGCTTTTCGTGTTTGAAAAAGGAGGGGCAGAACATCTTCTGCTGTGGTGTATCACTCAAGATCCTTTCTTTACCCGCTATAAATGTTTTCTTTCCATCCTTCACCTTCAACATTTCAGAGTATTACAAGCAAGCAAGGTCCTTGGTGTAGAAAATGGACAGGAATAAGCTAGAAGCCTAAATTGTTGTGGATATATTTCAGATGGGAAGAACTGAGTTTCGTACTGACCCATTTTCAACGTCTAAGCTGGACGAAGATCCTCAGAAAACAGATACCCATCGCTCTGTTCAGCAAGAGCAGATTGAGTTCTCATGCTGTTTTTCCAGGGTTGAGTAGGGACAGGCAGATTGGTGGTGCCTCATGACATTTGGCCATTACATTTCTGTTAATACATTATTTCAGCTTCTTCACCACCAAGAGGAAAGCACTATGAGTGTAAACAAGACCAAGAAACTATTTGCATTGCTGAAGATGTTCAACTGCAGATAACCTGACTGAAGAGATGGGCAAATACACTGCCAAGTGAGAGCTGCAGAGCACCTGTGGGACCTGTGGCATGTGGTGGAATAGTATAATGTCTTTTAATGTTGCAGAAGAATCTACTGGGGTAGAAGGTGTATAATAAATCTTGGATGAGTTCCCAGAAGAAGAAGAGACTTGACCAGTACACGGTCTTCTTGTTGGCACAGGTAGTCTTCTTTTCAAAAGCAAGTTGACAGTACTTGCTTGTGTAACAATCATACTATGTTACAAGGAGGACCACAAATGTGAAAATGATTGAGATAGGGTAAGAATTCTTTGACGTTGTCTCTTTCGTGCTCCATTATATGCATGGTTTATATTGGAAAAGACCTTTAAGATCAAGTCCAACCCTTAACCTAGCTTTTTCAAGTCCACCACTAAACCACATCCCTAAGTGCCACATCTACATGTCTTTTCAATATCTTCTGGAATGGCAACACAACTACTTCTCTGGGCAGCCTGTTCCGGTTCTTAATCACCCTTTTGGTGCCAACATTTTTTGTACTACCCAACCTAAACCTCCCCTAGTGCAGCTTGAGGCAGTTTCTTCTTATCCTGTCACTTGTCACTTGGGAGGAGAGACCATCACCCACCTCACTTTGGCCTCCTTTCAGGTAGTTGTAGAGGGCAATAAGGTCTCTCCTCAGCCTCTTTTTCTCCAAGCTAAACAACCCCAGCTCCTTTAGCTTCCCCTCATAAGACTTGTGCTCCAGACTCTTCACCAGCTTCGTTGCCTTTCTTTGCACATGCTCCAGCACCTCACTATCTTTCTGGTAGTGAGGGGCCCAAAACTGAACACAGTATTCAAGGTGTGGCCTCCCCGGTGCCAAGTACAGAGTGACAATCACTTCCCTAGCCTGCTGGCTACACTATTTCTGCTACAAGCCAGGAGGCTGTTGGCTTTCTTGGCCACCTGGGCACACTGATAGCTCATGTTGCTGGTCTTGTTGAACTTCATACAACTGGCCTTGGCCCATCAGCCTAACCTGTCCATATCCCTCCATAGAGTCTTCCTACCCTCAAACAGAACAACACTCCCACACAGCACTGTGTCATCTGCAAACTTACAATGTGTTATACTGATTTTAGTTGGATTAATGAGGCAACTTTTTGAATTTCCAATATTTCATTGTTAGCTAGTCTCCCGAGGGTGGAGAATGCTGAACTTACTATCATGCATCTAAGAGGAATTCTTAAATTACCAGAGCAGATAGTGACTGTCAGTGTACTCATTACATGCTTCAGAACAACATATTGGAAAAGAAGCGAAAGAGTCAGAGTGCCAGTTTGTTCCCAAATCTTGTCCAAAAGGTTTGGCTAGAGCACTGGTAACTTGCCACAGTTGGACACCATCAGGTGCAGTAATAATAGTATGCTGACTATAGAAAATAGCTCGGGATTATTGATAACCACCTAAAAAAACCCCAACAATTTTGTTCTTTTTGTTCCACTTTGAAGACTAAAACCAGGTGTTTTATGCCAGACTGTAAACAGTATTTATGTGTGGTAACTTTCTTTAAAAAATTAAAACTTGTAATGGATCTTGTCTGTTATTTATTTCCCCCCACTTCTCTAACGGTAGTATTCGAATTTTAATAAAGAAATTCCACCACATTTTTCAATAACTGCTCTCCACTAGTGTACTAATAGGCACGCAGGACTGTAGTTTATGGTATTTTCCTGTTCATAAAGAGTAAAGAATGGAGTGAGCTATTCTGTTACTGATGTGAGCTCCATGCCTTGTACTTCTCCATCTTCATAGATGTGCAAGCCACATACAAAGATGACAGGTTTTGACTTTTTGGTGAAACGTGTCTTTCCTCTATCACCATTGAATAGAATTCAAATAAAGTGCAGAAACAGTTTTTTTGAAGCCTTGTTTAATATCATATTCTGCTTTGCTCACACAAACTACTCAGCCATGTGTACTCTATGCTAAATGCTGTGTAAGGTTTTCTACCTCAGAAAGAGATGTTTCAAAAGATGTAGCTTCAGATGAATTGTCTTGATTAATTTTTCTGTATCTATGAAGAGTGACTCGGATTCCCTGCACACACATATCCACTCAAGTTTCTTATTATCCTCTAGCCAAAGTGTACCACAGTGCCTTCCTCATGATTTGAGGCATCAACCAACGCTTACGGATTATGTAACGTGTGATGCTTTCTTTTCACCACTGACCATGTCCCTCAGGGACAATTTGCTTATAGAGAGTCATCTGATTCACATCTGACTCTCCGTAAGCTCATTCCTGTACAGATATTACAATTTTTTCAAGATCTGAGGACAGATATCACTAGGCTTAAGGGAACTAGTAATGAATGGAGAAGCAGTTAATAAAACAACTAAAACAGATAAACACGGTTTGTCTCATGGTTTTCATTTTTCCCCAGATAATTTTGTGTAGGACTTTAATTTGTGACATTTGTGTGACACTAACAGTGGATTTCAGATTTTTGCCCAAACGTTTTTGGAGCTTGATAAGCTGTTATATCTGGCAGTTTTGTTTCAGTAAGATCCAGGTTTTCTGCAGCCACTGACACAGGTAGGATTTGTGAATTCAAGCAAGCAATTTCATCGGTCTTTGCATCCATTTGTCTCTTAATTTGGCTTGTCTACTTAGGCCAGTTTTAATTCAGCACAATAAACTTTACTGTGCTTTTTGACTCTGCTGTTATGACAGGCAAATATAATCTTGGCAGGATCTTGCAAGCAATGTTGTAATAACAAAAATTAACTATAATTATTAACAATAATAAAATAATTAAAAACATAATTACCAACATACACTAGGAGAAAAACCTCAACTTAAATAATGATTTTTTTAATAAATCATTGTGGGACAATGAAGAGTTAAAGAAAAAGCCTTTTATTTTATTTTTGACCATCAGAGACCTACACTAAAGCCTATGCATTCAGAGAGGTAGAGAGGTAAAGACAGAGTAAGAGGATGGAAGATCAATTCTAGATTATCGGCTCTTATAAGATAGATAAATATGAAGTCTAAATGTTAGCTAAATACAGCAGAATTCCCCTTTTGGTTTTGAGTGAAACATCATCTTCTCACTTCACAAAATCTCCTATCTTTGGAATTCATATTTTTCTGCTGTTCAAAAAGGAGAAAAACTCTGGGGAATGGAAGGGCAATGCATTGTAAAGCTATAGGTAAAAGCCTGCTGCCTTGGAAGGTGATATTGTAGGCTTATCACCTGATATTGTGGTTCATGAAATGTTTATGCCTTATCTCCTTTATAGTTTTCACTCCAAAGTTACTGAGCAGCTTGTAGAGCATGTGGCTTTGTTCTATTTTTTGAAAGATCCTTTTGGTCTTCAATGCAGTGAAAACTGATAACAATACTGACATTTTCCCTGCAAGCCTCACATTTAGCCATGATTCTCTCCTTATGTCTGTGGTGTGAATCCTCTGTCTGACTGGTATGGCTGAAATATAGCCTGTTCTGTTACCCTTTGAGTACAGAAGTACATACTAAGGAGGCATATAGATTTTTTTTTATGTGAGCCATGTCGTTCTCTCCCAGTTACATTAAATCCCACTAAAGCTCATTTATGGTAGAATGGTAGAATGCAAATACAAGCATTTATTCATCCCAAACCAGCACAATTACAAAGGATTACAAAAAAGGTGCATATGCAGAATGCAATCTTACTTTTTGGTGGAGTGTTAGCTCTTCTCCCCTTCAGTCCTTCAAGGACATCCAGACCAACCTATGCATTTGCTCCAAAACTCATGTTAATCCATGCTTATCCAGGAGATAATCAGGGCATTCTTCTTAACAAAAATCACAACTGTTTCCCCTCCTTCAATATGTATATATTGCTTTGTTGGGCAAGGGATTGCTGCCTATATATATATAGTTAGTAGATAATACTTTCCTTCAGTGAGTAAAATTCTTTCTCTCTTTAATGACAGCATGTCATGTTCTAGTGTGGGATGCAGCTTTCACTACACTATATGTTCTGTATCGATCTATACAATAAAACCATAACTGAGATACTTATAGTTAGGTGCTTGCCCACATCTCATTATTGTCTGAGTCCTGCTTGGACTGCCTGGACTGAAAACGAATTTTCATGACTGATCTCCAACTATCTACTCCAAATCACACAATTGTACATCTAATGGCCTTAAGTTTAAAAAAAAAAATATATATATAGCTTTATTGTTTTTTTATTATTCTAGGATTACTAAACTGGGAGGGATCTAAGACTAAGCTGCGTTTTTAAAAATTATAATCACAGAATCACAAGGTTGGAAAGGACCCATTGGATCATCGAGTCCAACCATTCCTAACACTCCCTAAACCATGTCCCTCAGCACTTCATCCACCCGTGCCTTAAACACCTCCAGGGAGGGTGACTTGACCACCTCCCTGGGCAGCCTGTTACAGTGCCCGATGACTCTTACTGTGAAGAATTTTTTTCTGATATCCAACCTGAACCTCCCCTGATGGAGCTTCAGGCCATTCCCTCTTGTCCTGTCCCCTGTCACTTGGGAGAAGAGGCCAGCTCCCTCCTCTCCACAACCTCCTTTCAGGTAGTTGTAGAGAGTAATAAGGTCTCCCCTCAGCCTCCTCTTCTCCAGGCTAAACAACCTCAGCTCTCTCAGTCGCTCCTCGTAAGACTTGTTCTCCAGCCCCTTCACCAGCTTTGTTGCTCTTCTCTGGACACGCTCCAGAGCCTCAACATCCTTCTTGTGGTGAGGGGTCCAGAACTTAACACAGTATTCGAGGTGCGGTCTCACCAGCGCAGAGGGAGAATAACCTCCCTGGACCTGCTGGTGACCCCATTTCTGATACCAGCCAAGATGCCGTTGGCCTTCTTGGCCACCTGGGCACACTGCTGGCTCATGTTCAGTCGGCTGTCAACCAGCACCCCCAGGTCCTTCTCTTCCGTGCAGCAATAATAATGCAGTGACTTCTGATCAAGTTAAAGAAAATATTTAAAACTTCATTAAAAGTTGCATTTTGAAGACTAGACAGACCAACTACCATCAAAAACCATCATTGGTGGTCAATGGAGTTAACTCCAGCTGGAGGCCAGTCACAAGTGGAGTTCCTCAGGGCTCAGTACTGGGTCCAGCTCTGTTCAATGTCTTTATCAATGACCTGGATGAAGGCATTGAGTGCACCCTCAGCAAGTTTGCAGATGACACTAAGCTGGGAGGAAGTGTCGACCTGCTGGAGGGTAGGGAGGCTCTGCAAAGGGATCTGAACAGGCTGGACTGCTGGGCCGAGACCAATGGGATGAGGTTTAACAAGACCAAATGCCGGGTCCTGCACTTGGGGCACAACAACCCTATGCAGCGCTACAGACTGGGGGAAGAATGGCTGGAGAGCTGCACAGAAGAGAAGGACCTGGGGGTGCTGGTTGACAGCCGACTGAACATGAGCCAGCAGTGTGCCCAGGTGGCCAAGAAGGCCAATGGCATCTTGGCTTGTATCAGAAATGGGGTCACCAGCAGGTCCAGGGAGGTTATTCTCCCTCTGTACTCGGCACTGGTGAGACCGCACCTCGAATACTGTGTTCAGTTCTGGGCCCCTCACCACAAGAAGGATGTTGAGGCTCTGGAGCGTGTCCAGAGAAGAGCAACAAAGCTGGTGAGGGGGCTGGAGAACAAGTCTTATGAGGAGCGGCTGAGAGAGCTGGGGTTGTTTAGCCTTGAGAAGAGGAGGCTGAGGGGAGACCTTATTACTCTCTACAACTACCTGAAAGGAGGTTGTGGAGAGGAGGGAGCTGGCCTCTTCTCCCAAGTGACAGGGGACAGGACTAGAGGGAATGGCCTGAAGCTCCGTCAGGGGAGGTTCAGGTTGGATATCAGAAAAAAATTCTTCACAGTAAGAGTCATTGGGTACTGGAACAGGCTGCCCAGGGAGGTGGTCGAGTCGCCTTCCCTGGAGGTGTTTAAGGAACGGGTGGATGAAGTACTTAGGGACATGGTTTAGGGAGTGTTAGGAACGGTTGGACTCGATGATCCAATGGGTCCTTTCCAACCTTGTGATTCTGTGATTCTGTGATTCTGTGATTCTGTGAAAAATACATTGGATGGAGGTAATTCAGTCTTGTATTTCAGACTTGGAAATACCACAATTTCTATGAAGTGATATTGGTATTGTCAAACAACAGCTTGAGGCAGGAAAACTGTTTATGAGTCATAGCTGAAAGAATAATTGATACCAGAGGCTCTGATGAACAGAAAGTGAGGTTAAATTCATCAAGTAGTGCGCAGACTTTTTTTTCGGTTTTTGTTTAAATTTACTAAGCAAAACTTGATTGCAAAGGGAGTCTTCTACCTAATCAGTAGTATCTCAAAATTCAAGCTTATTGATGAGCCAGAAGAACTAAATATTGTGCCATGACTAATGGAGCATATATGCTTATAGATCTTGATTCTTCGAAACACAACTGATACACAGCTTAGAGCATGTGACTGAATCCCACTGGAGTTGCTGTAAGCATGTGTTTAAATGTCTTTTGGGAGTACAGATGGACAGAAGCCTTATATATTTGCTTTTCATGTCTTGCACCTTCTTTCCATCCTCCAAAAATTAAAATCCCTACAGCTCTTTCAGCCTTTAAAGGGTT
Source organism: Cuculus canorus (assembly GCF_017976375.1). Lineage (NCBI taxonomy): Eukaryota > Metazoa > Chordata > Aves > Cuculiformes > Cuculidae > Cuculus > Cuculus canorus. The sequence continues at coordinate 63,216,710 of NC_071402.1, read as the reverse complement.
AAGGAGTTCCAGAAGATGCTATCTTTTAGGCAATATTTGCTTTTCTGGGGAAACTTAAGTCCTCTACCTGAAGCATAATTCCCAGAAGAATTAAGTGCCTGACAGTATAAGTGGCGGAATGCAACTTTTAATATTCTCTTATCACTCCTGGGCAATCCACTGTGTATGCATGAGTCTTCCCAGTAATGGAGAGGCTGGATCAATGGCTAGGTTTGTTAATTGCCTCTCTGCTGGGGCTCTCACAAGGCTTAAAGAGCCCTCTTCATTATTTCATTACCCTGAAAGGTCTCTTATCTAATATACATGCTAACTCAAAAGTGAGTAACTGTATGAGCGTTTCACTTCAGCCTCCTTGACTCCTTGAGATGCTTGTCTCAAACACTTATGGCACGAAACTTCAACAAATGATGTGGGCTTTTTTCATGGGAACTCAATGTAAAAAGGAGAGGAATATGGAAAAAGTATTGTGTTTGGGGAGGATTAACTTTATGTAATGCGCTTAGAAAGCATTGGCAATGTTTACACAATTCAACCGCTAACTTTTCATCTTATTCTGTACAGAGATCAAATGTAGCAACTTCATAGACTTGGAGGGAAAGCAGTTTTGTAATAAATAAAACTGATCTTCTGCGTCAAACTGATCTTCTCCATCAAAATATCCAATGGGTACATCAGACGCTAATAGTTGTACATGACCTTTTTGTGAGGTGTCATTATTAGCATATTACACTTTTCCAAATCCTCTGTATTTATTTCCTAATTACAACCTTATTCTCTTAACTTAATGGTAGGAAAAATGAAGGAAAATAGCTGGAGTTTTTCCTCAATGAAGCTAATTTTGCAGCAGCAAAAGGTAAATTACACTTTTTCTCAAGTAAAAAAAATCCCAGAATATATAAACATGAAAAGAAAATCTCCCTTGCCCCAGAAAAGCACAACATCTACTATTTGCATCTCATTTCAGAGTAGTTCAATCTGAAGTTTGTTATAATAACTGAAAAGCTAATTATCAGTCTCAGCAGAAGCTAGATATTGAATTGGCCCATGCAGGCTGAAGATTTAACTCAAAGATAGCCTTGAAATGGAATGACTGTGACAGTTTCTGTGGAAAAAAGACAGGTGGCAGTCTATCTATGTTAGATATTTTTCTAATGATGGGGACAGCCATCATTTTTATAGACCCTTTAGCTCAGTACCTCTCTTGAGCAGAACAGCCAAGTGTGAATGGCTGTTGATAAACAGATCCTTGTCTGTTTTATCAAGGGAAACTCCCCTATCCTGACACCTCATAGAGTAAATAAGTTTGTGACTAATCTTATTGTTCATAATGAGATTATGAACAATAGTTCATAATAGTGCTTGTAAAAAAGGACTCCATAACACATAAAGAAGTTGCCAGATCTAATCCTAAAGTGAGGGGTTTTCCAAATATAGGCATGTAGTAATGATGCACTGTGTCACTAATTCTAAATATTACTGGATAAAGCAGAATTATTTATTTACTTTGTAATCTAATATTTAAGACATGGGTACAGAGAGAGAAAAATTGACAATGCAAAATAACTTTCCTCTGAATTTAGTAGTTGGCAAGGGAAACAAGGAAGAAAGTAAAATTGGTAAATATTATTCTATTATTGATGATATAGAGGCCTTCATTAACAGACAGTGCTGAGTGAGAGACATGTAAAGTATTCATAAATACTAGTTGAAGCTTTATATATTTTATTTTAAACTAATACTTCACATGAACAGCAGCCTTATGACAGAAGTTATCATTAAAATACTCTTTCCAGTACTTAATAAAATGGTTTTCCGTTTTTTTTTTTTGTAATTATTCTGGTCATCCTGAATTAAAACTCTGACAGCAAGCTAAGTTCACAGAAAATTCAATTCCTTTCCCTGAAGAGCTTGTGGTCTGATTAAGCTGACATTAAAATGAATGTGGGTCTGCTGATTAACTTAAGAGAAAAGGGACTGATTACATCAGTCCAGATTTAGAGATAAGGATCATGGTTGCATACTGCTTTGAATAGGCAGCTTCAATGAATCTAAGTGCAAGATGACATTCAGTAGCCGCTCATTGCAAGCGGGATAGCCATCAAAAGCACTTCCTGCCCCACCCCCTCACTCAAATATGCTTTCCACTGAAAAAGTGGGATGCTTTCTAGTGCCACTCACTGCATTCAGCACAAGAAGAGCAAAACACAAGATTTCCAGCAAGGCTGGAGAGATTCTGCTTGGCATATTCAGCCTTCAAGATCAGCAGAAGACGTTTGATCCTGAAAGGGATCCTTTAATTTTTGCACTTTACTTTCAACAAAGCAAGCTTGAAAATATTCTAGAAGGATATTCTTACATATATTGTCAGTTTTTAAAGACATGCATAAGATTTGCAAACAGAAATTTAAGTAATTTCTATCCCGTTTGGTGGGAATAACAGGAGCTAACTAGTAATCATGAACTGAATACATTTGCTCATTGTTAAAACAGACTGGTTTCTTCCCCCATCTTAATGCAAATGAGATTGTATTGGAACACTTAGTTTGTCCCAACTCAACAGGAGGTAGGCATTTTCGTTAAAAATGTAGGTAGTACAGAATTCTTCAAAGATCTTCATGAATTACAATCCCTCAGCATGGGGAATTGATGTAATCCAAAGGAAAAAAAACCTGCTATAATAAAAGTGTACCAGCTCTAAAGATGTTTATTATTTTCAGGATGAACCTAAGGCCTTTTTCTGCTACCTGTTGTTTCCAGCATGTAAGTAGAAGATGGTGGCTACTACAAAGACTTCAAATAATAGACATGACAGAAGATGGACACAGGCAGATGGGAATATAAAGAAGCAAATACTGTCACTCAAAAATACTATTGGTCAGCTTGCCCAGCAGTTGTCTCAGTACACCAAGAGCTTAAGCATGGTCCTGCTGTCAGAGGGTGGTTTTATTTGGGGTAGGGGTGGGTGGGGTTTGCATGTGTGTTTTGGGGTTTTTTAACTTTTGCAATTAGAGGCATTAAAGCAAATGGAATGAGGATAATGAGATAGTTCTGCAGATGTTTACAGGGAGAATTGAGGGTGTAGGCAATTTCACAGTGTCATCTCCCCTCTCCTCCCAAGGATTTGTGTCAATTTTAGTGGGTTATATTCTTAATAAGCGAATAACTGTCTTCAGACCTCAACACTTCTTACCATACACCTACTGTCATTTCAGTGAAGTTCAACTCAAAAAATGTTAATTGCAAGAGATTTTGGTAATCGAGGCAAGATGTATGTCACCTGTAAAACTAAACACTGCAATGCAAAGAGATGTTCAGTCTAAGGGTCCTGTGGTATTAAATATGCACTTGATTTAACTTGATTGATGGGTTATAACTGTCATCAAAATCACATTTTCCCTTAATAGCCTTTCTTCACTTGAACGCTTTAATATCCCTCACACTGTAATACACCCTTTCTGAATACATAATATTCTCATGCTGTAATATGCTGATATTTGATGTAAAAATTATGAACCGCCTACATTACTGATAAAAATTACAACTACCTACTGCTGTTCTGGAAAGGCTGGTGGCTGCATTACATGGTAATTCCTAATTTACAATAACACTTCCTCAAAACTTATCTTTGAAGATCAAAACAGAACAGTAAATTATGTTGATTTCCCAAGTGCAGTGAATAAAATGGAGGGGGTTTTGCTTATAATATTAAACTGGCTATTTTAAAAATATTTTAGCTGTTTCTTAATGCATTTATTAAGTTGGATATTGCTTAAAACGCACCTAGAAAAATGTTTTTTATTTTGTTAATATCTAAAGACTTTCTGAATTTTTTCCAGTTTTCAATGATCTTGATTGAAAATTGTGGAAAAGAAACCTAGCTACAGCCTACAATCATTCTTGTACCAAATCTGAAATTTAATGAAAGATATGCAATGGCTTACGATACATGAAGAAAACATGGAAACAAAGTAATCTGAAGACAACATGCATAGCGTTAGAAGAAGGGTAACTGAAAGAGTGCTGTTTCCAGAAAAAGACTTCCTTGGCCTAAGGGTGAACCACAGATAAAACTACAAAAACTTCTCACACTGATATTTTTACAGGGATAGTTTCAGCCACCAGCAGCTGTTTTCCTATGATTCATTTTTCCAATAACTTATACTATCACTATATAATTACAACCTATAACTATTAATTACAACCTATAATTGTAAATGTTGCCTTATTATTTTATAAAGACTTTCCAGAACAGGTAAGCAGAACTCAATACTCTGGGCTGAAAGTTTGTTTGTACTATTTTTATGAAATTTGTAAAATATACTACAATTTATGAGTATACTCACTTTAATTCTAAACTCACTGAATAGTTGAATTTGGCTGTTGCCCACTGAGGGTGCACATAGTCAGTTTACAAAGCATTCACAGAAACACTTTGATTTGTTTGGTTTCCATTTGCTTTGTTTCTTCTTGGAAATTCAGCTTTGTGCAAACATTTCACCACTATTTTTTTCTGTTTCCCATTGTAAGTATTTCTTTCCCCTTAATATGTTTCCAGTTTACATCACCCCTCTTGGTTATGCATCAGATTGCACTCTTTCCAGAGCACTGTGAGCTGTACAGTGGGGTATACTTCATATTTTCTTCATTTTAGAAAAAGGGCATTCTTCTAAAACATTAACCACTCAATGTTTCATCCCTCAAAGATTGTACATAGTCAGTCATTTATGCAATATCTGAGTAGCTAGTTTTCCCCCTTCAACATTGCTGTCACCCCTCTAATTAGTGCCAGTCATTCACATGCACAAACATCCTTGTTTTAGCTACTAGTACTGGAGCAGAGATAGCAATATTTTTCTTCCAATACTTAAGCCTTCACCTCATCTTGGTTACCAGTTTTAGGAAGCAAAATATTCAAAATTCTGTTCTACTCAGGAAAAAAATAGCAGAAAGAAGATACTTATATGACAAATGGTGTTCCCAGCTAGCATTACTAAATCCCTACCTCTGACTTGCATAAGAAATCTAACAAAGATTTCTTCCCAATATTTGATCTTATGAAAAACTTTGCCAGCTGTTTGGGTCATTTGATGTTGCCGCTATAAAATTGCTACAGCTGTAAGTAACATCAGTTGTGGTCTGGCACTGTAGTTGCATTCCTTAACTCAGTGAGCACCATCACGCCTCTTCTTTAGTCCTCATTGGGATATTTTGAACTACTGAGAAGATGATGTGTACAAATTTCATGGCGTGCATGCCATCATCAGTGCAGATGTCAGAGTCCAAGAAGTACAGGGGTATCAAGAAGCAATGCCAGGAAAGATCATCAATTTGACGCGTGCACATTTGCAAGACAGAACATATTCAAGGCCATAGGAGTTCACTTTGGTACTTGATTAGGCTTTTAGCTAATGCTCCCGGTCTTTGAACTCCTTTGCTACAAATCAAAATATCTTCTTTCTGCCCTTTTTGTCTTGCGTATAACAATCTTTTATACACTGGAAAATTTACAGGTTTGCTCCCCAAACTTCAGAATTTAATGATATATTCTAAACCTCAGTCATCTCCTACAGTACTGCTGCCTAATCCAGATTTGTACTAAAATCTTTGTTTTCCCTTTCTTAAAGGCATTAGCCAGGAAAGGTTTAGCATTTAATTTATTCCAGCTTTTTATTTTCATCTTCTCCTATCAAATCACTTCCATCCTTTCTCCATTGGCATCTCCCATCCATTTTATGGGCACTCTTTTTATTGAGCTTATATTAAATAGAAAGAAATCCAAACACAAAACTGTAGGGGATGTCCCTGTTGCAATGTATATAAGTCTTAAATGGTCCTTTAGTCTCTAAGCATTTAATAAATCCGACTGGTATCACTGGCTGTTGCTGAAATTTACTGCTGCTGTAAATCAGGTGATTTATTCAGATGTTTTAATAGGGACTGAAGAGGTCATTTTAGGCTCCTACTCTTGAAAAACCCTATTTATATACTTACACCAGTGACCATCACATGAAGTAGCAGGCACATATGAATGGTAGCAGCTTGTACGTAGAAGCAAAACACCTCATATAACTGAATTCTCAAAAAAGTGAACTTTCATAAGCATAGCTCTTCCTCTTGCTCAATTTGCAGAATAGAAAGGTTTAGGGTTTCTTTCCTGAAACAAACTTGTGCCAATAAATATATTCATTCTTTGCTTGACCTAGTCATAACTGTTCATTATTAAAGTATTCTTTACATAGGCAGTAACATTAGCTAGGAAAGCTTTAAATTATTTTGTCTATTTGTCCATGATGAGTCACAATAGCTAAAAATCAGATACATCTCATCTGACAGATAAATCAAATTAATCATTGACAGTTAAGTATTTCTCCCACAGAATCAACAAAGTCTGAGCTATGAATTAATTTCATTGGAAACTATTCTCAAGCAAATCTTCATCCCATGGAATAGGCATTAAGACATCCATCTTCTGTTATCTACTTAACCCTGAGTTCTCTCAGTGTCATCTTTTTTAAAAAATCTGTTATATTTTCCTTTGCTTTTTTGTGTTATATATCTTATTTAAGTGTACCTCCTCTTACTCCCACCTTCCTTCCTTCTTCCCAGTTAACCTATTTTTTAATTTCCTGCTTATTAATTTTCTTTTCAGTATAAGTCTGTTAATAAAAATGAATCATAGAATCATATGAAGGATTTGGGTTGCAAGACACCTTAAAGAGCATGTAGTTCCAAACCTGCTGCCATGGGCAGGGACACCTTCCACTGGATCAGGTTGCTCAAGGCCTCTTCCAACCCAGCCTTGAACACCTCCAGGGATGGAGCACCCACAACTTCTCTGGGCAACCTGTTCTGGAGCCTCAACACTGTCACAGTAGAAAATTTCTTCCTAATATCTAACCTAAATCTCCCCTCTTTCAGTTTAAAACCATTATCCCTCATCTTGTCACTACACTCTCTGATAAAGAGCCCCTCTCCAGCTTTCCTATAGGACCCCTTTAAGCTCTGTAAGGCTGCTACAAGGTCTCCCCAGACCCTTCTCGTCTCCAGGCTATACAACCAGCTTTCAGCTGGCTTTTCAGCTTTCAGCCTGTCCTTGTACGGGAGGTGCTCCTGCCCTCTGATCATCTTCATGGCCCTCCTCTGGACTTGCGCTAATGGATTAATCTCCTTCCTGTGCTGAGGACTCCAGAATTGAATGCAGTATGCTAGGTGAGGTCTCATGAGAGCAGAGTAAAGGAGCAGAATCACCTCCCTTGATCTGCTGGTCATGCTTCTTTTGATGCAGCCCAGGATACAGTTGGCTTTCTGTGCTGCAAATGCACATTGCCGGCTCATGTTTTGCTTCTCATCCACCATTTAGATCTACTATGCAGGTTAAAATGAAGATACAGTAGCATTGTCCTATTATACCTTATATTTGTTTTGGACAAGAAACTGAAGATTGGCATAGTCAAATCCAGAGTTAATCTGAGGCCAAGTTTCCAGCACTGTCTGTGGAGACGAGATAGCAAATAACCTGCTGAAGATCTTCTGAAACTTCCAGAATAGTCTGATATCATCTAAATGTCTGGAGGCTGTGGCTTTTCAAAGTTGAGTCTTGTTGCACTGTGACTGTGAAGAAATTCTCCTGAAGACTGACATAAAGAAAAAAAATCATAGCAATAATAAGAAGGGAATTGAAGAGAATGCTATTCAATCTGTCATTATTCATGAAGAAAAGATCAGAACTGTATTTACAGTGATTATGGAATATTATATCTCTTCTAATAATTCTATCTTCTCCTTTATTCTTATTTTTACAGCCTTTCTCACAGTCAGTCCAAACAGCAGTCTTCCACTATCGCTAAATATTAGATGAGTAAACCTGAAGTACTTCTGAGGGAGGTTTGAACCATCCTCCTATGCATGGTCTCTGAATTTGGGGTAAACTATAGTCTTAATCAACGCAAAAGAATGAATTGCTACTGAAAGCTTTCCACTTTCTTTGCTTACCCCATAGCATAAGTCAATAAATTCCTGTCAGTCAGATGGGAAGAGCAAGAATAATCATTCTTTGGCACAAACTGGGATACTAACATGCTCATCTTTAAAAACGCTACTGACCCATGCTTTTGGAATCATTTCATTACAGTAACAGAACTCCCTGCAAGGGCATTGTATCCTTCTCTTTAAAACCAAACTTTACAGGTGCAAATAATTTCCTTTTGTTGTTCACCTTCAGCTTGGTTCACTTCACCTCTGCAGATGTAGACTTTGGGGGAGGGAATGTTACACATGGACAAATCCAGCTAAAGCTGGTAGCAGAACAAAGTTGTATGCACTTCATTAACAAGTATTGTAAGCAAAGTTTATAGAACTCCTCGTTATTTAGACTGCACTAGCTATTTAATCTGCTCCAACTGAAAGAAAAGATAAGAGAGTGGTTAGCACACTGCCATGTATGAAAAAGTACTTCCCAATGGGAAAAAAAGAGAAGGCAATGTGAGCAAGTACATGCCCTGTAATTGTGTTCTTTGTATAGATCTATACTGAATACTGTTGTTTTCAAATCCTTCTAATCTACGCAATAGCAAAGCAGAAAAAATGGCATGATTTCCTATCCTACAAAGCTGAAGCCCAGCTGCAAAATGTGATTGATTTTGTAGTAGGAGAGGAGACAGTCAGAAGGGGAAGGCCCCTATTCAGCTAATAGACACGTTTGCTGGTTTTTCTATGCTGATATTGCCGCAGCTGTATTCAGGCATTCTGGAGTACGTTTTATGTGTGAGACCCCTTGACTTCCTCTCGTTGGAAATACACTGAATAGCAATAAAGCAGATCTTTGTAGATGTCTGCCCACACAGTGACTACAGCTTCTCTTTAGCAACTAGAGAAAATATAATGATGGCTGTTATGTTTCAGATTTAAAGAATATGTTTTACTTAATGAAAAACTGATCTGAGCACAAATTAGATTCTCCCGTAAAGACATAGTGTATTTCACCTGCATGCTGTGATGTAGTCTCCAAATGCAGTGAATTCAAGAGCTAGGTGATCACAAATTGCATATAATACAAATCTTAGCCTTTGCAGATTTTCATTTCAAGAATTACATTGTAACAAACAAAATTGTATGATCGTTTCCTTATGTCATATATTTTAATACATCTTTTATTTTCCTTATACAAATGACTGCCTAATTTGAATTGTCAGAATCTTATTATTATGTCAAAAAAATAATAAAGAGCTTATTTCATTGTGGGTGCCAGGCAGTCATTCTTATTGGTAAGTATACTAAATCCATTTTTATGTTCAAAACCTAGTTTTTTTCCAAGTACCCTTTTTGGAAACTTTCGCTTGGAAAGTTGTAAATCGTTTTCAAAACTGAGCAAAAGCATTTTTCTTATTTTTTTTTTCCCCCCTTGAGGAAATGTTAAAGAATCTCCCATTGAAGAGCTCTATATGTAACATTTGTTTCCAAGTTCAGTGCAGTAGGCAGTTAGAGCTTTCATATCTCTGGAATAAGGCTGATTCCCCCATAAACTGGCATTAGAAACAAACAAATACTTCAACAAATTGCACATGCTGAATTGAGGAAATGGATATTGCAAATACACACACAGGCAAGCAGAATTTCCTCTGACATTGCGCTGAGCAAGGACTGCTATTTTCAAAACGTTTACGTTGAGACACAGGAAATGTTTTGCTGGTCATCCCAAAGTCCCAGTTCTGAAGAACACGCAGAGTAAGAGCCGAGGTGTAATAAGTGAAACGGGGAAAATGAGCAAAACAGAGATTAAATGTAGGTAGAGTCCTGGATATATCCATTTCTGCTCCTTTTCAAGCTAGCTTCCATCTGCCCTATGAAGCCTTTACCACACTCCATTACGGCTTAAGAAAAAAGGGGTATACAGGTATCATACGTATGAATATGTGCTTGCACATGCATCTGTGAGTAATTAGTGAGAATACAGACATTTTATTTTGTGTAAGCAAAGAGGTATTTCTACACAGGCTTGTTTTCCATTCAGTCATTTGTAAATTAACCACACAGGTCTGGCATCTTTTCTCTACTGAAGTGCTGGCGAAAAAACAGAAACATGGTAATGTGCTTAATAGCACTTAAACACATCAAATAATTTTTACTAACTTTTCCATTAGCTGGAATGTTCATATTAGAAGAAACAGAAGAGTAAAAATACATTTTATCATGGGACTTTGACCAAATATCGCAGCAGTGCATGAGATCTGTTTGAAATATTCTGTGAGATGATCAGTTTTACAGAAAACCACGTTGTCAGAGGCAACGATTAGAAAGAGACAGAAACCCTACAAAATGGACAAAACGAGATGGAAAGACTGCTATGTTCATCTTCACAGTTCTGTGCTACTACCATCACCTATTACTGAGGTTTTTGATCCTTGTTCAGCAAATAGGACATGGGTGATATCATAAAAAATAATGCTCATGTCTTGAAAAATGTTTTAAAATTTGAGGATAAATTATTTAGGTAAGCATTTCAGAATAAAAAAAACTTGTTTGATCACTATTAGGTTATTTATATTCTAAAATGTGATATCACTCAAATGTTTAAATGCCAGTATTTCTGCAAACAAACAATTATTTTTCTTTCACATTCAGGTGATTATATAACATATTATTTGCAAGGATTGTTACATCTATTACACTGTCATTTGTCCACTGATGTCTTTACCAGTAGAGAATCCTGATTTGCCAGGAGAAAGATTTTTTTTCCAATTTACAATTAGGTCCTATGTCTTAATACCCATGGGTAGTAAGAAACTATGTATTCTGACAATATTTCTGAAGAGGGTCTGTCCCCTTGCGGCTGCAGAACACCTCCTCAGTTCTCAAAGTTCAAAAATGCCATTTTTTTTAAGCCTCGAAGCTTCAGAAAAAGTAGCTTTTTTACTGCCCATTTCACAGATATTTGATGAAGAAGGTCATGTTTTTAACCATTTGCCTAAATATTTGGCAGAGATCTTCTAAAGTTAAGCCACCATGACCATAAAAAATTCTCAACAACCAAATCTACCTTCAGGATTCATCAATCATTAACACATAGCTTCCAATTTCAGATAGCATCTGCAGATAATGGTGTTCTGTTTGCCTGTGTACACAGTCTGAGATTACTCAAACAAGCACCTGCTGAGATGATATTCTTACATCGGAGCCTTCTTGGAAAAAAAAATAGTATCAAGAACTTGTTCTGATTCTGCTTATAAAAGTACTGTAAGCATTGTGTTGATATTTTCAAAGACTCATACATCAAAAAAGGTTTTATGAAATACAGAAACCTCATAAGCCTTTATAATTAAGACTTGATTTTAAGACTGAAATGAAAGTGTTATCTGGAGTTCACTGAAGGCCCATTAATGAAAAAATTCAAATGACTTCATAATTGCATCTAGATTATGTTTCCTCTGCATGGAGGTCTTGATATTGTTAATCTTGCATCGGCAGTCACCGCTGTCTCAATGACAGTTCCTCATTACAGTATTCGGCCATTTGCCATTTTAATTTCTTGAATGTGAATAGCTGTTCTTTCATCTTAATTCAATAACATGCTGTGAATTTTAATTAAATCATTCTTTGAGTTATATGACAATGGTCTGGTTACCCATTATGAGGCTTTCACACCCAAACCATAGTTTCCATAATAATTCTAACCTATTGGCCAATCAGGTCAATTGTTTCTCATTAAGAATAATAAATGGCCAAACTCAGTACAAAAATACTTATGAATAATTGTATAAATTCTTCTTTCCTTCCATTTCCTTTCTCCAATTTGCATAAAGAAACACTTTATACTTGACTCAAGCAATTTCTTCTGGATAGTTAATTAAAAAAAATCAAGATTAACTTCCTGCTGTCACTTGTACTGCCTTTATTGTGGTACAGCTCTTTACAGTAGCCCAATGAGCAGGGGTCAAACAGTGTATGTGGAATTTTTTTTTAAAAAAAAAAAGCCATTTTTTTTTCTACATGGAACAGGAAGCAAACAGAATAAATGATACTGGCTTTGTAGACTTGGACGCATAAGCATTGCTGCTGAACATACATGCTAGTTTTCTTCATGAAGACTTTCTAGGAGCTAGCATTCATTAGCAGCAGAATTATAAGGGAAAAATCAGAATGTCTACATTTTTACCTACTAATGCCGTCCTGTGATTCTAGTGTCCAATACTGTCTAGTGAGCCTAGTGTTTTCTATGGAAGTTTAATTTTTTATGTGTGTAAATGAATTATCATACTGACATCTGCCTACATACAAAATCCTGGAATAAAGGAAGCTACAAACTGAAAAGTAGGGAGATATTCAACACATTAAAAGACAACTCATGCAGCTATGTCATATAACGTGGCTGTATGAGGGAGATAATTTTTCCAGGTTTTTTTCCACACATTGTATGACAATCCACATTCTTCAACTGTGATTTCTTACACCTTTAGGCCTCAACGGAGTAACCGTGCATAATTGTACAAAGACATACACATGTGTATTTTTTATATCTATATTAAAATGTATTATTTATGTGTGGACATCTGTATACAAAGATATGTTCACATATGTAAATAAGTGGCCTACTGCCTGGAGGATAATTATCCTAGCTCGAAGCTCTATATAATATAAAAGTATGCAAGATTGGGGTTCTCATCCCTTTATCATGATTTATTCATCTTCATTCTGACTACAGCCAGATGCGATTGATCTAATTTTTCCCTCCGTTTTTATGCAAAAAAGGGAGACATAACCACCTGAAGACTGAAATTGAGTGTTATCTTTTAAAGCTAGTATGTACTGCTTTCTTTTTGTCAGAGTTTTTAACAAAGTTACTATACAAAATTAAAAAAAATACATAAAGCTTAGCCATCACACTCATTTCATGTGCTCCTCAAATTTCCAAGAAAAGAAAGTTGTATCTTTTTGCCAGCAAAGGAGTGTGAGGAAAGAGAGTGATTCAAAGCAGTATTTTCTGTATTCTTAATATAAAATTCTCAGACTTTGATTTGCTCATACTGGCATTATTCCATCTATTCTTTTTCTCTGCAGTTCTTCCGTAATCTTTTTTTAACTCACACTCCGGTGATATTCATGCGGATATCATGAAGATATTCATGAAGATATTCATGAAGATATTCTTGATATCTTCAGGTTTTAGCATGCTGCACAGGAGTTTCCATACTTATGATAAAGACTGACATTGCAAACTTCTCACCTCTTACTTTAAAGAAGTACTGGTGATAGGATGTTCCTTTCACACAAAGGAAATATTTGTCCATATGACAGTTTATCCATTTGAATATACAGATTATAATTTGGCCCAGATTATTTCTCTAAAACCTCCTCCATCTTCAAAGACAGATAGCAAGCCAAAAAACATCTATGCATTGAGGAATTAGTGGGTAGCTGACTTAGTAACTCTCCATCTGCTGAGATTTAAACATGATGCACTTAACAGGTGCAACAGATAACTACAGTTATCACCAAAGATCCTTCCAAATAAAGCGACTTCTTAAAAAACAAAACGAAACAAAACAAAAACCCCCAAACGCTTCTATCTATTATTTACTTCCTACTTTTGCATTTTTGCACAGGATGGAAACAAATATTACCCGTCAGAGTATTCATAGAAGTGAACCACCCCCCTTCCCCTGGATCGTAGAATCATAGAGTAGTTTGGGTTGGAAGGGACCTTAAAGATCACCCAGCCCCCCTGCCATGGGCAGGGACATCCCACTAGACCAGGCTGCCCAAGCCCCATCCAACCTGGCCTTGAACACCTCCAGGGATGGGGCAGCCACAACTTCCCTGGGCAACCTGTGCCAGTGCCTCACCACTCTCACAGTGAAGAAATTCCTCCTTATGTCTAGTTTAAATCTGTCCCTCTCCAGTTTATACCCATTGCCCCATGTCCTGTCACTACAAGCCTTTGTAAACAGTCCCTCCCCGGCTTTCCTGTAGGCCCCCTTCAGGTCTCCTCTGAGCCTTCTCTTCTCCAGGCTGAATAACTCCAACTCTCTCAGCCTGTCCTCGAGTGGGGGGGTTCTCCAGCCCTCTGATCATCTTTGTAGCCTCCTCTGGACTCGTTCCAACAGTTCCATATCCTTCTTATGTTGAGAATTCCAGAACTGGACACAGTATTCCAGATGAGGTCTCAGGAAGGAGGAATAGAGGGGCAGAATCCCCTCCCTTGCCCTGCTGGCCACACTTCTTTTGCTATTTTGAATGTCAGATGAAATTCAGAAGGCAGTTTCTCTTCCCTCTGAACCCAGAGCAGCCTCACCCTCGGGGTTCATCCTGTGAAACTTCTTCCCGGGACAGCAGCCCAAATTTGCCTGCACCTCACATTAACGTGACACCGAGCCCACGGGGCTGCAGGGAGCACAGCCGAGAGCCTAGGATTCCCACTGGAACGTGAGTTATTCCCTGGGACCTGAGCTCAGACCAGGCAAAGCACGGAGTTACCCAGGGGTCTTCTTGCAGGCGCTTTCTTGTGCTCCCTTTCCCGGCTGCGGGAGAAGCGGGGAGCGGCACCTCCTGCCCGTGCTTCCAAGGGGAGGGTGCCGGGAAAAAGCAAGCCAGCAACGCGCCGGCACCGTTGGATGGTGGCAAAGAGAGAGGAGAAGAGGCTTCTCTTTCCTGCTCGCCGCTCGCCCAGCTCCATCCCTGCCTTTCCCGGTGGGTGGCGGGGACGGGGTGGGGGGGATGCTGCCCTCTCGCACCTCGGCTGCCGCCCCCGGGTCGTGGTGGGGTATTATCTGCTTATTTATTCGTTCGTTTATTCGGGTCGTGATTTATTGGTTTGTTTATCCATTCATTGATTTGTTGATGGTGTGATTTATGTGTTTGTTTATTTACGGTGTGGTCTGTCTGTCTGGGTCTGTCTGTCTATCTGTCTGTCTATCTATCTATCTGTCTATCTAATCTATCTATCTATCTACCTACCTGTCTGTCTGTCTAACTATCTATTTGTCTACCTACCTGTCTGTCTGTCTATCTGCCTGCCTGTCTGCCCGTCTATCTCCCTGCCTATCTCCCTGCTTATCTATCTATCTATCTATCTATCTATCTATCTATCTATCTATCTATCTATCTACCTACCTACCTATTATTTTAGGGTGCTTTCTCTCCTTCTCTCCGAGCAGGGGAGCCCTATAGGGAGGACAAGGGGGGCGGGGAAGGGGAGCTGGCAGGGTTCCCCCCTCTCCCTGCACACGGGGCTCCGCTGTGTTTGTTGTTGTGCTGCGGGGAAGGAGACGGAGAGCGAGCAGAGAGTGCGTGTGCGTGTGCGTGTGTGTGTGTGTGCGTGTGTGACTCGCCCTCTTCCTCCTCGCCCCGCGCGGGCGCCTGTCCCGCCCCTCGGCAGGGAGGGCGGGCGGGCGCTGCGGGACACCTGGAGCAGGTGGCGCCGGCACGGACAGGGAGCGGTAGGTGCCCCTGGCTTCCCTCCTCCCTTCGATTCCTCCTCCGGGACAAAGGACCTGCGGGCAGGGCGAGCGGTGCTGGCCACGACCGGCGGGACAGCCGGGGAGGGCAGCGGGGGCAGCCGCTCGGTCCTGCCCCGCCGAGGCGCCTCCTCCTCCTTCTTTTCCTCCTCCTCTTCCTTCTCGGGGGTCGCGGGGCTCCCGGTGCGTTACATAAGCCCCGCGGGGGTGCGTGTGCGGGGCGGGGGGCCGCGGGGGCGCAGCCGGGGCGGCAGCGGCGGCCGTCAAGGCGGTGCCGAGAGCTTCCTGCTTCACACCGCGGCTTTTGAAACAGGAACGGACAACTTCTGCTTTTTTTTTTTTTTCCCCTCTTTCTATCTATCCATCTGTTTATTTATTTATTCCTTTCATTCTTTGTTTTTAACCTGTGGCGCTGGCAGGAGTCGGGGGGGGGGGCAAGGTGCTGCCCCCGCGGCCGTCCCACGGGCTGCGCCCCCTGACACCCTCCTTCCCCCCCTCTTCCTTCCACAGGGAAGGGCAGGGAAACTGGTGAAGGGTCTGGAGAACCAGTCGCATGAGGAGCGGCTGAGGGAACTAGGGTTGCTTAGCCTGGAGAAAAGGAGGTTGAGGAGAGACCCCATCCCTCCCTGCCACTGCCTGAAAGAAGGTTGTAGGGAGACGTGTGTTGGTCTCTTCTCCCATGTAACAAGGGGTAGGATGAGAGGAAATGGCCTCAAGTTGTGCCAGGGAGGTTTAGATTGGATATTGGGAAAAATTTCTTTACTGAAAGAGTGGTCAAGCATTGGAACAGGCTGCCCAGGGAAGTGGTGGAGTCTCCATCCATGGAGGTGTTCAAAAAGTGCGTAGGTGTGGCGCTTTGTGACATGGTTTAGTAGGCATGGTGGAGTTGGGCTGACAGTTGGACTGGATGATCTTAGAGGTCTTTTCTAACCTTAATGATTTTTTGATTCATTTCCTTGAAGTTTCTGTGAGGAAAGGGTGATGTGGCTGGGGCGGTGAGGTGCTGCTATGGTGCTTCTTGCCTCAACTCCTGTCAACACTTCCAGGGTCCCTGCCACCTTCTCCTCTCCCTCCTTCCTTCTCCTCTCCCTCCTTCCTTCTCCTCTCCCTCCTTCCTTCTCCTCTCTCTCCTTCTCCTCTCCCTCCTTCTCCTCTCCCACCTCTGTCTCCTCACTGCCTTGGCTTGAAGCTGCTGTAGCTGTGGTGCATGTCCCTGGCTGTGCCGGGGCAGTGTGGTTTCTGTGGAGGGTCTGGCAGTGTATGTGCATGGTGAGCTGTGGCCATAGTGAAAGCTGCATATTTGGTTTCTCCCTATGCTTGTAGGGACGTTTTGAAAATTACTGCACAGTTTGTCTTGGGAAGAATGTAAAACTGTGGTTTTGTCAACTTAAGTAGGTCACTCTTACTGTTTCCTGTGAGCATTGCATTTGTTCTTCAATATATCAGATGCTATGTTTGGAGTAATGTTGATATTTTTAAAAACTGAAGAGACTGTGAAAATAAAGGCTTTCTTGTGGAGAAACAAGTTTTCCCCTTTTTCAGTGGGACCAGAATTGAGTCTTAGGTCATGAAGACTGACAGCATGTATATTGCATTGTTTTGTTTCTGTTTTATCCACCAATTGTTCTTAAAATGCTGAGATTAATAAATGTAGGATTTTGCCTATGGAATATTGCTTGTTCACGGATGCAAACAAGTTAACCTATAGATTGTGGGGCAATTGTATCTAAAGGCTTGAAATCCCTGTCTGGAAGGATCATGAAGTGTGTACTGTCAGTCAAAGTAAATAATAACAGAGCAAGAGAACAGTTTTGTCTTATGATAATTACATGATTACTGTCGGCAGTTGAGTAGGAAACAGTTCTCTAAAGTCTTTAAGTGGTCTTAAAGCAGTTACTCATGAGTGGTATGAGCCTGTCAAAGCTCTCAAGCAGCATTGATTATATAGTTCTTCTGTTTTACATCAACTCTGCTTGTATGCATTGTTAATTATTCTAAAGAGCATCTGTGACAACATAAAAAATGCCATGCTGGGATATACCAAGATTTCTACTGGCAACAGCAAACAGTAGGTGCCTAGAGAGGACCATGCTAGGGAAAGCTTGCTGCAGTGCTCCCTAGAAGACTCTCTCCAGGCAGCCAGTGGTTCAAGGATTCCTTTGGGTGATGTGTTGCCTTTGTGTTTGGCAGGCACAATGTTGTTTTCTTCTCGTTGATCTTACACAATAGGTTTTGAACCCATGTAAACTTTTAGTAAGATACTAGAAAAGTGTCTGAGGGAATAGATAACCAGGAGGAGCATTTTTACAGATGTTTTTGGTCAATAATAAGATGACCAAAGGGCAATTTCTAGCTTGCAAAGGCCTGTGCATAGAAGGTATGTTAGTGGATATCAATTTTCTAAGCAGCATTCATTCATTAGGCTCTGAGATAATCCATCTGAAATAAGCTTGATATTTATAATGAGAAAAAGGTAGTGTGTTATGCTTTTCTAACATATCCTGATGAAATACATTGAAATTCATTTTCACTGAGCTGGGAGAAAGCCATGAATAAAATGTAATGTTTTGTCATCTTCACTGGATTTATAGTAAGTAGGGAATTAAGAATAGAAACTCTGAGTTTATACCATACTGTACAACTAAAGAATGTACACAAATTCTCAAAGCCCCTGTTCTGGAATGATAATTACTATGTATAAAGTAGTGAATTATAAGGTCAGTGTAGTGATAAATGTTGGCCCACCACAGATCTTTTGCTTCATGATGGAAATTGTAGTATGTTACTTAAAATTATTTTCATCTATTTAGTTGCTGAATTTTGTGTGTTCATGAAAATTTTCATCATAAAACTATTCTTTCATCGGGCTTTTCCTTTTAAAGTCAGCTCCTGAATGATTTCCAGTCAGCTAAGTCCTTACATCCTTTTTAAAGACAAGCTTGTCAGAATTATAAAATCATGGACTCAAAGTATGTTGCACATGCACCTGCTTTCGAGGCACAGCAACAACCAAGACTTGACCATGGTCACCCTGTGAATGAAGAGCGTGTTTGGGGCGTGCTTCAAGTTCTTTCCAGTTGTGAGCACTTGAGAAGATAAATGTTAACAATGGGCTCGATTACAGATGAAGGTACGAGGGATGGTGATGGTAAAACCAGGCGAGAGAGCAACCTGTCCTAGGGGAATGCCAATGAAGTCTTTTGGTGTTGTCTGGAGAAACACTGAATTAGGAAAACAGATGCTTCAGTCTCATTACTGCTGCGTATGCACAAATGTCCTGTTTATTCTTTTTGTAATGTTTTTATTCAGTGCTGTATGTAAATTATCCGTTTGGTTGAAATAGCCACTTCAGTTATTTATTCCATCAACTAGAACATATCATTATAGTTTAGGCTCTCATTACTCCACTACATGACTGTTATGACTACAGAAACACTTTCATTATAAACTGTGGAGAGAAGGCAGATTAAACTGAAATCCATGTCTGATACTTTGTTGCATTAGAAGTAGCAAAAGTTGTTAAGTGTTCAAAACCATGTACTACTTTTCTGTAACTTCTTACCTGCCAAAAGGAAGTGCTGTGAAAGTAGATCAGTGCTCATATATCAGAACCTGGGCAGTTTGGTTCAAAGTTTTACTTACCAGAACTACACTGTTTTAATTTACATGAGAACATAATTATTGACAGTCATTACAATATATGGACTAACGTGGGTGAAATCTGCATTTTTGAGCTAAAGCGCTAAAAGCATAACCAGTATATAATGGGGGAGAAAGCTAGAAAGTTTGCAGTCTGAGACTCTAGTCTTGCATACAGGTTAAAGTGTAAACTGTTGTGGATTAAAGGGTAGCATGGTCTTCTGGATCATTGGTGCGGTGCCCAGTCGTGTGGTGTTTAATTACCTGAGTAATTTTTCTCTCAGGCAAGATGTCACGTCGAAGCTGTGTTCCGTGTTTCTGTGGTGAGGCCCTTACTTAATTAAAGGACACCAGTGGTGAACAGCAGTAGGTCAGGAACTTTTAGATGTGGTTTTGAATACAGCCAGTTGATAGTCTTTTATAAAACAGGCATTTCTCTGATTTCTTTAAAATACCCTTTTGGTGATGGAAAGGGAAAAAGCCATTACAGTTATCCAGAATTGTTAGGTGCTTCCAAGTAAAAATCAGCAGGACACGTGTCATTTCTGAAGAAGCCTGAATTTATATGTATTAAAAAAAAAAAAAAAAAAAGTTAGCAACCCATGGAAGAAGAATCAGAAAAAGGATATGCTTTAGAGCTCAGCTGCTAAAATAACTTGTATATCTAGAGTTCCAAACAAATCTGCAGTGCTTTATTTGCATATTCCTTGTGTTAACATCCATTTTCTGGGGCACCCAGCCTTCAGCACAAACTGCTTAATTTGGACCTAATTAGATAATCAGTATAAAATTAACAAGTTGGTCTCTGAGAGACTGATCCAGTTGCCAAAGGCAGTGGCTGACTTTAGTGGAGATTACATTAGAGCTATATTACTGTAGCTCTAGTTCTGGGTCTTGCTGTACTAATCATTCTGCAAGCAGATTGTTCTCACCCTGATGAGACAACATGTGAATACTGCATTTGAGCTACAGGAGCACAATATGGTGACACTGACTACGTCCTAAATTAAAATGACACAGTTGAAATCTAGTTCTCTGGGGGTTTCGCCCACCTGGCAATTTAGACAAAATGTTCTTAGTTATTGTAAGCACTGTAGAATGAAATGTGGTTTGAAAGAGTTGCACGAAACTTCGTTGGCGTCTCTTCCCCAGTGAGACAATGATAGCATCTAATCTTACATATTCGGTGACATTAAGTAGAAGTGATGTCACACTGCATTTTAGATTTTCTTCACTTAATCATCTCAGTCAAATCAGTATGGATTTTCTGTATTTCTTTGGGTATTTTCATGTGTGAAGAAATTTCTCTCTCCTAACATCTGATCACCATACAAAAATCAGATGCAGTCCCAGTCGAATCCTTGTGTCACTTAGGCTTTTGGGTATAGTAGTAAATAATTTTGATGTTAGGTGTGTAGGTGATTAGCAATTTCATTAACTGAAGAAATTGTACTTATATGTTCTTGCTTTGCCAGCTGTTTTCAGAGTTTGGCTTTCTTTTTTTTTAAAAAAAAGATGCCCAAGAGATATCAGTTGCTCTCATCTTGATTTTCTATATCTCATCTTCTTAGTTGAGAGGTCTGCAGACACTGACCCTTCTGTAAAACTTTGATCATTCAGGGTTCTTTTCTGTAGAGACAGGCGTCCAACTTCCTGCCATTTTCTCTAAAGGATTCAGAATCAATTATAAACAATTTTTCATGGCTAAAGAATTTCTAAGTAGCAGATACTTTAACAGCTTGTGACAACATTATTGAGATTTTAACATTCTGGATTTCTCATATTTGGAAAAAAAGCTTTATGCTTAAAATGCTCAATTAAAAATAATTGGAGAACTCTTTGGTTAATACAAAGTGAGATTGTTCCTATGAGGTTTCTTGCATCAGTTGCAGTAATGGTGAAATCTCAGCTCTGTTGCTTGGAATAGCTGTAAATCTTGGACATATCCCAGGAAAGCCTACGCAAAGGGCAAGTGAGAGAAAAACAAGAAATAACATGGAAATTTCCAGCCAGTTTTTTTTTTTTTTCCTTGTGTCCTGAAGTGATTTTGAAATAACACAGTAGGGAAGTTAGTTTTCTATTTTATTTTTTTTTCTTGAAGCTTTTGTAAGGCCTTTCAAAGGGGAGAAACAAAAAGGGCAATAAATCTGAAAGGACTGATCAAATCAGAATTTACCTTTTATTTTTAAAAAGTGTGTAGCGACTAAAGGTGCAATAGTAATTTTTATATTGATTTTTGTTTTACATTTCAGCAGTTTGTGATCAATGTATCAGTTATGCTACGTTTGTTTTGCACATTGGAAGGAAAGAGATTTTAAATCTTGGGGTTTTTTTTTATTTTGTTTCACAGTTGCAGCGTTTCTTGGTGTATAATTCTTAATATTTAGTTTCTTAAACTTTTGGGAAAGCTTAAACACTTGGGAATGTTTAAATTCAAGCCTTTCCAGACTGGTAAAATTAGGAACTGATGGAATCTAGTGTCTAACTATTATGATTTGAAAGTGACAGGGAAACAAATATCAAAGCAAATACACACCACCATATATTCCTAAAATTAATTCAGGCGTGTGGTGTATTTTTAGTATGTTTGCCTGATGCATTATCTTTGGCTTGTGCTGAAGAGTTGAAATCTCTGGATCACAAGTGTAAATATATTTGTTCTTAGCCTGCTTCTTATGTAGAAGTCACAAAATTCAGACAAAACCATGCAGTTGGACAAGTTATAGCTGTCTTTGGAATTCACACACTTAAAAGAGGCTTGGCAGTGTGAGAAACAAATACTATCAGACACATTTAAAGCTGTTCTAGAGAAAGTATATGCTTTTTTTTTCTTTTAATCCTTGACTTTCTTAAACATATTTTTTAAGAACACGAGAGTGAACATTGTTATCAAAGATACTGATACGTTCATCACAGTTGGCTGTACTTTTGAGTCCATTCTCTTGATTGTGGTCTTGTCAATGCATGCAAGACCTTGAAAAATAATGATTATATGCAGTGGATTAGGTAGGATCAAAGACTTGTATAAGTTGCTGTTGCACTGTCATCTCAATAGGAATATTTGTACTCCAGAGGTTTGAAAAAGCCCTAAAATACAGCTGTTGTGTAATTCTCAGTGCCCAGTCATTTTTTAATTTTTTTTTTTTTTTTTTGTTATAAATTGGGCCATGATGGCTTTCAGATTAGAAGGCAATTGCATGTTCTGTGTATCCAAGGGTTTTTCAGAGGACAGTGTATATCTGTTTCTTTTGTTGTGTCTAGGAATCTACTGTCAGCCCTTTTTTGGGCATGGCATTGCCAAAATGTGGTATGGTGATAATGAACTCATCATGAGCTAGGTTTGCCTCTGGACATAAGGTGTTTTACTGGTAAAACTGTCACAGTAAACTCGTAGCTGCCAGTGTAGTGATAGACTCAGAGCTATAAGGACAGTTATGTAATATTTGTGTTCCTCGTTTTCCTCAATAGACTTCAGGTAGACATACTGAAGTTAGGTAGGGTGACTTCAGGTTGGTGATGCTTGTTGTGCATGTTACACGGTAGAGGTGGTCTTTGCCTTCTCCTCAAATATTTTTCCTCACCAACCTTTTAAGCATCACTTTCTCATTGTCCACTACAACTAATTGAATTTCACTCATTCCTCAGGTTTTGTATAGGCTAGGGTAGTGTCTTAATGAGGATAACGGCCTAGACTTTGGTACTTTTTTAATGCAGCAATTCTGCAGTGACTGCTGTTACTGTTCTCTGGCCTTAAGATCTGTGCATAGATCTGAGTATCATCGATATATCCCTGGCTCACAGCCATTTTCTTCCAACTAAGACATTTAATAATATATACATCTAGAACCTCTATTGGCTTTTGGTGGTAACTGTTTCCTGGAAGTGTTCCTGGAGTACGTGACAAATTCCTTGAGTAAACTAGACTCTCGGCTCATCTCAGAAGAGATTCGGCAGCTTCTGTGATCATAGTAAGTCCACAACATGTCCTGGTTAATAGCAAAACATTGCTTTATGATGGTTTGTGATGTACACTTTTCACTTATCTTCCTCCATCATTGTTATTCCCCAGATGTTGGCATCTCCTTCATCTTCTAATTCTGAAAAAAAAAAAAAAAAATCAGTCCTTAGTTAAACTATCTTGTCAAGTCTTGTTAATTCTCTGGATGAAATGTAGTTTTGGAATATCATCTGAAAATATGGTGTAGGCAGAGTCTTCAGAGATTAAAATAAACTCGTATACTTGTCCATTTGAGTATTATAGCAGCAAAGGCTGAAGTAAAAAAAATGAAAATAACTGGTTGATGTTTTCCATAGATCTGTGATATGGGATAATCTACTAATGAAACAACACAAAACAGTAAGTTTGGAGATTGATATGTCCGTCAAAGTTTTATCCATAAAGAATGATATAATCTTTATAATAGGAAACTTTCTAGTGCTTTTTGTGTTTTAGCAGTACTGTTTTGACAGCTTACACCATTCTAGAGAGCTTAAATAGGAGCAAACCCCATAGTTTCCTAAAATAACTAACACAGGTTAAATAGTGATCCCATTTTAGTGTGTCTGTTTAGTGAAATAGTCAGCAATTTGATTCCAGGCATTTTCATCTCTACATTGCTTAGTTTAAAGGAAAAAAAATGCAATATTTGAAAGGCTCGCCAAAAGGCAATGCTGGCCTGTTGTGGAAATGATTGTCTGCTGTGCTCAATATAGTAGCAGAACTGGTGATAGCAAAGGTGCGTAGAACTTTTTACATTTCTTAAGTCAGCCTTAGTGTTAACTCTCTTTTTATTTTTGTGAACATAAAAAGGAAACAAAACAGTGATGTTTTATTCGTAGTTGTTTTTAGCTTAATATAAGTGTTCAAAAAATTGGGACTGACCTAGGCAAAAGCAATTGCAATTATCTTTTACTTTGGCCCTTTTTTGAGCCTTTTACTCTTAGACTCTTTCCTCAAATGGTGGAAGTTACTGTATTGAGGGCCTTCTTCCTAAACAAAGTGTGTAGCTTCCACAAATAGAAACTCCCTGGCATGTTTTTATGTGATCATTTATCTGTACTATTACTTTGCCCTGACTTGTTTGTGGAAAAGAGGTAAGTATAAGCTTCTGTATAGCTTTCGTCAGCATAGTTTGACTCAGCACTGTTCACCTGGAGGGTGGGCAGTGATTTAGTGTTGTTTTTGTTTTTCAGAAAGATACGCTTGTCAAGTGTGAAAGAAACCTTAATAGGTTTACAAGGCGGGGGAAATTTGTTGTTGTTTTAATGGGAATTATGGTAGGTGCTTTTCAACAGAATACAGGGCTGTTGAGGTTGAAAGCTTAATTTTGGCTGAATTGTACAGTGGATTACGAAATGTTCTACTCCTCCTGTGGCAAAACCACTTTTTCTGTGGTGTGGTTGTTGAGTTTGGTTATACACACACTCTCACTCCTTTAGTTCTAACTCCTGAAGCTCATAACCTTCTTTATTAATGAAAGCACTATAGGAAGAAATTTGGTTCCAACTAAAGGTTGGAATTCTAGCCACAAGTAATAATTCTTTGTGCCTCTGGAAAGCATGCAAAAGGATGCAAAATAGCTTTTATTACTTGTAATTGGCCTTTTATTGTAAATGGATTGTACCTATTGTGAGTACACCTTGTGAGTAATATGTTGTCCAACTACTAGGCCTTAGTGAGGCCACAAAGGGCATATAGCAACAACAAAAGTATGCTACTTGACTTAATGGTGTTAATCTACTACAACGCTGAGTAGCGTCATATTCAGAATTCTTAACTGCAGTTTATTTTCTGCCATTAGGGACTGCTGTATCAGCCATGAAGTGCATGCTGTAGTCTCTTCTTTATAATTAACTTTTTGTTTTGGTGGCTTCCCCCCTACAGCTGCAGTGCTACTAAATGAATTAGGATTAATTGTGGTTAAATTTGTTCAGTCTTCCTTGCTCAAGTGAGTCACGGAGCTTTGTGGAGGCTTTTGAAGGACATGTTCTATGGGGCCTTTGTCAGTCATGTGACTAAATAATAGATGCATATGCAGTTCTTTTGGTCTACGTAAGTGCACACAATTCAGGGAAAGGTAAAGGCATTCAATTTACTGTATGTACGTAAATCTTTTGTACAGCATGTTTCAAGTATGCCTGAAGTTTTTCTTGTCATCCTGGCTGAATTGTGCCTAAATGTGCATGCTCTCTATGACATATGTACAACATTCCAACATAGATTCGTAGACTTATCCAGATTAGAAGGACAGTTTAGAGACTTCCAGTCCATCCTGGAGCAGAACAATGACAAAAAAAAGGCTAGGCTGTGATGATTTCTTTCCTAGTGACTGCCCCAGACTTGGTAACATGTACATAATCTCTTTCCTGCCCTTCTTTTCTGGATGCCCAGTTGTTGTCCATCTGCAGGTGACTGAGTACATCCTAGTCACGGGATAGATCACCTGCATCTTGGGAATGCGGTGATGAGTAAGTTGGGACTTCATGTGACCTGAGGGAACAAGCTTGTTAGGAACAGGATGTCAGGATGTCAATGCTAGAGTGATTCTTGTTCCCTGTGTGTGTTTGAGGAATTTGCAAGAAAGGAAGGTGGCAGCAAAAGTGACAGTAAGTTAAATAATTATATGGGTTTGATCACTGTATTGGTGATCTGCTTATAGCTTTGTCTTGGATTCTTTTCTGTATTGTTTTAGGTACACAATCCTGACATTAACTTGATAATAACAAGAAATGCATATGCGAGAGTCAGTGAGAAGTTGTATGAAAAAAATCTTTATTTGCATTGTACTATGCCTTTAAATCTTTTTTTGGGGTGGGTTGTTGGGGGTTATTTTTGTTTATTTCGGGATTTTTGGGGGTGGTGTTGTTGTTGTTGCTGTTGCTAATATGCATTTAAACCTTCTCCAGTCATGTAGTGGCTTTTTTTCCTTCTAATCACCATTTTGATATTCTCTTATTACTCATAATTTTTTTTTTCCAGTTGTCTTTGGTAAATGCCAGCAACCCTCAAATACAGTAAGACCCACAGTAAAACTGAGACTTGCTTGATTTGCGTGTAGTAGGAAGCAAATAAATTTAATATGATTGTATACTGCTGAGCACTAGGTTCACAATGACTTATTGAAGAATTTAGTGTTTCTCAGATCTTATCGTTGGCCTCACATGCCTTACTGATTCAGATGTTTAATTTTCCAGCTTTTTCTGGTTTTGATGAACAATGATTACTCCGTATGGTTCTGCATCGTATATCAAAATAATAATTTTGTCATGTGATGCTAGTTGTCCTAAGTTTCGTGCTGTATGAACTATACATTACTCATTTTTATTCACTGCATTATTATTTAGAATCTGAAAAACTTCTTAGGAATAAGGTTCTAAATATGTTTAACAAAACATTGCTCCAGGACCAGTAGCCAAACTGAATGTAAGAGTTAGATTTTACAGATTAGAAATGTTCTAGTAAGCATTCTGTGGGAAGTGAATTAATCAGAAATACAGCTTTCATGATATGGTTTGAATAGCACGTGTGATTGTTAACTAATTATTTTAATGCTTCCAATAGTGTTTAATTGAAGTAAGACTTTAATACTTTAGGAAGAAGTCATAATAGATTGAGTTAAAATGCTGACAATGATTTGCAATCTCATATGTACTGCAAAAATGATATTGACAGTTTCTTAACTGAGACTGAAAAATGCCTGTAGAGGAAAAAGTTGGATG
Source organism: Cuculus canorus (assembly GCF_017976375.1). NCBI lineage: Eukaryota > Metazoa > Chordata > Aves > Cuculiformes > Cuculidae > Cuculus > Cuculus canorus. The sequence goes on along the minus strand of NC_071402.1, from coordinate 63,189,903 downwards.
CTAGAAGGTACATAAAAAATAGTACCACCATAGCAAGTTTTAGGTACATAAGTACATACTTTAATGTCTACATGTCTTATATTTTAGGACTCTGGTATTATACTTTAATAATTTGCAAAGTGTAAAATCACGTTTTCCTTTTGTCCAGTTTAGTAAATTAATCACTGCAAATAAAATATTAAAATGCAAATATGACATTGGTAGAATATTACATTTGAAGGTCGTCAAATGGTTAAAGATATTTCACCATCAACCAGCTCTGTACTTTAACCTGAGAGAAACAACCAGGGCTTTGGAAAGAGAAAAATTCAATAATTTTGTAATCACTTGCATTGCAGTAGCAATACTGGCACACACAAGCATGAAAGCCAGTTTTGTCATGTCTTCCTGATGCAAAAGTATACGATTGTCTTCAGTGAGTTTGCTTGTATAAGGAAAAGCCAACCAATAAATAAGATCAAATGATTGCAAGGTGATTTTGAGACGTTAATGTTTGCTGTCACACTAATTTTAAATAGATAAAGAGATTATTCTGCATATGTCTTTTTGTGGTATTGAATCATCTTGCCATGATTTTTTCAATTGATTGAGAAGCATTGACTTTGAGTATGTTGACTCAATTCCAGCTTATAATTATGTTCTGTTTGTATAAAAATTCCTCCTGCAGTCTCATATGAATAAGTTGGCTGTCATTTACTGCTATAAGCATTTTAAGTATTCTTTATTTAAAGGTTGCTGCAATTCAGAATGTTTGATATTGATTCTTATTTATATTTGGTTGGGAACCCAGTGCTTTGAAGTTATTGAATGGATTTTAATCTTTGTTGTAACGAAAACTGCCACTCTTAAGAGACCATATTTTTACCCTGATCTTTTATGATCTAATAGTCTGCCTTTACATAGAATACCAATTTTTATGAGGTCTCGTATCACTCACATTCCTGAAAATTCAGCTATCATTACATGAAACTAAAAGATACACCTAAATAATTTCATTTCAACTTGTCACGAAGAACAAGATTAGCTCCTCATAGAGAGCTTCTGGTGATTGTTGTCCTAACAGAAATTCATAACAAAGAGCCTGAAGTAGGCAAGTCACAAAAGTAATACCAGTTCACATGAAACAGAAAATAAAAATTATGTTCAGGGGAAACTGAAGCAAGAAATTAGAATTTAGACTGAACAGAATGCATTGCTCTGGGAAACACATGGGATGTTTCTGATCAAAAGAGGAGATTTCTTCTGCTTGCAATACCATAGTTATAAGCTCAGGCAGGTCAGGGGAGGGGAGCATGAAAAAAAACCTCCTTTGTGAAGAATTACATATTCTGGATTGTGTTTGAGTAGGAGCCGGCTGCAGCGTGCACAGGGTAAGCAAGGGATGAGCAAGGTACTGGTATTGCTGGAGTTATGACTTGAAATGGGCAAAATAGTAATCAGCACCAAAATTATTAGGCACCCTTGTTTCTGCTATGTTGTGATACCATTTTTTTTTTTATCAACCTGTGCATGTTCCAGTCCTACTGGACCTAGCATCACTCTGTGTCTGATTCTATCATTACCTGCTTATACCTTTTCCCCACGTGGCATTTGAGGGGGCATTCGTGGTATGATATGCAAACCTCCATTCTAGCAGACAACCTATGTATAGTGCAATTTTAAGTGCTTTTGAATTTGCAGTTCATATGATACAGCTGGCAAAATAAGGGAAATGTATGTACATTGCTAACTGAATTTAAGAGTGAGTGCAAGTGAACTCTGCTGTATCCAAACTGATTAAATGTTGGCATGCAGCTATGTTAAAAAAACCAAAACAGTTGTGGTGGTGGCAATTGCTTTCCACTTTGCTTAACTTTAAACACACAAGTCTGCAGAGCTTTTAGCTTGTGTTTTTAAACATCCTTGCTAGATACTATGAAGCCTGTGGTTTGGGGGATGGAGCTGTGTTTTTGATCAACGTGGGTTTTTTTTTCAGAGCGAATACTGTGTGCTTTAAGATAATAAATGGGGAAAACATTTTAGTGGTTTTTTTTTTTCCTAGTATTGCTGTATTTTTGTTTTGGACATTAATTTTAGCAGATGCTCAAATACTAAACCAAGAATGAATTTACTAATAGATTCTTACTTATAAACAGCAATGCCTTAGACTTATTGGATGCACTAAAAGAAAACAGAGACTAAAACTGTAGCATTAGCTTAGTAGCAGCAAGTTTGGTCCTTCAATTGTAAGGTTTCAAAATGGCACAGACTAAATATTAGGGACCACAGCTGGGCTTGGCAGTGATGGCATAAAGAAGGGATTGGTGCTGTCCGTGGGCCATCACCAGCATGTTTGAAAGGGAAAGGCTCCACCTGCAACGTCTCAAACTAGTCATAACCACTGACTTAGAATAACTGGATTTCCAGTTAAAGACAGTTTAAAGCTGTCAATATTATTTTATTGCTTGAAAATTGATTGAATCCTTATTATCTAAATAAAATCAGGTTTAGGCAAGATGCTACATTCATAAAAGGCTCATTGATTTCACTCATAGATAACTCATGTAAGTGTTACGTGACAGTTTTTGGTTCAAGTATCATGTAATTTGTGCTTCAGAAAATATTTTGTCATTGACTGCATTTTTAGTGCTATGAGCTGTTGTTGCTTGAGACTGCTGTAAGTGAATTAAGAGTTGATAGCAACAAGTCGGGCAGAGATATTTTTTGAGGTAGGAAAGGAAGGAATTCAGCCGAACAAGCAGGTCTGTATCTATTTCCTGAAAGATTTTAACTCTCTTAAGGGGTGGGGTGGGAGGTACCTTTATCAATGGAATTGATGATATGATGCACACAAGTTTAAAATGGTTGTTGCTGGAAGGTTTCATTATGTACTTGTGATTATAAAGTGCAAGTCAAAGCCTGAAGAAATATTATTATTAATTTTCCCATGGTGGAGCGTTTACTGCAGAGTGCTTGAGGAGAAGGGGATATTATGAAAAGAGCAGTCAGTTTGTAAATTATTTGGGAAATAGGGATTAAAGTGACTTGAATGAAATACCTAGTTTATCTTGTGCTGAAAATTAGGTGTCTCAGATTATTATTCAGCGTAGTCAACAAATTGAGCAGAAGGCTCCTTAAAGTCCGTAACCATCCAAACAGTATGTTATGCTGGTATACCTGTTCCCAGAGCTACAGAGGGGCAGAGGTGGGCTTTGTTGTCTAACAACCATTTCCTGAGAGTAGGTGCCCACAAACTTGCTCACAAACTCAGCTGGTTACTGAGACCCCTGCCTTTTCATGTTTGGGGTGGACATCACCTCTGTCTCTTACCCAAAGGATTCAGACCTGTGTTTCCCACTTGAAGGAGCAGACTGCACAGGTAGAGGCTGTTGGGCAAGAGTAATGGTTCATTTCTTTAGTAGATGTTTGTGTGTAGAGAGACTTCAATAAATGGATGAACAGAAATATATCAGTGGAGGGAAATCAGGTCTTTTTGTTCCGTGTCCCATACCCCAGTGAAAGCCAACTGGCCAAAAGCTAGCATATCTCAATTTTGCTTTCCTTTTCTAGGGTATTGCTGTTTTTTGTGATTTTCCTTTATTTGGGGTTTTGATCATTTTATCTTTTTTTTATTTTTAAATTCAGTTGTCCGTGTATGAACAGGTTCAGCAAAAGGTAGTCCTTCTCTGCTCCCCTACACACCTTGCAATGCTCCAGGTACACTGTCTAGAAATGTGGATAGGAATATCCTCAGGCAAAAGGAGACACCTCCATCATTTGGGACTGTTCTGCCATGGCAAGAACCATGCCATGTACACTGTCTCTGAAATACAGTAGTCACACTGTTGCTTTCTATCTAGAAAGAAGCTAGGTTTCTATTCCCCTCTGGTTCTTCCAGGGCCCTGCTTTTCTGATGTATAGGTACACTCTTGACTTTCAGTTTAGATTTAGATGTGGGAAGCACGTATTTTCTCCTCTTCCAACACTCACTTAGCTTTGCCTTACTTAGGCTTGATATGTCATGAGCTTTTAGTCTTACCCTTGTATAAAAGGCTCCTACTGCTTTCATCATCCTTCCATCTGTTCTTGTAAAAAATTCATGTTGTTAAATATAGCTTACCAGAATCGTACCTTGTATTCAGCTGAGGTTATGCTAGTGGCTTGTATGACGACATTAATTCTGCCCTATCTTGACTGGAAATACCCCCTCATGGTACAATGTAGGTCTGTTTGTCTGTCTTTTTTTTTAATTTTCCCCTGCCAGATCACAGTGGTGACTCACAGTTATCCTGTGACCAAGTCAGACTGATCTTCCTCCTCAGTATCTTCTAAAACGATCCCTGGTTTCCCACATCCTGTGTGAGCATCTAATCACAAGCTTATTATCTAATGATATGGGTGACCTCTTGCCATTGCTGTTTATAAAAAGACAGAGGGTATTACAGTGATTTCCACTTTGTCTTGTGATAAGCCTGAGCATGCTGTTAAGCATTTTCTGTTTCTGAGAAAGTCTGCTGAATTGTGCCCTGGAATGGCAGAGAAATAACCTCATTGTATATGTAAAGTCATGTGAAGCTACTTGGCTGTGTCATCATGGCCAGAGCGTTATTTTGTGTGACTAAGGGCAGAACTTGAAATCCATGAAGTGCTTGTAAAATAAGAAAAGAGGTGTCTGTCGTGATTACGAACCCCAGCTGTGGTAGCTGAGAACAGGTTTTCAGAATTACAGAGTTTCAGAATTATTGGATTCAAATTTCCAGCGTCTGCCTAAGCTTTTCAAGTGGGCCGTAAGTAACTTTTTACGTATTGCCCTTATCTCCCTGTTTGTTCTATATCTGTAATTTGGGAGAAAGTTTTACTTCCTACTCGTGTATTTTGTATACTTATGTTGCAAGAGCTTTGGGGAAGGAACTTCCTCATTGTCTTTGCATACTGTCTGCAATGAAAACTCTTGATCAAAAGCTGTGGACTCTGTCACGACTTTAATAATGGTATTTGAAACATTTTCTTCTTATTTTAAAAACATTCAATTAACAATAAAAGTACAATAGTTTATCTCCATGATTTACAAGTGCAACTTCTACAAGATATTCTTGTGATGGGTGCTGTGACTATTATATATGTTTACTTAACTTTTAATCATATAGTGGATTTGAGGTATATTTTGGTAATCATCTTTGAAAGTTAATATGCTTCTAGACTCCTTATTGAAACACATTTTATTATTCCATTTTGATGTGTTGCCAGATTTTGTTATCTTTTTTCCGGTACACTGAGTTTGATATAAATGTTGAACTGCATTGGAAAGCTATGATGAAGAAATTAGTGTTTGGCCTGTCCTATTCTTTTGTATCCTTTAAACATGAAATAAACAATCCGATTTTAATGAAAGAACAGGAAATAATTGTCTTGTGTACATTTTGTTCATTCTCAAATATAATGTTCAAACAGAAATTTTGCCCTGGGCCTGTCATCATTCTGTTCATAGTAATTCAGTAATGCCTGTTTCTATGCTGTCTTTGTATTTAGCCTCCATGAAGGTTGGGAAAGCAACATCAGTTCTTGTAATTTAGGATTTAGACAAAATGGGGCAATGTTCCACTACAAGACATTATTACTTGAAAGCATATTTGAAGAAGCACACATGTACAGTAATTGCATCAGGATGATGTAGAGGCTTAATTGGTGTCTCATGCAGATTTCAGTGCCAGAGTTGCTGCTGTTACTCATTAATTATTTAAAATTCCAAGTGCAACAACTCACAGCTTGGTGACTGTAACCTGCTCAGCCTCTGACCTAAACAACAGAAGCCCAAAGTACCTAAACTAAAATTCCATTTGAAAAGAAGATAGATTTATTTATTCCTCAGATACACAATTATGTCAGCAAAAAATAATTATGCTTTCTCTGTTCAGAAGAGAAAGCAAAGCATTGTATCATTGCTAGAGAAAATCCCATACTGGTGTTTCCAGATAGGCATTGACGAGCAGAGGAAAAATTGCTTCTGTATGGCTTTATAAGTCAGGTTGTTCTTAAATTTATTGATTGATTTAGGAGCAGAAGAGTTTACAAATGAGTACTTAAGCTTCATGAGGTATCCCTTGCAGCTTGCACAGCAAACCATTTCAAGCTGGAGAACTGCTTTATGTTTTCAATAGTGGACTGTGGACTGAGGATAATGGCAACCTGTTAAGAGGCTGTCACGTGAACCTTGAACCTTGTTGCATATCTTAAGCACATGCACGAATGAAAATATGGAGGCCTAAGTCTCCATCACACTACTTGAACAACACTTTCAGAGCATAGTTTCATGCATGAACCCTCAGAAAATCAAGCTAGTAAAAGATAAGGCAAAATGAAGTGAAAAACATAATGCACACAAAGTAAGAAATATAAGCATATAGTTAAAGATGCATCTTTTCATGTCAGAAAAGAAAGACTGTGATTTGTGCCTCTTCGGCAGTCTGTTTATGGAAAGAGAGGGACATGACTTTAGAGCAGTAGATTGAGCCAAAAGGGAGTCAACTTGGAGCATGGTGAAAGCCAGTCCCTTTCGTAATACCAGTAGTTACGCCAAATGAAACCAAGGAGATTTAACGGGAAAACCGTGTCTTGGCTGATCTGTTTACAGTATAGATAGATTCTATATAAAGTCAGAACAGAGAGAGAGAAAGGTTGGGCAGAGAAGGAGGCTTTTTCCTCTTTTTTTTTTTTTTTTTTTAAATTAAGTTATTTAATGCAGTGGTTAATATAGTGGTTCAGTGTTTTCTCACAGCAAAGTTAACGGTGTCTGGAGAGGGTGAATCATCTTCTTGTCCCATCTGTCACTCTGTTGAATATGAGAAGATAAGAGCCAGCATACAGTGCCTTTGACTCATGTCTGTTTAGAACTGCAGGTGTGCATTTTGTAATCAGTCTCTACAGTGTGCTAATGAAATGCTGATCATCAAAGTGGCTGTGTTCACTGGGAAGTTTAGGTGACCTACCTCACTTTAAAAGGGAGAATACACCATTCACCACTTAGAGAGGACTTGTTTCTCTAAGCAGAGAATGGGGGCAAAAATGTGAGTCTTCATATATATATATATACACATATATGTATACACACACACATATGTATATAAAATCTTGATTTTATTCTCAGGTATTTTTTTCATTTTTATGTGAACGTAGATGTTAGGTCTTGTCTGATTTCAGAGTACCTTAATCTCAAAAACTGCAAGTCTCTAAGTAGCAAGTAGTGATGCAAGTAGTTTCTTGATTGCTCTGTGCTTTTTCCCCTCTGATACTGGTAAGGTTATTGCTTTGGCCTGAAATTATCTATGATTTAAATTTCTTCTTCTTTTTTTTTTTTCCTAGTTAATACTGTGCTTACATTATATATTATTATGTGCTGGTTTATATATTTAAAAATTTTTTAGCATTTAGGACAAGTGTGTATCTTTTAGTTGTTGACCCTTTTGAGGCCAAGAGGTGAAGTCCACAGCTGTGGAAGCGTATTCCTAGAGGAAATATGGTACTTTAAAAGCAATGATAGCAGTAAATGATGCTCTATAGGAGTCTATTGCATATCTTTGCAACTTATAGAATGAGTTTATGTGTTTCTCTGTTCTAAGCCATTCTCTCTATCTTTTTCTGTCCTGTTTTGATTTTATTGCAATGTCAAATTATTTTGTCTCTGGAGCACACAGGTGCTGGAGAAAATTACCAGGGATTATGCATCTGACCCTTTTCAGAGGGTTGGGAAATATTGGTCTTTACTCTCAGGTTTCATATACCAAACGGACTTCACCAGTCCTGCAATATGAAGAAAAATCAGCCTGTTTGGTTGTGGTGTTTTGTAAAAGACACTGTAACAAATTAAGTTATCCTGTTGATATTAATAGCTGAGATAAAAACAGTCAAGTTAGTCTTAATTTCATAGTAAGGCAGCAGAGCCTAAAACAAAAAGGAAAAAAAGATGTGTACATTAACATATATGTGGTCCTCTCTGTTCCCTAGCCTGGGAATAGCTGTGAGGCACGAGCATTGCAGCAAAAGCATGGAGACTATACGGGGAAATCCACGTTTTGTCAAGCCTCTGTAGTGTAGGTGCTGTGGTAGAAGTGCAGCAGGCAGAAGGAATGGCATAGTGGAGTGCTTGGATGAGCTGGGGGCTTCTATACCTTGCCCCAGGTCTTTGGGGTGATACCTAGGTTCCCCATCAAATGCACTGGCCTCTCTTTTAAAGTGGAGGTGATTAAGGAAATTTCCTGCAGGGGGTTTGCATGGTTCACGAGGCTACACTAATCTTACTGTTTTGAAGACAAACAGTAAGCATATGACTAATGCCATTTGATATAATAATTAATGATTTATGTTTATATAAGGTATTATAGATATCAGTGTGTGCTAAGTGACATTAGGTGAGCATTTTTCTGTTCATGAAGGGAAGCAGAAAAGCCCTGCTGAGAAATTTCTCTTAAAATTGTATCTTTTCATTTTTCTTACTGGGCAGGATGAGGCTGGTGGTGCTCCAGCAAGGAAAGTGGAGTGGGTTAAAAGAAGAACGAAGAGAAAAGCAAGAGAAACCCAAGCTGTATATTCTATGATATTTAGCAATTTCATTATAATCACTTTTAGACTATTGTCTGTCATCAGGTTTCGGCTATCCTTAGCTGTGCTGAGGTGAGATTCTGGAAAATAACATGCTTTTACAAAAATTATTATGTAATATCCTTCTTGTTGGCAATAGAGGAAAATTGTAATCAAAGTACCCAGAAAAGATCTTAAACGCATTTGGGTCCTGTCTGCTGTGCTTAACCCATGACAATTTTAGGAAATAACTTGCATCAGCAGTCTTTCCCAGAATATATTCTGTCTCAGTGCTGTAGCCTTTCTGCTGTGTTGTACTGTTTGCATAAAATTGTAGTGGAAGTTAAGAATTTTGTTGTCCTTTGCAATGATATATGACGCGTATGCAAGTTATTGAGCAACTGTGCTAGCACTGCGGAGTACTTTCTCACTAAAACAGCATTTCAGAACTTTGCTCATCTCTCAGAGGTGTGATTTTCAAAGTCTAGGATTCTTGCTACGGTGTGTACAGTTGTCTGTAAACATGGAAATTGCTGTGATGCCTAGATAGGGCAGGAAGGGCAGGATATGCAAGGCACTTTACAAGCATGATTAAATATATCTATTGGTACTGAACTCCTGGTGACTTCTCTGATTTAAATATTATGGTTGCCACTGAAATCTTGGTTTTGGTCATTCATGACAGAAATGTGTCTGGAATAATGGATTTTTCTCTCAGGGACTGTTCCTCAGAAAAATATCATTGTGAAATTCAAAAGTGAAATAAGGTTTGATCTAGAAAAGATTACACAATTTCACAGGTAATGCAAAATTAAATCTGCATTAAATAATGACAAAACTTATAAAGGACATAAGGCACAATTTTTAAGAAATAATTTAACTCGTGATTTAAGAGGGCAGGATTCCTAGTAAGAAGTTTGACCATGAGGCAAGTTACTTTTGTTATGTAGTTACTCGCATCTGTCTCTGAAGCATCTGACTGTGGCTGCTGATGAAAATAGCTGCAGGTCACTCACCTGTGGCTGCTGGGGATTTTCTTTCTTGGTACATTGGAGTACTAGGTTACCACAAAGAAGGAATTCTGAAGAAACTGATGAGGCGTGCCCAGTGTCTCAATCAATTTCAAAAGAAGGGTGAAGTGAAGGGCTTCCTTCCAAAGATGTATAACACACTGAGAGCCAAAAAAACCCATCTCAAAGATTTCCTTCTAGATGGCAGCCACTGCTGGGCTTCCCAGGAAGCTACGTAACCTGAACTTCACACTAGAAAAAACCCCCAAAACTTTTGCATGTCATTTTGCTGGGCAAGTTTGTAATTAAGGGTCCACATAAGAGGACTACCAAAATTAGAGACAAGTTGCACATTTCTTAAAAGTGATTACAGTTTTTATGTTGTCTATTAAGATCTGGATATAGCAGTGAAATATAATATTTACTTGGATGAGAGTAGTCATTAATTTCACAGGAAGTTTTAAGTAAATTCCTCAGATATTTTTATATTCTGTAGCTACCCTTCCCATGTGTGAGTAAGCCTAGGGGCACTTGCTAAACCTATCTAGTCTTGTAGTTCTGCACTATTACCCGACAAAATCCATCTGTGGTGAATATGGATTCCTAGACAACGTAATTATTATGTTCTGGCATGCGTAAGTATGTAAGTACTTGCATACCTTTATTATGTGTAGTTCTGTTGCATCATAATTAAGTGTGTGGGAAGAGGGAAGATTGAACCCTTATTTTACCTACTAAATTACTCTTCAAGAATCTTATTTAACAATCCATTTGTAGTGCCCTGTGATTTATATTTGGTAGTTTATGTATTTTAATATGAAATAACCATTAATGTTCAATAAAGATGCTCCAGGTGCATTGGCTTATAGCCTCATGTAACTCCTCATTTACAGTTGGTGAGTTGTTACTGTAAACCAGCTCCTGGACTGAAGTTTATCGTTTGTATTTTGACTATATAAAAATTAAAATGTTCTGTGAGACATTATAGGGGAAGGATACTCGATGATTACAAGGGGTGAACTTTCCTCCGGCTCCCATGAGTGAGTAAGAAAATGCTCTTTTGCAGTTAAAACAGTGTAACTTATGCAGTAACAGCATAACCTTATAACATTTTATTTCTTGGTATACTCAAAAAGCTTAGAGAAGCATTTTTCTGCATTTCAGTGAAAATTCTAAATCATAATATAAACCTCTTGATAGGACAGTACATATATATGGGAAGATGATCAGAACCTTGTTTTTTATTTACAAATATCTATTTAATTTCAACAGGCAGACTGGAATGAGATTAAAAAGTCATGTGATAATGCATGTTTACAAACCCTAGTTTTAATAAACTAATCAAATGAAAAGAAAAAATTTACATGATCCCAGCGTATGTGTATTTTTACAGGTGTTGTTTATGAATGTGATGTGTAGGACTGAGTTTTTTCCATCCCTTTATGCATTAGTTCAATTTTTAATTTGTGTTTGGCAGACAGAAAGGAGAGGCTTCTCTCCTTGGATAAGGCAGTGGTGTTTCTGTTGCTGGTTGGAATACAGCCTCCTATCGTGAAGAAAGCAGGAAGCAGCTTGTTCTAGGCTTCCATCGGATTACCTGTTAGATTCTGTAAGAAGGTAAATTGATGGGAGGGGACAATGCATTTTACTTCCCCAGGCAAAATCCTTGGGCCTTTTTTTGAATTTTTTGAAGTAGCCTGGACAGCTGGAGTTATTTCTGTATCAGTCATTGGCTGGGAAGTGCTTGGGTCTTGGCAGCAGAACTGATTCAGCTTGGTACGTGGTTGTGGCATAGTGCTCAGACAGGGACTGGGTGACTGGCAGCATCTGCAGCAGTGTTTCACAACTTCCTGCCATAATTCACTCACTTCACCCGAAAGAGTTGTTAGGTAGCTGAGATGTTTTCGACTTTTCATCCTATAAAATCAGTTTTCTTGCATGGCCGGTTATTTCCTGAGCCTCTCAGGTGGTTTTAATATGCAGAAACTCATGGTGGGAAATTTTAGAGGGCAGCTGGTAATGTACTCTTATCATTGCACATCTGTTTACTGTCCCCTCTCATGTTGTGACTCAAGCTCATATGCAAAATCTGTCATCTCATGGGATTTATGAAACCTGCAGGGTTTCTCCAAGAAAGTTTGGGACCCACAATGCTGTTGTGATCATAAGCTTGATTTTGTCCTTAGGCCTAGTTTGGCAGCTTATTTTTAGATGTGATTCATATTGAATTCAAAGGAGTTTACTGGATTTCTACAGCGCTTCTGGTTTTGCATTGTTTTAGAGCTTCATGGCTGTTCTTGTAACTCTTTATCAGTGCTAAATATGTACAGACTCCTCTTGAAACTTGAATGTTCATCACTTGATCACGGTTCATCAGCTGGTGATGGGTCTGGAGTCTTATGAGGAGTGGCTGGGGGAACTTGAATTGTTTAGCCTGGAGAAGAGGAGACTGAGGGGAGACATTATTGCTTTCTACAACTGCTTGAAAGAAGGTTGTAGTGAGGTGGGCATTGGTTTCTTCTCGCAAGTAACAAGCAATAGGACAAGAGGAAATGGCCTCAAGTCGTGCCAGGGGAGGTTTAGATTGAACATTAGGAAAAATTTCGTTACTGAAAGAGTGGTGAAGTATTGGAACAGTCTGCCCAGGGAAGTGGTGGAGTCTCCTTCCCTGGAGGTGTTCAAAAAACATGTAGATGTGTCACTTCGGGATATGGTTTAGTGGGCATGGTGATGTTGGGCTGACGGTTGGACTGGATGATATTAGAGGTCTTTTTTTCAACCTTAATGATTCTATGATTCTCTGTTTATTAATAAGTGCAAGAAGCTGCTTCTTTGCTATATACAGAGCTGCTTAGTCTGGCAACGTGTATGTCATGAAGGTGAATAAAAAGACAATACAAATTCCCAGCTCAGATTTTTTGAATAGTTGGCTGCAAGTTCCTACAATGATCATACAATGAATAATCCCATTGAAGTCAGTGACTCAACTCATTGCATAAAGATTGGCGCGTGTAGAAGCTGTGCAGCTTGGTCTCTTCATGACCATAAGAGCCAAAATCAGTGGTTGCATCCTGAATTGAAAATGATCTGTGGGCTTAGTTTTCAATCAAGTAAGGCAAATGTCTGTCTCAGGCTAAAGTGAAAAATTAGGTCTTTTTTGCTGTAAATAATTTTAATGCTTACAGGCTTGTGTGTATGTATGTTTCTGCTTTCTAATAAGATATTTACAGAACAGTTGGCAGAATACATTTCCTTGACTAATTCATGTCAGATTTTTATGAAAGTTTTTTTCCCAAAAGATTACTTAGTTTTCTCTGTTTTAATAGATAGCAGGAAGAATTCAGTAACTTGTAGGATATTCTTGCTATCTATTTGGTTGCTTCTGTCCCTTTGACTAAAAAGTAGCTTTATATCTAGGTAAGGAATTTGTAGCAGTTACCTGTAGCTAATCGGTCTTGAGTTTAAACAACTGCATTCATTTAAGCATGAAAAAGATGAAGTAAGATCTAGTTCTATTAGTTGCTGGATATGAAGTGAGAATAAGAAGGGGTCGGTCATGTGAATTTTAGCCACACACTGTCCCTCTGACATATTCAAAACAACAAAGGAAACATAAGTGCAGATATACAGGCTAAATTAATGCCATTAGTTCTCAGCTTTTAAGTCTGTCCCTATAGGGAAACATAATACTTGGCCCCAGTCTAGGTGTACTCTCAAACCACACTCCTATACTTTGAAAAGCCTTGTGCATTTCCATTTCTCCAACCCTTTTTTAACTTTTTATTCTCTTCCATGTGTAATTTTTAGCATCTTGCTGAAGGAATTATGCACACAGGAATCAGGAATGTGTTGACGAGTCATTTCATATACTTCTGGTTGATAGCTTTTCATTTTCTTTGCTTGCTTTGTGCAGACATTTGAGCAGAAAACTGGCCTGATCGTTTCCAGGCATCTATGGTGTGGCAGCGTGGAATTACTTATTGCTTTTCTTTTCACCAGCCAGCACATGATTTTTAAAGATTCATCTGGCTTAGTTTCACAGTATAGCTCTTCTGTGTCTGGTATCCCTTTTTATCTTAACTTTGCAGGACTGGGACTCTGCTATGCTTAATGTTTCATGGATACAGGGTGGTTGTTCCTGTAGCTTTACTCAAAAGACACCAGGAAGACAAAAGGGTGACAGGAGGACACTGATCAAAGTTCTGGTTTTCAAGTGTTGCATTGCTTCCACTATCTGTTTACTTAAACATATGTGTATTACAGATCAAGTCTGATAGTTAATGTTTCAATAAATGGCTGGAAGAGTAACACTCGGAAAATTGTCCTTTATATTCTGCTGTACACATTTCCTACAGTTTTGTATTCCACTTTGTTTTTCTTATGTTGCAAAGTAAACAATTCGAGAGGTGAGCTGCTGCTCCTAATTTGTAGAGGAAAGACCAGTTTGAGGTAGTTCAGCTCTGAAACCCAGTCTATATGAATTAATTTGTATTTTGCCTTGAAAATTTTTGTAATCTCCCAGAAAAGTAAATTGGTTGTACTGACTTCACAATTTGAAAGGATAGTATTTTTTCTTTTAATCTTTTATGCATTAGATAGTGCTGTTAAAAGAATGAAACAAAATAAAAAGAATATCTGTTTCCAGTTTGCCAATAAACTCTGCCTTGAGTACACTGACTGAGTTTGGATTTTTTATTTTTTCCTTTATGAGACCTAGAAGTGGATATTTGTGAGGAATTAATTAATTAGATACAGTGGCATGTGGCACTTTGATTTTAGAGCAAATGGAATATTCAGTGAACAGTCAAATGAGTACTGCAGACCCTCACTAATTTGAAAACTTCTTATCAAGTTGTCAGGGAATATGTCTTATAAGTCTCTCCAAAAGTTGTAGTGGAGATACAGGACAAGATTGCTTTTCATAAAGTATACATTTCTGTGATGGAAAGTCAGAAGTAATCAAAGTCTCTGTCTTTGGAGTCCTTTGGTACATAGTTCAGTGAGTGTAGCTGGGATTATAACTATATTTATATGTTCTCCTGAGTGTAACTGGTTAATAGCCTCTTGTTTTACTTCGTGCATTTTCTATTACAGCAAAGGCCTGGTTGTCCTTTTCTCCTGAGCCTTTTCATAATCTTATGCTTAATGAAATAACTTAGTCCTCTGGTTGAGAGAATGTAGGCCAGGATTTCTGGCGCTAAGGTTTTTTTGGTGTATACCTCTCTTTATTGCAGAGTAATGAGGTGTTAATTATCACCAGAAACTGCATTTTATTATTGAAAATTCAGTTCATAATTCTGAGAGGAAAAAGTCCACTTGAAACTTCTTTTGCATAAAGTTTTAAGTTTCGGGGCTTTAAATGCTACCCTGCACTGCATTTAAATCCACTGAAGGCAGCAGCTGTGTATGAGATCGTCTACAAATAGATGCCTCTATGAGAAGAATATGTAGTATAACCACAAGTGTGCTCTAAAAGATGAAATTTGAGTGTTGTGGTTTAACCAACATAAGCTCTGTTAAAGCTGACCTACAGCATGATGAACCAGAAAATACAAAGAGTTGGCATTCCTTTCTTACTTGCTTGTTGTGGAAGTGTGGGCTGTAAAGAACGTATGCATTCTCACCTCCACAGCAAATTGTAAGCAGTTTAGTGTGGTTCTTTTTTTCAGTTATTGCTGTTTATGTAATGGAAAATGTGAATCTGAAGGAACTTCATCTTTTATGGAAATTTGTAGTTACTGATCTTTTGATACATATTAAACTGTTTTGGTATTATAACCATAATATTGAAACAGGGGGCTTCTACCTAATTTCTACTCTAGTCTTGTTTTATGTGCAAATTTTGCAGTAAACACTTTATTTTTCCTTCTCTATTTCTTTCATTATTTTTATTTAGAAGGAGGAAAGCTTTCTTGTGTTCCTTAGATTTGCAAAATAGACCAGATATGTATTTTTTGTTTCTTGGGATCTTTCACAGATCTTAACTTGTACTGTAAAAAGTGCTTTTTGTATGAGAACTATCCCTTTGTCCTATGTCAGATGAAAAATTAATTTGTATTCCAGTACAAATGTGTTGGTTTAAAAAATCTTGCTTTTGTTTTACCTTTTCAGAATTTGAAGTTTTGGTGATCCGCCATGGGAAACCACGTAGGAAAACGAGAACATAGTACTGACAAATCAGCCAAGGTAAGTGTAGAAAATTTAAGAGGCAAGGCTACTTCAGAAATATGTATGTTATGAAATATATATAATACATTATAATACATAATACACTTTCACCATTACTGCTTTGTAATCATCACTATAAAATGACCTCCTTTTTTAAAAGTATCCTGACATGTGGCTAAACGAGGGTTTTGCTGTGCTAGATTTAATGAGAGATGTGATGTTTTACTGGACCAGATCCATAGTTGATAAGGAGCTACTTGGTCATGGTGGAAATGAATTAAATGAGCCTTAGAAGCATGATCTTGCAGAAATTTTTAAAGAGCCAGTGAGCTGAATTGTGCTCTGTGTGTTGACAGCTTTCCATTGGACAGTCATTGGCTCTATCTATAAGAAAGAAACTATATAGAAATATATGAAAAAAAGAGAATTCTAAAGGAAAAGATTGCCATTCTGAGGAGATACAGCTTAAAAAAAGATGAGAACTGTCAAATATTCATTAAAAGTTAGTGTTTGTTTTCTAAGTCTCTGCTGACACTGTTGTTTGTTTTGCACATAATGTGGTATTCTGTTTGCCTTGTACTAATACCTTGTTTATTTGTTTTCTACATTGTACTGGAAGAGAATTCACACATATTTTAAAAAAAGACATCTTTCTATAAATAAAAAGAGTTGTTTCTTGTTGCTAGCTATTGCTGACTTCCCTCCACCCTTCTGCACTCAAAAAATAACAGCTTACAGTCCGAGCCCACTTGTATGAAGCTGTTACCCTTTGTATTGGACAGATGGCGTAAACAGGCAGTTCTATGCTTTTTCTCGTGGAATGTGGGTATTTTGCATTGCTGTGGCAGATAAGCAGCTACCCCTAAAAGGTGTACAAACTAGAATGCATACATTTGTTAGTTCTTTGCTGTCTCCTTTAGGAAAATACATAAGCAGACCGGAAAGAGTAGGGAGAAAACAGCAGGAACTGGGGACAACAGGCCACACATGTTTTTGTGTTTGTGCAGTATTTTGCAAGATGATTTTGTGGCCCAAAGTTTCAGTTTCAGTACTAACTAAAGCAAAAGTTGTGGTTTTGTAGTGACCAGTCTTGTAGACTTCCCCCTCTAGAAAACTCTGTTGTGCAAATTCAGTGGAGTGAAATGCACGAAACAGATGTATTAAGCCAAATACTTTGATCCTTTCTGACCAAGAGTGTGCAATCTTGTGGGTGTGGTATGGCAGCTATACAGAGCTTGATGGGCTTCTGTGCTCTACCTGTCCCCTGCTTTGATATTTGAGGAAAAATTTGGTTAAAAAAATGCATCTTAACTTTTTTCCCACTGTGGGATTTCATGTGGCTGCTGCATCTGGGTGGCAGGTGAGTGGGTTGTTGAGAACATGGGGCCTCAAAAGGGAAAAGATTCTTAAAAACCGTGGCAGCCTGTGGCATAGGTGCAAGTTTGCAGTGGTGAGCAAAGGTCAGGTGGCCATGAGTCTTGCACTTAGTGTGCAAGACAGGTCTACAAGGAAATGGATTGCTGCAATTCTTTTTAAATTCATTCTTTTTGCTAATTAATTCACGGACAATACTTGATTCTGCAACCAAAATAATATTCATTTACCTAAAATATTTTTGAAGAGATGGACATATTTTTGTAGTGATATCTTCTGTCTGTTGCCTTCCTTTTTAGAGTGACAAAAGAGCAAACCACCAAACCCCTGAACTTTAAAATAGGCAATACATGATCAAAATCTTCCTTTATGCATATAAAACAGTAACATGTCACAAGAAATAAGGCCACATATATAAAATCAGGAAATATATGGTTAAGGTGCTACTATATACTCCATATAAACTACTCAATATTGATTCAGTTCATACAGGCAGCATTCAAGTTCTTACTGGAAGTAGTAACCATGTCACACTTCTTTCTTTTTTTTCAAGAAACTGAAGTAGCTGTAAGTTAGATCTGTTTTTCCACTACTCTTCTAGTGGTGTGGGAGACAATTGCTGAAGGCTTTCAAAGACTACAGTGGAAACACTGAATGGCCTCTGCTCACTCTTAGCAGTAGAACTGCAATGAAAAAGGCTAACATCTCATTAAAGGTCTTTAAAATTGTGATGTCAGGTCTCCTACACAGACACTGTACTGGCTCCTGAGCTGACAGACCAGTTCTCCAGATGTTTATTTTATGTGTACTTACATTAGGGAGACTGTAGCAATCATATCTCTTGGTTGTCCAAAAAATATCCTGTAACAAAGCGATTACTGTGGGGCTTTTTTGGTTTTGTTTTTTATTGGCTAGCTTTGCCTTACTTTTTGTAAATTTAGGTCTTTGAATTACAAAATTAGAGATCTGGAAAGCAATTACTTCTTCAGATGTCTAACCTGACACCAAGATGCTTTCAAACTGAGAAAAAGGCAAAAGACAACAAGATGTCTTCCCATGCTGTGATACTTTTTTCAAAATATTCTTTTCTTGATCTATTGATATGCCAAGCTACAGTGATTATTTACTAAATAATGAGATACTGTGAAATTAATTGGATGCTTTGAAAACTAGTTGGTCTGTTTGACCTAAATAATGCCAAAATATTTACAAACCACTCACATTTTACTCAAAACAATAATATACTCCATATAATTTCTGTCAGATTTCATTCTCTTGGATTGAATAGATCCAATTTTTTTTTATAGTTTTGCATGATACGTAAAAACCCTTAAATGAACCCAGCAGTTTATCTTCTTTTTACTTTGGATGATATTAGACTTCACCGTTTGCTTAATGCATTAGTAAATGTGTATTTAGTTTAACTTTATTCTTAGTATTAGCACCTGGGTTTAAAACTACATAAATATATCTAAGGACAACAGTAACAAAAGAACGGCTTGTCCTTCAAGCCCTGATTTTCTTTAAGCTGTTGAAGAGCTAAGCGTTGAAAGAGTAGAGAGTGGACAACTGAAGCTTTATTGGTCCTTGTTCAAAGTTATAGTCAATCTGTGTTAATTTGGTACCATTAAGCTACAAAGTGCTACATGTTCTTTAGTAACGACTAAAGCTACCTGTAAGGATTACCATAGCGCAGTTCTCCACTACTCTCTGTTTTGATTGTCTCCTTCAGAGAATTCTGCACGCTATGAATATTGCCATCCCCAAATCATTGAACCTTCTTGGTACCTGTCGAAACTGTCCCTTAACTTCACTGATTGTTTGGGAAGATGGGGTTGGAAGGAAGTTTTCCATTATTGTCCTATCTATTCCGCAGCAACTACCAAATGCACAAAGTCCACCAAGCCTAGTTGCCACGTGTCTCAGGTCACATAGTACTGTGAAGAGCTGGAAATCAAGATTGTGACCTCTAACAAAAGATCAAAACTGGCTGCCCTGCCATGTCAAGATTAAGATTGCTTAAGAAACTTAGACAGGCCTGAAACATGTTAGATTATTGAAAATACTGGATTGTCTACCTTTTTCGCATCCTTGACTTTCTTGGACTGTGCTGTAAACAAACACTAAGGAACCCAAATCAATTGCTACCTCTGATATCTAACTCTGAAATCTTTAAGTGTAAATTGCCACAATATATTGCTTTCTCACAGGCCAAAATGTAGAACAGATGTAGTGATAGTAAGCTTCTCAGTCTACAATTTAATGTTTTGTTTGAACTGAAAGCTATCTGTTAACAATGACTATGTCTCACTATATAGTAAACTTCTGAAAAATCTTGCTTTTGATTATGCTATGTACGTACCTATGTAGATTTTATAATGTGTTTAGCAGAGGTTGATTTATTTTAATAAACTAACTTTATTATATTTAAATTGTCTTATTACTATACATAAATTAATAACGGTGCAGCCTTTTCACTTTTTTCCCCCTAAAGTTCTCAGTGTTAAAGAAGAACTCAGCATAATTAGTTCAAGCTAAACTGTTATGGAAGGCATGTATTGATAAATCAGATGTTTTCTACTCTGCTTTGGAGGAGATTCTTGTTTTCTTGCCTCTTTTTTTCCCCAGCTGTCTTGCTAGTATTCATAAATTTTCACCCTGCACAACCTTACTCCTGATAACATTGGCAGAAAGTGTTCTGGCTCTCCCTCATGGGAGGGAGGTGACATTCTGAAGATGACTCCATACAGCAGTTACATTGTTCACCTCATAGATGCTCAGCGATCTGTAAGCAAAAAGGTTTTCACACTGAGCTCATCTGATGTCCTATCTCTCACGGTTGAGACGGCTTACAGACCTGAGCTATATCTGTGGTTTTTACCAGGTGCTTCCTCTTGGTATCATAAAGTATCAAGAAAAGAATAGGAAAAAAACAACAAATTAAGTAACTTTTTTTTTCTTTAATAATTGCTCTGAAGTGTTATTTCTGTAAGATAAAAGTTTTTTTAAGAATACTTACCGTTTGAGAGATACCTGATGTACAGATCATGTGGATTTTGAAGTCTGTGTTATCCTTTTCTGTTAAAAAACAAACCAAACCAAATAACCACCCAAACAAAAATACCTTAAAAAAAGAATAAAATATGACATTTGGTTTTATTATGTTTAACTAGTCTTATTACCATACATAAATTAATCACAGTGCAGCTGTCATGCCGTGGATCCATGAGATGCACACTCGTGTCTGAACCTTCTTTCAACCTGCATGGTCAAAGAAGGTGGTTCATTTATCTGTGCGGTGATCTGGAGGCCGACAAGGTCACTCTCAGGATGAAAATCAAAAGCAACATTTATTCTGGCTCCGACCAAAGTAAACAGAACGAAAACTCAAGTGCACAGCCAAGATATGGCGTTGCAACTTCCCAAAGTTACAGGAAACAGATTTCAATGTGTTCAGGTCACAATCTGATCCCTGAACACAGCCAAGATCACTTGGATTTGATCTGACACATACTGATGCCAGTCATAAAAACACAGTAAGGTAAATTATATATGTGTGTGTATATATATATATATATATATGTATATATATATATAGAGAGAGAGAGAGAAGGGAAGAAGAAGAGAGTCACCACTTCAATGGGCAACAGCAGTTCCGTGGGAACATGTGGTTGCTCCAGTGACTGCATGGTCCAGGTTGATCCGATTGGAGTGATGGGCACGTGTGCCTTATGGTTCCTTGCAAGTTCTTTTAGAAGGCCAGTCTGTGCACGTGGAGGGTGGTCTTACCACAGGTGTGCAGAAGCTCCTTCGTGAGGGTCCGGCAAGGGCAGTCAGGTGGGTGGAGGGAAGGAGGAAGGGGGACAGCGCCCACCGCTGCACCTCCTCTTCCCATAGTGGCTGGCTCAGGACCGGGACCTTGGCCAGGTGAAGGGGAGCAGTGCTTACTCCTGCACCTGCCTTCCCATTGAACGTGGTGCCACAGATAAAGCACTCAGGTGATATCCTAAGATCAGTCTTTGAGGAACACCTGCTGCTGCATCCCCTCTGCTATTCATTGCCAGTGTCACAAAACAAGAGCACAACTGGCCAGCCTTCAGGCAAAATGTTTAAGGCAAACAAAGATGTAAAGTTGGACTTTATAGCAGCCTTTTCATTTTTGTACTTTTTTCCCCTCAGCAAAGTTGTATACTGCTCTTTTCACTTTCTAGTACAATTGTGTGGGTTTTTTCAGAGTTTTGGAGACTTTTACTTATTGCTGTAAGCAATAACGACCACAGGGGCTATAGTGGTATATTCTCTGCAATTTAATATATTGATTAAAACAATCCCTCTTAAGCCCAATGTCTTTCTGAAGGCAAAGGAAAAATAGTTTTAAAACTTTGACAGCACAAATAGTTTCTGTGAGAGATTTTCACCAGCTAGTGTCACAGGTTACACACTGTAATTCTTGTGACCAGACAGTGTCTGGTTAAGACAGTGCCTGGTATAAGGAAGTGATGCTTTTGGAAGAGACATATCCATTTCCAGGGTGTGAAGGGAAGTTCTGAGCAGTCAGGTTAAGCAAGACCACTTGAATTTGACAGATGTCTGTTTTCTTTAAATTCTGCCATCAACCTAGGTTTAGCCTTGAGCAGATCCTTCTTTGCTTGCTCTGTCCTCCTATTTAATTTCTTAACCTTCATACTGTCTAACTGGATTGTTTATTGGGTCAGATGCAGTGTCATTCTGGATTAATAGTAGTGCTTGGAGACCTTGAGTGGAGCCTTCAGGCACTAATGTGTTTCAGCTAGTGAGATGATATCATAGTGGTATAGAAATGCCTGTTTGAAGCCTTTGAGAATGCCAAGTATGCGGTAGCTATGACATCTGTCCTCCAAAACTAACCTTAAAATCATAATTCAGTATGGTATTGGAAGTCTGTGTCTAATATTTAAGTAGGCAAGTAGCTCTGCTATAAAGTCATAGGGAATAATTTGTTTGTCTAAATCCAAGTCATATTTGAATACTTCACTGTTCATTAAACTTTTCAATAAATGAACTTAATAATCAATTGTAATTTTTATATTTAATCTTTCTAGTGTCTAGATATGGTAAGCTCGTCGTAAGTGTGTGTGGAAGATAACCTGTCCCTGAATCAGAGCTGGTACTTTTACGTTCCATGTTTCCCTTTGTTGCATGTACGTGAAGGCCACTGAAGGCACAGTTCTCTGCTATGCAGAGCAACTGGTAGAAGAGTTAAAGGTGGGAGACAAAGCAGACCTGAGTGAGGAGCAAGTTCTGGTCACTGCCTCAGCGCCTGCTGCTTGTGTTTAAGGGGTTGCCTGAACTGCATAGTCTTGATCCAAGTTTCAGTGAAAAAATGAGTAAATACATAGGTAACATTTACATGAAATAAGTTGAGAGCATGTTTTTGTGTTGTGCGCACAAGTGTTTCTTGATTTAGGTTTTGAGCTGGTTCTGCTTGCATGGGTGTAAAAGGAAGAGGTGCAGTTGCTGTGGTTTTGGCTGGGGAGGAGGTAGGGTCTTAGGCTTTGTTCTCCCACCCGCAGCCTGCAGAACTGACTAGCAGAAGAGGGAAGTACACTCAGCTTTTTAAGGTCTTATGCTTCAGATGCCATGCTATGGTATAGTTTCCTAAAGTTCCCTTCTTGTTAGCTTTGATATGGAACTAGATAAATGTCATGTAGAATGAGTTTAGTGGCAGTAACACTTAAATTAACAAAGGGTTGGAAGAACAAGATTGTAATGCACTGCCCATTATTTATGAATTCTCTGTGAACTGTTCTAGTTGCTGAAATGATTTTTCTAATATGAGTAGGGCAACGCTTCAGCCTGAGAACATGTAGTTCAATGCTTTAGCATCTTCCTGCTGGAAAAAATGAAGTTGTTTATATTTTTAATCCTGAGGAAGCAGTAAGTGATATGGAGATCTTGAAAAGGTGCAGGATCTAACAGCCTCATGTAATTGTTTTGTGCTTTTATTGTTGCTGTGGTCGTAGATCAGCATGTGATGATATGCTGTATCACCTGCTCTAAAAGTGGGTGAGATAGGTCAAAGTAACAAACTATCATTTCCACTGTTAGGTTTGGGAAGAACGTACAAAAATCTTCTGCATCAATGTATTACCTTAGAATGCAGTTATATCTGTAAAACCAGTTGCAGTAAAGTGGCTTCTCCCCATTAAAGAGATTGCCAAGCTGTACCTGTGGGTACCCAGGGCCAAAACAGAGCAGAATCTCCAGTATCTATGACAGTGACTGGTAAATCTGACCTGTAGTGCTGATCAAGTTCTTAAACGCCAGTAAAAGTGTGTTTTGAAGTTTGTCCTCATTTTTTGTCCCCTAAAGCTAGTTCTGTTGTCTTTTGATGCTCCTGGGCAGTAGCAGGGAAGAGTTGCACTTGCAGACATGTTTTATTTTTTTGGTTTCACATGGTTGTATTTCCGATAGTGAAACTGCCTGTACAGCCAGATCACTGTAACTAGTTGTAAGACGTGGTTTTACACTACACATCGGTACAAAGCCAAAACTCCAGCTCTGCTCAGATCTGATGCTAAATGTTCTAATATGACAAAAGAGGGGTTCCACAGTGCTAAGGTGAGTTGAATCTTGCTCTTATTTATAAATACAGTGTGAAATGGACATAAGAAGGAGAAAGATCGAGGGCTTTCATATACAAGGTATCACTTTAACAGTAGCTTAGTTTTGCACTTCAGAAGCTGAATTTCTTATGTAATTGCAATTATTTGTACACTGAGTAAATTTATCGTGACTGCGGCTACACTTCAAAACTGGATTTTTCTACTTATGGCTAAAATGTCATGCCCTCTGCTTTAAGTTGATGGAACTACTTAGGTAGCATTTGTTAGAGAAAAAAGATTTTGCAAAAGGAAATTGAAAATCTTTTAAGCGGAGTAACATGACTTGATTGCTGAGATAAAGTTCACTCTTAAAAGCAATCTGATATTTCAGTGCAGCATCCCGTGGATGTGGCCATAGAAATATCAAAATTTGCATAGAGCTGAAAGCCACAAGATACAAACTGCTTACCCTGGATTATTAGGGGGACTTCTGAGCATGACTTATAATCAAGAAGAGGACAACAGTGGAAATCTTGCATTTGTGTCACAGTGCCAGATTGACAGATTGGTGTAGCTGGACCTAACTGGAACTGAAGGATGAGTTTAGGGAGGCATGAGGGCACTCAGCTTGCTTATGAACACTGTGCAGCTAAAAGGCCACAGCAAAGACCTAAGAGGCAGAAATCTTTGCAAGTCTTAGCCTGATGAGATCTATCCTTAAACAAGTCACATATTCATAGAATCATAGAATCATACAATCATAGAATGGTTTGGGTTGGAAGGGACCTTAAGGATCATTCAGTTCCAACCCCCCTGCCATGGGCAGGGACACCTCCCACTAGACGAGGCTGCTCAAGGCACCATCCAGCCTGGCCTTGAACACCTCTAAGCTATCAAAACAGTAGTCACCAATTTGGGGTCCTCAGGTATTCCTGCTCTGTGTAAGAGCGTCAGGACTGGATTCACTGTCCGGTAGTGCTGAGGTATTCAGATGAGTTATAGAAATCCCAGTATACAAAAAGTGTCTCGGTTAAAAGGTACTATCCACAACTGTTATGTTGAAATTTGAATGGGTATTTTTTTGGGTTCTTTTTGGTTTTGTGGTCATAACTGACTTGCATGTCTAGCACATTTTCCTAGCCTTTCACACACTTCTTCCTTCCCTCATTTATTTTCCTTCTACTTCTTACGTTCATTTTCTTTCTGCATGCTACTTTCTGTCAGCATCTCCATTTTTGATGCAGTCTAAATTCAGTGCTGTATTTTTATTTTTCTGAGGCATTAGAAATAACACTTAATTGCTAACAGTGCAGTCGTGTGCTCAGAAACAGTGAAGAGACAGGAGCAATGTCTTGAAGAGATGGAGGGAACACTGTAGAAGACAAGAGAGAAGATTTGAACTTGATTGGCAATGCATATCCACTTGAAAAATTATTTTTCTTCTCCAGACATCTCTCTTTTCGTGCTGACATGACTTTCAGCATCTTTCCCAGCCTATCACGGTACATTGCTTTGCAAAGCAATCCAGTAGTGCCATTGCCAATATTTGTAAAATGAAAATCAAAACTGTCTCCTGTTATTTTTATGACCAACTATCATTGTCATTTATATACTGTTCTGTCATAAAGTTTTAGGCTTTTTAATGTTTGTACCTTATACCTGTTGAAGAATTCATTTTATGCAGAAAACAGAAGAATTCTTGTTGAATAGTTTAGGGGAAACAGGGCTAAAATTTGTCTATGCAAAGTGAACTGTGGGCAAAAAAACTTAAAATTCCACTTTAATTCCCCGTGTGTGTGTTATTGTACGTGTACATATCTATATATATGCACACATCTGTATATAAAAAAATGCAAGTGTATATTTAAAAGAAAAACAACATATAAATGGAAGTGTGTATGCAAGCCCAGGTGCACTGCTTATATCCCCGTGTGGCTGCAAATGTGCTCACTATGAGTTTCAAAAGGCAAGACCAGTGGTTTTCCATCCTGGGGAGTCTGTCTGTCTGTTGTGATCTTCCCTGAGAACTACAGACTGAGTGTTTTCTTAAGGTTGAGCCTGAGCTTTCTACTGTAGATGAAACTTGCCTTAGGGTGCACAGTGATAAATCCTGAATAATCAGTTTTCTTTCCTTTCTTTTAGTTTTTTGAAACCCAGTGTCTGAAATTCCAGACAATCCTGTCTTTTTGAGAGTTGGCAGATGAAATGTTGGTAAATGTGAGACTGAGAATCTCAAGTCAGTGTCTCTAACTGTTGAGGAATGTTTATATCTCATAAAATATATTAAGGATACTTCAGTACTTACTAATATGATGCATTGATTAAATAAATATCTTTAATATATTTAACAAAAATATAGTAGTAGTATAGGAAAGTATATCTAGGAAACCCTTCGGAGCTCTTAGTAGGTGAGACCCACTGCACGAAGTAAGAACTGTTTTGTCTTTGGTACATTGCTAAACAGAAAACTCGGTACGTCAGGAATGATTCTATTTTACTTCTGGGGCTCAGTCACGTGAGATGAGATTCTAGGTCAAAAGCTGTACATAACAAAGACTAAAACTTTTTCTGCTGAAACTAAAAACTTGCCTTATGCTAGAGGGTACTTGCTGATAGAGGTCATCTCCTATAGTGTGATGCTAATCTTCAGTTTCTTTCAGAATCAGATCTGTTCAGAGAAAACTTAGGTTATATATTTTATTTGAGATAGATCTGAACAACTGTAGTCCATTATGTTCAGATTGACTTAAATGAAGTATGTTCATTTGTAGATACTGACAGTGTGGACCTGAACATTTAGCCTTAGGATTCTTACAGATTCATTTACTTGACAAATTATTTTGAACATTGATTTTTTTTTTTCTGCAATTGAATATTTAAAAAAAATAAAATTCTTAAGAAGATGTTTTCCTTCATCTGATTTCTTGCCTTATAAGTAAGGTTAAGGAGATTGGTAAGGAGACAAAAATAGGTAAAATACATATTTAAAACTAAGCTTTGATGTTTTTTCTTTTTTTCACCTCAGTCAGTGCTTTGGGTTTTGCTTTCCTGCAGTCATCTCAGAGAAAGAAGGAACATAAATCCATTCAGCAGTTTCTTCAATGTACTTCTGCCTGTTGCACCATTTTCCTTTCCTTGGGTGTCTTTTCTATTGTTTATTATTTTATTATTATTCTATTATGCTATGCTATACAGGTCCTATAAGGATCAATAAAACCATCTAAAAATGAAAGTTTTTCAGAGGCTGGGGGAAAGGAGGTCAAGAGGTCCTTGTCAGTGGATTTGTTTAAGTGACATGGAAAGCCTTGGGTTCCAGTACCCTCTCACCAGATTTTCCAGGTGTCCTGACCAGTGACATTTAACTCCAAGTATATGAACAGCCAGAGGAACAAGCACAGTGTCTGCCTTTGACAAAGGATGCTGACATCTTTCAGGCATCAGATTCTACTCTGAGATTTTGCAGAAAGAGTGCATATTGCAATAGCATAATGCAGTTAATACTGTAATAATGCTGTACTGCAGCTGTCAAGTTCCCTGTTTATGGGGCGATAAAAATTTCTGGCATTTTGGAAGCTTACAGGGCTTGACATGGAGACTGTATCAATTAAATTGCACATCTTTGCTTCCAATTTAGCCTCCTGCTACCGTATGTAAGGGACAGGAGACCCTATGAATGCATCTTACATGAAGCCCACGGGAGAGATGGCTCCAGCAGGAGCAGCAGCCTTGGCTTTGATCCCAGTGCTTCTGAGCACTGGTCTCAGCAGTTGACAAGCCATTCTGGTTTTCGCCCTGACCAGCTTGCTTTAACCAATTAGGCTACGAACGTGGGCTGGTGGAGCAGGTGCAGAGCTGGTTGCTTTGTGCAGAGCGCCAGATGGCTGGTTAATTGTCCCAGTCACTGAGTAAGACTTTAGCCATCTCCTGCTCAGTTCTCAATTCTGCTGCTGTGCTGCCAAGCTGGGTCTTGTGGCTTTAGGAAAATAAGGGCTTCAGGAACTTCTCTGAGCATCTGAACTTCTCTTGGTCATGATTTAGTGTGGTTAGTTTCAAACCCTGAAATAGTTGAATAGCTGATTTTTGTTTTCTTAAAAGAAAGAATTGTGTGATGTTTAACAGGGGTAAAGACTTCTTGATTTAAGTTAGGACATCTTGTGTGTTCCAGCATTGTTAGTATGGTTGTGACAGAGAAAAAGCTTAAGTAGGAACATATATTTTGAAGCATAGATTCTCTGGCATTTTACAAGAAGAACATGTATCTGTTGAGTTACCTATTAGAGGACAAGAGTTGTGGGGGGAATTTTGAGTGGAAGAGTATTTGGGTTTGCTAGAGTTTCCAGAATCCTTTTTTAAGGATGATTATTTTTGTTAGGAAGAAATGGGAAATGATTATTTGAATGCTGCACTCAAGGCAATGTGCTAAGGCTGTAACGGCTTGTAAACTTGCTAATAGATTTGCGAATGAAGTGTGTTTGCTTATTTATATGCTTATTCTCAGTGTAATAACTGCAACTATAGTTTACGTGTAACCTCTTTATATGAATATATTCATGAAATGCAATATATGTAACTGAGTTACTTTTGTGTCAAGACAATCCACTTTTGTTGCAAGAAATTATTTTAGGAGCTAAAACAGTGGGGTGCTAGAGGCAAGGATGAGATGAAGCAGAGATAATACATCCTTTGCAGTAGTAGAGAATTGAACTGAAGATGCCTAGGTATTTCCAGCAGGCCACCTGTTTTGCGCCATGCTAAAAAGGCAATTTCTTGGTCAAAACTGATTCTGAAGTCCTGTGGTGGTAGTTATTGAACCAGCTTGAACAGGCTGCCAGTCAATTCCCAAATAGTCTGTATATGGGAAGGATCAAATGAGTAAGTTAATACAACACAGCTATTTTTTAATACAACACAGCTAGGGTTTGTATTTAGAGCTGATAAATTCCCATCTGATTTTTTTTTTTTTTAGTAATGTTTTGCCTATGGCTCTGGCAGTACCAAGTCTGCTTAGAACTTATGTAGCCAAGGGATTATACTACCTCTAGGGGAAAAGGTAAATAGCTTTGCATACTCTGTTGTGCTTTTGTCTAAAGTATCCACCGCGCAAGAAATGAATAATACCAGGAAGGCTGTCTAAAGTCTAACTTCTTTGAAGTTGTACCTGCTCCTTTATTTGTGATGAAATGCCAGCAAGAGAATGGCAGTGGAAATACCTCTTTGTTCATGCACAGATTTTTCTCAATTCAGTTAAATTCTCAGCCTAGGAAAGCAGTTGAACGTAGCTGGTGCAAGCTTGAGTTAGAGTTTCACATAACTCGTTCAATTCCTTCTTGCCTGTAGAATTGAGGCATGGATTTTAGGCTTCACAACATATATGCAGCAATGTAAAATTCTATTTATGTGCAGAGGGTTACTAAGTAACAGTTGCTTAGGGAAATGCAATCTTTTAACTGCATGACGTCTGAGCACACAAAATTGCCAGCCAAGTAGTGCATTAACATAGATTTTGCACATTAATGTAATGGGATTTGCTGTGGGCTATGTGTGAGCAAAACCCTGGGAAAAACAACAGCAGTGTAGTTTGAAGAGCTGTAACCCAGTCTTGCGGACAGGAGATGAAATTCAGTTTTCCAAGTCTACCTTATCTTCTCCATACCATGTCATAATTATGGTTCCTGATATATTCCTGTATGTATTTATAATTATATCTGTATCAACCTATAGACAAAAATGTTTACAAGTGTGATCAGTATGTTTTGCATGTGTGTCTTCCGTCAGGGGGGAGGCAGGTTGAGTGGCAAGCAAACAAAAAGACAGTGGTGACTTAGGGAGATTGGGTGTTGATAATACAAGGAGAAGTTTGCCTAGAGCTGTCTCTCCCCTAATGACTGTGTTTACTTCCAGTTTTGCAAAGAGGTTATCAGAGGATTTGCTTATTCTAAGGATTTATTTTCAAAGAATGTTACTTTGGAAAGATGATGTGTCTAGCCTTGAGATGGAGCTTAAGTATTGAAAAAGATTTTACTTAAGTGATCAGACTTTCATTTAAATTACACCTAGTATAACTTACACTAGGCCTTTGAGCTGGCTGTCTTCATCTACTGATGAAAATGAGCTGTTGAACTGACATGAAGTCCTACAGCTTTTCCCTCATTTCTCTATTACAAAGCTACTTTTTGACTGTAAACACTTAGAAGATGGGGATGTGTGTGTGCTTGTGAATGATTATTGCAGTGGGAAGGTAACATGAACTTAATTATATCATTATGTCAGCGTACATAAAAGATGTGCAAAAAAAAGAATAATCATAAGTTACTAATACTACAGTCCTTTTTAAAAGCTGCATAAATATCTATTGGGCTTATTTAGTCATTAATTTATTGGATTTTTATAATGTTGTTTTATCTGAATGCAAGGATGATATCTGTTAATCACCAAGAAATGCATTATAGCTCAGAGTTGATCTCATGTTGTTTATCTGGGCTCCTCAGTAGGCAGCATTGCCACTGTCATGTGAATAGTGTCATAACTTGTCAACGTTGCAAAATTCATTTTATCTGTTCACTCATGGCAACTGATTTTTAGTTTTGTTTTTCTTACAATGGATGATTTACAAAAAAAGCCCCAAACCAAACCAAAACCAAACCTGCTGATATCATCACTGTAAAAGTTGCATACATTGATTTTTTTGTTCCAGTCATTGTAAAGTCTCTTGACATTTTTGATGGTGTGTAATTTTGAAGTACCATCTAACTGCGTATTTTGTCTGTGTTTGAGACAGCCTGGTTTCAGAGCCTTTTTGTAGTCTCTCATGCAGTCCATCAGTCAGTTTTGAGGCCAGAAAACTTTCCTCACCAAGGTCAAATCAGGACTGAGTTGTTCATTGCTCATTCAGACTCCTGTTTTCCTGTAACTCTGTGACCAGCTGTGGCTGTTCAAGTAGCATGTATCTTATCATATTGGGTATCTGAAGACACTCTTAATAAATACTTTCTGACCACAGTCTATTTTTTTATGGTGTACGTAAATGGAAGCAATTAGTTCTACAGGAAAACCTCCCCTATTTCCAGGTGAGTAATAGTATGTATTTGCTGATGAATCAAGTGTCACCTGGGACTAAAGAAGCAGTATGTGTGAGGTGTGAGTCATTTCCTTAGGCTCTCAAGACTTGTCTTATCTCTGTCTTGTTGCAGCATTATGTAAGCAGCATTAGTTAACTTGAGGTGACTCTTGAAAAGTTGGGAACGTGATAAACTCATTGTATATTGGAAAAAAAAATTGTAACATTTTACCTGTACTCATTGCATATGAAATCACCAAGAATTGTTAGAAATTAGACACATCACTTTACCAAAGTTTGGATGAACACTGATAAGATTGCATGTCAGTCACATGTGCATGTTACAGTCCGGGGTGCGTTAAGAGTGTAAGTACACTCCAAAGGAGGGCAGCAGTATCTGAAGGTGGTGGTGGAACTGGTGTAACAAATCACTTGGTGGCCTAGTAGCCAGAACTTGCTGAGGTCATGCTCTGAGTGATAGCCCTTACAGGGTCTAGAAGCCCCAGTGAGATCAGGCGCTCTGATTAGGTTTAAAATATATGCTCATGAAAGTGCATTTATCTCACGACTGCATAAGTATTTGGATATTATTGCTGCTGAATGAAACAATGCATCATCTATTTCCTCATAGTGTGCTTCTTGCTGTAGAGGACCTTCATATGCCACTTGTGGGGGGGCTACTAAAATTGACCTGAACAGTTGCTTGAAAATAAACAATTAAAATATCATCTTTCTGGGCATCTTTGGGTAAAGAGTTAGTTTTGTTTTATTTTTTTTTTCCAAAATGTTTTGCCTCTGAGACTTTGTTATTCCCTTCTGAGGTGAGAAAGTTACCAAACATGTATGTTAATATTTCAGCTTGCTGGCTTTGCACATGTGCTACAATGATCCATTTTTCTTCTAATCATATTGGTGCACTTGTAATTGCCCAGTAGCTTTTGTGAGAGTTCCTCTGTGTTGGCTTAAAGTGTAGAGGAAAGCATTGTTCTCTTGTTTTGCTTTTAGAAAACAAAATAACAGAATAAGAAGCAAAATCATGGGGAGATGTTTCTGTCTTTGCACAAATCATTGACATAATACCATTTATACCGAGGTGGCTGACAATATCTACTTTGAAGGCAAAAAAAAACTGAGTAGGCTTTGATGGTGAGTTCTCTAACACTCTTGCTTGAAGGCTCTGGAGTTGCAATTCTCGCCATTATGAGTATCACAACATTGGTTGGTTCTGAAGAAGCCATCAAAGAAGAAAATACCAGTTTTTATATGATGTCAGACCGTCTTCTCAGTGCTCTTGCACAAAGTTATTTGTGTGAGTGCTGACTGGATACTTGCTGAAAACTTTAAGAATGCCTGGAAAAGAATAGGATTTCTAATGATTTTCAGATTGCCTTCTCTTAAAGTAATATAATGAATACCATGATGTTGTTTAGTGCATATGAACACTGAAAATGAAATTACCATCTCAGTAAGGGTCTGCTCATCCATTCCTGATAATAGATGCTGAAGTCAAAGCAAGCAGTGAATGGGAACAGTTTCAATTTTGTTGAAGACATCATTGTATTGGTTAGATTTTTCAGAGATTCTCCTGACTTGTGTTGTACTGCTTTACTTGTTAATTAGGTGTGTTATTTTGTATAATTTATTGTATATTTTATGACAGTCCTTCAGTTTAGACAGTTTCTTGAAAATTGACTGACAGCTAGAATATTTCAGAAATCAGTTAGTCATCTCTTTATGTTTTGCATTTTGTGGTTGGTAAGGTAACAAGTGAAAGTGGGAAAGGGATCCTTGTTTTGCTCCTCTTCAAATATGTCAGGCAAAAATCATAAATTGTTTATGATGGATGTTCTGAAATTGCTTTCTTAAAAATATTCAGAAAAGTATTATATACTTTCAGTGTTTGTTCTTTAGATCTAGAATTTTTTTTTTACTAGAACATAGAGAAATATATAGTTTTTTTTCATGTTTAGAAAGTAATTTTATTTAAATAGATTGACAATTGTCTACTAGTTCACATTTGGCTTATACTTGAGAGATTTAGAGTGGCTGCTGAAAGGAATGTCTGACAGATTTGGGTCCACATTTGGACTTTAGGTGAACAAGTCCCTGACATAGTATCATGGCTTTCTGAAAATGTGGTTGTTCCTGGCTTATGACTTTGTTATCAAAATTTAGTATTTAGCTTTTTGTTGCTTCCTGATAATTGTCTTGCATACAAATTGAAGTTGCTCAGAGTTGATGGGCAAAGTCTGCCTCTTAAAATGAAATCTTTAAAATTGTATTTTAGTGGTAGTGCTAGAGGAATATTGTTGAATTTGCTTTTACTGGATTTCTGAACATAATCAATGTCTTCCCCTATCTTCACATATCATAGGATATGTCAAATTGGAAGGGACCTATAAAGATGACAGAATCCAGTTCCCTGCTCCTCGCAGGACTTCCTAAAACGAAACCATATGACTAAAAGCATCGCTCAGAGACTTCTTGAACTCTTGACAGGCATCAGTAGTGAAGGTGATGCTAAGCTAGATATTAGCAGGTAACACTAAGCTAGTAAAAGCAAAGAATTATCCTTACTGTTGTGCTTAGAGGTTCTTGAACACCTCTGGAATTTGCTAGATGCACTTATTTTTCAAATACAACAGAGAAACCAGTCTGACTGCAGTAAATCATGGCCTCGGTCTTCTACAAAACCATACACTTCTGAGGTGAATAGAGGTGTTTTGTTTGTTTGCTTGTTGGGTTTTTTTTTAATTTAAGTAAGTGGGAATTAAAAGGTGTATCATACCAGCATTTTACACTTACATAATTTATTTTGTGTCTTTATCAGTTTCCTTTAACTACTAAACTTACTTCTACACCAATTGTACCTTGAAACTCTTATCCAAAAGGAAATCTTTATTTAAATTTTGAAAAGGGCATCTTGTTTTGATTATTTTGTAAATATCACCCACAAATCTTGACATTGGAAAATATTTTCTTTGAAGTGGTGTTTGTACATTTGTTTAGACTACACAGAGGACTTGTGCTCATTCTGGGAGCACAGTAATGAAACTCAATTTCTTTGAAGATCATGTATTTAATATTGGCCTATTTAAATCAAACAGGGAAGAGGAGAAGTTTGTGTCATTCTATTACAAAGTCCATGATTTTCTGTCTTGCACAGACAGACGGGTATATTCCTGCAAATGCCTCTCTGGTGGTGGTTCATGGTAGCTTCTGCCTTAACCAAACACTGCATAGCAAACCTTGTCTCTCCTGTTAAAACTGTGTAGGGCAGCATAGTAGATCAGATCTGAAAGCCAATCTGGTTCAGTTCTCTCCTTCTTTCTCCCCTCACGTTGTTAGGGATTATTTCTAGGCCCTCTCCCACCCCTCGTCCAGCTCCTTCAGTGTCCAACAAGCATTGGGAGCAGCCCAGCTTGAGGAAGTGGAGAAGAGAGTGGATGCAGTCCTAGGGGATGGGACAAGGCACGTGAATGGGGCCACAGGGGAAGCACATGTTACTGAGGAGCTGAAACATCAGATTTTCTGGGTTGAAACACCTTGCCACATTTGAAAGGCAAAGATGTCTTTTATCTCAACAGCTCCCCACCCCCAAAACACTTTTGTACAAGATTTAAGAAACATTTTATAATTTTCTCATATCATAATGCAGAAACAAATGCATTGGTCAGTACTGTGGTTAAAACTTCCTTTGAACCTACAGGTCTTGTAGGCAAATGTATTTTAATATCAAGCAACTTGTCTTTAAATTTTTCTCAGGTTTAGCCTGGAAAGACACTTCACTAGTCTAGAGACTACCAAGTGACATAAAACAATGAAAATGGTCTTTCTTCTAGAAGAATTCTCTTCCATTTAACTGCTTGGTGTTTAATGTAAGTCTTTGTCAAATAAGGGTAAATTTTCCTTTTTGAACGATGACAATGTCTTGGTAGTTTCTAGGGAGTTGAAGGGATATTTTGAACATAAAGTGCTTTTATATAGCACCTTGTGAGCTTGCTTTCTTTATGAGCTAATAGCTGCGATGTGAAAATTAAAATAAATTCAAGAAGCTGACAGTCCATTTTTGGTGTGCATTGGCAATTGTTTCAGGGTGTGTTTCCTACTCATTAAGCTCAGAGGGGATTTGGATTAGTCTAATATATCACTGTGAGTAGAACAGTGACAAAGGCCTTTTAAGTTGCCTACTCTTTTAGCCTTATTTTGCAGTACCCTCTTAACACAGAGCAAGCACTAAAAATAAACTTTTGTTCTTCAGTAAAGCCAGTCTGTAATTGTACATATTATAGAAATAACCCACATGTATATGTTGGTATATTTATTTTGCATACTGAAGGACTGTTTCTTGCATGTAGTGGAATTAAGTATAAAATACCAGTAGTGAAATTCTGGCCTCTCTGCAATTTGGATTGCTGCTGGGGAACTGGGTAGAACTAAACTGTCATGTCGGGTGCCGAGTTCCTACTCTGTGTGTTTAGTCAGTACAGCTGTGCTTCAGCTCTTTGTAGCCCACATAGTCACGTGTTCCACTTCACTTCTGCAGGCCTGGAGAGTCAACAATTTATACCGACAAGAGAAACCTTTATCTTTTTTCTCTTAACAAAGGTAATACCAGCTGCAGAGTCAGGATGTCGACTGTGTTATTTTTTTGCCAAAAATATCTATCGAGTCTCAATAGAAGTACAGCAAAAGCCACAAGGTTGTCACAGCTGAGGGTCCAGAAAAGATGTTGGTTTGTTGGTTTTCTTTTCTGATAAGATGGCACAATGGTTTCTTTCTAATAGTTTTGTATCATTCTTAGGCCCAACACCTTTATAGTGAATATTTCTGACATGCTCTGTAATAACTTCATTTTATAATATATTTCACCTGAAATACCTTCTAGGTAATGAGAGGGAGAAAATAATATTTAATTCATCTGAATATTTAATTTTTACTCATTTAGGACACTGAGTATATTATTGTTCCTGGGGCACTGCAGGCATACTTCTGTGTGATGGAGCAGATTTAGATGTTGCTTCAGGCAGGATTTCCACACCCACCTTGTCCCCTTCCTCCCCATGAGTAGTAGGTCAATCCAACACCATAAAGCCAGTGGTTGGTGGGAGTCTGGGAAAGAGCTGCACTCTCTCTTCTGAGTATCATGGTGTTAGGTAACTTCTGCACTGCAATCATGGTTTGAAATGATGGAAGTCTCCCGGATTTACTCCTTTGTGGCTACCCATGTCTAGGTTGCCCACAGGGAAATGTTTGAAGAGCTCTCTCAGTGTCTTTGCTTCCTTTGCTGCTCAGTGTTGCTTTGTAAAAGCGCAGCCCAGCCCCCCTTCGGAAATCCTTGCAGCATTGCTTTGAGGCATGTTTGTAATGCTGCTGAGTGCTGTGCTGTTCCAGCGCACTGTGCTCCCCATAGAGAGCTGTCACCTCTTCCACCTCTCTTCTCTCTTCCTGTAGTTAAAAGGGGCAAATGAACAGGTTTACTACAGACAGATCCGCATAGAACCTTGAGGAGGATTCAAGGCTGAGCACCTGTGGCAGGCATTTTGATTTTTATTCATTACAAACTGCCAAACTCAAACCTATGAAATGAGAAATTCAGTGTACAAGGTTGAAAGGCAATTTTTCCCTGAAAAAAAAAAAAGGCCCAAACTGTTTGACTGTTTGTAATCTTCTCTCCCTGACCAGTGGATTTTTATTTTGCACTTTTTTTTTTTTGCTAGTCAGAGGTTTTTTTGGGTTTTTTTTTCCTCTTAACTATGGGGTATCATTCTGTAATTAGTTCCTACTTTTTGCATCTCTCTTGTGCTTTTAACATAGATGGATTATTCAGATGCTTAGATAACCTTTTTATCTTTTTCTGATGTATCAGATATCTATATGGATTCTTTTCAGATTTTATCAGTCTGCTAGAAAACAGAAGTAGTTTCAGTAGCAGAAGGAAGTAGGATTGCTTTTGTACATTCCTCTGTTACCCTTCCAAAAGACCTCAGGTGGTGGTATTTGAAAATTATTAGTCCGCTGCAGTTAGGCACTGCCCTTGCTGAGTGCATTGATGAAGCGCTTAAGGATATTGCTGGGACCTGAGGCTGCAGCATCAATGTTGTGTTTATGACTTAAACCACATTCTTTCCTTGAAAAAAATAGAGAGTGTAATATTTGTATTTTTTCATCATGTGGCTAAAATGAGTGTTCAAAGGAAAGTAAATTAGGGAATACTTAGTCTAGGGAGTATAAAGGTAATGAATGGTTTGTGAAAGTATCGTTATTGATAGCTGTCACTCTTCACACTATTCTGGAAATCTGTTTAAACTCCTTTTGTAAAAGAGATTTGATAATTGTGCTTGATGTCCAAAGTCTCTATTTTTGGTTTTGTTCATCAAGTGCTGTTATGGTTTCTCTTTGATTTAGTAGGTCAAGAATGGCATCCATCAATGTGGCGGCCAGATGCTGTTTGCAGTGGCACTATAGAAAAAACACCTGGGTTCAAAGCAGGCAGCACATATGATTCAATAACATTAGTTTCAGGTCAAGTGTTCTGGAGGCTGTCACAACTCTGTGTGTTCCCAAGTGCAGCTTTGATCCTTCTGTTGATCCTCGCAGTTTTGTATTGTGTGTGCTACTGTGCTGCCTGTATAGCTGATGTGGTGGTTGCACTGCTCTGTAGGACCAGGTGGGATTCGTAGAGGAAATAGCAAGTTGTAGCTTTGTCCATACTTGTCTGAATTTTGTGTGAGTCATGTTCAGGTTTCCTGTGTACAGTTTCAGGATTAATGTGGACATATTGAAAGACATGCAACAGGATTCTTGCTTCAAATGGAAAATATTGACCTGATGTGTATGTTTCTGTCTTAGCTTGTTTTGCAAATTCCTTGCTGTTTTATGAGAATTCTGGATTCTGGCAGTGTTTTAAGAGTACCATCAGAATAACAGGTCACTCTCATAGCTTTTCCTCTCGCTTTGATTATATATATATAGGGTACATGACTTTGTGGTTTGGTTTTTTTTTTCAGTTCATGATATTCATGGGAAAACCTTGGTTCTTGTGCAAGGTTGTCTGTCCTATTTTGTTTTGTTTTGTTTCCCAATGAACTCTTGTCATTTTAGCACCTGATTCCAAAATGCAATTAGCCTGTGTCGGTGGTATGCATACAGTAATGTAATCACTTGCTTTCTCCCTATCCCACCCTTGAACCACTCTCCTCAGCACTGGGGGGAATATCTTACAGTCTAGTAAAAGCCAACTAATAGCATACTGTGGATCCATTCATTGTTTTCGTGTTGTATTCAGAGTTGAAGAGATTTTTATTTCAGTTATAGAATATGAGAACCCCGGTGTGGTCAAGATCCTTTTCTCAAAATGAAATAGGAGCACTATAAAGGCAAGCTATCCTGTGTATTAACCCAATTTGTAAGAAACAAAAGTGATTTTTAGATGCCTTTCATAAATAGAGGGAAGCGTGTATCAAAATAGTGTGGAACAGGTAATGAGGAATGTAGAAAATATTTGAATGGGAATTATTTTTTTTTTTAACTTCAAATCCTCAGTATCTTAAGGTTTTAAAATAGACATGAATGCCATTCTGCAAAGACCTGGGTAATGTGTTTGAGACATCTTAAGCCTTTTTTCAAAGGGTCTTTGTCTGCCTTGGGGGTTAGTGATGAGATCCTTTTGTTGAGTCTTCTTTTGAAATTGTTCATTAATGACATTAGCAGTGGTAGCACTGTACTGTTGAAGCTGAGAGGTACAGATAACTGTCCTTGGAAAACTCTAGCCCTCTCTCTTTCCATTGTTCTGTCATTTTTTTCATTCTTCTGTCTTATACATCAAGTAAGATTTTGACACATGCACAGGAATATGAGAATAATTACTCTATATAGAAGTTACCTAGTAGCGGGTATTTTGAGTAATGCATTTCAGAATATGAATGTAAAGAAGAGATAAAAGTGAAAATCAAACTGAGAATATAAGGTATACCAGAAAACTGGAGATGATGCTTGTGGCTATCTTGCTGTTTAAAAGAGTTATTTTATTTATCTGAAAATTAATGGGAAAACTTGAATCCTTTTCTCAGCTGGTGAGTACTGAAGAAGGAACTTATGCAGGAATTCCTGGAACATTTTCAAGGCCTTGAAGCTATAGAGATGACCTGAGTCTGGCTTCAGTCTGGCATAACTCTGTTCTGAATGATGGCAGTAGTCTTGCTCGGGGCGGTATGAGTTTGCTTGTATGCCATTGTTAAAATTCACCATTCATTTTCTGTGCAAGAAGCCTGGTGGTTGCTTGTATGTGTATGAGTTTCTGTATTAATGGAAAGGGGGTTGGAAAATCTCCACAGTTAACAAGAATTAATGGGTGAGTTCAGGAAGGTATTTGAGTGTTGCTCATTAATGCAGGTCCAGGAGATCTCTGCCCACCTGAATTCTCACTGCCATTCCATGAATTCTCACTGCTAATCACGGTTGTTGACAGCATCTGTTGGGTTGTGTGAAACTGTGCCTGTAAAATTGTTCACAATGGACAGGAGCTAAAAACTTAGCAACTGGAGGTCTCTGAGAAAATAACAAGGAACTTCTCTGACTTCTGAGATAGCAATGTTGTTAGTTCTTAATCTGGGGATGCAGAACACAAGGCAAAAGTGACATAGAAAGTTGTAAAATAATAGAATCATTAAGGTCACAAAGTACCATGTCTATGTGCTTTTTGAACACCTCCAGGAATAGAGACTTCTCCGCTTCCCTGGGCAGCTTGTTCCAATGCTTCACAATTTTTTCAGTTAAAAAAAATTCCTAATATTCAATCTAAACCTGCCCTGGTGCAACTTGAGGCCATTTCCTCTTGTCCTATAGCTTGTTACTTGAGACAAGAGATGTCTGTTGATGATCTGTTGTTTATCTTGTCTCACCCATCTCACTACAACTACCTGAAAGGAGGTTGTGGAGAGCAATAATGTCTCCCCTCAGCCACCTCCTCTCCAGGCTAAACAATCGCAGTTCCCTCAGCTACTTATTCTAAAAATAGTCTTCTAGATCTTTCACGAGCTTTGTTGCCCTTTTTCAGACACTCTCCAGCAGTTCAATGACCTTCTTGTAATGAGGCGCCCAAAACTGAACACAGCATTCAAGGTGCGGCCTCGCCAGTGTTGAGTGCAAGGGGAAGATCACATCTCTACTTCTAGAAATGCCCACACCATTTCTAAGCCAGGATGGTATTATTGCTGTTAAGAATGACTTATATCCTGTCCTGCCAATTGCAGCAGCATTTGGTATTTAGAGGAATGTGCATGCATTTGACAGACTTAGATACATCGCTCCCGCTGTCACATTTTTGAAGGAGAACACATCCATGAGTTAAAGATTTTGTCTTTTTTTTTTTTTTTTAATTCCCTTGGAACTCTGTGTAACATCAGTTATCGCTATTGAGAAGAGGCCTTTAATGTCCTAAAGTTGTACTATAACCTGAACATCATACATACATTGACTATTTAATGAAAGACAGCCTTGCATGATAGAATTCAGGTGAACATTGCTGCAGAA
The DNA here is from genome assembly GCF_017976375.1 of Cuculus canorus. Classification (NCBI taxonomy): domain Eukaryota; kingdom Metazoa; phylum Chordata; class Aves; order Cuculiformes; family Cuculidae; genus Cuculus; species Cuculus canorus. Next base: position 63,149,623 of record NC_071402.1, on the reverse strand, counting down.
GTGGAAGATCAGGATTGTCACAGAATCACAGAATCACAGAATCACAAGGTTGGAAAGGACCCATTGGATCATCGAGTCCAACCATTCCTAACACTCCCTAAACCATGTCCCTAAGCACTTCATCCACCCGTTCCTTAAACACCTCCAGGGAAGGCGACTCGACCACCTCCCTGGGCAGCCTGTTCCAGTACCCAATGACTCTTACTGTGAAGAATTTTTTTCCGTTATCCAACCTGAACCTCCCCTGACGGAGCTTCAGGCCATTCCCTCTAGTCCTGTCCCCTGTCACTTGGGAGGAGAGGCCAGCTCCCTCCTCTCCACAACCTCCTTTCAGGTAGTTGTAGAGAGTAATAAGGTCTCCCCTCAGCCTCCTCTTCTCCAGGTCTTCCAGGATTGTCTTTCTGAGTTCTTCAGCTAAGTCTGGAGTTGCTTGATCTACTGCTATAAATATAATTTAGATTATTAGGGTTGCTATTGCCTGCAACAATTTGCCCTTTTTCTGTTCTTCTGAAATGGAGGCTTATTGTCTCCAGCCAAATCTGGTTTTATCCACTAGAAAGTCTTGTCTGTCTTTTGACATGGCATCTGTTGTTTATCTTAATTCCATAAATCTAGTCTAGAGGAGGAATTGAGTATTGTACCATGTTCCCCATTCTGCCAGGTCTTGTGGAGTCAAGTGGTTAAGTGCAGGGGAGGTAATATGCTATGAACAGGAGCAATGAATGAGAGAAAGAAGTGAAGAAATGGATATGCTGCCAAAACAGCTGTTTGTGTACTTATGGTCTGTGGTGTCTCGCTGCATTTAGAACTTTTGATGTCAGTGTGCTACTTTTCTGAAAACAAAGGAGATAAAAGATCTGTTTTTATTTGTGCTATTGGGATGGAGCTAAACATACATTATTATCTAAGTATGTAATAAGAAAACAGAATAGATTGTAAAAGGCAGGAAGAAGAGCACAGACAATATGAATCTCTGCTTCAGATTGCATTTATTTAATTCTCTTTTAGATATAATGCTAATGCTTCTTGAGCTACTGGTTTCTGATGAGAAGTTTTAGCTTTTCTGTGTGTATTTCCTTTGCAAAATGGAGTAATTTAGTAATGACTTTATGGTTAAAGAAAAAGAAACAAGCCCTTCCTAACAAGTATGCAACACTATCAAGGTATTTAAGAAGCTGGCTTGAATACTGCAAAGTACAACTTGTCATTTCCAAGTCCTATGTTTTCTTGAGAAAATAGCTGCTTCAGTAAGTGGAGTACGCTTCACTGCACTTCTTAGCCTGGTTTGTTACTGTAATGCCTGCAGAACACAGAACTCAGCATTTCTTAGTATTTCCCATTTACGTAAAGATCATCTGAATAGACATTGAGAGTAGCAAAATAGAAACAACCTTGCTTCTTGCACTAATGGGTGTATATATAGCCAAAACACGATTGTTTATATTGCTATTTGTTTGTCACAAGGCATTGGTGAGCAGCTGCAACAGAAAGCTGGGACAAAAAAAAAAGTCTTGTAAAACTGTGGCAGATTATAATGCCATTTCTAATTATTAACAGGGCCGAGTCAAGAGAAGCTGTATATACACATATTCACATGTATACAGTTGCAGTTATACACACATCTTATTTTGCAGCTGTTTTATAAAAGGATAGAAATATCTCTAGTCACTGACTGTTACGATGTTGTAGATGCTGGCTTGCTGCGTAGGTGATTTGTGGTATTTTGGAGCATGGATGGCCCGATTCATGGAAAAATGCAATTCCAGTGTGCTTTGAAAGTTATCTTGGTGCACTGTGGTTTCTGCAGAATGGGGCACACCTTCACTTTTTCTGTAGTACATGTTGGAAGCCTTGGTTTAGAGAAGGGTCTAAGCATACTGAGAATGCCACTCTCATCTCAAGAAACTTTACTTTAATTCTGGTTTAATGCTTACTTTTCACAGAATCACAGAATCACAGAATCACACAAGGTTGGAAAGGACCCATTGGATCATCGAGTCCAACCGTTCCTAACACTCCCTAAACCATGTCCCTAAGTACTTCATCCACCCGTTCCTTAAACACCTCCAGGGAAGGCGACTCGACCACCTCCCTGGGCAGCCTGTTCCAGTACCCAATGACTCTTACTGTGAAGAATTTTTTTCTGATATCCAACCTGAACCTCCCCTGACGGAGCTTCAGGCCATTCCCTCTAGTCCTGTCCCCTGTCACTTGGGAGGAGAGGCCAGCTCCCTCCTCTCCACAACCTCCTTTCAGGTAGTTGTAGAGAGTAATAAGGTCTCCCCTCAGCCTCCTCTTCTCAAGGCTAAACAACCCCAGCTCTCTCAGCCGCTCCTCATAAGACTTGTTCTCCAGCCCCCTCACCAGCTTTGTTGCTCTTCTCTGGACACGCTCCAGAGCCTCAACATCCTTCTTGTGGTGAGGGGCCCAGAACTGAACACAGTATTCGAGGTGCGGTCTCACCAGTGCCGAGTACAGAGGGAGAATAACCTCCCTGGACCTGCTGGTGACCCCATTTCTGATACAAGCCAAGATGCCATTGGCCTTCTTGGCCACCTGGGCACACTGCTGGCTCATGTTCAGTCGGCTGTCAACCAGCACCCCCAGGTCCTAATTTGTGGTGATTAGGGAAATGCTTTTCGGGGAGAGTGAGTTTTTGTGAATTTAGGCATATATAATATTTACTTCATGCTAAAATCAGTCTAATATGTAGTTCTTAGGTTTAATTTCACAGCATTAGTTCCTATTTTGCCCATCACTTCTGAAATTGCATTGATTGCTCAACATGAAAGTAAGAGCTAGGTAAAATTACATTTACTATCTTATGTACAAAAGACCTCTACTTTATACCCAACCGCAAGCACTTTATAACCATAGGTAAAGACTCCTTGGCAGAGGCAGTATAAGGGAATGTTTGCACTTTTTCTGTTCACTGACAGAGACACTAAAGTATTTTTCGGGCACTGGAAGAAAGACTTAAGCAACTGGCTGAATCTTGTCTTTTAAAATACTGGTAATTTGAATATAGCTTGTTTGAGAGCATCTGGATCATTGATCTTTTTCTTGAATTGTTTCTGGTAATTTGAATATTAAATATGCCCGTAGTAATGTGTCAAGTAAATTTTTTTACTGCAAATGATAAAGCAAAAGAAATCTTTTTAAGGTTTACATTTTATATTAGAAGCTGTGCCAAGGAGATTTACATCCAACCATGCACTGTCATGTTTTGGACTGATATATCACACAACTTTCCTGTCAACATCTTGGAGCTGGTATCCGTGAACACAAATGTTGTGGCTTATCTAGGGAGCAGACAGCACAGCTGCTGCTTAGTTCTCCCCAGTGCTTTAACTCAAACTAAAATATCTCAGGGCTCAGTCTTTCTAATTTCCCCAAGACTGCCAAAACCACGTTTTTGAAGTAACGGAGGTAAACATCTCCCTAGTAAGAACTTGGACTAGCAACTCATTTCATATACACTGCTGAGTTATCTGTTGCATAGTGTTTTGTTGCTACTGCTCTTGGTGCCTTGCAGCAGGTTTCAGATTCTTTTGGCCGTTTCCCAAGAGAAATGAACACAGGGAACTGCAGTCCCTCTCCTCCTACACCACCAGCTTTACCATACACTAAATCTGATGGAATACACTTGCAAATGGAGCTAACGAGCACTATCTTCTCAAGACCTAGACCAATAGGTCTGATGAGGAATTTGGCTGTCTCCTTCATCTGGAAAGCCCTGAACAAGGGACAAGACAAAATTCATACAATGAGATGATCAAACCATGATGGTTGATGAAATCAATTTTTTATTAGCTTTTTGGTTTGGGATTGACTCACTCTGTTGTCACTCTGTATCCTCTAGTAGGCTTCCTAGGTCTATCTCTCATTTTTTTCTGACAAAGCTTGCTGTCTTGCTTCAAAGTCTCTTGAGTTTATATGCTACCTCTTGTCTTATATCTTCTGTGTTGTTATTAATAAGAGGAAATAAGAGAACACTTAGTTTGCTGTGTTTTTGAGGGCAGAACTAATAATTTTTATGGGCAGATTCTGTAGCAGCATTTTCAAAATGTAAGTCAGAATTTATAAATTGTGCAAAAGTAATTTCTCCAGAACATCACACAAAGTCTTCCAAATGAACATGTACTTGATTAAAGCAGTCTCAGAATCATAGAATGGTTTGGGTTGGAAGGGACCTTAAAGATCATCTTGTTCCAACCCTTCTGCCATAGGCAGGGACACCTTCCACTAGATCAGGTTGCTCAAAGCGTCATTCAGCCTTGATCAGCTCCAGGGATGGGGCATCTATGGCTTCTCTGGGCAATCTGTTCCAGTGCCTCGCCACCCTCGCAGTAAAAAAAATTCTTAATATCTAATCTTAATCTCCACTCTTTCAGCTTAAAGCTGTTCCCCCTCATCCTATCACTGTATTGCCTGTTAAAAAAGCCCCTTCCCAGCTTCCTGTAGGCCCCCTTTAAGTACAGGGAGGCTGCTATAAGGTCTCCCTGGAGCCTCCTCTTCTCCAGGCTGAACAAGCCCAACTCTCTCTGCCTGTCCTTTAGAAAGAACAGGCATACTACATTTCTCTTTTTTTTCCTTCCTCAACACTTAGTCAACTCTTTCAAGTAATATTTAGTATTTTATCAGTCACTTCATATCCATTACTCAACAGTTTACTGCATTTCTGCAAGCTTGCATATACATTTCTCTTAAGTACCAAAGTAAAACATTTTTAAAGCATGAGTTATTTTTAATTTAGTAGTGATAGGAATATTTAAAACTCAGCATTTCACAGGTTATGTTTTCTTCAGTCTTTTCTAGCTAGGGAATGAAATGCTTTGATTTCTGGCAATTTTAGGTGCTGAAGCTATTGACCTATCTCTGGGACCAGTCTAACTCCAGGTAGCTAATCGGCAGATTTTTTTAGGAAATGGATAATTACCTATGCTTTAAAGAGTTAATTAAGTTGCATGAGTTGGTTACAGACTTGAAGATGGCTGCTTCTAAGCTCTCTTCAGATCACTTATCTATAAGGAGAAATATTTGTGCTCTATCTTCTGATCTCTTGGTTCACTAAGACAAAAACAGAAAGAAAATGAAATATGATAATGTGTGTAATTAAGAAATCAAAAAATGTTTCTGGTTAATAGCTATAAAAGAAGACCTAATTTGAAGAAATGTTTGTTTTACAGAATGCTGAAACCAAGGTGGAAGAAGCAGCTAAAGAGAGTCCTAAAGCAGCCAGACTAACACAGCAGTCTTCAGAGGATAATGAAGTATTTGGTGAGTTATTGAGACAACTGGAAAATGTTATTTCATCTGTTAGTTCAGAAAATAGAATTCCCACAATTAACTTGTGATCTACTTAATGTTGGTGTATGGTATTGGGGTATGGGCTATATAGTTCCACAGACCTGGAAAGGCGGAAGAAAGGACCAAGAAGAAAACAAAGAGGAGTCAAAGGTCTGAAGTAAATAAGTCTGATGAAAATTTGCACTTGGGCACCATAGAGAATAAGGACTGAATCAGAGTCTTCATTAACATTAAAGATGTTTGCGGTAAGAGGGAAAATAAACTTTTCTGTCTGTGATGGATAGGACAAGCATTCTCTAAATATCAGAAAGAAAGATTTGATTAAGTGTTTGGAAGGGAATGAATGAATAAATCTAAAATGTCTATTAGACATTTTATTAGAATAAATCTAAATAAGTCTAAAATGAATACTAGAACATGGGAATGTGTCATCTAGAACGTGTGGAGATTCGTCATTGTAGGCTTTTTAAAACAGGTTAGACAAGTAACTGTCTAAACTCATGTAATGTAGTTCATTTTGTGGCAGATAGGTAGACTAGATGGCCTTCGAGGATACTTGGAGACCTAGATTTTAGATGAGAACCTCTTGATAGTTTTATGTGAATGGCCCTCACCTTTCTCTCCCCCTATAGGTTTTCATGGTGGTTGGGTTTTTTTGATCTGAAAGCTGTATTTGACCTGTTCTTCTGCATTAAGATTTGGAAAAGAGCCAGGAAAACCTTGTTATTCCAACTTTGTTGATTTTATGCTAGTAGAATTCAAATAAAAAATTAATGCAGGACAGGTGAGGGCAAAGGTGAAAGTTTGTAAGTTAATGTAGTATTTAGCTTCATTACTTTCTGGAATGGAAACTCAAGATCTGCAGAAGTCATGTGGATTTTATTAAGGCTGACTAGCTTGAAAACTTTCAGGTGAATCAGTTATTTATTAATACAGTAAGGAATTTTTTTCTTTCAAGGTACAAAAGGAATGGAGTATGAATAACTAAATCTCTCTTACTATATATGGAAGCAATGGTTGTGACCATTTAATCTGGTTTTGTTTCAAATCAACTTTCCTCTGTGAGGTAATGTAGCATGATAGGCACATGAGCCTGAATTCCTGGTATTGTTTCCAGTACTGATCATATAATGCCAGTGTCTGAAGAATCCACAAGTGGACTTAAGAACTAGGTTTCATCTTTATTAATTCAGCTATTACCTCATTTCCTCTGCATCTGCTCCACCAGTTGTTTGCAGTAGATCCAGTGTTACAGGTTATAGAGCCCCAAGGCACTATGTAATGTGAGTCTCAGACTGTGCCCTTTCTCAATTTGTATCTCTCTGGTTTTCTTTATGTGAGAATAATGGAGACAGCAAAGCAAGGAGATGCCTATCTGCCTCCTTGTACCAGCAAAATCTCAGGCTTTTAAAGGTTTTCTGTATTCTGATCACTAGCTCCAAGTACCAATGAACTACACCAGTAGTTAGTTAAGCCGGTGGTCCATACAGGAACCATGAACTTTAAAAATGGGAATTAAATCCCTGAAGTAGACTTAAATTCACCATGCAAACAATCCATACCCTCACTGCAAATCCTTTTAGAAGTTTAAGAATGTTCACATGCAGTATGCTGCATGTTCTTTAAAGCTAATAATTTACTAACAAATTGCTAAATAAATAATTTCAAATCTCTGAACTGAATTGCTTATCCAAGATAAACCAACAGTCAAACTTTTCTAACTTGAGAACAAAAGGAAAATTTCTTTCCAACTGCGAAACAGTCAGAATGTATCATCTTATGTCGACCCTTTTATTATTTTTTGTTTGGGTTTTTTTCTAAGATTAGATGAAAATACCAATAAAAGAAGAGGAAATATGGTGCAAATAGAGTCTGTAATCTTCTTTTTCACCTTGATCAAGTGAGGAAATGAAAGTGAGCTGAAGGTGCAAAGGAAACAACTTTAGTGTGAGATGCTCTGAGTGTCAGGGAGGAAATTTTGGCAGATACAAGTTTTATGTCTCTGAGAATTATGCTGTTGTATATTCCTGCCTTCGCCTGCAATTCTGAGCAATTTCAGAAGCCTTTCAGATCCATCTCATATTCTAAGGGATAAATAATAAGGTTTAAACAGTTTTCCCTAGGTGATTTATTTGTTGTCCTGTGACTTAAATGATTAGATTACAGACCTTGCTCAGTTATTCTCCCTCTGGCTTGATCTATTTCAAGCTTTCCTTCATTTCTTTCTTCTTTTTCTCCCCAGTGATGTTGATTATAATGAACATCAAGTATACACCAGGAGCTGGTTAATTTATAGCTTCAGCTTTGACTAGAATCCCCCTTGTGAATAATTTTAAATAGGCTCCAGTCTCTGAGCTGGTGCACCACAGCCTTCCCTTTTCACATTGATCTCTGTCTTCTGTGCCTTATTTAGTTATTTTTTTCACAAAGATCACTTTCCCCACCTTTCTCTGGACTATGTCACCCCCTACGGAAAGGTTAGCACAGGCAGCAGAGAAGCCAATGCCTGCCTGACTTAGTCCCTGAGCCCTTTCAGAAAAGGGGGCAGCACCCCTTGACTCCTGCCTGCCTTTTCTGTCTTTGTGCGTGGATGTGCAGCAGGCGCTCAAGAGAGGTCTGGTCCCTCCTTAAAGCACTGACTGTCCCTCTTCACTAAGCCACCCGGTGGCAGCAACTGCCAGTCTCTGGCAGCCACCAGAATGCCTGGACTGCCAGGTCAAAGGCCTTTTAGCAAAAGGAACAGAAATCTCTTGTTTTGCTGGTCACCCCTTTCTCTGAGGTTAGTGTTGTGTTGGACCAGAAAACGATATGATTTTTCAGGAATAGGGAATTTTCTGTAAAGTGGACCGCATAGAATAGATCCAATTGCTAGAGATGGCTGCACAGAGGGTATTTATCCTGGTTGGATACAGCAATATTTCTTCTGGTAATACTTGCTTCCAGAGTAAGCGTGGTCTCTGCAGCCTTTATCGATTTGTTGCAGTTTTGGAGGCAAAAATGTTATTATTGATTGAAAATGGTGTGGTGCTAAAGAACCAGATGTGGGTATCTCTTTCAAGTCTGCTAGACCCAATAGCATTCTTTGTAGATACAAGCAAGGATTGATCCAATACTGTGGAGGGCCATCGGTGAGAGATATAAAGTTTTCTTCTTTATATGAGTTGGATTTGGGAATTACCATTCTGAAGAGCTTTTTTGCATTTTTCTTTAATATTTATTTTTATACTGGGGTGTAACTGAAATGTTTTTACCAACAATGAAGCTGTATTGTACCAGCTGGTTTATGAAACAAACAAACAAACAAGTCAGGTATGTCTTGTTCGGAGAGCTAATTCTCAAAGGTGATAAACTTTTTATACAAGGAGATAGGGTGGAGAATTGGAGCAGAAGGGTAAGGCTCTTGGGGAGAAAAGAAATCTAGTCTGCACAGTAACGGTATTTGTAACAGGGAAATTCTGAATTAACAAGAGTTAGTTTTGTTTGTCCTTTGAAAGGATTTTCTTGTGACACCCAACAGAGTTCTGTTGTCTTATATGTACTGAATATGTATCTGTGATGTGGAACTAGAATGTCTTGCTTGCTACAAACTTCTATTGAACTTGCACGTAGTCAGCATGGTCTCTGTTGCAATCAGTATGTAGTCAGAAAAGGATCGTGAATGACCGCTCAGTCCAAGTGGGAGAAGAAAATTGCCGAGTAGAGTGCAATGCATTTAAAGAAGTGGATCAGGAAGTGACTGCTGACCTTACTTCCAGAGATAATTTTCAGAAATTTGAGATCCATTACTAGTCTACAACTGTGAGGCAAAAGCAGGGGTGGGGCAAACTGCTTCTAATTCTGACTACAGGGACCTTCCTTTGGTGCAATTCCTTATTGCAGTAACTTGGACAAGGGAAAACACATATTTTTATTGATGCTTTTTTTCCATGGGGCTGAACTAGCATGCAAGTAAGGAAAAGTTTGCTGTGAGGGAACTGTGATACATTGACAATATATTACCCTTTCTGATGGCAGTGAAAAGTGAAAGTGTACAAACTATTCAAAACAGAGTAAATCTTGGTCTTCTCAAACAGGAAAGTTTCATTTCTCTCTAGTAGATGAGGTCCGAAACCGTATCTGTGGATATGGCCATGGTTCTTCACGGCTTAGTGATTTCCAGTGATCCATGCTGTGAGCTGGAGTTGTACTGTGGGATTTGAGGGGTTTTTTTTTGCTTATTGGTTGGGTTTGGGTGGGGTTTGTGTTTGTTTTATTTTAATAAAAAAAGGTGAAATGAATTATTTTTTTCTTTTCCCCCTAAAAGGAAGGATAGGAGTTGTAGAGCTTTATTTTTTCTTTCGCTTAGGCAAGAGGTAAGCTTTGTTACGAGTGTGGCAAGTGACACTGAATGTGGCACCATCCATCATTCTACCATTTCAAATTGCAGTACTGGCTACTTCCTGAGGAATCTTTTTGTATGCAGAGCTCAGATATAGCTAGAAACCATACATTCAGCACAATTCCACAGGAACCCTGACTGACCCTGATTCATTGCTTATGCTGATGCCTGCTGCTGTGTCCTATGCAGAATGGCTTGTGGATAGTCGTATAAACCATGCCGGCTGAAGAACTTCTGTCTCCATGAGATTTCCATCTGCAGCAGTTTGACCGATGTAATTGGGCTTACTGGGGCTTACTGCCCTTAACATGGCAGGACAAGGATAGCCGCGGTTGCTGCTGTCCCACTGCGTCCACACCTAGGAATTTTTGGATGCTCCGTATCAGATGCCAGTTTGGAGGGCAGTGTGTGTATGCATTCAGTTGGGGATTTCTTGATGGTATATAGAGCCCATTCTCACAAAACGACAGGCAGCACTGGTCTCTTACAGATTAACAAGTGGTTGCACAGAATATCCCTGCAAGGTGGAAATATATATGATTGTGGGTTATATCTGTATGGATTTCACATTCTTCTTGTATCTGATTTTACTTTTTTATTCTTCTTTAAAAAAAGGTAGAGAGCAGGCTGCATAAGGAGGAGCCGGAAGGTATCTAGCAGCTGCTGGCTGCAGTGCCTCAATCAGGAGGTGATGCAGTGGTGTCAGGAGCTTGCTAAAAGCTGAGGGTTATAGGAGTTCAGTGACCTTCTTAGTGGGAAGCTTCTCTCTTTGTAAACCAATTGTGGGAGGCAAGCTGAGACTTTAATGCAAAATAATGGCATGTTTACATGAAAAAATCAATCTGGTGAGACAGCAAACTGTTCCAAAATAGATGTTATTACCACGTTGCGGTTATTGACTATTGCATGAGAGGTAAACGGAGGAATTTAGTCTCCTGTAGTTTTTTTCTTTATAAGCCAAGTAATGATTCTGTTGTTCCAACTGTCCACATATTTCCACTTTCCTTCAGCATCTCTTTCCTTTTCCCAGTTTCTTGCAACACTTGGCCTGTCTGCTTCCTTCCAGAGACCACTGGCTTTTCAAAATTACACCACCAAGACTGGATTAAATTTCTGAGACAGAAAGAATAGATTTACATTTCACCAAGTAAAAATCCTTGGCATTTTTTATTCAGGTGATGAATACTGCTCCCACCTTTCTCTTCTTCGTATTTTTTATGGCCACCTAAGGCACTTTTAAAAAGTATTAATTAATTAATTAAGGGGAGAGGAATGAAACTCTGTTCTTGAAAGATTTTGTGTATTAGAAAAAGCTTTTTGAAAACTTTTTGTGGGGAATCTTGCTCAGTTTACATACTGACAAGAGAAGCCAAGTACTAGAGAACTGCTGTCATAGAAAGAGACCCACAGTATTTCGCAGGCAGTTGGCTGACTGGTGGCGTTTTATTATTTTAGGGTTTGAAACTTTTTCTAAAGTATTGATATTTGCATTTTGATGTTAATTCTGTGGTTGATTTGGGTAAGCCTCGTTTCTTGTGGGTTTTCTTTTTTTAATAGACGTTTATTTCTGACAACCATCTGATCCTATAAACACTAACAGGAGCTCTTGGATGCCTAACTAGTTAATATGCCATTTACTCTACAGTAACATCAAAACCTTTTAAGATTACTGCATGGCACTAATATTTACCACGAAGTTATTACATAAGCACTTAAAGACCTTTTAACAAGTATGATTTGGTATGATATTTCTTTTTTTCCTGTCTGTACCACACATAAGTTCCATGCATTAACAGAGGTTTGGGGTTTTCTCCTTCTTTCATAGGGCCTGGAGTTTTCACTAGATTTACATTAGCATAGGCAGGGATCTGAGCCAGTGATGCCTGCATTTTTAGCAGTGTAGGGCTCAGGGGCCATGCTCACTGTAATTAATTAGCACGATAGCAGTATAATAAATGACTTATTCATTATTTGAATGCTTTCTCTACAATGTACAGGATCTGCAGATTTTTTCCCCTTGTTTATTTAGTAAGTCAGTCTGTATGGGAGATGGGTGTGAGCTCAATAGGCATTTACCATGGTGTTGTTATCCAGAGCACACATTGTAGCTGATTGTAAGTGAGGATGGCTAAGGGTGGTCTAATGTCACATGTTCCTGGGTGGTGATATGAGGCCTTTGGCTAAATAGCTAGCCAACAAAACAAGTTACTCCTTTCCCAGTGTATTTTTTCTTTGTCCTATTAGCAGGCTGCAGCCCAAGGGAGTATTCTGTTTGCATAGAGGAAACAGAGTCCTTAGTGTTATCTGTCACTGATACTTACATACCATCCAGTTTGGTTAAGGCAGGATTTTATCTGTAAATGAACTAAAAGTGCTTCTGAAAGATCCTTATTTTGGGGAGAGTAGCTGGGATGTTGCTGTTGTCCCATTTCCAATTTTGTTGAGGCTGAAAGAACACTCAGTTCTTGTTTGAGTGAAATAAGAAGCAGAATAGTCCTCCATGGGCCAACTGCTCTTCTGTCGTGTTAGCTGAAACAGATGTGGTCATTAAAGTTTAATTGCAATGTGACTCACTTTTTAAAGCAAAGGCTAGAAGAGAACAAGAGTGAGGTTTTGTACAATCTGTTAGGAGAATACAGAAACACCAGCTGAAGTTGATAATTCTTTTATATCATAAAATAAATAAATAAATAAATAAGAAAACCACCGACTTTGGCTTCCTGTATAATAAGAATTATGGAATTCCATTGGGTAATTCCTGGATCAAATCCATGATAACTGATTTAAGCCAGAATAGTGTCCCATTGCAAGAATTGTATAAAAACAATGGATTCTCCTCAGGCTTCCAGTGGTCAGTTTTCCTGGTTAAAAAGAGGCACCTCACTGGTGGTCTAGCCCCCATAATTACCTCTGATTGTGCGATCAGGCTTCATTGGGCTGCCCATAGTGCAGATCAGATTTTTTCATATCTGAATGCAGAAGACAAACCGGGGCTGGGGGGGGGAGGGAATACAGAGGTAAACATCTTGCCCTCACAAACACAGTAGGTCCACTACATATCCCTGAGCACCTCATGTACCCATCTTTTAAATACCTCCGGGGGTGGTGACTGAACCACCTCCCTGGGCAGCCTGTTCCAATGCCTGATAACCCTTGTGGTGATGAAATTCTTCCCAATATCCGATCTAAACCTCCACTGGTACAACTTGAGGCCATTTCCTCTTGCCTTATTGCCTGTCACTTGGAGAAGAGACCAACACCCACCTGGACACAACCTTCTTTCAGGTAGTTGTAGACAGTGATAAGGTCTCCTCTCAGCTTCCTTTCCTCTAGGCTAAACAACCCCAATTCCCTCAGCTATCTCTCATAAGGCTTGTTCTCCAGATGTTGTAGCTGCATATTCTCATCCAGCAGCAGTTCTTCTGCAAAAGTGTAAGACTTAGTATGTGATGCGTGTAGCTCTGGAAAGGACCGCCAAGCAGCAGTAAGCCTACTGTGAAAAGATAATGGAAGTAGAGAATGACAGCATATTGTGAACACCCCACACAAGCTGTTTAGTGGTGAACCTAAAAAAATATTTTTATTTCTGTGCTGAGTTAATCTAAATTATGCTTCAGCCTAATGTACGGCATTTGCAACTGTGTCCACAAGACCGAGAATGAGTCTAAAGGTGTTGGAGAGTGAAAGCAAGAAGGAACACAGAGCTTTCGAATGAGTGAATGAAAATTTGCAGGACTCGGCATCTGTTGGCTTCCCCTTGGCACTCCCATCTATTTACCTTGGAGCTCAGTGAAACTCCGGGGCTCCAGTAACATGTCAGGCAGCAAATCCATCCCATACATGAAGCTATGGTTTTCTATTATGCATTTGTTCAAGAAGGCTGACTGTGGTTTGGCCTAACTCCTTCAAGTTTGTGCTGTGGCAGCAGTTCAGCTTTATGAGCATGATAGTGTTCCTTTAAGTGCTGAAAAGGAGACACAGAACAGGAATTGACATCTGAGGTATCTATTTTTTATGAGGAAAATAGCAGTGAAAAGGACTAGTATTTACTGGTGCGCACACACTGGTACTTGTACAGAAACATCCTGGTGGTGACAAGACTGCAGTCACTTACAAGCTTACGAGGAGCAGAGAACAGCCATGATAATGCTGGTCTTTATTTTCAGTGCTGTTTAGAGCAAGCTCCCTCTCTAGAGCCTTCCCTATGCTTCTCTTCCCTGTTGCCAATGGAATACTTGGCTTTCTGTAGGCCTTTTAATATTCCCAGTTAATTAGAAGGAACCATTTTTCTGCTGAATACAAAGTATCTCCATCAAAATAGGAAAGTTAAATTAGTTTACGTAATTTATTTTTTTTTTAGTAGCTGTCATCCACTCTGATTTTTTTTTCTTCTTTTTGGTCTTTCTTGCTGTAGCATCTTAAAATTTCTGCTGTGTTTGATATTAACCATGGAAAAATAATGATTTTTCCTGGTGATGCTGACAAGGAGGATTGCAGCAGAAGTCAGGATTTTAAAGGCTAAACTCAGTTGTTTAAACAAACGTGTATGCACACTGTTACAAAAGTACTTTTAAATCTCTGTTTACCTGAAGTCGCTTCAGTAGAAACTGGGTACAGAGAAAAGAAGTTCACAAGAGTTCTCATTTTTGTTCTGAAAGATCTATAATAAGATTTTCTTTTTAGCCTTTGCTTGTGGAAAAGTTGATTGAGTATGCTCTTGAAACAAAAGTGATAGGTTTTGGACACCTAACTAAGCCACCACGTTACAATAACCAGACGTGGTTTCACTGAACTCAGGGGAGACAAAATGAAAATATTGATGCTTCTGAAATAAATACTTACAATTTAACAAAGTATTCCTTCCTTTAAATAAGTGGAGCTTCCCTATATGTTTATCAGGATGTGGTGACTCTATTTACATTGATTTATCTACACAGAAGCTGCTCCTTTTCCAGCAGAGTAGCTGCAGATTTTGACAGTTATGTGTTGATTACGCCTGAGATCTTACCAAGGAAGATGCTGGTCTTAAGTCCGTGGTACATGGCTTCTTCAAGCCTGCTAGCCAGGCTGAGGACTTCATCTTTTGCATCAGGTGTCCCGCACGCTGCTGAGGCAGCTTCAGGGAGAAAGATATTTCCATTTTCTTGTCTGCAGATGTCTTGCAGCCCAAAGTCCAATGGGAGAAGTAAGGAACTTGATTCTTGAACCACTAAAGGACTAAGTTTCAAATTCAATTCTGATGCTTGTTAAAGTGAGTGGACTGAGTTTTTTACGGAGCCTTTTTTGGATGGGATTAGTTCTACACATGATACATTTTTGCCTCCTCCTGCTTCACCTATTCATCAGGTCTGAAATGTTCCAGTATTTCTTTTTTTATGAAGTAAGGTCATGGCATGAGCAGGACTGCCACATTAGAAGCGTTATTCTGTTACCTTTTACTTTCTTTCAGTCTGTCCTTTGTTTTGTGTGTCATCTTCAGTCTCACATATAAGCTGGCTATCCTTAAAATAGGCCCTCTTGCTTGGTTTCTGGATTTTATTGCTATGGTATCACATTCCTTATGCATTTGTCAACACAGGAAATCTATTATGAAATAGGATGAAATGGAAAACTTAACATGTGTGGGAACCAATTATACAGCAAGCCTAATTTCGGTCTGAATCTCATTCTCAGCAGGAGATATAAATTCTCAAGTTTTACTTAGTTTATTTGCCAAAATTTTGTGAAATAATTTTACTACTCTGTTTCAAAATGTGTAATTCCAATATGAAGATGTGAAAGCAAATTTGTTTCAGGATCTGTGCTGAAATAAAACCCTCGACCCAAAAACTGTCAGGACCCTTGAAAAATGAAAGCTTTCCTCTTCTTTTTTCTACCAAATTACTTTGCCCTTCCTGTGAGGGATCAGTGGTTAGCCAACATTACTGTGAACTGGGCAGGCTACAAAGGGACAATGATAAGTGAACATAAACAGAGGAACTTCCCCAGATTTCAGCACAAGTAGGAATATGCTTTAATACTTTAAAATACTATCCATTTTTTTACATAGATATTTTGGTGGATCTGGGCTTAAAGTGAGAAACAGAAGATTGGGCAAAAGGACCTCCAGCAGAGGTGCTACTTTTGTTCCCGTATGTCAGCAACAATAAATCTGGCTTCTGTTTCAAAATCAGGGCTCAACTCATTGTAGAAATTTGTATTTAGTGGCCTGTTTTCAGGATGTGAATTGGGCTGATCAGTCGAATTGAACCTAATGAACTGGGTTACCTGAAAGGAGGAAGCCCGGGAGCTGAGACTTTTAAATGCATGCATGCTTGGGATTTTTCTTTTTAAGCACTCATAATTGTTTTCATGGTTCACGTGACATTTTTCTTTTATTACTAAAATACCATAATCCACTTGCAGACTCATTTCTAGCATTATTTCTGTTATTATCCATACTGCAGAAACACCTGGTTGAGGACTAGGACCTCGCTAAGCCTGTTATCTATAAACATAATGGGAAGACTGTAAGAAAGTTGCTCTGCACCCATTACAGCCAATTCCTGTTTCCCAGAGTAAGTACTTTCTCTGCCAGGCAAACTACTTTTGGATAAAGGAGTTTGTTACTGTCTAACTGTAGCGTAAGTATCAAATTGCACTGTTTTTTGCAGGTGAAGTGCAATTTCTCGGTAAAACCTGTTCTACTTGAAAAAACTCGGTAGCAGAATCGCAGCAGCACAGTTATTCTATTTAGGCATGTGCTCCATTAGCACCCTCTCACACATGCCAGTTGTGCTCTGAACAGAGTTCCAGCTGCAATGTTGTACCTGTACCAATATAGTTCTGCTAGTGACTTCTCCCTAAAGGCAAATATTTAAGTTATTTCTCTCTCCAGCCCTTCTCATCAATATTTTATATTGACTTGTAATTTTTCTTTAAATTCTGAATAATTAGAAGGAATGAAACAAGTCTTTCCAGTTTCTGAGTTACATTTTCCCCACACAATTTTTTTTTTTGTTTAACATATGTGCTGTTTACAAATGTCTCCTGCAGTGAAAATACGAAGATTTTTCTAATATATTTTCTTTGTTCTCTTAAAAGGATCCTTTATAGCACTACCTAAAGTTAGGAGTGCTTTTTGTGAGATTTCTGAGTCTGTTCTTGCAAATTATTTTCAAGATTACAGTAAAAAGAAAAGAAAAAAATAGAAGGCAGCATGCAGAGCTGCCTCCTCAAGAAAACAGAAGTGAATGTCTTGAAATCAGCATGTTACTCAAAATCGCATGCTGCTTTGGCTGGTCATCGACTCCCCAACCTCTTTGTAATAAATCACTACTGAGATATACAAATATCTGACTCTTTTTGTCAGCTTCCTGTGTTTTTCAGAGTACCACAATCATATTCTTTATCAGGAATGAAGTGTGGGAAAAGGCTGAATATAAGCTAGCTGGATATAGGGAGCTATTTAAAATTAGAGCATTTTCTCCACCATCTGTATTAGTCTCCTTATGTTGACATAGTTGTGATGCAGTGCTGCAATATAAAGGCTTCTATTTTAAGATCCAGTTTCATAATACAAATATTCTGATTTAAATAAAAATATACACCCTTTGATTTAATAGATTTCATTGAGGAAATATAGAGATATTTGATCCTTATGATGGTTTTATTTAGGTGTTTTATTTGCTTTATTTGAGAATAAAAAGGGATTTGATTTAGAGGTTCTCAGCAAGATTATTGGAAAGGTGTATTTTTTTTTTCCTGTAATGTTAAAAGAAAAAATATCTATGCAAAATAATGACATTTTATCTGAGTGAAATATCCTAATGCTTCTTGGTCACAGAACTTTTACCAGGATCATGTCTTTCTGAAAGCTGAGGTTTATTTGTGTGAAGTGTAGTTTTTTTAGAATCCTTCAGGCCTCCTTAAAAAGTTGTGATTACAACAATACATTTATTTTAAGGATATTATTTATACACAAAAATGAGGAATCGTGCTAGTAAACTGTGTTTTCCATACACAGGGAGAAAAGAAGTGCAACTCTGGTTAGGGGGAGGAATTTGATAAAGCGTATTTATGTCCTTTTGTGCACTCTAGTTGCATCTTTTTAATTCCTGGTGAGGTCTAGGCTGGTTTGTGTTAAGTCAGAGAACAGTAATGTGAATACAGTGGAGATGCATAGGCAATTTCTTCGACTCTGTCAAGCTTAAGTTGGAAAGGGCATCAGTCTTCTGTAGATTTTAACAAATAGTACTGATTCAAGTTCTTACCTATATGCTACTTGTGCTAAAGTGACATGAATCGGTGGTTGATTTATTTTTTTTTAATTAATATTTGTATGGGTAAGAGGCTGGGTGTTTCATTTTTGAGATTTCTGGTAAACAACTTGATATTTTCAACAAAACAATTTGAGAGTCATAGTAGTGCATCATGTAAATTGAATTTCATATTGTAAAACAAATTTTAAGAAGTCAAAAACTCATATGTATTCTTTGGAGATGGGGACAGGACAGCATGGAGTATCGTTATTCTTTGCTAATTACATTATCTTTGTGTGCAGCTTCATAGCCTAGTGCTTTGAGTTTGGGTGTAAGAGTTTTCCTTGTGTTTTGGAATGGTTTGGGTTTTTTTGTTTTGTGGGGTTTTTTTGTCTCCTTGTACTAAAAGCCTTGGATCAAATGCACTTACAGGGTTCTACCTGTGGTTTTGGCGAGAAACAGATGGAGCTGGGATTAGAAACACAGCTGTATCTATTTTGTCATTCTTACGACTGCTTCACCCTTTAACACACACGCTCTCAAGCTTCTAATCCTTAAGTAAAGGTTTGCTTATATACTTATACCTTCTAAATTAGCCAGGTTGTTAGCGAATTCAACTGTCTGAAAATGCAGAAAAGAAATTGCAGGTCTGTGAAAATCCTTCACTTAAGATGTCCTGCCAGTAGTTCTACCTCGGCCTTTATATGTGATAGCTGACATATCCAAGATGACCTCAACTCTCAGGGGAACATAAGAATAGAGGCATTCTCTGCGTGCATGAGTGGTTAGAATAACACTGTGCTTAGTGATCAAATGAACAATCCCTTTGAGCTTTCGAGATAGTACCCCCTCTCACAGGGCATCGGACAGCATTTCTTTAACAATTATGCAACAACAAAGCACAATAGGGTCACTGGTTGTCATGATTTCTTTCGGAGGAGAAAAGTCAGACTTTGTATGTTACCTTGTTGTTACTATCTCAAATTAAACCACTTGTCAGTCAAGGAATACAGCCTAATCTCTTGCCAAATCCCTGGTATTAGTGGAATAGGCTGCTTCATAATTAAGTACTCAAGATGTTTTTGTCTGTTAACCCATAGATTTTTGCAAAGATTTCATCTCCCTGGTGCTTGGCTTTTTTTCAGTCCCTTTCCTGACCTGTCTGCTTTGCATTGAGCAGCTTAAAAATCCACCTGGTGTAAACAGAACCAGTACCACCAACTCTGTTTTTCTTATGCTCCAGGTTATTTCTCTAACTTATTTACTGGGACTTATTCTCAGCGTGTGACTATGCTATTTTACTGCTGTTATCTGCTTTGCTTACCGCCAGTCTGCTTTCAAGCAGACTGCTTTCAAGCAGTGACTCTACCCACAAACTACCGAAGTTCTTCTGGTGAGCTTCTTGATTATTAACCTGGGTGTCAATGCAACCATATTACACAATATTAGCCAAAAGGGCAGGGAAGTCAGTATGTTAAGCGTCCATTTTAAAGTTAATTAGATCTTTTTTTTTTTTTTGGTTTTTAAAAAGACAAATGCCTTTCCTTATTAGTAGTAAACTGGACTCAATGATACCAAAGGTTTTTTTCAACCAAGCGATTCTGTGATTCTATGACGTGATGAACGCTGCATGTGAGATGCTGCAAACCACATGCCAGCAAATATTGCAGCCTTACATAGATGAACACTACTGAACTGACCTGGGTTAACAACACTACTTAGGGCTGTTGTGGCAATTCTGATCTAATAACAAATTCTATTTAAGTTTTGAGATATCTTCCACAACAGGACATCCTTGAAAAAGAAAATTCCTCTGAAAAGTTTCTTCTAACAAATCATACCCTTTTCTGATAAAAGTCCTTGTAGTCAGTGAGTCTTAGACCAGATTTTTGAGCCTAAATCAGAATTTACAGAAGTGTACTATCTTTCCAAACAGTAAAATAAATTATGAACTTGGTAAAGTCTGTTACAAGTTGGTTAAGCTTTCCAGAACTTATACATCCATCACTGAATGATTCATTTGCTTAAAAATTAATAGTAATCTAAATCTCAGTTGAAAGTGAAATCTGACCCACTATCTCTAATCTGCTTACTAGACAGATGGGGTTTATTTGTAACTGATTAGATAGCAGCAATTTTTAAGTAAAATAATGCCAATGGGGGAAAAAGATACTTTTGCTATAAAAATGCCACTGAAGAATATTCATCCTGAAGTACATTTCACAAACCGCAAGTCCCTTGTATACTGCAAAGCACGGATCTTAACTTATTCTATTGAGCCACTGCAGTCACTCCTAATAAAACAAGCTATGTTATTTTGTTTTTATGGTTATTAACAGAACTTTTATGAAATGTTTTTAGCAAAGACATGGCATCTCTGAAATACTGAAGCTTTAAGAAAGCAATGCTGGCTTGCCATCTTTCTCTTAAGCACGTAATAGACCGTTTGGCCAATGTACAGTGGTTGAATATTTGAAAGACAAAGGAATTAGCCAACCTAAGAACTTTTAAAAATTTAAAGTAAATCAGTTCAGCTCACTTTTGGAATTCTTTTCTTGAAATCTGAAAACTAATAAAAATGCCAAGATTCTTTTTTGTGTGTCTATATGTACAAACATGTATTTGTAGGACACACAAGTGTTACACAGTTAGACATCAGCAGAATAAATACAGACATAAAAACATATTCTGTGTTCTTTTGGGTGTTTGTATTACCTAATCTTTTCTTTCCAGATCAAGAAGAATAGAAGTAGAAGGGTATCATCTTAAACAAAATTGCTGATTCTCAGCCACTGAAATGGGCCTTGACTTAATATTTGTATACCTTGTGTGTGAGTTTTACTGGCCTTTTTCTCCCTCCTCCCCTTCTCTCTCTGCTAAATTAGATCGATGCTGCCAGCTTACTGTCTTCGGGCCAAGAAAAGTAATTTTGCTTTGTATTTATACTATTTATCTATATTTTAGGTTTGTCTGTAATTTTTAGGAAAGAGACTGAATTTCAGTCTTAGCCCTAGATTTCAGATGACCTATTATGGTGTCTTGAATCTGTACTCGCTAGCTCTTCCTACTGATGCTACTACTTTGTGAGAGTTTTTTGCTCTGGTAGTAGTCTCAAAGCATCTTGTTTGTCGCTGATCCTTTTGCTCTTACCACTTAAGAAAAATCTAATACCAGCTGTTACCTGTATGTAATCTGTATTATGTCCTGCTTTGTCTCAGGGTCCCTTGGTGCTGTTAAACCCTGACAAATTAGGATGACAGGTGCTTGCATCTTCCTTCATCTGAAATTGAGCTCTGTGTAGATTGAGACATTTGTAGTCTGCACTGTAATGAGCCAGCTGATTTAATGAGAACTTTGTTCAACTGCATAAAGGTTAAACATTTCTTCATACAAAAGAAATTGCTGTCCATTTCCTGTGTTGTTTTATTTTGCTTAAAATTAAAATTGAATTCTAGATTTTATTAAAGCAGAGTGTCTAGCAGTGGGAATTTAATAGTTTTTATGCATAAAGATGAAGGCTATTTTTATATTAGAAGCATGTGATGTCAAGTAGGTAGAAGTGGCTTTGAGCTTAAGATGTTTTTACATCTTGTTTTTCCTTTTGCACTGCCTTGCAAGTAATTATCTTCACCCTTGTGCTCTTTTTTCTCTGTTGAGGCACCATCTTGGAGAATTCAAGATTTTACTGTGCTCTATTTGTGCTGGATTACGCTGCCCAGCTTTAAAGTTTTGAAGTAGAACTTTGCTTTACTTTAAAGTGGATCACTGACAAAGGCATCTTTAATAGGGAACATTCACACAGACAATAGCATTGATGCTGTAGGACAGTCTGGTAACATTCCGCTCCTCCCAGTAGAAGAGACTATGATGGTTGGCTTTGAGCTGCTTCTAATCAGGAAACACACAGAGTTTGTTAGATTTTGCATTTTTTTGAATGCCAGAGGCTGGAAATGGAGTGTATAAGTTTGATATCTGATTTGATATTTTTATATATTGTCATATGTTATCTTCTTTCCATAAATTTTATATTTATTCAACATATAGGCCTATACATAGGTGCCTTGGACATTGATTTGTCAGGTTTTGACTTTGAGAAATTTTAGAGACAGTAAAGTAAGTTTGGCAGCACAGTTACCAGATTTACTAATCACATACTGAAGAGCTTACCACAAGCTGCGCTTTATGGTCCTGAGTAAATCTGCACACATTTCTCTGTTCTCAATCTTGTTCTCTCCTGATGGAGAAGAACACATCTGATAATGAGTCCAAAAGCAAGTGGTTATTTAAGTAGCAACAAAATGCTGCATAACTATGGTCCCAAGGAAGAATGGGGAGGTAGGAAAGTTGTTCTGGTTTTGTTTTATCTTGTAGAGGATATTTAGCACAGTGTCCTGCTGTGAGATTTTTTTAGTATGCGAACAAGTAGTTTTAATGTCTGAATCTACTGTTGACCTTTTTTTCCTTTTTCCTAATGTATTTTGGGTCCTGTGGGTTAGTATCTTGCTTCAAATTTAAAATTTTAATAAAACAGATAAAAATACATGTTAAATTGACAGCATGTTACCCCCTTTGTTAAAATATGAAACTGGTACAAAATTAAAAGCAGATGTAAAATTGTTAAGCAGGCAATTTCCACATTGTTGTTGGATTTTCTGAAATACACAAAGAGAATTTTTAAATACTCTGGAAAAATTATAAGAAGGTTCATGATTTGAGGGTCCTGTAAATAACGAACACTAAACACAGAGGTGATCTCTGCAGAATGTCCTTAAGTATTTTCACATTTACAGCTCAATCTCAAAGAAGAAAACTGTAAATGGAAGGGAAGGGCTAGAAAAATCCAGACCATGCAAGCGTTAGTAATGAACACTATGTCAATACCATGTTCTGGGAACTTGGAGATGTAAAATAACTGTTGACATTTGGGAATTTGTACAGGGCAGTTCTGGAAGAGTTGAACGTCAAAATAACTGATGCCAGACTACGTATGAACTCTAACCTGACAGATGAAATTCTGAAACCACAAAACCTTTCCAGTTTTGCTGTTAGTAGTGCCCCTAGCTGCGTGTGTTTCCTGAGATTGATATTAGGGACAGCCAAGAGAGACGGCTAAATAGATGCATACTTTTAAACAGCGGTTGTCTGTAACATCCAGTTTCACTTGGCTTAGCACTAATTTGATCTTTTGCTACTAATAATTTTTTTTTCTTTTTTTTGAGCACATTGTAATCTGTTTGGAATGGTTGGTTAATTTCGCAATAATAGTCCACGAGCAGAACTCGACAGCTGCTGCTTTATTACCAGCTCCTCCATACAGCCTATTTCAAACAAAGCCTATTTTCAGGGTAAAGTGGTTACTCATTTGGCTTGTTTGCTTTTAATTTCCATTAGACTTTACTGCCCAAACAACCTGGCCATACCAATGACAATGCTGAAAGTCGATTTGCCAGCAAGTATCAATGTTTGCCTTAAAAAGCAATTTTGTGAAGAGTCATGACAAAGCTTTTTCCAAAGAAGGACATGTCTTAAGGCAGTAACCACACAATAAAAATACTTAATTTCACTTTTGGAGACCACTCCTTTTTAAATTCCTCTGGGTGAATATATTCCATTGTATGCTGAAAGAAGAGATTTAGCAGTTGATTTTATTTGTTATGCCTGCATGGCTAGGAAGAGAAAGGGAACAAAAGAATTGTACAGTTCTGGAGAGTGAATTTCTGCTGGTAGAGGAACAGGATGTTTCCTTCTTCTGCAGCTGGATCTTGGTCTGAAATTCACGGCATGTACTCACATTGGCCATGATCATGGGTGGAAAGCGTGAGTACTTGGCTCGTTGCTCTGTTTCGGACAGATACAATACCAGTGTGTTCTCTTCATAAGTGGGATAGAAAAGTTGGCTGATCAAGCACATAACTGATCCTGGAATCTGAAGATTTATTTCTGTACTTTGAAATTCTTTCTCAGTGAATGATTTATTTTATGATATATGTACACCATTGAAAACAAAGAAGTTTTTCTCCCCTCCTTTGAAGTTGAGGAGTAACAAGGTACAAAGGATCCCTCTAAACTGCAGGACCCAAGGAACATTTTCTAGCTGTCCTGGAATGGAGTCTAGCTTCTCCCTGTGTTTGTGTGCACACAATCCCTTTGTTCCCCTGTTCCACACCTCTTTGTCCACATTCCTCTGTCAAAAAAACCTTAATGTGCAGGCTGGATGACAGAGGATGGCAGAGCTCACTGCCTGCCACATAGACGTTGTAGCTGTTTTTTCTGCTATCATTGGCATCACTGGCATCTCTTCAATCAGCATTCAAGTGTGATGGTATTCACAGTGTGTTATGTTTTTCAGAAGCAGAGCCTCTTGCTTTTTTTCAGTTGGTGTTACAAAACATGTAAAGACAGTCTCTTTGAATAAATTCCTTTCTTCCAGTCACTGACCTGTTTAAATATATTTCTTTTTCTCCTTTTGACTCCTTTTCTGGCTACCATTCAAGGCATATTTGAACTAGCTAGCTAACTCTTCTGGCAGGCCTAATGCTGCCTGTTCTCCTGAGTTGTTAATGCTCATGTTCGTGTAGATGCAGCTAGAGAAGCTGTGTGCCCACCATGAGAAATTTCAATGGCAGAAGGTAACCTGGTGCACTCTTCAGGCCTCCTGTGCATTGGAGAACATCCACTTTTGCCTTTTGCTGACGTTTGCTTAGGGTTTATGTTTATTAAGGTAATTGCCTTAGTTCAGGCAGCAGGTAAGCTGGCATTTACTGATTACTTTGAATGTGTGTATATGTATATGCGGGATAGTGGTGACAAAAGGCTTTTGCTTTCACAAGTTAGTAGTTTTGTTACATAAAATAAGCCTCAGTTGTCTGTGAGTCTGTGCCGATTTAGAGCTGTACAGATCCAAATGTTTTTTTCAGAGCTTGGTTCAACAGGGTTGAGATTTGCGATTGTATCCAAGGTACATCACGGGTATACAAAGTTGTACGTTTATTCAGTTATGTTGAAGTGCCTGTGAACTGGGCTAGATGTCATAGTTCCTACCACTAGCATGAGCACGAGCGGCTCAGAATGACTTGAATACTAGTCAAAATAGACCTGCTAATTTTCTTTAAAATTATCTGCAGTGCAAGCAGAAGAGTGGCTGAAGATTACACAGTTTTTCTGCTGAGTAATGGTGATAATGATGATGGTTAGCACTTAGCTAGCCCCATACAACTTCTGAGGACCACACAAAGTGTGCGCTAGTTAAATGTGAACTACTCTTTCAGTTCAGTTTTACTGCATTCAGTAAGCTTGAAGTCTTTTATTGTGTGGCAGACATGGCAATGAAAAAAGATGTAACCGGCATGACTGCAGTTTGCAATCATCCAGTCAGACTGTAATAAATCATAGGTTAGGTTTCTATGAAAAAGAATAAATGCCCAGATAATGGCATGGTGCAGCTCCAAATCAAATTATCCTATTTCTTTTTTTCATTTTCTATATGGAGCACAATACACTGCTTGTATTGTGAGGAGAAGTGTAGGATAATTTGACAATTGCTGGTTTCAACCAAGTTGTATTAGCCACCAGCAAAGAATATGGACATTAGTTTTATGCCTTTCCTTTCAGGTATATGAAAAATATTTTTCTTGTCAAAATAGAAAATTTGGAATTCAGAGATGGGGTGAATGTTGTTCTACTCCAAATATTGGGTCTTTCCTAGTTTCTTTGCTGCTTGATAGACCTGTCTTATTTAATAACATAGAACTGTCAGGAGGAGGTGTGGGTATGGAGGAGGAGATTTGTTTCAGTAAATCTCTCTTTTTGACACTTTCTGCAAGGCTAGCAGTCAGAGATGGAGGCTTTTGCAAGTATAAGTTTTTGTCCTAATTATGAACTGCTTTCCTTTTTGTGTGAAATGTACCTTGTTTTGTTAATCATTATGTGATTGCTTTCCTTTTACTTTTGTTTCTCAAGCAATACTATACTCAGTCAGCTTTTTCGCTGCTTGAAGGGATATCCTTGAGGTTCAACCCCTCCTCCAAGTATCTCATTTTCTTTAGGTACTTAGGATAATTCAGTGTATACTGGAGGAAATTCTGTCCTCAGTTTTTCTTGTCCTCATCAGATTGAATACAGATAGGTTTTCTTTCAGTATTTTTGAAAGCCGAAGATAATAAATGAGAAGTCAAAAATAGAAGCATAGAATTATAGAATCATAGAATAATTAGGGTTGGAAGGGACCTTAAAGATCACGTAGTTCCAACCCCTCCCAAATGGGCAGGGACACGTCCCAGTAGATCAGGCTGCCCCATCCAACCTGGCCTTGAACACCTCCAGGGATGGGGCATCCACAACCTCCCTGGGCAACCTGTGCCAGTGTCTCACCACTCATGGTGAAGAAATTCTTCCTAATGTCCAGTCTAAATCTGCCCCTCTCCAGTTTATACCCATTCCCCCTTGTCCTATCACCACAAGCCTTTATGAATAGCCCCTCTCCAGCTTTCCTGTAGCTCCTTCAGATACTGGAAGGTTGCTATAAGATCTCCGCTGAGCCTTCTCTTCTCCAGACTGAACAAGCCTAACTCTCTCAGCCTGTCCTCGTAGGGAAGGTGCTCCAGCCCTCCGATCATCTTTGTAGCCCTCCTCTGGACCCGTTCCAACAGCTCCATATCCTCCTTACGTTGAGGATTACAGAACTGGACACAGTATTCCAGATGAGGTCTCACAAGAGAGGAATAGAGGGGCAGAATCCCTTCCCTCGATCTGCTGGCCATGCTTCTTTTGATACAGCCCAGGGTACGGTTGGCCTTCTGGGCTGCGAGCCCACATTGCCGGCTCACATTGAGCTTCTCATCTGCCAGCACCCCCAAATCCTTCTCTGCAGGGCTGCTGTCAGTCACATCATCCCCCATCGCATACTGAAAACGGGGATTACCCCAACCCAGGTGCAGGACCTTACACTTGGCCTTGTTGAACCTCGTGAGGTTCTCAGAGTCCCACTTCTCCAGTCTGTCCAGGTCCCTCTGGATGACATCCTGTCCTTCCGATGTGGCAACTATACCACCCAGCTTGGTGTCATCCACAAACTCACTGAGGGTGCACTCAATCTTGCTGTCAATATCATTGATAAAGATATTGAAATAAAAAAAATGCCTATGCTTTTTTGCGTTTCAGACTGTCAGGGAGCAGCAGGAGTGGCCTGTCCAATGTGAGGTGAGCTGGCACCCAGCAATGTAAGCCTGAGCCACGTTTGTTTCAAAACATTTCTCACAGTTACTAAAGATCGAGATAGCTTTTTTAATTATTTTTTAAAATGCCTCTTACTACTCTGTTCTCTTTTGAGTCCAGCAGTTCAGGTTTCACCCCCTGGAAAGCCTGAAGTCCTCTAAGCCATGAACACAATTCTGGAGGTACACGGGCAATTTTCCGGCTACCTCCTCCCAGCACATTGGGCTTCTGCTCTCTGCAGCACCCGCTTGGCAGGCTGCACTGGTTACCCTGGTTTCTCAGAATAACCGAAGTGCATGATTCACTACACTTTAGGACTACATCCTAAAGTGAGAACAGAACCAAATTGCAAGGGCTTTATAATTAGATTGCATATTTACATATTTCCAAAGGACAGTAAACTTTCTGGGGCAGCACAGACTGTAAATAGGAGAGACTTCTTGCTTTGCCAAAGTCCAAATCTGAGGCTACAGAAATGTTCTTACAGTGTTTACTTGGGAAATGAGTGACCTTTTATTTTCAGAGATAAGGTTAACACAGCTATTTTCTGTCTACAGAGAAGTTTTTTATCTTTCTTGAGTTGTCTGCACAGCTTCCTAGGAGGTAGAAAAATGAAAACTTCCTGCTGAGAAAATCAAAGCAGAGCTGTTGTCTGTTTGTTGCAGAGCTGCATGGTGGCTTGCACATAGTGCTCCTGCACATGCACGCATGGCAAGCATGTTTCTTGTCGTGTGAAGGCAAATGAAGCCTTGTTCTACTAGAACTACTAGTTGTTCAGCCTTTTGCAGGTGGCACAAGTCTGTTCCACCTGTCAGCTGGAGGCTGTAAATCCCAGGTTAGTGCAGCGCCACTCCAGGCACCAGCCAGGTTTCCCAGCTGGAATCAGCATGGAGCTAAGGGCTGCAGTATGACTTCTGATGGTCTGGGGTGTGAACGGAGCACTCTCTGCCTGCAAAAGGCAGGCATGGTATCATCTGATTTCCTGGAATTGCATCTTCAGTTAGGGTAATCAGAAATGCATGGCATATGTGTCTTTTTGTATATACCTGCTGCCTTGTGATATTACTGCTGGTGAGACCTATTGAATTCCTCTCTGACCCTTTGTAAATTATTCTAGAAGTGATATGTTGGCTCACTCTTGTACTTGCTGGGTGGATTGAGAGGAACATACCCAAATTGTACTTGGAAAAATGTGTCTATAGAATTTCTTGCTTGTTAAAATATTTCAGAACATGTGTAGCTTGATCAGTTTACTCTTCAGAACTTTTAGTTGTTTTTGTTGATTGTGTTTTCTTCATCGCATAAAAAATTACTTTATACTTACTGAAGTAGCAAAATAAGGTTTGTGAATTCTTTTTTTTTTCTTTCTTTCTTTCTTTCTTCTTATTTTAATAGCAGTAACTCCCACGAACTGGTACAAGGCTTGGTACTGTGCAAGCAGTTTTTCACTCTTAGAATGCTGCTACTGAAAAGCAGATATTGTGTAAAGTACCATTGATCACTGCCATGGTTTTATACAGTTTGTCACCATTGTTCTTCGTATAGCATTGAGTCACATTTAGAACTATGGTACAGTTCATAAGTGTTCAGGGAGAAAAAGAAGTGTTGGGTGTTAAGTTAAAAAAAACCCTCTTATTATTTATAACCTAATATCAGTGATTTGTTAGTGTACAGAAAATGTTTAATGTGGCCTGGTCTAGATAAGAACAGGTTTATTAATACATTTAGAAGTACATAATATGGCTCGTAGTGATGGAGAATGGGATGGGAGTTTCTAAAGATCTGTAATAGGCTAGGTTATAAAATATTAAGCCAGAAATCTAAAAATCTGTTCCGACAGATAGTTTGTTCAGAGGCAGAAACTGACTTTTGTATGTCTATTTTTACTTTAACAGCTTTGGGATTTCCTAACAATTTCCTAATTTTTCTGACTGAGTTCTTACTGTATCTCAGGTAAAATCCAGTTGAAATACTGGATATATATGTCTTGATTAAAGAGATTAATTGCATAAACTTTGGTATTTTTAATACAGACCGGTATTCCCACAGTGCCAGAGAGTTTCATAGAATCATTAAGGTAGGAGAAGGCTTCTAAGACCATTAGATCCAACCGTCAGCCCAGCACCACCATACCTACTTAACCACGTCACAAAGTGCCACATCTCCATGTTTCCAGAACATCTTCTGGGATGGAGACTCCAGCACTTCCCTGGGCATCCTGTTCCAATGCTTCACCACTCTTTCAGTAAAGACATTTTCCCTAATGTCCAGTCTAAACCTCCCCAGCACAACTTGAGGCCATTTTCTCTTGTCCTATCACTTGTTACATGGGAGAAGAGACCAATACTCACCTCACTGCAACCGCCTTTCAGGTAGTTATAAAGGGTGATAAGGTCTCCCCTCAACCTCCTCTTCTCTAGACTAGTTTGTTGTGCTCCCTGGACACGTTGCTAGGACATGTTCTATGCAAAACAATAATCAGAGAAGGCAAAAGAAGTGAGAAAAATTAAATCAACTGCTGTACCGAGGACCACTGAGTGCTTAGCAGAAAGATTGGTCTATCACAGCCAGTGGCTTTTATGTTCAACTGTGTTGTTGTGGAGTATATTGGCATGAAACTTGTCTTTGTATGTATGGAAATAAATATGATATCAGGCTAAAGTACTATGGTAAGGTGAAAAGTGGGTACCATTTCTAGCAAACAGATTTGAGAACAGAAGACTTCTTTAAAGAACGTCTACCATCTACCATCCGGACCTTGAAATAAGCAGAAACAAACGTGGGGAGGTGAAAGGGGTAGGGAATTTTATTTTCCTTCCTTTCAGTTAGTATGCAAAACGTAGATAAATTGTGCATATGAGTAGTATGCTGTCCTTATTGATAGACTTTACAGTGTAAAATTCAGTCATGCACTGGATTTATAAACAATTCTAGCAAAGAACAGTATCTGAGCTGCACTTGAGATTTAAAAGTAGTGAAAGATGACCAGATTTGTGCCAAGTTCATGGTTTTCAGATGTTTTTCTTCTATTTTAGCAAAAGAATATTGAGGAGTTGGAAATTACCCATGCTGTATGCTGAGGATTAATCCATGGAAAGAACCTGCAATAAGTCTATGCACCACTTTTGTCCAATTTAGGCATGCTGTGAGAGCTGGAGCTTGACTACTTTGTATTTTGCTGCCAGAGGGAAGCCAGGTTAGCACTGTGTTAAGCTTCAGCTAGTTGTCAGAATCTCTTCCAATTGATCTGCTTATGCCCTGTGCCTTAGAGAAACTGTACAACTTTCAGCTGGCCTCAAGTGCAGGGCAAACAAGGTGACTCTGAATTGGTACTTGGACAGAGCACGTTTGCTCTCAGGCCAGCAAACAGCATGTAAATACATCTTTTAGAAATGAGAGATTTCACACTATGCAGATGGTACCAATGGCTCAGGCTACTTTGCAAATATTGCAATTTTGCCCCTCCCTCAGCCAACACAGAAACATTTTGTTCTCCTTTCATGCACTACCTGTATAGATGAGCTTGTTGTAAAACGAAATTAGGAGAAACCTATTTATAATTAGGATGTGGAGGAGGCATCACTGTATGATCTTTGCGTTAGCACAGCCGTTTAAATTCCTCTGGGAAGGATAAGAAATAAGCTATTTCTTTTTTCAGTGCAGAAAGGACAAACTTCCAAAAGTGGATCAATCTGTGGCACCAACCAAAGTATCACTAAGTATCATTAAGGTTGCATAAGAGAACTGTGGATGAACACTGATCCAGCAGCACTCCATTAGCAGAGCTGTAGAGGGTTGTGGAAAGGTGTTTGTGCAATTACTTTGGAAGTTCCTATTTAATATAGACAAATGTCAGTAATCCAGAGCAGCAGAAGGACTAAAGAGATAAAAGGATGAACACAGCCCAAGGGGTGAGTTCATTCAGCTGTCATTATCCTCTTAGAATGAGCCCAGAAAGCTCTGCCCTCTGTGCTCACCAAAATGGATGTGGCTATTTAGACAGAGCTCCCACAAAAGCCTGCAGCCACCCAGGTGTCTCAGGCTGCTGGAAGTGCCAGGGCCTGTCAGCGGGGAGGGATGGCAGTAGTGAGAACAAGTGATAGGACAAGAGGAATTGGCCTCCAGTGGTGCCCGGGAAGGTTTAGAGTGGATAGGATTGTCAAACATTGGAATAGGCTGTCCAGGGAAGTGGTGCAGTCACCAGCCCTGGAGGAATTTAAAAGGGGTGCAGCTGTGGTGTTTGGGGACATAGTTTAGTGATAGGCTTGGCAGTGATCACTTTATGGTTGTACTCAATGATCTTAAAGGTCTTTTGCAACCTAAATGATTCTGTGATTTGAGAAAGGGCAAAAGTCCATGGAGTACTTATTTTCCAAGTGGGAACCTTTTGAATGTAGACATTTTATGTTAACTGCCAGTATCTTAAGATGTGTGTGGGTTTTAAGCATTTGAGTATGTAAGTTAGGAGAGGTAGCGCTTTAATCTTGTGACTCTTCTAATTGATTAGAAATAACTGTGTGTGGTGTGCTCATACCAGCTTCAGAGAACTCTGACTGGTATTGGGTCGGTAGGCTTCATGACCAGGAGATTTCAGAGGTGAATTGCAGTGCAGAAGAGAGAATTTAGAATTTGGTTCAGGAGGAGCCTGCTAAAACCTGTCAGTATGGTGAAGGATCACAATATCTGTGGACATGAAGCTTGTGGGAGGTGGGTTAGGCAGCACTACAGAGTTGTTTGGACAGTAGCTTTGGTCCAGGAGCCTCATGAAGAGGAGGTGAGAGGAAGGACTGGCAGCTGGTGTAGGGGCAGAGAGGAAGAGTGTGCTTGACATGGGAGAGGAACAAGATGGTGTGACAAGTTGGAAGTACTTTCTTTTGGAGTTGGAAGACATATCCAGACATCTAAGGCTGTGGATTCTGTAGCTCACCATGGAGTGTACCATCTTTCCATATGACTTCTGACATGTTTCTTTATTCCCAGCTAAATGCTGGCCATTGCTTGCAGGATAAACACACAAGGTGATTTGTGTCCAGCTCTAAATGTCCAAGTTCACATTTCTTGTTAACCTGTTCATCATCAAAAGGAACACACGTCTCTATCTGGTATCTTTCTTCCAAACAGCTTATTCTCAGCTCTCTGCCAAGATTTTCTGTTCTTTCTGTGGAATAATCTCTCAGCTATAAGACCCTATGCCAATTCCATCAGTGTAGTCTGTTTTAGTCCTTTGTATTCATTGTTGTATTACCTGGAATTTCCTGCTTGGTTTAAAGTATTCTTTATTCTGGTTTTAGGACTGCACTCGCAGGCCATTATGAAGAAGATATTGTCTCCTGTAAGTCCTATGATAAATTCTGGAGATAAGGTTTTCTTCTAATGTGCTTTTTTTTTTTTCCCCAGGCATGCAGACATTTTAGTCAAACCTCATATCAGTTGTTCAGTCATACATGACAGTTTCCTTCTGAAAAATATTTCTTTGGGTGTCAAATTTCTTCACTGAGGTAATAACTTCACTGAGAAGGCTCTGAATAGTTTGTCATTGCAGTTTGATCCAAACTACCTCTAAACCCCTTGGGTTTTTAATTGTGTAGATTGTGAAAATACAAAGGCCTTGAAATAATTTTTGCTAATAGTTTGACAACATACCCACTGTTTATTGCATGTGTTACAACATTTTCATACCTTTCTCTCGTCCTGCCACACCAATTGCATGCTCTGCTCCTAGGTCTGTGTTGGCCTCCTCCATTACGCAGCTTCCAGACAAAGCCGTTTTGACAAGCAAGACAGAGCATGGTGGCAAAACCCCTGTTCCCTTCCTTCACAGTAGTCAGCAAGATGCATTGTCCTTAGATGCTCAAAGTGTTTACTGTGTTTTTAAATTAGCAGTTAGCTGCTGATCTTTAGGGCAGAATTAGTTTCTCACTGTCCATACCAAAGGCAGAGCTGAAGCTGCAGATGACTGCTACACATGGGGTCCATATCAGACAAGGATCTTCTCTGTTTGCCAGCGTCTTGAACTGGAGGTGCAGCTCATGATGTGGTCCACTGCTTCCTCCCAGAGCATACAGGTGCTCATGTCTTCCACCTCATGGATGCAGTTGGAGATGTGGCTTCTGTCCCCACAGGTGTGAATTTCTTCCACTCCTAATGTCTTAGATTGAGCTGGAGGCGTGAGTCACAATGTAGTCGTTACATTGCTCCAGGACCTCACATCTTCTACCTCTCAGACACAGCTGGAGTTGCAGGTCACAATATGCACCCTCATAGGGCGAGAAGCTGCTCTCGGTGTTGGTGTTGTGGGCAGGGTGGGTAGGAGGTATGGGTCACCACCTGGGCTTCTGCCTCCATAGGGCACAGAGGTGCTCGCATTTTTTTTTTGCATAATCCATCAGTTTCTGAGAAGTATCAAGCTCTATGAGCAAACTATGTGCAACTGGAAGAAACTCGGTTTTATTTTACTTTTCACCACAGATGTAAGGTGAAAATTAATTCCAAAGTGAAGATAATATTAGGCCAATACAGTGTCTAACAGTTGTGGACTTGTTTTGACTGTAGAAAATTGCAGTTTAGGCAGCCTGGAACATCCCTACAGACTCTTTTTGGCCTTTTTTTTTTTTTCTTTTTTGGAGTATTTTTTGTCAACCTCTGTAGAGCCAAATCTTTATTCTGTTTTACATGTGTAAGCATGCAACACAATTTAAAATGGTCTATGGGCATATTTGAGCCTGTGTATTTAAGACATTTTTAGAAATATTTTCAAATATGTACATTGTACTTGGACTATGTCACTAGTAGTGTATCTTGGAGTTTTCTGGAAAAAGAATTCTTCTAAAAAATAACAAAGTAACTCCTCTCACTGGGAATTCTATAATGATGGCGACTCCCTGAAATCAAGTGGGCAATTTAAAGCTTCAGTTAGGTATACATTAACAGGGAAAAACAGATCTGGAGACACAGCAATGTGCACCTGAAGGATGCATGAAAATTTCATATTGATTAGAGCATCCTGCAGGTAATTCACAGCTACCAAATAACCAGTCTGTGTTGTGTGTTGTTCTCTCTGGGACTGCCACATTCCTCTAATTTGCTATTTCCATGTGACTGCTCTTTACAAAGCTGTCCTGGAAGTCAAACTTTGAAGTGATGTCCCCAGATCAGCAAATCAGTGCAGTGTTTTTGGGAGAGTTACAAGCATTCGTATTCTCTTCTTTAACATAGGAAGAACTCCCATGCAGTACTTTGCTCTATTGTGAGGTGTTTTAGTGGAGTGAGGTTTAGTAGTTGGTCTTGGGGAAACTTAACACACGTGAACAGTATTATTCTGTAGGACTTAACAGGGGCTTGTAGCCTTATGCTGTAAGTAGGTTTTCTGTGGTCACAATCAAACTGTTTGTTAAAGTCAGCATATTTGGGTAATATATTAGAGCTGTATTTTATTCAGCAGTTTGTATTCCCTAAGTAATACTCTACCACTCACACATGTAACCCTAGGTCAAGAAAAAACAGCCGATTTATCAAGCCTCTTTTGTGGAGGCCACATGATGGGTTTAAACAGAAAATGTTCTGGAGCTGTTTTTTTGAGCTGCATGTCATGCTCTGAGTAACTTTCTTTGAACCAGCTGGTTCAGTCACTGTCCTCTCGTCACTCGTTCCACCAACGTTTCTTGTTTTGCTGACTTCAAAGCCCTGTTTCTCTTTGGTGTTATGAAAGAAATCTAATTATAACATTGCATATTCCATTACACTGGCAGGAATACGTTATTTTTCAGAAAAACATAGCATGCGGAAAATACAAAAGGTAGTGGAAGCTGTGAAATCTTGTCCTTCTGTTGTGCTATTACTTTGGGAGGGGGTGGGATATGTACAGGTTTTGCAACGTAATGACTACCTGACTGTCGAGCTCAGTGTGGCTGTAGCAGAAAATATGAATAGTCGAGCAATCTTTAATAGTAGTCAGGCACACGATTTTTAAAGAAGGCAAAAACTGATGGATCAATCGAGTAATTTAATTCTTCTTCTTTAAGTACATGAAATTGTTCATTACAAATGATGCCCCAGCTCACTTTGCTGTGATTCAAGTTTAAAACAAACCTGTGTATTCTAGTACACAAAGGAACATTTTTCTTTGAAACTGGTGGGTGGATAAAATTCTTTGGTTTAGTTTTTAAAGAAACCTCTCTGCGGGCTGTGTGGAGAATTGCCACATGCTTCTCATAGATTCCAAATTTCTGCCATAGCAAGTCCCACTGGTTTCAACCACAGGCTTTTTTGTTTTCTGTACTCTTCTTTGTAACCCTCAGCACATGGAGGCAGTGCCAGAAGTTCTAGAAAACAAGAGAGAGAGGCTGCGAGCCAGGCCTACACTGCTGCATTCCTCTGCAATGGTAGGCCACCGTGTGGGCTTCACTTCAGCAATTCTTTGTAAATCAGTGGCACAGATAACCAAGTGTCTAACTCTGTGAAAAACATGCAGAGTGCAAGGCAGTTCGTGTAATCAAGTGGATTTGTTTTAATGACAATCTTGAGATGAAAACTTGTTTTCCCATAGGGATATCTTTAACTGTTTTGAATGGTTCTTTTTACTTGCGTATTTCTTAAATATGCTCAGAAGCACACCACATCTTCACACACCCATGAGGCAGATAAAGTCCAGAGCAGTTTCCTTTTTCCTACGGTTTGTGCCATAAATAGCTGGCTTTCTTTGCATGTAGCTGGTCAATGCAATTAGGTAAAGGCAGCAGATGACTTGGTAGAAAACTCTTCTGCAGGACCCCAAATGTTGGGAGTAACTGGTAATTTCTTACAAAGATGCATCACTGAATTACCAAACTAAATATATAGTCTACTCTAAAACTCCATTAGAACAAGAGAAGAGGAGGAAATTAAGCTCAGTGCAGCTACAGACAATTTGTAACTTAGCCCCCCCCCCAAGCTAATTTCTTGTATGTTGAAACTGGTGTGACTTTCAGTGTAGATTTAAGAATAAAAGGTCTATTGTACCTCAAGGTTTTAAGCTTCAACATCATCTGTAGCAGAAGGATGCAGTAGAGTTGGTATGCAATTACTGCCACAGTTCCTATGGTTTGGAACACATTGCTTGACTGGCTTGCTTTGATCTTTTTCCTTTGATAGACCCAGAACAAATGTGGCTATTTCAGCTGCTGCTACTATCTGTTTTGCTACTTTAATCGAGCATCTGTGTGAAGGGCTAAGTTTCTGTAAGAAAAGAGAGAAAAGAGGGTACTTAAAGCATAACTAATACAGGTTGTACCAAGTTTTGGGATGGTATGACATCGGTTTTCCTCTCTCAAATCTAAAACCTGGCTCCCAGAAAGCAGCCCCTCACTGTGGGTAACAGGATGTTAACACGTTTCAACCCACAGTAACCATGTGTACTTCCTTTTAATATCCAGACTTTGGTCATGGACCACAGCATTGGGTTATTACTGCAAGTGTTTTCACATCTATTACACACAGAATTATGTGTGTCGGGTAAAAAGCCTGACGATACAGAAGAGTTTTCCAGCAAGATGGTATATAAAAAATGTCTGACCCGGATAGTATTGCTACTTAGTGATCCTGTAAAACTTAGTTGCTTTCCAGTGGAACAATAAGGCTGAACACAAGCTGTCATGAATATTCACATATTTCTGTGTTTATTTTGATTTTATATTTGTTTTGTAGAACCAGCCCTCTCAAATAACAAAATTGTCTGCAAAACTAAATAATCATGTTTGCTAATTCATGTGATAACTTAGGCATGTTTATTAGAGTGTCACCATTCCAGCTAGATGACACATTCATGTGTGTTTTCATCTGGTTGTTGATTGATTGTGTCATGGTTTTACTGGGTAAATTGAAAAAGTCAATATAGTTACCCTACCAAGCGAGATACCACAGCAGCAATTCCCCACAGCACCACTATGACCCGCTACAGGGATCCCTCTTCCAAAGGCTGTTACATAATCAGTACACCTCTATTAGCTTTACTATGGAGCAATGCTTAAAAGATGCATTTGTCATTAAACCAGTATTCTTGTTGCAAAAAGCATGATTCACAGTTATATGCTGTACACTTTGTCTGGGACAATGAATTCTAGCAGAAACCAGGGAAAAGAAATAAAACCAAGCTGTTGATTACCCTAATGAACTTGCAAAATTAATACTTCTCGGTTTTTATCAATCCGTAATCCAGCATACTTCAATAGGCTAAAAAAATGTGGATTGACTTCAATGTTAAGTTGACCATTTAGCTTTTAAGCCTTGGGTCTCTGAAATAAAAAAGGCAAACCTAGGAAAGCAGATAAGACTAATGATATTTGCTGTTAAAGGACATAATTTACTGGTCATGTTGCATATAATTTTGAAGTTTGCCTCAGTATTAATATGACCTCGAAACAGTTGCTGCCAGATTGAAAGGAGTGTATTTATATTACCAGATTCTGTGGGACCCATGCACACTGATAACTGCTTGTACAAACAATGCCTACGCTAGGCCCTGTACTTAAAACTTTAAAAGTCCTCTCATCAGCAGGGAGCTGATGATTTCAATTACCCTTATGCAGGTCAACAGTGACTGTAGTTAAGAATGTTTCTGGCAGATCATCTCTCTCGTATTGGCAACCTTCTGGATAAACTCCTTCACAGGCAGATTTTTCAAGCTCTGCTTTCTGAGCTCTTTGATGTAGCTGAGGGAAGTACTGAAAATGGGACATCTTGGGATGATGACAAGATCTACTCTCACTTGCGCTGCAGAAACTGAGAAGAAACTGTCAAATAGGTTCAGAAAATATATTTATCCCAGTGTCAAAGGACCAGCACTAGTGTCACAGACACCTTTGGCAGCCAGCAAGTTTTTCATTGACTGGCTCCTTGGAAAGAAGGTTGCTAGTCGTTTTGAGAGATGTTTTACTGGGTCTATTACCTAGTAAAACAGCTACTTGTGAATTGATGCCAAAGTGTATCCAATGTTTGAAGATGATCTGGCATACATTTTAGGTTAGTAGCCAAAATGAAGCGAGGAATTGCACTTATTTTTTCATAGCATGGCAATTAATATCTGAAAGAATTGTCATTCTCCTATGCAATTTTCTTTGTTTTCCTACAGCATATTTTTACACCAAAAAGTACCTATTCTTATTCTACCTGAGTGAATGCAGTGTTTATTTCCTTTAAAATATGAGCATAAGTAATGTAGACATACTGTCACTCTTTTCTCCTGCTACAGCTGCAAAGACAGGTATTTCCATGATAGGATGCAATGGGCAGTTCCCTCCTCCCCGTTAAAACCTTTCAATATTTTCATATGAGCTCTGCAGCAAGGCCAAGCTTTGCTTTCTTGATGGCTGTTCTTCAGCAGGAGAGAGTCAGGGAGGGCTTGGAGAGATGAGATCTTTCATGAGTCTGAAAGCAGCTGTGCCAAGACTAGGCATACGGGTATTACTGAAGGTCTAGCATTCAATACATCCTATTTGTTTTCAGTCCAGCAGTAGCTCTGAGGGGACATAATGCTTCCTGCAGAGAATGGCAAAGAAGCATTCCGCAAGGCATTGGGGATTCCAGGAAAGCAGCATTTGTCATGCTATTCTTATAAAAAGTAGAAGTTTCATTCATCTGGCCATACCAATGCAGTCTAAATGTGAGCTCTAAAAATGTGCTGTGCCTTTACCAACAGTAGCACAATCCCTTTGAGCAGGCTTAGTCAGTGATCTTGATCGACTCAAGATGTAGTATGAAACTAACCTTAGTCTTTTATTCAATTTTGTTCAATAAAAGTAAATACAACTCTCTAGTAGCAGGTATTTATGAGCCTGTGCTGGCCCAGGTGGGGTTTTCCACTTTTGTATTTTTAGTCCTGAGGCTTATTGTAAGGAAAATCAAGCCACAACAGACCCTTTAGTTGCTGCTCCATCAGATCTGTGTATAAGTGTTCTCAACTTATCAGTGGAATTGAAGCACCCTCACAGCCTTTCATTCTTGTCTGGTAAAAGTCTCTTATGTCCCCTATGATGTCTAACGTATGCAGTGAAGGAGGCAAGTCACAAGGAGCCCAGGTTATGATTAGCAGGTATCTTTTCATTTTTGTGGTGGTTTGGTCTTACAGCTTGATTAGCCCACAAGAAAAGTGAGTTTCTTGTGCAGAAAAATACTCTTTCTCCAGTTACTCTGAAGCTGTAGAGAAAATTTCCCTCTGGGTGGGATTTTTTTCCCTAAAAGTGATAAGCTGGGACAAGAAGGGAAGGAGGAGAGTGAGCTCTAATGAAGCGATCTCTTGGCTAACTGCAGTAGGAGTGTTACACTCATGTGAATCTGTATTGTGAGACACAGTGGTGTTTCTCTCTATGTTCATTCTACTAGCAAATGGGAAAATATTTGTGCAAAGGCTAAATGCTCCAGCAGATCTGTTCCAGTTGTGTTCAGAGCTATGACCGACTCTTTGTTTCACAATGATGCTGCATGCCATTTATTCCAAACAGAAATATTTGTTCAAAATTGATTTCCAACAGTTTGACAAGCATCAGACAAACCCGGTAATTAGATCTCTGAAGTGAGATGTCTGATGGCATATTGCCTTCTAAACATTTTAGTGAAGTTGGGCTGAGAGCCATTTTTTGTGTGCGATGTCAGCCTAATGAGGATAAATCAAGCTTTGCCGTTGAGATTTAACAATGCAGACATAATTCTTTCCTCCCTTTCCCCAAACACTTTTGAAGTGAAGCCTAATGGCTGTAGATGCTCCATTCTGCTGTGAGTTGTGCTGCAGTGGAAGTCCAAGCCAGGAGGTGGATTGCACTTCTTACTGGTCCTTAAGGGAGAGAGTGGAACCACCTCAGGTGTTTTGATCAGGTAACGCCCGTATTTTCTAAAGCCACTTGGCAAACGACCAGGAAATCCATAGCCTTGTTTAATGAAAATTCCTCTGCACTCTCATCCCCCTTTCTCCTTTTAGTCTGCTCAACGAGTGCTCCCACGGCATCCTGAGCAGTGCAGCACTCCTCAGTGCCATCTCCTGCGGCAGAGGTCTGGTTGGAAGCCAGGACTGGCCCTGGTGTTTCTGACAGGTGACCTGCACCAGCCTGCAGGATGGAAAGGTTTTGCTACACTTGCCTTTGATGCTTGATACAGCTGAGTACTAAAGAGTTGGATCCTTTTCCAAGGAAATTAACTGTTAAATTGGCCTGAATTTAATTTGATCCTGGCTTTTGTAGTAGGTCACATGTATGTAATTATGACTGTCCCATCTACTCTAGAATGATAAGAGTTCAAAGTGAGGTGTGTGATAGTGCAGGAAAAATAGAAGTATGTGACTTCATGACAGTATCCAAAGCCAGAGTTTAATTGGAGCTCTCAGTAATGCCTTATGTTATACTTCCTGCAAAACAGTTCCTTAAGGTCCTTTATCTAGCAAACTTAATTGCACAAAAAGGAAAGGCAAAATGTTGGGAAACAGTTATCTTAATGCAGAGTTGGAACATAGACATCCTCAATAGCGGCTTGTGTATAGTGAAGATAGATATGCTCTTTCTGTCCTTTCCATTCTTTCAAATGTCCTGATATTATGACAAGTGTTACTAAAAGCCACATATAATAATGCAATGTATTATTAATACACTGTGCATGGGCTTTACTGCTACAGCTTACTGAAAATCTTGAAATCTTATGTGTTACAAAGTCGAGTAAATTTTAGCTATAACCTTTTGTTGTTCAGGTTAGTAAAAACAGGTAAGTCAGGACAAAATTCCAGATGCTTTACTTATTATTTTAGTATCAGCATCTCAATGAATGTACTGAAATATAGTTGACTCAGAATTGAGAAGTCTACTGCATTATTTTTATTTATCCAGTTGCCATCTTATAGAAATCGATAGGACCAAAAAAGTAGAAAAGCACAAATGCACATTGTATTTCATATACTGAAGAGCACTGCTTTATAAATACACATGACTTAAGCTAAAAGGAAAAGTTTATGCAAAAGGTCCCTAAAGTTGAGTGACATAATTTTCAGCTTCATACCCCCAGAAAAGAAGGCTAAGAAAAATGAAATTAGTAATTGGTCACAGCTATCTGTAGTTACAATAAAAATATATTAAATTTGGTGTTATAACCTTGATTCCTGTACTTTCTGATTTTATAATGAGCAAATAATACTTAATTTTTAAGATTTTGTACAAATATTTAAGGTGCTGTCATGTGTTATTACAATTAATATTTGCAGTACGCTGTGACGGTTGAACCAAGCCTCTCTTGAGAAATCAAAGTAGGGGGATATACATCGACGTATATCAGCTTCATTCTCCTCAGTTAATTTGCAGCATTTCTAGAGGGAGCAGCAATAAGAATGTGAGAGGAATTACAAGCATCTGCAAGAAAGCAAGACTGGAGAGAGGTGGGAGGAGATGAAAAACTTGTAATCTTTTTGTTTTTAAAATTAAAACATTAAGACTCTTAGCTTAACAACATCTTTCCAAGTTGTCTTCTGTATGGAAAAAGGCTACACATAGACTTCTATAGACACAAGGAGGGACTATCTTAGAGCAGCTCTACCAAGTAACCCATGAGAAGGATATTTGCATCCAAGGATTATCCATCAGGGATTTTACTGTGTATAAAACAGGCTTCCATGGCCTTCACAGTAGCTATTGATTGAACCACGGCGCTGAGAGATCCCAGTTACTTAGAGGCTTATGTAAAAGTGTTAATTTTCAAGAAATGGGATAAACTATTACTGTCAAACTGAGCAGTAAGGCACAGTGGTTCTGAAAATACTTACACCTGGCCTAATGCCTGTTAAAGGCAATGAGGGGTTGGCTCTAATACTGTTTCATTGAAAGCACCTTTGGAGTTTCTATTTTGTTTCATTAACAGACTTTTGAGGGTTTTTTTGGTCTGT
Organism: Cuculus canorus; assembly: GCF_017976375.1. Taxonomy (NCBI): domain Eukaryota; kingdom Metazoa; phylum Chordata; class Aves; order Cuculiformes; family Cuculidae; genus Cuculus; species Cuculus canorus. The sequence continues at coordinate 63,107,595 of NC_071402.1, read as the reverse complement.
CTGTATTTCTTCTTTTTGGGAGTCACCGTGCATACAGGGAACAAATGGCTTTGTTCACTCTGATCAACAGACACAGGGAAAACTGTGCCACTGGCAAGCTCAAGAGTCACATAGAGCGAGGGGAAGTGGAAAAGTGGCGCTGCCTTTGGGAGTGGTCTTCTGCCACGCCTGGAGTGCTAAATCCCTGCTTGGCATCTCAGTCCCTCCTGCTGCTTTTGGGCTAGAGCAAGGATCTGCTTTTCTCATGCGCTCACTTGTGCAACTTTCAATAATTTTTTTATTCACTTAAATGTGAATAAATGACACTTTAATAGCCTTCTGGTAACGCCTATGGCGATGCGTTCTGCTGTACTTACTCTTTAACCCATTTTAAAGGGTTTAAAAGAAGAAAAGTGCCTGAAGACTTATTCCTCCCTGGGCACCTTTCTCTTGTACAGGTGACATGGTATGGCAAGGGTACTCTATTAAGAGCTTCATCTTGCAGGGAGAAACAAAAGAAAGAATATCAGTATCATATGCACAGCATCCATAATGGATTTTAATAGAAATTGTCTAAATATTCATTTCTAAAATGAAGGAATAAGCATAAGTTTACATGCCCCATTAATTCTGGATATCCTTAACACATTATTAAAGTGATCTGTGTCTCCAAATGCACTTGAGGACTTTGATTAGATAGTTCAACTTTTAATGCTATCTCTCTGCTATATATTTATAAATATTAGAAAAGATTTAAACATGCAGAAAATCTAGAGGAAAACCTAAATGTATGCTGAAAATAAATTACTGAAATAAAGCGTACAGAAAGATTTATACTTCATAGCTCACTGCGTATGCGTTGGGAGAAGCTACTTTTGTGGTACAAATACCCTTCTTTGTTGCTTACCAATACCCGTATTCAGCGACACAAAGAACAACTGTTGTAAAAAATATTAGTATGCAGATGCTCTGGTGTTTTGTTAATGCATTTAATTAAATACAATAGCTCTTTTGTTTGTTTTTCTTTTTCTGTCCTTGAATGGATTTGTATTATGGTATAGAATCTAGGCTGATGGGTTTAAATCTAGCGTTGCTCTTTAAATAATGTTTTGCGGATTTAGAATGTGTCATATATCCATGTTAGTTACTTTCTTTTCCATTTGTTTAAGAAAATCATTTGGGGCTTTCATAGTTTCTAATAAGTTTGTAAGTGTCTTTTCGAGAAAACTAAAATCCTAAGGCTGCCAGCAAATATTTTCATTTTTCGCATCAATGAGGTCTCCAGTGACAATTAGGATTGGTTACATAACTGTATTCCCAAGAAATACTTTCCAGTGTTTTAACCAAAGAAAAATTTATTTAAGCTCTCCAACATTTTCTAGGTAGTTTTCATAGAAGAAAAAGAAAAAAGTTGCACAGCAAAACTGCCTGTTAGGCTTTTATTTGAAAAACTGTAGCAGAGTGATTACAACAAATTGTTACCTAAGTACTGGTGTGCATTTACAGAAGCCATCACTCCTGTCTCGTGGTGTTGTCTATCAAATTATTTCAGAATTATTCTCAGCCTGAGGAAAGGTTTCTTTATTGCTCTGTGGGTGAGCGAAATGATATGGAATGGATACGTCAAGTCTAAAATTGCTCTGGTGAATCAGCAAAGCACTTTAGCCTAGAGTACTTTGAAAACATAACAGTGTTTGCCAGATCCTATCCCTCCCATGGCAACAAGGATAAAATCAAATGGGGATTTAATGAGGTAAATAAAGACTCTAAAGGTAATGTGTGACTAACTGTAACTTATTTCTGAAATTCTGAGCCCTGTTAACTCCAAAAAATGATTCTGACATGGAGTGAGCGTGTGGGAGGCAACTCCTCTGAAGGCTGCTTCTCAAGCAGTGACCTACTAATATTCATTTGGCATTCCTTGGAGATAAGTCTCCACATCCTCAGTGGATGCAGTTTCCTTAAGGAACTGTAGGAACAGTAGAAATAATGGTATAGACTATTAAAAAAACTCCATAAATCTTTTTGTCACTGGTAGAGGGAGTTACTGCAGGTTAATGGTTACGTGTGCTGCAACTAATTCTTAATTCTTTTGAGATATTTTACTGCATGCATCAGAACACAGCTGTGGAGAAGGCAGCTGGCATTTCAGTTGCACCATGGAGGTCTGTCTCGGTGCCTTTCTTGGCTAGAAGCTCATCAGTGTCCAATAATTCTTTTTGTCATTTCTCACAAAGTGCAAATTGGACAGTTTTGCTCTAGGCCTTCAGCATCAGAGCTAGGACATCATATGATGACTGCCAGGATTATAGATGGAGAAAAACTGTCACAGGAGGCCAAGCACAAACTGCAGTTTAATGGTCTCTGCTTTTTTTTGAAGTGAAGACAATTTAGCCAAAAAAAACCCACCCTAATTACACTTGTTTGATTGGAATTGAAGTTACAGTGAGGGGTTCCAAATGGGGACAAAACCTTCAGCTACAAAAGCTCTGACAATGTGGAAAGGGAACGTGCAGTTGAGAAGGCACGATCCTGCAATGTTCCTTTAATCCCCATCCCTCCCTGCTCCCCCATTTTGGAGAAAAGTGGCACATTTTGCAGTTCTGAAGGGAAAGTACTGGAATTATGATCGTTCAGGCATTGTAACTGAAAGCCTCCTCATCAGTAAGCCTTCCATGTAAATAAAGTTACTATTATTTGTGCTTCAAACAACCTGTTATCTTTTTATAAATATGTTTAATTAAAAAAAAAAAAAACACCTAGAACTACTGCAAATCTTGTGCGAGAACATCATCCCAGTTTCAGTTCTAAGATAGCTTAATGTTCTTAAAGGCTGGTAGAGAACATCGTTTCATTACAACTGCACATATTATGGGTTTTGTGTGAAATGAGCATCTCAAGGCAAGGGAAAGAAAGCAGCATTGTTCCAGGGCTGTTTTTCACAGGCCTGTATTCATATCTCATCCTTGTTGTTTGCAGGAGAGGCAGATGTGAACCAGAACAATGGGACCTCCACGAAGAGCCCAGCGGTGACAGACTCCAAAGGCACAGCAGACCCGAAGAATGCCTGGCCTGAGGCCAACCCAGCTGACAGGACTGGTCGCCCCCACTTGATCCGCCTCTTTTCCCGAGATGCCCCAGGAAGAGAAGACAACACCTTCAAAGATCGGCCCTCAGAGTCAGACGAGCTACAGACCATCCAAGAGGACAGTGCAGCAGCTTCAGAGAATTCGGATTTGATGGCTTCACAAAAACGCTCCTCTTTCCGGCACGGATCAAAAATGGCATCTGCAAGCACTATAGACCATGCTAGACATGGATCTCCAAGGCACAGAGACTCGGGTCTACTTGACTCGCTGGGCAGATTCTTTGGAGGTGAAAGACACGTTCCCCGGCGGGGCTCGGGCAAGGTGAGCTCTGAGGAATAGAGAACTGCACAGCTACAGCAAACTAAAAGTACAATTAAACAGGAAGGGTGGGACTTTTTAGCGTAATTGCTATGATGCAAGAGTTGACTTAGCCAGCAAGATGGTACTTGCAGATGTGTAATTTAGTGCTTGGCTTTAAAGTGAACATAACGACAACAAAAAAGCATAGATCTAGGAAGCAAGAGAAGCTGTTCTGGGTAGTACCAAGAAATATAAGAAATCTAGGTGGCTCTAGAACCATTACTGAGAACAATTTTTATGAATATTTAATGGGGTACAGTGTATGCATTTGTATGCTGTGTCATTTAGAAAAACTTCAGCCTGCTTTTGTGTCTTGTTCTTAAGTATTTGCAGAATGGAGCTGGATGAAAGCACTAAATGTAAGACAATCTCTAGATAGTTTGGCACTGAGGGACAGACTTGGAAAAAGAAAAAGATCTGTTGCCAGATTCTCAGCCTGCTTGCGCAAGAGCATATTTTAAGGTCGGTTGATAACACTGCTGAGGAGATGGCTTGACAGATATTATCCTGAATCCCAGGTGTACAAAATGGGCCAGCTGCTTTATTCTGGCAAGAAGTGGAGGTTTATATTCCAAGCATTTCATATTAGAAATTGTGTAACAAACTATTTCTTCATTATGAATTGAAAAACAATGTATTGATGAAAGGATATCACTTGAATTCCTTCCTTTTCCAGGATTAATCTGCCTCCTCTGATCACTTATGCAGATGGCATATTAGTTCCCTGTTGTTCAAGTGGCAAAGTTTAAGATACCCCCTTACCATGTAAACGCTAAGCGGACTCTTGTGTTTGTGTGTTTGCATTTGAATGGAACTAATGTAGGGCTGTAAAACCTGGGTTGGAGCTGAATATATCTTTAAGTGTAGTTGCTCAACTTTGAGCATTGCTTTTTGGAGCACAGTATTTTCTGGGTGGGCCTATTTTTTTTTCAATTACCTTTGATAACCTCTCCTGGCTGTCCAGCAGTTCTAACCTGTGACGCTTGCTGGGATGGGTTAGCATATGCAGCTTTCCCAGACTGGCTTTCTCATGGTGTTGTACTGGGATGTGTGGCCGTTACTACCCCATGGTTTAAAAGTGATTTATGATTGTACTTCAGCTCCATGCTTGGAAGCACAATGTATAATAACCCTTCCCTGAACAGTTGTGTAACGTATAGACCACTGGATGAAAAATACTGTAGAAACTTGAAACCAGCAGCTTCTCACACTTGGTAGCCAGCACTAAGCGAGCTGTGGGGTTTGGTCTTTTTGTTTCTCACATTTATGAACTGGGGATTTGAATGCTTACGACAAAAGATTTAGCAATCGTGCAGTCATTTCTTTAGGTATGCTGTGAGAATGGAGAAAACCACTTTTCTTACTGTTATTGCAAATATCAGAGACTGTTCCCAATACTGCTGTTTTCTGGAATCTGCTTGGCTAGCTCAACTCTTGCTGTTTGATTCATAAACTGTGTTACTTGATGAAAAATAGTAAATGAAATGTGCTTTGTACACCAAGGAAACATAACCAAAAACTTAGATTCTGCAAACAGAATATACAGAGGGATGTACGTTCTTGCTTAAGCAATAAAACAAACCAACAAACTAGGTTTCCAGTAGTGATGACTAAAGAAAGGCTGCAAGTTGTACAGATTCTGTATTTTATCCTTTGGCGTGAACACGATTGTTATGATTCTCTACAGCTCTCTATGTAATTCTATATGACAGGACAGGATACCATCTGTCTTATCTCTTTTGCTGTTCAGTAAACTGCCATTTTGAGGCATGTAAATGTCTGCAAACAGTGCAGAATTAATGACAATTCTAACCATTTTTACCTCGCAAAAGTAATTTTTGGGGTTTTTTTAATGAACAAGTAGATGTAATGTTACAGAACACTGACTTGAAGATCTCACCTGGAAGCATAGAAAAGTTTTCGCATCCTGGCAAAAGTCAGTCACATTAGGACTTACAGTGCCAATGCATTTCTAGCGCTATTTCACACAATGATAATATTGATGCATGAAAACATGTCCTGGGAATCTCTGTTGTAGGAGGGTTTCAGTGAGGAAAAAACTGAGCAAGTGCCACAGACAGTTGTTTCAACTACTATTTATTAGCCTTTGAATCGACGCCTTTTGGTTTCTTGTATCAAGGAAGGCCTGTGGTGTCCCTTAGTTATACATGTGCACAGAATGGAAATCTAGATGGCCAAATAGTCTTATTTGTGCTTAAAACTGAAATAGTTGTCACTGGCTGAATCTTGTAGCATGTCAGATTACTGACAGATGCTGAAGGTGTTCATAGAAGAGCTGAAATATAAATAAAGCTCCCTTGGCAGTTTTCCAGACTCCACTAAGTAAACAGGTCTTTGGTACATAAGATAACACGAAAAGCACCTTAAAGGATTAATTTCAGATTGGAGAGTTCCTGGGGCTGCACTATTTGTTTGCTCGCATGTGTTTCTGATTTAGCTTTTGAAGCATTTCAAAGCAATTCTGTAGCTGCCTTTTTCACCACCTTCCTTTTTCAGCCAGGCTGTACCCCAGTGGGAGCGTCTATCTCAACTACCCACACCAGCAAGCGCTGGAATGCAAAGACAACACTTGCTCTTTGTACGGATTTAAGGCTGGCATTCAAGCAAAAGACATTATAAATTCTTTGTGGAGGCATTTTCATCTTGCAGCCATAGATGAAAAGTACATTAATGAATAATATTCACTATTGTGTACAGAAAGGTGGTGTAGGAACAAAACAGGGACTGTTTTGTGGCCTCCTTTTCTCTCATGGAACAGGTTCTCCCTTACCCTGGAATTCTGAAGTTAAATTAAGAATGTGTGGGAGTCGCAGGGGAGTAAATAAAAACAGAAATACCGAAATGTACAGAAATACTCCTTCTCCTCAAAGGGGCAGCAGTTGCATTTGCCACTGTTCCCCCTTCTCCACCAAGATCTTAGATAACTGAAACTCAATCAAAACCAGCTTGAACTTTGCACTTTCAAGATTTTTTTTTTTTAAGATAGAATATTCCAAACAAAACTGTTATTGTGCACAGCCTAAATTAAAGGAGATTTTAAAAGAGTGACAGAAAGAAATTATGGTGCAGACATTTTAAAAAGCATGCAAGAAAGTTGTGTAACTATAAATTATTTCCTTTCCAGTCTTTATGGAATATTTATCAAGACATTTGTAAAGTGTAGAAGCAAGTTTGTTAAAATGACCAAACCTTTCTTGTGCCTCCTGGATAGGGGCCTGGATTCAACTTCAATATGTACCAAGTGCTATTTCATTTCTTTTATGCAGCCGTTCATGCTTTTGTAGTTCTTTTGTTTATGATTTTTTTTCCCCCCTACGGAAGTTTGAATTGTGAAATAAGAACTTTCCTTCCTGGTTTAACTTTATGTATTAACATACTAAACTATACGATACATTTGTGACACACACACCCCCCCAGACCAAAATGTTGTGAATGACAGTAAGTAACGGGCTGAGGCAGACAGTGAAAGATTAAATCAGTTTTTCTCTTACATTTTGCTTCAGTTATATATGCAATCTTGTAACATTTTCCTGTTGCTTGTATGATGCCTTGCTGCCATATTTCTTTCCCAATATATACGTGTTTGGGGGCAAGAATATGGAAGGCAGTCACAGAGGCTTCCTACAGATAAAAGGTATGAGGAGCATTGGGGCTGAGCAGAACCAGGGGTTAGAGTCAGGATTTCTGAAACAGCCATTCCAAACCCACCCCCGAGTTAAGCAGTTGCTGTAATGGGGATCTGCAACAAAAGTTATTATAAACGTGCAGAGGCAAAAAGTTTAGGAACCACAGGTTTAAATAATGACACGGATGGATATATTTGTCAGAATGTCCAGGCATCTTTTTTTTCTTTTTGCACTTGAACTCTGTTCACATTTCTTCTGCGAGCTTTAATGTCTACTACAGCACCGTGAAGACGTTGAAGGGTATTTAAATCAGCGCTAGTCTGACTAGTATGTGACGTGATTTAAGTAATTACTCACTGTGATTTTCATTTCCAAGTCTTAGTTTTCAGGGAGTGGTACTGCTCGTGGGACACCGTTTTGTAAAACCTGCTGGGCAAGCAATATGCTTGTAAAAAAGTTTTTATATAGTTTATGGTGGTTGTAATGATAATTTTGTTTTAATCTTTTGCTTTATATGTGCTTTATGTATTCATTAAACTGTTTACATTACAAACCCAGTGTACTAATGATTTAATTTGTTTTAAGTACCTTAATCCATTAACAGTAATTGCAACAAACTACTTCATAGTACGTGATGGGGTTTTCAAATCATTAAAAGAGGCTGTATATCCTTCTAAAAAATTCAATTCAAACACGGTATTGGACAGAAGGGAATAAAGCTTCCCTCCTGTAAGGAAATCACTCTGTTTTAAATAACTGAAGCTGCCAAATCTGCTGTTCTCGCTTTGCAATAATGGGAATTGCATCTGGCCTCTCTTTTTCATAGTAGGTAGTAATCAATGATGAATGACCTAAAAATGAATTTGTGTATCATCAGAAGCGTCAGCTTGATTAAAGCTCATATTCGCTTGTATGGGAGGGCCTCCGAGCGCTTTAGATCTGTCTGGCTTAAAACAAATAGCGATGTGTACAAAACAAGCAAATATCAGCAGGTGAGTACTGCACAGCACACAGGGCATGAACGGCATGGGAGCCAACATTGCGGAGGATCGATACTGACATGTTCATTTAACACACATCCGACCATATACATGTTCTCCATGCTTAACAATTAACACGTTATTTAATGTACTGGAACCAATTTTCTCTCGTATTTTCAAGGAAATTACTGCTTGAAGCAAGTGTTGCAGACTGTAAGAAGAAGTTGGAAGTCAGACTAGGTTAAATGCTCTGGAAGTGATGCTTACAAGAGCAAGCACTAACTTCTGCTAAAGTAATAGCGATGCTTTGTGCCCAGAGTAACTGCAGGTGCAGGGAAAGCTTTATGCAGAAACAGGACAAACGGGGGCTGAGGTCATAGATTTATAGTAGAAGTTGAAGAGAAAACCATGATTGGGTGGACAGGCAAAGCCTATGTGTTTCACTGCTTTTTCTATCGTTTATGCGGTCTTTCTTTTTTTGATTCCAGTTCAGAAATATATTTAGTAAATTGTTCAGGCTGAAATACTAATTAATCAACCAAAGCATTTTAAAGATCACCTTTTGTGTAACGAGCCTACAGCAGAGAATTTCTCCTTTTTTATTAAAAATCTAACAGTGTCTTCCAGTTCAGTCCTTGCTCGGCTAGTTCTAGGCTCTTCTATCCCCCAGTATCATATAATAATAACCTGTTTAAGAGGGAGCTAATAGGGTGCTCTGAAGAAAAGCTCCAAGGATTCTTTTGAGTGCTTGGTGAAGTTCCTGGGCCGCAGCGTAACAGCCGAGCAGAGCCACAGCCACTGGAGAGGCAGCAAGGGCAGCTTTGTGGTCTTTTAGCAGAACTACCCTTGGCTGTTCTGGAGCAATTCCTGTTTTTTTCAGCAGTACGGTACCACAGCCTGGTTGAGAATAAGGTCTGGATTTAATTTCACTATGATACATCATGGGGTCGGTTTGTTTAAACAAATTGGGGAAGGTGGGGCAGTAAGGGGCTCCAAAACTCACATAGCGGAGATCGACATGGATGTATTGAAAATTTAGCATGAGGATTTTCTTTACCTAACATTAGATATTTCTCATTCTGTTTGCATCTCTGAAGAAGAATCAAATTTATAAATAATTTATGTTAAAATCTGCTGTCGTATTTGGGTTTTTTATCACATCTTAATTCCTTGCAAATGAAAAGCTGCATTATCCTTAGCACTTTCCGTCCTAAAATGCTCAAAATTAATGACTTCATTCTTCAGCTGGTTTGAGATTGCGCAATGGTAAACTCTGCAAAATAGAAAACTGAAGGCAAAAGTTAATAGGATTTTTTTCCCTTATCTTGTGTTACACCTCCATTGTCACATGTCATTAACAACCACTGCTGGCTTTCGTTTCATGTACTGGTGCAAAATGTCTCACCTGGTTCCTGACAAGGCTTCCAGTTACTTAGACGCTTGCAGTTACTCATTTCCCTTGGATGTTATTTGGTTTCATTGCTGAGCTACACAAAACCCTCCCCTGCCATTTTCAGGTCCTTTTACTTGAACTTGTTGTAAAGAAATTCAAAAAATATTCATCAAACACATGGGGTTACTGCTGCAGTCCTGAGATGATCCTTAGCTCTGTTTTGCCTTTTGCTTATGATGTGTCCATGTTTTCCATTCTGATACGTCGTACAATTTGCAAGCCTTGGAAACTGTAGAAGCTTCAAGGTTTGGGTGGTCTGTCTGCCCCTCCAATTTATACTGACTACACCACTGGAAATTTTACCTCTGATCACAGAATGGGTTTGGATGGAAAAGACCTTAAAGATCATCCAGTTCCAACTCCCCCTGCCACGGGCAGGGACATCTCCCACTAGATCAGGCTGCCAAGGGCCTCATCCAACCTGGTTTTGAATACCTCCAGGGATGGGGCAGCCACAACTTCTCTGGGCAACCTGTGCCAGTGCCTCATCATCCTCACAGGAAAAATAATTCTTCCCAATATCTAATCTAAATCTCCCTTCTTTCAGCTTAAAGATTGATAGTATTTGTCTCAAATAAGCTATTAACTGTGCCATATCTAATCATTTCATAACAGTAAATTCTCATTGCTACTATATTCTCAACACATTGCCTGCTGATGCCGGCAATAATACTTTTAAGAACCTGTACAAGTGTTTAGCTTATCACTTTCTTACTTAGTAAAGGTGAAAAAGAACTTGGGCCAGTCCCTTCATAGATGGGAACTGATAAAATAGTTTAAGGGTAGGTGAGCGGATGCAACCTGACAGATTAAGTGTGTATTTTAAGAAAGGAAGGGTGTAGTAGAGCACACTTTAACCTCCACTCAGGTCTGTAACATTTTTCTTCCCTTAATTTCTGCTCAGCAGCTATAACGATAGTGTACACCTGGGCGTTACAGTTTTGGTTTCATATAATTATCATCATCTCGTATGACTACATGAAAATACCAGGCAATGGGCCTTCTTAAATTTTGGCAAATTTCAGCTTTCTTGCTGAGAGCCATAACCTTATTGCTACACTCATTTGCTGTAACAGCACCAACAGATGTATCTCCACCAACTCTGTAGTCTTATCATATGAAATGAATACTAAATCTATGATGCCTTCTGTATCTTGGCCAGGTACAGCAAGTCCCTAAGGCTGCAAAGTTTCTTGGTAGTAGAAGCTCCCCTAATAGCCAAAATCTCTTTTCTGCTGGAGCAATCATTCTCAAAAAAAAGCCCAAACCAAAGCTTTGCGCTGGGTTTCCATGATGGGTAATTTCAATAAGGCTTAACCCTTGTTATTCCGTGACTGACACCAACTTGATAAAATGGCACAATACTGAATAATCTCTGGTCCATATGTCCCAACGCAGAAAGAGCCTCTATCATGGAAATTTATTAATGCAGACAGGAAAGTGCTTCAAAAAAGCAAAGGGTAAATAAAAGCATCGGGGTTTGCTCCCAAAACCATTTATCAAGTGTCACAACAATGGAATAAAATGGACATGGAGAAATCCCAGAAGAAAAGGCTGGCACCAATCTCTCACTTGGGTCCCATCATAAAATAGAACTACTATCCTGAACAACCATCCCAATTCTTCCTTACGATTTTCCCAATAATTATTTACTGCCATCTTCTAATTTCCAGATGCCAATTTTCAAGGCACTAAGGAGTAAGAGGGTTATGGAGAAGTAGATTTTCAGTTATCACTTACCCCTTGCTGGCTCGTTTTCTCCTTTGTTTCCTCCTTCACACCATTTTTTCTTACCATCCTTGGGCTTCTTACTTTTTGGTCATCTCTTTTCTTTCCTCCTGTGTATTTTATTCTTATCTTTCTGCTAAGTGTTCCTCCTCTTTCTGTTCATCATCTGTTTCTAGACAAATATTACATTAGTGATCTCAGCACAACACTGGAAGGCAGAATCTCCTGGACTCTAAATCTCCCTCCTTAGCAATTCTGCTCTGTCACTTTGAGCAAGTAATTTCATTTCTGCCCTCATTTCCACATTAGTAAAAATTCCCAGTACCATTACAAGGACCTGTGGTTCATCCCTTCTAATGTGATTAGAAAATCCTGCTGAATTAGCCAATTAATTAAAATGTCAGCAGCAGAGCAGCGTGTGGGGAAGATGTCAGCATTCCTATTGTTTCTTGAAACAGATCAGTAAGTTGCCAACAGCTTGGAACGAACACCATCAGAGCAAATAGGTACTCGGGTTGTGAGTGAGTGAAAATGGAAGCAACGCCAACAGTATGAGCGCGCTCTGGTTCAGCAACGCATCTTTACAGTAGGTATTACTACTAGAATAAGGATAGAGAAATACACCCTCCTATTACGCATGTGCTACATGTTCTATCACTGCCTGAAGAGATGCTTGGTAACAGCACTGGAAGGCTCCAAGGCAGTGGCAGCTTTGCCCAGGAACACAAAGTCCCTCGTACAAAGCATTTTCAAATCCCTAAATGAAGCAATTTCTGCATGGAAATGCCTGCCAGGTTTCCTGGGATTGCTCTAATCAAACTGTGTATAATAAATTTCCTCGGTTAAAGAAAGCAGTGCATATATTCACCAAAAAGATGCACAATTCCTGTTTGGAATACTGGTTTGAAATTATACTACCTACAGAAATTCAAACCTAGGTAGGAATTTCCTTGTACTTAAAAGAGAGTTTGGCTTCAGAGTCTATTTTAAGGACTACACACAATCAGCAGAGTGGTTTACAAATTACCTGTTCCTCCTCCACCTTGCTCTTCCCATGAACCAACATGAACAGTACCAATCACTCTCATCACTTAATGCTGAAAGGCTAATTTTAGTTTACCACTATGGTTGCAGCTTCCTTAGTGGGGGTTAAGCCTTCCATCCTTTAAGTTTCGGAACAGCTTAGTTTTCTGAGACAATCTAAATGTACTTTTCATATCTGTAGGAATTTGAAATGTGTAGATTTGGTATGATGTCTTTTAAATTCATGCACAGCAATCATTAGGCATCTTGTGAAGACATCCACTGGAAACCATGACACGAAAACGCCCATAGGTTTTCTTTCTTACTAGTGCCAAAAATGCTTACTTGGTTTGATTACATTTTAAATCTGCTATCTCCATATTTTGTACGTATTTCGATTTTGCCATTATAGAAGCAACATGTAACGTGTAACTTCAGCTTTGCAATTCACATCCTAGAGTAGGCAACAAATTTACCTAATAATGACAGTGAAAGCAACTGGAAAACCTATAAATTCAGTACTCCAAGCCTCGATAATATTATTTTTGCTAATGTATATAATCTCTGATCGAGAATTAGAGCTTTAAGTTTATATTAACACATGTACACTATCCTTAGTTTTAAACAGTTATCACAGAATCACCAGGTTGGAAAAGACCTCTTGGACCATTGAGTCCAACCATTCCTATCTGCCACTAAACCATGTTCCTGAGCACTTCGTCTACCTGTCTTTTAAATACCTTCAGGGATGGGGACTCAACCACCTCCCTCGGCAGTCTGTCCCCAGGCAGTCTGTGATGACCCCTTCTGTGAAAAACTTTTCTCTGATATCCAGCTTGAACCTCCCCTGGCAGAGCTTGAGGCCATTCCCTCTTGTCCTGTCCTCAGTCACTTGGGAGAAGAGGCCAGCTTCCTCCTCTCCACAACCTCATTTCAGATAGTTGTAGAAAGTAATAAGGTCTCCCCTCAGCCTCCTCTTCTCCAGGCTAAACAACCCCAGCTCTCTCAGCCGCTCCTCGTAAGACTTGTTCTCCAGCCCCTTCACCAGCTTCGTTGCTCTTCTCTGGACACGCTCCAGAGCCTCAACATCCTTCTTGAAGCGAGGGACCCAGAACAGAATACCGTATTCGAGGCAGAACACAGTATTCAAGTTATCTTGTGGAGGATGAGATCTCTCAGCAAAAGCTTGTAATGTGCATTTTTAAATCCCCTTTATTAAAATGACTCACATGATCTAACATACCATGGTTATACCAAAAAAGGTCAGGCATGAATTTCATAAGACCTTATAAAATCACTAAAAAATGTCTACTGCTGCTTAACCACGTCTTTTTACACTTCAGCATTAAATCTGAAAACAAAATCAAACAGGACATATAGAACACAGAACTGCAATTGCGTTCATACAAAAATTAATCCAATCCCCCAAATCCTACCATGTCTCAAGTCAGATGCAGGTATGATCACAAACTTGGATTATCAAACACGGTGTCCAAATGTGCAAACCAGAAGGGCCCTCTCCATTTATCAACACAAGATCCCCTCATCTCTATCTCCTGTAGCATCACAGTACAGATGGTAACACCCCTTAAACCATTATTAAATGCCACAGAAAATAACAAGAGTCTCAGGCCTGCTGTCTCAGAACAGAAGAGCATCTACTCTGATATCTTCTCCTTAACTGGAAGTGTAGCAATCTTGCACAAACCCCATATTGGAGCATGTACTTAATTACATATGGATTCCTATTACTGTCTTGGAGAAATGGCAAATTTCTTTCCAAACAGCTTTTTCCAAATATTAATACAGGTTGCTCGAGTAAATTTAATTAATTTGATAGGGAAGAAAGTGGCTAATCCAGGGAATGCAATGCCAAAGTAGAGCTGCTGTTAAGACTTAAAATACCTGTATGTTTTGTTTGCACTACATCGAATGTTACTTTTTTTTTTTCCTTTTGTCTTAGTAGCCAACATTCGTAAGGTAGATGGCACAGTGAAATGATGCAACATTCCTGTGCGTCATCAGAAAGGCCTGCAGAGGATTCCAATATTGAATCCTTCCCCATCACACAATAACTGCGGGTATCTTATTTACGTTTTAAAGAGCATTCTTATTTACACTGTTAATCCTCGAAGCTATTAATTCCACAGTGAAGCTGCAAACTCGGTCTGTGCCATCAGATCTCTCTGATACTGCTTAAACTTCCAATATTGGCAGGCATTTTCTTAATAAAGATCATTCAGATCAAGGCATCTTTCCCTTTTGCCCTTTTTTCAATGTACAGCAGAGCTGACTTAACTGAGTACTTTATATAAAGTCAAACAAATAGTTAACTGGGAACCGTGAAAACCTGAGTGCTCTTATGTGTCCTATTTTTTTGCAAGAAAGGCTGCTGGTGACTAAACACTATTCAGTTACCCTAGAATCTGTAACTGTTTAATTTTTTTTAATGGCACAGACAGAAGCCCCCATTTTCGAATTCACAAGCAGTACCCGAGGGCTCCGAATTCAAGCCTATACTTTGCCAGTACATTTCAGCATACACAGATGTGGAAGCCACACTTACTTTTTATTGGAAATGCTCCCAAGAGTGGAATTCACGACAACATTGCAGGAGATGTGGGGAAAGCTTGCTGCAGCTGCCAGGCAATAGAGACCAGTAAGGCAAAGAAACAAGTAAATGTTACCCATTCCTAAAACACGGTTGCTCTGCTGTATTCCTATTCTGTTTTAAGGTTAATGCTTTTTTTTTTCTCCTACGGATTTAAGGATACATGTTGGTTATATGAATGAATTAGTGAAATGTGTAGTGATGAGATGAACTCATTCCAAAAAAGTCATTCTAAAACTCCACCTCAGCAGCCCACCCTCGCAGGATAAACCAGGTTTCTTTTCTCTTTCATTCAGCAAAGCACTGCTGAATCCATTAAAATTTAACAGTAGATAGTAGTTGTTGCTTTTCTGAGGGAAAATGATTTTCATAAATCATGAATGCGAGCAATCTCGGAAAAAAACCCACTGGGTTTCCCATCCCCAGAAGCCCTACAATGAAAGAACAAACTGCAGGTGGAAGAGTAATTCTAACAATACATTAAAGGGAAAGATGTAATTAACTGCCACAAATTAAGAATACAGAAGACTCTGACCGCCAATGAAGCTTGTTGATGAGAATATGAAAGGAAAGCATTTTACTTGTAACACTGGAAAAGCCATGGTATTGGACTCATGCTGAACCATCATTAAAATTGGCTTCGGAATTGCTACTACCTGATAAGCTTAGGAGGGGACCCAGTCAAAGGCTGTGCTGACATTTGGCACCAGACAGAAAAAAATGTTTAGGTACTACATGATAACGTTTTCAATAACCCAAATTATTAGCACCCAATAATTGATCACAACGCTAAATTCAGGAAATTCAACCTCAACTAAATGGTAAAAACCTTTTATCTCACCTTTTCCAGAATAATTGCCTGGTGGCAAGCCGTAGCCCACTGCACAGTTGCAGGCTACATGCAATCAAAACTGGGTTTGGAGTGTTCTGCTTCACATACTGCAATAGTTTTGCAGTTAGAGAGCAACCAGTTCCTGCTGCTAAATATAGGATGTTCAGATCTGCAACACTGTGGTATTTATTATGCCATTTATCCCAATCCCAAATGCAAGGCAGTTAGCTGTTTCCAGAAGCAAAGCAATGTTTCATTTGAACACAGATTAAAAAGGCAAACACATGGTTGAAGTAACTTGTTCTAAACTTGGGTCAATGCCTCTGCCCAGCCATGACAGCAAACAGTATTTTGGCAATACTGGAAGTAGTAGAAAGTGCTGCAGAAGTAGAAGCAGGACTGACTGTCTGACACTACAGAAATCCTGCAGACCAAATAAAATTCAGAAATTCCTGCATTTTAAACAGTAAAATCTATCTACCTATCATTGGCATGCAAAAATTGATGCCTATGAATACCAAGAATAACTTCTCTGCACTGGTTCATTCTTTATCCTAAGGAAATTCACTTTATAAACAATAGACAGGAATAAAATTTCATTTATCCTCAGAATTACATAACTTAAAAGAAAACTCACTGATATTTCATCTCATTTTGCATTATCCAACATAATATAAATCCATTTAATTTACATAAGATTACCAGATCTGGAGCCATTCACTTAAAACTTCTTTGTAGCAGCTTTAAGCCGTAGATGGAACCTTTTGTATTTCATGGGACCTTTTATTCAAGAGTCTCAGAACACAAAGCTCTACACAGCCGTTTTCATTAGTAATGGCTTGAGGCAGTTGGGGTCACTTTGAAAGCTACTGATGTCACAAGATTTTCACTTTGAGTGAAGACTCTTCAAACTTTTGAAAATCCGTTCTACAAATATTTACTACTTTGTCAAAAAACACCAGATCGCTCATTAACAGGAGTCCCGGCTCCAACAGTCAGACTGAGCTTTTTCCTTGGCAAGTTGATCTATGTATTTCTATATGTGCTGAAAGTAAAGTATATTTTAAATAAATAGTCATACTGTTCTACAGCCAACTGTTCAGTTTGTATCCCTAAGGAAGTTCTTTGGTCATCTACGGTCTCACTACAGGTTCCTATTTCATCTTTAGAAACCAGTGAAAATTTTTAGCATCCACATGATGCTTTAACATCATGGTATTTTCAGGGAATTCATTACACTAAGAGATCCATTGCAGCACTATCGTTATTTCCATTCTCTCCTACCTCCTCTGTTCCCCACTGAACACACTTAGGATTTGTTGCACCAAACATGAAGCCATGTGTCTCTACCTGTGCAATGGTGAACAGATGTCTGATTTGGGCCAGTCATATTTAACAGTTCTCTTTTAAGCTTTGTCATAGCGCATCCACATAGCAGATACTTTCACTATAACAGATGCATCAGGAGCTAAGTACCTGTCAAGGCCTTTACTCTCCACAGTCTGTTACTTTTGTTACTTATTTTACCTTCGCTTACTAGACTTATTTCTGTATCGCTCATGAAACACCACAGAAAATAGAAAGTATCAGCAGTCTCATTTGATTCTCTCATCCTCAAAAAGTTGTCCTTGTAGTTCATCCATGCTATGTACTCTTTAAGAACCGAAAAAATTATTTATGATCCATTCCTGCTCTCACAGGGAGAATGACCCAACATAATTTTAAGTTTTTCTCTGTTTCAGGTTTCATTTCTAAAATTACATTCTCGGTCTTACTTATGAAAGAAGGAACATTATGAAGTATCAGTAACCAGAACTTTCCAATAACGAGTTTAGTTCCACACTGGACTGTAATGTTCAAAACATGTACACCCATATGTATACGCACACATATGCACTATGTATGTTGAAGAACCTGTGTTCATCAGTATGTGTGTACACTGTGTGTTTTTGACTTATAAATACTTGTTCTTTCACAGCACTGACAGCTTCGGGTTGCAATCTCTGTAGATTCCTGAGGCATTTTTCTCTTCCCTCCTGGTGAAAATGATTCCTCCCTTCATACAGTCGACAATTATCTTTCCTTCCTAGCTGACTTGGCAATGTGCCTATTGTGCTTTTCAGGATATACACGCAGCCAGGGTTAGCCACCACGTAGGGTCCATCCCCCAGAGATCTCAGCACGGCCGGCCTGGTGATGACAACCCCGTAGTCCACTTCTTCAAGAACATTGTAAGTCTCCTCTCTTCTTGCCATGCACTGAACCAAAATATTTTTTTTTAGGATCCATCAGCAACCAAACACTCCACAGTCATTAGCCATTATTTTGAGCCTCATGAATTGTACTGTGCTTTGGAAATCATCACACCATTCAAATACAAAAATAACTTTACCTGGAAACACAGACAATACTGAAATGCTGCAAAAAAAGTGGATGAATCCACCATTAGCACTGTCAACTTTCAACAACAACCATTACACAGCACTTAACAGACATGCTAAGTTTAGTCCCAAATATGAAACAACTTATAATTTTGGATATCATTTGAAACCATAAGCAAACAGCCCAAGAATATTTCCGGATGATTTCATTTAAGATAACGGTAATTTTGTTCAAACTCTGAATTTGGTTGATTAGGTTGATAAAGAGTTTTCACAGAAAACATCCAGGAATTTTCTTAGATATCAATTCTTGAGTATACCGGTAGAGTACTATATTTCATTAGATGTTTATTTCAAACACCGTAAGGCAACTCTCCAGAAAGACACTCTACATATTGCATTCACAATGTTTCTGCTTTGACTTGTAGTGGTATTCCTACCAATTTTATTTTTCAGGTTTGCTTCTGAAGCAAAGGTCTCAGTATTTTGATGCCCAAATACCAAATAAAGAATGTCCAAAACATAATAGTAACCTAAACTAGAACAGAAGTATTGAAAATAGTACAGTCTTTCTTAATGATGACCTTCACAAATCAAGTTTCCCGTTTCAAGTTACAGTGAAAGTAACATGCTGTCTGCTTGGAGTAGAACATGGTCATCATTGGATCTTAGGTGCAAGAGCTGCAGTAGGTTTAAAAAATATACATCAATAATGAGAACAGTTTTGTGATGGGAAAATTACACCTACCGTGATTCATTTTTGAACTATCTTTTAACAATGGACATCCTGAAATATTCATGTGGCAATAAAGAGGATGAAATTGAACAATAACTGATGCACAAGGCTGAGAAACTCATAGATAATATGAAAAAGGTTTGGTGATTCCCTGCCTTTACTGTTGCCTTATTTTTACAACTTTTTTTGTTGGCTTTTAGGTCTCACCCCGTACACCTCCCCCAATGCAAGCAAAGGTAAGCATTTTCAGGGCCTCGTGCACCATCAAAGATTTTTTTCTCGGCTAATTTATACTAATTCAACAGTTAGCTTCATCCTTCTCCTTTAACAGCATTAAGCAAAACTCTGGAGTTACCATTAGTAGTATTTAAAGCAAGTGACTAAGAGAAGCCATGGTTCTATTCCTCATGCACTTCCTGACATGCTGCAAGACATGTAACAAATTAAAGCCACGTGCAGGGATTTTTATACTCAATTTATGTTGCAGTCGCTTTACATAATAAGCCAATAATAGGTAATGCTTTCAAACAAGCCTCATCCACCAGGAACTATCCTTATATTTACTAAGCTAAGCAAGCTTTTAAAGTACATCATACTGACAAACCACGGCTAGTGAGGTCGGCTCTTCTAATTATAATGAAGTTGGTTCTAATTATAATAAAGAATTTTGCTTTTTTGTTTTATTGAATGACTGCACATATAGTTATTTTCAACTGCCATTTCATTGTTTGGCCAGTATGTCACCATTTTTACTGCAGTTTGATCTTCTGTGTATGGTACACTCAGATGCTATGTTTCATAGTGATCATCACAACACTCTTTCTATTTCTTGCACGTACAGGGAAGAGGATTATCCCTCACCAGATTTAGCTGGGTAGGTAATGAACGTGCTTTCAGCAACAGCAATTTTATTTATTTACCAGGCCAAAACATACCTTGCTCCATCGCCTCAAGCTGCTGCAGCAATGTGATAATTTTGTTTTGTCTCAATTTTGTTATTTTGCTTTACCTGTTCCACTTTCCTCCCTCCTCCCACAGCACTTTAAGACAGTAATTTTGTGGCTTGCTCTTATCCAGCAATTTGACAGCCTTGCCAGCAGTAATTTCTTTTGCTTTAGCGTGAAGGGAGCAAACCCACTGCATGGCAAAGCTCTCTTCCCTTAAAGACTTATGGAAGACTCCTCTGCTGCATTTTTGTTTTCCGGGGAAGGACAAAAATGGGAGAGAGTTGGGACAAGATGGGTGCTTATTCCACAGTTCTGACTGCTCTTACACTGTAAACTCTGCAAAACTAACATTGTTACTAATTCAAATATTTTATCCCACCTTCCCTCCCAACCCCTTTCAGTAAGAAGTGATCTGCCCAAACAGTTTGTTCTTCCCACAGTTATAACTAATCAATATCTACTTCTTTACCACAGGTTTGATTTTATGAGATGGACGTGTGGTTTACTTGCATTTTAAGACAAAAAACATCTAGTAACACAGCCTTCAAGCCGTTAAGCATTTCTTTTACTATCAGAGCACAAATTGGTTGATGCGTTTGGCATCGTAGAACTCGTGAAATTGAAACAATTTTTTTTTCGTTTCATCATCCAGGTTAACCTTCTGAGAACCCATCTTTTAATTATTAATTCCTCTTTTACAGATCGGGGCTCCCCTCAGATTTGAGTCCATTCAGATAATTTTTCCTTCAGCCTTGATTATTACATAAAATATTATTTTATTCCAGCAGCTTTAAATTTCTCATTTGAGTATTAGATTCCAGTGTTTACAAAGATTACAATGTCCATATGATAATTTGAATGTGATTATTTGCAATATATATGAAAATCTTCCTTTGCAGGGTGGTGAAGGACATAAGCCAGGATATGGAGGAAGCGGAAAATTCTATGAGCATAAATCTGCTCACAAGGGACACAAAGGATCCTATCATGAGGGCCAGGGCACCCTTTCCAGAATCTTTAAACTGGTAACGTACAATTGAACCTACTATAAGTACAAAAAAACAAGTCCAGGAAAGAGAGAAGCCAAACCTCTCACGGATCTGCCATGTTCGAAACAACCATATTTCCTTAATGCTTCTGAAGGAACTAGGTTTGCACGGATAAACCAAAAGGTTATCTCATGGCCTAGTAACTACTTACATGATAGGAAACAAAGGTAGACGTACACAGGCGGTTACCTTCAGAAAGGATGGTAAGTAAGTACACAAAGTCCCACAGAGACTCGCATCAGGATCTGTGTTGTTACTGAAGTCACAAATGACTCGGAACGCAGAAGATAAATGAGGCGGCATGGCTTGCTGCTGCTGCTAGATTACTTACAATCGTGAAAATGAAAGTGAACCAATAAACTGCAGAATGGCAGCACAGGGCAGTGTTGGACAAATATTTGCTTGAGATACAATAACGACTTGAACAGTCCCCACTTGTTCCCACCCCAGGTGGAAGACCTCCTACAACATGCCAGGACAGTGATTTGCGATATCACATAGTTGGGCAAATTAGAAAACTGTCATATGAAAAATAAACATTTTGTCAGATTATCTGGTTCGTTTTCCCATTGAGTCATGGCACAGCCCCACCAACACAGATAATAAATGAAAACAGAAGCAGGAAAAAAGTCAGTCATGAGGACTTTTCACAGGCATTGTCAGGACAAAGACATGAAAAGCACATTGAACCCACTGGCAGCCACTTTAACTAAGACTGTAGTTTTCCTCAAAGATAGTGAAGCATCCTCAAGTAACAAACTGTCTAAGAAAATTCACACATGAAGAATGCAATCAGCACTAATCGTAACTTCAGGAGGGAAGATTAGAAATCCCATTAGCAGAGCTGATTGTCTCAGACCCTTATTTCTCTTACTCTCCAGCAAGAGACACCACAGCACCACCACCTGTAGCAAAAATACATGTTTCTCTCTTACACAGTTCAGGGTACATAGCTTGCATTGAAGAGCTGTTTCTCAAACACAGGGAGCACCAACTGAAATAGCCTGCAGAATTCAAGGAGATATTAGGAATTCATACATTGCAATTTAAAGTAAAGGAATGAGCTCTTCAGAGGCCTAGGTAAATAAAAACAACACCCCCCCAAAAACCAAAACCAAAAATACAAACGAACACTGCACCCCCCGCATTTAAGTTTAATTTTCACAGTGTGCACTTACAGCTTTTCAGTGTTCAGATCAACAGTGCCATTATTATATACTGACATCTGTAAAAATTCTTTTGAACATCTGAAAATATCCGATAATAATCTCTCCTGAAATTTAAAATTCTTTTTCTACATAACCAACACAACTATTTTAGCTTTGATTTGCATGTATTTGATGATATACATATACCAGTTTTACTTGTTAGACAGCCTTTTCTAAGCCATTGTAATTTTCATAACTCATATCAGAGCTTTATTCAGTCCCATTTGATTTAGACCTATTGATTATGGAAGGAGACATTAAAAAAATATTTCTTTACATAGTTTCACACTTTTACAATTCAGAAGTTATCTGTTCTTTAAGATAACTTTGAAATAAAAAAAAAGAGCCAATTACCTAATGGATTACATTAAATTTTCTTCGAAACACTTACTTCAGTATAACTAAGGAAGGAGCACTGAAAAATGAAAGGAACACAAACAAAGGAAACAAAGTACACATATGCTTAATATTTATGAAGCAAATAGTTCTGTCATCAACTGATTACACTGACAAAGTACAAAATCGCTAAAGCCTTCCAAAAAGATACCCAGTTAGCCTAATCTTAAATTCTAAAAATGAAATGAAACAATTTCAGCTTGGATCATCTTTGCTTTAGGGCTTTTCTCAATTGCAGATTTATGAATTGTCACAGGTCTAGGTTTTTAGGGAGGGTTGTTTTGTTTGGTTACGGCCCCTCCCAGTTTGATGTTTTCTTGTTATTTGTAAAAGCAGGCCAGCTTTCAGCATTTATATTTTCTTAGTTTTTTCCTATATTTGGATCTAACCCTTCCATACAAGACTGATGTTGATATGATCACATTCACAATTTGACCTAATAAACAGTACAGAATTAAATTATTACATTTCAGTCCTTTCAGAGGTGACACAATTACAACTTGTATGAAGGGCTTGCCATTTTTTGTTTTGGCGTTTGGGGACTGTTTGTTGTTTTGGTTTTTTCTTAAATACAGAACAGTTCAGAGGCAATCAAAAAAAAGAAAATTTCCAAGTAAATTGCACCTACAAATTAATGAGATACTGTCTAGCCCCATGTGAATGACTCAATGTAAGTTAATCTTATGTGAAAATATATGAAAACTAATCACCTCTCTGAAAATGCCAGTAATATTCAGCAATATGCTAGAAGCCACTGCAAGACATTTTCCTTAGATAATATTTAAAATTGTTGTACTGCAGATTCATGTTTTTCAATTTGTATTCTCACATACACAGTACCTTTTAAAGGAATTAACTCTCTTCTTCCCTCCACAGGGAGGCTCTGGGTCCCGACCTGGATCACGGTCTGGTTCACCAATTGCTAGGCGCTGAAGCTTTAAGATGCCATCCAAAGATCATGTACTCTGCTTCATAATGTAACTGCCTTAAAATTAATAACATCTGCAACAATTACCTATAGATAGATGCAATCCATTAGTTAATGCCAATTAGGTTCTGCATGCAGTAGATGACACAAACTTCTATTGGCAATCCCTGACCAACAGTTGAATGAAAGGAACGCAAAAAGTAGCTTTACTACATGTTTTCCTTATTTTATATGAAGTAACAAGATCTCTGACGTTACTCATTTTTCTTCAGGATGCCCTAACTGTATGCTGGACTTCATTATTTCTCCTAAGCATCTAATCTGAGCTCAAGTCTTCTGGTTTTGTTTTAGTGAACATCAAAATTGCAAATAAAGAGCTAATATCTTGGATACTGAGCACTGCTGTAATGAATTACTGAGACACTGATGTAAAAAAAAAAAATCCACCATGTGCAGAAGTTGCAAGGACTGTTTATCCAAATACCATATTTGATTTGATTTGGGGTTTTTTTGTTTTTAATCTTCCTTCTCTCACTCACAGAATAATTCATTTTTATAACAGGATTAGGCAGTCACGGAAAGGTTAACCAAACATTGGGAGTTCAAGGTATGTGAAGTGTGGGAGGGGGCAGATGTTGTAGAATCAATAAGATGCAGAGCAATAGTAATAAGGAAATTCCTTTCATTCCATGAATTGCTCATTGCATCCAAACCATTAGAATTCAGAGCAGATGAGGGAGAGAAAGAGGATTTCAAATTTGAGTTAGACTAATGTTAAGAAACAAGGGATATTCCCACAAAAGAAACATCTAAGGCTGCACAAGTGATCACTGGATGTCACTGGTGCTTCACTTAAACTCTGCTGCAACAGCATTAACTTTGCAGTACAAGAAGTAAAAAAATATAAAAGCAAGTCTAATTTCTGGAAGAGAGCCCTTCGGTATTGCCATCACAGATAGTCCTGCACATCTAGCATCAGCATTTCAAATGTTTCTCTTGGTATTGCAGCAGTGTTACATTTCATCAGCTCACCTTTTGCTTGTGTAACATCTCGATGCCTTTTAAGAGCAGTGCACCAAAGCAAACTCATAGTAAAGTACTGTGAACATTTAACTGTTGTACTGTAGTTGCCTTATAGAAATTAATTATAGACAAGTTAGATTTACATATTAATTGTTCACAAATTACTAAAATGAATGTGTGGCAATGATACTTCCAACCACACTTAGAGAAATAAAAGGCTCTTCTGAATTGCACTGGTTTATTACTTAAACTTACCACTTCTTCCATCTGTCAAAGCGTCTGATTAATTATTTTATTCTTTTAGTTTTAGCTTATGCATTGTAGACTACAGTTAATGCTTCCCTGGCTGAAACTGCATTCCTAATAAGTGTCCTGTAAAAGTTACCTATAAATATGTAAGTTAATTGCATTTCACATCTGAATCTATTGTAGGTTTAAATCAGTGTCCATTAATATGAAGCAATGAAAGATGAGAGGATAGAAAATACATAGAGACTAAAGAAAAAAAAACCCACCAAAACTATTAAGCATACACACACGTATTACATCTTCTATTACCTACATCGGTTGCTATGTGTATTTTTCTATTGTAGCTTCATTCAGATGTATACTCTGCAACCTAATAGTTGATTTAATTCGAATACGTATTGTTCTTATAGGAACACAGCTTTTAAAAATATTCAGTATTGAAATAAAGTAATCAACTTGAAATGAAATGTGGACTACTTTCATCTTTTACAGAGAAGATCAAAGATCTGTGTTTTTTTTCACAACTAAGGAATGACGCTCCGATACTAGAGAACGACATTTTGGGTCCAAAGACTCAGTTGCCTGCACACAAGCTTCAAGTGACATTGCTAGTGACTTAGCGTGGCCCACAAGGCTTACCATATGACAAGATTTATGGGAGGCTACTGTCCCTGTGGAGTGGCAGCTAAAGGCAGGGGTGTATTGCAAGGTATAAAATGCCTTTGTACAGAGAATGAAATCCCAGTCTTCATAAATAAGTAGAGCACAGAGTATCTTCTTTGAAAGCATGTGTAAAAATCAAGTTATTTTTGAAAGCAGCCTTCAAAAATGGGAAAGAATATTTAAGGTTAAAAAAAAAAAACAAACCCCTGAGAAATACATCTTTCAAAATACTACACTGCAGAACTACAGAACTTGTCCAAAGTTTCTTCCTTGCCTTCATCACTTTGCTTTCCCCTCAGTCATCTTTTCCAGAGGCTGGAAGTGGCTTTTTTGGATTTGCTTTCTACAGAAGAAAAGGTACGGTACTTTAGAGCACTATTTTAGCAACACAAGCCTCTCAAAAAGAGATTAAAACTTAAGACTATTCTTGTAATTACTCACTAGCAGTTTAGCTAAAAAAACAGAGGCCTATTTGGTTTGTAAGCTAAGGATTTTTCCTGAAACAAGAATGCAAAAACCGTACTGGCAGCGTGCAATTTCTTGTACTGAAGGAATGGATGTAAATGAAAAGAAATACTTAAGCAGACACAAGCCAAAAAGCCCGAGGCTAGCATAAGGCTAGCACTGCATGAAACCAGAAAGAAGAGGCATTTGTAAGCACTGTTCATTGCCCCACCGTACCATGTGACTCTTCAAACAGGCCTTAGAACAAGACTTTTTTCTGCTTCCTAAAAAAGCACATCTACTTCAACATTGCTTTTGAAATCAGCATACTGGTTACACCATCTGTATTTGTACCGAGCATCAACTCAGTCTTAACAAGGAACCTGGGTTATGATAAGCCTTATGTCAGGATATCCAAAAGTGAATTGAGTAGTTCACGGGGGAGGAAGATGCAGAAAAGCAAATCAAATACCACGTTACAAAAAAAGTTTCTTTAAAAATCTGTTTACTGTAACTGACAGGACTCCGAGTGCTAAAAGAGTAGCAAATAGAGTTCAGGAGAAATACTGTGTGACTCCTAACTCATGCAGCTTATTTAACACTTATAAGACTTACACCACACACACTGCCTCTAACAGACATCACGCTTTGAGAAGTGACCATTTAAAAATCACATCTTTTTACTCATGAGATCTGCTATTAGCACATGCTCACCAAGTATCAACCACTAGCATTGTTTACATGCTGGCAAAGCAACCACAGGCAGAGCAGACTGAACGCTTTCAAGAATTCAGGAATCATATTCCCATTATGAAGGATGAATTTGCATCGCAATGCGAGCAGCTGTAAATCAGCTTATGTCAAACTGTATTTGGCCACCTCTGGAGAGTGTGATCCCCTATGCAACAAATCAACCCCAACAAACCTTGTTGTGCACTTAGTGATCTCTAAAAGAGCAGGGAGCAGGGTTTATCCACAGTACATGGAACGCAGTACATTCTACTGTACTATTACTGGTAAACAGGTAAACAAATGCCATGAGGCCAGTTGCCTTCAGACAATTGCAAATAATGTCTTTCTTAAACAGCTGAAACACTAACAGACTGGAAGGCAAGGCACTGCTAGAAGAATTTCACATACATCCTTTACGTACAGTACTGAGACGTGTGCTTCTGGTAAATGGGAGTTCTTACAATTTCCTAGAATCCAGAATCAAATGCTTAAAAAAATACATGAAACAGAATTTGGAAAAAAAACAATATTATTTGACATGTTTTTGAATTAAATATTCCACATAACAAAAGTGTTATTTCCATGTCACCAACTATATTACTTATATACATATGCCAAAGGGATAACAAAAGATTTGAGAGATGCCCTATCAAAACCAACAGTGATTTCTTGCTTCAGCAATCCGAAATAGCTAGTTCGTATCATAGACAAAGTATAGACAAAATTTACAGAAAAGGATCTGAGAGCAATTTTTGGATCTGAGAGCAATTACTTTCAGAAAGTAAATTAAAATCCACCTTTACATTATAGTACAGCAAATCCACCACTGATCTAGAAGTATTTGTGGCAAGCCAAAAAGATGAATGTCCTGCAACGGGAATTCGTATTTACAAAATATACTCATCAGCCACACAGAGGCTCATATAACTTTAAATACATATATATACATACAAGCACACATATATATATATCTATATATATGTAACATCTGTATATATGTAACATATAAATAAAATTCAAAAGAACAAGGTAAAAATAAGAAAAGAGCTTCTGTCTTTGGAATGTCTAAAAGATGACTGATTTTACTCCAGTGTTTCTTTGTCAAGAAAATACTTAACAAGTGGCACCTTTCAAAGCATTATGTAGTGAACAAGGTAGTTTGCTGAAACAATGGCTTAAACAACAACAAATACCATTAACATTTTTCCAAAATCCACGAAGAAAATAATGAGGAATTTACAGATTTGAAATTGTAACTGTTTACAGCATTGGGGAATACAGTATAATATAGTCGACCTAGTGTGCATCTAACTTTCTTGTTGCTAAAACAAAATTTCATGTTTACTTCCCAGGTTTAGTATATGACTTTTCCACAGATACCGAGATATGCACCTGCTGATCCAATACAGCAAACACAGAAGAAGAGGCTTTCATTGAAACCTCTTCTAGTTTAGATTCTCTTGAAATAATTATTGCTGAGTTTAAAACCTCAGACTTTTAACATGAAACCTAACAAGTAACTGCCTCTGCCATCGGAATGGAAATGAACATGCTCCCTCTCAAGAGTTTAACTCAAGAAAAGCCATAAGTTCATGGCAAATTCTCAAAGCATACTAAAAAAAAAAGCTTAAACCAGAAATACAGTATTTTCCTCTGCCTTGTAAAAAACCCAAACCCCCAAACTATTTTATACTGCATGCCTCTACTCTGTAACATTGTTTCCAACCTCAACTATTTCTCTAAATGTGTAAAAAAGAAAGCTGACCAACAGTTCCATGGTTTTCCCATGAAATTGTTCTTCTTCTCCTTTAAAAATGGGTATCATTCTATTCTGATATAAAGTTCCAGTTTATTTTTCAAATAGATATACTGGCTGTGAATTCGAAGATGAGACTGTATACAGTATTACCTGAGTTCATTGATTCACAGACAAGTTAGCACAGATTAAATGATGTTTTCCCAATACTCCTCTAGAAGCTTAAAAAGAGAACAATTCCTTTAGGCATCTTTTGTAAATAATTAAAAAAACTATAATATATTATTCTATTGTTAATATTTTCAATGTTTGAAGCTTCAACTGTAAAAATCCACCTTTTACTTTACTGAAAACTTGGTTAGAGAAATTTGAGTCCTAGAAACACTTTTAGCTTTCAAATTGTAAGGTGTCATCGAAAAACATTGCCTATACTTTGCCACTCATTTGAAGATTCTTGTACCACTTCTTCTAAATTCAGAGCACGACTAATATCTTCCCCTTCTTGTTCTTGATGACTGGCAGGCTCTTGTACAGGACCTACCAAAGTACAAGGAAAAAAAAAACAGCTTAATATTATTTGATGTACAGTGTAAGAAAAATGAAAGTATAGCGCTTGGGATTAAATGGGTCATCCTGGGAAAGGTAATACACAACTACTTCACATTCTCTAAATTCATTAGATACTCTTTGAAAAGATTAAAGATACGTAATATAATCCCTTATTTTCCTCTAACAGTTTTTGAGCCTGCTATTTCTGTACTACAGAGCTCCACAGAGAAAACAAGAAACCATGAACAGTAACCAATGTCTGCTTCAACCTGCTTTTTCGGCTGCATGTGCAACTACTAGTTCTACAACTCCAGTCGTCACCTATTAGTGCCTAATTGCTCAAAAACTTCAGGGAAGTGTTTTGTGCTTTCCTAATAAAGCACATGATTTCTGCACTCACCATTACTACCATTATGCTACATACCAGCGTAACCATGAGCCCGTTTCATATGCAGTTTCATATTGCTTTTCTGTGTAAATCCCATTGCACAGTAATCACATTTATAAGGCCTCTCTCCTGTGTGCTTTTTCATATGGACTTGAAGAGCACTCTTCTGGTTAAAAGCCTTTTCACACAGCGTACACTGAAATGGTCGTTCCCCTTATAAAAGAGAAAAACGTTGTAATTTCTCATTGCAATAGAAAAATACAGTTCAGAATTCAGTAAAAATCAAGATGACCTAGAAATTCAGTAGACATGGTCTTTTTTCCTTGAGACTCTCAAAACAGTGCTATAGCTATCATCAACAAAACATCTCACATTAAATATCAGAATATTGACGTAAGTCCTAAACCACTTATACTGTTATCTTCCCTGTCCAATTATTATCTAAGTAATTTATTTAGTAGAGATGTAAAAAAGTTTACAAGTTTGACTTTTCTGTACTCAAGCAGACCATCACCTTTTTATGTCATTTACAAATAATGCAGACAAAACAATATTCTAGAATTAACAAAGCTGATACCTGTAAGAATCTAGAAAGTCAAATGTGTTAAAAAATACATAGTTCTATGCAGAACCTGTGGCCACTTATGCCAACAGCTACTAGTGATTCCCATATCTTACCATAGCAGGCATGTTCTTCCAAATCTGCCAGAAGACTATGTTCCTAAATTTAAACTAAAGAACATATTCATTACAAAAATATCTGAAAATTTTAGAATACCTACTTTGCCTCAACACTCGACACTACAACCTCCAACACCAACACAATTCACATTGCTGTGTGTCATTAAGGACTTCTAAAAGCACCTTCCGAACTTAAAATACACGTTGTTAAATAGGACAGTACAGCACAAACAGGAGTAGAAAAACTTTTCCACAATTTTCTTTAAAGAAGCAATTTCTCTCTTGCTTCAACACTTGTATGTTCGTGTCCCCACATGCATTGTGGCTTCCATACCGAATCCAACTTCTCAGTCAGTCAATAAAATGTCCTTTAAAACATGTGTTCTTTCTATTTTTGTTAGCAATGATACCACTAGCTTGAAGTGAATCTAGGTTTCCTCAGATACTTTTGACCCTAGGTTTTCCATTCTGCTAAGATGAACAGCCTTTTTTTGGCGTTGTGTAATGGATTACCTAATGGCTTTTTTTTGTAGTACTAGAAGCATCTGCTTCTCTCCAATTTTGACAACATTTCTCCAAACTGCTCGTCACTGATAACTCTCAAAGTACAAGATATTTACAGCTATTCAGAGAACAAATGTGTTTTCCTTCTGGCCAATGACTCAGTAGGTACTGTCCATCAGAAATGGTTAAAAACGTTTAACCAAGACAGAAATCACAAACACTCCCTCACAGACAAGGATCATACCTTTAAGAAAGCAAATCAGTTTAGACTTAGTCCTTCCTATCATAGTTTAAGAATCATAGAAACAGTAGGTTGGAAGACCTTTGAGATCATTGAGTCCAATCATAACTGTCCACTACTACATCATGTCCCTTAGCACTTCATCTACCCATCTTTTAAACACCTCCAGGGACGGTGACTCAATCACCTCCCTGGGCAGCCTGTTCCAGTGCCAGATAACTTTTTTGGTGAAGAAGTTTTTCCTAATGTCCAATCTGAATTTCTCCTGGCAAAGCTTGAAGCCATTCCCTCTCATCCTTAAAGAGCACTCATCTACACTTCTGTGCATCACATTTTCACTCTTTTTCTTAAAGAGATTTTTAAAAGAAAATTCTTTTCTCAAAGAATGACAGTTGTATGGATTGACTTGCTGTTTCAACAATGTCAGGCAACAGTAATTTAGCAAGGATTTTTTGTGGGAATTCCTAACACACAGGCACCCAAACTGAAGAAACCTAAAAATATCTGAGGATTTACTGAGTAAATAATTCCAAAATCCAAAGAATTTTTCCTATGGTTGTGCAGATTTATGAGAAACAGATGCATAAAGGGACTCTGCTTTGTTTCCAGCCTTCCTATGCCCTGTGTCTATTACAATAGGCAGCATGAATCAAAGCAAGGAAAAGAAAAACTGATCGTCTTTCCTGCTTTCAGATGAATTTGTGAAACTTAACTCGAACATTGCATTTTAAGAAGTCTGTATGATTTAAGTCAGTTATGCAGAAAATAAATCATTCAGGAATTCTAAAGACTTTTAATCTCCTCGGATTTTAACTCCTGCCTCTTTTCCTACTGCCTGTATAGCCAGAATATTCCTTTCTACCGCAGTAACCACAAAGCAGCTCTGTTCTCCTCCTTCAACCAGATCTACTTGAAGACATCCTTGCTCACTGCAGAGGGATTAGACTAGACAACCTCTAAGGGCCTCTTCCAACCTAACCTAATGATTCATTATCTAACAATGACTTTTCTGTATTGCTACTGCTACGTGGGAAATTAAAGCAGTTTCCTAGACTGTGACAATCTTAACATGTTTTCAGCTTCATCCACTTTTTTTTTTCCTCTGCCTGTCTTTCCTGGAAACCCTTTTATCATCTATTACTCATAACATCACAGCACACCACCTTAGACAAAGACTGAAACTCCATCATACTAAGTGCTTCATCAAAAAAAAGAGCAAAGCAACAGATTCTAGCTTCAAGAACTTACCATAAACATAAAAGAAATTAACAGAAAGACACGTTTCTCATTTTAATTTCTGAAGTCTTTGTGTTAGAAGTTTACTTAGTTTTTTAAAACTTAAGTTGATATTTAAATTCAGCTCCCTGAAACAGTGAGCAAGGACTCCAAACCCAACACCCACGTATTCATGAGAAAAACTTGTGAGATAAAGATAATTTCTGTTTTTACCTGTGTGGATGCGGCTATGTCTTTCCAGCTGACTTGGCTTAGCGAAAGCTTTTTCACAAGTATCACACTTAAATACTCTAGGCTTCTGGGAACTCAGTGAAGGTCCAGCTTGATGGGTCTGTATGTGTTCCTAAGCCAGCAAAGGAAAAAAAACCCGAACATTTCAGATAATTAAAAAACTATTAAGTATTTAACTTAGAAATATATTCAGTTTGAAGACAAAAGCACAGGATCTTAGCAGACAAGCTGGAAGAAGATGGAAGACTGCCTGGTTTTTTTTCCTTTTTAAATCACAGAATCATTCATGTTGGAAAAGACATGTTAAGATCATAAAGTCCAACTGCAAACCTAACACTGCCAAGTACACCACTAAACTATGTCCCTGAGCATCACATAAATACCTCCAGGGATGGTGACTCTATCTAAAACTGAACACAGTATCTGAGGAACGGTCTCACCAGTGGCAAGTACAGGGGCACCATCACTTCCCTACTTCTGCTGGTCACACTATTTCCAATCCGAGCCAAGATGCTATTGGCCTTCTAATGAGAGCTTGGTTTTACTTATCAGTACTTCATAAGGGCAATTAATGAGTACTTTACATTTCTGAAAACCTCTGTCAGTAACTACGCTAGGCTTTTTTTGCACACATTAGTCCCCTCACTAATAATCTGAAACAAAATAAAACAAAAAAATACACCAGAGAATGTGAAATACTTTGTTCACTTACAAATACGGATTTTGGCTAACTGTGCGCTCTAAGCTAACACTGTTTGGGTTTTTTTACCCTTCCCTCCCCAGTATCTGTCCCCCCTTCTTGCCTGACAAGTATTCCTACTCAGCACTAAGTATCATTATACAACTGTACAGGCCTCAGAGGGAACTACAACAGACACATGTGCAGCAGCACAGTGTCAACGTGCAAATAGAAACACTTCACAATTCTTAAACTAATAAACTCTTAAATTAAGAAAAATAAAATTTAAAAAAATCACTAAGGCTATAAAGCAGAATGAGGGTATGACATTTTATCTTCATGAACAGTTCTAATGTCTGTGTTTTTAATTCACCAATGGTAGGCCCAGAAGTCTTGCCAATTTCAAGGAGTATCTTATGTTATGTATTAACTTTTTCATTTAGATCTCTTTATTAATGGCAAGATACAATTCAGATTACAAAAGAAAGCAAATACAAACAAACTTAATTTAAAGATCTCATCAAAAACAGTATGTGAAACAGTACTGGGAGTACTTTACCTCTTTCTAAAATGTGTGTGGATATTTTTTTCTAGGCTATTCATTATAGACTAAAGACTATTAATTAGTCTTTACCACACAAACAATAAGGCTTCTTAACGTCTATGAAGTCCTGTTCCTCACTCCATGACCTGAAGTAAATTGCATCTGCAGAATTTGTTTTCACAGAAAATCAGCAAGAGTTACAGGGAAGAATATTATCACACTATAATTATAAAAATATAGTATTATACGGAAATAATAAAAGGTCTTCTCAGAAAATCATACGAGATTCATAAACCACAGCTTAGTTGGAAATGAATAAAGTCTTTTGCACTTATCTTCTTCATCACCTCCTGAAGCATTGAAAGGATGGAAGCAGTCTATGACGTACTCCAGAAAAATTACCTGAAACTCATTGCTTCTTTCAGTCCATCACCAAATAGGACCCTATCTAAAACAACAAAAAAACTCCACCCCAAAACCCCAACACCCTCTTCACTCCATCTTCTACTTGAAAGCATCCCCATAGCCACCATAAAACTTCCTCCATCACCCTTCTCTTCAGAAAGTTTGTGACGCAGTTCTTTTCCACTGATCTGCCAATCCCTTATAGTTTTGCTGTAAAATACATGCTCTTGAAAACAGTTCACAGGAATACAATGCTCTGAAGTGCAAGCACCTCTTAGTACTTATTTTATTGTTCATATGTTTTACAAGTTTATTTGTGGAATTCTCATATTTTTCAGATAGAAGTATCTTACGGTCCTAAACGAATATTATCTAATTAAAAAATAAGAATAGGAGAAGAGGAAACTGAGGGAAGACCTTGTCACACTTCACATTTTTTGATCACTCTTGAACTTATAGCAAATTCATTGCTGCCTACATAAAAAAGCAATAAAGGATAATAATCCAAAGGCCATATTAGGGTAGGAATTCTCCTTGTTTTATTTTTAACCTGGGCCCTGTACATAATAGAAATCAAGCTTTAATTATTAAAAAAAAGTAACACCAGCTAGTTCTCAGAAAACAAAATGAAAAGAGAATGATATTTGGGGGTTTGTTATCATGACTTAAGGAATACCACGATCAATACTGTATTTATTTCTTTCCGTAGAAAATTTCTCCTAAGCCAGAGGTTAACTGTTAAACTGTTGTGACAGTTTCCCATGGACCAGTAGTCTGGATGACACACATGTTCACTCCAAGGTGGTGAACTTCACAAACTGGGTATATTTCCTAAAAATACAACACTGAAGTGAAAGGAAATCTATTGAAAAGCTCTCCTAAGAGCTACCTAATACATTGCCTTTGGCTCCAAACATTTCCTGCTATAAATTCTGGTAAACTGGCAAAATTATGGGCAAGTTATAATGCAGTTTGCTTTTTATGTAAACCACTTCAAATCACTGCCATTTAGTATCTCTCAGAGATAGGATGCTGGCCTGGCCATACCATTTGTCTAGTATAGCCCAATATTCCTAATAGGAACATTCTACAACCTAATGAAAAAATTAAACCCACTAGTTTTTTTAAAGGACTTAGAAGTATCAGGTTTTTCATAACCTAGAGAAAACTACATAAAAATGTCACCAGACAATAGCAATAATTTAAGGATATTTAAAACCAACAAATACTTCCTCTACAGATGTCACTTGTACCCAACTAGGCAGAGCACCTAAAAGTGAAACGATAAGAAGGCAAAGCAGATAGATCGTGTAGACTCCAAAAGCTTCTGGAAATCAGGATTAGCAGTGATAAGACGCATAAGTGAATAAAGTAAGTGAAATCTTTTTCTGGCACTATTATTTGCATGACAAGCATTCACATTTTTCATTCTGCATATATGCATTAAAATCCTCCCCATGATCCAGGAAAAAGTTCTCTACTTGTGTATACATTATCACTTAGACTCTCTCTCTCAGATGCACACCTCTCATGCTGTGAAAAGAAAGGTAAGGGGATAAATAGGTACCTTTCAGGAATATCACAAAGTCCAAAACAGAAGAATGAGTTAATGAGTTAACAGAACAATCAATTGTTATTACCAAATACCTTGAGATGTGTTGCTCGCTTAAAGGCTTTATTGCAGACATGGCAGACATGTATTCTTTCCTTGCCATGAACCTCTTTACTATGGTGCATCAGCATGGTGGCTGAAGAGAAGGTTTGGCTACACTCAAAGCACTGGTGCACGCGACTTTCTTTTTCTGCTTGACCGCTTTTAGTCACGTTAGGAGAAACCTCTGTCACCTATAACAAGTTTACAAAACACGGTCAATTGCATAGACACATCCACAACAGCTGTTTATCCATCAAAATCTACCTCAACATAACCAATTTTTGGACAGTACTTGCAAGCAACTCACTCACACAAAGGAAATAAGTTATACGTAAAAGTGAACTAGTCTTTCATTGCTCTTAAGAATGACATGTGTATTGCAAGAAAACAGATTATAATAATCATTATCAAATGATTATTATATAATATTCATTATCAAATGATAATCATTATCAAATTTGTTTATGCATTATAAGCAGAATATGTTTGCATCCATATTGTTCTATATTCACTTTTATATTCCTGAGCATCTCAGAGGATTCTCATATTGTCACTGAACACAATCCAAAGCCAAAAACATTACAGACAACAAATGAAGTATCTCTGATTCTATAGGAGAAGAATTTTTTTTTCCCTATTCGTTTAATTTCTTCCTTATGGACTCTTATTCATAAGGAAGTACAGCTCTAAGCTACCAACACAAAGTTCCAGAAGTACTGAAACATGATGAAAAGTTGATAGAAGTTGGATAGGTTTGTACTGCATTTTTTGTTTGCTTTAATCAATGAAAGGTGTTTGGAAATATTTCACTGTCTTCAGAGAAAAGAACACCAAATTCCTTCAACTTTATAGATACAAAAGAATCTTGAATACAGTAACACAGAAAGAAACACATGAAGATGAAGAAAAGATAAAGGAAGTAGAAATCTGAATTACTCAGGATGACTGGCCTTGTAATGGACTTCGATCCAAGGATCACAACCCTTTTGAGACCAGCAAAAGGGTTCAGCCAGTTTTCAATCCACCTCACTATTCCATTTAACTAGCCCATACTTCATCAGCTTGCCTACAAGGAGGTTATGGGAGACAACATGAAAAGCCTTACTAAAGTCAAGACAAACCACATCCACCGCTCTCCTCATCTACCAAGGCAGTCACCTCACTGTGGAAGGCTCCCAGGTTAGTCAGGCAAGTTTTCCTCTCCATAAATCTCTGCTTCCCACCCTTCATAATCCTGGAAAGCATTTCCAAGAACATTTGCTCTACTGCCTTCCTAGGGACTGCTCTGTATTCCTCCAGGTTCCCCAACTTGCCCTCCTCGAAGGCAGGAGCAACTTTTGCTTTCTCCCAGTCCTCAGGAACTTCTCCTGATCACCACGACCTTTCAAAGACAGCAGACAGCAGTCTTATGGTAACACCGGCCAGCTCCCATCGCACTCATGAGTGATTTGTGTATGATCCTCCTCTACTGAGAGTACGCATTCATTGCTGCACTGCACCTTTTCCACTGATCCTGGTGGTCTGAGACTGCAGAAGACGTATCTTACCAGTAAAAATGAAGCAAGAACAAACACTTGGTACATTACTCTCAAATATTCTGTCACCAGGTTCTCTGCCCAAATTAGCAGCATGACAAACCAACTTCCTTTTGTTGCTGATATACCTGTAAAAGTCCATCTTGTTACATTTTATGTCCCTTTCAAAGTCAGTTTCAGTTGGGCTTTGGTTTCCTTAAACTCATGCCTGCCTCTTGAATGGTGTCTCTGTCCTCCATCACAGTCACCTGATACCGCTTCCAGTTACGTCTGCTTCCTTATAAAACTGGAGCTTTGTCAGAAGTTCTTTGCTCCTCCATGCTGGCCTCCTGTTGCCTTTGACTTCCTACACACCAGGATTGACGACTCTTGAGTTTGGAGGACAACATCTAAAATCAGTCAGCTTTCCTGGTTCTCCTTCTCTCCAGGTCTGCTTACCATACAATTATTTCAAACAGATCCCTGAACAGACCAAACTCTGCTCTCCTGATGCCCAGGGCTGTTCTGCCGTTTGCCTTATTTCCTTCCTTCATGATCCTGAGCGTCACTACCTCATAGTCGCTGCAACAAGGGATGCCCTTGACCTTCACATTCCAAGTCAGTTCTTCCTTGTATGCAATTATCAGGCCCAGAACACCACCTCTGTCTGCTGGTTTCTCAGTCAGCTGTATCAAGAAGTTATCATCAAAATTCCTAGATTCCTTGTGCCTTGCTTGTTGCCCTTCTAGCAGATCTTAGGCAGGTTGAAATAACTCATGTAGACCAGGGACTTCGAATCACAGAGTTGTTTAGATTTGAAAGGGCTCTTGAGATTACCTAGTCCAACTCCCGTACTCAAGAAGGGTCAGCTATGTCAGGCTGCACTAGACCAAGATGAAAACTTCATCATCTATTTCTTCCTGATCAGGTGATCCATAGCAGATGGCTAACAATCACGCACATCAGTCTACTTGCCAATCCATATCCACAAGCTCTTAGTTGGCTCATCATCCAGGCAGAACTCCCTACATTCCTGCTGCTGTCTTGCCAGTCTATCCTTCCTAAAGATCCTGAATCCAGCTACAGCAGCACTGCAGTTTTGTGAGCTGTAGCACCTTCCCTCTCCAATTCCAATGAGATCGCTGCTCTGCAACTATGTGTAAACTTCTAATTTCTCCAGTGTGTTCCCCATGCTGCATGCATCAGTGTACAGGCACCCCAGATAGACAGACGGTTGTGACAGTTTTCCCAAGAACACTATCAGCCACAACTTGCCAATCCAGTCCACCAGTTCCTCACTTGATAGTGGGCCACCATCTGCCTATCCCATTTTTTCCTATTGTAGAGCCTGCATTACCAGGTTGGTTGAAAACATTCATTTTGCCTCCAACAAGAGAAGCCTGAACTACTTCTTCCAGTATTAATACTATATTACACATGTAAAAGTTTCAATTGAAATTCAAATACACGAGAAGTCGAAGAGACACTACTTTGCTCCAGCATTAAAGCAACTTGGTTACAAAAACAGAATGGAAAAGGTGTAGCAACAGGTGCTGTATTTTTCCACAGCTCTCAGCTTTAGTCTTTATTACCCAATTACAAACTGGGAATTTTTTTGAGCAGCTTATGTTGACAGCATGGATATTTAATTTGTAGAAAGAAACATTCTATTTGCACTTCTCTTTTATATATGAAAAAGTAGTTTTAAACTTAAACAGAATCTGGGTGACTGAAGTCACAATGAACCTCTTCCCAACACTATTAATAAGGAATGATGTCAGCCTTCTTGCGTCAGGATATAGAGGAATTATTCCAGTATTTCAACTAAATAATGTCCTTTACCCACAAAAGACACAGAAATATGTTGTATCTACCTGATATGTTATTTCATCAGAGTTTGCAGATGCTGAATGGGGTGTGTGGCTCACCAGTATGACTTGCTGCGAGCCTGATCCACTTTGGCTAGTGAGACTGGAATCTGTTAGTATAGCAGGGAACTGCTGACCCTATCAAAAAGGGGAGAAAAAGGGGGAAAAATGGTACAATAACTATATTTAAAGAGCCAATTGCAGTCATGTATATTTTTTTATACATTGAAACTACTTTTGTTTCTTGAACAAGTCCATTCCAGAATCCTATCTGAACAAATATTACTGTTTTCTCTCCTTTCTTCCTTCAATTTTAAGTCTACCATCTTAAGGTAACAACAGCTGGAAGTCTGTAAGAGTACAGATTTAGTTCCGATTAATTTTTCCCAGCACTGCATCAAGTGCTGAACGTTTCAGCCTTCTCTTGTGTTTTTTCTCTTCAGCTAACTTTTTCTTTAACCCTTCTATTCTGCTTTACATTAGTCTTCCCACAATTACTTCCTTTTTTTGAATCTCTTGATTAATCAGACTTCTAAAATACATGAAATCAAGGTACAAAATTACTAATTATGATACACAATAACTAATATCACACTACTACTTCTATTTCTACTTTACTATTGAACATTTTTCATTTTCCCCAGGAAACACAGTACCTTTATTTACTACCAGCCTATTTAACAAGGTTCCTGCAATATAGACTATTTGCACACTATTCAAAACGGTGTATTGTTTTTATTTATGCCTGCCAGGCATAGTCTTAAGAAACATCAACACTGTTAAGTGCAAATTATTACGAAGTCTGAAATGAGACCAAATGTTGCTTTGTTAATCTGTGATGCCAGAAATGGCAAATGTCACTAGAACTATTTAAGAAGACTTTTCTTCCCCTTCCAGAGCAAAACTGCAGGGAGAAGCATATAAACATTCTCACAAACTTCACTTCACCAGGTTTAATCATACCTTATGCCAGACAAATAGTCTTTCATTTATATACACATTTTAATTTGGGTCAAAGAGTAAGTAAAGAACAATCTAAACCTAGTTCAGCCATGAAAGTCGAAGAAACAGCCCAAACTTTCATATGTCAAATATACACTGAAATGGCAATCACACAACCACCCTTAATTTTCACGTTCTAGTCTCCAAGTCTTCTCAGGCAGTTCTTTACACCACAAAGAAATGTAAATTATGATAAAAACAAAACTAAGGCTGCTAGAGAGACGATAGTCTAAAGAGCACTATTTTTATAAATTTTCTTATAATCCTACCAGTTATTAAAGACAATCAATTTAATTTAGATTCTGTCCTGTTATTTGCTATGAAAGGAATGATCACAACTGATGTTCAACTCTCATGCAAAAAGAAGTAAATGAAAAGTTTACTGCACTAAACAATAAAAGGTTTAGGAATACTAAGATGTATTACTGAATAGTGATAATGAAGTACACAGTTTAGTTTACCATGGAAACCTGATCTGAATGTTTGAAACTCTAGAACGTATCTGTTCATTGCAAAAAAATCCAAAAAAGCCCACAAAACCAAAAAAACTGCAAAATTTCTGTATTTTTACATATCCTTTGCTCCTAGATGCCAGTGTGCACACATTGTTCACAGAAAGAAAGTTAACAAGACAGAGTTATTTTCTAAGCAAAACCCTTCACCTTTTCCCTGTATGACAGTAACATTTGCTTAACTGTTTGTCCAGAAGAGCATTTCTTACCTGTGAAGTGATATTAAGTGTAACTGCATCAAGACCACCTGACAACATTCCCTGAGTGTCAGCAAGAGTCAAGGTGACACTACCATCTCCCCCAACTCCTGATGAGGACATTACCAAATTCTGGGCAGAAACTGTTGACTGAGATATAGGTGTTGCTGAAGGAAGGTTTGTTCCACTTGATGTATTAAGTTCTGGAAGGTACGCAAAAATAGTAAAAAAACCCCAAACCCATTACATACGTAAATTAAAATAAGATTGTATCTAAGATTTTAACTTAATTTCTATCACAAGAGCACGTCTTAACATGAAAATCTTACAGGATACTCTGGAGCAGGCCTCCCCGGTATGATATTAAAGCAGATTTGCTTTACAGATAAGCACTAAAGGAAGCCATGAAAAGGAGACAGGTGAAAGGAAGATGGAGAAAATTAAAAGTATGCATAAGAGTGAAAAAACTTTTATATATCAGTAATAAGTCTGTACTAGTGCAAACTGCTCCATTCAATCAGTGCATCCAATTCTACCTGACAACCGGTTGAAAGTATGAACTACTATAAACTTACATTTGTGCGTGTATATAAACAGACATTGATACACTTAAAATATCAAAATTTGAACACTAGTGCAAATTTGATATAAATATTATCATTTGTTGACAGCAAATGTATCAATTTCCTCATCTAATTTACAGAAATAATCCTTCAATATTCCTTTAACTGCTTCAAAGTATTAATTTTAAATATGTCTTCTTTTCATTTGCTTATTACTCAGTGGAGCAAAGCTCATTTACATTGGCCTAACAGTTTGAGGCTAGTGAGAAAACACACAAAGCCACGTAGTTCTTGAATCATAATGCACAAGATTATACCCTCTCAGATTTAGTTATCTGGTCTGACATCTATTTTTTAACAAACTGTTACTATAGTTAAATACAAAACACACAGTATGCATACCTGTAGCATTTAGTGAAGTGCTCTGAGAAAGAAGCTGGTCATTGCTTATAGTTAATGTAGCACCTGTAGTCTGGCTGCTGATGGTTGGTGCTGTCAGCCTTAAGCCACTATTCAGATCATTGCTTCCAGAATTATGCTGTATAAGATCTTGGCCTGAACAGAAATTAGTCCTATTATAACTGGAAATGTCTCAACATTATTCTGTTACTGTACTCAGAACTATAAATAAATAATCATAAAAGAATAAAAGTAGAAAATACAACCAAAATGCAAAATTAATTTCAATTTTTCCAATATTTTTAATCTATTATATGAATAGTGAATTGCATTGAACATGTCCTCTTTTAGAAAAGACATCACTTTCACATGGTGTTAATTTCGTGGATGGTCAACAAATATAGACCATACAGAAACTGAAAACACATTCTCTATCAGTTACTGGACATCTACACCCCATTTTCACTAATGAGCAAACATCCATTAACGAGCAGGAAAAACACAGGGGGCAGAATATGACACCTTAACATGGACATTATTGTCAT
The DNA here is from genome assembly GCF_017976375.1 of Cuculus canorus. NCBI lineage: Eukaryota > Metazoa > Chordata > Aves > Cuculiformes > Cuculidae > Cuculus > Cuculus canorus. The sequence goes on along the minus strand of NC_071402.1, from coordinate 63,065,669 downwards.
GACACAAACCTAAACACATTACAGAAAACGGAAAAAGAGAAAAGATAAATAGAATAAAGAAACTGGGAAAAAAGAAAGGAAGAGAGAAGAAAGCACTGCATATTATACTGACTCTATCGAAGTAATGTCATGATACAAAATACAAATTGTCTTTGGCAGAAATGGAAAGCTATTCATAACGTATATAGGATCAGCCTCTTAGAGGCATTAATAAACTTGGTCTAGATTTTTTCAAAAAGAATCCAGAAGTAATAGCTACAGTTATACCTCGAAAAATGGTCAGAACGTGTATTAAAACATGGCTTCACAGATATTTTAACAAAGTTACATTCGATAGTCATCCCCAATGCCTGCCACACTTGTTTTCATCTTGGTATTATCTGGTGCACTACCTCAAGTGAGGCACCACAACAAAATAAGAACTAGTTATACAGACTTTGCCACTCAAAAACACCTCCTGAACAGATGCTATGAGTAAAATAGGGAACCAATCCAACACAAACCCTCAAAGCAAATGTACTTGATTTAAAAAAACCAGGTTTGGGTAATAACTGCTAAAGCTAATGAATATAAATGAATATAAAAGACACTCCACAGGAAAAGTGTGGACAGTGAAAATACCCTCAAATGCTATCGTAGAGCTACCTTATAAAATGAAGAACTGGTACCATTAAAGATTCATTAAAAACACCAACCAGATATTGTAAGAGTGATTTCTTGAGGACTTCCTGATGAGCTTGTCGTAGTAGAACCTGAAGCATGAGCCAGAACTTGACTCAAACTAGAATTATTTATGGTCAGTGTTATCTCATGTTGCCCGTTTGAAGATGACACCATACCCTGTGAAGTCATGACTTGAGAGATGTCCTGTGCACCTAAATGTAAGCAGGTAGAACAAAAAAATTTCCATCAGATTCTCTCTTTACATATTCTATTCTTTTTAGTAGTTACACAGATTCTATTCTTTATAATAAACAAAATTATTAAACCAACTAATACATTGTCTAGACTGCTACTAAAGATAGGTAAGACGTTAGAACTTGTGCTTGAAAGAAGAAATTGTTTTCACTTCCAATTAATTCCTCTGCAAGTTAAGAGCAGGGATTTTGCATGTTTGTATATACTATCAATAAATGCCTGCTTTTAGTAGAAATGGTAGGGTTGGGCTGATGGTTGGACTTCATGATCTTAGAGACCTTTTCCAACCTCAATGATTATATGATTCCAAGATTCTAAATGTTCTTTAATATTTTCATTAGACAGTCTATCTTCTGATAAAATCATATTCAAAACCAGTAAAAAAAAAGTTGTAAAACTTGCCGATATAAGAACCATATGCTCATTTGGTGGCAGGGGGCAGATTTTTCTATAGCTAACACGACAATTAAAAACCAAGGCACAATAAGAATCTTGATGCTGCTTACCATTAGCACTGGTTGTCAGCACAGACTCTTGCTCTGATAGGGATCCTATTGTCACGTTGGCAGATGATGTTACTGTGGGCTGCAAAGACAGGCCTGATATAGGCTGAATAACCACATTAGCTGGCACTGCATTTTCTGCTGCCTGGAGGGAGGGATTCTGTGGAGCCATACTGGGATCTCCAGTTAACTGCTGAGCAAGTACATTACTCTGCTGTAACGTCTGCTGTAGAATGCTGGGATCAATCTGAAAAGCAAGTTTCCAACCTGATCAATCTGAAGTTAACAAATATGGGTTAAGTGAATAGTCTTAACATAAATTTAGAATTCAAAGGCTTGTGTATGGGGTAGATACAATATTAAAACTTTGTAATTAAACAATTTAATTTTTTTTTTAAAAAAAGCATCTGTATATAGCCAGTCTCCAAAGTCAATATGTCTACAGTCTTCAACCGTAGATCCCTCCCTTAGCGAAATGTTCGGGAAATGAAGATTTTTAGTTACATGTGAGCATGCTGGGCACTAGGTAGCCACAATGCTGGCATTCTGTACTGCTGTACTGTTGCATGTAACACTCATCACTATCTTCAAGTCTTTGAAAGCAAAAAGGTACAGAGCAAATAAGATTGATATCAGAACTTATCTATTTTTTCAGCTTCTAGGGCTCATTAAGGTCTCAGTTCACAGTCAAACATCTGTTCTCGATCACTAAGAACAGACACCTTAGTCTTCAGGGATGAGTGTTTGGGGACTGAGAGAAACAAAACTAAAACATGTTTCTTTTTGTTTTAAGCTAAAAACTTCTCAAATAGACTCTGTGCTACTCAATGTAACTCTGAAGTGGGTCTTTCCTTGACCTCAGGGTTGGACCTGGTGACCTCCAGAGCTCTCCTCCAACCTCAATGATTCTCTGAAACTGATTAAATTTCAGAAAAATCATTATTTCATATAATTTTAAATATAAATTTTTTAATGCAATCATCTTGCTTTTTTCTGTTGCTCATTTTACAAGTTCAACGGGAATTTAAACTGTGAAACCAAATATTAAAAGTTTGCATAATAACACTGGTGTCTTGTGTTAAGGGAAAAATCATCTTGTGCAATACTTTGGGTTGATTTGTTCCTAGAGGAGGTGTCTTTTGGGGGAGGGGGTGGAGAGCTTTAGCCTGAAATGCTTTCAAAGTGAAAAGACAAAATGCAATTAGGATCAAAACCACAGACTTAAAAGCAATTTGCCAAAATACCAGAGTGTAAAAAAACCCTGACAAATTGAAAGGAACAAGAACAGAAAAGAAACCACCACTGTGTAACTACTGTGTAAGTCTTCTAACATGGTACAACTGATACAGCATGGAATTGCCACGTGCTTCACTCAACTCAAGAGAACTTCTTTGCAACTATATATTATATGCTCCTTAAATCTCCATTAGCCCTTAAAGATGACTCTACACAATTAAAAGCAAGAAACTGTGAGCAACCTACCTGTAATGTTATGTTGTTAATACTGGTGGCATCTATTCCAGAAATTTGAACATTTTGTCCAACCAGATTAGCAGCAAGTTGTAACTGTATGCCTTCAAGAGTGGCCAAGCTACCATCTGTCAAGGACACAGTTAAGTCACCTCCAGCTAGCAAAGAAAACAGTCATATTATAATGCTTTTCTTATCATTAGTGACTGCTTCTTTTAGCTTCTTTATTTTTATACATTAAATAAATACAAAAGCCATACACGCACACACATTCATAAACGCTAATAAAATAACCTGATGCAGATGACTGCCTGTTTCAAAGCTTCATAAATTTTATGCAATTTAAGGATTATTATTATAATTTAAGCACTACCTAGCATCTTACAAAACAAGAACCACTTTGGAGCAGCTTTGGAAATCTGAAGAAATGTGGTATAAATTTCCTTGAAGAGTGTGCCACACCTAGATATGAGCAGCACTCACATGATAAGCACACTCTGATTTTGAATATACACATGAAAGGTACTGCCACATTTGTGTACAGCACAAACATGGTTCAAGGTATCAAAGTTCATCCCATGTATTCATGTGGATGGAAATAAAGGCACATCAGCATGTGAAATACAAAAACTTTAGGACTTAAAGCTCCTAATATTAGAAGTTGAACAGACCATCTCTACAAAATGTCTTGAGACAACACAAGGAAAAAAAACCACCTTGTATTTGACATGCCTTTTTCTCTAAACATCTTCAGTATGATTAACCATTCTGTTTCGGTTGAGACTTCAAAAACGTTTATGCTTCCCTCTCCAGAATCCTCCAGTATAATAAATCTGCTTTACAATAAGACCAAGAAATACCTACTCTAAGCAAAATGGAAATCATCAATTTCAATCTAAGAAGGTTCCCGCCTCTTTCTAGGACTTCTGAACATGTTAGTGAGTCCTGCTCACGTTCACTCAAAAATCCGAGCAAATATCACAGTTTTTAATCACAAATTTATCACAAATAGTGCCTATCAAATAACATTTACCACTATCTTCTGAAGAACCACCACTTTGTTGGACAACAGTTTACATCCAATCAGATAAGTTGGAATGACTACAGTTAAATATGAGACTGATACACTACTGTGAGTTTGTGGGCATACCTTCAAAATCATAGATATGTACTAAAAAAGCACCAAAGATGTACAGAAAAATCGAAGTCTCACATTCCAAACTGAGAGACAGACAGTCCTAGACCTACAGTTTAAGTCACAAATTTAAACAGGGAACATTTCCAGACAGCTGAACACTATTTTGCTCTTAAAACCATCCCTATGCTAACTTTGCCCAAGGCCAACTAGCACTTACGTGAACAATTCCTGAAATCAATTTTGAAGTTAGCAAGGATGATTCTTAAAAGGTCATTTACTTGCAGCATGAAGCATGTTGGGTATTCTGCGTCAGTTAACCTCAGAGTCAAAGAATGGTCTGTGGCACATTTAATGTGCTAAGGCAGCTGTAGCCTGTCAATTGGCAAGGCTTTGGATCCTAGACATTAATTACTTAGTATACATCCCTAGTATTAAAAAACACTAGTAGTTTTTTGTATCACCAAAGTCTTTTCTTGGTTTGTTGTTTTTTTGGTTGGTTTTTTTTGTTGAGGTTTGTTCGAGTATGGTGTGGTAATTTTATTTCAGATGTAATTACACATGTACAACAGAGCACGCACACTTAAGACACACACTTCATTACTTATGTAAGTAACTAACGTAGACAAACTTTTCTTTGCTCTATGATCCAGTGCTTGAATATAAAATAAATCTTACGGAATGGAAAGCTTGCAGAACAACTGGCTTGTTTCTCTCTTTTTTAAGGAAAGGCAATAGAGTACTACCAAAAGGAACACAAATACTCCAACTACTTGTTATCTGTATTTTCTTCCTTTCTTCAGTGTAACATCACGGCAGAACTGAAAAGATCTTTTTAGGTGCATTGCATACATTTTCCCCTTCATTCTTAAATAAAGAAATTTCTACTTTTGTCAACGATATGCATCAAATCATGAATTCAGTACATCTCTTACCTGTTTGGAAGTAGTGTTTAGCATAATTTACTTTCTATTATAGTTTAGAGAAGTTCAGTACTTGATCATAACAACACCACCAAAAAAGTCATTCATTTTTACCTGACACTGAAGCAGGCAGGATAGCCTGTCCCACAAGTCCTTGCTGAAGTAAATTTTGATCAAACTGACTTGTCAAAATGGAGTTATTCATGATGAAAACATTAGGGTCTGTTGAGGATGAATTAATAAGGCTGACTGGTTGTAGTCCCTCAGCTGACGTACGTGCAACTGGTTTCCTAGCTTTCTTTGTCTCTGGTTTATAATGACATTGTATGTGGGTTTTTCTGCGCCCTGAAGTACGAAACCGTAAATCACAGTGTGGACATTTAAAGGGCTTTGCTCCTGTATGCAGGCGCATGTGGACTTTTAGACTTCCTTTGGTAGAAAAAGGATTACTGCATACATGACAACTGAAGAGCTTCTGACCTGGAAAAGTTTCAAAAGCAAAAATAAGTGATAAAATCTCTAAAAATCAATAATACTGTACCAACAACTTAAAACGACATAGATTATTCATTCATTTGAACAGAATAAATTTGAAATAACTAGCTTTTTCTTAATAGTTTTGGCTGCTTTTCAAATGAATTAAGGTTCCCGATGAAGAGTATATTACTTTTTTCCTGTTTCTAAAACTTAACATGCTGTTAAATCTTTTTTATTTCGTCATCTTGGTGTTTCTGTCTCTCTCCATCTCTCAGCTTCCTGACTAATCAAGTTGTTTGAACTACACAGTTCATAAAACTGGAGAACTAAAGTTTTCATCCTGACCTCTTCAGCCTTTGTCTTCACCTTACTTAGTCACTCATTTCCTTTTTAATTCCAGCAGCTTTATTCTTCTTTTTCAGCCTTTACCTCACTACTGACTAGTATTAATGGATTACACGTAGGAAGCAAATAAAACTTATACATGAGATAGTATTCTAAAACAAAATACAACTCAAAGTAATCAGAAGTACAGAAATGTGGTACATACACCAGAGTAGTATTTAGTACTAAACAGCAGTTAGAAAGTACAAATACTCTAAATTGGAAAGGTAGCTTCCATAAGAAAAAATTACATATTACAGCATTAAAAGCTTGCTTTTTTTTTTCCATTTTTGAAAACCCTTATAAAGCATCTTACCAAAACTGTAGCCAGTTTTAGAAATTAACTGGTTTAGGACTGGGTTTATTAAAGAAGTTCAGTGGTAAGAAGAAAAGTATAAAAGATTTGAAGAGGGTTGTTGTTTTTCTAACTTAAGCAAAATTTGGGTTGAAAAATACTACTAATTAAAATCAAACCTCTCTCAGGAAAAGTAATAATCTACTAGAAAAGCCTAAATATTCAGAAATTAGGTTTATATTCAACTTGCACGATTCAACTAGCTGAATGCTCAAATATTTTGTACTCCTTTAATCTACTTCGCAGCACAAACACTAATAAGGGCTATTTTTCTTTAACTTAATTTTATAAAATCCTCCAACTCTACCCTCTTGATCAGGAAAACCATTTGGCATTGAAATGCTACAGCAGATTTGTAATTAAAATCTTATAGATACATAGTTTTTTCTGTTAGCTAATACTATGACTGCTTTATTAGCCAATTATAAGCCGTAATAATACAGTTTATTAAAAATACCATAATATGATTAATTCAATGAAGCACCTAACACCAAATTTCACCTAACGGTGTCATTCATATTGCCATTTCCCAGATCATAGTGAAACATATTATTCCTTGCAAAATCTTTAATTAAGTCAGCCTATAAAGAAAGTAACCAGTTTCTAAAGACATGCAAAAATCTTACTGACCTGTGTGCGTTTTAACATGACAATCTAGAGTGGATTTTACAGTGAAACTCTTTCCACATTCTTCACATTTATATGGCTTCTCTCCAGTATGGATACGAACATGCCTAATAATTCCAGAATACATGTATATGTGAATTTCTACTTTTATGTCAGTTTGTAAAATAATTTATTTTGTTTCTTATTAGTTATAGAATTGAATACTTATATTAATATATTACATTAAACAGAACTAAAGAAGACGATTTAAGCATAAGCCTTTTTTCAGATTGATTTTTACATAATTCATAATAATAATTTTAATACTGATGCAAAAGAAATATGAAAAGGCTGATTTAGTCATACTGAAGGGTATCTGACATTTTGACACATTTTTAAACTGTTATAAAAGAAAAACGTATGGAAGTTAGTCAAACTTTAGTTTAGGCATACAAATGTTTTATGAAACTGTTACTGATGAGTTTCTGGTAAACAATTTAGAGAACTGAAAATACACAAAGCTTTCACTTTCCTTACCTGACTAAATCACTGGGTTTTTTAAAGCTTTTGGGGCAATAACTACAACAGTTGGCATATTTGGGCTCTGCTTCCAGTTCTGCTTGCTTATCTTTGATCTCACTAATTCTGTCTTTCTCTGCAGCAGACTGGACAAGAACTTTTTCTGAGACAGTGGCACTTTCTCGAGGCCTAATCTTTGCCAGTTCTGCCGTTTCTTCTTCTGTAAAAGTTATGACACCAGGACGAGATTTTCTGGACGTTCTTTCAGAGTTTTCATCATCATCTTCAACACATGCAACTATTTTAAAAAAAAAATCAAAAATACACACGTCTCTCCAGTTTAATCTGTCAGCCGACATAGCAAGAAAAAGGTTCATAATTAAACACGTGGACACTACATCGCATGCTTGGGCTCTCTTTCAGTTCAGAGGTCTAACTACTCATGTCTTTCTTTTAAAGAAAATCGGATTTATAATTCTTATTTTTACATTCACTAAATACAGGTATAAGTAATTTAGGACGAAAAAAAAAGTTCTATTCCTGGAAAACCAATTTCTTTAAACAATTTATGTAACAGTAATTTCCGTGGCTGTGGACACTAGACATTATCCATGCTGGAAAGCTAATTTATAATGCTACTGTTACAGCATTCATGTCATCCACCAAAACATTTGTACTTGTTTTGCAGTAAGCACTGTAAGAGTAAAAATGAAACAATTTACCTCCTCCTCCTGTTTCTGTAGCTGCTGCTACAGCTGAGGAGATTGCCTGATGTTTTTTCATATGTTTTTTGCAGTGAACAGTTGTTCGAAAGCTTTCATCACAGAACGGGCACTTGTAAGGCTTCATGCTCATGTGAGTTGCCATGTGCCTCGTAAGGCTGCCATTAGTTGTGAAGGAGGTATTGCAAATGCTACAGCTGAATGCTTTAACTCCTTAAAGTAACAGAAACAAATAAGTAGGATGCCATTTGTTTAAAGTTTACTAATACAGGACATCTACAAAACCCAAATGCGAGTTAAGCTAATAGAGAGCTGGTATACTGTTACCTGTATGAGTCTTCTCATGTGACTTAAGAACTCCTGAGGAAACAAAGCCACGGCCACAGAGTTGGCATTTATAAGGTTTCTCACCAGTATGAGATCGTACGTGTTGTTTCAAATGGCTGGATTTCTTAAAACCCTTGTTACAATATTCACATCTATTAGAAGAAAGTTTTTTTCATTAATTGCAAATGATTACTAGCCATAACAAACCAGGCAACTGCTACAATAGAACTGGAAAGTGTAACAAACCTATATGAACGCCTGCTTTGATCTTCATTATCCTCAAGGAAATTAGGCCTTTGGGTATGCAAATCAAGTTCTTCTTGCGACGACTGATCTTGTATCAAGCGAGCAGCCTAGGAATCAAAGCCTCAAGTAAATTTCAATAACACAATGCTGAAATAAAGTCACAAAAATAGGCAAGAAAAGATTACAGCACTTACAGTCAACACAGCTAATCAAAATGAAGCTTTCATAAATTTTTGACAAAAGATTAAGAGTGTGAAACAGTACCTTTACTCTCCCATAGTGACAAAGAAAGGAGTAAAATGTGCACTTACTGAATTGGAATACATAAACAATGTGGTGCACCTAAACCTCCCTGTGAATCCAGATAAAAAAAGTGTCTTAAGTCTTGTAGATTTTTCTGGCATTTGAAGGGTTAAATTTAACACTGAAGTAGCCAGTACAAGCCCCTGACTGATTAGCAAAATGCACAGAGGTGCCAAGACTGCAGTTCTTTTTAGAAGGTTTTTCCTCTAAGCAAAAGCCATGACAGTATAATCCTCAAGACTGACAGCACGCTGCAAGATCTGAAGAGAAGAAAGCTCTGAAATTACTGAAACTCTTCCAGATCCCAAACCCCATCTCAGTTCTGACTGACACTTGCCCTTTGCCAACAAGCATGAAGGGACAATAATTCATGCAGGTCATCATGATAAACACATTACTACAGATGGTCTTCATGTTAGATGTTACTACCATCAAAGAAATTTTTATTTAAACTATATTTTTAGCAATTAAGCTCTCTTACAAATTTAACCCAATGGGAACAACAGAAGAACATCATCAACTGCAATATGCAAGCTCCATGAATGGCCACTACATGTTTGTAATGTTATTTTTATGGCTTCATCATATCTATATCCATAAAAATTAGAGAACTAGAACAGTATAGTGCAATAATGTACATTTTCATAACATTTGGTCCTTCATTTTAGACTTACGATCTAACTTTATAGCATTATGCCCTTTTTTAAGTTTTGAGCACCAGAACAAACAACTTTCTTTTAGAAAGATCTAGACAGATTACTTATCCTCGCCCCGCCCTTTTATCTTCCAGTTACTCAACATAAGCAATTTAGAACAGAAGTCACGAAACTTTTCTGACTTCTCAGTTTAGTGAATCACCAATTGAATAGCTCAGAGAAACTCATCAGTGAACACAGAACAATGAATTCTGCCCTCCAGTAGTACTTACTACATTAATAGTGTCTGTGTTTGGAACCTGAAGAAGAGCTGGTGGATGGTAACTCGTTGAAAGAGCCTGAGATTCAAGTGTGCTTGAATCCTGCAACTGCTGTACAGCTGGAAATTGAGTCTGTGGATTGTAGCTGTCATTCACTGTAAAACCTGCCAGAAATTAAACAGTCACAAACCTGGAAAATATACCAAATTGGACTATTTTTGAAGACTATTTTCAAAAGAGATTAAGTAGAAGTACCATATAGCAATTTTAATACTCTTCACTGTTGAGTGGCAAAATACATACATGTTTCTGGCATCTATGTAATATGTATAACAGGGTTACTTACCATTAGCTGGAATTCTATTGGAAAATCTCCTCCACAGAAAAACACTGTTTGAAGTTTCTTCGGGGTGCCACAAATTACCTTAGAGCCATTGAAATTTTGAATTTCTTGTACGTAAGCATGCATGTGTCAAACAGGTTGACCCATCTCCCTTTATCCACGTTGGTACCACACTCCCTTAACTACACTGGAAGCCGATCACAAGGATGCAAAGCTCAGTGGGGAGGATGGCGGGTGAGTGGAGGAGATGACCCAATAGGAGAACTCCAGTTTCTGATAAAGTAACCCCATTTTCTCCTACTTTGGATCTCCTCCACATATTCCCACTCTTTAGATTATAGTAAAGTAGAGCCTCTCAAAGGCAAACTGCAAAGTAAAAAAAAAAAATAAACATACTTTTATCCACATTTCAGGCATAAAGATCTGAAATTTTTGTTCAGTTTTCTTCCTCTGAAATATCAGATCTTAATCACCTCCTTTTCTAAATGAATAAATGAAATTATATAGTGTAAATAATTCAGAGCCAGGAAAGCATAGCTCAGATTGCCAGGTTTTTTAATAGTATTAGAGATGCCCTCTAAGCCCTAATATTTCTTTTAAATATATAAAAAATATATATATTTATATACATATATATATGTAAAAATCAATGTTATGTAGAAATAAATGAAACCACAAGTATCAATAATTATGGTAAGGGCAGCAATTTACTATTTCTGTGCAGTTTGCCTTTAGCGGACAAAAAGGGTGAAGATTATGAAAACAGGGTAGAAACAAGCCCACATCAGATGATCACAGCATCAAAGGCCAAAAAGCAATGCTTGAAGAACGTTTTGAATTACAGTATATTAAAAAAACTGGGATGTGTTAAGTTTAAGCAGAAATTTTCCCAAAAGATACTCTTCGGAGCAGAAGAATGTTGTCCTCAACATAGGAAAAAAAAAAACCTACTTGCATGCTATTGCCTACACCTTAGAATGAAAACTAACAAATGTGAACAAATCCTCAAAGCATTATTACTCAGGATGTAATTTATCACCAAACCTAATGCTGCAAATTGTACATAATTTTCTCTCCTAGAACAACCAAGATTATAAGAAATAGATTCAATAAGTTGAACTTTGCACCTCAATTACAAAATAAAAAGTAATTTTTATTACTTTTCAAAGAAATTACTTAAAAGAAATTACAAAATAAAGTAGTCTTCAGAACAGTGATGCAAAGCTTTACGATAATAAGAGGGCTGCTAATTTCTATTTTCAAATAAATTTTAAAAGCACTTTCATGAAAATATAGTATTCCCACTACACTTGCTGAAAACAAAAAAACAAATCTCAAGAAACTGAAGCAAGTTTGATACCATTTTCATACCCTAAACAACAACAAAAAAGATGTAACTTAAATGTACAAATAATCAGCTTTTAAATTGGCAAGTAATTTTTTCTAGCTTAAATGGGGAAAAAAGAAGTTACTGCACCATGAACTGTTTTCACTTCGCAGTGTTGCAATAAAAGAAATTACTGACATCCTGAAAAATTTCCCAGGATCGTGCAACAAAATGCTCAGGAAGAAAAGCTCTGAATTTACAGGTATTTTTGAACTAACTGAAGAAAAACATACTACTTATGAAGGTAGCTCTAGAATAAATATAAACCAATGCTGTAAAAATACATGAAGCATCCAGATTTTATTCAGTACCTACTAAAAAGGTAAATTTCCACTCAAAATTTTAAGAACACTGACCATTTTGAATGCATTTTTAAAGGCATTTGCCACCACCATGCTATTTCTACAGAACAGCAGAAAAAAAGCCAAACCAAAATCAAAAACTAAACACCAAAACCAGACACTGAGTCTGAAAAAGACAAAAATAAATTTCAGAACCTTTATTTTCTGCTCATTTTCATCATTATATATTGTTTCCCAAAAAGTTCCTTACAACAAGATCCTCTAAACTTAGAATTGGATTTTATGTTATTTCAGTACAAGTAACCACTTGCATTGCTTGTTTTTTCTGGGTTTTATGACATCATCCAATCTATTCTCTTCTACATTAACAAAACACAGTGAAAAGGTAGAATTATTTGGGAATCTGTTTACTATTGGAAAACTATGTTTTCAACATGAGAATAAGAAACCAGTATAGCAGTTCATAGCAAATGTAGTATTTTAGTTTAGATAAAACTTCAATTCTTTACTGACAGATCATTTGAATTCTAACATTACAAACATATCTACACGCACACGTGCTTCTCTGCAGGGGTCAGTGACTAACAATTAAATGTTCTGTAGGTTTGCTCCAAAGGCAACTGTTAGAACGATCCAAACAGTACTGACTGGAATCAATGTGTAATTACTGAAAGAATTAGAATTCCAAGTTCTGAAGTTGCAGATCTGCTTCTTAGGAAAGCCAAACATCAGTCTGGTGGCAAGGGTGTAATAGCGTGGGCTACACAAGAGTATTTGGACTTCTTGTAGGTTTTTCAAGATCTCTTGTAGGTTTTTCAAGATCTCTCTACTATCATCACTAACTGAATTAACATTCAATCACGCTTACAGGTAGACTTCAAAGGAAGAAGAGGTGACACAATCTATACGAAAACACATTTGATGACAGATGATATTCAGTAACACAAAGATGCATTCTGACAGAAGATCCATTCAGTTGATCTGACCTCAATAAGAAGTCTTCAAATGAATACGCCTGAATATTTAAACTACAAAGAACACTTAAGTCCTTTTCCTCAGTCTTCAAATATAGCTCAAATGAATAATAGATTATGATACAGCAGCACCTTTATAAGTTCTGCACTTCTTTACAAGTCTGAAGAAGAGAGGAGTACCTATCTGAACAAATCAGAAATACTGTAAAAGTATTACAAACAAACCTGAAAGAATAAACAAAGCTGACAGGTCTGTCCAGACCTAGAGATCAGCCTCATCTGTCTGAAATGCACAGATTTTCTTCTTTTCTTAAAAGGAGAAAGAAAAATCAAAATACCTAGTGAAGATTTTTCAGAACTCCTACGTTGTTCTATTAATAAACACTGAGCCAAAATATTTTAAACAAGAACACAGCCTAAATAAAAAAAAATCAAGGATAAAAAAGACAGTGTTTTAAGCTTGAGTGTTCTGCCTAGTTGGTAGGAAAAAGAAATTAGGAGCATGAAGCACAGATGCAGACATAGGGAGAGGGTCGACCAATTTAACGCATGCATCCGCGCAAATGCTTACCTACCTGAAATTCAAAAATTTTGAAGGGCTCCAGTATCTTCAAGGAAACTTCAAAGAGTTGGGAATCTGTGGATGAGATTCCAAGTAGAATAGGAGACATCTTATACAAATGAGACTTAAAAAAAAACCTGCATCACAAGTGTTCTGATTCTCTGTACCAATTTCATAACATACCGATGATCAGCCTAGATTTCTGATGATGAAAGAATTGTTTTGTGAGATCTAGAAAAGTCTCCTCCCTCTTCAGAAATCACTCAGTATTCAGTATTTTTTTAATGGAGAAGATACACATACCTAGAAACTGAAATCTAAATAAGATAACAAAACAGTGTTTATATATTGGATTTTCACATTTGAAGGAGCTGTAAACAAAAACCACCACCACTCTTGATTAATGCAGAGTGAAAGGTTGTGATTTCTTTTCTGTAATCTCTTTTCATTTGTTTGGAAAACCGTAAAAGGCAACCAACGAAAATAACCTGTAGAGTTTTAACAAGACCTGGCTGGGTCTTGTTTAATAAAGGCAGAGACTTTATTTTTTTTTTTTTTTTTTTCTCAGTTACATACAAAGCAGCAAAACCTAGAGAATTAAAATCAACAATTATACTGTATCCTCACAGTGTCACACAACTTAGCACAGTCAACTATGTTTTTATAAAAGGTGCTATACAACTTAAACAGGGAATGAAATTAAAAACAGCGAAGTTTAAGCACACAGAATACCAATTACTGGTTACCAGTTGTATAAATATGAAGTTATTTGCTGGAGTCAGAAACAAGGAGGAAGAGATCAACTGGTCAGATAGCGAGGTACACTTCCCAGCCAAAACAAATAAAAAACACTTGACATACCCCCACACTTTCCATTCCTCCCCCTCAAACCAAACAAAACTAGCAGCCTCCTATCAAGCAACAATTCAAGACATCCAACAGTGAAAAGCAAAGGAACACAGTCATTTCACTATTCTCTGCAGGCTACATAAGCCTTACACATAGTTCTCAGTATTTTGTAGGTTAAAGAAGTCTCCAAATGTTTACAATCTCTTAATTCAGTATTTATGTAGCTTTATAAAACACAAAGGGAAACTGGTGTGGTTAAGTGAAAGTATGATTTTTATGTGATTATACATGGCACTGTCTTTTTCCATAATTAATCCCAACAGCTACTCGGTCAAATCTTAGACCGCGTTTCAGATCATCTCAGTTTATGAGCACATATATTGAAGGGGTAAGTTGTGTAAACTGCCTATTGCCACAGCAATTTCAACATAAACAAGGAGAGAATAAGACTATAAATCCCATACTGTAATGGCTAAACACCAGCTCATAAAAGTGAAGAATAGTTATATTTGAGTACTCCAAATATTTTACCAAATATAGTTTCAAAATAGTCATTTAAGATAAAGCTTTGCAAGTTCTCTGCATTGCAGCTACTTTGACTGTGGATGCTCACTTTTGAAATGCTGGATGACAGCTATGCTGTAAAGCCAGATTTATAAAAATCACTTTAAAAACCTTTATTAAATAATTACTAACCTTGTGATAAGCCCTGTTGATCAAACGGCTGCTGTGTTATAGCTTGTTGTTCAAATTGAGTGATGTTTTCCTGTAAAGCATGCTGGGATGTGACAAACCTATCTGTAATGGGGAAAAGAAGAGGAGAAAAAGGGGAAAAAAAGAAAAGGAAAAACACACAAAGAAAAGAGGACATAATTACTGGATAATTCTGTTGTTCCCAAGAACTTACACTTTATAGTCATCTGGATTTTTACTGCATTAAAAATAAATACAAAATTATTGGCTGAATAGGTGTTTAAATCTTTGTCAATCATAGGCTTTACTTATATTCCCCGATAGTACCTGCTAGCTAACTCATTACATCATGAAGAAGAGCAGATAAGCAAAACCAAATGCTTTGTTCCACTATTACTAATATGATACATGAAATAATTTGTTTTCTCCCATCTTAAAACACAAATATTCCTTCCTAAGTAGACTATCTAGTGCTTTTTACTAATAATAGAGGCAACATGGTTACATTTAGTGCACATTGTAGTATTTTTCAATGTATTTATTGGGTAGTTTTGTTTGATATGACTAAATAGTGCAAACCTTAAACAATCTTTTTATATTTTTAACAGTAAACCTAAACACCAATGAATGAAACTACTTTAAGTAGTTAGCTTTTACTCCATGTATTTTTCTAGTCATTTACTTGCATAGTATTGAAACCCAAACCACTAAAATTTGTGAATAAAAAGCTATTTGAGAACTTGTAAACTTACCTAGCTCATTATATACATCATCTTTCAAATACTCACCTTCATCTTGCTCTAAAGGCTGATCAGCCAATTGTTCTAGTGCTGTTTCTTCTGTGCCTACTACTGGCTGCTGGTCTAACTCTAAAATAGTCGGCTGATCTGTTGCAACAGCTTCTGACTGCTGTAGCTCATCACTTTCTATCTCCACTTGCATCTGTGTAGAAACATGAATGCTCTGCTGGTCTACTGTAGAATCGTCTATCGAAGCAGACTGTTGATGCTGCTGGAGTTGCTGTGCAAGTTCGTATCTGCAAAGAAAGGTAAGAAGGTCATTTTATGGGTACAGTTACAGTTATCCTTACTATTTACGTGAACTTTTTTAGTTTTATTATACAACACAATTTATTATACCATTAGATCTACTAAGTGTTTGCGATCCATAAATAAACACCATTATTCAATCATCAGCACTTGCTACAGAGCAAAGCTGCCTTTGCAAGTATCTTTAAGGAAGGGGTACTGAAATACATTCAAGGATTCATATAAAAACTGTAAACATACCTATGAGTCTTCATGTGTTTTTTACAGTTTAGTGATGTTTTGAATGTTTTTTCACAATACGGACACATATATGGTCGAAGGTCGTTATGGATCCCCATATGTCGCCTGAGGCTACCACCAGTAGTGAAGGCCCCGTTGCATATAAGACACTTAAAAGCTTTCAATCCAGTGTGTGTTCTAATATGTGCTTTCAGAACTCCAGCTGACACAAAACCTCTTCCACACTGAGAGCACTTAAATGGCTTTTCACCAGTATGTGACCTTTTTAAGAGAAAGCAGAAGTTACAGTAGATTTAACAATTTCATTTACAAAGCTATTAAAAGATTAACTTCTAAAATAAGCAGAATAAACCAACTAACTTTTGGTTGGATCGCAAAGGCCTCAACTACCAAAATCCAGCAATTAAAGCCTGAATAAATTATAAACAATCTACATGTCATCACTGGCAGGACTAGAAGCAGTACTGTCTGGCAGTTTTAATTATGTTCTATAGTCCAATCTCCTTTTCTGATCATACTTTGCTTCAATTAAAGCACTGAAGCATGTTGGTTGCTAGGTTGAATTTTTCTATGCCATATAGCGTCCTAGCTCTTCAGCCTAGTATATTATCATTCACATGCATTTTCCTCAGTTTGGCTGAAACAATCTCTACAAAAGTTTGGAGAAAAATACATAGTCATCCTCTTATTATATACTACTAGTAGTACACTTAATACTGAAGCTTTTAGGAAAAGAACTGTGTCCATCCTGAATAGCACCTGAACAAAGCACAGTACAACTAGTCTTTCAGACTGCTATGTGAAAACAATATTCAAGTGGGGAAACTCTCTCACCTATATTCTTCCTTCCAAAAATGCTAGAGGAGTTTCCCTTTAGGACGACAGCAAGATACAAGACAGACTGAAGAACAGGTTAGGAAGTGGAGTGCAAAGAGAATTTTAAGGGTTACAATTGTAGCATCCTAAGAGGAAGGCAATGTGAATGCTAGGAATTGGAAGATAAAGAAAGCAGGATTTAATAAAAATGGGAAAACTTAGGGGTGGCTTATGTTTACACTAGTCTTAGAAGTCTACGACCAGCACATCAGATGCCGTAAGTAGTATGACAGATACCAAGATTACTGTCTTGCTATCAAAATATATCTATAGAAATCAGTGGTAGAATATCCCAAACCTTGTTTGGTGTGCCTATTGAAAATACTACATTATCGAAAATACCCTTACTGCAGATTTCCCTCTGTTTCCGAGAGGGGAAAAAAGCTTTCTAAACACTATTCCATGAAGACAGACTGACCACACAACTGTAAAGGCACGCAGTTTAGGTGTAGCGATGCCAACTTACAAAGAACAAACATGGAAAAAGAGAAAAGTTTCTCTACAAAACCCTCGAGTCAAGCTAAGCTAAGCTTCACTCAACACTGTTACAATTACCAATCAGAAAGAAGCACACCAGCAAGTAGTTGGCACTCCCACTGCATCTTTGTATTTTTAGTATGGAAGATTTAAAACAAAGATACACATAATAAGTAACCATACTTTTAAAGATAGCTTATCCTGAGCTGGAGTAGGTGTATACTCAACAGCACAATGAATTCAAGTACAAGCATTTAGAGAACAGAATTTTCAAACAAACTATATTCTGACAAAGAAAAAAAATAATTCATCGTCTGTGTAATTAAAACACTTTCAAATTCCACTCAAAGGATCCTGACAAAACTATGGGGGGGGGAATTAACTAGGTAGATGTCAACTATATTTCTCTAATGCAAATTGAAGATGAAAAATGACAAATCTAAATAAAACCGTAAGCTACATAAATGCTTCAATAAAATATGAATACGTTTAGCTCATATTTAGGCTAAATAGGGCTATCTTCAGGCAGATAAGGCCCTCTTCAGTAACATTTTAATGGTAATGAAATATTGACAGTTACACTCTAAGAAAATCAAGAGACAAGTGTGAAACACTTAAAACCAACTATTCCAATTAAGGACAAAGGCAGCAATGATGCAGAACAACAGCACTTACTAATTTAAAATTATCTTTACTTCAATCAAACCAGCTTGATTGTATCTACAAAAGACCATGAGAAATCTAGGTAGGATACTACAAAAGGAAAACGTGATATAGCAAGGCTTGTCCCCCCTCCCATTAAGACGGCATATAGAAACCAAGAACTGTTTCAAGCCAGTTTTAGATCCCACCAAGACAGAACCTGATTTCTAAGGAGAATATGAGGAACTTGCCATGATATGAATTAGAAACAGTGAGAAAGAGGTACAAAGCTTGCATTACAGAAACAAGCAGACTGACATCTGCTTGCTTGAAAAATTTCCTTAAATCCTAATCGTCAGTGATTTCTTCGTATTTTCTCCTCTAGATAAAATTAGTTTATAAATCAGGGTACAATGTTTGATAACAACTAAATGTCAAAGCTCACTGCCTGTAAAACTGCAACCCAATCTAACTTTGAAGCTAGACTTCCTTTTGAAAATGAGGTTGGACTCATTTACCAGTTACTTCCACTGGTTCCCCTCCGATATTAATTCTTCTGTGACTCCATGACTTTGTGGTTGTAACAAACACCCATTATATGGAACTTGAACTAAACTTCATGTGAAAAAAATGATCCCTAGCGTAATTTAGTTGGTCACAATGGAAACCTAAAGTCTTTTAAGTTTAGTACACAGAAAACAGCACACAGAACAAAAATCTAACTTCTTTGTCAAAAAAATAGCAGTTACATACAAAGCAGATGATCTGGAGTATGCTATTACAAAATTATGACAAGCATTCACATACAATGCTTGCAATTTTCTACATGTAGTTAATTTTCTACACATAGGAAAAAAGAGTCCAAGCATTAACAAGCTGAACCACACAGTAAACACAACCGCTTCTACTGCTAGGACTGCACACAGGTCCAAAGTCTTCTCCAACACTACTAGAAAAATCAGTTAGCACCGGTTCACTACTTAAAGACATCAAAAAAACCGAAGTCTTTTCAGAGAACGTTATAGAACTTTAATGCTTTTTCATAATTTTGTTATTACATACATTTTCTTTCTTCTCTGTGTTTATTTTACCTGATGTGTTGTTTAAGATGACAAGATTTTTTATAGGCTCGATGGCAATAAAAACATTTGTATGGTCTGTCTGCATCACTCACAAAATTATTGTTAAAGTAATTTTGGAAGAACTGGCTATTCCTTGGGATGGCCTGGATGAGACCTGTGCATATAAACACATAAAAGAGAAAAAATAATCAGTAAGGTTATTCTAAAGTTGCAGTAGTCTGAAGAGCTAGTATTTGGAAAACAAAGTGACTTTTAGCATGCAAGAATGTAAAGCAAATGAGCATGTTTCCAGCACTTATATAAAACAATGCATGTACCTACTTAGCACTATACATATTATATTGCACCTACTTAGTACTATACATATTATATAGCTCTTCTTTTATCTACAGGTCCACCTCATGAAAAAGATTCACACATGTCCAAAATACGCATTGACTACAAAAAAAGTTGACAGTTATGAATTCACTGCCAATCAAATATTTTGCTCTTCCAACCTCCACCATAACCAAATGATATTTAATCAATGTAGCCCATATATAATGTAGTCCAATATATAATAACTTGACAAACATTTAAAAGGCATTTCATGAAAATTAAAAATCACCATGGTATTTATCTGCCTTTTCTTAAAGGATAAAAAACTCCATTAAAAATTTTTCTGTTTATACATTATCTACCTTGGTTAATCAGTCAGTCTTGCCAATTCTTTGGGCACCTCTAAAATTTTACTGTGAAAAAAAAAAACAACCAAAACCAACCCTCAAACCAACTTCAGTCTGGTGAAGAGCAGACCAAGGGAAGACGTTATCACTGTACACAACAACCTGAAAGGAGGTTGTAGCAATGTGGGTGTTGGTCTCTTCTCCCAAGTAACAAGTGACACGAAAGACAAAATAACCTCAAGTTGCACCAGAGAAGGTTTAGATTGGATATTAGAAAATTCTTCTTTACTGAAAGTGGTGAGGCACTGAAATAGGCTGCCCAGGGAAGTGGAGGAGTCACCATCCCTGCAGGTGGTCAAAAAACACAGACATATGACTATTAGTAAGCATGGTGGTAGTGGGCTGATGGTTGGACTGGATGATCTTAGAGGTCTTTTCCAACCTCGATGATTCTATGAAGTGCTCCTTATATACTGTTCCCTGGAGTCAGTCAAGTGTAGTTTTAGAAAATTAGTTAGAAGTTCCTGCTACTAAATGTCCAACTGCTAATGCGGGAGTATTCTGTCTCAGAAGAAGCCAACTGGAGGGCATCATCCCAAACACAGTGACAGAATGGGAACAGTGGCAGACTTCTCAAATAAAAGAAATCATCACTTCTCATCATCACTCACGCATCTGAACTCCAAAGTACTCATCACAATACTAACGTACACGGCTGAGGGAGTGATGCAGTTTCAACAATCATGAAAAAAAAAAAAAAAAACCTTTATGGTCCTAAATATTCACCACAAAGGTCTCTTATGCCACCTTTGCTTTCTTCAGACAACTTCATCTAGCATGCTATGTCTCATGTTCAGAAAGGAAAGTGTAAAGGGTTTCTGCTGACTTCCAAATGTAATTGAACAGAGCATAAGGCAACGAAAGGACGTCCTCTCCAATTTGAGAAGAGACGGCAACGAAGAACAAGACTTGAAAAAAGTTTACATATGTACAATACACATATATGCCAAAATTTCCTTCACCTTCCAAAAGTAACTCAGTTGGTCTGGTAAAAACATTATCTTTCAAAACAATCACACTCCCAGCCAAACCAAAAACCCTACCAAACCCACACTACTACTTCTAGACTCCTTCTAGCACCTTTCTGTGATGGTAATAGTAATGCCCAGGAGATGATACAAGTCTTCCAAAACAGAAAAGAAGAAACTCCATATGACAAATATTTACTCCAAATTATTTTTGATCACGTATAGGCAGAATAATTCAGTTAATGAATGACAGCTGACTAACTTCTGAGCATATCCTGGATTACCAGGGTTCTGGTTTGCAGAAGCACTGTAGAAACTCCTAGTAACATACAGAACAGAACTAACAGGAATTCATAATAAAAAACTTCTGAACTATTTATTCAATCTGCTGACCTCCGACAAATTTAACACTTCTCAAAATTATTGGAATGGTTAAAGGTGGTTCTACACTGGATATAGTACATCAGCAAAATAGTCTTGATTTCTACAGAAAGGTATTTTTCCTTCCATCAGTTTCATCTTTGGAACTGTAGTACATGCTAGAAATTACAGTAATTTTTTGCAATTCTTATTAAAAAAATACCATCAACTAAGGGAATAAAATGAAGCATAGTAAAAGATAGAGTATAACTGGGAGACTTTTTGCAGACCTACAGAGTAATTTAGACCTTTTTTTTATAAAGCAAAATATATCAACTTTTATTTCCTCAAAGGTGTCACTCAAACATTAACACTAGTACAGAGCAACAACAGTAGTTTCTTGACACCACTAGAAGAAATAATTCCTTTTTTTCTAGGAACAGTGAAAATACAGTCAGTGTGTTGAATAAAACATGGCACCTTCTAGACAAATGGTGAAACTTCTTATTTTTACACTGAACACTCCATTATCAGTAGAGTTCAGGTGGTACCAGTACCTGCAGACAACAACTTTTATAGTATTGATTTCTGATTAGTTTTTGGGTTTGGTTTGTTCTTTTTTTTTTTTTCCACAAAAAAAACCCCAGAATTTCACTGCACTGATCTGCATTGTACTGAAATGGGGTTTTTTTTCCCTTTAAAATGAGGAAATAAGACTGCTTCCAGGGTTCATTCGAAGAAATATTGTGTGATCTGAATATATGAAACTGTCAGCTAAGTTTTGTTGTTACTCAGAGTTTAGGTTTTTTATACCTGCTAACAAAATAATCATTACTCTAGCATACAGTAAATCTTGGAATTAGTGAAAGCGAAAGGATTTTTAAAGACTGATGAAGATTTTAGGCTGAAGATATTACCAGTATAATATTCTACTATATAAAGATGACTACGCAACAGACAAGGCAGGGGTGAGCAGACTGCTGTGTCCAAAAACAATGAAGAAAAAATGCCCTGCCCTCTACATTGCCCTTTGAACATTGAATAAGCTGTACAACTTACCTTCTTCCAAAAAGTGATTTTATGTAATGCTGTAACAATTCTTCTACAATAGAATTAAAATATCCTTATGAATTTTCTATAGCATGTTCTAGAAGAATTGTCTTTTTTTTAAATATTACCAGATATGATTACCACTAATTCAATTGAAGTCACAATTATATCAAATACGCTAAAATCCTATAACACACTGAATTAATATATGTACTTTGAATAAATAGGATAATCTCAAGAAAAATCTACGTCATGAACTGCGTGTCACTTTTTCTACACCAGCAATCTAACAATAGTCAAATTAAACTCCTCTCCTAATATAATGTAAAAATGCACACTTTTTTTCTGGCAAGGATTACACAATTTTTCTGTAAACAGGCCTCATTAAGTCTAATGCAAGCAAGCAATAAAATATAGCACTTTTCTGAAGTCAGATTATTTCTGATGAGTTATTTCAAAGCTCGTGGTTTTGAGTAAACACCGAATGTGTTTGCTTGATTAAACTGTGACCTCTATTTTCCAGTGAAATCCAAACTCCAAGAAAGCATGGATTTACTTGCTCATTACCTAAATCAGTTATGAGTATGGGCTCTTGCAACGGGATGTCTGGTACTGGAACACTTGTTTTTCCTACTCGAACTTTTGCAGGTTTACGTTGATGTCGCAGCTTTCTTAGTTCAGTATGTTTAAAATGTGAAGCAATATGAGTTTTTCTGTGGCCCGATGTTCTGAACTTTTTGTCACAATGAGGACAAGCAAAAGGCCTAACACCTGCAAAAGATTAAAAAATATAATTACTTTCTGACTTTATTTCCACTGCCCTAGAAATGTAGCTTTGAAATACAGATTCTCTTTCCTGTATTTTTTTTCCTGTTTTATATCAGGGTGTTTGTTGTTAAATATGTTTTAAAAATAGATATAAAATCCAATCAAAAGTAAGTTATGGAAGTGCTGAACTACTAACACAGAACTTCTTCAAGCAAGCTAGTTATCAGGAAACTGGATTATGCAGAAGTGAGAGCGATTTTTAAAATGTTCCAAAGGCTATCCTAAGAATTGTAGGTAGCAGGTCAAATGTCCTTCCAAAGCAAACTGTTATAGAACTGTGGAAAAAGAAAGAATCAGCAAACACACAGACAAATTATACATAAAAGGATAAAACAGAGGACCAGTGATGTGACAAACTTTAAAGAAATGCTAGATCAGTCTCTGAAAATGTCAACAGTGAAGCAGTCAAAAAAAGCACACAATTGGAATTATTAAAGAAAGATTTTTGCAATGCAAAATTCAGTATAAATTTATTGGAAAGAATAACGGAGAACTTTCTAAGTTACAGAGATAGGCAAAGCTGACCAACTTTCAGGTTTTTTTTCAATAGGAAGTCTTGGACTTAGAAGGCTAGGAAATATGACTGGGTATTACGCAGAAAGCTCTATAAAAATCACAGGTGGAAAAAATGCACAAGAAATGAGAATGAACCATTCTTCACAGTATAGTAACCAAAACATCATATGAAACCACCAAGTAAAATATTTAAAGCAACAAAAAGTCTTCCATTCAACATGTAGCTCAACCTTTGAATTCACTATTGCAGGTTGTTCTAGTAGAAAGTTCACATGGTTTCAAAATGGATTAGTGAAGTTCTTTGGAACAAAGTTATCTACAAAGTGCTGCTTAGTGCAGAGGTACAGACTGCTTCATAGAATCATAATGATATGGGCTGGAAGGGACCTTAAAGACCATCCAGTTCCAACACTCCTGCCATGGGCAGTAACACCTTTCCCTAGGTCAGGCTGCTCAAAGCCTCATCCAACCTGATCTAAAGCACCTCCAGGGATGGCGCATTCACGACTTCTCCGGGCAATCTGTTCCAGTGCCTCACCTCTCTCACAATAAAAAATTTCTTCCTAATACCTAATTTAAATCATCTCCTCTCTTTCAGCTTAAAACCACTACCCCACATCTTACCACTGCACTTCTGATAAAGAGCCCCTCCTCATCTTTCCTGTAGGTCCCCTTTAAGTATTGGAAGGCTGCTATAAGGTTTTCCCCTGAGCCTTCTCTTCTCTAGGCTGAATAAGCCCAACTCTGAGTGTGTCATCGTAGGAAAGGTGTTCTAGCCCTCCGATCATCTTCCTGGCCCTCCTCTGGACTCATAAAGCCATCAACCAAAGAGGACACTGCTAAGAAGCAGTATTGCAGGCTTCCTCTTTTCAACATGTTTCCAGAGACAGCATACAGGACTAGATGAACTCCTAATCTGTCTCATTAAACCTGTTAGACAGAAGGAGCAACAAACATATCTCACAGGAAAAACAACTGTCCTGAATGATGGATGATCACATCACATACTGGAGACCCATTAACACTAGGCTACCTATTTTTCAAGCCACCTAGTGCTTTTGCCACTTTGAATGATTAAATAAAGTAAGGTTGATTTTAAAGTAACACAAAAAAAATACTGCTACACAAGGTTAGGGAAAAAAAAAAAAAGAAAAAATTTCTGCAGATTAATCCAACGTTGATATTTCATGGTTTAAAGGCATCTGACTATAAAATATACAGAACACCAAATGCACAATGCCAATGAATGATACTTTTGCAGAACGTAAATACCTAAAAAGGAGTGAAAGGAAAGAGCAGCACATTTATAAGCTTATTTTGTTGAAAGATTATTTACCTACAAGAACAAAGGAATAAAAAGTGGAAAACAACCACTTCCTCCATGAAGAATAGAAAAATAATTTTCCTCTATGCAGAGGATAGAAGTTCAGGCACAGAAAAACAGGTATTGAAGATGTTGCATGATGCAAACAAGAACCACATGAACAGAAGTGCTTTAGGGTATGCAGTGTAGGATACTGAACACAGGCAAGTTGAAGAAAACACCAAGCAACACACATCATCGTTGAAGATAGAACAGGAAGTTACCAAATAGTCCTGAGTGATACAGTGAAATTATCAAAAAGTGTGGGAAAGGAAAAGGAAGAAAAGATGTAAAGAGAAAAGATAAGTAAAACCAGAACTTAAATTCTAAGAGTATGACCCTTCAGAAAAAACAGCTCTCACAACAGCAGTATGGAAAAGAATCTACAGCTGACTCATCACCAGAAGAGTAAATGTCTGTGGCTTTTGCAAGAATCTAAACCAAGTTTCAAAGCCATGAAAACAAAACACTAAAAAGTTATGGCAAAAAATTATATAAGACACTAAAACCAGTTAAGTCATCTGGTTACCCGATAGATATAAACACCATGATAGATATGGCTACAATTTAAGAGCTTCACACTGTCTGTCTTTCATTGAAGGCCTCACCCACATCACAGAATACACAAAAGCGATTGAGGCCTTACCTGTATGTAGGCGAATGTGGACTTTCAAACTCCCTGAGGTGGAAAAGCATTTCATACAAAATTGGCACTTAAAAGCTTTAATGCCAGTATGTGTTTTTATATGTGCTGTGAGAGTACTCTTAACTGCAAAGGCGCGGAAACACTGAGGACACTTGAACGGCTTCTCATGGGTATGAATGCGTATGTGGCGCACTAGATCACTTGGTTTTTTGAATTCTTTAGAGCAATATGGACAAACATGCCACCTGATTCCATTTTCTTCACGTACAGAACCTAAAATAAGGAACAACATCAAAATGAATGCGTCTTAAACATTTTAACATTCTTCAAAAAAATCTACTACCCTCATACCATTTTACAAAGCAATAAAACCACTTTGTAATAGGACATGTAGGCATAATGCAATATACCAGTTAACCTATAAATATGATATCTTACACAAAATTATGCAAAAATGATTGTAAGTCTTCAACTATAATCACATCAAATTCTTCTAAGTACTAACCACTTCTCTAACCTGATGAGATACTTTCTATGGCACTCTCTTCTGCAAATTCAGATTTAAATTCCAATTTATTAATTTTTGCTCCTTAAAAAAAAGTACAGTCCTTAGGAAGTCCTTCTAAAAGACTTAAAATTTGAGGGTACTTCTTCATAAAAAGCTGTTCTATGATCCAAGAACCATAAGCCCTGCCCTAAAGCAACAACATACTTTCTCACAACAAAAATTACAAAAGAAGCTTCAAAATCCTAGCAAGGTTTTTTTATTCATATACGCAGTATCAGATTTTCAGTCCCATAAATTGGTTCACAGTGTTTTTTTCTGTAAATCATGCAAATACACTGAGATTATGTTATTTTATTAGAAACGAAATATGGTTGTTTGTACAGCAAAGACATTTTTATTTACAGAGTTAGAGAATTCTTACTGTTACACACAAGGAGCAAAATAGTTATTATTACCAGAGGAAAAAGTTAATGCTGATTTTTAGCAGTTATGCTGGTCAATATGAGTTCTCAGCTTTGCATCATTTTCTGCATTTCTTGCAAAGAAAAAAAGCAACATTGATGTACCTACGAAGTTACTATGGACAGAGCTCAATGACTGCTATTACAGACCATCTCCACCAGGCCAGTCATTAAAGTATGATGGTTACACTTGGAACAAACAACTTGTGCAACCTTAAAGTTCGAGCAACCCTAACACCAGATTTGCATTTAAGCAGAGACAAAATTCAGACTTGCATACACACAGTACAGTAAGGAGATGGAATATTAACATGCATTTAAGGTGACAATATCCAGCCAGCCCTGCGATTCCAAAAGCAGATGACATGAAGTACTATTCACAATGCAAACCTTTATCCTTCCCTACACAGCCTACATCTGCATGATGCAGCAGCACCACACTTCTGCCTCTGCAAGGCCTCACTTCAAAAGAGGAAGGGCAGAGCTGGCAAGAACTCTGCTCCAGGACGCATATTGAAAACCCAGTCCTCCTCAGAGGAGGACAATGGGAAAATGTGGAAAAAAATTCCTATTCTTTCTTTTTAGTCCTCCTCCAAAAACTCCACTGATCTAAATCCAGAAGACTTCACAGTATAACTTTACTTAATGCCATCCTGACTCATGTCAGTATCAGTATAATGGAAGTTATAAATGCAAGTATCATAACTTTTACACAGCGTGTTTTAGATCACAGCAGATGAAATTTATAATGGATCCACAATTTGTTTTGTGAAATCCCTTTATAAAAGCCACCAACACTTCCCAAAATACTGTAGTCCTTACACCATAAAAAGCAGCAAGCAGTAGCAACATTACCAGGTAAAAACGGTGATTTTTTCTTAATAACCTTTTTTTCTTTTTTATCCAGTTTATCTGTGCTCTCCTGTTCCTTATCTTGTTCTGCATTAGAGTCAGCTTGATGATTTGAGAGAGTCTGTACATCTGGGTTCTGATCTTGGGCCCGAGGAGTCTTAGCCTGGCTGCAGTCAGTAGAATGTGCAGTGACAGGAATCGAAGACAACCCGCTGTTCTCTAAAGCTTGCTAAAAGAGAAGAAAAACCTGCTAGATTAAGAAAGAAACATTCCAGAGTTGCTCCAACTTTTCTCAAACAACTACATAGAAGATACAGAGCAAATAAAATGAAAAGAATTAAGCGTCTCATCCTGCTAGAACTTCAGCTGGATTTCAAGTTTGCAGAAACATTCTTAAAGTGCATTGATTTCCAATTGTCAGTGAGATTTTAAGTTGGAGTTTCTGCACTAATACACGTGCAAACAACTACCATATAGAAAAGTGCCAGTTATTTCGACAGAATCAAGCACTTACCAAGAATGTACAGCTATCTCTTATGCCTACTACTTGAGAGAAGTTACCCACAAAAGTTGAAATTTGAAGCTTATGAGCTTGTGAAGAAGCCACAGATGAAGATAAAGAAAAAGTAACAATGACAAACCAAAAAAAGGCTCAGAAAAGCGCAAAAGCCTGTTATCACAGATCAGTGATAACCAAGGCAACAGCTATGCACTCCTTTTTATGTACACCTAGAAGGGACTGGAGTGTAGGCACCTTTATAGACTTTGCTGTGACTGAAAAGACTCTGAATCAAAGACCTCAAACACACATTTAATTAGGAGAGTGTAGATATTTGATCGCTTGGAAGAAAATTTTTTTATTTTGTACAGCAATATGGCTAATGACCTATAATAACCTACCTCAGAGAAGCAACCTCAAAGATCTTTTTTTATTTCTTTTAAATAGCTATCGAGGCAATAGTTATATTTTGTGTTGTAATTTGATGCAACTACACATCACATTCCAGACAGAGAACTCAGCACAGGTAACATGGTGAACCCACACACAGCTACATGTAACACTCGGGTCTTCCAAAAAGAAATTTAAATAGTACTTAGAAGACTAGAGATTAAATAATAGCTTAAAAGTTAGCAAGCTACCACTATGAAAGAACAACATTCTCTGCCCTTTTCTATTATGCAGTGGAGGCTACAGAACAAGCACAGACAGGGGAATATCCACCCTGCATCTCTCCTGTTACCATAGCATCTTCTGCTGCCAGTATCAAGGACAGAATAATGGGTTAGACAGAACATTGGTCGACCCAAGAAGGAATTTTCTTGCACTAACAGGAAATATTCAAATACCCCTTAGTAATTAGAAGAGGATACAAGCCCCATGTATGTTCTCATTTTTTAACCGAAAATACTTTTCCCCTTTTCAATGTCATCATGTCTTAAGCATGGCACAACCTAAGTTTGTTCCACAAGCTGCTTCTAGGCAACCGAAAAAAAAAAAGCCAAAGAGATCAATAAAATGTCCATGTATAGGTGTGTACAATTAAAGGTTTCTTCCAGCTCAGGTAATCAATACCCATAATCTTGCTGTTGCAATGTTACACAAAAAGATACCTCGGTGCCTTCCACATCTATTCAGCATATCTTCACAATTCTTTCTTGACTCATAAATCATTTAGAAATGCAGGAGGAATGCTATCACTGAAAATATTGAGAACAAATCTCATAAGGGAAAAAAAGCACTGAAATGTAAAGCTCTTCTCACACACAGCTCTTACCTGCAAAATATCCCTATTGATACCCACTGCAATGTTGAGTTGTTGACCAGGTTGTTGAGGCTGGTTATTTTCTACAGGACCTGGTTCTGATAACTCAAGCAGCTGCTGGATGACATCAGTTACAGCCTGCTGACCTTGATGTGCAGAACCTGAAGACACTTGGTTTTCTGTCTGTTGAAGAAGTGGAGACCGAAAATGCGTGGCCTGAAATATACAGTAGTACATTTGTAAAAGAAGATGAAAAATACGTATGAAGTCACTTGTTTGGTTCCCTTAACTGAAATGTCTGTTAACTGTCCACTACAAGGGTGTCCATCTGTATAAAACATAAGGGTCTATATAGAGCTGTTGTTCAAGGTTTGCTAACTCCACTGAATAAATGCTTTTGTATATCTCTTTTCTGGGATATACGCTTCTTCTCAAGCTGTGTAACTGTAAGTCTACAGCTTGAATTAAGTTTATTATAAGTACTGAAACTTCAACCAGTTCACAAAACACGGGGATCAACTATTGGATTTCAAATGTAGAGACCACATGAAAAGTAATTTCAAAACAAATAAACAGCATTGACATGGCTGTCTTTAACTGAAGCAAGTCCTTTGGAAAACTAGCCTTCTATTAGTTGAGATTTTTGTGTTGTTATATCAAAACCTTTCAGAACAAAGTACTAACTTCTTTCCCTTCAACTTTCAATCTTCTGAATTTTTTAGCTTTAGAAAAATCTTTGTAATTCAAAAATTTCAATACACATGAAGCTGTGTTAAAATACTAAAAAACCCTTCAAGTCTAAAAATCAAGTTTCTTAATCTTTGATTTGATAATTGTATCTTAGGCTATCTTAGTAAAAACTGGAAGAATAAAGTGATAAAAACCCTTGGTATTTCTTTTTAAAATCATAAATAAAGATAACTACTGTTCTCCTTCATTCATAAACTTCCCTGCCTTATAACAAATAGATTGTATAAGTATACTATTACTGAAACAACTGCTTTCAGTCATTTCTGTTACTGCAGAAAAGAGAAAAGTACATTTATATAATGGCTAGCCACATAATCCTGTTCCATAGAACACACTGGACATTTACTTTTAATATTCACATCTGTTCTCTAAAAAGAATTGCTTTCAGGCATGCACATACACACAAATACACAGGAAGTTACCTTCTTTCAGATAATTTTGAAAAATAATGATCCTCAATTTTACGTGTAATATTTCTTCCAGTTTGAAAACGCCCATGAGATTTTCTTTACACTGACACATTACACTGAGCAGTTAAAATTACACTGTCACCATATTTGAAGATGGTCACAAAGACATATATTCAGAAAAATTAGCTTGGATCGATTTGTGATGATGAAGTATTCTTAATGCCTTCCCATGAGAGGACATAAAACAAACCCTCATCTCGTTTCTCTTGCAAGTGTGTGAGAATAGCACTTCCTATTTTGCAGATTTAACCGTTAGTTTGTCTTTTTTCACCTCACTAGTGGGACAGAGGGAAAGACTTCATCCCTTCAGATTCCAATTTAGCTGAAGTGCTATAAACATTTCAATATGTATTTTACAAAATAAAACACACTATATGCCTTTTTCATTGCAATAAATAGGATCTGAAGCAAAATGTTTTGCTAAAGAGTGTTACAGCTCTCTATAGAGATATTTCAT
This sequence comes from Cuculus canorus, assembly GCF_017976375.1. NCBI lineage: Eukaryota > Metazoa > Chordata > Aves > Cuculiformes > Cuculidae > Cuculus > Cuculus canorus. The sequence continues at coordinate 63,034,672 of NC_071402.1, read as the reverse complement.
TTTCTTGAAACGGAAGGCAGGCAAATTCTTTCGTAGAGCTGGAAGCCTACACTAAAATGTCTACAAAATTCTCCAGGCTTTAGCTAGAGAAAAAAAACTTGTTAATGATGGACCTGTTCAACATCAACTTTAATATGAAAAAGTCAGTACTATATGTATTTAGTCAGTGTGTTCACGTGTTACACAGCTGTTTACATACAGTCTCATTATTTTGAAAAAGAATACACACACACATATAAAGTTTATTACTGTTACTATGAATATACCCTGTTCGATTATAAGAAGTTTCAGAGACCTCTTTCTAGGTTTCACTTCAACAAGCGATCTTAAAAATAGTATAGAGAAAGAAATTTTATTACTACTTCATAATTCCCCATTTGTTCAATTAGACACAGTGGGACCTTGTGATCACTCTTAGTTTGTCTGACTTGCTGAGTAATACAGACCGCGTTACTGTTCTGGATGGATTACTCCAAGTAACTATACAGAAATTACTGCAGTTCTTAAAATCAAGCAATTTGTTGTGGCAATTTCTCTGTTGCTTTCCAGCTTCAACAAGTTGCTCTGACTGTAAATCATCAAAACTACATTTCCATACTTTAAAGTGTGAATTTGTATAGCTTCAACCCTCAAAACCTCTCTTCTTTATTCAAGAGACTACAGACTTTTGCCTTCTCTTCAAAAGAGCAGATGAAGTCATCCTTAAATATTGTATCTGATGGCTGAAATGAATAACACACCTTCTATCTCTTCAATAACAATACACATCATATCATACTTCAAGAGTCCTGGTGGCTCTGCTTACTCCTGTATTGTTTAATAGAGTTCATGAATAGTGAACGCTATAAACATGCAATAGACAAAAGGAAAAATTCCCAGGATTAAATACAGAGGACATACAAGCTTTTCATTGCTATGCAAAGTTTCTTCTCTAAATATGAAGACCAAAATTAATCTTTCCAGATAAGGAATGCCTAACTTTCAAGTATCAATTATTGAATGTATCCATTATCACCTCTTCCATCCCTATTTATAAAGGGAATTTAAAATCCTTGAAAACTCCTGTCCTGTAAATATCGCCTACTTTTCCATTCTTCTATATGTGATTTTTTTCTCAGTCATATCAGAACATATATAACTTGGTACACGCAGCTCACCAAGAAATCCAGATCACTCTGTACAAGTGATATGTCCTCTTCATAAATTACCTCAATCTTTCTATCATCCTGATCTGTGATGATTTTATATTTTCTTCCAGGTCACTGATAAAATATTAAAACATTAGTGTAGCACCAAGAATTAACCTTGAAAGGACTCCATCAGAAATACAGTAACAGTTGTGATTCCCTGTGCAGCTCTTTCACAAATTCTCACAAGAGTTTCAAAAATCACTTAAGGCATCTCACGTTAATTTTAGTACATCATTCTATTTGAAAATACAAACCATAACCCTGCTTTTTATCACCTCCATTACAAGAATCGTTACAAGTAGTTCTATTTACCAAAAAACTAACATTAAATAAAAGAATCTATATATTTTCTTAAAGCTATATGTGATATGTGGTGCAGCACCATGGAGGAATCCGAGCATATATTCTAGTTCAACAAATGAACTGCATATAAACAAGCAGGCTCTGGATCTGAAGGCATGAAACAAGTAGATAGCATAACAAAGGAGGAATATCAGAAAACATTTAACAAAATTGCTGCTGATTCACGTTAGTGTTGAGCTCTGTCTGGATTAGTTTTGAGGCGATGCTGTGCACTCCTTTTCCACAAGACTCCCAGACATCTTACAGAATATAGTTACTACTGTAAAAACAGAGCCTCACAAGGGGAAGGAGAATTCTGGTTCCCAGTCTAACTGCTAGACTAGAAAGTCAGATTTCTCCTTGGTTTCCTAGATCCACTACACGCAAGCTTAAATTGACTCTGTAAGGGTTCACACTTCAACTGCTTGGTGGCTCAGCAGTTACTAAGTCATACTCTGGGAAAGAAACACGCTTGAAGACACTAAGACTAACGATGAAAATGGACCAGTCCTCCCACTTGGTGGCCAAAAGCATCAGGCAGTTCAGAGAGGAGGGTGCAATGGGATCCATTGCTCACAACTGGCACCTCTCACTGGGGAAAAAACAGCACTTTGCATCAAGTACAGGTAACCACACAATGTGACATGACTGATGATTTTCTTTTTCGACCTATGCTTTCACACACATGGTCCTCCTGAAAAACAAGCATCATCTCTAATAACGCTCCTTACCAAGGAAAATAATTTCAATTGGTTAAAAAAAAAAAAAAAAGAGAATTTACCTAAATTAAGGTGCTTTGAGGAACAGTCTTTCTAACACTTTAGTAAGTGTCATAAGAAACATAGTGTAACTATTCAGTACAGCAAATGTTAGTAATTAATTAGTCTGCATCATGTCTATTCAGCTTTCTGTCCTGGAACACTAAATTCACAGTAAAAGATAAAAAAATAGACTGGTTATGGTAACTTTAAAGTAAAAAGTGTTACATTTCCTAGTCCTTGGTTTTGTGGATTCTAGTACATGAGAAAATAATCAGTGGCAGAAGTTGGGAAGGGGGGAATACAAATCAATTAGTCTGTCACTAGGATACCGTACCGTAATCTATAGTTGATAACTAATGCTACATAGCTGCAACGAAACACGCTAATACTCTCACTAACTGGCACAACAATATCTGCTTGCCTGCACATCAAGACTGCTTGCTGTGGCTTTCCATCCAGAAAGCCAGCCCTGTGTTGCTCTGCCCTGCCTCCATGGGCTCCTCCGGAGCCCCACATTTCCCCTGCTGCCCCAATTCCGATGAACTCAACTATCACTCACACAGCAGCTTTCCTCTCCACTCAAACCATGGTATGCCTGTGAAGTAAAGTCAAAAGGGCAGCATAATCCAATATTTAAGAGAGTCCTTACTCTCCTCCAGTCTTTTTATATAGGAGAATGTTTGCCTCCAATTTGAAGATCTAGTGAACAGAATTATGTGCAAAATCAGGACCGTATCATGAATGAAGGAATATAATCCATTCAAGACCTGTTCCATTCCTAAATATCCAGTTGCATTCGCCAAGAGGTTTGCCTTCACATATTAGCCAAACAAATTATCACAGAGGACCACTGCATATCCTTTACCACCAGTTAAATGAAAGCTTACAAAATTCTGTAAAATTTCTTCCACTTTAAGTCTTGATTAAAAAATATGACAAAAAGTGGTACACTTACATTCTTCCATTTGTTATCAACAGGTTGCAAAAGATTAGCAGGAGATGTTGTTAAAGGTTGGGTGACAGAGTCCTACAAAGAAATTAAAGTATTGTAAGCTTCTGTACAATAAGAAGAAAAACATGGCCAATATTCATGAAAGTACCACAGTTTATTTTCCCACATAGCACAGAGGCTACAGACAGGGAAAATGAGACTAGGGGAGAGATACAGCAGAACATAAACTCACTAGTGTGGCTTCATATTCTATACACATTAAATACACACAAATTACAGAAACCAACAACTTGGCTGTAAAACACTAATGCAGCAAAACCCAAAAACACCTTATAGTAGGCATATTTTACCAGATGAACTCATGTATCATACAAGAATGCATTTTTTGGTAGCACAGCACTTCATGACACTTGAGCTTTTGGAATTTGTTTTAGTTGTCACTGCTCATCCTCAGACAGGAATGACAGATCAGTGGCAAACTTCAGATAAGAATTATTATATTGGAAATCTGTTAAAGAAACTGCAAGTTTTGAGCAGAATGAAAAAGTCAGTTCTAATATAAGAATGCTTGGGCTAATCTAGGAATGTACTATCTTTCCATAGCAACAAAAGATTCAATCATTAAATCTCTGCATTTTCAGATATGAAACTTAAAAATGTAATACTCTTAATATGCAACTGACACATCAGTTATCATCTTCGCTCCTCCTTGTCAAACTTACTGGCATCTGTTATTAGAAACCTTTTTTCCTCCTATTTTGCTTATACTATTGCATGGAGATATTCTTTATTTTCCTCCTCATTCACGCAAGCATAGAAGTATGCATGCAGCAAAGATAGTAACAACAGCCTTCCATAATATCAATATGCAATGCAAATGCAAAATGATCAAGCAAACCAAAATAAGAAAAACAGAGCTGGACAGGGAAAGCAAACATGAGATAGTACGAAGGAATCCTCTTCCATTCTGCTTTTAAGTTTAGGCTTATAAATGTAGAGATGTACTAAAAGATGTCGAGATTACATGTATTTGCAAGCAAACAGGACACATTAATCCTTTTTTTCTATTCGTCAACCTGAAGGGACAAAGAGTGTCTACCATACAAAAACTCATTATTGAATTTGAAAAAGAAAAATGGTTCTACAAACAACACTACTAGACATTTATTTTCATCAAGATACAGTTGCATAATGAAATATAGACTTTGAATTTTAACCCTTCTTTTCAAAGTCTGATGTTTCTTGTCATTAAAAGCACAGAACTTGGAAGTGATGCGAAACAAAGTGGAATATGGCTAGAAAAGGTAGTTCAAGGAAAAAAATGTACTGTGATACATTAAATATGCATAGGCTCAAAAAATAAAATAGTCTTAAGAAATAAAAGCATTTTCTGAAATTTATCTTCTTGTATCATGGTAAAATAAACACAACATTCAATGTTTCCAATAAAACCAAAATAAACACAACATTCCAATAAAAAAATTTTTATTGGAATAAAAATAAAGCTTTTTATAAAGCTAAGATTTTTTTGTTTATGATCTGTCAAACAAGAAGCTAACTTTTAAAACAAGTTATCACAAGTACTCAGAAGAAGAATCCACTATGTCTTGATATGGACTAGAATTATATGAATTCTTTGACAGTTTCCCACAGCATTCTCCTAGAGAAGCTGGTGGCTCACAGATTAGATAGGTGTATCCTTCACTGGATAATAAACTAGCTAGATGGGTGAGCTCAGAGTTGTGGTGAATGGAACTAAATCCAGGTGACAGCCAGTCACAAGTGGTGTTTCCCAAGGCTCTGTGTTGGGGCCAGTCCTATTTAAAATCTTTACCAACAACCTGTATGAGGGGATCAAGTACTCCCTCAGTAAATTTACAGATTACACCAAATTGGGTGGCAGTGTCAGTCTGCTTAGAGGTAAGGAAGGCTCTGCAGACAGACCTGGACAGACTGGATCAGTGGGCTGAGGTAAACTGTATGAGAGCCAACAAGGCCAAGTGCTGGGTCCTGCACTTGGGACACAACAACCCCATGCAGCACTACAGGCTTGAGGAAGAGTGGCTGGAAAGCTGCTCAGCAAAAAAGGAGCTGGAGACACTGGTTCATAGTCAGCTGAACATGAGCTAGCAGGGTGCCCAGGTAGCAAAGGCCGCCAACAGCATCCCGTCTTGTATCAAAAATGGTGTGGCCCACAGGACTAAGGAAGGGATTGTTCCCCTGTACTTGCCACTGGAGAGGCCACACTCCAAATACTGTGCTCGGTTTTGAGCCTCTCAGGACAAGGACACCGAGGTGCTGCAGCATGAGAGGAAATGACCTCAAGTTGCATCAGGGCAAGTTTAGGTTGGATATGAAGAGAAACTTGTTTAACAAGAGTGGTGAACACCGGAACAGGCTGCCCAGGGAAGTAGTAGAGTCTCCCTCCCTGGAGGCTTTCAAAAAACATGTAGACGTGACATTTCACGACATGGTGTAACAGGCATGGTGGTGTTAGGCTGATGGCTGGACTTGATGATCTTAGAGGTCTTTTCCAACCTTAATGATTCTATGAACAACTTCTGAAAATGAGTTAAAACTAATATATACTTTAAATAGTTCCACATTTCATTGTTCCAGCAGAACTTCCAAATTATTTTTATTATCTGGGGTGGAAACCTTTCCTCCACACAATCTGTAAGCACCAGAACTATATTTTACTTAGTTGTAGAAAAAAATGCTGTATTTGCATCGAAAGCCTCAAACTGTAAATCCTTTTTTTTTTTTGCATGCACTTGGCCAATTTACATTCTGCCAATACTTGATAATGCAAATCAATCCAAAAAATGACACAAGACTTTAAAGAGACAAAAACCAGCTACAAGCCTACTAGTTCTAACCTATTTGAAGAATTATTGGAATTAAGATATAAATGTAATTAAACTCTTAAAGGCATTTTCACAACACATCAAGCAAAGCTTACCGCTGTAACATGTGATACATCTGTTGAAGAGCTTGCAGAATTCTGTGGACCACCCATGTGCATCTTGCTAATATGTGTATTTAAGCTACCCAAGTTTTTGAAGACACAGCTACATTCTGTACAGTTGTATGTAGGGCCATTCTTCACCTTCAATAAAAGAAACAAAAAAATTAAGTAAATTTTCCATAAATTTACTGATTTTTTTTTTTTGCACTATTTATACACATAACGAATACACTATGGGGTTAAGAGAGCTAAAATGGTTTATTTTTTCAAGTTACTGATATCCAGTTATGAAATTAGTCTGGTACCTCTCATATATCAAGTCAACTGTAATCTACGTGCATGAATGTCATCTCCTGTTACCAGTACTCAACACTGGAAAGCATCAGAGAGCAAAAGAAATGTCATATGGCAAATAAGGTCTCAGACTTTTCCCTCTTACAATTTCCTACCACTACACACTTAAAAACAAAACCAAAATGCAACTTTATCAGACGTACCTAAAGAGACAACACCATAAATAGAAGTCTGTACAAATGGAAATACAAAGAGAAATAATGCAGATAATTTATCTTCAAGTTTTGGCTCTCTTCTGTTTACCTTTGTGGATGTATCTTTTACAAATTTCCAAGAAAAAATAAAGTGCATTTTTCAGGTCAAAGCAGAATGAAGGTGAAATAGATTAGGCCAAAGGCCATAGGGACTGCACAAAGGAAAAAAACACCACCAAAAGATAAAAAAAAACACAGTGAAGGACAGTAAGTTTAATATATAGTTTGAACTGAATTCAAACACACAGGATGAGAAAGTGAACAGCAGCAACTTATTTGGGACTTTCAGGCAAAGGGGTTGAGGTAATTAGAGTAGCTACATTTGCAGATGCAAACCATCCTCACTTCTTCCTCCTCCTCCTCAGTCTATAGCACAGTAGTAAGAACCAGCGCAGTACCTCCAATACATACAGAACCACAAAATCTTCAAAAGAAAATAGCTGCCTGTAGTACAGTATGGATTTTTGTATTTTCTGATATTATCTTTATCTCGTAACAAGGCTTTCAGAAAGAGTTATCAACTAATAAATCATAGAATCATAGAATCACCAGGTTGGAAAGGACCCACTGGATCATTGAGTCCAACCATTCGTAACACTCCCTAAACCATGTCCCTAAGCACTTCATCCACCTGTTCCTTAAACACCTCCAGGGAAGGTGACTCGACCACCTCCCTGGGCAGCCTGTTCCAGTGCCCGATGACTCTTTCCGTGAAGAATTTTTTTCTGATATCCAGCCTGAACCTCCCCTGGCGGAGCTTCAGGCCATTCCCCCTTGTCCTGTGCTCTGTCACCTGGGAGAAAAGGCCAGCTCCCTCCTCTCCACAACCTCCTTTCAGGCAGTTGTACAGAGCAATAAGGTCTCCCCTCAGCCTCCTCCAGGCTAAACAACCCCAGCTCTCTCAGCTGCTCCTCATAAGACTTGTTCTCCAGCCCCCTCACCAGCTTCGTTGCTCTTCTCTGGACACGCTCCAGAGCCTCAACACCCTTCTCGTAGCGAGGGGCCCAGAACTGAACACGGTATTCAAGGTGCAGTCTCACCAGTGCCGAGTACAGAGGGAGAATAACCTCCCTGGACCTGCTGGTCACGCTGTTTCTGATACAAGCCAAGATGCCATTGGCCTTCTTGGCCACCTGGGCACACTGCTGGCTCATGTTCAGTCGGCTGTCAACCATTACCCCAGGTCCTTCTCTTCCGTGCAGCTCTCCAGCCACTCTTTCCCCAGTCTGTAGCACTGCAGAGGTTTGTTGTGCCCCAAGTGCAGGACTCGGCATTTGGCCTTGTTAAACCTCATGCCATACGACTAAAAAGTGACACGTGAAGTGAGAGTCAACTTGTTTCATTGTCAACAGTAACATTATTTCGTGACTGTCTCAGGATAAAATGAAGCATTAGAGTTCTGCATGCAGTCTTGAAGGAAGCAGCAACAGCAAGAAAAAAAAATAAATCAAGAAATTACCAAAACGAGTAACTAAAATAAAATGTAGACTCAGGATCATGAAAGAGTATAAGACATGATGAACAGTCAGCATTTATTCAAAGTCCCTTACCCTACCACTCACTTTATTCATTACAGAATAATAAGGTAACAGAGAAAAGTGAAAAATATTTTTGGCTTGATCCCAATCTTGTAATATCAAAAAAAATCAACATAAAATCTGAAATTATCATTGGTGCATTTTTTAATGTAACAAAAGCTATCAAACAGAGCTGTGAGCAGTGAGGAAGACTAATCACACAAAGCCATATGAAACAAACATATGATTTAATATAATGAAGTGTAATACAAAGCATTGAGATCCATTTAATTAAGGATCACATCTTAAAAGTAAGAAACTAATAGACTAAAAGAATCTTTGGTTAAAATAAGCAAGATCTATTGTTGTAACACAAAAATGGAAATCAAGAAAGCAAATCTCAGACAGAGTTAGAGGAAAGAATGAGAGCAAAGATGATATTCTGCATGCAGGCAAAATAAGAGAGAAGACAAAAAATGCTGCCTTTATCAGTTTATCCCTTCCAAATCAAAACTAGTTGCAAAGATAATGTTGCTCACAAAATTATATTACATTATCATAGAAGTACCATTTGAGTTTTAAAAACTGTCTGTCACAAAGAAGAAAAAATAATCAGCACGAAGAGGTCTGACACAACAATATTTTTAACATCATTTTGTAATTTTCTTCTACTTGTAACCGAAAAAAAGCCCTGAAAAAGGTTGTAAGATAAATACTCCAAAGACAAATTGCAAGTATACTTGATGGTGGAGTTAGTGGGTAGCTGTCTGGCCTTTAAATTTTTCACCATTTTCTGCTTCGCTGCTTTTGGCTTACTTTCACCTGACTCTAGCCCTCATTCTCCCAAGACTGATACAGGTACATTTTTATACACCTAAACCTACTAATATAATTTATTAATCTACCAGTATACTGAAAAGACAATGGTAAATTAAGGCTCTGCTACTTATCCTAAATATACATTTATTCATATTAAGCTATTTTAGGAAAACTTGCAGGTAAAACCAACAAATTAGAATCTATACTACAGAAGAAAATCTACATTGGCTGCAGAAAGCACCACAGAGCAAAGGAATAGCAAACAGGATAACTTAAATACTGAAAATGAAATAAGCAGTATATTAGCACCAACCACTTCATGAGTAATTGTATTTACCTCTGAATGAACTCTCTGTATGTGTGACTGAAGATTGCCTTTCTGAGAAAAGGCTGCAGGACAAAAGGCACAAGCATGGGGTTTTTCACCAGTGTGCTTGATCATATGAGTCTGCAATGCCCCCTTCTGGTTAAAGGCTTTTCCACATTCACTGCATTTAAAAGGTCTTTCACCTGAAAGGGAAAAAACGAAGGATGTGGCATAAAGGGTTTTAAATTAACATTAATAATTTCCTGTATCCAAACAAAACACTGTATCAGTTAAAATACTGTGTATAGGTATCTGCATACACAGACAAACACAAAACATACACTATTTCATGTTTTGACAACAAAATTGTTTACCTGGACCGCCAATCTCAGCATCTAATCTGATCAAGATGCAGCTTTTTAAAAGTCTTATAACCTAGCTCATGATCATCGGTTAAAATCCATAAAATAAATGAAAAGCGTATTATAGAACTATTTAGAACAGCTTCCCTCAGCGTGTGGTTTGGAAGATCTCAGAATGTGCTATGCAAAACCACATGGGGAAAAGAAAAACAGGATAAGAAAAACCAAAACACACAAATGCCATTCTTTGACACAAAATTCTATAAAATGCTTATAACAGCATGAAACAAATGGTGGAGCAGAGGGTGGAATGGACAGTCATAAATAACCGTCAAAGAGTTAACCTTTTACTTAGTCTAAAATGAAAGGGTCTTACAGCAACACTTAAAAAGATGGCCTGCGGTTCCCACTCCACAATAAATACTAATAGTCGTTTGTTCTTTACAATTATCTATAGAAAATGTGCATTAAAATAATGTTTTTATTGTATAAGATGCTGTACAGCCGGGCTAAAAAAATAATTTTCAAATGTGTTATGTTCATATTCCTACTGAACATTAAAGAAAATCTGCACAACATAGTGACAGAGCATTCCTGTAACAATGTCCTGATTTAGTGCTGTGCATACCTAGTTAGTTATCTGTACATGAACAGATTAGCTTTAGAAATCATAAGTGATAAAACATAACAGAACTGCATTAACATATTACAAAGCTACATATTTTAAAACACACAGATATAAAGAAAAAAGTTCAGTTTCTTACAACCATGTGTCTTAACTGACTACTGGAAATCTCCACTGTGAACGAACTCAGTTATAACTCTTTTCTCTTAGCGAAATAGTTTAGCTGTGGTAACTCCAGGACCTTGAGAACACTTAACATTATTTAACTGTATTTTTTTTTTTAATATAGAATAAAATACAAAACACTGATTCAGATTCAGTTAAGTGACAAAACTCATATTGGGCTTTCACAGGTAAAAGGCTTAGCTTCCCCTAACAGCTGCTGGTAGACACATGGAAGTTTTACTTCAGGTTAAGTTTGCCTATTTAAGTAAATTTCATTCTAAAAACTAAATCTTAATTCTACTGTGGAAAGGTGGAATTTCTGTATTTCTCACGTGTATCTTCATAAAATACAGACTTGGGAGGGGGAATGAAGGGCTCATTACTTAGTTGTTAATACGGGGATTGCAATCCCTGAGACTTAATTTTTTTCCCCAAAGGGTTTAAGTGCTTGAAATTAATGGCTATGAACAAAGAAGTACGGCAATTAAGACACTAATGTAATGCTGTACATGTAGCACAGACATGCTCTTTAAAAATTAAAGACTATGTGTTCTAAACTCTTTAAAGTACAGTTGTTCTTTTCTACATATTTTACTGCACTGCAAGCAATTGGATGCCAGACAGATTGCCCTCAGATGTAAAGTAATAATATATGTTACAAACTAAATCAGTGTTCGCTAGCTATCTGGAACTTAAAATGACCTACCATCATGTGCAGATTGGGACTACATTTTCTGTCTCTTGTTTCCCAACAGAGAAATGTCCTTCTACTCATCAAAAGAACTATAAATGCTCTTGATCTTTCGGAAGCTCTAGAGAAGTCCCCCAACCAACCTATAATCTTGTTTCTTTAATTCAGACTAGAATAAGCTAAAATAACGTATCCAATAGAAACAAAACTGCAAAATAAGAAAGTTAATTTCCAATGACTTTTTGAATATTTTTGAATATTTTTTGAATATTATTTTGGGAGAACTTAAAGCAGGTAAAAGGGTTACCATTTGTGTAAATGTTTTACAATTAAAATTTTAGAAGATTGCTAAGAAAGAGTCACACAATACAAATTTTATTTCTCCCTTGACAAAGCAATTCCTGTCCACAGCAGCTCATCACATCACTGTTTGAACAGACTCCTAATATGAACCACAAACTTCCATCATTTAGAAGCTCGATATGAGCTGGCAACGTGCACTCGCAGCCCAGAGGGCTGACCATATCCTGAGCTGCATCAATAGAAGCACGGCCAGCAGGGTGAGGGAGGTGATTCTGCCTCTCTATTCTTCTTTCGTGAGACCTCATCTGGAGTATTGTGTCCAGCTCTGGAATCCTCAACATAAGAAGGATATGGAGCTGTTGGGTCCATAGGAGGCTACAAAGATGATCAGAGGGCTGGAGCACCCTCCATACAAAGACAGGCTGAGAAAGCTGGGCTTGTTCAGCCTGGAGAAGAGAAGGCTCCGAGGAGACCTTATAGAGACCTTCCAGTACCTTAAGGGACTACAAGAAAGCCGAGGAGAGACTTTTTACAAAGGCTTGTAGTGATAGGATGAGAGGCAATGGGTATAAAACAGAGAGGGGCAGATTTAGAGTAGACATTAGGAATAATTTCTTCACCATGAGAGTGGTGAGGCACTGGCACAGGTTGCCCAGGGAAGCTGTGGCTGCCCCACCCCTGGGGGTGTTCAAGGATAGGTTGGATGGGGCCTTGGGCAGCCTGATCTAATGGGAGGTGTTCCTGCCCAAGGTAAGGGGGTTGGAACTGGATGATCTTTAACGTTACTTCCAACCCAAACTACTCCATGACTCTATGATCATTTACTATGTTAATTAGCTAAAAAACAGATAAACAGCAAATTATTCACGAGATGGAAAATATGCATATATTGCACATCACTGGAACACCTTCAATGAAGGTTTTGGTTAAAGCCAAACTTGGATTATCTTATGTATGTCTGCTTACAACTTGAGAACCCTCCTTATAATCCTTTGTACACTTCAAAAACTTCTCTATTATAAAATAATTAGCATTTTTCAGTTATTTAAATTGTTGAAGGGTTAAACAAACATACATATTTATTACACTGATTTTGCAAAAACCATCAGCAGGTCACTCTCCCAAACTGAACAGTGACTTGCTCTTCATCAAATGAAGAAATTACAATCAAATGATTGAAGTTACAATCTAGGCTTATCACCTCGCAAATTTAACTCAGACTTCGTGAAAAGGGCAATTATAGTTAAGTACAGAAAATATATGGCAGTAACTTTAAATAAATCAATCTAAAAACAAAAGCAAGGCCATTATGTTTTAGCATTATTAATTCTTACATATTTCTACTCTTTTTATGATTATAGATTTTAGAACCTGTTCTCTAGAGTACCAGTATTAAGTATTCTGTAACAAATGAAATCTGTGAAGTACTTAAAATTTCCAGATGTATATAATCAGAAATATGTAAAATGGACTTTTAAAAACATATTAATTTCCTAAGCAAAGAAATCACACAGAGTGTTTTAAACCAACAGGTGACAGCATCTAATGAGCCAGATGTACGAATAATCCTTCAAATCTCAGCTGGGAGAACGCTATTTAGCATTTCACAGATTAATTGAATTTTGTAAGACAAATGTAAACTAAAATAATTACCTCCACAGTCTTACCTGTGTGTATCCTAACATGTCGTGTTAACTGACTTGGCTTCTGGAATGTCTTTCCACAGTGCGGACAGGAATAGGTAAACCCACTTCTGTCAATATTTCTGTTATAAGATCTGGTATTTGATACTCTGTCATTTAACAAAAACAATATAAACAGTAAAAGGAATTTAAATAAAATCCTTTTAACCCTAACAGTAAACATTATTTTGATTAAGGTGATTCTACCTCATCATTTTTTAACATACAGTGTAAATCTGATGACAACTTATATCAGCTGCAACAGTTAAAAAACAAACTCTTTAATGACAGTAAAAGAACAAAGCAAATGAAGTGCCTTTCTAAGATCCTACAAGAATCTGACATTTACTTCCGTAATACAATTGATACTTCTTAGAGGCTCTAAAGGCATATTTACTGTAAATTCTGCTAGAAGCATACAGTGACTTCACAACCACTGTTCTGATGGGAACCTTCAACTCTGAGCAACTTCTTTTCTTTAGCCTGAACACAGCAAGACTTCTGTTCTTAACTAGAATAGGAAGATCTCATTAACAGAAGAACAAATCCAGTTGTTGAGGTGTAACAAAAACAGGTTAAGAATTTAACAACCAAAAATTCACCACTGCTCCTCAAATACAAATCACAATCTCCACAGAGACATGGTAACAGGTGAAAGATTCCCATAACTCATTTCCTTGCAAATAAATCTTACTAGCTCAAATGTCTGATGAAAAACAGCAGCATGGAAAAAAACAACAATTGATTTTATGCTGGGGGAAAAAAGAGGAAAAAAAAAAACAACGAAAAAAACGCTAGGGGATATTAAAAAAAACATTACAACAACTCAGTTAAAGAAGGTGAAACCAGAAGGCAGTGTGGTAGCTCAAGCACTCCAGTTTCCATTGTGCCTGAGTACTTACAACTGTACAGTACTCCAGCTTGTCAGCACTGCCTAAAGCTAACTGAAATTATACAAATATAGATACCTGGTGATTTTCCAAAACAACTGAGAAATCAGAATTAGCCAATGTGGAGCAGATGTGCAAAATATATCACCACCTTGAAACACTGGCTGGTATAACAATATCAAAAAACAGCAGGGTAGTAACAGTCCATGCATGCATGGAATCATTAAACTACAGGAATTCCTATAACACAGGAATCATTAAACTTCTGTTCAAATGATACTGCTTTCTTCTCTAAGAAAACATATATTCACACTATCTTTTTAAAGGAAAGCACATTTTCCCTTCCAATTACTTCAACCAAATATCACATGCATTTTTTAACTATTTTTATACTCTTGCAGAGCAAGCACAGAGTTTGGGTAATATATTTTACATATTAAATATAAGAAGCATCTAAAGTAAATTGACTGCAGATTTATGAGTAGGAAAAGAATAGCACAGATGTTAGAACTTCCTCTTCTTTCATCTCAGGACAGACCTAGACCAGCCTGATTGTCAGTGTATGCTCTCTGATGAGCAACAAGACTTGCTTGAACTATACCAGTGGCATTTTAATCACGGAAATAATACACAATTTTGAGACAACTGCAGGTACAATCCTTCAAGATCAGATCACCCCCTAAAATATCCTCTCATTTAGAGACTAGTTTCTTTTCAACAAAGGTAGATACTAAGTTTAAAATGCAACTTCATAATGCTTCCCTTACAAATACTTCAAATACAAAAACCCCACTTTTCTGGGAAGGAAAGTGCAAGCACTTTATGAAAAAAACTGAACAGAACAAAGTTCATTATAATTGTCAATCCTATAAATCTTTTGAAGCTTTTGAACAACAAAAACCAGGAATCAGTAATATTTTTAACTACTAATGTATGTCTTTGAGCTTGATAACTGTCAAACAGTTTAGGTCAAATGTTAACTTTTCATAATTCACCAAAACACTATGAAAGGACTGTGTCAAAAAAAAAAAAGAGAACGTCCATGTTTTTCTTTTCTAAATCATTTCTACGGGAACACAGAAAGCGGAGTGGGATTACTTATGCAAATCTTCAACATGGCTCACATACATGGGTTGCTGGTGAAAGGACAGTAAAGAACTGTTACGGACAGTATTTTTTTGAATACAAATACAACACATTTCTACATCTGAACCGATAAAATAAATCTCACAAGGAAGCTCTGAATTCAGAAATAATCCGTGTTTAAGAAAATAAACAAATTACTGTGAGGCACTTACATTTCACTTATATCAGAATGTAGCATGCATAATACTCTCTCAAAATTGTAGCCATCATATAAGACTCACTCGTCCATGCTTTATTTATTGATGCTAACTTACATAGATGTCCACAACAAGAACTCTTTTTTTGTGCATAGTAATATATATAACTCAATAGAAACACAATTTCACCTCAGTTTTCAGATTGCAAATGGAAATTCACAGCAATACTTTTCTAAACCTTGTGGAACACAACTATTAAGATATCACAGTCTGCACGAGCTGCTAATAAAAATAATTGGAAATACCCAGTACTTGTCATTTTTAAGTACGTTGTTTTCCATCCGTTTTTCATAGAAACAGAATATTGAAAGAGAGATCACCTGTCAAAAACCTTAGGCTTTCTTTACTACATAAACTAAACTAACAGAAGTAAGTTTTTCTTTCTTCAAAGTTGAAGCAATTTTCACCTTCCTAACAGTAAAACTGCAGAGGTGAAGGAAAGGGCAGAACCAATTTTTACTGACAGTAAGAGCAGTATTTATTTCACCTGTTTTTTCCCTTCACTTTTTGCTTTTTCAGATTTACAAGAAGCTCACAGCAAGTTGTGCTAATGACTGCTTGCAAAAGATATGTTGCAAGGAAAAAAATATTTCTTTGCAAAAGGTAAATATTAGGATTTTTGCAAATAAGTAACTGCTATGTAAAATTAGTATACATTATATTCAGAGTACCTCCATTAGCCTTTAAATCCACAAATAAACACTTCAAAAAGCACTCAATTGGAAAAATTTTGTGTTTACAAATAGCTAGCAGATGGAACTATGCTTAGTATGGGTCCCTAAATATGAAAACATGAGCAAAAAAAGGGCTCCAAAAATAACCACCTAATTCAACAAGGTTTTGAATAACAAATGCCATTTCATAATAGCATACCGAAAAGAAGTGATCTGCATGGATCGTGGTACTTTGCTGACTGGAAATGCTACTCTTGCCTTCCCCAGCTATCACCATAAATGTACTATCTGCTCATTTTCCTACAATCCTGTGATCATCACCTTATTTTGTAGTGAGTTTTCATATGCTCCTTTAGCTGTGAGGAAGTTTCAAATTCCTTTTTACAAGACTTGCAGCTGTGGATCCTACTGCCTGCCAATTCTTGACGATGTTCTTCCATGTGTAAGGTCAGCTGACTTTGTAAAGTAAATTCATCTCCACACTCTGAACAGATAAGGTTCTGAAACAGATAATAGAGACTGATTTTTCAAAAGATTCTCCAACAGCAGTAGACTTGCACAAGTTTCGCTCAAGAAGATGAATGTATCCTTCCAAGGACATTGCCAGCTGGCAACAAGGCGCAATAAAAGTATGTAACTGAATGAAAGAGAGCCCCATAACATAAATCATGAATGATAATCACTGCGGGCTTCTGGTAATATTTATATTTTAAGAAATTACATGAAACTCAATTCTATAAAAGTTCATATAGTAGCAAAAAACTAGCAGCTCAGTACCATCCTTCCCACCACTCCCTGTTTCCTTGGTAGGCTAGTTCAAGATACGCACAGAAGCTTACCTCAGTGTCATTATGCTATGCTCTACATGAACATTTGTAAAAAAAATCCACTGCTTTCCAAAGAGAAACATCTTAACTGTAGATTCAGGAATATCACACTTTTACTAGTTAAAATGACACATTGTCACTTTTTAACACTAATCCCACTACAGTTACTACTGATTTCTCTTAAGCTATCTTCACAGGAAATAGAACAGCAATAGGGTCGCATAGTGCTTTTGACAGATATTGCTTCAGCCCGTTAATATTACAGCAGTGTTAAACATACCACTTTCCAGTTACATTAATATTCCATGTCATTTATAATGGAAATCATACTTGTTATGTTTAATGTAAAAGAACTGCCATTTCTCTGTAATTCAGAGGAAGAATCAAAGTCAAATGTTGCTTCAACTAAAACCAAAAGCTCTGCATTTGACTTCTTTTGCTTTTCAAAACCACTGATTACATTTCTTAGAGAAACTTTATTTTAAAAAACCTAGGCAGAGATTTAAGAAAAAGTGTTGATAAATCTTCACCAGCTCTTCAGCAATACAGGTTCCTTACTGGTGTGTGTAAGCAACTTCAGGCAGTTTTCAGTTCATTTTTCAACAATTGTAATTATCACTGTAGACAGAAACGTTTTTTTATCCTACCTCCTTTTTTTTCTGCCTCCTTGAACAATCAACAGTGGGGGAAAAAAAGTGTTCATTTAAAGATATTGACAAGAATGTTTTTATCAAGATAACAAAAACATGCAGTGCTGGTTTTAAGATGCTTTGACAATAAATTTGTTCTTTAAGTCTGAAAAAAATCCCAAAACTCTACAATATCACCAGATGTTTCCACACAAGCACTTAAAAATCTCAAGTGCTTCAATGAAATGAAATATTACCTTAAAAATTACTTGACTAATCTAACCTAGAGATCATTATTACCAGACTCAGGTCTTAGTCTTGGATAATAAATAAATGTTACTTTATTTTCCAGGACCTACACTCAAATCCAAATTAGAATACAACATATTTGGTTTATGATTATATAAGTGGGGAAAAATGACCTAAAGAGAAGGTCCTTCATACACACATTGTCTACGACATTAAGTTGCTACTACACATATTCTGTTAAGCAACTTCCACAAACAAAAAAATAGCCTAAGAAGTAGCATTTAAGACAACAGAAGTCTATGCATTTTTATTCATGTAGACTTTGCTATAGGAAAGCAAGGACATGGTAAAATATATCAAGCCCAACAGCCTCTGTCTAGAAAAGGCAATGCCAGACTTATTTTTTTGCCCCTTGAGCAAACAAAAAAAATCCACTATCACACACAGAGCAAGTAACTGCACAATGTTAATCTCATTATAGTTAAACCCACTAACTTCAAACAAAAGAGGCTGTTCCTACATTGTTAGATAATACTTAATATTACCAAAATAAAAAAAAATTGATTTAGGAAGCTTTACTCATCTAATTCTGCCTTTATTCGCCGTCCTTATCTTTTTAGATGCAATATCTGAATGAACACTTTGGAACTCACAATTTCCACCTGCTTAGTATCAATGACACCTACCACCAGTGAAAGAAGATGTTAATTTGCATTTTTTCAAAGACCATTGCTCCCAACTTATAAAGACAGGACAAATCAAATACAATGAAAATTCTTACCAAAAAAATTCAGACAATCAGAACTTTTAAATAAAGGATCTTTCACTCTACATCCATCAAATACCACTTTTAACTTTTTCAACATAGTAAGGATTTCCTACAGCCCCCCAAAAACTCATGGTCATAGAGAAAGAAGACATATTACCAGTTTTAATGTTTTAAATCAGAATTTTTCGTTTTACATTTAGCATTCCGGTCTCACCATGTCAAAAAGTACCACTGTCCGATTCCACTGAGGAAATGGACAAAACCAAGAATCCTCTGCAAGGTGAGGCATATTTACACAAGGCATGTTCTCCATGACTTCTTAAAGGAAAGCGACTTTAAAGTGATGAATTTCAAATGTGGGTTTTTTTCTTTTCTGTTACACTAGTTTATCACACACAAATCACTACAGAACGTGAGGCTAAAAGTTAGTTTCTTGCAAAATAAATCTAAATAGCCCAGAAAATTCCTTCTAGAACATCTCACAGGAGCAATCACGAAAATCTGCACTTCAACACAGACAGATACGCTCTCCCAAACCTAATTGGATAGCTCAAGAAGGTAATTATACTAGTTTCTTGTTACTGTCTTTCTGCGCCAATCTGTAAAGAAACCTCACTGAGAAAGCACAAAGCAAGACTAAAGTTACCCAAACTTCAGTTTTGTGCAGCAATCTCCTCAAATGCTACCGATGAGGATTTCTCTGCTCCATTTTCAGATTTTCAGCCTAACAGCAAGAGTAAGGAAGTGAAAGCAATTAGCAGGGACAACATACTCCACTGATAACTACTTATCTTGCACACTATGAAAAACCTTCTGAATGACACCTAGTGCCATATTCAACCCCCTCTGCTTTAAGTTCAAATTCCATCTCTCCTATAGGCCCAGTGCATAACTACCCAGAAAGTCATTCTTGCAGTATTCTGCAACTGTTATATTCACCTGTGTCATCACAGAATTAGAGCATTATAAGAATATATTCATTAGCAATTGAAAGGTGATAATATAAGTCTAATTTTTAAGCTGTCCATTGAATTCTAAATTGAAAGGCATCACACAACCTAGTCTTCTGACATCTGCACTGTGTATCAAACAAAGAGCAGCTGAAGGGAATGAAAAAATCACTCAGTGATAGAAATGAATACTAAAAATCAATCTTAGGCATCTTTCTTGACACTCAGTTTCCTAATTCTGGTATTTTTAGCAATTCATAAATGAAGTTTCCTTAATAAATACCCATTAAACTCTGTATCATCACAGATATGTTAACACACAACAAAATTGTACACAAGTCCTCTCATTTCAACTTGGTTGTATACATGGTAAAATGTGAACTGACAACAAGATTAAAGAAGGAATACATTCTCTAGGATGGCATTCCTTGTCTGGTTGAAGGAAAAATGCGAACAAGCCTATCATCCCAAACCTACCAATAAAAACTGCTGCTAGCTGCCTGCCGTTGGTATGGAGAAACATACAATCACTATATTTATTAGTAGAAGTCTTGCAATGAAAGTACATACTTGACTCAGCTCCAGTTCCCCAACACAAAGTGGAATTTTAAAAGAGCCTTCACAGGAGGAAGGGGTAATTACATGATTGAAAGCTTGATATTACAGGCGGTCAACTCTAGCAACTGCAGTAATGTGCTAATGATGTGTGCAGAATATGACTATGCATTAACTTTTTGATAAGAATTTAACCAATGTCTCACAAAAAATGGAAAATGAAATTGCAAAAGGGGAAGGAACAATAACCACTCAAAAAAGTTGATGAGAGTTCTAGATAAAGGAACAGCTTTGTGATGCAAGAAATATATGGTGACAGTGTCTCACCCTGACATCTGCCATCAAAAATGATCACCTAGATATGTGGGCTTATCAGTGCACATGAAACCACAAAAACTGCTTCAAAATAAAAGTATTTGTAAATAACCAATCTGTAACATTCATATACGATATACCTATCAAAAAGGTACAGTTTCTTTTTGTTGGTAAAAACAGGTTGGGAAAATTTGCTCATATCCAGTATATTAATTTCTGCTAGTATTATTAAAGCAGAGTCCCTACTAAGTTTTGCGTTTCTTCTGAATGAGACCATTTATTCAATTCTCCAATCTAAAGCACATAGGTAAGAGATTAAGTACAACCATTATGTCATGTCTTCTCATAATTTAAATTATGACATTTATTTAATTACCTCTTCTTTCTCATGTAGCATTATATGAGCTTTCAGACTGGCAACTCTGGAGAACTTCTTGTTGCACACAGGACACGTAGGTTCTTCACCATTATGAGTACATTTGTGAAGCGTCAAGTTGAATTCAACATTAAATGACATTGGACACTGGTCACACCGGTGAGGCTGTTTGTGAAAGCCACAAAAATAAAGAAAAATTCAATCTTCCCATAAGTACATACAGCCTAGGTGACAGAAAATAAAATTGTTAAGAATGAAAAAAAAAGGGCAATTCAAATACCTAGATATGATAATGATCCTTAACAATACCAATTTTAATTATTTTCTGTTATTTGCACCTCACTACCGGAAATGCAAATACAGCACTTTAAAAGCACATAGGGGAAGAAGGTAGGGGAACTAAAGAAAGATGAGACTCCAAACAGACTGTCTGAAGAGATTGTAACTTAACAGGAGAAAAGAATGAGCAAGAGACGGATATAAACTTTCCTAATTTACTGAGATTTTGAAATCTCATTAAGCAAAATTAATAACTGAACCAGTAAAGAGCTTAGTTTACGCTAGGATTGACTGTTCTTTAGTTGGTGTCTGCACTATCAATTATCATTCTTTAAGAACACCTTCACTTTCAGATATAGAGGCTCTTACACAAACATGCAATAGCATTATTTTCACAGTATCAATTTCCATTTTCTATATATCTTCACAACATAGAAACTTGTGTAAATAGTTCTTTGTACACATGAATTATCACCTCAAAGTCTGACACTTTGTAAAAATTCACCTATATCTACAGCTACCTCCCCCAAGAGTAATAAAATTATTTTTCCATTGTATGCAAAGTAGTTTTAGCTTTGTGAAATAGAAACCAAGGAAGAGAAAAAGTGTTCCAGGCTACAGATGAAACCTGTAACAAAAGCTTCATTTAAAGTCAGTCCAGTATTAATCACACATCTGTATTTTTCTCATTCTTTTCTAAATCTGATAAACTTCATCACTTTAGCTGATCACAAATCTACTAATCTACAAATCTACTAGATTAGTTAGCTTGGCATTACTGAAAACAGCTATGAGACTAGCAGGATTCAGTTAATCCACGTAAACATTACTTTATTTCTGTTGTCAATGTGCAGAATTAGTTGGCAAATTCAACTAAAAAAAACTCCCACATTTTCTCACCCTTCATAAATCAAAGACACAAATCTGAATACTTCATAAATCTGAATACTTCATAAATCGAAGACAATGGCTAAAATTAAAAATTACTGAACCAGAAACAACAACCTAACTAAATGGCATTAAAATACAGAAGGTCCTGTCTCAAAGGAAATACAAGGAAACATGAAAGAGAGACTTCACCAAACTCTGTGGTTCCCCAAGTAGCAATTACTAGTGATATGATTAAAAAAAACGAAAACAATTTCTTGTGTTAGCTTTACTTGTCAGTATATGAAAATATCAATATACACTTGTATTTTCGAAGTTTGTATCTACTAAAATTCCTACCTTGTCATTTTGCTCGTGATCCCTCATATGGCGCTGGAATTGGGTCTCTTTTGGAAAAGACAGTAAACAGATCTCACATTTATGGCAGTTAGGTACTTGGTAGGGAAAATCACTGTTCTCAGTATTCAGTATCAGAACACCATCTACAAAATAAGCATTGACAGATTCGCATGAAGATACGTTTCTTATAATTTATTGCAAATAACAGAATTCTTTGAAGCAGTGACTATTCAAACTCCTGTAAGATTTTGAATGACAGTAAAGACTCTAAATCCACTGTATTCTGAAGATCTCACGCATAAACATTACTGCTTCCACTGACAGAATGAAAGGAACATATTCATACCTCTAGCTGTCAGGCGCTAAGGAGATAATTAATCGCCTTATCCCAGTAATTTGAAAGAAATTCTTTCTGCGCTTCATAAACACTCATCAACTTTGCACCAAAATAAAATGCTGCCAAGCACACTAGGCATAAGCATGACACTGCCAGGAGTTACTTTTAATAATATTACACCATGTGTTTCTAAAAAAAACTCCACCTTAAATACAACACAGTCAGCAGTTCCGACTACAGAGACTGTCTGCCTTCCCCTGCTCCCTTCTCTCTTTTTATTTTTCTTAGAGAAAATTCAGGCATCTTTTCTTTTTTCTACTTCTGGCAGTGCAAAACCTTTAATAGCTACCTTTACAGCTGTAAAACCAACACCAATGTTTCAAATTGCTGAGAGATGCAATAAACTGCCAAATTGTGTACATGTGAATTCAGTGGAGAAAAATATTACTTTTTAAATAGACCCAGCCTAAGCCCACACAGTTTTGTTACACAAGCTGCAAGCTTCTATATTCTCTTGCTCAAATAGCTGAAGTTAGTCCTATTAATGTTTTCCTTATAGCTCAAAAATCCAAGTTAAACACATTTTACACTTGAGAACATCCTATACTACTAAGGAAGTTGTCTTTATTTAAGAAAAAGTTTAAGAAAATTAATTGGAAGGAGCAGTTACAATACGCAAGATCATTCAAAGCAGTTTTAATAAAAGAAAAAATCAATTTAATTACGCTGTAGATTAAGGACACTAAAGTAAATAAAGTTAAAAAACCCCACAGATTCACATTTCAAACACAATAAACATCTCAACTTAAAGTACATCAATTATAGAATGCAACAGGATGCAAAAACACCGGAATCTTGATTAGCTAGACACACACAGTCTGATGTTTCCCTTTAAGAAAGTCAGTACTTCTTACCATACATGCAAAAATAAGGCATAGGAAGTAGCACCACCACTAGAAGTCTACATCATCCTGTTTACATTTTTTCAGAGGAAGCCAAAGAATGCAATTAATTCAGTATTTCTGCTCAGTACTGCACCTCCCTCAAAGTTCTGACTCATTCAAGAAGGGGGGGGGAATCAGTACCTTATGTCTTGACTATCTATTTTTCTTGCTAAAATTCTCATAAACAAACAAAGTTCGTAGTTGAGGAAGCTCTAGGAGACATTTCAGCACAAGATATTTTGGGCAAGAAATCACAACCAAAAAGATGTCCTGGGGATTTACACTTCCCATTTCTGTTCTAAGTCATCCAAACAACTTTTGCTTTGCAAAGTTTTGTTCTGCCTCCTTCCGTTGGAAAGAAATAATTGGCTTAAATATCACAATTATTTAACATATAGGAACTTAAACTTATTGCATTCATTAAAGAACTCAGCCGTAAATTCACAGTATATGCAAATCCTACCAATTACAGGTTTCTTTCTCATCCCTGAAACTGTCAACTCTTCAAAAGCTGAAAACCACAGCTTTAATTACAAGATATTGTCCTTTAAGCATCTTTATAATAAATATACCCAAACAGAATAAAAATCACAAAATCAGCTTCTGTAAACACTGGCATGACAAGAAAAGGAGAGGCAAAAGAAAAATCTACACCAATACTTGCACTACACGGAAGCTTTCCTTTCTGCTACAAACAAAAGAGTAACTGTTCAACCCTATGAAGGCCTGACCTCTCACTTTAAACTGACAACAGAAAAATGATCCAACCCATAACTTTAGAAAGGCCTTTAAACCTCCTCCTTGAGCTGAAGAGATTACCTTTACACATTCACTGTCAAGATCAAAGACACCAGAAAACATACAAAAAGAAAGACTAAGCAGTTGAAATAGCAGAGGTATAACTTGGACATAATCAAAGGTGCTAACTTCTCACAGTTTGAAACACAGGAAAAAAAACATGCTCCCTAGCATCCAAATGAGATTACCAAGTGACTCGCTTTTCAGGTCAGTAACATTTTTTATTAAGGTGTGCATCCATCTGTATCAACTACAATACTGACTTATCTACAGGCTAAGAATTTTCTTCTGGAATTCAAAAAAGGACTTCTAATTAATTATAGGTTAACAAAAACTTAAATACCTTTGTGATGTTTCAACAGAATTTAAGTGATAACTCATAAGTGTATGAAATCACACCACACAATGCACAGAGGCATACAAGAAGATATTTCAACTTTTCTTTAAAAAAAAAATGATTGCCACTAAAATAAACAGAGAAGGGTAACAAAAGCATAATCCTAAAATATTTCAGGGGAAAAAAAGAGAAAAACAGCCTAAACTTTGGGAAATCAGGATTTGAGCACATCACACCCCACGTGGAAGCACCAGGAGTTTCCAAAGACTAGTTCATGGGTGATCGTAAACCCTGAGCTGCCTGCACACCTTTCCACCTTCCTGATAGCTCTCAGAGCCTGAGGAAGTAGAAACTGAAGACACATATTTAGAAAATTCATGGCTTATGTCTGTAAAATCTTAAGCATTACTCTTTCAAAGAAAATCTTTGTAACCCTTTGCAAAGCCGAGTTTTATGCTTTTTTGGTCCTATCTTCCATATTGCTGAAGAGCAAAAGAAAACCATTTGGGAATCAGGACTATACCCTAGAAGCAGCAACTGGACTGTATAGTCCAGCTTGACTGGCAGAAGGCTTACTGCACAAATCCTTAAGGATAAGGCACAGCAAATCAACTTAGGTTAGATCCCAGAAATCTTCAAAGGCTCAACTATTGGAAGATCAGGCTGAAGACTTATCTTAAGCAGTTACAGCCAGTATGAAAAGACCAACAGTCCACTTCGGATTCAAAAGAACTCTGAAAGTTCAATTGTTTCACTTGCACTCAAAGGGCAAGACTGATATCTAATGTAGATTAAAATTAAATCACAACTTCACTTATTCATTAACACTGTGTCTGAAGTAGCTGAAGGGAAAGATGAGACTATAACGATCTTTCTTGACTTGTATTTTCACTAAAACAGTTTGGTTCTTTTACCAGCCCAATACTAGGTATTTTTGAGAGTTGCATGGCTCCCTTTTATGCAAGAAGTGACTTTTTATTTTATTCTTCCAGTAGCAACAAGGAGAGCATTCAGAATAATCTCCTTGATGAAATCAAGCAATTGAATAACAGCAAGGACAAAACCATTATGCTGTGTTTAGAGTTGGGAAGACAGAAAAACAGGAAAGAGACTGTCAATTACAACAGTAACAAGCAAGCAAATGACATTTTAACTTTCCAGGCAGGTTTCACGCACTCTAAGTATGACTTTTGGACTGTCTTCATTCCAATACAAGAACGAAGTAACAGTGTGACAGTTTTTTGCTAAAAGAATAAATAACCAGATGAAGACACTATTTATACTTTTACCTCTACACCACAGCAAATCAAACCAATAGCCTACACTACCATATTTAAAGGAAATATGCAGTTAAACAGTTGTACAATCACATTCCCTTCTCTCAGAGAAAGAAATGCTTTTAGATTCATCAGCTTAGACCACCGAACAAACCTAACACTGCAAAATACTGAACCTATCCTAAAAGCCAACATTTTTGAATACCCAAATACATGGGAGGCATGATATGGATCCTGTCCTTTTAAATGCACCGATTAATTTGTTACTTAAAAAACAAAACACCTCTAAATATTCCCTGTGTGCCAAGGGAAACAAAAATACTGACATGCATGACATAGCATTTGATGGTCACAATTCGCCATTTGTCAGATTACCAATCCTATCATAAATAGCTAATAAGGTGCCTATGCTCCCAGAAAAATATAAACATTGAGTTCACAGATGAAGCAATCTGTCTATTGTCAGATATGCTCTGTCCAGATGAACACACAACTCTGCTCTCTGTTAAAGGGTAACAGAACACCATTCAAGTCAACAACACAGAAGTTTGAAGTTTTATTGAAAAGACATTAATCGATTAAGCATGTAACATCTACAAACTTGCATGAAAAAAATGGCATGCTCTTACTAGAGAGAAGCTATCCACTGACATCCATAGACAAACAGATAGAAAACACAAAATGAGTATGAGAGTTACAAATTCCCTGAAAAACAAGTCCAGGTCTGCACATTGATGCAAATCATAACCCTTTCTGAACAGCTCCAGAGTTTAAAACGCTGCCATTTATTAACTGTATGGAAATTACACAAAATCCACTGCATTTTCTAGGGTTTTTTTCAGTTTGCACATATGTCTAAATGCAACATAAATTAACCCTATTCCATCACAGCCTGAGAGAGACGGACTAAGGGTCAACGGGGAGCACTTAGCTCACTGTCATACATTTTGGCTGTATTCTCATGGCTTGTCCAGAGTGCCCTGAAGTACCACAATCACATTTGCAAAGTATGGATCAAAGATACTAACATTCCAGTTCTAAGAGTATTTGAGTAAGTCCACCTTTATGTTACAAGCTTCAAGTTCTTTTGAAATGAGCCCTCACAGAGCACCAGGAATCAAACTTTGGGACAACTCCACTACAGATTTGTGTGATACAGCCTTCGTGAAAACTTGACCTTAACAGCTGAGTCAGCAAGCAGGTGTTCTTTGCTATAACCTGCTGATGACAACTCAGCATGGAAAGAGGAAGACAAAATGAGAGCACTCCCAACCATTCCTTCCTTATGTAAGCAGCACTGTGCCTCATGGCAGCCTGCAGTCCTCTCTGCAAGGCGCAGATGGACTCATTCAGCTGTAAAAGCAACACAGCACAGCCTTCTTATATCTCTAACAGCCTACTCAGATCCAACTGAGAGGATGTTGTGAATACAACACACAAGCTTGCGGAATTCATGGATGAAAACTTGTCACTTAAGTTAAATGGCAGCTGGCAAGTCTAGGGACAAAAGGGTCTGACCCTATCAAAACCTATTTACTAATTTATGAGTGGAAAGAAAGCAGTAGGACAGGAGAACAAAACAGGGATGGTGATATTCATGTTTCCTCCAAATGCACAAGAATTCATCAAACACAGATGATAATGAATCATTAAAACATTTTGCTTAGATCTGCAATCCTAAAAGAATCAAGTTAGTTTAAACCTAACTCAGCACTTTCTTTATGAAAAAGACCAGTCATTCCTCACGACTTCTGATGAATGAGACACTCGGAAAAGACACAATTCTCAATTGACATATCAAACCAAATCCAGAAATTCGGAATCGCTTACACACAAAAATGTAGTTTTGTTTCATTTTGGTCAATACTCAATCTGGAATCTAAAGTCATACCAGCCCAGACACTTTGCTTCCAGAAGCACATTGCTGAGATGTGCATCCAGGTGTGAAAAGCTCAGCATTTTCCAACACAAAGCAGCTGCACTCCTTTCTGGACCACAGATGACTCCAGAAATAGCAAGGCCACACTGATGCACTGCAGGCAGCAGAGAACCCTGATACGATATAGGATTAATAGCTCCATTATAGCTGGTTACATGTTGAGTAGATTGTACTGGGTCTGGCTGAGACAGAGTTAACTTTCTTCACAGCAGCCCATATGGTGCTGTGTTTTAAATCTGTGATTAAAACAATGCTGATAACACACCAGTGTTTTAGCTATTGCTCAATAATGCTTGTACAGTGTGAAGACCTTCTCTGTTTCTCACTTTGCCTCCACAATAAGCTGGATGAGGGTCAGCGAGAGCCTGGAGGAGGCAGGTAACACATATTAACCGAATGCATATTCCATGCCATACGAATCATGCAACACAAACTCGGGTACAGTCCTTCCAAGGCAGTCTTTGCTTAGAGACTGACTAAGTATAAGTCTGCTTGTGGGAGGTGGTGAACGCTTCCCTTTGGATCACTCGGCTGGGGTTTTTTTGGCTTTTTTTGGTTTGTTTTCTTTTCTACTTTTTTTCCTTCATTTATTAAACCGTCTTCACCACAACCCACAAGCTTTTTCTTGCTTTTGCTATTCCAGTTCCCTCTCACCGTACTGCAGAAGCTGCTGGGTGCTTTATTGCTGGCCAGGGTCAACCCATCACTTACACCATCCACATGATCCTAATCTACACATCCCTTAATCATAATTCTATTTCCTTAATCAGCTCTGATAGCATCATCTGACGTTCAGGTAAATATTGCTATATTTACTGCTAAATATCCCAAATCGGGAGTTATACTTTTCGATAGTTGCATTTGAAAACACTAAACTAGCATTTTTCAGCTGTTAGTTTTGATATGAATTGGATGCCTCGAGACCTTTACCCTTACCTGTGCCCAACCACTACACTGTTAACAGAAAATTAAGAATGAACTACACGATTTGCTAGATGATCTTCCCTCTCCTAGAGAGAGAGCATAATCTCACTGCAGCAGAAAAACTCAAAAGAAAAAAAGATGAGAGGTCTCAAACAGAAATTTAAATAAATTTGGAAACAACACAGGAATGAATGAGATGCGGAGGTATGAGCACAACTCTCTTAGCAGCAAACAAAACAATGAGAACCTGCGACCAGCAGAAAACTATGGAGAAGGGGAAGAACGAGGCTGAAGTTATCACACAGCTAGAACTTTAACACAAGTTATTTCAGTGTATAGTTCACTGAGGAAAAGGCACATCATATTTCAAGTATAGGAGGGAACTAATACAGAATTTAAAGAACACCAGTGTAATCTTAAGTCTATCATAGTCTCACCAAGACCCAACATATCCTTCCTGCATAAATTCAGATTTTGTTACTGTAGAACACTGAAATTACCAAAAAAACCTGTCACTATTAAACACTAAAGATACTCTTTTTAAGGCAAAAGCTTCAGCAGTTGTTGCTCCCGTAAGTTTCAAAAAGGAATTACCTATACTTATCATATTTGAAACACTTAGCCTACAACACAGCAGCAGTATTACCACCTCTTCATTCTTGCCTGCACAACATCACTCACCTATTCTTTTGTCAGTCAGAGTCATAAAATCCTACTGAACAACTATAAAAATAATCTACATCAGTCTTCCCTGAGTTTATATAAACCAGTGAGTTCAAGTTGCTTTTTTCTTCAATAATACAAAATTGGAATATAAAGCCTTAGAAATTATTTTCCCATAACTGAACATATCCAAACGCAGACAGGTGCCAGAGGACTGACAGGAAGCAGAGGCAGGCATAAAGCTACATTGCTTTCTGTGTTTCTTTTCTTGGTGTATTTAACACTTGCCACTCTTCACACGTGAATTCTGTTAAAATTCATGCCCTCAGAAGGCAGAGTTAAAACTCAAGTTTTAACTTCATTCACAGCAACTCAGTTTAAACTCGTGTCAAAATAGTAGGTTTAAATATAGGACATACACTCTAGGTTTAAAAATTGCTTCCATACACCCTGCAAATATTTCACTTTGCTGTTCAAAGAACTCCCCTTCTGCTATTTCAAAGTGACCAGACAGCTGTGAAAGTAAAAAACTGGTAATTTCATGTTGCTGCTACTCAAACAGTGACAAGTTGTACTGTACCAAGTACAAAGGAACTTCGCCATATGGAAGGAAAATTTAGAGCAAGAAAAGACAACTGAAGGTGCAAGAACAGTAAGGGTCCCCAAAATCCTTCTCATACACCTGAAATAATAATTCAAATAGAGAAGTAGTGACTACTGACCTGTGGTAACAACTACACACTTACTGTGTCAAAATGGAAACTCTCACAAATTAGCAGAAAGAACCAGTAACAAAGTCTCAAGTTTTCATCAAAATTTTCACAGGACCTACTGAAAACTCTTGGTCACTACAGTCGCTAATAAAACAGTCATAAGCACCCAAAATACTACTCTGGAGCCGTAAGAAATACATATTTAAACATCATCTTTTCATTGGCTATTTAACTGAACGTTATAAGCCTGGTATTTATTTCAATTACAGCTTAATAGCAACTGTTCATTGCTAGAATCTAATTAAAACAAAAAGCTGTGTGAGACTTTTGAAAACATCGTTAAAATATCAGGCCTATCATTTTTTTAAATCTTTTCCCAAAGCAAAACCATATTCCACCTTCCAAAACACTTGTCTTTGAAGGCGCTTTCTTTTTCAATTTTCAGGCATTCCACCCAAGATCCAAAAATACATAAAATAAGCGTCTTCTGCGACCTCAATATCTTAAACTATACAGAGACATATTCTATGCAAAGTCAGTAAAAATTTTCGGACTAAGAAAATATTACTATGATATCCAAGCTTCAATCTGCGAATTATATTCATGAAAGGGCATAAGAAAACACAAATATAAATAGAACACAATAAATGTTCCTCTTTTATTGTGTTACTTTAGCTGCACAAAAGCAGTGGAAACTGGTTTCTAGTGTCACAGAGACTCTTAAGTGAGCAGAGTAAATGGAACTGCACCTCAGCCCCTGGTTTCCAAAAGAATGTTGGAAACCATGCACAACTCACTTGGCCTGAAACTGACAGTTGAAAAGCTGTAATGCAGGTTACTTGGAACCACAGCAGACACACTGGAAACTCGAAGGCCACACACATGACTACTTCTTTTAACTTCCTTCTCAGGTCAAAGCCTATGTCACAAGAACCTGTGTAAATGAGTGCGTTAACACCAGTTATGTCTAAAGAGCTGCTTGTCCTTAAAAAAACATCAGCACAGAGCAGCACTTTTCCTAATGCATTCTTCTTGCTTCATATATATTGAACGTACCATCAGATTTTCCAAAAGCTAAGCGCCAAGGACCCACTGTACCCCTGTAAATGGTAAAAACCACTAAGCAGCCAGAGCAAGAATGAAAGGGCAGCAAACCCCCAAATAACAGAAGCTTAGCTCTTTTAAGCTTCTTGCGAATCTTACCCCATACTTCAGGCGCCTCAAATCACAGAATGATTAAGGTTGGAAGGGACCTCTGGAGGTTATCTTGTCCAACCCTTCTGCTCCAGTATGGCCACCTAGAGCCAGCTGCCCAGGACTGTGTGAAGATGGTTTTTTTAGTATCTCTACAGAAGGAGAGTCCACAGCTTCTCTGTGCAATTAATGCCAGTGCTCAAGTCACCCTCACAATGAAAAAAATGTTTCCTTATGCTCAGACAGAATCTCCTGTCTTCCAGTTTGTGCCCATCAGAGAGGTCAATTTGAACAGTTCAATTAAGTCATTGGTGTTTCGTTTAAAGGAAGATAATTGCAAGATGGTTTTGGCAGTGCCAAAAAAGTTCTCTTAGAATAGCAGCCATTGAGGTCAAGATACTGTTTTGACTATTTCAACCTAGAGTTTAGCTTTTTATCCAACATATTTAATCTTCATAGAACAAAGTATATGTTCTAGTATTTGACATGCACAGTGGTTAAAGAAGTCTGAGGAAGCTGCACAACAATACATTACTGATTAACCTTTATTTTCTTCCAAAGCTGTATTACCATAAACATTCAGACTGTACAACTACAGAGTGTGCCATTTCTCTTCCATGAAAGACATTAATATACCAGGGTTGTAGGACATCCGAGGGCCCCATTAAAAAAGCAATAAAACTTAAAAACGCATAACTTCTTAAGCAAAAGATATGAAATCTATTTTTGTAAACAGCTATTTTCTAAATAAAAATCCTCCCACTGGAAGCAAAGCCTATGGAATTCACAACCAATTTTCAAAGGCCGTAGGCCTATATCTGAATAGGACAAAGGGCCAAATGTCTTGAGAACATAAATTCCCCAAATTCAAGCCATCCTGCCTGCCAGAGGTGCTTCATTCATGACCTTCTCTTAAGACACAAGTAAGCGTAGGGGAAAAAAAAGCGTCATCTGCAAACAGTGACTTTGCTATTTTCCTCAAACTGCCGAAATCTCAAGAAGCAAAGACTTCAGAACCCACAGTATTTGCCTATAAAGGGCAGAATACTTGCAAATGCAGACTGCAGTGTCTGAGTCCCTGAGGAAGCCCTAGGTCCTGTAATTCTAAAGCACTGTCTGTAATCAGCCTACCTCTATGAAATTCTTTCACAGATAAATCAGTACATTTCTTTTTAAAAAAATCAAATACTTGAAAAATACAAATTACGATCAAACTCACAGTAAGTCCTGTCAGTCACCTTTTTTATTATAGGAAGGGTCTAAGATCAAACTAACTATAAGAAAAAGGGATACAACTACTAGACACTTCTTCTTAACAGCTTGACTCAGTCGTTTTCATACACCATGTCATCACACAAGTTGACATGCATGACACATCCACCCTTGCAAGAACTACTAGAAAATTAAACAGCCATTTTAGCTAAAATAAATTAAAAAAAAACAAACAACAAACAAACCAACCTCAGCTTCCAAAACTACTAGTAAATAGCCAGAGTTCCTTGGGTCTTTCTTTATATGCTTATTATTTTGTATTCAAAAAACGAGATCAATGGTCCGAAAACAACAAAAAAAAGGTAACAAAAAATTCTGGTAGGAACTAGTGGTCCATGTGGCTTTCTATACGGAGAAAACATTTCAACCAACTTCCACTCAGTTAACAATGCAGCAGGGTTGTTTTTTGCCTGCTGTCACGTTCCAGCTGTATAAAAAGTACTCCACACAAGGCTCACCTACACATACCTCTTGAAGAGCCAGATCTGCAAGCATTAAGAAAAACAGACATTCTAATTATATAGCCAAAATTTTCACTAGTCGACTTTCCACGATTGAAATAACCATGGTATTTCAGTGTTTCAAGAAACCCCCTCCCTATTCTATTTGGTTAAATAAAAAACAAAAAAAACCCAAACAGAATCTGCTACATGTTTGTACTGAAAAAGAAGCTTTTTAAGAGGTCTACCTGCAACACACTATTTTTGCAGTTTGGTGGCTTTAATCAGGTGTTACTCACAGATCCCTAACAGTATCAGCAGAAATGAATTACACAAAAGAGTCGGGAAACTCACTAGCCACAAACTGCTGGGGGAAAAAAAAAAAAAAAAAGGCCCAAGCACATCAAATCTTTCTCCAGTCATCGACAATGCAAGTAAAATTTGAGAGAGAAAAAAAAGTGAAGCGTGATGTGAAAAAAGCAGTTCCTTTCTAAACACACTACCTTTCTATATACTCACAAAGGAAACCGACTAGAAAGGTATTTTTTTAAAGACTCAACGCAAGCGATCAGAGGGATGGAAGAGTTGAAAAGATCTCATTTTCAGTCGTTTATCATCCTTTATTGGAAGCTCTCAAAGCACGGGGAGCGGGGGCTGGGGAGCAGTGTGAGGGGCACTGAGAGAAAGTGCGGTGGAAGAACTGGGAAGCCTCGCTCTCCTGCTTTCCCCGTCCTGTCTCCTCGCCTCCTATCCTTCTCAAAGCCCACTCGGGCTCTTTCTCCGGCACCCGCGGTGGCAGCACTGGCAGCGGCGCCGGGAGGGAAGAGACAAGCGAGGCCGGAGGCCTGAGCTGGGCAGCCCTTCTGCGGCGAGGCAGCAAGAGAAAGAAAGGCCAGCGCCGCCGCGGCCTCTCCCTTCTCCCCACCAACCTCCGCGATGAGGCAGCGGCTGCGGGCACGCGGCGGCGCGCGGCCCGGTATCCTTCCGCGGGGCCAGGCCGCGCTGCCTCCCGCTCCGCCACTCAAGGAGCCCTTTCGCTCCTCGCCGCTCCCCCCTCCTCGCACTACCCCGATAGGGAAGCGACTGGTGCGCACTCCGCGCGCTGCCCGCCCCGGCTCGGTATCACTGCGCCGGGCCGAACCACCCGCCTCGGCCCTCCCCGCACCCTCCGCGGTGGGTGAGGAGCCCGTTGCCAGCCGCCGCTTCTCAGAACTGGCGGGCGGCGCGCGCTGCCCCCGCTCGGTATCATTCCGCCGGGCCGCGCTGCCTAACCCTCCACCTTATACACTCGCACAATAGACCCGGCCTTCCTTCCTTCCTTCCCCCACCATATCCGGGGACTATATGCGGATTCCGCGGAGGCTTTTTCAACCTTCCACCACCACCTCCCTTTCCCACCGCCCCTAAGGTGGAACGGGGGGGTGCGCATCGCGCTCGCCCGAGCAGCGTTGGGTTTTTACCTGACTCGATGCCGGCCTTGCTACTCTCCCCGCTGGGTTTGGGAGGCCGCCCCCTCGGCATGGCTGCCCCCTCCCTCCTTCCCCCCCCTTCCAAGACTCCCCCTCCCCCCCCCTTCCCGCGTTCCACTCCACCCCCCCCACTTCCCGGCGCGCGCGCGCACACGCGCGCGCGCACACACACGTTCGGCATAGGCGCGGAGGAAGCTTGTGGTTGGTGAAGGGGGGAGGGGAGAGGCGCGAAGGGGGCGTGGCCAGGAGGGGGGAGCGGAGCCAGTCTCTATAATGAAAAGGCGGGGAGTGGGCGGAGCTTAGCGCGGGCGCGCGCGTGGGCCCCGCGGGGGTGAAAATGGGGCGGGGCCGGACTGGACCGCGCAGGCGTAGTGAGGGCGCCGGGGGATGGGGGGAGCGTGGCGGGGGAGGGGGTTGGGCTGCGCGTGCGCTGGGAGGGGCGCGGGGGAAGTAAAGGAACGACGGCAGTAAACTCTGTCAAAGGACTCGTTTTGGGGTTGTTAGAAAGCGAGTGTCCTTTAATGGGGCCTGGGCAACGGGAGGGAGCGAGCTTCATCAGCTGTGTGCAGCGAGAGCAGGGCTGGGACAGAATGTCTTTTCCATTTAGAATCCTAGAATAGGCTGGAAGGGATCTTAAAGATCATTTAAAGATCTGTCATGCATATGGATCAATAATCCTAGAAATCTTATGCATATTCTATTACTTAGGACTATATTGTTATTACTTCAGACATAGTGTTCTAATGGATGGTGCAGCAGGAAGTATCTTCCTAATTTGGAGCTTTGGAGCTATTTCTCTTGTCTGACCTTGCGATAAGGGAAGGCTCCAAACAGAGGTGATCCCCAACATTAGAAGGCTATGGGGCTGGTGGAACGGGTCCAGAGGAGAGCTACAAACATGATCAGAGAGCTGGAGCACCTCCCATACGAGGACAGGCTGAGAGAGTTGGGTTTGTTCAGCCTGGAGAAGGGAAGGCTCAGAGGAGATCTTATAGCAATCTTCTGGTACCTGAAGGGGCTACAAGAAAGCTGTGGAGGGACTGTTCACAAAGGCTTGTGGTGATAGGACGAGGGGGGATGGGTATACATTGGAGAGGGGCAGATTTAGACTAGACATAATTAAGAATTTCTTCACAATGAGAGTGGTGAGGCACTGGCACAGGTTGCCCAGGGAAGCTGTGGATGCCCCATCCCTGGAGGTGTTCAAGGGCAAGTTGGACGGGGCCTTGGGCAGCCTGGGCTGGTGGGACGTGCCTCTGCCCATCATTGCGTTGGAATTAGGTGATCTTTAAGGTCACTTCCAACCCAAACTATTCTATAATTCTCTGATTACAAAGAATACATCTGTTCAGCAGAGGTCATACTTAAGACATTATCTCCAAAGAATGAACACTTTCTGGAAAAAAACACATGGTTATCAGAGAGACATTCTGTCTGATTTTTAAAAAGTACAATTACTCAGATGAAACGTTACTTAAATAAAAAATACTCCATTTTTTTAATAGTAACTAATTCTGGTATCAGGGAGAGGGCTTCAAAGCTGCGTGGCTGTGGGGGCGTGGGCTTGCTTCCACTTGGGCATCTAGTCTGCAGTCCTCCTAGCCATAGGAGGCGGCAGCATGGTGGAGTTGCGTGCCTGTCACTCCAGCAGGAGGACTGAGGTTTGCTAGCAGCAGAGTGCCCAGGTGGCCAAGCAGGCCAACAGGACCCCTGGCTTGTATCATAAATAGCGTGGCCAGGAGGATCAAGGAAGTGATTGTGCCCCTATATTGGGTACTGGTAAGGTGACAGCTCAGATACTGTGTTCAGTTTTGGGGCCCCTCAGTATAAGAAGGATATTAAGCTGCTGGAGCGTGTCCAGAGGAGAGCTGCAAAGCTTTTGAAGAGGCTGGAGCACAAATCTTATGAGGAGCACCTGAGGGAACTGGGATTGTTTAGGCTGGAGAAGAAGAAGCTGAGGGGCAACCTTACTGCTCAGTACGGCTATCTGAAAGGAGGTTGTAGAGAGATGGGTGTTGCTCTCTTCTCCCAACTAACAAATGATAGGATGAGAGGAAATGGCCTCAAGTTGTGCCCAGGAGGCTTAGATTGAATATGGGAAAAACTTCTTTACTGAAAGAGTAGTGAAGCATTGGCACAGGCTGCCCAGGGAAGTGGTTGAGCCACCACCCTGAAGGTGTTCAAAAACATGTAGACATGGCACTTTGGAGCATGACTGAAGTAGGGATGTTGATATTGTGTTGAGGGTTGGACTTCATGATCTTAGAGGTCTTTTCCAACCTTAATGATTCTATGATTTCCCATTAAGAGCATAGAAATGGGTGGGGTCGCCTCATG
This sequence comes from Cuculus canorus, assembly GCF_017976375.1. Classification (NCBI taxonomy): domain Eukaryota; kingdom Metazoa; phylum Chordata; class Aves; order Cuculiformes; family Cuculidae; genus Cuculus; species Cuculus canorus. The sequence goes on along the minus strand of NC_071402.1, from coordinate 62,997,713 downwards.
CTGCGCTCAGTCACAGCCCCTGCAGTGCAGTTCGCTGGGGATGATCATTCCCAGCCTTCCCCTCCTGCGCCCTCCTGCGCCCTTTGTGAATTCTGCTTTTAGCCTGAGAGGTGCACAACATACGCGTGGTGGGTGTGGAGCTCCTGCCAGTCCTAGGAACATGTTTTTCTCCAGCACAGGTCCTTGTCCCTTTCCCAGCTGGCAGGTGTTGCTGCTTGGGTACCACTCACATTATGGCTGATCTGAGGTGGCTGTCCGACCATGCACTGGCTCAAGGATCCTAAAGGATCACGAGGTCATTTGACAGCAATTTTCAGGTATCATAAGCCATAATATTAAAGTCTTGTGATTTGCATGCAGTGAGCGTGTGCTTTCTGGAAGGGTATCAATAAAGGTGGAGATGGTTTTATTGGGATGTGTTTTTGCTGTAAAGGGAAATGTGATGAGAATACTGTCTACAGTGATAAAACTGCCTTTTGCAGGGGGTGCTACTCTTTCACCCAAGGAGTGGTCCAAAACCCACTGAACCGGATTTCTGCTGCTTAATTGTTCAGCTGTTAAAATTTCAGTTCTTCTGACTGTTTTCTAGAGTGTTCTTTTTCTTCCTCTCCCCACCCCATATGGCCAGCACGTGGCTGGTTTCTTCATTTCAAGCCAAATGGTGTTTCAGCCTGTGTTAAAACAGCTTTAATATGATGCAGGCGTCGTTAAGCAAGCTGGATGACCCTGTCTTTGTGTATTAGTCTATTACTTTAACTTGCTGTAGTCTCTGCAAATAGTATTAAGCAGATTTTCAAATCTGAGGGGTCTTTAAAAGTTAAGGATTTCAGATTTTTGTTTAGATGAAAAGGAGCAGGCTGAGCGCTGGTAAACTATTAGCAAAACATTCTCATCACTGAATGTTAATTAACAGTTTGTTAATTCATTTATCTTGTTGAGTTGCCAATGCATGGAGCTATTTTTTCATCATTTCTAAGTTAAATGCCTGTCAAATACCTAAATAAATTACATCTAAAAACTTGCCTTTAGCTACCAAGTTTAATCATATCAAAGAATGAAATCAGGTTTTTGGAATGCAAGGTTTCATTTCTCCCTGAAGGCAAAGGTTGGGCAAGCCACATTTAGATTTTTTTCTTCTTCTATCTGCCAGTAAAAAAGAAGTGTACCGTGTTTAATTTTTTCCGCAGAAATGCAGCATTGATGAATATGGAAAAGGAGCACGGAAGCTAGTGCGACCCCTTGCCTCCGGCTCCTGTGAGCCAACTCCTTGCTACAGCCCAGCTGCACGCAGGGAGAAAACCAAAGAACAGCAGTGGCCTCTGGTGGTTGTAGGCTAGTTCTGTGCTGGAAATTAAAATGGCCAGTCGTTTTACCGGTGAACTACAACCTTCAAGTACATGACACAAGGTGACTGCCGTTCACAAGATTTCAGTTAGGCAGGACTCAAAAACAAAGAACCCCAACTGAATCCATAGCTTATAGAAGTCCATATAAGCTCATTATTTTGACTACTATTACTCCTGAGTTTCTTCTAACTTTTTAATCAGGGTAGCTGTATTTTTTGTTGCAATCTTCTTGTTTAGGACCAAGAACTTGGAATCTTCAGTTTGGGTTCAGATTTGAGAAGAGCTCATGTACACTTTACAGAAATGCAAGTGGGATTGCGCGTGCAGGCATCTTCTCTCTGTACTGGTAGAAATGAAAATTGTACCTCATTTTTCAAGCCTAATGCAAAAGGCAACTTTAATTTCTCTTCTAGCTTTTCAACATGATTGTTCCTTGCATGTTTTTCAGTGTCCAGCAGCAGTATGTACAATCATGATTAAATTTATGCTGCAAAAGTCTGTGCATCATCTGCTCCAAATTTATGTGGTATGTTTGTTGTTGCCTATTAGTCTTCTAACACTTCTGCATCACTCTCTCATTCCATACAAAACTACCTCTGCATAAAAATAGAAGAGGCATTAGTTTTTACTTCAGGATCCTGTGGCGCCGGGAGACAAAAATAACAGTTTGTGATGAGTATATGGAATAGGTATTGAAAAGCATATGAAAACAACTTTTTATTAAGGAAATCCAGTGGTAAATCATATGCTTAAAATACTATCTTTTACTTTAAAGCTATTTTCAATCTAGTGAAGCTGTTTAATCTCAGTGCAATTTCCCTTCTTTGTCTATGTGATTGACAGTATTTTTCACCTGCACTTTGCAGCTCATGGAGGAAAGGCACTGCATGCAGAGCTAAAACTCTTACTCTACTTATTAGTGAGTCTGTTGTCTACATTCGCAGAAATGCTGATATTTCAAAATATTTTAAATTTGTTGTATTTTGTAAATAATAAAATAACCTATTTCATTCTCTGGCATTACTCTAGAGGTGCTACACAGGAAGCTTCTCATTTCTGGGGAGTGCCCTACCACTGCTACTTAGTGCCTTCTCAGGTGGCAAGCCTAGCAGGCAATTACTCATGCTCTGCTGCCCTTGCAATGGAAGCATGGGTCTGTTCCTCAGATGGAATCCATAATGTAATAAACAATGTTAAATGGTTGGCCTTTAGCCTTTTCTATCATGAATTTTATCTGGTATCACTAATTTCTAGAAATAAAAGCAATTGTAGTGTCAGCCCTTAAAATGTGCAACTTTAAAAGTTATGCTTAGTTTTTATCTACAGATGAGAAACATAGCAGCAAAGAGGGTAAAGTTAACATAAGGCAGCAGAACAAATTGAATTATAGGTTTTACTGCCAGCTAGTAGAACTAGGTATGCTACTAAATTTTAAGGTGAACTGATGAAATCAGTGAACCATCTCAGTAAAGCTACTTACTAAGTAGGTTACTGTTTACTGTTACAGTTGTCAGGCCCTTACTATTGTTAAGACACCATTTTCAGTTGCTTATGGCTTTGACACACTTGAACTGTTTGAACTAAAATTCCCATGCCAGCTCTTTAATTTCAGTTGGGGTTTGGTTGATTTGAACAGACTGCTTCCCTCTGTTCATCAGATTTTGTTTCAACCATTTTCTTTAAGAGGCCACATAAAATTATCTGCAGCACTGACCAGTGGAACCAGTGACTGAAAGGTTTGACTCCAGCACGAATTTTCAGTCAGGATGGGTTCATTATTCTCTCCAATAAAACTTCAAGTTTGGCCTTTTTATATATGTTTAAAAAAAATTAATTAGCATGTGTTTGAAGAAAGACATTATTTGTTATAAATTACTAACCTATTATATATTTTAATATTATCTATAGTTTTTGTGATTTTAGAACTAAAATGGAAGATTAGCTTGAATAATCCTTGAATAATTTTAGCTAGCCTGTGCCTGGATACTTATGCTTACATAAGGAATTTTAACAAGATTGCAGTTAGAAAGGGTGGGAAAGAATGTGACTGTATCTAATTAAGTCAGATAACAAGGACTAGCGCAATGATAAGAAGAACCAGCTAGGACCAGATGCAACCTTGAAGAGGTGCCTAAGCTGTCTAAGTGCATGCACAAGAAGGAGAGTTAAAAAGTTCAACAGTAAGGAAGATCTACAGCCTTCATGCTGAGACCCCTGAAGAAGACCCTTAGAGGGCAGAGCGCCTGCGCCAAGGGGAGGAAACTTATGTAGATAAATTCGAGGAACTGATTGTTATAAACACATCTGTTCCAGGAAAAGTGATGAATATGTACGCTTTAATTGTATATTGCCTTTGTGAATTGTACTGGACGTTGCACGCACATTAGGTGGAGCTATCCCCTGCATGCCCGGCGTCGCGTTAAAGCGTATCTTACTTAATAATCAAATTGACATTGGTTATTGAGCCTGGCTTTTCAGCATCATGTTCAATATTTATTTTTTTTTTCACGTTAAGGAACCGTGTCATATAACAGCTCTCTGTCCATGCTTTCCAAGCAGCACAATGGTTACCCTGACTTAAAGCTGTAGGTCTGTAGTACTGCAGGTTGGCAAATCTCTCCGCAATTTGTTAAAAATAATGACATTTAAATAAGTCTTAACAACTTTTGAATTCTTATGTTTTAGCTTTTGCATGTGTAAATGCTCATGAGCTAGAAACAAACCTACTTCTAATGAATATGTATTGTTTTTGTATCATAGTTTGACTTGAGCCAGTTGCATTTTAAGAAAAACCGTCACAATTTTCTCAGCATGACTGAAATACTGATACACCAAATGAGTTCTGTGTTCAGCCAGAGGTGAGAGAAATAAAGACCATTACAATATCCTGTGAACGCAGTACAGCCAGGTCTCCATAGAAGGGTGTTTCAATAGCTATACCAACACATATACCTAGTTGCAAAAGAGTAAATGCACATAGGACTGAGTTGTACCTGTTGCCAAAGTGAAATAACCTGCACTAGGGAGAGCAACTTGATGCTCATAGGGCATAACCTGAACTAGAACCTGCAGTGATGTGGAAATGTCAATAAAAACAGCAGTCTTCTCTCATGCTACTATAATAAAGCTAGAATAGACTTGGTGTATATTTAGTATCTATGTAATTGTGGAAATTATATGCTATAAGAACTGCAATATACGTGTTGTGTGAAGGATTTCAGCAAAGGAGTAATTTTTCAATGTTAACACATTGATTTCCAGGGAAAGAGAAATGTTTTCTGCATTGCTGGGTTGTTTTTCTCATTTTTCAAAAAAAAACGGTGCCTCCTACTGTTTCTTGATTTGCTTTTGTATGGCTAAAGGACTTGAATGTCCAGCCCTGTCAACTGGCTTGCTTCTAAAGCTGCTATTCCAGTGTAAACCACTGATTTGATTAAAAATTAATACTCTAAAAATCTGATATTTGCACTCATCGTAAAAAAAACCCATTTAATTATGATTGAAAAGGTAAATGAAAGTACTGCTAAGTACTTTAATAATATCCCTAAAATTCTCATTGACAGCCATAAGGCTGCAGGTACAATTCAGTAGTTTGAGAGAAAATTCATTAGAATAGTGAGAAAGTGTATCGGTGTAGTGTAGCATACTGGGATAGTACAGCTATATTACAGTGAAATCTTACTGTATTTTGAGACCAAGACCATTAAGAACAGCACTGTGTCTAGCAGCTTCTTTTAATGTATGCCACAGAACTTAAGTAGCTCACATCTGTGTGACTTTCACCTGCTGTCAGGTGGGCACTGACTCATGCCTGGGATTTTAAAGCTCATTCCATGTTTAAAACTGAACACAGATATCACAATTTCCTTGTGCGTCTTTTCTAAATATGCAGTTGTTACCATCACGTTGATCAGTCTGAGTGTCTGTGACTGATGTCTTTTCTATTGCATTTGGTGCTCTTGTTTTTCTTCTCTATATGTAGTACATGCCTGGTGGTGCAGATACTCCACCAGTTGAACAATATCTTCTCTTTGTGGGTGTAACATGCCTTTAAGACGTTCCAGTCCTTCAAATACAACCAGCTTTGCTGCAGCGATGCCATAGTGTATAATCTGGTTTAATTTTGCTTTTCATTCTGTTTTAAACCATTTGTCAGAAATGTACTGTAATAAGTTGCACGATTTCTTTTACTGACGTCAGTTTTTATGTTGCCTGTTTTACCTGAAATTGCAACCTCTAAGCTTTCTCTATATGTTTTCTTTATGCATCCTTTTTTGGGGGGTAATTACACGATCTTGTGGTTTTATGATTACACATTGTATAATTTTAATCTTTTTGTGACTGCAATTTTGCTGTCTATTCTCAAGTAATAGTATAGGTGTCGTCATAACCTCCTAGTTTCTTTGGTGCCTTACTGTGTACTTGGCATTTAATTTCCTGGTTGTATACTGTCTTTTCTTGATGTCTTATGATAAGCTGAGGTTAATGTTTTATATTGCCTTTTCTCCCCTTTCTTCTTCCCCTTCTCTTCCCTTTCCTCTTTCCTTTTTCCTTGTCTCTAAGTTTTGGCATGATAATTTCTTCTCCTACAAGTGTATGACCCAAGACAGAAGGTTCATCCATCATCTTGTTTTTCGTTGTAGTGCACTATGAGCAATTTTATGTGATCTTGTAATTTGCTTGTCTTCTCTGTTCCATATTGCCTGTTGATGGTTTTTAGTGTAGGGGTGTGTACCTGGGCAGGCTTTGTGTTGTGTTTCTATGCTTTTCCTGTTACGTGCCAAGTTATCTGAGAATGCTCTGTTGGAGAATTGCTGTCCATATTGCTCTTGTCTGTATCTCGTCACAATGTTAACATGCTGCTTTTGCATATTTGCATTCAGTCTCCTGCAGCTTCATTCCTATTTCTAATTTATGAGGATTTTCATCTGGCAGTTACAGATTCAGCTGTCTTGTATAATTCAGAAATGTACTGGCCTGTTGCTTCCTCAAATTTTTTACTGTAGTTAGTTGAGTTTTAAAAAAAACCCACAACCTTTCATGAGTTCTTGAGAGAATGTAAAAATACTAGAAAGCTTATAGAACATGAACTTCCCTGGTCTTCTCTTAGAACATCCAGGTGCTGTCGGAATATGTAGTAGTCTTTACAAGTAATGACCAAGATATGCTTTTAGAAATGCATTCCTATGTCAGTTTTGTTGTAAAAGATGCCCAGTTATTCAACATATTATCTTCATGTCTACAATGAGTTCACGATTTCTCGTATATGCAAGAGTAAACTTGTTTCTGACACATGTGTGTTTCAAATGTTGAATGAAGGAGTATAGGCTCAGGACTTAATTCTGCCCTCCACATATAAAGACCTGTCCTGCAAAACAGTTTCTGAAATGAGGCTTTTGGTTCATAAAAATTACACTTTATGTATTTTTTCTTTTCACTGTGAAGACTATGTTTGGAAAGTTGGTCTTTTCATGTGTAGAATTTTATTTATTTTTTTTAATAAGAAAAGGCACAGCAGCCTTGTATTTGAACACAGTACTTGTATTTGTTCAAATATCTTGTATTTGCCTGTATTTGGACACACTACTGAGCTTTGGTATCTGCGTTCTTCATAGAAGCTTGACAACTCAAGTGCACAGGAATCGGTTTTCCCAAAAAAAATTTAGTGGAAACAAACTTACAGACTCTGGAGGCAGATTATTCATAGGAGTTACCCTGAAATAGAAATATAGGCTAAATACTTTGATCTTGAGGAAGAAAAAATGAAGATTTCCAAATTCATTTAGCAAGACAGGAAATGTGCTGTAGCCAAATAGTGCTCATCCATACTTTGTTTAGAAAAATGGCTAGGGGATTTTTATAATTTCACAAGCGTACATTTTTGATACTTGTTGATGGGAGTCTGTCATGCTGTGACACACAGAGGTTTTTATTAATATAAATGAGCCCACAGTGAAAAAGCCCAAAATAAGTGAGAATGTGCTTGCAGGGAGGGTAAGAGTAAGAAAGTAGGCAATTATACTTCCCTGAACAACAAAAATACATTGCATTTCTTAGAAAAATCTGATCAAAGTATTTCTGTTTTTAAACTGAAGACATTTTCTAAGTCAATATATTTATCTGAATGTTCATATGCATAGTGTAGTTATTTTGGAAACTCATGATAACGAACAGTGCATTGTAAATAATTGTTTTGTGCTTTTATAGTGTTTATTGATGTGAGGAAGCATTACTGTATAGAGAGACTTTCTGGGGATGTATCTGCACATTGTGAGACATTTGGTGACTGTTCTCACCTAGAAATTCTCTCTCTACCACTCTTTCATCGATTTTTCTTCTCCCCGATGCATGTCACCTTGGGCTGTGCTGGCATGATTGTTGGGACACACACACCTCCATACTTGAAATAGATCATGGAACCCACTCCATTTTAAAGCACATCTATTTTTGTGCTTTTGGCAAGCACAATAATACCACTGCCAAACACAAACACTATCTCCTTAGCCAGGTATTGAATCTGTAAAAATAAGGGAGTCAGATTTACCAGGAATTGGGAATGTTGCCTTGATATAGTGAAGCCATAGAAGAGGGCTCGTAAAGGAACTAGGCTTCTGGCACTTAGAATGAGGAATATAATGGGTGAGCTTGTAAATGAAGAATTGGTGAGAAAGCCAGTAGGTGCAGAAGAACAAGTGGTTTGAAATAGAACCTGTCGTACAGGTAATTCTGTGGGAATTTAGAAACATCAGTCAGAAGGGAGAAGAACATCAAATACGGCGTGGAGACAGGCTGCCAGTTAAAGAAGAAAACATTGCAGAGGCAAGTGCTTGAAATCCAGGATGAGGGACGTGAGTCTAGCCCTAAGCAAAAGTGGCTTAGTACATGTGTCAGAAGCTTGATAGAGGAAAGATAATCCATGAAAGACTGTAGCAGCAAAATAAAAAATTCTATGAGGAAAGATGCAGTAGGCCTTCTTGGTGGCAATGTAGGGTTATGTATTTTTTTGCAAGCTAGAATTAATTAAGAAGTGATACTGGGTAATTTTTTGTGCAAACCTGCCTTGGCACCCAAGGGCCAAGGACAGCTGAAAATCTGAAGGCGATTTAAACAAAATGTTTTGAGAAGAGACTTCAGGCATTACAAAGCTTTTAAGCTTGTCTTCTGTACCACGTAGATTAGAAGGAACTATAAGAACAGAGTTTCTGAATATCTGTATAAAATCATCCTTTTTAGAACAGTCATGTTGGCTTTCATGAAGTCATGAAAAACTGTGACGTGGTTGACATAGTTTACTTGCTTTTTCCGTAAGACTTTTGAGAAGCATTTTACTAGAGGCTTTTAGGGAAACTTAGCAGGAAGGTCTTTGTGCAGTTAAATAGCTAGAAGAAGGGAATAAATGGTCAGTTTTCACAGTGGAAAGCAGTGGCCGGTGAGATTCCATAAGATATGTGCTAGGGCTTTTGCTGTTCAGCATGCTCAAAAATGACTATTAAAAGCACATTAGCAATGAGGTAATCAAGTTTGATGATATTAATTTATTCAGGGTAGTAAAACTTAGTGACTGAGCAATAAAATAACAGCTGAAATTCTGTGAAAATAAATGTACAGTTATGTACATAAGGGGAAGAAATCCTAATTTCAGTTATATGACCTCTGAGCTAACTGGAGTGATAGTCGAGAGTTATGAAAAATAGTCACACAGAAACATCACTCAGTGCTCAGTAGTGACCAAAAGAGTAAATCAGACATTAGGAACCATTAGAAGAATGGAGAACAAAAAAGAGAATGTCACTCTGCCATTATGGAAATATGTGCATTTGCCTTATCTGTAATATGTTGTGCAGCCCTGGCCTTGTCCTTCCCTACCATCTCAAAAAATACAGGAGATTAGAGAAGGTTTAGAAGGATGATCAGCAATACAGAATAACTTCCATGTGAGAAATTACTTAAGCTACAGTCATTTAGGCTAAAAGGAGATTTTTCAAAGGGGCAAGCTACAGAAAAAGGAACCAGTAAGAAACTAAATTAGTCAACAAATAGTCATTATCATAATCATAATTAAAAAAGAGTTGAGTGAAAAGTCAAAGGATAAAAACCATGAAAATAGGGAAATAGAGATACTAAGATAGTAAGCAGAATACCTCTTAATAGCACGTTTTGGTCTCTGAAGTCATCCAAAGACTTGGTGAATGCTGCCCAGTTATTCTGCACACAGAGACACCGCAAGGTGTATGACAACTGAATGCAAAATACTGGACCGAATAATTTTTTTAACCAATTACAATTATTTTGATACTCATTTACATTTGCAATTCTTCACTGTTGTATGGTTTTTAATTTCCTTTAAATATTTTTGTTGAAATTCAAATTGTAAATACATATCTTTTCGTTGGTTTCAGAGTCCAACTCCACATGAAGCTTTTGGATGTGAGCTTCTGGGACTGTAAACTAAAGAAAACCCATAACAAATTCCAGATGACATCAGGAGAACATCTATTTGAATTAATTTTTCTCTATAATCTTTATGAGAATTTCAGGAATATACCAGCTCAAAAATACATCAGTCAGCATAATATCAAACCTTTTTTTAATATTTTTCCTTATTTAAATACAGAAAAGAAAATATTTGTTCATCTATTTTATATCTTGAAACCTCACAGGACTGAGGCAACCAGATATCTTCCAACCAGTTTATGACCTCTGGTCTGATGTAGTTCGTTAGTGGCTGGATTACTATGGGCCATGGTTAAAATTACTGCAGGTGTTTGTTGTGGTTTAACCCCCGCCAGCATCTTAGCACCAAGCAGCCACTCAAATCACTCTCATTCAATGGCGTGGTGGAGAGAATCAGAAAAGTGAGAGAACTCGTGGGTTGAGATAAAGACAGCTTAATAGGTAAAGCAAAAGTGGTGCAACAGAAGCAAAGCAGAACAAGGAATTCATTCACTACTTCCCATCTGCAGGCAGGTGCTGAGCCGTCAGGAAAGCAGGAATCATCACGTGTGACTGTTACTTGGGAAGACAAACATCATAACTCCAAACTTCCCCCTCTTTTCTTCTGTTTCCCCAGCTTTACATGCTGAATATGATGCCATATGGTGTGGAATATCCCTTTGGTCAATTGGTGTCAGCTGTGCCAGCTGTGTCCCCTCCCAACTTCTTGTGCACCCCCAGCCTGCTTGCTAGTGGAGTGGGGTGAGAAGCAGAAAAGGCTTTGACTCTGTGTAAGCACTGCTCAGCAACAACAAAAGTATCCTTTTATTATCAATAAGGTTTTACTCACAAGTCCCAAATGTAGCTGTATACTGGCTACTGTGAAGAAAATTAACTCTATCCCAGCCAAAACCAGCACAATATTCTACTTGGCAAAGTTTAGTTAGGTGGCAGATGAGCATAAAATGTTGGGTTTGTGTGAGTCGTCAGTATAGGAGAAGAAAAGTGCAAATGTCGAGCTGTGTTACCTCAAAGAAAGACCTTAAGGATTGCCCTTTACAGATGTTAATTGTAGTCTTTGCTGCATTTCATCTGCTCACCTCGACCAAAATGTAGTTGCCGCTATCTATGTGGAAAGCTCTGTAAGTTGCTGGTAGATCACTCATATCTGTTTTACAGATGATGCGGACAACAAAGTTATATGGGTTTACTGAGTTTTCAGACATCATATAGAAAACTAGGGGCAAACTCAGGGTTAAACCCCCAAACTTCCTGATTCCAAATTCTCTGAGAGGGGGTGAGGAGAAGAATAAAGTGTAAAATCATCCCAATTAAAAAAACAAACAACAGTTTCATATGCATGTCTTGGCAGATGAGCACTCAACACCTAACAATTTTAGGGATACCAGTAATTTAAAACATAATTTCTTTTACGATAGGTGTTTGAGAATTGTTGCCTTAATTTATCCCTGTGTAACATGAATCAGGTAATATCACTTTTATGAGAAGAACAAATGATTTATAATAGCATATGTCTGGACTCAGTTTCCAGGTATGCAGTCAGCTGCACAGTAACCTGATACTGACTTTCCTTGAGGGAGGTTAGAACAACTGCATGCTCATCTTCCATGTGAGTTATCTGCCTGGGCTGTCTAGGTCGTTGGCACAGAACTTCATCATTATTTTATTACCAGAGAAGTAAAAAAAACAAAAGGATTATCATTTTTGTGGATACATGAATAGAAAGAGAGGAAAATTACAGTGGTTTGCCTCATAATTATTTACTGAAGATCAGAAAAGGGTCAAGACTTTGGAGTCACGATTCGTCATTTAAACTTCATAATTTAAACACTGATTTCATAATTTAAATTTCATCTTTTAAATGCCCATTGTCTCCTATTCTCCTGCCCAGTATTTCCTTCTTTTTCTCTTGCTAATATTTGCCCTTTTTCAATGCTCGCTGTCATTGCTTGTCTTACCCAGCTTGTCTATTCTTCCTGCTGCATACATGCTATTCCTACACCTGTGTACACATCATCCTAACTGCTTCGTCAGTGTTTGCCTTCCCCAACTGTCTTTTTTTCACTCCTGGCAATTTGTCAGAGATAAAAGCAAGTGGAATCTTCAAAGATGTTGGATGCAAAATTGTAATACCCTTTCACTTGCTTCAGTGTATATAGTCTGATTTTTCTGGGGCTTGTGGCTTGGCCAAGTATGGACCCTTTCTAATGAACTTCAGGAAGTGAAATTCTGCTTTCAAAGGATGTTTTATGCTTTCAAATGATATTTTAAAGTAAATTAGCTGAGAGTCCATATGAAATAGGAGCTGTTATCCTCCATATAATTCTTGAAAAAATCACAAAAACATTTAATTTGAAAAACTGTCTCTCTTTTCCTTTGGTTTAAATCTGAAGATGACATTTATCCTAGAAAAGATCAGACCACACAGTTAAATTGGCAATGAAATTGAAAATGGCCTTACACTGAGTAAAGTTAGGCAATCTTAACAGCAGATGTCAGTGTGAACTCTGCCTGTGTAATTAAGGGTGAAAGCAATCTGATTAAGAAGTTTCAGCACCATCACATGATATCCTCAGTTGAGGATCTTAAAACTTCTTTTATTATTCAGAAGTAATTTCCAATATTGTTGTTTTACATATCCGATATATTTCAAATAGTCACAATATCGTAATTAGGTTATTTTTTCTGTCTTGTCAGCAATTTTGTCTAACAGCAACACCATAATGCAAACTTTGAAATCACACCTCTGAAAGCAGCAGACATACATGTAAATATTTGTTGTTATATAGTATCTAGTGTATTTGCTTTATAGAAGAATGTGATAAATAACTGATAGGGTTGATTGAAAAGACAGACTAAACCCTGAACAAATACAAAATAAAATATAATTTTAAAGAAATCTGAAGAACAGTATAGCCACAAAAAAAGTAGTGTAGAAAGTCACTGAGGTATATAGTAATAAAAATCAATTGTTTTCAGAGCTGACTGAACAAGTTGTAAGAAGTTAATGAAATTAATTCAATTAGAAACACCTGGTAAGTAGTAAAGTAGGGGGACTTTTAGAGTGAAAGAAATGAACACTTAATTCTGCCTTGAAATCCATTTAGGTATTCCCGTTTCCCTTCTGCTTTTAGCCAATTTCTTCACCCACGTATTTCTGTGCTAGGGGTGAAAATCTATTTTCTGTTATTGCAGACCTTTAGAATGCCTACCTGTATTTCTTCTCCAGTATTGATATTCCAGCCATTACACTGTTGGGATATTTAGTCTTCATTTTTCTGAGAAGAGAGGCATAGAAATTTTTGTCAACATGATTGCTTAACAATCTGGTTTGTGTGAAAGCTGAGGGTAATCACAGATCAGGCAGCTGCAGGTTTATTCTGTACTAGACTAGATATGAGATAAAAATCTTAGTCAAACTGGAAGACATATGGAAGATAAGTATTCCTTTAAAAGTTCTGCTATACAAATATACATATATGTGTATATACATATATATGCAGAGGAGCAAGGCAGGAAGGCAGCCAGATTCTCCCAGCTGAGAATTCCCCTGGCACTGGGGGACTCAGCTGGCACCCATCCTGCTTTACTGGCTCCTGCCCCACTCTGCTGCTGTGCCACAGAGCTGCAAGTACCTTGCCCTTTGGCTGTACTGAGCTGATGTACAGAAAGAAGTTTTCACCAGGGCAGTGTGAGGCTGCCCTGAGAATCTGATCCTTCACTGCCGCCACCGTTCAGCCCCTTCTGCAGCACCGAAGATGTTTCACCCTTTTGGCTGTGTGTTTTGTATGGTTCCCATGGTGTATTTCCTGAGTGACTCCAAAATGGGAGAGTGTATTAACTTCCCAGTCCCTGTAAAGTAGAAAAGTTCTGCTGCTCCCCATGTTACGCATGGGGAATTAAGGCAGTGCTTTGTTTCTACTGACTTTGAAATCTGTGTTTGAATTCAAAGAGCTAAATGGCTTGAACTGTGTCTGTGTAGCCCAGAGGAGCAGGAGCTCAGGTACAAGCCAGTCCTGCTCTCTGCCTTAGATTTCTTTTTTGGAGAGGCACCTTGAATTTCCAGGCAAGAATCAAAGTGATAGTCAACATGCAGGCAGTCCGCAATACTTTCACTCTGTCCCCCAGTAACAAGACAGTGTATACAGCAGAGATCAGAAAGATGGAGCAATTGCAGAAATTAAATATGCATAATTTCAGCACAGCAGACCTAAATTCTATGACACTGGGATTCAGGAGTGAAATCCAAAGCCCAGAATTAGGAGGTTGGGCAAAGTTAGGATAACCTCCTCAAAAAATCATATTCTGAAGAGCCACTTAATATTATCACGAAGGTATTGGTAATAGGTATCTTTGTCTGAAAACTCATTCTGTTTATGGCTTCAAGATAAAAATCTAGATTTCCTTTCAGAATACTTAAAACTAGGAAGGGAACAAGTAATCTTTGGGTATACTCTATGTTCTATATGATACCTTAATGCCTGGAGCCTTCAGCCTGCAAATGGGAGACATTAGCCCTTCCATTTTATCTGTCTTCCGCTGGAAGAATTTTAAATCTGCATCTCTCCGAGACTGCCTTAACTATGAGGGTATGAATGGGCCATCATTTTATTGCAGGGTTAAATGCGATGTACTGGAAGCAGAGAAGAAGCATAATCCTGTAGCCTCACAGTACAGACATTATGGATTGGGCTGTAAGCAATTTCTGCCAAAAAGATGCCAACTCTGTGCAGAGCAAGTATTAATGCACGTCTCTTGGCTTCCAGGACAGTGCTTGAAGTGCTGGGCACTCATTTCTGATTCCGTAGAATATTGGATGTGGACATAGTCTACCTTTAAATGTATCTCCAGCCTGACATGCTGAATGCCATTAAATGAAGTGGAGAAAAATTAAGGTGTACCTCAGACTGGTTTTGACTTTAGGTGAATGCCCTGTCATCTTTGTTGCAATGAGATTAAAATAACAGGAGAAGGTGGCTTGTTTAAAAAAAATGCTAGTAAAGCCCTCCTTATGGATTTCATTATCAAAAGTGATCCACTGGAACGAAACGTTACTGATTTGATATTGACTCTCCTGAAGCTTCCTGTTCATCCTCAGCACTAATGGGAAAGGGGTAGGATTATGTCTATCCAAGCAACTAAAAGTGTTCTCAAGAATAATCTCAGGCACGGAAGCCAACTGGCATGGACTGACTTGCAAGTACACTGGTAAACAGACAGTCAGCCTCCAGGACAAGGTGGCTGGATGCAAATTCTTGGGTGGTAACGGTCTGTGGGATGTTAAAACTCCCAGGCAGTGCCTGGGAATTGCTTGGGAGACTGCTGGTTCGTACAGGCCAAAAGCATGCCAGGAGCTTCTCTACTAATTTCAGTGCAGTCATATTCCAGTGTCTGGAAAGCTTCACAAACGCTGTTTAATTCACTACCATAGACATGGCCTTAGGTTCACTGGTGTATTCCTCAAGATATTTTCAACAGCACAAGGGTGATAAAGTCTGGTGAGGAAACATTTAAAAATCCCGTCTCAAATACCTCTTTTGGTGAACCTTTTCACTCTTGGGAGATATACATTTACGGTTTGGTTCTGGATTTCTGATCTTGTAGTATTTATCTTGTTAGAGCAGCCAACCTTTTATTGACTCATAGTAACATAAAATGTCTCGAAGATATCTACAGGTTTTAGAATTAGATCTGTGACCTTTAGGGCAAATTTAGGAGTAGACATCTAAATTTGAAGTACTTTGTGTCATGCAGTTTTCTGTGCAGTCTCCTCTCTCCGACATCTATTGTCTTTGATACCTGTTACTTATTTAGAAGAAGATCTAATTTTAAAACTATGATTAGAGAGGCTTAATTTTGGGTACTAGATAGCATGTGATCTATAGCTGTCATTAATATCTGTAGCTGAAAAGCGAGATTTGTATATGTAATGGTACTAGGCTGGCAGAGGATTCCAGAAAACAGACAGTTTTGAAAAAATTCCAGGTTTTGCAAAGCATTGCTTAGTGTTCTTGTGCAATTAACTGTGTTTATTATATAGGAACTGAATGAAGTTACAACTGTTCTGTATTAACTTGATCCAGAAAAACTGAGACAATGATGAGGTGTGAATGGCAATTGCCTCTTTGAATTATCTTAATTTGTTAATTATCACAGTTTTAAATCCTAATTCCTACTTCCTGCTGCTCAGTAATTTTGTTTGTTGTGCCTTATGTTAAATCAGCTAAAAGGAACAGGTAATCCCCAATAAATTTTAAAATCTACTTGTAAGCACCTAATGTGAAAAATAACTGATTAGCCTTTAGTTTTAATTTAACTTATTTTCCTGATTCTTACAGTCCTTTGATTGCAAATCTTGTATGAGAAAAAAGATGGGGTTTGGAAAAGAAAATCAACTGAGCATAAAGAAAGCATAAAGAATTCAGCCTTAACCTGAATAAAATGGTTCCCTTTTTCTCCAAGTTATTTATTCATTCAAGTATCTTTTTCTGAATTGCTCTTTACTTACAGAACTAATTTAAATCTCCTGAGCTCACAAAAGGTCAGACAAAAGCTTCTGTCACAGCCCTAATGCCCTTCATGAGTCACTTTCTATTTTTATGGCAGTTATTTCAAATTGTGATGGTAGCGGAGCAAGTCCCTAAGAGGATCATTCTGAGGATCCCATGACCAGTAGATTATAGGATATTGTCTTAGTTTTTTTCTGATGAAATTATGTTTGTGTATTTCAAAGACTAAGATTTACAGAAAATTAGCACATAAATCCATGGTAAGGCAACATAGAGGAATCAGAAACAGGAAGAAAATGTCAGCTGTTAGCACAATGTATCCTTACAGGCCTTTTGCTATCCAGCTGTTTGAACAGATATACAGCATTAGATCAGCTGATGTCATTGTTTGTGCAGGGTTGCATTTACTAATATGCAAAAAGGATGGAGTAAATGTGAATTAATACAAGTATTTTAATTACAAAAGTGAAGCTAAATAAGTGAGCAATAACATTACTCTTCAGTAATGCTGTATCATGCCATCAGCTGAAAAAATGTTTTTAAAACTCTTTCTTCTGCTCTGTTTCAGCATTACTAATTCATTTAAATTTTTCCTGATTCTACAAATAACATAGTCTCCATGTTGTGACATAATATTCTAGAGGTATTCCAAAATATTGCAAGACTGTTAATAAAGTGGTAGTGAAAAGAGGTATAGGATTATGTAGCAAATGAAACTACATTTTGAGATGTTTTATCTAGATCTGAATTATCATCAAACCACCTATTCAAAAAATAAATTCTATAAATATGAATGTGATACATGAACTTTTTGTTGTTTATTTTATTGTGGTGAACATATGCATAAATCAAATACTGTGATTGCCAGTTTTCATGAGCAAGGCAGTTCAATAAATAGTTCTCTAGGACTGGGAGTGACTCGAGGTAAATAGATTTGTTGAAAGTACGCCACGACCAGAAGACTGCAGTCAGTGTCCTCGATGTGTAAAATCTGTGCAGCTTGGTGTTTTCTTGTAGTCTTGCGACTGTGGAAATTCGCATATTAAAGAAAATCACCAAACACCATGAAAATCATGACATAGCGATGAATTCACAGCACTAGAAATTTGTGTTACACGCTCATGTGTTGTCACATCTCAAACTAGAGATATCAGTTCTAGCTATCTGGTTACATTCAATCTCTTCAGTTTAGGGAACTTCAGAGGATATCAAAAGCTGTGGCATGTTCTCTCAGTTTCCCACCTAATTTCCAATCAAATACAAGGTTTCAGTGGTTGATGGTAGTTGGCTTGGTTAGAGTCCGTGGGATCTGTGGTTTGCTGCAGTTTGTGGTTTACACTCTTTTTTTCCAGGGGAGCGGAGTAACACAGAGAGCATACGGCTGAGCCAGCCAGAGCTTTCTGCTTTTAATCACAGCTGACGGACAGTTAACTGCTGAGATTTAACAATGGAAGTAGCCAATGTTGAGGGAAGTCCAGGGACTATAAAAGCAAAGAAAGAAAGAGCATTAAAAAAAATGCTTTTATAGGGTGAGATGAAGGAAGTTCAATTTTCTCTTTAAATTTAAGGAAATTTGATCTGAATTGATCTCTTACTCACAGAACTAATTTAAACACCACATGTCTTTAAAAGGTCAGGCAAAATTATCCTTCACAAGCTTGATAGTCTTCATAAGATGCTATAAATTTTTATGTCCGCACAGACTGTTGTTGACTCAATATGACACATCCAAAAAACCCTCCACAGTCTATTAAAAACAGGCTAGGGAGAGAGAAATACAGTTTCTTTAATACATAAAATCTGACTAAAAATGGAACAGGCATGAAAAGGACTTGATGCAGAAGCTGTAGGATATTTTCTAATCTTGAACAGGTACCTGATGGAAATTACCTACTGATGGAATGTTGCCAGACAGAAGAAAATATCTGAGGATTGGCACTGCAGCTGGAGGAGAGGTGAAAGAGCAATATGAAAATACAGGGCAGAGGAAAGGAGAGAAGAGGCTGTACAGGCGCTTTACATTTATAGGCATCTATTAAATGAGATGACATAGAGAAGAGATACTTGAATAAGTTGGATGACCCCCAAAAAATATGTCAACGGGACAAAATGGAGAAAGAGATCACAAGTGGAGGAAGAGAAGAGCTGAAAAGGAGGTGTAAATTGCTGAAAAACATGGACAAAACCCAAATGGAGATAACCAGGGAACACAGCAGGATAGAGAACAGTGTAATATAGGAAACTGAATTACAGAACTGTAAACGTGTTGGTTGGAGGGACCTCTGAAAATCATCCACTCCACCTGCCTAACTGAAGGAGGACTTTTCAAAAGGTGATCAGGTCAGCAATGGTTTTGTCTAGCTGAGTCTTGAAAACCTCCAAGGGTGTAGTCAAATGTCTCATTATCTTTTTCATAATGTCCCGTTGGAACTTCTCACACTGCACATTGCTGCTATTGCCCCTTGCAAAACTCTCTGCAACTGCCACAAAAAGTTTCTTTTCTACACATATCTGTATTTCCCCTTCAAATGGTAGCAGGTCACTGTTAGCTCATGCTGTATATTTTTCTTCTCCAAACCAAACAGATTTCTCCCCATATATGTGAGGAACTATGCACATGGCTCCTTTCCATCTTTGTGCCACTTTGCTGGACTCTCAAGTCTCTCACCATCCATTCTGAGCCAGGGAGTGGGTGAAGCTGGACACTACATTCCAGGTACAGCCTGAATAGCACCAGCTGAAGGGGAATAGCGACTTTCCTTTATCTTCTAGCCTCTCACCCACTAATACAACCCAGTATGCTGTTTGTTCTATTTGTGATGGGAGCATACTTTTGTCTTTTCTGTGGAGGCCACTTGGCATACTCTGTCACCCTCAGATAGCATCTTACGGAGTGACCTAGAATCTGGAAGGAAAGGGCTGAAGATTGATACTAACACAAGGAAGAGGCAGGCAGACATAAGCAAGGTTTCCTTTTTAACACACAAGAATCACAAGAGTAGGCCTGGAGAAATAAAATGGCTCTGCAAGAGGAAAGAGGGAAGATGTTAGAAGGGAAGAATCTCTTCATTGTCTTTTAAAGAAATAATACTAGTAGACTTTTCCAAAGGATTACAAAGGCAAGGTAAAATTGCAAACTCAGATGATGTTAGAATCACAGACTAATTTAGATTGGAAGTAACCTCTGGAGGTCATTTGGTCCATACCCTGCTCAAAGCATGGCAAATTTTGAAGTTAGATGTAACTTGGAAGGTAGATAATGTTTTTCAGGACCTTGTTCAGACAAGTTATGAATAGCTCCAAAGGTGGAGATTCCACTACTTGATGGGCAACCTGTTTCAATGTTTAACCAGTCCCAGTGGAACCATTTTTTTCTAAGATTCAATCAAAATTCATGATTTCACCTCTTGAGACCATTGACTCTTACTATTGTCATTGTCTGCCAAGGAGAAACTGTCCCTCTCATGACAGGAGAAGAGCCCCCATGAGACTTCCCTTGTACAAGCTATGCAAATAGACTTCTATCACCTCCTCATGTGTGATGTATTCCAGCCTCCTAGTCGTCTTGGTGACTCTTCACTAGGTTCCTTCTGATATGTCCATATTTTACTGGGAAGCCCTAAACTAAACACAGTGCATCAGACGTGGTCTCAGAAATACAAAATAATGGAGAAAAAACACTTTGTTTCACTTGTTGGCTACACTTTTCCCAGTATGGCACAAAATGTGGTTAGTCTTCATCACCACAAGGACAGAGGGAAAACTCTGATCCTTTGAGAGGAAAGGCAGTGGACTGTTAGAGAAACAAAAGTCAGATTCCAAAGGCTGATTTTGGAGGAAAGTTTTGATTATGAGGGCTCAGTGACAGTCACTGAGAATTTTTCATAAGAACAGGAATCTTGAAAAGGGACTCAACTGTTGAAGCACTGTTGGCCAACTAAGAGGAGTTTTAAAATAAAAGCTTTAATCTGTTCTCATATTTACAGTACTGTTTAAAATGTAGTGTAGCTGTATATAAATTACTTCAGCACTATGAGGCACAAGATAAGTTTGCTTGTGCAGTTCAATCTGATGTTTAGAAATTACTTGCACAGCAGGAGAAGACTGACATGGAGATTCATGTTAATTTCGACACTTGGCAAAAGTACAGAGGAAGAAGAAACTTACTAAAATTAAAGTGCTGTAGTGGTTAGAAGAACTAAAATTGAATCACATCTTCTTCCAATATCCTCCCATTTGATTTTCAGTAGATTTAAAATATTTAAATACTTTAGTGTGATACTGTAATTGCTTGGGTAATTGCAAAATAAAACACAGATTGAGGTTAAACAAATAATTGTCTCAGAAATTGGGTTCTTCATTACTGTGTCTCTGATTTTTCTGCACTCCCTTCAGATTTGAAGCATTTGGGTGTGGAATGGCAGAGATATTTGGTATCTCTGCAGACCTTGCGCAATGTGTTCTGGGTTGCCTTGCCTGTTGGTTCATGTGTAATCAAATATGTGCAAAAACTTGTTTCCAACCACAAGTACAAAGGGCAAAACTTCTCATAGCAAATGTTTCAGTTCTTAGTCTATAAGCACAACATCTTGCATTTTAAGCTGTTACATTTCATTTAATGTGTATTCTTCCACTGCTTAAAGTTGTATGTCTATATGATCTTTTAGTCCTAATTTGCATTGTTGATGCTTCCCCAATATGTGACATCAACACATTTCATGCTGCTTGTGTCATGACCATTAAAGAAAAACAATAATAGAATCGTAGTATAGTTTGGGTTGGAAGGGACCTTAAAGATCATCTAGCTCCAACCCCCCTGCCCCTCCCACCAGATCAGGCTTCCCAAGGCCCCATCCAACCTGGCCTTGAACACCTCCAGGGATGGGGCACCCACAGCTTCCCTGGGCAACCTGTGCCAGTGCCTCACCACTCTCATTGCGTAGAAATTCCTCCTTAAGTCTAGTCTAAATCTGACCCTCTCCAGTTTATACCCATTGCCCCTTGTCCTGTCACTACAAGCCTTTGTAAACAGTCCCTCCCCAGCTTTCTTGTAGGTCCCCTTCAGATACTGGAAGGTCGCTATAAGGTCTCCTTGGAGCCTCCCAATATATAGAAAAGGCCTTCAAACATATAGAAAATGATTGCTTCTCCACTTGAGTCTCAAAGCTTCCTACTTTCCAAGTCTGATCACAGCTTTTAACATAGATGAAGTAAAAGGAAAGAAACATAAAGCTGAGTATTTGTTGTTCTGAACATTAATGTAAAAGCAGGGGATACTGAAGAGGACAACTTGAGTTTATCAAACGTAAAGATGGAATTCATCACCAAAATCAGCCACTTGCAGAGTGCAAATAATGGCACTGAGAACCATTTGCCCCTAGTCCTATCACCACAAGCCTTTGTACACAGACCCTCCCCAGCTTTCCTGTAGCCCCTTCAGGTACTGGAAGGTCACTATAATATCTCCTTGGAGACTTCTTTTCTCCAGGCTGAAAAACCCCAATGCTCTCAGCCTGTCCTCGTATGGGAGGTTCTCCAGCCCTCTGATCATCTTTGTGGCCTCCTCTGGACCCGTTCCAGTAGTTCCATATCCTTCTTATGTTAAGGATTCCAGAACTGGACACAATACTCCAGTTGGGATCTCACAAGAGAGGAATAGAGGAGCAGAATCACTTGCCTCAACCTGCTGGCCACGCTTCTTTTGAAGCAGCCTAGGACACTGTTGGCCTTCTGGGCTGTGAGCGCACGTTGCCAGCTCATGTCAAGCTTCTTATCGACCAGCACCCCAAAGTCCTTCTCAGCAGGGCTGCTCTCAATCACATCATCCCCCATCCTGTATTGAAATCGAGGATTGCCCCAACCCAGTTGTAGGACTTCGTACTTGGCCTTGTTGAACCTCATGAATTTCGCACAGGCCCACTTCTCCAGCCTGTCCAGGTCCCTGTGGATTAAATCCCATCCTTAATGAATAATTTAATTAATAACTAATATTGATCAGATGTACAGGCACCGATGGATTCTACCCTAGTACTGGTGTTTCATCTATCTTACTAGCCACTATGACAGACATGTATATGAGGAGGAGAAAAACATGAGAGGGAAAGAACAGTTCAGCTAAGGGACAATGCTGGCAGAATAACAAATACCTGTAGAGTGACAATAATTAAATTTAAGCTGGAATTCAGAATCAAGATTCTGGCTGTTGGAGGAGTGTTATTTTGGAACTGCATCTCAGCAGAAGTAAATTAGGGGCGGGGGAAAACCCAACACCTTATCAATTGATGCTGTTCCATCCAGGTAGTAGAACTCTGGACTTCATGTAACACAAAAGGCACTTGAAACTAAAGCTTTTTGGCATTTCCACATTCATTTTTATTGATATAAAAACAAATATGACACTACCTCCTTGAAACTGGCTGGTTTTCATCTTAGAACAAGAAAAGAGCAAACCATGATTTCCTGTTTAGTTTGAGTCCTGAAAGGGGGTAGGTAAGATGGGCTTACAGCAGTCTACGTTTTCTCTGGAATGTCTTTCTCAGACGTGAAAATTGTGTTTGAGGGAAAAGCTAATCAGATAATCAATCATTTTCAGACAGAGTAAGCCATTTTGGGTGAAATGCCTAAAGATACCCAGACTGGGGCAAACTCTTCCTGAACGTAGTTAGCATGACACTTTTCTAAAAGGCATAGAATTAAAATTACTACAAAAGGAAGTTTTTATATCACAGTTCAAACTGTGAATATATAGTTAATATATATCATCATCTTTTCTTGCTTTTCTCACTACTACTACAGGTGTAGTTGTGTCATTGATTTTTAAACAGTGCCCTGGAAGAACTCAATCATGGCTCATTTTTCAATAACAGTCAAACAGTGCACCTTGAGGGTCTGACATCTCCATATAAATCTCATATGTCACATCAGGCTTTGGAACCCCATGACAAAAAATTGTTTCATTGTACTGTAAAATACGTAAATATTACTGCACTCATAGTTCTATGAAAGCTTGGAAGGTAAATTTCCCAGTTTTACGTGTAAAGAAGAAATTCATTGCCTTTGATAGAAGTGGTTAGGCAATATTTAGAGCCTCTCTGCATTAGGAAGACAAATTGAGAACAGCCTAATAGTGACAATCCTGGTAATTTACAAGTATATATGCAGTATCCTTGACCTCGTAAGTAGTCAAAATAATCACTCTGTGAGGCAGCTTCTTTGTTCAAAAATCAAAATCTGCCTGGATTTCCAGAAATTTTGCTCCAAATAACCCTGCATGCTGTGCTCACATAGATATGCCCTTTACATCTCTTGCTTTCTTCTGAGTTTCTACTCCTCTCGTATGTATGCATCGATAATCAGTCTCCCAACACCCCAGGGACCTTCTCCATCTCTCTCATCTTCTTGAATTGCAACCTATTTAGTTAGTTACTTAGTTACCACTCCCCAAAGGGGCCCTTACTTGTTCCTTGCAGTTAGGCTGTTGAAAAGCTAGTTCTACTGGCCTTTTAAGTTTGCTCGTCTATCAGAGAAAGCATCTATTCTCAGCATCCAAAGTACTAAAATTCTGCGTTTTCAAAAACTAGCCCATGAGCTATTGTTTATTGTTCTCGTATTTACATTGGAGTAACTGTTAGCCTGGTCCTGTGTGCTGGAGCATAACAAGGATAGAGCACCCATTCATTCCCCATTTATATGAGCGTTATCCAGCTAACATACTGAGCTGCATGGTAAACGTGCGAGCCCCACAGCTGCTGAGCTTTCTTCATCAGCCATAATGATAATTGAATATTTGGCAAGGAAGATGAAGGAGTTAAATAAAAGGGACTGGACGAACTGAAAAAGATAGGTCCACTGCAATTTTAAATACAGTAGCCCAAAAGAAGACTCTGATGCAGGGTCTACCTGGAAATACGGAGATTATTCCAGCAAAATACTGCTCTACACTTAGACTCATAGAATGATTTAAGTTGGGAGGGACCTTAAGGATCATCTAATTCCACCCTCCCAGCGATGGGCAGGGACACCTCCTACTAGATCTGTTTCTGATGCTGTCTCCCTAAACAACCATTTTGACATTCTGTCACAGGACTAGATGGATTTTTTGATCTGCCTGATTATGGCAGTTCCTGTACTTGTATAGGAGCAGGAAAACAGGGTGAGTAGTACCTGGAACATAACACCAGAAGCACTCGAAGTAGAAATTTATGAACTAACCTTTGAAACAGCTTACGAGGAAATGTTATTACTCTTCATCCTCTGTAGTTTTGAGGTCAAATTCAGCAAAATACGTAAGTTTTTAATGGATGAATGACATGTTCGGAGGTGTTTAAAATTATTTGTCTTTAAATGGTGTGCTTTATGGTGAGATGTCTTCCTAGATATGTAATCTAAGTGAAAAAGTTGTTGAGATCACTCTAGAAATTACTGAGTGAAACTTGCTGGCTAGTGCTCAGCAGATATTAGGTTAGGTAATCCTAACAGCATCTTTGCATTTGAACTCTTATGGATACATAGGAAATAGGAACAAATTTTGGGGAGATAGGAAGTCGTCATGTTGAATTCTCTGTGTCTATTCTCTTACCTTGAGCAAAAGTGAAGTAGCCTGTCCTTTGAGAGAAAAACTACCTGTGATTATATTGCATGGATGGTTACCTCACAAGTAACAGGTGGCAATTCATTACCCCTTCTTGATATGTCAAAGCCTTATGACTTCAAATTGATGAGGGTTTTTTGCATTTCACTCATTAATTCTCTGCATTGAACAGACCAAGTACTCATTTCTTGAAGTCACTGAGAGAGCCAAACATAAATGATGACCTCTTGAGATTCTGACTGCTGGAAGATTTATGAGTGCTTGTAATTATTTAGTTTATGATGAAAGGTGCAACAAAACTGACCTATATGTACTCTGACAGGGTGTAATTTCTGTAAAGTTCATGTCCATCAATGCAAGCATGCATTTAGCTCTGTATTTAGCTGCATTGCATTTTTTCCCAGCATTTCTTTTTGCCTAAAACATTTTTAAAGTTATTATTAGCACCCTGCAAATGTGATGCACAAAATTAGCCATGGACACAGTAAGTCCAGGATTTGAAACCTTTTGAAATAAAACTTCATGCTGCTAAATATGAATACTTGTAATAAAAGCTTCCAGATGGAAGATACCGTGGTCACACTATCATGCTGAAGCAATGATTGTTTTTTATAGCTGATCAAAGTACCATTCATATCTAAGAAGTTCCTGATTAAACAGAAAGTTGACACACCCCCACCCTCCATATCTTCCCATATTGTCAAGTTAGTATTGCCATAAACAACAGTTTTGGCAAACAATTTCATATTAATATTACTTTATGCTGACATCAAGTATGGGAATGAAGGCAATGAATTAAGGGTACCTTTATTAATCAGTGTCAGTATCTTAGTTTTATTTCTTCCTTTATATCCCATACCACTCCTTTATGGAGAATGAAACACAGATTAAAACAAAAATCACAGCTAGACTTTGTTTTATGCAGGAGGAATGACTGACCACATTACAGTGAAGTACATGATATCGAATAGCACACTTTTATCTTGTATTATAGTTCACGTTTCTGACAAAATAACCAAGAAAAGAATCAAGACAGAAGAAAAAACATAATCTACAAACCAAGCTGGGAGTTGAGAAGATATCTCAGTGGGAGAAAACATGCAACAGACACAAAACTATTTAGGTAGATTAATAGGCAAGCAGTAGGCCAGAAAAAAAGACAGCCCGACAGGCTTCACACAAGGACTTCTTGATCTGATGTCATTGCAAGGCCACTCTCACTCATCTTGGAAAGATCATGACAATTGGGAGAGATTCCTGAGGACAGAAAGAAAGTAAATATCACTCTTGTCTTCAAGAAGGGCAAGTGGGAGGATCCAGAGAGCTACAGGTATTCCGCCTCACTTTGATCGCTGGGAAGGTAATGGAGCAAATATTCCTGGAAAGCATCTCCAAACACATGAAGGATATGGGATTTATTTGGAAAAGTCAGCAGGGGTTTATAGAGACGAAATAATGCTTAAGTGACCTGAGAGCCTTCCATGATGAGGTGACTTGCTCGGTGGATGAGGGGGGCGGTGGATGTGGTTTATCTTGACTTTAGTAAGGCTTTTCATGTTGTCTCCGTTAACCTCCTTGTAGGCAAGCTGATGAAGTATGGGCTAGTTAAACGGAACAGTGAGATAGATTGAAAAGTAGCCAAATTGGTGGGATCAAAACAGTTGTGATCTATGCAACAAAGTCCATCTCAAGGGCAATCATTAGCATGTGTTGTATTCCAGCGTTCATTACTGGAGCCAGTACTGTTCATTAATATTCTTCATTAATGACCTGCATGACCGAACAGAGTGCGCATTCAGCAAGTTGGCAAATGATACAAAACTGTGGGGAGTGGCTGGTACACCAAGGGGACCTTGACAGGCTGGAGAACTGGTACAACCAGAACCTCATGAAATTCAGCAAAGGGAAGTGCAGAGTTCTGTCCCTGGGGAAGAATAACCGCATGCACTAGTATACACTGGGGTCCAAGTACCTGGAAAGTAGAAGGACTTGGACAAATTGACCATGAGCCAGCAAAGCGCTCCTGCAGTAAAGAAAGCCAGCGGCATCCTGGAATGCATTAAGAAGAACGTTGTCAGCAGGTCAAGAGGGATGGTTGTTCCCTTCTAGTTGAGCACCAGTGACAACACATCTGGCTCCCCAGTACAGAGACACATGGACAGGACTGAGTTCAGTGGAGGGTTACAATGATGATTAAATGATCGGAGCATCCAACACAGGAGGAGAGGCTGAGACAGCTGGGGCTGTTTAGACTGGAAAAGAGAAGCCTTGAGGGGGGATCATGTCAATGTGAATAAATACCTGTTAACTGGGAGTAAAGGTGAAAGGACACAAGGCAAGGGAACAAGGTGAAATATGGGAAACTCCACTTGAACATAAAATCCTTTTTACTGTGAGGGTAGTTGAACCTTGGAAGAGGCTTTCCAGAGAGGTTGTGGAGTTGTCATATTTCAAGATACTTTAAGGCCAACTGGACACAGTCCTGATTAACCTGTTCTAGGTGCCCCGCCTTTTGGTGGAGGGGGTTGTATGAGGTGAAGTCCCTTCCCACTTCAACTATTCTGAGAATCTGTGACTCAACAACTTCATGTGGTTTCTAAAGTACATCTCCACCAGCGAATGAATGCAGTGAGCAGTTTTCCTAATAAAACTGATATACTAACTGGACAAATAAACCAAAACAATTAAAGCAAAGAACTAATGAGTAATAGTGTAGATGAAGGCATAAAATGGGCTTGAGAGAAATAATCTGGAAGACAGTATAAGTTTTAAAAGGACTCTGAAGATACCAAGTAACTTGTAGCCCTAATCACAGGGTTTACAAAGGGTTTTCATGAACATAAATTTGCTAAAAAGACATTTAAGGAGCACAGGGTTAATTGTATTCTCCTATTAAAAGATTCTGAAATGTTGAATACTTACGAAGGCCACCACATATCCTGTTCTGTGAAATGCAACTCATTTTACATATGCTGGTTTTGTATGCCTATTCAGAAAGTCAATACGAGAGAAGAAATCATAGAGAATAAATAACTGTAAATTAAAGAAAAAAATCCTAGAGAAATAAATAGCTGTGGCATGTGAAACCCACAACAAGCATGAGCAAGGAACATACTAAAATGGGAATACCAGCTTTTAGTATTTAATTAGGTATTTGTCGAAGATTTGATATAACTGTAAATGTTAAGTCAAAATATGTTAAAACATGAGATAGTATCTTCACACTGAGTTACTGTTTAGTCTGTTGAGTAGGGAATTCTTAAATGCTCTTCACTCTAAGAATCTTGACAGAAACAATTGAGGACTCTTATTTTGTAAAAGAAACATGATCTGGAGATTAATGTAATTACTATTGGCATGTTTGATGCAGTTACAGGGGAAAACATGATTAATAGCAATGAAATATATGGTTTGATTAAAAATAAAGCATAGCACATAGAGAGGGAATACAGATGAAGCTAAATGCTTTAATATGAAAATAGGAAAGTATTACGAAAAAAATATTTACGAAAGTAAAAATCTGTAGCAGTAGAGAATCAAAATATAGTTCCTTTTCATTGTGGAGGGATAAATATTACCACTAAAATTGTGGGAAAACAGTCTAGTTTAAAAGGGAAAGCACATCAGTTGAATGCACAGAAAGACAATTAATGTTAAAAAGTTCATTTTACTACTGATTTAAAGAGTAATGATTCCAATGCACGCACAAGAAGCATTTCAAGCAAACTGAGAACCAGACATTGAGTGTGGACTCAAGGTGGATTTCACAAGACTCTGCACTGTGCTTCTTGTATTGCCAGCCAGCAGTCAGCCACTACAACAGCACCTTGATTTCACAGAGCCAGAGGAGTGGGGGACTATGGAATGGCCAACATCTTAAAGAATGGAGCAATTTCAAGTGCAAAGGAGCCTAGGGAGTCAAAACTGCCACTGCCTTTAGACATCAGTGGAAGGAGGCAAGGAGATTTCCACTGTTTGTAAATTAGGTGCATTTACTTAGAGAAATTCTAGGAATTCTTTACATTGTTCGGGAGAGAAAGGGTATGAGTATACATTTAAGCTTTATAATGAAACACATAAGGGTCTTCCTCCAGCAACCTGTGAACCTGAAGTGTGTGAGACATAGACTTGATGATGGAGATAGTGAGTAAATGTGGATTGAATATAGGCAATGGGCTAAAATAATGCCCATAAATGCTGTATGCAATCTAGTATGCCATAAATGAACATACTCAACATCTGAAACTGGCCAAAATGAGTAAAATAAAGGCAAATCAGAAGTATGGCCTGAGGCAAACTGCTTTCTTTCATCTGCATTAGGAATGTCCCATTAAAGGAGACTGTAGAAAGAATAACCAGGCACCCTTAAACTTTGCCTCCTTTACATCTGTTTAAATTGTCTCATTGCTACAGTTTATAAAAATAATAATTCCTATTTTTTTCTATCACTCTTGTCAATTTTTGTTTCTGAACAGATGAGGAAAACTGTATCAAGGATGAAATTATACACTACATACCGATTGTTATAATGAAGGAAGCAAAGAGGAAAATGCAAGGAAGTTCAGAAGAGTATCTCACATTTAGACCTCATATAACAGATGTAACTCTTTCAAAAAGACTGGAGTTGTGTCAGAGCTAAGTTCAGTTCTTCAAGGTTACATGAAGACAAACATCTTGGTAGATTGTTTGTGGGATGGACAAAATGTTATTTCCCCTGTTCAGGAAGTTTGTAGTAAATACACACACAGATGGGAATCCACAAGTACTTAATTTATAACCAACATTCCAGCTTGTACAAATGAATACTTAATTACTTGTTTATATATTTTGCATATCACCACTCAATAATGTTTTATGTTCTTCCAAATAAAATACTGAAACAGAATGCAAATAAGGGGGAGTTTGTCATTCAGATAGATAGTATATGTGTCATATGAACATCTAAATCCAATAACATTGTAATGAAATGTTGAAGGAAATCACAAGATGCTCCTTTTTTTTCTTGTTTGTTCTTTTTGGTTTCTTTCATTGGAGCTTTTTTAATGCTTAGTCAGAACCTTCCCATTTGGCATCTTTAGTACTTCCCTACACATATATTTGTGCAAATGTTATGTGCTTTTGTCCAATTTTTTATTACTTTCACTTCTCGTTGTTCAAAACAATTGACATCAAACTGGAACATGAAAGAGGTTGTAGGAAAGGTTGTTTTCCCCACATGAAGAATCACTACTGTGTTTTATATGTTCTGTATGAATACAGTTATTGTTTGTCCCTTCCTCGCACACTGCATCCCACATTTGGACTTCAGCAGGTGTGCTACCTGAGCTGGCTAATGCATTGTCGGCTACCAGGCAGCACTGTAATCTTTGTTATCATCCACACTTCCCCTCCCCCATATGCTACTTAAATCCTTTTCAGATCAGTTTTCTGGAGTCCATCTGGCGTTTTCAGATCCCTGTTGCCACAACGTTTTGCCGCTGCACTGCTGATGCGTGCTGGAGGCCGTGCTTTGTTACATACACATAGCACAGAATTGCTTTATGTTTATACTCCTCCACATGTTAGTTATAATCTAACATGTTAATGCTAAAATAAGACTTCCAATTACTATTTACACTCTTAAAGCTTTCTCAGTCCCAGCTTTATTGGCTAAAGAAGTTTATAAATAACTTAGTCTGGACACAGTTCTCTGATGCTTCATTTAAGGAACATTAGGAAATGTGATCTGTCAAAATTAACTGAAAGAAATTGTTGCTATTTAGTACTGTTTCTTTATATCCAAGTTAGGTATCAATGACTGAAACACTGTTAATATGTCTAAAGCGTTTGAAGGTGAAACAAGAAACAACAATTAAAAATGATGTTGAGTTTACATTGTTTTAAGCCACATCTACCCACACTGATACATTAAACCCAAAGTTTTTAGTACGCAGGAATGAGGGAGCCAGTGCCATTGGTCTCTTCATCTTACTCAGCTTCCCTTTGTATAAACAGCTGAACGTTGCCTGATCCGGATCCTCTGACTCTTGCATGGTCCTTCTGAACAGCACAGTCCTCCTCAGGCTGCTTGAGTGCAAGTCTTCCTCCACCACCTTGCTTTCACTGCTTTATTTTGTGTAAATTACTTAAAGGCTCACTCACCTCAGAATGGCTCTCATGATGCGTGAAGCACATGGCATTGAAGTCAGTCTCACATGTTGGATGAGGACCCTGAGATATTGGTTGAAAGTGGGCAGTTTCTGACAGTTTAATGAACCTAGTAGTTTATTTTGATGGTGAGTTGAAAACTTGATTATCAGCAAGTCCTACCCACAGTCAAAATGTAAGATGGAACTACAATCATTAACACTGTCTTTAAAGAAGGACAAGAATTCAACCATAGTACCAGTGGCATCCAAAGAAAGGGACAGTGGTAGATTTAGTGAATCCTATCTTGGAAACCACTTTTGTAAATCTGGTGATATTTTTCTTAGGCAGTTTGAAATGAATTGTTGGCATCTTCTCTGGCCCAGGGAAAATAGCACTCAGGGCAGTTTGTTCATTATCAATCTACAAGTTTTCCCATGAGACCTAAGGCAAATGAAATAGTTCAGCCTAATCCTTAGTTCTCTATTAATGAAAAATAAGAGCACGTGAGGCAGTTGGTTTCAGTGATGAAGTATTCTGATTCTGTTGTATCTAGACAAATTAGTCTTCTTTTGCTACGTAGTAGCAAAATGCAGAGCTTTCAGTTGAGTTTTTTTGTATGAAAGAATTTAGTGACAAGTTAAGTTATTTAACTAACATAATTTGTGCATTGAAAATTTATGCAGAAGTAGGAACAAAGAGCAGATAATTTCATTAGACACTTTTGTCCTGCAACAAACCATTACTCAAATAACATTAGATCCTTCATAAATCTTGTCTTTCATGGTTCTTGAAAGAAAGATGAGTGATGCCATGCCAAATTCAGAAATATCTATCATGATTGGAAATGCTTGTGTCTCACCGTCTTTCTCTTCATGATTGCTTCTTCCTCAGCTGAGACAGATGAATCAGGTCTGGTAATCACTACCTTGAACATTTCAGGATAAAACAGCTGGGCTTCCCTAAATCCTAGCTGATGATAGTCCATGGCATCCAGGTGACTTTGCACTGAGTGGAATGAGAGGCACACACAAATTGCTTCACTAAATCAGCTGTATTGAGGCCCATAGTTTCCAGTCTTTAAAATACCTGGGGATAGAGGAAGAGGACTGGGTGCTGCAGTTACTTCTATGACAATTACTTTTTTCACAACTGGGAAACTTGTAGCCAAAGGCTGTGTACTGCTCACTTAGAAAAAGCAGGTGAGCCTGAGCATCCATCTTCTGTTCCATGTTTCCTTTCTCTTCATTATGCTTTCTGCTGAGGTTGTGTAATATAAGGGAACTTCAAGGCTTTAGATGCCATCCAGAAAGAAAAATATAATTTTCTGGTAACAGCTAATTACTGTTTGGCAAAATGCTCTCCAAAGGGTTATCCTGCTTGTGTAACTTTCAGTGTGCCTTAAATTCTGCTGTAATAGCTTTAACTTTGGGTACATTGTACCGATTAGTATTCCAACTTTTTTAGTTCAGAATAATTATTTTCATATATTATTTTTAATAATTATGCCAATATATTACAGCTGATAGTAATAAAAAATTAATTACACACAGCATCTATTTTGCTAAAAATACACAGCATCTATTTTGCTATCTAAGTTCTTTTGTAGACTCAGATCACTGACCTTTTTCTCATTTAATCCTATTTTCAGTGTGCTCTCACAGCATGTGACAGTGGAACTTCGGAAGTTTTCTGAAGGTTAGATCAATTGTCTTCTTGGTCTTTTCACCTTAAGGCCTTCCCTTCATGAAAAAATCCAATGAAATCAAAACAATCTGAAAGAAAAATCAAAAGTGGCTGGGTTTATAGGCCCATTTTCCCGCACCACAAATAATCAGGAGGAAAACACTTAGAGGGTCACATAGGTCAATAAACATCTGGCTTATGAAGTGTGGCCCTGCTGCCTGTATTATGTTGATAAAATTACTTTAGTCAGCAGGAAGAAATATAAAGTACAGAATATAGGTGGTAAATTTTCCCATCTTGACATATGGAAGATTTGCATGTGTAATTTACATCGGCATAAATCTCAGTTTATCAAAATGAAATTCTATCCAAAAATCTGAAAGAAAAGAAAGAGAGTGTGTGTGTTTCGGTAGCGTATCTCCAGCTCAATGTGGCTATAGGGTCCTCTGTGCATTGAGATGAGACCATTCAAGACCGCTTTATACTTCTTCCAGCAAAACATATCAAGGCACTGTTGTTTTCCTGCTACTGAAACAATTTTAAGCTGCTCTAAATGCAGATCAGCAGCAAAACCCCGCAGCTATATGTATTCTCATAGCCATGCTCTTCCCCAAATTCTTCATGTTTATCTCTCAAGCTTCTGCAAATATTTGAAATTCCTGGAGAAAGCCATCTTCACCTGCACCAACTAGCAGATCCACTAAAAGAATATTTAATGAGAAAGTACTGTGTTGTGTGTTATCAGAAACAGCATGTTTAGCTTCCTTTAATTCATGTGGCAGATAACTGCCTTTGTGGTAACTCAGTTTTCTTAGTTTTACAGTTGTTCTTTGCATGGCTTTTGTGTTCTTTTGTGATGTTACTAAACATTTTGCTTGAATAAACACCGGGCTGCTCATTGGATTTTTGGAAACTTTCTATATTAAAAAAAGAAATTGCCTTGGGCTAGATTTTTGGGGAGGTTAGGTTTTTTCTTCTTGTTTTTTTTTTTAAAGGAAAATTCCTATTGACTTCCAATAAGGGCTTCAGGGGTTAGCTGTCCAAGAAAAATGAATGTATGATCACAGGAAGAGATTTCTGATACTTTCCTTGGCTAGGGGCATTCATCACACATTTGAATGGAGTGCTGCCTGGAATGGATCTAGGAAAATAGGCACTGATTTTTGATCTCCAATTATTGTGCAACCAAAGTGCAATAATGTTGTCCAATATGTTTAGGTGGCAATCTTTTGTCCGTAGGAGAGAAAACATAGGTGATATGAACAAAAAGGATAGTCCTACATTAACAGAAGTAATTTTATTACAATCACAAAATTAATCACAAGGAATCTGCCATAGACATCCAATTCCAGTGTTTTTCTCCAAGAATTATTTTTTACATCACACAAGTTGGATTATTCTTTAAACTTTAATACTAAACCTGAAATGAATATTTCTACAGAGGTGGTACTCACACTGTAGGGTAATGATATGTCCCCAGCAAGGCATTAAGGTCTGTGATCATCCAATGTATTGTCCCAAACAGAAAAAAAAGCCCACTGATCTTTTAGTGTAGGTCCTGGGCAATTAGACAGTAGATATTTACCATGAGAGGTCATAATATCCTCAAGAAGTCATCATATGGTGTTTGTTAGGTAGGTTGACTCCCAGTGTGGCTAGTTGCTGTCTGATCTGATCACTTCTCATCCTACATTCCAAATAAGACACCTCATCCATACTTATCTGGCCACTTTCTCAGTTTTCACACAGTCAGACACGCTCATAAAACTGTCCCAAACACCTCTTCCACCTCCTTCAACTATTCCAAACAGCTGTGGTGATATATCAGAATTTCATCACTGTTGGCCATTGTGGATTTTCTCAATATTTCTAGAGTACTTTTTTATTTTACCATTCCCTGGAATGCCACAGGTGTGTGCTACATGGCAGCAACCGGCAAGGATGCTCTCTTGTGGGGAAGAAAGGCCAAAACAAGCCTTCTGCTCTCAACTACTTTGAACTGTCAGAACTGCAGGGAGTCAGGTGGGTGCCTGTTTCTGCTCCACGTGAAGGAGCCGCATGCAACGTTAGCAAGCTTGGTATTTTTAAGCTGCCCTTCAGGACGCATGCATGGCTATATGTATTCGTTGAATCAATTGCATTAATATCTCTAAATGGTTCTCAGTGCCATTATTTGCACTCTGCAAGTGGCTGATTTTGGTGATGAATTCCATCTTTACGTTTGATAAACTCAAGTTGTCCTCTTCAGTATCCCCTGCTCTTACATTAATGTTCAGAACAACAAATACTCAGCTTTATGCTTCTTTCCTTTTACTTCATCTATGTTAAAAACTGTGATCAGACTTGGAAAGTAGGAAGCTTTGAGACTCAAGTGGAGAAGCAATCATTTTCTATATGTTTGAAGGCCTTTTCTATATATTGGGAGGCTCCAAGGAGACCTTATAGCGACCTTCCAGTATCTGAAGGGGACCTACAAGAAAGCTGGGGAGGGACTGTTTACAAAGGCTTGTAGTGACAGGACAAGGGGCAATGGGTATAAACTGGAGAGGGTCAGATTTAGACTAGACTTAAGGAGGAATTTCTTTGCAATGAGAGTGGTGAGGCACTGGCACAGGTTGCCCAGGGAAGCTGTGGGTGCCCCATCCCTGGAGGTGTTCAAGGCCAGGTTGGATGGGGCCTTGGGCAGCCTGATCTGGTGGGAGGTGTCCCTGCCCATGGCAGGGGGGCTGGAACTGGATGGTCTTTAAGGTCCCTTCCAACCCAAACTATTCTATGATTCTATGATTCTATGATTCTATGATTCTATGATTCTATGATTCTATGATTCTATTCCCATTTATGGTTGTTGCAGCCATGTTTGCATGTCACTGCAGATAGGACAGGAGGAAATGGCCTCAAGTTGCACTAGAGGAGGTTTGGATTAGATATCAGAAAAAATTTCTTCACTGAAAGGGTTATCAGGCACTGGAACGGGCTAGCCAGGGAAGACAACATCTGTGGAGGTATTTAAAAGACAGGTAAAGGAGGTGCTCAGATATATGGTTCGGTAGTGGACAGGTACAGTTGGACTTGATAATCTCAAAGATCTTTTCCAACTAAATGATTCTATGATTTAGCAAACCATGCAAGTCCCAAAGGTGATTCTGCCAACTCTCCACAACACATGGAGCAACAACCCCAGCATCACTGGCCCACCAATAAGTTAGTATTTCTGGTAACAGCTGGAACTAATTAAAGTGTCATTTTCAACCCCTGTGCTACTAAAGACCTGCACCTACCTTAATGCTTTCAAAAACATGTTTAGTGAAGAATGGATGGCATAGACAGAATTACTGTTGGATATCTGAAGACACACTGTCATCCTGACTGATGCTGTAACACATGATCCACTTCAGACTAATTTTTACAATTGCTATGAAGATCAGAAGGCCTTGGGTTTATTTCTAACCTTAGATCTCGCACAGCGTGTGGAGTTTGTGCTGTATAAATTTAAAATTAAAACTTAAAAAAATTTATTACTATTCCAAGTCAAACTCTTAAATGTCCCTTTAGATGCTTAAATAAATGGCCAGCTTTTTAGATAATTAAGCACTTGAAGCTCCCGTCAAATTCAATAGGAGATATGTAGCAAGGAACACGTAGTGACTTCAAGATAGAAAATATAAAGAAAAGAAAATTATAGCCAGTGTTGTATCATCCTAAGGCATATCAGAAAGAAGATGTAGAAAATGTACTCTTAACACAGTTTCTAGTAATTGAGGGACTCCCTGTTCATCTGTCCACTAGTTGGCAGGCATAGTAACGCAATCAGCTATCCTTTGAATGCATCCCTGGCTGCTACTGAATTTCTTCTAAGACGTCCTAGCAACTGCGTGCCAGCACTGCATCGTGCATATGCATAAGCATTAATAGGATAAATCAAACCTACAGGGGGGGTTTCGAGTGTCTGGTGCACAAAAACATTTCACTAGCAGAGAGTGAAACACCTGGAAAACTGAGATACCAAGGTTAAGTGTGAAGGTATTCATGAATGCTTTTTTTTAAAAAAAAAAAAATTAAAAATTAACTAGAAAGCACCTTCTTCAATGCACAGCATAGAGTTTATCTTGCCTTCCTTCAGGATCCCATTCATAAGGATTATGTAATTGTGCAAGTGCCTGCATGCAATACTCAAAATATTATCGCTCTTCTCATGGATTAAGTGGGTCACTTGAAATTTAGGGATAATAGGACTTAATTTTTCAGATTAGGTTCATAGTATACTTTGTATTCCTGTTTTGATGGTGATCAATCCAAACTGTCAGCAGGGACTGAATTAGCTGGAATGCAGAAGAATAAATACACTTTTTTCTTTTCCCAGATACTGTGTTTTCAGAAAAATGCCTTTGCATATCAGCAATTTCAAGTTTACTTAAAAGACAAGGTGGAATTTTTTAGTTTTTAATTTTGCTTTCTGCCTTTGCATCCACCACATAACAACGCTGTAACTGTTATTTTAGAGCAAACTTGTTATTCAGTCAGCAAACCAAGAGATGAGTCACTCAGCTCCCATTTCACATAAACCTTTAACTACGTGTACATACAGATTCATAATTTCATTTTCTGTCTTGTATGTATTACCAGATATATTAACGTGCTTTGCTAGTCTTCTCCTACTCTTTCACTTTTCTGTAGCTGCTGGAGAGACTTTTGTTGGAGCTTTTTTTTTTGTACTGAAGCAAAACCCTGTCAACAGAGTGCAAAAGCATGTTTAATGGCCTCTAGCTGGCTGCAGATGCCCACATTTCTGAATAGTACTCAACATCAGAAAGCTGAACGTACTATTAATTAAAGCTTTCTTTTCAAATGATGCCAAAATAGAATATTTTCTATAAAGACTGCACTTTTCCTCCAACATGAAGTAAGATGAAAGACATTTACTCTGTGATTTCATTTGCATTCTCTGAAGTGACTCTGTGAAATGTTCTTTGGTAATGAAGAAAGTACTCGTTGCTGAAAACCTAAAACAAAGTATTACTTGTTAGCCTCTATACAGTGTATCTGCAAATGTGAGTCTTGCATGCGAAAAATTAGTGCTGGTGTAAAATAGGACATGTAAGGTCACACACTTACTGGTTAGAAGATCCTAAAAGGGAAATTTTTTCCAACCACATTAAATCATCCACACCAAATATCTATTTTAAGGTTATTATACAACAGTATATTAAGATTTATATTTAGCATGTGAAAGAGGTGTAGACAGTATTGAAAAGAGCTGAAGCAACTGATTTATTTTTTCAGAGTTAAAAGTTTTTGAGTCTTAAAATATAGCACTGAGTTTTACAGTACTTAATTTTGTAACCCTGAATCCTATAAAGCTACATGAAGTATGTTTTAAAATTTTTATTTCCTTTTATACATATATATCAATCAGAAAAGAAAAAGATTGTTTCAATAAAGTATAAATGATCGGTGAAAAGTATAGGCATTGCTTATTGTCAGAGCAAGTATGTGCTTAAGTTTACACAAGTGACATCTACGTTGTGTGGAAGATGCGCTTGTTTCAGTTCCCCAGTCTTTGAAACAAGATGATAAATGCCTTTCCCTCAACTTCCAGGCCACATACTGTGCTTTTTTTTCCATAAACACAAAGCTGAAAGAAGAATAGGAAATGTACTCTCAACCTACACAGAGTTAGGATGTGACTACAACATAAGCTTGGACCTGCCAGTTGACCACCACACAACATATGTACAGCTCTAGGGACTTCAGAAGCAGTTCAGGGCAAGAAGAAATGTACTATTGTGCTCCTCTTGGAAAATCCCTTCCAACTCCTGTGCAGTTCAGAAAAAGGGTAAACACTTCTATGCAAAAAAACCAAAGATATGTTGGCTGGCATTCTGGCAAAGCTTTCTCCAGCCTTAATCTCAATCTGCCTGCTCTTGCCTGCCTGCATGAGGAGAATACATAATGAGTCAGTGGGACCTGCTTCTCCTCTTCTACTGTGTTGTGAAGAGTGCTGAGGAACACATGGATACCTGCTACTCCTCTGTCCTCATTAAGATACTATGCATTAGTACTTCCAGGGTACTAGGGGAATATGGTTTTGTCCAGTATTCTGCTATACATCTTATTTTAAATTATTAAGTCCCGTTGTTCTTGCTCAAGAACTTTTATAAACACTAGGAAAATTCTGCTGCTAAAATTTAAAATCCTTAAATAACTCAAGAATTTCTGGGAGAGGTCAAATTAATGAAGCTGGATTTGTGAAGACTTGTGAAACTGCATCTTAAGGGATCTATCAGACTCTAAGCTTTTTCCACAGTAGGATTATTTGTAATGGAGATCTCCCATTTCTACTGTAGATTTTTTAATGCTTAAAAAGTTCATATCAATTTTTTGCCTTACTGGAAAAATATTTCTAGGGGGATGGTAGTCAAACACTGGTAGAAGTTGCCCAGAGAAGCTGTGGAGTGTCAGTCCATGGAGATGTTGTGCTCTTGACTGCACAAGTCCCTGAGAAAGTTTAGCTGGCCCATTTTGAGAAAGGATTTTGACACTGTGATCTCCATGGGTCTTTTCTGACTGAAATTGTTCAATGATTCTACATAACCAATGAAGTCTTGTTTATACATTCCCATCTATTTTTGTGTCACTACCGTGCTGCACCTATATGCCATCAAATCAGGTCAAAATGGCAAAAGTAAATCAAAGGTTATAAGAGACCACAAAAAAAAAAGCATAAAAAAACCCCGGTTTTGGCTGAAAAACAGGTTCAAAAATTGCTGAGGTACAAAATATTGTAACTTAGATACCTTTTAAAAGACTTATCACTTAATGTCAGGCTTTGAATGAAATTTGGTTTCTATACATGATTTTAATTACTAGATTCATTAACCTAGCATCTATAATAATATACAAGTCTATATTAATTATGAGAGTAACAAAAAATAAAATTCTGAGGCAAATTGTCCTCTGCAATACTGAAGCAAATTGTTGAATTAATATCAAACTAAATGAGAGTAGAATTTGTCCCACTGGTTTAAAGTAGTTATTGTGAATGTCACCATACTTGACTATTTCTATACAGATGTATAAGTAAATTATATCTTAAGAAATAGACTATATCTATGTAGTGAACAGAGCTGTGCCTAAGAAAACAGAAAAGAAACCATGGCAGTTTATTTCATCGTTCAGCAAATCATTGTTTGTGTTGTTTTGTAGACACTACAACTGTATTCTGTTACTTTCTATTTTATAATTTCATCAATGAGATGCAGAATACCCAAGATTAGAGACAACTCTGGAGCACAAAGGCTTAATCATTAGATGATCATCACTGGGGTCATGAACCACATGAGTGAAGACTGAGGAAACTTGGGACATAGTATGTACCCAGCCTGCACAGGACAAAAAGATCTCAGGTAGAACACTGTGTTATTTGTTCATAAATCTAAAATCCCTACAAAACTGCATGAAAGTTTAGGTCTTCTAAATTAGTGAGATTGGTGATAATGCAGAAAATGAGAACACACATCTGTAATCTAACTCCAGAAATTCATTTAGCTGTAAAAAAATCCATCTTTTGGAAAGAGCTCAATTCTTTCTAGAAGGGAAACAGCAGAACAAGCCAATCTCTTCTAACGTGGTGAGGGCTGCATCAGTGTCTTCTGGTGGATGTGTGGCATGGTATCCAGGCTAAATAAAGCAGGAGTCAGTCAAAATTAATGTTTTGGGAGAGAAGCATTGTACCTTTTTCTTTACCATTTTCTCCATCATTGCAAAGGAATCACTAGAAATAGAGTATTTCTAAGTCAACCCCCTAAGGTCTCTTTCCATGCAGTTCTAAAGATTCTAGATTTATGATTCTATTGACACTTAAGGAATTGTCTGCAGATGAATTAAGCAAAAGCATCCATTGTTTTGTAACTTTATACATACTAAAAAATTTTTGAATAGTTCTTCAACGGTTGTAAACTGGTTACCATCTTTTGATTTCTGAATTTATACTTGGTAAAATTGTACATGGATTTAGAGTTATCAAATAGTCCCATTGGAAACAGCAGGATGATTATATAAAACAGCACTGTAGTACACTCAGAGGTGTCAGTATCTACCCTAAGTATCCACACTAATAGTAAAATCTATAGTTATGACAAATTAAACATGTCTTCTGGGACAGAAGCATGGACCTAGCTTGTCTGTGCTTACTGCGGGTCCCTATGAGTGGAAGTAGATTTAATTTCTTCTGTAGAAAGCCTGACTTGGGAAAAGTTGGCACACTCGGAGCTTGTGATTTCTCTGCCTTGAGCTGTTAGGAGCACCCATACTTGTCTCCCTCCCAGCAATTCTAAGGTGGATAGTAAGGATGCAGAGAACTGTCATTTGACTAGTTAAGTAATTTTAATGTTGCTTTTGCTCCACTTCTGGCACAGAATTTCTGAACTGATGGCCAGGCTCCAAATCCTTCTCAGACTTCTAGCCCATATGAAGTATACTGCAAACAGAAATATTTATATAATGTCTTCCGGCATTGCTCAAGGTAACTCAGATTACCATAAGAAGGAGACTACTGATGCTCGTTTTCATAGAGTTTCTATGCCTGTGCTGGATGACAGCCCTCCTCCTATTCTGGCAGTCTGCATGATTTTCATATTCAGATGCCAGCTTTATATACATAATATATAATAATCTGTTTCCACTAAATCAATATTCGTCCAGCATTTTTAGTGGTAGGTAGCTGTTGGGTTTTATATCCGTCTCTGTGTTTGGGAAAATCAAGTCACCTCTGTACAGCAAGGTATATTAAGTTTCAAATATGTCTAAATTTCTGGAGTGTTCTCTTGCCACAAACTGGGGAGGAAGGATGGGAAAGAAAAGTATTCAGTCACAGTTGACTAAGTTGTTGGGAAAAACAATAATTTTATAAATAAGAGAGGTTCATTGGCATGAGACTATCTTTAACAGGATTCCTTGCTACACCAAAACTGCTAGGAAACTTGTTCCTTGGTCACTATGCAACACACCACCACAATGTCCTTCAGCTCCAAGCGCAGTGGTTAGAGGGTCACTGCCTGCTTGTCTATAATGGATGAAGTCCTAGAGTGAACGTGCAGGAGGCAAGAGGCAAGTGAACAAGTCTCGTATGCATGCAAAGCGTAAGTCTTCCTGTTTCCAAAGGCCAATTGGTAGCATTGCATAGAAATTCCCTTGTCTAATTGTAGAGCTTCCACCCATGTAGTTGAAGAATGCAATTCTGCCTTCTATCTCTAGCCAGAGAGGGAGTTTTACAGCTGTGTTAAAATCTCTGTTGTTGTAGCTAAGCTGAGTACCTGCAGCTGCTTCGAGTGGTTAGAAGAAAAAAAATGTAGGCAACTCTATTTTGTACTGCGCAGAGTAGGCTACACTGTCTTATCTTTTTTAAAGATAAGATAATAACATTCCTGTTTCTTCACAACAAGTTTAAAATCTATAGGAACAAATAATAAAATGTAGTATTTAGGGGTTTGCATAATGCCTAGTTGGTCCATGACCAAGGCACTCTATGATGACATAAACAATTATGTTAATTCTGTTTTCTTCTTTACTTAAGAATTCACTTATAGATACTTATGAGTCACCAAAGTATATGGAGGGCAATAAAGGAAATGTGTTGC
Organism: Cuculus canorus; assembly: GCF_017976375.1. Classification (NCBI taxonomy): domain Eukaryota; kingdom Metazoa; phylum Chordata; class Aves; order Cuculiformes; family Cuculidae; genus Cuculus; species Cuculus canorus. Next base: position 62,955,367 of record NC_071402.1, on the reverse strand, counting down.
CTGACAGCTTTAGGATAAATTCACTAGCAAATAAACATGCTATAAGAAAACATATAATCTGCAAAGGAAAATTCCTCTCTGCTTACTCTCCTCCATGCTTGAAAAACTAATCTTTGATCTACTGCTTTTCCCTGGATCAAAAAGACCCCACAAGCCAAATAAAAATCCAGTGTCACAGAAAAAAAAACTATTAAAGAAGTTGAAAACGAAAGTCCAAAGTAGGTCAACTTTAACCAACTGACTCAACTTCTAAGGTCAGGGAAAGCTTCAGTCATACTTTTTGTTCCTTTGCTAGGGAAATTATTACACAGTAATGTCTCGGGGCTGTGCGTTTGCTGGTGCTGCCAAGACAAGTCATTTCTGTATGTGCTGTGAGCAGCATTACTTTTCTATCATATGACTACAAGGTGGACATAATGTGTTGCAGTTAATAGCCCTGACTCACCCTGTAGTTTACGCCAACACTTAATGTCATTCATGCTTAGTAAAACTGTAGGATTCTGTTCTTCCACCCACTTTTTGTTATTTATCTTGAAACCTACCACAGCACAAGAAGAATTATTGCAGCTTGATATAAAAATGCCTAATTTAGATTCTCCATTCAAATTTTTTTAATGCACTGCCAGTATACCTGATAAAAAGTTCTCAGCAGCCTCATATAGATAGCCAATATAAAGCTGAATGACTGTGACATGCATCTCAGAGCAATAAGTATTATCTACTATTCAGCCTATCTAGTCTTTTTTTCTTTTTTTTTTTTTTGATGCAGAGTTAATTTGGAAATCACAGATTTATAAAAGCCAAAATCCTCTACAAAAATCCACCTACTCAGTTCAGAAAATTGACCCACTTCTGATCTCCTCAGCTCACACCCACCTTTAATTTTTGTACACTAGCTGCCATTCTCCCTTTGAATGACTGATGTGAAGAGAATCTGTTAAATATTGCAAATCCAAACCTTATTAAAAAAATATTAAACCAAACATCTTTTCCTGCAACATTATAAGCCCAAACACAACAGCAGCAGCGTGGCAGCTAGTGAGAAACTCAGAGCTAATGCACCTCAGTTCCAGCTCCGAGATGTGCTGGAAGAAGGCAAATGTCCCCTCTTAATGCCATCTCTTAATACCACATTATGCCTTGCTATACACGTGTCTAGATGGATTTCACTCAGTTGCCTTTTTTAACAACGAGCAGCTGTAATTCCAGTTCTCTCCCTTCTAGTTAAAAACAATGAGGAAATCAAATGAGCCTGAGGATGGCATAGCTCACGGAACAGTGAGGTTGGGTGTAGCTGTGATGGTTTTCTTCATGTTGTGCTCCCGGCACACCTAAATATCTACAGGAACCCCAGTGGTAAAACCCTGAAAATTGTGGCAGACTCTGCAATTCTCATGAAATGTGTTACTCATGGGAGAATATAATATGCAGTGAAATTAGAGGTGCTGTTCTGCATTTGGGTTTTGTTGCAGAAAAAGAGAATGGAGTAAAAAAAAAATGGATTTTGTTCCTGTGTTCATTTCCTGAAGTCCTCTGTCCTTGCAAGGGTATTGGAAATATCTGAAAATTGGTGCTCTGCTTTCTCCCAAATGGAACAAAATTATCATTCAGAAATACCTGTAGCAGTTCCAGGAATATATCATCTCTCTTATTGATTTAGCAATACCAAGGCAGTAGAAAATTCTCAGTTATATATAGAGGGATTTGTCCCAGTTTTCATTGTAGCAACGGAACAATTGAAATAGGCAGTTCCAGTAAAGTGTTATTCTACTAAAATAGCTTTAATTGTATTTTAACTGTATCTGTGTTCTATTCCTTCTTTTTCCAGCCAAAGAAAGGTCACATTTTTCAGTAAAATTGTTATTCTGGTAAAATTAGTAAACTGGCTTCACTGTGTGGTATCAGTTTGATTAGCAGCTACCGTACTCAAATGCATGACCTTCTCCTTGTTCAGGGAGCCTTTCAGGGACAGTATGGAGTGTGAATACAGATGTAACAGTGAGTGGGTGAATAACATTTGTGTCTGGTTTTACCTCAATAAGATACTCCTCTTTTTTTTGTTTTTTTTTTTTTTTTTTTATTTTCAATAAATGAACAACTTGAAAAATCAACTAAGGATCTTTCATTGCTGGCTTTTAAGATATCAGAGGATTCTGCCAGTATATACAATTGTTACAGAGTATTCCCACAAGAAACAGGACAATGTTGCTCTAAGCCTTCTTTATTTAACATATTTGTTTTGGGCTCTCCTGTGAAATCTATTGGAAGAAAGAGAAGAGACAGTAACGTATAGCTTCATCAGTCAAACAGAGTGAAAAATGATATCTGTTTTCTGTGGATAGAAGCACATTTTCAGCTAAAACAAACCTGTCTTCTGCTTTTCGTTTGATGCAGAGAGAAGGAGTGCTATTTTGATTAGGACAGAGTACTAGAAATCAGGAAAGATAATCTTCATGGCTCTGACAGGCCCTTCTCTGCCTGAATAGGTCACTAAACCTTCATGTGCTTCACTTTTGTTATTTGTAAAACAATTATTATTTATTTCAGAAGGATATACTGATGCTAAATAAACACCTTTTTTTTCAGAATACATATTTGAATTCCTGATAAATATGTTGTAAATATAGGACATGTCAGTTTAGAAAAATAAGTTCAAATAAAAAGAAAGGTGGTAAAGTTGCCAAAGGGACATTTTAAACGTTTATAAGATCTTTCTATGTATTCCTGGCTTAATTTCAAGAGTAAATTCTGGTAATAAAAAACAAAGCAAGGTATTGCAGTAGGAAGGAATGACACATGCTGTTTCCTTCTCCCTTCCCCCCGCTTACAGTTGGCATTGCTGACAGGCACCTTGGGGTTTTGGGACAGAAGTTATCCAGAACTCCCAATATTGCACCAGGTTCGTACTTGGCACTTGCTCTTCAGCTATTCCCATGTAACAGAACCCTCTTCCAACGCCCTTTGAAGACCCACAGTCAACAACAGGGTGTGCAGTCCATGTTTAGATTAAGTCCTGTCATTTCTCCTTGCTAACAAGGAGAGAGGGGAGAGTAGAAAGAAGTCGTAGAGCTGTTTTGCAAAGTCTCAGATGCCTCGAGCAGTGAGTGCTGTTGTATGTCTGAGACACCAACTGTCCTGGAGAGATTTGAGACCCCTGGTTTCACTTCAGATGGCATACAGTGTAGGCTGTTTGGTTTCCCCTCACTAAATGGTATCTGAACTAAATAATTTAGCTCTTTGCCTTAGGCTTCATGTCCTGACTATTACCATGAGTGTATTTTAAGGACCCCCATCCACTTTCCAGCTATGACATAAGGCAGCAGACATACACATCTGCTGCATATACACATCCAGAGTTATTTTCAGGTTTCTCATTTCAAGGCTTTATTTTATTCAGATTTGTTCAACTTGACTGGCACTCCATGTAAGTCATCTCTGTCGCACTCAACTCGTTACCCCCTGGGCCAAATAAGAGTCGGCACCAGGCATATAGAAGAAAGAAAACTGTGCAAAGAAGTCACCATACTGGAAAGAAGCACTTGAAATCAAACGGTTGAATCATGTGCCCGTGGGATAATGCTCTAGATGCATTTGCAGGAGAGAAGAACTAAAACCTCGTCCTACCTCAGCCTTGTTGGGACTAGACTAATATTATTCAGGTGAGTAACAACTTGTCCGTATGAGCAAAAGCATCATGCCTTGCTAAAATACTAAAATACACAATACTCATTATCCACCACAGGACTAGGAGAATATAGAGTGGCAATATGAGCAGTATTAGTGTATTCTTAGATATTTTGAGCCAGTTGATGCTACTGAATATCTTCTACATATTTATAAGCTGTCTAAAATGATAAATATTGCTACTTGCATTATTCAGTGTATCTGCATACCTAAAATTATATAGATGCACATGCAGTGTTGTTCTAACTGCAAAGTAGGGAGAAGCAGTTGGTAACTCTTTCTGGGATCTACTCAGCAAGTAATAGATTATGGTAATATCTTCTGCATAACAAAGGACAAAGTACCTCATCCAGTAATTTACAAACTAAGCACCTAGTATCTGTTTGAGTTGGCATGTTTTTTCCAAGGAAGACCCAGTTCTGACTTTAGCCCTCCCTATACAAGTCACTTTAGCAATTAATTACCCTCAGTAATCATAATTTGTGTTGTGTTCCTAGTTAGCATTTGTTTAATGTCTGTTTACATACACTGGAGATCGTGCCCTTTGGTTGGTGTTTACTTGGACTTTTATTTTCCCAAATTAGAAACTTCCTTCAATCAAAAATTCCTCCACAGCTCAGGAGCTGTTAAACTGTATACAATTCACCTCACCACTTTCTTACCGGCATTTGCTACAAAAGCATGAATTGCAGACTGCTCTCTCCTTGTAAACCTAAGAGGAAGCAGACAGAGCTGTTGTGTGCAGGGCTGCTCTTAGCTGAAGAAATGGGGACCTGCTGGCAGGAAAGACCCTAGAGATGCTGCTCACTAAACACCCGGGGCTCCCTCTGGCCCAAACACACACTCTTTGCACCAAAAACTGGTAGGAATTTCTGAGGCAGGCATTTTTCTCTACCGCGGTATGGGGTCCCTACTTTGTCAAGACGCGTACCTGGGCTAAGACGCTCAGAAACACTGCAGCGCTTCAGACATACTCTTGGCTACTCAAATGCCTTTGGTGGGAAAGAGATACAGCTGTATGTTGTGCTGGTTCCGCTCAGCTGGTGCACAGGGGAGCACAAGTGGCCATACTACATCTTCCTCCATAATTTGTGCAGCAGGGTCAGAGTTTGGTTTATTTTCCTTTGGCCAAATACGAACTGAAGTGTGGAAATGATCACTTTTCATATATTAGTTTTTCATATGTTCTTAATGCTGCTAAATATCTTCTCATCTACTCTGTATATGCTCTGTTTATATATAAATAGAATAGTTGTGATAGCAGGGTACAACCCAAGGTTTATTTGAGGGCAAGGTTTAGGAAAGCATGCCTCTTTTTCCTCTGGGTAAGGAGGAGTGCTGTAAAAAATTACCAGAGATAAAGCATCTTATCTCATTTACCTACAGCCTAATTAACCTGTACTTTTAAAATCTAGAACACAAAGCACACTATATTGTGGCCAAATTCCATAGCTGGGCTATCATATCTGTTTCTTATATTTTGTGTAGCTCAAATGTATTTTTCAAAGGAAAAATGCCTTATAAGAAATGCCTTCCTATACCTCTAGGTGAGTTGTATGGAATTCTTTAAGCTAAATTGCCCTCTAGATAATTTTGACAATGGGAAAAGAGTATGCCAAATATTTACATAAGCTGGGTCTGTGAATAAAGAATGAAAAGTGCCATATAATTAGAGAGATATTAAGCCATACTATACAATAAATGAAGATTTCTGACAATAAGGTAGGGGTATCCCTAGCCACATTTTTATTCACTGAGAGATATTATGTGAGTGTGGAAATCAGATATATTTATAAGAAAACTATAAGGTAAATGATATCACTTGTACCATTGCAATATAATGGTTCAAAAACTTTGGTTGGGTCGCTTGTAAGTTTTTCTCCTCCTTTATTTTGTACTTTACTCTTCTGACCAGTATTAATAAACTTTTTTCCAAGTGAAGTGAAACATTCCTCAGCTCACAAGACTTTTTCTTTCTTGAGAAAAGAACTTAATAATGAAGAAAAAAATATAATATTTTTAGGTTTGGTTTGTTTGTTATCTTTCTTAGTCTGGAAAAGCCAATTAAATAAAAAAAGAACTGTGGGAACTTCAGGATGTTAGACAAAAATAATTTAGCAATTTATTGCATGTTTAGAGTTGCAAATGACCACTGATGAATCATCCATGTGTTGGTATTGTGGCAAATTTGATCTAATCTTCCTGGAGCTATCCCTGATAAGAAGACATCTGCTTCTCTTCACCACTCTGACATTTTGTCTTTAATATATCCACTCATGGTAGACATTTACAGCTTCCTATCACTGTACTAGTCACTGGGAATTTGAAGGAATGTCCTTCCTTGCCCAAAAGGCAGGATTTAGTAAAGAGCCACAAGATGGATCAGAATTAACCATTCATTTTAGTTCTTTGACTTCAGTGAGCTGAGTTTGAAGCGAAGTGTATGCAGATGGGTCTTTCTTAACTCCTTTCTATTTATGGCTATATTAAAACGCATTTTTTTTAAAAAAAATGCATGTAGAAACTTATACAGAGGACTCTGTATAAAATTGAACAAGAGATGGAGATACAGAGGGAAAAAGTGAGCCTAAGCGTGGTGAAAGTGAACAATCCTCAGAAAAGTATACATCAAGGAGGGTATCTCTTCTCTAATCAGGGAGGTAATGTCTCCTGAGAAAACGCATATATTAGATAAGGAGACTTAAGGAAGAGAGCTGGCCTGGCATTAGCAGCAAAATAAGTTGTCGAAAAACTTGCTGGAATTTACAGGAATTTACATTTACCTCAAAAAATTAAAATGAATGAGGTAAATCTTTAAAAAGTAGATTGGAAGAAGAGGACTTGTAGGATAAGAATACAACACCATAGCATTACAAGAAATATTCAGGACATTGAGCTGCTGGCCTTTTTATTGTATTTATCATATGCAAGATAAAAGCCATAAAACTCTGACTCGAGCTGCTTCTCACTAGTTACCTCTCAAATAAATGTGTTGACTATGATTATAACAGATCAAAATGATATCAGGACATAAACTGTATACACTTAACCTCTCCCATATATTGATCTTGTTGTCACAAGCATTATTGGACAGTGTTCTTTTCCTCTATTTCCATATCTATGACAAATTAGACTTGGGGTTCTTCAGCCTGGAGAAGGGAAGGCTCCAAGGAGATCTTATAGCGACCTTCCAGTACCTGAAAGAGGCCTACATGAAAGCTGAGGAGGGACTGTTTACAAAGGCTTGCAGTGATAGAGCGAGGGGCAATGGGTATAAGCTGGAGAGGGACAGATTTAGACCAGACAAAAGGAGGAATTTCTTCACGATGAGAGCAGTGAGGCACTGGAACAAGTTACCCAGGGAAGCTGTGGGTGCCCCACCCCTATAGGTGTTCCAGGCCAGGTTAGATGGGCAGCCTGATCTACTGGGAGGTGTCCCTGCCCATGGCAGGGGGGTTGGAACTAGATGATCTATAAGGTCTCTTCCAACCCAAACTATTCTATGATTCTGTATTCAACAGACATTGCCAAACAAACATGGTATGTCTACTGTTTCTTATGTGCTATGGTAAGATATCAAGGTTGATATCCTTAGTCTGATAGGTTGTGTTGAAAACCTGAAAGATTTATCTTTGTAGCATGTCTATATGTCACCGTTTAGCCCTAGCCCAGCCCAACTGGCAGCTAAATCCAAGCAGCTGGGCTCCCGATTCCTTTCCCGCCCACCCCCAGGGAAAGGGAAAAGGGTAATGAGAAGAAAAAGACTTGTGGGCTGGAAATAATACTAAAACAGCTTCAGTGAAATAATAAAAATAACAACCATGATGATGATAATAATAATGATAATACTTTTAATAAGAAAATAATAAAATGTGTAAAAATATACAAAATTGCATCCCCTCGCCTCTCAATAACTACATGTCACCACAGATGCTGCAGAGTGGGCTTGGGAAAAAAGTTGACTGGCAGGAGGGAGTTGGACTCAGGAACTGGATTCAGGAATGCATGGACTGAGATGAAGGGCAAAAAGACCAATAAGGTCCTCACTGGACATCAGCCATCAAAGAAGAGCTATTAGCCCTCACAATCCCTCAGTTCTATACAGCGCATGACATATATGGGGTGGAATACTCTGTCAGTTTGGGGTCACCTATCCTGTACATCCCTCCCTGCAGGTGCATCTCGTTTTCATCTTTGACCTGAGGCTCTCCACTAGCTCAAGGATGGCTTTGGTTACTATAGGAATATGTATAAACAATAGCTTTTCTGCATAACAGTGCCCCATGTATTCACTTTTAGAGAGAAACTCTGTCTGAAAAACATGCAGTTAACTTTCAGAAAATGAAGTTACTTAGATGAGACTTAGCTGAAATTAGAAAACTATAGCTCACTTTAGCTCAATCTCTACACTATATAAACCTATTATTGGATCATCGCAAAGTTTCCAGTGAATTTAACCTCACAGAACCTCTGTGCAATAGGAAATTGTTGTAGCTACCACTTTACCTATTTGGGAAGTGAACATCACAGATTCCAAGATTATTAAAATGTCCCTGCACTCAGGAGAACATAATATGTCACTGTTTTAGATGCTTAAGTCCTCCTGAAGTAACAGACCCTAGTAACTACAGCACCTGCCCAATTCAAAGCAGAGGCTGGGCTGCCAGCAAATCCAGAAATGATTCATAGTCACCAGACTACTGAATCTCAAGTCTGTCCTTCTGTGTCTGGTTTTGGCTGGAAAACATAGACCTGAAGATTCTGTTAAACATAAGTTTGCAGAAAAGAAAATGTTGCCATCCTGGGAAACGTGGATCTGATGAATCTGCTTCTTTTTTCATTGTTGAAACTAGATTTGCCCAATAATTCCCAATGAGCTCTTACTCTACAGCATGTCAGTTACATTACTGCAGGATAGTAGGAATTGGCACCTGCTCAGAAAGTGGAATTTTTCTGAAGCAGATCTTTCTTTAGGTCTTTCTTTCGTTAATGAACCTCAGAAGTTCACATTGTGAAAGTTCACTCTGATGTCCTGTTTACATTCAGTAGCAACTTCAGACTAAAGTGATTTTTTAAAAGGGTGCAGAATAAGAAAATAAATCAGCATTGGTGTCAGTTTGTTTTATTTCAATAATGGTCACCATGGAAACAAAGTCACTGACCTATTTCTTTTCATACATATAAGTAAACACCAGGGTTTCTAACTTTCTTACATAACCGTTTTTCGTACAAACAGTTTACCTTACAGAATGTCCATAATGTACTGTCTTATTGGAACATGTGTTTTTTCCCTAAAGGGATATTTTTATATATTTTTGTGTCAATTCCCTTCACCATAGAGACAATGAAAACTCAGTACTGTCATTATAATATCAGAACACTTCTATTTTCACTACACTCACCCTTGCACATAGGTGCAGTGACTGTAAACCAGCAATCTAATAGCAGTATGATTAGATGTGCTTCAACAACCACTTCTGACTCATCAGATTAATTTCAGATTACTTTATTCTGCATCTTTTTGAAATAGTGGTCAGTGCTACTACACAAGAAGAACATCTTCCTAATGACAAACTAGCTGCCATTGACACCTTCTGCTTCCAGCGGAGGAGGCCTTTTCTCTTGCCTCCCAAACATTTTCTCTTACCTCCTCAGCTCTTTAAACAATTTATTACCACTGACCTGGCTTGTGTCATACTGTTCAGAACCTACTGATACTGCTTTGCTTGTTGTATTTTCATTGCACATTGATTCTTATGCACTTAGATAAGCTGTAGGTGTCATGAACTCACAGATAGTTTTAACCAGTGGGCGCCCAAACTGAGAATGAATGTATGAGCACAACATGTGTACACTCACACAAAGAAGAGGATAATGGAGCTTCCAAGGAATACCACCAGGAGCTCAAGTGCCATTTCTCCTTTTAATATTGAGCACACAACAACACTCCCTGGCCCTCTTAAGCGTTGACTATATATGTTGTGTGCATGCAAGGTATTGTGGCCTCAAGGATAATGAACTGCATGCATGGGAAGAGAGACAAAACGTATACAGAAATGGTGAAAAGTAAAAGAATATAATATAATATAATATAATATAATATAATATATGCTGCATTATGGCCTCTGAGACTATGCCCCGTGCTTGTCTCATCTTAGGAATAGTTAAATAATCTAGCACATTAGCTGCATGTTCTAGGCCAAATGCACTGCTAGAGTAACTCTCGTGATGCAATACACATATTTTCCTTTCCTTTAAAGCCACGTAAATCCATATAATACTACTGAATTTGATGGCATTACTCCAAAACTAAATAGATGTAACTATGAACAGAATTATCTGACTGAACCAAGCTGTTCAGAAGGAAATCAAAGACATGCCAGAGGAAAGTGCCTTTTATTTTATAGCTCTGTGACAAGCCTGACTGCTCTATCTTTCACAGGCATTTTAGGTTTAAGCTAAAGGTATATGAAAATGTTTGTTTTAAGTCAAGTTCATCTACATTACTGTTTATAGCAGTTGATATATACATTTTAACTGACCTGGGAACTGAGTGGTGTCTAGGTCACTTTATCTGGATTTTGTTTTTTTCAGAAAGGATTATGCCTAAACTTTGGCTGCTATTCTTTCTACAATCTACTAGACAAATGTGGTTACAATTTCCTAACTCACATTGCCCAAATTTACTTAAACTGCTTCATAAACAGAATTTAAACATGCTTTAGCGAGTGCTTGTGATAGATTAAACTTTTCCTCTAATATGCTTCCAAAACCTTTGTTCCAGTTGAGGGCATTGACCTTCCAAATAAACAAAACATGTTTTGTTTCTGTGCTCTGTGTCTATCTCAATGGCCTGCAATCTTTCAAACTTTGCCTCCCTTTCCTTCTCTTGGGTTCTGCTGCTGTTTCCCACTGATGATACTGAGACATAAGCTTCCTTATTGGGTAACATTAGGCAAGTTTAACCACTACCATCCACTGAAAGAAGATTTCCGCCAGTTGACATCTGCCAGTTTTTTACAACAGCAGCCTGGGGACCCTGAACTCAGCAGTCAACAGCCCATAGGATTAAACAGGAAGAGAAAAAAATAATACACCCCCCACACACACTCCAACTGCTTCAGTCTTAATAGAGTCCGGTGGTTTTTGTTGTCTCACATCGCTGGGATATAACATCAGAAGTCTTTCTCTTAATTTTCTACCTTTTAGTATTACAATGTTCAGGCCAGAGCTGCTGTCACTGTGATTCTATTTTTCAACTTTAAAACATTTGTTTAAGGTTATTTGATATTTGTATCTTTCAGTTGGTCAGGGACATGGTATGGGAGAATTGGTGTGGGGACATAAATGATGGTGACTCTTCAGTGCCAAGCAGAGCTCTCCTATAGTGTGTTGGCTACATAATGTCCCTGTTAGAGTAAAAATCCATTGGGAATAGAGACTGTAAAAACAGTTTGACTTCATATCATCAGTTCTTAATATATTTAGGGTTATCTTTGTTTATTTCAAAAATAAAAATTAATACATACTACATTAGGATTGCATAGTCCACTAACAGCCCCAGATTGATGGGATGAGTGGTAATAGTTGCGTGATAAATTTTCTAAAACAAAAGTATCCTAGAAAGTGCATTGTGTTCCAGGCAACTGCATGGAGAACCCTGAGTATTTTACATCCTGCACCAGAGCAAAGAGGTTAGCCAAGTTTTAACTGCAGGAGTTAGTTAGCTTCAGAAAGAGTTTTTATTTCTTTGTCAAGTGAAGTTTACAAATGGGAAGTTAAAGTAAACTAAATTAAAACAGGATGAAGTAAAATAGCCTTTCTTTAATCACCCTGCTCAATTTGATACATCAGCCATGTGCAAAACCACGCAATATTAATTTTAAAGATTTAGAATTCTAAATATAGACATTGTTGAGAGAAGCAATTTCAAAAAGAGTAAAAGAAAAGTCCATGTCAGAGACAGAGTATGCGTAGCAATGATATCTCTCTAGAAATATACTCTCCCTCTGGTTTTGGCCATCCTCCAAAATTCTACTTCTGAGACATTCCAAACAATGGAGATGTTATAACGAGAACCTGTAGAACAGTGTCCTGCATTGCACTGATGGTTTATAAAAGTGTGGTTGGTCTCAGCTAACCGATCCATGTATATAAAATTAATGGTCTCAAAAGACAAGTAAATGCTTACTGGACATACCAAACACATTGCAGAAATCCATTTAGATGGTACTAACTTTCCATTAATTTTCACTGCACCCTGCCAGAATAAGCAGGCAGCCAACAGGGTACTCCCATGTGTAAGCTCAGACCTGGAAAATGTCAGTTCCAAGAGGCAGATTCCTCACACCATACTTCAGGCACTTAAATGAAAATGATGAGACGTTCTGTGAGAAATTCACAGTTGCTGTGTACATTGAGGACATGTAAAGCTTTTAGGCAACCCAGGTACCTCCTATTTGGACACCTAACTATGGTGTAGCTCTGGCTGCTCAAACTTAAAAATCTTGACTTAAGTTGGGTTCTACAGGATTTTGTACCGCTTAGAGCTTTTTTGACTTGATTAGTGATTTTTCTAGTAAAATTATCAAGATAATATATTCCTAAATTTAGAGAGTTTCCTGGTCATGCAAAGACTTCTTACCCTCTTGCTTTCCAAAAATTTACACCATTCTGGTGTGAGTACTTTATACCTCCACAGCTACAAAGGGACAACCCTGAGCCAGGGATTAGATGGTGGAAGCTCGTGTTGGTGCTTGGGAGGTGGCACAGGGGTTGAGCCGCACCAGCTCTGCTGTGAGTGACGCAGGTCTCTATCACTAGATGTTGATCTGATGAAGTTCTGCCTCCCCTTCTCAGGGCAGCGGCTTTAGCAAAGGCTATTGAATAAATGTATTTTATTTGTGGTTTCGAGCTTTAGAATCTATTTTAATCGATCAGATGGATGTAAATTAAAATTACAAAAAATTACATTAAATTAAATTAAAATTACATTAATTTTAATTTAATGTAAATTAAAACCTCAGTGTAGCTGGATGATGATCCACCCTAAGGAAAAGCCTCAGCAAAAGGATCTTCAGCACCCTGCCCACAATGAACCTCTTCCTGCCTCCTCTCACCATTGCCCTTGTCCTCCTTTCACAGTTGAGAACAGCCCAAACGGCAGCCAGAGACACCAAGCAGGTCTCAGAAAGGGGGAGCTGAAGGCAAACTATGAAGTGAAATTCAGATAAAGCCATGAATTTGGCTTTGAGGACTGGAATATACTGACTTGACTTCAGGGAGTTAAGAAATGACGCCTGCTGAAGCTCAGCCATTAGTCTATGTGGATGCCCGGCATGGTCATCTCTTGTTCCTAAGTCATGGCTGGTTTCTCTTTTCTAGTCTTTTAAGTTCAAACTGAAGACCACATTTCATGACTGTTTGCTTTCCTTTGCAGAAGATGTGTATAAAAGTGCGCTTGAGTATTACTAAATCAACTAAAAAACATCACATGATTCTGACTAGATTACAGAACGAGAGTGACTTCTTATTGTACTGTCAATTTACACATTAGTTTTGTCAAATCTGATCTCTTCCTAAAACTTGGTGTCTCTCAGGAAGCTGCTAGGATGAACAATGGCATTAGTTTATAAATTACATCGCGCTAAATTTTGTTTGAAGATTATTACTTTCTTTTTGTTGCCATTATATAAAGTTGCTGGTATTGTCAGATGATTTTTTTTTTTAACAAAAAACTCAGTTCTTGTCCAAAGTCTCTCAAGTGTCTGGAAGAAATAGGAAGTAGAAAAAAATTAAGATCTATTTAAGATTAATCTATTGTTTACCAGATACAAGCAAATTGAATGTATATAGAGTGTTATCCTTAATTATTTTTAAAGCAGATATTCTTCTACCTTTACAAAAACAAAGTTAATTTTATGATTTTTGCAGGTATATTTAATAGAACCAAGAAAACCATTTTATGTAAGAAACCATGCTTATGTACATTATTTGAAGGACCTGAACACATCAAATAAGTAGCTTATTTTAAGGGCCAGTTCAAAGACAGATGGATTCATCCACCTATACATCTATTAATTCAAAATGCAAAAGTATATTCCTTTGTATCTGTGGATTTTATTCCCTGTTGTGCCTTCTTGACAGGGGGAAGCCTAATGGTATGTTAGTAGTAAATAAAAATCCTAAGGGTGATGCAGAGATGAGTCTGTTGTTTGACACATGCAAATTGCAGTCTATGAGTTAAGAGAAACATATCTTCTATTATATGGTAAAGACTCGTAGAGTGTTTTACGAAGCAAATATCTGACATCTTCTTCTGTCTCTTGCGTTTGTTCTATAGGACAAAACAGATGCATTGGAACAAAGCTGTAGGCTGCATTTCAACACTCTTTGCATTAAACTTCACATCAGTGTATGCTAAATTCTGCCTTACATTATCATGTATTGACGAATCTTATCTTGTCATACTATTTGGCATGCATCCAATAGTTCTGATACAGAAGGTAAAGATGACATTTTCAATGTAATTTGCGTTTTGCGGTTGCATATTGTGGATGGTTCAACAAATATAGAAGTGGAGGGTATTCCTACCTATGCAGACCTTATTCTGGTGGTTGTATAATGTTCTCTGAGAAGAGGCAAATATGATTTATAGGGGAGGGTCTATACAAGGGGCTTGCAGTTTCTACTGTTCCCAGGAGATGGCATACGTCTTTTGGAAAAAAATGTCTGCTCACTTCCTAAAGGAGCAGTGAGGTGTAGGAGGAAATACTTCAATGCGCCATTCAGTCCTGTGATTTCCACTTGAAAAATTGAAAGTCAGTTGGCAAACCCCTTGGGATTTAGGAGAGATGGAATGGGGATTGCCATCCACAGAGGGGAGTTTGCATGAATAGCTCAGCAGGAGGAGGGCGAAGAATCCCCACCCAGCAACCGCATTTTCTTTGTGGCATAATATATGTAAGACTATAATACAATGCCCTCCTACTTTCATCTTTCTATATTGCCACTCATCAGCATTACAAAGAATGTAGCTATTAAAAGAACTGCCTCTTGGCACCCAAAAGCCATAGCACTGTATTTTCTGCAACAAAAAAACTCAAGCCTCTATTATTTGTTTTGCTACATTTGCAGCAGTCTCCCCATTAAGCTTGCTTCTCACAGCTCCCTGATCTCATTCCCTGTTGGATCTAGATCAGACACACAAGAGGTCAGGCTGACTTTCAAACCTTCTTGCAGGCTGGGAGGCATAGAAAACTCCAACAGCAATAAGGATTAAAAAGTTCTCAGATGAGCCTACTAACGTGGAAAACCTCTCCCTTCCCCAGACTTGCCACCCTCTGAAACCCTTGGCATAAACAAGGGAGCCAGGTTTATTGAGAGAGCTCGTATTAACCCCTAGTTATTCAGGTCAGCACTTGCAAGCATGGGGGCCCATCCTGAAGCTCCTACAAATACAGTCTTAGGCACTTCAGTTAGATTTTCAAAGGTCCTGCAGCTCTTGTTAATGGAAGAGAATTGCCACCAATTTCTTATGGTACTCCCAAATCTTGGAAATGCAAACTGAAAGGGCCATCGGACATTGCTCTCGTTACTGACACACTAGTATGTAGGTGTTTGCTGTAAATAGGAACTGCTATGTCATGATTTGCGACACGCTGCCTGCATTTTCAAAGTTACATTAAAAAGAAAGAAGATTTAAAAGCCCTTGCTGAAAGGGTAGCAATGTGACCAGCAGAAGTGGCTAGGAGAACTAAAATCTGATCTGTCAGCAGTCACCTCCCTGGCTGCTGACAGCCAAGACTAAGGTGGTCGCAGTCGAGAGGGCAGTGCATTGTGGCAGTCGCTGAACAAAACTGCAGCCAGAAGGTAAAATAGAAACATTTAAGGTTTGGTTGCCCAGCTACTGTACTTAACAGCAACTTCACCGAGAGATTAGCTTGACTACGAGCAGAGTCAGGTCTGAATTTCATCACAGGGGTTATGTGAGGGTCCCTACCTGAGCGTTTTGGAGCAACATGTTTGGCATGATTCAGCAGGTTCAGACCGTTATATGGCAGGTACCGTAGGCACTGATTTGTGGGAGTATAGGGAGGGGGCTGCAAGTTAAAGAGGGCTGTAAACCTCAACAGTAACTGCCAAGAGCTGCATGTGCTCTTCATCATGTGGTGGGTGAAGAGTTACGTGGTTGTTCCTCCCCATTCATCCCCACGAGTACCAGGGCTGGAGCCATTCCCACAGCCACTTCACAAAAGCTGCTGAAAAGCATGCTCAGATCGAGATCTCCCTAGCTTGTTACTGCTGCCGTTGGTGGAGATCAACTTTTAACTAAAGTCTTCATGTTCAGAACAAGGCTCCCTTTGGCCACTGCCTCTTCCTTCAGCTGCAAGCAGTGACTCTGCAGCCTGAATTTAGATTCACTAAGACTGCAGCAGGTAACCTGTCTTAATTCCTTGAGGCAGTGAACCCCCTATCTGTAGCCCTTACTGCCTGTGACAGTTTGCTGCTGGGATGTCCGTTTTGTATAGCTAACTGGAGAATGGTTGCCCTTACTGGGCATTGCAGTCTCCCACCAGATGGGCACTTTGATAATTGTTGGTGTGCTCGGATGCCTGGCCACCAGTTGGCAGACACCACTTGGCCCTTCAATGACACACTGAGGAATTTTAAGGCAACTTAGCAGCGGGCTTCTCTCAGCCTGTCTTCTTTTGCACTGTGTTCAACACAACAGAGGTGGGTCCTGTTTCAGGCTTCGGGGGTCACAAAAGATTGAGATGAGCCTATACCAGCTCCACTAAAATAAAAGTAAGCCAAACAGCTGGTAGCAGGTAAGTGGTGTACTTCTGAAGTTCCTGAGGGATGTTCGAAATGCACTTATCTTGATGTTAGTGGATAGTTTTAAAAGAACTCCCTGGATGTGCTGTAGGCTTATTCTACCAAACAAATATAATACACTGCTCTTCCAGAAATGAAAGGTTAAATTTGAATGCCATCCACAGGAAATGGGAGCCTAAGGGTAACTATGTATTTTGAAATACGGATGTTACGATTCCCATTCTAGCTTGCAAAACAAACCCCAAGCCCATACCATGTCACTTTAATGATTTATAAGCACATCTTTAAAAAATCATTTATTCAGATCCTTGCAATGGCTCTCTGGTACACGTGAGTCTCAGCAGCATGCTTGTTTCTCATGCTGCAGAGATTATTGCTTTTACTGATGGCCAGACTGTGGCTGCCCAGGAGCAGGTGTGCGAGTGAGAGGAGGTGGAGAAGCTCAAAGCCATCGTCTCCTTGGGCACTTATTCAACAAGCAGCAATCACAGTCTTGCATCTTACAGTTACCAGTTCGAAAAGAGCAAGCGAGCTACACCACCAGTGGTACAAACACAGTTCAAATAGGGTAAATGCATTTCTCTCTAACACAGCCTGCTGGCCTGTTTTGGAGATGTTATTGCTGCATCTTGAGATGTGTCAGTGAATAGTAGCTGCTCCAAGCACTGGGGTAGTGTTCAGCATAGAAAATCTGTCCGTTCCCTGGAATTTCTGACTTTCTTTGTTTATCCACGGGAAGATAAATTCTCTGTTTCTTCATTTCTGTGAATTTGAAAGGTCTGGGTGTTTCAAGAGCATCTATATAGTTTGCCCTATTGCTGAGGCCCTCTGACACCTGGAGCTTAATTTCAGAAGGGTCGGACACCCAAGGCTGCATAGGAACTGCCAGGTCTTTGCTGCTCAGAAAACTAAGGAAGTGCAGCTCGGAGTTTTGTCACGTAGTTAGGGAGAACAGGACCAGATGTAAATACAGACATGCACACACAGAAGCACAAGTGGAAGAAAAAGTGAAAATGAGGTCAAGGACATACAGTCGTGGGATTATTAAAGCATCAATTATGATTTGGCATTTACTCTGAAGCATATCAAAATGGAACAACCCAAAGAAAGGTGTTTCTCAGTTTATTTTGATTAATGCAAAATCTAAACCATACTTAATATATCATCAGATTTCAAAAATAAACTTCTCTGACAGCATGCTCTCTTTTTTTTCCATGATATATACTGCTCTTCAGAGCTGAAATATGCAAAGGGGGACCTTTAGCTGGTTATGATAAATGGCTTATCTCCATTGACTTCACTGCAACTACGGAATATTGGTCTGTTTTTTTGAATATCTGACCTAAAGGGCTAGAAAACCTCTGAGAAGATCAGAACTAGAACCTGTTTCTACTTGCAGGTACTGCAACAGTTTTCAAAGGACTAAGGAAAGTCTACAAAATTATGAGGATATTTCCAAAGAGAGAATATGCTTTACGCCCCCTCTCCCCAGCTGAAACTCTTCTCATAGAAATGCACTTATATTTTTCATTACTTATTCTGATTCTTTTTTTTAAGGAAAAAGTTGCTCAGCTTAGATGCTAAATGGTGGTCTTTCTCTTTAACATTCTGTGCAGAATCATGTTACAAAGAATTAGAAACTTTCAGGGCCTCAGCCCTCTCAGGATTGAATTGACAATGATTAACATCATCATTTCAATGATTGCCAGTTTACCCATCTCACAGATGCCCTAAAGGTTTTCTTCCATCACGTAACCACAGCTGAACATTAAAAATTCTTTCCACTGTATGAACAGCATTCTTAAAATCATTTTCATTTCCCCTTTTCACGTGCAACTGTTTGCTCCGTTCTCAGAGTAACATTAAAAAAAAAAAGGTGGCAAAAGCAGAAATGAAAGCATTTAAAAAAAAAATCCCAAACCAAAAAAAAACAAAGAAAAAAACCCCAACCATTTCAATTTGGTTAAAATTGAGACTTTCAGGGTTAACTCTGGCTGTGGAAAACAGCAACAGCCAATCTCAGGGGCAGAAGAGTGAATAAGAAGATGCACTGAGCTTGTTACCAGGAGAGTTACTGGCTTCTATTCAGAGGAAACATCTGCCAAAACCTAAGCTGATCAGGGTAGAGTTAGCCTGATAACAACCCAATTTTATTTGTCAATTCTTAAGGACCAGGCAGGGAAAAGTTACCATTTGGTCTCAGAAGAGTCATTACACCATAAAACTTCCTTGAGAATTGTTATATATTTCTTTAGTAATATAAATGTTTTGATTACCAAGGCAGTTTTCCCATGAGGCATATCTTAAAGAGATGCACTGCCAGGACCAAGTGGGATGAGATGATAAAATATAGGAAGCTGGAACATGAGAAGTTTGAAACTCAGCTGTGAAAATGTTTATTGGATAAATGTTTACTCTGCTGCATGCTCATATTTATTTTTCTTTTGAACCTTTGAGTCTCTTGACTGCTTCACTGAGACAATTAATTCTCTTTGGAAAACATGACATGGTTAATTAAACAGGTGAGAGAAACTAGTTTCTCAACTGTCTGGAGAATCAAAGATCCAATTGCAATTTACAAATAATATATTACAGTTGTCAGCACCATGTGAATCCTGGATTGTCTGAAAATGATAAACACAGGAATGCTGTAGAGAATACCCTTTAGAAACCTGAGCTCTTACCCATCAAGCCCAGTTCTCTGCAGTTCCAGGTGGTCAAAGCACACTGTGCTTTTCATGAACTGATTGTGCTTTGTCTTAAAAATACCTAAGGATTTTGCCCTTTTTTTCTCTTTCTAAAGGCTGACTGCTTTGAAATCTCACTACTCTGATGGTTAAGAAACTGATTCTGACCTGCCTGGCTTTCGTAGCTATTTAATCTTATGCTAAAATTGTGCTTAGCTTCAGCAGCCCGTCTTTGTCCCTGATACTAATACCTGTGATATATTTATGAAGATAAATCTATGTTCTCTTAAGCCTTCACCTTGCTAGGCTGAGCAACACAAGCTTTGGGGCACAGCTTTGGGTGGAGGGCTATGCAGTGGCTTTGCATGTATGAGCCAACCTGTTTGGACCATGTGGCATGGACACTACATCTTCTCTCTGAAGCCCACCCCAGCACTGGTTGCACTCACTCACACTTCCTACCTACCAGCAATCATCAACAGCGGCTTGAAGAGGTGCTGAAGAATGCAGCTAAAGCCAAGCTCTCAAAAATGGCTTGGAAAAATAGCACTTTGAAAACAAACCCAGGTCGGGTTCGTTGTATAGAAGATAAATCTAGAAAATGGTACAGAAATTGCCTGATGGGTCGATATGAGTGAGTCTAGACTCTGTGGAGGAGAGACTGTCACTTCCCCTATTTTTTGCCTTACACTTAGAACACTACGTGGCCTTGATCAGTGGCCTCTCCATGCTACTGTAATGTAAGCGTTAGGTATTGATATCTTCAAACAAGCAGCTACTTTTTAACCATGCTAGTCTACCTCTTGTACTGAGGAAGACCTGTGCACTTAGCTTTATGTACAGCTGGAGAGACTTAAACATGACAAAAAAATCCACTGATATTTGTGGGGCATGAGATAAGGATATTTTCACGGTGACCTTTCTTTACTACACAAAGAGATGTGCTCCTCTTTGCCTCTCATTAGTTACCACAGTGTGTCTTTCATGGTTTTCCACACACAGAGATCAGGCAACTATGTGTAAATTCTTTACATTTGACTATTGTTTAATGCATGTTTTATTTTACTGTTTTTAATGTGTTACCTGTAAACAAGCACTACTGTTTGGCCAACTATTATGTTTTGTTTAAGGTTACTTGAGTCTCAATTATTTGTGGAATGCTTGTATGTTCCTTTGGGCAGTCAGTGCATAACCCACAATTATCTAATTTTTTGAGGTGAAAAATATCTTAAGATCCCTTTTATGCATCTTTTACAGAGATGTTTAATGTTAGCAGACACACGTATTCACTTCAACCCCACCACATCTGCAATTGTGGTTGAAAGTAAAAGGTTCTCTCTATGGCAACAAGCGCACATTCAGTTTTTTGTTGTTTTTTTTTCTTTTTTTTTAAATACCAAGAGCCAGATTTTGCTCTTAGTTCTTCATTATTTCTGATATTTTCTCTTGAGAGTGAATAAAGTCTTGGTATTTTCGCACTACACGTGTCTCAATATCAATCTTACTTTGACAATTTTCTGAAGAAATGATTTGGTGATTTTCCTCTCAATCCAAGATGTATTAATGGAACTTCAGAAGGGGATGTGCTTCGAATAGCTCTGGACAGAATTAGTGACTATGAAATGTTTACTGCAGTACATTCTTTCTGTGGAGCCTTTAGAACTGATTCCAAATGCATACATGACTGTGGACTTTTAATTGGATAGCTCTTGCCTGCTGACTTTCTTCCAGCTTCATCCTGTAAGGAAATGTCTGTCAAGATTTCAGAGTCACTTGCATATCTGTGTATCCCTATTTTTCATCCATACATGTAAACAACTATTTGCCCATACAAAGTGAGTCCTTAGACGAGTAAATACTTGATCTTCTTGCATAAATATTTTTCGCAAGCAGATCTGTTTACAAGAATGACTGCTTGAAATACAGATATGTTTGAAATGAAATGAAATACAATTAAATACAGATCTGTTTACATTAATGACTACATACACAAAAAGAGGACCTTTAACTCTGAGACTGGGGACTTCTGTCTTATATAATCTCTTAAGTTTATTATATTTCTTTACGTATGTGAAACTACCTTACTGATAAAGTAGCTTTAACTGTGAACTTGGCAGATACACCAACAAAACATCTAAGCACATGCTTAACTTTAGTGGATTTTAAGACCTAAGCAAAGTCAAGCACATGCTTCACAGTTTTTCTGAATTGAACTCACATTCAGATCCTGTGTTCTATGTTTTTCCAGGCTTCCCAAATTCCCACACTGCAAGAGAACAAAATTTCAACGGAAAGAGTTTATAGGGGATGCATCATTAGGTGTTGTGACATCTATTTTCTTTCCAGATTCCTTTTGTAGTCAAAACTGATCAGAGTAAGGACTGAGAAATTCAAACATGTGCTGTGCACTGTATCTAGCATTTCCATAGTTGTTAAGGAAATGGTGATTCTATTGATCTGCTCATTACCTTGCAGCTCTCCAAAAATGAAGTCTGTGACATTTACCTCTCCAGAAAAATTTATGCATTGGCCTTTGAGTGTTATTTGACAGCACAAATATTTATGTTTAATTTAACTGACGGACTTGTTAAGTGGGAATCGTATTATTCACGAATAATCAATGTTCAGCTAGCGGTCCAGGGTACCAAGACCTATTTTGGAAGAACGTGACGCTTGTCCTCATTTCAAACTGGGATAGTTATTGTAGAGCAGTATCACAGGCAATTGGTTATGCAGTATTGTTTTGTTAAAGGTTGAGTCCTGAGCATGGGGCTACGACGAACCACGTTTCATTGGTATTGATGAGCTGGAAGAGAATTTGCACTCCTTGACAAATGGTCTTTCCTGTAGGCTGCTAGTGCACAAGACAATTGCTCTCTTCCAGAAGGCTTTTGGGAAACAGAGAATGCCTGTGGTACAAGGGCAGGAGAGTCCCTGAGTCCCCTGACTGCTTCAGTTTGCTTTCATGTATGGTATACAGAAAGGTAGGGCAAACGTCTGTCTTCTACCCTGTCAACCTCCCTGTGGTTTTCTACTAAGCTTTTTGCTGCTATGTCTATGCTTCCCATTTGCCACTTTTCCTCATATTATCATTACAAGATGAAAGTGGAGTTCCAAGACCTTCGCCCTGGGACCTAGAATTTGTTGGCTCTTCTGGACCAGGTGAGGCTGAAGATATTTCATAAAGTTAGAAAGAACTAAGAACATCTGATCAGCTTTATATTTGTGATGGTAACTTTAAAGGCACTTAAAATTATAAGTCAAGTCTGATAACATTGCTTCATAAGAAAATCAAAATGCTTCTGATTAGAAATATTTTAATTTTCCATTGTCATGCCAAATTTGTAGCTCTTTTCATATCAAGTTGTTCTCCGCCTTTGCTCCATCTCCATATTTTTGCTGATTCATATGTGATTACTGCTAACTTAGTACTAGTGAGGTTGCTTTATTTGTACTGCTGATACAGTTTTCATTTGCATGTTATAAATATGTACAGTAGGCTCAGCTTTTAGAATTATAACCTTTCATAAGACTTTAATTCGATTTGGTCTTTTTTTTTGCAGATATTTTATTTCTGTTTTGTTTAAGTTTACTTCTGACTTGGCAAAACATTTATGCATTTGGTCCACTTCTTCAAAAAAAAGTGTAAAATTTTCTGTGCTAAATGCTTTAATTCTCCGTAGAATTCCAAAATGCCACTTAGTGAAAACCAACCACAAAGAAAAACCCTGTTATTTATCAGCCGCGTTTAAGATAGAAAAGATCAGCTTCCATGTGGACATGGCCTTAGGATCAAACAGGAGGAACAGGCTAAGAGATTGTATGACTGCGAACAGATGAAATCATGTGACAGGCTTTATTGCTGGTGAAATCTGTTTCCACTTGCTGACACCCACTAATTTGACAATAGATTGCATCATGGGGTTGCAGCAACTGAGATGACTAGCAACCATTTTAAACTGCTTTCCTTAAAGGGGAAAACACCCTATAAATGCCACGGAACAGAGAGACAACGTTGTGATATATTTTAAATTTTAGATAAATGCAGTAATGTATGCTGCAGTATATTAAATATAAAATAATCCAAGTATTCGGTGAGGAGCTAATGTATTAGCCAAAAATTGTTTATTGAGAGATTATTCTTAGTGGACAAAGACAGCTAGGAGGTTTGTTAAGAGTAATTTAGCTCGTACTAGAATTGAAATTGTCACCTAAGTGCTGTATGGGAAATGCACAACATTTTTCAAAGCAGAAAAATAAATAATAATGAAACCTTAGCTTAAAAATGCAATTCTCTCCATGTTCTTTCCTTGTAAAGAAAAATCTACATTTCAAAGGAATATTTTCTTACATATGGAAATGCTTATTTTCTAGCTACTGAAGATCTGCCAGGAAATATTAGAGAATATCATGTTCAGAGTTTTAGAAGGCAAATTGCTTCTGCATACACTGCATCTAGCAGACAGCTTTATGGTGCTTTTTACCTGTCTGTCATAACATCAGTTTTTCCAAAGTACCTGAAGACTTTGAAAGTAAAGTATTGTAGTAGTATACCTTCACATGACACATGTATTTAGCAATGCTAAGCTGATTAGCAAGTAAATATAAACAACAGATTTATGTGCTTTAAACCCAATTATTAAATATTACTTGATGGAGGAAGAAAAAAACCACTTTGAAATTAAATACTTGCATCAGAGTAAGAAGATGGATTTTAAAGAGCACTTATAACAGCACATATAACATCGCTGTGCGCCTTTAAAAATTAGTTTCAGCTCTACTCTATTGTCTTAATTTATATCCCAGGGAGGCAGGGAGGGCCACCTTAGCTGTGAAAGATTTGGCTTTTTAGACACAAACACTGATTTTAAAGCATCTCAGCAGCATTTTCAGATTGTCACAGTAAGCAGAAACATCCATGTTGTTAGCCAGATGGGAAATTTCATATGCATTTCTTAAACCGGTTAATTCTCTTCTTCAGTGCAGAGAAGCCAAGAGCTAATGCTGAGGTCTGGGACATACATTCAAATGCTTTTTGTGTCAAATTCTATGCGCCCAGAAAGCCTAAGTCTTTTATTTGTTTGTTTGTTTGTTTTTGTTTAGAGAGAAAACAGTGCATTTCTGGCAGTTTATTCACAATCTGATTTAAACCATTCTGGTATTCTGACAGAGAAGAATTTTCCTTGAAACTGCCTGGATAATTTGAAAAATTATTTCTGAAATAAAAACTGATCTCTCCTTAGATTTCATATTGAGACAAGTTTTAACTGATTGAGTAAGAGCTGTAGAAATGCCCCATGATCATACCTTTGAGGCAGTTTTCATCGCCACTACGTTTACCACTTATTTGATCTCCTCCTTCTTGTAGCAAATACTCATTCCTCTATCAGTTTGTCGTTCGGTTTCTTTCATTCCTGTTATTTTTTTTTCTGCTTGATTTTGATTGTTTCCAAATTACAGAGTCAAAATCACTTTTATTTTTTGCATTTTAATACAAAAATGAGTTGCCGCTGCTGTTGGTTGCTGCTCAATACCTACAAGGAAGCAAGCCCAGCCCCACTGCCCCCTGCTGGCTGCAGTGCCCCTGCCCAACAGTGCCTTGGAAGAGCTCCTGGAAGCAGCAGCGACTGCTTTCCAGAGGATGAGGAGGAGAAGGAATTAAATCCCAAAGCTTTTGGAGGAGATGGTTCTTGCAGGCAGATCGACCGGTGTGAGGAGGCGAAAGTAGAGGCAAATGGGATTGGAAAATGAAGCGCATCGAAACTCTCTTTGTTGGGGCTGCAAACCATTGTAAAGCACGTGGGGTTCATGCTTAAATTTTAAAAGACTGTTATAGCAAAGTCCAGAACACCAAAATTTCCTGATACTCAATAGCTGTAAAAGTATGTGTTTTGAAATCGACGATCGAGGAGGATCCTCACTGGTTTAGAAACCTGAATTTTAAGAAATCCTTGAACACCCTTTAGCTTTATTTTTTTAATGAATAAACCCAGAAATTCTGCCTGGAAAAAGCCCACGGATTTTGTAGGTTAACGTAAAAAGACAACAAAACGACCCCAAACCAATGAAATGCCAAAAAAAAATCCTGTTTCTACATGATCTCATGGGGGGAGTTTCAGAAGGTGAACTAGAGGGGAACAGAAAAGCTGAAGCTTCCTAGTCCATGTGAAATTTCTTGTGTTTGCAAAGAGGAATTGTGGCCATCTTATAGAAATGCCAGCACACCAAAAGTCTTTAAGCAACAATCAACAGCTTGGCATATCTTTGCCTGCAGTGTACCACGTTGTGTGCTTCCACAATGCTACCAGCTTTGATGATAATGATTAGTACACACACAATTCAAAGCAGCACCAGCATTAACCATGCTCAGCTTGGCGACAGAGCATGATTCTCACAATGGAGGAAAACAAATGTAATTTTCAATCCAGTTAAAAGACACATAAAAAACTGAAGAACTAAATGACGTGCTAACTTCCCTTTAATGAATATAGAGTTTCAATAACCGTTTAAGAAATAAAGATTTTGCATGTCCTATCATGAGATCACTATGCACCAGGTTAAATGGCATAGCCGATCAAGAGATGACTATGACCCAGTTTTATTACGGGTAGGCTAACCTCAAAAGATTCAGCAGATCTTTTCAGTTCACAGAAGGATAAAATTACCTATATACTTATGCAACCTTTAGTCAAACCTCATGCAAGCCAACAGAGCTACTACTCATGCTATAAGCTAGCCACGTATAGAAGGATTTTTAGAACTAGGTACTAATGTTTGCCCAAATTCCTAAGCTGGAGCTAATACTAATGCCATCCCAAATAACACCAGAGTAGAAGTGCTTTGGGGCAAACATAAGAAGCGTGAAAGAAACATAATTATACCTTAAAATCACTAGAAAGTTTCTTACAGGTGAAATTTTGGAGATTCTTTTGCAGAGTAAAAAATTTGTTCTATTTATTGACTGTTGCTTGTCTTTCATGATGAACACAGCTCTGTGCACTTTAAGCTTGGGGTTTTTGCTTGTTTTTTCATCCTTTGCAGATGTTTACAATTAACAATTCTATGAGATTCAGCACTATTACTACAGTAGTTCAAGGACATGTCCAGAGCTTGAAAACATCATCTTGGATCTTTGTTGGAGTTTATATATAGCCTTGTTGACCGTGTCTCTTCTTGACAGTTTCTTCAGTTGCTAACCATGCAGTTGTGTTTCCTTGAGTTTTACCTTTTGTGGGTGTGTGTGATCCTTCTGACATGTCAGACTGGTGCTGCAGCCTTTCCTCTCCCACCATCTCTGCATGAAACTGTCATGAGGGTATCTCTAGAAAGTGTTGCTTTGCACTCTCTGGAAATTTTGTTCCTCCCAAGAACTGCAGGGCCTTTTGGTCAGGTCTTCCAATTCCTTTCATTCAGATTCCTAATTCAACCAGATCTCAAACCCGGCATACCTTGAATGATACCATTGCTCAGCAGCTTGCATTGGTGGAACCCTTCCCGTTTTGGAGATGGGGACCCAGGTCCCCTTGCTCAAGCGTCACTGACAAAAAGAGGGTGAAACAGGCAGAGACCAGCAGTCAGCAGCTGCTACAGGTGTCTAGTGACCAGTGCATGGGAGTGAGTGGCCCTTGTGGGCTCCAGAAAGAGCCCTGGTGGCACAGGTATGGGACCATCATTCAAGGGTGGGATATTGAGCTGTGACAAGCAGCATTCCCAGACCAACCTACTTGCCTAGAGGTAGCAGGACAAGATTCAGGTGGCAGTGCAGAGGCAGTGGGGTAAGGAAGGGAGAAAGGCTGCAACTCCTCTCAGTTACTCTCCATCAATCTGTTCGGCCTGAGGGAAAGCTATAAAGAAAGTTGACATGGCTGAGGTACCCAAGACCTTTAAGACAGATTTGCTTCAGGGAAATGAAAGAACTGAAAGTCACTCACTAATTCAGTGGGCTGTCCTGAAGTAAGAATTTAGGAGACACTTTTGATTTTTTTGCTTTTCTTTTCAACTTCTGAACACCTACACAGAAATAGCACTGGTGAATCATTCGCGTATTTTGCTCAATAATCTGGGAAGCCACGTGACTTATTGAAAGCCACAAAAAGACATTTTAACCTAGTCAGTGTATACAGTTGTTCAGTTGCTGTTGCAGTGCTAACTGTGGTTCTTAAAGACTCAACCTACCTCTTCACTCCTCTGACTCATAACGACCTATACAGCAACAAAGAATGATTTAGCTGTTCTGTGCTAGATGGAGGTAATAGAAGAAAATGGGGTGATCACACAAGAAAAGATAGTTGAAATGAGTTATGATTAGGTCAGATGTTAATGGCCTCAAAAACTTAATCTTGTGACTGCTGATTGCTGTTTAAAAAAATGGTTATGAGTGTTTATAAAGTAGAGAAATTCCATCAGGTGGAAGAAGAAAGGCTTAGGAAATGTAAGCAAAAGGCAATTGCCAAAACCTCTCCATGTACTGTGTGAGTGAAGGTAATGGGAAGACCTGGACAGCAAGATATGCTTTCCTAATATGAAGTATGTGGCAAATAATAACTGCTAAGAACTTTTACTAATATTACTGATGAGCTATATTAATGGAATTACTGTTTATTTGCTGCTTTTTGTCCATTTTATCTCTAAATTACTCATTATATCTCAATTTTAAGGGGAAAAAATTCTCTACATACCAAAATCAGACTCTATTATTCAACAAACAAAATAAAAACAAATGGCAAAATTCTGGTTGCTTTGATCTTTGATCATTGCAAGTACTCATAGCATTCCTTATCATGGAAAGGACAGTTTTACAGTTCATGCAATCATTCTCAGTAGAAAGTACAAAATACTGACCTGGAAGATGCTAGGAACAAGGAATTGTCTATACAGTATAATGGCTGATCATACACCATCCTCTGCAAACTTTTATTCATAGCATTTTGAAGGAGTTCAGCAAGCTATTGTAGGACCTAGATGATATCCTCACTCACTTACTGATGTTCCAGTTAACTTTATTTGCTTTTCTTCTCTTAAAATCTCATAAATTCTCTTGAAAACCTTGAGTACCATGTGGCTTGAAAAGCACCATCAAATACATTTGCAGTATTAGTTCCACTGTATGTTCATCTTTTCCTTACATGTTTGCTTTGACATTTTCCAATGTATTTTTTTCAATTGTCTAGATATTTGTGGATTTTTTATTTTACTGGTTCAGGAAAACACTCAAGTTCAAATTACTTTGAGTGGATGATTACTCTTAAGTCACAAAGCTGGAAAATGAAGCATTTCTAAACACTACTGTGGCTTTCAAAGGCCGAACTGATCATTTCTGTAGTCCCAACCCCCAAGCTGAAAAGTAAACTAGTAAAATCCTGCAAAACTGATAGTGTAATTGTGAGATTGTTGATGAAAAAATGCTTGTAGAGAGTCAGGTAATGTCTACACAGGAGTGTCTACACAAGCGTGATAGCAGGGAACCTGTACTATGCAGGTCTTTGTTGCTGGAAGAACTGGTCTAACCTGACTAACAGAAGTTCAGGATTTTATCTGGCTTCAGAATTAAGTCTGGATGCTGGCATGGCCTGTAAAATTCTGTAGTATATAAAAAAAAAATTCGCAGTTCTGTGCCTACAAGATGGTGTATCTGTAAAATAATGTTTACCTGTGTTGAAAATTATCACATTGAAAGCTATGATTTGTTCAGAGAGCACTGTAGTGGGGTCAAATAAAGACTATCCATAAACAAAGACTGACTTCTAAAAACATTCTTCTACTGAGAAGTAATGGCTGCTCAGTTTATAGTTTCCAGCAGCTCCAAATAACTGGCATTGCTTCAATTATAGAGAGCAGGACTTCTTTCTCTTAAGAGGCAATTAAGCCAACATATTGTTCTGTAAAGAAAAAGAGAATGGCTGGGCTATTATTAGTATTATTTACAAGGTTGTGAGAAGGGGCAGGTTACAGATCTGGAGATGCTACAGACCTTACTCTTACCATTTATAAGGTTGCCTGCACAAAGCCTATCTCAAATCAATGGGCTTGACAAAGGAGTAAAATCACTGTAAGTCACATTTTGAGGTATGTAAATCAAACAGTACATTACAGCCTCAAACTTCAGAAAAACCACTAAGTCATCTTCCTACCTGTAGTTCCAGGGATGCTTTCAACCTCTGTGTGCCCTCCTTACAAGAATTAGAGCTGAGGAATGACTGACCCCATTTATGAGGGATATAAAACCCATAATGTAGAGAATATAAAGTATAGCAACGGTTCCTTCTTCTGTCTCAGCATGCTCCTATTCCTACTGATACTGTGGTCTGTTGAAACAGGAGCCTCGACATCAGGTGTAAAACTGGCTGAAAATGTGCGCTTCTGAGGAAAAGATGTGCATGTGAACCATTTCTTGTTTTTTCCCTCTAACTGGGAGAACTGTCCCAGCTGGAATCTTCCTCTATGGGCAACTCCTGTACCCCATTCAGGCAGAATACAGAAGCCTCGTCTGGTCATATTATTTTGTCTATGAAGTAATATGCAGAACTGTAAATAATGATGTATCTGAGTGTAATGCTAGCTATTGACCTACCAAAAATAGGATTTCTTAATGTTATATAAAAACAAAACCATCATCAGGTATCAAGCTGCAATTTCATCATGTGTACTTGAACTTTCCTTAATGTTTCAACTCAGATGTGAGTTCTCTTGATGAACAATAAATTAATCACCATGTTACAAAAATAATACCATGAGAATCTCACAGAGAGCATACTCCCCGCAGAATATTTTTCCTCTGACTCATTACAGTATTTTTTCCTAATACATACCTAAAACTCAACACCTCTCATTACACACCTGAGAAGTGTACAACTCTTAAAGAATGTTGTCCCATTATTTACAAATTATTATAAATGTGTATTAATTGAAAACTGAAACTAGAAATAACTTATGCACTGACAATCTACAAGAGGTTATCTCAACACCTATTTTTCTGTTAGTAATAAAAAAGTCTTGTTGTTACCATAGAAACTGTCGTATCTCTACCTACACTTCTAAAAGAAACACACCAATATACTAATTTTTGATTGTGTCTGTGTGTCCTGCCCAGTGCTTGAAGGTAATCCTGGATCCTGTTAACAAATGGTGGAGGAAACGAAGCAGCATGAAGTGACAGTTTATTGTCATCAAGCCTGAAAATCTGTAGTTAAATTAATAGACAAACCTTACCAGGAAAAGTTGTTCCAAAGTTCAGACAAAGGTCTTTATCCTGCCAGCTACTTTGTGATTCTCAAATCCCTCTGCACGCAGGAAGTTGCTTTAGTTTGGGATCAATTTATCCTTGCAATAATCATTTCAACAAGATACCTGAAAAGAAAGGAAGGAAGACTTTTTTTTTTTTCAGAAATACTGTTTGGGGACAAATTTATAGTTGCTATTAACAAGTGAGATCAATAATCACTGCTTTTAAATATTATGCTCAAATGTCACATTAGTCAATTTTTCTTTATTTCCTTTCTGATACTGTTTCCACCTTCAATAGAGCTAAGCTCTCCCATCACAACCACTCTGTGCAGTGGAAGGAAATTATTTTAGTTGACATAAGAGACACTTAAATCAGATCTCTGTAATATTTTTATTAATTCTGTAGTTTCTCTTGTCACTTGGATACCATCTTGAAGGAAGGGAGAATGATTAGTTGTTGCTATGTAGAGTGTAAAGGAAGAGAGTTACAGCAGATCCGTCAAGTAAATAGATGCAGTTACAGCCTTAAATATAAGTTTTCTTTTCTTTTTTGGCTCTTTCTTTTTAAAATACATGTAGCCTCTACCTTTTCTGGCTTTTTTATGATCCCTGGATTCTGTGCTATGAAATGTTGGGTTGCTTACGTTGATTTAAACACTTTTCAAGTGAGTAAGAGTGGAGAATTTTTATTTTGAGGACCTTCTTCCTTATATATTGGATCAATGAAGCACAATTATGCCTAAAGTTTGATTATAGACTGGACCTAGAAAACTTTAAAGGTTCTAACAAGCTCTAACTTTCAAGGCTAACTAAAAATTGCATTACAGCATAAAAACCACTCAGCAACAAATCTACCTGGGCACTACAAATGGATTGTTTTATTTATTAATGTACTTCTAAGCATATGAAATTCATAAATTTCTCTCTCCATTATTGTATGCAATGATTGCATGTTTTGGTTTGCTGAGAAATGCAATATTGACCATAGATAAACTAGACTGCCACAGGACGAAAAATTACGCTATGTTTCTACGCTAAAGTTTTGCAATTGGTGTTCTTAGGAGACTGATGGGATGGAGACCTGAAAGGAACCTTTTCTACCTATATTTGCAATGACAAAGCAAAAAAGACTGCTCTCAAGCTCTGCCTTCATGACCTTGATCTGTCTTCACAAAAAGCCTTCAGAGGTATACAAGTAGTTATATCAGAGAACTTTGCAACTAGAAAAAATGGATTTACATAAATTACCAAAGAAATTCAGTTGAGTTCTGTGGCTTGTATATATATATGTATATATATACATATATCTCATGTCCCACTAGACCAGGCTGCCCAAGGTCCCATCCAGCCTGGCCCTGAGCATCTCCAGGGATGGGGCAGCCACAGCTTCCCTGGGCAACCTGTGCCAGTGCCTCACCACTCTCATCATGAAGAAATTCCTGCCTTTGCCTTTTCTAAATCTGCCCCCCTCCAGTTTACACCCATTGCCCCTAGTCCTATCACTACAAGCCTTTGTACACAGTCCCTCTCCAGCTTTCCTGTAGCCCCTTCAGGTACTGGAAGGTAGCTATAAGGTCTCCCTGGAGCCTTCTCTTCTCCGGGCTGAACAACCCCAATGCTTTCAGCCTGTCCTCGTATGGGAGGTGCTCCAGCCCTCTGATCATCTTTGTAGCCTCCTCTGGACCCACTCCAACAGTTCCATCTCCTTCTTATGTTGAGGATTCCAGAACTGGACACAATACTCCAGATGAGGTCTCACAAGAGAAGAATAGAGGGGCAGAATCACCTCCCTAAATATATACATATATGTGTGTGTGTGTATATATATATATTTACAACTCTACCCATAAGGAATGTTCCCTAACAAGAAGATTGATCTAGTTTCCATATCACTCTAAAGCAAGGATTGCAGGACTCCACCGTCCAGAAAGAGTAAGCTTGACTTTTGTGCCTGAAGCTTCTGGAATTTCCTTAGGAGGGAGGATTCCGATTCCTGGACTTTGATTAAGATAACTAGCAAGCAAACAAGTTTAGGCCTTGTGAACTGTTTCACTCACTTTGAAATGCGAAAGGAATTTGATTTCAGTCCTCCCAGAGAGAGATGATATTTTGAGCAGGAAAAAGCAAAGCATTCTATTAAGAAACTGGTGAGACTAAATACCTTTGTTTTTTAAATGCCTTTTAGAACAGTCAGTCAAAGAAAACTACCACACATCTATAAGTATTTTGATGTTATTGAGTTTGTAGTATTTGCATAAAATCATTAATTAGAAATTTTTGTCAAGCCCTCATGCAAGTATATGCTTCACAATCCAGCAATTTGGACTCCAAAACTCTCCAAAACTCATACCTACACGCGCTCAAAACACTCAGATTTCTACCTTATTTCATGTTTCAACCATGCAAGACCATTAAGTTTTCTATGGCATTTCAGCACAAACACATAAGTCACACTGAGAGAGAAAGGCCACAGAATTAGTGACCCTGTTTTAAGTTTTGAATTTGTAGCAAAACAGCAAACCAAGTGCCTTTCATCTTAGACATTTTGTGCATATTTCCTTAGATGTTACCAATGTACTTTTACTGTTTCCCTGCCTCTTCCAATATTTAAGAGAAAAAACTTTGAGAAAAATGCCACAAAGAAAATTGGCATACACTGTATCAAAAGCGCTGTTTATGATCTGTTAGAGGGTGATTAACTTAAAAGCACACTCACATAGTAATGCTGAGCTTGTACTATAATTTATGACATCTCAATGGGAAACAAGTGAATAATTTTCAAAACAAATGGTATTTTCTCTTTTGGAGGGTGTCTTGAATGATCGAATACAGGAGTAACTCTCTGGGAACACCTCAGTCTGTTCCACCAGCAAAGAGTAAGACAAAGAGTAGCTCATTTGGATGTAGAAG
Organism: Cuculus canorus; assembly: GCF_017976375.1. NCBI lineage: Eukaryota > Metazoa > Chordata > Aves > Cuculiformes > Cuculidae > Cuculus > Cuculus canorus. Next base: position 62,922,026 of record NC_071402.1, on the reverse strand, counting down.
AATGGATTTGTAGTCCAAGCAACTGAAGTTCTATGTCAGCATATTTGTCTCGGGGGACTGCATTTTTCATATGTTAAAATACATTAATCTGGGTGTACATGCAATTCAAATATGAGTCAGGTTTGTTTCAATACATGTATGCCCTCTTGATGTAATGTGAGCATCAGCAGACAGGCAAAATATGCATTTTTGAATATGTATGGTTTTGAACATTGTTTAGAGACCTTCATAAATGGAATATAAAAGTCTCCAAAATGTTTTGTTCCATCCCATGAGGAACAGATTAGAGTTGTTAACTGAATCCATTCACAGTGAAAAGACATAGTCTGGATGCCCAGTTGAAAAGACAGAAAGTCTGGTTCATTCTTATTAAACAAAGTTATGAAAGAAATCCACATTGCTGTCCCTGTGTGTGTAGCAATCATTCACATAGTTTAGCCATCCTATACTTTGACTGGTGGGGATAATACATTCTAAGCACATTGTACTGCTGGGTTGTTGTGGTATAGTCAAGCCTCTAAACTTATATGAAAATTTTCTGAGCTGCAGGCAGAAGACCCTGGTTTTGCAGCATCCTAGTCAAACCAGGTAGGCAGAGAGTCTTCCAGTCAAGTAGTATCTCCCTTAACTAGGAAAGGTTACTGTCTTGTTTATTTTTTTTTTTATTTAACCAAAGGTAAATTGTTGTTAAGAGATGCTGTCTGGCTGTAGGATGGCGGCTTGAGAATGTGCTAGTAAATATTTTTGACAACAAACTCTTTAACATAGTCAAGAGGAGGCTTTAGTTCAGCCCAAATATCTGCAGAATTCACTCAGCTTGCTCAGATGTAACTCATCTTCTGTTTCTTTAAAAGCAAAGAAATGACGCAGTGAAAAAGCTAAGCAAACAAAACTGCAAGAATCTTTCACAGTGTGCATTTGACTAAACAATGTACTTTTCTTGATAAGGTTTAACAGTGGAAAACTCTTGCATAAGATTTCATCATTGCTAAGTATTTCATACATTCAATTTAGTTGCATAAGATGAAACAAAACTATCAGTGATTCCTGTTAAACTATAGTTAACAAAAATAAATGAACTTCGTATACTTTGGATGGAATATACTTGTCTTTTGCATTGTACTGGTACACCAGCTGCTTCTCTGCAGAAAGAAATCATTTGCAATTCGCCACATAGTAAAAGTATCTCAATCATGTTCTACAGCTAGTATAAAACTACGACTTTGATTCTGGGTCTGCCCATGTGCTTAATCTTGAGACAGTCCTGTTGAAATTGAGGAATAAATGAGTAAATATAGGCAAGTCTGTACGGTATGAATATAAATAATATGAACTTGGGCAGACTTGTGAGAAAATCTGATTTTCGTAGCAATTAATGTAAGCATTACCCACACTGCGTCTATGTGTTTATATAGACATTTAAAAGACTTTCTAGTAGCAGAATATTATATGTCTGCAATGTATGTTCACTGATGCGAGGTTTAAAAAATGCCACTGGCTCTCCTCGGGACTTGCATTCCTAAATCCTTTCTAGTTTCAGGGTATTGTCACTCAAAAATTGTCACTGTACCTTTTAGCTGAAGACAGAACTTAAAATATCCAGCTTACCTACTTGATCCTAAGCATGTGTGATGGGAGGTGCCTGTACCTTTTACAAATTCAGTTGTGTAATCTAAAGTTCGCAGTAAAGGACTTAACAAAAAAAAAAAATCTGTATTGTTAATTGCTCTCAGGATATGAAAACAGTGTCTGCAATATTGTACAGGAGTCTATCTAACCAGTGGAGAGCTGAAGATAGGAGCATAATACTAAATTTCTCAAGAAGCTGATCCAAGGTAAAGGGAACAAATAGCACAGTGTGATGAGTCATTAACAAATGTTTTAGCAGAGGTGAAACTGCATTATGCCAGCACTCTGTTAGCAAGAGCGGTGCATCTTCATTTTGTGCTTATTCTGCAATGTTAGTGGAAAAATATTTCCACTACAGGGGCAGTGAGCATATGTAATGCAAACATTTTGACAGTGAATGTAAACAGCTTTCCTGCATTTTAAACCATTAAATCAAGGACACAAATTTCCATGGTTTTGCAGATTGCAATCTTCGCTGACTATAGAGAAGATGGTGTTGCATCTGTTTTGTGTTTATAATTGCATGCTATGTTGTACTTCTGTGACTGAATTTTAACAAATATGGGCTTTTTTAATGGTCATGGACACTAGGGTCTCACATACAACTATGGTGCAGAGATCCAATAATACATTCCAGGAAAATATTTTCAAGGAAATAAACAGTAATTTGGATGGTTTGAATATTGCTCTTGCTTGCTCATCTGACAGGAAAATACAGCAACCTGTCTCCTATTTGATTTGTGACTTCTTGCATTTCAATTTCAGTCAATTGGCTTAAGCTGTATACTTTTGGCTTGGTTTGTGAATGGCAGCCTCAGGAAAGTCCTCTGCGTCAGACTGCACTGTCTAGGTGTTCATCATCATTTCTGTCATCAGAGGGCACATAGGGTCTGTCTGAGAACACTTGCTCTGGCTCTTTATTCCACTCCTCCACCCTGTCCCAAAATAGTTTTTCAGGAAAACTAAAGTCTTCTTGAGCAGGAACAGAAAGTGGATGCCAGGATGGGCCCCATATGCCAGGGAATGGTGCCTCAGGGAAAGAAATGGCCACAGACTTGTGGGGCAGACAGATTTCACGGAGAAGGAAAAGCTAGCAAATGAGTTACCAATAACAGAGCAAATGATTTGTGACAGAGGTAATATGACTCTCTCGGTCTAAAGGAAAAGTTTTCTTTTCTAATAAATTATTTCTCCCCCTGGTTAGTAAATCATTTCCCCTTCCTAATACAATTAATTTGCTATTCCTTTTAATTATTGTTATCCAGGTGGATCTTTAAAGCTGCAGCTTAAAAGGAATCTAACTTAAGCCTGGCAAAATGCCATCCCCTGCTACATCATTAACTGAAAGACAATCATACTCTGATTTGCCTTATAATAATACATACAGAGTTCAAAATACTGTAGGAAGTGTTTCTCTAAAGGCGAGATCTTACATTAATAGTAAAGACTATGGTGGGGCTTGTATCAGGCCCATCAGACCCTTCTCAAATCAAATGACGGTGTATATTAATATGAGAGTTTGTGTCTCTTCAATAATATAGTTTCAGAGAGATGCAGAGATGATATTTTCTTAGAGGAAATTTGCATTGTCCATTTTCTGCCTGTAACTTTAACCTGTTATAATACAGTAGAGTTTACCCCTCATTTCCCACATGAAGGATCAAATAGGGAACATAGTTTATAAGGACAAAAAGAAGTGTTTTTTTCTGTCCAATACCTGAAAGTGCTGAGCTGTGTTTACCTTATAGCCCTGTCTCCATCTCATTGTGTGGCTGGCTGACTTGTACGTTGAGATTTGTTTCTAAATCAGACGCATAACACTGTAGTCTATTGAATACACAGACTCACAGCTGGCTTGTCCTGGTGTTTCAAGGTCATTTCCAGCAGCATGTGATCTTTTCCCAAGATGTTTGTAACCTGGGAGAAGAGGGTGGGAGAGAAGGGGTGAAGACAAAAAGAACAACCAGAGGGAAACAACTCATCCATTTTTGAAATGTGATTTGGAAACTGAGACACTCTGAAGTCCCAGGGTTTCTCAATCCCTCTGAGCACTACACCTGTCACAAAAAATCCAACTGGCTCTGTCTGCCGTAAAACACCTAATATGTCTAAGCTTTTATAATGGGCTCCTCCTTAAAGCAATTAGTCTTCATGGGAAGAGAGATGTCCTCTTTCATTTCTGTCCTGAAAATGTGTTTGGTGGCTCAGGTTTGAAAGAATGTGGCATGCCAATTCCCAGAGCTACATGACAGGAGCAGCATTGGAGCAACGGGAGCTCCATATGCAGGACACTATTTGGTACTCTAGGGTACAGACTGCAGAATGACTTTGCATTTTAAAAGGCCTATTATCAGTTGTCAGAAGCAGAATGTGAAGGAAAAGGCATCTTGCAAGCTGGAGTCAGAACCATTCTGTTCAGTCCAGTTCCTCAGGAGCCTGCACCACAAACCAAAATCTTTTTACACAGAGAAGGCAGCTGCTCAGTGCTTTGGAACAGCACTAATCCACCATTGAAGAAGGGAGTGAGTGTCTCGGGGCTGGGCCACCTCTGTGCCATGCTGGCGTTTTTGCAGAGGAAGGGTACTGCTGGTGACATCAGTAAGGTGACATTCTTATTTATGCCTGATCAGTTTAGGATCAGTCTTTTAAGAGGTGCAAGGCAGCACTATATCTGCACATTGTGTCCAAGGAGTCTTTAATTTTTTTGATTCTTCCAGCACCGGAAAAATATCTATTCAAAATGCAAAAGAATTGCTGTTTGAGCATATACTTGAGTTTGAAATAGAAACATAGAAAGTCTTCTTTTTATTAATGTCTATTAGGACCCTCTACTTTTCTTGAATTTAGGTAAACAGTTTTAGAAGAGCAGTCTTCTGGTCTACTCTTATATTAAGGATATAATTTTGTCTGCCTGTACTTACTGATTAGGACTTTTTTTAAGTAGCTAGTTAATTAGTCTCATGCAGAAGTTTCTTTAGGCACTATATTCAGTGATAGTAAACCTGCTTTTTACTCCTTTTCTTTAGTCCAGCTTTCAAATCCCTCACATGAATGACATTTCTATTTGACTTGATGAAAAATTTGTCTCCTGGGTTAACAAAAGCTGTCTGAAAAAATTAATAAAAGGAAGTGTAATTATGCAAAGTTTTCATGAAAAAGGAAGTGAAAATCAATTTGTAAACATGACTAGGTTCAGTGGCAGTGATACTGCTATTTATATGTATATATAGGTACACCTGTCACTACATCCGTTTAACAATTTAAGCTGAGTTGATAAGACTATTTTCAGATGGTCTTCATGTTCCAGGTATTATTAGCAATGGCAGAAGTTGCTTTGGAAGGACCACTGCAGCCAGTGCAGGATGCATATATTGTCAGCCAGGCTGGTGCCTTGTCAGACCCAGAGCCCAGAGCAGAGGACAGACGGCAGACAGCCAACAAGAGCACTAAATTTGGGCCAAACACTGTATTTCTGCAGTTGCCCTTCCGGGAAACAGGAAGTAAGACAAAAAGATAACAGTGAATAATATATCATTCTTTAAATGAAAATGTCCTCTACAGATTACTTGCATTGCATTTAGCTAGGCTTGTCAGTGTACAGTTGGATGGGTGCATGTCTCTGCCTGTTACTGTTCATTCACTCCCAAAACTAAACAGACGTCCTCACAGGAACAGTGTTCACTGATCAAGAACTCATTATCAGATGCCATACATGTAGCAGGATCCTGTCTGACCGTGGAATCTGCTTGTCCTTGTTATGATAAAATATGAGCATGTCACAATATTTAATGAATTATCCTTATATTATCATGTATGAAATGAAGTCCATTTTCATGTGGGAATCTGGTTTATTTCATAAGGGGATTGTCCTGCTTGTGGTTCTCAAGGTGTGAATGCCTGGTCCATTTGCACACTGTAGCCTCTTAAAGCGTCTCTGTAGTGTTCGAGTTGCATCCGTTCTCCTTCTTCAGATCTGCTATTAATACCATGGTCTCCTCTTGTCAAACTCCTGTCAGGATCCTTCCAGCATCTGCTTACTGCAGCGCCTCTGTTTCACAGGCATCCCACTTTCCTCTAGAAGGAAATGTTACACCATTATCCACAAGACCATGGAATAAAAGGGGAAAGAGAAAGCGATTACACGGGTCAGGGTTGGGAGTATGGTCTGTTTGCCTTCTCCATTGCTTCCTCATTGGCTGATTGTGCTCATATCTGGCAGCATTGACAAAGCAAGACAGCAAGCATCTGGTATTGCAGGCTTGGCTATCTTGAGAGCAGAAACTCTGGCAATCCCTGTGGGTTCTTTTTATTTCCCTGGCAAATTATTTGGAGGCCTGGACACCCTGTGGGTGAAGCCTATGAGACCAGTACGGCTAACAGCATCCAGGATATGCACTAACTGGCTGGGAGAGTCATTCTAGTTTTTGTTGGTGCATGAACAGGTGGTGGAGGTGCATTGAAAGCAGAGCTTAGGGGGCAAGATCCTGCCCTAAGGGTGTTCGCTCAGGGTCCTTCAGTCAGGCTGAGGTGCACAATCAAGTGACATAATTTTAATCCTTGGGAGAACTGAACTGTTTTTGTTCTCCTCTTCAAGGGCTGGGAAAATGGATTGGGACCCTATAGACCCATCATTCTCCCATGATCATCTGGAAGACCTGGGAACCCTCCTGGGCAGAGAGAACTCATCCTCTTGGTCCATCCTGCTGCTCTGGAACTAAATAGCAGGTGAGGGCCACATCTCGGTTGCCTTGAGAAAAAGCCTCTGCAGTCATGACCCAAAACAGAAATAAGATCATTTGGCTTGAAACAACCCCTCAGAGGCCACCAAAGAAATCCTCACCCTACTTTCCTACTCCCTTTCTGCAGTCTGGGTGGGGGTGAGGATCAGGGGTTTGGAAAGGCAGTGGGGAACTATGAGTGATGCCCAGCAAGCTGATGGCTAGGTTTTAAGGGAGAGAGGCTGGGGAACTGGGCAGTTTGGGCATCAGGTCTGTGAAGTGGCAGATTCTTGTGATGCCTCTTCACATCACCCAGCTGCCTGTCTCCTCACCCTCACTCTTCCACCTCGGTTCTGAGAAATGAAAATCCAGTGGTGGGACAGGGTAAGTAAAATAACACTGATAAGTCAACCACCAAATCCAAAGCACAGCTGGACACTGTCTTGCTTGAGGGGGAACTGCTACAGCTGCCTTTCTGAGGTAAAAAATAACCCAAATTTTGGCCCTTTCTGAGGTCTGCTGCTACTTCTGTGCTTGCTTTATACCTTTAAACTACACCCATAAAAGGCAGGAGGGAAAAGTAAAAATACAAGCCAGTCTCGGACTCTCCTGCTATTAGTTTGTTTAGGGTTTTTAAAGCTCACATTTTCCTTGAGGGGAAAAATAGTTAATGTGTCAAAATATACCAGGCCTTATGACTTGGAGCAGGACTTACTGAGTTGACTTGCTAGCTGTTTCAAAGTTAGTCTGCCAATTAAACCTCTCCTAATGAGAAATACAACATTCATTAATGGGTAAACATCTGTTTAGAATATGGTGTCCTCCTTTATCCAAAGAAGCAGCATCATAGGAACAGCTATCATTAATGCTGATGGTTGTTAGCTGCAATAAAGAGTCCCTCTTTTTATCGTATTTAAAAAGAAATTATGTTTGCATAACAAATTAAAGAAATTCAGACTTGGAATGCACACATCTGCAGGATGTCCTCGAGGCACTAACCTTACCCAAGAACACAAAGTCCTTGTTATGATATGCAAACTAATGAATCAGCTGAAGGAAGCATTTATATTTTGTCAGTGTTTTAACTTTATTTAGCTGTGACTGTGGCTGTGACTGTAAGATTCCGTGAACTTTGCAGCTAAAACTGGTCTTTCCACTGCTGGATGTTATCACAGAGAAAGTAATTTGCTAGAAAATGAATAACTGATCTGAAACTACCTCTTGCATGTTTTAATATTTGGAGAAAACAAGTTGCAGATCATAACTGCCTTTTGCACTCTTGCCTATGGTATGTTAAACCTGTACTAGGCTTATCTGGTTTAAACATAAAATTAAAGTAGGGTCAAGTAGCAGTATGTGGATAGGCCACACTCTTACACAGAATGGATTTTTGTATATTGTTCCATGAACATTTCAAAAAGCTGTTCCACAAACGCTTGAAGAAGCTTCATGCTTAAAACCTCACACACACATTTTGTTTATTACCTCTTCTTAAAAGAATGTATTGTTGTTTGAGTTTGACTGTTCTGTGCGGTTATAAGAGCCCTGAAATTTATCGACTATTTTGACTAACATTTATTAATCATTCTATTAGGCATTTTGTGCAGCAATTCCTTAGCCACTAGACCATCTTTAAATTTCCAGACTTCAAGTTCCTTCTCTCTTCTGCATAGATCTCTAGAATTAGTTTGAAAAAGCTTTTAATTGGCTACAAATAGCTATTTTGGGGGTTGGGGTTTTTTTGCATGACTTGGTCTTTGACATTGATTTGGTAAGCCCACAGCTTTACTCCTGATCAGGGTAGAGGCAAAAAGTATTAAGTGGCATTCTTTCTTTGGCTTGCATCACACAGGAGTTCAGATTTTAGATCATCCTGCCACTGGCCTGTCTGTCTCCAACAAGAATATTTGAGTTGTAGTATGCTCTGTGAAAGCATGTCTTCAACACACTCCTATATGTAATTCTATTTTTGCTGCCGGAGATCCAAGTTTGTCACAGTACAGCATGTTTTGATATCTATACTCTCTGGCACAATGACCCGAGAGCCAAATGTGCTGCAGTGACGTAGCCCTCCCAAGTCAGTAGGTGCTTGTTTTGTTTGTTTTGTAGCACGAGCACACAGGGCTGGTAACACCCTGCTGTGAGGAAAGGAACATACCCTGGGTCCTTTACATGTGTAATGCTCATGCAGAACTCTCATCTAGCCATCCTAGAAGTATTATTTAAAAGAACAGTTCATATTCTTATTCCAAGATTATACAAATACTGCTGACAAGGTCAGTGACTAGAAGGATTAGTAGACATGTAAAGGCCAACCATGTAAATAAAGCTTCCCAGGAGTAGCATTAACTAGCCTAGTAGTACATGTATTTATTTATCAGCTTTCTTCATCCCTTGATTTTACAAATCAGGCCTTTTAGTTGTTTATGCTGGCTCTTTCTTTGCCTTTCTTTTCTTTCCCTCTGTAGTGTGTTGGCAGGTGGTGCTAAGGGATATTTCTTCTGCCTTGTTCACACATTATTCTCTTACTCATTCCTTGAGAATATTGTGAGAAAAAGTTGCCTTTTTAAGTTTGCATATCCAATAAGTGAGGTGTGGTACGTTTGCGAAACACTGCAAAAAGATTAGATGATGAGCACGTTGAAAGAGAGAGAGAGAGAGAGAGAGAGAGAGAGACACCACCCCCCCACCCGATAAGGATACGACTACAGTGTTAAGCTATTCACTGGTCATTTCTTTGCTAAAATAGTTCAGCACATAAAACCACAGTCCTGATCTCTGCAGTGGAAGCAAACATACACAAACTCTGTGTATGTGTATATACATATCTATATGTATGTGTATATAGAAATATACACATATTAAAAATGCACACCTCATCCATTATGAAGTTCTTTTTTCTCTGTTTTCAACTTCCTTTTTTTGCAAAACTTGGAGACTTTATAAATACAGCAGCCAGATAGTTCTGTTGTTCTAGAAACAGAGATAAGAGCCCTCCTATTCTTTTTGTCTGTGCACTATTTCATACTACTTTTATGACTTTGCAACTATCAGTGTGAGTGCCAACGTCATGTCTACTCATACGTTTTTCACTTTGTCTAAATTTCCTCTGGTCTTAGGGGGCTCTTCACCTGCTGATGCTACTTCTGGGACAAGTTGTGACCATTCCTGGTTCTCCAATACCATTTCTAATAGCACTTCTCCTTCTCACTGGGGCTGGCCCCAGTTGTAGCTGTGACTCTGTTCCTCCAGTACTGCACTCCCCAGTTTTGCCTTAATTTTTAGTGTCTGGTGACAGTCTTCAAAGCCCTAAAGTGTCTTTCCTCCTTACTTGTTTGTTTCTGATTTTCTTTCTTTTTTTTTTCTGAGTATCAACCACAAGGTGCTAGGTTTGCAACACAGAAGACTAAATCTCAGCCTCAGAAAAACTGCCATGTAACATTATTCCTATTTCCAATTCTTCTTTTATTATTCTAAATAATTGTATTCATCTCTCTCTCTTTCCCATCTCTGTTTTGCTGCATAACATCCCTTATGGCTTCTGTCGCTGTATTTGAAAGATGATATACCAAAAATAAATTTAATACCCCTCAAATTAATAAGACATATATTAAAGAACTGTATAAAATTTCCAGTCTTTCCCATCCTACAGAGTTATGCTAACTATAGCAAATATTTTCAGTTTAGTTGTCTTACAGTGATTTCTGAAATGGATATTTAAGCATCTAAATAAACCATGTACTATGGAGGAATTTCATGTATTTACAGTACTGCAGGTACCTAGAACATTCTCAGATCAACCTTTGGGGGGGGGAGGCGACAAAATTTTAGTGCCAGATTAGACATTTCCAACTTCAGCTGTCCAAAATCCATGAGTCATCAAGATCTAGAAATTGATTTAAGAATGTTGAGATTAAAACCAACTTGAACAAAAGCTAGTTCTGTTTTTCCATCATTTGTGTTGTTTGCTAATGCTGCAGTCTTTAAAGTTCTATTTTCAAGATTCTTTTCCTCACAACAAGGAGGGACAACGATCGCCTTTATTGCCAAATGAGAGCTTGACAGTGTCATGTGAATTCAAGAACTGTGGCTTTTATTATTTTACCATGCTTGTTTGCAATACTTAAGGCTCCTCCCAGAGTTGGTAACAAGGGATTTAACTTTAACAATTTTAGCATCTGCATCTGATTACATCTTTGTAAAACTTCTTATGGAGCTGATCTTGGAAATATCTCCATATTAACTAGAACTGAGTCTGCTGAAATAAGGCTCTAGCTGTTACTGTGGTACATAGCTTCAGCTGTTAAATCTGTGCAAATCAACATGGACTCAAAGTTTGTCTTCCTCAGCACTTGAGACACCTTACTGTATAGTGTCATCCTCAGATAAAGAAACTCCTGAAAATCTAAGCTGCTTTGCATTTATTTTGCATGAAGACATTACTTCATTCCTGGTCAAGTAAATTTAGGTGCTTTCTGAATAACAGAAGAGGTTTAGATGCTTATGTTTCAGAAAGGATATTCCTTTTAAAGATAAAATGCAAAGCAACCTCTTAGGAAATCTCAGGTACTGCTTCCCTCCCTTTCAGCTATACTATCTCCCCTATCCTACATGTCTCTTTCCTGCCGCTGTTCCTAAGAATTTTCTGCAAAGATTGCAAAATACAGGAACTCAGCCTGCATCATTGAAATCAATATGAATTGTTATCAGTGACTTTTATGAAGATTTATCTTTCACCAGTAATGCTGGTTTAGCCACTCCTTATTTCTCCTTCCACATCATTTGCTACATGCCTGAAAAAAAAAAAAGTAGAAGTACGTAAAATCTGTATACTTATTTATTTATATTTTATGTACCTATCAGTTACTTGTACCTTATGAATCTCTATTTATCTCTTTATTTATACATTTGTAACCTGGATTAGCTGGCTGATCTACGTGACCATGCAGCCTAGCAAACTGAAAGAGCAGAAAATAGATGGTAATTAACAGCTGGAGCAGGTACTCTTTAACTTGGTACTGCTGTTGGAAGACCAAGAATGCACTCACAACTTCAGCGTATGGTTCCACGTACATTTTATTGGATTTGGAAAGAGACTAAAGACATTGCCAGTCCCAGTTTTCCCATAAGCTCCTGCTCTTGAATTGCAATTTATCCCTTTCTGATGTGTGCCAATAAAACCGGAAGACTGCGCTGTAAAATGGTCAAGGAAATGAGAGAACCTGAGGGGTTTGGAGGCTAATTTTTAATGATGAGTTTACAGTGCAGCCTCCCAGACAGTTGTATCAGCACAATCCAGGATGACAGTGAACTGCAATGTGGGGGACATGAGAGCATACAGCAGAGGATCTTGCATGGCAGCTTTACAGCCAAAGAAAACGTACTCAGAACCACATCCTGTCTCCTGACCCAGGTGCATTTGTAGCAGTTGTCTTTTACCTTTAAACTGTGAAATTCACAGGTATTAAAAAGCATCTGTTTCTGTAAAGCAGTTAATTAAACTAGTCATATTTAACTGCTTACGTAAAATAGCTAACCCATAATTTAAAGTTCTGGTTGCACATTAAACGCACCCCTTTGTAGGAGACGCAATAAAACACACTTCAGTGGCACGACTCAGTATTGCTAATTTTTCACAAGTGACAGGGAATTTTAGGTGCAGAAGTCCCATTGATTTTCAAAGGAATTTAGACCCTCAAGCCATGTAGACTCTTTCAAAAATTTTTACTCTTAGTGATATTTTTCAGGAAAGTTAAAAAGCCTACAGGTCACCAGCAGTTGTATAAAGAGAACACTTATTGTGTTGGGTGCTTAGTTATACCAATTTAGCATTAGAAATCTTCCTGTGTCTCTGTGTGTGCGTGTGGCTTTTCCACACATAAATTATCCAGCTTTCCTTTTTCCTTCTATGTGCAGAAAAATATGCAGACATTCAAAACACAAGCGAATCATCTGAAACTTGAACCTGTGCCTTTTATTCCCATTTTAGATTTAGGCTGGAAGATAGCTCCAGAACCAGTCCCAGTAAAAGAACTGCTTTATGCAAATCAGAAGAAAAGCAGAGTAAAAACTATTGAGTTGTAAAAGCGGTGGAGCTGCAACTCTTTAGCATTCAAGCAACTGTCTCTAGAAGGGAAGCAGATTATGTGGTATCATATTGCAAAAGGGCTGTTCAACCCTGTTGCGCTTACTCAGAGCTACATATTTACTTTTGTCACTGTATAGCAGCGATTGCATTATATCCTTCCTGCCAGGACATGAGGAGAAAAAGAAGGTTAAGTCTAAACGGGGGAGGGGAAAAGGAGGGAGAAGCAGCAGGAAAAAGGCTAAAAAGGGAGAAAGGAACAGCTGAAAAGTTCCTTGCTGAGGCAGGAAAATATCCTAAAGAAACACAGAGAAAGAGGAGATCAGGCACCGCACATATGGGTTTACTAATGCAATTGTATTTCATCCCTGATATGACTGGAACAAAGATAGTTTGGTCATAAGAAAATAGATTTATTTTATTAAGTGTACATAAAAGTGGGAGGCACACTCTGGCACCACTGTAGCCTAAAGGAATTTCCATGATTTGTGCCATGAATGCTGAATGGGAGACTTGTAAAAAGCACCTTTCTCTTAAGGATAGCTTGGTGGAACTTGTAAATATAGCTGAAAAAATAACAGCAAATCAACTCTCACGTAAAATAGTACAAAGTGATGAAAATACCAAAGGCCTGTTTCCCAGATATAAAAACCTGCAAACAAATACATTTACTTTAGGGGGGTTCAAGGAATCCAGAGGTTACTTGGACTGATGGGTTTGGGGCACGGGGGAAGTGTCTGAGACAAGTGTCTGAGGTGGTGGTGAATAGAAGAAATGGCAGAAACCAATAAGGTCTGGTTTCATAGCCCAGGATTTCCTGAAATCAAGGCTTCAGAGGTGGAGGGTGATGAGGGAATAGGCTTGACAGGAGTCATACCAACCAAGTCCCTTACCACGACCTACCACTTCTGCCAAGAAAGGTCATGGTATCTTCCTAGTAAATTCAGCGCCCATAGGGTCAGGTAATGTCATCAGATCTGACAACCAGACCTATCATGTTTCACTCATTTTATGGAGGATCCACTCATTTGGCCTCCATCCATTTGTTAGGAATGGTTGGACTCGATGATCCAGTGGGTCCTTTCCAACCTAGTGATTCTATGATCCTAATATCTCCTGGCCATTGTCCTCTTTCTGAGATGTTTCTACAGTGCTGTGGCTCAGCTTCTCCCCATGTTCCAGCAAAAGTGGTTGGCGTGTCCAGCAGGAGAGGCTACAGCCCTGCAGCTACATGGTCCCATGTGTGGCTCCAGTGAAAGGCACCTGGCCCTGCTTCCATCCTCCTGTGAGCCCAGACATTGTCGAGCAGCTGGCTGTGGGCCCACACACAGCCCTGCATGGTTGGGGTGCACTCCACCTCCTCGCATGGGCCAACCTTCTCACCTCTCCCATCGTATGAGCCCATGCCAGAGGCCTGGATAATGTAAAAACTATTTTCCCTTTGCTAGAGAAAGGGCTATAAGGAATATTCTGCTTATTAACAGAATGCCTTGGCTTGAGTAGAAGTGACATTTTTCTCAAAAATGTGTTAGCTAACCTATTTTAACTATTATATATTCCGGTGCAGGTTGAGCAAGTAATGTTTTAATATGTGTTAGGAAGTATACATGAGCACTAGGACTCAGCCAACTGAACCATATTAAAGTATAATTTGTCCTGTCAATAACAGGAGTCTAAAACCTGTTAGCTAACACACTTGAGAAAAGAAAGAAAACAAAACTCCCTTTGTTCTCATCCACCAACATTTCTAGCACCGAAGGAGGTTTGTGGCTCTCAAGATGGTCTCAACATGGGATACAGCGAGAGGCAGCCAAACAAGTACATTAAGTTACATCCATCTCCAAAATTATTGGTTTATAACAACACAGAAATCTTTGGTGTCTGGCTTTCCCAAACTTGCTACATGAAAGGATTAGGAATCTCTGCTGAGTAAATGGAACATACTTTAAAAAGAAAAACAAACTTGACTCTTGCTAAACTTTGATGTGAAGGGTGAGTCTATAATAATTCAGAGGGTACTGATCTGATGAGAGGGAGACAGACAGTGTGGTTCTGCTTTGGCACTGTGAAAATAAGAGTAACTTCACTGAACACAAACAGATCTAGTCTGAGGCAGTGGAGAAGGATAGCATCCTGGAGCTGTAGTGTTATTATCAGTTGGACAACCAGATTTTCCACTGTCTCTACAAGATAAATACTACCTGGAGAAAGAAACTATCCCTGACTCTGTTGTGCTTTCACATGCTGTAAGGGTAGCATATTGAATGAATATTGCGTCGGTGTGGATAGCTCTGTCAGGAGCAGAGCAGTCCCTGGGAAGACAGTGTTACTGGCTCCACTCCTCTGAACTAGTGTTCTTCCACATCAAATCACTGTTTTCCATCACACTGGGATAGCATCTACTATTCACCAGCGTAAGCCTGGTCCATATATTTATATACCACAATAAGCATGCACAACATTTTAAGCAACTGAATGATCTTACAGCATAACCCAGGCTTAACATAGAAAAGGATCACAATAAACAATGGGAGGAAAGAGGAAGAATGAGAAACCATTATGAAATTATTCTATACACATCAACCTTTACTTCCTTTTATTATAAGTGCTTTATTTAAACAAAGATCAAATACTGAAGACTTAAAAGTTTTCCGAATGCTCACTTTGCCTATAGAGCCTCATCAGATAAAGGAATTGTCCTAAGGCTGGATATGCAAAACAACAGCAGTGTTCTCACTAAGAAAGTCTACCTATTCCCCGGCTTACAGTTGTTACCTGTACTGAAGTCACCTCACTTGCCCCTCCTAAGCAGCAAACAAGCAGACATTAATTTCTTTGATCTCATTCTTCCTTGTTCTGCATCTCAGGTACTTGTTTTTAACTGGGTGCACCCTACCACGTGCACCATGTTTGTATTGGCATAAAATGATAGCAAAAGATAGTGAGTTCAAGTAAGCAGCTTCCTTACTGCAGCTTAAAGAAAGCAAATCCCTACTCCTTTCTTTATGTTTATGTCTGTGGCTAAAGCACAGAAAGCGAATAGAGAACCGTAGGCACAAGCAGGTGAGAGAAAAGGTACAGGTAGTGCTGCTGGCAGGAGATCCCAAATATAACGTTACCTAAAAAGCCAAGGAGGCAAAGAAAAGATGGACATAGCACAGGGTTCAAATCTATAGCTGAGGGCAGGCACAAAAGGGAAAGGTCATGGAAAAATCACACTAGGGAGAAAGTGTTGGAAATCATTTATAAGGTATAGACAAAGACCCTGTATGGAGGTTCCCAGACCCAAATCCTTTGCTTTCATGGCCAGCTGCCGTGACCAGACTGACAAAAAGTGGCCCTTTAAGAATGAATGGTGTTATCAAGACCTTACGTGTAATCCCAGCATTGCTAACAGGGGAGTGTGTGCAGGTCCTTCACTGTTGCTTCCTCCTTCTCTGTCTCTGATTGATCAGAATTAACATACTCTATACTGCACACCAGGCTCACGCAACACTAAACTGTAACGTTTTCCCAGGAATTTATCTAAAGTGGGAAAATTTTAAGAAACTACTGCATCAAGGAACTACAACAAAACAGAAAACGGGAAAGACGGGTGACGGAGAGGAAAGTGGCAAGCATGCTGTACCAGATCATCAGAGACGTAGGAAGTGACAAGTTCTCTGTTCTCGTGATGGCAGCTGCATTTGCATCTGCTTTTCCTATTGACTCTGGTGCTGGAAAGCATAAAAGATTTTGATTTAATTTTCCTCATCAATCAGTGCTTAGGACTGAAACCTAGTTCTCTGAAGCCGTGGCATATTTGCTTCATCTTTGCTTCTTTGCTTCAATAGGCAGAGGTTTGGCCCCTATGAATCGTGCTGGACATATGAAACGCTGGCCAATAAATGGAGTGAGACTCTCCATCTAGTCATCCCTGGCACATGTTTTTGCCTTGTCCCATCATCCAGTACTTGATGAGGTTTTAACACCTGCATAGTCAATAGCTGTACCCATAGATCTTTCCATTCAAATGGATAATATTAGATCTATCAATTTATTATTTCTATAGTGACTTGGTAAATGCATAGATTTCCATCAATTCACCCTGCTCCCCTCCACACTCTGGAAAGCAGGCATTCCAAGGAGGATTTATTCTTAAGAAAAAAAAATGAGGAGTACTGTTATCAGAGTACTGATGACTGTACACGATAACTGCATGGCAGAAATGTCCTAGGTAGATCTAGCATAATCTCAGCAGTCATATTTGGCCACTACAGCAAGTTATGACTTCCCTGGACCCCTTGTGCATTTACCTGCCAGTTAGCCCTCCCTCCACAAGGTCCTGATCTCTGTTACACCAAAGGCACCCAGAGAATCACTAGGCTTAGCCTGGCCCTTGTAACATCTGATGTATGCTGCATGCAGTGCTTGCCCAGCAATTATAATAAGGGAGGCTTTCTCCAAGCCCGAGTTAGGTCTGTATGAAGAGAAAGTCTTGGAGTTGATTTGGTGGATAGTACTTTAGCCATGACAAACATAATGACTTGGCAAGGCATGCTGCTGCCTCCTGTTCCTTGATTCAGGTTGCTACGTACATTAGGTCCTCCCTGATATAGATACCTGTGTATTGTTTTGGTTTTGTTCTGTTTATCTTTTGATAAATCTTATTCCTTATCTCTTGATCCAAGAGGAAATGGTTAGAGACCTGCTAGGCAAATTAGGTGTCAGAAGTCTATGGGGCCAGGTGGGATCCACCCAAGGATACTAAAGGAGCTAGAGGAGGTGTTTGCCAAAACTCTTTTCCATCATCTACCAGCAGTCCTGGCTGACTAGGGGGAGTTCTATTGGACTGCAGGCTGGTAGATGTTACACCCATTTACAAGAAAGGTCAGAGAGAGGATCCGGGAAAACACAGGCCTCTTGGTCAGGGCATGTCATCTTGAGTGCTATCATACAGCACACACAGGACAAGCTGGTGATCAGGCCCAGTCAGCATGGGCCTATGAAAGGCAGGTCCTGCCAAACTAACCTGATCGCTTTCTATGATAAGGTGACACGCTTGATGGATGAGGGAAAGGCTGTGGATGTAGCGTACCCGGACTTCAGTAAAGCCTTTGATACCATTTCTCACAGTATTCTGCTTGAAAAACTGCTCGCTGCCGCGGATAGGCGGACCTCTCTTCCCAGTCTCGGTTCTCCATCGCCTCCCGGGTTCGTGCCAACGTCCCGGCCTCTGTTTGGGCGCTGCTCTAACTCCGAGCTTCTCCTTGGAGCGCTCTATGAGCTTCTCCTTGGAGCGCCCTAACTTCTCGCCTTCTCTCGGCTGCTCCCTCTTGGAGTGCTCTCCGAGCTCCTCCTTTGAGAGATCTTCCTCTGAGTCGTCTCCTGACTGCTCTGCCGCCGGGCTTTGTACACCCTTATCACCTCGTTAGCAGCTACCGCAGTGATTGGCCGCTTCTCAGGCTCTCACAGCTGCAGCGATTAAGACGAGCTCAGCTGCCCTACAGTTATCTCCTGTTTACAACCCAATTTCCTTACATTTACAACATTTACATTATTCACATTTTATATCATTTTCATTTACATATTACATCATTTTACAACATTTACATTTCCCTACAGTCTGCCCCTGGCCTGGACAGGCGCACCCTCTGCTGGCTTGAAAACTGGTTGGATGGCCGGGCCCAGAGAGTGGTGGTCAATGGAGTTAACTCCAGCTGGAGGCCAGTCACAAGTGGGGTTCCCTAGAGCTCAGTGCTGGGTCCAGCCCTGTTCAATGTCTTTATCAATGACCTGGATGAAGGCATTGAGCGTATCCTTAGCAAGTTTGTGGATGACACTAAACTGGGAGGAAGTGTGGATGTGCTTGAGAGTAGGGAGGCTCTGCAAAGGGATCTGAACAGGCTGGACCGCTGGGCTGAGACCAGTGGGATGAGGTTCATCAAGGCCAAGTGCAGAGTCCTGCAGTTGGGACACAAAAACCCTGTTCAGCGCTACAGGCTTAGGGAAGAGTGGCTGGAAAGCTGCCTGGCAGAGAAGGACCTGGGGGTGTTGGTCAACAGGCGACTGAACATGAGCCAACAATGTGCCCAGTTGGCCAAGAAGGGCAATGGCAACTTGGCCTGTATCAGAAATGGTGTGGCCAGCAGGACCAGGGAAGTGATTCTGCTCCTGTACTCAGCACTGGTGAGACCACATCTTGAATACTATGTGCAGTTCTGGGACCCTTACTACAAGAAGGACATTGAGGTCCCGGAATGTGTCCAGAGAAGAGCAACAGAACTGGTGAAGGGGCTGGAAAACAAGTCTTACAAGGAGTGGCTGAGGGAACTAGATTTGTTTCGCCTGGAGAGAGGAGGCTGAGAGGAGACTTATCGCTCTCTATAACTACCTGAAAGGAGAGTGTAGAGAGGTGGATGTTGGTCTCTTCTCCCAAGTGACAGGTGATAGGACAAGAGGGAATGGTGTTAAGCTGCACCAGGAGAAGTTTAGATTGAACATCAGGAAAAATTTCTTCACTGAGTGTTGTCAAGCACTGACAAAGGCTGCCCAAGGAGGTGGTTGAGTCACCATCCCTGGAGGTATTTAAAAGGTGGATAGATGAGGTGCTTAGGGATATGATTTAGTAGTGGACAGGTACGGTTGGACTTGATGATCTCAAAAGTCTTTTCCAACCTAGTGATTCAATGATTCTATGATTCTATAATTACAACCAAGACCAAGCAGCTCATTCACTACCAGGAAAAAAATATAGCCTAATACTAATGGAGTCTTTTTTGGACAGTATAAATTATGTTGCTCAGCCAGCCTTTCTTAAAATTTTGAAATTAATCCTTTTGCATAATCCATTTTAAAAATTAAATTTCATTACATTGTGTCAGCAAAGCGAGGACTGTTTGATAATATTTCATAAAGATATTAAAAGAAAGAAAAAATCTTTCTCCTCTCCAAAAATATTTTCAAATAATGTGTCTGGTCTGAATGTAAGACACTTGTCAGTTTGTGAAAAAAAGAAGCCAGGCTCAGTCATCATCCGTTACTGAGACTTTTGGCAAATTATATAGCTCTAAATATTTTATAAAATGTTATGTTTGTTAGTTTGCTTTTGACTGTAAGCAAAATCTCTCAGTTGATTTGGAATCTACTATAGTAGAAAAACATAAACAGCATGTCAGATAATGTTGACTTTGGTGGACTTTGGTGTCTCTAGATGAGGTGTATGACTCGTATTGAGACTGGATTAGGTTTATGTTTGAATTCAATCTGGAAGGCAAATCAAGGATATCATTTGAATTTGATCTTTAAAATCTTGCCAGCCAGCTCTATAGGACTTTAGAATCTAGTGTCCATATCTAATATTGTGGAGGATACTCATCCTGAAAATCAGTGTCTGTTACAAGATAATTTGTTCTCATGACACCTTTGTCATTATTAGCCAATATTGTGTGAAAATGGACAAGATAATTACCAAGAATTGCAAACAGCTGTCACCAAGGTACCCTTAATGCAGCTGAGAGGGGATGTAAGAAAGCTTAAGATATCTTCTCTTACCCTTTGCATTCTCACACAGCTCAGGGGCTTTTTTTCATCCCTGCATAATCTAAAGCAGCCCCTTAGAATTCACTTTCTCTTCCTTTGGGTCAAAAGTAGAGAGGAAATGGCCTGAAACTCTTCAGGGGCAAAATGTTCTCTGTCCTCTGGTTGAACAGCTTCAAGACACCTTAGAATACACTGCACCACACACTATAATGCCTACAAAGGGAAACTTGGGCTGTGTGTTTTACCACACACTGTCTTGTCAAGCTAGGAGAAACACAGTTATGTAGAAAAGTTTTGCAAATATGTCATGACTATTGTAAATATTAGCCTTCACCACCTCTGGCTGAGTCAGTTAAAATGCTACAAACCTCCACCTATGCCTAGGAGGGTCTATGCACTGAACTCATCTCTAGAGGATGGATGGGAGGATGAGGCTGGTGGCTTTCCTGCAGCTAATGAAGCACAGCCCATGGCTGGACCTCCCATTCCCAGGACAAGGAGAAGATGGAAAGACCTATATGACCAGTTCAGAAGAACTGGTTGTTCATTTCTCTCCTAGAGCCAGAGGACGGGTCTGAGTCGAGTGTGAGTGCAATGACATGTGTGGTTCACAAAATTTCCTCCCAGCATTCTTACTCAGCCTTCTTCTCAGAGTGTGGAAAATAGATACGTTAGGACTTAGGGCTGAGACTGAGAGGCAGGATCCTCTTTGGCCTTGTTACACTTCAGTTCTCAGAATGAGACTTCAAGCCTGCCTAACAAAGAAATTAGTTGACATTCATGAAGTGTTTGGTCTGAATAATTGCTCTTTCACATAGTAAATGTACAACTCGGGGCCACCATCTCACTGTTGACAATCTTTCATCCCGAGTTCTGAATCAGCTGAATTGATATAGGTAAACTATTGTCAATGTGTGAAAGATATCTTCAAAAACTTTGGGTTTGGAGACTCTGGGCACTGACAGAAAAGTTCAAATCTTTAACCTAGTCTGTCAGAGTCTGTAGTAGGGCTCCGTGGTCTCCAGATGTTTAGTGCTGGTTTAGTCCTCCTTCTGCAGGTCTGCAGCTTCTTTCTGTGCAGGAGCTGCTATTGTTACTCTCACATTGTCCCTGTAAACATAGCACCTCAGGAGAATTACAGGCAATAAGGAAGTTTATCATCGCATTTCCGTACAATTGTTTAGCTATAAAGCTGCATTATTTGAGATGAAAGAATTAGGCAAAACAAAAGGTCTTTTTTTCACTTTTTTTTCTAGTCCACAGAGCTTGTCTGGAGAATTGGTGGTTAGACTGGCAATTAGCACAGTTAACAGAAGTAAGTGAGAGTGATTTTTCTTGCATAATACAGGTGTAAATAAGTTTTGTAGATGTGTCTTTTGCAAGTGGCAGTATCTGTTCCTTGCAATACCCTCCCTTAAAGAGAAAGCATCATCCTCCAGGCCACTTTTAGGAGGATATGTAGGTTGCATATTTCTTATAAGAAAATGACAGAATCACTTTTTTCTAGCGAATTCTATGGGCAAAGTGAACCAAAGTCTTATACTTCCAGGACAAAAAAAACAGGTTTACAGTATTCCTACTGTCTTCAGTTTTATAAAATGCCAGATGCCTCCAGTCACCACGGGTCTTATTAGAATGAGGATAAAATCGAACCCAGAACTTAGTAGACTAAGCCAGTCCCTTATTAGTAAGCTTAATTTTCAATAAACCCTTTGGGTTGGGTTTTCTTTTTTCTGCTTCAGAGTCACAAACATTAGAAGTGGTAAACCAAATTAAATAAATTTCAGTCTTGAGCTTTTAGCAGCAGTTATCTCCTCTGAGAGGAAAGATTATAACTTTTCCCTCTCTCACAATAAGAAAAAGGAATTCATTAATCTGTGGAACACTTAAAGATTGCAGCGATGGATGCAGGGTAACTGCTGATCAATTACAAAACTCGGCAGAAACTGGTACAAGTAAATAAGGTTGTTTCCCTGTGCAAAAAGTTATGGAAGTATAGATGAAATCTTAAAAGTTCCCCATGGATTTGGAAAGACTCCATAGCAGTATTGTAGTAGCTTTAGCATCCATTTGCAACAGCTTGTGCACATCTTAAAAGTCTTTTCCAACCTAAATGATTCCATGATTCTATGATTTGGCTTTTGTCATATGACTGCCCTAAAGGTAACTGTATTTCAGTAATGTTGACTAGGCAGCGCAGAAGGACCCCTCTGAGTCTGTCAGCCAACCATTATGCAAACATGCAGCATCACAGGACATGGAGTAGGGGTCTTCTGTTTAAATCATGCAGATAATTACCCCATCCACTTACCTGGACTCTACCTGCAGTAAGTATTTTTCCACTCCTTAGGGTAAAAGCACAGAGCAGGAATTCAAGCCTTAACCCATCTCTTGTGGATAGTGCTCTAAGAATAGCACAATGCAGCTCCTATCATGTTGCTGCTGCCAAGCAGGATCAGACATCACACAGATTCATTAGTCAGTTTAGAGGCAAATCTTCTAACCTGAAGTGTGGGTTAAAATGATGCCCCTGTGTTCTGGGCTTTAGAGTGAGATACTTTATGAGCAGTAAAGGCTACCATTTTCAGAAGAGCTTCACAGAAATACAGTGGTATGCACAGAAATATCTGCAGGCATATATTTTCTAGTGTTTTAATGATGCATACCTTTCAAATATAGAGGGACAAGGAGTCCTTTCATTAAGAAGCTATTACATTGGCTTGTTATATTTTTAGTGGTATTGCAAAGTAAAAATATATTACCGCTGCTGGTCGGTATAATAAAAAAAGAAAATTTTCTCATAATAGTTATTTCCTGATAACTAATAGGATATTGCTCTCTGCTAACTGTCCTTCTATCTTTACATACATATTTGACAGTAAAATATAATAATCACATATGTTTCTTCTCTGCTCTGGTAGAGATAGTAGTCCTGAGCCCCGTGGGTTGCATTTGGAATAGCTATTTTGAAAAGAAAAATAATTCAGACCTTCTTTGGTGACACATTGCACAAGTTAGATGTCAAGACTACAATTATTCCCTGCAAATACATTTTCAATTTATAAAACTGATGAAGATACAGAAGGGAAAGAAATAGAACAATGATTGCATGGTGCAATTTACTGTAAGCAGTAAAATGACCTTTTTACATGCAGCTTCCCATGGGACATGAGTATAGACATGGAACATCCTCTTGTTTCTAAAGAAGAAAAAAGTAGGAACAGAGGGATGCTAGTTACTAGTTTGCAGTACAGCTGCTAAAATAAAAGCAGATGAGGACGTGGCTCGGAGGAGTGGTTATTACCAATGGCACCTTTTCTTTCCAGGTTTCTGACTTGAATCAAGTTCAGGTTTTTAGCTACTGAAAATCATGGTAGTATCATCCAGAGTATGTTCAGTGGCCTCTACAAAAAGGGTTGTTGGTTGCAGTCCAGTTTCTTCTAGTACCAGAACAACCTGTAGTGGTGCCTCAGGGATGTGCAAGCAGAGACACCAAGATTTGTGTACAGAGATTAAAATTCTCATCCAAACTAAATCCTGGTCTCCCACCTACAGCCAGCTGAAGACATGAGGCAGAGCTTCCACCATGCTGCTGACTTTGCTACACCTGTTTTGTGGCCAGATAGAAATTTGTTTTCGATTACTGCCCTTCAACATCTTTTACTGACAGCTCTTCTACTATAGCGTCTTCTGATGAAGATGCAGAATTTACTGCCTTCTTAATGTAAGAGCAGGTTTCTGGGCACTGGAATGTCCCTTCCTGTTCCTCTGCTTTCTTCCCAGACTTTCACAACTTTTTCCCCATGTTGTCCTGATTTATTGAGACACCATTTAATTAAAGCTATGGATACAGCGTATGAATTAACATCTCTGCTTCTGTCATTAAAATAATCTAGATTTTGTTTTGTGCAGTGTGCTTTTTTGTTTAGTTTCATCCTGCCATCTTTTCCCCATTTGAACATGGGGCTTTCAGTTTTCATGAGGAGGAGTGTAGGCAGAGACGGTGATGTTGACGGTGCTGTGGTGTCTACAAACCGGCTGGGGACGGGGCCTCACTGGGGTAGGCAGCCTGCCAAGCCCCACTGGGAGTCAATCCCTGCCTTGGAGATGTTGCTTTCTAACGTGGCAAGCCTAAAACTGGCACAGGGGAAGGAAATGCTTCTATCTGCGTGAAAAACACCACAGGAATGAAGTGCTTTATCTGACCATTTCAGTAGTTTATTTTAAGTAATACTGTCCTTGTATCTGTTGAAATTCCTTACGTGATTCTTCTTCCAAGGTTGGCACATTTTGAGATGCCTTCTTTTTTTTTCCAAGGCTTTGGAATAAAGCAAGTATACTCACCTCACACCAGGCTGGGGTCTCAAGCCTGGTTAGTGGTAAGTATCATAATCTCACCTCAAAGACCATCATGCCGAGTAAGTCAAGGAAGGCACTCAAAGTACCTGAAGAATAAATTGTAATTGTTATCCTGTTTAAGAGAGATGATTTTCATTTCCTAGGTAACTCAGTCTTTTGAAGTGATATGTCGCAAAAGCAGAATAAAGGTGAAATTTTTGCTGTCTTCTTAGTGGTGAATCTAGACAGCAGACTATCTGGAAAAGCTGCGAAAACTTATGTTCCCCCCCCCTTTTTTTTTTTTATTTTTTAAAATAACTTTCCAGTTTTAGGGTTGAAGAAAAAATAGCTTGATGCTTCATTATTTCTGTGTCCCAGCTCTCACTCCTATCCAATTTAAAACGTAGTATAAAGTAATCCAACAATTCAGTAGTGCTTTAAAATTTTGTGGTAGCCACTAATAATTAAGAATATCCATTCTGCTACTATTGAGGAATTTCATCTATTTATTTCAATAAAAGTACAGAGTAGGTGGAAGCTGCATAATACATAAAGTAAACAAAGAGTCAAGTCTGATTAGGGAAACAGGCATCAAGTTTCATTTCCCAAGGACATTACATTGGTAAAATTAGTATCCCACAAATATTTTGAAATGTCTTCAAACTGTGAAACTAATAAAAGAAATGATCTCTTTTTTTCATAAATTTTTGTAGAGTTAATACTTCTGGAAATGAATTATTCAACATTTGCTTAACACTGAAAAGATAAACAATATCCTTTTAGCTTTGCAGATATGGGACAGCAGAATATCTACTACTGTGGAAATTAAAATTTACCTGCTTTCCTACTGTTTTCAGAATCTGTGCAATACCTGCACATTGGATTAAAAAAAATATTGAGGTATGTATTTTGATAGGCAGAGGCTGCTAATACACTTTGTAGGAAGTAATATATCATTATGCAGGGTATGACATAAAGGAGTAGACTTTCTACAGCAATTTAAAACTGATTGGGAAATGTAACAGTGAACTCAAATAGAACTTTGTATGAAATAATGTTTTTCCCAGACGTTGATTAAAATACTAGGGAAAAGGTTCAGTTTTTCATTGCTTTCTTTAGCTATTTACATTCATTTTCTGCAGAAGACCTATTTTCTGAGAGCTTAGTTTTTAAATTTATCTTACGTTTTAATGTTGATGCTAAAGATAAAATTAAGCTAAAAATACTTCCTTAATTTCTAATTATCATTACTTAAGACAGTATGATGGTACAGATTTAGTACTCCTGCACTCTGGATTAAGTATAAAGACTTAGATCTCAAAGAATGCATGCAGTCTGTAACATTAAATTAAGGAGGCAATATATGCTAAAGGATAATGCAAGAAACATAAAAGGAACTGAATAGTGACTGTGATTTTATTTCACAAAGACACGTGCGAACAATTGCTGTTGGCTTTTACTTTGAGTATCTGTGTGGGAATGTTGGAAGCTTTGGACATTTCTCTAAAAATCAAAGAAAAACTGGTTGTAGTTTGGTTATGGTCTCAGTTTCACTATGAAAACCAAATTGTCACACATTATGCATTATTTCATTGTAAATATGTATTGGCTCAGGATAATTTGGGCGAATGCTTTCTTATAACTAGTCCGAATTTCAAGATTGTAGTGAAGAAACAAATCAAGGTAGTATGAAACATTGTGACATCTCTGACCAAAGGATCTGCTTACCATGGACCCTGAATATACCCTTATAATATATACAGCATATAAAAATCTTTCTGTGTATGTGCAGCAGAGATGTAGATAAATACAATGCTTTCTACTTCTTAGAGGCATGAACTTTACTTGAATGTATATTGAGCTCTCAAAGAAAGTCACTGCAAACACAGGGCAGTAAAAGTCATTGACTGAAGAGCAAGAAACATAAGCCTGGGCTTCTGCTCCCAGCTCTGCCCCGTTTCACTTTCTGGCCCCCAAATTAGCCATTTTGTATCCTCAGATATTTTTCTTAACTGTTAAATGCACGTTGCTTAGAACTACATACTTACTACATATTTAACTATGTATTTGAGGTACCTTAGGCTCCATGGACGGAAGTACTAAGTTTTATGTAAATTGCAGTTTATTTAATGCCATGTATTTTCTGAACACTAAAGAATGCTCAATGAACTCCTGGTAGAACAGGGCTAGCAAGAAAGTCCGGAAAAGGTGCTCTGGTTTGAGCTAAAGCAGAACCAATTCAAGATACTAAGTAGATACGATAAATTCGCATACATGCGAATACTAAGTAGATATAATAAATTAAGGGGAAATTTAGATTAAAACAGGTAGAAACAAAGAAGGAAAACCATAAAAGAGGCAGGGGAAAGGAACTGGAAAAAAAAAAGGTGACAGAGATAGGAAATATAATAAGTCTGGGGAGATGGGAACAGGAAATGAAAACCACATTCTTGCAAAGTATAATTCTGTGCAGGATACTGATACCCATACATTAAGTTATTATTGTATATTCACTGTTGGAAATAAGGTAGTTCCTTATGGTAGGTAACTACCTGAAAGAAACAGCAAGTACCTCGTCAACTTGCTGTTGTTACGCCATTGCAATGGTGAAAAGTGGGTGAGACTCTTCAGGTCATACACTGATGGAGGCTGAAGTTCCACTTAGAAGAATTAAGGGCAAACAATATGGAAAAATTCACATTGGCATGGCCTGTTTCTGGGGATCACAAGAGGCTTGAATTATGACTTGTTTAAAAATGGAATAGTTGGGCCTGTTCAGCCTGGAGAAGAGAAGGCTCAGAGGAGATCTTATAGTGACCTTCCAGTACCTGAAGGGGCTACGGGAATGCTGAGAAGGGGCTATTCATAAAGGCTTGTGGCGATAGGACCAGGGGGAATGGGTATAAACTGGAGAGGGGCAGATTTAGACTGGACATTAGGAAGAATTTCTTCACCATGAGAGTGGTGAGACACTAGCACAGGTTGCCCAGGGAAGTTGTGGCTGCCCCATCCATGGAGGTTTTCAAGGCCGGGTTGGATGGGGCCTCGGGCAGCCTGATTTAGTGGAATGTCCCTGCCCATAGCAGGGGGGTTGGAACTACATGATCTTTAAGGTCCCTTCCAACCCAAACTATACTATGATATTACTACAATACTGTGAATCACTAGGTTGGAAAAGACCTTTGAGATCATCAAGTCCAACCATACCTGTCCACTACTAAATCATAACCCTAAGCACTTCATCTACCCATCTTTTAAATACCTCCAGGGGTGGTGACTCAACCACTTCCCTCAGCAGCCTGTTCCAGTGCCTGAGAACCCTTTTGGCGAAGAAGTTTTTCCTAAGAAAGATAGGGAAAAACTTTTTAGCAGGGCCTGTAGCAATAGGACAAGGGGTAATGGTTTTAATCTGAAAGAGGAGAAGTTTAGACTAGGTGTTAGAAAGAAATTTTTTTCACTGAGGGTGGTGAAACACTGAAACAGGTTGCCCAGAAAGGTGGTAGATTCTCCATTACTAGAAACATTCAAGGTCAGATTGGACAGGGCTCTGAGCAACCTGATCTAGTGGAAGATGTCCCTGCTTACTGCAAGGGGCTTGGACTAGATGACCTTCATGATCCCTTCCAAACCATTCTATGATTCTATGATTATTTCCTAATCCACCAGATTATAAAGTTTATAGAACTATGGATAGCTTTATGCAGCTATGGATTGTTTATAGAGCTAAGATGGAGAAGCGTACCTCAATATGTGAACTGGCAATCAGGCACAGAATAAAACATATTTTGTCTTCTAGTAAACACTTAAGCCTTGAATCGTCCGGTTATCACCAACAGGGAAAAATGTAAAGTTCTTGACAATTTATTTGAAGACCAACTATCATTCTTACTAAAAATATCTTGAAACAATCAGGTGATCTTCAACACTCCAAATGGGTTAAATTTTTCGCTGAAAGCTTTTAACAGTCTGCAGTAATCTGTCATGGCTCTATTCAATATGAATAGTGTGGATGAAAAACATGTGGTTTATTGGTTCACATATAAAATGTGTAAATAAGGCAACAGAGACGAATGTGTGTGTGTGGGTTTTTATCAGAGTTCCTTTGTTCCATACAGAATGTTTATGGTCTTGAATAGGGCATGCAGTCCTAGCAAAGTGAGATGTCTAGGGTTAATTTCCTAGGAACATGATGATTTACTTATTTCCTACCATTGCCTGTGTAGGGGGAGCTTTGCTTCTTCATCAGTTTAATGAACACATTAAGAATAAGTTACTATTCAGTATTTCCAAAAATCACAGATGAGGGAGAATGTCATTGCTCCTCAGGCTTTAACTGTGCACAAGACAAGATCAGGTTTCATATAAATAACAGTGGCAGAAACAAATCCTCCATCTTTTTTGCCTCGTAGTCTCCCTTTCCTTCCAGTCTTCTTTTTCTATCCTGAAGTCAAACCTCTACATCCATGAATACCTGAGAAAAACTTTTCTTTTGTCATATTCATCTAGTCACGGTTTGTTTTCATTGTTTCAGAGGAGTTTGAAGTCAGTGCTTCTCTCCGCATTACTTTCATTGAAAAATCATTAGAATGACATATATTTATTTAAAAGTAAGGAATATGAACTAGGTTTATTTTTAACTAGGCTTATACATCTAGAATGTGCTACACTAAGAAAGGCTTGTTCAGATCTGGGAGAATCTTTAAACCTAGATTAGATGCCAAAACCTGTATATTGGGCCTGAAAGAAAACACTGTGGATCTAAGTCTTCTCTTACTTGAATTCAAGTCAATGACCTCTTCTGAGAGTTAAGCTAATTATATTTGGATGTCCAGCTGCTGGTTTAGGAGGTAAGCATTCAGCATGCCGGGTCCAGCTGTCTTAGCAACATCTGTAAGACAATTTAAGGAGTGCTGTGGTTTCTCTTACAGCTTTACCGGAAAGCGGGTACATCATGCCCTGCAGCAGCTCATGGCGCCCGCCAAGGGGACCTTGGAGGGCAGCATATCAATAACAGAGGCTGAACATTACTGTGTCGAGGATGAAGATAATGAGGCTAGTGCAAATGGAGATTTTTACTGAGTAGAATGAAAGATTTCTGCCTTAATGAGACCATGCCTTCATGGTCAGCAAGAGAGATTATAAAACCTTGACCCCAAGCTAACAAATACAAGTGTCTTTCCCTTGTGAATCAGGTTCGTAGAAGGAAGAAATCTCTTTATTTGCCTAAATATTTCCTTCAAAATAACGTGTTCTTGGAGGTGCTTGTTCCCTGCCCACTCACTGCCCGCCTGTCTTTTACTCTCCACACTTGATTTAAGGACCAAGCACCGCTTGGATAGAGTAGGAGTTAAGCACTAAGATACATGCAAGAGCCTATCCTTCAGTCTCCTAACCTTCACAGGCACTCTGAGCACCAGTGAGTGAGTGCCCTTCCCTGCTGCACATGGTGCGATGCCAGGAAAGGTGGAAGGGATGTTTCAAGGATAGCCTTCTCCCGTGGACTTCCCTTCAGTGAAAGGCATCATGCCATTTCAAAAATGAGCAGGCTTTTCCTCCACATCAACTTCTGAATGTGCAGTCTCTTCTTAACGTTAAAGGACTAGTGTGTTTTTTTATCAAACCATGGGAAAGGAGTACAATTAATGGAGAGGTAACATTATAACTCACTAGGATTTGAGATTTGAACTCTTGTAGATTAATTTGAAAACCCAAATCGAAAGGCACAGCAGAGAGTGAAAACAGGCTTGTATCTATAGCTACTTGAAAATTGTACTGGATAAACAGTCAAAAAAAAAATAATCTTCCATTTCCTAGCTATGCTTTTCTGCAACCCTTGCTAAGGCCTGTTTGCAGTCCCCAGGTCAAATCCTTGGCACTGACAGATGGACTTTCATGGTGTACGTCATGACCGACACCAGAAAGAGGAGGTGGAGAGAGACAGTAAAGCCTATAGTCACTGCCTGAGGCCCCTGTCAGTGCAGAAGAAATCTCCATATAAATTATGGCTATAACCTTGGGAAACTTTTGCTTTTGTTGTCCCCAAAGGTTTGGCATTTTGTTAAATAATAGGAAAAAAAGCACATGCATTTTTTAATATCCTAAGGATTCAGTGCATATGCTGCAATAACACGAAAGTGGGAATACTGGCAATTTTTACGTGCTAGAATTACACCTGCACACAAAACAACGGCAAGGCCAGATCCTCTAACATCTGCTCAGGACAGGGTGCTGATGTTTTGAATCATGATGGGTACTGAGTCTCCGTCTGCTAAGTCACACTAAAATCCTCTTTGTCTGAAAAGGTGTCTGCATAATGGATTGTGTAATTTCTACTATTTCTTCCTTTCATGTGAGATAGTACACCTTTGGAAATCACCTCTGTTACACAATATACCAGTCATAATGTTGACTCTATTGTATCCTCAACAAATATGAAATCGGAAAATATAGTTTCCTCCCTCTGAAGTTGTGCAGTCAGCAGTATAGGTCTTAGGGACAAAGTTTCCTTCTACATTTTATAAACCTGCCTTCTATAAAGGGATTAGAGATCATAGATGCAGATTGCAGATACTGCAGTAGAAGAAATAACTATACATAATTATAAATGAGCACTGTACTCTAGGAAGGACTGAAAATGACTACTTTATGATCTAGACTGCATATTAAATAGTTACACGTTTTTAATAATTATATATACTTTTGTCACTAGACAAAGCAAATGCATGTTTCTTCCTCTTTACTGTTCAGTGAGTTTTTATAGAAATTATCAAGTGTGAGAGACTTATCAGATCAAATCTTATGCTTGCTATAAAACAAACCAAACCAAGATGCATGGGATCAGTGAGGATTCTTCCTATTTCTCCATTCATTCTCTCCCCCTTTAGTGGTATAACAGAGGGAGTCTTTAGGAATACGTTTTATAAATGTGATTTTTTCCTAGTAGTTAAATTGGTGAAATTAGTTGAAAAACATGAAATGCTGCTGCATAAATAATCATGTGGTTTATTTTTGTTTGGCAGTTGAAATTTTAATGTAATGTTCTGCAGAAATTCTGAGATTCAGTCAAATTTTAACAAGCTACAGCTAGAAGGAGTTTGCATTATATTTTATGTATTTGTTATTAAAATTCTTGATAAATGTTGCAAAGGTTCTACCTGTGAGCTGGTTTTCACTCTCTTGCTGATATTAAATATTTGCCACCAGAGCTGCACTTTTGCATAGTGATTTGTCACGGGGTATTATTTCTGCTCCTAGAGTGGATGAATGCAACCTTCATCAGGTTTCTTGTCTGAAGCGTCACAAGAAATATATTTCAAAATGAAAGTCTTCAGTATGTATGTGCATAAAATTTTCCATAAAGATGTACAAGTATTATTTTCTTGCATGAATGTTTATGACAAGGGGACACAAGACTTTCAGCATCATTGAAATGGTTACATATTTTAATATTGAGCAAAATTTAATAGAAAAACTTTGTGTTGTTCACCCAAATGTGTTTTGTTTTAATTAGCATTTATCCAGGAAAAGCTACTCAGGAGCCTTAGAAAAGCACACAGACAAGGTTCCTGTGACCCACAGTGGCATTTGGCCAAGCCACCCAGCTTAGGAAGACAGGAAAGCTAGGGCTGTGGGATGCTGTTGCGCAGAGCATATAAAGGTAAAGGTTTAGATCTGAAGGGAAAAAGCTGAATTTTCCTAACTTCTTTCTTGTGTGTTTTCCAAAGTCTTAAGGTAACAGAATTCTAGCTTGCTTGCAAGCCTGGTTATTGTTCTTCTTTCAGGGTTAAATGAACATTAATGCATTTCTTGCATGCAAAGTTCTCTGCTTTCTTTAATGAGTCAGGTAGTTCTCCAAGAAGCCAATATGATGGCATCATGCAGACTCCACATGTGGCAACCTGACCCAGGCCTTCTGGCCAATTGTTACAGAAGACTCTCAAACATCAGTGGTTTTATGCACACAATTGTCCAAAATGAGAGTAAAAAAGTGGCTCAGTGATTCCATGTTGGGATATGGGCCTGACCCATCTTCTCTGCTAGTCCCTGTGAGTGTCACGCTTCTTCAAGCTTTTCTAGTGATTCTGTATAATTAATCTTAGTCTTAATCTTGATCTGTGCTTAACCCTCAGCCAGGATTCTTGTGTGTGTATTAAGTGGTTTGGTAGTAAAGGCTGGAGAAAGGGACTACCAAAAAAAGAAATGGCTCCATCAGTTCTTCACTGATCACATAAATGGTGACGTGAATTTTAACCATTCTAGGAACCCAGAGGGAATATGGTCGGCGCTTTTCATGACCCCAGCCACCCTTTCACACTATAGTTTCAACGAAAAGTCAACCTATACTAAGATGGCTGTTCCCAGGAAAGGCTCCTGGGAGTGCAGACTGGAGTCACGGAACTACCTGCCCGTGAGCCATTTCTCCTGCCTGTCACGCTGAGTGGTCCCAGGGGGTTTCTATGTTGTCCTGGGAGGGTGGGCAGCTGGCCAGACAGACAGAGGAGTGTGGAAAAGCCTGCAGCATCCTTTCATGTGAGGATCTGTTGCTACTCTCAGACTCTTCTGTGATTTGTATTAATGTGCGAACATGATAAAACCTTCATATATAGGTTTCCTATATGTGGCAGCCAGAAAAGACTTGGGTGTTGGGTTTGAGTTTGATTTGAGGGAGGAGTGGGATCTGAAAGCTATAGATGCTGTTTTAAAGCTTTTCTCCAGTAATGATGATAATGAATGACGCAAGCCATTCCTTAAGACTGATGATTAATCCTAATGAATATGTTGCATACATATGCTTCACAGCTGTTATTAGGCTTCCATTTTAACCACTCTTCCCCTCTCCCCACTCCCACCCATGCCTACAATCTGCAAACCTCTATTCCCTGTAGGTATTTTGATAAAGAAACAGACAGGTAACGATCCCGGTGTCAGACTGTAAGCCGTGCAACTGTCAGTTCGTATTGTGTCTGACAGTCATTGACAGCTTGCTTCTTCAATTTTACTAAGATTAATATTCTTCACATGTTTTATTTATATTTACTGATTGTGCTGCTATGAACTTTTAAAGAGACATTTTCATGTTAAAATTCCTTGATACAATTAAAATCTGCATTTTCTTCAAAATTTATTTTTACATTCCATCAGTACTGCTTGTGGAATTTTTGCTCATCACTAATGGCCTGATCACATGCATGATGCGTTCATACAGTGGTCAATAAGGCTTACTCTGATAAACCCCTAGGATCATCACCATCCTGGGAACCTCCTCATCCTTGGAAACACATCTGCACATGGTTAACTTGACATAAGGCAGTAGCTTCACAGAAGTCTACTCAGATGCATAAAATTATTCAGGTGTCCAAACATTTGAAAGATTGAGTTTCTCCAAGAGTAACGTCACCAGAGTACTGCTATTGAGCTTAAGATTATTCATGTGAGTAAATGATTGCAAGATTAGCCTTTGTACTCTCTGGTGAAACTCTCCTACTGTTCTGTCTGTTTGGGCTGGCTCATCTCTCTAACTGCTTGAACTGAAATAGCACCACACTGGGATGCTGGAATTATAAATACAGTGGGGGACATTATACTTAAGCTAAAAGAGATTTAAACACAAAAGATAAAAATAGTTGGAAACTTGGAAAAAAATCTAATTTTTGTGACCATTTTTATATAGATAGCAATAAGCTATTTAAGTAATTTATATAAAAATCTAGTTTGAAAAATGCAAAAGTATATATATGTATATAAATGTATATTTTTTCATCATTGAAATACAAACACAAAAGCTGGATCTGAAATTCTCTGCTATGTCTGCTTTAGAAAGCACTTGCCAAATCCTCCAGTCCTTAGTCAAGAATTTGTATTAGGTGTCCTATTTGAGTGCAGGTTGACTTATTTAACCCAGTTTAGGGAAATCCACATCCTCATGTTGAACATCTTTGTATGTTTATGAATTGGAAATTTTCCATTCCTTTTAACCCCTCTGATCTTTCAAATTGCATGCCTCTTAACTTCATGGATAAATTAGCCAATTTCGACCTCATCTAGCCTTGAGATGACAGTGGTGTTTTATCTCTTTTTTCCTTCCTTTCTCTCCAAATCTGCATCATCCTGTTTTTTCTATCACCATGGCAATACAGCTAAGTACACAGAGAAGTGCAACAAGCCAATTGCACGTAAAAAGTTTGCACAAAGGCAGAATTGCTAACTAGACAAGGGGCATTGCTGATACACGGCTCCTGCAGGGATATGGGGAGGGGGAGATCCCTTTTTATCTTCTCTCCTTACCAAGTGATTACAGGTGAAAATGCAAACCGAGAAATGAAAGCTGACACACCAAGATTTCTAAAATAGGTATAGGAGGGGAAATCAGCAACAAATAATAGCACAGAAGTGTGACTTTTTTTCAGATCATATGGAGCTCTGGCAGCATCTGACGAAAGTATGGGTGATTTAGTACTTCTTTGCCGAAAATAACCCTGCCCTGGACCTCAGAGAGGAGGCATATGGTTAATGAAGAAACCGTGGCACAAACAATCAAGAGCACAGAGACCCCAATGAATCAGTGAAAAGCCCCTCCATTTAGCCCGGTAACACTCGCTATATTCTTAGGTGTGAAATGAATAACAATTTGCCCTGCACTAACACTTAAGACAGTTTCCTTTTTTTTTTTTTCCAAATAGTGATAATAAAGTACTTAAAGCAGAGATCACTTTGATTTTTCTTAGAATAAGAGGAAAGGGCAGATGAATGGGCTGCAGCATTTCACTTTTCTGGCTTAGTTTTCTTTATATTTATTTAATTAATTATTTTTTTCGGGAGAAAAGGTTTGTCTTGTTTTCTGTGAAAGGAATGCTGATCGCTCTCCTAAGGATATTATAAGAATGTCAGGGAAAGCCATAAATATTTGATAAAGATTGATAACAGAGTTGTCAGTGCTAAAGGAAAAGCCAATGATTTTTGAAATGGGATACATAATGATTTTCTGACTAATGGCAAAAATGAGATGGCAGTAATTTTAATATTAGTTAATAAATATTGGCATTAGTATTTCAATGAGTGTAATCAGGCTTTGGTTGGATATTGGAAAGTCATGATTTGTCCAGCAGTATTATTATAAAAGCTTGACTATTTCCACTGAAGCTATTAAACAATCTTTGCAGGAAGCCTCAGTAATTTCTCGGAATAAATCCAGTAAGAGCATGCAAAAATTAACACGTGCTCTCCGCATCATATTGTGAGCTCATCTATTTTGCAGTCTGACTTAAAAACAACATTGTGCAATAGGTTACATGTTTATGGCATCCTCATACAGCTTTTATGCAAAAAGGTTTGGTTAAAATGGTAGCTTCTGGCATAAAGGTAATCTGATGGTTTTGGCATACATTACCTTGTTGTATTTCACAGTTATTCAGAAACTGATTGCTTAGAAAAAAAAAAAAGAAAAATATCCAGGGGTCACCCAGCGTCTGAAATGTCTGTTATTCATGTTGGTAGCCTATTATCGCAGACACAGTCAGAAAGTCATTATTCCATGATGACTTTTGAGTTTTCAAAAGCTTTTAGTCCCCAAGTTACCACCCTCCCCAAACAAAGCCAAAATCCAAAACTGGTTTTAGAACTGCTACATTTCTGGTGAAGAATACCCCTGGGATATCTGGTATTTGATGAATTAAAAATGACATCATTCTTGTTGGCTCTAGCGTTGATAATTACTGTCTGCTGAGAACAGGCAGCACTGAATGGTGGGAGAGGAAATGGAGTGAGCCGAAAGCTAGCTCTTTGGTTAGAACTTCATTAACAGACATTTCTGTAACAAACAGGCTGGACTTGGAAATTGATATTTTTTTCGGTACAAACCATTTTCATAACTCCTGAGCAGCGATACTGTTTCCTCACAAAGGAGTCCCAGTATCCAAGCAGTGCAGTGTACTTTTTAGGGGGCACCACATCCTTGTCCCTGGATGCCCGCTCTTGCTTCTGTTCTTCAAAACCTTTGCTCTGCTGGCATGGATGCCCAGTGAGCTGGACCGGGGAACAGATCTGGCTGGAAAATACTGTTTTGGATAACCTTTAGCTGAATTAATTTCCTGATGCAGGTGAAATTGTTCTAAATAAACCATGAGAATGGGAGAAACCAAAGCTGGCTGGTGTAAGAAATGCTGCTCATTGATTGGGGATGCTACTACACCATCCTCACCTTGAACTTGATGACGTATTCCCAGACCCTGCCCTTTAGTTGGCCCTAGTTCTCCCCTGACCTCTCCGTGACTTAATTTAAAGTCTCAAACCAGCTGAAAAGTAACCAGAAAAAGAAAAAGAAAAGAAAAAAAAAGCTATTTATTTAAATTGCCTCAATAAGGGGTCAAATAAGCAGCAGTTCTAATGCACGGCATCAGCATTAGCAACATGTGGCATGGCCCAGCAAAGAGGGAGGACCCTCACTAGCTTGATTAGTTTAAACTGTCTTGAAACTGCTCCCTGGATATCTTGCCAGGGGCTGCATCATAGCAAGAGAAGCAGTTTCTGCTTTGCAGTGTTTAGTCCTGGCTAATTTTAAAATGTAACTTGAAAAGGCTTCCCTTCTTTAGATTGGTGACCCTTACTTTTATAAATATGCATACACACACATAGAGCATAAATTCATCTGGAAAATGTGTTGATTTATAAAGTGGGGGGAGCAGAGGGGACAGGAAAACTAAACAATCCCTTTTTGTCTTGGCAATATCAAGAATGCCAAGCCTGGTTTTTCCTTGCTTGAGAATGAGATGGTTGGAAGCTTTTGAGGGAGGGACCGGGATTTATTATAAGCTTTTTCACAGTTTAGATGAACTGAGAGGAATCCCAGACTTTTAAGAAAGGATTGCGTTCTTTTTCTCCTATATGATTTTGCGTGCTGAAGTTTAACAGCTGTTGCATGCAAGAAGAAAACATATTTTTCCCACTACATCTTTTGATTCCACCAGATGAACTGAGTTTCTTTGGCGTTAGTTCCTTTTAAAAAAAGAATTGAAAACCCTAGACAGTTAAATTTAACCCATATATAATTCTGCTGATTTAAAATTGCATTAAAACAAAGGTTGGATTTGACTAAACCTTTTAATTGCTCGTGACCCCATTATTTTCTGTCCCCTCCCCCCCCACCTAGCTGATCCATTGTTTCACTAGGGATTGAAGTTAGATTTACTGGCTGGCAATTACAAGGATTGCTCTTTTGCCCCTTTGCCCCTTCCCCTGTTTTAAAAAGTAACAAGAGAGGGGATGGGGGGAGAGGGAAGCCTCAGAGGGGTTTGTTTGGTTGTTTTTTTCCCAGTCTCCCTGTAGGCTGCTGGTGTTATACCATGATTTTTCAGGAAAAGTGAGAATACAAGCCAATTGATACCCTTCAGATCCACAAGACTGCGCTTTCCTGGGACAATGCAAACATACAATTGCCCTGTGAATGCTCCCATCTGATTTTATGAGATTTGTTTTCCCCTGTGCTATAGTTTATCATCATTTTTATAGATATTTTCACTTATGTTATATTTTTGCTGCCAACTAGAGGAACAAATAAGCTTTTATTAGCCTGTGAGCCACATGCAGAGGAGCAGGAGCAGGCAGCACCTGGCATACAACTCCCCTCTGGCATTACCAGTCCCCCTGTACCACAGTGGGATTCACTCCCTAAAGAGATAAAGTTCCCACCAGGTCCTCCTCCCCCTTTAGGCTTTCCACTGGTGTGAGTGCAGGCACTTGCTTTAGTTTACGACTGTTAACAGAGGCTGTGGGGGATGTGCTGGGTCAGCACATCCTGTAATTCCTTTGGCTGGCAGAACCAACATCAAGGGTTGCTGCCATCTCCAGAAGGTCCCGCTCAGCCACAGAGGATTTACGTTGGGTTTGGTTGTGGCAAATTCCTCTACCAACAGATTTCCTGCCTTATGGGTCTCCTTTGGGGATTTATATCATCATAAGATAGCACCGGGATTGAGTCTGACCCTGTATTTATACCCAAACAGCACATAAACCAGCAGTAAAACTGCAGACAAACATACTTGCACATCCTCTGCCATGGTGTCATCCCAGTGATACTGAAAGTGGTGTCTGAGCACTTCGAACCCTGGTTTCAGAGAATGTGAAATGCATTAAATTGCAGCCTTTGCTGAACCTGTCAAGAAGGGCTTCTGCCCCAAATGGAACCTGTCCAAAAAATTATGCATGGCCATTTTAAAGTTATGCAAGGTCAGAAAATACAAACAAAACAAAACAAAACCAAAGCTGGGTGATTGAATTGCCTCAAGACAAAACTCCGGGCTAGGAGAGACCTTTCCCTTCAGTTGTGGCCACTTAGCCAACATGAAATCAAGGCAGTGGTGAGTTATAAGGGACTGAGGTGGTGGTCATCCTTCCCATAAACCAAAGATGTTTAGATTCCAGTTTTCTAAGTGTTTTCCATCCTGACTTCATTTTAGGCTGATAGATAGGGTGAAAAAAATGCTTCATTGAACTGGATGGGTATGTAAAACAGTCCTTTTTTCCCTGCTACAGCAAGAAGAAACTCTGGGAAAGAGGGGGAGACAGGTAGAGTTTCAAACTCATGGCTGGTTGGGATTCAGTGCCCACATTAGTACGTGCTGCTCCCTGTGCTAGCAGACAACTGTCCCAACACTGAACGCCCATTCCTCTTTTTCCCCAAACACTCGCCACAACAGCTAGACTG
This sequence comes from Cuculus canorus, assembly GCF_017976375.1. Taxonomy (NCBI): domain Eukaryota; kingdom Metazoa; phylum Chordata; class Aves; order Cuculiformes; family Cuculidae; genus Cuculus; species Cuculus canorus. The sequence continues at coordinate 62,883,037 of NC_071402.1, read as the reverse complement.
AGGACGAAGCAAAATATTAAGGCTACTCTGATTCATAGGTCTTTTTTGGGTGCTGGGTGCACTGATGAATTATAAATTACAACCTCCCTCAGTCTCCAAACTGACCCCCTGACACACACTACTGTTCCTGGTTCTCTGTTTTTCTCCTTCGTTAGTTGAATTCTAAGCTCAGTTAGTTTCTGCTTGCTGGATTACTAAAAAAAATTTTTCTTGTTGTGAGCAACACTTTTTGTGATCTATATTTTTTAATTCACAGCAAGCAAATTGGAAAGGAAATACGGAAAGTTTACTGGCTCTGACTGTGAAATCAAATCAACTGCAAGTGACAAAGTTTTATTGATGAAGCTTGATAAACATAAGGTCTATTCTTTTTTTTTTATTTAAGTGAACTTTGAAAGAGTTTTGCAAAAAGCCTGAAAAACCTATCTCTCTATCTAAAAACATATCTCCAGAGAAATTTATGTCATAATTCAAAGAAGGTCAAATAATTTATAACCTGCAGGTTTACCTTCTACTGAACAAGACAACCAGTTTTAAAGCTCAAGGTGCTTTGGATCCAGTGTAAACAAAAAAGTAGGGGATGTTGAAGGTTAAAGCTTCAAGCCTGAGTGCAAACTGCCTCTCTGTGTATCTATTGCAACACAAATAATACCCTGTTCTGGGAAAACATCACTCCCCTTCTAACCAGAGCAGCCTGGAAAACAGCTGCAGCAAGAGATGAGAAAGCTGGAGTTAGAGCTATAGCTCTGTCATTACCTCCCTGCCTCTCATGGAAGGCAGGTCCCTTACTAGGAGTTACAATTGTCCAGTTCCTCCCAGTGTTATTTAATGAACAATTTCTCAGGAAGGGTGCCAGCAACTTTCTCTCCCCCTTCTCCTGCTGCTGTTTCATCTTGTTCTTGGTCTTGTACTGGTTTGTCCCACCTTGCAGTGACCTGAGTGAGTGAGCAGAATCCCTGGAAAAATCACCATTTAGTATTATATTTCATATTTGTTTGTCCATTTTATCATCTCTGGATGTCTTTTTTTTCCTAGGGGATCAGGTCCACCATCTAGCCTACTGCACAGCCAGGACAATACTGCAGGAGGGACATGAAAAGAACAAGTTACTGGCAAGGGCCAGAAATTGCACTGTGCAGCTAAAGCATCCTCCAGCACTTCCAGTGCCAGATCACAGCTTTCGTCCATCTGGAGACCCACTGTCTGCTATGGTTATAAAATATATATTTATCAGCATGTCTACAACAACCGATTCTCTGCTGAACTGTCCCTAATTTACACCGAAGTACACAAACGCAACACTTCTGCAGAATGCTGCTACCTAAATGGTATTTTGACTTGCTTTGCACAGCTGTGAATACAAGGTAGAAAGCAGTGGAAAATTAGGAACAGAATACCTAAGGATGCTATAAACAATGTCTGTAAGGTTAGTTTAAATTTAGCTTATGTTTCTCAAGAGGTACTAATGACAGATCACTTTGCATTCTTAGAAGGGGAGGAGGGAGGGTATCCAAGTAAATTGCCACTGTTATCAAAACAACAAAAGAAATCCCTGGAGCCTGTTTAGAAGCTGTTGGAACCAGGTTGCCCAAATAATGTAATTGTATTCTTCCCTGTTAGTGTGTCAAATCGTGTGCACAGATATAAGCAATAATAATACCAGAAATATGTGTTGCGTATTTTCCTGGCTTTTCCTCTTCCTTCACCCCACAGGGTACTTCTATACGCTTGCTCTGACGCTACTCCTTTCAAAGGAATAATTGCAGGCAACAGACTTCACTCCTTGGTTTATTGTCATCTTAACGCACTGAATACTGCAGGGATTAAGTTTCATATTTTGAGGAGAACCTTTCTGTTTCATGTTCTAGGGAAAGCTAATGATTACTAGAGAAGTAGGGGCAGGGGTGCGACTGGCTTAAAAATGAAGTACTTTTTTGAATGAACCCAGTGTTTATTTTATTTTTATATGTTTTGACTTACCTTCCCCTCAAATTCATTTTCTTCCAGATACTCTAAAAAAGGTGCAAGGCTCTCTAAATGTCACCTTAATCCAATGTCTCCTCCCTGTGCTCCACCCCTCAAAACCAGTGCTGCCTATCACTGCAGAACAAATTGGACAAATGCTTCTTATTATACCACAGATTAAAATGCCTTTTCCAATTACACGAGTATATAACATTTTCTATACAAATAGTCTGATTTTGTATATGTAGGCAGCTTTTAAATAGGATGCTACAATCAAAAATTACCATACAATTCTTACAGCCATGTATCACAAACCTGTTATTCACCACCTAGTGAAAACACGTGAATTGTTCCTTGCTTCACTGTAGAAATCTCTTTCTTTTTTCTTTTTTACTTCTTGCTAAGTGTAGGTAGCAGATTGTTTTGGCCTATTGGAAACAATTAAATCAAAGTCTGGGAGGATTTCTACAGCTGTATTTAATAGAGAAGGGCAGACTCCTTCCTGCTGATTAAATTGTTTGTTGCAATGAACAGCTATTTTTATTTTTGTGTGAAAATGAGGTTTGAAAACCCTAAAAATAAATGACGGGCTTGGCAGGGGTAAAAATACCTGGTTATAAGTCAGCATGAATGTAGTGCTCTGTATTTACTCTGTGGTGTGTACCTAAATTTCTATTTTGATTCAGGAATTTGCCCTGATAGATTTATCTATGTTTAGTGAGAGAAGCAACCCAAGCTACCTGTTTCAACAGTGAATTTGCATTAAATAAGATGGGTAAGAGGAAAGCTGAATACCCCATTTGCACATTAAAAGCTGATCATTAATCCTATATTTTAACTCTACAACTGTCAGGAGCCATTATTTCCCAGAGCGCCTGACAGTTCAAGGGATAAACTGGAGTGGGTCCCATTATAAAGGTCTATGAATAGACGTCAGAATAGTTTGCGCATCAAACCCCAAAGGCTATTAAATGTGATACTTTAAGGATCAATTTGTAGCTAAATTAAAGTGGAGGGATGTGAATGCTAGGGCAGATTTTAATAAAGCAGAAAATGTAACATATAGAGGCATTTTAAATGCAATTAGGCAGATGTAAAGATTTTTAAATATATGTGTTATTAATCATAAAAAATCCTGCCATTGATTTTCAGCCTACTGCTTGGAAAACTGTGCCACAGTTTGCCACAGCAAAGAGATCAAACAAGGAGAGGTACTGAAATGCTGCTTTTCAAAATTATGTTTTCAAGCGACTCTAGAGCAGATCAATAAGAGAGCTGATAGCTTACGAGCCCCTGAGACAAGTCAACAAGCGCAATGCAAGAAAAGAGGACCAAAGAGCTGTCTTTATACAAAAAAATTAGTTTCTAACAGGACGTCCTGCTGAGTTTTATCTGAGTTCATTAGGCCTGAAGACTGAGATCTGCTAATTCCACATGAAAAGTTCCAGACATTTGCAAAACCAAATCAAACGTGATGCTGTACTTAAGCTTGTTAAGAAGTTGAAGTTAACACTAAAACCTGCTTAAAAGGGCTGTTGGGAAACAACACTGCACAAGCGGTACCATACTCACCCGTTCAGCAAGCCAAAAGAAATCACAAAAACTCTGTGCAATTCTTGTGAGGCTTTTAAGAATCACACTAGACTGCCCTCCACCAACAGTCCCTAATAAATGTGGGGAAAAGAACATGGTTCTCCAGAATGTTACCTCAGTTTTCCTCCAAGGGGTCTCAAATCAAGACAGGGAATCAGGTCCAACATATATAATTGCAAGGGCAGGAGTTCAGAAAGACTGACAACCTCACCGTACCGGGAACAATTTTGTAATCTTATTTATTTCTACAATTCCTTTCTCGTAAGTAGTTTATATCCCAGAGTCCTCAAAACAGGATGTGCCTTAAAAATTATACGTCTTCCTCTGCACTTGGAAAATTAATAGTTGTTTATTGTACAAAGTAGGCTACTGAAATAAGATCTCATAAAAATGAAATCACGGTTCATTTCCAAAGCTGAAAATGGAGCTCCTCACTTACTGCATCTGGAAGAAGAAAGCAAAGAGAAGTTTATTATTGACAGTTCCCCTTAATTGTTCTGTTTAGAGGTAGCTGAGACATAAATGGAAATACCAAAAAGCCCCTCACTTCATACTTCACTGGTTATCACAGGTTTTAATATTCTGGAGGAGATAATTGAAAGTTTTATGCTGTAAGTTGACCATAATGTCTAGTAAATTATTGTCTCTGATAACTTCAGATTAGTTATTCCTACCTTTTTTTGTATTGTGAAATGCAATTAACTATTAAACACTTCACGGTCCACAAATATTTGATTACTTTGAACTGGAAACAAGCTATCTATAGGCATGTGCATGAGTGAATGTATAAACACATATTAAAGGAACTACGTTCTTCACTATGTCTTTAGGTAATGTAGAGAAACTGATACAGAAAGTTCCAATACTGAGGATGTCTGCTTACCTTTATTTACGTGCTCTTATGGTATCATCTTTAATTGCATAGCCACATACTAATTTTATTGCAAAGCATCATTTAAGTTTCAGGATTTAGCAGCAAATCCATATTTTGTTACCTTCAAAGCAGTTTGTTATCCCATGCCTTATTTACTGTATGCTATCGAAACACTTCTCTCAAAGGAATAATTAAATTCTTTGTGAGATTTTCCAGTTCTGCAATTTTTGAATGCTTCATGAACATAAATTAATTTACCTCCGTCTTAGCCGTTGCTGTTGGAACTCATCCAAACCTCGCTGCTCTGAGTTCTTAGTATAGTGAAATTTTGGCTTTGCCTCTGTAATCTATCCTAGAATAACATATTCGAGCATGAAGTAGTGAGGAGACTAGTCTGTAACTGAGGATGTGGCATATGTGGTTCAGTCGGCGCTACCAGCTGTGCGAAACCTGAGCATCCTCAGTTACAGCAGAATCTTCTTAGAATTTAGCGACTCCAATTGAAGAAGTAGTGATGGAGCATGTGCAAACTGTGATTTTTCACAGATTTATAACACAGCCAAATGTATAACGAGAATAGCAAAAGGCAAAGCCCTAGCACAGGGAGCCTCTTCAGATTTTTGAGACTCTGGCTTCAAACCGAGAAGGTGCTAGAACAATCCCTAGTGAAGATCCAGAATGTTTCAAGATGGGCAAACAACCTGGTTTCTGTCAACTTCACTCTCACAAACAACTAAATCGTTTTGGTTGAAATTTTCATTAGAATTTGAGCCTAGATCAGACACTACATGCAAATGATGGCAGAAATGGCTAAACGCCGATAAAATGTAGCTGTCTGTGAAGACAGGCTTAAAAAGGTAAAGTGTCAGGCAATTTTACCTTCTCACACTGTACATATACACAAATGTAATAATCTCATGACATGTAGTGCCATGCAACATGTATGTATACAATGGGCGCAAATGTGCTTGTGCAAATATACACAAAGATCAAATGTTTTGTCACCTGTGTAATGCGGGATCAGTTATGCAAGCACACAAGCCTGCGGCTTGAGAGCCACTCAGCAACAACGCTACTTCCGACTTCAGTATGAACAGGATGGTTAGGATTATGATCTTATTAAAGGAGAATAGATTCAGAAATCATGTCCTACTTTTGTTAAATGCAGCACTGGTAAATTACATGGATTACTTCTGGTTTGAAATACTAGTTACGTATCTGGCTTGCAAAAATTATTTGATTCATTTCAGAAAATCTAAATATTACTCTTAATAGAACTTTCTTCCTTAGGTCCATAAATTGTATATATGTGATATATATGCATACATATACAACAACCTGTGTTTATCATCTGTAAAGAAGGCTTTCTTGTCTTTTATTGCAGAGAGACAAGTTTAATCGCCATGAGAGGAAAAGATCCAGTTCAGCAGCAGCCTCAGCAGGAAAGCTGACTGCCAGGTGCGTGAGGTGTAAGGATATCTGTGCTAGCTATGTATGCACCAACGAGTTGATTTGCATTAAAACAGTGCTGAGTCGGAGGGAAAAGAATGAAAGAGAGGATAGGTAGGCACCTACCTCACCACCACATCTCTGCCTGCTGAAAAGGCTTAGGTTTCACGGCAGAAACACAAATACAGCGTGAAGCTAAATAATTAAAGCCTGGCATTACAGGCCAAAGTAATTTCTTGTTATCTGGAGAGTATTTTTTTTTTTTTTTGCATAACAGATAAAGCTTATTTTGAAAGATTTTAAATGTGTTCCTAAGAGAAAACATAATCTCTTCTACCATTTGCAAAACTTATATTACCCCAGGAAAAAAAAAATACCCGACACCACTGAGCACATGGGCTTATCTGCAACCTAATACTGTTATTGTAAGGGTTTGTATAGCTCACTTCCTGCCTTTAGGCTTACACAACAGGATATTTAAATTACAGAGACAATGAAGAAATGGGGCAAAATGCTCTTGATATTAAAAATATTCTAGTGACTTTACTTTTCTCATTCCCCATGAAGTGACTCGCAGATTTAACGAGTAAACACAAGGTCAGTCCTAGAGTTGCGCTGCCTAAACAAACTACAGACAAATTAAAGGCAGCCAGCAGGAAGGTTCACGGTTTATCAGCCATCCCACTATGCTGTGGAAAACGTATAACTTACTGTTATAATGGCAGTCACAAACCCTGACTACTGTTAACAGTCTGTCACTGTTTCTATTGTTAATGTGGTCTTCAGAGTTTAATATCTCACTTGTATCAAATTGCATGACGTTGAAACTTGGCATGCAGGTGTGTCTGGACGGTTCACTTTTTTCTTTAAACAACAAAATTAAATTGTGTAAATCAGGCCTGAGGAATATACTTCTTTTTTTTTTCTTCTCCCTATCAGGCACTGTTTATTCACTTCCCAAATCAAGTTCAGCTTCTCACTGAAAAAAATTCTAAAGATAATTCAATTGGTCCATTTACAAATGGTTCTTTTTGGTTCTATTCAATTTTTATTGACAGGGCTATTTTATCTCAGAGGTCTTTATCTGAGTGGGCACTTCTCAACTTACACTTTCCTCATCTACCACCCTGAAGTACTAATAGAAAACCCATACTGGATTGCCATTAAACCCCATTTTTTACCTGGTTTGTCTTTGTGACAGACTTAGAGTTCTAAACAAACTATATTTATTCTCATTTAGCTGAGAAACCACCCCATTTCTGATTGCAGAGCCAACTCAGGCAAGGTGCAAAAATGTTTCAGCAGAGATTGCTGAATCTATATAAACACACTGCGTTAGGTAAAAATGCCAAAACACAATTCCAAGAACAGGTACCATGCATGGCTTGTGCCATGGCTTGCTCTGTCTGGGTCAGCCAAGGTCCCAGGTTATTTAATTACAGCACTAGCGAGCACAGCTCTCTAAAAGTACTGAACCATTTTTGAGCTACAAAAAGTGAGGTTCAGAGAGAAAAAAATGGCTTACGCAGTGAGCTGAGCGTCCACTGCAAACCCAAGACGCAGGGCTGCGACAGGGTTCAGACCCAGTATAGCACTTTGACAGCAGGAGATGTATGTGCTATTCCTTCATCTCACGCTGCAGCAGGCTCCAGGTGATGCCCGGGGAGAGGGCAATGTGGCACACACCGTACCATTGGCAGACAGCTGCAGCTGCAGCCGCAGCCAGCCTGTTATTGCCTGGGATCCACATCAGCCTCATCAGATCTGCTTGATCGTGTGGTCCTTCTCTCCCCACTCATCTACTTGGAAGCAGGCTCTTTGACCGGGCCTGCAACTGCACTGGGACACGTCTTACCAACCCTTGGTAAAGACTGGGTATCTACTCATGAGCAGCTCAAGTAAAGTTCAACTTATATTAATAGTTGGTGTTCTAAACCCGTTTTGCATTAGCGATGAAAAAAATGCACTAGTATGTGGATGAATGTAACTCATTCATGGGTTTATAGGCCAAAAGGTCAAGGACTGGAGGACTCTGCGATAGCTTTAAGAGTTACATTCTTCTATTCATATCTCTGATTAAGTTCAAGTGTAAAACTCATGGAATTTCCCATTAACTGTACATCTGAGCAGGCTGCTGAATTCACTTAATGCAAATCGAGATAAGCAGAAACTTTAGGTTATACAAACTAGTCACACATCCTCTTGCTTTTGATAAAGCAGAAGAAGGACGGTAGGATTGTACGTATGCTAAATAAATGGCATTAAATGAAGTAATGCCTTTTTTGGACATTTTCCACTTCGCATTTGGAAGTCAGGAGGATCTGGAAAACCACATTTTTTTGAAATATGGTAGAGAATGATTAAATAAGAATGTTGCTGTCAGTCTCTTGCATGCAAATGGTACAAGGTCTGGAAATCACTAGTGAAATTTGGAGAGAATGTTACTCTTAATACAGACTAAACACATTTGGTAGTCAAGGAAAAAACACTTGGCTACCAACCAAGCAAAAGCGTCCTTTTAAAAATGTTCTAGTGAGCAAGTGAAAAATGAGGTCATTCATGCAATATCCCATTCACTGGCACATTTTTTAATAACCAGATTATGGCTAGTATGCCTGCGTTACAGCAGAGTGGTGTGGACTAAGTAGAAAACTCATGAGAGTAAAACTAAGGTGGTGACATAGCCCTTGCAGACACTTGTGCTTATTTTCATTCAGTCGGAAGGGGCCACACTGAAATCAGGTGCGCCAAGGTAGTGTTCATTTTCTGGCATATTGTCTTCTCCAAGAGGCAGAGGTTGTTGCAGCAAGCTGGGGTCTGCAACTCCCCACCCCATAGCTGAGAACCCACCAGTTGCCTGACTCCAGTTCTTACAGATGAAGGCTGGAGTGTGGCTTCATGTTCAGCTGTTCACACCAGCTTCCGGTCACTGACTTCACATGGGCTTGGCATTGGGACCACCGTAATGGTGGCTGGAGTTACACAGCAAGAAAGTGCTGCCAGAGGGCCCCTGGCCTGTCTTCATAGTCCCTTGATCCTTTCTTCCTATGGACTACAGAAGTACAAATGTATGTGTCAGGTCAGTTCTACCTAGCAGAGCCTTGAAGGAGTTAAGTGCCAAATGGTGAACCCAACTCTCTTTAATTCCGTGAAACAAACAAATGAACAGAAACTTTAGCTTTAGTGACTACGCCAGGCACACCAACTAGAGCTGCTGCTACACAGGTGGATGCATCCTTCTTTTCCAGAGAGACAAAACATTGACTTTGACAGCGCTGACAACGTCATTCTGTGAGCATTTTTGGCATTTCATTACCACACTTATTTTGCAATGTATTATTTTCATAACACCAAGTCCCACAAAAATAAATAGCAACCCGGACTCCTTAGATGTTAGAGGGATTTGGCATGAAATGTTCTAATGTTTTAGGCAAAAATATGTGGGATATTACACAGCAACATACTTCATAGCAATAAAAGTATGATGAGTGGTACATCTTGTTTCACAAGAATACTGTCGTACAAGTGATGTTAAGAGCAGATCTACAGCATTTGACTTTATCAAGCCTAACCCTTTTATTATAGAAAGCCCCTAAGAGTGAACAGGATGCTTGCACCATTGATGTTAATATGATGCTTTGCAATAAAAACAGTACCCGGGAACCTTTTGCACATCAGAAAGAGTCTAAGGCTTGCTGGTGTGTATGATAACTACTTTATTGAGTGAGTACATCTCCGCTTTTGTTAGAGAAACAAATGAAAATGTAAATAGAAAGGAAAAAAAGAGGAGGTATCACTCCACAAGAGCAACATTCAAAACGAAGCAGTAACTTCCAAGTAGCCTATTCATCTCCTTAGGACACAAGATCAGTATTTTAGAATAAAAGTGCTGCTTATTCCCGAACAAGGCGCCCACATAGGGAAGTGCTTTAGTTTGGTTATTCTGCAAACAATTCCGATAGCAAAAGCTATGCCAGCCGGCTTCCTCAGAGCGGAGGGGGGAGGAGGTCTTAACTACATCAGGAGCCTTTTGTTGGTCTGATATGGCTATATTCCCCGCCGCACTGGTGTTCAGCAGGGTTTCTGGGATAAAATAGAAATCCAAATACCTCTTTCTGTCTACTTAAAAGTTTGTTCTGATTTGAACAGAATTTGTGTACTTACTGGACAATTGGATAGTGTAGTTTAACACTCAGCCTTTTCTGTGCTGGTTTTAAAAGACGGGGGGGAAGCAAAGGGGATTATACTGTAGGAAACGGAGAAGCAAAAGTGCATGTTCAAAGTATGCTGCATATGACTAAAATATCTTCAAATCCTCACCACAGAAGTTTCTCAAAACCTCGCCGTCTCTAAGTAAGGCCTTTGTTGACATGAGTGCCTCACTTGTTACTGAATGCTCCGGGTTTATTAGCTTTGGAGTTTAACAGAGGAAAAAGGCAAATGCCTCCCAAAGGCTGTAGTGGATCAACTTCCTTAACTCACTTCTGTCTTTCGAATCCAATGGAAGCAACAAACTAAAAGCCTTCTGCAATTTTTTGTTAAAAGTTAGGATAATTTCAAGCTGATAATTTTATGTTAATGATCCCGGGTGTTTTTTTCAGCCTCTGTCTCTCAGTAGAACAAACTCACTCAGTTGGTTTGTGGATCCAAATGTGGAAAAAGTAATCATGAATTTTGCAAGATTTATGGGGAAATTAGAAAGGTAGCCAATTTGGCATAAAACTGTACAGGGAAGAAAAATGGTCTATCAGCAATTAAAGAAATAGTCAGAAGTTTTTGGAAGAGTTCCTGTTCTCAAAATAAATTTTCCCCAGAACAGTGCATGTTTATTATGACTTATTCCATTGCAAACTGCTAAACCTTCAGATGTAATCATTGTAGTTTCACTAATTTTTAATCTATGCCAGTTTAGAAATACATGCTGGAACATACAGTTTTAGGAGGAGCAGATACACAGCAACACCTTAACTATCCATCCCAATCTAGTATTGCATGATTTTACTTTAAGAAGTGGACAGCGGTGGCTAATACCACACATTTCTGATTCAAATGAGATCCAGAAGCTGGGAAAACGGTTTGGAAGCTTCTAAATCCTGAGTTTTTGTCTGGCTCACTGGAAGGTTAGGAGGCACTGGCAAACTTTTTTTTCCAGGCTGTGAAGGGACCTGGTTGGATGGAACTCAGTATAGGTTGCAGCATCTATGCATTGAGGTACTAAAATCTGAGATTTAGACTTGAAAGCATCTCTATTTACTATTTGCAAGTTCCTGTGTGCTTTCACTAAAATAAATATCTGACTCTGATTAAGTTTTTCTGTTTCTTCTGCTGCTCGTCATTGCAGATCCACATCCTAGAGCTCACGGCATATTATGTTACAGCCAACCACTAACTTCCTCTTAAACATGTTACTTCTACTCTGTTGCTCATGATATTGATGGCTATTTTGGCCTTTGCATTTCTCTAATTACTGAAGCCTTAAAATAGTACACGTCAAGTAAAATATTCTCTTTTTGAAGTTCTTTTTTCCTCGCACGCCTGAGCTGAAAGACCATATAAACCAAGATTATTCAAACACTTAGCCCACTGCACAGAACATCAAGGGAAATTTTGTTAGCGAGAACAAGTGGCTGTTTTGTTCTACTTTTACTTTTGAGGTACTTTTTACCCAGCAGAAGATGATAGTATACATAGATGCATTTGCCGTGCTGTTACAGAAACCGTTTAAAGCCTTCCCCTTACTATACTCCAGCAATGAACATTTGTGAAACTATTTTTTTCTGTGTTCCTTTATTTCAAGTTTGTGAAACATCACCAAATTACATGTTGTTTTAGGGCTAGCAACCAGTTTCCCCAGTTGTATCGAGTGGTGCATTCTCTGTCTCATCAGAGGTCATTTTTAGCTATTGTACCTCTTTGTCTGGTCCAGCAAGAAAAGCGCACAAGCACTCCAGTACTATCAGTTATGCTTGGAGGAACATAAGAAGGGGGAGGGGGAGGGGAGGCAACACAAACTCAGAAATAGCCTGTTTCTTTGCTTTGAGAGAGCACAGCCCGCTAACAGCCAGGTCCAGCCCGCCAGAAAATCAGTGTACCACAGTGTTACGATTGATAGACAACATGAAAAAAAAACAGGCCACAGAAATATGTCCTCCCAAAGATCTCTTAGGAAAAAAAAATCTCTTAAAAGTAGCATCCTTATTGAATTTGTCTTCCTTGAAATTAATTCTACATTGTGGCCTAGTTCTTTTTATATTTCTGAACCTATTATGGGCCACATCTGTGGAAGTCTGTATCAGCTATTCTGAAACCAGCTGCTGCTGAGATTCTTTCAGTTAAGCTGAAATTAAGAACAGGTTTGTGGGCTCCCTACCTGCTGTGAAGCCGTGATGTAGTTTATAAAATTACATATGGGTGAGAAAATCTAACTGCCAGGACTGGAAAAGTTGGTAGTATACGCAGCATTTAACAGGAACCTAAAATAACCATGTACACAGAGGATATACTTACTTTGCAGTATTAACTTTTTCTGCTCTCTTCCTCAGCGTCTTTGTAAAAGTATGTTGAATAATGTGATGTAAAAAGTATGGGTTTGAGAGGATCAAAGGACAAAAATAAAAATCACGCTATATTCTAGCAACTGTGTGGACAGTAGAGGTAAATATGAAAGGCATTAAAATGTTAAAAATGTTGATTTTTCAAGAAAAGTCTCTGGATTATTTCTGCCATAAGGAAAAGCTCATTACGTGCCACAAATAAGACGATGGAGACAAACAATGATCATTCTTTTATCATTAAGGCAATTGCATTATAGCAAGGGGACAACTTGTACAAGTAGGAGGTAAAGAGGATAGAACCACATCCTGGTACCCCACACAGTTTGTCACCAGATATGCCCAAGTTGCTTATTGTGGTTACATGTTAATAAAATCTTCAGATCCCGAAATGCATGCAGCCCTTAAAATCAAAAAGTATTTTGCAATCTGTTTGCTAGATTTGTGCCTGACAAAATTAATGGGGCACAAGAGCTTGACCTCGATGCAGACCTGGAGTACATCACTGTGCAAAACTTTGCTGGGTTGTGGTGCATTTCCATAGCACAAACTGTGGAAGCAGCCTAACACGACATAGCTACTGAGACACAATTAAAGGAAAGGTTTTTGTGTTGCACATGAGAAGTCAATGTATTTTATCAAAGAGTATACACTTGCTACTGATCGAAACCGTTTTGTTTCAGAGTGAAACTTGTGCCACTCACATAAACTCTGAAAGCGCACCAGCATTAGAATAGCCCATTTTAACTGGAGTCAGAAATGTTCATTTCTTGTATTTCCGAATATACCAAGAAAAAGTCCGGTTTAGAATGTAATGACTAGTATAAGCTTATTTGCCATCAGCCTCTGCATGCTCTTTTATTCTGACTCAAGCACATTTTGAAAGCAGAATCTCTGGTTTAGATTAAAACAGATATATATTTGTTTTTTTGGTAGAACCGGAGAACTAACTATAAAGCTAAGGGCTGCATTTAGAAAGGATTGTTGAGAGGTAGCTATTATGGGACACCCCAAGGAAAAATGCTAGTCTGAATCTAAAGGTTGACAGAGATTCCTTAAAACAGCCAAGAGCTTTAAGCCATCCTGGATTAGCATTATTTAGATACATTCTCTAAATTTCAGACTGGTTTGTAGCAACAAAAAATATTAATCGGCACAAAACCTGAGTAACTCTGAGCATACAGTGAAAGCTAAAGCAGCTGACTCCTCTAAATTACATTTCACTGAATATATCTGTGTATGTGGCATGTATACACACACATGCACACACATACATACACACACACATCTTTATAAAATGTAATCTAAACTTGGCTTGTTTGCCTGCCTTGAAGTATTTATACATGCTTTCAGCCTTGCTTTTAGAGAGATGGCCTTTTTTCCTTGCTCTTCTACGACGGTGTTTCTTGGGAACCTTTCTTATCTAAACTTCCACCAATCATTCCTAAGGCTAAGTTATGCAGACAAGTCATTGCACAGATTTTCATCAAAATGCCATTTTCCTTAACTTGAGGAAGCCTGGTCCCAAATGCTGAACAAATAATTTATTAGACCATAGCAAAAGTAAATAAATGTTTTCCTGCTCCAAGTATTTCATTAGCCAGCATTATTATACATGTGAGCCTATAAATAGCAAAACATGTATTGAGCCATTAATATTGCTGACAATCTCATACAAAATACTGTAATTTAAAGAATTTGAAATGGGAGGACATTTTCTGGAAGATTTCTGGCAAAGATAAAATGGGTAAACAGTGTCTGCAAACAGATTAATCACCCATAGTAATGGTACGTTACTAATGACTTGAAAATTAAGAATGTTCTCTACCTGAAATTTTTAATGATGTTGATGACATTATGCAAATACATTTTGCATATCTTTTAAATCTATAAGTTCTTATACTGTTCCAGTATTGCTTTTAAAACCCACAAGTGCTAGAACCAGCAGAAGAAATGTAAGAAAATCTCCTACTTAAAATGATATGGACAGAGGAGCTCTGCTAGTGACTTCCTGTGAAATTAATATAGCGCTCGATTATTTTTTAAGTCCCTACATCTTCTGAATTTTTAATTACCTTTCCATTAAAGTGGAATACCCCTCACTCACTATGCTTGAGATGGGTTCTCCAGTCCTTTCATGCCCATAGCCTCAGTATCTTATTTCTCTATGGGAACAAGGAGTGCAAGACCGGGCCCTATGGCAGCAAATGTCAAAAATGTTCAGCATCTTAAGCATTACTCTTATCAATTAATACAGAAAGCATGGTGTTGTGTATTCTCATGTTATACTGTCCAATGAAGAGAACTATGCAAACTATGAGAGAAAAGGGTAGGTCATAAAAATCACATTTTTATGTAGAGGAGTTGGAAAGTCTCATGCACCTTTCACTGCTCTGAATTGTCAATTTTCGCCATATGGAAATTATTAGCTTAATACTGTAGCTCTAAATACTGCCCAGGAATGCTGATTTATAATGGATTTCTTACTCTGTGTAAAGAATTGCTACACTACTATGTAAACTGTAATTAGAGAATCTATGCTCTTGTGTTACAGCAGTGCGCCTCGAGTGATTTCTTCAAGTTTAGAGAGGTGAATTCTGCTCTGGGTCCACCCGCAGGTAAATCTGACATCAGTGAAATTAGAATTCCCACAAAACACTGCCAGTCTGGAGTAACCGGGAACACAATTTGGCCTACAATTGAAAAAGTGTGCAGAAAAGATGCTGATGTATAAGGAACGAAACCCAGACATTCCCAATACATTATTTACTATCGAGGCATTTAAAAACACTACCTTAATGTAATGAGGCTGCTTTTGCAGGGCAGGCAAAGTGCATTTTTTAAAGTGCGTCCTCTCTATATTTTGACCAGCTGCTTCCCATGTCCGATGATTTTTTTTTTTTTTTCCCCCGTGAATTAGAATTAAATTTGATTGTCCCAAATACATCCCACTCAGGCATTCATGCCGAAAGCAGCAACAATTGTCAATGACCTTTAACACGCCTGCTATTCAAATTAGTGCAGATCATTAATCACACATAGCTTGCATTTTATGATTCGTGTATCCTTCATTACCAACTTTCCCTCTCGCTCCCTGCTCCCCCCACCCTTTTCCTCTAATAATAAGCACTGGAAAGGGCAGGATTTAAAGCCTCCCCGTCCCAATTTTGTTTTCTTCTCTTAGCCAGCGGTGCCGGAGCACTTTTAATTCCCAAGTTTCAGCCGGAGTTGGAAGGAGAGCGGGCCGGTGTGCCCGGGAAGGGGGGCTCGGAGCCGGGGGTCCCGGGGAGGCTGGAGGTGGGAGTGGGGAGGACAGAAGGCTCCGGTGCGTCGAGATAACACCGACCCTCCGTCAAAAGTCCTCCGTGTCAATTCGACGTCATCGCACATTACGAGACAAAGAAAGAGGAAAAAAAAAAAAAAAACAGCCAACCGCCTCCACACCCTCCTTGATGTCTCGTACCAAAGCTTTAGCAGATTAAATTAGGTTTCCCAGCCATAGACTAAACACACTCCCCTCGCCTATGGCACGCATATTTGGTGCGATTAAACCGAGCTTCGCAAACAGCCAGGAAAACAAGAATTGAACTTTTCAGGCACAGAAGCGGTGGTGGGGGTTTTTGTTGGGGTTTTTTTTTTGGGGTGTGGTTTTTTTTTTTTTTTTTTTTAAAGGGAAGGAAAAAAAAAGCCATATGGCAGATTGATTTGTTCGGAGGTTCTTTCAACTTCCCCAGCGTGGCTGTTGAACAG
Organism: Cuculus canorus; assembly: GCF_017976375.1. Lineage (NCBI taxonomy): Eukaryota > Metazoa > Chordata > Aves > Cuculiformes > Cuculidae > Cuculus > Cuculus canorus. The sequence goes on along the minus strand of NC_071402.1, from coordinate 62,866,855 downwards.
TATTCCTCTTTGATCTTGATTGAGGACTTTAATGTTGTTGTTTCTGCGCATTTCAATAGATCCATAAATATTTTACCAGCGGAATTCGCCCCCCCCCCGAATAAAAAAAAGGAAAAGGAAACGAAAAAGGAAAAAAATAAGGAAAAAGAAAAAAGGAAAAGGAAACGAAAAAGGAAAAAAACAAGGAAAAAGAAAAAAGGAAAAGAAAAAAGAAAAGCGAAAAAGGAAAGGAAAAAGAAAAACGAAAGAAAAAGGAAATAAAGGAAAATAAAAGAAGAAAGAAAGAAAAGAAAGAAAGAAATAAATAAATAAAGAAAGAAATAAATAAAGAAATAAAGAAATAAAGAAAGAAAGAAAGAAAGAAAGAAAGAAAGAAAGAAAGAAAGAGGAAAGGGGAAAAAGAAAAGGGGGAAAAAAGGAAAAAAAAAGAAAAGGGGGGAAAAGAAGAAAATAAAAGAAAAAATAGATAAAGTTTCTAATACAAATGCATCTGGGGCAACTCCAGCCCGCACCTTTCGCACCAGAGGAACGTGGGAACCGGGGGGGCGGTGGCCCCAGCGGCGGCTCCGCGCCCGCCCCACGCAGCGCGGGGCGGAGGGGCGGCACGGCCGGCTCCCCCCTCTCCCCTCCGTTGCCCTACCCGGGGTGCGGGCACCCCGACTGGTGGCGGCGGAGCCCCCGGCGCGGTGCGGTCCAGCCCCCGTGGGCGGCGGGCGGGGCGGGGGGCGGTGCGGGGCCGCCCCCGCCAGCGGAGCCGCTCGGCGGATCATGTGCGGCGGGGCGCACGTCGCCGGCGGAGCGCGGCGGCACCTCCGGGGCGGCTCCGAGGGGCCCGAGGAGGTGAGGGGCGGCGGGGATGGGCAGAGGGCGGGGGGGGCATCGGGCTGCGCCCCTCGGCGGGGGGAACCGACAAACCGCACCAAAACTTCGTGTCCCCCCGCCCCTCCGGGAATGACTTGTCCCCTAGGTCATGGAGCGGGTCTAAGATGGTAACTTTGCTTGTTGGACTGCCGTGATGGTGCGGGGGGGGGCGAGGCTTTGGGAGCCCCTTTGTACGCCCCGTCAAAGGGGGGGAGTGTGATATCAACCCATTTAGAAACAAAGAACAAATTGCCTCACTTTAAAGTCAAACGTTTCGGCTGACGAAGGTGGGTGATGGGTTTTCCAGCCTTGGAGTAGCCACTTAAATTATTAAGTGGGGTGTTTTTTCCTCCCCTCCTCCCCCCCCCTTCGCTAATAGTATTGATTCGGCGTGTGCATGGAATGCCCGATGCGGGGTGTTGTGTGTGTCCCTCTTCCCATTCCTTGTTTTTTAGAGGCTCCTCGCTCCGAAGGCTGCGTGATCCCCGTTAAGAGAAGTACACAGTTTATCAAAGGAAGTTGGGGGTGGGCGGGCAGAGAAAACAATTATTCACATATAGGCAGCGAGAAGGACTCGAAGGACAATGTCTCCGTAGCGATTATTTCCAGAAGAGGAAAAAAAATAACACCCATCTGATGGGGGGAGAGAAGCAGAGAGTTCGATGTATATGTTAAAAAAAAAAAGGGGGAGGGGGGTAAGGTTGTTCTGGAGGCAGTGAGAGAAAAGAAGAATAGAAATAATGCAGTTCCAGACATTTTGTGCTATAAAAGCTTTCTTCCTCCTCGTCCCTCCCTTCCTCCCTCCCCCCGCTGCTATCTTCGGTGGTAATTAGCATAGCGCCTAGTCGCGATCCTAATGCGAATTAAAAGTACTTGGGCGAGTTGAGGAAAGTTTGGATGGGTTAAACTTCGCTACCAGGGAATAAGGTGGGGTGTTAAAACAAGGCAGTACGTGTGGGGAGGCGCCCGGAGCATGACAGCCGGCCCTTGTTCCCCCCTCCAGGAGCAGCTACCCTCGGCAATTAACTGCCGGAGACAAACCCTGGGTGTTTTTTAAGCCGAAAAGTGTCGGTTTGGAGTCAGCACCATTTATTAAGGAGCAGTTAATAAGCTCCCAGCAGCAGACAGGGATCTTCTGGGGAATGCGCATTGTGTGTGCCCGCAGCTTATCCTTTACATTACCCCTATAGATACGGAGCCGCTCGGGCACTGGGCGTGCAAATGTGGTTTGGCTCGGACCCCTTTCTAAACGTTAATTCTGGTCTTTATGTAATCCAGATGCAGTTCTCCCCCTCCCTCCCTTCCTTCCCCCCCCCCCCCCCATTTGCTGCCTTATTGTTGGTTTACATTTTCTGAAAAGGCGACTGGTGTAACCTGTGGAATTTGAAATGCAAATAAAAGCCTGTAGGAGTTAAGGCAGAACAAATCAGCATTTATAAAGTGAAAAAAGATTTAATGTCTTTTAAACCATTGCGAGATTTTCTTTTTTTTTTTTTTTTAAATAGTTGGAACTAAATCGTGACGTCAGGATTTTTTTTTTTTGTTACTGTTTTTTAAACGTCTGAAACGCGGGTATGCGAAGTGCTTACAGGAAAAACAGATTACAAGATTAACATCTGTTAACATGATCGTTTATCTCCAGCCAAAAATAGGTCAGTCCTTTCTTAAGGAAACACGATTGCCGGGCGCATGATTAAATAATGAAATTAGGCTGACGAGTTCATAAACTAGACGCCGTGCTGCCCTCGCCTTGGGATGCGACAAAAACGTGGGATTTGGGGTCCGCTGGAGAAAGGGTCAAAGTCCCTTTTTTTTTTTTGGGAAGCGGCGCGACTCGCCTCCTGCCCATCGCGGGGCGCTCCCCCCGCAGCTCGGGGACCCGAACTCCGTCCCTGCGAGCGGAGAAGTTCCCTGGGCGGGGGGAGGCGGGTGGAAGGGGCGCTGGGGGCGCGGAGCCCCCGCCCGCCCGCGGATCCCGCCCCGCCGGGGCGGCCCCAGCGCCGGGCCCGCCCCCCGCCCCGCCCGCCTGGCGCCCCTGCAGGGATGGGGCAGCCTCTGCCACCCTCATCGGGAAGAATTGCTTCCTAATGTGTAGTCTAAATCTGCCCCTTTACAATTTAAAGCGATTGTCCCTTGTCCTGTCACTATATGTCCTTGTAAAAGCCCCTCCCCAGCTTTCCTGTAGCCCCTTCAGGTACTGGAAGGTCGTTATAAGGTCTCCTCAGATCCTTCTCCAGGCTGAACAATCCCAACTCTCTCAGCCTGCCCTCGTATGGGAGGTGCTCCAGCCCTCTGATCATCCTTACAGCCCTCTTCTGGACCCGTTCCAACAGCTCTGCGCCCTTATATTGGGGATTGACAGGCTGGAGAAGAGATGGCTCCAAAGGAGACCTTACAGCGACCTGAAGGGGCTACAAGAAATCTGGGGAGGGGCTGTTTACAGAGACTTGTAGTGATAGGACTAGGGGGAATGGGTATAAACTGGAGAGGGGCAGATTTAGATTGGACATTAGGAAGAATTTCTTCACTATGAGAGTGGTGAGGCCCTGGCACAGGTTGCCCAGGGAAGCTATGGGTGCTCCATCCCTGGAGGTGTTCAAGGCCAGGTTGGATGGGGCCTTGGGCAGCCTGGTCTAGTGGGAGGTGTCCCTACCCATGGCAGGGGGGCTGGAACTGGATGATCTTTAAGGTCCCTTCCAACCCAAACTATTCTATGGTTCTCATTCTATGATGTATATCCCCCGCCTCAAGTAGGTTTCCCTCTCAAGTGGTGCTTAGATTGGTTGGGCTTTCTTTTTTTTGGAAGTGGGTGGAAAAGTGACCTTAACAAAAGAATTGTGGCAACGCCATCAACATTTTTTTATTTAATTTTATTTGTTGAGGTGGATGCACTGGTTTCTAGAGGAACATCGCAGCTCTTCAGAGTTGTGGGCTGGCTGCTCTGCCTCTGCACTGGGTTGTCAGTGGTGGGGAGAGGTCCCAGAAGCCTGCCCACCAAAGGGCTGCTGCGCCTTGGCCCCCTGCCATGGACTTTATTTCATGCTTGCTGCGCTAAATGAATTAACAGCCAAAGGGTTTTTCATTAACTTGACGTGGCAACCATGTATTTGACTGCCCTCCTCCCCCCCCCCAAAAAAAAAGAAAACAAAAGAGAAAAGCATAATTTTAAGCACAAGTTGAATAGTAAAATGTAGGCTGCTTTTGGGGGTATGTGTATGTCTGTTTTCATGGAATCATAGACTGGTTTGGGTTGGAAGGGACCTTAAAGATCATCCAGTTCCAACTCCTCTGTCTACCGCTGGATCAGGTTGCTCAAAGCCTTATCCTGTCTGGCTTTGGACACCTCCAGGGATGAGGCATGACGACTTCTCGGGGCAACTTGTTCCCAGAATGTTTTTAAAGCTCTTCTGTCAGATTTCCCTTGTGCCCCCTCCCCTGTGCGTAGCGTGTGGATGTGTTGATAGCTGAGAGTTTTACTTTGTAAGGTGTATTTGTCTTGTTTTTTGACCAGGTCCCCACGTCTCCCAGAGGGGACCAAGCGGGAGGATGCTCACCCTGAGGGAGGGCAGTGACCTGGGGCTGCGTCACCTTCATTTCTCTCTCAGCCCCACAGGGGGTGTGTAGATGGGGAGGAGTGTGCCTGTATGTACATGCTGGGGGGCACCCGCTGTTGCGCACAGGGCATGGGGCTCTGAGGGGTGTTGTCACAAGCGGGACAGTGGTGCGTGTGTGCATGCATGCAGGGCCAGGGATGGGATATGTTGCATCTCTGTGTGTGGGCCAGATGTGTGTGCCTGCAGCTCTTGTCAGGTTTGGGGGACGGGGGTGTTGTGTGTGTGCATGGCTGTATGGGGCTTCCATGAGTGCGCGGTGGGTGGTGCATGTGTGTGCGGTGCTGGGGCTGTGCTTTGCAGATGGGTGCAGGTGGAAGCGGGTGAGAGGACAGTGGACACGCCTGCTCCTCCAGTGGGGTATTCCTGCTCTTGTCCCCCAGGCTGGCTCTGCTAGGGCCCCAGAATAACTGTGTTGAAGAGGCGTTGGGTGTTTTGGGGAAGAGCAGCACTGGAGAGGGAGGGTGATGATAAGAGCAAATGTTTCATCGAGATTGGGAGTATTTTGAGAGTTTCACTCTAGTAGTTTTGTCTGCAGCAGCTGGCCGGGATGAGTCTTCTCTTGATGAGCATTGCTACTTTGTTTACCATCAGCACGTCCTTCAGCTTTGTTACAGCCGGCCTGTGGCTGGCCAGCGTGGTTGTGTGCTGCTCTGTGCACCCCTTTGTGTCACGCCAGGAGGTGGACCACATTGGGTGTTGGAGCTTTCCGCTTGGTAAAACTGGAAGCTGAAGTTCTGTAGGAGCACCTGTGATGTAATGAGTTATTCCAGGAGACACTTGTAGTTTCACAAGAGTAGCTGCCAAAGCAATCGTGAACGAGTTCTGTACAATAAAGTGATATGTGTGGAGCTTTGTATTATTGGCACAGAGAGCACCTTTACTAGCTCCTGGTGTAAAATATTTTTAGATGTCACTAATAGTTCTTGCCTGGGATTTGTTTTCAAGGCTTTAGATCCTATAAAACCCAATGATGTTGAGGTGACATCTAGTTAGTGATAAGTACTATGAAGTCTGTGTGAACAATAGGGATTTATGACCCTCCCCTAAACTATTAGTTTCATATGCAGGGCTAATACTTATATAAGTAAAAAAGAGAAAAAAATCAACATTGGTGACAATAGCACCTTGCCTTAAAGAATGATCCAAAACATGTTTAAAGAGAGGAGTGATATTTGTTAGCATGGCTCCTATCGAAGCTCAGCTCGACCTTCTGAATTGCTGTATGAGAGTAAAGCAGTACGCATCGAGAGCTGCATACAGTCCCTCTGTGAACAACTACTTCTCTGCACATCATAGAAAAGAAAGCAGTTTACATTGCTGAGGTGAACACTATACCTGTTGTTGTTTGAGTGACCTCGGTAATAGTATATCTGGCTGGCATCGAGCAACAGCAGTGACATTCAGCTTTTGTAGATTAAAGGTTTCCAGTGACAGTGGCTAATATCTTTGCTTTAAAAATTAGATTCATCGTATGCTTTTATAGTTGGTCATAGTATCATGCTGTCACCAAGATCTAATAATAGTAATTAATCAGTACAGAAATTCTCATTGCAGTAGTGAAAGCGATTGTGCCATTGTTCTGAATCTCTGCCTGTTGAACTGCCTGTAAGTGCAAACTTCCTTCATTTTAGCAAAGGAGGATGTTTGTATCTTAACGCTTTACAGATCTGCTTCAGAAACAGGGACTTTGGCTTTAATTAACAAAAATGAGTAGCCTTTAAAATGCACCTTGCACTGGGTGCTTGTGTAGCTGCTCTGGAGGGGGCAGCCTGGAAGAGTATCATTGGATAAATGTAGTTAGCAACTCCTGCAAGATTTGGGCAGTCTATTCATCTGGATTTTTTTTTTTTTTAAAGTTTTTGTGTGCTAATGACTTAAACAGAGTTATCTATAGTTACCTGCGGTGTTAACTGGTGACTTCTATGCTGAGGTCCCATCTAATGGGGAGCATCTGTATTCAATATGGTCCAAAATCTGTTAACTTTGAAAGACCTCACTCTGTGAAGGCTTAAATTCATGGCGAGTACTTCCAGGGCTTCTCTGGGAGTATGTACTGCATGCAAAATGAGCCAGTGCATGAGCTTTTGTGAGACCAGTGACTAAGTCTGTATATGCACACTCAAACTGGAAAGCTGAGTTCGACGGTATTGTTTCTTAAAGTCATCAAAATAGAAAGCTAGAATACAAAGTGATTGCATTTTGCTGGAAGTAACTTGTCTGGGCTTGAAGATTTTACAAGTAAAATGTGCCTGTTTAACTTTTTGAGACACAAGTATGAATTTGTAGATACATACCTTTTCAGCCTGAGTGGGCATTAGATTTCTGTGCAGTAAAGGAAATGGACTACTACTGTTTTTTTATCGTTGTGTGGTGTTCCTTGATTGGGTAAGAGCCTATACAGCCATCTTATAAATTGACTTGTTGCTTCTGAGCCCAGTGTTGTCCCCTGAACAAGCACACCTGCCACTCCCATTAACTACTGGGAGTTGCTTGAGGGTGTCTTTGGGTGGAATTACAGTTTCTGTATGTGAGTAGCAAAGCCTGAAGTTCTCAAGAATATCAGCAGTTAATAATCTAAAACTTACTACAGTGTAGCTTTTTTTCATGTAGCCCTAAACTTAATCCAGATAATTAATCACTGCATGGCAAAAAAGAAAAACAGAAAAAAAAAAGTCACATTTATTTGATTAGATATCTGCAACAAATATTTGAACATTGGAACAACATTGCTTTTTCAAAGCAGACATCTTACATGCAGCAAATGTTTATACACTTCAGTGCTAGGATAAAGCTGTTCTGACTCAGTCACTGATGACAAAATTCTGTTTTTCTGTTACTATAACTGCACAGTAGCTGTGGGCATGATCCGGTACTGTACTTGGGAGTTGGATCGACTTAACAGATAGCACTGTTTCTTGATCGTCACTTCTACGTTAAAAGTAAATGGGACTGTGTTTCCTTTTTCAGCAAGTAGTGATTCTAGTAAATATTATGTTGAGTGAGCCAGCATTAAAACATACGAGTGGATTATGGTCCAGGTAGTTAACATTGCTATGGCTTGCATTAGGATGATGACTTCATTCCAAATGTTTATTTTCATTACCTAACTGTTAGTCAGCAAATGTTGAGTCTCTTGATCTGCTGAACCTGCTTTGCTAAGTGAAGCCAGTGAGCTCTGGTTTTCTTATGCGATGATTACTCAACGTCGGTTATTCATTTTTTGATGTTGTTTACGTCTTAGTTATCTGTAAAGGCCCAACAGCTTTGTTACACACTTTGTGTTAGCAGTTTCTCCTTGCGTTCCTGAAACTGTATTACGGCAACAGTGCTTATGCAAACGGTCTCGGGGCATTAAGCATATGTTCTGAGATTAAATTAGTGCGCGGATGGACAGTCCTTGGATCTCTTAAGTTGCTGCCAAACTATTTATTGCCTAATAAGTTCTAGCAGGTATTTTATAGCAGTAGCAGAAGGCTGCCTTAAGATAATTTGTTTGTTTACCGCTCCTGAGCTGTGAGCTAACATTGCAAATAGTGCCTGTTGGAGGGACGTTAGGACAGTGGCTGTTTGCATGGTGACAAAGTTGTGTGTTAATGAAGAAACTGGTCTAAACTGTTTAAGTTGAAGAGGAACAGAGGCTTTTTACTGTGAATTCAAAACTACTTGTGTTCTGATGACTTTGTAAACCCCATTTTTGCCAGCTTTGCACTGAAGCGAATGCTTATGGAAAAGAATTTATTTTGTATCAGCAAGATATTGCGTAGCTTAACGCTTGTTCAACAAAATTCATATTTTATTGTGTGTTGTTGCAGAAGGAGTAGGCCAGGCTTTGCTGTTGTACAGTTGTCGCAAACTCAAGGTAACTTTAGTAAAGTGACTGAATTTACAGAGCTGTGTGTGGGGATGAATTTAGCACACAGCACTTAGCTCCTAATTAAAGCTTATAGTATTACATCCTTAATCAGGGCACTCTTAGAATCTCTAAGAAATTACTTTTTCTTTGTCTACTCCCTTTTTTTTTCCTGCCATCTTGCTGTATGGAATTTGGAGCTTGCTTCTTCGCACTGGGGCTGTCATATTTACGTCCCAAAGGAAATGTTTTCCAGCAGTGTACTCCAAATTGCAAAGCAGAATAATTTTGTGGCTCCCCAAATCTTTAAGGCCAGTTTCTAAAATGATCTAGCTTTTAATCTTCTTTTCAAAGTAAAACAGAAACTACAAAGCATATGTAGTTACAATTTGTAGATATTTTTAGAGTCCTGACATGTTTCATTTATAGTATAATGATAAAAACAAATACTCAGCCCAGAGACTAGACAGACAATTTTCAAACCAACAGCATCTGCTCCAGCTACCCTGCTTGTATTTCATACATTTTTGCTTTGGACCTTTTTTTTTTTGTTTTTGTTTTTTTTTGGTTGGGAGTGTTTCAGTACATGACTTGGAGAGTGTGTCTGCAGAAAAGACGAGAGCTCTGTGTATCGGCGAGCAGGTCCTGTTGGGAGTGTTTGCTGAAAATCGGATCATATATCAGTGAGTTTTAATGCACTGCACACACAGACGCATGCTTTGCTTTTCCAGCAGGTAAAATAAAGGAAGAATGGTGAGTTGGCTTGTTACTTATTTTTTACACTGCATAGAAATGCTTGTGTTGGCTTATTACAGGGATAAAGCTCACTTCATAGTAATTTTTAGTTGTCTTTTTAAAAAAGATGGTGAGCAGTGAAGTGACATTAGTTTTCAGTAAAGAAAGAGAGAGATAGTGGTAAAAATTAAGGTGTTTCAATTGCAGTTGTAGCCTCATTTTAAATTCATCACGTTTATTTGTTTAAAAATAGATTTGGGAAAGAAATTAGCCATGTTCATTGTTTTTAAAAGGGTAGCGTGTGTACACGGACCATATGGTAGCATTTGACCCATATTGTATGAGCTGACAACAAGTCACTTTTAAAGTCTGATTTATTTCAGTGTTTCAGAATGTTCTTTTTCTGAAATTTAGTACAATAAATGATGCATTTAGAGTTGTGCAATGTGACTGTGTCTTTAGTTGTTTGCCTCATTGTTATAATGATACCAGGTTCGTGAGTAAGAAATTTCTTTTTCCTTTCTGAAATGATTTCCTTAAGAAATAGTTCGGCTCTGAATGTTGAAATGATTTGCGGGAAGAGTTATGAACAATAGCCAGTGACACAGTGTGTTGTAAAGGATTGCGAGGGTGAGGTGTTACGGTCTCTGCTGGCTGAAACTGGAGCTGCTCCTTTGATGGTTGAGCATATGCTTGGGAAGAGTTTCTCCCCCCCTCCTGCTCGAGTCTTTGCACAGAGGTTGCTTAGTTGTCTATTTTAATGGATGCATTCTGGCTTCCCTAGCGGCAGACTGAGAGGCACCTGTATTGGTGAGCTGGTACCAGTACTGGCAGCCACAAGTATGGTAAAACCATGAATCAGGCAGCTTAAGGATTGACTTAAACTATGCAATTAGGGAAATAAGGTCTTTTATTTTCTCTTAGTATTCGGAGCCCCTGGGAATTGTATTTTTAGACTTTCTTTGCCCCATGCTGTCCTAGCTGTGCGTGCCTTCAAGGCTTCAGAAGATGGGGCTTTGCTCAGAAGTTCCAAGGCATGCAATAAATAGGAGTTAGCCCCATACCGTGCATCGCAGGAGAACTTCCAAAAGTCAGTGGCACTCCTCAGTGAGATACTACTTGCTCACCATCTGTCCCTTCAAGTTGTTTCTTTTCACCTTGGAATACAAAAATATTTCTATGAAGTTATCCGTGTGTTTGTGTGAAGTGTCTGTAAGCATACCGAAAAATTGCTGAGCTTCTAATTTCAACGTGATGTTTGAATACTCTTGTATAACAATTAGGAATGGCTAACATTGTAATTTATAGAAGTTGAAAGGAGCATTAAATACCACCCTTCCAACACTAAATACAGCTTTTCCTCCTGTGTATGGCTGCTTACAAGAAAGCAAGGGTCTGTCTTCCAGATTGTTGTGCTAGCACATTGATACATCCTTGGATAAACTACCAGTCTGGTATATAATCACGTCAGCCCCTTTGCAACATCCTGTGTATAACTGTGCCTTTAGCTGATTAACACAATACTTTCTTGGTACTGTTTTTAATGGTTCTTTGAATGCTTATTTTAAGGCCATTTTAGAAAAGCATTTTCATTGCGACCGAGAAAAGCTGTACAAAATCTATAAATACTTACTTTAATTAGATTTGCTCTGTTTGTCTCTTATTTTTCTTTCCCCCTAGATAAATTTTACCTCTGTAATGAATGCTGTGATCTTCAATGCATAATTTATATTGACATTAATAAGGATACTTGGAGAATGTTTTAATGCCAGTTTGAGAGAAAACATGACAATTTATGTTGATAACCCCGCTCTCATTAAATTTGAACAGATTTTAGTAGAGGGAGCCGCGACTATTGGTGGTATGATGAAATAACCCACATCTTCTCATTGTAGCAAGCATATTGAAGAGTTCATCTTATCACGAATGGTACATACCAGGTGTCAAGTGACATGCCAGACACACAGCTTTGCTTCTGAATGACTTTTTCCAATTAGAAAGTAATGGCTTTAACGGGATCAACTGAGTAATCGGAGTCTCTCAGTTCTCCAGTGCCAGGAGGTGTGTATTTGCAAATGTTATTTATTTATCTGCTCTTTAATAAGTTGCAAAATTGTTGGTAACCTTGAGTAAATTTGAGGGGGGAGAGAGATAGAATACTATGTGGAAATTGTGGGATTAATGGTTTAGCACTCAGGATTAAAAATAGTCTCAGTAAATTACCCTGTTGATACTGAAGCCAGAATCTGTTAATGGAGTTACAAGCAGATTGGTTTATCAGTCATTTATTTTCTAGGTTGATTAGGGATTATAGGTTGCCATGCATTTGTATCACAAAAGTAAGCACTATGAAAGACTAGGATTGCTAATATTTCACTTTCAAATTTCATGCACTTAAATGGAGAGTGCCTGGAGCTCAAAATCAAAAAAGGCTGTGGGCAGCCTTTTCCCTCAGATTTTGGTCCTTGGAAGTGGATCTCTAAAGGGCCTTGGGTGGTTTGGCTTGTTAAGAGGCTGAAAAACAAAGGGAAAGCAGTAAGGCAGTCTGTGGAATTTGTGCAGGCCACTAAGCATGGAATTTTAAATGCCTGTTGCTGAATTGTCCACTGTTTTGTCTCATACTGTTTCAGTGCAGAACATAGGACATTTTTAGTCATCATGATAATGTATATGAATGTGCAATCTGCGCAACAGACTGATGTCTTGTGTGTCCTGTTCTAACCTGCAAACAAATTGTCTTCATGTGTACTCTTGTCTAACATCTTTTATTTCCTACCTGTATATTGCAGGTCACACGTTTGTCTGAGATAGGCATAAATTGCAAACCAGGGCATCCCCTCTGAATCTTCACAAAAAGATGAAAGCCATGGTAGAAGTCCTTTACATGTTGCTCTTCTGCTATCTCAGAAGGCGCTGTGGCTTTCACACCTTTGCTACCTTGTCCTCTTGTACAGCCTCAAGTAATCTAATGGTATTTATTGGCTTTTCAGTACTTGGCAAGTGAAATGCAATGAAATGACAGGTGAAGATTTCTGCGACTTTTTAGCTAGATTTGGAGCATTGGAGATGGTCGGTGGAGAGACTCGTAACTGTTTTCGCTTCCTTGTATCTGAAGGAAAATAATTAGGAGAAGAACTTTAAGAGAGAAATGCTGACCCAGTTTGAAAGAGGAGTAAAATATATTAGCTAATGAAGAATCTACAAGGGACTGGCATGTCTGGCAGGCTAAGGAAAGGGAAGGAAATGAGGTCCTTGATATGTAAGGAATTAGGCTAGTTCCTTACCTTTCTAAAGCCTACATTCTCCCCTTGTAAAAAACTTGTCCAAGCCTCCTGCAGGCACAGGGACTAGTGTCTAGATGTGAAGGCTTGTATCACTGGACAGGAGAGGAAGATAGATGATTATCCCCTTAACGTGACTCATCTGTGTGTGAATTTTGCACTCCCAGAAGATGGGAGTTGGATGAGAGAGAGCATAATGGATGTAGTGAAGGGTGAACAGCCTATGACAGTGGCAGGATCAAGAAATTTGTCTGAAATTTGGTTTGAGTCCTCCCTCTTGCAGGTCAGTGTGCAGACCAACGCAGGTTACTCTGCAGCGTGTAGGGATCCTTTGGCCATCCTGCTGGCTCAGCAGGGTCAGGAACATTGTCCTCCAAGTTGATACTTCCTTTGCTCAGGTAAAAAAAAAACAGCAAAAAACTATTACTCAGGCTGTTGTCCCCATGGAAGAGAACACTCATAAACTAAGCTCTTTTCAGTGTTTAAGACAGAGGACAAGATGATCAGAACTGTGAGTCTGACAGCTAAGAAGATGCAAGGCGTGAAACAGTTTTTGGTTACAAAAACTTACAAACCCCGTTTATTCTGCTTTGTTTGGTATATTTTACACTTGGGAGAAGAGAAGAGAAGAGAACAGTATTTGAAGGGCTGAAATTTCAGTTTCTCATTGTAATATGCAAAATGAAGTTTTCTGTTTGAATTTTCCCAATGATCTTTTAAAAAGAAAGTATCTTTGTAAGTATAGGGGTATGTGAATGTGGAAAAACTGTATGAAAAATAATTTTGTGGAGGAGCAATAAAAATGCTATTCCCACAATCATCCCTACTTTTCTTCCATGCTGGTAGGGTCTAGTGGATTTTGACTAGTGTAACTTTAGAGTTTTCTTGTGAGGTCTTAGAGCACTTACTTGTTGTGTAATTCCACCCCCAAGGTTACACCTCGCGTCTGGGATAGCAGAGCTATGCCAAGATGAGCTGTTTGACTTGTAAAGATCTCTCAGCTGTTTCACAGCTGGCATCAGCGTCAGTCTCTGCAGAGGCAGTGAAGAGCTGGTGTAGGCAGCAGCCGCTACAAAGGCTGAAGGAGGAGAAAATGCAGGGTGTGAGGAACTGAACACAGCCTTAAAGGAAAAGAGGATGTAACAAGATCGTATAGAAATCAGAGGGGAGAAAACGGATGTTTGGAGGGAATGTAGATGTCCAAGAAGACTGTTGAAGGTGGAGAACCAATTTGCCCTGTACCTGGGAACATTGGGTTTCTGTAGGTGGGTGTCTTTGTTCTTTGTTTCATTGGAAATCATCATGGCGGGAATTGTTGCCTCTCAGTAATGCTTTTCTTCATGAGCAGTGAGGGTGAAGTGGCATCTGGAGTTCCCCCACTCATCGTGTCCTTGTACAGCATCACTGGAGGTCACTGTCTGGGATGGGTTAACATGGTCTGAGATCTTACTTGTTTCATTTCCTGTGGCATTAGCCTGCCAGGTGGTCTCTGCCGTCTGACAGCAGCAGAATAAGGAGGTGGGGAGTGTGCAGAGCTATGTAGGAGCAGAGTATGGAGATACCTGGTGTTTGTCTGGTGCCTGGCATGTGCAGTCATGCTCCATCACCAAGGGTCCAGGGAAAAATTACAGTGCAATTAATGATGGTCATGGTGGTTACGGAGAGGAGATATTAAGCACGTGGGGAAGCGGAGGTTGGCCAAATGTGGATTTGCATGTGTGTGAAGTAACTGAATTTTTCTTTTGTGTAGGTACTGTATGGGACTTAAGACTTCCATTTCCACTGCACAAATCATTTTTTATTGTGGATCTTTTTCCTGCCTCTCTGTCCCTCAGATCTGCTTTGCTCTATGATCTGCCTTTCCTGGCTGCTGGGCACTTATGAACTTGATCTGGCATCAACATTCAAAACCTGAAGGTGGTAGAGACTTGAGAGAAGTGGGTGGATGTGGCATGTTGAGCATGAGAATTTTTGGAGGAGTGATATGAAGAGGAGCAGGTTTGCAGGATGAAAATGGGAGTGATCAGAGTGTTGCAAGGGGACTGAGAGAAGGATGTGGCCATGCCAAGAAACCAGGCTGTTGGCAAAGAGGGCAGGGAGGATGGCAGGCGGGCTGCTGACAGCCACCTAAGGCTGGTTAATTTTTATCACTGGCAGCAAACTTCCTTAAAAAAGGAAACAAAGAGGTTCCTGTGACTGAGTAGAATTTGTTAGGACTACCTAGGTTTGTGAAAGATGCGTGTCAGCAAAACCAGCTACTAAAAAATACACTTGCGAAGTCTGTTGTCTGTCCCTCGTCTTTTCTGTGAATACTCATGAGTCTGTCCTGAAAGCACATTTTCTTGGAGTGGCTTTTACTGCTGTGACCTTAAGTCTACTTACTTTTACAAAGAATATGCCAGGTATAATGTTTCTGAAGTAATAGCTTAATGGTTTAAGTATTATGAAGGAGATAAAGTGAGGGCATAGAGCAGTTCCTTTTTCTGAACTTCTGTGGTAACATTCAGTACCTTTTGCTGACAGTCGTCCTCTAAATCAAACCGCAATGTGATGATCAGGTAAAGGTGTGTGGGAACATGCTGGGCATCTGTTTTTATCTGACACAAAGTCAGTGGTTTAGGCTTACAGGAGATTATGATTTATCAGGACAGTGTAATTATAGCTGTTGTCATACAGTGGCAGCCAGTAGCAATGATGGTCTGTTGCTGTTGTCATGGGATGTATACGCACGCGTAGTGAGAATCGGTCCCTGGATTTGATTTTATCTTCTCTGTGTACGTGTGGTTGTATGGATCCATTAATGGGTCATTAAAATTCTTCAAAGAATATCTGCTGTCAAATTAAATGCTTATAAATGTCTGTTAATTATCACAGGCCTCTTCACAATAATAAGTTATTAGAATTGAATTTACTGTGCATTTTACAAGAGTAGAGGGGAAGTCAACTTCAGCATTTGATCCTTAGCTAGCATTCGAGGATGTTTCTACAATATGAGGCAAAAATTTGGCATCAGTCTTCATGGTAGTGAAGGCTGCATGTTTGTTCATTCTTTGAAAGTGCCTTCTGCTTTCCTCCAAATTTGGGTCCTTTCTGTGCGAGGACCAGTCCTGCCCCAGGCTTTCAGGAAAACAGCACAGTATGGCTTTGGTTCTTCGTCGCTCTGTGGGTGCCTAGAAATGTGGTAAATCCCAACATAGCTGGGTGATCCCAAAAATTAACTTGCCAGCTGCCTCGACAAATGAGAGTGGTTCATCTCTACGTGAGCCCTCTTTGTATCTTTTATACAAGGGTAATGGTGAAACGATGACAGTGAAAAGTCACACAAAGAGATGTGAGTAACCAGGGAGGAAGAAATTCAGCATGTTGTGTAGCATGCTTGTAGTCATACGAGTATAGCGCTCACCTGTGGGGTAAAGTATTGTTCATGCAATTTTCTTCCACTGCAAAATACTCTGCTTTTGTAAACAGCAGTAGCAACTTTTAGGTTTTGGTAATTCAGCTTATGAGTAAGAGCTGTGTGGCATAGTAAATATGCACAGATACAAAGCTCACTTTTATGTGCATTCTGAGCAGTGCAGCTGGGAGTAAAGTGGTGCTGTATCCCATGGACATGTAAATGGTTTTGTAATTTCTTCTAGACACTGGTCAGAAAACAATACAAATTCCATCACTTTAGGACCTTGTATCACCTTGAACCCAGAGACTGAGCCTTGCTCAGTTGCTCTGAGTTTCATTTGTATTTCTTCACTGGCTTCAGTTGTATTAATTAATACTTAGATCCACATACATGAGACCAGAGCTTAGCATTTGGTGTGCCAAATAAGCTGGGTGTCATAGAAAGTGTAGCAAGATAGAAGGGGACTGAGCCAGCAGGAGAGATGCTAATGGCATGTATCTTGTGCACTCCACTTCCTGGGTCATGTTTAGCCCTGATGTACGTAGGTACAGCCTATGCAGAGGTTATTCCTACCACAAGGTCATGGCATAGGGTCATTTATCTCACTTTCTAACTTCTTTACTCTGTAACCCATACTGCCTTGTAGGTTGGTGATGATTTCACAGCTTTTATGTAGTCATGTCTGCTCCCGTGCGTGTGCGCGCAAACACACACACGCACGCACACGCACTACTGCAAAATAAAACCTTCAAATCCCTCACTGGATAATCTGTACTGACATCGGTGAGTGCTTCTTACTCATCTGAGGAGTCTCACTGACTTCAGAGGCACTTTCTCGTGAGTAAGAGTTTGCCAGTGCTAGCAGTGGTTACCCAGCCTGGCCCCATAGGGTGGTGTTATGACTCAGTAATCCTAAGCTTGGCATTGGCTGGGCACAACACATAAAGTATTGGTATTACGAGGCCAGGACTTGAAAAATGTGAAATTGTTGGTTTAACTTCTGACATTGATGCTGGCCATCTCTTCAAACCCAGGTGGAGAAGTGCCTACAGCCTTCTAAGTACAAGGGCCTCCTTGTCTGATCATGATGATGTAATGCTTGTTGTGTTCATGGCAGTGTGCTGTGATGCGTTTCTGTCCCCTTGCTTCCTCTTTGTCTTGGTGAACTGGATTCCCCTTGACTCTTTGCCATCACTACTCATTGAAGTGGAGATTTCAGGGGTGCAGGTCTGGCCAAGTTGTTATGCTGTATATACAGGACATACACCTAGCTGCATGCTCCGTGAATATATTTGTTTAAATTACAGGTCAGTTGTTACGAGAAGATGGCACATGAGTTGTTAGGCAATGGGAAAACGGGCAATACTGTCATGAAGATGACTTTAGAAACGGAGATTGTGTTCTGTGTTGCATCAAATATGGCAGAGGATGCCTAGCTAAGTATTGTTAAAAAACGTACTTGCTCACTAGAACAGCTGCAAGTGTATGATGCAGTTAATGCCAAAGGTTATTTAATATATACATTTAAAAATCCTGCAGTTGTTCAGTATTTCTGCTTCTCTTATCTTGGTAAAGAGGAAGAGATTTCTTCTCCCCCCTCCCCTACTTCCGGTTTTGTAGAAGTACGTTGATTGTAGTCCTCTATAGTTTTGAGGCTATACGTCAACAAGCAGCATATTATTAACCCTGGTAAGTCACTGTTGATTTTTTTTGTAATGTAAGCATAGTATATGCCTATACATGTGGAAACAAAAGTCACAGATGTATTTTAAAGCTGTAAAGGTGGATATGTGATGTTGGCAAAAAACCAGAGTGCACCCTAAGGCATTCTTACATTGCCAGTTGGGATTTGGGCTTTTATACAAGTAAATTTTATTGTCTAGGTTAAAAGAGAAATTCATTGAACCAAATTAATCTCTGGTTCATTTCCAGTGTTGGCAGAGTTTAACCAGGGACAAATGTAGCGGTTTGGTTAAACATTAAAGATTGTTATTGATTTGATATTTTTAAACTAATATTAGAGTAAGCTCAAAATTAAATAGGTTTTGAAGTTTTTGCATAGGATTGACATGCTGCCAGTAATAAAATGGGCTAACTTTATTTATTTATTTAATCAACGTACTTGCCGTGAGTACAAAGCTTGTAATTTAGCACTCGTCCTTGGTCTATCAAGCTGATCCATGTAGGCAGATGCTGGTGGCCGCTTGGAAACCTATTGAACTGACTGCAGAGATCTACTCATGTGGGTCAGTCTGTACAGATAGGGGTTTAGTTTCAGAGGCAATTAACAATTCACTGCTGCCTAATTTTAGAGGTCAGATAATTGATTTGCTTATTAAAGACAAGAAACACTGCTGCTTTTTGTAACGTTCATAAATGGGTGTAAAACCAGGTAATTTGCATTAAATTGCAAGAGAAACTGTCTAGTGCACAAAACTGCTATATTTATGTATCAGTGTAATCCATCGGTCAGTTTATGTCTTCAGAGTTCTCCTGGAAGCATCGCAAATCTGCAGTGCCTCCGAGTGCTAGATTTGGCACTTGACACTCAGGTGTAGTTTTTAGATCTATAAAGTCTCTGAATCCTTACAGCTTCCCACCGGCTGTGTTTTTCACATGTCTCAGGTGCTTGGTACCCTTCCCAAATCAGCTGTAATATATGATCAGTCAGAGAGGTCTTGAGCAGCCTAAACAATAGGATTGCAGTTATCCTGAGGGATGCTGTCATTCTCAAGATAACTTAAAAGCCTAGTTGGATGTATACCGCAATAGCAGTGCGCAGGCTAGCCCTGCTGCTGCTGCAGGCAGGTAAGGGGCTTGGCTCCCAGCTGATGCTTCCACCCTGCAGTACAGTACCTGCAGGACAGCAGAGTGCATCTGTTACAGGTGCAGGGTCAAGAATGGGAAGAATAGGTAGGAGTGTTTGTTCCTGTTTTTTTTGAAAAATAATGAGGAGAAAAGAAGGTTTAGGAAAGCTAAAATACCAGCTTGGGTAAATGAAACAATTTAGTAAATGCACTGCTGACCTAGCATAGGTGAGATGATCTTGCTCAGTTGCTCCACATACTCCATGGTGACAGCAGGAGCAATTGAGCAGGGAAGTGTGTTGCTGCTGTCCTCCCCGAGTTTTCATGCTGCAACCCCTATATGAATGTCTTTTGGCCAAACATTTTTCACTGTTATATCTTTAGGAAGCACGTTTTTGCACTGCCTGTTTGCATATGTTCTGAGAAGGAGTCACTGCAGGTGTCGCTGTGAAGACTACTCTTCTCTGGTGTGTAGTTGAAGGACTCCAAGGCAAAGAAGTCAGTGAGGATTACTTGCTCTTAAAAAAGCAACTAACTCATCCTCCTGAAAGCAGTGTAAAGTTGGGAAATGAAGTATCAGCATAGAGTTTATCTGGGGAGAGGTGATGTGTTTTATTATGACAGGTTTGTTTAAGAAAGTTCCAGGTGAAGGATATCATTATTAAGTTTACAAAGGTTAGGCTAATCCAGAATGGTGTTTTAATGTTTTGAAGGAAGTGCTTGCTGCAGTGGCAGGTACACCCATTTTACCCAAAACTCACTGCTCTTCCGTAGGCAAGCAGTTTTACTTGATTGCGTGGTCTCATTAGGAAAGTGCAAATATTAAGCTCATAGGCAAGACTGTTGGCAGTATCTGGAGACTTGTATGAACATGGAATCCTCCCTGTTATGTGAAAGGAGGAAAGGTTTTAGGCTTTGGAAGCAAAGCTCGCCCAGCCAGAAGATAGAGGTGTGGGTTTTTTTAATTCTTTTTCTAAGCACAGCAGTATATGCACTTTGGCACAGCGATGGCATTTCACCGTGACTATTGGTGGAGAGGTAACTTTAAAAGAGTTGCTGGGCTGGGTTGGTTCCTCAGCCTGCTGCATCCCTTCTTTCAGGAAAGGATTGCTCTGAAATGGCTGAGTTGATATTGAGAGAGATGTGGGTTATTTTGTTTTGTTTGTGATTTTTAAAAGTTTCTTTTAGTCCAAGTGCATAGTTTCTTTTGTGGTTGTGACACTAATACTTCTGAAGACCGTGTCTGCTGAGAGACTTCAGTAATACACTTGATGTCCTATGCAACTCTGCAAGGGTGAGGAGGAAAGGATTTGGTTGGGATGTAGCAATTGGCAAGTATGCTAAAATGTGATAAGGCCAAGCCGATGCAATTACTAGGGCGCAGTCAGATTTGTTTATCCTGTGCTTAGTTGCTCTTCCTGTGGTTACTGACAGGTGAGGCGTCTTGTAGCGTAGCAGACGTCTGCATGTTTGAGCTAAGTCATACAGTACCTGATCTTAGTGATTTGAAAGTCTGGAGAGGTTTTACAGCATAACAAAAAAGAGTTTGCATACTTCTTCAGATTAACAAGATCTGTCTCTTAAAGTAGGGGATTAATATATAATTATTCTGTATTTATATAACAATCGCTTGTAGTGGTATATGCTAGGTAGCTTATGTAAACTTTTCTTTAGGATTGTTTCCTGTTACTTTTTAAAAGCTATTGGGTGGCTGAGAAGTTGGGTTTATTTTTATAAAATAAAATCTGAAGATAAGATCAAGCTATTTTTTTTCCTGTGTGCATAGGATATGGCGATTGCAGTGGCGCAAACTGAAATGGAAGTATCATTTGCTTTATGCTGACCCAGCAACGTGGAAGTTGTGCCTGTTCATGGAGTGCCTTGTGCTTTGTGGGTCGCTCATCCATCCTTCCAAGCCTGTAGGCCAGGCTTCTTGAGGAACCTTGTGCTGTAAAAAAGATCCCATGTCCCTTGTGATGTGGTGTCTTCATTTGTTGCAGGGGTCATACATTGCGGGTAGAGTCCTGGTAGAGGGTCAGAGGAGGGAGAGATGGAGACCTGGGAGCCTTTGCACTGCAGCTGTGTAGTGGGCAGTGGTGTGGTGTGAAGGTGGTGGCTCACAAGTGTTGAGATGTTTTTGTTTGAGTTGGGGAGTCCTTTGAAGTCCTCTGGTGGAAAGATTGCCTGTTTGCCCCCCATCTTCACTTTCGAATGGGTAGTTTTTCTACCTACACTTAATGGAAGTGTAGATTTAGCTGGTGTGCTTTACAAGAAGAAAATATTTCCCGTGGCAAACAGAAAGTGCATACAGAAACTTGTGTTTGATTTCTCAATTCTGAGGCTCTCTGTACTTTCAGAAGAAAAGGTTCAATGTGCTTACTTTTGTTTTGTTTGTTAAATTTTAAATATTAAAACTGTACTATTTAAGACTATGTAAAATATTTAATCAACCTGGCCAGCAGAGAAGGCCTAAGGGAGTTGGCAAAGAAGAAGAGATAAAGATACCTTTCCATATAATGACGGTACAGTGATGTTAAGGACCCTTTAAGGTCAGACGTTAATTTAATTTCAGCTGTTGATTGATGTGATCCTTGCCCCTGTTGCAGCATCTGACTAACTGTGAGGAAACACCTGAATATCTCCTGCTTGCTGATGGTGTCCTGGTGACCTCATGCAGTGATATTCCTGTTTTCTCCTGTTGGGGCCTGAATGTAAGTAGCTGCCTGTGCTTTCCTCCATCCACAGGTAGGGAGGTGCAAATAATAGACTCTGTGTGACTGCCCATCCTCAATGAAGACTTTTTTTCCTCTTTCCTACTCTCGGTGGATGGAAGTACATCTTCAGTTGTTGGAATGCTAGCATCGTAGTCTTCAGTTAGAAGTATGGGGAACCATACCTACCTTGGGCTTATAAAAAAATCTCTTCCCAGCGGATTTTGTCAGGTTTCCTTCTCCTGTTTCTGTTTGTTCTTCAGCACTTGAAAATGGCTGCTGTTTGAATTTTGAACGTGAAACTTTAGTTGTTAAATGAAACTTCAGTTATTCCTATAAATTATAAGGGAAGCAGTAACAGCTTCGTGTTTCTTACTGCTCTGGTTGCGCCTGGTAGGAAACTTTAAGGAAATATTTGGAGCTGTCAAGGATGTTAAAACAAGAGAATCTTGTTCTTGAAGAGAAGAGACTTGGATGGCTGATGAAATCACAGCCCTTGGGTGCTACGGAGAAGTAAATTGAAGTCATTATGACATTATGGCAGAGAGTGTCTGATCTGCCAAACTGTCAGTGTTTGATGGACGCAGTATCTACTGACATGATGTTGTGTGAGCGCCAGCCAGTTTCTCTTTCTGTCAGCATGGTGTTGATACTGCCAAGTGCCTATTATTCCTTCGAACTATTGCACGTGTAAAAAAAGCTGCTGATCAATACTATAAATGGGCAATTTGTTTGGTGACTATCAAACGTGTATTGATCTGTCCTTCGATTATGGGTGTGTTAAGTTAGGAAATCGGTGATTGGGAGGGTTGATGTATTGGTAACAGATAATTTTTCTGAATTAGAACATAAACATTCGCAACACTTAATAACTTGCAAGATATAAATAGTTTCCTGACAGCTTTCCAGCATCAGTTTCATTTGGGAGCTGACTCACTAACACCCTAAAATTGAGTGGAAGAAAAATCAATAAAAATATCAGGAAGTGAATTATTTTTTAAAATGTTTGGTGTGCTTTTTTTGTTTGTTTGTTTAACACAGCACAAAGTGAGCATCCCAAGGAAGTGATTTTACAACTCTGTGGTGACTAAATGCCTCCAAAATGAGTCTGAAAGCAGGTTCTGAAAGTGGAGATGCAGCAGAAACAAAGACGAGTTGAAAGAGCAAACACCGACATTATGCAAGGTAGCAGATGAGAAATGATCCAATAATAGTTACAAGCATTCATACAATGGGAAAGAAACTCCCAGATTCCTACTTAACAGTATTGATTCTACATTTGAAAAATGAATTGCAGCTTACTGCATCCATATTGTAGAGAATGCCATCCGCAGACACAGGGAGAGGTACGCTGGGGAGGTTTTTGCTATGTGCTTAGGTAACAGAGTAATATAGGAAGGATTAAAGGACTTCTCGGGTGAAGTCATCCTCTCTTTAATGCCTGTTGAGAAAGCACTGGCATCTTATAGTGTTGTCTAAATGTATTTTGGAGGGTTAAGGATAGTTCTGCTACTGCATGAATTGATTGTTAAAAAGAAGATCAAAGCTCCAGTCTTTTGTTGGCATCCTTTCATACAATTCTTCGAAAGGGAGTGTGCCTTTTATTTTACTGTGTGATAATTTCTAGGGTTTTGTGGGGTTTTTGGGGTGTAATAATTTATCATCTCTAGAAGAATGCACAAATAAGTTACTCAGACAGAAAATGTAAAATATGGATGACCTAATTATGGATTTCTAAATTTGCACTCTTGTGTCCTGATATCAAGTATTCCCTTACTCAGAAGAGCCGAGTACTTAGAAATCCCATTGCAGTCAACAGGAATTGCAGTAATAAGCACTTTGAAAAGCAAACTCTCCCTGTTAAGCACTTAAACCTGATGGTTTGTAAAGACACCTGAGACTTAGAAAGTGTTGTCTAAATTAGCAACCTAGTTAATATCTCCAGAACAAATTAACCGTTCGAAAAATATTTGCACGACATTTGAGAAATTTCAAGTATAATTTTACATAATTTTAAATACTATGGGTTTTTGTTTGCTTAGAGCGGATAAAAAAACGGGATCAAGTGTTTTAAGTGCTGTTTTTTGAAAGAAATTTTGAAGTTTCATGCTGAAATATCTTATTTCAGTTCTTGTTAAATCTACTGTGATGTGATTCTACTCACACTTAAAAGCTATGAGTAGCTTTGAAAATATGAGTGGCCCCACTGGACTTAATCAGATTATTTATGTGTGTGCAGTTACTCGGTTGCCTAAGTGTTTGCAGAATCGGGGCTTGTGTAAAGTTTCAGTTAATGACTTAAGTTTCTTGCCTGAAAAGCACAGCCCATCCTCTGCATTTAGTTTCAGAAAGGAAAATAATTTTAGGTCAACCTTTGTTCCTGTACAAGGAAAAAATGTGATGTGGAAATAGAACGGATTTTGGCTTATGCGTGTTTTGTCAGTGATACAATGGATTCATTCATAAACCTTTAGTAAGATGTATTTTGATATATTCCCTCTCATTGTGATGTGTAGGTGCAAGTTTTCCTGGAGAATAACAACACAAAAGCCTTAATTTAGAGTTATAATTATGAAATGCTGACTTTAGCATTCAGAACAGTGTAATGGTTTTATGTGGAATGAGGAGACGGATGAAGCTTTCTCTAATGCAGGCTACTTTAGGACACTGTAATTTATGTGCATGAGTATTTTTATTCAGGCAGTATATAACAAAACATAGGAATTCTAAGACTACATATTTTAGGAAAGTATATTTATAAAATTAAGTTTTAAATACATCCGGTAATACTGCCATGAAGTTTGGACAAGCTGTGAGGCTCAGGACATCATAGATTTCCTCAGACAATATAAAATGCTTCTCATTATTAAATTTTAAACAGGAGTCACTATGTGTCCTTTTAAGTAGCCACTCTGGGTAATACCTGGAAGTTTAATGGTTTCAGACACTTTTTGCCTTGCTCTGCAGATGAAATAAGGCATTTTCAAAGTAGCAGTTGAAGGACGCTGAACCCCTATGCACTAAAGGGTAGACTAAAAAGTGCTTCCTTCAAAAACTCACACTTTTTTTGGTGGGTTTTTGTTTTTTGTTTGTTCGTTTGTTTTGGTGGGGTTTTTTTTTCCTCCTCTGTGCAAGAGATTTTTTTTTTTTCTCTTTCCTTTCTGGGCATGCATTCATGAGTACTTATGACTAAATAACCCGATTAGCCCTTACGCAAAAAAGCCGAGGAGGAGACTTGCAGAAATCACAGATGAAGTTTTCAAAGGAACCTCCAAAATAATATGCCTAAGTCTCTTTTGGTTACTTAGAAGGTTTCAATTTACACCTTTCTTTTTGTCTATCTTATTGCTGCACATCTGTGCACATGCAAGTATATAAAGTTTACTGTATTGGACCAACTTTTTCACTTTAAATATAGGCATTGAAGAAAGGTTGCTTTAGGCTCAGCGTATTTTGCCCCAATGCTACACTGAACTTATATTCAAAACCAATGCTGCATGTAACAGTTTGTGGAGTTGGAGCAATGCTTGAGTGAAAAGAGATGTCTGTGTGTGGCTAGGTGCAAGAAGGAGCAGAGCTCTGTAAAGGCGTTTCATCTGTGGAATTCACTGTACCAAGATATTATCACAGTAAAACATTATAGCTCAGGCTAACTAAAGGACAGGTTGTGACATATGGCTTATGACATAAGAAGGCTGCTAAAAGCGTAAAAACACATCCTTTAGACAAGGATGCTTTGTCTATTTGTCCTGGGTTTAGTTGGGGTAGAGTTGATTTTCTTCGGCCTCTGATGCTGACAGCTGACCCAAACCGGCTAAAGCAATATTCTGTTATTATGAGGTCATGCTCAATATTAAAAGTGGGGGAGCTAGCGAGAGGTTGGGATCACTGTTTGGGGCTGAGCATTGGTTACTGGGTGGTGAGCAATTGTGCTGTGCTTTGTATATACTTTCATTATTTTTATTATTGTCTCTTCTTTTGCTGATTTATTTATCTGTCTTTATCCCAACCTACTAGCTTCACTTTTTTCTCTTATTCTCCACCCCATCCCACCAGGAGGAGAAGGAGTGAGCGAGCAGTTGCATGGTACTGAGCTGCTGGCTGAGGCTAAAGCACTACACTATTTCAGAATTACTTTCCACCCTCTAAAGTTGGTGGTATTGGTCTCATCTCTTACAGATGTTCTTCATGGTGAACTTTGGTTGTGGAAAAAAAGTGTTTTTTTTCCTTTGAACTCCTGCTATAGTGGTTCACGTTGGAAGGAAATGTCCTCATAATTGTGTATGCTTTGTTATCTTGGTACCAAATATGAAGAGTGTACATCATAAAATGACATTTTACTCCAATAAAATTCATTTTTAAAAATATAGTGCAGCAGTTAAGCTCTAGGTAAGACAAAGTAAAGCCACAGAGTGCTTGCAATGTCACTGAAACTACATTAGCTAGTATGACAATGAAGGGTGACCTGGCAGCACTTGCATTTGATTATCTTCAGAGATATTTTGTTCAAAAGACTCCAGTCCAAATTAGAAACAAACACTGTAGTATTAGGAAAGCAACATACTAGTTCACTCTGCAATTTCCGTCTTGTGTGCTTCATTGAAGAATGGTTTTATTAAACCAGCCACTGCTTGCAGATCTTCTCCAGCAAGACGAATTCTGAGGCTTTTTTTAATATTCTTTTATTTTCTTTCCCTTGATGATGAAACAAGCAGAAGCAGGCAGGCTTGCTGCATGTTGCTTCTCCATTCATGCAAAAGATTAATTCAGAACTAGCAAGCTAGTTTCCTGTTTGAATTGCTGGGTTTTCTATTGCCCAGAACTGGAATTCAGATGAAGCAAGAACCTATTTCTCTCTGACCTTGACACATGTTTGCTTTTCTTGGCCGGCTGAAAAAGTGTTAGAACAACCTTCATGTCAAGACACTAAGAGCATAATTAAAACCTTGCGTGTAGTTTTTTCAGTTGTTGGTTACATTTCTTTAGATAAGTGATTTAAATAATGATAAAAATAATCGTAATACTCCTAGGAAATCTTCTTGTGGGTGCTGGAATTGATGAGTGAAGAACTGTGATTTTTGTGCATGTTTGATGATTGATCATTGTGGAGACTCTCCCTGGAAAGATTTTATTGTGCTGAATGAATGCGACCAACTTTTTGGCTTCAGCCTTTGTTCTGCAAGGTACTTTAGATGGGGAGGGCCTTCGTGCTTGGCAGCTGCATTTCTTCCTTTAGGGCTTTCACCAGTGGAGAACAAGAACAATAACATGGAGATAACTTAATTATAAAATGCTTAGATGCTGTTTCATTTATTTGTTCAATAGGCCAGAGACATGGGAATATGAACCAGTGAAGCAATAAGCATTCTTCTAATAAAGAAGCGTTTACAAAGGAAATAGCTTTTAAATTCAGTATTTCTGCTCTGTGCTGAAGATATGTTGTGGCTTTATGCCTTGGAGCTTAGTATGTTTGTGTCAAAGGGCTATCAGAGTGGCTGAAATATTTTTAGGTTGCAAATCCCTTATAAGGAAATGCAAGATGAGATATTTAATGTATACGGAAACATAGTTCACTTAAGCTCTTTGAAAAATATCAGTCTAATAATATCAGTGTGATATGCAAGTCTTTTCTCAAAGCCCCATGTTGTGCGGTTAAAACTAAGCTGGACTATGAACGATTGTTTTTGCAGTCTGAATAGTACCTCACAGCCTAGCAACAGCTCCGTATCGGCATCGCTCACCCCCTTAATTAGCTGCTCCTGCACAGGCGTGGCAGCACAGGGTACAAACCTATTGCAAGCAAATTCCCGCGTTTGCATGTGTTGTTTTCCTTTACAATGTTAATGTAGATGACAGGCATTATTAATGTTGGGTAATTAGAGTGCGCATCTGCAACTTTTTGACATTTCTGCAGTTTGTTTTGGTTGCAGGAAGAATTCTGGACTCTGAGAATGCTGTAAAGAGAGGCTAATAGAAGTTAATGAAAACAATTTGGGATTTAAATGGGAAAGCCTTTAAAACTGTTGCTCTTTCTTTTATTCAGGTATATATTTCGTGTTTTCTAAACAACTTTTTTGAGGGCATATATAGATTCTGAGTTAGGAGACATAAAATGACTCTTGGATTGCGTGTTGATAATAGGTGAGTCCAACTCTTTTTAATGATTTAAAGTTGTTATTCAGTTAAATTAGACCTTGGTGCACTGATACACATCTGGTCATTACTTTCTTTTGGCAGGATTTCACTAACAGTTTGCCTTCATTAACAGCTACCAAGTGACTCTTAGAAAATAATTAAAATTTCATTTAATGGTCTTTGTAATATGATGGCTGTATTGTTGCTGGAAAGTGAAATCAACTGCATGTTAGCCACAAAATCTCTACAGATGAGTTTCACTGTTTCAAACAGAGAAACTATTGGTCTTACAGTGAAAGCTGTGAAGGTGCTGTGTGTGTGTGTGCGTGCGCACGCAAATACCCTGATAATGTCCTCTCTCTCTTCATAGAAGCATGCCATTCACTGAAGAAATCAAAAATTTTTGGATTCTGAAGCCTTTTAAAGCTTACAACATCTTTCAGAATGTCATTGCTTAAGAAAACAGAATCCCTACTATTAATTGTGCTGGTGTTTTCCTTGATTTCGTTCCTCCCCCTGGGGTGCATGACACTTGAGTTGGTCATTGGAGTGGGGGCACAACAAGAAAGCTCCCTGTTGGCAGTCACGGTGGTGTCCAGTTTGCAGTAAGGAATATGTCTGTGTTCCTGACAGCCGATGTGGTGGGAAGTTGTGACGCAGAAACAGAGCAGGTAGCAGACTGGGAGGAGGTATGTGTGGTTTTAGAGTTCTGGGTAGTTTTTTTTATGTCCCGGGGAAGCAGCACTATTTGACTTCCCAGTTTGGAAGTTGTGTTGTCAGCTTTTCTGGAGACTGTTGACCTCTCATGTATGTTCATAAGAAAACAAGGAAGGGAGTCAGCTTTACCATGGTGAGGTGCGTTCCCACTGCTCTGCTGGAGATGCTGGCTGAGCACTGGGCAGCTGCAGGGCTGGCTGTTTTGCAACTCACTGTGAAAGATAAGGCTTGCCCTGAAATTCTGCGGTCACATAAAAGCAACTCGCCACTGTTCAACTGGAGGAGGCTGGGCTGTAAGATCTGAACGCAGAGAGGCCTTCAGCCTTTCCTTGTACAGCAGCAGATGGCTTGAGATTTGTTATTAATAGTCATGGGAACATAAGAGGGTCTGAACAGGATCAGGCTGAAGGTTCGTGTTCTCCACTATCCTCCCTCTAGCAGTGGTTGGTGATGGTTGCTTGGGGAAGGAGCATGAGGAGTGGGACAAGCCTTTAGTGGTATTTCCTGCTGGGATACTATCCCAGTTTGACCAGTTTGCAGCTCAATGAGTTACTAAGCTAGAGGTTGTTTCTATGTCTTTTTGATCATTTTAGCCGTGGTTAGGCTTTTTTTTCATTAGTTTGACCATTTGCAAGGGTGAAGCCTTGTTTGAATCAGTTAGATAGTGGTGAGGTGCTAGGTGAATTTCTAACTTTCTTATAATTTTGGGCACCTTGGTTTCCAGTTGATCTGCGCTTTGTAGGCTCAGGCAGGGTTTATAAGGAAGTATGGTACAAAATGAAATAATTCCAAATATAAGAAACATAAATGATAGCCTTGCTCTTGAAAAAGTAAACTGAAGGGCAGGTGTCTCCCTTCTTGTTTGGGTGTGAGTGTGCAGTGACTCTGCTAAACTCAGTGTGGTAAATAGAGATAGACACCCATCTGACTCAGGTTAGAATTTGATTCAGTTTGTAATCAAAAAAAAGCCTTAAGCATGCCTAAACCTCCTGTGAGCCTGTGATCTCTCTGCTAGCCCTGAGATGAGAGGTCCCTGTGGAATCACAGGGTTATGTAGAATTCCTGTTATGGGCTTCCCAAAGAGGAGTTGTCTTGTGCAAGAGGTACCGTGTTGCCCTGTAGCGTGGCCTCGTGGTGACCAAACACGGTTGGTCACACCTTGGTTGGTCTAGTCATCTGGAAGGCAACACGAGGAAGTATCTGGGTAGCAGCATGAAACCTTCCTTTGTACCTTTGGTTTGTTCTTCCGCAGCATATGGAGGAATGCACTCACAAGTTCGAATGTGATAGTATGCTAGAGAATGAGATAGTGAAACAGATGCTAATCCAGACTTTTATTTTCCAGCATTATTGCTGTGTCTCAGAGGGTTGGCCTATTGACTTCTCTTTTACCGGATAGCTAATGATTTGGGTTGAAACAACTCAGTCCTTTCCTCTTTCTGGTTTCAGTGTTAGCACGTGGTCCAACTGCTTTCAGTTGTACCCAAGACAGACCCAGTTTTGCAAATGCCTGACCCAGCAAGACACAGTGAAATTTGTCTGCTCGTTCAGAGCTGTCTTGTATTATGACCGTTTATTGTGCTTTTATTCAGGGTTACAGTTTACTAGAAACATTCTGGCAGATGATAAAAGTATTTTTAGTACCATTCAAGGTTCTGCAATGTTTGTACCGCATTTACACCACAAATCACCTGGCAGATACAGCAAAGGACTTGTGTCCTGCAGGAGAAGTAGCTGGGGCCAGTGAGTATACAGCACTGAATACCTGTCAGCTCGTACCTTATTTTTTTATGGTTATATGGGCTCATCAAATTTAAGATGCTTTTTAACACTGTATTTTATATTTAATGTTCTTAATTTTGTTAAATCTAGTAGAAAGCAAAAAGGAAAATATTTATAGGCCTAGATCTCAGATGTTTTACACCTCAATATTATTTTTTTCCAAACAAACCAGTTTCTTTTCTTGTGCTTGATATTTTTAATTACGTGTAAATCCCATGGTGTAAGTGGAAGCTGCACATGCTCTGTACATCTTGCTTCTACCGAATGAATATGTGGAGGGATTATTCTGTCCCTCTGCATTAGATGTTTATAGGTAAGCTGCGATAGCCTTCTAGAGAGCTTTTTATTGGAGACAAAGAAAGGAATACCACATCTCTTTGATTCAGTTATGGTGTTCCCATTTCTTACGATTTTTGTCAGTGGAGAAGATAAGGGATCATTTCATGACTCCAGTTTTTTTTGCAGTTTGATGGTTGTAAAACAGAAGATGTAACCAGAAAGTTCCTTGGCTTTGTGGTTGTTGAAAGAAGCTTGAGACATGACTAAGTGTACTGTGAAAGCTCAGAAGGCAAATATTAGAATCCGCAGCTAAGTGATGTTCAAATTTCCCCCCCAAGTCTTCAGATGTGTCATGATATTTGAGTGCTGGATCCATGAGGTTTAGTTCTCTGAGCTGTAGTGCTATAATAATGTTTGTTGTGCTTTCTGTGCAGGTTCTAACCATGCCTGATTTTGGATAGTGTTTTTAAGTAGCATATTGACTTTAATATGTTCATTGAGTTAATTACACGTGGGAAGTTCAGGAGGTACTTGAAAGCCTGTCAGTAGAGAAGTGTGACAAAATGAGGAACATGCTTAGCATCATGTAGCAAAGCTGTATTTTAAGAGTTGTGATGTTGAAAGGAGTTGTCCTACTTGATTACAAGCCTGAAACCTGGATTTTTATGGAAAAAAGTGTCCTTATGTTCAGAAAACATGATTATAGAAAAGGTGCTGTACTTGTGACCCCATACATAGTAGTAATAATACTGTGTGTTTTTCTTTCAAGGATGTGTTTTTTACTGTTAGTCTTGTGAGGAGATCTTCTCTTCGGATTATAAATGTACACATTGCATAGGGAAGTAAATATGGGTGTGCTTATCTAAACTTGTTTTAAAAAAAACCCTAAAATCCCAAATGCTCTAAAGTATTAGTAAACATTGTAGCTGACTATTGTAAACCTGCCAAAAATAGATTATACCTCTCTAAAAGGGTGCTTTTAGTCAGGCATTTTTGATATTTTTGCTTTACATTTCTGCTGAAACAAAAACCTCCTCAGCATAGATTGCTTCTTTTTATTTGTTCACTCTGTTCAGAATTGCAAGTGGAGTAGCCATGGAGTACTAAAGATAGTACGTGGTTATAAATGGTTTATTTTGATAGTAAGAAGTGTCAAATAATTGTATTGTGAGCAGTCATTTATATACAGGGCAAGTGTAATGTTGTGCTCTTATATCATGACTATTTAGCACTCTCTACAGTGTAAAAGTATGTTAAATAGGGAGCAGGTGAGTAATGGGTGGGTGAGATGCAGAAAAGGGAAAGTGGTAAAAAGATGCGTAATGAAAAATAGCAGAATGGTCTTTATGTATGTGATGAAGACAAATGGCGTTTGTGTGTTAGGAATAGCATCACAAAACATCCCATAATAAACCAGCAATGCTGTAATCCATGCTTATTTGTTGTGTAACAGGTTTAAGGACTTAGCAGTGTGGCTCAAATTCTGCTCTCGGAGTTAAAGAGTCACAATTACATTGTGCTTCTTTGGTAGAAAACCTACTTGCTTTAGCATTGCCCCAAAGAGTAAAGGAGTATGTTAGTATTTGCAGAATAGTAAAATGTGTGATGTAAAGCAGCATACATGTGCTGGAGAAAAATGAGTTTGGAAAGCTTTTAAATTAGATTTACAGTCCCAGGTGTAGAAAGAGACTAACCCCTGTGAGAGGTGCACCTCACTTAAATGAGACTCACCACTAGGAATCTTATACTTTATTTTGATGTTCTGCATAGCCCGCTTTTTTTCCAGTTGCTTGTTAATTGAATAAATGGAGAGAGAAATGTTTCCTTTGGTGGTATGTGGCACTTGAAACTTCCTTGTCATTATGCTGCTTCCTTATTGTTATGAATGTCCTGTAAATGGATAAAATTGGCTGGAAACCTATGTTCCAGAAAGGCAAAGAGTTGTGAGGTTAGGCTAATGTGATTTATGCTTTGTTCATTTCTTTATTATCTGATGGTCCTTTTGGTTCACTAAGAGATGATCTCTGGTAGGCAGAAGAGGGGATTAGTTTACTTTTGGGGCTCATGGGAAAGAATCTTTGTCTCTGAACTTCTAGCTGTGCCTCTGATGAAAAGAGGGACTTGGACTCTTTGAAAAGGTGAAGCTTGACTTTATAATGATAATTTGCTCTTAGAAATTATTTGGAGTCAGAACATTTGGCAGTGTATAAAAGTATATGAAAAAGCATATATAAAAGATCTCGAGTCCCTGCCTTGAGGAATATACATACCAATTAAAACATAGTAATATGTTCTACACGTATTATTCATTAGAGGAGAAAGACCCAACAAAACCAAGTGATGGATTTCATTTTGGAAAATAATTTTGAGCAATTTACGGAAAATACATTTTTAAGAATTAATAAAAAATAATGAAAAACCAGTTCTGAATGCAGTGTCGAAACACAAGGTCATAAGTGGGAAACCGACACAAAAGATACATTAGGGACATGGAATCACTG
Source organism: Cuculus canorus (assembly GCF_017976375.1). Taxonomy (NCBI): domain Eukaryota; kingdom Metazoa; phylum Chordata; class Aves; order Cuculiformes; family Cuculidae; genus Cuculus; species Cuculus canorus. The sequence goes on along the minus strand of NC_071402.1, from coordinate 62,834,185 downwards.
CCCACACAAAAGAGAACAGGGTGGAACTGTGGAGGTCCTTGAAGGAGAAGAATGGCACTTGAACCTAACACATGAGACAGTTGACCTGGTTGTTGTCATGGTTGAATTTTTGGAAGAGCACTGTGCTGTTAGCAGCAGAGTTTCTTATACCTGAATGACACAAGTTATAAGCTTGGTGGGTAATGATTGTTCTGTACTAATTGAAGATAGAAAATCCTGAAAAATGGTCATCTTGTAGAGAAGAGGACAGAAGGGGCAAGGTGGAGGCACTAAAGCTTGTGCTGAAATATCATGGCAAACAGGAACTAGTGAGCAGGGACTAAACCTGTGCAAGCGAGGGAGACCCCAAAAGGAAGAATTATTCAGAAAGGGCCCAGACAGGTTTGAGGGAGAGAAGGAGGCTTCTGGAAGAAGCAAGAGCAATGGGGAAGCAGAGGCCAAAGTGTGAGCAGGCAGAAGTGACCTTTAAACTGCATCTATGGGATGGAGATGGCCAGAGAAAGGGACCAAGCGCCTGGCAGCTGCCTGAAGGTGATCCAGAAGGGATCTGACAGGCAGGCGGTGTGTGTGGATAGCCAGGGCTTGGAGGCATGCTGGATGGTGCAGGCGGAGTGGAGTGGAGCTGGGTAGGAAAGTGGAATTAAGGAGGTCAGTGCCGCAGGAGTGGTGTTGCAGCAAGTGGGGTGGACAGGGACGTGTGCTGTGGCGGAAGATAAAGCGATGTCTGTATTGTAATGAGGGCATGACGAGCTCTCTGTCGTGAGGAGTGTGTGAGAGGGGAGGGTGTTGGTGTGTATACGGTACATAGCGATATTTCTTTGAAATCAGAAATAAAGTCTAACTATACTATTTGGTGATGCAAACAGATTTATGGTCTTGATCTGTGTGATTCATGTTTGTCTCATGAGCAGGTATATCTGTCTTGCACTCTGTAGTTGTAGTGTATGGAAAAAGTAATAAACTGGCAATAGCCTGTGCATCAGAGTTTTCTTACTTACTGACTTGTTTGTTCACTATTGTGTGAGTGATGATTTCAGGGGTTTTGTTTTGTTTTGAAGTACTCACTCAGCATCTCTGTGCTGAGGTTGTAGAAGAGTTTGAAAGGAGAGGATGGGGTTTGTTCCTTTGGTTTTTTTCTGCCCTTAGCTCTACCTTCCTGTTCCCAAGGCCAGCAGTGAGTTCAGGAATGGTTTTGGAGATGGATGTCCGTTCAGGTCCTTCTCTTTCGTGGAGGAGGTAACACAGAATAATTTTCTGCAGTTGGATAAATTTCATAGAAACATAGTTTGGGTTGGAAGGGACCTTAAAGATCATCTAGTTCCAACCCTGCTACCATGGGCAGGGACAACTCCGACTGGATCAGGCCCATCCAACCTGACGGTTGAACACCTCTAGGGATGGGGCAGCCAAAACCTCCCTGGGTTTCTGTCTGTCTTTGGATTTCTGGGGAAATGAATTGTAAGCTGTAGGTGAAGGATTTGCCCAAAGGTTTAAAGTCTTTGATTAAATGGCAGGGGGAGGAGAGGTACACATACCTGTTCATGTAAGGAAAGTCGAGTAGTTGTGAACAGAATTGTCGGTGTTTATCTTGTGTGGTCCACACTGCCCTGACCTGCCAAAATCTGAAGCATGTATTGTGCAGTAATGAGAACAAATTTAACACTGTTGGTAAAATATGCCTTGAGATCATTTTTATAAGCAGTAGATGGAACCTGTTTGTCTGTTTCGCTGATAAATTGCAGTGGTGTTTCACAGAGATAGTTCAGCACTTCATGCCAAAATAAACCAGACCAACTGACAGCTGAAAGATTTGATTTTTGGGTTTAGATTCTCTTCTCTTGTCTGACGGCTTTGAAATCTACAAAAAGTAATCTTGTACTTTGAATTAATTTGGTATACAGGACTATTGCTTTCTATCCTTTGTGGTTAAACCAGGAAATAAATAAAAAGAGGAGAAAAGTAGTTACCCTACTGCGTAAGTCGACTCATGCTTGAGTGTAGTGTCACTGTTGTTGTACTGGCTATACCTGTTTGCTTTTCTATGCAGACAAGGTTGGGCCAGTGCAAGAGGGAGTATATTTCACAGCTGGATTTATCACAGGTTTAGTGGAAGTAGCTTTTAATGATGAGAACTACAGAAAACTCTAAAATGAAGTCATGGAGTAATGAAGTAACAGCAAATATAATCTTTAAAACTGCTGAACTTAGAGATTTGTGAACCCCTCTTTTAAACTAATAGCAATCACCTGTTTTATTACCAAGCGTAAGATAAGCTCATCATCACAAATTTTGCTTGTGGACAGAGTGATGCTCAGGGGTACTACGTACCTTAGCAAAAGAAGGTGAAATTAAGGTATTTTTGAGACACTGGCTGTCCACAGATTGGCTTTGAGCACTGTCCTCTGCTGGTTCAGGGCTAGTGTCACTTAGGCAAAGCTGTGCACAACATAAGTATTACAGTGAGTCTTGGGTTCTCAGCTGGTGCAGAGTTAGCTTCAGCGTGGCTGGTTTGGGATCTGTGAAGCACAGAGTGTCGGTTCTTGGGCCTGGGCATAGTCTGCATGCTTGACATTCAGAAATGTTGCAGAGAATGGAAAAACTGTGATTGAAAGTCTTAATTACCTGCTTAAGTTCTTAAATGTTTAAGAAAGCTTCCTAAAATAGAGCTCATCCATGTTGTTTTGTGCTTTGCAAGAGCTTCCAGGGAAATGCTATACATACACAAAAAACTCAGCAACTGAAAATTAAGTTTTGGTGGTTCGTATTCTGTCAGTTTTGTGTTGCTTCTCAGTGCTGAACAGTGCTACCTCAGAAAGTAATATTTAATAGTATGCTTTTATGGCTTATTTCTTATTGTCTCTCCTTGTGTTTCAGGGCATAGCTCCTCTCCCTTTACCCTCTGCCCTTTCTCTCTCACTCTTCTGCCCCCCACTTCTTAATGCAAAAAACCCCAAACTTATAAACTTTCTTTAAACTTCACTCTTAAAATGAGATTTTGAAAAGAGAGAAGGAAGTATAGCCCAAAAGCTTGTTTCTTTGTTTTACAATTCCTTTAAAATACTGGGGGTATGGGGAGGGAAGTGAGCAAACAGCATGGTGGTATTACTTTAGAAATGATTTTTTGTTACAGTAAGGCTTTAACAGTTAAAAAAAAGTGCTGTAATTCTAAATCTGCTAGCAAGTTAACGCTTGGCAACACATATTTATAATGTAATAATTCTACTGTAGCCGTTTGAGCACTAGGATAAATTTGGTATAAGAGAAATTTATTACCTTAAATTTCTTAATTCTCCACACAGCTTATCTCATAGCAGTGTACCGTAGAATAATCTTTACTTTCCACTGACCTGCTGTACACGTAGATGTAGATAGTAAATTTGGTTGGTATTAAACATGCAACTTTTTGCGTTAGCCGTCTGCTATGGGCAGGTCATTATGGAATTGTATGTATGTATAAAGCACTGAATTTCATTCCTCACTGGTGTAATTGTTGTGACAGGGAGGAATTTGGGCTCTTAGCACAATGTTGCTTCATGTAACTTTTGCTGGAGTAGGAAATCAACAATTCAAAATATTTACTTTTAATTATGTTCACATTTTTTTGCCTTCAAGTCTTGATTTACACAGCACAAAGGCATTCCATTTTTAGCTAGCGGTATAGCTTCTCATTTGATACAAATTGATCTCATGGCACTGTGTGTGCTTATGGCAGCTGAGGATGTGGTTTGTGTGTAGCTTGCATTGATGGGGTAGATGAAAGAGGCAGCAAGAAGGGGTGGATGTGTATGTGTGTGATGTACTGCACTCCAGTATTTTACACCAACTGACAATCCAGTCCTTATTCTTCTGCAGATAATGTAAAACTACTAAAATTAAGTATTTCTTTGTCATGACACTACAAATAAAAGCATAAACATTTTTTTTTCATTTTAAGATTCAAATGGAGCAGAACATAACAGAGCTTATTTGCAGGAAAATACCCTGCCCATACAGTTTACAAATCAGCCCCCATGCTGCAGATTTAAAATGGCTATGTTACAACTCCCTGTAAATTGGTTTGCAGTGGAAAGCCTAACAAGATCATTAAATATAAAAGCACTGTTGGTTGCTGGGAAAATACTGTGCTGCCCATATATATGTGCATCTCCATAGACATGCATGAATAGACAGCATCAATGCCATCGATCTGAATAAGGAGGTAATATACAGTATTGAGGTGACTTTGCTTGTATTTTTAACTGATTTATTTTTTGTTTAATACTGTGAGAATTGTGGTTGTTTCTTCAACTTTTCTTTTAATTTTTAGTACGTGAGAATACTAAGGCACTAACATAATCACTTCGTGGCTGTAGCCAAATAGGAAAACATTATTGTTAAATGGAAGTAAAATGGAGGGCTTTTTCTGTTTGTTTTTTAAAGTTTTCTAAAGTTCTTTTCTAGAACCTAAGATGTTGCTTATATTCAGAATTATTGATACTATAACAGCATGTCAAACTAAAAGCTTTTGACTTTCCAACATATAGATATCATTAATGACCCTAGGAAAAAAACCCAAAACAATCACATCTGCACTAGTGCAGTTCTTGGCTTTTCTAGGGCTGATCAATAATTACATTGTGTATTCATTCCCCCAGCCCTCCACCTCTCGAGGTCAACTTTAACTACTAGTCTTTATATTTCAGAAAAAGGACATAGACTGCCTTGTGCATTAATAATACTGATCTTAGTGTTTCATCGGGATCTATTTTATCCATCAAAAAATCAGTAACTTTTTTTTTTTTAATTTAAATACATTATCTGTAATTTTTAAGGAGCACTTTCCTCCTTTTCTACCTTCTGGTGCTGTGTTGAGACGTCTAGAAACTGGACTGAGTATGCTGAGGTTTGCTATGTTTTTGCTATTTAAATGGATCCTCTCTTGATTGTATTGTAGCATGTGACAGTGACAATGGGAGAACAACAATTTCAGGGCCTCGTGTCTGGGTAGAAACGCAGCTGCTGCAATAAAGTCTTGTTATGGTTGACCAGTCACATTTGGACAGTTATTTCTAATTAGAAATTCTTATTTATGTTGCATTAGAAAATAGTTTGGAGCAAACTGCCGGATACTTGGATGAAGTTAGTTAATTTTCTTCTCTTTGCCTTGGAAGATTAATGTCGCTTTTTTATTTTGTCCTGCAGCCAGAATAAGTAATCTTGAAAGAATCTTGACTTTAAAATAATCTTTCTCTTTGTTTTTATTTTATTTTTTTTTTTACTATAATGTAGTGGTCTCCAGTAACTGCTATAAATAAAGGGTTATTGTGGGTAGTTCTGTCAGTGTTAGACATCACCACTAGTTTAAAGTCTTGTGATGGCATTTTGTGATTTCTGCATTGTCCTTTTTTTCCATGAAAGTACTAGTGATACTGGTTCCCTTTTATTCATTTCTTCATATTAGAGGGGAAATGTAGCTTGTTCATAATGGATTATTGATTGGTCTGCGAACAGCAGAAGCCCCAAGGCCTTGTCATCAATGGTACTTACGCTCCCAATAGTGAATGCATCGCTTCATGCGGCTATTCGCAACCTCAGTCTGTAGAATATAAGCCTGTAATTGTTACTCTTGTGCAGCGCAGTTTTTAGGGAGAGGAACTCTTCATTGTCATTATGGGATTTTCCCCCTCAATTTGTTCGAAGAATAGTCCCTTTGTTTTGGTAGCAAGATAAAGCTTGTCCTGGATGTTAATGATATATTTCAATTCATTGCTTAGAATACTACAGTGTAACTAATAAAGTACATTTCTTTGTCTCCCAGAAGACAAACACGCACAGTATACTAAAACACAAAATATGTACTGAGTGGGTGACGGCTCTGTGTTTCTCAACATATCCCATAGCAGTGCAGAAGCAAACTCGTCCCCCTCCCTTCCCCCTGCCTTGCCCCTGAACTGCTTCTTGGAGAGCCACAAAAAAAAAATATCTGGGTTATGGAGATCTTTCTGACTTTGTTATGAGAGAGGTCACCTCGCTGCAAATGCCTACCTCTAGCTTTTTTCACTGCTAGTGTTTTTGTCTTTATTTCAGTGTATTCTTTGCCCTGCGAAGGGTGTGGCATTGATTGAGAAAGGCCTGACTCTGCTTTCTCAGCCCTGGCTGCCAGTCTGAAGCCTGCTGCAAAATGTCAGCTCATGGAGGGAGAAAGACGTGAAAACACATGGTGTATTTGGAGAAGCTGAAAATAATATCTCAGGGTTCAGACAGTAAACTTTTCAAATGAGAAGAGCTTCCCCAGCTGCAGGGAAAGGCTGGTTTAAAATAATTAAACAAAAAAAAAAAAACATTGCAAAGTGCTGCTGAAGGATTTTATAAAGCCTAAGCGGAAATAGACTAATAGAAATTCCTTGTTTGTTTTTTTCCAGGAGCTTTTTATTTTTCCTTTCCAGTCCTGTGTCAGTTTTGGCAGGCTTAAACAAACTTCAGGAGGTCTGTTGTCAAGATTGCCGCTTTTAATAACAGAATACATTTGAAGATTTGACAGTCTTCTACAACTGACTTGGGATTTTTGGATAGCAGTAAAAACTGGGTTAGTTTGGATTACTCTCAGAACATCAATTCAGAGCTATGCTGCCTTCATCTAATGGCAAGTTTAGTCTGTAGGTTACAGAATGCCAGGATTTCCTATGTGTTCAAGTATGGGCTTAGTGTTTAAAGATACCCTTGCTCTTCTACCCTCTGGTGTAGTTTGAAGGGTGCTATCAGCTCAAAGTTGTAAAGGGTCAGTAGGCTTGTGGTGTGTCCAGTTCTGGGCTCTCCGACTCAAGAAAGACAAGAAACTACTGGAGAGAGTCCAGCAAAGGGCCATAAAGATGATTAGGGGACTGGAACGTCTCTTATGAGGAGAGACTGAGACACCCGGGTCTGTGGAGCCTGGAGAAAACTGAGAGAAGATCTTATCAATGCTTATAAATGTCTAAAGAGCGGGTGTCAAGAGGATGGGCTAGACTCTTTGCAGTGGTGCCCAGCGATGCGACAAGGGGCAGTGGGCACAAACTGGTGCACAGGAAGTTTTTACCTCAGTGTGTGGAAAAACTTTATTGCGAGGGTGATGGAGCACTGAGACAGGCTGCCCAGGGTTGTTGTGGAATTTCCTTCTTTGGAGGTATTAAAATCCCACCTGGATGGTGGGGATGCCACAGGTTGCCCAGGGTTGTTGTGGAATTTCCTTCTTTGGAGGTATTAAAATCCAGGTGGCATTCCTTGTGCAGCCTGTTCTAAGTGAACCTGCTTTAGCAGGAGAGTTGGACTAGATGATCTCCAGAGGTCCCTTCCAACCCCAACCGATTCTGGTCCACAAGACGCGTTCCGGTAGGACTGGTGCCTAAATGCAGGTGGCAGGATGGAGGCTGTAATCAAGGTTGTGAACTGATGAGCCCCATGGGATCCAGGTATTCAGAGGAAGCCATGTGTCCTCACAAGGGGAAGATGAGGGTGTGCAGCGAGGCTGGTGTGTGTGGAGGATGATGTCCCTTCAGTGGGGGGAGAAGACTTGAAGTGGGAGAAAGGTTTTTGTGGTTCAGTGCTCACAAAGGCTGGTGAGGCAGTTGTGAAGCGTTCTCTGTCTTTCATCCACATTTTTACTTTGCTTTATTCTCTTCTGGCTTCTTCAGCAAAGTCTGTTTGGCTCTGGAGCAACCTGAGGCTTCTCAAATCAGGAGAAATCAGCTCACCAGGTTGCCATTCTTTGAAAGATACAGCTTTCTAAAATTCACCTACATGCTTAGGTGCTATGTCCTGTCATTTCATCATCTAGAAGGAATTCCGGTAAGATGTTTTTTCCACAAGATCATGTGTTATTGCTGCTTTTGGCAGAGAAACACGGTGGAGTGATTGTAGTGCATATTCAAAGTGCTTGGAGTTAGAAGAGCCATATTTCACCATTGCATTTATCTTTCAGATGGAACTTGAAATGCACTCAAACTGAAAGCAGGTTTTATTAAAATATATACTATGCTATTTGAATAGGTCTATGTAGCTTTCCAGATTGTTCTTGTTCGTTACTTACTGAAGAGTTTTCCCTTCTTGCCACCATGCTCCATGTAATATGATTTTTAAAATGAGATTTAATTGAAGAGAAATTAAAAAAGATTGTACTAGTCGTCTGTCTGTTGGAACAGGAATAATTTTCTTGTATGTTTTCCTCTTGGTCTGCACTGCGGAGTATTTTTATACTTAATAGAGTTTGCAATTGCTTTTTCAGTGTAGTATCTCTTGTGTTCTATTTTTCAGTTTTCTGGTGTTGTTTATTTTCAGTTTCTTATTTTATTAATTTTGTTTGAAGAGGCACAAAAGGTCCTTGAGGAGGGTCTGTCTCACCCTGTGGGGAATCCTTACAGCATACCTGGTCCTCTTCCAGAACACGCAGGTGGCATGAAGCGAAGAGCAATAGGTATTTCAGAATACTCCTGTTCTATTTTACATACGCTTCACTTCAAGACTACATGAGTGTCCTGCAGAAGTCTCAAGGATGCTGCTGCTGTGCACCAGTGCACCTGCGACACTGCAGGCAGGAGTGGGCTACCGTGGTCTCACAGGGGAAGCTGTGACTGATGCTGGGAAAGGCGCCAGGGCTCCGTGGTGAGAGCAGGTCGCTTTGGCCAAATATGTTTTCTGTCAGGCCAAGAAGTTGTGACTTAGTTTTTAAAACCAGAGGAATTTTTATGCCTAGGTGTTTGGAATAGAGTCAACTCTCAATACTAGCTCTAAGCTTGTAGGAAAGCTTGTTTTCCCTTCTGGGGGTTGAACGTAAAAAGTTTATTTGTTCCTGTGTGTGTCAAGGCAAAGACTCTCTGTGGGGCAGTGGGTGCAGGACCGAGTGTTTTAACTACGATAGCTGGCTGAGCAAAGGCATTTCTCAACATGCCACCCTTCCTGTTTTTAGGTCTTTGTTCATGTTTCTCTTCCACCTTGCTTTATATACCAAACCTGCATGTAAACAGTGATGATGTTAAGCGCCTCGGTGCACTTTAAAGGGGCTGAAAACGCCTCCTGGGCACTGGCCAGTGGCTTCTTACTTGAACTGCTGATCTGTAGTTCAACAAAATGAAGTTAATCTAGTTCATATGCCCCTTACAACAGAGTAACTCCTCCCTCAAGGAGTTGTATGGCATTTGTCATAGGCTGCAGTGCCATTAAAATACACAAAATATTTTTGAAGAAAGCATATTAATTTACAGTTTGCAGTCACTCGCATTTCCTTACGGCTTGCCTCTCTGCTAGTGGGGATCTCTGTGTTATGACAGTCTGGAGGGCTGAATGTGACTCTGCTATGGATTCTGTGTGACAAGCTGGTACTCTAGGAACTGCAGGCTGCACTTGGACCAAAGCAATGAAAGGTTACTGGTTACCAACTGAAATTACTGAGAGTTGAAATATTTTCTAGTAGCCTTAGGGTAGCTGAAGGTGGCCATGTTCCATGTGTTCTGAAAGAGAGTTATTTCAAGATAATTTCAGATTCATAATTATTTCAAAATGCAAATGATTTTTATCATCACTGTCAGAAACAAAAGTGACAATGGCAAAATTTTACTCAGTGGAGAAGTAATCACTGTGGTTTGATTTGTCAGTTGACATGTTCTGTCCCTTGTGCCATCTTTGGTGTTGAAATAATTATTTAATAACTAATACTAAGGTGGAAATTATTAAGCCAAAATCATCTTTTCTATTGGTAGGATTCTTTACAAGTGATGTTTTCCTTATTTTGTATGTTCAATATTCCAAATCAAAACTTTTTTCAAAGTTGTTGTATTTATTTCATTTTTTGCTGCTTCTTTCTACTGAGCCCTGACTTTGCTGTTCTGCAAAGAGGGAGTGCCACTTTAAGTGGCACTCAAATGATGAGAAGAGGGAGTTTTAAGTTGTTAGTGTATGTCTGTGTCAGTCGCTTTACCAAAGCCTTAGGGATACCTCCGCACACTGTGTAAAGCAAACTCAGATTGGGTGAACACCCTTCCTTCCCCTGGAATTTCTATCTGTGGAAGATAGGACTTGAAATTTTGTGGGTGTGGGTGAATTCAAATATGGACGAATTCAAATAATTCAATTCTAGAAATACTTTATTTTGACTTTTAAAGTTATAAATTGCTGCGTATTAGCCAAGCTGAAGTAATAAAGATGAAACAATTTTCTCACAATATTTTGGTGAAGATGATAACACTTCCTTTAAGTATTTTAGACTAATAAAATAATTTGGTAATTTGTTAACTCCAGTTTTCCACTGGCCTAGGGAGATCTCCTGTGAGTGGCTAATGTCCCTCTTATAAGTAATGCTTTCTTCATGTCCTCATTTTCATAGCTTAGTTTCATTAATGAAAACACTATAAATAATTAAAGTGAAATAGATCAAGACTAAATATAGGGAAGCTGTGCCCAAGTAAACAAAGGGACACTGAAGCTTTGGATTTACATGTGCCTGAGCTGCTGCATACAGCATTCTTGTCTAAGTTTGGCTTTTAAAGCTCTTCTGAACTTTCAGACAGGAAACACTGCAGAAAGTTGAATTAAAATGGGACTGCAATAAGAGAAAAAAAAAAAAAAAAAAAAGTGGCTAGTCAGCCTACCAAGAAGCAGTGTTCTCACTGGTGTAAACTGCGGAAAATACAGAATATAGAAAATGTTGTATGAAATGCCTAGAAAAATCTGTCCCCAAAGCTTGCTGGTTTTTTTTTTCCCTGCAGTACTGTAGGTGGTTTAGAAATGGTTCAGAATAAGCTGTTGCCTTTTCAAGTATATTATTGTATTAAATGCAAGAAGTTGCCCTGGTGTTTCTTTTTATGATTTAACGAGTGTTAGGTAAAGTTTTTGATTATAAGACAACATGGGTTGTTACTTGGCAGATTTAGCTTATGGGTCAAGTAAATAAGACGTTACTCTGAATTTCCATCCACAAGTATGCAGTGTAAACTGCGTTTATGTTTGTTTAGTGTGTTGGTACCTTCTGGTAGAGCCACAACTTCCAGTGGCTGCCGTTCTTTATGTACCCAGGGAGTTTCTTCTGAGGCTGCCCCACCATTTGGTTTTAAATGGCTGATTTCAGAGATTAACTTAGAAACTCTTGTTTGTAAACTTTCTGCTCATATAGATGTCTAAATTTGTCATGTGGTTTGTTTTTTTTTTTTAGTCATAATATAAAAATGCTTTATTCAAGAAATGAAGTTGTATTTGTAACAAGTCAGCTTTCTGAGGAAGAGGTAGTTTGGGCAGATGCTGTTGATAACTCTTAACGTACTGAACAGATATTAATTATGCAGAAAATCAAACCCAGAAATGAACGATATTGTAGCAAATAAGAGGACTAGATTAATTTAAACATAATTAAGTTGTTTCATAGTGTGTAACTGAAATGAGCACTGCATCAGTTTTAGCTTGCTATTTGTTAGGTTCATGCTGGTGGTTTGGTTAGGCTATTTATTACGTATTGAAGAGACTCAGGGGTGAATACAATGAGAAACCTTAAAGTTTGCAGCTGTAGATCTGTAGTTCTTTATTGAGTCATAGACGTCAAGTGATGAATGTGTGAAGATAGTCTTGTTATTGCTTTGCGTATTTTTAGCTATAGTTCAAGAAGCTGACGTTTTCTTAATGTAGTAATACATTGGTTCTCTTTGTTGGAGAGTATGGTATTCTTGGATCTTAGTCATGGTGTTTGTAGTTTTTAATGATAGGAAGGGGGAAAGATTTTTGTTTAACAGTGCAGTGATTGGAAAATAAACAGTCTATGGAGATCTTAACTATAGGTTTTTGCCATACACAAGGTGGAGAATTACTGGTGTTTTGTATCTTGCGTTGCTGAGGCGGGTATTGACCGCTGTATTTAATTATGACAAGATACAAAAGCTTTTAAACTCCTATTAATCTGTTTTGTTAATCAAAGTTGTTTCTTATTTTGTTTGTTTGTTTATGGTTAAGATTCTGTTTCATTGAGGTGGGTGGTTCTGTGGTTTCCTGTATGTCTTGTTGACATAAATCTTAAGATCATTTGATACCCACAAACATTATCATTTTACTTTGTTGAATCGAGACTAAGTATTACACTTCCTACCTTGTCTATCAGGGAAATAACTTCTAGTTTTCCTGAATGCTTTGTCAGGCACTGGATTTTTGTTTTCTCTCTAATCAAAGTAGTGAGTGTCTTCAGTCTCTGCGCCTGTTCTGTGCATGCCACATCCAGCATAGCAGAGCTGTCTGAAACACAAAGTAATGTGGTTGCCAGCAGGAATATGATAGTTGCTAGTCCCTAGGAAAGGCTTTTATCTTTGGCAAGCAAGTGTTTTTCATGAAATTACATATGGTAAAGCCACAGATTTAAAGTGTAATACCCCCCCTCAAGAAATGTTTTCCTCATTTAAGGTGTATTTTTAGTCACTTCGGACTGTTTTTAAAACAAAAAGTATTTTTAAAGTTGGCACTTTTTTAGAAACACTGATGTCAGTGCATGGAAATGAATGTTTGCTCTGGTTTGGACTTCACTTGTTTATTAATTTTTACTTGTTTATTATTGATATTGAAGTCTAGAATATCAGCAGATGGGAGAAGCTGCTGCTTTTTTTGAATGCAGGGCAAGTGATGGCATCTCTTCCATTAAAAATATGAATGGGTTTAAATATATTTAAGATTCAACTTACATAATTTCTGTACATTTGTGTGATTTTTGTTCTTGTTTCAGGTGATCTATGCCATCCGCTTACAGAGCACAGGGAAATAAATCTGCGCTTTGGACTCTCTTGAGCAGCTGGAAGGAGAAACAATACCCTGAGAATGAAGCAATAAAAAAATCTCTCTGCAGAACCGTATGATTGAAAACGCGGTCCAGCCCTCCTCTGCTGCTGGACATGCTTTTATTCTTCTGCCCTGCTCACCTGATGTTGCAGTAGTACAGATGGATCGTAGCAGAGAGGCAGAAATGGAGTTACGGAGATCCTCCAGCCCGGGCAAGCTAAGCAAGGGTGACATGGATGCTGACAAGACCATGTGCCACAGCTGCTGCATCTGCGGTAAAAGTTTTCCTTTTCAGAGTTCCTTGTCGCAGCACATGAGGAAGCACACAGGCGAGAAGCCCTACAAATGCCCTTACTGCGATCACAGAGCTTCCCAAAAGGGCAACTTGAAGATTCACATCCGTAGTCACAGAACAGGCACTTTAAGTCAGGGGAATGAGGCGGAGATGGGAGAGGCGCAGCTTGGGGAGACGGGCGTTTCGGAGGGCCTTGGCGGGTGCACCAGCCCCACTAAAAGTACGTCTGCCTGCAACAAGATCTTGAATGGTACAGTGCAGGTAGATAGCAGCAAGATCTTGTTGAGAAGCAGCAAGAAGGAGGTCATGGAGGTGGTGTCAGCTGAGGAGGATGGCAAGATGACCTCTTACCAGTGCACCTTCTGCAAAAACAAATTTGAAAGAAAGAAGGACCTGGAGCAGCACCTGCACCAGGTCCACAAACCGTTCAAGTGCAAGTTGTGTAGCTACATGACCCTGAGGGAAGAGACGCTGTTGAACCACATAGAGAAGGACCATGTAACAGCTCAGGTTCTGAATGGGGAGGCCTACACCGAAAACTGCAAGAGTGAGATGAGCGCAGGAGAGTTTCCGTGTGAAGTCTGTGGTCAGGCCTTTAGTCAGACCTGGTTCCTGAAAGCTCACATGAAAAAGCACAGGGGGTCATTTGATCATGGGTGCCACATTTGTGGCAGGAGGTTTAAAGAGCCCTGGTTTCTTAAGAACCACATGAAGTCGCATGGCCCCAAGTCTGGGAGCAAAAACAAACCAAAAAATGACTCGGAGCTGATAGCCACTATCAATGATGTGATACAGGAGGAGACGATTGTGACAGGCCTATCTCTGTACGAAGTTTGCACCAAGTGTGGAAATCTGTTTACAAATATGGAAAGCCTGAAAGCGCACAACGCTGTTCACTACCGGGCGCAGCGGGGCAGCGCTGGGGATAAAGCTGAGGGCTTAACTGATGGGAGCCTAAGCTCTGCGGTAACAAAGCAGTTTTTCTTGCAGTGTCTCAATCTAAGGCCATCTGTAGGGCCGGACAGAGTTGCAGGAGGACAGCCTGGGAAAAGAGTAGCCGAGCTGGATCCGGTCAGTAGCTACCAAGCTTGGCAGCTGGCCACTAAAGGAAAAGTAGTAGAGCCCTCGGAATATGTGAAGTATGTGGGATGGGATGAGGCCCTGGCAGATGCGGATGTGACTTATGACAAGGATAAAAGAGAGTATATCCTCGTCAACCAGGAGAAGCGCAAACGAGACCAGGACTCTCCGAGCTCTTCCAGCAACCCCAAAAAGAAGAGCTGCACCAGCGGGCGCCCGGAGAAAACTGTAAATGCCCCACTGGGGGAGAGCTGCCCACTCTCCCAGGGGGACCTGGACTACCGCCCTGCCTCACGGCAGAGCCGGCGGGCCACCCAGAACAAGTCCACCGAGTGCTTTGAGTGCGGGAAGATTTTCCGCACCTACCACCAAATGGTGTTGCACTCTCGGGTGCACCGCAAGGAGCGGAGGAGCGAGGGTGGGACGGCCACACAGCCTGACCGTTACGGCTCCAGCAGCGAGGAAGGGGACTCGGGGTCTGTCAGTGGGCCCAGCACCCCTGGGTCTGCGTCCGCCCTGGAGGATTCAGCTACCTCTGGCCTGGGGGAGGAGGGGGCTGAGGAAAGCTCAGAGGAAGGAGCAGCAAACCCGTCACTAGGTAAGACTGCTCCCAGCCCTTATTGCTGTTGCAGGTCCTTTTGTCTCCTGGTGCAGGGCACGGCAATCAGCACAGGGAGAGTTGTGTGAAAGTACATGAGAGGTATAAAGGCAGTGTAGATGGGAGTCCAGTGCCCACTGAGTACTGCTGCTGCTTGTCTCTACGTGGTGATGGGTTTCTGGTGCAGGTAATACAAGCAAGATCAGAGGATGTCTTCATAAGGTGCAGGTGAACTTGTATTTCTGTGAAGGACACCTGAGAAGTATCTTAGTTGCATATAGCAATGCTGTGGTGTAGGGTAGTGTCTTCCCTGGACATCTTGGGGGCTGTTTTCCTGCAATTTCTGGGCCTCCTTTGCGCTGTTCTGCCAATAGCATGTAGGTGTAGTAGGCGCACAGCCTGTGTGGTGTAGTCCCAAAGTGTGTAAACTTGTTAATCGCCAGCATGAGAGGCATCTCTCTCCTCTTCTGTGCTCTGCTTCCCAAATTGTGTTTATAGCTCCAAAGGATATAATTAATCTCACTGGATTACAGCAGTCCTTTGAGGATAACACTATTAAATGCAACAAATTATTCTCCAAATAGCAGTAAAGTAAATATTTAAAAGAACACCATTAAGCACTTTTGTATCTTTTAAAAAATATTTTATTCTTCTCGTTCACCATTCTTTGTTTATAATACCCTTTTAGAAATGTGAGATTAACCATTCTTTCCTTACTAGCCTTGCGCTGGTTTCTTGTTTGTTTTCTCTTTGGCAAACAATAATGTTTTCCTCTCATTTTCATTTCTCTTGTTGTGAAGAAGTTATTTGTAGAGGTAAAATAATTTTCAAGACCATCATGGATGATGTAATCTGCACTATTGTGGAAGAGGGTGGGTTGATTCAGCTAGCTGTGTTCTTTCAGGATTTTATATAATGTTGTTCTTTATCCTGGCGACTGACCCTGCAGCAGCAAAGCAATATTTTCCAGAATTGTGTATTAGTAGTTACATGTTTTTCATAAAGTTTGGAAGCAATGTTTGCTTTTCATTTTTTTTTTTTTGTTTGTTTTGTTTGTTTCTGAGCTTCTTTCGTGAGAGACCTATTAGTTTTAGGGCAACAAAAGTTGGAGCTGACACTGTTTGGCAATATGACTTTCAAAATATAAGGCATAGAGGGAAGAGAGTTCCAAAGGATTGAATTTGTGAAAAATTAAACCCATCTGCTTGTCCATAAACTTTCAAGAATGGTCCTAAACTTGATTTTGTTACAACTTGGATCGAGTCCCCAGGGGCCAAATTGGGTGCACGCTAGAACAGAAATTTAATTAAACCAAGAACTCATTTTTTTTAAAAGGCTTTCTTGCCCTTTCCATAAACCACAACTTCAAAAAGTCCTAGCAACAAACTGACTTAAATATTTTCACTATGATTACTTGCCCAGTAAAAGACTCAATGTTTGACTCTCCCGTCTGCTGTTGGATTTTGGGCACTTAAAAGTTCCTTACGGGAGCATATATACTTACTTTGTATGAAAATCCATCAGCTGCCACCTGAAGCACCTTGGTACAGTTGACACAAGATACAGTGATAAAACTGCAGCTTTGCCTGCAGTTTAATGGGGCTGCTGTATTTTACCAATGTAATGCACAGTGCCCTTATGGAAACTGCTGTGATGGAAACCTATCTCTCTGGAGACTGGCTGAAAACACTGAAATGCTTATTCACATGATGTTCAAATAGGAAAGCTGTTCTTATGCCCTCTCTGTATTAGCGTTTAATTTCTAACAAGAGGAGCCGTCTCTTTTCTTTGCCTGTACTGCTCAACTCAAGCTCCAAACCGTTGTTGCAGGAGTGAAAGGTGAGAGTTAGTCATGCAGCGGTTTCTGTCACAGGAATTAAATTGACTGACTTAACTGATGGCACTAGCCAACGTCTGGAAACTCATTTCTTTGGGTGCCAGATTGGTTCTTCTCTTTTTTAGCTGGGAAGAAGCAGCAAATGGATGGGCCTAAATACAGACGCAGCTTGGAAGAGGGATGTTTGTATTGATAGGTCAGGGAGGTGGCTGCTGCATTTTATATTTGCTGACTTCACAGCTGAAGAGCTAATCAAGTATTTAATTGGCTAATAAAAACATTTTAATCCTATGATCAAGAGAAAGGTTACCCTTGCTTCTTAATTGAGTTTATTTTAATAACATCACTGTGTCAATGAAGTGAATATTTTTTACAAGTCACAAAAGGTTTTTTTCATTCAAAAGGAAGTTTTTTTTGGTGTGTTTTTTTTGGGAATGAGTGTATTTTCAGTGGTCGGTGTTCTACAACCTAAGTTTTTCGATTTTCTCTTTTTGGTATGTGGATTTTCTGATGTTGCCCTTATGTTGTTTTCTGTAGGACTGGCATCCTTCTGCTCAGTAGGCTGTAGAAATTTTACTCTTCTGCAGATTGCTCCTTTAACTTGAGAGAGGCTTTCTTTCCTTCCCCTATGAAAAGCAACTTAAGAGATGCAGAATATAGGCTGAATTCCACCCTCATGTACCCTCCTGCTAGAGTCAGGTGTTCTGGTATGGCCTTGAAGTACGTTTTGTGCTAGAGATGCTGTTTACTATCCTCTGCTGCAGCTTTTTGTAGTTATTCTCGCAGGTGAAGCTTTTCTGTTGAGAGACACACTCCAGCCTCATGGACAGCATCCCTCCCCAGTGAAGGCAGGCAAGCAGCGCTCTTGGTTCCTGTTCCTGACGTGCCTTCTGAAGTATTATTTTTACTCTTGTGCTGCTCGTAAGGGTATATAATATAATAGCTTTAAAATAATTTTTAAAAAGTTTTGTGTCTTTACTGGTTTTTACCCCTTTGACGCATTACTATGTTATCCTGGGTCAGAAAAGGGCATTGAGACTGCCAGGTATTGAATGCTGTGGCCTTAACTCAGCTGAAAGTACTTCTTTGTGCGTTTAATTCTTAATAATCCGAGTAGTCCTGTTGACACGTGGTGTCTTGCACCTCTGAGGCAATGCTGCTTCTGGTGAAAATAATCTCCTCCATCTTGTTTCCTTTCTCTCCTGCCTCTTCTTTCCCTTTTCTTTTTCTTTTTTTTTTTCCTCTGTCAGACTGCTCTGGATTTTTTAAATGCTTTAAGGAGAGACTGATTCACTGTTACTCAATTCATGCTGCTTTTATTATGGTGGCTAATGCAGGAAGGGGCAAGTGGCAAGAACTGTTGCCGTAGACCGTGTATGAACACAGCTTCAGGGCCAAGAGGTTTCAGTCTGAATAGATGAGTTCCTGGACAGCACAGAATATAAAAAAAATCCCCTAGGAATACAATACAGTGGTGTGCAGTCACATTTGGCTTGTAGTGGGGATATTGGTGGTATAGTGGGATCTGCTCAGGAGAAGATGAGCTCCATGAAGGTGTTAGACAGGGGATGGGAGTAGGGTGGAGGGAGAAGAGAAAGGGAGATGGAGGAGGGCAGAAAAGTGGAGAGTCTGAGGAGACCTTGGTGAAGGGAGCTGTGCAGGGGAATTAGGTTTCAAAGGCAGTGGGGAGGCTGAAAAGAAGCATGGGATAGTGTTGGGGTTCCAGCCTTCCAAGGCAGTGTCAGAGTGCAGGGTGTCTTGTACTGAAGCCATGACGTGCTGCACTCAAGAGGTAACTCCAAGAGGATTTCCATGTGAAAATCAGAAGGTCTGGAGCACTTACAGAAATGGGAGACAGCAGCAGGAGTTTGCATTGCCCATGCCTCTCAGGCTTGTTGTTATTGATCTGCTAAAAAATCTAAACTTTGAACTCCTTCCTTAGTTTTAGCTTAACAAAAAAAAAAAAGACGAAAAAAAGAGTAAAAAAGGGCAAAAACGGAAGAGCTCCAAAAGTGTTCCACTTTTTGCTGTACTCCTGTTCTCCCCTCCGCCCCCCACCAGTGGGATAAGGGAGAAAATTGGAGAGGTAAAAGCGAGGGGTCGTGTGGATTGAGGTAAGACAGTTTAATAATTGACGTAAAATAATTAATAGTAGTAATAGGTTGCAAAAAGAGAGAAATTCAAGGAAAAAAAGTGATGCAAATGGAGAACAATTGCTCAGCACCTGATGACCGATGCCTAGCCTGTACCCAAGCAGTGATCACCACCGCCGCCCCAGCCCACCCCCTCCGGTTTACATACTGAGCATGATGCCATATGGTACGGAATACTCCTTTGACCAGTTAGGTTCAGCTGTTCTGTCTGTGCCCCTTCCCAGCATCTTGTGCATCTCCAGCCTCCTCGTTGGCAGGGCTTGAGAAGCTGAAAAGTCCTTGAGTTAGTATAAGCACTACTTAGCAAGAACTAAAACTTAAGTGTGTTATCAGAATTATTCTCATCCTAAATCAAAAACACAGCACTATAGCAGCTACTATTAAGAGAAATAACTCTGTCCCAGCCAAAACAAGGATGTATCTTTATTAGTAAATTAAAAGAGAAGAGACAGCTGTCTGTGAATTGCTTACAGGTAATGCAAACTGGGGGATGTTGCACATACCATTTATCCCAGGCATGTTGTAAGAAAATTATATATGTAAATTGGAATGCTTGAATAGAAATGTAGCAATATTACTAACTACTATGAAAAAAGAAGAGTAGGAGAGATTTATGAAACACAAAGTTGGGCTTTGGATTGCTGAGACATAAATTATAATAAATCCAAGAGCTGGAACTTTAACAAAAAGAGCCTAATTTCATAAGCCTTTTGATTTAAAATAAATCGTAACTAAGTATTGTCCAGATTTCCTTTAATTCCCGAGTAAAATGATGAGACTGTAGTTTGGGGGAGGAAAGGAACAATAAGAATAAAACAACTAAGCAAGTAAAAACAGAAAAATAAAAATGTATAACTCCAAAGTAGAGAGAAACATAGTCCTAGTAAATGTTTTCTGTTGCTAAAGTGAGTGCATGAAACGCAGCTGCCAGTATCCAGTACCAGGATTTCATTGTTCTGCTTATAAGAAAAAATGTTTCTCTGTGTGCAAGGGAATTCCTCTCCACTGTTTAAAATTCAAGCATTTTTACTTTATATCTTAATCAAACAATTACACTGTAGATCCTTCTCATGCCAGACTCTTACTGGAAATCCCACAGTATAGTGCCTGAAGGCAGTGCTGTTGGGATGTTTTACACCGAAGGAAGATCTTGCTCTCTGTGTATAATCTTAAGTATCCTGGAAGTTATTTAGCGTATTTATGTTGCAGAATAAGCATACAACAAATTGAAGAATGTCTCAGTGCTGGACAGTTGTTAACTACTGCCCCAAGCTTCCAAGAAATGAGGTAGTTTCAAGGAAGAGTAGCATCTTGTTGGCTTCTGTAGATGCCTACCACGAAGATAAAAATGTTTCGCTGTGATTGCACACTTCACCAGTTAACTTTGCCATCACGAGGGAGCAGTTGTTGGAATATAAAACCACCTCAACTTTTCAACCCCAACTAATTGTTTTGGTTGTTAATGCCAGGTCTTCCAAACAGAGCGAGTTGATTCAAATCATAGGGGAAGTTGGGCAGAGGCAAGAATCCTACGCTTGCAGAAGTAAGACCCATTACGTGTTGTTTGGGACTTTGCAAAATTTGAACTGTTCCTTAATATAAGTTTGTTGGATCAGGACTAGATCAATTGCCTAGTTAGAATATGTCTAATAATACTATACAGAAATTTCTCTTTTATATCTACCTTGCTGTAACGTACAGTCTAATCCTGATGTGCATAGCAAAGCCACATGTGGTACAATATTTTCTCATGATCTGAAGTTTCTCTGCCAAGCACTGCAGGTTTAAGCAATACTGGCCTGGATGTATCTCCACAGCAGCCCTTTCTTACCTCTTCCCTCTGCTTTGGACTTTAGTACACTCCTCAGGCCTGCAGACCGTATCTCCTATGTATGAGTGTATTCCTGTGGTGCCGCCATCAGCAACAGCTTTTTTGCTTTCATTTATCTTAGGCTGTGGCTTGATATGGACAGGAAAAACTGAGGGAACAGAACAAAATAGAAATTATGCTGATGATCCTGAGGAAATGGATAACAAGAAAAACTGGCAGCTGGAATCACTGAAGTATGTGTTGTGGGGGGAGGAAGAGAGGAGAGCCATAGGGCATCTAGAGGTGCGTTTTAAACTTCCCTTGGCACGTGTGCTTCAAACACGTGAAGTTGTTTGGTTTTTCTTTATTTTAGGCTGATGGTAGGATCTGTGCTCCAGGAAGCTCATGCAAAAAGTATTTGACTGGAACAGGACAGCAGTGCTTTGGTATAATGCAGTCTCTGCCCTTTAATGCTATACATTACCCTGACATCATACCAACTAAGGAACATTTAAGAATTGCCCTGTAGGCATCTTGGGTAATCACTATGTTCCTGATTACCGTGCTTTGTGTTACTAGGTCCTGCTTTACTCAGTCTCATGTAATGTGGGTGGTCAGCAAGAGTGTTAAACGGTAGTTCAAGTTCCTCTTGCAGCGGGACAGCGTGATGAGAAACAGATAACACGCTGTCAGCTCAAGCCAGAACTAAGGCTTGCTGGCTGAGCTTGAGATACTTCAATGCAATACTTCAGTCACTTCTCATGACAGAGATTGCCTTTGTTGTTGCTCAGAGAACTTCTTTTGCAGCAATATGAAGTCATTAATCCAACTGTTGCACTACTTTTATTCCTTGCAAACATTTCAGTGAGGTCTTGTTTAAGTACTGAAGAATTTTGTGTGGGTGTTCTGATACAGCGTGTCAAAGATTATTCTGCTGTATTTAGCTTAATTGTTAGCGTTCCTTTTTTTGCAGGTTATCATGTACAACAACAGGAGACACAATTAGGCAGGAGTATTGTTTAGACAGTTTATTGTAGCTGTAGGTCTGTGATATGAGTGACCAAAACTTAGCTCAGCTTGAAAGAAAATTTGTACCTAGATGCTAAGGGAGAGATAGGTTCACTCAGCCTTTTATTTTATCTGTTAGAAAGCCAGGAAGTGAATGTGGTTTCTTAAAGGTAGATGATAGTAGGATAAACTTTGCCCTGAAGCTTACGCAAGATGCCCAAGGCAAGATTAGTTCTTCATACTTCTGCAGCTTTTGGGAATGTCACAGGATTGTTTGTACCTACGTTTAGTCCTTCCTGAATTTCCAATCTCTGTTCCATTCTTACCAAACAGTAGCATTTGAAAAAAAATATTTCTAAGGGTGTGGAAAGCTATTAGCTGTCCTGATGTCAGTTTGGGCCTGCAAAATTACACTTTTATGCGTAAGTCAGTTGCACAGGGCGTCCAGTTTTCATAGAATGCTTTTAGTTCTTTTTCAGCAAGTATGATAAGTGTCTGCGTATAAGGATTTGGGAATCCAGCTGCACAGTAACTCGGTTTTCTCAGACTCCTCACTTTTTGACATCTGCTCTGGCCTTGCTGCCTTGTAAAAGCCATTTTAGCAATTCTGGGATTTCTTAGTACTGGATGTTTCTTTTACATCAACCTATACCCTGTGAAATACTGCTTTGTGACATTTATAGTCATAAGATCACATTGTGTAGCGCTTTTATTTTCTAGCAGTTTCTGATTAGTGAGCAGGACTCCCTTCCTCCCAGCTAGTAAAACAAGATTCAGGCAATGAAAATTGCAATGAGAGTGTCTTTAATCTGAATGCCAAATATTTGGGGGGGGGGGGGCTGTTAAGTGGGATTCTACTGATCTGTAAATGACTGCTAATGAGGTACTTGTGTAGGGATCTTTGATGTTAAATCTTTTTACTGCTCTTAACATGGTAGTTCACAGTTTACCCTTCATCCATCTTAAACCAAGACTCAGTGTTTTTTGGTTTTTGTTTTTTTTTTTTTTGTTAGCACTAGGCTTGGCAGTAAATACTCTCAGTGGATATGGTGGGCTAAATTCTGTGGGAGCTGAAAACCGGTGAAGTCCCAGGTCTGCACAGGGTATAAAAGTAATGTGCACTTTGGCCTAGTGTTGGTAGATAATTTTTTTTTCTGCAAGTTCGTTCTACAAATACAAGTGTTACTAGGTCACTTGGCTTTATTACTTTTTAACCCAGTAGTCTCATTCGTGCACTGGATTGCTGTAACGTAAAATGGGCTGTACCAGTCATACTGATAAAAGTCAAGAGCAACATACCTGCAGCCGAGGGAAGGCTTTAGAGGGAAAGCTTTACAGTGAAAGCATCAGTAACCTTATTTTTTCTATTATTTTCAGTTTTCTCTTGATAGCCCGCAAGATTTATCAGTGGCATATCTGGATTTTTGGGGAGATGAACAGTATATAGCGAATTTTATGGAAACGTTGGAGGAAAGCTGAGTTTTTCATTATAATTTTCAGTGCCCTAGTCCTTGAATGAGACTTTTGGATCCTTGTGGCACTCGACATGTAACTGCTATGGTGCCATATTTTGTGACTGATATCTAGACGTTATTTTTAATGCTTTGAATGGATTTGTAAATGTGTAGGGAAGTTATTTTCATGGTGAATTTGTTTTCCTTGTTTATAGGCAGCATGGATTTGAACTGGCAAATTGCTGAATGCCTTGGCCCTGATCCAGCAAAACTCATAACTGCTGGCTTGATTTTAAGCATATAAGAAGTCAGATTGGAATCATTGTTAACTACTTTGTTGAACCACTTGGCACCTAGTGGCTTGAGGTTAGAAAAGAACAGAGAAATCTTTCTTCGCTGTAATCAATGCTGGTGTAAATTGCATATCCTGAAATGTACTGTAGCATGCAGACTTTACACTTGATAAGACTAGGGGGGAGCAAGTGTCAGAATCATCTTTTGTGCATACTCTGTTAATGGATTGGGTTACGCTTTAGTGATCGTCCTTTTAAAATGCAGAATCTCTATTGAGAAAGTGTCCATGTGAAAGACAAAAGTACTCTCTCAATTGATGCTTATTGTAACTTGGATATGGCTGCTTACTTAACATGGATTTAGAGCATGAGGTACTCCTCCTTCTACAGGACCCATGGGGTAAGATTTGTCCTCCAACTTTTTAGAACTTTGTTTTCGAAGTTGGTAATCTCAAACCTCAGGTGCTACTTCAGTATCTCTGTTACTGCAAATAACATAAAAATAAATAGCCATTTTTTTTTTTTTTTTTTAGTGTATCACAGCTGTAATTTTAGTCTTGTTTGGTAGCTGTAAGTTGGGGGTAGTCACTCCAAGTTAGATCTCTATTCATTTTTTTTTTCCCCTGAAAGATTACAAAATCACTGATTTAGTTATTTATTTATTTTTAAAGACTAAATTTAGGTTTACTTTGTAATATAAGACACTCCCAAACCTTGTGTTTCTTTGAGATAAAAAATTCATCAGGCAGATGAAGGCATCAGCTACACCTAACAGCACTTCAGAGGTGTGTGTTATCTCAGGATAGCATATGTCTTGTGATCTCTTATTGCTTAAATAGCATTTGAGGCAAGCTACTGTCGGCAAAACCTGAATATTGGGGGGTGTGTGGGAGGAGCACAACCACAAGGGAAATATGAGTTCTTTTGGAAATGTGAACCTCAGGTCTAAACAGCCTCCCCCTCCAGACCCTGTGGAATGTTTTATGTGTGTTTTAACAATAGAGGTCACACACCAGTGTCATGATGGTGAAGGACTTAAGTGCAATGAATCGTGGTGATACTGGGATGTTAAAGAGTTCATTTGCTCTCATCCCCGTTGTACTCCAAGGCAGTGGAGCAGATGCTGCATTTGGTCTTTGCCTTCTGCATGTTTTGTTAGGTATGTAGCAACATTGAACCAAAGTTGTGTTCAGTTTTTTTGTGATTTAGCCTTTTTTCAGTGGGTAGTAATGCCTTTTTTTACTAGATAATGAAGCAAATGGATCCGTCTCTTCCCTTGAAAGAGAATTCAGGAAGTAGAGCTTACACTGCACATGGAATACATGAATCCTAAAGCCATTGTAATACTTTGCAAAAGTTTCTTGTCCTTGCACATGCTTGTATCCACACGCACAGCAGTTTCCCAGAAATGTCTTAGCCGTAAAACTGTTGAAGCCTAGAGAAGCCTTGTAAAACAGATAGTCTAGCACAGAATGACAAGTAAATTTGTAACAGGAAAAAATTAATTTTTACTTGGATTGGTTCTGGGACAAGAAAATGGGTGCATGTAAGTGAGGATCACTGACTTGCTACTGTAGTGCTAAGTATGTTTGACTGGGAAGCCTCCATGCTGTTATTTATGTGGAAATATGGAGTGCTTTTTTTTTGCTTATTTATATACACAGGCATGACTTGGTTATAATTCAAATATAAACAGTTTATTTCGCAAGTGAATTTCTTAGGATTTTTTAATCTCTGGTGTAATCAGCATGCAGGTACCTAATATTGAAGCTTTTAATAGAAATGAAGTTTTATTAATGGATAATGAAATTTTTATATGCTAGTAAAGTTTTCTGCTAGACTGACCTTTCTTGGTCAGTTATATTAGAGCAAGATTTTTTTATTTTTTTTTTTAAATCCCTGAGAGTATATTCAGTAGGTTGAAATACTGAGTTCAGTTAACCAAAGCGCCATGGAAAGTACTCTTCATACAGTGTTTACTCTAATTCCAGTTTTGCAGCTTTCTTTGAGGCCTTCAGAAGCCAGAAAGTAAGAAACATGATACCTAGAGGGGTGAAGGTTGGAATGGGCCGAAACCGTAATATAATTAAAAACTCTGTGACACTGAAAAGGGCTTCAGAAAGGCAAGGCAAAAATTCAGGAAGTGTGTGAGTGAATGGGACAAATATATATATATATATATATATATATATATATATATAAACACACACATTTTTATATATGCACACGCACACACACACATTTATATATGTATATATGCAGGGGAGGGCTGATACGTTACTTTTAGAGCAGCATCCAAATGATGTAAACAACTTCTGGAAACACAGTGATGCCTCCAAGCAGACCTTTAATGCTGAAAACCCTCCAAAGATCCCTGTCATAAGAGGGAGTGGAGTACATGCAAAAGCACAAGGCAGAAATTAAGTCTTCAGTAATAACTGCCCTATCTGCAAATTTGCTTTTTAATGTGAATATGGTTGGTCTCATGCACAGTATTGAAAGCATCACGTGGCATAGAAGTTGTAAGATAATCTCTATTTCTGTTGTTGAGGGTCTGAATTTAGAGTAAGACAGAGTGCAATTTCCTGATGTATCTCAGGTGCTGTGGGCGAATCGGGCACCTGGGCTGGTGTTGCTGTGAGCTGGGTGCTGTTGGCCAGTGGATGGGACCCAGATGTGGGCATTTCGCTTTGATCCACCTCGCTATGATGATCACATGGTTGTGAACCAAAGGAAATGGTACAAGAGTTCATTTTGAAGGCATTGGTATGGGTTGATGCTCTTGTCAGCTGCAAACGTAGATGGTTTATGTAGGAGTAGCCTTGGCAAAAAGCTAGCATAAGGATGGTATAAGGAATTAAGTTGGAGGTAAGCATGTTTGCATAAGTGGTGTCATGGCGCTGGCTTACTCGGGGGAAGGGCCAAGAGGGTGGCTGAGGCCTGGAGCAGCACGTGCCAGGGAGGTTGGCATGCTGTGAGGAGCCAGCTGGCACAGCCACAGTTGGTGCTCGAAAAGCGGCTAATATTTAAAGGAAGGAAATGAGTGACCGCAGAGTGCACATGGAGAGAAAGTGGAGCACCAAGGAGGGAGGTTCCATAGCTGAGTGTCATCCTATTCACATTAGGATGTGAGAGTGCATCAAGGCAGGAGGTTACACGGTGCCCCTTAAATGAGCAGTCCCAGCCCTTGAAGCCGTGCGTGGCAGCAGTGCAGGTGAAAGGAAAACAGGTAAAAGTTTGTTTCAGGTCCTGAGAACAGAGGAAACTGAAAGGGGAAGGAGAAATGATAGCACTGAAGCATACAAATGAGGGATTCCTTTTTGGTATGTTGCGTGTTGTCGTGTTTCACTTGGTAAACCACAAGGATAACTATATTCCTTTATACCTTTTCATCTGAGTGAGTAAGTGTTGTGAGATAATAGATGTATTTGGAGAAATACTTGAAATTCAAAGACATTTGCAGTTGTTCTACATCTGTTTCACTTCCCTGGTGTGTGGGCAAAAGGAATAAATAGATTTTTATCAAAAGTGTCATTGAATGGGAAGAATCAAAATGAAGAAGTGCTGGACTTCGAAAACATGACTGTTAAAACTGGTGTGGCTGGACTTCTCGCTTAAATATAGCATGTCATTTCAAAGGCACTAAAGCCAGATATGTAACTTGCCCCAGATGTTTAGATTCAGTGGAGTGATGACACATGGTGTTTCGAACAAAGTTGCCTATGCCCTAGCAATGGGTCTTCTATGAATAATACTGTAATTCCAGACATGTTTCTTTGCCTACATTTTTGCACAAATAAATTGACACCATGGCAGGTGCCATATTTCTCAAACCAGCCTCAAAATCATAGTGTGTTGTTTTCTTGTTAAGGATACCTGAAAGTACTTGCTAGATTTCTTTCCTTTAATGAAATTAACAGCTTGTCGATAGCTAAGGTCGCACCTTGAATTCATAAAAAGTTTTGCTTACACAGAGTATGTTATTTTCTGCCTTTCTTTTATTTCAGAGACATTTGTATAGTAACAGAGCTTCCAATAACTCCTGCTGTTTATTTTTTAACCTTAAGCTACATCCCTTTGTTGCAGCATCAGCAGTGTTGACCCTGGAACCAATTACTGTGCATAACAACCAGAAGATGATTAGGCTTTTTCTGTAGCCATTGTTTTCCAGTAGTCTTGATGTACTGTAAGTCTGCTGGAAGTCTCCTGTGGTACCTGGAGTAGTAGGATAAATCTGTTTAAGAACTTCATAACACTACATAGCCAAAAACAACAGTAAAAGTATGATGAACGAAAACAGGCTCCTTTGCCCATCTCTTGTTTTACATTCCCAAGAGTGCAGCTGGGAAGGCTGCAGCATTCTTCCTGCATTTAGAGAGTTGGGATGTTCTCCATTAGTTTTGATGTCTGTCTCTTCCCTGGAAGTGAGTGCATGTGCAAATGTCATACAGATGTTGTATGAAAGCTTAATTATGCCTCTCTTTACTTTAAGCTGTGGTGGTGTTCTGTTTTGACCCCCATCCCGAAAGACTTTTCCTGAGAAGAGAAGAGAAGAGAAGAGAAACCATTTTCCCATTCTTCCTTTACTCAGGGGTTAATTATATTCAGCACTGCAACTGTACCTCAGCAAAAGCTGAATGGCAGAAAAAGACTCTTCTGACAAAAAAGTGGAAGTTTTTAGGATAGCTTAGATTTTCTGTTCTTTCTTAGGAATTAGAAGTCCTTACCAATTTCAGCCAAAAAGAAGTAATCCCGCAGTGGGGTTACGTTTTGTCCACCTGCTTTGCTTCTGAGAGAGCTTAAATATCTCTGCTATTTCCTCAGGTTTGGTTGCTGGTCGTTGACAGCCAGCTCAGTTAAATTGTTGCAGGTGCAAATGTAAGCAGCTAGCAGGAACTGAAGAAACATGGGTAATCCCGATTAGGAAATCCCCTAGTAGCTTGGTGCTCCCTTGAAACAGAAGACCAGAAATACAGTTAGTGACAGTTAGGAAAAAAGGAAGGAAAAAAACCTCTTAGCTTGTGAATCAAAATTAGAGGGATATTCTCTGCTCTAACTTTTGGGGTTAAGGTGTTATCAGAGCTCTTCTCATACATGGTCTTCTGCACTTGGACTCCTGAAACCAGTGAAGGAATTGCTTGATTATGCTCTTAAACTAAGACTGTACTCTGCTTCTGGGATGTCAGGTATACAGTCGGATTGGATAGGCACGTTTATTTTTACTTTCCTGTGTTTATTTCTATGTATGCCTTTGTGCCCATTGACTTTTCATGCTTTAACAATCACCGGTATGATCTTTTCACCTTTATTTTTAAACACACCCTCCAATACAACAAAGTGAAACAAGTCATTATTTCAAGAAGTCTGAGACAAAAATAGTCTCACAATTTTTATGGACGAATGTAGTATGGAATTTTTTTTTTGTCATCTGAATCGTGAGGTAATGAGATTGTCAAAATCAACTTCTAAACTAACATGGCTTGTAATTTATGTTTGTGAAAGAAGATTAGCTGAGCAGATCTGAGACAATTTGGTTGGTGTTTTTTTGTGTATTTTCTTTTTTCCAGAGCTACCTGTCTTCTTTTGTAAGAATTAGGAGGGAGAAATAAGTGAAATGTGTAAAAGGGAAAAAAATAACCCCTTCCTGTCCTCTTTTGGTTAATTTTTTTCCCCCTTTGTTTCTTTTAAGGAAACAGCTTTCATTTTGACAGAATTGTGTATATATGATTTTTCTTTTCTATTAGAAAGAACCTGAGTGAGTGTCACAGAATCATTTTCAAGGGGAATGCTTGGCAAAGTCCTCAAGGGAAAAGTAAAACAAAACTTTAAACAGAGATCAAAACAGAACGTTGAGGAGTAGATAATGGTATATCTGAGAACTACAAAAGTGTTTATGACCAAGGTCTTCCAGCAGGATTTCCCACTGCATGTTGCTGTTTTCAAATGTACAGCTGTGTCCAGTTTTCTAAAGCTGATGTACAATGCAATTAATGTTCTGCCTCTGAAGAGCCAGGTAACAGGGGAGCTGACCGTTTGAATGAACAAATAACCTAATGTGCATGCAGTGTGCACATACAAATGCATGAAGAACAGATTCAGATGTTCACAAACCTTTGCAAGCCCAGCAGTGTCATCCACTGCACTCAGTGTGGAAACAGTTATGTGGAAGTCGAGTGAGGAAACAGCAGAGAGAAAACCAGTTGGGAGCATAGTGTTTAAAGTTCAAGGAAGGCATTTCTAAATTCAGTTTCAAGGCATAAATAAAAACAATCTGGCAAGTAGTTACTGCAAAACCAGAGACATGGTGACTTTTTAAAATTTCTGAACAGCTGATACCGTGACCCTGTGTTCTTTGTTATTTATGGAAATGTGTTACTTGCTAGACAGTGAAAATGGCTGCCTGTTTGTATATATATTATTTTTGAATCCTTTATAAGCCAGCAGCTGCATTTTCTCTAGAAGCTTAAAAATAGAAGAGACGGAAAAGACAATATCTCTTTATTGATACCTAGAGATGAAATTCTTTGAATGCTTTTAACATTCAAATCACTTGTGTGAAACAAAAAGGTTGGAAGAACTTTCCCAAATAAATTACTGTCATCAAAGCTTCTTTCCATATGAGGCTCACATATCAGATCTAAGCCTAACTAAAAAGAACAGCAATGTGATCATCACATATTAATAAAGTACGGTCTTCTGATGGTGCAGTAATTTTACTAGGCTTTCTTTGAAGCGCAGTTAGTTTTTTCTTACATTATGAAGTTCATTTGAGTTTTGTTTTGCTCAGATGATGTAAGGCGAAGCTAATCTTCATAATTGACTTAGTAAATATTGCTGTTTGTATTTGCCTATCCATGTCAGATGTTGTACAGGCCCTTTGACTTTATACTAGCTAGCTGAGGATTTATGTGAAAGGAAGAGAGTTAGGACAGTGATAAATCATTTGTGTGGAATCAAATATGTTTCCCTTGCTGTCTTCCCTTCTCCCCACTGTCACCACACTAAGGGCTCAGCCAACTTACCTGTAAATTTCTTAGTGAAAACTGTTTTAGTCTCTTCAGCTGTCCCATTGACAAAATGGTGTTTCAAACTGGGGTAATCCACTTTCCTGGAAATCTGTATGTATAAGCCTCAGGAGTGGAATAGCTGAGAATCCACCCCATCAAAAGCAACCACTGACTGTATGTGTGTTAAGATGTCTACAGCATGACCACTACATGCAAGCAGGAGCTTGGTATGGAAGAATATTTTAAAGTGAAGATAGGAGCAGGATTGGGATTTGCTCTCTGCAGGAAACATGAGAGAAAGGGGTGCTGCTGCTTTGTTCAGGTAGGATGTTAATTAGTTTCTGGGCAAAAAGTGGCACCAGAGGGTTAGTGGAAATGATGAGTGGGAGGCTGTACAGACCAAGTATAAAACCAGTGTTGCTGATCTTGGGAGTCCACAAGACCAAAGGCTCCACAACTCAGTCAAAATAAACAGAATTCATCTCCTGAAAGGAAAAAGTGGGGATTTGAACAACGCCTTCTTCAGGCCAGTTTCCTACCAGGCTGAGTTGGAGAAAGGATAGCTTTTGGCAAGGAAAGTTTGAATTTGTCAAAAAGATCATAGCATTTTTTTTGCCTCTGTCAGACATAAGCTTAAGAGCTGTGCTGTTTACAGAATACATACTACTCATTTGTCAAAGCCCAAACAGGTTTTTGACAATCCTTACTCTTCCAGTGTACCCTGGGCTGCCTTATATGCAAAAAGAGTGCCTTAAGACTGGTGTCTAGACAGGGCCTTGTATTTTGGCAAAGGGAATTTAAAGCAGGCTCTGATGTCCTTCCATTTGCAGAGAAATCTTTCTTTTGACTTCTTGTCTCTCCTATTTAATGGAAACAGTGTTACATTTCTGTTGGGTCCTGGGATGTGTGAAGATAAGGAAGGTGTTTCAGGTGGTGCTTGTCAAAGGATTTAACTGTATCCTGGCTTGGTCAAATGCTGCTGCTGAGCTGCTGCTGTAAGGAGTAAACAGTAGGGCTGTTGTTCTTAGACAATCCCATTCAATGTCTCAGCCTGTCATTGTAGTACAGGATTATTCTGACATTATAAACCATACAAAGGCAGCTCAGTGAGCTTGACCTTCTTAAATCTAAAATGAAATTATGATCTGTTTTGCACCCTGCAGTATGGAGTTCTGAGAGTCCAAGATGGTGATTCTTTGTTCAGTCGTGGTGAACTGTAAATAAAATGCCCTATCTTATAAGGCAGTAGTTAGTAGGACTGTTAATAGATTATTATTTGGTGTATTAACCTTGATGCAAATTTCAGAGGTATGCTGCCATTTGCTAGCACTGGAATTAATGCCATAGCAGAGTGAGTTACTTTGGTAATGGCTGTGTCAGGATTAATACAGTGTAAATCTTAGTCTTAGTTCCTCAGGCCTCCAATGTAGTTTGTAAATATAGCTATTCCTGGTTTATTATACAACTTACTTTAAAAGTAACATCAGAATCTTTATCCATAATGGTAAAACTCTTTGTTCTTTGCTAATAGAAGTCACTTTATTAGGAAGATGCATGCTAGATGCTCAATGCAAAATATAAATCAAATGCACTTTTTGGACTTCAGCTCAAACAACAAAGCTTTTAAGAGATTTAAGACTGAAACTTCAAGTTAAGATTTAACTGACGTATTTTATTCTTGACAATAAATTGTGCAAAATTGGTAGATCTGAAATGCTGTTTTGCTGCTTTGCAGAGGGTAGTGCCTTGGGTCTTAAAAAATTTAGCTTTCGTTTTCAGTTTCCTCAGTGCTTGCATCATTGAAAATAGTTCCCTATAGTGCCCCTTCATCCTTCATCTGCAGTGCTTTTTGTTGTTGGTGAACGGCAGGTTTAGAGTTATGAATAATAGGCTGGCACTCAAATGGATAACCTCCATCAATTATTCATGATAGATCTCAGAGTAGCCAGTGTACAACGCTGACAACATTCATGCCTTTCTACTGTAATATGAACTGTAAACGATATAGTGATTGATAGACTACAGATGACCTTTGGTCATTTTTATTAATTCTTGTGGCTGAGTTCTGTAACTTGTTTTTCATTGCTTATTCCATGAAGCCACTAGGTTTTTAAAAGGACTCCATCCGTCCAGACCTGGGAGGGGCCCCAAATTTACTGCTTAACATCCGTTTATAGTCCTTGGACCAGTTCTTCCTTTCAGGTTAACAGTGACTTCAGTGGGATCATAATGGGCTTCTTGTGCTAATTTAAAATAATATTAGGTGAAAGAAATGAAATGTAGGGAGATTCTGTACTGTGTCTGATGGTGAGTAGACGTGAGTAGAGCTGTGGGGAGTTCCCCTCAACAAAAGCAGAGAAAAGAAGGGATGCTTGCCCTTAGCTCATGGCCTGTTTCTGTTTGCCTGGTAGATTAATACAAAAAAAACCAGATTGAAACAATATGAGGGTTGAGGTGTTTTGCATCCAGACTATACGTGTAAGGGAGTTCCATTGTGTAAGCATACATTATGTATACTGTGCTGTGAAGGACCTCAGATGAAAACTTAGCATTACAGAAAAAGCTGAAGTTTTAAGAGCATTTAAATCTGTTTACGTGGTGTCTTGCTGGAGCAGTGTTTTTTTGAAGTCTGAAATGAGAAGAGGCTCTTTAATTTTGCATTTGTTTCGCTTATGGACTACATTGCTTACAAGCACAGTAATTTGAGATTTTGCTGATTTGTTTGAGAACGTACTGTAGGTACAGATCTACAGAAACATAGTTCTGCGTTTGAACATTCTGCTTACCAGGAGTTCACATGAAGGGCATATTTATAAGGTAGGAATAAAAATCAGCCAGACTTGGGAGAAATTAATACTGGCTCCTGTACTGGAATACAGAAGGGGCTCGGCCAGCAGAATTATCTGTGTTAGGCTTTATAGCGATGTGTCCCCCCAGTCCCTGTATAGGTCTGGTGGGAGGGAACCCTAGTGCGGGTGCGAGTATGTTAACTGAGTGGCACTTCTAACTGTCTTTTGTGTAGAGGAAGGGAGGTTTGGTTGTGGCAACACAAATAGTAGCCTTGATGGAATATCTGCATCCATGCTGGCAGTCCTGAAGGTGTCTGGTTTTGGCTTGTGGCATGGATGTAGCCTTGACTGCTCTCTCCATCAAACCTGTGAGGCCGTGCTTCTTGGTAAGGGATGATGGGGATGGTGGTGACTTGGACTGTAGTAGCAGCTATGCCACGATTCTGTTGTAGACAAGGGTGCTGCTATACTTGGTTTTTGCACAAGCAGGGAGCAAAAAGTGTTTGGAAACCCTGCCATCTGCACTCACAAGATTGCTTCAGTCACAGACATTAAATGAGGAAATCTCTTCCCTTCAGCTTTCATTGCAGGGAAGGAGCTGTGGCAGGCTTTTGCCGTATGTGCTGCAGGCGTTCAGGAGGTTGAACTTGGTGTGTTACATTACCAAGCAGTCCTGCCGGTACACCTGAATTCTGATCTAGCTGCTGTGCCTCCCAGCACCAGGTGCCTCTCCCCAGGAAATGCTGGTCTTCCTGCTCTGCTCTCTTGTATTTGGATGGGTCTTCAGTCGAGCTGAAAGTAAGGCTGTTCGCCGCTCCCCAGTCCACCTTAACAGAGTGTTAGTGGCCGACATATTTTGTTGATCAGTGTGATTCCAACTCTGCGATAATATGTAGACTAACCAGATGGAGGCTTGTACCTCTTGTGATTGTAAAATTAACCAGAATCACTGATAGTTTCGAGAGTGATGACGGAGACCCAGGCACTGTCAGAGCAATGTGCTTTGAGGCATGCTTAAATCTGTTAGGACAGTATTTCATGTTGGTGCATGCTCAGTACACAGTTCAATGACACGGCAAAGCGAGTACGCCTTGCTCTTGGCTGTGAGGGTGGATAAGGGTTGGAGACTAATTACTACAGAACTTGACTCAGCAAAGAAAGGGCAGGTCTCACTCTATTCAGAAACTCCTCCAAGAAATTTTAGTCACAAGTCTAGGTGTCTGTATTTTTAGGTTTTGTTTGTTTTGTTTTTTTACTAGGTCAAGACAGGATTTTCTAACTTTATGAATAAAAGAAGTTTTTTTTAATTGGAACCTGGTGTGAGACCTTCCAGGGAATCACTGAGAAATTTGTAAGAAACAGCTGGAAATGACAGTGGAGAAGGCAGCGCCATCTCTATTCTCTTCTGCCGCACAGCCCACAGAAGTACTGTAGATCCCTGTTCATTTACATTAGTGACTAAAGGACCTATTTAAATGAATGAACTTAATGAATTAATAAGTGCAAGGGCAGGAAAAAAACCTGCATTACAAAAGGTACTTTGTTCTTAGATCTTGAGAGTAACAGTTTGGTTGGATATTTCATAACATAGCACTGATTGCTGTTTGCTGTATTTTGTAATACATCCTGGTAACATGAGATTGCATCACAGATTCCTCCTGTTAAATGGTTATTCAGACGTGTTTGCGCTACCAGCTGCTTTTTGCTTGTATGTGAACTATTAGGTGTTTCAGTTAGCAAAATGTGGATTAGCGAAGGTTTTGCTTCACAAATGGCACTTTAGCCATTTGGTCGTCAGCTACAGTCATTCTGCATTTGACCTTCTCAAAATAATGCCTGCTAGTGCCTCTGTAATGAAACATCTGTCAGGGTTTTCAAAATGCCCTGTGGGTTTCCTTTTGGGGCAGGGGGAAAAAGCCCCTGCTTTTAGGGGGAAAAAGAGCGTATGTAGCTGCAAAATGTATTTTGGCCATTTTTGCAGCAGGGCAAACTTAGGAGATCGGCAGCTTTCTTTTCCATCTTGGCTGATGTCAATAAGCAGTAAATTTATTGAGACATCCGGCACAAAACTGGTGTGAGAACAGAACTTTGGGCCTCATGTGGCAGCTTGAGCAGATGGGTGCTTCTTACTATTTCTTAAAAACTGAAATGACAGGGAGATTAGGGTTTAAAAATCACAGCTTCTGTCGCATGCATTAATTAAAGGGTTTAGTGTAATAATTTTATCTTATTGTTCTAAAGCATACGGTCAGCTACTTTCAGTTTTTAAAAGTACTCAGCCTTTCTCTGGGAGCCACGGCTGTTTGTTCAGTTAAATTCCTTCTGATTAAAGCTCCCTGAGCAGTCATTGCCTTCACACACCGAGACCAGCTCTGTTTTCTCTATGCTACGCTGATAATGGGGTCACTGGGAGATTTCTGAAATGCAAGTTCTAACTGAAGTTATAGCGCTACAGGGATGCTTGGCTGCTCAGCACACTCCGATGTGCCTCAAAGTACCATTGGAGCAGTTGGGCAATGATGTATCTATTCCTGATTTGTTTTGCTCAAGAGAGAAGCACTTCAGGAATTTTGGTTGTTTCCTGCAAGGTCCAAATATATTATTTAATAATATGGAAAGAGGTGGGAACCCCACCTCTGCAGTCATCTAGCACTACTAGCATTTTTCTTTTTTTTTATTTTTCCTTTTTTTGGAGGGGTTGTGTATGTGTTTGTTTTTTGGTTTTGTTTTAGATATGCCTGCAATAGCCTGTACTTTATCATTTTTTCCCTGCAAAAGATAAACCCACAGATTTTCTGAAATCTTAAAATGGAGTGCATCAAGAGTGCCAATTTAGCAGCCTTGGATAGGAGAAGTGGGTCTCCTCTGAGGTCTTAAGCTGATGGGCTGTGACAAGGTCGCTTGAAGAAAAAGGAATCTTATTATAACTGTCTGGCAAGTTTTATTTGAAAACATCAGTCCCGTGGATACTGTGGATTTGCTACTGGTTTTGCTTCTTCCAACAAAACTCGATATTCTCTGGAAGAACAGATGTCTGTGGAATGAACTCCTTCTGGGTAATTAAATAATTAAGAAGGGTTGAGCTTCTGCATTACTCCAAACCATGTATCCCAAGGCTGCAGTGTGGTGTCAGGTCTCTTCCTTGGCAGTGCTTGATACACACGTAGGCTAAGACCTGTAGTCTGCCCAGCTGGTGATCTTGCTGGGAGCAAGGGAAAGGGAAGAGGTGGCTTTCCAATGGCTTTCCTGTTTTCCCTTTAAACTGATAATCAGGAGTTGTGGTGGAGGTGGCATCCATTTCCAGCAGTTTGTTGGAGAGCTTGTCCCTGGTACCAGTTCAGGGAGTGACTGAGGAGGGATGATTTATCTGGCCAGCATTACCTGGTAAACATGAGGTTTGCATCTGGTTTATGCAGATGTTGTCATCAGCTTTGAGGCTGACCTGGTGATGAGCAGTAAAATGATAATGAACACAACTCTCTATTTATTTATTTATTTATTTATTTATTTATTTATTTAGTTATTTAGTTATTTAGTTATTTAGTTATTTAGTTAGTTAGTTTTCCCAAGCTGGGAAGTACCACTCCCAACAGTTGGGAGCAGCATCTTGCAGTAGAGAGAGTTGTTCTTTGCTTTAATAAGCATTACAGCTCCCTGTAACAAGCTATTAAGCTGTTAGGACAGGCTCACCTATCTTTAGACTGTTGACCCATTGTCACCCTGAGTCTTTATGTCTTAAAGGACTGGCCACAACACACAAGGGATTTCTTAGATCCTCTTAGATGCAGGAAGGAGCTTGGGTAGCAGAGGTAGGTTGGCACCTACCTTCAACAAGACAGTCACAGTAAAAGGGGCTGCTGATAGTGTGTTTCTGGCTTTGGGGAAATGGAAAGCCTCCTCAGAGGCTGTTCCAGAGTGAAGTGAGACTTGTTCAGTCGTTGATCTGCATTTTGAGGGTGCAGCCATCCTTGCAGAGAGAATCTGCAGGATGGAGGAAAAATAAGTTGGCAAGGGTTTGGGGTTGAGAAGACTGGCAGAGGGATAGAGGCACTCTTCACAGCCCCTCCTGGTGCATTTCAGCTTACATTATAAAATCCGTCAGCCTAGAATTTGGAAGTAACTTTAACTGAGCTTATGCTGATATATTAAATTTCTCATATTTAATTTTAAAAAGAAGGCTAGCAAAATTTCATGAAAGCTACTTAAAGTGAGCCTCAGACCCAAATGTGTGTATTTTGAAAGTACTGTTTGTAGCAGGGTGTTACTTCGCCATTTATTTATTTATTTATTCTGCTTTCCATAAAAAATAATTAATTTCTTGTGATTCAGTAATGTTGTTAGACAAAACATTGCTTTGTTTTTTGTATTTTCTTTTCAGCCTAGTAACCAGATGACTCAGATAGTAACCGGGATAATTAGGTTACATAGAAACAAATTCTATTAAAAATTTAGTTTTATGTTCCTAACATTACACCTTAAGCTTGCTTCTAGTAGTAGTGGATCAATTGTGAACCAAAGTAGGGTATGCATTTAAAGACACTTATTACTGTAAATACAGGAGCACAACACTGCAGTAACAATGCATTTTTTAGGTAAACAGAATGAAGAGCCTTTTAGAAGAGCTTCTGTCTTACTTGCACTTTTTTTGATTTGTTTGAAAACAAGGATCATATTTTACCAAAATATTGAAAGTATTCCATAGTCTTAAACGGTTAAATTGGTTTCTGTTGAGAAGATTTCCAGGGTAGCTCTGCTTCCCTTTGAAGTCTGATGCTAAACAGCAAGAAAACATCTAGCACAGTGCAAGTGCCAGTGATGTTTAGCTTTATGAAATTCCTAGTAGTTTAATTGAAGTCTGAATTTTATATTTTGGTTGAGGGAGCATGAATTTCTTGGGCAAGAGTTACTGCCTAAAGGAAGTTTTTTGACTTTCCATAAGCACAAATATAATACACTGAAAGTATAAAGAAAGTTGAGAGTTGTTTAAGTTGTTATTTTTTTCATAGTGACCAGAGTATTTTTTTTCCCCCTAGATAATTACTTAGATCTTCCCTGCCAGTAGTTAACTTCGACTGGGAAGAAGGTATAACCAGGCTACAAACTCTGATCTAAATACAGAATTGTAGTAAATGATGAAGACTGTATGACAAGGAGTTATGGACAGTATGGCTGTTCTCACTGAGTTGCATCTTCAAAAACTGGCAGTGCACCAGCATATTAAGTTCCATGTCCTGACCAGGGCAGGTGGTCAAGGAACCATAACCGAACTTAAGGCAGTCTTATGTATGGAAAGTAGAGTCGGGTAGAGGACAAATATTGTCAGCTAGTTGGAGCCTTGGGACGCACTCACTTCTGACTAACAGTGCTCCTTTTGCAGAGAATAGACAACTTTAATCTCAGAGGGATTGAACAACTTTCTCATGGTCATTTATGGGATTAAAGTATGTGGTAAAACCAAAATCTGCAACTTGGAAAGTCTTTGCATGCCTTTAACTGCAAAACCATCCATTCTCTGAGAAACAATTTTTTTCTTGTGAAAGCAGAGAATGAAGCAAAACAACAGGACAGAGAAAGAGTACTGGTGAGTAGCAAGAAGTACGCATTCTTGATATATTGGAGGAGTGTGGGGAAAAGGGCTCCAGAAGGCATCTTTATGGTTTTGACTAAGGCAAAACTAGGTGTAATGAAACTTTTCTTCAGGCTGGATAATAAGGAAGGATAGAAAGGAATATTAAAACAGGAAGGGCAAAGGAGAAAAGTGTTGGGGTAAAGGTCTTTTGTGGGACCTCAGTGGAGATTGAAAGGTTGATTCAGCTTTGTAGTTGGTGGAAGGCACTTGCTGCCAAATTCTGCGTGCTGCTGTGGAGGGTGGCTTTCACACCCGTGACCTGAAACACAGACCACTGCAATCTAGAAACCATGCTAAGGATTCCCTTCTCACGGGAAGCCTGCTTGCAAACCTCAAACAAGATGAAAAGAGGTACCTCATAGCATACCATTTCTTAATTATAGACAAAAGAAGACTTTAAAGGCTCTTTTTAAAATAAAGAAGGGAGGAGGGGAGGGAAATTGTCTTGGTAAAGCCAGTATTTCATCAACAAGGATACCAAATTAAGACAGAGCCTTGGAAAGTCCCTGGTAAGCTCTCTGCTCATTTATGCTCTGATTTTTTTTCAGTGAACTTTCATTCTGAAATAATGAAAGAATTATTATGTGAATTAAACCTAAATCTTTAAACTAGGCAATTTTTTGAGAATTTGCTTTGAAAGTGCTGCTTTTTGTTAAACTTTCATAAAAGAACCTTGAACTACATGTTCTGATTTTGTTCCTGTTGCTCTCGATTCCTGAATAATCAAATGGAAAAGTGCAGCATCAGGGAAGCGTTGGTGATTTGCTCTCATTCCTTGACAGGCTGAAATGGAGAAATAGATGCCAATCAGAATACCAAGTGCACTTGGGTGCCTAGTGACAGGTAGCATTTCCACATTTTGCAGAACATGATGAAATCTACTTGCCTTCTGAAAGTTATGTCCTATGAATGAAAGCATATGAAGTATTTTAATGCTAAAAAATTGGAGTACTCAAAATCTTTTATTGCTTTTAGAAACTTAGGTCTTTGTATCAGAGACTCCTACTCCTAATTCCTTGATTTTTTTAATTTAATTTATTTTTTTCTGACAATAAAGAGTTGGCCCTGTTTATCCTACTCTTGGTCTTTGTCTTAGGCTTGAAGTTCAATTCAGAACATAAATGAATTTTTTTCTTTTTCCTCACTGCATTTGGCAAAATGTGATGTATTTTATTCACATGCCTTCTCCAGATACTTTAAATTTAATCAGGTGTTGCTGCAGCATCTTAGCTTGTCCTCCTCTGACCATAGACCAGCGGTCTGGAATACTTTAAAGCTGACCTGGTTGCAAATTGGATACCATCTCCATAGATACCTGTTCTCTTGTGCACATTACTCCTTACTGGTTTACTTTTGTGTTACTTGTATGTAAATGAAGCTTCTTCCACTCCTACAGCACGTCTTTAATCTGCAGGAATGTTCTCTTGGTTAGCACTTGGTAGGCAAAGGTTTTTGCATTTGTGAGGTCTTTGCATTTTCTTCTGTTTCCATGTTTCTGTATTTTCCCTAGTGGTTGCACTAGGAAAGTTCAGGCCATCCTTTCCTGCAGAGAGATGCATGTGGGTTGATTGCCATATATCAAGAAGGACCCCCTGAATAAAAAGATAGAGATTGGCATTACCTCATCCTTCTGCTGACTGCCCAAACTCCAGCCTGTTTTGATGGAGATCTTTCTACACAGCAGGAAGAGTGAACAAAAGTCAAAACCTCTGTGATGGATGTTTTGTTTCTCCTAAAATGGGTGCTTTTACACCAAACATGGTGCTTCCTATAAAGTAACCTGTATTAGCCTGTCAGGGGATTATTCAATGGAGTTTTGGGTTGAAAAAAAAGAGAAAAGGTATAAATCAGTACACTACATAGAAAACTCCATAAAAATGCTGTAATTTCTGTTTCTTTTCCCGATGTTTTTCAAATGACACCCTGAATCTCACTGGACCTGACACAACTTCAGCTGTGAGGCTTTAATTCTCATTATTTTCTTGTTGGTTGCAAATACTTTGACCTTGTCGTCAATAAGCACGTTAGCACACCTCAGTTCTGCATGAAGCGCCTGTCATTTTGAGAGGATGAAGCCTGGAGCCCCCCTCCACCCTGCAGTGCTGGCAAGCACCTTGCACTTGGTCACCCTGTCACACAGAGCCATTTGGTTATGGATGGCAGGGAACCTCAGCTCAGAGACTTCTCCAGAGTGAGGACCAAGTTTCCCAAATTCACAGCTGGTGAAAGGTTTAATAGCAAGGTCTGTAGGTTGCTGTCTGCCCCTTCCCGGTCCTGCAGCTAGTTCTTGAACTTTGGCACTGGAAGGTGCTTCTGTGTCTGTCCTTCAGAAGTGCAGTGGTAGGTACTCACACATACACCAGTGACTCCACTGGCATGGTCCATCTCATCAGCTCAAATCCAGTGCAGGAACAGGGCTGCCCCAAGTGGATGGTGAAGCAGGGATGAATCCCACTGAGGATTGCCTCTCTTGGGAGTGGTGTCCCGCTTGGCACTACTATTGCCTGGGGACACTTCTGTGGGGTAAGTAATTTTGGTTTTCCCTGTCTGTTTTGTTTGTTTGGTGATCATGGAATCATAGAGTAGTTTGGGTTGGAAGGGACCTTAAAGATGTGCCAGTGCCTCGCCACTCTCATGGTGAAGAAATTCTTCCTTATATCAAGTGTAAATGTGCCCCTCTCTAGTTTATACCTGTTCCCCGTCGTCCCGTCACCACAAGCCTTTGGGAATATTCCCTCCCCAGCTTTCTTGTAGCCCCTTTCCAGTACTAGAAGGTTGCGATAAGATCTTCTCGGAGCCTTCTCTTCTCCAGGCTTAACAACCCCAACTCTCAGCCTGTCCTCATATGGGAGGGTCTGCAGCCCTTGGATCGTGTTTGTAACTCTTTGCAGTGATACTTTGGTTTGATTTAATTCTCCCTCCCTCAACTTGGTGGCGTTCTCTGGTGCAGAGGACCCAACTGAGGCTGAGAGTGGCGAGGCTCTGGAACGGGTTGCCCGGAGCAGTAGTGGCTGTGCCCCATCCCTGGAGGTGTTCAAGGCCAGGTTGGATGAGGCTTTGAGCGACTTGATCCAGTGGAAGGTGTCCCTGCCCATGGCAGGAGGGGTGGAACTGGATGATCTCGAAAGGTCCCTTCGGACCCAAACCACTGTGTGATTCTGTGGTGACTGGAAGGGTGCATGTGCCTGGAGAGGTTTCTGGCTGCCCTGCTTAGCCATTCTTAGGGCTTTTGGCGCTGAGCGCCTGTGGGGGGTTTCCTGGTGGGGATTTTTGTTCGTTTTGGTTTGATTTTTTGGTTTGTTTGGCGGTGGTTTTGCGCTGAGGGTAGGCTTTTGGAGCAGGAGGCGCGGGCACCGCAGAGCCAAGGAGACGCTTTCCCGAGGGTAGGAGGGCGGGTCTGGGAACCTTAGGCGGAGCGACACCTGCAGGGGCGGCTGCTCGGGGACAGGGATCATCCGCTGGGCGGCAGCGACACCTGCCGGCCCCGGGCGGAGCAGCCAGCGGCGGGGACGAGTCCCAGTCCATCTCTTCCCCTTTCTCTTCTTCCTTCCCCTCCCTTTCTCGTCCTTCCCCCTCTTTCTCTTCCTTCTCCCCCTCCTTCTCTTTCCTTCCCCCTCCCTCTCTTTCCTTCCCCCCTCCTTCTCTTCTTCCTTCCCCCCTCCTTCTCTTCTTCCTTCCCCCCTCCTTCTCTTCTTCCTTCCCCCCTCCTTCTCTTCTTCCTTCCCCCCTCCTTCTCTTCTTCCTTCCCCCCTCCTTCTCTTCTTCCTTCCCCCCTCCTTCTCTTCTTCCTTCCCCCCTCCTTCTCTTCTTCCTTCCCCCCTCCTTCTCTTCTTCCTTCCCCCCTCCTTCTCTTCTTCCTTCCCCCCTCCTTCTCTTCTTCCTTCCCTCCTCCTTCTCTTCTTCCTTCCCTCCTCCTTCTCTTTCTCCCCCCATCCTTCTCTTCCCCCCCTCCTCCTTCTCTCCCTCCTCCCTCCCTCTCTTCCTCCTCCTCCCTCTCCCTCATTGCAATCCTCTTTGCTGCCCAGTGCCTGCTGGCTGCTGATTTATGTGTGCAAGAGATTGAGATCAGCACACAGGGGGAAATAACAGCACCCTTAACAACTGCGAAAATACCAGAGTTTTCTCTCTGTTACCTATCAAGCATTTTTCTTTAATATTGGCTGTCTCAGTTGGATTACTTGCTAGCACCTTTAAAGAAATAAAAGCTTCAAAATAGCCAAATTATTGTCATTTAGTTTTTCT
This sequence comes from Cuculus canorus, assembly GCF_017976375.1. Lineage (NCBI taxonomy): Eukaryota > Metazoa > Chordata > Aves > Cuculiformes > Cuculidae > Cuculus > Cuculus canorus. Next base: position 62,791,234 of record NC_071402.1, on the reverse strand, counting down.
GGCATTTACCTTTTTCAGTTAAATTAGTCCATTAAGGAATACTCTAACGTACCTATCAGTCTGACCAGCAGTAGTGAAAAGAAACCTGTTCTAGGTCAGTTTCTAGACCAATGTACTGTAAAAATCTGCTTTAATTCTGCACTGTGGGACACAGGAGCTACCATGGTGTGTTTGTGGCAAGAAAAAGTCAAACGTACTGATAAGGCTAAATTAATTGGTGGGATTTTAATTGAGAGCTTTACCTGTATGTGGGTGAAGGAAGTTGCCCAGGTGAGGTCCTTGCCCATGGCTGGGAGGTTGGAACTCAGTGATCTTTTAGGCCTCTTCAACCCAGACCATTCTATGATTCTAAGTGCACCTTAGTAGTGCTGAGGATCTGTTACTCCATTCACGGTGATGGGTAACTCCATTGGCTACATAACTTCTCTCCTAATTGCATTGAGTCACTTTGGAAGCCATGTATTTCTTTAATCAAAAGAAAGAAATCTGCAATTGGGTTGATGCAAAGTGTGCAGTAAAGACTAGTTATCACCTGAATCTCATGTGTAGTCAGGTGTGCGGGTGGATTAAGTCATGGATTAAATGTGTCTTAGTGAATAGATTTAAAATGACTCAGACTTTGAGGAGGATTTTGCAAAACGCTTTAGTTTCCTGACGTTGGCCTAATCTGTATCTTTGCCAGAGTATCTGTGGTAGTACTTCTTTTGTGTGACGCTGCTGGGAGCACACACACGCACACATGCCATGCAATTGTTTACCTCTCTCTTTGGGACGTATCTAGGCAAACATCTGTTTTTCTGTACAATTTTCTGCTATTTAAGAATCTGAATTAACCTGATTAATTTCTTAAGACCAGTATTCCGTATGCAAGTTTTATTTCTATCTGGAAGCAGTCTTAAGGAATTGACTGTGGTCAGATGGGGGAGTGTCCTGTCTTTTCTAAAAGGAGAGTGTGGATAAATGGCAAATAAGCCATGTAGGTGATCTGCAGAACTTTATTTATTGGTAACTTAGTCCTTCATATTTTTTTTCCTATGGAGTTTCATGAGCATAACAACAGAGCCTGCAGTGGACCGTGGAGGTGATTTGGTTACCTCAGTTCGCCTCGTCGTTCCCCAGTGTGTTGTTTAACCCTGCTGGATTTGCTCTGACCAGACCCGTGTGCTCTGCTGGGAAAACAGATGGCCTTCCTGAGCTTCCAAAAATCAGGTCTCCATAAGACCTGAACACTGGGGAATAATTAACACTTAAGCTCCTCAGGAGAATTGTCAGTATTGCTTCTTGCAGAAATACACCAGATCACAGCCGTTGCCCCAAAACTGATGTTCCTAGTGGGGTGCATCCCACCAGGTTTGCACGGCTGAAAAGAGCTTTGCACTGAAGTGGCAGGCGTCTTTCTGTTTAGGGACACTTCATATAGATAGCCAAGCATCCACATTTCAAAATCTTCCTTTGTTAATCCTGTGGCAGGGACAGGGATTTTTCATGTTGCTTGCTCTTAATATGGAGGCAAAAGACAGCAATGAGATTAACTGAACCTCTTGCCAGAAATGGTGTTTGCAGGCTGCTGCAGGTACACGTGTAGGAACTCTGTTCTATCAAACCAAGTTTGTAAGTTGCCCTTAACATACTGTCCTACTTTCTTGTAAGGTACGTAACGGAACAAGGGCTGGGGAAAGGGAAGAAAATCTGAAGTACTTTCCAGCCTTCATGCATGTATATGTGTGTGTGTTTGGTTGCTTTTTTTTTTTTTTTTTAAATCCCTCTGAAAAGGAGAAATTCCAAATTAAGCCAGCCTGTGGCAGTGTTTTTCAGCATTTCTTTTGCTTCTCCTGCATTTAAAGCTGAAGCCTTGGTGCTAATTGGAAAAGTTAGGAAGCTTCCTATGTGCTATATGCAATAGTTAACTTCAGTATTTAATAGAGTTTAAGTTTTTTAACACAGTTCTTTATTTATATCACACACTCATTTTAATAAGTAATCATGACTCATGGGAGCAGAATTACTGTTTTGTTGTCTGTGAAGCTTATTTTAAAAGTGATGGGTTGCTGCTGCTATTTTTCAGCTGGATTTGATTTCTCCCCCCCACCCTCCTTTAGCATAACAATGTTCCTATTATTTGAAAGATTCAATAAAACACATTTACAGCTGGTTCTTCTTTATTTTCAGTACATCTTTGAGACATCCTCTTGTCTCCTGACCTTTCTGAGCTACGTGATGCACCGTGGGATGATTCTCATCTGACTTCCTTCCCAAACAGAAGGCTTCCTCTTTTTTCAAAATGGGAAGCCTACACACCAGAAATGAATAGATGCTGGAATTTCTTACATCTTTTAAATTACATCTCAAAAATTGTTTTCCCCATTACTCATTTTCCAGATTAGTAAGACTTTAAAAACTAAGTATTTAAGTAAGCCCAAAACTTTGGTGCTCTTGTGAGCTCTCAAGTTTACCTTTTGCTATAGAAGGAAAAGTGTCAGGAAAAATTCTAAAACTCAGAATTGCTTTTAGAGCACATTTTGCCTGCAGGCAGATGCCCTTTCTACTGCCATGCTGGTGGCCATAGGTTCCAGCCTGCTTTGTCTATTAGCTCTTCAAGGGGATTATGGAAGTTGCCAGTAAATGACTGATGTCTTTAATGATCTGTGTAAGGCTGTCACAGAGTTGTTTCAAGACAGGTCTGAAAGGCCTTTTACTTTGCTGGAAGAAGTACCTCCCATGGTTATTGTGTAGGAACAGAAGAAACAGTAACAAAGGCTAAGGGAAGGACACTGGAGAGAAGGGGAAAGGGAAAGGGAAGGCTACTTACCTAGCAATTAGCCAAATGCAAATACCTCTGCCTTGTGTGGTCAATAGGAGCAGAGGCCACAGGAGGCTGGGTGGAGAGGAGCTGTGGGTCTGTCAGGCAGGATTTCTAGCCTCTTCTCTCGAGGCCTTTGGCTCAGGGCTGTGGGTTGTGTGGTACATGCACAGCATGTTCTGTGCAGTTCAGCTGTAGCTGGTGCTGGGTCAGTGGCCTTGGTCAAGTGGCCAGAGGCTGCCCACATGCCTGCAGCCACATCCTTCCCAGGAGCTTCCATTCGCTTTGGTCCATCTGGAGCAGAGCTGTTCAAATCAACTTTTGATCTATCAGTAGCGTAGAGCCTTCCTGTACCTTAAGGAAACTCTGCATGTCCCACACCTTGCTGGGCTCAGTCCCTCAGCTTTCCTGCTGCATCCTTAAGGCACCACTGGTGGTAATTGTGATCCAGCAATGCCACCCCTCACCAAGGGCATCCAGTTTCCAGTAATGATAGTTCAGTCTGTCCAGTCTTGGAGTTGATCTGACTTGTTTCTTCCTCTGTTCCAGCCCTATTTTCTTCCAGTCTCTCCAAAGTCTTTTTTCTTCTCTGAGAGCCTGAAAAATATTACTAATGGAGGGAAGCAGATTTTCTGTCCAAGCACTGTATAATTTGTCAGTCTTTAAATACTTGTAATACTTAACAATCTAAGTTCACCTTTCCATGATGTGGCACTTTATTTGATGTGACTGACATGCACAGCAGAGCTCTTTGACTGCCTTAAGTCTGTGAAGAGAGCCACCAGCCATACTAGTGAGGCCTTCGGCAGAAGAAACAAAATAAATTAGGTCACACAGAGCTCCTTATTTCCATGACTGTGCTACCTCTGCTACCATGCTGGGCTTGCTGGCTGCAGCTTAGATATTTCCGCAGAATGCTAGCCTACAACACACCTGTACCCTCTTTTTTAAGACTGAGGCGCTCTAGTAAGGGGCTTTATGAGGTATGGCTATACACTACCCACGCTTAACAAATTATAAGAGAAATGAAATATTGGATGGGGAATGTTAAGCTGTATGGGGTGACTGCCAGTCCTCATTCCTGTCCTGGAAAGCCTTTCTTAGTGCACTTAAAGGAAGAGGAACAGGTGGTGGTCGAGAAGGTGCTCTTGAAGCACACATTGTGGCAAGGTTGACTGTTGGAATGAGTGGGAATATCTCTGGGAAGATTTACAACTGCTTGGGTCTATGTTTGTAGTGGCTACACAGGCAGGCTGCCACTTGCTTAAAAAAAAAAGTTAAAAAATCTGAGTCATAATTTTCCATTTCCTCTGCAAGTAGTTTTGATGCATCAAAAACGGTTGGCACTTCTGTTTTTGTGCCTTAAGCAAAAACAAAAAAAAATCAACCCCCCAGAACCACAACAGACCCTGCTCAAATCCTATCCTCTCAAATTGAATTTTGTGTCTTGCTGTCTTAATGGTCTTGCACCCTTTCTTTTTTCCTCCTTCTACCTGCGCCAAGCTTCACAGGCAGGGCCACACACGCAGAAATGCCCAGCACCTACAGAATGTGCTGGAAGTACTCTGCTTAGGTTTTGGACCAGTTCATACTGCTTTGCTGTTAACTCTGGAATTACAACAAAGCTGTGTTACACTTAAATTGGTATCATCTGGCCTAATCACTTCCTAATTTTGCAGAGCATTCCAGGGGTTTTATAAACCATAATTTTCTTGAGTATATTATGAGCAGGAACAGTTAAGGCAATGCCAAATTGCAGAGTTTTCATTTTGGCAAGCTGTCCCTACAAGTATTTTTGTATTAGTCCTGTGCATGTACGTCATCTCTCCTTCTATTTTACCTATAATTTGTAGATAAATACTTGCCGTTCCCTCACCCCTTTCCAGGATCCAAACGGTGATGTGGGACTGTGAATGTGTCTGTATGTTTTAAGCCAGTGTAGCACCTTCGCTGCAGTTCAGTCCATTAGTGGGAGCGACGGACTGTTTCTTCTGCATCCACTTAGGCACTTTGGCATTACATTTCCTAAAGGAAAGCAGGTTTGAAGTTTTGTGAGCTGGGAACAGAGTTACAAAAGCCGTGTGTAGTGTGGGCAACTCACTTGGGTTTCTTAGCACCATGCTGTGCCAGCTATAACTGTAGCAGTCCTGCGTGAGATGGGGAGGTATCGGGATGCTCTTGAAGCTCACAGCAGAAAGAGGCACTGTGGGACGTGGCCAGGAAATCCAGTCCCTAGTCCCAGAAGGGGCTGTGCTGGGGGTATGAGCAGGATGGCAGCCACATGGGAATCGGATATATTAGTTGCAGTCTTGCTGTGTAAGGCTGTAACCTCCTGCAGCTCTTTGTTTAAAGGACAAGCTTTCTTAACTGGCAAAAGCCCCATTGAAGTCTTAACTACCCTTAGGTCAAGTTAGTGCGGATGAAGGGTGAAAAAGGCGCTCGGAAATACTGTGATAAGAAGGGCTACAGCTTTGCCCGCAGATAAGTACAGGTTATTTCATGGGGCTTTTCCCCTGCTGCTGTGCAGAGATTACCTTCATGTACCTTTGTGAGAAATAGAAGGGTGAAAAGATTGGTAAATAAATTCTAGCTCTGTTGCTGCTCCAGATTCCTGTACACTATGTATATAATGACTTATACACAAAAAAAAATCCCACTGAGGAGGTGTGGAGAGACGTGATGAACACTGGAAATGTCATGTCTGTGGCATGCTGCCAGCAGCAGCCATTTTACCCAAATGTGCACTTTCACTTCATTCTGTGCTCTGCTCTGGATGCTTTCCTTCCCTTACCTTCAAATAAAGTCTACATTGACTCTGGAAGGGCTGGTTCCTGGGAGAGAGGATCCAAAGGGCCTGGTGCTAGAAGAGAGTGTGCATTTGTGCTTCAGTGCAAAGCTTGTGATGCTCGATGTGCACCTTTATGAAACCAAGGGTGATGGAAAGATACTACATGAGGGGAGAGTGGAGTAGTATGCACATGGAGCTGCTCTTGCAGCCAGTTGGCCTTTGCAAGGCTTGTAGCATCGGTACCCTAGAGAACAACAAAGCCAAATACTCTTTAGGAACAACTTATATACAAGTAGCTGGAAAGAAAAAGTTCACTGTGAACTCTCAGGCTTGTTTCAAATTGTGCCTCTGGTACCTAACAATGTGCACTTCAGCCTGACAGATTTTGGACCCGATACCCTTTCCCTCCTAGTTTTTCTATTGCTTTATTGATGCCTGTTCTCTGATGGTGCTTGAAATTCCAGTAACCTTGCTGGCACTTGCATGCGTGGATGGGGGATGGTTTCAGGCCTCCTTTTTCTTTAAAAAGAAAAAAAAAAAAAAGAAAAAAAAATGATCCTTGAAGTGTGACATAACTCTAAAGCATTTCTGCTGTGCAAAGGAATTTGTAATTTTACTGAGCTAGGGAATACCTTGTAGAAAGGGGTCTTTTTGTGTGCTGTACCATAACTGTTCTCAGACTCAAATTTCAGTCATCTTAAAAGGTTAAGTTTCAGATTTAATCAACTATAGTTTTTCCTGGGTTTTTTTTCCCCCTGATCACTTCAGTGACCTTTCAGGTTTTCCAAAACACAAGACTAATGCAATCAGTATCTGATGATAATAACAATAATAATTTAAAATAATTCAAAAAGCTCAACATGTGCAGTCCAGGACTGAACAAACTTTATTGAATTAGTTTGATGGTTGCCTATTCATGTTTTTTGCTGCCTGAATTGTAAGAGCTCAGGGGGTTTTGTTTTCACAAGCAGCAGGCGTCCTCCTGTACAATGCCAGAGATTAGTCAAATGGAGAGTGGGGAGTGTTAAGAGTGGTGGACTCGCTGGCCTGTCCTGCTTTCATCCCCTGCAGTGTCCCCCAGTTCTGCAGAGGGAAGGAGATGAACAATATAACAGGGCCCTTCTGCTCTTTGCACGCTTGGGGCATGGCTGTACAATGTTTTAAGCGTTCGACAGAGAGGGTTAGAAGGAACTTGCAGATACAGTTAGAAATTGCGGAGGGTAAAGTTAGTGAAATGAGACAAACAAGACTTTGGAATAAATCTGGACATTCTTCTTCCAGGAACAGACGAAAGCCTGAAAACAAATGTGTGAGAAAACCAGCTGAAAAATAACATGGTCATAAAAAAGTTGAATTTAGCACTCTGGGCTTTAGTAATTTAATCATCATGGCAACAGCAGTCATACTGTTTGGGAAGAACAGAGAAGGAGAGGAAAAAAAGCTAAAATTTGATACTCAAAGGTACCTAAAAGCCTTAAAATATTTTGGTCAGATAATAATTTTGCCTCCCTGGAGCTACTCCCCAAAAACAGGGATACAAAACTGCAATTCTTTTCCATCTGCTTGTGAGATGCTGCTTTTTTGTAGCCAGCATCCTTTCCCAAGAAATACTTGGCTGAAAGCTGATGGTCACTGTCATGCATCCTTGTCCTGAAATTGTTTGCTATGACATTAAAAAGTTAATGAGCAGTCATTTTAGGAACTGTAATGTTTAGATGTGGGAACAGAGAATGGAGCTTCTATGCAAACTAGAGCAAAGGGCTGCTGAATCTGATGGGTAAACCCATGATCTGAGTTTGTTTACTGAGGATAGAAGTATAGCGTTGTTAGAAATGTACAGCTGATGGTGTGGAAGTGAGCAGGTAACTACCCAATGTTTAGCCACAAAAAAACAGGAAAAAAAATATGTTGTTGAACAATAATAAGGAAAAGTAGTGCGGCATAAACCGGAAACATCTCACTCATGGCCATACGAAGACAGGACTTCTTGGGGCACCTGGACTTGTTTTCTGTGTGCTCCCAGGCTTTGGTGCAGGACAATGTTACTCTTCTTCCCTCTTGCATAGCCACAGGTTGAGGTGAGCTGACTGACTGATAAACAGTCTGTATCACCCAGCATCTTAACCTCAAGAGCTGTGTTGGTTTTCTGCCCTGTTAGAAACCTCAAACCTCAGAGAAAACCACTCACCATCAGTTCAAATTAGCCTGAGAGGAAGCAAGGATATTATTTGGTTGTGTGCTTTCTGCCCTTTAGCAGAAATACCCTCTCCCACCTGTTGGGCTGCCCCACTGAGTATTCCAGTCTAATCATTGGTTATCTCTTTTTCTGAATTATTGGGGAGCTGGTGTAGCTGCATCTGAAAACATCTAACAACATATGAAGCAAGATGAATCTTGCAGATAAGAAGCTGGATCTCATGTTAAGAACAGCATAACCTTTTCTTCTCAGTATCTCATTGTGGTACATGACCTTGTCCCATAAGAAAAGCTAGGAGGATGTGTAGGAGTTGTCTCTCACCTTGTACCTGCTTTACTGCCATGCTGGGGATCTGCTGACTGACACAGCTGGAGCAGAAAGCAGGGGGGACAGTGAATAGCATGTGGAAGGAGTATCAAAGCTAGACACGCAGGCGGCTAGAACAGAGGGCATGGCTAGTGCAAGATAAATCATCCTCTGCAACACAGATATTGGGTCTCTTCGAATAGCCTGACCTACACTCAGATGGTAACCCTTCTGCTAAAGAGGGTCATGGGTTCACCATTGAAGCTCCAGGAATCCTTTCCTTAGCTAACCACATAGGGAATTAGTATGAAAGGAAGGCTGGTTTTGGCATATGTTTACAATGCAGTTGTAGTGCATGGATATTCACTGATGATGGGTTTTAGTTTGCCGGGCTAATAGAGCGAAGGGAAGGAGTAAGCCACACTTTCAGCCTCACTGTGAAAAGGATGGATTTTCACAATCCATTGATAATCCATGTTTCGTACATATAGGTTTTACAGTCCAAGCAGTGTTCTGCCTCTTCTCTTGGCATTTATTCCGCGAGCTGCTAATACACATAATTGTTGTAGTTTTTTTTTTTTTTTTTCCTGTTCATCATGTGTTTTTCTGCGTGAAATTTTATCTGATTGTTATGATAGACTTAAGTGCTCAGGATGACATAGTTGTCTGTTTTGGAGCTTGGTGCTTCTGGGGAGGCTGCAGGGATTGGCCTGTCACCCTCCTATCTTCCCTCAGCCATGTGAGTGACGCTTAGCTCTTCATCTCTATTTTCTAGTTGGTTACTTTATTTTCTCATTGGTTATTTTCTGTTGCAGTTCTCTGAACTCCTTCTGACTTGTCCCTATTTGCAGACCTGCATAGATTTTCTGGGAGCATGGTGTATTTTTGTTGGACCATTCATTCACAGGATGAAAGACCTTGATTCTCTACTGCAAACCTGCTTTTTGCCTTTCCTCCCCGCCATGTTCCATTGTATTGTGCTTATTGTAAGTTTTTACCTAGTGCCCATTACTATAGTCTATATCTATATCTATATAAAATAATGCAACCAGCAGGGACCATCATTTAAGTGTCTTCTTACAGAGGGGTAGTTTTAGTTTTATTTTTGTAATGCATACTTTTGTTTGTGAAAGCTAAGCTCAAACCCCTCACCTAGTACACTCCTATTTAACTTGCCATCTATTGTAACATCTGTTATTTTTAACATTGCTGCTTCCCAGATTTCGCCCTCCTACTGCATGGTTTTTTTTGGATCGTTTCCCTTCACTTGTCTTAGTTTGCTTTTTTCCCAGAATGAATCTCATTTGATTATTTTCAGATTGCATTTCTATTCTCTCTAAGTCCCTGTGTATTATTTCCTTGTCCTCATTATTTTTGCAGCTTCTCCAAATGTGATGTTTCCTGGATATTTAAGTTAGCATGCTGTCTAGAGTCTCTTCTGGATCATTAAAGAAAATACCAAGTGAAATCGTACCTAATACAGGTCTTTGCAATATCGCACCTTCTTCCAATGTTATCCTTTGCTTTAATCATGATTTATTTGCAGTCAGTTTTCAAACTGAACCACAGCATGCATCTCAAAAGTGCAAATCATCATCAAATGTTTACTAAAAATCAAACGCCTCACATCTGCACCTTTCCCTTTGACTGCTAGTGCTGTAAGGCTAGCCAGGGAAGGGTCCAGTTTCTAGCCAGATCTGCTCTTCTGAATGGAAATAATAGTTTCATTTTCCTCAGGCTTGTAGCCTGGTTTGCTTCATAGGAAGCCTTATGAATTAAACCAGCTGTGTGACCCATTCTGAAATTTGGTTTTGTGAAGGACCAGAGCTAGGAAGGAAACAAGTGGAGTTTATGCATGTGAGGGGGAAAAAGAGAGAAGAGGGATACGTGTGTAGGGGGAGAAGGGAGTCGCTTTTATCTGCTTTCTGAAGAACTAGACAAGTCCATGGATGTTCTGTGTTTCTAGACCATGGCTTCCTATATGAGTTAAGTGTTCTGTGCTGTCCTGCTTTGCTCTCCTGTGGTCTGCAATGCCATTGATACCTGAAGTTATGGCCAAACTGAGGGTGTGAGATGACATCAGCAGCCACCGCCTAGCTGGTAGCTGGGCACTTTGTAAAGTTTGTGTGCTTCAGCTGTTGGCCAGGCATCCATGACACAAAGGAGCTGTAATACTTTAGGGATGTGGTAAAGGACCTTTCTCACATTTAAGTGCAACAGGTAAGTGGCTGTTTTGGGTAAGAAACAAAGGAATTGAAACAAATGTGAGAAGATGACAGGGACTTTAGGCTAAAAAGTGAGAACGTGCTTAGGCAAGAACTCTTTCAATGGGGAATGTGAGTTATAGTCTCTGGAGATCATGCAAAAGGCATCTCATTCATGGCTTTTTGCTTTGACCTGGCCATAATAAAATCTCGAAAGTTTCTGGTGACAGTAATGCCTGCACTGCGCTGGTTAGTGCAATATTTTATACCAGTGATTTAAAAGGATTGTTAGTACCCCTTTTCAGCTGGGGCAAGCGGTTGGAAGCAGGCAGAAATAAATTTAGTCTATTTTGCTAAAAAGGCTCTGTCCGTATTATTGGGTCACATACTGCCTCCTCTTGCGCTTCCCCCTTGGCTTTTGCTACATGCCCGCAGCCCAGCCTAGACCACTACCGCTAATGGGGAGTATGGCATGTGGCAGCTTTTCAGCCTGAGTGTTGATATCTGGAGTGTCAGGTCCCTGGTACAGAGCGGATTGGGGCTGTGGAAAGCTTTGGCTGTGCTTTGTGCTGATGAAGAGTATGAGTAGACCTGCAGGTGGAAAGCATCTGTCCAAATCTTGAGGAATGGGGGTGAGGGTGTGGTTTTGTTTTGGGTTTTTTTTTTTCTGGAAGTGCATCTTGAGCAATTAACACAAATATTGCTATTAAGGCTCCTGATCTAAGCTTTTAAAAGTATTCTTAGTATGTTCAGTACTGTTCACGTGAGGCATCAGAGGAATTGAATCTAGCAAGACAGTACAAAGAAATTATAGAAGCTATGTTTTTTAATAACCTTACAGATTTTCATATATTGTACTGACAGTGTTTGCCTTCAGCGTTGTGTTAACTGCAGGCCTAGATACACCACAGAAATGCCTTCACCGTTTTCCTACTCTGTGCTGCGTTCCTACCTGGAAAGGCCTTTTTTCTTTGAAAGCTCCATTAAAGCAATAAACCTAAAAGGACTGTAGCCCACCTCTGGGTTTGCAGTCCGAGGCTTTATGCCCATGGCTATTCTGGTCTATCTCTGTGTCCTCCTCCTCCCCAACTACCCAAGCACAGACCTAAACCGAACAGTGTAGACTTAAAGAACAAGCCCAAACCTAACCTGTGCCACCTCACAGTCTGTTTGACTTTGCCCTCTTTGCTGAAACAGTGCGGTACGTAGATTTTGATCAAGCTGAAAAGCATCAAGGAGTGCTTGAGATATGCAGAGCAACCTGGGAGCTGTAGGTTGGTTCCTTCTTTGCTGAGTACTGCTGTGACCAAATGATGCTTTTTTTTCCTTTGCTTTATTATTTACTATGATGATCAAAGGACCCACTCATTGTGATCGTAAAGAGAAGCCTTAAAATCTTATTTAAGAGCACAAATATTTTGGGCTTTGACAGATGTGTTTAAAAAATAACACAGATGTGCGGTGTCAGATTTCACCACTGCATGCAGTGCCTTTGTTTCAAACTGTAAATTTGGCTAGTAGTGCTGGGCATGTGCTTTCGCAAAGCCTTGCCCCCTGCAACACAGGAAAGCCAAGTTTCTGAGGTTTTTTTCCTCATTGAATTTACTCCCTTAGAGAGTTTGAAATGAAAATGATCTTAGCAGAGTGAGCATTCAGCCCTGCAAGGCTGCAATTCTGTGGGTTATTTTTAACCTAATTACCTCAAATTAAACAAAAGCTTAAGAATTTTTTGCTTGAATTGAAGGCGAGGCTAAGTAGACTTTATTTGCAGTGAAACTCCAGAGGAAGACATGCTTCTTCCATTGTGCCATGGAGAATAATGCCTGTGGCACTGCACTGCACTAACGAACAGTGCTTGATTTTCTGAAGCGTTGACTTTTATGAGTTGATGCGAGAAGATATGTAACTCTAGAGCAGTTCACTCCTTTCCCATTCTCACCCCTCCTACGGATGCAGTGATCATTTTGGACTGGTGACATTTTAGATGGAGCACATTCTCCTTACACTTGCCTGGCAGTGGCTCATTAACTGCATGTTAATTGAAACTGAAAGTTTGTCAGATGATTCAATTCAGTTACATGTTAAATGGATTCAGTGCAGTAAGCATTACTGCTGTGATGAAGGTCTCTGTGGAATTGATTTGTGAACTGATTTGGAGGGATTCAACGGCTTCTTCAGTGGCTCTGGGAGATCAGCATTGGGAGAGTGGGCAGAGGTAGCCATATTCCCAGCAAAATGAATCCTACTTTTCTCTTTCTCTGTAAGCAGCTTTAATTACTGCCCAGTATGTTCCCTTTCCAGGACACATGTTAGGTAGATAAATTTACTCTCGAGAGCTGAGAAGCAAAGAAGAAAATGGGGAGAATTGAAAGTCTGGTTTGAATTCTGTAATCTAAATGGCTGGAAATGTTGAATTCCTTATCTCTCAGTGGATCGAGCAGTCATAAAATTTTCCTAAAGTTTGACTCAAACACAGAATTATGTTTAAAAAAAAATCTCTTGTTTAAATTAAAGGATGGAAAATTCATGATTTGCACTCTTCATAACTCACCTTTTATACTTGGCCGCTGCAAAAGTCCGTCTTAAGTGAGCAATTTATTCTGTATGCTGTACCTGCTCATATGCTTGGTTTCTGTGTGGAGCCAATTCTTAGTGCCGAGTTATAAACTCTTTGGAAATAGAGGCTTGCAATGGAAGTGCTGACAGATCTTGAAATAGGTCAGTCTTAACTGGCTTCATTATCTTTGCTTTTGTTAAAGCATTATATGGTTGCATATTTGCTTATTTTTCTTGCAGTCCCAGAGTTTTAACATGGATATAGTATTGAATTGTTCTTTGTTCAAAATGTCATGAACATGCAGCATTAGAGAGTTTATCCAGACTTTATAGTCATCTTTAAAAGTAAATTAAACTGTTGTGTCTTATTTCAAGATTTTCTTGTGAATACAGTACATTTAGTCTGTAGCATGTCATTACCATACTAAGACGAAAGTTGTTTTTTTTCTGCTATGTTATTCTAGTCTTGAATTTTGCTCTGTCTTTTGGGCTCCTTTCTGCATGAAATGACAATGTTGTTTTTTAATCTGTCTCATTCAGATGAAAAGCCATACCACTGCAACTTTTCTGAGGAGGAAACCCCAATGGTAACATCTCAGTTGGATGAACTCCAGAAGCTAGGAAGCCGCAGTGCCAGAGAAAATGAAGCCAGGGAATCCAAAACAGAGATTCCTTCCCTGGTGTCAGCACTGGAGAGTGTCATCAAGGAGCCCTTTTTGAAATACCAAGATCTGAAAGGGTCTGTGGACGTAAAGATGCCAGCATTTCACCACAGCCAAGGGCTTCCTTGCTCCAGTCACATTGCTAACTTGGGTTCAGGTGTGGGCCAGACATCTTCAAACATGGTCATGGACTTGAAAATGTCACTTGAAGTGCAGGCTAGTTGCACTAGAGAAAATTTGCTAGAATTACACAGGGAGCATCCTCTGACAGAAAAAGGTGCTGAAGCTCAAGAAGTAGCTCCACTCGATTTGAGTGAAAAATCAACAAGGGACAATCCATGCAATAAAAATCTGAATATATCCTTGCAGGCTGCTTTAATTGTCTATCCGTGTCCTTTCTGCAGTCATAAGACCTACTACCCTGAAGTCCTGTGGATGCACAAAAGAATTTTGCACAAAATCAGCTGTAACTCGATGGTCCCCCCTTGGGTTCAACAGAACGGATTCAAGACTATTAAAAACAACCTGGTCTTTCTGGCAAGGAGTGGGCGTACTGGTCCCCCTCCTGTTCTCAGCGGTAAGGAATGCCAGCCTTTGCCCATTGCCAGATTTACACGCACTCAAGTGCCAAGTGCATTGCCAGGGTCCAAAAGCAGCTCTCTTTCTGTTGGGTTAACTGCGAAGTCTGGGAGTACGCATCAGTCAAAGGACAGTCATGCTTTCAGCCACTGTGGTCCACGCGTATCAGGTCTGGATGGGTACAGACAGCCCAAGTTAAACCATTCCCAAGAGCAATATACCATAGCAGCACAACAAAAAAGTAAATATGAAGCAAATTCCAAACTTATGCAAATGGGAGCCTATAGCAGAAGTGTAACGCCTACTCCAACAGTCATATCCAGGCCTAGCACACAGCCCACCAACAGTAAGCAAATGGAAAAGTACATGGCTCTCCAAGGAAGTGCTAGTTTTGCCCCTCCGGGTAAACACTGTGCATCTGACTCCGTGAAGGCCAAATTCAACCCACCACCACAGTATCATCCTCTGTGTAAAAGCGAGCAGTACACTAAACATGAAGAGCCGTCAGTGCCTCAGAGGGAGTCTCACATGAAGGCTGGCAATGAGATGAAGACACTGGCAAACTGCACAGCGGTAGCACGAGCGAGTCCACTGCTGCAGACCCAGCCTAGCGCTGCAGGAGTTTCTCCGGCTTTACACTCCAGCAAACAGGATCTGGGATCAGATGGGCATGAGAAACATTTGGACATTTTAAATATCTTTAAAACATACATTCCAAAGGACCTTGCTTCGTTGTACCAGACCTGTGGTGCCAACAGCCCTGTCCTGGATCATGCAGGTAAGATTTTCACAAGCCTTTTCGTAGCTGGGGGTGTGGCTTGCTTGTTAACACTTCATTTGGAGCCACAACACAGTGTTGCACAGTTTCTTCCTTCTCTCCCGTTAGGGGTTGGAATTACAAGTTCATTGTTTTTATCATTTTTGGTTAGGCTTGAATAGGTTTGTTTACTGATCTCTAGTTTTGCAGTGTCCTCCCTCATGCACTGTGTGACATTTCTGTTGCAGGTTAAATGTATCTGGTTCCACCTGAACTATTACTGTTCCTTTGTCCCCTCCTTTCAAGCAGGCTAGAGTTACACAGATGTGCTGTCACCTGTAGATCCCCCCCAATATGCTGGCACGCATCATCACTGTTTTGCTTCGGGCAAAATAAATATCCTCTGGGGCTTAACTGTGATGCTATTTTGGAGGTTTTGCTCAATTTCATCTGCAACAAGTCTTCAACAACAGTGAGAAATAATCACTTGTTAGTGTCCTTTATCTTCCTTGACAAAAGTCTTAAGATTTTGCTTGTCCATGTCAAAGACAGCTATTGTATTTTTCAAATAATTCTTTTGATCTGTTTGTATTTTTATTATTAAATAGAGGTAGGGCTGAATATGTGCCTGCTAATTCATTTCAACAGGAGTGGCAGTTGTACAAATAGCCAGTTTAAAAGTTCAGGGACTAAAAAAGGCATCGAAACTCTCCTTCTGTCTCTTGTCAGTCAATTGCCACATAAAAAGAAGGAGGAAAAAACAAGGAACCTTCGTATTTGCATTTGAAGCCATACTCTTTTGACTATCTGCCAGAATTAGTTTGTCTCTGTGGAAACTGAAAAATCATACTGATTTATTACTCTTGAGATGTGTGTGTGTGTGTAGAGGGGGAGAATGGGAGCCATAGTCCCACCTCTCACCATTTGTAAACCATCCCATTTCTTTATATGTTTTTTCTCTTAGTAGAAGTGGTGCAAGAACTGAACTTCACATGGAAAGAGCACATGTTCCTGCCTGGGGTTCTAGTGTCCTCACTTGACAAAATACTCTCTGTTTTGTCAAAATGTGTGAAATGGACCTTGTGACCCCATTTTGCAAGTGGGACAAAGTCCAGGGCATTTAGAACCTGGTAGTATAAGGATAGTTATGGTCTAGTGCCGAGAATGTGTGTGCAAGTTGACCACTCTGGCAGCTGTGAGGCAAGGAAGGACCTATAGTATTTGGTCAGGTCTTGGTGGAAAGTATTCTAGAGAAGAATACTTCTTCTCTAGATAGGCAAAATCTATCTGAACTAGTCCATGAGATACACTTTTCAGTCACTCAGTTTTGCTCAATCATTTAAAAAGTAATGTTGCATCAGATCTGACTGTTAATTTATTACTGTAGAGTAGATTGTTTCACAGGTGGTTAGAGGCTGTGTATTGGTTGCAACTAACATCAGGCTCCTATGCTTTTGCTAAGGAAGCAGAGGACATGCTCGGTTTCTAAAACTGAAGGGTTAGTTTTCCTGTTTTTGTCCAGCCGACTTTGCTTTTGCCATCCCAGTGCCTAGAAATGTTGTCTGAAGTTTTTTCCTGCCAGCTTCCTACTGTCAATACCAGTCAATTGTTCCACCATCAACTTATGGTGGTACCTTGGCTTAGGTGCTCTCCTTGATGTTATTCAATACTACATTGTGTCAGTCTGCTCAGAAAAGTCTTACTGTGAGCTCCCAGCCATGTTAAGAGAGATGCAGAGAAACAGTAAAAGCCGGGAACTAGAAGCTGACTTAGTGAATGCAGGCATGTGAAATACCATGAGGACCACGAAGGCCAGGTAGAGTAGGGGCAAGGTTTTCAAGGAAGTCTCTATTTACCTGTTTTTTAAAAGAGAGATTTTTATTGGCAAAATGCTTTTCGCTAGGCCGTGATTTCGAGACATTTTAACTTGGAAGTTATTTAGTGCACGTCTTTGCTTTGAAATCTCTTCTTTCATTCCAAATGTTTTACAGCAATCAAGTTTTCAGAATTTAAAACCTCTTTTTTTTATGTAGCTTGTCTTCATTTTATATACAACTTCCAGGATGTCGATGGTTCTCCAAACCAACTGGCGCGATGGCTGTTTTTCATAGCACTAAAATAAAAAGCTGCTGCAGCTAAAAGGATCAATATTCTACCAAATATGGACAGAGGAGGGTAAATGAACCTCATCTGAAATAGCACATGGCCCTAGACTGAGCCCTCTGAGTCAGTATGCATCACACAATTTAGTCTTAATATGGCAGTGTGAATATGACAATCATGACATAAGCGATGACCAAAAATCCCACTTAGGTATGCTATTTGTCACTGTTTTTTTCCTGATTGAATTTTTCCAATAGACTTCACCTGTGTGTTTGGGGGACAGCCTCATCTTGGATCACACTAGGATATTTTAAGGTAGTACAGTGTCCAACTTCCTTTAGAGTGGCTGGATTTATTTTTGTGATCCTTTCTTTTACATTTGTGTCTATTCCGGTGTGTCCTTGGAAAGAGGGAGTTGTACTTACTGTTGTGATACAACTGCAAACACAAAGCTTGCTGCATTTAGGCTAGGTTTGTTTCGCTCTGCCTAATCTTCCCAAGTGCTTGTAGAGAGAATCTTATTGTTATATTTAATAGTAGTTACTTATTTTATTCATGATGTTTACATGAATTGCCATATTAGGGTGGCTTATGGCAGCAGATGCACTCTTTCCCTGGGGCTCTTTTGAGACCAGCTTGGAGCATTGGTTTCGCAGGAGCTCCCATTCACATAGTCATATTCATTTCCCTTAATTTGCCGACACCTGTAGTTATCCACCCTTTTCTGTTCACACATAGGATAACCTGAGTGATGACTCATAGGGGTTTTGCCTTGCAGCAGTGATGCCCATCGCTCAAAGCTCTGAACTATTAAAAGCCTTATGGTGCTCCTTAGGAAATGCAACAATGGCAAACATGCCTGGAAGCAATCCATTTTTTCCACCTGCTTTTTAAATAACTGCCATAAAGTGAGTGCTAGAAAGGAAGGTAGATGAAGGTCCTAACCCACTCACCTTCAGTGTTCGTAAAGGGTACATTGTCTTACAGCAGCATCCTCTTGCCTCAAGCACAACTCGAGTGGGAGCAGTGCATCCATGAAGTCTGTTGGATCAGGCCCATAATGGCTGCTGAGACAAGCTGTCACCTTTCACAGAGGGAGACTTGGGGTATAGAGAGATTAAATGTCTTTACAAAGGAGGCAGAAACCCACCTGGGAAGCCCAGGCCTCCCAGTAGCAGAGCCCTACTTGTCCAGTGATCGGCATAGTGGTCCAGTAAAGGCCATGTCTAGTTCCTCAACACACTTCACTCAGCTTTGCTGTGGAGCTTGCAGCTGTAGTTCTGGCCAGTGAGAGGAAAATGCTAGTAACAGACTAGAAAATCTGGTTCAGTCTGGACTGCTTTGGAGGGCAAATCTGTCTCATTATAGTACAGTGAAGCTCTCATTGAAATATATTATTTGGTTTTTCTTTTGTGTGTATTGGGGGGTGTGGGTAAACATGATCTGGATTTGTCCCTAAATTATGGTCTTGGATTTGACTGCCAGGAGCTTAATTGTTGGGAGTGAGTGTGTTTAGCTACATTACACAGACTGTGCTGCCATCTGCAGGAGGTGCTATTATAAAAAGAGAAAGCTATTTGTGAGTGGATTTTTTTTTTCCAGCCAGACATTTCCTTTCAGTATATGCTGTGGTACAAACCATTGCAGGACACTTGGTGCTGTACCAGCAGAGGAAGCGGCAGCTGTCTTCTTTTCCTTTAGTTTTCAGGTGCAGCACCTGTATTTCAGATAAGCCCTCTGGCATCCTGCAGTTTATTTTTCAGCTGAGGTAGAGTTGTTACCACTTTTTTGTTCACAATTTTATTCTTTTTGAATGCTGTAATGGGAAAAATTGAAAGAAAAGCTGAAACTTTACTTCTGCTGACAACCCTCTGAGAATTTCTTTGAAAGCCAAAGTATTCCAGTGGCAAATGGAAACTTCAAGTCTTTCCTTCTGAGGAGGGCTTTTTACCAAAATAGAAAAGATGATGTTCAGGTTTTTTTTTAATAATAAAAATGCCCAACAAAAGTCAAATGTGTCTTTTTTGATCAGCAGCAAAAAGACAAAGACCAGCCCTTTAAGTCAGATGCTGTAAACTGACCTTTGGAGAAAAAGGAGAGGTTTGAGCGGTTTTCCGCAAATGCTAATGGCCTAGAAAACATGTTTACCCATGGCTGGGGGAAGGCTGCTGTGCTGCTACCAGCTCAAAATGTCCGGAATGACACTTTCATTCACAGATGTCTTTCGTCTGTGCCTCAGAGGTCCGGGGTCAAAGCAGCACCGGCAGGCAGGTAGGCAGGGGCGAAAGGTTTGATCAGTCTGTGATAGCTCCGCTCGCTCTGCATTTGTCTCTGAGGTATTGCCGCCCGGGGGGGACAGTCGGGCTCTGGTCCTACTCACTTCCTATTATCCATGTGACTTGTCTCCGCCACGCTGGAGTCACTTTGATTTGCCTGATGTACTGCTTGACAAAGCTGGGTGATGGCTGAGAAGTGGATCCAGCTGCTCTGAAAAGCGCACACCTGACATGCCAGTCCTGGTGCGGGCACATCATGGGGAGCATTTTTTAATTCAATGTAATTTATGCATTCTTGCAGTCCTGTGTGTGCCTGGCCTGTCAGCCAGTGCCTAGATGAAGGCTGACAGTTGTCATCCAGGGCCTGAAGGTAGCCTCACATAATGACACATTAGACATACTAATGATGTTTTCTTCTGGCATAATGTTTTCTTCTCAACTTTCCTCTCTCCTTCCCCCCTCACCCCCTCCTCCCTCTCTCCCTCCCAACTACAGGGATGCTCAGGACACAAACACGCCAAGGAGACTGTGTCTGCAGAGAGTGTGGAAAATGCTTTACCCAACCCAGTCACCTCAGGACTCATCAGAGGTCCCATGCAGGTACCTTTTCACACTCGTTCGTGCTTTCTACCTTTCCTACTTGCCTGCTTTTGGATCTAGCTAACAAAATGCCGAGAATTACGTTTTATATACCATGCTAACCTAAGTAATTCCGGTACCTACATCTAATAGACAGGTTTTTTATTTTTATGACTATTGCTCTTATTCTCCGGATATCTATTGCTCTTATTCTCCGGATATTGCTTACCTGATCCCCGCCCAAACTCCATAAAATTGCAATGCATTTAAGATAAGTCTGTTTGCAAATGTTTTATTTTAATTAGAGACTAGGGTACTCAGAAATGAATATGCTAATGAATTCTATTGCCACCAGCACAAATTGAAATCAAAGTACCCCTTTCAGCACAACATAAGGCTTTGTTTTGCCTCATCGTTGCTGTTGACAGGAACATTTTTGTGGGAAACAAGATTTTTCCGTGGACCAGTCGGCCCTAAAATGGGAAATCCCTACCAGCCATTTTTAACGGTCTGTGGTTGAAGCTGTAGAAGGCTAAAGCCACTGATATCAAGAGACCTCCTGAGCATTGCACAAGACAGTGAGACTAGCGAGTTCCTCCTGAAAAGTGTGAATGATGCATACATAAGCCAGTCTGATGCAAAATGACAGAGGCCAAATGGTAAGTAATGCAAGAAGAGGGTCCCTTTACACATACACTGATAATTAATGTTGTCAGTGATTGCTTTCTTCAGCGCTGAAGTCTGAATTAAAAAGGGCAGTGGCCCTAGGCTGCCATTAGCACACTCTCTTACAGTAAGTGTTACGGTAAATTGGTATTTTCCGGCCACAGGCTAGTAGCTGGTGTCTTTTTTTGAATGTGGTTAATCTGTAATGGTCTCAAATAATGTACACACACTAACGAAGCTTGAATGTTCATCTGTTAACAAGCCCCCTTGTTCCCACAGTGGTATTTGAGTCTAATGGACTCCGAGGTACTGAAGTTCACACCACCTCCGCAGATGCCCCAAAACAAGTATGTTTTACAATTAATTGAATGTTTGGTTTGTAATGTGGTGGCTGGGAAAGAGTTGCCCGGTGATACTCATCACTAAAACACTGACTGGTTTATAACATGTATAAATAATAACAATGTTACTTCATTTTTTTGCTCTTAAATTTTTTAAGCATTTTATCAAAATCTGTTATATAGGGAGTCAGTTAATTGTAGAGCAGGTAGTGTTTAAACAAACATGTTACTGGCTTACTGGGGACCAGATGGGGTAGGTAACTCTGTAATGCACGATGATATGTAATAGTGAAATAGTACATAAAGAATTCCTAAAAATAATTTATTTTTACAACTAACGTGTATTCTGCTGGAACAACACAATTAACACTGTGTATTTTTCTGAAGATTATTTGTACCCTGATATCCAGCATTTGGCCTTTGAAAGGCTCTGGTCCTCCAGTTTCTGTGGACTCCACATGGCAGTGTGCTTTCCTGTTTCTAGTATACAGTTTCCTGTCTTAAACACTTCTCAGCACTCTGAATTATACATGGCAAAGCTGTTACATAGAAAAGCATTAAACTGAACTTGGTTCGTGTATTTTATGTCTTTGGAGACCAGTGTCATAACCTGGACCATCCTACTTCATCTTCCAGCTTGGCAGGTGGGTTTCAGGTCATGCCATCACATGGGCAGTTTTCTTTCATTGTGAAGCTGCCTCCAGCACTTTCTTTCATCCACATTTTTAGTTTAATTTTGACTACAACATTCTTCCTCTCTCTTACTTAATGGTTGCAGATGGTTTTGGCCATGCTTAGAGAATGCGTTTTCATGCTAGTCCTGCCTTCAGGAGTTGGGTTTTACGTGCTTAGTAAACAACCTCATTGGACACCAACACATCACATAGTTATATGATGCACCTATCAGGGAGACTCTTAGTACCTTCTCTGTTGTACTTGCATCTTTCTGGCCTAAAGGCTGTAATAGGGAGCCAGTTCACTGCCACGGGACTATCTGAGTTGCCATCAGGTCGTAGGAGTCACCAACAACTCTCATGAAATTTTCAAGATGGCATAGTGTTTCAGTAGTTGTTATGGGCAACGTTTGCTTTGCTTTTGTGGGACAGCAGCAGCACAGATATGCTGTAGTTAGAGAACTAGATGAAAGTACTGTCCTTGTGGTGTTTATCTAATAAAATTGTGTAAGGACACACCTCTCAGTAGAAGTATGTGAAAGAGTGAAACACTGCAGCTCTGCACGCTAGCTCAGCCAGTCTTTAGTTCTCATTGCTTTATTAATGTAGGTTTAGTAAACCTTAGCATCTTCAAAATGTTCTTTCGTCTTTTCATGCTCATGTTTTTATTTCATGTGTAGTTGAGATTGGATTCTGAGGGTATCTGGGCTTTTCTCCTCTAAAAGTCAACATAAGGTCGAAGTTGGAAATATATTTCCAAAAAGTTCTGAAATAACCGTATCTATCCAAAAAAAGATGTGGCAGCTCAGTCCACATCTGGACTCTTTTTGTAATTCAGGTTATATTACTGCACAATAAATTCACTCAGATAATCTTGTCTTTGTAAACTACTGCCATGCCAAAAGTTATTGATTAACATCTTCCATGGCTCTTGAACTTTCAGTCCGTGTCAATCTGTCTTCGAAGTATTTGATTAAATTACAGCAGTTCTCAGTGCAGCAGAATGCTGGGTAGAGGTTAGCTTCATGAAACTCCCTGTCTCTTGCCAGTCAGTATTTCTTCCACAGAAGCTACAATATGATTACTTGTCCAAGGGATAGTTACTTTTCTTTTGTCTTGTTTGCTCCTCAGCATCAGCCTTTGTCTCAGTTTGTCAGCATCTGTGTCGGTTAGGATTAGTCAGTTGTCTGCCGTTTTGCTTGTTCTCATCACGAGCAGTCTTTGCGCTCCCCCAGAAGAATCCACCTGCACAGTCCCTGGGTGTTAGAGAGGGAATGTTCTCATTTCTACCTGCAGCTGTAGGGGCCTTTAGAAGCACAGAAATGAACTCGCACTGAGAACGATGCCTGCAGCATTCTGGTAACATTATGATTTCCCACTTTAAACATTGTCACTCCGTGTCTTCATTTCATTTCTTAATTGGGGACAGGTCTATTCATGAGAGTTTACAGTGTGAAGTCAGTTCAAGTTACGGAAGTGCCATGCAAATGCTTCGAGCAAGAAACAATAGTTACTGCATTCTGTAGCTTGAGAATGAAAGAGGGTTTTTTTAATCTTTAAGTGGAAGTGATTCACTTTACATAATGTTTCCTCCTCTCAGGTAAAATATCTTCCCCTGAGTAGTTGGCTGAAGACTAAAAATATTAACATTTGTATTTCACAGATCCCCCATTCCCTTCAGTAGTCAACCAGAAGATCATCTTTAAAGGTTTCCTTTATGAAAGAATGTTAGATAGGGTGTTTAAAATCCCCCAGCATAGTAGGTTACAACAGTGCTACATTATGTAGCGGTTCTAATTCTGGATGTTAAAAATAGGGTCTACGGACAGTCTTCTTAAAAAACGAGCCAGCTAGATCTAGATTTAGGTGTCTAAATAGGAAACAGACTTAGAGTAGTGAACCACCAAAAGGAAATGCAGGTGTTCAGCATAGCTGAAAAATAGGCCACTTATAAGGGCATGTAAAGAAGACCATACACACCCAGTTTTGATAATATTAGCAGTGGGCTGTGTTTAATGCTTTGTTATCAGCACCAGTGAAATATAAACAAAATGTAGGAAATAAGATGTTTATCTTCTTCATAACATTATTTATGGCTTCTTACTTGTACCTGAATGGTTTAAAAAACACAAAGAAGGATGTCTTTACATCAAATGAATTTCGCATGAACTCTGGAATATTTCCTACTGTTCTTTGTCTAAAGGACAAAAAACGCTCATTACATACCTCAAGTCAATACAATTTGTGCAAAGTCATGTATATTCTCTTGAAATGCTGCCATATTAAACATACTGAATATTCTGAATATTTTTATAAATGCTAAATATCCCAATGTATCTGTAATTAACCTTGCTTATCCACAATGAATATGTATCTTAATTTGGAATACACTAGGCAGCGTCCAAAGACCTGATTTCGTAGACATGAATTTGGGGAGCACACTGCAGTTGCTTATACATGGCAAGACAAAAGCAAATTCCCCTTTGGAAGGGTCCCTGTGACCGTATGTGTCTCAAAGCTGCAGCAGCTCCCATAGCAAAGCTCTCCTAAAGCACGGGGTCATTTCAGAGACACTTCCTGATGCTGTAATGTTCGAGCCAGAAGCCCAGTTCCCAAGTGTATTCAGTGACACAGGAGTCAGCCTCTAGCCTGCTTTTGCAAAATGGTGACAGCAGTAGTAGCAGTTTCTAATCCTTATGCCTTGCATTTAACTTCCGCTTCTGCGTTTTTAAAAATATGTAAAAACTTGCATGCTTTAGGAATCCTCTGTCAGTGCTGTGTCAAACAACATGCTCTAAAAATTTTAAGGGACAGGTAGTTGAGTGTTCAGAAGGTATAATTTACTAGTTAGCAACAAGGAAGAGTTCTGTCTATTTGAGAGTATATATACATGAAGCAAATTTGCAGCGATGAAGCCAGAGACACCAAGTTCTCTGCCTTTTATCTGAGTGAAACAAGCAAACCCCTCAGAATTCCAACTTTTGCTCTCTCCAGAAAAACACTCTTTTACTCACAGAAAATCAGTTAAAAGCTACAGCTTAGATAACCCATGAACTGTTGATATCACATGTATTTCTGGCTGTAGCTTTTCCCATGCTGGAAGCAGTGCTGGTCCATTTCTGTGAATGAGCTGTGGACACTACAGTTCTTGGGCCTCATTCGCTGAAGAGAAGTGCCCAGTAGGCTCTGTGCGACACAGGTAAACCACCTTCATTAAGGAGTCCACAAGCCTTAATTTTATCCACTATAAGTATTTGAAAACATTTCTTGTGGTGTTCAATACTTCAGGTAGCATAGATGTGAATAGTCAGAATTTGGAGGATAGACAGATTGGAAAGAACCATCAAGAAAAAAACACTGTGTGTTTAAGTATATATACACACACACGTATATTGTAAAGGAACTTGAGAGAAAGGCTGGTGGCATCTGTTATCTCTAATGTTTTTATAATCCAGCAACACCACAGCCCTGCTTGTCCTAAAGCAACTTTGCAGAGAAGGGGGGGAAAGAAAACAAACCCAAACCAACCAGAATGAAAAGTTACTTAAGCCATTGGTTTCTGAGTTTGGTTGTTTTGGTTTTTTTTTTTTTATTTGAATTTTTAGCACTGTCTTTTAGAAGTCTTATTTATGACATTTGTACATATGAGTTATCTTGCACCAGTTCCTTGCAGAGTTTCTGCTAAAGATCATGATTAATAGTTCAGTCCTCATTATTGCAAATGTTATTTTTAAATAGTTATTCTGAGAACAAGAATTCCATTAATCAAAATAATAGATAATGAACAAATAAATGGCAACCTAATTTGTCTCGTTCATACATATGGAAATTATAATGCAAACAATCAAGGAATCATGGAGGCTGCTGTACTGGTATCTGAGTAATGTGCATGTACTGTATGTCTATTAGTTCACGAGCAGGATTAGCAGCTGTAGCTCTTGTCCCAACACTTTCCTCTTGCTGGCAAACTGGAGTGATATCTGTGCTCCAAACCGATCATTGCAATTTATTTCAATGTCGTGCAATATATTAACATGCACACAAACTGTTTTTTCCTGTTAACTGGTGAAAAGCTCTGGAAGTTGCTGTGAAAGCAGCTTTTGGTATGAAAACTCTGGGTTTTGCTTAAAAAAAGATCTGCTGTTTTCCCTTTTAAAAGACCGAAAGTGAAAAAAGCTCAATTTTTAAAATAGTAAACATTTCACTTCAGGAAGAATTCCATCCAGCTGTGTATTGGCTGGTTCAAAATCTAGCTGCCCCTTCAGGCCAGTGCAAAGTGGTGAGCCACTGGGTGGGTTTTGACATGTGTGAAGCTCAGGTGCTGTTTCCCAGCAAAACTAGGAGCATGTCTGTACACCAGTGGGGTACAGCCACTCCGCCATCCTGCCCTGACCCCTCTGCACCTCCCTGCCAGGCAGGAGGAGAATGGATTGCCCCTTTCATGGTGTGTGGGTGGGTCGTGCCCAAACTACTGGATACACCTCTACCGCCCAGCTCCCCACAGGCTATCCATCCCCCAAACCCACCCCTAATTACACTCCTTTTTTTCAGCTTTTACCCAGGGAAACTGGGACGAGGCACCTGCCATCCCTTCCCTCCCTTCCTCCCTCCTCCTCCAGCTTGGCAAAATCCTGCTGCACTCCCCCGTGTATGTAGAGCTGGTTCGATACGAGACATTTTAATGATGAATGCCTCCTCCTGGAATTGTGGCTCTGTCTCTCAGGCATGATGCAGCCACACAAAAATGTAAAGCATCTTTCTTGTTTTACTGCAGGAAATTCAGCATCCAACTAAGGAAGTTTTATCACATCTCTCATTCAGTTACTGTTTCCTACATTTCAAATATACTGCCATCTGTACAGCAGCTTTTTTTTTTCTTTAATTTTGTTGCAAATCTTTCCGACTTAAACCAAACTTTGACTGGTAAATGTCATGAATCTTGGGCCGGGTTTAATTAGGAATTTTCTAAATCTATTAACAAAAGAGATGCACTTAATACATTATGTCAACCAGAGCTGGGCTTTCTTCTAGCTATTTTGAGGGCTGCCATAGGCACAGCTTGAAACTTGCTTGGATTTTACATGGGTGCCGTATTTTATGTTGCATTAATTTAAAATGGTCTGTTTCACTTCATCAAGACTTTAGCATAAGGATAATGCATTTATGTAAGATTAATCTTGCCATGTTGTTTTAGGATCAGGATTGTAAACTGCATTGTTCCGACAGTGATGCTCTAAATGTCATTTGAAAGCTTTTCTTGGGAGCTGCAGGCTCCCACTTATTCATGATGTTATCTTTAATTTCACTTGATTTTAGAATATCCCTACTGTTTTTTTCAACATGGTAATTATTCATGAATATTGTCTAAAAAAATAAAAGGAAGATGACAAGGGGAAAAAAAGCTGCCTTAGCATTTGACAGACCTGCACAAGAATTCAGTTCTTCTTTTAGTTGCCTCTGTGACCTCATACTTCACGCTTTTTAAAACACTGGTCTAGTTATGAATCCCTTTTAGCTAGTGCAAAATTCCATTTTTTTGGAGGACACTGGTTCCCCTCCTTCTCAGCCTTCTCTGAACTGCTCGGTCAGGCACTTTTACTTACTCTTGTAGTCCACCAGGGACTTTATATGGGCCTTACACACTTGGTCTTGCTGGAGATGATTAAAAAAAAACCCCAAACTTCCGATGTGGTAGGCCAAAATGAACGTACGTGGTACTAATGAAAGGTAGCAAAGGCAAGCAGGGCTTACTGGAGGGTTGCGTGTGGGAGCAGAGGTGAGAATGAGCTTTTTCCCTGTGTCATCCTTCTTGCAGGGGAGAGACCACGGCGGTGTGGAGGTCGCCCACACGCTACCTCTCCGGAAGGGAACCTAGAGCCCCGGCAGAGGAGCCCCTGCGCCAGCGGCCCCCACCCCGATGGGCAGCACCGGCAGCCCCCCGTGCCACTGCCCCGCGCACCGGTGGCTGCAGAGCAGCCTCCCTGCCAGCCATCGCCTCACCCGGAGCCGCTGCGTGGGACTGAAACCAGCGCTCTGCAAGGAGGGGGGTGCCTCTGCGCTGTTAATCATTTTAAAATAAATGAAGATGCTACACAAGATATATATAAATTGACGTACTAATCAGTCCCATGGTTCCTTATTTCCTTTATAATAAACAGTGGAGTTGGCAAGCACTGTGGCAACACAAGGCATCTATATTAATCAAGAGAAGTTTGAGACACTGGAAAAATTAAACTTTATGTGATTTGGACAGCATGAAGAAGTTAAGCACTGTAACAAAAACCTCCCTGATGCTCACAATGACTATTTGATACATTTGAAAAACAGCAGTGGATTCGAGGGCTGGAGAAGTATTAATTAATGAAACTGCCACTGCCTGTCATGCTGAAAAGCAAATGGAAAAGAAAAAGGGGAGAGAGAGGAAGAAGGGGAGTGTGAGGAAAAGGTGGCATTCGGTGCTGAGAAAGCAATGCTTGATGAAGGATTAAAGGGACTAAAGAGAAAGACCGTCGTTCTGCAATGGTTTGTTTCATTACAGTTCGGGGACCACTTGCATTTCTAGTGCTCTTGCTCTTGACTGCGCACCATTAATAGTATGTGAATATGGAAATTGAAACACTTTCAGAGAAAAGCTTCTATTCGGCTTTGGAAAAGAAAAGCTAGTCAAACACTAAGAAAAAAAACAGGCTTCTGTGTTTTACTCTCAGGACCTTTTTTTTTGTAACAGGGCTACTTTCTTCGACCTGATCACAAAGGAAGTCTTCATGTTTGAAAAAAAACAGAAATAATAAAACGCTCAGCTGTCTAACGCTGCTGATCTGTATGTTTAGAAGAGAAAAGGTGTCACTGAACAAGTCCAGGCAGCCCTGGTCCCGTAAAGTACTCTCTGCTCCTGCATTTGGTTCAGCAGGTTCACCGCTCCTCCCTGGGCCCCGTGACGTTTTGGGAAGACGAGGAACTTCTTTTGTGCTGGCAGGTTAATGTTAATATAAATGTGTCATGTCTTGTACTTGGTGATCACTGGTGGTGTTAGGAAAAAAAGAAAAAAAAAAGCTTTATATACCTCTTCTACAGTAACTCTTTAACTGCAAGTTTTCAAGGTGGGGTTGTGGCACATAACAGGTTGTTAAACCATGCAGTGTAAGCAATTAAAAATGTATTCCACAGATATAAATATTTTCTTTTCTTATTGCTGTGACACTATGTGTGATGGTAATATTTCTGAGAGTTTCAGATTTTGCACATATAATTTTATGCATTATCAAAAGTTACTGCTGCCTTGAAAGAAAATGTTCTGTGAAAATTTTTGCAAAAGCTTTACTAGTTTTTTTTTTTAATTGTAACATTTTGTAAAGGCAGGAAATGGATTTAAAAAAAAACCTAGCATGCTAAATATATTTTTCAAAAAAGCAATAATTTTACATGTACAGAAATTATGCTAACCTTTAATACAGGTGAGAGCAACAGTTTACTTAATACAGTAATGGAATAGTGCTGTTTTTTTGTAGAAATGGGCTTCTGACAAAAAAAGATTTGTTTAAAAAAAAAAACAAAAAGCAGAAAAAAACCTTAAAGCGTGATCTTTCTGTTCTAACAGTTTGGGTGGGTGGGGGGATGCTTTTAAAAAAAATTTAGTCAGTAATGGGTTCTGGATACTACTTGTTACTTATTTTAAATTACTTGACAGTTTTTGTTACTTCGCAACACTTGCAACAATGCAAATTAACTTTCTTACCTATTTTTTTAAACTAGTTTTTCTTTTATGCTATTACACCAGATGTATACCAGAATTCTCTGTAAGTCTCAGTGTAGTTAGGAATGTCTGTGCAAATACTTAGAAGTAACTGTAATTGTTCTGTGAAGTTATTTTGAGGGGGTCGCATAGACACATTCCGTTGTACACCAAAAAAAATGAAAAAAAGGAGGAAAAAAAAAGAAATATTTTGCTGTGTTGATTAATGATTATGATTTTGGGTTTGCACTAGCTTCCTAGGTTTGTTTTGTTTGGTTGTTTGTTTTTTTTCTTGTTGACTTTTGTTTTGTTGCTTTTCTGAGTCATATTTTCCACGAGTGAAAGTAATGCAGTTCAGAAATGCACAGAGCTAGTTGCTTAGCCTATTTGTTTGTGTTTTAGTTATTAAAAACTCTTCTGTACCCAAAATGGCACAAAAGTGTAGTGTACATTTGTAATTTCTCTTTTTTTTCTAATTTTATTTTTTTGGCCAGCTGATCTAGAAAATCTGAGTTAATATTTAGAGCCAGAAGTTTTTTTCTGGAGCTTTTCTTCCAGAATCCGTGACAGAGAAGCTAGTGCTGTCACTGCCATTACGAGGGTACTAATCAGCAAAGTTTACAATCATAATTGAGCTCCATGAAGAACAACAGTAGGGGAAAATCAGTTTAAATAATTATATGCTGTGTACAGCACAGAAATGAGATTTTCACTTAATTAAACAAGGAATGAGAGTGGGTGGGGAAAAGCCAACCTTAAAGACCATCTGTTTTCAGAAGTGGATCCCACAAATTCTTTTTCTTCTTTATCATTGTATTGTATTGATTTGTTATTTTAGTTGAGCCATAGTATTTAAAATGAGTTGTGTTACTTATTTATTTAGTCAATGGGCTTTGATCAGCTCTTTTAAGCAACATGATGACTTTTTTTTTCGGCATGACACACTCCTGTGAAGCCCTTTTATGACTGTTACAGGGACTTTCTACTACCTCTACCAATCTACTGTTTCTTCTTCTTAACAGGTTTATATGGTGTTGCAAGTCTAATGTAACTTAGACAATAAAGGGTTTGATTATCTACACTGCAGATTGTCAGTGTATCTGCCATCTCTCTCTCTCTCAATCTCTCTCTCTTTCTCTCCCTCCTCCCCTCCCTCTCTTGGATTTTTGTGTGGTTTATTATAGATAAAGTATAGAAGTTCTTTTCTATTATAGCTAAAGTGAAAGAACGGCCTTCCTTGCCAGCGTGTTTTTGTATCCTCAATGAAAATCGAACTGGGAGAAACTTTTTCCACTGAGCTGATCAGCTACTACTACATTGCCCTCATGCTGTTGAATTCTTCAAATTCCTTCTCTCAGAAATGCTATGAATAAACTGGTACATACTGGAGAATGGAAAGCAAATGAGAATGCCGAACAGTTTTTAGTTTGTATTTCAAAACCACTTGGTGAAGTCCTTGGTGAAAAGCCTTAGTGTAAATTGCTACCTCCATCCTATAGAGGACTCTGCTTACAGGAAAACAACTAGTTAAGAAAATTATTTTTTGGGAAATAGCATCTTCTGTTGGTGCAAAAAAAAGTGTTTGGCTATTGATTGTCAGTTAAAAATCTGTCTCTAGGGCAGTTCCAGGCATTGACATCTACCCATTCCATGGTAATCCCTATAAACATGTCACCACCTTCTGGTACTCTGTGGTGCTGCGTGTCGTGGAGTGCACATATATATTTGTCAAATTCAACATGTGGGAGCATGCGTGATGTTGTGAGTCATTTTACAAAATCATGGCCTTGTAGTGGGAGTGCATCTTCCCATTTGCTTGTTTCCATGCTTAAAGGGTCCGTGACCAGGCCTGTGTTTGGTTGTGTTCTCCTTTCTTGCTGTATTCCTGTGCTGAGCTCCAACAGGATTGACACATTAGGGATTTCTTCTTGAAAGACCAATCTGTGGTGAGAAAAACCTGGAACAAAGGAAGAAGTAACTTCATTATTAGGTTCCTGCTACGTAAAATATGTTGGGTTAAAAGTAGGAAAGGATGGATTATATGTCAAATCAAATTTCCCACTCTCCCTGCAAGCCAGTACTCTTTAAGCCAGCAGGAATATGCAAAGGACTGAAATGCTCAAAGTCCTCCTCCGTTGTAGTCTTTCCTTCACTTTTGCTGTGTTTGACAGCCCCATACTTCAGGGCAATCCAATAGTTGGAGGCAAAGCTCATGTGGATTCACTGGAAGTGCAAGGAGTGCCTGGTTGATATTTGAAGAGGAATTAAAATGAAACTGAGTACATTAATAGATATAAGAATCCTTTCACTGTTGTTTTTCATTAATTATAAATTATTAATTTATAATTATTATTATAAATTGCAAATTTATAATTATTTTATAATATATGTAAGTATGTAACACTTGTTTCTGGAGTAGCTAGGGGTGTCAAACAGTCGAAGGATCAGTGGGAGCATAGGTGTTCTCAGCTGCTTTCTGTGGGATTGTGTGTATGCTGGCATTCTTGAGAAGCATTATAACCATACACTGACATCCTTAGTTGTCTCATGGTGGACAGTAGCTATTACAAATTCATAGTGATACCTATATTTTTTTCATGTTCATTAGTGCTGCATTTGGGAGAAAAAAAACAAACACGACCAACAAATGCACAGCCCTAAACCCCGGAAAAAATTTCCTGTCATTCAAAGCTGATGTACAAAGGACAAACCACAAATGGAAAAAAAATCCTTATGTGTTAGCTATAAACAAGTGTTATTTCCAAATCGATCACCTGTTACTAGTGGAAATGATGGACACTGCTGTTGGGAGAGAAAAAAGGATGTTCTGTTTGGAGTAGGAGGCAGGTGCAGAATGGGATTGCTTGGTTGTGGCTTGAATAAAGGGATCAGGACCATTAGTGTGACCCAGCTCTATGGGTTTTGAGTACAGAGATGGCTGTTGCCCACAGGGCCACAAGCAAATGGGATGGAGAAAACATGGAAGATCAGTAAGTTTTAACCCTCTGAAATTCAAGTAAGTATCTGGAAGACGATGTATGAGAAAGGTTAAAGCTGAGAACAGGACTGAAGAGAAGCCACGAGTGAGAGGTTTGTAGGAGAATCAAACAGTGGAAATGTTGCCAAAAAATTTTGAAGTCATCAGTGAGAGAGATCAAGAGGATGTGGAGGCAGAGCAGAAGCTCTGGAACCTAAACAGAAGAGATCTGTGCCCACTGCAGACCCCCTTGAAAAGGACATCAGTTTGGATGAAAGGGAGAAGGGATGTGACAACAGCTTCTGGGGAGACAGATTGGAAACTTGAGAAAACAATCATATAATTTAAACTTGGTGAATCATCTTATTTTGCAAAAAAAGTTCTGTAGTGCGAGCTTGAATGGTGTTCTGACAGAAAATAAGGGAATGCTTTTTTTCATTTTTATTCTGATAGGTGAACTAGAGTTGGGAATATAATTACGAGTAGTTGAGGCTGCACTGAAGGGTCTCTCCAATACCCAAAGGGTTTTGAAAAGCGTATTGCTCTTTCCAAGAAACAAGCAGATCCTGATAAGCCCCAAGCAGGAGGCAGGGTGGATATCAATGCAGGGAAGAAGGCATAGTGTTTTAAGCAGATGCCAAACCGGAGCAATCCTTTGAGGATGCTAGAGGGTACATTCAGATAGCATTCTCTCATACAGAATATTTTAAGATGCCTCATAGTATGTTGGATAAAAGAGCTGGAGAAGCTCTCAGCTGTTTAGAAAAAATATCCAGTATTAAAATGGCTTCAGACACTTGGCTATCTATCTGCTTTTTGAAATCTTTTGTATCTCAGATTTAAGTTGTTGTTCATGTAAGATGGGTACAGATGGCTTGATCTGTTTGTTCCTGTGTCATCAGTGTTGTTTACAAAGGTGAGTTACTTGTCAAGAGCTTAGAAAATGTGAGGTCCCCATGTTCCCTTTCTGTATGTGAAAATCTCTTGCATGTCATCTTTCATCATCATCAACGTAAGTACCACAGGAAGCTTAGAAGATTTTTCTAAGCAGAGAAATATGATTTATTTATCTTCTAAATATTGTTTTTCTGATATGACATAAAATTAAAAGGACACTAGTCCTCCATTTTACTCTTAGAATTCAACTTACTTTTCTGAGGCAGAACAGTGTTGCACCTTGCCGGGAACAATTAATGAGCCACTAGTGGTTCCTGAGAACTAGGGCTTGCTACAGAATGCTGGAGCGGTGCTCCAATAAACATGCTTCTGCTAGGGATCTCCCTTGGTGAAGGTAGGTTACAAACTGAATCTTTTCTTGCCTTTACTGCAAATTTTTAGGAGAGTCATGCTGATGCTGCAGGGACACATGGTCTGTTTTTCCATATGGGAGCCAGCGGTGGGAGGTCACTGTGATCAGCTCACCTGCAGAGGACCAGGGATTTGCTTTCCCAAACTTCTGTTCGTGTGTTCCTCTCTTTCTCCCACAGAGAGCACAAATGCAAGTGGTTGCTTGTTCCACGGAGAAGGTGACATCTCTAGAGCAGTGGTTGGGACAGGCAGCTGGGAAGAGTTTCTGTCAGCAAGAAATCCACCACAGGGGCTTGACAAGAGTGTGTGCACTCTGCCAGGGCTTTACTGCCTGTCCTATCAAATGGCAAATCAGTAGTGTGGCCATGCTCCCAATGATGTGCAAAAGCCTGATGTGGATCTGTGGATACATGGGAGAACAATTTTTGCTTCCCAAGTTTTGGTTTTCTTTTTTACTTTTGTTGAAGTATTGACAGAGCAGAGAGCATCTTGGACTGCATTGTTAGTTGGTCCAGAGGAAACCCGGTGCAGATTTGGCATCAAGCACATTTTATATCTGTAGGAACAGAAGGTCTGCTGGCAGGCTCTTGGGGCTCTTTGCAGTGGTGGATGTGTGAATATTTGCTAACTAGAAGGTGGAATTTGCCCTGAAATTGAAAATTTGCCCTGTCTCTGGTTGCTCATCATCGCTGCCTTGAGAGGACAAGGCTGTCTGCTGCCACTGGCCCTGGAGCAGTGAGGGGAGACGATGCTCTTTCTGCTTCTCTGGCAGTGCAACGTGTGCATGGCTCCCCAGCTCATGGCCAGCGAGCAAGGGGCAAGTGCTGTCCACTCACATTCCGTGAGGCACATTCTCCAGGACAGAGCTATGGCAGGAAATGGGATTGGTCTGGGACTTGACGCAGAGGGGAGCATCTTTGCTTTGGCACAATGTGGGGTTTTGTTGTTGTTTTGCACCAACCATGCAATGGGAGGAGCCCAGGAGCCAGCAGCTTCTGGTTCCTTTAGCTGGGGAGACGTGCCAGGCCTCCCTGGAGGATCCTGTACGTGATGAGTGACTGAGACTCTGGGCAGCGATTTCTGGAAAGGCTCCTTGCAACACCAAGTAAGGGCTCCCTAGCATTTGCTGAGGTCATTCACGAGCAGAAGTGACCTGCAAGGAGCCTGTAGGAGCTTCCTGAGCTAGGCTGATGGCAGTGCTAGGGTTAAATCCAAGCAGGCCCCAAGGGAAATTCCTGTGAATTCACCATTTGTTATTGCTGAAGATAATCTGATGGGTGATTTTATAGATCTGGTTCTTTGCTCAGTGTTGGACACGATGTTTGACAAAGCAATTTGCCAGTTACAGAGTTGAGGGTAGGGGGAAGGACAGGTAGTGAGCAAGTGTCAAAAATGACATAGGCTTTTCACTTGCTGCTGGAGAAGCTGATGATTTACTTCACAGGACACTGTTTATGGGGTACTCAATTTCCTACACTGCCCCTGGAAATTATAGTACTTTCAGGGTTAGAAACATCTAAGGAATTCCCTGGGAAGTTACTTAAGTTATTTTTATTTTGCCTCTTCCAACATCGCAAGATGTGAGAAATTACATGGCTTTTAAGGTAAGGCAAGTAGAAGGGCAAAAGTCCAAGCAGCAGCAGTGTTGCTGTCCTCAACTACTCCATTTTCAGAACATGACATTAAATTATTTGGTAACTGAGTCCGTTCTCCTTTGGGCTGTTTCTGTTAAATAAACAGTGGCTTTAAAATGAGGCACAGCTGGAGACATCATTAAACCCAGCTGAATTTTGCTTCTCAAGTTATATTTTCTGAACTTTTTGCAGAAAAAATGAGTCTTTATTAAGACCTTGAGAGTTTTTAGGAAAAGAAAAACAAGCTCCTGAGTTTAGAGAAATTAAATTGATTGTAGCCAGATTTACGGTGCTTCAGGAATCTGAACACTGAAGAGGGCACTGAGATGGCATGGGAGGAAGGCTGTAAACCTAGCTAGATGGTGACTTGGTCATGACATTGCTGAAACTGATTTGGTAAATGTGACTCCAGGGAGTAAAGGTGCCTCATAGGGCATTCTCTGACCATTTTTCATACCACTTTTGAAAAAAATAATTTTCTTTGTATGATTACACTTCCCTTTATTATCTAATGGGCCTCTTCAGTAGGTGTCTGTCTGTGCTAGGCAGTGTAGAGTAAGAGACGTTTCCTGATGTGAAAGCTGAGTGTGGGTTGCCATGCAGAAGTGACTCTGAGCTGGGCTTGAGGGCAAATTCACCTTCTGCCCACCTCACTTACCTGCTTGAGTGCCTTTAAGCTGCCTCTGAGGCAAAGTAGTTGCTGCTTTGAGAAGCACGGTGCAAAGCACACGGTGGGGGGGGACACAGGCATTGGTCTAAAGGCATCGCTGGCCGTGGGGATGGGCCCTGGTACACTTGGTTTCAGTGAATCTGCTCTTATCGCAACCAAGATGGGAAACAAATAATGCTGGCTGGGTGATGGACATGGCTTGCCACAAGGGCAGGTGGGATTGGCGTCAGACTGAGCCCAGGCTGCCTGCCAGGGCATGATAGATGTGAGCGAGCAGGATTTCACCGCTCAGGTAAGTGCATAGAGGTGTGTAGGAAGGCTGTGGAGGAGCCTTACCTTGCAGCTCCTTGCATAATACCTCATGTTGATCATAGTGAACAGACAGTGTGTAATGGACATAGTGGCAATCATAGAATAGTTAGGGTTGGAAGGGACCTTAAAGATCCTCTTGTTCCAACCCCCCTGTGATGGGCAGGGACATCGCACTAAATCAGGCTGACCAAGCCCCCATCCAACCTGGCCTTGACAATCTCTGCGCTGGGCTGGAACAAAGGAAGAACAGCTGCTTACTACCCTACAGCATTCTCTAAGGAACTATGTTGTGGCCTTTTTATGCTTCCAAAACCTGTGGTAGCGGGACAGTGTCAAACTGAGGGTATGTGAGGGCACAAGAACTTGAGAGTTTTAACCTGCCCAGGTAATGATGTGGAAATTTTGGTACTTTGCTGTTTCTACAGAGCCTATAATTGTTGTTTTTAATTATTTTGGCTGCCCATGTCACTTTTGTATCCTTGGAAGGATGTAAGCTGTTTTTCAGAAGAGACTGAAAGAAAGCCTTTGGCTTTCTCTCAGTCCTTCTACAACATGGAAAAAGGGCAAACTCTCTTCTCCTCCCCACCTGCACGTATTTGTTAACAGTATTAACATCAGTGGGATTTTTGCACAGTTGCCTGGCTGACTGTGAGGAAAAATTTACTTCCAGTCAATGATGCATGGAAACTTGATATATTCCTATTTGCATAGTTGTTTTGTGAAGGGAAGGGGTTAGAACAGGGGTTGCAGGATGATTGCAAAATGGTCCTGCACCCTACATGCATCTGGGGAAGCTGTGGCACCCGTCCTAAAGCCAGGCTCCAGTTAAATCAAGAGATTAATGTGAAGCTGATATCATACATTAGCTCATAGCGTTTTAACTGAAGTTTCTTCTTTTTTGGCAAGAAAACCTTTTTTTTTTTTTTTTTTTTTAATAAAAACCAACTAAAACTTGCAAGGAAGTAGTCTCAGTAGATGGAGGTAAACAGGTGTAGTTGTCCCAGTGAATCAATTGCAAGGCAGCAATGAAAATGATACTTAATATACTTTAAAAGATTTGGCTTTAGTATGGAAATGATACCAGTTGGAGTGAAAGCAATATTATCTACGTGGGAAAGTGGCATTGAAATATTCTTTCTTTCTGCCAGCTTTTGTCAATAAGAGAGGCTTGAATTATGCATTAGCAAGCTATAGAGTTATGGAAGATAATACAGCAAGGTTATGAACCCAGAACAAAAGAAGGGGAAACTAGGTTCAACTCAGTAATATATCACTTGGAACATATATAAACGGTTATAATGCTCTGCACATTATAAAAAGACAGTAGTCACATATTTAAATGAGAACCGAGTGATTGCTTCAAGACTTTCTTCAAATATTAATTTGGGCATTGTAATTAGTTCTTCTTGGGAAGCCTTGCAATGTTCAGTATGTTTAGAGTTTTGTGGAATCTTCTAGAAAATTACTCTTAAGTAGATGTGCTGAGATGTAGGATTTTACATAGATAGTGATTTGTATTCAGAGAAATGAAATTTTGAATCACTAGCTGTGAATAGTCATCTCTGGAAATGAGAGAGATCTTTAGATAGTGGTGGCTGAAGTAATACTAATTCTAAATACCAAATATTTGGAGGAGAAACCACAAATGAATTATTTACAGCATTTATTTTTACATAATTAATTTTTTAATAGTATGCTTTGTTGCCTAAATTTACAAAGAGGGAAACAAAATTCATTGGCTAATCAATTTGCTATCCTCTGGTACTCACAAAATGGCACATTTCTGCACAGCCTTTCCCTCGAGTGACATCCAGCCACTGTTCGCCGCCGGGTGCTTGTGCTTCTTCTGACCTTGGCATCCATCCCAGCCTGTGAGGTTTTTGTCCTGTGCAGGATACTCGTTGGCAGTAGCAGGAAAAATGGAAAAGCCCATGCTTAAGCCTGAACTCAGCACCCCCTGGTTTATTCATTGTGTTGCTTTGTATATAGACACAAGGCACACTGTTCCCAGGTCAGGTTTGTTTGGAGCTAGAGCACTTTCTTTCCAGTTCCTGAAGAAGGGACTGTGCAGGGCCAGAAGATGTGGGAGGAAACCGAGAACTGCCATCGACACATCGCATATCCCACTGATGATGGGACGTGGTGCTTCAGCTGGTGCTTCTCTGAGCCTGGAGGCACCGGATGGCCCTGAGTGTGGGCTTTAAGGCTCTTAGCTGTCCACCGTGAATAGTGCTTGGGCTTGGGCAGACATTGAACAAGTCCTTCTCCCCCACACGGAACAGATTCACTTTGCTGAGTGGGGAGGCTGCTGTAAGCCTGTTGAGATACTGCCTTTCCTGTTCTTGCTCAGCTTTGGAGGCAGTTTAGAGCCCAGCTCCCTCAGTCCTCTGTGCTGGGCTACAGCCACCTCCAGTCCTTGTTGCACTGCTGCTCGCAAGTGGAGGCACGGCCACCTCCTGCTCCCAGAAGACCTCTGCAGCAGAGGTTGTCTGCTGTCCTCTTGCAGCACAGAGAAAAATGATTGTCTGGGTTTTTTTTCTCCTGCTAATAATGTGGCTAAAATTTTATAATTTCTTAAATAGGATTTTGGTCAGAGATCAAGTAGAGAAAACTTAACCACAACAGCCTTGGCAAGTCTTTTTTTAAAGAGAATTATGGACTTTGATAACAGGGTTTTCCGATGGGTGAAGCTGTTTACTCAATCAATGAGAAACATCTGATGTGCAATCGCAGTTGCCTGAGCTGTATCATTAAGCAAGCATAAGTCAACCAACCTTCAGTCCACTGTTATTTGCTTTTAATCACAGCTGAGGAGCTGCTTGAGAAAACTCTTGGGAAAAGCAAACCATTTCTTGAAGAGAGGACTAGGGAGTCCAAGGTAAGCATTTACCAGTTGCCAAGAATCTTTAGATCCATTTAGTGTCTCATTATTTGGTGAATAAACCACCTGGCATTGCTTAGAAAAACGTCAGTATAATTCCTTTCCAAGACAGACCTAATTGTATAGCAGTGTGTGGCCATTATTTTCTTCCACACCCAATCTGAGACTTGAAGCGCATGCCATGTAGTTTCACTCTCTTTTCATTTCAAAGACAATGTCCTTAAAAAATGAATAATTGTGGGGAAATGGTACTATGTTTGGCTACTCATGCTAACTGCCTTGCTTAAGGGAGGTGCCAGCTGAACCCTTACAAAAGAAGTAAAAATACACACACTTACCCCAGCATTATTGTGCTCTGCAATGAATGGGTACGATGAGTAAAAGAGAGGAGTCTTCGGTTTTGTTCTTTGTGCCGTTACTTTTAGGGCTCCTAGATGAGGGTTCTGTCGTCTTCAATTAGTCATCAAGAAACTGCTCCTTTTGTTCCACCTTGTTACACAGTTAGAGACTCCCATGCACATAATCATGAAGGTTGTGGCTCTCGGTTAAGGGAAGAGAGGTAATTCCTGATATCTTACCATTCTCACTACCTGCACATTTTGGAAAACGGTTCTGAAGTGCGTTGAGGGGGAGCTGGTTGTGATGTTGCAGGGATAAATGTTCAGCTCCTTAATTTTATGTAGTTGAGGGACTACTGCCTCTTGCACGAGGCATGGAGACTTTTTAAATTAGGGTTCATTCCTGAGCATGTGGTGCAGTGCCAGTAATTAAGCCTGACAGTCATGGATGCACAGATCACTTTGAGTAAGTGATTTCCACTTAGAAGAAACAACATCTCAGGGCCATCTAGGGAAAGAGGAAAATGCATCCTTACCCTTATCATATTGCCAATACCAGTAAAGACTGTAGCAGGGCTGAGTGCTCAGGCAATGATGTCCTACAGGTGTGAAGGTCAAAGCTTCATCCAGCTGTTTGCTTCTGCTAGTGACTATCTCCTCGTTGCTGAGGTGTGACTCCCACCAGTTGCTTTTGGGTAGGTTTTTGGTTTCAGGCAGACCCTGGGAGAACTGGAAAATTGTGACCTGTGGAGGGCTGATGGCTTTTCCTGACAATTGTGAGCTGCTGTGATATGGAATGTCCTCAGGAGCTTGAAATGGATGTGGAATAGAAAGCATGAGAACATACAAGCCGTGCAATTAGGGGGAGCACTGCCTTTCGTGCCAGTGCCTGTCATGACAGGATGGTGCTAATTTTCTTGTGACACAGCCTGAATCATGTTTGAATTTTCATAAGATTGTTAACATTTTCAAACTCATGGAAAATATAATTGTCAATTTAATACAAGTAATGGTTTGTCCATAAAACATAACAAAGCTTTAAGAAAAAACTACAGTGAGGATAAAGACAGGTTTTTGGTAGAAAGTAATTAATAACTTGGTTTTTTGAGACCAGTTCTGTGTCTCCAATAGGCTGAAGAAAAAAAGCTGCTGCTTTCCATAAAAGTAGGAGCCTGTCCTTGCTCTTCATTTCCAGTACTTATTATTTTTACTGCATTCATATTTTTATATTTTGCTTTCAGAAGACACAGGGACAGAATGATACTCCCTCCCCCCTGATCTCACTGTGATTATCTAGCATAAATCTCCCTTTATAATCTTATCACTGGGCAATTCAGTTATTTTAAATGTGAGCCTTCTTGCCTACTAATCCGTTCATCTTCAGGTTTTTAAAAGTGCTATTTCATAATTCTGCACATTCCAATTGCTTCTGAGTGTCCAGCCCAGCTCTGCCTTCACATATCCCCTTCTCCTTCCTTTCTGACAAGGCAGGCTCTTTCTCTTGCTCACAGTCTTTGCATTCCTTCCAAGATGATGCACATAGTCATTTGTAATCAAGGCTGTAAATTGTATTTAAAGCTGTACTTCACTATCCATGGATATTTGAATCATAAATGAGAGTGTTGTCCTGCCTGTACTCTCACTTAGTCTTTGAGCCGTAATAGATCCTTTCATTTGTGCTCAATTAGCTTTTCCACTCCTGCATTCAGACCCTGAAAGTTTCCACTCTTTTCTTCAGGTCTTGAATGCTGATGGTGTGGCCACATTTGCCTCTACCCCATAATTTGTTTAGCTCTTTTGTGCCAGATTTTGATGAATATGGTTTCTTTGTTTTGACAAGTCCACACACCAAGACTGTATTATGCCATAAGTAAAAAATGTTTCCTTTACTTCTTGCTGGGATGCTATGGCTCTGGGACAGACCTCTTAGCTGTTTGGGCTTTTTGCTTAAATATGTCTCCAGATTGAAATGTAAATAGAATTTTTCTAGAAGTCTGGGGTTGGGTGGGTTTATATTTTTTTTTTTATTCTGATAGAGCAGCGAGCCAAGCCAAAGGGTCGTTTTCAGAACAGCACTCCATAGCATGCAAGTACACAGAGTCCTCTTCCTCATGCCGCAGCATCCTTACGTGAGACGTGCAGCCCAGTGTCATGCTCAGCCCCTTCCAGCCTCCAAGGCCGGAGCAGTAAAACCTTGGCAGTGCGGCCAGCTGCTCCTTGTTAGGCATTGTGGCTCCCCCAGGACTACAGCCTGGTGCAAAATATGCGGCTCCTAATATTTGTAACAATTTGTCCCACTGTTGAGGCAGCTTTTATGTTTGCGGACACCTCTGAAGGTGGAATTGGAGAGAGTCTTCTTGCAGCCAGTGGTCTCTTTTCCCTTCATGTTTCCACTCCCAATTTTTGTCTCTTTTTTTTTTTGTTTTGTGGCTTTTTTTTCCAGAGGGGAAAAAAGGCAAAATTCAGAGAAAATTAGCCAGCTTCACTTCCTTGCTTTGTACTACAAAATCTGCATTTTTTCAGTGTGATCAGTCAGGTTTTACTTCTCTTTTCTTCCCAGAAATGTAGGTTGATTTTTTTTTTTTTATTTTTGAGGGGAATTGCTGTTAATTTCTGCTTTAAAAGTATTTTTAGGGGAATAATACTATTTGAACAAAGCTGACATGTTTCTCTTCAGTACTGAGCCATGGGATAGTGTTGCAGGCAGAGCAATTGATGTTTCCTTGAAACGTAATGTCTAAGAAATGATTTTGTGATTACCTTCCTTTAAGAAGGTGATGGTGGACTTCCTTTTGAGGAAGGTCATAGATGGAGGGGGAATCTATTTTGGAAATAGGAACTAGTCTCTAGTTTACTTCTCCTGCTATAGATAGGCATCCCTGTTTCCCTAAATTTTACTGTAAGGTTTTCTTATCCTGGGATTATCTAGAATTAAAAAATACAATTTAAAAAATCCATGTTTCTGACAGACTGAAATGAAGAGTGTTTCACTCTGCATGTAAGTGCAAGAAACAGGGAGGAAGAGGCACAAAGACAGTAGAAATGTCAGTATATTCATCTATGACGTGAATCTGAAAGCAAGCTAGGAAAATACACCAGCTAGAATGACCTTCATTGACCTGCATTTGGTAGAGAGGGTTTAGGGAAAGAACTCTGACCCTAAATCTCACCAGTAAGAGATGACAAATTTAAACAATAAAGTATAGTGCTTGGAGGCCTACATCATTGTCCCCAGATCTTGTACGGAACTGTAGCACCTTCTAGAGCAATCAGCTCTAAAATTAACCTCTTCATGAACTCCACATCTAGCTAGATCGTCTTTTCATATTTAGGGATATCCAAAGCATAAACCTTTTTCTTTTCCTTTCCCCTTTCTTTTTCCTTCAGTTAGGTTTGAAAACCCCTCCAGACCTAATTTATTTGACACTTTTCATTTGACAGCTCTGATTTTTGTGGATCCACAATCTTTATTTATCTCCAAATAGACCTATATAAATAATAAAAATGTGGTATCACTATTCAAAGCCTTTATATATGCATGTATAAAAACCGCAGTTGCCATTCTTTTTTATAGATGCCTTTCTTGTTGTGGGACCCTAATCATCTGTATGAGAAGCCCAATCTGAAATCCTAACATTGCTTTCTGAAAGGAGGGTCAACATGTATCTCTGCTGATATGGATTTCTCCACATAAACTGACCTTGTGCTGCATTTCTACTCAGTGAATTAAAACCTGTGGAGAGGGCCAGCCGTATACAAGTCTCAGTGGCCTCATTTTATTATATGCACTTTAAGGATGGACTGTTAAGGAGGAACATTGCTTGGATGATGGTGAATAACAATTCAGGCAGACAAAGCACAATGGAATTGCTCAGTTCGTATCCTAATCTGCAGATTTCCATGGCTGCACGTCCTCCCTCTTTGTACATCTGTACTCTGCACATAGGACTATATCTTCTCTCCAGAGTTACTGCCATTTGTATGTATCACATTCTGCAGGTGTAGCATCTAATACTGCTATCAATATATTATTTCTTATTGGTTTGGACCTTGTCTGAGTTATAGACTCCTGACAGCAGCAAATGATTCCCTCTTCTCAGTCCAGGCCACCATTCTTTACCACGACAGATGTGTATCGACATTATAATCATTGGTGACGTCCTACCACACTCCAGTGAGGTAGCTCACTCTGAATGTGGATTTGTATTTCCACATGGTTTTTATACCTTTGTATCCCAATTTCTCTACAGCTTAAAGAAGGGCTGAGAGGTAGGTGGAAGCTGGGGAAAGAGAATACTGGGCAGATAATGTGATGCAAATCAACAAGCATCAGTATCAACAATGTGCCAGAAGCAATTCAGAGGGACTTTGAAGGAAGTAAGTCTGAGCCTGGCTGCTGAGGTGGAAGAGAGGATGTCTTTTTCGGGGGGCAGTGAAACACTGGAGGGAAAACAAAGTGATGTATTCCTGGCTGTTCCTGTGCTATTTGAAAGCATGCTCATGCCTATTCCCTTTAGAATACGTCCTTTGGGCATCCACTGAAATGTAATTGCCTGGAAGCAAAGCAGAAGTTGTAAGGATATCAAAATACCCCTATTTCACCTTTTCAAATTAAAACTGCCAGTATGTTGGAAATGCTAGTGTCCATTACCCCCATGCAGCTCCGTGTGGTGGCATGGACTGCACACTGCTCTTCTCACCGACCAGAGACCTCTGGGAAGTCTTGAACCAGAGAAGAGGCACAAGCATGGATTTTCTTCTCTGAGAAGGCACGAGACTTACCATTATTTTATCAGAGTGTTTTCTTATTTAATACACAATTATTTGACAAAGTACTACTGTATAATCTTCTAACAATACCCATTTTTGTCCCATAAAATTATTATATCCAGTCCTAAAACATTAAATATGTCACTACTAGGGTAGAGTATCATAAAATTCAGTTTATAATATTAAAACTCAAAAATGTCACAATATTATCAATCACATTCCTTGGTAATATTCAACTTTCTTCGTTTTTCTTTAATTTTGCATTTTAGTATCATAAATTGAGATTGAAGATGTAGCCTCCAGTTCAAGGGCTCTTAGCAATGAATGGCAGTAAAGTTACCAGTAAAGTGTTAAGAAAACAAATCACACTGAAATCTAATATTTAAAAACAGTTCAGACAGATTACAGAGATTTAAGACCCTGTGCTGTAATAAGCATTGGATCAGGACAGATATGCTGGTAATTGCAGAAGGAAATGCTCTCATCTCCTTGA
Source organism: Cuculus canorus (assembly GCF_017976375.1). Taxonomy (NCBI): domain Eukaryota; kingdom Metazoa; phylum Chordata; class Aves; order Cuculiformes; family Cuculidae; genus Cuculus; species Cuculus canorus. The sequence continues at coordinate 62,746,631 of NC_071402.1, read as the reverse complement.
AACAAATGCAGATCATCAGTGGAAGACAGGAAATATTCTGAACAGCTGGTATAAAACTGAGATCTCTTTCTAGCAGGATTTTAGAAAATTTCTGTATTGCTCCCAGAGACTTGTGAACTCTATGTTACGTTGTTTACTTTTAACTGAGGAAATTGTATATTCCCCATGCCCTTCCATTCCCCTCCCAATCACCTCTCCTATTGATGCTCGTATTGAAAACCTTTCATCTGGACTTTCACATTTCTTGAACAAATGTAGGGAAAAATCCCCTAAAACCGAAAAAAGCTCCCCAAAAGGCTTTCAGTGCTCTGACGCATTTCTACTTCTTTTCTACTTTTTAAATATCTTTATCCTCAATTTTATTTTTAGAATACAAGAATGTATTTTATATTTTTATTCAGCTCATAAAGGACTAAATCTCCTTTTCAAAATTTGTTCAACTGACAATGAGCCGATGGCCAAGTTGCACAATAATGGGAAAAAAAAGTTACACTTGAGTTAGCGGGTCTTTCTTTGCACGTAATGTACATATCAATTACTTAGTGATGCATTATACGGTATAATCTAATTCAGCATGTCAAACTCTTCAACCCGATTTATAAATTCAGCTGCATCAGCCTCTGCATCATTTACACCAAGTAATTTTTAGCTTCACCAGAAATCAGCTCCTATAGAAAAAACGGCTAGATTTATTGTATATGTTATACTCTGGGACCTAGTTTGCTCAGTGAGCAAAATGAATGCAGCGAGTTTCACACAGTAGAACTAGATATTGTGTATTGTATTTTGTATGCCAAGCCTTTTTCTTTCTTTTCTCTCTCTCTTTCTCTCCTTCCCCCCCAACTCCAATAGAGCTATCCAGTCTTGAATATGTCAGTGTGCCTTGAATGTGTAGTCACATTCTGGGGTATGTCTTTGAACTCTTCAATGGTGCTTTGCATTTCTTTGAGACCTTTTATGGGAAAGAAATAGAGAAATGTGGACTAAAATGCTGTGCGGTTGTCTCATTATTTCTCTTCCATTAAAAAAAAAAAAAGGAGTTAGTTTTTGTTAGACAGGGACACCTCTGTTATATAGTATATTCAGCATCTACTGTGCATGGCTCCATACTGATACTTGCAGACAGCATGGGGTATGGCGTACCAATTTAGAAGGCCAAGACAATAGTTTGGTATCTGCTCCGAACAAAGAAATTATCATCCTCAGCTAGCAATTACTTTGACAAAGGGATAAATTGATTTTCAGCATATATCTCATTCCTGGCTGGTTTTTAAATTTTATTTTTTAAAATAGCAAAAAAAAAACCATCCCAAAACCCTAAAGAAAGATGAAGACTAATGGGTAGTAATCAGAGGATAATAAAGTGTGACCAAAAAAATTAGAAGCTCCCCTGCAACACTAATTAAGCCAGTAGGAAACATAGCTGCCAAAGGGTGGCAGAACGGGATGTGTAAATACCTCGTCCACTTTAGGACAGTATTCTATCACCCTTTCTCAAGCAAAGTAGCATTTTAGTACCTAAATGTCCACGAGAAGCAGGCATTATGGTATTATTTGGTGAATTTCAGCTGGAAAAGCTTGTGTTGCAACACTCAATGCACACTGCTTAGGCAACAGGCAACTGTCTCTGTGCTGCATGGATGTTAAGTGTGAGCGTCACCAGCCAGAGAGGTATAAATTAAAGATATTTAAGGAGAAATTTCACAAAGGGTTATTCTGCCATGTAATAAGGGAAGCCAATAAAAATTTGGTACAGAGGAGTACCATAGAGATTGTGCTGCTATGTTTTATGAGGTTTCCATTAATTACATTTACAGTCTAACAGATTTTATTTCTACGTGTATCAGGCACAAAGAGGAAAGAGGACAGTCTGAGATAGTTCTTTTAGAATGGAGGCAAATTTTTTCTCATAGTTGTGAATATATGCTTTCCTCAGCAATTGTGTTTATCTTTTAAGTAGTGGTTAGTATGGGTTTACTATCTCAGTTAATTCTCTGCTCAAACACCCATAAAGTGTAATGCATTAAACAAGTTTAATTTTTAAAACCTATTTTGCACGTGCCCTTTTGACAGAGACATTCTGCAAGCAGATATCTTTTTATACTGTATGTGGGGCACAGCGTCTGACAAAGATTACTGTATAACCTGGAGTAAAAGTATTGGTGTAAAATACAAGACTGTATACATGGGATTTCATCCAGAGCACTCAGCCAAAAGAAATACCGAACCACCACTAAATCATCCTAATGAGTTAAGTATTGTGTGTGGCTTTGTTATTTTAAGCAAATGTACTAGCATTTGTTTCTGGAACTATAAGGGATCAGTCAAGCAAATATTTCCGTGAAAGGAAAAAAAATATATGTTCATAAAACTTACACTGCCTTACTTTCTTGGTGGCAAAGTATTTAAAATAATTATTCAATGGAAGACTAAACATTTTCTTGGAAAACTCATTTAACTCAAGAATTAGCCTTACGGGGTGTCCACTCCACTGTGTAAAATAATAAGCTTCATTCTTTCTTACCTTTAATACATAGGCACCTTTATAAAATCCATATGATACATGGAGCTAGGCATTTTCATTTGCAAAAAAAAAGAAACCAAAACCCCCAACAATGCAAACCTACAAAGAATTAGACTTGCAGGCCTAAAAAAAGTATTTGACTAGTTTCCAGATTATATTGGGGGCGGGGGAGTGGAGAGAGAGGCAAGATAAGGAGGATATGATGCATCTTATCTGAGGCTCAGTGTTGGGTTGCCAAAACAGGGGCTTTCAACAGGAACAAACAGAACTGCCTCGGCCTTTATTCTCTTCTCCAGTTTTCTGTGGGTACAGGGATTAAATAGCTACTGCGGTTCATACATGAATGGTTTCCCTCCCAGATGTGAAAGATCTTCCAGACAGCTTGGCCGGGAGCTTTGGAAACATCTGCTGCTTTCTCTTCTCCTGTCCCCACCTCCTCATCATCCAGATTGTGATGGGTATAATAATTGGAAAACAAAAGTGAGTAATTCTTGGATATTACCATTGTTTCTTTTTTGAATAGGAGCTGGAAGTCTTTCTTTGGACTTGCTCTTGTGGGTAGTGAAACAAAGAGACAAAACATAGCGCAGTGTTTGTGGGAGGTAACTCTGGTGGGTAACACACCTTCAAAATTATTCTGATTGGTAAGGGTCTTCAAGCCACAGACCTTTCAACATGCAGCCTGGGGAAGTGGGGTACATAACAGAAACAATTTCATTATATCTTTTTTGAGGTCTTCCAAATCTTGGCTCATGTATGATCCAGTAGCCCAAGGTGGAATTTTGATCACCCACTTGCTGCTGGAGTTCATGGAGCAGGGATCATGCCATCTCTCAGTTTTCAAACGACTCCCACTGTCTCAACTCTCTGTTCATCAAGGATTGTGCTTCTGGAAGAGCCTTCAGATGGTCATTTATGGCAATATGTGAGACTCATAGGAACAGAAGAGGGGGACCCTCCCTACTGCAGACAACAGTCTCCTCCTTAGTCCTCACCAGAGAAGTTTCAGTCCCAGCAGCACTGGTTGGCTCATACACAGTATGTAAATACATTATTCTGACTGGATTTGCTAGGTTCACACCCTCCACCTCCTGAAAAACCCAAATAACCCACTTTAGAAGGTATTTCAGTGAGCAGCATCTACACCTACTATAGATTTAAGGAATTTTCACTCTATGACACAAAAAGACCAAACACAGTATAGAATTGTTTTTTTTTTTTTTTTTGCTTTTCTTTAAAAATCAAATGCTTCTTTAGTACTTGACAATTGTGGTAAGATAGCATTCTGTTTAGGGGATTCTTAAAAAAATAATCCTTCTTACCTCTTTGAGATAAAATACATTTCAGCTAAGTGTCCTATTTGTGTATGTATTCCAGCTGTAGCCAAAAAGACCTGCTTTGGCATAGATGTCACCACCTGGAAAGAGAAGAGACCTACAAACACAGAGTTTTCAGTTTTATCATTACAGGCTAAAGCACAGTGTGTCCATTACCAACTGCAAGAAAATAAGACAATGACAAAAGTGGCATTATTGTGTTTGTCATGGATGCTTCACTGGGAAAGTTCAGAGAGGTGGAGACATTTATGATAGAGACAGCTCAACAGGGATTTTTCACTTTGTGTCACATGCTACTTTAAAAAAAATTCTGCTGAAATACATCAGAGGTGAGCTGAACAGCTTGAGCCAAGCGCAAAGACCAATGCACACAAACTGTTTAGGTTCCAGTTCTGCACTACAATATATGTGTATACATTTATCTGACAAATCTTACCTTTGGTGTTTCTCACCTACTTTATCTTTGCCACAGGTTTTGGTCTTGTGATGAGGTCAGTAGGTGTTCACATAGCTACTGCAATGTCTTCTTTGGTGAAGGGGACATCAGAGTTTAGGTGACAGTGATTTCCTCTATCTCCATTTGTTCACCATGCACTCTCAGTCAGTTGCTGAGTAAAGATATATCTACTGAACAACTTTCGCAGGCAGAAGCACCAATGCTGCCCATGTGCTGGGCTGAACCGAACGTCCCATGGCTACCATGAGCCTGAGCTCATCATCTTGGCAGGCAGGTTAGCTGCTGGTCAGTGTGGCACTGACAAACCTATGTGCACGTTGGTCTGTTGGGAGGGCAAGAAAGCCAAGCCACAGTAGCTCAGATGGAAGGTAGAAAATCCTTCTGTAATCCAGGAAGATATCATAGAGGCTGTATCTTACGTCTGCGTCAGTTTCCACACTTAAATGCCTTCTTAAGCATTATTGTTTTAAGTGAAATCAAACCATGACTATGTTGCAGGGACCTAATACTTTATTTAACTGTCGGGTGCTAAATACATTTGCGGTACAGTATTTGACTATAAAAGGTTAACAGCATTTGTGGTATTGTCATAATTGCTACAAATCCCAGCTACTAACAAGGCCTTCCTGTGTCACTCAGGAGTAAAAGACAGTTCTTGTCCCTGAAACTGTGAAGTTTAGAGAGAGACGTGTTTGAGAACTAAATGCAAACACAGAAAAACTCAGTAACTTGCCTGAAGTCTTAATGGCCAGTCAGTGAGAAAGCTAGGGATAAAACCCATGTTCTCTGGTCATTCTGTGCTTACTTGATCACTTAACTTTTAAATAAATCTGGTGTTTAAAGTGCTGTTTATAATTATAATTCCACGGGAAGTTGATAAGGTCAATGCACAAGCACCTAAGACAGAAGAGAGTTATATTTGAAAGCGCCGTAGTGCACAGGCACTGCAAACATGGACAGGGGCAGCAAATTTCAAAGAATGGTGGTGTAATAAACTGAGTTTACCTGTGAAGTGGGAAAAATATCAGGCCTTCTTGTCTGAGCAAGTGTCAGGATGTGGGGAAGTACTGAAGCAGAAGGAGGGAAAAGCACAGGGGAGATCATACGGATGTGTCTTCTGCTCTTGCAGTCACAGTCTTCTATATAGGGGAAGGTCACAGCGTTCTTGAACACAGTGAATGTGCTGCAGCTGTAAGACAGACAATCAAAATAATCCACTAAAAACCACATTAATATATGGAGATATATGTGTCTGAATATGCAAACACAAAACTTTGACTAATGGTAAAAGTTGACCAAAATTTTATTGAATTTTATTTCCTTATTTAGTTGAGAATATGTGATTCATATTCAGGTTCCAACAGAAGCTAAAAACATGTCATCTAACTAAATCACAGTGAGTGTCTGGTACATCAAAACTGTGTGAGTAACTGATGGCACATGGTAGGGATCTGGTGGCAACTCTTAGTTCTGATCCCAACCAGTGGCTTCTTCTGTTCAGGAGCAGGGAACTATCAACACTTGAATTTATTTATCATCTTCAGTTTAAACATAAACAACATATCAAATATTCTCCTGAATATTGCACTTCTATATAACCAGGTTTTGAGGAAAATAGTTAAAGTGTAGGGAGTTTACTTGAGGAAGAGCTAAAAAATATGACATTTATTTCAATAAAATGATTTTTTAATACAATCTATAACTGTTCAATTCGAGATTCAGTCTTCTCTTGCTGAGGTTGGTTAGAAAGCATTCCCTGACTTCTATGTAAACAGGCGGTTTCCTTGGGTCTCATTCTAGCCCAGCACTTGTGTTCCAGCTTAATTAAAGATGGGGTAGAGACCTCTTGGTGTCTAACAATCTGAAGTTGATGTAAAAGCTTCAATGAATGAGGATTAACTGTTATTACAGAAGAAAGCAAGTTCTCCTACAAATTGTTGGAACTATTCATCTTTTCCATCACTCACCCAAGTGCAACAAAGTTTGTGGTGCTGGTCCAGTTCTATTTCTTCATGTTACCAAACCCCCCTCTATTTTGGAGTGCTGCTCCCTTTGTCCATTTGAACTTTGAATAAATGTGCATGCCACGGACAGCAAGAAGTTGCCAGACTCAGAGGCATCTGTAGTCTAGCTTTCTTACGTGCAGTGACAAACAGCTATTTAAGTTGAGGAGTGTCCTTATGCCATCTGTTCTTTTCAACCAACCATGTGAGAAAGTTTGCTTTCCAAGTGTTTTTTACTGCTTGATCCCATTCGTCCATGTCTTTTACTGCTTCTTACTTTCTATTCTCTATTACTTTTCATTGTTTCCCATTATTAATCCTTCCTTACCCTTGATATGTCCCTCAGGGCTCTTATTCTGCGGGTGGTGAGCATTGTCCCATGCATGAAGCTTCTTTCGTCATCAGGGGATGAATGATGAGTTTTCCCAACATCCCATGAAAGCTCAGAAAACCAACACTCTTCTGTGTCCCAGTAGAGCAACCATAACAGCTACCGATACACATTTTATGTGTTGTTTACTCTAGGAATTAATGTGCCCTGGGGCAGAGGAGGACCTGGGGATGTTGGTTGACAGCTGACTGAATATGAGCCAGCAGGATGCCCAGGGGGCCAAGAAGGTCAATGGCATCTTGGCCTGTATCAGAGACAGTGTGACCAGCAGGAGCAGTGAAGCGATTGTGCCCCTGTACTCAGCACTGGTGAGATGCACCTCCAATACTGTGTTCATTTTTGTGCCCCTCACTACGAGAAAGACACTGAGGTGCTGCAGTGCATCTAGAGAAGGGCAACGAAGCTGACGAAGGGGCTGGAAAACAAGTCTTACAAGGAGCGGCAGAGGGAACTGGGATTATTAGCCTGGAGAAGAGGAGGCTGAGGGGAGACCTTATCGCTATCTACAACTACCTGAAAGGAGGTTGTAGAGAGGTGGATGCTGGCCTCTCCTTCCAAGTGACAGGCGATAGGACAAGAGGAAATGGCCTTAAGCTGCACTAAGGGTGGTTCAGATTAGACTTCATGAAGAATTCAGTCTTCACTGAAGGGATTATCAGGCACTGGAATAGTCTGCCCAGGGGAGTGCTTGGAGATATTTAATAGATGGGCAGATGAAGTGTTCAGGGGTATGGTTTAGTAGTGGACGGGTACAATTGGACTCAATGATCTCAGTAGTCTTTTCCAACCCAGCAACTTAATGGTTCTATGATCTGGATGACAGTGGCAAATATTCTTTCTTGTGCATTTAAGGCTCTCTCTGTGTGGCTCTGGTGTATGAGATATTGTTCACCACGCTATGTCCTGACTCTTACAACTTCTAAGTACAATGATGGGGAATTGGTAGCATTTCAGGCTTTCAGAACATAAGTAGGAGACATGGCTAGACCTTTGATGCTATTTTCGGTATGTCCTGTGGTTGATCACTCTACACTTCAGATTCCCATAGGAAATGTCCTCAACTTTGCTCCTGAGCTCCTGTGATTGTTGGCTCTGTGTCATACCCTTTTCTGATCCTGCAGAATGGAAAATTGCTAGCTGCCTTTCCTCTGGTTCTGCTGTGCACTAGGATACGTGAAAGGTAAAATAAGATGATTCCACCCCGCTGAGTTTCGTAACCCTGAGGGCTTATGAGGCCTGATCGATGAAGGTACCCATGCCAGAAAATGACATTTCCTAGGTAGGTATTTCAGCTTTCTGCCTGTCACAGACAGGCTTTTTGATGTCTCTTATGATTTAAAATGCATTGCTTCTCTATCATAAGAAAGATAGAGCCTAAGGGTCAGGTTTTCTTCTCAGGGTCTGACTACTTCTGTGCTCTCAATTTCCACCCCTATTGCCTTGAAATACTTCCTTGAATTGGAGAAGTCATGTTTACTACCACCTGAGATGCAGTTCATGTGTTGTCAGTATTTCTCCATTGCTGCCAACTTAAAGGTGAGATAATGTCCTTCTGCTCCCCTGGAGAGTGGGTTGGTTCTAAGACACTGCAGAAAATTACCCAAATGTGGAGTCTTTCTGCCTGTTATGGCTGAGTTTAATTTAAACCAGGAGATGAGATAACACTTAAATGCTTGACCTCCTTCCTCCAGAACTGCAACCTTCTGACGAAACACTGCACAGCAGTGACACCAAAAGTAAACTTTTCTATTTCAGAGGCCAGGACATTCAGATATTCTCAACTTGCTGCAGGCAGGTCAAAGAGTGTCTACAGAACTGGACAATCTCTTGGATGTTAAGACATGTTGTAGACCTTCAGAGTTGATGTCCTCTTTGTTGACCAGAGAGCAGTCTGCCAAAGCTCTGTCCATGCATGGAGCATCCTTCCAGACTGTGTCTCTCATTGGTATTTGCAGGACATCAAGGAGTTCCTCTCACATCTGAGTTCATGAAACATAGATATCCAGAAACTTGCAGAGACTGACTTCTAAGTGTTACCTCTCAGTTGATTTGTAAATTAGAAGGAACTGGGGGCCACAGATGTCCACCAGCCTATGTGCGTGATCATGTATTCAATTAGTGTAAGAATGTAGTTCCTAAATATTTTTTTTTTGAAAATTTAGGGTGAAAATGTCTCCAGCTTTAGCTAGAGGGGATGCATAACCACTCAGAGTCAAAATGTATGTGTGTAAAATACCCCTGTCAAGTATTCTGGTTGCTGTGTACTCACTGGCACTCACTGGCATCCAAGTTAAGAACCTCAACAGGAAGAGCACAGGCTAAGCGATCTTCCAGCTGAAATTTGTCTCTAAGGTCAAGACATCCTGGTGAAACTCCATAATGGTACAGAAGTCTCCACTGCACCAGGATACTACTTTTGTTATCACTATTACAATTCACGTCCAGGTAAGACAGTCAGTCATAACTAATCTGAAAAATCCATAGATGGTCTATCACTGTGCATGACTTAGAGAACTTCTGTTCAGTTGAGGTCCTCTCAAATGCACACGTGACTGATTCTAGTCGTGCACCATGAGTGTTATAGCCTTTAAGAATGTTTTCTTTGAAATATATGAGAAGGTAGAAGAACATTCCAAGTACTCAAACATCTGGGAAACCAGCTTTGTATTGCTTGACAAATCCTCCCTGCCAAGCTAAATCAACCAATTAGTCATGCTAATGCTTGTTAATGACATATTGGTTAGAAGAACAATGTAATTTGGCTTTATTTCAAAATTCCAGCAACAAAAAAATAACATGTATTGATCCTGTATTGCAAATGAATGATGTTTCTGCGTTACTGAAACTCAAAAAGTGCATGATTGGTTACACCTTGCTACCATCTGCTAAGGCAACGACTCAGTAGTATTCTCACACCTTCCAGTAAAATTTCGTGGTATGGATCCCAGCAGAGACATTAAATCAAACTTGGTACAGGCATGGCTCCTACTCTGAGAAAAATATAGCAGGCCTGAAGAAGCACTAGCCGTTGACTCATGTAATCTGAACCTGCTAATTGCACCAGCATCCACCTCCTCTTTGTGTTCAATTATGAGTCCATTTTGAAAGGGCAGTTCGTCTTTAATGGGTTAACTGATGCCATGTTAATAGAGGAGCTATAACACAACAAACAAATATAGTTTAATGCACCCTACTTTGAATGCAGAGTTCATATGTATTCCAGACAAAAGGCCAAACAAATTTACAATACTTCATGTATTTCTATAGCCGAGCATTTTTTACTGAAGGATATGTAAATCTTGCACTAATCAGAGGTTCTGGGATTCCAAATGCCACTAAAGGTTATGACCTGGAGCCCTGCTAATAGATGACTGAGGGCATAGACTAAGTAGTTCTGAATGACAGCAACCACAGGGTGTTTTGCATGAAAAGTAACCTCTAATAAATGACCTCTGCTTTTTTCCTTTCAAAGCTATGACAGTAATGAATATGAAAGGGGGAGCTTTGTACACACTGGGTGTTATTTACACCTAAACACTGCAAGAGTGTGGATGGTATGCAAAGGTTTCTGTTCGGCTGAAAAAAGGAGGAAAGGGTGGTTTTGCTGCCTTAACGAACACTGCTGCACTTCTGCTGACTTCATTAACAAACATTTTCTAAAACAGTGGTACAAAACAAGATGGTCCCTTTATTAAAGGAAACATCTTCTCCTTCATCATATGTATGAGTGTGTATATAACTATCTGTATGTATGTATGTATATATGTTTAGTGGATGGGTTACAGGCTTTATGTGAAATCTTTTGAATTGCTGATAGGGGCATTCAAATTTCTGCTGTTTTGTGACCTTTAGTTAGGCAGAACACTGTGTCTTTGGTAGTATGAAGAAAACAAAGATGTTTGTAATGGCAGCAAGTCTCTCCTCGTGGATGATATTTGCACTTGGGCTTTTTGGAGGAAAACAGTTTTGAGATCTTTTTCTTAAATGCAAACAGAAGCAGAGCTCTGAAAATAAAATAGATTTCCTTTGAATGATGGTGATAAATTAGTGAAACTTTTCACATCTTGCTGGAATCCCGGAGTAGAAATAGAACAATTACAAGTGGACAATCTTGTCTGTGCTTTTACCAGTTCAGGATTGTTCTCAGTCATGTACACCCTCCCTCTAAATCCCTTGCAATGTGTGTTTTATGGCTTTGGGGCTCCATTCCCTTCCCGGTTTCGTGCGTAAGGGTAGACCAGGATTGGGGAAGACAGACAGGCAGGCAGGAGCGTGCTAGCTGCTCTGCGCAGCTGGGAACTGACCCATGCAGATCCCCTTACTGCAATGCCTGTAGAGGTGTTTCGTGGGGATGGTTATGTCAGAGGAAAACAGTTGTATGGGTTATACTTAACCACAAAAAGCAGGGTTGCATCAGAGATCCCTGAGCTACCACGCCAAGGCGCAGGCTGTATGTTTGCGATGCAGGGTGTCATGTACCCACCTGTGACCTAGCACTGTACAGCCAGCTCAGGCAGTGTGGGGTAGGGGAATTAGCCCTCCACTTCCCTCTGTTACCGTGGTGGCACTGCAGATTCCAGTTTGGGAGCTTATGTGCTTAAACCCCATCTCAAGCTTTCTTGACAGTCCTGCCCTATAGATGTATCAAGGGCCCAGCATCGTCAGGATGCTGAGGTGCTGGTTTACTGCTGAAAATCTCAGCCCTGTATGGTGATACCACTACACACCACTGTGCCCAGACTGCCTTGAGACACGTCACGTGTGGCAGTAGGGCTGCTCTGACACTCTGCTTGCCCCCAGATCCCATTAACTTCCCTTTGCAAAGCCTGTTTATTTGGGATTCGAGCATGCAGTGTGTGGCCTATGAGGAGAATCTTTCACAGCCTAATTCCCCAGGAATCTTTTGCCTGATGTTCAGCACAATTTTTTTTGCTTTTCTTAATATTATCCAAATATTTTTTCATTAGTTAATTTTTAATACAGATGTTTTATGTGCAGATCATAGTTATGTTTGCTCAGGTATGACTGTCATTTTCTTTGGTGGCAATTTTCCCTGAGTAAGAAGGCCAAAGAAGGGCTTTAAAATGCACTCCTCATAAAAAATTAAAGAGCTATTCTTTATTTACATATTTACACAACACTCAATCCATCATGTAAAGCTTCCTCTGCCTTAAACCCAAATCTCCGGGGTGTACTCCGTGCCTGGGGAAATTGGATGGCTCAGAGAAATGATAAAGAGATATCTGTCCATCCACCTATCTATCATTTTTTATACCATACTCATTACCATGGTCTCTGAGCTCCTATTACATGTATGGAGCTTTTCCCATTCCAGAGTACAGAGCTGGTCAGCAGAGACAGCAAAGCCATCATTATTTTTTGAAGAGGACGAGGCTGCAAAAGGACCAGTTGCTCAGCCTGCAGTGGCCATTTGGCAGCAGCCAGTTTGTACAGAAGACAAATTCCTCTTATTAGCTGCCTGGGAAGTCTGGTTTGTCTTCTGGAAGATGCAGTTCAAATGGACGACGTGCAGTGAGTTAGCCTTAGGTAGCAACATTGCTGCTCTCACATTCACTTCACATCACCTTGAGAGAGAGACTACCTCTTCCCTGCCTCCTTGACAGAGGCTTACAGGAGGGGGACTTCAACTCTGAAAAAGCATCAAAAGGCCTGGCAACTTTACCTTGGACAGACTGTCCGAGGGACTTTTCAAATTAACAGAAATAGCTGCATTTCTCATCCTTTTGCATGTAACTGTTTGGCCGCTTTCAGGCCATGTCATCACACATTTGTCTCATTCTTACCCTGGGGTCTACCTGTTTCTTTGCAGAATTCACTTATTGTCTTTTGACTTGTGCTTTAATTTCAAGCTCTGGAAGGCGGTGGCTGTTTATTAGGTTGTTTTCAGGACCAGTCATAGTGGGGGCCTGATCCTTGACAAGGACCTGTAGGCATTCAGCAGACAAATATTGGTTAATACTGATCATTACCAAGAATAAAGTAACATCACCACACCGCAGCCTTCTCCAAGGCTGACTCTATTATAGATGTTCTTGCCAGTGATTGTACCAGTGCTATTAGCCATCCTTCTGCCCATTTGTTTTAATCTTTTTTCCTCCAGTGGTAGGAGGACAAGTTTCAATTCCTTCTCAGTTTGCATACCATCTTTGTCAGACGTACAGCAGCAGCCTGGAATGCCCTGTGCTCCTAGGAGGGCTACCACCTGGAATGCATGACCCAGGCATAAGACTGGGCTGCAAGATCCAGCATCGTGGTGGATGCATGCTCCAAACAAATACCTTCTTCTTCCCTCATTCCTGTGTCATGGAACAGCAGAGCATCAAGGAGAGGGGTAATTTTGTTCCTTTTTTATCGATAAAGGGCGGAGTGATCTGTCCCAAACCACCATCTGGGGAACAAGCACGGAGCCTAAATCTCTGACTTGTCCCTTCTCTACTGCAACCATCATTTTCATTCAAGTACCCTTCTCATCCCAGCCCAGCTCAGACCCACTGTAGTCTACTCTCAGCTTTAATTTAGAAATAGATGCAGGCTTCATCAGTTAGTCAGCAGGAATGGCAGCTGGCATTCAGTTCATGAAACATATCCAAGACTAAAAGAGGAAAAAGATTGTGCTTTTGAAATAAATGTAGGGAAAAAAATTATAAATGGCAAATGAAGAGCTGGAACCCCCCTCAGGCCAGACTTTGACAGGACTTTGCAGATCATCTGTATCTAAAATTGGAAGGTTTGATTCAGGCTTTCCTGTTCTTCATTTACAGAAATCTTCTGGCACAACTACAGGGCAGCTCAGTAGAGCCAAGACAAAACTCAAAAAGGGACAATTAGTTTAGCTTGAAATGCTTCATGGAAATGTTTCAATTTTGACAGGTTAGTGGTGGAAATCTGCCCTTTTTTTCCTGGTCAGCCCTTGGGATCCTGGACATAGTTCTGAGATTCCTTTAAATCTGGAGTCCTTTGCAGCCTTGGAGGACTTTATTTTAAGACTGATGACTGACTGGTGCTCCAAGGAGGATGGGTACATAGTAAAGTACTTTGAACTTTTTATTTTCTCTTCCTTTCTTATGTTTGTCTTATGGAGGCAACAGAAGTAATTTTCTAGCGATGTACGATAGAAATGCATTTTCTTCTAAAGATTGCAGACTAGATTTTCATCTCTTTCCAACCAGCCTAACTCAACAGATACTTTTGATTTATGCCAGCCTAAGGAAGAAATTGGGCAATTTAAATTTTAACTTCCTCTCCTAGGAACAATCCTTTCATTCCTGAAATCTGCAGATGGAGAATGAAACTCTAAAAAACCTGTTCAGCCTGGCCCTAGCTTGACTGCAGGACCCTGACAGCAGCAGTCTTGCACATTGCGGTAAAGAGGCAATTAAAAGTTTTACTGTCCGTTTTATCATCTCAGTTTTTACAATAAAGAGACCTGTCATTGTTTTAGGATTATTTTACCTATGTCTATTCATTTTGTTTCATTGTCTTTACAAGTCTCACTTCCATTTCGTGCTGCTTGGGTTCTGCCCTTTTCAACTCCTCACGGATGAACGGGGAAGGAAGAACAGAGCAGACTGGCCAACAAATTGGGCAGGGAGAGAGTATGAAAACAGCTTCCAAGGCAACGTCTTCCTTCACCTAAGAGGAATGAAAACACTGCAATTAATTTGGTTTTGTTCTCCATTTTGATTTTGCCTTTGCATCTTAGAGGTACACTAGACCATTGTTGCATACGTGATCAAGCTGTACAACCATGTCCCTCGTTGACTGTTTGCATGTATTTTAATGATCTGGGAAATCCAGGCAAAGGTATGGTCAATGTGTTGCGATATAGGCAAGGAAAGCAGGTGTAGTGGGTTTTTAGTCTGGCATTTGGAAGAAAGTAAAGGAAGAAAGTAAAGGAGGAAGCGCTGGCAATGGAGACAATGGGACAAGAAAGGACAGGAGGTGGGAAGGAAGAAAGCAGACATGCAAGTAGATAATAAGACTCTAAAAGGCACCTTTGGGGTGTTTTAAGCTGCTTTGGAGGTTTTGAAAATCTCAGTACATGAATATTTGTACCTTTAGATGCTTAAATTATTGCAAAGTTCTGTGTATTGTAGCTTTAAACTTTATGCTTAAAAATCAGGGACAATCATGCTTGAACTTAGAGGCTTTTCTTTCCTAGACACAAAAAATGTTCTTTAAATACTCAGTCTGGGGAGAGCCTGAGGATGGTACATTTTCCAGGTGTCATGCAAATTCAGAAGTCTTGCAATTTAAAAACACAGCTAAATACTGAAAATCTGTTCTGGGAATATTCATTCCAATTTATTAAAGAATGAGAATCCAGCTGTGCTTACTTTCCACAATGGTTTGCTTTTGGGACATTTTTCATTTGCTTTTCCAGCAGTTTCTGTATCAGAAACATTGTTTTAAATGTCACAGTTGTCAAATCAATGAACTAAAACAGTATCACATGGCTTAATTTGAACAAGTAATGCACTTGGAATTTCAGATTTGGAATAACAGGCTTCCTGATCTGTTCACTGTCCCTCAGCAGCTGAAAACAGAGAAACTGGAGTAAGGTTAAGCTATGCCCTATCCCATAGGGTTGCACAGAGGAAGGAGGAGGGGAGACATTTGCTTATGTGTTTTAACTATTTGTAATGAAAGTTCAAATCTCAACCCAAACCCTTCTGCTGTGTCTATATCTGTCTGTCTGTCCACCTATCTGTATTTAATTATGTTTCCGAAGTGTTTACCCAAAGTCCATTTAATTTTCAGTGGACTGTCATTAGTTTAATAAGGTCCCTATTATTGCCTATTGAAAAAAATAGGAATACCTCTCACTGATATCAAGAGGAGAAAGGTCCTTTGCTTTAGGCAGTCTGATATCATGTTTTTTTAACTTAGGATATGAGGGAATACCTCAAGATGGGCATCCAAAAGCTGAGAAACCCATAACCATATCTACATATGAAACCTAGGTAACCAGAGTAGATCCATGGGTGGGGGTTGTGGAATAGTCCTTTATCTATTTTTTTCCCCATAGTCCACTGGCTTGCTATAGACTGCTTCTTTTAATTCCCCAGTTTTCTTCCCAGCCCTCCTACTGACCCAACACTTAGGTGTTCATATAGCCCTACAAAAAAACACCACAGAACTCTGAATAGCACCAAAGCCTACCAAGTCCCTCTCTATGCTGCTTTACTCTCCCTGATGATCATGGCATGTCAGGGATAAACAAACGAGGGGCACCTCAGTGCATAAGGAAGTACGAGATGACGAGACTGGTGGGATACTTCCAAAATAGGAATTTTGCTTCAGGTTTTTCTTCTGTGCTATGAAGCATAGATTATATAGGGAAAATATATAACTATCTGGAGAATAAAACCACTGGATAGGATACGTTTTTCAGTTAATTTTTAAGAGTCACCTTTACCTACCCCTGCAGTTTGATCTTCACTACATAAGGGAAGTATCAGCAAAGAACTTGGCTGGTTTAATCAGAAATGCCTGCTTTCTAGCTTGTCTATTTTTTTAATTATTTTTTTTCCTGATGCATATCAAACTCTTGTCCTTTTAAAGAAATCACAGGCTGTGTAGATGTATGTTTAGAGAAGCATAATTTTAAAAGAATGAGTTGGATTAAAATTATAAGGAGGATGACATGCAAAAGATTACAGAAATAGTTTAAAAATTGCAAAGATTTGGATTTAATTTACTTATCTGCAGGCATCGCAATCTTCAGTGCTCATATTTTCAAGCTTCAGCTTGTAGTCATTACAATTAGAAATTTACGTTCAAAAAGTAACAGGACTGCCAGATGTCCTAGCCGATATTTGCAAATGAAGGTTTAAGGAAAGGTAGTGTCACAATGGAAGTATTGTTTAGTATGAGATGTTGGTGGAAGAGACTTCTTTCACTAGGGAATGATGGGAGAATATATTTTGTTAGCGGTAATAAGCATTCTCACATCAGTCAGTAAGTTTCTCTGCCTCACTTGAGCAACAGCTTAGGTTCATCCATTGAAGTGTGATGTCTGTATCCCATGATGTGAAAGAAGAGAATGTAGCCATTCATCATATCAAACTGCCGTATTACCACTTTACCAAAATTTCCAACTCTTGTCACCTTCTTGCCCTACTATAGTTACTTATTTATCATCCTTAATAATTTAGTCAGAACAGCGTACATTCAGGCTGGTATAGCACTACTGTAGAGAGTCTCTTTGGAGCAGAAGTGGTGTGGTGTGTTGACTTATGCCATAACTTTGTTATGCTGATATAGCTCCACTGAACAGGGGTGGGAGCTGCTTAAGAGTTCACTCAACTCACAGGAAAATGATCAAACTACCAAAAAAGAGGCTTAGATATACAATATGATGATAAGGCGATCTTCTGATTTTGGCCATCAAGAGGAAGAAAACACCCTTTATTTAAGTCCCACTCAGATTCTGTCTTAAATTTAAAAACTTGAATTTATGCCTATGTAACAATCCAGCCAAACCTGACTTTTGCCATTTCTCTCTGTGTCTGTGCTTTGAACACGCATTTGATTTAAAAAATCATCTCTGCAAACTCTTCTTTTTTAAGCAAGCAGTGCAACTAAGGTTTGAAAGGTGGCTAATATTTAATTAAGTTATTATATGTATTTGCTGGCTTTGGAGAACGGACCACCTTACTAAAATGTGTACTGTTGTGAATGTATGTTTACGCATTGTGCATTCTTAGCCTGTCTCAAGGTAAGCGTTTTGACAGTATTTTAGGTTTCCTAAATGCATGTCTAGTGATTAGATCACAATAAATCTGAAAGGATCATAATATGCCTATTATAAACTATTTTGTTTCAAAGGAATTATTATAGTTAGTGGGTAAATATGCACTAGTGCCTTAGTCAATTATAGAAATTAAACCATGAAATGTATATAACCTTGAAGGTCTGAGTAAAATTCAAAATATCAAGAAAAGAAGGCTGAAAATTTGGTCTGACAACATCTTTATGTTGCCTTATGCTTCCTTTACATGCCAAAGTTTCCCAAGTGTGTGTGATTTAGCTTGGTGCGATATAAGCACTGCCTTTAATTTGAGGTTACGACGGCATGTGTTAAAAGACAAGATGTCAGCCAGGTTGGATTTTCAGCTTCAAACACACTTGAGGTTATGGTTTTAACAGGGCTTAACTGTCAATCTGACAAAGAACGATTTCTTTATATTTTTTTTTCTGTTGGCATGTTAAATTACACGAAATCAAATGTTCAGATGAGTGAGATGAAGTGGTAAAACTTTTCTCAACCATACAACTAGGACTGCCTTTATGTCCTGCTAAATTTTAGACAGTACCTAGCTGTGGTCAAGAGTAATGTTTGCATTTGTACCTGGAAAGTCATGATGTATAACTGCTCCTTTTTGAGATGGTATGATGTTCAGGTTTGTGCCACTTTTGGAACACATTGTATTTGAATTTGCAAAGGAAACTCAAGTCAGTGTGGAGTACAAGGGGTATTAAGCTGCATGCTGGTATTACTGCGGTCTGAACTGGGATCCAGTAAGTGTTCAGTTAGAGTCAGTATGTTGGCTTTCACTGACGCAGTTCTCAGTAGTTTCAGGACTTATTTATCTTAGTCAGATGAAGGTCTTCCTTATGTGAAAACATCCATGGCATACATTCAGGACTGAGAGTGGAGGTGCCACAGATGGTGCTCTTTTCTGGGAACAGGAAACAACTCCAGACTTACCAGGCTGCTGGAAGGGTTCTTGTCCTGTAATATTTTCTCCATTTTGGTTTACTAATTCTGACTTTACCGGCCTCCTGAAACTCTTTTGCCATACTTAGATAGGCAGCCTCTCCTTTGATGGGTATCTAGATGTTTCTTAGCAATAAGATTGAAAGACCAGTGTAAGCCATTTAGTGATGCAGTTGCACTGTGGTAACTTTGGAAACTGTCAGCTGTCTGCTTTGAGACACAGATAGAGGTAAAGAGCAAATGTCAAGAAGTTCCTGCATGACAAATCTATCAATACTGAGCTGACTTCAACATTTGGACTGCCTGAAAATTCCTGTACACAATGACATTGTTTCAAGCCCAGAACATAAATTCAGGCAGGCTATGAGTGAGGAGAAGACCATTTACTGAAATGAAAGGGTTGCTCCAGCTGCCTGAAAGCACTGACCCCCAGGCCCTCAAACAATTCCTCTGAGACCTTCCAAGAGAGCTGAAAAAAACCCACTTCTGCAAACGCTGCATACAGGAGAGTATTCAGTGCCCCTTCTTCCCACAGCCATTGAAATGAAAAATTACCCAGAGAAGGAGAGAGAGAGATATCACAGTCACATCGTGATTCTGTCTGCAATACCAATGCTATTGAGTGCTGACATTATATCGGTATTTGTGGTACTAGACTTTTTACCTGGCCTTCACCGATCTCTTTCCAAAGAGCTAAGGCAATCATATCTCTTATACATTTCTGCTTTGGTAGAAAGGAGAAACAGGAATAGACAGTTGTCACTGTTGGCAACGCTCCTTTCTCTACCCAGAAGCACGTCAAAGTAGACAAGTTTAGCATTGGGTCAGTGTCAGCAGGCTCAATGAAAGGAGAGAAGAAGTCCCACAGCAGGGTTACCGCCACTTTCCTGGGCCACCAACACAACCTCCAGGTGCTTGTCCAGCAGAAGTGAAGTCCTCCTGCAAGAATCCCAGCACCTAAATTACCTGTGAAACACCAAACAGAAAAGACTGCCATGCTCCTGTTGTGCACACACCTCAATGCAAAATCAACGGTTCTGTTGTATTTTTAGGAGCTAACACTTCCTTTTTCTTTCATGACATGGCGTAAGCTGGAGGAATTTCCTGTCCAGTCAGTCAATACAGCAATCAGAGAAGGCAGTTTAAATTAAACTATAATAATATAAGCTGTTATATTAGCCCTTCTTATTATAATATCATATTATATTATGTTACATCCAAGGGACACAATGCAAGGCAAAAAGTGCCATACTATACATAACCCTAAACAAAACATGTCATACATCTCCAGTAGGTGCTTCTAGAGTGAAGAGTTAGAGCTGTAGCACAGGACAGTAGGCACCAGTTTTCAGAGATTAATGATAAATGTACATTTAACATATGTACAGCAAGTGTATTTTAAGAATCCCCCAAAATAAGCAATGTTTAACACAAATACTTCTATTCCCACCCTGGGCACTCAGAATAATTTTGTGTCATCCTTGGCTTCTTTGTTATGCTGGAGGAAACCTGCTAACTAGGGTGTTATCATTTTATGTTAAATTATATATGTATAGATTTGATACAATCATGAATTTTTAAGAGATGTGACTATGAAGTATTGCAACTAGCAGAAAAAGCTAAATCAAACCTGCAAGTCAGGTTTGAGAATCTTCTTGCTCCGTTTATGAATCTGAAGGAGAGAACCAGATTTCAGGCAAAGCTGAAATATAACAGTAAGAAAGAATTGTCTTGCCTGTGAGTGACAGAAATGAAGCTGTGGTTGCAATATTCGCAGCATCAGATATTTCTTGCTTTAAACAGAACCACAGGGAGGAAAAGAAGAAAGGCGCAATGGTTCCTAGTAGGCTTAAAAATGGTCTCTTTTCAGTGTATCTGTTGATTTAAGTTCTCATTGAAGATATTTCCTTAGACTGAGGGATGAGCCGGGAAGAAAGCCATGTTTCTTAAGAAGATACTTTAGTAGTTCCTCTAGACTGATCCGAAGATGAGATGGCTTTCCCATTATACACCTAGATGTTTTATCTTAAGAGAAGAGCTCTGTTCTGAAAGGCCATACCTATAAATACTCTTCATTATTTTTCTATTTTGTGACCTTGTTTCCAATTTTGTGATCAGTCATCTCAACATGCATTTTGCTGGAGTGAACGTGACTTCTTTTCTGTCCTTATAATGCATTTAACAACAGAGAGGTAATAAGAAGGTTTGGATGGACAACGGGTGATTTTTTTGACATGGTTACAGCAGGTGATGGACAGCCTTCTGCTGTCTGCCTCTTGAGATGAAGTTTGGATGGCCAGGAATTGGGTGTGCTCTTTCCTCCAAACTTATAAGGTCAGCTCAGCGTTAATGGCAACAGGTTATAAATGTGGGGTGAAGATTTTCCCATTGTACTAAAGTGCTAAAGTCTGGAGCATGAGCATGGAGGTACAGCAATCACCACTGCAACTCTACTGACTTCCTAGCCACATTTGCCCTAAAAAAAGAGCTGATTCTTGCTGATCTTCTACCTGTATTCTTTTCAGCTGTGTACTAAGGATGCGTAAAAGGCCCCAGGCTTCTTGAGTGTCTGTACCTAACAGAGGTAGGAAGCAAAAAGTTGGATACGTGGGTGGGATAAAGTTGCTGAAACATCTAGTGCCATTTTAGATGTTCTCGACTATCCTGCGTGGCAATCAGCCACTTCTCTGGAAAGATGTAGGTCTTCTGCAGCTCACCTGTCATCTCTCTCAAGTCACATTCTGGAAATCCCACAACATGTTAAATGTTCCTTTGGTGTTTCGCAAGGGCAAAGGCTAACAGAAGACTCACCATTACACATGAAGGCCGGGTTCAAGGCCAGGCTGGATAGGGCCTTGGGCAGCCTGATCTCGTGGGATGTGTCCCTGCCCATGGCAGGGGGGTTGGAACTAGATGATCTTCAAAGTCCCTTCCCACCCAAACTATTCTATGATTCTACAATTCTACAAAATGTTTGTATACCTCAAATTTAACATATCCTGAAGAACATGAAGCATCTAGCCTCCTTTTCTACACGTGACAGCAGTTGTGTTACAAAGCTTTCTATGATTTTGTCTTTGCTTATTTAGAGAAGCGGTGGTACTGAACACCTTCGAAAGCAGGATGTCCATTAGTGAAGGTCACGACTCCACAACATACCCTTTCCACTACTGGCTTTTCTCTGTTGACACATCAAAGTTAGTGGGCATTTTGGGGGCAAGGAAGGGAAGGATTGTTTTTTCCTTGGCTGCCTCTGCTTGCAGGGGCCTGTTGAATGCTCATTTCTGATAGCAATCATAACCGCATCGGCTTTTTTGGCACATCGATGCGCTGTCAGAAAAGGCCTGGATTTTGGATTCTCGTGCCTGTTCCTGAAAGAACAAAAAACATGAGTGAAGACACTATCTGAAAGACTTGGGAAAGAACCAAACCAAACAAAAATAATTGAGGACAGACTTGTGGAGGTCCAAACCACATGCATTGTAATTCTGTTGGCCCAACAAATGCTATCTCATCATCACCTACTCTATCTAAATAAAGCCATCTCCCCATGAGGACATCTGACCCAGAAACCACGCAGACACAGACTAGAGCGCGCCGCCTTCTTCTCCTTGCGCTTTCTTAAGCAGTTTGGATCAAAAATAGGCTTCCACGAGGAACTTGGGGTGAGCAAGGTGAACTTATCGCTCTCTCCTTGCCTTGCTGGCCAAGCCAACGAAGGGAAGAGCTCCTTCTGCAAATCTCTCTCTTGGCTTGCAGCCGCCTAAAGCAGAAAGTAAAGATAAACGCGTCCCTCGGCTGCACCAAAAGTTATTTTAAGGCATGTTCTTTCTCCATCACTCATTTAACCGATACCCCTGGGTTTCAGAGGAAAGAAGCAGCCTCCAGACCCCGGGCATTGAAGCCGGGGAGGCGCAGAACCCCCGCGGGCAGAGCGGGGCGGCGGGGACCGGGCGATGCCGCCCGCGGCCACACGGTGTCGCCCGCGCCCCGGCTGCGCCGCCCCTGCCCGGCCCCGCCGAGCCGAGCCCGCCGCGCCGGGCGCTGCGCTCCAGGCAGGGCATTGCGTTTCCTTTCCGTTTGCTTTGTTTTCTTTTATTTTATAATGTTGTTTGCTTTATTTTATAATTTTGTTTCGTTCTGGTTTATAACTTTGTTTTGTTTTGATTTTTTATGTTTATTTTAGTTTATTTCATTTTATTTAATTAGTTTGGTTTGGTTTAATTTTATTTTACTTTTATCTTGTCTTACTTTTATGTTATTTTGTGGCTTTTTTTTTTCCATTTTACCTTTCCTTTCCTTTCCTTTCCTTTCCTTTCCTTTCCTTTCCTTTCCTTTCCTTTCCTTTCCTTTCCTTTCCTTTCCTTTCCTTTCCTTTCCTTTCCTTTCCTTTCCTTTCCTTTCCTTTCCTTTCCTTTCCTTTCCTTTCCTTTCCTTTCCCCTTTCCTTTCCCCTCCTTTCATTTCCTGTTTCCTTTCCCCTTTCCTTTCCCCTCCTTTTCTTTTCCCCTCCTTTCCTTTCCCCTTTCCTTTTCTATCCCCTTTCCTTTCCCCTTTCCTTTCCCCTTTCTTTTCCATTTTATTTTATTTTATTTTATTTTATTTTATTTTATTTTATTTTATTTTATTTTATTTTATTTTACTTTGTTTACTTTGTTTTACTTTACATTGTTTTATTTTACTTTACTTTGTTTCATTTCATTTCATTTCATTTCATTTCATTTCATATTTCATCCCATTTCGTGTCTTTTTCGGCCTAGAATCTCCCAGTCACTGCCAGAGCTTTAAGGGGCTGGCTGTGTGCCCCAGGAAAGGTAAACTAAGGGATGATCGTAGGGGACTTTGTTGCTTGTGGGAAAGTTGCAAGAGGGACAAGACACCAGCTCCTGGTGGTTAGTAAAGCTTATTCTTGACCTTAATTCCACTTTATTAACTGTAGGTATAACAAGTTGTGCAGTAATTGTGGTTGTTAAGGGAGAACCAGTCTTTTGTTCCTAGAGGGTATCAAATTCTGCGTTATTATTACACGTGCGCTAAATCTCCATTAAAAGGCTTTCTGCAAATGTTTCAAGGCTATGCCAGATAGAAGGGTACTTCATCTTGGTTTCCGAATGGGGTATTATCTATTTTAAATGCCCTGCAATAAGAGTTGCATTATTTGTCTCCCACCAAAAAACAAGGAGGCTTACAAACGCCTTGTTTTTGGGGGAGAAGAAAGACGTAAATTGAACTTTTGTGACTGCTGTATCAGTCATGAGTAAATCTGGGTTCAAATGTGCACCCTCTATAGAGCCTGGCCGCGGTCTTTCACAGTCCAGCAAAATAAGGAAACTACAGGATGGAAACTCAATGAGCCTAACCATTCTGCTTCCTTTTATTTTTTTTTCCTCTCTTTCCTATAAATCACACTCTTTTGAAGCTGCTGCTTTTCTTCTGCAGGCACAAACCCCTCATCTTTTAAAGTCTGTCTTTCAAGCTGATTGTTTCAACAGGCCGAGCAACTTGCAAAAGGCAGTTCCAAACTATCCCTATATTGTCTCCCCAGGAATGTTTCTAAGAAATATACATTTATACAATAGACACGACTGTTCAAAGGCCAGCTAGTGAAGGAATATTTTTAATGAGATTTGTTAATCGGGCTGTTCAGTGCCTTGAAGGAAGCGCTCAGTGCTTGCAGGGCAGAACTGCTGCTCTGAAGCCGACGGCAGGTATTGGATGGGCTCCCAAGAATTTCAGTGGCCTTTGAATGAAAAACTCAGTGACAGATATAAGAAGTTGAAAAGTGCAAGCAGCAGCGCAGAGAAATAAAATGGAGAGCGGCAGGACAGATGCAAGCAAAGAGCAGTGATGTGTGAGCCTCCAGAGGTGCTGTTTATGTTTGCGAGGAAGGTCTGTGCTATTAAGATTCAATTTGACAGTGCATCTTAACAAACATTTTGGAGAAATATGTTCACAGGAAGTGTCGGAGATAGATACCCAAATCTTTGACTGCAGCGACGCATCAAGTGAACCTCAGCATCTTAAAAGGATCAGGCAAACTTGAAAAAAAGGGTTGGGCAAGATTTTGTACTTTGTGCAAGGCAGTGGAGTAAATGATATTGTTCTTGTGGAATTTTTGACCTATCTGAAACCAAATCTACCACAGTCTTATGCGTGTTTTTTCAGCCTACTTTTTGGATCCCAGAAATTCTCAGTCATTTTCCAAAAAAAAAGCAAAAAAAAAAGGCATTCTTCTTCTTATTATTATTTTTAATAACTCCTCACTTGATGTTTTAGGATCTGATCCTATCACTCTCTTGGCAGTGGTTTTTACTCCTGTCATTGAGGCCAATGCTCTGCTTGTGTTCTCAAAGCCAATATGGTTACTCACCTAAGTAAGACCTCGGCACGTGAATCAGTATTGTAAAACACGGCCCAGAGTCTGTAAATGGAAAACATTAGCTCCAATAGGCAGCCTATGTGTCTGGTTTAGCTCTCAGCTCCATTAATATGTCCATTACTTAAATGGGTGAGATAGCAGGCCTGCCCTAGAGTAACAACTTCCCCACTCTCCCATTACCGGAGTCCTCGACGCTTTGTTATTCCCCAGCTCCCCCATTCAGCACCCTGCATGATGTGGTGACACAGCCACGGCTTATTACATTTCCGAGGAGCAGGATTTTCTAAATGTGTCCACTAGATAGCACAACAAACTTCGTTCTTTTCCTTTTGAAAAACTTTCTCTCCCACCCAAAGAGCCATTAGTCTGTCGGGTCTCAGAGTAATGGTGCTTCAGAAGGAGATCAAAGTTTCACAGATAAGCGTTCCTCTACACAATGTTAACGACACTCTGCTTTGTAAACAGGTTTCTTTTTTACGGTTAAGAAGGACATATAAACATGCCAAGTGAGATGGATAGACTGTCACTTTTTCTTTTTCTCTTTGTATGTGTGTGTGTTTCAACTGCTCAATGAGTATCATGGTTGGGTTGCGCTGATACCGTTTAACATGGTCTGTCTTTTGTGTAAACAGAGGAAGAAAGGAGAACTGCAAGAAGTAATCCCAAGTGCAGATTTCTTACCCGGGTCACTGCAGCTGCAGTCCCACTTTCTACTGCCTTTGGTGAGAAAATCATGATGTACGCTTCTGAAAGAAGATGGAGATGTTAGCACTCAGATCCGTGTGCTTGGATATCTGCCTGTCTGGACATGTTAGACACAGGTTCCGCTTTAGGATCTAGGCTGGGACTTGTAAATCCTAAAAATGAGACTGCTGCCTCTGTTACAGTTTCAAAACAACCTCAGTCTCCTTTAGCTTGAAACAAAGAAGAGCGCTCGAGTACTCTCCACAGACCTCTGGCAAAAGCTTAAGTCCCTCATCAGGGACTATAAAGAGACACTGGACCTTGCTGTAGGGCAAGTCGGCTTCCTTAAGCTGATAGGGAACCTGAGAGGTGGAGGGAAGTCCTCCAGCTGAAGCAGTGTGAAACCTCCTCTAAAAGGTATTGTGCAAGAGGTCTTTTATTCAGCTGGAAAACCTGAATGCAAATATGCGTTTTGAATCTATTTAAAATTAAGTGAAATAAGCAACTGAAATGCTCCTATTCTTGTTTCTTAGGACATGGGGGCTTGCAAATGTAGATTCAACTCTTCCAGCTAGAGAAAAATGTGGGCTATGGCCTCCGCTCATGTCTTGTCATCCAGAGAACTAGTCAGTACCCTCTTTTGTATCCTGGTTCATTGTAATATTTCAGATAACTATCTGTTCCTTGTCATGCATTACCAAACACGAAATATAAGGTATGAAAAGAGGAAAATATGAAAAAAACCCTCCCCTCCTTCTTTCAAGCCTTCAAGTGAGTTTCTTGTCTTTCTACCCAAACTGTAAGCTCCTCAGGTCAAGGACAAGGACTGTGTGCCAGCCCTAAGCAATGCCCTTGCAGCTTGATCCCCAGGCGCATATAAGGGAGGTGCAATGGATCTTCTTGCATCTCCCCTTTCAAACTGAGGCACTGAGATTTCTGGTTCCCTGACTTAAGAAGGTGATGACAAGGCCCGTCTTGTCTTTCACGTTTCAGAGCTAACTATAGGAGTGTAACGCACATCTTTAAAAACAGATGACACAAGGGATTTTCCACGACAACCTTTCAAACTAAAGCAGAAAACCTCTGTTCTCAGGTTGAAAACACTCTTAATCATGATGCACAAGCTCTCTCTGACATGAACGCACTGCAGCTCTACTAATTAGACATCCCTGAGGGTTCTTGTTGCTGTAGTGGCCTCTCGAAGCCGCAGCCATGGATTTGGACCTTGACCCCTTCTCCGCTTCAGAAATACAGGTGAAACAAAACTGAACCAAAAGATGAGAGAGAAATAGTGAATACAGACAGACCTTTTCCTTTCCCCTACGTTGTGGAGTCAAAGGTAAAAGTGAGACAGGAATAAGCAGTAGGCTCAGCTCAGCAGTGGCTTAGTCCTGCCTTGGTCTTGTAACCATACTGGCAGAGACATGTTAAGGAGGGTGCTGGAGCGATCTGCAGATGACTGTGGGGAAACCCACCGTGAAGGGCTGTCCAACTGTTAAGACACCTACTATAACACAGCTTTGCTTACTTTTCTGTGTTCTTCAAGGAAAAGGTTTGCCTGTTTTCTTTAAGTGAGAGCAACAGTGGTATAGCCAGACTATCCGAAAGCCTCCAACAAATCTGTTTCGGACTTTTCTTTTTCTTGCCCTTTTGCATCCTTTTGCAAGACTATCTCAGATCTCATCTTTTAACTGCTACAACTGATCCATTAAATAGCTTCTCATGGACAGTTTTTTCAACTCCAAAGAGTAGAGTTGCTGAGTGAGAAAGGCTTGAGCTGCTGGGACTTCCTCCAGACCAGCTTGCAGTCCTAAGAAAAATGAGTTGGATGGTCTCAGCTCTGTCCCCAATGAGCAGCAGCAGTAGATCACTTTGCAAAAATGAGCCACGCGTAATTTGGCACCATTGACAGAAGACTCACTCGCAGCAGCTCGGGGCCTTGCAGGCTTGAGATAATGTGCTGCTAAAATCACCTCTTGACCCTAGCCCAGGAGGTTCCTCCAGGTCACAAGGGAAGAAGGGGGTAGCAGGCCACTGTGAGATATCTTGATAAATGTACAAGCTCCCACAAGTCAGTGTGGCATGCCTGCACCACTGTGAGCTGCTCTGTTTATCACAGTGAGAAGAACATGTTTCTTGAGTTGTGCTAGAGGACTACAGACTTCTCCTTTAAGCTGCCTCTTCTTTTTTCCCCTTCTGTGCAGTGAGCCCACCATAGTGAACCGGTGGCCCTGACAGAGTGCAGAAGCAGGCTGCATACATCTCCTGTGATGGAGCTGGCAGAGAAAATCGGACACTGGGACAAACAACCATAAATCAGGACTGTCCTGATTAAATCAGGCATGGCTGGCAAGTAAGTTATTAGCCGTCTGTGAAACTAATTGTGATACTGATACACTCAATTTTGCTGTGTCTTTCAAACACCGGTTGTGATGGGAAACAGCTGTTAGAACCTGAAAAAAAAAAGAAAATGGGAGAGAGAAACAAAAAAAAAAAAAGAGAGTGCGCTTACGATTCAGAATCATAATAAAGTCTGTCTTCTCTATTCCCTTGCACAAAAGCTTTTAGATTCTTCTATTCTCCTCTAGACAATTACTCCCAGCAGGCAGGGTCACTCAGGATGAGCACACTATTGCATTTAAAGTTCATCTACTGAAGGGGGGGGGGGAAAGGCAGAGAAAGGAGAAAAAAAAACCCTCTTCACATTAATGTGTTAAAAAAAAAAAAGCAGGTTTAAAATGGGTTAGAAATTCAGGTTAAAGCAGAAAAAAAAAAGTCACACAACATCAGTAGGTGAAAAGATTTTGTTCAGCACTATTGTTTGACTGAACACTTCCTTCACAATAACACTAGTGCTGGGATATAAAAGCCAGTGTTTATTTGATGCCTGGACCAGGCAATTGTTATGAGCAGTTAGCATAGGAAAAAAGTGGATGTTTTGAAATATGTCAAAAGGATAAAGAGCCTGATCCTGTTCTGGTGGAAGCTGGTGATAAGTCTTCCTCCGATTCCATGTCAGCTGGCAGCCCGTGCTTCACTGGACCTCTGGGGCTCCTCTGGAGCCGTTGTCGTGACCCCCCTGTACAGGCTGTGGTGAGAAATGAGTGCAATTGTGCCAGGTAAAACCTACTGCTGCCAGGAGTTTGCTTCACTCAAGCAAAGGGCAGGTAGGTAGTAGCACTATAACAGTTGTAGTGGCTTAAAGGTGGGATTCGGGCAGGGATTGTTGGGAGAGAGTTACTGGGCTGAGAAATGTGGCTCAAAACCAGACTGGATTTTGAGTGTACAAACACTTCTCCATGTCTGAAGAAGAAGCAGCAAAACCTCTCTTTAAGTTTGTTACTCGTCTCAATCCTGAAGAATAAATTTGATCCCCAAAGCCTGTTTTATACAGAAATACTTAGGCTGATATAAACTATTACATCTCTTTGTGCACTTCTTACTGCCAGGATGACTACACCTATCTGAAAAGCCTCCCCCCCTGCATGGTGCAGAACATAATTGTATATGCAAGATGTGGAATTTGAAGCTGCTTCCCCATGGCAAAATTTGTTCTTGGTGATTTTGTTCCTTCTGCTGAAGTCTCTGCAATTGGCCACTGTTGGAGGTTAGACTCTTCCAGCTCTTGGTTTGAATATCTGTAGCCCTAAGTACTTTATACCTCCTATTTTATCTTCTTGCTAATTTTCCTTCTCATCTTGTATCTATCTAGTCTGTCTTTCTAGTGCTGTTCTTTCTTTTTTTTGAAGTTATATTTTAGCTGTAAGAGTAGAGAGAAAATGGCATGCATTAGCTAATAAGACTATGACTACACCATGAATTTGGGAGAGAAGGAAGTAAAAACAAATCACTCGTGTTTCAAGAATCTAACCCCATCCTCTCAGCTTCCAAAGTAATATCTCCGGCTTCCTGTTTGTAAACCAGAAATGTTTATTTACAACGTCTTTTGAGACAGCTTTTTAATGTATAATGCTCATGTCATTACATAATGGGCCATAAATGATGTTGGGTGTCATAGAAAAACACAAAGTCATCAAATATATTCTTGGGGGTTTTGTTTGCCTTTTGTGGCAGAGTTCAGAGTTAGCTGCAGTTGGGAAGTCTGAAGGTAAATTACCATCTTTCCAGTAATTCTAGGTCCAGTGTGTTTGGTCTGTTGGGAGTTTATGAGTGAGGCGATCCTGATGCTGAAAATTTTGGTTGTATTTTTTCCTCAGCTGCCTTGCTGTTTCAGGCAGCTCAGTGGCTGCGTGCCCTGAGAAAGCCAGGCAAAGCCTTGCTTGTCCATGGTTTTGAGAACAGAAGTGGAAAACTATGATACAAATACAAAAGTCTAGATCCTGAGCATTTATTGCTATCATATAAATAAAATCCAGCATAAGGCTATGCAGTGAACCAGAAGGGTATCAGACCTTGGGAGTTTCTACTACAACCCTGAAAAACTGTGACAATGGTTAGTGCAGGTTTTTGGAGGATTTTTCTCATCAAAACTGTAGCAGTGGGGATGTATATGAGTGTGATTTTTTACAGTGTGAGATGAAGCTTCCTGGTCTAGTCTCCCTTTCATGTAGCTAAAACGGGGACCAGAAAGCAGTACATAATATTCCCAGAAGGTGCAGTATTTATTCCTGACTTGAACTGGTTTTCATAATCTTTGAGGTTGGCTAAACCCCTTGCCTTCTCCTTTTGGGGGTTCTTTTGGCAAAATTGTGAATGGTGCCTGTCTCAGAAATGCAGCAGGAGAAAGAAAGCAGCCCTTAAGCCAGGCTACTGGGTTGAACTTTTGTCTGTGCTTACACCAGTGTGTATTTGGTGTAACTCCCCTGAAGTGGGTAGTGAAGCTGCTATTCTTACCTCTGAACAAATCAATTCCTAGCTCTAAAAATAAGTGAATTAGTGAAGAGGTAAAGCTACTATTTACAAAATAGATGCGTTTATTTGGTAAACGTTGTATCCTCTGTATGAACTTCACTGGTATCAGGTCTACCTAAATTCTTCCTGATTTTATTAGGGAAAAAGCAAAAGGATTTCGCATACTTCTACTGACCTTTTTATTCTCCTTGTTAGAATAATGATAAATAAACCACTATCAAGATTATAGGCAAATGACAAAATACATCCACAAAAAAAGACATGCAAAACCTCTCACTTTCCTCCTTTGTTATGGCACTGAGAAGCATTTCTGAACTGCCTGAAATAGATGAGCCTCCTGGATCACTGATCACTAATTCCACTAACATCAGAGAAGCTCCATCTCACGTACATACCACCTAGTGAGCCTATGGATGTCTGTGCAGGAAGAAGAGGGTCTCATGCCTAATTCTTATCAGCACCAGAGGTTGTTTTCTGTGGTCCTCTAGCATTAATACACAGCAAGGCATCAGTGAACAGCTGATAAAATTTCCAGCCACACACAAAGAAATGCTGGACTCTTAAAGTGTTCTTTTAGTGAATTGCATAGACGGAAGGCTTTATCTTCCCCTCTGAGGAAATATACAGCTGTCACAAGTAATATTGCTGAAAAAAGTTTTCAGTTACTATGCAAGGTCAGATTACCTGCATCTTTCATTATCTAGGTGGGTGATGAAAAGTTGTTGAGATCTATCAAAAGCGAGGCCTCAATTTAGCAAGGTGGCTAAGCAGGTAGCTGACTTTGCTGGGACTCTCTGCATGCATTAAACCAGCCGTGCGCTTTAGCAGGCTGCTGAATTGGAAACTGAATTTCGAGAAGGGTTCTTAAATGCCGTCTTGGAAATTAGATATCCACACTTGCAACAGCAAATCAGAAATTATGCCAATATTATGCAAAAGAAGTGGGGGAGTGAACAAAGAAAAAAAAAATGTGTGTGGAGGAATAGTAGAAGCAAATGCTCTTCTGCAGCAAATCATGCATTTTGCACATGTACATTGTGTTTGTGTATTGTCTGAAGAAGCTTTCAGACATGTACATTGCCTGAAACCACTACCATCCTTTATGCTGAATTTTTATTACATAACTCCTACTGTGTTAGCAAAAATATTAAATAAATGTAGAAGAACCAGCCCTGCTACAAGTTCCAAACACAGCTCTCATTTCAGGATCCTGGCATGCACTTGTAAAACATTTAAATACCTATTGGTGGATAAGAAAATCAATTTACTTGTGAGGTGACTAAGTAACAAAACATATTAGAATTGATGTTACAATTAGGAAAAAAAGAAATAAATTGTTTTTCTGCTCATTAATATTTGGATAAATATTTATGAATGTATAAGACAAGCAACCACTGCCAACACTAGATCTTTATTATGCCAAGCATAGGAATAATTCAAGCATTTAGGCAGCTGCAGATTGAACTTAGCCCCACTGGCTGTTCAGCTGAATTCAATCTGGCCTGAGGAGGGCTTTGCTTAGGAGGCAGCTCAGGTTATATGGCTTCTATGTGATTTTTGTTTGGGACTCATTAGAGAAAGGGAGTGAAACAGTCTGCAGGTAACTGGCTTCTGACAACAAGCTGTGTTTGCCTTGACAGTCATGTGCCAGGCAGAGTGATGCTCAAGGTTGACTTCACTGCTGCCCTACGGAGGGGTAGGCAAACAGGAAGGATTTGCAGAAGTTTGGTTTGCAGGGTTGGCCAGGCAAACTTTTCCAGCCTGGAAGCAGCAGTAGGCACTCCCTCAGGACAGGCTTTCCACTGGCTTTCCTTGTATTTTTCTCTTCTGTTTCTCATTAAAGCTCTCAAATCCATTCACCTCAGTGCATACGGCATGTATGAGCCCTTTTGCACAGCGTTGTACGCAAGCCTGCTTGTTCCTTGTGCAGGCTGGTCGTCTTATTGTAGAGGACAAACCTTGCTCAGCCTTCCCTCTGTGCAGGGAGACCAGCCACTCTGCTGTTGGGCAAGGTGGTTTTTGTGGACCACAAAGGGAGGAGAGGATATTTTCCTTACATAGTGCTTTCCTGTATGTGTGCAGCTGGGAGAGAAGAGGAGGTCACAGAGAAGAACTGTGGTGGTCTGACCACCCACAGTCATTTCTCTTTTCTTCCTGGTGAACGAGAACCTTATTTTTACTCTTTTTTTTTTTTTTAAAAAAAAAAGGAAAAAAAAAAGAGTGATGTCTTCATTATCTTCAGGCGATTCTTGCAGCCTTCATCTGTAGTTCAGAATGCGAACTAGAACAATAGGTGGTTTGCAACCTGAGGAAATACCAGCCGGCCAACGTGGCTCAAAATGTAATTTCTTAAGGGCATGCATCAATAATGTGACTACCGCTCTGTACGGATATTACGCAGGCAGCCTTAATACACGTGCATGGCATTGGGATTGACAAGACAGACCATGATGGCTCCAAAGGGTCAATAAAACATGCACCATGAAGGATTTACACAATAGACAGTAATGGCTTCTTTGGAGCTGTTACGGTCTATTGGGTCAATAATAATCCACTTTTTAAAGAGTGCCAAAATATGAATTTACACAACAGGCCGTAATGGCTCCTGATCTATCAGATAAATGATATAAATTATCAGCATTAGTGCCCACACTGCAATGCACGTTTACCTATTAGAGTGGTTAGAATAACTATTAGGTGCTTCAAAACATGCTTTCATGTTGAAAAGGCTGATTTCTAAAAATATCTTTGGGGGAAAAAAAGAAGAGAAAGACTCAAACTTCCATAGTTAAATCAGTGAAATAAATATTATAGATTGGGGAATTTAAATCTGAGACTCTTTCTAGGAGGTTATTGTGAGTTTTAACTCTACAATATTTTTAACTAAATATTACAGTAGCTTATGTAATGTATTTTAAACCTTTGGTTTATTTTTCTAGCAAACTCAGGTCTGTGAACCCGGAGAGTCTATGAGCATTTTCCCACATCGGTAACCTTTTCTATGCAATTGCATTTTTTCTCCTTTATTAAGAACTAGTTGCCTGAGTAATGGTTTGTAGGATCCAGATCTCATGTTATACAAACAGGCTTGGTCTAAATATATGCATTCAAGACCAAAAATCTGTTTAAATAACATATGTTCTTTTTGCGGCCACCTATCTGTCTCTATCAAGGAAGATAAAAGTCCTTGTCTACACTGTTTCATCTGCGCAATCAAGACAGAAACCCTCAACTGATATTTGCCAGCAGGTGGTGACACACAGCAACAAGCGCCAATGGCAGCAACATTTTCCTGCAAAACTTGGAGAAAATCCAGGCTTCAGGAAAATGAAATATGCCTTCAGTTTGAGAAGAAATAATGATAAATGTCCATCAGCAATGCATGTGATGATTTAGTCTCGTTGCACGGCAAGAAGAAGTATGTTCAGTCCACAGCAGGTCAAAAGTTTTCCTTGCTGTTTCTCTGTGTTTCCTTCTTGTTATTATAAAACATTTGGTTTGGCTGTGAAATATACTTTTAATTAAAAGATAGGAAAATCATAGTCAGACAGCAGCAGTGGAGAGCTGTTAGAAAGCCTGCTGTCTTAGCTCTCATAATAAGCATAACACGAAGGATAGGTGCACACAAAAACTGAAGTGTTGTGGTGAGAATATGTATACACTGACTTATCCAAGTCCTTTCAAAGAGAAGTGTAAATAGTGCTTACTGCTTCTCTGTGGGTTTTTATGCTTTTCCAAGCCTTTTTTTCCTCTGGTCTTACAGCCAGGTACACTTGTTTGAAAGACCTGCTGCTTGTACAAAACACCACCATCCAGTTTGCAGTAGGTTAGTGGGCAAATAATTATTCGCTACCAGACAAGTAAAATAATTAATAAGCAATCATGGCATGATCCTTCAGTTTCTCTCATGCTGTGGCTTCCAGGCACTTCGAGTTCCCTTAATTTCGTACATACGTTTTATATATATGTTACTCCCACGTTAAACAACATGCCTTTTGAAAGACATCAGAATACTTGCAACATCGGAAGTGCAATAACTTAAAAAAGGAGAATACAAACCTCATCCTGCTTAGCGGGGAGCGGAGAACAGGATGAAAATATAAGAATACTGAGGATTTCCCCTGCCTTTTTCAGTGTCTGTTTCCTGCAAATATCTACCATCTACAATATTGACTGGTTTATCAAGCAGCAGGTATCTCTATCAGTCTATCTTGAATTGTCATCCAGCAGGAGATTAAACACTGCCTGCCTCCTTCTTGTGATTTTCTGTCTTCACATCACAAAGTTTTCAATCAAATTTCAGCAGTGTACATTTAGCTTAGAGAACTCGTGGTACTTATCTTCCTAAAGCAGGTGATTTAGACCATGTTTACCTTGTACAGCTCCAAGATATCTCTCGGCAAACCAGCCCACATCTCAGGCCTTGAAATGATACCCAAGTTCGTTTTTTGCTCTTCTCTGCCTCCCTTTTTCTTTTCCTTTCCAGACAGGCTACCAGCCAAACAACAACAATAACAAAGTGGGTCCTGAATAACAGACAAGTGCCAGTTTTTAAAAGAGCTAAATAAATGGGGCAACCTTGTATTGGTAGCTTTTAAAAAATGAAAGCAATGTGACCACTTAGAGGCTTGTTCTAAGCAGCTTCCTCATTAGTAATCTTTTCAGTACACATCAGAGTTGTGGTTTCAGCTCACGAATCAGCTTGAGCACAGGAGGATGTCAGCTGGGCAAGTTTCTCCATTTGCATCGGATGCTTGAGGAAGTTGTGGGCTGGTAGGTATCCTGTAAAATAAACTTCAGCTCCATTTGTAAGGAATTCAGCACAAGAAAGTTGACGCTGAAAAAAAGGCTTCTCTGCCAATTAGCATATTTTCCATGTGGAATTTTGATAAACAGACTGACTAGAAAGGGAATAAGCATAAACTTGAGAATAAAAAATGCTGGAAAGGCAATTCAAAAAAGCTAGACTGGGTTTTTGTAGTGCATTCTTCACGCAGAAGAGTTAGAGTATTATATAAGTAAAAGTGATTCTGCTAAAGTAAATGAATGGAAGAATTTGGGAATTATATTTAGAGAGTCCTAATTAGTCTCTCACCACAAAATACTTTGGATAAACTGGTGCATGGCAGTCAGGCCAAGATTTTGGGGGAAGATTTGTCCCCTTCTTCTGGCTACTTAAAGCTGTATAGGGACAAAGTGGTCCACAGACCATTATAGACCATAGTGCTGGCTGAAGAAGCAATTGAGGGTGAAAGTATGGCACCAGAGGGTCAGGGGTTGCCATTTGAGTACTCCGTGCTTGGAGAGAGAGGGAGCATGTGCACAGTTTTTGGGGATGGGACTTCTCGGTGAGGTGCTCTCAGGCCCCCAGGCCGCACCGTGAGCCTCAGGGTGGCATTCGGGGCGCATGAATTTCCACACTATGATATGACCTGATTCCATCTTGGCACTCACCCTGGAGGTGGGATGGATAAGAGATATGTGATTCTGGACACAGTTATTATGAACAGGACAGGAGTTTAATCCTGAACTTCTTCTCACTCTAGATGACCCAAGAAACTGTTACAATAATTTAATGCCAGATGGGAAGAGGCAAACACCTCCGAAGTCAGCGCTTTGGCCAATAGCCTGATAACAACAGAGGGTTCCCATCAAGAAAGAGAAATCTTCCAGAGGCTGATACCCGCTAGAGTTCATCTGCTTTGTGCTGTCAGGGCAGCGTGAAAGAGAGAGAAGTGACAGGCGAGTTGGCCCAGCTGCTTCTTCACGAATATCTGAGATTCTTGCATAGTGTAAGAGGAAACTACATGAACACATGAAAGAGGAAAAGACACTGGAAATTAAAAGCTAGTGCCTGGTTGATTTTTAAAGCAGTGAATTTGGCTCATTCTAATTCACTTCCAATAAATGTGAAGTGAAGGTGGTAGAAGTGAAACACTATTGCTTTGTTGTTGAATGTAGAAACGAATTATTCCTTTTCTCCCCCAGCCTCTTTTTTTTCCTGCACTTTGAGCTTTTTCCTTCCCTTTCCATGAGTACAACCAAGCAAGAGTGCCTGGGGCCAGGCTGCAGGTAGAGGATTACGGCACAAACCCACTCAGGCACCAGCTTTGCTGAAACCTGTTCAGGAGTATCTTGTTGGCCAGGATCCATGAATGGGGTGAATGAGTGTTAAACAAGCTAAAAGCTCAACTGGCCCCCATGGTCTCTTCAGCTCAAAAGGTAGCACAAGTTGTGAGCTGATACACAAGATATAAATTACCATGATTTTTAGATGTGCTACCTTCTCCTTGTCTGAGAGATTCTCATTACTGAAGTCCTGCAGGCAACCATTGTAACCATGGAGTCTGGGAAATGGTACAGATGTTTTGGTTTCAGAAAGCCCAAAATATATGGTTGTGGCAAAGTAAAACCTGTGGCATCAGGGATACTTCGTCTGTCGGATGGGGTAGACAAGTTGTGTGTGTCCGGATGGAGATATCTGAGGCTCAGGTGGAAGCTTAGCAAGGTCCAGATCACAGACTCTGAATTATTTTTCTTTGCAGTCTGGGGACACTGGGGAAAGGCTGTCTTGAGTTATAGGCTCCAGATCTGCAAGGGCATCTTGTTATGCTTGTGTTGGCTTGAACTGCTTAGTTTCATTCTATATTTTAGTCTTAGATATGTGATGCATATGAGTGAAACACATTCCCTATGTTTAAGCTCAGTTGCTTTCATCTCTGTATTCAAACAGGTTTTACTCATCTGGCTCTAAGCCTTATGTTGTCATCAGCCCTTTGTGTATTTATTCCCTACGTTTGTAGTGGCCCTGAACACTCTCTTCCTCTACTGGGACTTGTACAGTTTGCTGTCCCATTACCGACTAGAGTAATCACCTGATTTCTTGTGAGGCGTATCCATGGACATGTATATGGTTACTCTGTAGAAACGCAATCTGTAAAGCTATTACAGTTGTGGGTAAGTTGTAAGGCTACAGTTAAGGCTACTAAATAGTTTCACATTATTTTAAGGTGTTTTCAGTTACTAAGCTTTAAGATTTGGACCGAACATTTATAAAACAGATCTTGTCTCAGGCTGGATTTTTTTAGGAAAGAAACGTGAAAAAAACTGGTTCGGGTGCAGATGAAGTGAACTTGTAGAGTTTAAAACTCCTGTGAAAATTGGCCCATGTTTCACTGGGCTGTAATCCTCCATAAAACCCTTATTCTTACCCACATTTAGCAGAATTATAATCAAGTTTGGCAACAGAATCTGACCTAGACCTGGCAAAACAGGACTTCCCTTAAGTTGCTTGTGGCTACTGGAAGTATAGTAACATACTTGTGGTTATAACCTGTTGTTGCTACAGGTATGCTTCAGTCACAGGACAGAGAATGAGAAGAATAGTTCCTTGTTCCCTCAGTGCAGCTGCTTGAAAAGCTGAGAAGAAAGGTGACGGGAGGCAGGAAGGACTTGGGATGTAGGAACAAGACGTGCAGAAGAAACTGCAGGAAGAGAGTGGCAGGGAAGGCACTGAGGCACTAGGGAGGGTAAAGAGGGCTGGGAGGTGCGATGAAGAGAGAGCAAATTCTGTGAGTGGGGACAGGTCTGCTAGTGGACTGGTACAAAAGAAAAAAGGTGACAGATACCGTAAGTGGAGTAAGAGTACATGAGAGAGGCATATTTGGATGTTCTTGAGTGCTGGCTGTGTAACCTTGACTTTTTTTAATATTTGTATGTGTAAGGATGGGATGAAGAGAAATGAAAAATGTTATGTGGGTTGGTATTCTAGGATTTAACCTATTTCTGACATAAAGGAATATTGTATATGTGACCCCCTTTAATACGCTTAGGTATGCTTAGGATGGGAGATGAACACGTTTTCTGTTGTTAGAATGAGGTCTGAGAGCAAAAAGTTGAAGGGATCTGTGATTTGGTTACTTCCCCCCCCGCCCCCGCCTTGCTTCTCTCCTATATTAAGTCAAACAGGACATTTCTCCTATAAGCAGAGATTTTTGTGGTTTCAAACTTAGCTCTCATGGTAACACTTTAATCAAGGCTCTGGAGCTCAGACTCTGGAAACCCCAAGATGATTTCTGAACAAAATACTAACAGCAACATTCCCCAGCACCCGCTGCACTGAGCACGCTGAACAGCCGGGGGACTCAGAGGTTGCACTGATTCCCTGGAATTACAAACCCTCAGCTAAGATGCAAGCACCAAAGGGAAATACTGAGAGAGGGAGGAAGGAAGAGAGAGGGGGAGGGAATGAGTCCTAACCTGCAAAGCCCGAAGTAAGGACCATTCTCTTTTAGCAGCTTTCCTAAATCTGGAATGGAAGGAACATATTTTACAGCATATGTTTTTTAGTGTTGATTCCTGCACTCAGCTCTTCTGGTGCTTCAGCAAATGTGTTTGAAGGTGTCTGAGGTATTTCAGTTTGACAAATAAACTAAGCTGTGGTTACTTTCTCAGTATGTTTTGTGTCATGGTGCTAATTTCCCATTCATTTGATTGGGATGCAATGATTTCACGACAATGTCAGAGCAGGTCTATGGAAAAGACATTATGGTGTCAAAATGAAATGAAACAATGTTAATTTGTCTATGGAAATGGTGTTATACTGCCAAATTGAAACATAACCCTCAGCTCAGCCACCTTGAGACTTGGCGCTGCCGGGCTATCGAAGGACCCTGCCACACGGGGTGATTTTACAGCGGCACACTGGGAAACTACAAATCTGGATTAAATATTAGAGGAGGTAAGACTATTTGTTTTGTTCTATGAAATCACAACTGTATAGCATTTCCTCATACTATAGGGGCCTGCCACATGTGCTGCAATACCTAAAACCCAGGGAGAGGGTGGGAACTGCAGGGAGAAAAAGCAGTTTGGCAACCTTTACTCAGATTTCTTTTGGCTTCCATTGGCTCTCAGCACGTCTCATTCCTAGCATTATATTAATGGCTCTTTTTTAGGTGAGAAATGTTATTAGATTTTGCAGTGTTCACAGCACCTAACCAACATCTGGGACACTGGAGCTCAAATTAAGCAGTGCTCTAAATACAATTTGGATTTTAATTCCACCAGGATGTAGCATTTCTAGTAAAACAAGAATTTGAACATAAACCAGAATCCAAAGTTCAGGGAATACAATAATGAAAAAGAATGCTAAGTAAGCTGAAATCAAAAGACAAGCGCTGAGGGAGGGAAGAAGCAATATATAAAAGGACATAGAGTAAAATAAATAAGTATTTTCTCTGTTGTTAGGGGGCTATGGAATGATAGAATCTACTTATCAATCATGGTTTGTCTTTCATTTTGTTTTATGTTCCTGGACAGTTTGACCACCTTTGAAAAAGGGTGATCTTTGATCTCCTGCCCTGGGGTGAGCACCAGCAGATGTTCTTTTGTTCTTCTCTCCATATTCAGTGTTCCTCACCTCCTAAAGCTGAAATGCGCTCCCCAAAACTGACAGGTGTTTCTCTGTTTGATTGTAAGGAGATGGATTTAAGCTAAATGTGACCTGAAACCTTCAAAGTAGACGGGCCTCCCAGCACGCTCACAAATTGGTGGGAGGGAAGGTTGTTGTAACATCTGCATTTCTGGGAATATTAGCAAATCGCATACAGATGTGAAGAGGAAAAAGGACTCGGCCACTCTGTTGGGAGGGACTCTAGCACCCTTTTTCATCCTGGGTGAATTTCTGGGGAGATTGTATCTGCTGAGTTTCTCAGTGATTTTTTTTTTCCTTATTTGTGAAATGGGTGTAATGTCATTTCCCTGCCTCTTATAGACATTAGCAGGAAGAAATAAATTGCATTTTTTTGGTGTCCAGGCAATACTATAAGACAGTCATGTCAGTACATATGGCATCAGGAGCTGCAGTGAGTGGAAAGGCTAATCACATGAGCATTATATATTAAGCAAACCAATCCTTTCTTGTATATTGATAAGGTTGTCTCTGAGCTGTGCACAACATTTCTAGATGTCCACTGAAGTCCCAGAGCTAAAGGTCCCCCTGAAAGTCCAGTTACTGTTTCTGTGACGTTATGTGAGTGACGCACATTTCTTATTTTACATAAAGCTCCTTTTGCCTTCCTTCCTTCCTCAGGTAGGCACTGTGCATTTGTTAAATCTGGTGTATATGGTCATGCTGCTCATTTCCTGGAAGATGCTAAGTGTTCTAAGCTTTGACAGCCAGCATGAGCATGAGCATGGGTATTAGTGTTCACACGAATGTTTAACTGCCAGTTGCCTTCCACAGGCTTTCGTGTACCAAAATATGACTGGTATTGCTGCCTCAGGAGAGGAAAGCACAACGATCTCTCCCAGCCCCTATCCACTGGACACCTCTCTCCAAGTAATATCCATCAAATCTCTGCTGAGAGATCTCTGTAACTTTTCCATGAGCCACATGAATGCTTCTCCAGCCATAGCTCTTCACAGAGATTCTCAGGCTGTCTGAATGCCTAAGAGGAAGCTTTTGGCTCTTCAGGCACCATTTACATGTTGTTTTGAAGTAGTTCATATTGCACTAGTTATAGATATTAAGATGTGCAACCCACAGCTGAAAATATGCAGTCCAACTTCAAATTTACAGGGAAGAACTACAATGCCAAATATTGCAGGCCTCCCAGCTTGTTGCAAACAGCTAAGACAACTCATTGGATTGATATTTTAATGAAATATCCTGCTATACCACCAGGGATTAAAATACAGGCATCATTTGTGCTAGATGAGGAAAGAAAATTCAACATATTTTAAGTGTGTTTTGTTCCATGTAAGTAAGATTCTCAAAATTCAATTTTATTTATTTAATCTTCCTTTCCAGAATTGTCTCTCTCACACACATGTGCACACACACATATATGCAAACGCACACAAACACACACATGCCTGCCTTTTGTTTCTCGGGGTATAAAACATGATGGACATCTGGTTGCCAGGCTCAGGCTTCTCCCCACAGTCATAGAACAACATCATTGTTTGAATATGTTCTTTAGAAGTTGACATTTGGGGAATTTATCTGCTCTCTTCCAATAAGTGAGAACATTCCACCAATTTTATGCAATGTGTAAACCACAGATTAATTGCACAAATTATATAAATTATCCTGAAACTTTTGGGTAATGTTTGCCATGTCAACACTGTAATTGAGCTGGCTGGGTGTGACTGGGCATTGGAAAGCCTGCTTGTGTCTATGATGCAGATGGAGAGGCCATTTACATCTACCTCTGTGTAGAATAACTGCTGCAAGGACTGCAGTCTACAAGCAGAGAAAGTACTGTGAAACTTTCATCTAAACAAAAAACAACCATGGTGTAGTCTTCCACATTGCTACCTAATATGGAGGGGTCTGTAACACTCTCTCAAATACCAGGTGAACATCTAGTGTCTGTGTGGTAGTGGGAGAAAAAACGAAAGATACTGGCATAACTGTTTCAGGTAGAAAAGTCTTCCTTTCTTGTGAAATCAGGCACAATAGGGGAAGAAAAGAAAAAGAAAGCTTTTAACTGATTTGTGTCCACATCAGCTGAACCCCACTCTCTGTGGTTTGGACTGAGAGGTGACTCCTCACAGGAGGAATCCCACGGGTCACGTCGAATTTGCCTTGTCATTTCACAAGACATGTTAGGGTAATATCTAGATTTGTGATAGAAGAGAACAGAGCAGTGACCCAGAGTATGTCTTTCCATCAACAAGCACAAGCAAAATCTCTGTAACAAAGCTTATAAGAGTGGAGTAACCTGTTAGAGGTTATGTTTAAAGTGCTGAGGACTCCAAACATTTAGGATTCACAGGTAATTGCATTCCTTCTTCTTACAGGGGAATGGAAACCAGAGTAGGAGATTGCGGAGAATCCTCAAGGAAGAAAGGGCTCCAGGCAAGCTGGCACCCACCATAGGTCAGAGTCCGAGCTCCATGAGGGAGCTTCAGCTCTCGCCTCACATAAGGACTGTGTGACATTATGTTAGCAATCTCTGCTTGCTTTGAAGTAATGGCAAATCCAGCCATTAAGGCTGGCTTAGTCATAAAAGGTGCCATCCTTATTGATTTTTTACGTTTTTACTTTCAGAAGATCCCTAAAGATTCTGCTGTTTCCAGCAAGCCTTGAATTTGGAAAAGAGGATTGTAATGGGGTGTGATTTGCTGGACCTCCAAAAATTTAATTGAGGCTTTTCCAAGGCTGTATAAATGTTCTCAGAGTCAGTGAAACAGGCTTCTTACCAGTGGCAGAGAGATGTCAATAGTTATTCAAAGCATATTGTATAAAGTAGGTGTTTGGTGAATGAGTGCAGCCTCTGACTTAAGGTGCGTATTCCCTTCTGTGAGATATATAAGTGGTGAAGGAGCTCAAGGTTAGACCTCTTGGAGACATGGGAGAAGAGTGCAGGGCAGAAAAGAATAGTGGGAATGTCTAAACCAGACAAAATTTGTTTCTATAGAAGAAATTCCACTGCGCCTCCAAATGCTTTTAAAGTGAGGGGCAAATGAAGACTTGATTTTGTTGCAGTGAAAGGAAAAATTCCTGTTGCGTTCAGCAGGGCTGGGATTTCATCCAAGAGCTCCACATCATTCTAAGACACTCATGTAGCCCACATTTCATCTTTTACAAAGAGTATTCTGTTTCCAGAAATTATCAATGTTTTCTAATTTTTTGACTTCATCAGCTGCAATGCCCCTGTCATGACTTCTTTTCATACAACACATTTTTGTTCCTTTTTTTCTTTCAGTCTTGCACATACTATCATTATGTCCCTAAAGATCAAAGTATCATAGCATAAGGTAAAAATATCTCATTGCAAAGAATAAAGACATTCTTTTTTATAAACTTTATTTTTACTTTAGTACTTAATAAAGTAAAATACCTGGATAAAATCTGGCAGTTGAAGATGTGAGATGTGTTCCTGATTTGACTGGAGGCAGGATTTCACCCCGCATGTTTATGGGGAATATTTAACACACAGGCATTCTGCCTCCATGGATTCCTGCCCCCGTATATTTCAAAGCAAGAACAGAAGGCAACACAAAAGTAGCTGCCACTATCCACCAGATAATTCTTTCAAACATCTCTCAGCATTCTAAACCATAATCTAAACTTATGTCCACATAACAAATAACAGCCCTTTGAAATGAACTGAGAAACTGTAAAGCCATTAAGAAAATGTGCCATTAAGGAAAGGATTTCAGCATTTCCTATGAAAAAGGTTCACAATGTATGTATTTCCACATGTTCAGAGAAATGATTAAAGTGTTTATAGCTTTTGTAATTGTCTCTCTCAATTTAAAAATGGAGCCTTTTTTTTTTAAAGTTACATTTCGCTGCCACTCTTTGTCTAGAATAACATTAATGAAGTCCCATTTTCTCAGTTGCTGAAGGTAGAAAATAGGGAAGTGATGTGTTTGAGAGACTGCGTTCCTGAAACATGCCGTCTGTCTGCCCATATCCCAGCAAACACGGCCTCTCACTAACATGTCCATTAGTCACAGCACACTCCTGCAGCGTCTGGAGCTGCAGTGATTCACGTGGTGGTGGAGCACAGAGAGCAGCAAGGAAGGGGGCTCATTGTCCCTTTCAGGGCATCATTCTAAATGCCACTGTCCATGCTGGTACAAAGAACTTGAAGGAAGACATGTAATGTTTTTCACACTGCATTTCCACTCTGTTTGGATTCAGTTGAATATGGTCAGCACGGTGAGAAACCCAGACTTCAAAATTAAATCCCCAAAAGAGGAAAGGAGGAGTCTACTAGTAAAGAACTCTCTTTCCAAAGCACATCCAGCCCTTTCTAGGAGAGCTTGTGCTCTGCTCCATTAAATGCTATAAACATACCAGCTGCACTGATAAAAAACACATGGCCTTGTGCTCACTGAGTGAGTGAATTGGTGACTGCTTGGTCCTGGAGGCCAACACCACTTTCATCACCTGCAGTTCACAGCCTTTGGGGTGGTTTGTGGCACATTTATATGAGTCTGGAAGAGAAGGAGGAAGATTTTCACCCAGTTTCTAGATAAATACAGTTGTTTTACGGT
The DNA here is from genome assembly GCF_017976375.1 of Cuculus canorus. Classification (NCBI taxonomy): domain Eukaryota; kingdom Metazoa; phylum Chordata; class Aves; order Cuculiformes; family Cuculidae; genus Cuculus; species Cuculus canorus. Next base: position 62,702,226 of record NC_071402.1, on the reverse strand, counting down.
TAAGAATATATTCACAGACATATATTTTTTTTTTTTTGTAGCAACTGTCAATCAGGTCACATGTTAATTTTTTTCATTCTATTATTTTCTTTTATGCTGTTGAGCTAAAGCTTTAGGTTTTGTTCTAATTGTAAAAGCATATATCAAATGTTTCGTTATTTCTTTTCATAATACCCCAGGAAAGGGTGTATTACCTTTCCTTTTGTAAATTAGCTTAAGTAGAAATTGTCAATCTGGAATTGACAGGTATTTGTTACAGACAACAAGGCATTGTTCCCACTTTGCTTCATCCACCAACACAGGTGCTGCTGTCACATGTCACAACAATGGGGAAACTTATTAAAATATAAAGAGTAATAATACTATAATATAAAAGCATGAGGGTAAAAAAAATCTGAGTGTGTGTTTGCAGGCTGGCGGCAGGAAATCCTGTCCTTCATGTAGCTGATCCGACAGCCCTGCCTTTCCCAAGAACCTCTTTTCCCAGCTCCTTCTTCCAGGACTGCCCTTAAAAACCATTGGCACTGCCTCTTCTCCCCAAAGCTATCAGATAACAGTAGGGCAGAGGCATAACTTGATTGACAAGTTTGCTCCTCACCTGTTGAGCTGCTGAAAGAGAAAGGGCATGGGTGTGGGGTAGCCAGAATTACTCTGATCTAATTACAGAAAGGCTGGACCAGTTGCTGGATTATGTTGCAGAGTGTGTTGTGTTGATGTAAGTATCCACAGGAATTTCTTTGGTGAAAGGCTGGCCTAGATACAGGGAATTTCCTAATTAACTCATTAAAGAGCTCCTGTTTTGTGAACTTGTCAAAGGAGGTGACAGTGGTCTTCACTGGGCTCGTGGTGCTACCAACCCTGAGCTCTAGCATTGTTGACTAGAGAGATATATACTCTAGAAGCAGGCCTGAGCTGCAGAATCTGGGGCAGGATTTAACTCACATCATCCAAATTCGGGGCTGGATGTGAGGAAACCAGAGCATTGCCATCCTCTGACTGGTAACCAATCAGAAGGGTTTTTTGGCCTTTTTCTCTTCACCACAAATATTGACAACAGCAACAAAAGCTGGGAGAAGAGAGAGAGAAGTGGCATCATTCACAGAAAAGTTTTCCCTTTTTCTGCCTGAAGAACTGTTTTGATTTCCAGCTGCATCTCAGGTAAGCATGAAGCACAATAATGGATTGAATGCACCAAGCGCTTGTAAGTGGAAATAGTTGTGGTTGAGCAGAGGAAGAGACAATGCTATGCTGATTTTTTGATATCTTTTCTGGTATTTGTAGAGACAAAAGAGCTCCTGTCTTACCTTCAAATAGTTGAGGCATTGGTCATGTAATGTTAGATATTACCAGTTAGACACTGGTAGTGACTTGGGTTAAATGAGATACTCTGTAATCTCCTGCTAGTCCCATGTCTCTATGCTCTAGCCTTTCCCCTAAACGCCATCTTTCCTCTTCTGTGGTATGTGAGAGGTGGTGATTTGGAGCCAGCTACGTATGCTTTATGTTTCCTGAATATTAAAACCTGTGTGTAATACTCTATAGCCTGTCAGCAGGCAGCTTGGGAAAGAAACCAAAGACTGAAGAGCCAAAACTAGACTGTTAGATCAATCAAGGCCAAGATGTACTTCTCGCTTATAAAAGCTACAAGAAAACTCGCCAGGCAAGAGGTTTGTCCTTTCCAGTGCTGGAAGACTGCTGCCCTCTGTTCTGTGTTTGATTCCCTGTGAGTCCGACTATATACAAATATGTAAGAAAAGATATTGCGTGTATGCTAAATAATTCTGTCATCAGACAGAGAGAAGACTGCTGTCTACAGTGAGGCTTGGTGGCTTGGGATAAGTGGCCAACGATTTGTATTCTCTTTGCTTTTTTCTTTTTTTGAGGGGGAGCTTTTTTTTTTGTTGTTGGCTTCGGGTACTAAATAGTTGTCTGAAATAGTCTGCTTGTGCAGAATTGAACAAAGTGATATCTGTTCGCAAACACTAAAAACAAGTTGTCAAGACACATCCTCAGAGACAGGGGGTCTTTTTTTGTTGTGTCCCAAGATTGTCTTCTTTAAAATGGCCTTCCTTGTAAAGATGCAAGTGCTTTTTCTTTTAAAATGTACCAGTACTGAGAATAAAACCAGCAAAAGAGGAAATTAAAACAGTGACAAGGGAGGAAGGTCTGGCAAGTTGGCTTTCAACCAAATGACCTCTTGATAGATCAGCTGGGAGCCAGGAATGCATGAGATTATCAAGAACTGGAGAGATTTATAGTTCTTTGTTTGGTGTCTTGCTAAGTAGTTATATGATGGGCAATGACAAGGGGAAATCGTGGACAAAAGAAGTCCAGAACAGCAAATATGTATTGTGATTCCATAAACAAACATGAAAAGAAGGAGCTATTTAAAGTTACAGAGCATTTGCTTATTTCGATTTAACAATAAATGCCCTTACTAAGAAGTTCTGCACAGCCCCCAAAATCCATCTGTCTTAGCAGAAGCTATTTGCGTCCACAAATGTAACTCCAATTGAATTAGACATGTGAGAGTAACACAAGAAACTCTGTCACAGGATTGGGCGTTTGGGTTTCTGTAATCTCTACACAACCTTCCCCTGAGCTAACTACCTGCAGAGAGAAAATCCCTCCATGAACTGCACTAACTAAACACATCCACAGATTTTGCTGGAGCTTTTCATAAACCTATAACTCTTGCAGTTTAATCTCCAAAACTTTGAATATTTCTATTTTCTCATCATCCAGGTGATGAGGAAGAGCATTTGTACTTTATGTTATCCAGATTAAATACTAATATTATGGTGCATTAGATGCCAAAGATTTTAAAGTGGAAAAGCAAATGGATTACAAGCTGTAGTTTATGAAGCTATCCCAGTGTAATTGGTAGTGTCATCAACCGGTTTGTCAGTGTACTGATTGTTACACCCAAGTGTATCCTGAAAGACTGATCAGTATGGTGAATCCAGAAAGATGGGGTCATCCCAGAGTCCTTAGGAAATGTAAAACTTGTTAAAAACAAAGCACACAATTTTTATATTGGGTTGCAAACACTTTTTACAAATAATGGGACTCTGAAATTTTAATACAAAAAAATCTTTAAGCATGAGTAACGAGGAGAACTTTAAACAAGGCAGAGGTTCTAACAACAGTTTTGTTTTAAAATGCAATTATTTCCTTCTTTTCTTTACGTAATGCACATAGGTGTATGGTACATTCACTACATTAGTTTATTACTTAGTTCTTTTTAACCAGTGAAGCTGTGCTTGACTCTGTGCTAGGTAAAAAATAAATAATTGTTCACCCTGGGACAATATACTCATGTATTCTCCCTTTATGTTAAACCAATGAATTATATTCTCTTAGTAATTTATTCAATTGTCAAAACTGAATATTAAGAAGCCCTAAGGTTTGCCTTAAACTTATAATAGAATTTAAAGGGCAGGTATTCAAAATTCAGCTTCAAGGTTTGGACCTTTTATACAACCTTACAAGTGCTTTCCGAGTGTTATCCTTTTGACAGTATGATTCTGAACTGATTTGCATTCCTCACATCTCCCTCTTTAACAGGTTTTAGTTTGCACAAGTTACTGCAAAGCAACAGTTGATTTGAAAGTACCTTGTAAATGCAAAACAGACACCTTTTGCTGAACGTTCAGTCTTATAACAACAGGAGAACCGATAAGACAGAAAAGGTTTGCGAACAGGTATGTCATGACCCATGGCTTGGGGAAAAGTTTTCAAAAAAGCATCACTTATTTCTGATATTGCAGGTTTTTGAGTTCTAGTTATGGCTTGGAGATCCTCAATTTTAAAAACATGAAGAAGCCAAAAGGAGAGTATGCTTTGGAAATAATTTTATATGGGCACTGGAAGGCTTGGTAACTGAGCAACTTAGGATGTTCTCTTTACAGATTCCTGGAGAATTCTGGCTAATGTGAAGGAAACCACTAATTTTTAAGGAATTCAGGAAAAAAATTAAAAACTCAGAGAATAGTGAAGGCCTTTCCACTTTGGACAACATACCTGTAAAACTTTTTAATTAATATGAAGCTCATCTTAAAGCTCATTGAGTAATTCAGAGCCAGAAAGAAAACTAAGTTCTGTATTTTCAGTCTGATACAGTGTACAACAGCATACTGTATTTTTATCTAGCAAGAAGGAGTCCATCAAATACAAATGTAACATGTACCACGATCCTTCATTCTAGCTCTAACACAGATGGTTATCCCTATAACAAATAAATAGGCAGGCTCAGAATCAAGAAAGGATAAGAAAAATGATAACTAAAAGAAAAAAAGAAAAAAAAAGGCCCAGTGCAGATGATCTTGTGACACACTACTTGATCCAACTCTCCTTAAGACCTCATATCTCAAAATCACAGTGGGATAGCAGAGCCTTGGAGCACTTACTGGGGAGTACAAATATGGATAACTGCAATTTGAACTACCTATTAAACACACAGTCACATAGTCAGGCAGGTTCAGGGCAGTTTGGAGAGTTTTGCTCTGCAATATACTCCATCTCCTCTGGAGCCCTCTGAGTCCATCTCTTTCAGGTTCTTTGCAAACCTGGACACACTCGAGCATTTGTTTATGTTTTTAAATATCCATACTTTTTTGTGGTAATGTCCATGCTTAGGAAGAAAACTAACTGAAGAACAGCTTTGCAGTTTTCTAAACTTGGATGTTTTGCTGTTTGCTTTCCATCTCCACAGAAGCATTTCTGCAAAGTGGTTTTATGTTGGACCTGCAATGTTAGCAAGCCTGCACTGATGGTACAGCACAGAGAATGCCAACGTTAAAGCCTACGTATACCCTGTCACTGTTCCTTCATATGCTTCTAATTTTTTTTCTCCAGTCATCCTGTGACTTAGGGTTCTTATCACCAAAATCTTCAGTGTTTATTCCTGCTGGTCCATGAATGTTGTAAGGGAGGAAAATGGGGTGAAGGTATCAACATATTTTGGGATTGTCTTGGAGGAATCAGACAAATGTAAAGGAATGCCACATGAGAAGTCCTTTCTTCCAAGCTAGGTCTGTAGGCTCACAGATTAGCTGCAATTCCTTCCTTGAATCCAGAGTATTTGAGACAAACCCAGAAACCTTGTCAGCTCCTACAGATTATCACAGTGGGCTAGTTAAAGCATTTCCTGAGCTTCTGGAGAAACTGGTCCTGTCCTTTGTTGCCAGCTTGTGGGGTGCCCTTACACAGGTTATTTAAAAGATAGTTTTCAAAGGCTTGCCTGGAAATGTGGTAAGTGACAGAGAAAGGTAATCATCCGGGAACACTTAGAATAAGTCAACGGAGTCAGGATTATTAAATTCTCTTGCTGTCAGTGACTTGCAATGCAGTACTTGCACTTATTTGAGTAAGCTTCTTCATTGTGGCCTCTGTTTATATTCCGGTCTTCCGAAACTTTAAGTCTTTTATTAGCCAAGCTTCATAACATTTAACAAGTAAATTAGTGATAAATATAACCATGCTTAATAACATTGAAGCAAGATCTTCACCACGCTGCAAAGATTGCATGGATAATTCAATCCATAAGTTTACAAATAATTTATTCAGTTATTATTTTAACTAGTGCTGTATGAATGAATTAAACAGCTGGCAGCTTGCCTGTCTGTTCATTGCTCTACTCCTTCCTTTCCTGTTTCTAATGGATCTATTTGTGCTTTTGCCCTAGCTGCAAATATGGCATCCTTTTTACTTCACAAACAACCTCTCCAAACAAGTTAGACAAGCGAGATGCTGAAGTGTAAAGTGATCTTTCAGGGCAATTCAAAGATGTGTTTTCTTATATGATTTACTAAGTGTTCTCAGAAACATTGTTTCATTTCATAACATCTCCAGTTTTGTTTTGTTTTGTTTTTTTTCTTTTTGGCAATCTTCTTTCCTAGTACAGTGGAGCAGATTTCTGAATGAGGCTGATGAGGTTTGTAATATATCCCAAGTTAATTTAGACGGCAGGTTAGTCCCCTCAACAAAACTGTGGCCCATATACAAGTCAAATCTGCTTTTTTCCTTGGGCAATGATTTATTTCCCTCTTAAATTGGCTGGACCAGTTAGTTTTTTATTTTTATTAAGTCACACTATTCTTAAATGAAACTATTGATTTAAAGTCAGCTTAGTGAGGATTTAATTTGTTTTCAGGGGATTAGAGCAGGTAACATGGGATAATTTTACAATAAAGTGGAATAGAAGCATTCCTTCACATTACCCTCACCTTTTTTTCTTGCCAGGCTGCACAGACATTACAAATTTTCAAGTGAATTGTGGAAATACATTCATAAATCAGGCCTAATTCCTCTGCCTGGTTAAGGGCTATTCTAAAGAATATTTTCCTTTGACCTTGTCCATGTTTGTCCTCCCCTGGGCAGATGCATCTGGTAATTCCACACAAACACAGATTCACACAAAATATTTTTGTGTCCACAGTAGGAACTGTAAACAGGGGCATTTGTTGAGAAATACAAGACCAGACATGTCTTTTAATACAGTGGCTACAGAATGCTTTTCAGAGTTTTAAAATAGCACTACATTGCTCATAAACAGAGGGACAGTCATAGTTATTTTTGGCATGTCTCTATGGCATATATAGTGGATATGTTGGTGTTGGTTTTTTTTAATATAGTACAGTGTTTTTAATCTATGCTCCATGTAACTTCATGAAACTTCTTCCCTCTGTCATTCTGTCTTTCAGCCACATCTAACACATCCGCAACAATTTCTCAGACTTCCCTTGATGGTATGCAGACTGCTTTTGTTGCTGTTGCACTCAGTGACTTGAGTGGGGGTAGGGTCTGTAGCCCCAGGTAACGTTACCCCAAAATCAGGCTTCTCCCTTCCCTCTTTTTGGTTGCCTTGCTTATTTTCCTTTGTAGTCCTCTGCTTCTGACATCACATCCTTGCCAGGAAACATTCCAAAACTTATCTTTCATAACATTTTTCCCATTGATCACACACAGACTGTGTTCCTTCCAACTCTTGTTTTTAACTTATGTGCAGCACATATGTGCTTCACCTATTTGTGGGAATACACAACGAGGCCAGCCGCCGCTGCAGCACTGAGCATCACATCCTTACCTGGGCTCCTTCACCCCGCTATGCCTCAGCTTTTCCAGCTTTTGAAGCCAAAAGCAGCAGCAGGGTGACTCAGGTGACTCTACTTACTCCACATCTTCCTCATCCATGCTTCTCTGTTGTCCCTGTCATTCCATCTCCGTCTTGTGAGGTGTGAGCGATATTCTCTTGTGCCACTGAATATAGTAGGGAAAAAAATCTCAGATTTTGTCCTCACTGAGCAGAAACTGCCCCACTGTTACTTGGCTCCTGGGAACAGAGACATACATTTTCCTCTCCCTAAACTCCTTGTAGACATGGAGTTGGATGTAGGCAGACTTATATCAAATATTTTTTACAAGAAAAAGAGAAGAGGAAGGACAACCGGGAGGAGCCAGCAGAGATATCTGGTTATGAGAGGGCACGAGGCACCCCTTCTCCAAGGCAAGACAGACCCAGGATGGGAAACACCTGCCCTGCTGATGGATCTGTGTTGTTTCCAGGTCTCAGGGCTTATTTTAGACTGGGAGATCTCCCCATCTTTCCTCTCCTATTATTTATTAGAGCATGTTCTCCTGCAGGTTGGAGGCTTCTTTTGCTCTGCTACTATTACAGTCTCGTGAACTGCCTGGATTTAGAGGGTATTTTTCATTCTCTGTTACTTAACACAGTTGGCTTCTGATTAGACTCTCTTTTGCAGGTGTTGCTGATAAAATTTCAGCAGGCACACATGAACTTAGGTCTACATATATTTTTAAGCCAGATGCAGCGCACTGGCTATGCTTTTTTTTTTTTAACCCCCTTGCTGTATAAATGTGAGATCATAAGTAGCAGAGAAAGAAGAAAGTACTGTTTCTTGGAAGACAGAGAAAAAAAGCAGCACATATTCTCCATTGCACTGCTTATAAGGGCTGTGTTTTATTATTATTATTTATTTGATGGGTAAAAAAAAAGAAAAAAAGAAAAAAAAGAAAAAAAAAAGAAAAAAAAGGAAAAAAAGGCTTTGTGCACACCACACTCTACAATTTTATGAGATCCACATCTGGAATCCAGAGCATCTCAGAAATCAATCTATCAGGCCCTAGTCAATTGTAATAGAGCACCTGGGGTGAAATTCTGGCTCCATTAAAGTCAGCTGGAATCTTGCCATTGCAATGCAAAAAGTGATGGCTGATGTAGGCTACTCCACATTAACTCTTGAGCAGAGTGAGATGGCCTATAAGTCACCGATATTTCCAGATTTGGCTTGACATTCAGTGAAAAAAACTACCCCCAATCCCACATCTCTATACACAGTAAGAAAAAGTAAGAGTTATAATGAGGTCATAGCAATTGTACATTTGGCTGTTACTGGAATAAATGGTCTAAGTACTCATAAACTTTTTTTCTCTTTGGTAAAGGCTTTTAGGATTAAACAGAAATATTGTTTGTGGTACCTCAGAGTGAACATATATATTTGTGCGTGTGTATGCATAAGCCATCCAAAATCCTGCTTATAAATATCTATTTCGCTGTGCTTTTTCAAAACCTTTCACTGGAAATGCATTTCCCACTGTAAATAGTACATCCCCATTACCTACCCATCAGTCAAATCAACTAATTTCTGAAATTCAATTAAAAGAGTCTCATTGCCATACAGCAAAAAGGATACCTTATTGTTACTTTGTAATTTGGAAGAATGAAAATTAAAAGAGTGGCTCTGAAGGAAAGAAATGGCTACTAAATCATAATGATATTTTGCAGTTTATCTGCTCATTGCCATTTCATTTCAGCTATTTCAGAAGGGAAGGGCAATGAAGTGACTTGCACACTCCATACTAGTTTTATTTATTTTTTTAGCTATTCCAAGCACTTGTCTAAATCTTTTTTATGATTGTTTATCTAAGTTTCTCCCAAATGTTTCATCAATTGCTATCCTTATTCTTTTATTCCATATATTAACTGCTTCCTGTGTATAAAGAACAATTTGCTTAAATTCCTTTGACTCTTGACCTATTCTTACCCTTGGCAGAGATGCTCTGTAATTTTGGGATTTTTTTTTTTTTAATTTTATGTTTTTTTAAGTGGAGCATCAATCAAATTGTTTTAGTGTCAGATAAAATGAACAGAAAGGCCACACATGTGTCATTTAACTTTTGAACTGGACTAAAGATACAATAGATGTCATGAAATGGGTGAGAGGCGGGGGGCAACCAGAGGTTGAAATTGAAGTTCCCATGCTCTGACTACTGATGAAAATTGAAGAGAATAAGCATGTTCAGAGGCATTTATTATCAGCCACAGTGTCTTGTAGTAAATAATAAAAGCACTGCTGGTCTGAGGAAAACACAATGCCTAATCTACGACATATCTTTCAGATTTAGCAGGAGTTTTACTGGGGGAAAATAAAAAGATCCATTTTGGTTACATGTTACTTCAGTATAGAGATTACAAGGGGCCAAACTCATTCTGTCTGGTTTCAAACCTCTGTAATGCTAAAAGTTTTACTTCAGCTGAACTGTTATGCATTCTGTCTGGACACATCTGTAGAATAATAATAGGAAAAGAACCACTGGAAACTCAGAATAAAAATGAATTTACCAGCTGGCAAAGTGAAAAGACACATACCAAGGAGATTTTGTGCAAGCAGAAGAAATGAGAGAAGGGCATATCTACTAAAAAAAAACAACTCACATGCCATATACAACTTATATAGAAGAAGGACTTCAGCCTGTTCAGTAGAAGATGTTAGAAGAATACTGCACATAATTAAGGTTTCATTTGAGTTGAACACAAACATTTGGAAGCACACACATACAAATAGCATCACTATGCAATGAAAGAGTGGTTTTAAATTTAATCTGGAAAAAAGATTTATGCAGTCATCTCTCTTTGCTAAAAAGTGGTGCAGATCTACACAATAACTACCACAAAATTTGGTTTTCTGTAGTTACCACACCCTCTGAAAACAAAATCTTTAGATGTCAAGCAGAGTGTGTGAGACCTCTTTGCCGGAATCCTCATACCAGAGTTGTTCCTGTTCATCTTAATGGAAGATGTGCCTAAATAAGGACTATTAACCAGCCCCCAACAAGGACAGAAGTGTAACTTGCATTGCTTTCAATGCTCAGTACCACAGCTGAAGCCCACATTTCCCATTCCTTCAAAGGTCCCCACAGCAGGTGAGGCTTTTTCCAATCCTTTGCTCTGAAGACAAAACACAACAAAAGGTGTTTTCTATAAAGTGAGGTAAGCAGTGCAGTTTTGCCAGCTCTCTAGTTGATGAACTAATGTGTAACTGTAGGATTTAATTTTACTTTACATTAATCAAAGAACAATAATGGCCATAAAAATCCCACTAAAAAGCATTTCAAGTTAAGATCCAAAGCTAAACGCCATGGGATTTTGTCTATTGTCTTATTTAGTCCCTCTGCAAAAAGAAATAGATAGCATGAGAAAGAAAGAAAAATTGAGCCTGTGGTTTTTGCATAGACATGGAGAAAACACATAATAAATTAGGGGGTGGGAGGAGTGAAATAAAGGCCAGAGGTAAATGACGTTTAATTGTGTGAGCTGCTCTTCCTCTTGTGGTTCCTGCCAGCTGCTGCTGCTATTGCTACCTTCCTGTTTTAAGATGAAAGCAATGATGGTAGACACGTGCAGACACACAAAAGAACCTATTTGGACTGGTGTGTCAGCTCATCTTTATCAAATGTTGCACAGGTATATTTTGTTGCCATGCTTCATTACCCCAGAATGGCGTGCCTGAAATGTTTGTCTCTTCTACAAACCCAATAGCTTTCCCAGTGAGTCACATTTGACAGAGCAATAGACAGGTATTTGCTTACTGGCATCCGCTTGTAAAGCCTGGGCAATTATATATATATTATCCATATATACACATACAGGGGAATATATACACACACACAAATACATACATATATGTATATAAACACAAAGAACATGAGAAGGAGATGCGTCATTACATTATTTTGTAGAGAGAGATTAAAAATGTATGTATGCACTATAAAAGGGATACTCAGTACAAAAATGCATCCATACTTCTACCAAAATTAACATATAGACTTGTACAAAATTAATAAGAGAAAGGAAGATTTTAATACAAAATTCTCAATCAATTAAAGAAAAAACTTCAATCAGGAATATAATATTGGAAAATACATATATATATTTTCTTATGAATATTTTATTATAGGGTTTTCCACTGGAGAAATACCCCACAGAACATGAGACATATAACTTTAGTCTGGTACCGGTGGTAACAGTAGCCCTATTCAAGAGTAAGAAGGAAATGACAGTAAGAGGAAGAACAAAATGAAGGTTTGTTTTTTTTTTTCCAGGGGAAAAAAAGGCCTTATTTGGAGGAAAAAGCTGTGAGAGACCAGCCTCAGCATGTGCTTCAGGGCCCTTCTGCACAAAAAGCCAGCCATGAAGGATTTGCAAACATATCTGCAGAGGGAGAGGATAATTCAATAACAGTGTGACCACCTTAGTTAATTTTAAACTAATTCATGTGCTATGTTACTTAAGTGCATCAGATTGTTCACCTGTAACATGATGATAATGTTTTCCACCTTCACAGGAGGGTGAAGCTGACAGCTTGATTTCCTCTCCAAGGAGCTCTTGTTTTAGCTGTCCCAAAGATGCGCGCACACCAAAAAGCATGCATGCTTATAGCAGAGGACGGATTACTGATTACACTGCCAAATATTCTTTTAGATTGAAAGAATGCTGCAAACCTGGGAACTGCAAGGTTAGTGCTGCTTGCCGCACTGTCCAAGGCAGAGGGCTAATGGTATAGAGGTAGTTGGAGCCGGGGTGTAACTACACAGGACTCACAGGGTTCCATCCCAGCGTGGTAACAGCACTGAAATTACTTGATGGATACCATTTTCATTATTACTTTAATGCACCATTGTGCACACACTGCTCTGTACCGTAAAAAAGTAATGCAAGCAAAACATAAGCCTTATATATGTAATTACTTCCACTGCAGCTCAAAAAGAAGAAAATTAGTGGAGTGCATCCCCCAGAAAGCCATCCATGGAGGTCAAAGTTCAGAGGTAACATTTCCTTTCTCCTCTCTCCTCTCAGAAGACTGGATGTTAGCAGCATCAAATCATCTGCAGAGCACTCTGAAAAAAGAACAACATTATGGGTAAGTAACAGGCAGTGTAATTGCCTAAACAAACAGAGTTTGATTCTAGTATATCTAAAATGTGGTTCTATTTGGCTTTTTTGGTTTTGTGTTTTGTTGCACATTTTTTGCAAGTGTTGGTGCTTTTGTTCATTGTTTTGTTTGTGTTAAATGCTAAGAAACAGTGTAATACAGAGAATGCCGCCTTGATTTGTTGCCAAAATTAAAATATGAATTTGCATGTTTTAGTAAAATTATAATGAGTGCCTGCTAGCAAGAAAGCGAGAAGAAAAATTGATCTGGACTCCCAGATTTGAACTGGATTTTTTTTTGAGTATTGAAAACATTTGTGGTGCTAGCTTTTTCTCCATTTTAGTATGCACTGGTAGTGCCCAGCTGGAACTGGAAGTGGCTTAGATAGCATGTGAGATGCCGTCCTTGCCGTAGGAATGGAAAAGAGGCCAGAAACATCAGTGCTTATGTAACTCTGCTACATTTCCAGCCTGTTTGAGCAGACAGGCATAATTTGGATGAGGTTGGCTCAACATTTTTGAGGTGCTTGGAGACAGTGACTTCTCCCTTTCCTCCAACTGTCACATTGCATTCCCCCTCCAAAAATATGTGGACGTGGAGCTACCTGATACCAATGACTATTAAGCAGCTGCTGCCTTTTTTTCCTTAGTCTGTTCACCCAGATCTGCCTTGTGTGAGAAAGGCGGCTCATCTACAGCTGGATTTGGTACAAGAGACCTGTAACAGCTGGAGACAGATCTCCCTTTTATGACCAGATCCTGCAAAAGGATGTGGTAGCTCTCATGTAATGTTGGCAGCAAATGTGTTGCTTGCTGTGCTTGGAAGTTTGTTCCATCCTTTGTTTCTCTTGTCCATTTTCATTGCAGGCTTGGCCAGCCTGTTCCTAGCACCAAGGCTTCTGATCCTGGTTGGTGCTGAGGCATTGTCATACTTTATATAAGTAGTAAAGTCTAATGTTGCTGAGAAACTTAAACCCCCTTGACCACTGCGGAGTTTGGTGTCACTTCAGGAGCTGCTTCACAACAGTTCTACATTTGAGAGCGATGCTACAACTTCCCCTGCAGATAATCTGCAACCCTTTAGGATCCCTACTGTGTGTAAACTTGTCTTCAAATAACCTGCACAAAATCAGAAGTAATGGGATTATGAGAACCGGACACTGGAGACTATGGCCTGAGGGGTCAGGGGAAGCTCAGCAGTAGGTTATGTGAAGCAATAGGGTGGGTAGGACTTTTGGATTAAATTATTGTACTCACTGTGCTTATAACCAACATTACAGGACTTTTCTTTAATAAAAGTCCTCGGATTACATAGGTCCCTATTTTTTTGTTTGAGGAGATTTTAAAAGGTGGACAGTAATTGAAGCATTGAAATTAAAGGCAGGGGAGCAAGAAATCTGTAGGTGCCTTGCACCTTGTTGGGCCAATGTATAATACTGAATGCAAATGTGGAGTGGGTTTTGGTTTACATTACCCGTATATTTCCCTTCCATCTGTCGTGGTCAAATTTTCTAGAAGGCTGTTGGAAATTGCTACAAACTTTTTCCTCTAGGCGTAGCTAATGGCAGATCTGGGGCTGCATTTGGTCAGGTATGAGCCCTGTGTCTGATGTCCAAATGTGTGTACATCTAGTAATAAAAATGTGTTGATAAGCAGTATTTTATGAAAGAATTATTAGCTTAAAATATTATTTTGGCTTAACATCTGCATGGAGATCGAAAACTGGCAGAGAAAAGCAGTGTAATTCTAAAAGGTACATGACAATATAAAGCTGGTATGAGGGAACCCATGGGGACAATTGTGGTGAAATCAGATTGGCAGAAATAAGAGTTGACCTGTTAGTTGGAAGAAAGAGGTCAATTTATAACTGTGCTATGTTTAATTATTTTAATCTGAAGTCTTGAAAGTCTTAGAAAATTAGTTAGAAGTCATTTTTTTGTCTCTTGTTTTGGTTGAATATGTTTCCTTGTTTAGTTTTCCTTTTTTTTTTTTTTTTTCTGTAAGGCAATGCAGGTTGAGTAAGCTCTAAGAAAATGAAGTTCCAGGGAATGGGTAGAAAATAGTATCTGTTATTTCATGTAGGCAGAGAAAGAAGCAACACCTTGGAGGTGAATGATAGATATTATTATAAAAGACTTGTAGCTCAGGGCAGGTGAGTGGTGTCTTAATGAGGAGCCACCTTCTGCTTTCTGACAGATGACTGTCATTGTTCAAATGTTGCCATCAGATTGATTAATAACTGGGTCATCCTGCCCTGCAGTTGGAGTAGATAGTCTTCATTCTTCCGCTGATTTCTCTAATCTGCTGACCTGGAAATGACCCAGTAGAGGTGGAGCTGAGATTAGCATTTCATTTCTTGTAGAACAACAAGAAAAAAATTCACAAGGGAAGAGGGGAGAATAGTAACCAAAACCTCAAATAATGCTCCTGTCCCCAGAGCAACCCCCAAGCCTATTCAGCATGTACAAGAGCAAAAGTCCCTGCTTTATGAATCTGCAGTTTTAGTATCCAAGACACTTGTATTTTTAATAAAGATTTAAGTCGGTCATGTTCATTACTGCAGTGTCAGCTTAACCTATATGGAAAGATGTATAAGGTCTCTTCAGCACACAAAGAAATGTAAAGACCTGTGTATTGAGGGGCAGGCGAATGAGCTGATATAACATAAAAATGCTTGCTTTGCCTTAATGTCTCTTAATGTTCACTAAATTCACTATTAAAAGAACAAACAGTAAACAGCATGCTTTGACAAGTGAAATACAGGCATATTATCCCAGATGACTGTTATTATGTGGAAAGAATGGCAATTCTCCTTCAAGATTTGTGTAATTTTCTCTCTTTTCTCGATTTAAACTCTCCTGAAAGCAGTGGCATGGTGAGTTTACCTTTCTCTTTGTCATATGTTGGCAAGGTGTGATGGCTGTCATCTCCTCCGGGAACATGGAGCACAATATAATACTCGACTTGTGAGCCAAAGGGATCCTTGTGGCTAATTAGAATTCAATTTTCAGACTTTCTGGAACATTGCTTTGGCCAAAAGTTACATGAAAATATCCTTCAAATAGCTTATGAAATTGGCTTATTTCTGGCACTCTTTTAAAATTACTGATCCTTCTATTACATGGACCAACTCTGCAATTTAAGACTTTTCCATTTAAATGCAACATTTACAACATTTTACAAGAATATCCTTTGTTCCTTCTATCTTCCTGGAGGACAAGGTTTCTGTCCTAGGACTCCACAACAGAGCAGAACACTCTTATGGGATCTAGCTAATCAAGTGTATAGACCTAGAAGGGCTCCCATTTGATTATGCGTACTCTGTTCATCTGTACATACTGTTTAGAGTACCTTTAGCTCAGTTAAAGTACTAGGCCACTCCTGAATCAGTAATTTTGTTTCTAAAAAGAGAGAAACTTCTCTTTTTAAGTGAGTCTTAGGTTTTCAGCTGTGAGTGGTGAGAAGACAAAGCCAATAATTATCAGCTTCAAGATCAGTTTCAAATCTCCACACTGCAGTTTGGAAACATAATTTGTGTTTTAAACACACTCATCCTTGCAGCACATGAGATTGCTTTATGCTCACAAAATGCCAGATGCCAGAACAAACCAAAATCCAGTAGAAAAAGAAACAAGAGGTTTGTCAAAAGAAAAATGTAGCCAGCTGCTTGGTTTTAATACTTAATATCTGTAGCACCATAGTTCAAGCCACAACTACTGGGGAGTCATTTTTTAACAGTTACCTCTACCTGCAGAATGTTACTTAAAATGAGAAAGAAAATTTTGACGTACGTCAGCCTCTATAGCTAAGGTTTTCTGATCGTTGAAGATTCCAAATAGAAACAATAAATCAGTTTCCCTTTACCTAAATCTCCATGTCTGTAATATATATATTGCGCAGGATGTGGCAAACACAACCTGACACTTCATTTGATGCTGTAAGTCCATCCCATGTCTCCACGTGCAGCCTAGGTAAACAGGAGTTACTTTTCAAGTAGTTTTGGCTTGGGAAGATTCAGCTTGGAAACATTTGATCTGCTCATTAGAGAGTATGAATAGATACAAAATGTGAGGTAGATGTTGCTGTCCTCTTGCGCAAAACAATGGGTCCCAAATAACTTTCAGTTTGTGTAAAACAATAACCAGTTTTGCTTTTATAAGAATAAAATTTTGCATAGCCTCCTATGAAAGTGGCTGCCTCTGGAGTCCAGGAATTAGCACATAATTGGGAGGCTCATTTGAAAGGGTGCCTTGGAGTTCTATGAGTGGAGGTGAGCTGCTTCTGAGGCCCTTGAAGTAACTGCTGTGGGGATTCTCCATTTAGCTAAAGCACACTGTTAAATCAATTCAGCTACACAGGGCTAACGTTTGAGTAATATTAAAGGTTGGCTTTAAACCCATAAAAGCCAGGAAATTCAGAGTTAAGGCTGAAAATCCTAGCTGCAGCTTTGGTCTCAGCGCAGGGCCTTATGCCAAAATAATAACGATAACACAAAAAATTTTGCATTGGGGCTGCAGTGGCATACTAGATTTCAGACTCTGTTATGGTCTTTTTTTTTTATAGCACCCATGTCTTCAGTCACTTTTAAAATTCTTTCATTACAGCAAACACTTCTCAAACACTCTGCTTCAGACATCTGAGGCAACTGATGCATTTCTCTATGCAGAAGTGACGATATCACAGTAATGTAACCGCTATGAAATGGTAAATGTTGTCTTTTCAGCAATGCCCACTAAAAGACCCTAAAGATTTCTATCTCAGGACTCATATTGACAAACCAGTGTGCTATTGTATCTGGAAACTGCATTTTTTTTTAAGTTATCTAGTTGATCTTCTTCTACTTAAACTATAACTCAGAAAAGAAGAGATCAACTAAGAGTTTCAGAAGGCATCAGAGAAGACAAGTTTTCAGGGAGAAAGCTGAGTTGCAGATGGTGGGAAATGGGAGACTTGCCTGCTTTGAGTGGTGGGACAGAGCAAAGGAGTGGGAAGTCAATACTGGGTAAGCAGCAGAAGAGCCAAAGTGTAGACTGCAGAGGATTCCAAACAATCCTGGATCCCATTTAGCTCTAGGACGGAGACCCCATTGACTCAAGTGTGTCAAGGTTTCAGCTTCAGATCCCCCAAGTTCACGAACAAGACGTTCAATATGGCTTTCATGCACAGATAGCTTTGCAGTCCCTCTCTACTTATTTTATCTTCCCTGACTGTAAAGATTTTCTCTTCAAAGAAATATGAAAAAGAAACTTAACAGATGATTTTATCCTCACACGTCTTCAAAGATGCTTTGTTTAACCTGACACTTTCTATATAAGCATTGCAAGCATTAGCTAAAATGGTGGAAAGGGGAACAGTGCATGGAACTTGAGCTGAACATTAGAGTCTCTTACAGTAACTCGCTAAGTATTTGTTGCTGGTTTCATGAGGAAATTGATTTGGCATATTTAACGTTGTTTCTTTATTTTATAGGTAATGGACTATTCCCATAGCTCTGTTATAAAATAGTGTGCATATATGTATCTATCTATCTCACAGATTTACTACTCTGCTGTTTCACTAGGGATACACTTAATGTGGTATAAGTCTCTGCATATGGCAATTAAATTCACATGACCCACAGACTACCTCACAACCCAATATTGCCCTTTGCATATTACAAGGGAATAGTGATTACCCTCTAATCACTTATTAAATCTGCTTTTCCAATGAAATTTTGTTTTTCCAGGGCCTAAAAAAAGTTGAAGGGAAAAAAAAATCTGGTGTTTGTAAGAAAAAACAGTAACGTTGCAGTGCCCATTATCTGTACTTCTGCTAAATATGCTCAAAAGGCCAGTATCGTTTTTCTTCCCTGTCACAAACTTATTGAAACAAGAGAACCTTTTATTCAGAAGAGTCTTAGACACATAAGTGTCTAAGTAACTTTGTAAATGGATCATTTGCTGTGGGTGAATAATATTGCACCGAACTAGCAATGAATTATGTTTGTTATGTGTATTTGTATCTTGTGCCAGATAAATGTGAGTCTCAGTCCCAATGCTGACAAAAGTGATCTTCATTTTTGTGAACTGGTAATAGGGTGTGGGTGAGCAAATGTAACAGGGCGAATCTAAGCTCTGAATTTGTTATCAACTTGTGGTTTTGGGTAGCCCAGGGTCTGGAGATATGCAAAGTCTTAACCTTGTCACTGATTTGTTACAACTTTTTTTCCTATCCTTGCCATAAGCTGTAAGTGCAAGAGCATAGTGTTTTCTGCATTATGCTTGAAATGCGCAGTCTCTCTAAAATGAGAGATTGAGGCTTGGCTGAATCAACTCAATCTTTCATTTTGCTGAAGCTGATAAATACACTTTCATTTAATTTACTGTGGGAAAGTATTTAAAAGTAAAGTCCCATGGCACTTTTGGTGGTAGCAGATTTCTGCACCTGGGTTTTTGGCCAAGGTTACTGTGTACTGGCTGTCCCCTTGACTGCCATTCTTCATCCCTGAAGTGGCTGAATTGCAGTGATGGGTGAAGTGATTTTTCTGCTTTGACTAAGGATATCTTTGGACACAAAGCCTAAAATAAATGTGAGATATAATCAAATACACAGTGCAGAATTCTGTATATAGTGAAAGGGATAGACAAGTCCTTTTCAACCAAGTTAGAAAGGAAGTATATTAAGCTGTATTTTATTTATTCCTTTTTATGTGTAACTTATTTTTCAAATGAAAAGATTATTTTTTTCTAAGGCATAAGTGAACTATCCCTGCCTCAGAAAGTCTTAAAATTAATAGGAGGATCTCTTAACCTCCTGGCATGCAAATAAAATGGTTTTATTTTCCTCCTTATCTCAGGGCTAACTATGATGGACTCCAGTTTCACTGAACATGCAATTCATGACTAAATAAAGGGCATCACCTGTGCCCAAAAGACTAGACTAACACCTGTTAACAAGCTATGTAGAGCGTTGAATCCCACACCAGCCTCCAAACTTTGCTCACGTCTTTTCCTTACAGCTTAAATCAGTGCGTGTGTGTCCATGCTGCTGCAGCTTTTACAAACAGCGATAGGAAAGAAGCTTTAATATTAAAAAGTAAAGGCAAAAATGCAAGTTCTCGTTGGGTGAAACTACTGTGTTCTTCAGGCTCGATTGAGACTGAGCCAAGACTGTGAAATCTGAATGGTTTTTGACTCTTCTCATAACTACCAAGGGGAAAATGCTCTGCCAAATAAGCCTGGCCTCAGGAGAGGTCCTTGCCCTTTTATGAACTACCAATGTTACACTGGGTAAATTCCCTGTGGAAGTATGCACCACCTCTCTACTTGGAAGAAAGGGATCGAATAGCATCTCCCTAGTCTACAAACGTGAAGAAGACCTCTACTCTAGCATGGAGATTTTTTCACTAAACTGACTCAGGATCTTCCGGGGTAGCCCCTGTCACTCCAGTTTCATGCCATGGCTGATGTAATGGTGCAAAGCTGGTCAATACAAGCAGATCTCAAAGAAAAATTTGACGTGTGCTATCAAGTCATGCTTATGGCTACATACTTATATTCATGGTATATCTGGAACTCACTGCAGTCAATTTTTCAAAGCAATGCTGAGAACATGTATTTCACATTGGTACCATTATTATTAACAGAAATATGAGCGGGTAAAAAGGAAAAGACACCAAGCACACAACCCTGCTATTAATCCTCCCACCTCAGTTTTCTTTCTCTTGAACCTGAATTCAACTTGAAGCATTATTTTGAAAGCTTTGGAATTTAACCCTGAACTTGCCCTCCCAATATCGTACTGTTGGTTCACAGTAACAAATCAAACACCCCCCTTAAGCTGAGGCCTGTTCAGCACTAAGCATATTTTTTTCACCCATCAGTGTCCTCAGGCAGTGTCAGACTGCAAGTCCCCTCAACCTCCTTGCCATATGACTTGCCAGCACATCTGTTCTGAGTTTTAACCTTTGCGTGCCCATACTTGGCAAATGCTTCAAAGAGAAAATTTTCCTTACTTTCCCATGCTCCTGTGGGGAGAGTCTAATATCTCTCCTCCTGCAAAGAAGGAAAGAACCTCCCTTGGTGGAGAACTGATGGGTTTTTTTCTGCCTAAAACTTGTCCTGTCCTATCAGCTTGCCCTGTTTGGACTCTGCTAACGGCAACCCTGTTAGTGCCAGATCTTATTCCCACCTCCATGCTTCATCACGGGTGCTACTGTGCTTCAGCACTGTTTCTTGAGAGAGTAAATAGAGCGCAGGTAGTCAAGCAGCGTGGGGTGATATCCTTCCTGGCAGAGCCCCATAGCTGCCTGCCCACCCTTACCCTTTGGTAAACTGATTTGGCTTTGCCAAACTGTGAACAGACCTGATCTGAAGCAACGTAGAGTTGAGGTATTGAAGGCACAGCTCAGCCTGAATTCCCAAACCAAAGCATCCAAGAGGCTGGCACCACATGGGTGAAAGGAACAGAGGCATAGCACTAGTCAAGGCACCCACAGGATGCTGTCCCTGCTGTGGCACTGTCAGGCCAGAGTTATCTGGGGGAAAGAGGCTGGAAGGGTCCATGTCTCAAATATCTTGGATTTCAGACCTACTATTTTGCAGTCCATAAAATCCTCCCCAGCCTTTTAAAACATTAGTGTACAGATGGATCTCTTCTCCAGGACATCAGAGTTCCTCAGGGCAGGACCCCTCTAATATCAGGAAATACTCTATTTATCTCCCTTAGCAGTGGGGAAGCTGACACGGGAAGGCAGCAGGGCTAGGAGTTGTGTTGGAAGGCCCCGAGAGTGCGGCTGTCCTACTGCTAATCCAACCACCTCCATCCAATGTCAGCTGCACCCCAGCAGCTCACCGGAGACTGATCTCAGCCTGGCTCTTCTCTGACTGGCTGCAGCATGTGGCCAGTGCTCCCCATCCATGGACGCCGTGTCCGAGCCTGTGGCAGCAGCTGGCAGTGGGCTTTGGTTACGGGATCTGGAACTCATGCTATACCCAAATAAAGCATACTTTCCTTTGCCAGAACTGAGCAGGAATATTTCAGCATTGGCAACGTTTGCTGTCCGGCTTTCAGAAAAGAGATTTTTCCCACCTGCATGTTATAAAACTATAATAAATGGAAACTGTACTCTCTCAACATTAAACAAATGAGGAGAAGCTGCATTCTGAAACTCCTAAGTCACCACCAGCCTTTACCAAATAATAACAATTGCATTGCTGATGGCCTTGTCTCTTGCTGTTATCACACTGAATGACAGGGAGTAGTGTATGCTAGTGAGAGTATCTCATTTGCTCCAAGTACTGCAAGCATTCCTACAAATCCACAGAGGCTCATGATAATCTTTTGCAGGTGGTCAGATTTTAAATATTAGAAAAAAGTGAAGTAACATGTTAAAACAGGAAGATAAGCATTTCCTTTGTTTATTTCCTATTCATTTACTAAAGCAATGCATCTTATTTGTGCTACCTATTATCTGGTTCCGTAAAATCCTGATGGATTGATGATTTTTTTGTTTTTTTAAATTCTGATTTGCAACTCCACAAAACCGTATCTCTAGCACAGAGGACAGGCTAAAGAACCAAGATAACTACTTTTCCAACAACACCCAATAGCTTCCAGAAACAACGACAGCAAGATTTAATCTGAATAAGTAGCAAGATTTTAAAGTGTAGGCTAGAGGTTATACAGATAAATACCATTCTCCCCTGCAGGTATGCACAAAGGGACATGCTGCCTACTGGTAATTACTAGAAGATTGCAATCCAGTTAATGTGGCCTGTAGACTTCTACCTGATTCACATACAAAGGAAAGACACAGGCACTGTGTGTTCAGGAGACCATGTTCAAATCTCGTTTAAAAGGCTGTGACTTAGGTACAAAGGAATCTCTCCATCTCTATCTTAGCTCTGCAGTGAACAACAGTTAAGAAATCCACCCAGGCCAAATAAGCTGATACAAGAAATACATGGATGGAAAATATGCATGGCAGTGATCAACTTTTTCCCTCCCATGTGCTTAAAATATTACCCTCAGAAATATCTACCTCACCTTTGTGAAACTGGTCCATTGAATAGAATCGTCAGGGTTTCTGTTTAGTTTGCATTTCCTTTTATTCAGCAATCAGCTATCATGGCAAGTGATATTTTGATTATTTGTGAGCATGGTCTTCTACATGACCAGGGCCACCAGGGGCAAGGAGTGGTTGGAGGTGGACTTTGCACACGATAGTCACGGGTACATGTCTTTTCCACCACCACCTTGTTGTACTCTTAAACTTGATCAGATGGTCCTCATGCACTCACCTGTCTAGTCTTGCACCTAAAGTGAAACATTCAACAAATCTCATTAGTTTAAGAGTTTAAGTTTATGCCAAAAGTTGGTTAGGAATAAAGATTTTGGGATAACCATACTAGGAAAGGAAAGCAGGCAACTTTGAAATGGATGTTGTATAAAAAAAACAAACCTCCCCAAAATCCAGGATTAATTCTTTAGTGACATGTGTACCTTGTGACAGAGCACAGAGATGTTCATTGCTTGATCAGTTTTTTGTTTTGTTTTGTTTTTTTCAGAGATTTAAGTAATATTTGAGAGACCTGAGACAGTTTTGCTTTTCTAAGGTTTACCTGGGCCTTTTCATTCTGTTGATAATCCAGAATATTAAATTGTTGGTTTTAAACAGAGGCTGGAAATCTACATTTGAGAAGTCATTCCCTTAAAACGATCAAGCACTTGGGGCTTCTTAAGACCTTTCTTCTTTCTTTCGGTTATCATGCATCATCATTTGGTGTTATATATGATGCTCTGGGAAGGAAAACCTAGGGCTGAAGGTCAGGCCCTCACTGGTGAAGCAGAATTGCTACTGCTGCTTAGGTGTATGTGGAAGATCAATAGGGTTGCTAAAGTGTCTTTGCTTAAGCAGGCTCCTTAAGCAGCCTTTCCTCATCTCTAATGGTGAGTAACCTTCAGTTAATTAATCTACAAAGCCATGGATATGTCTCTCTCTGTCCCTGTGATTGATATATATACCTGATAGTGCGTGCTATTAAAATCCATGTTTGCTGGCTTTCCTTGTCATCTCAAATGAAGTAAGCCCAATTTGGAAATCCTTGCTGTGAAATTGGAAAAGCAGGAGAGTGTACCTCCTTGGTGGTTATCATTGCTAATTTGTCTTTAGGACTGGATTAATCTTAAATGTCTTCAACAGAAAAACTGGTGAGCGATCTTTCCAACTTTGTTCCTTGAACTGGGATGGGCACAAACTCTTTTTGCAGGGCAGGAATTTGGTAAAAGGCAGCTATCCAGTTTGTGACATGAAACATGGGTCAGGAAAGCCAACAACCAACAAGCCCATTAATACCTCTGGAGGAGACATCTGCATGTGGTGGTGCAACATAGGGCAGGGAAGAGTGGGAAAGATCATTTAGGATGTTGAACACATTAAAGACATATCTTTAAGATACGCTATACCTTTTTTGGCAGATGTGGTGAAAAATTTGAGGTCAGGAGGAAGGAGTCGTCTTCTACTGTAATTAGTATTTTAGAGTTTGTTAGACATCAAACATCATCTGGAGCAATGAAATGACCAATAATGCAGCTCTGATGATCCTGTGGCTTTCTAACACAATCCCTCACCTGGAAGGAGACTTCTTCATAGAATTACAGAATCATAGAATCACCAGGTTGGAAAGGACCCACTGGATTCCCATTCCTAACAACCCCTAAACTATGCCCCTCAGCACCTCATCCACCCATCCCTTAAACACCTCCAGGGAAGGTGATTCAACCACCTCCCTGGGCAGGCTGTTCCAGTGCCCAATGACCCTTTCTGTGAAATTTTTTTTCCTGATGTCCAGCCTGAACCTCCCCTGGCGGAGCTTCAGGCCATTCCCTCTTGTCCTGTCCCCTGTCACTTGAGAGAAGAGGCCAGCTCCCTCCTCTCCACAACCTCCTTTCAGGTAGTTGTAGAGAGTAGTAAGGTGTCCTCTTCTCCAGGCTTTATTCTGCAGAATAAAGGAGATAATGTTGCTTTTGCCTTTTTTTTTTTTCCTACCTGCTAATCTGGTCTTTTATAAGTCTTATTGAGTTCAGTTTTAAAACTGGGCTTTTAAAATGCTTCTTTTCATGATGCCTTATGAACTTCAGCAAATGAGTTAAGCAATAACAGGGGATTTTTGGTCTGTTTTTAAGATACAATATTCTAGTTCCTGAGTGGGTCAACCAGGAGACCTTTCTTCTTAGATGGGAATTGGGTAATTGCTGGGAAAACTAGATTCATGTTCCTCTTGATATGGTACTGTAAGCATTTTAGAATAAAGTAGCTGGGCCCTTTCTAAATAATGACTTTCATGGAAATGCTGGTTCCCAAGGTTGTGACCTTCAGGCAACTGGAATCACAGCCTGGGTCCAGATCCAGCCTCCACACCTGGCCAGCCTGCTGCAGCTGCCTAAACCTCTGGATCCAAATGCTGAGGAGGTTAGAAGGTTAGAGATCTTTTACTACTCAAACTTTCTTCTAATTAGAAATAGAACACCAAAAATACTTTTTAGGGAAGGAAATGGAAGCCTAAAAGCAAAACAAAATTAAAAGTCAGTCTTCAACTTAGCAGGCTGATGTGGAACTTGTGTTTAATGACAAAAAAAATCCATTCTGAGGAGGAAAGAAAAAAAATCAAAATTACTATTAGATAAAGTACAGAACGGCGTAATATGTAACAGTATCCTCTGAAATATAAGGCAGGGGAAAGTGTGAGTGAGTTTAATAACTTAAAAAAATTAAATAGTTCTATTAGTTTGGAGGCACTGGAAGAGAGACTGGCTACACTTGGAGGCATCTACAGTGAGGTAAAGCAGCATTGGAAAATTAATATAGAATCAAATTTTGACAATACAGTGGTTTTTAAAAGAACAAGAAATCTGCTCTACAGAATTTAATTTGAATCTTTCTCGCTTCCTTATAGTATTTAAGCAGGCCCAATATGTAGATGATGTTTCTCTCCCTTCCCCAGGAAACTTATGGTGAGAGGGAGGATGTGAGATTTTGTCTTTTAGTGAAATCTAATTGTGGCATGGGTTCAAGGAGGAGAAAGGTCAGGGGAAGTCCAGCCACACGAGCCTGTATGGCAAGCTGTGAGACACCTCCCAGATGGAGCTGACCCTGGTGGCCCCACTGGCACCCTTGGTCCCCTGGTTTCACCTCAAGTACAAACTGCCCTCAAGGAAGGAGGTAGGAACTGAGCTGGCTGAAAAACATTTCTTCCTGCTGCAGCTTTCTGGAAAGAGGCTTCAGGTCTCATCCTCTGCCCAGGCTAAATTCACTAAAAGTTTCCTGGGTTAGATGGTTTTGGTTGCTTTCTCTCCCCAGTGGGTCCTTCAGGTTTTGTTAATTAAACATACAATTTACACTGCTTCACACTGCTATGATTTGCCTCAGTTGTGAGGTTTCCTTTCCTGAGCAAAGTGAACATCCGCATGCCACTGAAAAGCCACCATAGACACGGCTGCCTTTTGCACAACAAGAAGGCTGGAGTACTTCTCCTGGTGACTGTTTTCTTGGGCAGGAGTTGACATGACTTGTTGTACAAGTGAAATGGAAACTGAGGTTAACTTTGCAAGATGAAAACAAGAGAGGTTCAAAGAAGAGAAGCTTTGCATAGAAGCTCTGAAGTGTGAAAATTGCTAAGATCAAATGTGAAATATGTGAAATTTCTAGGGGCTGTTTTATGATGGATTTTCTCTCTCACCTGTATGGAAACAATCCCATACTGCATTGTTAGGGATGACATAAAAATTTCAGCCAGTTACATCAAGTGTATTCAAGAATTTTGAGGATATCTGATGCAAAAATACTTACAAAACTGGTAATCAGATAGTAATTCACTGTTTATATGCAGTACATAGTTTCCTTTTGTACGTTGTCAAGTAGAAAACACAGATCTTTGGATATCTGTGTCATTCCTAGTAATCCAGTTCCTGAAAATATCAATAAATATTACATAATCAATCAGAAAAGACTCAATTTCTAGACTTTAGACCTTATTCTTATTTCCTCCTTCCTTCCCACTATTCCTGTAGTTCTTGTCATTGTAATACTGTGATTTCAGTGCAGCTTTAAATAAACTCTGTGCTCTCTCAAGAGCTTTGCATTTAGTTCTTGGTGCCCTGTGGCCCATGAAAATGTCTTAAATTGGCAGTGGGAGCATTTCAATAGTAAAGGGAGAAGACCTTAAAAGTTCAAGTTTAATTTAAATGTGCAATCTGGTGGAGGCATTTGCACACCTGGTTAAATCAGCCCTCAGTGATACAAAGGGGCATGACTTTCACTCTTACTGTGGTCACATGTAATGTTTAAGGTTAGTGAAAAAAAAATTTACTGAAAAGTGACATGCCTCATGTCAAGAACTTCAGCCCCCTCTGAGTGACTGCAGTTTAGGGCTCAGACCTGCAATTGAGTTACTGCAGTTTAACGGGTTACCATGCATCAGCCAGGCTGCAGAAACAGTTCGCATGTGTCCTCCTTGCCTTTGACAAATGTAAGGTGATTTGACTTAGCTTAATCTATTTTCATTGCAGGCTAAATTGAATTACCTCATATTTATGATGGGCTATAAGGGCACTCAAAGAGAGTTATCTGAGTTCAACTGATCTCTGGTAACTTGCTTAGCCGTGGTAGCTTGACTGTGGGTATAAACCCTGAGCCACCTTCTGCTCATAGGAGAGAGCTGATGTGAACTTCAGTGGACACAGATTTATAACTACCGATGAAGTAGTTTTGGATGTGATAAGCCATTGACAGAATGGCTGGAATTGGCTTTAAGAGGAATAGAGTATCTGGCAGGGCACTTTCTTAATGGGTTTCTTATCCTGAAACATACTTCCCTGGTCTTCAGAGACCAAGGTTTGAGCCCCAGCAGCACAGAGGCTTGCTTGCTTTTCCTTTCTTCCTTAGCTTTTTCAGGCAGACATTTGGGATAGAGCTAGGCTGATAGCTTTAACTCCCTGTGGGTTTTCTGTGAAGGAGCTTTGGTGGAGTAAATTAATTTTAAATTTGGTTGTTCTACCATAACCTAAGTATTCTTAACTGAATTGTAAATTTAAATGTTAAGTGTTGCAATGAATGTTTAAATAATTCTAAAAGCACTTGGAGCATGGGATAAGTGCTGTAAAAATCTAAATAAATGAGTAAATTAGTTAACAGCATATGTGGTTATGCAAACTACTACATGTGTGCAAAAAGGAAGAGCTGTGCTCGAAATGGTTGCCAGAGCTTAAATTTCCTTGCTACATGTGAAACCTTTTCACATTAGCAGGGTGCTTTTTTTTTCCCATTTAGCCTACTGTATAACTGGGAGAAGAAGATGAAGTTGGCAGTTTAGACTGTCAAACAGAGGTTTCAGCTCAGCAGTGAAGTTCAAAGAGATTAATTTGGACTCGGCTGTTTACGTTACTGATCTCATACCAGCTGGGTTTGTGGCATTAAGATGTCAATAGTACAACAGAATTTAACTAACAGTTTAATCATTGACATCATCTTTTGAAGGTACAGATGATTGCCTCCTTATGTACTGGGACATATTTCTTTAGGACAGGACTCTATGCTTTCATGCAGGAGGGACAAAAGGAGAGGGAGATTGGAGGGAGCCTTGAAGTGAAGCTAATTTGAAAACGTCCTGGTACAGAAGTGGTTTATCAAAGCAAGTTCCAGTAAAAAGGTGCCCATTTCCACATGGCACAAGCCCCCTTATTTTACTTTAGTCCAAGTCTCCATCCTTTCTTTCAACTGACACCAAAACAGAACAACTGCAGTAATAATAAACTGTCTTGTGTACAGTGGCATTATTAGTTTTAATGGTTCAACCCTGAATGGAGTAGCAAAACCTCTTGGAAGGGCAGGAAGAGTTGGTAAGGGGCCTTCTTCAACACCCTCCTCCTTTGCCCCCTAACACCATACAATAAATATTAATTAAAGTTAGCTGGAATGTCTTTCACTGAGACTCTTTTGATAACTCCCTTGGTCCAACGAAGCCTGTACAAGGTTCAGACTTGGTTAAGATATCATTGACTTGCTAGGCTCATCATCACTGTTCTTGAAAGGGCAGGGAAAAAAGGGATGGGAATACTGAAATGAAAAGTAAAATGCATCTGGTTTAAGGACTTAAGAAATTATTTCAGTGGGGGAGTTGATTTTGTTAATGAAGCAGAGTTTCAGTCTATTCTGCTTGCAGGATCAGTCCCTTGTTGAACAGTCTTTTCTACTGTCCCTTGCTGCTGAGGGGCATGGTGGGGGATGCAGGTGAAGAAGAGGGGATAGTAGTCTTTGGGGAAAATAAGCAAATCAACACCTAAATGTGAAATAGTTTTGCTTTACAAAATAGTGATACAGCAAATTTCGACTCATCTTCTCTAAAAGCCTTTTTGCCCTATGCTGTGGTTGCTGCTGTACCCCCTTGAAGCCCTGTGCCTTTGAAGGAAATCACAATGTAATCCTTTGGTTCAGCACGTATTGTCCCTTAATGACAGGCATTACATTTGCACAGTACCATAAATCAAAGCTAGAGGATGTTTTAAATAGGCTGCAGATGCATGTGGATGTTGGCTCTCTAAGTGGCACTTTGCTGGAAGAGGAGGGGGGAAGCTACCCCCACCGCCACAGCTTCAGGTAGAATAGGGCCAGCAGAGGGGGTTCCCATTTCAACAATATTTGTGTTTCACCTGGGATTTAGGTCTACATGAAGACCTGTTTAGCAGAAGGAAATGCTTTTTGACTATGACCTCTGAAGGGTTTAATTGGGATTTAACTGTTCCTATTTTTTCCACTCCATGTGGGAGTCTGGAGCTCTGTTTACAAGGTGTGTCATATCCTCCCAACCCCAGAGTCATTCTCCCCCTCCTTTCTTTTTATGTTCTGGACAAATAGACAGAAAGATACTTTTAAAGTGAATGTGCATAGAAAAACCCACAATTACTGTCCCTGATTTCACTGTGAAAACTTTACAACAGCCGTACTGAAAAATCTTCTCCTACCCCTCCTACTCCTTCTAAGAGAACGAAAAAATCCATCAAATTAACACATCAATGAGTTGATTGTAATCTCCAGGGTTCAGTGTAGCACTTTCCAGCCTCTCAGACAGGAGGCCAGCATGATTTATCAATGCAAACCTAATAGCATCAATATGAATCTAACTAAAAATCAATATTTCATTACCAAATTGTTAGTGAGAATGAAGAAAAATTGCCAGAGTCAGAGCATTCTCTAGGGTAGGAGCATCTGGAGTTCAATGTGACAAGATGAGTGATGCATGACTCAGGGCCTGGGGAAGGACACTGGGAGGACAGGCCACTACGTAAGGCCGAAGACTCACGAAGAAAGCACTTACTTTTTTTTTTTAAACCTTTCTCTAAGAAAGAAAATGTCTGAGAAAAAAAAAATGGAAGGCATGCTGCTATTTACTAAAACTGATGCAAAGTAGCTCCAAACAACTGCATCTGAACAGATTAGTCTCTGCTCTCAGCACCTACACAGAACTGGTTTTCACAGGAGACAAATGGGGAAAATAAATCCAGTGGTCCAGATCCTGATTTCAGCTACAAAGGACAGAAATTTGTAATAGGGACAGAAATTTGTAATAGTTTGTACAGTGGAAATAGTTTGGTTCCATATCCCTTGTAGCTGAAATTGGATTTGGTAGACCACACTCTCGACTTTCAGAAATTTCAGATTTGTGGTGCATTTCTGTAGACTGCAACTGAAATGTAGACAGAAATCTGCTTTCAAGAAGGCAGCAGTACTCGAAATAGTGCGCTTGCTTAAAATGCATCCTAGTAATTAAAGTGCTTCTTGTTTAAGGAAACAGACCAAGAACTGCATGGAACACTGACAAAAATAGACGTAAAGCATAACTTTACATTGCATTATGTCATAGGTCTATTCTGGCAGCATGGTAAGATCCTACATACAGAACTGTGGAAAAATAACAACAAAAGCGCTGACATGCAACTGTGACTTGAGTTTCTCAGACAGCCTTGTTTTATTCAGGCTCAACATACAGTGGCAGATGATGGTTGGAGGTTTTATGTCCTGGTACCTCTGTTCACTTAGGATACTGGAAAATTATTTGAATATATAGCAGCTGCCATACTGCTTAGCACTTGCGTCTGTTTGGCTCTGGAAAGACCATGTCAAAGGACTTGTGGAGCCCTCAATATTTATTTTAATATGAATTCTGCAGTCTTTTGAGAGGAAAAGTAGAAGCCTTTCTGTTACCCTTCAATCTACAGCTTCTGCTATCGGGTTATAGGTAATTCTCTCACCTTTTACCTCTTAAGGATGTGGGAAAAAATGGTCAAAAAAGGCATTCTAAAGGATCAGAAACTAGGAAGAAAATATCATCTCTCCCAAACAACTTCAAAAAAGAAAACCACTTTGTCATTTAACGGAGAACTACAAGAAACAGTCCTGAGGTGTCCTCATTTGGCTAAGTCTCCTCCATAAGGCTGAAGTAAACTCATTCCTGCTGCTTTAGTTTTCCAGCTTAGCTGAACTTATTGCTCAGAATAAAATTTCTCCCAGCCCCTGTGCTTCTAATTCTGGCAGCCCGTGATACATCACTAATCTCTAATTCCCTTACTCCCTAGGAACTGTCATTATTTTATGTATTAAGTAATACCATTGTCTCAGGGTAAATTTCCCCTGAAATCGAAGTTTACTTCTTGCATTAGAAGTAAAGCCTACTCCCTTCTATAAAAGACAGACCCCTTTTATAACTTCGCATTTATTGGAAGCAGTCACACTAGAAATGTATGGGGGGGTGTGTGTTTGTTTCATTTTGTTTTATATTTTTGTTTTAATGAGGTATTAACTGTACTTGAAATTGAGCAAACAGGAAGGCCAAATGCTTGTTTGATAGTCTCAGGATTTTTCTGGCAGGTGAGACCAGAAGATATCAGTAAACAGAAAAGTTAATGTCTCTGGTATCAGGAATACCTTAAAAGCATTAATGCTAATAAAATATTCTACTTAGTTTCCATTAAACTTTATGTAGGCTCAAACACTGAATGGGTACAATATTTTATTTAACATTCTAACAAATAATTTGCAATACAAGAAGTAAAAACATTATGTAAGAAGTCATGCCATGTTAATTAAAAATACCTGTAAATAAATTTTATATGAGAAGGCACAAATAATACCACCCATCTACTTCCCCAAGCAGCACAACAAACTTCTGAAGGGTAAATCAGTTTCTAACTTGTATTGATTTTTCCCTCACAGTTTCCACTTCACAGCCCTTTTCCTTTATAATATCTGTTCATGCCTCTTATTATTGGCAATTATTACACAATTATTACAATAAGTTTTAGTTTCTGCTGTATTTTAGAATTTGAAATGGAGCTTCTTGGCTCCATAAACATAAATGAGCTATTGGTGGAAAAAAGGAGACAGTAACTTTACTTGCACGCAGAACGTAAATGGGGGCAAACATAAGACAAAAATAAATCAGGAAGCTTATTTACATCTATTAAGCATTTTCATTTTTATTATTTTTTATGTCCCACTTTGTATCGGTGCGATTCTTTCTTATACATGTTGAAGTTTTTCTTTTATTTGAAGCAAGTCTGGAACTGAGTGACACCTTTGCTACTAGTGAACAGCTTGAAAAT
This sequence comes from Cuculus canorus, assembly GCF_017976375.1. Lineage (NCBI taxonomy): Eukaryota > Metazoa > Chordata > Aves > Cuculiformes > Cuculidae > Cuculus > Cuculus canorus. The sequence continues at coordinate 62,670,359 of NC_071402.1, read as the reverse complement.
GGAAGACAAGATCCAATCAGACAAATTAAGGTACCCAGTCAGGGTAAATCCTTGGATGTTCATTGCACATTTTTTTGAAATACAGTACTATGCAAATCCTTGCACTCAGGTTGATTGATCCTGTCTGCCAGTCTATCAACCTTAGTGATCAGTGAGAGATTACTAAAAAAATTAGAAAACTAACATCCGTAACAGTTTCAGGAACTGCTGAACTTAAAAAAACCAACATCCTTAAATAAAAAATCTTGCATTAGCAACCGTGCAATGTCTTGATTGAAAGACTGAATTTTGTGGCAGTGTCTTGCATAATCATTTGCTTCAGTATTGGAAGGGGAAACTTCATTCAGAGATCAGATCACAGAGCCTGGGAAATAATGGCAAATGCTAGGACAGCTGAGAGAATGAAAGAAAGACACTCCTGCTAGAAAGAAATCTCTTTTGCTTATTTTAGTCATGAAACATCAAAGTCAAACCAAAATGGGTTGTTCTTACTCTTTGGATCTGGTTTGTCTGTGCTTAGCAGGTGCACTCATTTCCCAAATCCACTGCAGACTGGGTGCTTCTGTAGGTGTACCAGTCAGATGTCAGCGGGCAGTCAGAGGAGCACCTTTTGCCTGTGCCTCTGTGCTGCCTGGTTTCTTTATTTATATCACCTAGATAGGCAGAAGAACACGTGTTGTTTCTGAATTCAAATATTAGTATCAAAGATGTGTGATGATAGTGTGACCAGTTATACCGTAGGCATTTTATTTCTCATTGCATCAACAATGTATCTTCTGCCTACCCTCAACCCATTCAACCCATTCCATTGGTCTAATGTGTAGACCAAGCGAGTATGGAAGAATTACTTCTGATACTTTCACTGGCTTCAAAACAGTCCGGTTATGACTGCAGTCACCCTTTCCAGAGACATTTAAACACATGACATTTTCGTTCCTGTGGATGCGCATAGAAGATAAATACTGGGACTGTAGCAGCAATGAGCTGAAAGATGGATTGATTTTCTTGTTACAACTGTTTGAAGTTTGGCGGACAGCAGGCCTTAACTGAGATTTTCCCCTTTTCATTGAGGGAGCAGAGCTAATATCAGAAAATGTAGGAAAGCACCCATTTAGCAGAAATGACTCATCATAGATATTGAAAGCTCTAATGTGACCCAGAAACGTGCAATGAAAGGGGTAACTTGTAGTCACCCCACTCGTGTAAAGCTTGTTATCTGGTTTCATAGCTGTCAAAAAAAGCAGGGTTCAGTTCACCCTGCTTTAACTTTCATTCCCCAATTCATTCCCTAATGCTTGGTGGAAAGTGAACGGACCTTCTGGTTACAGTGCTTCAGTTTTATGCCTTTGGGTCCTTGAGATCAATTTTAACTTCTATTGATATTGCTTTTTTGAATATTTTTCTCCCAGTTACATCCTGTTATACTAATCATCATCGTATTTCCTCCCCATTGTCCCGTCACTTCTTTTTTACATTCAATGTTCCTTCCAACATCCTCAGTTTAGATTTTTGTTTTACATCTTCTAGTTCACTCATAGTTTTGTCCTTGTTGGATTCTTGGGATTTTATCTTGATTCCTTGATTCTAAACAGCAGTATCTGCAGTTCTCTAACTTGTCTTTCAGTGTTGTTTTGCAGTGGGTAAGAAAAAGGCCAGCTGAGAAGCTTATTTTTTATAATGAGAGTGCTTCATGATATACTTGATAAGAGTCTTTTACAGTAGGAGTAGTGAAGTAGTAGCTAAAACATTATGTTCTCTGAAGAGTAAATGCCTTGGTTCACTGCCAAGTTTCTGTTTGATTATAAAGAAATTGGAAAGGGACATACATCCGGGTCTAATAAGGCAATTGTTCATTTCTTTTAGGAAAAAAACGTTATTAGAATAGCTGATACATTTGGCATTTTATGTATTTATTTGCATATCTGCAAGGCTTGTGGGTAAAACAGACACCTGCTAAACGTATGGTGTGACTGATGGTAAAAATGGATTCTTTTCACAGGTTTGTTCTTTACAACCAAGCAGGCTTAAGAATTTTGCCATTTACATAACACAGCATAAATTGTTTCACAGTAAATCTGATTAGCAACTTTATTTGTGGAAGAATGACATGTGCATTTTCTATGACTCCTAATACTTTGGGTCTTTATTTTACCAAAACTGCTGTTTTACTCCCTTCTCCCCCTATTATTTATAGTTAAGATCTGGTTAGGCACTTTATCTGAAAGATAAGTTTCAATAGGATTCTCTGATAGTGTAGAATTTTGTGTTTAAAGCATTAACGTGTGGCACTTCCATGCTCTGCTTTTTATTTATTCTTTTCCTGTAGGCTTTCAGATGCAAAATAACATGAGATTTGGCCTTTTAAAAGAATTTAATTGCTGGGATGGTGAATCTGTCATGAAAAATCAGGACACTTTTTTTTATTTTGGCTTCAGACATTGTTTTTTTCACAGTTTAGAGTTTCAACCATGCTTCCAGATCTCCTCTCCATTGGTGTATAATAGGTTTATTAATTGTATTGCAGCAAGATATGGAGTTCATTCAAATTTTGCGTCTGGTTGAGGTAAGCATGACACAAACAATGAAAAGACATTAATTCCTCATCTTTCTGGTCTATGATCTGGGGAAAATCTTTGCCTTTTCTTCCTATATATGTTTCAGAGCTACTGCTGAAGTACAGTTAGGGGATGTGCTTCAGATACTTCCTTGTGCAAACCTCACTTGGGAGAACAAATTAACACTAGCAGCAGCTTTTCCAGCCGCCTTGGTCTTTTTCTTCTTCCTGCCCTCTCCACAGGCAATTGGCTGATTTGCATGTACATACAAGCATACATGAACAGCCACCAGCTTGTTCTAGCCCAGAAACATGCTTTTTTTTTTTTTTTTCTTTCCAATTTGGATGCTTATTTGCCTTTTCTTTCTACCTTTGTTCTTCCTAGCAAGTTTATCTTTGTGCTTGTGGCAGGTTAGGGAGTAAGTTAACAGTGGGGCATTTTGGTGGTTATAAGCTGATGTTCTTGAGTTGTTCTGTTGAACTTGGTTGGGTTATTTGCTCTTTTGATATGAGATGGCCTTTTCCAAGGGCTTCTGAAAGTCTCTAGTGGGTAGCCAGCCTCTTATTGGTGCTTTGCGTACCTATTCTTAGGGATGACATTCCTTGGAGTACTGAAGGGACTGAGTTCTGACTAAGAAATTGTTCATTAAGATTTTCCAAGCTGCTCAGAACTTCAGGTGAAGGTAGTAGCGGAAATGCTGTGCAGAGAAAAGCCTCTGACCAGTCTGGCATGGACTAAAAGGGTTTTCTCTCTCTTTCCTTCTACCCCATTCAAGTCTTTTAGCTCTTTTTTAGAAAGTTACTCACCAACAGACACTCTTCTTAAAAAAAACAAGGGGTCCTGTCAGAGGTTTCTTTTCCCTTGAAAGGGTAAATTAACCAGTGCTAATCTCAATGCTGCTTTGTCTGCATTACTGCATGTAGCTAAGCAATAAACTTAAAAGCCAGACTGGTCGTTTAGTCCTTCTAACCCACAGTCAGCTGTAGGACTACTTGTTTTAGGCAAGTGTGACTACATAGTTACATGGACCCTACTGAATGAAGGCCTTGCTCTTTGCTGCTCTTTCTAGCTATTTTATAGCATTGCATAAAGTGTTAGTCAAAATTTCAGGGGTATTCAGTGTAAGTTACAAGTTTTATCTTCATTCTATTTGTTAATTTAGGCATGTCACTTTAACCATGGTGTTAACTACCTCAAAAACTATTTTTTCCATGACAGCATTGCAGAGCCTGGAGGTACTCTCTTCATCACAATTAATATTTGTGCCCCTTGGAGAAAGCGGTTCTCAGGAAACAGAAATATCTTTCTTTTTCTCCTAATTTACTTGTTTCTACAAAACTCTTATTGTAAATCTAGCGATACAGGAGCAATGTCATGTGCAGAAGTCATGTGCAATGCGAGGGACAGTTTCTGTAGAGAGAGAATACCTATTGAAAACTAAACAAAAAGAATGTAAATGCCATATTAGCAAGATTCTGCTGCAGGAGGTGATTTTGTGGTTTAAAATCATGTTTAAAATATTTACTGTCTTTGTGGACACAAGTTAAAATCCAGGCATCCACTCCTGAGCTACAATAAACTGCACATACATGTTCTTCGTACATTTAAAATGTGAAGGATTTTTGGACCTGGCACATTTCTCGTGTTTAAAAGAGAAAACCTACAATAGACTATGCAAGATATAGACTTTGCTTCAGATATTTTCTTACTCTGCTTCTCGTATTAAGTAGTGCTGTTATATGCCATATACCAGCATCAGCTCACATACAAGTCCTCAGTTTTCTGGCCACAAATTATGCAAAGTGATTTGATGTGAAAGTCATTATTTAGGTACAGAGATTCAGAAGGATTGCTTGTGTGAAGAATGGTTAGGGGAAAAAAAGCAGAAACCCCTAATGTACTCTGATGTTTCTCTACTTAAGTCCAAATTCAAAATGAGGGAGGGGGAAAAAAACCCCTTCCAATTAATCTTAATAACTTGACCAAAAGTTGGCAAGTTTTTATTTTTATTACTCTGCCTACTCCAGCATCCTCAGATAAGAGTCAAATTGTTGGCAGAGAAATATCCACTTTTCTTGGTCTTGTTCCACTCTGCTTCCAGTATTAGCCTGAAGACTCTATACAGGATTAATCTAAAGGGAGAAAAAAAAGCATTAAGTGAAGCAATAAAGTTAATTAATTTGAATTTGAAAGAGATATTTTCCCCTTCTTCTGCCATTCCTTTGCTACAAATGTGCAAATATTTTTCAGTATAGTGGGGGGCTGAGAAATGCTATTTGTTTTACTAGAATATAGCTTCCCCCAACATCTCCTCTTCACTCTGTTTGCCTCAGTATTAAAGGCTGTCACCAAGGACCACCTTATACATTACTGGAGTTCACTGTTGTTTCGAGCTAATCTTGGATATCAGCTACAGCCATCAAATCAACGATGTGCAGCTGTGCAGTGAGTCTGGGAGGACTCCACTCCAAGTTCTTCAGCCTTTTTAATTTTTATCTTTTGGTCCTGTTTGGTTCATGACGTATTTATGATCGGTGGGGTTGAGATGAAAAGTCTTTATGTACATATGTGCAAAAATCAGTGCTACAGGGTTGGTTATTTTTAAATAAAGATATTTCATTCCAACAAGCTTTTTCTATCTAGCCAGGGTTCTGCTTAATTAGCTATTTAAATGATTGGAGCAATGCTGTTTCTTTAACTCCTAACTGTGACAAACACATACGAAACATACTGTTGGCGGCATTTAATCAACAGCAGTCAATTTATCATTTTCACAGTTTTAGTGAGTGGTTATGAATCACTAAAATCACAGGTATTGTAGATGCAGTGTTGTGGCACTATCATTAACAAATATACAGTGCACAGAGGGATGACTTTGTAATTGAGTGGGACTAATAAGAATACATCATTTAGCTGTGTGTGACAAACTGTGCCTCAAAACACAAGCATGGAAAATTCACGTTTTGCTTAATAAATAAATTACACAGCCAATGTATTATACATAATTTGTGTCCTCATGGATTTGAATGATATATAATGCATGGTCCAAGTCATTTATTTATTAAGACTAACTATATATATTGTAGGTGGGGAATTTTAAACTCTAGAGTAAGACCTGCATAGGTAACAGTTACAGCTACTGAGTTTGATTGGGCAGTAAATGAGGCTGTGCATTTGGGGAGCTGCAAACACAGGGAAGTGTTTCTAATGTTATGAGCTCCAGTGTGTTTATAAACTTCACTTTCCTCCATTAATTTGAGGGATAAGAGGAGTAAAGCCGAAGCTTCACTGGAGAGTTTGTTTGTATAGTACTTATTCGGTGAGGGAAAACAAAATATTTCCTCAATAAAAAGGAAATACTGGTTGAGGCAAGGGGCGTTGCTGCATTAGGGTAATAATCAACACTTCTTTGTAATGTTTTGGAAGAGGCAGTTTTGCAGTTGTGGATATCTAGGCCCTTTGGCTTATTCAAGGAAAACAGCAAATAAAAAGACTTGCTTGAACATCTTGGAGAAGCAAGGGCAGAATATCTGACCCACTGATACTTTCAAAATAATTTTCAATAGATGCCCTAAAGTTTTTCAGCTAATGTGCTCTGCAGCCGACCTATGGCATTTTGTTTCAAGACTTTCACACCTTTTTTCTTATACAACTTTTTCCTCCAAATTCCTCTGTTCTTTTTTATGGTGTCTAGCAACTCTCACTTCATTTCAGGAGTATCTGTTTGTTTTCTTCTACCAGATTGACTGAAGTATGTATATTTGTGGATCATTCTTAGAACAGCTAAATTTATATACGTTCTGAAAAAGTAATCTTTTAAAATGAAAGCATGTTTTTATTTTAAAATATCATTGCTGCTGTGAATCTCCAATTAAAAGGAAAAAAAAAAGCACTAAATAAATAGCTCTTATTAACTTGCATCGAACAGCATTGAACAAACATTATTTCAGGTTTGCATTTGACAGCATATATAAAGCCAACAACTTCCACCTTGAGTTTCCCCTGAAACATTACCTATAGACTGCATAAATCTGCATGTTAACAGGTTTTTACAGGGAGATTAGTGTGTTCCTTCTTCTGACATTAGTGGAAAAGGTTGGCTTGCAAAAAGAACATGCTGTATGAAACCACTGAGAGTAGCCTAGGCTAATCTGCGAGAGGGGGAAGTACTGGCTTTGGGAATACTGTCAAGACCAATTTCTCAGTGGATAATTAAAACCAAAACAAAATAAAATAAAACAAAACAAAACCTTTTCTTCTCTTACTCCAGAACCAAGTCAGTTGCTTTTTTTTGCTGAGATATTTGTAGCAAATTCTGAAACCTTACCATGACAAAGTTGCAGCAGCTTTACCCAGATTCTAATTTCTTTGACATTGCAGAGATGTCTGAGATTTCTGTGCTACTTTTGGAGAAAAAAAAAATCCAGATTTAAATCTTTATTTTAATCAGGTTTTGGCATTAATTTGAAACAAAATTCCTGAGAGAAAATGTTTTGTGAATTTTCTTTGAGCAAGCCAAGGCTGAGATTCGCTCAAAACACAACCTTGAGCCTAGCCCAGGTTTACAGGTAGCAAATAGGCAAAACCTGATTTTTTCAGATAAATGCTCTCTCTGGTTTGAGATATTATTATGCTTATAATTTAAAATGACCTGAAATAATGAAAGTTGGTTAAAGAAAAAGCAGTGTTAGAAAACCAACCTGTCTTGCTGGGCATAGTTTCCTTTTTGGAGCCGCAAAACAATGCCTACTAAGTTTTGAAGTCTACCTGACAGGCAGCATTCCACAGCACATTTAACCTTGCCTTGGACGATGCTTCCTTAGCTGCTGCTGAGGTACAACCTGAGTGTATAAGGCTTCCCATAAGGTGGCCTGGTAGCTGTCAACTCTCCATTACTCCTTTAATCCTTAGATGTCACCCTAGGAAGATATTCAATGCAGGTAACTAAACTGTGGTCACTAAACTGATTTCTTCAACTGAAGCTTTTCATACCTGAAGGGATAGCAAAGAAGTGGTACCATCCTACCATCTGCTTGCTCAAAGAGCAACACACTAGGGGAAATACATTAATATAAGAGTATCAGCTTCACATCAAAAATAAAACCAATCAGAAGTTTAAATCTATTGATCCATTGTAGAGTATGACTAAATGGATAACATGATTTCTTAGCTTCTTGGAAAATAGGAGTACAAGGCCACTGGGAGTTTCACAGCTTGGCTGCATATTGTGTTAAACCATAGTGGTGTTGATTTGTTTTCTTCAACAGGATTGGCAGCAGGCTTTTTGTATTTTCTCTCTGTGGGGTCAAGATGGACTTAACAGTTGGTCCTGTAGCTAACTTAATTTAAATTTAAATTGAACCTGGTTTGTCAACAATTCAGTACACACTGTAGCCACTAACTCTTCTCTGATTTGTCTCATCAGTGCTTTGGTGTCTTCCTTTTGGTGCTAATGTACTCTGCTCTTTGCTAGAAAGCCACCAGAGCTGAAACATCTAGAGAAATGCTACTAACTAAGTTATCTTAAAATATTTTATTTGAAAAGGAAAAGTCAAAATGCTAAATTTTTATAGCTCCAAAACATGTCAATGAGAGGATGATACATTCTAAGCCCTTAGTGAAGCCAGTCTGCTGATCGCAGATGGTGAGGCTGAATGGTGGGTCACAAAACCCATACATGCCTCGGCAATGAATGTCTGTGGGTAAATGACTATAGTGGTCGCAAATGTCTGTGAAAGATACGAATGAAAATGTAGCATGCCACTAAACTTATTTCAACTTCTTATTGTAATTTTCGGACAGCTTTCAGCAGCAGGGTAGGCTGCATCTGTCTGCTTCCTCCCAACTCTCCTCAAACAAAACAGTGAGACTCAGGCAAAGACATGGAATTAATTGCAATGCATCGTCCCCTCTTTTAATGTTTGTAACAAACCAATGAGCACTGAAAGGACCCTTGGTATAATAATGTGTAAAAAAAAAAACCTGATTAAGGCTGCCGGGTAATAAAACATCCTTGGTATAATTTGAGTAATTTCTCTTTGTGGTTCTATTATTAACCCTACAAGAGCCTGAGCCTGCACTTTTGTACACTGTCTTGTTAGTCTAGCCTTTTTCTTCCTCAGAATTAAACCTATGCTAACAGGACTGCAAGATAAAAATGCAGGCACAGGGATGGTTAGGCCCCTGCGGTCAATGAGATGAATTAAATAATTTAAATTGACCTAGGGGCCTGTGTGTAGAATAATCCTCCACTTAGATGACCCAGTGATTCTTAACTCATTTCTAAGTCTGTATCCAGTCAATGTGAAAGTGTTAATGTTCCTCTATCACAGTACACTGATTACACTTATCTTTTTCATACCCAATAACCAGAGACAATGATTATATTATTCATAAGATATTTTTACCTGAAGTAATAAAGCATGCAGCTTTAGTTATTATTTCCTAATCTTTTTTTTTCTTTCTTTCTTTTTTTCTATTGTACCTTTTTCTCCAGGGGATAACCCTACAATCAATATTAAAAAACATTTTTTTCCTTGTATACCTTTCTTTTTTTATCTCTGTCTGTGCTAAGCTGGTATAATTGTATCAGCAACAGCGTGTTTATGCGAACATTCTTGTATCTTTCAGGAAATACTATTCCTGCAGGGCTGGCCAAAACATCCTTTCTTTTTAAATTGAAAAATAAAATTAGAGAGGGTTAATGTGGGAGAAAGAGGCTTATATTGGCACATCTTCTCTTACCTTAATCAGGTAATACACAATGCAAAAATAGTCTGACATGTCCGCAAACAGTTATTGTGCTGCCCTGCCATATGCTGCCCTAGTGTTCCAGATGGACCGAGAATCTGTGAAAGTCATGTTTCATGAGCACTCCCTTCAGGCTTTCAGGAACCTCCAGGACACAGCTGGAGAGATGTATGCACACGCCAGTGCAGCAGTGCATGTGTGTGCATGTGTGAGAGAAAAAGAACGTTGATGTTTGGTAGGCAGCGTGGCTGGTTCTAAATCATTCTTGAAACAACTAAAAGAAAGGGCGGGGGAAATCTTGCATTTGACTTCACGTGGTGTGCCAAGAAAAATTCTGAGTGGGATTTCTAGAACTTATTTGCCCTCAAATTCATCTTGTGAGACTGTCTTCTTTTTGCTATATCGTTTGTACAGGGGAATCCCCATATTATGCCATGGAAACATGGTGCAAATGTACAGGCAAGTGGTGAATGGGTCTATTCCCTGCCCCAAATAACCAGGTAGGAAAGAAATTATTTTCCTGCATCTTTACTTCTTAGTGTCCCTTCTAGTAAAAGTACTTCTGATCCAAAAGCTAAAGGGAAACAAAACCCTCCTAACCTTTCTACCAGGCCACCAGTAAAATTTGAGTTTACATTTAAATAGCAACATTGCAGTGTTTTTCTCTCCTGGAACATTCAGTTGTATTTTAACATGCTAATTAGCATCCTTGAATCAGACACTGTAGGAATATTTTTAACTGGGCACAGATATCTGAATATGTTATATTTAACACGACCCTTAAGAGTTGTTTATTCTGCTAAAATCTACACATGACTGAGTTAGAATTAGCCAAAATATGGTTAGAAACCTGACCATTAATCTTTGTGCCCCTGGAAGCATGTGACAAAGAGCTTAAGACAACCCTTAGTGCACCGTTACTTCTTCAGATGCTGTAGCTTCTCCCTCTGCTCACCCCGCAGGTGGCCCAAGGAGATCTGCTTTTCACTCAGCAGGACCTTTTCCTTTTACTGGTTTTGTTGATCCTTTGTGCGAGTTCTTGAACTCCGTCTTTGCCTTCCAGCAGGAGGGCAGTAAGTCAGGGAAAGATGTGCTCCTGCATCTGCCTTCCCCTCCCAACTGTGCAGCAAGACGAGGCAAGTGAAACCCCAGTTTTATCTTAGATGACCCCACACATAACCAAGGGAGAGTTTGGTTTCTTGATTGCTGCTGTACATAACTGTGTTTCTGAGTATAGGGCTACATCCCCCTTTCATTGTAGGTCTAAAGTTACAGGCAAAGGGCTGCCTGTAAGAAACTATGGATGTGGTAGGAAGACACTCACCTTTTCCACTACAGTTAACCTTATGATTATTTCCTATGATGTGCTTTCGTGTCATGTGATTTTCTGAAAAATAGCAAAACACACTGATAGCCACAGCATTAAATCAAGTTTGAGCTACTTGAAATTTCATGGCCAAAAATAAGTCTTTTGTTGAAAAATTCCTGGTCAACTGTGTTCTTAACCAGTACTATAATACAGAAAAACACGCAGTTGTTGAGTGACTTGGTGCCAGCCCTTACCACTCTATGCATAGTCTGGCCTTTTCAAATGACAGTGTTTTTACAGCTGATGTTGACCCAAAGGCAAAATACAGCATAAGCTCTCTGTATTATGCAGATAATCAGTGATGTTTGTGAGGTTGTGTTCAACATGGGTGGCCTGATTGACCGCCACAAGTTTCTGAATAAACCACAAGAAAATAACATGAAATCCTGCCCTGAAACATAGTTGCTGCTTTTCCAAATTAAGAAATAGAATAAATCTATCAAAATACATCACGACCACCTACAGTTTCTATCATGCAGAGATACTCACAAAGCTTTTATTCACGGGTAAAAGGTGACTCTCTGGCCTTTCTAGCCAAAAATGCTTCTGTGCACAAAGAACGTATATATTTTTAGTTAGCAGTGAGCCCTCACATCCAGATTTGCCCTAGAAGTATCCAAGTCTTACCTAGGTTTAGCTGGCACTCAGAGAGCCCTGCTGATCCTGCAACCTCCCTTCTTTTGATGAGAGGATGCTGCTGATCCTGTGGCAGGACCCATTTCCAGCTCCCCACAGCCCTGCCCAGCCATGGGCCCCAACGCCAGGCTCACTCGACCTTGTCCTGGCTTGGCAATGCCTTGTTTCAGTCCCCAGGGAAGTGCCTGGTGTCTCAGGTTGCCTGGCTGCTGGCTGAGGGGTGGGACAGGTCCTGGCTGCCAAGCTTTGCCCTGGCAGACCCCCATGGGAAGCCTTTGCTGCTCCCAGCCCGCAAGGAGCTGTGACATTGGTAGATCCCCCCCATAAAAACATCTGAATTAATTTATCTTTTCTTCTGCGCACACAGTCTTACGCAAACATTACCAGCTGACATAGGAATAGAAAGGTAATATCCTAGCTGTTTGTTTCTGTAACTTGATCGTATAAATAGGGATATTATTTTAAATCTAAAAAAAAAAAAAAAAGCCACGAAAAATCAATGCAATTTTCCACTCATTCTCATCACAGAGGAAAATCTCAGCCTCATCCACAGCAAGCTTTGCCCCTGTAAGGCACAGCAGCCTCTGCCTTCCTTCCCTTCTTCCAGGAGTATAAATTAATATCTCGTCATTGACCATAATATGCCCTGTAACTGCGTTTATTATTACTGCATATTTTAGACAGGTGGTAAGTATTGGCACTTTTTATTATGCTGATAAACAGTGTTGGACTGCCAGGTGAAATGTGTTGTCAGGATGATTTCCTGCCTCCCTGCAGCCCCCAGTGAATTCCTGCAGGGCTGAGGTGGGCAAGCATCTCCTCTCTCTGCAGGCATCAGGTGAGGGTGGTCACCCCTCTCTGAGCTATGTTGCTTTTAGAAAACTGAGCGCAGATAGAGGCATCTTCTCTTGCCTTTGGGCCTCATTGCCCTCAGGAGCTCTGCTGCTCTCTCAGATCCTTTTCCTTTACTCTGCAGTAGCTTTGGTGGTGCTAGTCTGTGCCCTCCTGAACTGCTGCTCTTTCTGACACCTGGAGCCTGGCATGATGTGGCCGGGATATATGAATGGCTATTTAGAGAAAAAATCCTTAGGCACGCATACCCACTGCTTCTTACCTGATGCTGCCTGACATGTATCAGGTTCGCACATAGTGTTCACACATACGCATTATTGCCTCACATGTATCGGAGCCTTTCTCGAGTGTCTTTCAGTCTCTCCTCCTGCAGCATTACATCTATTTACCAGCTTTGCCCCTCGACACCTCGCAGCATGCCGCAGAAGGTGTGTGAGTATCTGTACGGTATGTCTACGTGGAGTGCTTTAGGGAGATACCTGAGTCAGGTTCAGACACCTGGGAGCACATTCACCTTGATAGTGCTGGCGGCACTAACACAGTTGTATTGCTTCCAGTACATAAATTAGCCTGGCTATGTTTTCAAAGTGTGCTTTATATATACGAATGTACAGTGTCCTGTCTGGCAAGAACAGCAGCCATTTTTCCTCTGCAACCCTCCTGTCCAGCTTGGAGAAGGATGTAAAGGATTGTATGCAACAAAACAATGTAGATCTGTTGTATTTACACCTGAAAACCCAGGGCACTGAGTGAAAAAAAAACATTAAAGGAATGTTGGTTTACAACTTTACTTAAATACCCAAAAGTGAGCAAATGCTAGAATTTGAGTTGTTTATGCCTTTTTGTTTATATGATGGTGTTCTGCATATGTAGTTTTTCATTATTGAAAAGTGCCATTTTTCTTCCTGCCTTTACTGGTTGAATCTAACTTCTCTAATCAGGAGGTCTGTCGCAGGGATATAGTGAATGAATTAAAAGATCAAGGAAAGGAAATGCTGTTATATGATAACTGACATTTGTTTAGATTTATCTTGATAAGGATGGTTTTGGTTTTCATAGAACGGATCGTCCTGTGCTTTTTACCTTTTCTTTTCTTGGTGTCCATTAGGAAATGATCAAGTAATTTTGAATTAAAAACTATTGTAGAGGAATCTACTCTTGATTTTATCTTCTTCATGCATTTTTGTTACATTTCATACTCCTTTAAACAGATATATCATCTACTGTCAATGTTGAGGTGGGTAAAGGAGTAGGTATGGGAAAGAGAGCAGGACTTAGGATCTAAAGTCTCAGAATTCCTTTTCTTTCCCCATGGGATGCTGCTGCGAAGCCTTGTAGGTTGCCACAGAACAAGCATCTCCACAGTGTTATGTGAAACATTTAATTCCCAGGTGACCCTGTCTTGTTTGAAGACAGAGGGCCTCCTTTAGTACTCACTCTTATCAACCACTTTTGTTTCAGTGGTTACAGTGGTGGTAGCTATCAAGTTTGCAAGCATCAGTACTTTGGATAACAAAAGTTTGCAACTTAACAAGTATTGAGTAAGGGACAATGCAGTACAGTGGCTTTGTGTGGGCTCCTGTCCTAGGTGCAAGTCCTTTGGTAGTGCTGTACAAGTGACCCTGAAATAAATGAGGAAAAGAAAAAGGCATTGCAAAAGGTTCGGAGTGGGATATATGATATATGTGTTATGTAGTCTTTTTAATGGAGATTTCCTGGGTCTGCAAGACTGCAGAAGTGAAGCTACATACTGTTTTCCTGGCATAACAAAGTAGAGTAATAATCTCAGTTGATCAAAAAGGAATTGGTGAGACCCTTCTGTCTTATGATGTTCTAATTAAAAATCTAGAAATCAAATCCAGTCTTAACTCTTAGATCTTTTCATTACTGGAGGAATTCTGCATTGGGCTCCACCTGGGCATGCTGCCTGCTTTGGGGAGAAGAAGGAACTGATCTGTGCTACCATTATGTCACATTATAGTGTTTGTCCATTGGTATTACGGAGACATTCTGGTGAGGGAAGTGGTACCCTGAATGTGAAATTTCCTGATAACTGTGTGGTTAAAAGCTAGATCTGAATTTCGATGCCAGCGGCCATCTCTATTTAAAATGCAAGATAAATTAATCTCCACCCGCAACATTATCAGAATCCCGCAGATGGTGTTATTATAAATAAGTTCTGTTTATCTAAAACTATTAGCATTTAACTCTAGGAGGAATGGTGGTTGTCATGTGTGGTTCAGATCTTTATAGATGCTAGGGGTTTCTTTTGCCTCCAGCAGGATGCATATACAGAAAAAAATAAGAAGATATGTACTTGTTTTACTAGAATGCCCAATCTCTTCTGGTTTCTTACCTGTGAATATTCAGCTGTGCAAATGAAGTTATGGAAGGAAAAATTCCTACTCATAAGTGTGCAAATAACCTTCACGAGAGTCATTTAGGCTAAAGCTGCCATTGCCGTGCTCATTATCATAGTTTGATAATTAAAACTGGAGTCAGAGAATGAGATTGTTGCACAGGAACATATGGGTTAAGAAATCATTTTAAGGATGAGGTGTGGAGGCAGGTAGGTGAAGGTGCGGTTGGTAATGAAAAAACCCTCTGAAAGAAACCAAGCCACAATCAATTTTTAGACACTTCTGTAAAGAAAATGAGGTAATCCAATCAAGGAATGCAAACAGAGCCATTTGGTTAGATGACCAATTACATTGGGGCAACACTGACTCATTAATATTTGTGCCATATGTTTATGAAGAATCCAAGGGCAACATTAAGCCAGCTTGAAGCAACTGGGACTTAACAGGTAACTCATGGAGAGAAAAAAAAGAACTAGAGAAATGATTAACTTTTTCCACTGGGAATGGTATGCCTCCCTTTCCGAACAAAGTCACACTCAATGTCCTTGCTGTACTATATTAATGATGGACTTTGTCTTAGTGTCTGTATTTTACTCTGAATCATTTTGGATAACTCAAGTTGATGAGCTTTCTGTTTTTCCTTGAAACATAGTCTATGTTCCCTAAATGAAAGGAGATGTAAAAGTCCTTTGGTCCTTGGTCTGGGATGAAGAATCCCTCATGCAAAGTGTCCCATGGCCAAGCTTGCTCCCAGGTAATTCAGGTGTCTGTCAGTCAAGACAATTCCACTGAACAGATCCCTAGGAGGAGGTGGTTGCTAAAGAAACCCAGATCCAAATTATTTAAGGATCCAAAGCTCTGTGTCAAGAGTGCCACTAACTGGAAGTTGGAACAGAAAGGCAAGCAGGAAGCATAATTGGCTGAACAAAGAGGCAGAACGACATCAGATGCATATATAGTAGCTTTATAACATATAGCATTATAGCATACAGTGCCGATCCTCAGTGCAGAGCTGCACTAAGAGTTAGGTGCTGTTTGTGATCACCACAATGGATCTGGATCAGAAAATATTTGGGACTCCAAAGCTGGGACTCCAAAACGGTTTCTGAGCAGTGAGGTGAGCACTGTTGTTCAGAAGGCCCTCTCAAGCTGCAGAACAGACTAAAAACTTTGTAAAGTTAAAGCGTGCTGCTGCAGTTGGGTAGGCTATGTTCTCCCTGCACCACTCGCCTGTGTAGCCCAAGTCATCTTTCTTACACGAGATTCCCATTTACACAGCATGTAACAGTGGAGATGGCAGAAAGCTTTGTAGGACAGGACAATATGGGACTTCTCTGGGTAGAAGGCGGCTCATCAGTTGCTAGTGATTTACTGGCATTGTTGGAGCAGAGCTAGGCATGGTGCGTGAACAACTCTATCTGCTTCCCTAGAGGCCTTGAGAGCACTCCACTT
Organism: Cuculus canorus; assembly: GCF_017976375.1. Lineage (NCBI taxonomy): Eukaryota > Metazoa > Chordata > Aves > Cuculiformes > Cuculidae > Cuculus > Cuculus canorus. The sequence continues at coordinate 62,654,385 of NC_071402.1, read as the reverse complement.
CAGAGATCAAGGCTGGTGGTGAAGTCTGTTCTGCTGTGTTTACAATAAACTCTTTTTTGCATGTACAGTATTTTCCCCTAAACCAACATATTAACTCATATAGGATCAGTTTTTGTCTGAAATGTTGGGGAAGAATGCACATTTAGAACAGCTGTAAATGAATTAAACTCTAGCTGGAAATGGTCAGGCAACAGTCCAAACTAACATTAGAACAGCAGAGAGGGTGAAGCAAAGTGCTTATTTTTTTGCTGAATCAAGAGCTCTGTCCAAGTTAACATCAAGGTGTTGCTTTCTTCATTGCTGTGCATCATATAATTAATTTTTTCTGCATTTGGAAATCCAATTTGTGCAGCAGGTTTCCCACTGAGGCTTCACCTAGGTTTTAGTTTAATTTAGCTAGAGGGTTTGTGTTTTTGTGTGTGTGCTTACTTCCCCTCCCTATGCTTCTAAATCTAACTCCTCATTGGGAAAACAAGGAAGCATTGCGGTTAAGAGCCTAATGGAGGACCTGGCTCTGGTACGCATTTATTCTCACCCCCCGAGAAATCTTGGAAATGGTGCATGTCTACAGTAACTAATGCAGCCTCTGAAATGATAAATTTATTCCTTCATCTGTGTGCAAAATTGATGCTCATTTCTGGGTCTTCATGACCTCTGCTTTTTTTTCTGTCAGTTTCCCCCCTTGTTTCCGTAACATTGTTTAAGTTTGGAAAGAACGTATAGCTTTTCCGGACTAAAGGATTCAAGCAGTCACATCTCCAGCTTTTCTATTTGATGCAAACAAACAAGAAAAAAAAAGTTCTATTATATGTTGCTCTGCATGGGAATGATTTGAGCTACTCAGCAGTCTTGCTTCAAACTCTTTCCTTAAAAAGGTAAAGTAACTACTGCTTCACTCAGTCTTAGATTTCCAGTGTAAAGACTGGATTGAAAAGCCACGGAACTGGAGAGTAAGACAGATAGATGTGGGCAATACATTAAGCTAGAAAAACTTTGTTAGCCATCATGCCCCACCTGGTTGTATATTAGTACTTGTTGCAAAGCAGCATAGCTTGAACAGTATTACTGCACTTTAAAGAACGTTTCACTTTTAATTATGGAATAAGGAGAAGTGCTTACAACTTACCTACTAGACATTTTCTTTGCACACACAGGAGTTCCTTTTTTTCTTTAACGTTCTTCATTTCAAAAAACCATGCAAACAAGCTACTTTCTTTTGCAGCTTCCTAGTGCCTTCTAATTTCGAGGTGGCAGTGAAGGACACAGCCTTCTCCCCCCCTCCCTGGCATCTTCAAGTGTACTTTTAGTTAAAATGCAATACACTGTTGTGAGTAAAAGTACTGAAACTGAGTAAAGGGTCAAAAATATTTTTTGGGCTTGATGACTGAGGAACAGAAAAGAGCTCTGTTACTTTTAAGACCATTTAAGACACCCCTGAAAGAGTATGGGAAGGGTGTTCCTTGGGTCATCGAGCCTACCTTCTTTCTGTTGTAGTTAATTGCATCAATAATAAATTCAACCAGTCTCTCATGAAAGCTGGTGTTTATTTTACCCTATTGCAAGAGTTTTTTCACACTCCTTCCTTTTTAACAGCAAGAGAGCAATTAATGGCAGTTCTGCAAATTGAATGACTTCCAACTTTGGCACAGAGAATATTACATAAGGAGTGTGAGTTATTAATGACAATATGTAGTTGTTACCTGAGAAATCTTCACCAGTAGATCTTTAAGTTCTTTAAAAATGAAGTAGCTGTCAGGGCCTCCATTTTGCATATGGGGAACAAAAGCTTTGCTGAGTGAGTTGAGGTACTGACTCTTCTTGGTCAAATAATAGAAGAGGATTAGAGGACAGTCTGTGCAGTTCTGGGCCCCTGTGTTATCCAGTAGACCACATTGACTTCCCCTAGGGTTAGAAAGGGATCCCTGAGCTGGTGATAAAACAGTGTTAACTGCTAAGGTCAGTATTTTTTTGAAAGAACCCTGGGGCTTAAAAGGCCTCTCTCGCAGACACAGCAGTGCAAGGGTGCCATTAGTTGACCCTGAAAAATCCCGAAACATCCTACTGTGTTTAATTTTTTCTGAAAGATGTAAGCTGTAAGAGTTCTGTCTCCCAGTCCCATTTTTATTAAATGTACATGTGTAGGAGATGATGCCCTGCCCCCTTTTTGAGGCCATTCAATTAAGCTTATAATTAGAGATTTGCTGTTGCAGCAGAGAAACTGATAGTTACAGTCCTGCCTCAGCTGAGCTCCACTGAACTAAGAGCTACACAGAAGCAATCAGAGACTACTCTTTCTGGAAACTGTTTACTGCCTGAAAAGAGAAGTCCAAGGCTGGTAGTGAGGCACAGAAAAATGATATGACTTGTGTCTTCTGTAATGGACTTGGAACAGACTTAAGAGCAGTTTCTGCTCCATGACTCAGCTGCAAGCCTTCCACAAGGAGGATGTTCCTGCGTGGTTTTACACTTGCAGTTTTAGAAGCATTTAAGGCCAGATATTTAAAACCTCTTCTGCACTCACAGTTTGTAGATAAAGGCAATCCCGGGCATAATTTTCCTTCCTGAAGTCTCCATGGGTGTAGGCAGGGACATTTGGATCTCTAAGTGCTATTTTAAAACTTCAGATTTAACGCCAAAACTTCTCTGGCAACAACTTTGCATCACAGGCAGAACTCTTGTCCACTGCTGGGCGGCTTAATGTTGGACGGTGCAATCCTCCCAAGTGAGAGGAGCAGGCAGGAGGGGATGGGAACCATAAGGGGAAGATTGGAGCTGCCCGATTGCCTCTGTGGTGTGTCTGAGGTTTGCTTAGTGGGGCTTAGTGGGGCAAACTTAGTGGGCAAACTGAGGTTTGCTTAACTGGGGCTTCCAGTTACAGCCACACCTGAGTCAGTGCCTCCTTGCTTGTATGAGGTCAGTTAACTCCTGCTGCGGCAATCCTGATTACCTGTGACAAAACAGTCAAGAAAAGAGAGCCACCTCCTCAGTCGACAGAAGCCAAACTCCGCTCCTAAGATCTCTCCGAGTTCAGCATTGTTCTGCTTTGCCTGATTTCTTGTGGGAATGCCCTCACTTTCCCTGGAGGAGTGGATTGCAGGATAGGCAATCCAAACAATGTAACAATTTAACCATATGCTTTTTTCCCCTGGCTTTTGTGTCATGCAATTTGTTACTTGGGTTGGGGTTTTTTTTTGTTCATATTTTTTTAAGTGAAATATTTACAGCTCTGGAGATAAGAAGCTCAGTTTGGTGGTAGTTGTGCTGCATAGTTTGAAACTAGCAAGGAGCTAGGGTTTCTAAGTTGCAGTTTCACTGCCCTCAGTAATGTGGCTACCACTAATCGAGTAATATGCCATTTATTCACAGGGTTTTACCTTTTGTGTCATAGTGATCTCACAGCCATTGAACTGCAGATAAGTCATGTACCGTGGATATCAAGCTGAACATACAGACAAAGACTTGTTTGTATACACATACATGCACACACATATATTCCTTAAGATTTCAAAGCCTTGGAATTTTTCTGCTAAAAAAATAAAAAATCAAACAAAACCCACTTGTCTATGGCTTTGTAACTTCTGTATAAGCAGGTATACCAGCTCTAAACTCGTTTCTTTCTTAATGTCAGAGCACAAAAAGAATGATATTGTAAGAGTACTATTGTTCTGCCCCAGAGTTTTAATAGAGCCATTGTATCAAGCAAAAAAAAGTGTTCTAGACAAATTTCCAGATCCTTATAGTCTCAGAAGGTGCATATCATTAATAAACAATTAAATCTTTTTGATTTTAAATATAAACCTTACTTTTAAAATGGTTGGATCCTAGTATTCCCCTTCGATTTCCTTTGATTGTGGTGTTTCAAAATCCTGAGACTGGACTGAAATCTTCCATCACATTCTCATTTGTAATTAAAATATTTCCCTACATATGGTGCTATAGTTATAACTCTGGTCTGTCTCCAACTTTTAATTGCCTCTTAGATTACCAAATCTTGGTCTTTCTATGTAATTCAATGTATAACATTCAGTAAATGTGATAAAGGATGGTTAGTAATAAGAAGAATCTTACTTTGAATTACAATAAAGTTATTTTTCTGTTCCAAAAGCATCCATGACCAGAGAGTGATATCCTCAAGTTTTTTCTATTGTTTTAGAGGCCTTTAGCACTATGTATATAGTGCTTTGAGGTTTGATGTCCATTGTCATCTTTACCAGCAGTATTCATCCAGTTGCATAGAAAGCTAAAAGGAAAGGACAACCAAAGGGACTGGAGCCAAATATCTTCAAAGACAAAGTCATATTTTTGGCTTTTTCAATATTCAACTAGCTATATGTTTTAGCAATACATTCGTCAATGATCTAGTGAGTGACAGAAATGTTCTAATTAATATGCAGTTTCTAAAATTAAAAATAAATTTGGCTTATCTATGTGACAGTGAATAACTCCTAATGTCACTTTGCAAGAAATATTTGAAGGGAGAATTTATAGTAGAAAGTCCACCCTGTTTTGTAAGGAAAACAGATGTTCATTAATAAACAGGCTGACCACAGAGCACTGGAACTACCATCTGGATGGGATGTTGTACAGGATTTTCCTCCCTACCTTGTAACTGTTTAGTCAGTGAAGTTCTGGTAAGGATCGGGTGATTTTTTTGTTTTTTCAATACATGTTTGGAAAGATGTTAAACTTCTTTTCTTTCTTTCACATAATTTGTTTTTTATACCTTTAAACAACTAATAAAAAGGAAGTAGTTACCTGTACTGCTGTAGTAGCACCTCTTTTTTCTCCTTGAAAAACTGGCGGTGGTTTATAATATCTTCTGTATTTTTCCACCTTAGCCATCATTCATGGAGAGTGCTGTGTACATGCTCATGCTCTTTGTTGGCTGGATTGCACCAACACCTAGATATATGAGTTAAAATGACCCCCCCTTGGTGCTCTGTTCTCCACTTGTGTCTAAGGAAAGGCTGTCCTTGCCCATTAAGCATTTGCTACCTGAAACTGCACTCTGGTAGACAGTGATGTTCATGGCTTACTATTAAACTGTAGCACATGATGTGCTATCATTCCTATTTTATATATGGAAGAGTGAGGCTCCAGAGAAAGCCAAGAACTAAAAGTCAGATGTCTTTCTTCCTATATGAGAGCCTTGGTGCATGATGATGCTTTACTTTTTCACTTCAATGTGTAGTTCAAGATCTTCCAGGGGTCCCTGCTTCTCATTGCCCACTTGTAAAATGGGTACAAAAAGGCATATCCAGCTGCTGGGTTGCTGTGAAGCTTTGCCCTGCTGTGCAGATCTCTGAGATGAGAGTGTGGGACGTTTTATCACACAGCGCAAATATTTCCACAATGTTTCTGATGGCTAGTGCCAGGGAGTAACACTACATATGTCAGATCAAGCAAGGTGCTCTAGTTGTCAGATAATTACAAATATCTACTAAGTAATTAATGTCCTCTGACTTCACTTATTATTTGTATACCTTCTCCAGTTTGTTTTACTACATGCTAACAAGAGTCCTAAATACTTTCTTAGCAACAAAACCAAGAAATGACTTCATATTGTGTTACCTGTTCTGTAGTCACTACTGGCTGCCAGCAATTCATCAGTACACTGCTTATTAATTTTCTGCAATGTACTGTTTATTGATATTGCTTTTATTGTGGTAGCTCACTTCAGCCATGAAGGGAGGACATGCACCTTCATCTCGAGCTAATGGCATTGCTGCCAATGCTGCAGGGAGGCTGAAGAGCAATGTGACTAATAAAACACAACCAATAAAAATATGAAGGAAAAAATGTCCCTACTAGTACGAAATGCATATTCCAAGTGCTTGCACAGCGCCTGGGGCTGTTAATCATCACTCCATGGACACCCCTAAACAACTCTAAACAACAGTTAGAAAAGGATCAGATGGCTGTTTAGGGGACTCAGTAGAGTGGTATTTGTTTGACTGGCAGGTAGCCATGCTTGTAAGGTGTGCTGTGAATAACAACAGTGTCTGAAATATGAAGATGAAGGTTTTTACTCATATACTGTCTTTAGTACTCTTTTCCAGTTCATGTGAGGGGATGAAGGAGGAGCTGGGCTTGAAGTGCGCTGGCTCATCACAGTCAGTGATGGGGTCTGCCGAGCTACCCTCTGTAAAGGGCAAGCTGGAACAGCCTCTCCAAGCAGTTTACCTGGACCAGCTTCTCCTGGGGGGAAAAGAAAAAATCTGTTTGTACCACTGATTAATAGTTCTTTCCTCTTTGTATCTTCCCTGCATTTGTCATACAGAAAGCTTGTGAACATGCTTTTCTCCTCTCCAAGTGCTTATGTAAACTTTCCACTCATCTTCAATCCATTAATCATAAGCACTTTTGTTACCTGGATTTCTCCTCCTCCCCTCCCCCTTATGAAATCCCTCTGCCGTTCCTTTCCCTTGGCTGCTCCTGCCTAGGGGCCATGCCACCCATGGTGGTGGCCCAGGATCTGGCTGCATGCAAGGAGCCCTGCGGGTGCCTGGGGCAGCTCATTGCCTGTACCTGGAAGATCCACCCACCTAGGAAGCAGAGGTCTGCTGTCAAGCTAGCATTCCAGCCTGGCTCTGTGGTGTTCTGGACAGTAGATACTTAGCCAGTATCTATCATTTCACAGGAAGTAAAAAATTGCCTGTAATCATCGTCAGTCATTCATTATCAGCCACTCTCAGCCTGCTGCTGGGGAAAGCCTTCTCCTCTCTTTGCTCCCCTTGTGCTGATTGCTTCAGTTATTTATTTGTATATTTATATATTTATTTTTGCCAGATCTTTGCCACACTTGAAAAGCAGGGCGGGCCAGTGGTAGTAAAGCATAGGTTCCCAAGACCCAGTCTTGCTTGCCTTTCATAAAAACTCTTAGTTTGCTGCTGGTAATCTACATTTATTGTGTTACTTGGACATGAAACTGTGAAATTTATTGATTTTTAGCAAAAGGCATGAATGCACGCTGGTACAGGCTTCAGTGATTTGGGCATATACCTGACATCCCTTGTGGGATACCATGTCCTGATCTGAAGTCCAAGAGATCTGCTACCAGCCACGCAAGCTAAGAGCCTATCTGTGATGTACACATTCTTTCAGCGGCAGTGGGTACGCAAAGCTTACTTGGTTCTACCTGAGCTCAAAAAAAGCAGCAAGAGGGCTGTTTCAAATGCTTCTGAGGGAGGACTGAATGTTTCAAAAAGATCAGTGATTCCCCTTCACATAAGCATCCAGGGGCTTGGAGGCTCAGCCAAACCTTTGTGAATTACAAATGCTGTGGGATTAGGATTTCCTGAGACTTCTTCCTAGTGCTTTGTGGTTTGAGGGAGGTTTTTTGGCAGATACTTGTCACTGTTGCTTCACAGGCCCAAAGCCACTGGGAGCTCTCATATGAGAAGACCAAGTCATTTTTCAATAGTGTGTTTGCTAGACCTGTTCCAAGTGGGAATAAATAATCTGGTGTTTAAAATGACAACAGGAAAGATCATTGCCTTTGCATTAGGATTCTCAGTGTTGCTAGTGAAGGCAAGTTTCCAGACCTGGGCCCTTAGAAATCTCTTGGTGCTCATGTCAATCTAACTATGCCTCACCAATCTCCTCAAAATTGTGGCAGCCTTGTTGCCAAATCCTGGAAACAGTAAAGTTTTCCTAGACATATGTGTTTCTGACACAGGCACTCCTCACCCTGAAATGCCTAATTTTCTGTGGATGGGCATTTGTAAAGCTATCTGGTACCTGTTCAGAAAGCTATCTGACTGCATCAAGAGTCTCTGACTAGATTCTTTTTAACTATCTTGCCTCGAGAAGTGACTGAGAAGACGTATCCCTGACCTGCTTCGAGGAGACCTAATAGTCCTCTTCTGAGCTTGTAAGTGTGCATGTACCTTTGAGGTTAGAGTGCTGAGAGGATATGTACATCTGGGATGCGGGAAACAAGGCTGTATTTGTAGACAAGTAGTTTTTACTCCTCCTCTTCTCTTCAAAGAACTGGGTCTAAGGAATTTTCTGCTTTCTGGTCATTCAGGCCCATCTCTACCTACATCTAGCAACAGGTAGCATAAGTGAGTCCTCGCACCCTGAAGTGACAGATGTAATGCAATTCTTACAAAGTGTGTAGCACAGGGAGCCACAACACTAATGAATTTTGGTAACACCTCCCAGCTGTGTAAGTGGAAGGATTAGCTGTTTTGGCCCTTCTGCCGAGGAGAGGAGGACATGACTATCTCTATGGTCAGAAACAATAGATCTTCTCTACGGGATGCCTTTTAAGGATGCTAGGAGGTGAAAGAACCCCTTCACAGTTCAGCTGAAACCTTTGCGTGGCTCAGGAACCTGAAAACTACATAGCTTTATTGTAGATCTTGCTGTATGAGCCTGACTTGCATGTACCTCGTGAGGACTGAAGTCCTTAAGAGTAATATTTTAGAAATTGCCTGCATCCTTATGCTATTAAGTCTCTGAAAATTGAATAGTTTCTAGATGTGAATGTTTTCTCAACTTTGTATCTCCTACATATTGCTGTTTTGAGATATATTAATAAGAATTGTTTGGGCCAAACAACAGGAGAAATCTTAACACTTAAGACAATGAAGCTTAAGCCTGGCTTCCCTTTGTGACCTAGAATAAACAGCAATGATGATGATAATGAGACACATACTCATCTCTGCAATATGTGCCTGGCTAGGAATAATGATGGAGATTGGTATGGGTGACTTCTCATTTGTCAAAAGTGAGATAGAGCCCTCCTTTTTTGTTTCATGGTTGAAATTGGAATGGAAAATGTGAGGTAAATACCTTACCCTCTCAGTCCCCTGCCAGGTTGTTTTTATCAAGGCAAAACAGTGCCTTTTGGCCACCGTAACTATCATCATAATAATATTCCCTTTCCAATGAAGATAAATTTACCATTTCTGCATTACACTTTGCTTAGTTTTCTTTTAGTGAAAATATGTAAACATAATATTTAGTGTGATGTTGGTACAACAGTTCTTTCCTGACTTATTCTAGAGAAGAGTTTTCCGTGTTATGAAATTAGTGCAGAGAAAAAAAGAGGTTAGCAAATTTTACCATGCTTGCTGAATTTACCAAAATGTGTGCATTCAAATCTGGGCTTTGTACTTTCTATTTAAATTTTTGAGTATAAACACAACCCTTGCAGTCTCAGTGGTCTGACTGATTTCTTGTTTTACAAAGTGTGGGTTTTATTCGATTTAACACTCAGTATTACAAGAAAAAATAAAAGTGAAGTAATCCAGAAGCCCAAGATGAAGGATGCTTTGGGAAAGAATATTCTCCAAATTGTTTACTTTCTATAAGCTTTCACTCTTTGTATTCACTTACAAATTTTCAGCAAGCAAATAGTCTGCATGTGTATCACGTGCCCATGTGCTGTGGATGTACGGTAAAATGTGCCTGGCTGTAGATCTATTGTTGCAAATGGGAAAATCAGCCCATTGTTCCTAAGTTGCAAATGTAAATCCATTTATGGCCTTGTAATTTTGTAATTTTGACACTATTAACGTGAGATCAGTTTGCAGTTTCGCAGCTCACATGTCCTTAAACCTCAAAGAAAAACCCAGAGATTTATGAACCCAGGTGAATCAAAGCTTCAGGAAAAGCTCTCACAGAACAGAGATTTGTACAATTCTTATCTGCTGCCAAATTATTCAGGCGGAGAGTAGAGAAAATCTTTTATATAATATTTGGGAAGTGAGGAAAAGGGGAATAGGAATGTAAGCACAACGCTTGATAATAAGCTTCTTCACCTTCCTATAAGAATTCTGATTGATAGATTCCTCTGCAGTCTCCTCTATTAGGCTAATATAGAGAGTAACCTGCATGTTGCACATATAACTTGCTAAGCTTTACATATTACTCCCTTAAGAAAGAGGTGTTCTATGCTGTGGTTTACTAAACCCACTTCTTTGACACATCTAAGTGCCAGACACATACCTAAAAAAGAAATCTGAGCACATTCTATGATCTTGGATGGTGGGGAGTTTGGAAATTTAAAAATACCTGTATTCATTTCTTTCTTTGTCTTTTTTTTCCCCCCTCCCTTTAAGTAGCTAGTCTTTATAGATTATAAAGCCAGAACGGACCATTGTGATCATCAAATCTGACCCCCTGCTTAACACAGACTGTAGGCTCCACTGAATTAATTTCTGTCTGAACTAGAGCATATCTTTTCGAAAGTCAACTTCTCACTTCCCAGCATATGAAAAGGTCTCCCATGACACCTATAGACCTTTCATAATGGACAGATTCTTCCCATGATACAGACAAATTGAGTTTTTCCTGGGAGGTACTGCCCCACTCTGAGCTGATAAAGGAAGACCCAAGAACTATAGGTATGCTGTGATTACTTCTTTTGCACTCTGTGATGTTCCAGGAGCTTGTGCATCTTCTGCTTTATGAGATATACTTGGCCTAGGGGAGCTAAGTGGAAGGATGAGGGAGAAGAGGAGGTGCATAATGGTATGGCCTCCAGCACTATTATTTATGACAGTATCCTTCCAGCAATCTGTGCCTGCATAGGGTGAAGGCATGGTTTCAATTCTGCCCTTGAAACATGGATTAAGCAATGTTGCTAATACATATTTGTCCCTGCGGCTGTCAAACATTTCACTGATACTAGACTCTGTAGACAGCTTAATAGCTAGGTCTTCTGTCAATGTTACTGCAGCAGTGTCTCCTTTGCTTTAAGACGCTGTTCAGATTTATTCAAGCAATAGGTATAGCATGGTGCCTGGTAAATAGCAGCACCTGACTGTATACTTGTATCATCACTGCTTACTGACATCCCAAGTGACCAGATGAAATGGATAGACTGTGGAAACCAAGTGCTGAGAAGAATCCAGTGAGTGAAAGTTGGAAAGATCATCAGTCTTGTCGCTATTTTATGCCTCCTAACAGAGTTGCATGCACAATGCGTTATTATTCTAGAAGTCTCTGATAGCTACTGTCTGCAGGAGTTGAAAATGTGTGTATCCAACAATATTGGACAAATGGTTTTATTACTGCTGTTAGCATGATGCTTTACTGGTGTTGATGTAATCTAAGTTTTGCTGTTTTTCACATAACACTTAGTATTTTACATATTACCTCATTTAATTTCTCTGGATGCTAGAAACTGAAATTATCTGTGCAAAGATAAGCACCGAAAGTATTATAGTATGTGCCCGCTCATGACAGTAATATTTTGCTGGCTATTGAAAAGTAAAATACAATTGAAAGATGACATTTTTCCAAGCTGCAAAATTACAGTTCACCTGTATGGTGGGAGGTGATGAATATTTGGCTTCTCAATGCCATTGCCACTAACTGATGGAGGAGCAATGATTGGTATTACTTCTACTTCATACTTGCTTCAATTCTCAACTTTGGCTTCTCAGACTATGATAATTTTCTGCTGGAGCAAACTTTTTCTCTTCATCACTGATGATTGGAAAACTGTCATGAATATCTCCAAATCTCACCCCATCAGATAAAAATATTCTGTGGGTTATTTTTATTCTTTAAAATGTATTTCCTCTCCCTGACATTTGCAGGTAACTGTCCATGAATGGCAGGATACTGCATATTCAAAATATCTGAGTCAGGGCCAGATTCTGGGTTAGAAGTCTGCATTGCAAATGGAGACACCACCTACACTGCGACCCAGCTCTGAGCCACTGCTGTGTTTGAAGCAGCAAACAACCTGGCCAGCTGTTGAAGCCTTGGCAAAATATAAGCACACGCCATCTCAGAATAAACCTGACCATCTGAAATGAAGAAGATACCTAGAGGTTTCCTCCCTGGAAGTGTTCAGGAACAGGTTGGATGGGACCTTGAGCAGCCTGATCCAGTGGGAGGTGTCCATGGCAGGTGGGTTGGAGCTGAATGATCTTTGAGATCCCTTCCAACCCAAATCATTCTATGATTTTATAATTCTATGACTTTTTGGTGTTCCTTTCACTTGCCTTGAGTTTCTCTTTTCTTTCAATAGTGATTGCAGGGCTGGAAGAAAAACAAACCTCTGGATCTTGTTTAATATCATTTTCTATGCATAACTGAAAGTGCCAGAGTGTTTTAGAAATTAACTCCTGTGATATCTGCTACAGACATTACAGTTATTGTACAGTAATTTCTCTGAAGTTTCTCAGCACCAGAGATCACTTGCACAATCATACCTTAAAAAACAGTTCCTCTGTGTGACCTTGCTGTAGTTTTAGACTTTCTTTTGTAGCCTCCAGGTACACAAAGACCTTAGCTCTGACCTACATTTCTCCTAATTCTCCTACTGAGTCCCCCTTTGCTTATTTTGCTTTGCCAATAATGCCTTTATGTCCTTTTCCTGCCTTTCTGCCTACCTCTATGATCTATTGGCAACTGTTCAGCCCTCTCTAAAATTTCTGTTTTGCCTTGAGGCAAATGGAAGAAAAATGCACTGTGATTAAAGTTACGTGTAGTATGGAGAAATAACATTTTTATTTTCTCTCTCAATTCTGAGGCAACTATTTGGGGAGTGGGAGGGGATATTCCATGCTTGCTATTTCAGATTCCAGAACATGGAATCTGAAGTAGGGGACACCATCAACATCTCTTATAGGTCAAAGAATATTTTTAGAATATTTTTTTTTTGGTTGTTGAGAACTGTTGAAAAATCAGTGTTCATTTTCTTCCACAAACCTTTCTGTTTTCCTACCTCGTTGTTGTGAACTGCTGTTTGAAATAAAAAATGCGTGAAGAGTGGAGTCTTGTTACATGACAAACAGTGAAAAATGCAACTTTTAAAAAGAAGAGGAAATGAAACAATTTTATTTATTCTGGGAAACTTGGTAATTTTGGCCAGATCAAGCCTGAGTTTCCTTTTGGCCTCAGCCATACTCCTAAGTAAAGAATAGGGAGAATGCATTTACTTACAGCTCCTCACTAGGAACTGCTGTTCATTTTCTTGTACACTAACATCCAAGCTCACACTGATTTTTAACATTTACTAGTCTATCTTTACTAGTCGTATCTTTGCCAGTCTCCTTGGGCATTACACTTACCGTGTCCTGGTTTATTACCCGGTCATCCTGCAGTTTTCTCCTCTGCTTGCAATTTGGTAGGATTAGTTCAATGTTCAAGGAAGAAAATCAAGCTATGTGATCAGCCTGACCCATCCCAAAGGCTGACTACTGAATTGCAAGCAACAAATACTGGGAGTACTGCTCACAGTGAGGGGTTTATGAGCAATTTGTAGGCTGAAATTGGTTTGCACAAAACATTTATTGGACAGCTTCAAATAGAAGACTAACTTGTAAAAACTGCAGTTTGTTCATGAACTGCATTCATGAGTATGATAAATTATGCAGAACAAAGTCCTTGCCCGCAGTTAACTTCTCCAAGGGAGACATAAGATGCTGCTGATGCCACTGGAGAGAGCTCAGGACCCATCACCCCTACTGTACAAGAATATTGTTTAAATGAAGGAACTCATGTGAAACGAAGCAAATGAGGGAATAAACATTGCAGAAGCAACTGAAGAAGCGTGCCAACGTACATGAATTAGAAATAAATGTTAATGTTCCTCAGATCAAGAAATTACCAGCTTGTACCCAATCCTTCTTAAATTCTTCATTCTAAAAATATCATCATTAACTGGTCGAAAATGGAAACTGCAGCTGTACTATGTCATCCAAAATACTGAACCCTTCTTTCTTCCCCTCATTCTTCCCCCTTCTCTGGACTGCCACTACACAAACTTAACTATGAAAGAAGTGCAGTCCAATTGATGTGACATCTTTGTGACAGTCATGGTCTGTAGCTCTTTCATTTATGCAAATCTGGTTGCTCAAGGCAGGTATTCTGATGTGTCAGCTGTATGTAACGTGAGCACTTTGTAGCTCAAACGACATTCTTACTTTGCTCTGATAATTGTCCTGCACTCTCTAATATCTATGAACCAGATGGATCATGAGCTGCTCTTCCAGCTGTCCTGGGTGAGGAGGATAAATGCTGATTGATTGGCATTTTTTTAGCTGGGGAGGTTGTTAGTGTTGAGTCGTGATATAGTCCTTTAGGTTGAATTTCATAACTATGAAATAAGCTGAGAAGGAACTCCTTTAAAAAGATAAATTAATTAAATGTTTTCTAAAATGGAGCTGCAACTTTCAGTAAAGTCAAAAGCAATTCCTCTCTGCCTCTGTGGACAACATTTTGTTCACAGATTGTAACTGAAACTTATTTTTATCTGAAGTACTATGTTGCAAAGGCTGGTCAGAGATTTATTGTGATGTATTAAACCATCTGTTCCCAAGGACTGTGCTTCACATTCCAGTGCTAGTCAATGCTTGTGGTACTGTGTGTTTGATTCTCAAAGCTCCTTTGCCATTTTAACTTGCTTGTAGGTAACGGAGAGATCTCACTGACTTGAAAAGCAGATGGGAAAATTGCAACTTATTTTTCACTGACTTTTTTCCTTTCCAGACCCTAATAAGTAGTGGAATCAATAAAAACTAAAATGCAAAGCAGCAGCTTTTCAAAAATGCAGCAATTAATAGAGAGGAGTCATTGACAGAGGGATTTACAAGATTTCTACTTCTTTTGAGATATATAGCTGTAACATAGAGCATACTTTAGTTTATTTCATTGAAACGTATGAAGGAAAGTAATGCAGGTCTGCTGATGATCAAAGTTCAAATGGAGTGAAATCTTGTACCATACAAAGAAAATGTACAGGATGCTTTTCTTTCCCTTTAAGCACGGCACTCAAACTCAGAGAGCTTTCAGAGGTTGTTCAGTGCTGGCACAGTTTTGTTATGATTGGAAGGAAAATTTGGAGGTCTTATACTTTATTTGCCAAGAAAGGCAGACTTGGCTCTCCCTAACCTATTCACAAAATTCCCATGTTACATTTGTTAGTGTGAACTGTTGACTTCTCCACAATTACTACAAAACCTAGATGTCAGTTTTTTGTTGGTTTGGATTCTTTTTTTTGCTCCTCCTGAAGTCAGTATTTCTATTTCGGTGTTGATTTCCATCAGAACTACTGTGAGGGCTAGTAATTTTATTTATTACACTTTGAACTATATGGTTTTAAAGAGATTTAATTGGTTCCTTGCTCTTAATGTGCCTAGCTGAAGAGATCGTGATAAAAATGTGTGCTGCCATCTCAAAAGCAGTGCTGTTAATGCATTTAATTCTTCCACTGCTCTAGTTTATCCTGTATACCTAGCTCAAAAAAACCCTTAAACACAGTCTCCTCTGTCCTCATGATTCCTCGGTGTTGTACTGTATCATCTTCGAAATCCCATGGATGAATGAGGAAACAGAAATGAAAAGACCCTTCTATTTCATAATGCCTAGTCCTGATCCATTGCAGGTCATCAGATCATATGGGAATGCTTTCATATTCTGAGGCATTTATGAAAGAATGACTTCTGCCTGCACAGTATACATAACAATATCTCCTCAACCATGTGATTGGAAGAAGAAGCAGCAGGCTGGCCCAACAGAGCTCCATATTCAGGGGGCCTACATAGACAGCAAACTCTCCTCATGACTTCTCTCCTGCTTTGTAGCACTTGTATCCTCTGGCAGAAAACAACTGGTATATGGTGGTCTGAGAGTGATTGCATTAAATGCCTTACATTTGAGCAATTTAGCCTGTTGGATGATCTGTGCTCAAGATGTGTCTTCACAGGGTCAGTTTGCACAGAAGAAGGAAGAGAAAGGGAGAGGAAGGGTAAGATGAAGGTGTGGATTTTCTATATGGGTGTGCTTTCTGGTTAGCAGGAGGTTTGAGGACAACAGTAGAAACCCTGTCACCAGGGGCTGGAAATACAGTGTTCTTGATCAGCTGGCAGAGGACAAACTAACCAGAAGTGCTCCCCAGAGCTCTCTGTTGACTCTGGGGAATGTCTATTGTTACAACAAACCAGCTGTGGGCATACAGGGAACAAGTACCTAGTAAACCTGCACTCTGACAAGACACCAGGGACATTCTTCTCACAAAGTAACACAGTCTAAATACAAGGAGATGGGACATGTAGGCATTATCCAGACCTCTCACGATCTTCTAGAAATGTTTTGGGCTTACCTAATGCTACATAAAAAAGACAGCTTAGAAATGAGAAAAGTGGAGATCTCAGGAAATTATAGGAAGAAAGGAATGGCTAGCCAGGGTTAGGCTGCAATGTACTAGAAAAGCAGCACGGATGATGTACACTCAAAAGGAACAAAGAAGGTACATGGTTTTGATAGGCCTAATTTTGCCTTTACTGATGCCAAGAGCTATATAGGAACCCAAGCAGGAGGGGCTGGAAACATAAACCATGTTTGTACCTGCCCCCACTCCAAACGCAGAACAACAGAATAACAAGTTTATATAAAGATATAGGGGTATGCACCTAGTACTTGTTAGTTGTAGTTTAATCATGTTTATAGCTGAAACACTGACATTTTCTTGATAAGACTTACAGCAAGGTTGAAAAATAGGAATGTCCCTGTTGCTCGCAATTATCTGAAGGTATATGTTGAGGTTGAAAGCGGTATATAGTACTGATTACACTGGAATGAACCTCAATGAGCTTTTGGGCACAATATCACTAGTAAACCATAGCTTTTTGAAACTGATCTCACATTGTCTACATTTCATATTTTTTTAAGTTTATCTGTCTTGTCTACAGGGCTACAGAAATAATATAGAGGTGTAGAAGTAGACTGGCAGACACGCATAGCCAAATAGCTACGCTGAAAAAGTAGGAATTGTTCCTAGACTCTACCTGTTATAAATCAATGGGAAAAGGAAAGAACAATCTTTCACAAGTGTCTTGTGGGAAAAATGGTGAAACAGTTGACACAGTTTTGCTTAGAAAAGTTTCTCTTTGGAATGCCTAGTCCAATATGGATTTTCATGGACAGTCATGGATGAGTTCCAGATAGCCATATATTGGTTTGCACCTGGTATATTATGCGCAGTGAAAGAAAAAGAAAAAGACAAGAATCTCCTCCAAACATCCTTCTCAAAACTTGCTATTTAAAAGTAGCATGCATTGAATGCATGTGCAGGTCATGGAGTTCCTTTGCTTCACCAGCCTTTTTGTCTTTCAACGCCCAGCAAGTCCCAAATTTCAGGTACCTACTTGTCCCCTTGATGTAAATGAATCATTCTTAAAGGCTAATTTATTGTTTTGTGAGATAATAGACTATAATACTTTAAAAGGAGAACCACAAGAGGTTTTCCTTTCCATTTGAACTCTGTCTTTATTTTGCAGGAAGGAAACATTATCTAAGGCTGTCTTAGGAGTGAGAAAGAGATCCTAGGAGCACATCCAAAGATTGCCATAGTACTTCCTGGCAAATATATCGCCTGTGTAGCTGAATTAGCCTTGCCTGTGCTGCTTACGAATTGATGTCCTCTGATATAGTTTTGTTTGTTTTGCTATTACCAAATTCAAGAAGTCAGGAAGTCTACAAAAATAATATGTCTTTTGGGTATTACCATGACTACCAACTAAAAGATACTAGAGAAAATAGATTGTTTACCTTAATTACCCTACTTGAGTGCAAAACAAATATTACACAGGCAATTATTATAGAATTCTTGGAAAGTGGACTTCAAGCGTACAATCAGACCAAAATTAGAGCCATTCATAAGCAAATATTTAGTGCAACTTGAGCTTTCTGATTTTCTTTCATTTTGGCCTAGGTGTTGCTTTGCTAATCTTGCTAGAAGCATGGAATTATTATTAAATGCCTGTCACAATATTTTTCTGTAGTGCAGGTTAAGATTTCTACTTTAGTAGTACCACAGACAGCAATGAATCAGGGTTCTGTTACACTAGTCCTAAGGTTAGTTTGCAATGTGAAATATTTCATTTACATGCTCTAGTTTAAAAGGTAGCATTTTGAGTGAAGGAAACCTGTACTGTACAGCCTTGGTATAATATCTGGGATATTGTACTTTGGGGAATGGACCAGAAACCCTGAGTGCTGACACAAAAATTGAACATATGATCTTATATTTACAGTATAGTATCTCATTTTTAATAGAAGTATCCAGTAAAATATTCAAAACAACATGCTGATAGCCTACCTTTCTAAAGGTTATTGTTTGGAGCAGGTCTGTTAATTTAACTTTGTGCATCACCTGGATTCTCACTATCCGATTTTTGCCAAGTTACTTACCTAAATTCTTTTTTTTTGCTTATTCTGCTCCCTGTTTTTAAAATGTATGTAATTCTGGTCTCTCAAATAGTTATTATTCTAAACATATGATACTGTAGTTCTGGAGAGAGATTATATAATAGCTGCTTTGGTAATCCTCTTTTACTACTTTCATAGGAATTCACAACAGTTGTGCACTTATGCAAAATGCCTATTTGTTCTACTGTTTTCTCTTTTTTTTTCTAAACACTGGATTTATAAGCACTGCTCCTGTATGCCTTAGCCCCCCCAAAAGAAATCCTCATGCCTACAGAAATTCCAGCGAGCAGATTATGAATCCCTCCTGTGTTCAAGAGGAGGGGGTAGACAAAGAAAAAAAAAAAAGCTATCATAGCTGAAGACACAAAAATAGAGACAAGCTAAAAGGGGAAGGCAGAACCACACTGGATACCAGGGTGAGGTCCTGAGAAATCCCTGCTAAATGAAGCAATCCACAAAACATTTACAGTTGCTTTGATGAACCAAGAATTTGTCAAATGTTATGAAGCAACGAGCAGCCAGCCTGAGACAGAAAACATCCTTAGATGAAAGTAGTGATGCTAGCCAAAAATCTGTGCAGGAGTTATTCCTAATGTTATTTTTTTTTTTTCACAGTGATTTGGATGTAGACTTGTGATTTTTTTTTTTTTTTATGCACTGGAGGAAATGAAGCTTTTGAATTTGTACCCAGAATGCTCCTTCACTGAAGAATATAAATGCTTTTCCAATTTGCAACTATACCAAAATAATTAGAAAAATTCTGTGCCATTGGCAATGCTACTGGGTGAAAGATTTTATGTACCTCGTGGAAGTGTTTTACCTGTGTAGGACCTTTCCAAGACTGTGTTGTGGTCTGCAACTGGATCCCTAGAAATAACATCTACTGAGGTTTTTGAAGACTAAGCTACACATACACCTGTTTGACCGTTTATTGAACATCATAAGGGCAGCTTCAAGTTGTTTTACGGGGGTTTTAGTGGTGAAGCTTGAAGACAAAGGAAGATCACCTTGTGCAAGAAAACTTTCAGTAGCACAAATTTAACATGCACTTTACCATTCTGCTGCCTACCTGAAGCGATTCAGGTTAAGGAAATAAAATGTACCAGATGTAAGATTTAGATTTCTCTGCAGTGGAAAATTTCAGATCTTGTCTTCCACTCACGTCAAAATATTGCTGATCAGTCAAGGTATGTCACTTTCAAAAAATCACATCTTTTTATTACTGTTTTTCCTTTTGATACTTTTGTATGGAAAAATATGAGCTTGCAACATGAAAGAAATTCCAAACCTATTCATTTGGAAGATATCCAAGCAGTACATTTTTCTTCATTGCTGGAACAAAAATTTTGGCAAAACCCCATGTAAGTTTCTGAAGTATCTTAGTTTGGACTCTTATGAATTTTCCTTTGAAAAATTATTTCATTGGAAGTATTTCCAGCCAGTTATAATGGCAATACTGTACATGTTTTTGACCACTCAGTCTCCACACTCAACTTCAGGATAATAGATGCATTTTAAAAAAATTTAGCATTAGTAATAATAATATTGACTCTAATAACAAGAGAGAATAACATAATATATTAAGGGAGGATATACAGAATTTGCTGTTGCAATGGTGTAGTGATATGTGTGTATTCTTTCCATTGTTCAGCTAGAAATAACAGATTACAAGTTTCACATGACTCGCCTAAGAGCAATATAAACCATGTCAGGGCATCACAGCCTTATTCCAAGTTCATATAGACTTGTGTTGTCTATGGTGCCTGTATTTTCATGATGAAAATATATCCTGGTCTTCTTTGACAACAGTAGTATGAAGTAATAGAGAAAACGGTCTTGAAGCTGGTGACTCTGTGTAGCTGCAACATATCTCATTAAGGTGATTTAATGTGCTAGTTAAAAAAAAAAATAAAATAATTTGTGAGCTATGTTTTAGCCTTACCCAAACTGGAGAAACATAAGGTTATTTTTTAAGCAACTGAAGCAGAGTTATGAAAATTAAATAGATTGACAAATACTTGTGATTAGAATTAAACACTTTCTGATTTTACATCCATTTAGAAAATAACTAAAAAAAAGATTATCTTAACATTTTGAAATAAGTCTGACTTGGGCAACTTGCAAGCTGTAGCATGAAAACCAAAAGTAATGATATTCTTTATAGTTATATAAATAAACTTCAAGGTATGTTCACCCAGAAGATCTCAAAGTGTGCCTTTTCACCTTTTCAGTATAGAGTGTGGTAGCCAACTTTTGGTATATTTTTACCTTTCTTTTTTTTCCTTCTTGATTATTCTTAAAATTGAGCACGAAAGATGTGAGCTGCATATTCAGTTTGACAGTGATAAAACATTTATTCCTTGCCTTTCATGACACTATATAATAGACAAGTAAAAGATGGATTTTATGTTTTATGAAGTTTAATTTGTTCTGAAAAATGAAACAATATAAAATTATGTCTGTGACTTTTTCACACAAGGCAATTCTAAAATATCCTTTGTGTTTTGTGGATTTTTACTTATGAAGTATGTGGACCTTTCTGTATGATTCTTAGTTGAATGTCTATTACTTTTTCTACAAATACCTATATTTGCATTAACTGCATTTATTGTCGCCACAACTGTAATTATTTAAAGCTGAAAAGGTAAGGCATGTTGGTAATTGTAGAGTTAAATTATTTTCATCAGATATTGTAAGTTTTGCTAATTATTATCATTTTTTTTTCTTTCAGATATCTATAAGGGTAATTTAAAAATAATTATTTCCTTTAAAGACACAACAGAATTCTTTTATAGTTCTAAATGGCTAAAGAACACAGTATTTTGATTTGGAAATAAGTCTACATGAAAGCAGTGGGGTTAATGTTTCTTATCTACATTCTTTTTCCGGGAGAGTTTTCCCAGATACTCAGTATTTCTCACTGATGCACTGAAGGAAAAATTTCTTCACAGAAGCAGTTATCAAGCACTGGAACAGGCTGCCCGGGGAGGTGGTTGAGTCACTATCCCTGGAGGTGTTTAAAGGTGGGTAGATGAAGTGCGTGGGGACATGATTTAGTAGTAGACAGGTATGGTTGGAGTTGATGATCTCTAAGGTCTTTTCCAACCTAATGATTCTATGATTCTGTGAAGCCAAAGATATATATTGTATGATGCTTTCCAATGCATTGTCTTTGCATTCTCCTAGAGGAAAGGTTGTAATGACTTTCTGTGGCTGAACCAACAGAAGAGTATGAAAGCAGACAGTATCTGAATTTTTTTCACGTGTGCGTGTGTCTGTATGTGTGTGTGCGCGCATAGTAGTAAAATTTTTACTATGGAATCACGACTGACTGGAGAAGAACTTTTTGATGAAGTCTATTCAGGACTTAAGCCAGAGGGTTGTTTGCTACCTTCAGAAAAGGTCTTTAAATAATGTTCTGCTTTGTAGAATATTTCAACTGTCCAGGTCAGGCTCCAGAGTTTACAGTTCAGTTTCTTAATGACCTGAGGTTCCAACTGAAATGACTCAACATAGCTTGCCTACTTCCTCTATTTAGTCCGACAACTGGATTTAATGTGTAACCAAACCCACAGGATTCTAGAGAAGCCTTCAGCATGGTAGCATCTCCACACTGACTTTTACCCCTCATTTGTTGTATCCTCTTCAGAGTGTATCTTGTCCAGATGCTGAAATGTCATGAAAAAAGATGTTTTTCTCCTGAAGAACACTGCAGTCCTCTGGTGACTGATTCATGCTTGATGAAAACAAAAATTATCTGTCCCAGCTTCTTGATTCTAATGTTGTTGTTTCTTGTAACCAATATCTAAGTTGAAAAAAGCTGTATCAGACATAATTCCTTTTTTCCGTTACTGTGGTGAGTTGAAGGGTCACAGCAGTTTGTAGGAGATCTGTTTATTTGTGTCTTTTTGGTCTTCTGAGGTGAAGATGAAAAAAATCTGTAGTATTTCCAGGGAAAATTAAGTTCAAAGAAGTCTGGTTAGAACCAGCAACTCGAACAGCAGTGCACACTGCAACAGAGCTGAGGCACAACCTACAGCTGACTGACTCATCCCCAGAAAGATGTTTGCATGATATACATGATTTTTTTTTCTTAATGTGAGCCCTCTTTATGACATTTTGAGAATTATGAAACAGATCTGATTAATAACCTTGAATAAGCTGCCAGTTGAGACAAATCCAAAAAACTGAGCCTCGAGATTTTAATCTCAAGTAGTTTGTGCAACACTATGCAATGCAGATGAAGGAATTGATCATACAGAAATGACTATGTAGTCAGGAAGGATTTTTACCCCTATTTGTCCTGCAGCTTATTTTAGAACAGAGTTTTAGTCAGTCATTAAATTGATCAATCTATTATGCTACTTTCTGTCCCAGTTGCCTGATATTTGCAGTTCTGTCTACTTCATTTACAGCTTGTTTTTCTTCCATTGCAACTTTAACTGACTGATTTTGCTTTATGTCTGTTGAAAGTTTGCAGTAGTCGCATAACCCCATATCAGAAAGAGAGTAGTTTACAAAATAATTTTAAAATTCCATTTGGGGGTGTGTGTGTATCACGGAGATGTTTTTTATTTTCTTAATAAATATATTTTTAAAATACTTCAAAAAAATCTGAAACCGCTGCATCCCCTTCTGGAGAGTTGTTTTCTATGAAGACAGAAGTCATGCTGTGCTTGGTTCTCTCTTTTCTCTTTTGGCCTAGGATTGCCTTCATACACAAGTGTCACAGTTGGAACTTTTTTCTGCCTAAGCAGCTGAATTCACAAAACTTATCCTCTTCTGGGGTCCATCCATATTAAATGCCCAAATACAGTCAGCTTATCCTGATTTTTGGCACAGTAAGATCTGGAAACTTCCAGTTCAAATTATGCATTCTTGAGATAAAAATCAAACAGCAGATCTCAACCTACTTTCATGATTGTTTGGAATTTTGGCTTTGTTTGCATAACACCATTTGATGCTTCACAGATTTCAGATGGAAATATTACAAAATAACCTCTTAGCAGTATCCTTAATCTAATGCCTGTATCATCCAAAAGTTGCTGAAGAATCCTAGGCAAATCTGTGCTTGGTGCTTTACTGTGGTGCTGGTGCTTGCATGGCTTAAGAGCAGGATGGACGCTTCATTAGCAAATATGCAGATCATGTCACTTTATATCTCTTCTTTTATTGACAAGATATGAAGGGATCAATGTGAAGGATCAGATTCTTAAATATTTCACTGGAGAGGCTGATCCCCAGAAACTAGGACTGGAAGACAAGTTCATTCCATTCTTTGCTTATAAACACTCCCAAAATCTAAGTCCTTTTGATTCTTCAGAACCGTGCTCTAAGACAAATGCAAATTCATGTATTTTGAATTCTGAATACAAATTCAGAATTAGGTTTTGCATGGATTCTGTGTTCTTTTAAAGTGACATTCCAAAGGAAAAAAAGTATCAAATCACATGAATCATGGAAAACAAATTTAACAGACAAATATAATGATTTAGGAAATCATTGATATCCCTCAGCTGAAGATAGCATCTTCCTTTCTGTAGGCTGTACCATCCTGCATATGCTCTGGAGATGCAGAGATGGGATGTCTTTTGCTTTTGTGTCATTTTTAAACACAGCTTGCAATATCACTTCCTGTCATTCTTTTCTTTGTTGTGTTGCAATAGTGGACATAATACTAGAGGCTGAAAAAGCCACTGCAAAATTTCCCTGTTGAAATGTTTGTAATTATACATTTGTAAACGACTGAGTAGAATTACACCTTGAATTAAGAAATTGTCTCTACCTAGCAAATTCTAAAGGTCTTTCTATGGATATCTACTCCAAGAGAAAAATTAATGTGACAAAAACCTCATCTCGTACAAACCTGGCCCCTCATGGTGATTCTCTTCACCCTTCTATGTGGAATTACACTTGGAATGAAAACAAAAAAATACAGTAGAGAGAATGATGTCGCTCTGAACTCTGGTGTAATTTACATCAGCACTTACAATAGACAGAGTGAGATCATTACGAATGGAGCTATTTACTGTAGTTTGTTTAGACATTCCTGCTGCAGAAACATTTTTTAAATGAGGATTTTATTCTCAGTGATGCTTATTTTCAATTATTTTAAAACAATACATTAAAAAGCTTTGTAATTGAGAAAATACTAACTTGACTGAATTTTCACATTTGATTACTGACCACTGCTGAGAAGCCAGGTTTTCTCCATTTGCTGTAAGTAGATGAAAGCATGACACCCGAGACTTTGGCTCTTTGTCCCAACAAATAACTCATATTCATTCTAAGATAAAATGTTCCTTTTAGTCCCCATCTAATTACTAAATAGATTCAGTAGCCTAAAATCTTCAATCAAACCCTAACCTTAAGCCTTCATATAATTTTTCCTTCAGTTAATATCCTGCCCAAACCAGAGCTATTTATTAGAAAGATCTCTCTGGTTTAATCGGTTATATTAATGTTAATAAAAGTAGGGTATAGACCCTGTTCTATGCTAATTAGACATCTAGCATTGTCCTAGTGCTTTCATGGTTGCCTGTTAGTATTTGTAAACAGCATATCGGTATCTTGGTTACCACTGCATCTGCAGCTATATGAGCTGTATGTTGTGTCTCGGCACAGCAGAAATATATTACAGTCCTTCAGCATTTCTTTGCATTTAATTAGACAGTCTGTGGAAACTTCTGTTGATTTAAAATTTGAATTTAGGACATCAGTATGTGATAACCAACTCAAGGGTGTTCATGATCTTACCAGTTTCTCTCATACTCTATGGGCAACAGGGTTTATCTTGAGTCGGTAAATTTACTTGCTTATTCTCAGTGTGTAATTGTAATATAAGCTGTGTGGACAGTTAATACATGAAATATGTTGAAATTTAGTACAAGAGTTTCAGATAATTCCCACAATGCTTTGCAACTACCACTGTACGTGTCACCACTGTAGCAAACAATCCTTCACCATTCGTCTCTAGTCCCAATAACTACTATGCATAATAAAATTGCTGTCCTACTTTTCTTTCTTTTCTGCATTCCTGGAAAACTTTCTTATGTGAGACCACCAGACAAGTACATTCTTTTTCTTTTTTTCTCTCTCTCTGTCTTTCTTGTACAATACCAAGAACCTTATGCTTAAGGAAGGATCATAAAAATAGGGAGAAGTCCAACAGTAAGATTGTATTTTAATCCCCGTATGCGTAAAGAAATTTAATCTCTCGGGGAAAAAGAAGCTTCAATTTTGAATTTAAAATTCTAACAGAAGTTTTAAAGTGTGAAATAATAGATTTTTATATTAAAGCTAAACTGAGAAATTATTGAAAATTAGGGTGCTTAAAGCTTCTTAGATACCTCTCTGCCATCTCTTCACCTGAACTAGTTTGTTAAGCACGAATACTTAAGATATCTGAACTCTTATGTCTAAGCAAAAATGCTGGAAAAGGAGTGTCTAGAACTTCATCCACCATAATCCATTGTTCTTCATAATCGGGTATCGATCTGGATGAGTACAGTGTGGAGACAGATCTAGTGGTCCTGGTAGGTGAACTTCCAGCCACTGAGCAAGGGAAGACATGTATGTTACTGTTGCTTGATCCGTCAACAGCCTTCGACACCATCAGTCTCTTGAGTGCAGCTGGTTCACTTACAGGACCCAGCAGCTCTGGAAGTGCAGCTCTGAGCTGGCTCTGAATGTTACTCCTAGACAGATAACAGAAGACCTCTCCTTGTGGGACATGTAGTTTTCAATCCTCTACCCTATCTTTTTCAACATCTTTGTGTAATCTGTCTTCAGGAACATGCATACACAGCTGATTGTCTGCTTTTGCAGAGGCAGTCAGTATTATTGCCCAGATATCACAGCGCCTGTGAGAAATAAATATGTGGTTCAAAAGAAGTGGGATCTAGTTTTTCTGTGGATAAGAAAAGATAAGTTTGGCAGGGAAAGGCAATACTTCAGAGAACTCACTTTTTGTTGAGGGCTTTTCCCCACTGATTTTCAGCGTGATGCATAGACCCAAATTTCAGGTGGGAGTACTGTCAGTCATAGGTACACAGGTGACAATGTTGAGGAAGGTCTTCTTTTTGGGCTAACAAGAGGTGTATGCCTTGAATGATGGACTAATTTCCGTTATCTGCCTGTTAGCTGTTTCCAGCTTACAACAATTCAGTTCATTTTGTCTTGGACCAACCGTGGACAGTCCATGGGAAGTGGATCAATATGCTCCGATCTACCTTTTAGAAACGGGAGGCTGAAGTGAAAATGCCACACAAGTGTTATACAGACTTTTTTGACTTCTCTTTTACCACTTCATTATTCCAAACCACTGTAGAAGTAGCAGAAAAAAAATCTTTTTACAAATTGTCACAAAGCATGAAACTGCCTGAACAAATTGAGCACGACTTGAAAAAAGAAAAGGAGTGCTTTTTTCAGACTAAAATATTAATTTGAAACTTGATTCTGTGATGGTAATAATATGCTATAAAATCCTAGACGGGAATCATTAAAAACCACAATTAACAATGGTGTAGACCTCAAAAAAGGAGAGATACAACAATAGTAATTTTGAATAATAGTTTCAAAATGACAAAAATCAATGAATACTAATATGTGTACTAAAAAACCTCAACTGAATTAGCTGACAAAAAGTGAACAAACGGCAACTTGCCATGGCTGCAGAACAGCTTTCATATAAAGTAAACCAGTGAGAATACAAATGAGAAACTGCTGGCACATGTTCTGTGTAAAGAATAAGATGAACTATCCCAAACTGTGTCAGTTATTAAAACTAAAGGCTCAAACTTTGACATATGATCTGGAAATCATAAATAACACTTTCAAAGAGCAGTGTCAGACACTCTAATCTTCCAAGTTGCTTTCAACAGGAGATAAAGTTTGTAAACAAAAGCACTTTATTGAAACTTTTACCAGATCAAAGTGTAACCTTAGACTTAATAAGAAATAATAAATGCTCTTATAGTCTAACAATAGGCGAAGTAACATGCTTAGATGAGCTGCCAGTAAACATTCAGTGAGAAATCATACATGCACAACTGATCTGTTATTGGAAGTGCTTAACTGAACATGTGAATCAAGAAATCTGTTATTACACAATGTGACAATTCCTATGTACTCCTTTTCCTGTCTGTCTGTAGCATAGGGTATTGGTCTTAAACATAGGGCTACATTAATTTATGAGTGTTGAAATACTTTTCTGCATGCAAAACACATATGCAGGCATTCAAATCTCTAGTAAGACTTAACTGAAGGTTTAAAGTGAAGCAGAGGCTTGCCGAAACACTTCTTCAGCTCATCACAAATGATTTCCATATACCTCAGCCTCAACCATTTCCATTGTGCTTCACTGAGGATAATTCAGTGTTTTTGTTTAGTCACCACAAGAGTTTGATAATATAGGTTTGTCCATTCAGCTGACTGGAAATTCTTTGGACTTATTGAAATGATAATACTCATCAACTGTTCTTAACCCACCCCCTCCCTAGCCAAAAACCCCAAACCTTCACACTTTTCACTTTAGAAAGACCTTCATAAAAATTGGATTAAAAATATATGTAGTATCTTGACCAGGCCTGTACATACTAGCAATTTAAACTCGCCCTTTTTAAAACGACACCAGGGAGCTAGACAAGGCTGCCCATTATCCTCTTTTCTTTTTGCAATTGTAATGGAACCTTTAGCCTTATTTTTCAGCAACTAAGAATTGCTTCAAGAAATGAAAATTGGAAACTCTATAAATTTGGGTTCACCATATGCAGATGACATACTGATTTGCTCCTGTAATCCTGGTCTTAATCTGCCTATAATCCTGCAAACAATGGATTGTTTTTACATTACCTCTGGCTTTTTTTCAGCTACAGCGATAAAACCTGTTTTCTTAAAATGAACATGCAGTTTCAGAGCCTACCTGACCAAAGGATGATCAGATGAGACAGGATATTGCTAGATACCTAGAGATAATCATATGTAAATCTAGCATGTACATATAACTAAAAAAAAAAATCCCTTCCCTGTGTAAAATGTGAATTGCTTTATGCATGCCCTTATTCTTCTTCATGCTTTTTATTTCAACTATAAAACCAATGAATATAATAAACTTTGTCATTTGTTCCTCTGTTGTTGTTTAAGGATCTTTCTCTCTTAGTGCTGGATTTTTTTTTATTAATTAAAAAATTTCCCTCCCGTTGCACAAATGAAATATTTGAGATTTTTTTCTGTAGCTTTGTAATCACTGTTAGAAAAAGGAGAGTCAACTTCAAAACATTTAGATTTATTTCATATTAGAATTTTAGTTAATTATACTTTGGGTTGCTGTGGCTGCAGAATGAAGATACTATTGCTGGTATGCTCAGTATGATGACAAAACCTGTACACTGAAATTGCTGGTAACTACACGAGTCAAAAATCCTAGTTCTGGAGGTGCCTGGAAAAATGTAATGTGTTTTTCTTTATTTACTCCTTGAGCAGTTCTGAGAGTAAATTCTTAGTTCTCTGTCTAATTGTTTGAAAAAGCTTGAAAGGTTGGAACAGATACCTAAAATTTGGTGATGCTTTTCAGAGTCCAAATATCACATATGTCAAGGTGTTCAGCAATTAGACCAGTCGGGCCCATTGTTTTGCTGTCAAACAACATTAGATGTGAAATTTTCAGCTGAGCATCATACAAGCAGATTATATAATGCTAAGTTAGAAAAGGATTGTTGCACAGGTAAATTGACAAAATATTCCTTTTCTACTAATTAAATTTCAAACTAGATTGTTTCAGGAAAAACTGAGTTAAAAATGGAGCTTTCATTTTTTTTGGATAAATTTGCTTTGTTTGGAATAAAATTCAACAGTGACTCATTCCAAATATATATTGATTTTCTTTAATACATTACACAGGTTATAATTAACTCTTCAAAGAATAGCTTCACTTCAGACAAATTTGTCATTTAGCTGTCATAAAATATACATATGTTATAACACTACTCTATGACAGAGTATCCTAAATTAGCTATTTTAAAAAAAGAATGAAAAAATGGAAAATTGATACAGATAACTTCTACTTCCAAATTTTTTATTTAGTATCAGCTGGAATACCTACCTGCTTTTTATTAATTGTGCTCACACATGAAAATAGTACTACTTTCTTCTTAACATATGGCAGAGAAAGTGAGTGAGCAAAGTCTTCTATCAGAGAAGCTAAAATCAGCATCACATGAAAAAAGCTGGAAAGCTATAACATTCATTTTCAGCTTTCACAATTTCCATAATATAGGTGATTATTTCCAGACAAAAGACACACTTTATTTCAGTCTTCTGTGCTTTAGTCTATTTAACTGGTAGTGTGAATCTCTATTGTAATTAGTAGAATGCAAAATTAACCAAAGTCAAAATCAGTGAGTGTATATCCAACACAATGCTGAAGATAGATAAAGCCAGAATGACGCTGGTTTTATCAGTTAAGGAGTAATGTATATTCCAAACAGGGAGGAAGAGGAGGACTTCAAATTGTGTTTAACTTTTTGTTGAAATAAAAAGTATGATCAAGGACAGATGACTTGGACTACCACTAGTGTAAACCATAATGTATCTAAGGTATCCCAAAACCTAGGGAAAATGGGATGTTTTCCTCTCTAAGTTTTAGGGAGATACATACATTTAAATTACATCTGTTCTTAAGAAAACCTGAGCCACATCTCAACTTTCTACACTTGCTCTTTTAATGAGCTTTAGGATGCCTGGGGCCTAATTCTTGTGGCCTGCCAAGATACACAGGCTAAAGCAAGGCCATTTTGTTCTGAAATTCTTCAGCCTTCAGTGGTAGCAACTGAACTGTCTGGTCTTCTTTATGAAATGGGTTGATTTTTTTTCCTCAGTACTCCATGGTCAAATGTTTGAGCCATCTCTCTCCAGCAAAAGCTGCAGGATGGATAAGAATCTGGCAAGAATTCTGGCATTTCTTTCCTTATCAGCGTATCTTGAGCATAAATGGCAGATGCCAAGGCTGTTACATGTTTCTTTTCTGTGAAAAGATATATTCTTACGTGTCTAAATGCAAAGAGACAAAGCCCTTTCCTAGTCTAAGCAGTTAAGGTACCAACTGTTTTTCTTAGTAGAATTTTGTGTAAATATCAAATTAAAAGTGCAGATAAACTAGTTATGTTTAGCCTCTCTGCTTAGTGGGAGAAATCCATAAACGTGAATTCTGGTTATCACTTTGTATTGCTGAATTTTAGTGTCTGCTGTTAGTTTGAAGAAGCAGAAATTGCTGTTTTTTTCTTTTCTCCTTGCAGGGTTATGATTTCCAGGATACAGAAAGTCACAGTAGTTGATTCTAGATGTTGCACATACCTACTTTGTTTGGTAAGTTATGAGTCCAAGTGTATCCAGTGCACTAGCATATGTAAATTAACATTTTTTTACCACTATGGAGGTTTAGATCTCCAAGCACAATCCCACAGCCCTGTTTAATGCAAAATCACTATTAAAAACAATAAAAACGTTAGGAGATTTCACCAAGTGTGACATCAAGTCTACGTCCAAGTAGATGATGCAATAGTCAAACAGCCACTTATGATTTATTATGTGTACAAAACTTGCGCAGGACTCTCAGCAAAATGCTCATTGGTAAGTCATGCTGCCTCAGTCTGTTTTGCTCATTATGTCTGCTTTGGCCTCGATGGGTTAAATTAACTTGCTGTATAATCATGACCATGCTGTAGTTTGGAATTAAGTTCGAATGTGATCTTTTCAACAGTTGAAATAATTTAACAGGCTCCATTATCAAAATTTTCCTCTGCAAGGGTAGTGTTTTATGTGTCTCTTGAGTGTCCTATAAACTACCAGTATTAATAGTGTGTTAGTGGTGATATTGATGCATGATAGCATGGATACTCCATGAGCTGTTACAATGCTTTAAGACTGTAAACCATTTCTAGCAGTGTTCTTTGCAAGGCTAAGTCTTGATAGTGTCATATAGCACTGCTAATTATATCGATCTAATTAATCTAATTAAATTGCAGCTAGATATGTTGTACATGTCGTTTGTCTATATTAACATTATGTAAACCTATTCTGCTTGTCTGTGCATTTTATATACAATGCCTCTTTAGCATTTGACCAGGAAAGAGATTGTATGCCTCCCGCATCTCATAGTGATGAGAGAAAAAATGTGGTGATCAGGTGGTTTGTGAGATGAGGAAAGTTGGACTATATTTTAAAACCGGTTTTGTTTGTGCAGACAAGGGAGTTTCTCTTCCTGGAACTTAGAAAATGTCTTCTCTGCTTCCTTGTCTGTTTATACTACCATTAACAGAAACACACCTTATTTTTTCAGAATTTCTATGCATTGCTTTCAACATGTAAATGACAGACCAAAGGATCTAGAGCCACTTTTGATGGAGCAAGGGAAACACAATTGCACTGCTTCAGTGCAATTGCTCTCTTACGCGGAAGAAAATGAGTACAGGGATAATTCACCCCTAGGGGAGCAGATACCTCCCTCCTGCTGCTCCCCACCACTGTTAGTTCTGCCTTCCACCAGCCACTGCAGAGAAGACGCCTTAGCAAAGAGGCCATCAGTTGATGAAACAGGAAATCTTTGACTTTGTTGGCCATGGCCTTTGCTTGTGCAGCAAAGGTTCTTTTCATAGTTGTACTTATCCACTGTGGTTCTAGCAATCAAGGGTAATGTAAGCAGATGGTACCTCTACCCTCCTCCTAACACAGGATGCATGCTTGAATGTCATCCAAACTCATCCTTCTCCTGGGTTTTCTTTTATCATCAGTTAAATTGAATACTCCTTCGGCATGAGCTGGCTTTCCAGATTTTGCATATTTTTTGCTTTTTGTCTTTAATTCAGAGACACTCCATCATTTTCCATGATCCCTGTCTGGCATTAGGGAGACTCACTTTGTTCGGTTGCTATTCTGAGTTCGCTGTGTCACTCTGCAGAGTCATGGCAGACTGCACCAAGTAAAAGGAAGAATATGACTATTTCTTCGACGTCAGCCTCCTGCAGCAATTAGTGCTGTCCCTGCTTAGTTAGCCAAATCACCTGAATGCTAAAAATATATGACACTGGGCAGGTTAGGAGCCTGAAGGGTGGTTGAGTACTGTGTTAAACTGTCTTGATATTTGATTTATTTGTTTTCTTTTTTTTCCCCAAGATTAAAAGGAATAAGACAAAAATGTTTTATTTGTTATTAACAATGATACAGGATTTTTTTAAAACTCTGCAGTGGATATTATAGTCCAGGTTTTGCTGCAGTTCATATGGAGAAGTGAATGATCTTCCTTTTTGCAGCTGACCACTGTCTTGTTGTTGATGAAATTGCCCTCACATTTCCAGTATCAGGAAAATGCAGTGACAGAGGGAAAGGGAATAAGAAAGATATTCTTAAAATCTCATTTTTCTTTGTGCCGTGTAAGAAGAGCTGGTTTCTTCAGCTTATGTTTGCTAATGGCATAAGTTAAAGTAAAACATTTTAAACCAATTTTCAACCCTGATTAATACAGCTAGCTAGCTACAATCATAATCATTTTCCAAGTGAAACAGTTTTCAATTTCCAAAGAAATTAAGTCAGAAAATCCAGCTGACTTTCAATAGTAATCTAACAAGATCCTTGCAAGTTGCCTTGTGTGCTGTGCTCAGACAAGAAAGAAGTAGTAGTGCGAGTCCTCCTTTTGTGTTACCGCCCTTTCTCTAGATGACATAGGGCAGGACTCCACAAGTCAGCAAATTTAAAATTGGAAGTCTTCCACAGGTGGCTTTTCCCCTCTTTGCTCGAAGATCTTTCAGACCACACAGAAGCTATATGCACAGCAAAGATGGGGAGCCATAATCCCAGTTATCTGTATGTAGTGCATAGGTAAGTTTTTGTTTAAGGCTTTTGCTTGTGTCAGGCTGACACATGGCAGGGAGATCAGAAATAGTGTAATAAAAGAGGAAGACATGGGGGATGAAGAGCTCTGTAGATGACCTGTAGAAATCAACAGAAATACACTCAACGGTATCTGTAGATGGGAGTTGGGCCCTCTCAGAGAGAGGGATGGCATTAATATTTCTGAGAAACTGAAATCCTGGGGGTCCACAGAAGAGAAAAACAACAACAAGCCTGAAGGGACTTTGGAGCAGAGCCAGCAGAAGCTGCTGTCATCTCTATCCTGCTGTCCTTTCTTGAACTTGGCACAATCAGCTGATCTGCATGAATGTGATGTTTTTATGGCACTGGTTATAATTGGTAACGACTGAGCAGGACAGCACATTGTATGAAAACAGGCTGAACGGAGGATGGGATTCAGTTATAAAATCTTAAACCTCATTTAATCAGAGCATTTTTTTCACTAATCAGAATATTTTCTGTGAATCTTGGAAATTGCAGACTCTGATCACAAACCAGAGAGTACGAAAGGGTCTCATTCATAAATGCTTTATCTTCTCATGAACAAGTCGATAAGCCTTTATTGTTTAATTTTTCTTTCTTGGGAACTGGGCAGCTGACATTTTTTCAAAGTCCCTTAATTTGTAGGGGACTTTGTGGGAGTCACAAAACCCCATTAACTGTATTTTTCATCCGGCTTTAGGAGGAATATATTTTAAAATGGTAAAAGGAAAAGACTTTGAACAGCTTCTGATAACTCACAGTTTAAGCATGGCTATAAAAAGAAAATGAAAAGGCAATTAAAAATGGAATATTTCTTTCTTCAGCCACCCCACCCCCAACTGTAATTTGTCACTATTTCTTGTAGGCAGGCAGAAGGATGAGGCTAGAGAAGACCATTTAGCACTGCAAAGCTGGCTGCTGTAAAGCACCATAGCTTGACACTAGAGTGGGGACTAATTTTTTAAAATCTGTATCATCTCCCCCAAAGTCTTGAACATGGGGTTTTTTTGGGGGGTTTGTTTGGTTGTTTTTTCCAAAATTGGGAAAGAAATAAAAAGAAATGCATTAGCGTCTTAGCAGCATTAGCTGGATCAGTGACGGTAATAAGAAACCATGTTTCTTCAGTTTCAATTCTTGGCTATTGGTACCCAGAAATCACCTCATGACATGTGAGAAACCTACATGAATATATGTCCCAGGTGATCAACAAAAGTGGGATTGGAACACTTGTAGTGTTCTTCCCTGTGCGTGCAAACTGACATTTACTCTTCCATGAATGCATTAGGGAATATGTCTTGATTTTCTCCAGTCCCTGCAGAGGGCAGGGTTACTCAGATGGGTTTTGCTGCTCACTCCTGAGCCTCCAGAGGGTCATCTTTGCCAGGAAAGAAGAGTTTCTGTGGTGACTGTACCCATGCAGCTCTGCTGAGGGAAAAGCAGCTGAGGGACCATACTGCACCCAGCCAAAGGAAGACCTATTATACTTCCATACCCCTTGCCTAGGCAGAATGGCAATGGGCTGGTTTCCTATTGCCATTTAGCATTCCCATCCACACAAGAGCAGCACAGCAAGAGGGCCCCAGCAGTACTGTGAAGTCTGTGTGGATATTTTGGGTGAAATAAATATTTGTGTGCTGCTAAGCAAAGATAAAATAGTATCATTATTTAAAAGGGTGTTGAAAGTCATTGACACTCTCTCTTGTGTGTGTGCGCACGTAAAGTTGTACTTATTTATCACACGTGTTTATAAAACAGCCACCACTATATCATCCAAGCTCAAGTTTTGTGAAAAGTTCACAAGTCCATATTTCACATGAGCCATATGCTGAGCTGAACTCACATAATTTACAAACCTTTTAAGCAATTGTGCTACCAACAATTCACATTTCTGCTCTCAAGATAAAGTCCCAGCCCATTCCATCTGATCAACATCTTATTCTTCAAGCGGGTGTCATGGTTTCTGCATTTTGTCCAGATGGTAGCTGATGTGGAATGAGAGACTGAGTGAATAAAATCAAATGCTGTGAGAAGAGCCGGTAAGCCTTCGCTCCTCATGTTACTGCTGGTGAGAATAGATTTAATGCAGCCATTGTTCATGATCTGTGAGTTTATTAAAGCTAAATGGATAGGATTATCTCATCAAATCATAACGATCAGAGAAAGTGATTAAAAATATCCCCTTAAATATATGCATTTCGTTCTAGTCCATCAACGTTTTGCAGTTCATGTCTTTTGGTAGTATGGATGTATACATATTTCTGCTCATGTCCAGAGCTGGTACAACATTCATTCTTCCTGATATGCCTTTGATCTGTTGAAAAGCAACAGCAAAGCTTGTATGCACGATAACAAGTGCAAAGAAAGTTTCAATAGGTGTGTTTGCAAAAAAAGATTGGTCCTGTGGGCTGTGTCAGAGAGCATGTAACTGCTAATTGGAATGGTGAGGGTCAGCAATTACCTCGGAGCAATTCAGACCTAACACACAGAGCCAACTTTATCTGTATGCCAGCTCCTGGAGCGGCACACCATAGCCAGGCAGGAGATCTACTAGCAAAGGGCAGAGAGGATTGATCCTGTGCCCTCTGTGGGGAGAGCTGTGGCCCTTTCTCATCTACCCATGTATGGAACAGGATCCTGCTGACTGATGCCCACTGCTCTCTTGTCAAGTAATTATGAAACCATGCCGTGAGCATCTCTGTACTGCTAGTACTGCTGGATTTGATCCACCTGTTGGTTGTATGGAGAGCCTAAGTATAAATGCTGTGCATGCTGTCTCACCTACAGCTGAGTAGCCTAGAAAACGAGTCGTCAGGAGTTACTTTACTCTCAGTCTCCATTTCTATAGCCTGGATGTTTGCTTCCAGAAAAATCCATATGTTTGAACTGCCTCTCAAAAAGGCTCTTATTATGACACTGGTGGGCAGAGCCCTTCACAATTTGTAAAATAACCTGCTGCCATGTCAGATTAGGTTATGTGCCATCAAATTATTTAAATCTTCACAGTTATATTTGTTCTACAGACATGTGTACGCTCTCTCTTGAGACCAGGATTTCTGCACTTTTATGAATACTTTCCTTTCAGGTCATTCATTTTTAAAATTTTTTTTTAGTGGCAAAATCAGTTCTCAGAGCTCTTTTTAAGACCACAAACCAGAGAGGTTGTGCTTTGTGTACATTTTACAGTGTTTCTGTCCAACGACTCTAATGTCAAAATTGCTACAACCTTCCAAGGGAAATGCTAAATCATAATGTGGTAAGAAAGGCACCCTCGACAGGTCTGCAAATGACAGCTCTATAATTTCAGCATTATTTGAATACAATGTAGAAATGCCTTATATGTTTAAGCAGCTTCATTTTACATCTGTTTTTTAGAATAATTGATTCATACTTGTCTGAACAGGCTTTCAATAGTTCTTTTCTATCTTAGTGTCTTTGTCTATACTTTTTTTTTTTTCCTTTTTATTCCCTTGAATTTTTTTCTGTAAATTTATTTTACCAGTGAGAAGATGAGAAGGTCAGACTGAGCATGTGTTAGACTGAGCTGCAGTGGAACAAGTCTGCTTTACCTGTGCATGAATTAGAGCCATAGAGCAGAATTACTTGAATTACATATGGATTTTTTCCTGCTTATTTTCATATATATAGTAACACATACTGTTTTATTTGTGGCTCAAAATCTACCAGTACTATTTCTGAGTACTAAGGTATATTTGATCTGTTTTAATAATTGTAAACTATTTTTTCCCATTGTTGCTCAAATCTGCAATGGTTGTTCGGAGTCTTTAAAAAGCCTTCCAGTGGTTCTTGATGACAGTTTTTCATCGGGAAATGGGGGATTCAGAGCCTACTAAACCAGAAAAGGTTTATAGTCCTACATGTTTTTTTTGCAGTGGTGTTTCTGCAGTGTTGAGAGATTCCACTCTGTTTCTTCTGTGCCTGATGTCAGACGCAGCCACTGAAAGGGTAAACACGGTTATATGGATGGGGAAAAACAATATCTTTTGCAGAGTGACTACCCCAGCTAAAGCTGTGTGCCATATGTCAAAATCTCTGAGACTTGACAGATCTTCATGAAGTCAGCTTTGCTTCTTGCGGCATGCCCAAGGAACCTGTACCTTGCTGCTTTGGCACCAGGCCACAGTTATAGTCTCCATCGCTGATGCCACATTGCCAGCAATGCTCAGGAAAACCAACTGACATCAAAACTAGTCCCTCTCCTTTATTTTTTTTTCACTGTGAAAGCATGCTGCTTTTCTGAGTTAGTGGATACTGAGCCATATGTGAAGACATGCGATTGGAAGGGAGAAAGAATTAGAGTTACTGAGAAGAAAAAGTCTTTCTGAAAAGCGTTGGTAAATATAGTTTAATAAGGTGTTAGCCTAAAAGCTCTATGCTCTTTATAAAAAATATTGTAGTTATTTCGTGATATCACTTGTTATTGGAGGTGCTCTTATAGACTAAAAGCCTGACTGTTTTCAGCCTCAGACTTTCCAATGTATAAAAATATTTACGATTAAATAAAGTAAAGAAGAATATGCTTTAAAAACTATTCATAAATGCTGGGCTAACATAGCTCTTCTTCCATCTTATGTGCTGCACTCCATTCCTGCACTGCAATGGAGAAACCACGAGCTGTCTTGCACCCAAATTGCCAGTCAAGTGTTGCTCTCCACCTTTGGAGCTGGGCTTGCTGCTCCTCAGGAGGCAGGCTGTGCAAGTCAGTAGCATGACCACACCACCAGAGGTAAAGTCTCTGATTTGTTTAATAAGCCAGAGTGGTAGTTCTTTGAATAAAAAGTTTTCAGAGGACCCAAAAAGATCTCAAATCAATGTTCTTCGACATTTAGCTACTATTTCAAAACTTCCCTTTTCAAATGTTTTTGTCAATAACTGTACAACTTGTGTAATTTCTCTCTTTTGGACTAGTCTGCCTGTGTTGATACATTGTTTTAGTGTCCTTAGCAGGAATGAATACTATGCTTGAAATGTTTGTTTTACCTTTGTACCACCTTTCCTCTCCCTGTGGCGTTTGCTGTCATGATGGACACCAAGAAAGCTCTGGGAAAGCCTCCTGGGGAGTGGTTGCACTTGCATGTGAACGTTTGAAAGTGTAATGTTGAAATTCCTAATCAGATTATCTGCAACAAGAAGTGTGAGAAGTTTAAGTCAGTTTGCAGCCCAGATAGTACAGAATGAGCAGTGTCAAAGCTTTGAGATCAGCCTACGTAGTGATTTCTGGTTTTGTATGAAACAAAGAGCTCTTTAGATAGTGTGACAGCATGTGAGGCTCATAGATAGATAGAACTGAAGGGAGTAGGTAATAACCATAAAACAGTATTATGAAAATATAAACCATAATTAGTGATAATGGGTTACTCTCTTAATTAAATACATTAAAGTACTGATGCAGAGTTTTGATGCATGGATGCTTTTGTCCAAGAGCATATGTGTGTTTATATACTAATCTAACATTGATGTACAACTGATGCATTAAATATGCATCAAAGGATGAATACTCTGCCCTAATGTTAAATGGGTCTCTTTAGTGCTGTGTGGTTGTACAACTATATGGAAAAAGATAGTCTCTGCTACCAATTTTCCCATTTAAAAAGAAAAGCATAGAAAACTTAACTGTACACATGTTTAGGGTATCTCAAGGTTGTAAGGAGGGTAGGCCAGGTTAAGTCATACCCGTGGTTGCTCTGCTCATTCCGCTGAAGGTCCTTAACATGGGTGGAATGTCTCTGCTCCTTAATAATCCAGGAAACAGAGCCTTGCAGTTAAAATTCAGTTAGATGAATTCTGATTCAGCATCAGCAACTTGGAGGGTTATGTGGAAAGATTACTCTGCTCCTTTTTCCGTTGTCTTCTACAACAACAGAAGCTCCATTGCTCTCTTCCTTTCTAGTGATGGAAGAAACCTCATTTCCTGACCTCCAGCACTA
The DNA here is from genome assembly GCF_017976375.1 of Cuculus canorus. NCBI lineage: Eukaryota > Metazoa > Chordata > Aves > Cuculiformes > Cuculidae > Cuculus > Cuculus canorus. Next base: position 62,615,377 of record NC_071402.1, on the reverse strand, counting down.
CAAGTTTCAGATGTGTCCTTAAATAATCTCAGTCCTTTGAGCAGTTAGATTGTTATGAGGGGATTATATTACGACTAGTACCAGAGAGGGGGAAGTACTGAAAAACAGCTCTAAGTTACACATTAACCCTCATAAGTCATTTTGCCATCACCTTCCCTGTTGGTGTTGGGGACCTGTTGTGGCCAACGTCCACCACAAGTGTATCAGTAAGAGGCCAAGTCTTGGTGGCCCAGCATTAATGACCTTCCCATTGTGCACTGGGTAGAGGGTCTCACTTTATCAAATTATCAAATATTTGGAGTTTATTTGCTTTCTCTGATGTACTGTGTTATTCCTACTGCTTTAGAGAAAATTCATACCTGCTAAAATGAATTTACCATTTTTGATTTAAAGGTTTGTCTAGTTCAGGAGCAAAACAAGCTTTGCCTAGCTCTTGAATCCATAAGAACTGCCGTTTGTTTTGGTTTGGTTTGGTTGGTTGTTTTTTTTTCTGAGGTAAACTTTACCCCAACAGCAGAAGTACTGATCCATTTATTCTCCAAATTGTGTTTGCTGAGTTTAGACAGAGGAGAGTCATGTTCCTTGCAGTTCCTCTCATTTAAAAAAGGGCCAGCCCAGTGGTTTCTCTTCATAGCCTTCTTTGCTCTATTTCCCTGTGTTGTTCTGCTCTCCCTGCCAACCTCTCCTGCTTCAAACATTTGGGCTGATGTTTTCTCTGCCTGGTCTCAGTGCTACAGCGATATTAAAAAAGAAAGGTCTGAGTAAAACAAATTGTTCCTTATTGAAGCAGAGTATACAGGGAGGGAAAAAAATGTGCTATTCCCTTAGAATTTTAGCATAAGCGTACAGTAAGTCAAAATGGCAGGGTCCATAAATGTCAGAGAGAATTTTATTGGCAGAAAGAGTTAAATATAAGGATATTCAGGTAGAATTTTCCTAACATTGTCTGAGCCCATGGTTATTTTAGACACATGGACAGTTTGCCCTTCTCCATGGGATTGTGAATTGGTCATTCCATGACTTAATCTAAACTTTGAATAGACAGCATGCAGTTCATGTAAAGAGAGCTTCTAGATGTCTTTCTTTCCTAATACTTGGTATTTTAATCTGATGTTTTTGAAAGTAAAAGAAACACTTCCATCGAGTTAAATGGATTCAAAAGTGAGTCCTAACATGAGATTAGTTTTTTCATTAAGGACATTAAGTTGCATCATTGAACTCAGTTTTTTTTCCATTGACTTTATTAGATGTAAAATTGGCCCCTTAAAACATATGCCTTGATAAGGCACATCATCTTCTGTAACTGCAGTTAAAAAAGAAAAATAAAAAGAATCATAGCATCCTTATCCTCACTGTTCCTTATTTCTGTGACATGTTGCCTCTGATATTTCTGCATTTTGAATCATAAGGTCTCCATTCTCACGGGGCCATTGTCCCATGCTAATCTGATATTCATAAAATTTTGCTAGAAAAGAGCCTGTGAATGATCTTTCCTTTCTAATTTATTCAAGACTAACATTCTGCTACTGGCAAACTTTCCTCCATGGTTCCCCTGTCTGTACAGTATAACCAGATGTTTTGTAGTTTGGGTCCCTCTGCACATCATTGTATAGACATTGCAAGTACCTCTTTTCTACTGATTTCTCCAAAACCCCTCACAATGGAATATATTAGAAATGTGTGAAAACAGGTCATAAACCAAGCTAAAAAGAAATTTAAGAGTATAGAAAATACTTCCTAAAAAGTGAAAGAAATACTATGCAGATTTTTGTAGAGCAGATTGGACTGTCATCTGGGCACTATGTGCATAATGGTGCAGTTGCAAATCCTTGTAACTAGTGAGATAGTAATTTAAGCCAGCTTCTAGATGAAGATGTAAAATTATGGGAATAATGTGGAACTGACTGTGAATCAGTAGTACTTGTATGGTAGCTGTTATTAACATACTTTTGTGCTTCTCAGCATTGAAGGCATATTCCCAGCACCGTCAGGGTTGGAAATTACTTTCTAACAAAGAAAACTGAGGTTAAAAGCTGCGAAGTTTTTAAATGTAAAACTTTGTATTTGATTTCAGTGCTTAGGTAGGCAATGTTTAAATGTTTAAAGTCTTAAGTTTTGGTTTGTCCTGCCTAGTATCTGAGATGTATTCGTGGTACTGGCAGAGTCCAGTGACATCTCACATTAGGCGCTGCTGTGGCTGGGCCAGCCTTTCTTCCTGTGGAGTTCTTAAAAATCTGTTTCCATTCAGAGTGAAGTAAAAAGTGATATGTAGGAATGATCGTCACAGTTCTTGACAGAGAGACTTTAGGGGATAAAGGAGGCCTCTGATTTGTCATAATTGAGAACCATTCTGAGGGCAGAGACAAACTGCTTGAGGTCAGTCAAGGGCAGTAGGAGACTGTGATTTTTGCTCCTAATAACATAAATAAATAAATAAATAAATACAAAAAATTAGCCCTCTGATACTTGTGAATGCAGCTTGAATTTTCCTCAAAGTTTGAAAGAGTTTCAGTGGAAGGCTCTGGATTGGATTCATTTAAAATGAGGAACTGGAACTGACCATCAATTTCAACACATCCTCTGAGTAGAAAATTAATGGTTCTATTAAAATGAGACATCCCCAAGAAATTCTATAGAAATTGAACTACTTCATAAATTAAGGCAAGCAAGCATAGTTGCATAAATACTGGAGTGACTGACACAGATATATGTAATAAAGTTTTGTCCTTTACAGCCTTCAATCCCAACTGAGTGATGACAGAAATTTCTGAATAACCCAGAAAATAGTTTCTGAATAATTGGGTGAATTTTCAGGTGATGGTGTGACATGGAGGGCTACTCTGTTCTCTGCTGCACTAACATGATTTGAATGGCCTGCATCAATCCTTACATTTAATGACAGAAAACTCAGCTTAACCTTGCTGTAAAGTAAGTATTTATACATATCAATGAGAGAAATAAAACACCTTATTGATTTTACATCTACTTTCACTGTGGTAATTAAAATGTACCTTTGCAGCTTGCAGAATAGTAGTCTGTTTGTATTAGATCAAAGAAAAGCTCTTCCACAGACCTTATTTTGTATTCCTGTTCTCCCTTGAAAACTCTTAAATAAATGCAGAAGGATGAGTCCAGTCTTCATAACCTGCCAACCTTTAACTCTAGTAAAAAGATACTTTCCAGTTAAAAGAGCTAATTGTTTATAGTGGTATATTCTAATAATTTCTAGGTTAGATTCAGTGTTGACTACCCCAAAGGTCAATGTTCAGTACAGTTAATGGCTTTGTCTGGATATATGCTTTGTCAGAAGTCTTCTGAGGAAACCTTTTTTACTGTAACTGTTCACAGGAAGGTCATCACTGCAGCAAATCTCTTAAAAAAATGGAAAACCCTTGAGAAGAGCACTATAGACCTTTCAATCCCACTGAATTTGATATTAGATCATCACTTTTATCTGTATGATACTACTTGGTTGCTTTGGGTAGGATCTACTAACTTGCTGGGTGTCTGCAACCCATCTCTTATGGAGTCCAGTGCATTTGCAATTGTTTGTGTTGGTGGACCAGGATAGTGGCCGCAGACCTCACATTAATGTGGGGTTACTGGTTAAAGTAGAGCACTCAACCACCTATGTGAGGTGGTTTTTTGCCAAAAAATGGGTTTTAAGTCCATCCTTGACAATCACTATTGAAAGTCCTCTGAAAGTCCTTTGCCAAAATTTCCACCACAAAAACTGTCCACCTTTGTTCCTGAAGTGTGAGGGGGTTTCTGAAGCAAAATTCACTTTCAGAGGATAGAATGCCTCTTCTTGCACTCACAGCTGTTGCCTATTTTGACTAATTTCAGCAATATTGGAATCGTCTTTACCAACATTTTGATTTTGTGTGTGTGTGTAAACACAAGTTTTTGACTGGACCAGTAATTTTGAAAACCACATCTGTTTTCTGTGATTTTTTAAAAGCTTTTCTTAGGTTTACTAGACCTGAATGGCCACCTGGTGCGTGTAGTTTTCATACATTAGATTGCTGTTATTCTCTCCTCTGTATCTCCAATGGTATGTCGTGATCTGATGAATCTCTTGTAGTTCATGCACAGGTCAGGCCATGGTTTGTCCGGTGTTACACCCATGTTCAGGATCACAGCCTCACAGATTTAACTGTCTCCAAAGAAATATCTGACATACTTTGAATCAGCCCTAACAGAAGAACTTCAGTTTGAATCACAAAATCCAAAAATCTTGGAAAACTTAAAGTTTGTAGGAAGTAGATTTATAACGGTACCCTTCCATTTCTTCCACTCCCAGTACAGTTTGATGGAGGGCTATTAGCCTGTTTAACCGATGATTAATTTAGCTCCTTCTGTACCTTTTACTCTTCTTATGTCTGACTAGTCCAAGGTTCGGGATTTGAAATAAAGCCAAGATTTTGAATCTAGAGCCCTTTTAATTGCTTCCTTTCACTTGTTTTTATCATGTGGTAAAAATCTGGTTATAGATGTGTCTACATAGTAGTTCACTGTAGAGATGTTTAAACTGGGTCTAAAAGAGCTAGTTTGTTAGCGGAAGCAGTCTAGCCATAGCAACAGAAGATAATTTATATAAAAAGACACTTTACTACACAAAAGTGTGAGCAATTCAGAACATGCCATATATATGTGTGTGTGTGTATATATATATGTATAAATATATGTAAGGACTGCATGATGTGTGTATTTATGCATACAGTTCTGAAACCTTTTCCAGTTCAATTTAGCAAGTAACACTTTTCAAAAGCAGAAAGAGAAAAACAGAAATACAATTGTGATTAATCATGCTCATTATCAACTCAGACTTATGACCTGTGTAAATTTTAGGGCATTTTTTTTTTTAAGTGTGTGTGGTGGTTGATGGGAGGAGGGGTGCATGTGTGTGGAACAAGAGATGAAAAGTACTCCTCTTTCTCTGTGAATAAAATGACCCCTTCCATCCCCTTGGTTTTTAACTTTCCCTCCAAAAGTTACTAGATGTTTAAAGTTGGCTAAAGCCTTATTATTTAGTTAATTCTAGGTGGTTTCCATTAGCCTTACAGTACATGCCACCGAGCAGACATACAGTAACTGAATTGTTTCAGCTTATCCAAATAACATCGAAATAGACTTAATTGTTGAACTGCAGGAAAGACCATGTGTCTCCAGGGACTATTAGTGTCATTTAAAAGGCTAAATGTATCATAAAACCTGTCTTTAACAGAATAAAATTGTACAGACCAATACAATTTTAGTTAATGTTTTCCACATTTCTTGTAAAAAAAAAAGTTGTTGGCTGTAAAGCAAAGTTCTTAACATTTCTAGGAGTTATTTCAGTGCAGCACTTCCCAACAAGTTTGAACCTACTATCCTTTTTACTACTGAGTAGTAACTTACTTTAAGAGTAGTCACGCTGAAATTGACTTGATTTGCTTCCAGAACATATTTCTATTTATTGTGGGCAAACAAAGGCTTCCACGCAGCAGAAAATTCAAGAAGACACTGATTTCAATAGATAAGCATTTTCCTCTTAGTCTTCCTCAATATTTAAATCCAGCTTTGATTAAAAAAGAATATGGTAGTATTTGAGATCAAAAGTAAAACTAGCGGAGTCCTTGTTGATTCAAGTTGTCAATGAGATTTCCTCAGAAATCAATATTTTGGTATTTTATTATGGGATTTACCCCCTTGTTTTTAATTCCAAAATTACACATGTTCTTTTTTTGATTATGTTAAAAAAATATTCAGATATAGAAAAGGATTGAAAGAGCTGAAACCAGACAAAAGAGTAAAGCAGAAGAAGGGGATGAGGGAGGCAGAGTGAGAGGCCATGGAAGAGTGAGTGAAAAAGAGAGAATTGCTTTTACACTATCAAAGAGACAAAAGAGTATTATTCCAAAGAAGTTCAAAATATTAAAGTGGGGGGAAAAAAATCAAGAAGAAAGGCAAACAGTGGATGAGCCCTCAGTAGAAGAAGCAAATCTTTCTATTTATCTATCTAGCTAGCTCATCTTTTCATTGGAGTTTTATATCAACTAACAAGAAAGGTTTTTCAAATAACTCCTAATATTATTGTTATTTTACAAGTTTAATTGCTTTGTTATTTTGCAAGTTTTGTTGCTATGGAAATGAGTGATGTAATCTACTCTTTCCATCACAATCACTTACTTTTGAAAACATCATTTTAACCTGAAGAGATTTTTTTTTCCAGTTAGTTCTCTCCAATCTAGGGAACAAAGCTATTGTCTCATTTTTTTTCTGGAAAATCTCAGAATCAGGATGTAATTACCCAAGTAGGAACACTAGTGCCTTTCCTGAAAAAGTTAAGAATTTCTTGCAACAGCAGTTACTGTCAAGCTTTTCCCATTAGAGCTGTGTGTGAATGGAAACAACCGTAATTTCTTCATTGCTTGCTATTAAAATGAACTTGAATCATGTAACTCTTCTGAAAAAGAGACATTATGATGACAAAAAATATTGGTTAAGTCTAGCCAGGGTTTGATTTATTTGGTTTTAGTCTTGCGATAAGGAGAGGGTATGTGCTAATGAAGCAGTTCCCGTTTAGAGGGAAATTCATCCAGTAACAAGTCATAGTGCCACTAATTCTTTTTTTCATCCCCGTTTTGGGAATTCACGTAGTGTCTAGTCTCTTGGTGCTGACCCTAGGAGTGGCTCTGAATTCACCTGTAATGAAGAAAATCCCTAAGTGCACAAACCTAGAGCATCTTTACCTTGAACTAAAAAAGACTATTAATATTTCCAGATTACTGATGGGATGTTATTACACAGACCAGCCTGCAGAATTTGTATTCATACACTGTGCAACTAGACAAAAAGAAGAGATCTCCCTTCATCTCTGATGTAGCAAAAGTGGTATTGAATGACGTCACTAATTTGAAATTTTAAAGTGGAATAATTGCACTACTCGGATGCTAGACACAAACTAAAAGGTCTAATGTATGTCCATGCAGGATTTCTACTTCTCTTTTGAAACTTATTCAATCTCTGCTTTGTTAGTTTGCCTTTCAAGCCTGAATTGAATGTATTTAATTGCAATTAATAAGGCAGTTTTATGTTTTGGTGTGACCAGAAGCAAGAAGCACAGAGTCTGAATTACCATCCTCTTACACAGTCAGGTGACTGTGGAAAATCCTTGGAATCCCACTGTGTCATGTTGGATGACTGAGTTTAAGTCACCAGCTGTCTCTTCTTGACAGATCTTGTTTAGGAAGAAAGTATGGAAAGGTATGGTGGTTCTGTGCCGTTCTTAGGAATTAAGGAACCAATACTGAATTGAAGTTGTATAGATTTGTTTTCAAAGAATTTAGACTTTGAAGGCATAGATTTTCAAAGCCTGAATTATCACTGGTTCTCAAGGTGTGGAAGCATTACTGAGAAGATTCAAGGTATGTAGCAAGCTAAACAATAGGCTTTTTTCCTTTCTCTAATTGAACTTCTGTTTTGAAGACTGCAAATCCTAGAAGTGTTGACCACAGCTATCAAAATAGCGATAGAGAAATAAATTGTTTTTCCTATATTTTACATATCATTTTCACAAAAATGTCCACTCTACAATCAACAAGATCCTAGATATTTGTAAGCATGAAATTGTTTTTCTTATTCAGATTCCTGTATTCTGATAAGGACTTACCTGCTTTTTTCTTGCTCTTAGACATAGGGGGACAAAAAATCAAAACAAACAGATAATTTTTTTCTCCTGTCCCTTTTTATTGATAGTAAAAGTAAATATTCTCATAAGGGTGGAAAAGTTGACAAAACTATCAACAATAAAAAAATATTTCCAAAACTCAGAGTGTAGGCATGTGATTTTTTTTAACGTATATCGATTTTAAGGCAGTCACCTACAAATCGCCAATGTGAATCTCTTGAAGTTAATAGATTCAATCCTGAGTTAGAATCATAGACTTATAGAATCACTTGGTTGGAAAACACCTTCTGAGATTATCAAGCCCAATGGTACCTGTTCACTACTAAATCGTATCCCTAAGCACTTCATCTAACCATCTTTTAAACACCTCCAGGGATGATGACTCAACCACCTCCCTGGCCAACCTGTGCCAGTGCCCAATAACCGTTTCGGTGAAGAAATTTTTCCTGATATCAAATCTAAACCTCCCCTGGTGCAACTTGAGGCCATTCCCTCTCATCTTATCACCTATCACTTGGGCAAAGAGACCAACAACCTTGATAACGTCCTTTCAGGCAGTTGTAGACAGTGATAAGATTTCCCCTCAGCTTCCTTTTCTCTAGGCTAAACAACCCCAGTTCCCTCAGCCACTCTTCATGACACTTGTTCTCCAACCCCTTCACCAGCCTCGTTGCCCTTCTCTGGACACGCTCCAGGACCTTGATGTCCTTCTTGTAGTGAGGGGCCCGAAACTGAACACAGCACTGGAGGTGCGGTCTCACCAGTCCCGAGTACAGGGGTAGAATAACCTCCCTGGACCTGCTGGCTACGCTGTTTCTGATACAAGCCAAGATGCCATTGGCCTTCTTGGCCACCTGGGCACCCTGCTGGCTCATGTTCAGTCAGCTGTCTACCAACAACCCCAGGTCCTTCTCCACCAGACATCTTTCTAGCTATTCTTCCCCAAGCCTGTAGTGCTGCACGGGGTTATTGTGTCCCAAGTGCAGGACCTGGCATTTGGCCTCGTTAAACCTCATCCCATTGGCCTTGGCCCATCGATCCAGCCTGTTCAGATCCCTTTGTAGAGCCAAGTTAGTGGGACATGGAAATATATTGAAATATATTGAAACGATGACATAAGAAATGACAAAACAGTGTTAATAAATACACTTATTGGGTGTATATACAGGATTTATTGAGTATAGATAAAAGTCTGAATGCATTTCATTTCTGTGAGTGAAGTAAAAGGCAGGGAGGATATTACACATTATTTTTCGTCATTTAGCATCTTAAAAATGCATTTATATGATTTGCCCAAACTCATGTGGGAGGCAACAGCAAAGCAAAGAACAGAAACCATCTACTTAGATTCTCATTCCCACATTCTTCATTGATGACCTGATTTAGGACTTATTTTAGTACAGCCATGACAAATGTAATGTGCAAAACTAATGAAATTTAAATTAAAAAAGGACTGACTTAACTGTCCCTTGACCTTTCTTGCCTAAATGGAGTCTCATTCTAATATAAAGTGATAATTGTCCAGTCTTAGTCTTGCCACTTCATTCCTGATAGGACTGAAGAGATGCAACTAAACCTACTAATTTCTGAATTTTGCAAAATTAGGGTGGATAAGGTACAGTCTTCACTGGTAATAAGTAGTTAAAAAGATGCTTCCCACTATGCCCATTATGCAGTCTTCACTTATGTGAGGGGTCCTATTTAACCTGATGAGATCGCTCAGCATAATACCCCAAAAGTTGCAGGACTGGGTCTTAGAAAGGTTAAATACTATAGCATTCTTCATTGGGCATACAATTCTCTGAGAATTACTGCAAGAAAATCGAATAATGGATTTCTACATTTTCAGCACATGTCTTGAGCTGATTAGCACAGAATCTAATTTGCTCTAATCAACCCAAGGTGGATAGAATGTGAAACAGATGACCTTACTGTTTAAGAACAGGTAATTCTGTTTATTTGTGGTGAATAATGACATTTCCCTACCGATGGGTATTCACCTTGTCCCTTAAATTGCATCAGGTCAGTACCAAGAGTTACTGGTGCTGCAGGTTTGAATTCCCCTGTACTACATAACAGGCAACTTTTCTGTCACTGCCAATTTGAACAAGATCCATATATGAAAACCAAAACTTAGGTTCCTGGCAAATATAGCAATTTTTAATATACCTAACTGGAGAGAAAGTTTCCACTAGTATAGCAGAAGGAAGTATGTATGAGTCTGAAAAACAGCCTTGGAAAGATAATTTCTGAATGGGTAAAGCTTTTCCTTTCCCCATGCTTAGAATTATTAAAAATACATGCCCGAGAAACACAAACTGTGAGTAAAGGTGCTAGCTGAACCTAGTAAGACAAAAATCAGATCACCTCAAGACTGAAAATGTAAGTCTGAAACCAAATTATATAGCTGAGATCTGACTTGGGCAAAGTCTACATATGTAACTTATTCTTTACTTCTCAAGTGCCTTAAAATCAGGAAAAAAACGGTATCTTCAGTGTAAGTGCCATTAACGTAAAACTTGAGTCAAGCATTTGAAATTTGGCCATCTGAGAATACTGGCTAGTGCTCAAACCCAGATTCCTGGCCCCTTCTGTAATGAACTACAAATCCATAAAGTAACAGCACTCAAGTACTGAGGAGTATCTCCTCTTTGCCCTTTCTCCTCTGAAGGCTGGAAGGCAAACTGATGGAAACAAGCTATTGCATTATGCCCCACCTCCCACCCCCTCCCCAAGCACTGTTGTACGTCTTTTAATGACCTCCAAGTCTTAATCTCTGTCCCAACACTTCTTTGGATAACTTCTGGCCGTTCAGTCTGCTGGGGTCTTTGGTTGGGAACGAGGTAGGGATGCTGCTATAATAGACATCGAAGCCAGAACTGGAGAGGCAGCCCTACTGAGGTCTTCAAAGACAGAAAACTACCCAGCTGTAAAGGACAGACGTGAATCTGTGAGCTTTGATCCCAGGACCAGACAGAGCTTAAGGAGGCACAGAGATACAAGCACAGCCTTGAACTAGTAGAAATCAAGTAAGACTCCAGATTTCCTTTGGGGCAGAACATTGCATGTTTACTTTTGCTTGAGCAATGCTGGACATTTGTAAGTGCAGGGAAGATGTTTACTTTCTCCACAACGTGTTTGCAAGAGGAAAAATTAACCACCTTTTATCTTTTCAGAGAAACATAGCAATGAATTCTTGTTATCAAAGGTGTTCTGTTCTTATAACTGAGTGGAAAAATGCCAGGTTATTTTTTTTTTTTTAACAGGACTAACCACTTTCTGATACTGGGGCTCAACAATGCTAGGTGATGCCTGCCCTCCTCATAGGGTTTTCAGGTCTTTTCCCAAGATCAAGCTGCAATTAGCATGGGGTTCAATCTGTTCTGTGGAGATGTTACTACACGTAATGCTATGGGCTTCGTGCTGCAACGGGAAGACATCACGTCAGGTAGCACTGTGGCTTGAAGTGGCACTGCAGAGAAGTCACTTCTCTATTATGAACTGCTGCAGGAGGATCTGTCCTTTTTGATGGAGCTGGTCCCATACTTTTCTAATACCCTCTTGATATCCCTCTCAGTGGGTTTGACTTCATTCAGCATGACAGGTTAAAACATGTGCTTGAAAAGTCACATTAACTAATGCAACGATGACCGTGACTACACAGTGTGTCTAGGCAGGGACAAAGTGTGTTTTCAATCATGGAAAAACCTGACTTTAGTGAGAACTGACTCACAATCTGCAAAGTTGTTGCTGGACACAACTTATCCCTGTCTACAATGACCACAAGCCCGTGGTCATCATTGTGTCAGTTAACATGACTTCTCAAGGTCATGTTGCACACTGCTGTAAATTTTGAAGAAAGATAAAGGGTCATCAGGAATTTATTTTCTTTCTAGGTGCCTTTTTGGCTCAGTTAACCTTTAACAATGGTCTATTCTTAAGTGGCTAAAACAATTAAGAACAACGCTACAAAGCTAAGAGTATAAGTTTCAGCTCAGTCTAAATAGTTGAGTCTATTTTTCATTTGAATATTCTAAACAAAATAAATGTCTATTGAGAAAAATGCCCATACATCTTGCCATATACATTCTGAATTTCAGGTGTTCTCGCATTTGCTGTGGGCAGTATAAGATATTTAAAGAAAAAATTGCCCAACGTGCTTTCCCAGTTAAAAGCCATGAGTGATCCCAGAATTACAAATGATGTTTGCTGGTGTCCCCTTTTGTAATTGCTTTAAATTAAAAAGCAATTAGAAGCCCACTAATTTCAGACTAGACCCATTGGGTCAGGACTGAGATCACTGACAGAGCAGTAAGAAAGTATGCATTACGCATCCCTCCTTCCAAGTTTATATTGGAGGTAGGTCAGTAATTCCTGCCACTGTCAGTGTCAGCCTCTTAAGGCAGCCCAAGGACACATTCTGCGTTCATTCACCTTTTGGCAGGTGCCAGTACCTGAAACAAATTTGCCTTCTGTCATTTTGCTACTTGTGAGTGATAGGAATCCCAGTGGTGAGCACTGCAAGTCCCCATGGCGGTGAGTTTTTGGGAATGGAGGTCTCAGAGACTTGCTGTCATATATGAAGCAGATAGAAGGGCTACAGCTGCCCCACTGTTCTTCTGTACATGCCTTTACTACTCCCTCACCCCACATCCCCCACATTGTACTTGGCTTGCTGCTATTGATAACACGTCTTCTGTCTGTGTTGCTGATTACAGAGAGTTTATTTAACCAGGGAAGAGAGAAATGATAATGAAATTACTGAGCATTGCTGATTGCCTGCCCTAGCTGAAGGGCATTGTGGATGACCTGGCTTGTTTGGTCCATGGGTTGGGGTGGCCTCTCTTCCCTGGCACAGATTCTGCCAAGGCTCTCCTCAGCATGCGCCACTGGTAACCCCAGAAGGGAACTTTCTTCAGAGAAAGGCTCTTCTAGGCTTTCCTCAGCATCCAATTTTTCTTGGCATGGCTTTTATTTATTTCACAGAAGCTGTGAAAACTTTTCCTGAAATGATCCTCCTCTGCCTTCTGGAAGAAGAGTATGACTGATGCCTTTTCTTTCCCAGTGCAGTGGTACATCTGTGGAGTAGAGAGACTAGGTGACCAGCTGTCATGTCAGGTTTCCTAAACATACTTGCATGTCATTTCTCACTTGTTGGTCTGTATTAAAGCAGAGAGCTGCTTCTGCTATCTCCATTGCATGTCAGGGCTAGAAAATAATTTCATTAAGGCTGAAAAAAGTGTTTTAGTTAAGTCAAAATCAGTCTATTCCCGCATCTATTATTTCTGCTTCTCCCTTAGACAGGCTGATAATGCTTATCCTTCTCCTCTCTTGCTGTCTTTTCTACATCAAAGATACTAACTACTCTGTTCTTTAATTTAACAGCTTCTTCAGCACAAGGGACAAAAACTTCATTTTATGAATAGTGAATCAATGTGTAATGTCATCTTCATATAATCTCTATTTTGCTGTTATGAAATAGATTTTATTTCAGTAAATGTGCAGACCACCACTACAGTGACAATGTACTGACTAAAGACAAGGTTATTATAAGTATAATCATTTTGTTTTAAAGCACACCACTGGGGTTTACTAATTATTCTCTTCTTCTAGTGTTCTAATGAACAGCTCTTCCGTTGCTTATTTCTGCCACAGAAAGTAGTTTTCCCTGAGGTCACCACAATACCAACTGGCAATTGTAGGCATTGTAGCCAAACCAGAGACCATTACACCTATAAATGATTGTCATACTTAGAGTCAGGATACACATTATAGTATTGGCATAGTTAGTATAGAATTCATGTTTGCTTGCCTTGAACCCAACTAGAAGCATACTAAAATAGTGTAGCCAGCAACAAAATTGTATATATATCTATATTAAAAATAAATAAATATAAATATATATATAAATATATTTAAATATATATATATAAAATATAAAATGCTCACAGCATGGCCAAACACAATGTGTGTTTCATTTAAATATATGAACAACGTGTCCACCAAAAAGTAAACAAAAATTTGTGTAGTTGCAAATAGGACGTGTGGGAAAACATGAACAGCAAATCAAGCAAAATGACTTGCAAGATAAAGAACAAAGAACAAGATAAACACAAGGGACAGCAAATAGGCAGGATAGCCTACTGAGTACACAAGTATCAGAGAAATATGACTAGCAAAGCCAAAAACACCATAGGCAGCATTGAGATCATATGGGATCCCTTTTGTGAGGAAAAGAGCAAGCTGCAAAAAGCATCAGGCATCCAAAGGGACTTTATCCATGGAAGAGCTCTCAAGCCTGACCATCTTGACCTCCTCAACCACTAAGAATTGCAGCCACTGGTGCATCAGTTTCATAGTATTGTGTACTCACAGCTAATTTGATATAGAACAGACTAAGAGCTTTGTGTACATAAAGCTATGTGGTGAAAATTTGCAAGAACTAACCATTGGAATAAACTGTCACTAATGAATGTCAGGCTACTAAACTTTTATTTTAAAGTTGGTTTACCAGTCTTTTAAATACTCTCATTACAGTGATTTATAATTTCCTGACTGATACCGCTAATCTAGGTATATATTTACAAACAGACAGATAAACAATTCCTCCCCTGCTTTTGCAATTATTTTACAAAATAAAAATATAATCACAGTTATCATGTTCAACAGTGTGGCCATATTTGAGCTTCACATCAGAAGGGCAGAAAATGAGAACGTCTCTCCTTTCTTGTGACAGAGCTAGGAACTGGTCACTGCCAACCTCTCTGTCTGAAGCATGATCTGTAGATACGCACTCTACATTGCTGACCAATAAAATATGCTGCCTTGTGAAGTTGCCTTGTTCCTATGGCTTTGAAACACTCAAGGGAAATATGCACTGTTGCCGAGATGAGTAATGAAGCAGCTGGATACTGTTTCTGTGAAGTCTTGATTTTTTTTTTAATCATTTTTTTTTTACTTTTTTAGAATATATAGAAATTTGTGCAAAATAACTATAGACCGTAACATAACATATCTAGAAGCCTCTGAAGTATTTGTTTAAATTTTAAGTGCTGCATCTGCATCTGCAGTGCAGTTGCAGATATTAAACCCTGATGTACGTTTTGAATCTCTACAAAATATGCAATTTCTTTTCCTTTCCTGCTGCTTCTCCTTTCATACTACTACTATCAGCAAGTTTCTTTATTGCATACCAGGAGTAATACTGACTTCATTTGCAAAATTCAGCGAGTCACAAGCTACCTCATCATTAAGAAAAGCTTTCTCTAGATCCATTAACAGAAGAATAATAGCAACAGTTCATGTAACCTTAACTATCATTTTTCTTTCTTCTCGTTCTTATTTCATGCCATCCTTTTAAAGTCTTAGTTAAGATCCTCACTTTATATGAAGTGATGCCACCCCATTGAAGCCCTGACCAACACCAGACTCAGAAAAATTCCTTCCCCACATCTCCATGTCCAAGTCTAGATTTGAATCTAAAATGAATGTCAATGCTTAACCTTGAAAACATATAAGATACAAATGAGAAAATTAAAATCCTCAGATAACATGAGTTTGTCCTGCACCCTCTATCTGAATATGTTTATATATGTATCAAAGTTTTATTCACGCTGCACTAGTGCCAGCCCTGCTGTGCGATGATACATAAAAAATACTATAGTTTTCATGTCAATAATTTTTTTAATTATTACTTTTTTTTTTTATTTTATTTTGGTAGATTTCCTTGATGCAGAATCCATGGCTTTGAAGCTGCAAGACACTGTGGGGTTGCATTGAATACACAGGAACTATAGTAACTCTGTGGCTAGGTACAACACATGCTAAATGCTGCAAACTGCTCCAGTCCTTGAGCTGCTTTAGTCCTGCTGTGTAATTGAATCTTTGGGCTGTCCTGAATGATTGCAAAGGCCAGAAATAACTGAAGCAAGAAAGTGTGAAAGAGGAACAATTGTCATGGCACTTTTTCTTTCAGCTCTCTACAATGAGGCTCCTAGGCCTTTCCTCATGAGCATGATTTGCCCATGGTTGCATGCAGAAGTTATGAGGACTTCGGGCTGTGTCCATGACACAAGGTTCAGGTCAACATTAGAAGGGTTACGGAAACTTAATTACTTTCTGGTATAGAATGAATTGATTATATCTATTCTGGCAAGTTGTACATGTTTAGGAATATTCTTCGTCATTGAGGCTGGCTCCCAAGGCTTTGGTGATTGTTAGCGAACTGTCTGCTAGTGACCCTCCAAAACTATGCTCCTGCACATGAACTATGGCACAAGGTCTTTGAGTGCAAACCATGCTTGGAAAAGGCTAAGAGAGATTCTGGCTACTTGGGAGAGGCCACACTGATATCAAGAAGCACCCTAACAGTTTTCTGGTGTATACATATGAACATTTCACTACCTGAGACCATCACTGATGATGTTTGAATTGGCAGCAACAGCCATGATTCCTTCACAGGACAAAAATTATATAACTAGTTTGAAATTCCATTTGTCTGTGACTTCAAAACCCATTATGCTTTTACATGAAAGAAGAGTTTCCAAGTGCTTAAAAGAAATATTTTCCAATTACTCAGTCCTATTACTTGGCTACTGTATCTCCAGCTCTGTATAGGTTTTCACATCACCTACCTGGCTTAATTTCTACATGTTTTATAATGATTTCATTAAGTGACATCACAGACACTGTAGATTCTTTCTACCCTCTTGGACTCATGAGGGCAAGAAATACTATGATATGGATGTTATTTTTTTGAAAGGACATTTAAAATGTGTTTGCTTTTATATACAGTGCTGCATATTTATGTTAAAGAAAGTGAAAGAAAGCAGCAAACTTTGTGAAATGCAAACAGTAAGCTTTGTGATTAGGCTTAAGACTGTGGCTTGGCCAGGAAGGCAGACCTCTATGCATACTAAATAATTCCAAAACATTGATACTGCGAGGGCATTTGTATTATGCGAACAAGAAATAACTGAGATTAAGCAGAGACTGTGCTTGTCCAAAGCGCATTTCCAAATATTTTCCCACCTCTAGATTGCAATTCAAATATTAATATAATAAATTATTTTTGTTTATTTTCTTCCTAGCAATATTGACTCCCAAGTAAAGAAGTGGAATTTTAGAAAAAAAACCCTCAGATGAATTTTACATATTATCCCTTACTTTTTTGCATTGTTCTGTTTCCTTTATGCACAATAAAAAATGGATTAGTGATGGACTAAATGGAATGTAAAATCCACTTTGAATTCAAATGAATATGAATTTGCTATACATTTTTATGCATTTCCTGAATTTCCCCAATTGGGAAGACAAAATATACATATATATAAAAAAATGATGTAACTATTGCAGTAGCATCTAAGGCCTGAATTATATTACTAGAGACAGTTTATAAGCACGTAGCCATATGACAGCCTTTTCTCCTAGTTGTCACAATATAAGTATTAGACAAGATGCAATTGTTTGCTACTATAGGTCAAGTGTTTCCTATCTACTGGTTTGATGTTGCAATTCTTATTCAGGAGAACTTCCACTGAAATTAAAAATTCAGAGGAAGTGTTGCCTGATGAAGATGTGTGAGGTCAGGTGATTTTTTTTTATTTGAATATCCCTAGGAAGCAAAGGCAACTGGCTTTATCTTGCTAGGAAATAATATTTTGTTATCAGAAAATGTCTAGTTTTGACTCTTGACCAGCAGTATTTAGATGTCCTTTGATATGATGTGTTTAGTGTATCTGGAATTCTTGGCTTAATCTCCAAAGAATGAGGCCTTTTCCTGTTATTGTCACTGCTCTCCTTGCAGCAAAAGTGAACTTGACTTCAATTTTTACTTAATTTGTTTATCAAGGAAACATGTTTGTTATATAATTTCCTTTATAATTAATGAAGCATGAGATTTTTTTTCTTTCCAGGCTCTCCAAAGATGCACTTTCAATCACATATGTTTAAACTTTCAGAGAAAGGGACAATTTTGATTACCCGTAAACTAAGTCACTGACATATTCCATGCTGCAATAAACCTGACTCTCCCATAGAATTTGAAATTATTTCACAATTTAGTCATTTTCAGCTCTTTGGTTAATATGTTTTCATTTTGTATACAAGGAGGTTGTTGTTTGCAGTGAATTCATGGATACCTGCAAGTCTCTCTGGAAGAACTCCTGTGATCTTAAAAAGAATTGAAAATTCATTCCTCATGTACAGCTTCTCTTTACTGAGCTCTTTTTTTAATATAAAAAAATTAGAAAAAGATATGAAATTTGGGGAGTTACTGTCTGTTGTAGATTGTAATAAATTATTGTATATTTTTGGATTTGTTTTACTGCCCTGACCAAAGAGATTCTAAAAGTAGAGTAATATAGTATAGCCTTATCTTGCCAATACAGGAACTCCTAAATTGCTAGAAACCCAGGTACCTTTTACTATGTTAAAGGAACATCAATTTCATCTTGAGATACAAATTATTAAAAAGTTATTTTAATGTGGCTTCGGGTTTTTGCATGCTTGTGACATTATGATTAATTTTGTGATAAATTATGTTTCCCTTAATAGGCCTAATAGTTTTAAACAAATTTCCTTAAAACCTTGGTTTTCATTAAAAAAGTGATGCTTCTAAAACCCTTGATGGTGAAAAAGCTTGGTGACATGAAATGTAAAAGTTTCAATCCCACACAGCAAGAAAAATAACACAATATCTATTGCTTTAAAAATCTTCTGATTTTAAGTCAATGTCTTGGTTTATAAACATTTATGTTTGTCAGTATTAGATCCTCAGTCTTTCTTAGAGCAGGTCTGCTAGTGTTTAGTTTTTTAATTCAGATTTTCCACTTTAACAATCATTTGCCTTCTGTCTGCTTTGTGAAAGACTCACACTAACATAAGAGTTCTACTACATGGGCAAAACTGAATGCGATGCTGTTCAAAATTGTGCAGCGTGATATGTGTATACATATATGTAAAATTTTTCTTTTAGTTTTTACTTATAGCATATACAAATGAGATTTTTTTAAAGTAGTGATTAATAGGCAAATAAGCAGGACGTGGATGTATCATTCTTTTGTTCAAACCGGAGGTGGCTGCCGAAGATCGCTACATGAATATAAGAGCTTTTATATAGGTGGCAGGAAAGCAATTCTAGACACTAGAAATTGAAGAATTCATTTTGTGCTCTAGGGTCTGCCTAGTACTTTCGTAACAGAGAATACTGTAGTAAATGCTACTTGAAGGGACCATTGCGGGTTATAATATGGGGAAAGTTCTCACTTACCAGGTTGGAATCGAGGAACTTTATAACACTTGCAGAAGCTTAGCTTTTGACATTAAAATGTACACTTGTGATTTAATTATACAGAACGCTGATTTGTTAAAAGGATCTGAATTTTTTGCATAATCCATTTTGAGGGATCAAAACACACCCGTTGTATTCAGTAAGACCGCACATTTTTTCCTGTGTCATTTTAACTCATAAATGGATGATGAGATAGCCTGTTGGATATACCTGACTTCATGGATTAGGTGCCAGATGACTGTCGTCATGTCTTGCAAAGCTGTTGTGTGTCTGGTTTGGTTTTGAATTTTGTCAATACTGACAGTAGTTCCAGGGGCATTAAGACCTGATCAGCGGTTTTCATGTTCAATCTTTGTCCTAACAGATGTGGATTTGGAGTCATTATTTGAAATCTGATGGCTGGCTGCTGCCAGAAAATGCATTTCTGATTACCTTTGATTGATTGAATTGATTTAATCAATTTTTCTAAGGAACTGAAAATTTCTTCATTAAAGGGATCCATCAGCCAGCCGTATGAAAACTTTGCTACTTCAGTTGCCTTCAGACAACTCCTAGATTAGTAAAGGCTGAGCTGAAAAATGAAACAAGTTTGTGTTTTAAAGAATGTCACTTTTCTTTGGTTCTCTGGGGAGGACAGTAGGCAGTGGCAATAGTAGCAAGTTCCCGGTGGTACGATTTCTCATCTCTTGTATTTTCTTTCTTTGGAGCAGTGTTAAAATAGTCTTCATAATGAACTGTTTGTCTCTGAGACCTTCATTCTTGTCTCTTTGACTTACCCTGTGTCTTTCCACACTGATACAAATTTACTGATTATTTGATTTGGACAGAAGGAGGGTGCTTAATTGTGCAATTTTCTTATTTGTAGGTACGAAGACTCAGACCCTGGCAAGAGGGGTAAGAAGGCAGGGGCAGGGACATGGTGAGACTAGCACACTGTTTTTGCAGTGGACCACTTTTTGTCTCTCTCACCTGGGCAATGCCACCCCCACCATACTACTGATGCAGCTCTCAGAAAGTTTGATTTTCTGCTGAATAAGATCCAGACACTTTGAACTGTATTGGTTAGATTTTTCATTTCTTTACTTGGACAAAGATATACAGTGTTTAGGGATTATGTTTTTCCTTTTTCAATTGCAACCTATATAGTTCATTGCCTAAGTGCTACTTTAGCATCAATTGCAAGAATATAAATAAAAAGCACCACTCGGTATTTGTTCATCTAAGACCTTGAAAAGCAGTAAATCAAAATCCTTTCTTGGTCTACCTTCAGTTTGCATGACAGCACCAATACATTTGGACTGCTGCAACTTATTTAGATGATGTTTGTCAAGATGGTGGATTTAAAACACATAGCAGTTTTTTTACAGCAAATCTGATTACTATTTTATGTGCCTGGCCCCATGGTAAAATGGACCTTAAACATTTCCCCCTTCCAAGCAAGTTTAGTCTGCAGGCTGTGACAGGGGCAGTCTCTGTGTTCCCAGGAACAGCTTGGATGTGTTCGCTTTTATAGCCCTTTAGAAAAAGTGAGATGTTCTCTCTACCAAACTTTCCCCAACACAATGGATTCAAATTTCTACCTGCTCTTGAGGGGTCAGTGAGACAAAGAGACCAGGGCACAGAAAAGAACGGTGTTTCCTATCCTAGGAAATTAGATAACACTCTTTTTCCTCATATATGAAAATAATCTAATCAGCAGTGTAGATCACAGAATCTTGGAATGGTTTGGGTTGGAAGGGACCTTAAAGATCATCTAGTCCCAACCCCTCTGCCACGGGCAGGGACATCTTCCATTAGATGAGGCTGCCCAAGGCCCCATCCAACCTGGCCTTGAACGCTTCCAGGGAAAGGACATCCACAACATCCACAACTTCCCTGGGCAACTGGTGCCTCACCAACCTCATCTTGAAGAATTTCTTCCTAATGTTTAATCTAAATCTATTCCTTCCAATTTAAAGCCCATCCTCCATATCCTATCACTATATGTCCTTGTAAAAATTTCAGCGTTCTTGTAGGCTCCCTTCAAGTACTGGAAGACTGCTTATAAGGTCTCCTTGGAACCTTCTCCAGGCTGAGCAGCCCAAACTCTCTCAGCCTATCCTCATAGCAGAAGTATTTCAGCCTTCTGATCATCTCTGTGGCTCTCCTCTAGGCCCGTTCCAGCAATTCCATATCCTTCTTATGTTGAGGAGTCCAGAAATGGACAAAGTACTCCAGCTAGGGACTCATGAGAGCAGAGTAGAAGGGGGGAATCACCTCCCCTTACCTGCTGGCCACTGTTGTTTGATGCAGCCCAGGATACAGTTGGTTTTCTGGGCTGCAAGCACACATTGTCAACTCATGTTAAACTTCTCATCAGGCAGCACTCCCAAGTTCTTATCCACACGGCTGCTCTCAATTGCATCATTCCCCATCCTGTATAGAAAGTGTGGATTGGTGCAACCTTGCACTTGGCCTTGTTGAACCTCACGAGGCTCATACATGCCCACTTCTCCAGCTTGTCCAGGTTCCTCTGGATGATATCCCATCCTTCTGGTGTGACAACACTCAGCTTGGTGTCATCTCCAAACTTGCTAAGGGTGCATTCAATCTTGCTGTCTATATCATCAATGAAAATATTAAACAGCACTGGTCCCAGTACAGACCCCTGAGGGACACCACTGTTGTGGTCCCCTCATCATGAAAAGCCAGTGGGTTAATCAGATGATAATGACAACTGAGTTACCTTGCCTAAAAACCTTTATTCTGTCTGTCTGTGTAGACTGAATAGTGTGGGACTGCACCAGTAAGAACCCCAAAGAACTTAAGAGATTTGGGTTTTGGCAGTCATACACATCTTTTTGAGAGGAGCCAAAGTGAAAAAAACCTAGACTTTGGATTTTGTCAAAAGAGACCAAACGCAAACACAGAATTTCCTTGAAGTACCAGGGAGAAAGCTCAGGCTACATTCCTGGGTCTAAGAGTTAAATTGTGATTCCTCTTTGATTCTTTAAGTATTTTGTTCCCATTTATCTTTTTCCAGCTAGTCTCCCATTTTTTAGGGCATGATTTTGAATGCAAGTTAAATCTTTGAAAATATGTCAATGGATTTCAGCACTCAGACATGTAATTAACCTTCATATATCTTTGGTAGTAATGCAAATACACCTGTAGGATGTTTTCTATTGAAAACACAAGGAGAAAGCCTGTAATAAATCTCAGAGTGATAGCTTTATCGTGACTGACAGAGCTGCTGGAGGCCTCTTCTTTATGAGTATAATTTGGGAGTATATAAGGAAGAGATTGATTTCCACAGACCACTCTCTTTTTGTTAATATTTACTCCTAGTCTGTACAACCCACCATCGCTTTTATTTTACAAAAAAAACCCCTAACATGTGTGACTTCATAAAAACAATGATTCCCATATTGCATTTCTATGAGTCAGCAGAGGCCAATGTGAACACAATTTAATTTTGTACTTCTCAAGTCCCATGACTGAATGGTGTGCATGATTTATCAGGGAGTTACAGCTCTCTTTCTTGTCAAGACTTGTTCTTCTGGATCCTTTGGAAACAACAGTTTAACCTTTTGAACTCAGCCAGTACCTACTAGCTGGAGAGGATGAAGTGCTTTGAGAAAGAGGCTATGGGAGTAATGAGATGTGACTGTGAGATGAGCATTGCTTGACATCGTACAACAAATCTCACATTTCATGCTAAGAAGTGGCTGTCATTTTGATCTGCATGAAGTTTGATGCTCCGAGGATTTTAGCCACTGTGTGTATGTTGAGCCAAATCTTTCTTTTAAAGGGAAAAAGTTCTCATGAAGTCCACAGGGCCACTCAGTGAACGCAAAGGCAAGAAACTGGCTCCTTGACTAACCCTCATTTGGTACATATCATTACCACATTTTACTGATAGGGAAAGTGAAAGCTAACATTTTACATAACTTGCTTAAGGCGTCCTTGCCCTAAGCTGAATCCCTTGCACCATATTGCCCCTAGATACTTTTCCTGTTTTTTTTTTTATATAAATCAGATGTCCTTGAAAACTGACAATTAGCTGTTTTCTTAAATACCTCTCCTTTATGAACCGTGATGGTTCTTTCTTATCTATTTATTTTGTGGGATGACTAGGCAGTAATTCTGCATAGGACAGAGCAAATGAGTGTTAATGGGAATTTATTAAATATACCAAATGAACAATTTATGGAAATTAGAGGCCCCATAGAACAAAGAACAGCTTTCTACTTGCTTGTGCTGTTTATTCTTGCCCAAATCCACAAAAGGACTTTTTCTCTGCTGCCTCTTTTATTTAGAATCAAAACAATATGAGGACAACACAGTTTGACCACAGCAGAGATATGTCTGGAGTTCAGTTCATCACATTTCAGTGCTGTGTCAAAAATGTGTTAGAGACAGAAATAGATTCAATCTAGCTGAAGTAAAGATACTGCACTGACAGTAATTGTTTTCTGTAATAGTTAGTCTCATTGAAAGTAGTAATGAAATAAGGAGGGTTTTTTTCAAATGTGAGGTGATTCAGTGCCAGCTGGCTGACCGAGAGCCTGGGATAGGCTGTATCTGTCACTCTATGAATAGGAAGAACAGATCTTTTATTTTTCTTTGTTAAAACCTTGTATGCTTGGCTGTACCAGACCAGGCAGATTGCTTGAAGTGACTGGCTGCCAATGCAATTTGTGTTGGTAAATAAATATAAAATGTTGAGATCTTTCAAAGATGGGATAGGAAGGCAATGACTGATGCCAAGCAGAGTGCAGTCATTTCCTGAGCAATAAAACTGCTCTATCAGCTCACCTAAGGCTTAATTTGCACAAGATCTGTGTGTTGTATCCCTTCCTAAACAAAGGCTTTAAACTAAAAACTCTGCTATGGCTATTGTGCAATATCAGGCTTAACTGTCTCCTCACCTGACCTGAATACAGGGCTATCCTTAGCACTGGCCCATAAGTCTTGGGTTTTATCTTCTGGTCAACCAGCTTACTGACTCTGGTTAATACAGGTGCTGATTTTGGTTAGGATAGAGTTAATTTTCTTCATAGTAGCTAGTATAGTGCTATGTTTTGGATTTGAGCTAAAACCAGTATTCATAATACAGAGATGTTTTAGTTATGGGTGAGCAATGCTTAAGCAGAGACAAGGTCTTTTCTGCTTCCTGCACCACAGTGACAATGAGTAGGCTGGGGTGCACGAGACCCTGGGAGGGGACACAACCTGGACAGATGACCCCAAATGACCAAAGCGATATTTCACACCATATTATGTTCTGCTTAGCATATAAGGCTGGGGAAGAAGAAGGAAGGGAGGGATGTTCAAAGCAATGGTGTTGGTCTTCCAAGTAATTATTATGTGCGATGGAGCCCTGCTTTCCTAGACATGGCTAAACATCTGCTTGATGATGGGAAGGAGGGAATGAATTTCTTATTTTCCTTTGCTTGTGTGTATGGCTTTTGCTTTCCCTATAGAACTGCCTTTATCTCAACCCACAAGCATTCTTCCTCTTACTCTTCTGATTCTCTTCCCCACCCTGCTGGGGAGGGCGGTGAGAAAGTGGCTGCATGGTGCTTAGTTGTAGTCTGGGGTTAAAACACAAGAGCATAGCAGAAGGAAGTAGAGCAAGGACAGAGGTGATGTAGGGATGCTGATATAAAATAATCAGACACTGATAATGGATCTGGACATGTAAAGAACAAGCTGAGATTCTGATGGAATATTTTCTGATTTGTACAATTCTTCCAGAGGAGGAATGGTTGTGTGGCAAAACATGTGGCAACATCTCCTATGCCTGAGGAAGGCAATACTACTTCGGAAGTGGGTATAACCTGATGAAAAGATGTATAGATAAACTTGCTGTGGCCTCAGCCCTGGCAAAAGGTCTAGGAAAGAGTGTAATAATGTCCTGACTCTTGTCAGTAGGAATAAATTAGTCCCTTATTGCACTGTACTTCATTGACATAGGAAACTCAGATTGGCTTTTCCTATGTCATGGGGGTGATTGAAGGTAGATTGAGAGTCATTATTAAGATCGGCATGTACTAAATGTGGTCAGCAGAGAGAGAAAAAACCACTTCTTTTGTGGAACAATTCGGAAAGGGTAAAATCCTTTGTAGAAAGGAATAAACTCAACTAAAAGCAAACCACTATGCAGTTCAATAAAAGGTTGCCCTCTCCAGTCAAACAGATACAATTTGCCACAGT
Organism: Cuculus canorus; assembly: GCF_017976375.1. Taxonomy (NCBI): domain Eukaryota; kingdom Metazoa; phylum Chordata; class Aves; order Cuculiformes; family Cuculidae; genus Cuculus; species Cuculus canorus. Next base: position 62,590,217 of record NC_071402.1, on the reverse strand, counting down.
GTGTATAAAGAGGATCTTTTTCAATTTAGCTATTTCCATTAATGTATGAACCACTGATCAATATTAGACATCACTTAGCTTCTCAGGTCATGAGAAACAACTCACTGGCAAGCACTGTATTTCTAGGAGACAAAGTCTTGCTCTGGTAAATACATGACCATGCAAACAAAATGAATAATTTCCATGGAAGTTGAGGGCCAAATGAATAGTTCTTCATTGTGTTAAAGGTATAAAATTTGAAGATTATTCTGAAAGTTATGAATTTCTGGAATATCTTATCAACATGGCTCTCAAATACATCCAGTGACCTCTGGAGAGGGAAACAGTCTTGGGTCAAGCCTCACCTGCCCTCTTAGCCTTGCAGGGTCTAGCAGATTTCACATTTAAGGCGGGTCTGGGTAAGAAAACTATAGAAACACAGTCAGAAAGCTACACGCCAAAACCACCATTTGTAATTTCTGATTTCTTTTTGTTAGAGTAGCTTTCTGAGGCCTCAACCATCAACACATCTCCATCATATCCAACACTGAACATATCTGTAATTGTACACTATTCTTGTTCTGCAATCTATAGCCATAAAGACAGCTAATATATTAGCTGTTACATAGATGGAGAACTGGGAGGTTAAATATCTTGTCCAGGGTCAAAAAGGAAATGTTTGACAGGTCTGGGACTTGTGAACTTGGAAGTGTCGAGATGAAGGCCTCAGCTGTGGCTGTGTATTTACTCTTGAGTGTTAGCTGACTGCACATTTAACAAAACACTCCAAAAGACATAAATATGTTACTGTCCGTATTGGAAAATGACTGGACAGCCATGCTTCTTTTGATAAGTAGCTGAATTTTGCCTGGGCAAATTATTCTGTTATGATAAATTGTACCATGTAATTTGAAAAATAGATTGTTTTGTCTTCTGAGCATGCTTATATAGATTCTTTGGAGAAGATACTGTGTCTCCTTCTTGTAAATGCTAATAAATAATGTTTTTTACATTTCACTTAGGAGGAATCAAACAGGCAAGAAATAATCACAGCTGTAAAGACTGAACTACTAACTCAGTTCTATGCCCTCAGAAGAGCTTTAGTCAACAGTGAGTTCAGGCAGTTAAAAGAGATAGACTAAGTATAGCAGGGATTTTTCCTTGTTTGATCTACAGAGCTTCTCCTTTAGCTTAGTAAAAGAACAAATGCTTTTGGAATCAATGACCCAGGTTATGGCTCCATTAGTAGTTTGGTCCAGTTTTAATTAACTGATGATGTGTGCACTATCGTTTGCTAATAAGAGGTATAATGATTTTAGATGTATGTTGTTATAAAGCCCCCAGATTTTACACATGCTCTGTCCAACATTAAGCCTTCTGGGCGCTTCTGGGTCATCTCCACTTCTAGTGGGAATCCCGCAAGGGTGTCCAGATTTGAATGCAGCACAGATGCTGAGTGAGTAGGCTTTCTGACTGGTGCTGTGCTTCAGTGACTTTTGACAGCTGGATACCCAAGTTCTCCCTGTAATTATCTATGTACCGAGGCTCCATTAGAAAGGCGTGTGATGGCCCTAGGCTGCAGATTTCTGGCTTCACCATGGCCCTGGAAATATCAAGTTAGCCTTGAAATAATTTCAATTTACACCATGTGACTAAAATTGAGGCAAGCCTTTTAATACTGTGAGTAGCAGGGCAAGAGGTCACAGAAGATAGCGTAGGTGATGCTTTTTCAGAGAGTGATTTATTCGTTTTCATGCAGCCAAAAAGGACTAAATACTAATCAGAACACTTGAAATAACTAACATCTTGTTTTCCATTTCACAGGTATGCTCTCTTCAGTAATGTGATGGTCTATTCTTTTGAGCAACAAATGAAAGAGTTTATAATTTGATATCAATGAATCCCATAACTAATTTAGGGTGTTTTCCTGTTTAACAGAAGTACAATACAGAGCTCCCTGCAGAAAAAAAAGAGGCGCAAACCTCTCCAGAAAGACAAATCTGGGCGCATTTTAGATGTGCATGTTAAAAATATGGGTGCCTCACTAAGTCTGTGTTTTGAAAACAGAGAGAGAACGTATGTGTGTGTTTGTGAAATGAAAAGATGCTATTTCTTTGTGTAGCAAAATCACAGAATCACAAAACAACCCTGGAAGGAACATTGAAACATTGTCCGTCCAGTCTTTTGTGGGAAAGGGAGCCTAGAGGAGACATCTAGCACCCTGTCCAATTGCATCTTGAAAATCTCCAATCATAGAACTCTACCACATCCCTGGCTAAAAATTGTTTATCAAGAATGCAGTTAAATGCATTTTGAAATCTCTGATTGCCAGTAGTGCATCTGAACAAAAGGAGAAGAAAAGTGAAAAGCCTAGAGATATTCTGGATCTGATTAAATATAATGACCCCACACTAAGGAACAGAAGAGATTTAGTGCAACACATTATCAGTGCCAAAAGATCTTCCTCAATGTTCCTACTCATTTCATCTTTAGTTTTTATATTTTGCTTATTTTACAAGATTTTTTGCCTCTATGAAAGGCAAAGTGGCCTCCTTGTTTCCCTATAATAAAGTTGCATATAGACCTTAGCTAGGTGGTTTACTAAGTCCTAGGGGAATGCTCATCACAGAGGAAACCCAAATTTAATGCCAGTGGGACTGGCAGCTTTACACAGTCCATTCTCCTAAAACCCTTGAATAGGTGTGGGAAGCCCCTTTGGATGTCTAATGATAATGTGGTTTTCCTCTCTCATTAACTTTTGTATACAAGCAGCTATCATGCTGACTGGATACTAAGCACTTTACTGCCCATCTACATCCAAGTCAATGCTACTTAAGGCTAATCACATACTAACTACTTATCCCAGTGACAAAGCTGCATCCCCACTCTGTCTGTATTGATCTCCCATCAGTCATTTGTAAGTGACCATGCTAGACACGGCCCTTGGGCATTTTTCCAATACAAAAGCCACTTAACATTAAAATTGCAGGATCTCTTTTGGCTGTTTTACAAGCCTTTATCAAAAGCATTTAAAACCTTACCTTTAATCATAACTACTCTATGAATTTTTTTCACCTTTGACCATTGACTCCTTTAGCATAACGAGAACATTTGTGCACCTGACTGCCCTTCTTTAAGTTTATTCATTGCTTGAGAGGACTACTAGAAGCAGTGGCAAAAATAATGGAGAGAAAACCCTTTTACAGGAGTGTTTGCTTCATTTTAAGAGTAGCAACATTAAAAAAGGAGACCAGGTCCATATTTCAGACATTTCTGTGCCCCTTGGGTCAGACGCCCACCCTTTTACTTCATGCAAATGACCAGGCAGCAGGGCTGCCTCTGTCTTCCTAATCCTCTGCCATATACCATTTCACTTCTTGGCATAGAGACTGTGTTTGTTTTGCATGTCTATGTGAAAAGCCAAACTAGTACAAATTCTTTTACTCTATCACTGCCACATATGAACACTGAATATATATTTTCAGACACTGTGGTTGTTGGATGTTGTTCAGGAGGTTAGATGAGAATTTTAATTGCATAATTCTGCCATCCTTTCTCTTCTGCACTGTTTCAAGTTCTCCCTAATTTGAGAGTACATTTACGGCTTCAGAACAAGCTTAACAACTGTCTCTTTTCAAGTTTAGTACTCATCCAGCTAAATCAACTTGTAACATAGTTTGGCAGTGTTCAAGTAATAACTATTTTAACAATCATTCTGGTCTTGTGCAAAGCTATTCTCACTGGCCTGTGGAAATTCGAAAATAGTTGTGGTGGAAAGCTGTGCTGTTTGCATAAAGACTGTAAGGTCTCCTCTGCACTACAGCTACAACTTTCATTATTTGTTGGACTGCTTTGAAACTTTGAACACGTCACAGGCAAGTCTTACTTTATTCCCATAAGAGTATTCATCAGTGCATTTGAAGGGCCATATGTTGAGTTGACACTATCAACTATAGGCAATGTGCCAACGAAGTACTCAGGCAGGCAGCTCTTCTTGAGTTCCATACTATCTATTTTTTGACTATCTATTTTGATTTGCGTCTCATAAAAAGCATCAATTACATATATAAAGAGAATTTCTCCACAGGATGTTAATGGAGTAGTGTACAATAAAAGGTCAAAAGCACTGTGACTAATCCTCTTAGAATAAGATCCACAAAAAGCTTTCCCTAAATAAGACAAAGTATTTATAGTAATGATAGCAAAATACAAATGCCACTTTGGAGTTTATTTGTCTAAATTAATGGTTCTCAACATTTTTCACTCGTTATATTGATTCTTAGGACTAAAACCAACCTATCTGCTCCAAATTTCACACATTTTCTACACATAGAGCATGCTTGGCTATATAAAAACATATCTGATGAGAAGTTGCGATAGTATAAATGAAGCGAGATTAAAATGAACTCACTTGGTGTGATACATTAAGCTGTTTGTTAAGTCACTTTATATCTGGTAGTATCATGGTTATACAACGGCAACGTTATGTTTGTAAATATAATTATTAGGGAACTCTCTGCCAGTGGATGACTAAAGACACAGGAAAAGTTAGATGTCCCCAGCCCTCCTGACAAACAGTAATTGATGGAAATATGTGCCTGACCAGAATCTTTAGTTTTCCTCTTCCCTTATCATCCTCAGAGAAACATCCTCAGAGATACCTGGGCTGAAAAATTATTAAGCTTGGAATCACTTTGTAGATTGTTCATTTGGTGATGAAAGTAAGTCTGCAATGGAACATTAACAACCTTGGATCACACTTTCTGGGGTGTTCAATTGAAGTGCACAAGTCACGCTGAATCCTGTGCCAAACTGAACTATTTTAGACAGTAACTTTGAAATTCCAAGATGGGCCATAAGAAAATATTTTTTTAAACCATTGGAGTTATACTGTATATATTGTAGTAACTCAGCTTATCTACAAATATATTTTTCTGGCTTTAATTAGTCTTACAACTAATTAAATTAAAACTCTGCCTAAATTGTGATAACTTTTCTATACATTCTTCATGAATTCTTTCAGGCACAACTCATTTTGGTTAACTAACAGGTTCAGAGTATATAAAATTCTTTAACAGTTACCTGTTTAGTTTTCTTCATTTTTAATGCACGATAGGTATTTTCAAATAACAAATAGTGTATTACATTATATAAAATCTAATAGTACTGAAAATATAAAAGGGCAATCTGGGCAAGGAAGATGTCATTGGTAATTCAAAATGAAAGAACAAAGCCGCTTACACAATACTCATGTACATGTACACAGAATATAACAGCGCTTATAGCAAACCATCAAATTGTTAATGCTTAGTGTACCTTTCTCCAGTGAATTTTTCATAGTAAAATTAATTGTGAAAGGAAGTTAGGGCAAAAGCATAAAAGAATGAAGTCCTCAGAAGTTCACTAATGCAACCAATAACTTTAGCAAGGCTAGTTGTCCCCCTCAGCCTTTCCATGCTACAGCCTTAATTTTCTAACCTGGAAGGATGACTTTAGAAGGAAGTTCAATCTCCATGCCTGTTCAGACTTCAGTCTGATAAAACGTACATTGATGTCATATTTAGTGGGGTTTTGTAATGTGGGAATTTGTCTCCCAAAACCTAGACTGACATCACAAAGTGTCTCAACTCATGCCTTCAAAGTGCTGGCAACTTTTGAGCACCATAGCTATGAGCAGGGACTGAGGATAGCCAGTTCCCTTTCTCACTTAAATAGAATTTCTTTTAAAACAATTAACAATATTTCTTAAGCTTTCTCTGTAAATGAGAGAATGCTAGTGACCCTATATGGGCATAACTCATTGACGAGTTTTATGACAATTCCAGCCATCATCTCTGTAATCCATCTATGGGAATTCTATAAAATTCATGACAAAGGACAGTTAAAATCCCATCTTGCAGTGACTGGCTCTAAACAGAAAATCAGATTGTACTGATTTTGAGGATTCCCTCAGAACTTGTATTTGTTCAAGAAAGGGAAAAATCAGACTTCTGGGTGATGTATTGGAATCAGAACTCACAAACATTTAAGAATCAGCACAGAAAGACTTAAGCTTTCTTATGAGAAACAGTACAGAAAAAGCAATTAATATTAAAGTTGTCATGGAGAATTTCCAGGAGAGGCAAATGCCAAGAAATGCTGAATGGGGAGATATAACCAGCATTTATGTTGGTAACATTCATGGAGAGGAATCAGAATGAAAATATTGTAAAAAATAATGGAAAACTTTTGGTACCAGAAGAAAAGGGAGAAACTGACACAAGGATGCAGAAGACAAAAAAGAATTTCTTCATTAAATTGAGATACATAATTTTAACTTTCCTAATTTGTTCACTTTCAGAGGGACAGATGCTCTAGCTGATGCCAATCCAGAGCAAATTCTTCTACTCCTCTTTCTTTAAGATGCTGAGGCAGATCTGCCAGCAACCACTGCAGCAACAGAAGCTTTTCCCAACAAAGAAAATTACTGTTAGAAGGGGCGATTATGGGAATGGAGCCTATCTATGTATGGTTAAGCGTTTGGACTGCTGAATCTTCATTCAGCTACAAAACTTCAACCATATCAGCCAAGTTACACCAACATTCACTGAAATGAACAGATATATACCCAGGAGCATACCCTGCCACAGTGTTTGACTCATTTGGAAAATCAAAATTGCCATTTATGACAAGTAAACTTCCAAATTTATTGCTCAATCAATATATTTTATTGGACTCTTACTAGGCAACTTACAACCTTTATGAAATAATGAGATGGTGTTCTAATTTTCCCATTTTAGATACCTCCTCTGACACATGAATCATTTCTTGCCTTCTTTCTTACTTGGGCTTGTTTAGAACAGATAAAGTTTGGACTGCAGTTGTTGCAGCTACAGAATCTTGATGCTTAACCTCAAAAATCTGAAGGCTAAATAAAATCTTTCCCTCCAGAGCTCTAACCATATGCATTTATCTGTTTTATTTCTGTTTTGTTATTTTTTTTAATTTTTTGTTTCATTCTTTAACAAAATAATAAGCAAATCCTCATTACCCAGGATCAGTTGAAGCTTGTCTATATAAAGAATACATTGGGTTTCTAGTGAGTCTGTGTGTGCAGAACTGCATTGCATTAGCATTCCTGAATACAGGCTTTTTAATGTGCTAATCTTAGGAAGGTAAAATCAACATTCAAATGGTAATTATTTAGGAAGTAAATTGATCAATTTGTCCTAAGCTCCATGAAGATGAACTGAGGTCAATCCACTTTGCCTATTAAGATTTTGAAGATACCTGGTTGGATGACTTTCACAGTAAAAGCATGTTTTCCGCTGGGGTTTAAGGGAATAAGGAGAGGGGAGTAGAAGAAAAGAAAAAAAACCTGTACTTTAATGTTAGACCTTAGGAAAAACAAGCTTTTCATGTAAGTGCAGTTTTCCTGGTCCTAGCAAGCTGTCCATGGAAATAGCCTCTGTGTTATTAGCTTTTAGTACCATAGCTCTCCCCGTGGTGAAGGTTAAAAGGTTGCTAACTAAACAGAGTTGAGCTGTCTTGGTTCTACAACCCTATATATATTTTCTGAAGTATTTTTGTTTTGGGAACTTGTGGATCTCCAACTACAATACATATAGAAGAGAGGCTGAAAGAATTTAGAGGCAAGCTATTAAAAGAATTCCGACATTTCAAAATTGAGCACAGTAATTTTTTTTTTTTTTAGCTAAAGTGGAACAATACAAAATTGTTATTGCTAAATTAATAGTCTATGAGTCTTAGAATTAATGCATTAGGGTAGAAGTACGTATTTCCTGATGGTAAATCACTAGGCCACTTTTATTCAAATACTATAAGGCCAAAATTTTCTTTCATTTTGAAAAAAGAAAGGCAAGTTAGCTTCTGTAGAAAAAGAGACAGGTGGGCATGATGTGTCTGACTACTGACTCATTCTAGTTCTTGAGCTTGAAATGCCAGAAACATTTTTGCCAAGTATTCCTAATCTTTAGCATTTATTTGAGAGTATCATTAGGATGTTAACTGACTATGGATTTTCCTAATGATTTCACAATATAAAATAATACACATATTAGAAAATTAGTAAGAATAGTGTCTCAATTCTTACAGCATTTTTCAGCTCATCATTTTAGGCATGGTTTGAACTGGTGGTTTGAAGCTTAATTTCTTGTGGTTCCAAATTACCTGCCTTGGAGTGGATTTCAGTATCAAGCCTTTGGAAGCCAGAGAATACTGGTGGCCACTACAGAGCTTTTTCAAGACTGGGTAAGTTTTACCATTTTGGTAACCGGTTACGTATGAAGTCACTGAAACATTTGTGTCTTACTTATTTATGGTCTCATATTAGTTATGGTGAGAATGAAAACCGATGTTAGAGGCTCTCATTTTATGGCAGTGACATTTTCTTCTGTCATCAAAAGTATTGTGTTGCATCGCTGCAGCTTGGAACACTGTATAAGCCTAAAGAGGTGAGAAGCTGCACAAACAATTAGCTTCAGACACTCTCTGGGTCTTCAAAAAATCAACATTTTTATGGGTTTCCCTGTAAGGCTTCTTGGCTGTATGCAACCCGCAGGACAACACAGTCAACACTGAACCAGAGTCCTGGTAACAGGCATGCATTTTCCAGTTACTTTGGGAAAGAAACACAGGTGCGTGAGTATGGCAAAAGCTGGAGTGTGGTGTTATCTTCAGGTGCCAGGGCGACTTGGACTGTGAAACACTACTGCCCTTCAGTGAGTAAACAGTCTTTGTGCTTTGTTTCAGAAATCTTTTGAGCCATGCAGTGTATAGTCATAGTGACAAATGTACTTGTAACTTCCTTCCAGAGATCAGTGAGGGGAGTTAACTGTTATATTTCAGAAATGCATAGTTTTCGTTAAGAGTAAGTTTTTTTCCTGTGAGACTTGTTTAATAAATACTAAGAAACAAATAGGACTGTTCTTCCACAGCAAAACAGGGAACAGAAAATCTGATCTTAGTGGAAGAGGGCTTTTTTGAGTCTACCTTTACAGTGTAGTCCTAGTATTTGTCTGACTTCCATTTCTTTCCTTCTATGAACTGAAGATCTATGCTGAAGTTTTAAAGCAACTGTCCATCTGAAGAAAGAAGAGTATAAGAAAATTTTGTGCTATCACAGGGACCCACTATAATGGCAACATTCCCACAGCAATTTTTTTTTAGATGTTTCGTAACAAACACATTAAGATACGTAGCATATAGAGACAGGAGGAATAGATGATCTTGTGACTCCTCTGGATTACACACATACTGGAGGCTTGTGATTGGGGAGGGGCTAATTTAAAAGATAGGTACAATCTTCCCTAAATTTATATCCCAGACCTACTTTTAAGTATTATTTTGAATCAAAGCACTCCATATTCTTTGCATAGACTCGCTGCCCTTCAGATTGAATTTTGCTTAATAATACTGAGCTCCTACTTGGTCAGTACAAATAAATTCCAAATAACCTTTGACTATACAATATGAGAGTTTCATGAGTAAAGCAGTACGTCAAATATTTCTGTGTGAATGTACAGTTGATTAATCCTTGGAGTAGTGTTTGAAGATTGTCTTTAGACAGTTCAGTTGTAGAGTTGAATGTCAGCATTATCATATATGAATCCCTCTGCACATTTCCCAGTCCCGTGTCATGATGTTCTCAAGGAAATCAACAGAACTAATAGCAAAGGGAGATTTTAATCTTTGATTTGCAGAACAGGAGTTTTTGTGAAGAGTCCAGTCAAAGCTCCTCAGCAAAGCAAGAATTTTCCTGCTCCAGTGATGAGGAATTCTGGGGTAGAGAAGAGGAAATATGGAGCAAAGACAGAGACTCAAGGATAAGTACGTGTGTGTGTATGTGAGGAAGGCCCTGGAGACTCAGTTTCCTCACTGATGGCAGGATATGTACACCAGAGGTGGTATTTGCACCAAAAAGAGGAGCATTCCCTGCCCCACCAGCAGCTGCTGACTCCCTCTGGTCTCCTCGATATTTAGAGCTGCTGCAGCAGCACTGTTGTCTTTCAGAACTTTGGCATAGGGGAAGTGCTGTGCATTACACGGATGCTCCAATAACGTTCACCCAGTACTTGTAAATCGGGCTTATGTTCACAGCTGGCTTTGTTGCAGTCTTTCCGCTTCCTGGAGTGAACAGGTAAAACAGTGCAACGCACCAGTAGTGTGGCTGAGGTCATGGTAGAACCAACAAGACAATTAAAGTGTAGCCATCAATGTAAGTCACTGCTCAAATAAATAGAGAGAAGTTACAGTGGCAACATCTGGACATTTGAAAAATATGAAGATAGGTGAAATGTATGTACATTAAAATAAATTGTGTATGTATGAACTCAAAACGAGATATGACTTGGAAAATGTTACTGAATCTCTGAATCCAACTTCTGGCCAGGGGAATGTATTCCCTAACATAATTCCATGCAGCAGGAGAGCCAGAATAGAGAGGAGACAGACAAGAACACGTCATTCTTAGTTACTATCCATAAAATAATACTAACATTAAAATTTAAGAAATATGACTTAAGGGAATAGAATACTTTAAGTTTGAATAAGCTGAGTTCCCATTCCTGTGATCTGCCCACGTGGTTGTTGAATGGCAAGGGACATGAGAAGATATCCAATAAGAAAATTCTCACTGTCATGAACAGCAGGGATCTTTCAGGGTGTGAGGATAGATCTGAACCACCTGGTACATATTTGTCCTATGAGTATGTTCTTTAGAAAAAATTACTTTTCATGTGAATTGTGACTATCAACTACAAAGAGGGTTAGGGACAGCTCTCCTTACAACAGAGACATAGATTTAGAAAATAATTTGCAATCTGTAAAAACAAGCAAAATTTGGGGTGATTCTTTGGTGAGAGAACTAGCCATTACAAGAAGCTGGCATGTAAAATGCTATTGACCAGAAAACTACGCTCAGAAATAGACAGTATACTTTATGCAGTTCATAGGATCATTTCTTTTGTAAGAGACTGTTTATGAAAGGCATGAGATTCTGCCTTTCTCTATTTCTTGTCTAATGTAAATTAAATTAGGAAAATAATACTTTGTAGTCCCTGGGAATGATAAGGGTAATCAAGTGATATATAGGCAAATGCCGAAAACGGTGGATATGGGAGGGGGAGAGTGGTGTTGTATTTCTAACTCTTTTTGAAACTTCTCAACATTCTGATTTAAGGACTTCAATCTGTATGAGCTGAACTAAGTTCTTTCTTCCATTTGGAGTCTTTTCCTGCTATGAATACATCTGCTGAAGAATTTGTTTCAGTAGTGGCTTTCTAAATATCATCAAGAAAAGAAATTTTAACGATTCTTCAAATACATTTATAAAGGATCATTTCTGTTATATGTGTGGGCAAATTATCAATGAGAAGCTTCAACAAGCTGTGTTTTTGCTGAACTTCTGGCAGAGCAACTTATTGTGCACCTTGGAAAGGTCCCTATTCAGTTCATGGGAACACTGAAAGGTACTATAATGTATGGTTTCCAAATTTTCCCAGATGAGCATAGGCAAAATAAAATGCCTGCTTGTCCACATCATTAAACTACCTTGCAGTCTGTTACAATTGGCAGACTCTACACCTGAGAGATTCAGGGCAAAAACTGCAATGTTATTTTCCAGGTCAAGTTTGACGTACTGTGGCAGACCTGTGTTAGGCAAATTGTTCAGTGTCTTCCTGAACTCTAGGGGCCAATCCTGAGATGTTCTCAGCAGTGTGAGTCCCACAAAAGCCAAAGCTGTTATGTCCTCCTTTCATGAATATTGTAATGCCTTGCAAATCTGTACATTTAAAAATATGGAATATGCACCGCTAGTTTTGCATCCTTTATTGCTTTCTTTACTATGTTCTATTCTTATTGATGTTGCATGACTTTATTAATAACAGTTTCACTGCTGCCTCTGTTTAATTTTTTTAAAAGCTAAGGAAAGATATTTTATATTGCTACAGCACTAGAACTCAGCAGAATTCCATGAAGGAATTTTTTTAATGGGAAACATATAATACAAGGCAAGTCCTTCCTTTAATAACACTGATATTCCTGTTGTGCAACCCGAAGTCCATTTGTATAATGGCAGTTTTGTGTCAACTTGCTTGCTATTTACTGTCCATAGAATAGAAATTAACATCTGGTGTTGTGGTATGACTTGGTAACCATAGTCAAGACTGGGACAGCAGGGTGCAGAAAGTCTCCCTCCCATAAAGAACTTTGTCTAAACAGATGAAGATTAAAATAGGGAAGGAGCTCAAAGAGAAAAATTATTTGTTCGAAGTCACACAGCAGGAGCAGATTTAGATTTCATGGTTGCCAATGCTAAGGATTCTGTTTGGAGAGCTATGGATTTGATGGGTGGACTATTTGGTGGATAAGGAACTGTTTAGATGGTTGCATTCAGAGAATAGTGGTCAATGGTTTAATGTCCAGATGGAGATCTGTGAAAAGTGGTGTCCCTCAGGGGTCCTTATTGGGACGAGTGCTATTTAATATATTCATTGATGATATAGACAGTGAGATTGAGTGCACTCTCAGCAAGTTTGCAGATGACACCAAGCTGAGTGATGCAGCTGTCACACCAGAAGGATGGGATATCTTCCAGAGGAACAGGACAAATAGGCCTATGTGAACCTCATGAGGTTCAACAAGGCCAAGTGCGAGGTCCAACACCTGGGTCAGGGTAATCCGCAGTTTTGGTGCAGGACAGGGGATGATGTGACTGAGAGCAGCCCTATGGATAAGGACTTGGGGGTGCTGATTGATGAGAAGCTGAACAAGAGCTGACAATGTGTGTTTGCAGCCCAGAAGGCCAAACATATCCTGGGCTGCATCAAAAGAACAGTGGCCAGCAGGTAAGGGGAGGTGATTCTCCCCCTCTGCTCTGCTCTCATGAGTCCCTAGCTGGAGGACTTTGTCCATTTCTGGAGTCCCCAACATAAGAAGAATATGGAGCTATTGGAATGGATCCAGAGGAGGGCCATGGAGATGATCAGAAGGCTGGAGTCCTCTTATGAGGACAGACTGAAAGAGTTGGGGTTGTTCAGCCTGAAGAAGAGATGCTCTGGGGAGACTTTATAGCAATCTTCCAGTACTTGAAGGGAGCCTACAAGAAAGCTGGAATTTTTACAAGGACATATAGTGATATGGTGAGGGGCAATGGTTTTAAATTGGAAGGGGGGAGATTTAGATTAGACATTAGGATAGACATAGACAATGAAGGTGGTGAGGCACTGGCACAGGTTTCCCAGGGAAGTTGTGGATGCAGCATCCCTGTAAGCATTCAAGGCCAGGTTGGATGGGCCCTTGAGCAGCCACTTTTAATGGAAAGTGTCCCTGCCCATGGCATGGGAGTTGGGAGCAGATGATCTTTGAGGTCCCTTCCAGCCCAAACCATTCTATGATTCTAACTGGGCATACCTGCCCCGTGCACCTTGCAGCATATGAAAGCGCAGTGCCTATCGGAACTATCCAAGTCTTCCTCTTCAGTACAGGCTCAGTCTTATGTGACTATTGTACTTCCAGCTGCTGATTCAGGTGAGTACTTCCTAGAGCAAAATAGTAGCTCTGCTCTCTGTTGTGCAGACAGGAATGTCCTGAACCACATTCCTGATGAGGCCTTTGGCTTCAAGGGGAGCTTAGTTGGGTTGAAAATTCATCTCAGTGGGGAGCACCTGAGGTATGGCCACCTTCCTTTGTTTTCAGAAGCTTATTACACTGTACTTTCTATGTTAAACAGTTTGGGCTGCACTGAACAACTGATTCTGCTCAAGTTCGGATAGAAGGCTGAACATTTCTCACTTTGGCTTCTTGCAGAGACACAATACTGCACACACCAAAGTCTTTGTGGCAATAAAGAAATGCTGAAAAAAAGTGCTGAAATGCCAGACACCACATGAGATACGTATAAAAGTAGACAGTAAGTGTGCTTACAATGAATCACTTCCTTACATGTCTTCCTTGACTGGGGGTTCTATTGGCTCACCCAATTCTTTTTCAAGCATGAAAAATATCTATGTGCTAGCTCTGAGTACCTCTTTGTTAATACTCCTGCAGAGAATAGCAAAGGAAGAGACAAATTAAATATATCTGCTCCTATTGAAACCAGCCCTCTGCAGTTCTCTGAAAATCCTTTATACATATTTTTGATGCTTGTTCATTTGTTTATGTGTACACTCATATATCTTAGACATTTCTGTGAAATGATAGGGTTTTTCTTTAAAACATCACTTGTAGACTTTTACTTAATTTTTCATGTTCCTATATTACTGTGATTTTTTTTCTTACGAAACCTCATAGCTTATAAATTACAATAAGATTAAACCAGATATTGCTAATGTATTTTAAACAGTTGTTAAATTACAAAAGTTGGTTGATCCCTTCCTTGAAATTTGCTGATCCTAACTTTAAATGACTCCTAGGTTATTTTTTATATCTTTTAAATCTTTTATAGCTGTACACGGGTGCTTTTATGAAACCTGGTGTAAAGTATTCTGAGAACAAAAGCATATTTATGTAAGTAGCACTGGGAGCTGACTTGGCAGGTGTTTGCCACAAAGTCTTAACCCCTGAGCATTAGTATTAGGCATCAAGCACATCCTCGAAGGGTTGTAAGAGTCACTTTTTCTACAGAGAAACCGTTCAGTCTGAAAATGTATTAAAATGGAAAGTATGGCAGTGTTAGTGCTATCAACACATTTGTGGGCTGCAAAAAAATAAATAAGAATTTAGGAATAATGTTTGCAACAAGTGCATGAACAGAAAGTAAAGATGGTTGTGGTGGCCAGGGCTTCTCAGGGTAAGTGCAACCTTATATAGCTCATGTAAGAGCCAGGCAGAATTGTTCTTGGGAAGAAAGGATCCTTAAATGGGGAAAGGAGCAGGCAGGGCCATAGTCTTCTCTTTTTGCATAAACCAGACAGGAAAACCGGCCAGCAGGAGGCGATCCAGGGCTGTCCCACAGGAAAAGGATTAGCAGAGGGAGCCCAGCCTTTAAAAACAACACGACTTTGTCTAGAGCAAGGGTCTGCCAGCTTGAGTTGAGATAGTGAAATCTGGCACCAAGAAGTGACAATTTCCCTGGCTTCTGCTAAAGTCAGTGATTTTAGTGGAGAAGGCCTTTCTGGACAAGGCAACGAGGAATGAAAGAGTTCCTGAAAGTAGAGTAAAATGTGGCTGGAAATTTCCTTTCAGTTTGTAGGCATGTAATCTGTTGGTCCTTTAGCTTCTCTGTAGGAGACACCCTCCATGATACAATGTGGTCACCAAAGCTAACTGGGAACTCATTCAATAACAATACTTTCACTAAAAAATGCTATTTCACTGAAAACACACTTTGTAGGCAGAAAATATAGCCATTTCAAGAAGATGTTGTTAGGAAAAGTCTTCTGGCCTTAGAGATTCATTTTACAGTAAGCAACGCCTACAAGAAACCCATGGTCTGGTAGTCATAGACTACAGCCATGAAGTGAGACCTTAATTATGCCACTGCTCTAGCTGAATGGAGTCGCGGTTTAACGATCTCCTCTGACTCAGAGAAAAGCCTCGGCCTGAAATGCTCAGTTCTAAAGGGACATGGCTGCTGAGAAGCTGTTGTGAAACCTCCTTGGAGAAGTAGGGTAGCAATTCCTTGGTCTTGCATAGTAAGAGAGATAATGGGCTAGAAATATTCCATCTCTTGCATGAATTTTCCAGATAGGGGAGTGGGTGAAGGTTTTTTGTTTTGTCTTGTTGTAGGGGTGCTTTTTTTTTAATGCAAGATTTCAGAGGCTTTTGGTTTTGTTCTCATAGTGAAACTGAAACATTCTGCAAATATGAGTTTTTGGAAGAGATGAGAAAATTTTCCTGTTCAGTTCTTATTGTTACATTCTGGTAAGTGGTACTATGATATGTTAAGGGGATGAAGAAAGTATCCAGGCATCTATGAATTGTGGTAATGTTTTTCTCTGAATATGGAATTTCTCTTTAGGTGTATTCACACAGGCTGCTCCAAAGGGCTATATTAGATTTCAGTTGTGTGGAACTGGCATGGACTTCTTTTTCTCCAAAAGTCATTTATCTCATAGCTTTCCTGGGAGTTTCTTCTTTGATGACTTACAGAATCCCAAGAATCCTGCTCCATTCCATGACTAACACATTCTAAGTGGCAAGTTCTATTTTAAGCATAGTCAAAAGCTGGGGTTTTTTTGGGTGGGGGGAAGGAGGAAATGTAACTGTTTGCTATTATCCACTGCAATTATACCCAGAAAAACACTTATTAAAACCTTTCCTTGTAGTTCCAAGCTTCAGTTACCTGTTTTTTTCATATGCCTGCCATCATTCAAATAGAAAAAAATCAGTCATACTAAGAGGAAGAGAAGTGAAAGAACTGCTTTTTACTGGTATGGTGTTTAGTGCAGTAAAAATTCCCACATGCATTATTTTATTTGCTTTCATAGTACTATGCAGACAGATAACTTCATCCAAAGTCTTGCATGCATAGCTCAGCCTCTTTGGCCTTCACATACAGATATAGAAATGAAGTTATTTCGCGTGTGAGGGAGGAGAAACACCAACATGGGAGAAAAAATGTTTGAGTAGAAGGATGATTTCCATGTGCAAACAAATAAAGGAATGGGAGAAGATTGAGCCTGGAAACTGAAGGGAAGATCATGGGCTTCTGGAAGAACACTCTAGTCTGAATACTGGGGACAGTGCTGTATGGTGCCTGTTAGAGTGAGGGAGCTGGTCTTTGCCTCAAAGGGCTTCTGTGGGAATGTTTCTGTCAGCCCAATGAAATGTGACTGACCTAGTCATGTGTTGTGGGATAACCCCAATAGGCAGCTCAGCCCCACACAGCTGCTTGCTCACACCACTGCCACCCCCGCTGTGTGATGAGTGGTAGGATTGGAAGGGTACAAGTGTGAAAACTTGTGGGTTGGGATTAAGACAGTGTAAAAAGTTTAAAAAAAAAAACCCAAATCAGAAGGTAAAAGATAATAAAGAAACCAAGAAAAAACAAAACCAAGAAAAACAAGGGATGCAAAACCAACTGCAATTGCTCAATTGCTGAACAATGCCCAGGCAGTCCCTGAGTAACAACAACCCTGGCAAACTTATCCTCCAGCTTTTGTTGCTGAGCATAATATTATATGGTATGGGATATACCATTGGTCAGTAGGGGTCAGCTGTCCACTCCCAAGTTTTCATGTATCCCCCTATTCTCTGGTGGGGTGGGGTGAGAAGCTGAAAAGGCCTTGATGCTGTGTGAGAACTAGTCAGCAATAGATAACTCATCAGTGTGTTATGAACAGTTTTCATCACATATCCAAAAGAAGCATCGTGTCAGCTAGTATGAAGAAATTTAACACAATCCCAGCCAAAACCAATATGTCACAGGTGGATAGTGTGAAAAGATAGGGCCCTGGAACAGGCTGCCCAGGGAGGTGGTTGAGCCAATCCTGGAGGTATTTAAAAGACAGGTAGATAAGGTGCTCACAGACATGGTTTAGTGGCAGATAGAAATGGTTGGACTTGGTGATCCAAGAGGTCTTTTCCAACCTGGTGATTCTATGATTCTATGATGCTATGATTCTATGATTCTCATGTTAGCTGAGCTCTGGGAAGGTAATCATGTATAAGACAATGTGACATCTGCAGTTACCAGCATCTACAGCTAGTATGTTAAAGTTTGCTGTTTTGTCAAATGTTTTCCATGATGGCAGCTGGTGTCCAATCCAGTACCTACCTTAGTATTTCCAACCACATTTTGCAAGCACAATCATGTGTCATTCGTTTTAAAACAAAACCTCCCACTGCAGTCAATGGGAAATTGTGATTAAAACTGATGGCACAATATGGCCCCACTTGCCCTGTAGAACAGCCCTCCACAGGGCTCTAATGAACTTCCTGTCCCGCTTATCATAGCAGTAGTTTATGTTTACTGTATATTAGTAGATATTAAAATGCATGGGTTTTTTTCCTCCAAGAGAATTCTTCTTGCTGCTTGGGTTGGTTGTGCTATAAACGGTAATTGTACTTTGTTGTATTTGGGGACTCCAAATTTTAAACTCTGCTGGAAAACAGAGGTGCAAAAATTGCTAAAACAAAACCCTGATAAAGAAAATCAAGGGTACTAACTTTTATCCAATACTGAATTAGCAGTTTATCCTGAATAGTCAGCTGAAATGCCAAGAATAGGCTCATTTTGGGTTAAGTTTGTCCCAATCCACCTTTCCACCTATGCTGTTACTACGCAAGAGAGAGCTTGTGATCTGATGGCAAAATGCCTTCTGTTAAAAATAGAAAGGAGTTGTTTTCTCATAAACTGGACTTCAGAAGCTCATAGATCTCCTCTCAGAACTCACAAGCCTTTTTGAGTTCTGTTTTCTCTCCTTTACCAAAATCATCCCTATTTTATATTTATGTGTTACTTCATCCTCTTCTTGAGCATGCTTCCTACAGGAAATTCTTTCTAGAGCTGAGCAAAGAGAACTAGTTTTCCCACCTCTGATGTCTGCTCAGCACATGCTGTATGACAAACCCAGAGAGAGTCAAGCAGAAAGCATTTCCACCAAGTCTTACAGCAATTTTATTATGCCAGGGAAGAAAGAAAAGCCCCAAATGTGCACGACTGCCAGGTTAGAGCTGGCTGCTGATGAAGCCAGTGTAACGATGCCAATGAGGCCTTTTGTTTCCAGGAGCACTCTACCTTCCATTTATACCCCTAGCTGTTCTCCTCTTCAAATCCCAGCCTTTGCCCACCTTCCACCCCCAGAAATTAAGCAAAGAGCCTTTATTCTCCCAGGAATATTTTAGATATTTAGCAGACAATTTAATTCTCTAAGAAAGGCATTGACTGCTGTAGAGTGCAGGCCAGACCCTCATTGCAGGCAGACAGGCTCCACTTATTTTCCTGGCTCTTCAGATTTACTACTAACACACTGGCAGGCAGCAGTAGTGGATATGATGTAGTGTTGGAAATAATCCTGAGTTTTAGTAATACCTACATGCTGCCAGACAGTTATGTCCAAAGAGCCCAGATTTTCTAGAAGTACTGTCCCACCCCCCCTTCTGTTTGAAGCCCTAATTTCCTCTTTGCCCCTCTTCCTCTGCTGTCAGCCCTATCTTGTCTCTTATGGCCAGACCAAGTGCGTTTAACTATAGACTCAAAAATTTCTGGAGGAGGAGCAACTCTGGCAAGGCACTGTGGCCTGACTGATCTCACTAAACTAGTACTGACTATTCAGGATCTCTTCCAATACTATCTGGCCCTTTTTTAAATCTGCCATTTTCTTTTAGAATTTCAGGAATAAAGCAGTAAACAGATGCAATGAAGCTTCTGGGGTTTTTCCATTCTGGGAAAAAAAACCCCTCTTTACCCCCTTGTCTTTCTGCTTTTTGTAATGTAACACTGTCAGGATTTACTTGCAGAGCAAGAAAAGTAATTTTCTAAAGTAACATGCTTGGTCCTAACCACTCATAGCACATGTCAGTATGGGGATATTTGGGAGATCTGGTTTCAAGCAAAGGCAAAAAGCATAGTAGTCTTTAAAGGTTTAGTAGAAGTGGATTAGACGAATCTACCCCTTCTTTCCTTTCTCTAAAATTGCCTTGAGGGTTTGTTTCCTTTTGAACAATCATGACCCTAAAATTATTAAGAGGTATTTCTGATGACTTGATCTTTGACCGTAACCTAGAGTGTTTTTACTCCTCTGTGATTACCTCAACAAAGTGAAACAGTCCTGAGCTGTAGCGTGACTGCAAAGGCCTGGTAGGATTATTAGTGTAGTTGTTGAAAGTTGAGGGAAAATCAGAACCTGGTGTGATTTCCTGAAGTGCATGCACATGGTCAGCTTCTCTCCTGTGTGGAGTACTAGCACCAGTCCAATGCAACCACTTCAATTGCAATTATATCCTCAAAATGAGCTTAAGCACTTCTTAAGACCTTTTTCTGGCCTCATATTCAAGACTGGATTTCACCCCCTAGCAGTTTTGAGTAACCAAAATACTTTTTAGCAAACCAATAAATTATAACTTTTTTTTTTTTTTTTTCGGAAAACGTATTGCAGCAGACCTTGCAGATGGACACGGTTTTGTAGGAGCAGGCTTTGACTACACCATATCATGGCTGAAATCAAATTCATTTTGGTAATATTTGGTAGCAAAAAACCAGCAGGCAGGGCGCTATAAATAACAATATATCTGTAAAGCACAAAAACCATAAAATGGAGAACTAAGAGTGGACTCAGAAGTTATTTAACTTCTGAAAGAGGAAGGGTAACACTGCAGTTGTCACTACCATAGGGCACTTCTGCCCATGAAAGCAGAAGGGAGCATGCATATGTAATTGCACGATATTCAAAGATGCATGCAGCTCTGTAATATGGAGAAATATAGAACTAAAGACTGATTGCCTTTGAAGTATATGAAAATAGTGTTAAGAATGACTTAGAACCCTTTATGGGGATGGTTATCTTTGGGAATAACTAAAAGTCCATTAGTGACTACATGTATTAAATCAACTCTCTTCTCCTCTCAAATCTGCCTTATGGGTTTTTTTTTAGGGTGAATTTCATCCCTAGGCAAAGTACACATACATGGTGTTAAATCTGCCATTTATTATAACATCCATAACTCAGTACATACAGCTATGCATATGGCCTTGATAGCTGTCTGCAATGGGGTGGATTTTCCTTTTGTGTACTGACCCAAGGTGAATGAATGTGTCTCATCAACACTTTGTTCTTCAGTGCTTTATTAATAACAAATGAGGGACTCATGAATCCATTCAATTAATTAATTTCTTCTCGGTCTCCTTTTCTTGCTTAACAGGTTGATCTGTCTCCAAAATGTACATTTTCTGCATTCCCATTTGACTAATGACATTTAGATAATTTCTTTACTTTGGAATGTAGCCATCCAACTTAAAAGTAAAAAGAGATATCATACATTTGAAGACAACCTTAGTGCCATTCCCTGCCAGTAAATCCCAATGCAATGAAAATGAACAAGGATGCAATCTGCCTTCCTTTCAGGTTATTAGAACGGGCATATCACTGATACACAGGGAGACACTTCCCTTCAGCTACCTTGGCTCATATAAACCTTTATTTAAGTTTTGATTCAAATAACCATTTTTCCAACCAATTTAGGGGTTATAATATCTGCTGTTGACCCTCTATTACAACTTGTGAACCATCCTGTTTAATGTGAAATTACATCATGTAAGAAATTCTCTTTTGTCCATTATCTTGGTCACTGCCAAGACAGGGCTCACAAAGAGTCGCAGGAGTGTAAATTAGAGATGGGACTAAGAAGTGAGGAACTCGGGAGTAATAGGTTTGAGTCTAACATGGTGATTCCTTCTGTTCCTAAGGCCACAGCAAGAGTGCAATGAAGAATGGACATTAGGTGTTTCTTCCTGGCACTGTGTCAAGTGCAGAATATTTTATGCAAATGCAATATTCCGTTCCGAGAAATAATAGATCTATAGTGATTTCATTCCCATGTTAGAGAAAGAAGGCTTACATTGAAAAAATGGGTTGGCCACAACTATGACCGCTTGTTGAACACAAAAGGAATATTGAGAAGAAATTAATTGTGTGGCATTAGCTAATAGGAAGCAATACACACACAAACAGAGGTCACAGACAAAAAAAAATCATAAACTATCATTGATTATTGTGATTTGCTTAACTGGGCTTAGAAATTATGGGACAAAGTGAATGCCACGGAGAGGAATGTGGAAGTCAAAGCTGAAGAATATAACATAGCTTGTGTAATGGTTCTCCTCGTTAACCTCTCAGGCCAGTGACAGTGTTCCTTTCTTGTTTAAGAAAGTTAGGTATGTAATTATGAATGTGAGATGAAGGTAGAACAGATACCAGTAAGTAGGATTCTGCATGCCAGAGGAAGATGAGGAGTATAGCGGCACAATGGCAGCTTTGGAAAGTTAGAAGACTTTATAGAGTGAGATGGATATGTCTGCGATAGACTGATTGCACTTTCATCCTGTATCAGGTGTTTCGAAATCTGTTGTCCAAGTTATTTCTTTGGAGGTGGAATCCCATGCTTTTTTCCTCTATTGATTTGCTTCAGGCCAGATTGCATGGGTCTTTCTCCAAAAGTTAGAGAAGACAACCAAATTGCAGTTGCTTGGAGAGCCAACATTCTTCTATGGGCTTTCCCTTTTGCCTTTTCTGCAGATTTGCTTAGCGCTTTTTTCATATGTGTGAAGGTTCCATAGGAGGTGCTATGCTCAAAACATGATCTACACTATGTGTTTTCATCAGCATACATAAGTGACTCCAAAGTGTGAAGGGGTCACCACTTCATCAGGAGATGTAGCAATGACTACAAAATTTTTAGTGTCAACCCCCATGGCAGCATAGGGTTTTCTTAGCAGAATAAATAGTAATGCAGAAAGACTTAGTACTATTAGACTACAGATCTTCTACCAGTCTGTGCTCTTTCTCCTCCTGGGATCATTTATAAATTAGCATATAAATACCAACAGACTGCTATATTGTTGACAAACCCTGCCCTGAATAGAAGGAAGACCTCTGCTTCTAGTGCGAACACACCCTTTCACTTAAGAGGAGATTGGGGCTGGAAGGGTTGTTTGCTAGTATTTTTCCTCACTCTCAAGACCCTGCTGTGAACTTTTGTTATTTTTCTTCTCTTGGTATAGGAAGGGATTTGGCTGGATTTGTCAAAGATGGCTTCTATTTCTCTTCCCTCATATATTGCCAATGCAGTTGATTCCCATTGCTCTTCCAAGACTGCCCTGTCTGCTCATAGCTATATCTACTTTGTGGCAGAGAGTCATTCAGCTGCCTGAGTGAATCAAATTCCTTCGATCTTCCTTGTTAGTTTAACATACAGTCTTAGAAATCAGTAATTAATACTTAGACATTTACGGCCATGTAGTGTTGCACCATGGTTAACAAGTAACATTTGGCTATGGGGTCTGTGCACCTGCTAAGCAGTAATGTGCTACTAATGTTTTAATGAAGGATCCCAGGGAAAAAAAGTCCTCTCTAAGCTAGTAGTAAAGCTTTCGCTTCTGGAATGCACATATGTGGATAGGAGAGTAGACTGACTGGGAATATAGCCATTTGTTTTCCCAAATTACAAATAATAATTAATAAATAAAATGTTTTCTTATGGCTCTGAGCAGGGAGTTGGGAGTATCATTTGGCAAACAAACTGATAGTCAAGCTATGATTTGCTGAGAGTGTTTGTATGTTACTCTAGAACAGTGGTCTCAGGATGAACAATACTGAGCAACTTGCATTTTGTCAAGAGGTTTGCTGTCTTTGCTGGCCTTGGTTTTAACTTTTTAATTTACTGTATCCACAAGCTATATCAAAAAGTCTTATGGGCAATGTGCAGTATATGACACAAAGATTGGGAACTGTGGCTTTCCAGTGACGTACCAGTTTATTGATATTATGGCATACAGCATAGGTTTTGCAGACTGGCAGTGAGGAAAAAGCAGAGGTTATGTATGCAGGCTCTTTTGCAGGAAAGCTAAAAAGCAATCTGCCATCTTGCTTTGGTGCAATCTGTACTGAAATACGGTTTTTAGCATTATGACAATAAACTCCAGGAATGCTACCTGGCAGAGATGGTTTAGCACTGCATCAGAAGCACTGGTTCTCTGATTCTTAATGAGAAGTAGAGAGGGGCCAATGTCATTCTTTATTTAAAAAAAAGGTAGTTGCAGACAATTCTATGGACTCCCCTGAGCTTCCTTTTCTCTAGGCTAAACAACTCCAGTTCCGCCAGCCACTCTTCATAACACTTGCTCTCCAGCCCCTTCACCATTTTCGTTGCACTTCTCTGGACACACTCCAGGACTTCAATGTCATTCCTACAGTGAAGGGCTGAAAACTGAACACAGTATTCAAGGTGCAGTCTCATCAGTGCTGAGTTTAGGGGCAGAATCCCTTCTCTGGTCCTGCTGGCCACCACACTGTTTCTGATACAATCCAAGATGCTATTGGCGTTCTTGGCCACCTGGACACACTGTGGGTCATGTTCAGTCAGCTGTCAATCAATACCCCCAGGTACTTCTCTGCCAGGCAGCTTTCCGGCCACTCTTCCCCAGGCCTGTAGTGCTGCACAGGGTTGTTGTGTCCCAAGTGCAGGACTCGTTACCTGGCCTTGTTGAACATCATACCATCCACCTCAGCCCATCAATCCAGCCTGCTTTGTAGAGCCAAGTTAGTGGGACATGGAAATATATTGAAATGTATTGAAATGATGACATGAGAAATGACAAAACAGTGTTAATAAATACACTTACTTGGTGTGTAGATCTGTTCATATCCCTCTGTAGAGCCTCTCTATCCTCAAGCAGATCAACGTTTCCACTCAGCTTAGTTTCATCCACAGATTTACAAAGGATACACTCAACCCTCTCGTACAGATCAACGATAAAGATATCGAACAGGACTGTACCCAGCACTGAGCCCTAGGGAACACCAATTGCAACCAGCCTCCAGCTGGATTTAACTCCATTCACCACGACTCTTTGGGCCCAGCCATCCAAACAGTTTTTAACCCAGCAGAAAGTTCGCCTGTCCAGGCCAGAGGCAGCCAGTTTCTCAAGCAGAGTACTGTGACAAATGGTGTCAAAGTCTTTATTGAAGTCCAAGTACGCTATATCCACAACATTTCCCCATCCATTAAGCAGGTCACCTTGTCAGAGAAGGAGATCAGGTTAATTTGGCAGGACCTTACTTTCATTAACCAATGGTGACTGGCCTGATCACCTGATTGTCTTGCACGTGCTGTGTGACAGCACTCAAGATCACCTGCTCCATGACCTTCCCTGGCACTGAGGTCCGAGTGACAGGCCTGTAGTTCCCTGGATCCTTCCTCTGACCCTTGTAAATGGGCATAACATTTGCCAGCCTCTGATTATTCATAATTTTTGATTTTTCATAATTTTGATTATGAGGGGAAATTTTTTTTGATTGAAGGTTCTCTGATTAATTTCTTTCACTAATTATTTTCCTTGAATACATCCTCTCTTTCACTTCTGTTCCCGTGGCTGATGATAGCTCAGTGTATATTCTCTGAAAGCTGTCCAGATTGGTTCCAAATTCATCAGATGGTGTATTGTGAGGCTGCCTTTAGGCACTCAACTGTTGCTACCCTGGAACTGGATTGGGTTTCCTAACTCAGTTTCTTGAAAAAATTTCCCCTCAGCTTTTTGTTCAAACAGTAGAAAATGAATCCAAAGGACTTTTTTAAGAAGAGCCATTTCCAAATTAAAATAAAATCACTTTGATTGAGAAAATGTTGATTGTTTGTCTATGCAAGTCTGATTAAGAGAATGATAAAAGTGAGTGAAAGAATTTGGGAGTGCATCTGTACTGCAGAGTTAATTGTACGCTTTAACTGAAGTGTTATCTCCGGTCGTCTCCCTGATCGCACATGAAGCTTCTAGCTTGGAAGTGTTGCAGGGCTTCTGACTGAGCAAGATACTAAGGCTCAGATGTTACCTTCATGTCGTGTTATAGCCAGCCCACTCTGCAGGAAAGAATGAGACCAGCTCTTGAAATTAGGCAAATCTTCCAATGCCTTCTCACAGTTCATCCATGTATCAAAGAGAATGTAAAGTCCCTCCTGTGATTTATTGGAGGAAGTTCTTGAAGCTTCATTTCTGCAACACTGTGAACAAGGGAGGTGCCAGAGGTCTCAGAGAACTGCAGGGCATGAGGAGGAATTAGGTTATTGGTCTGGTCTCCTGAAAAGGTCTTTAACTTTTTCCCAGTCTCTGCCGTATTAGAAAAGAGAATAGGAGCAAGACTTCTCAGCGTTCTGCTGAGCCATGGCTGCCATTTCTACACTGTGGATCATCTGGACCCCTGCAGCTGGCACCCACTACGAAATGAGTTGCTTAAAAATGTGCCTTGAGGATATCTCAACAGTTTCACTGTATAGCTGTTGTCTGAATCCCTTGACTGTAGGCAAAGACTGGAGCTTTTTCATACAGGTCTAAATAACTGGATGGAACAGGAGACATTGGAGAATTTGGTCTCCTGTTTTAGCAAAGGATTACAGAGGAAGCATTTCCTGTAGCTGGGGGCAAAGTATAAAAATCCTAGTTTTTTATCGCAGGAATCACACTCATTCAGTTATTTTGCCGTGGACTTTCTAAAAGGCTCCAAACAGCAGTCCAAAGGCAGAAATAATGTGTGTGAAAGGAAAAGAGATGTGAAGCACTGTTGTACAAAGATTCATGGATAATAACTTAGGATTATCTGGAGAGCACTAATTTAATTTTACTATGGCTAATGAGTTTTGTAGCATTTCTGCTTTAGGCAGCTGCTCCATATCTTTCTCACTTAAAAGTGAAAAAAAAAGCTCAAAAAAAAAAAAAAAAAAAAAGGCTTTATCCAGATAAAGCAGTTTCCTACATTAGGTAGTTCCTTGCAGTATGTTTTCCATCCCTGAAGCCTAAATTCTCCTAAATTAGTAAGCAACGTAAGCACAGTGATACTGGAAGTATGCTGCGCTATCGTGCAGTAGTATTTCAATATGTGTATTGTCTTTGTGTAGTACCTTCAAAAGCTGGGGACTAAGTTGTGTCATTTCATGTGGCTCATGGTGACACCTGAGAACTTTAAGTGCCCTAGATGCTGGCCATAATGAAGAAATGTTTCCAATTCATCAATTCCATTATAGTATTTCAGCAAATTAAAGCTCTTGAAACGTAGTAGGTCCTGCTGTTTTGTTTATTGGGTAAATACTGTTACATTCCATGTAAGTAAATGTTTTTCTCCAGACTTATGCGGGTGTAGCAGGCAACAAATATAATTTGATATACTATTTCTGAAAAATACAAGAACATCCATCTGTTAGTGAAACAGGTGCTGAGAAATATGGGATAGAAGAGGAAGTACTAAACAGAAGAACTGGGGCTCATTTTTTCTTCTAGTGGACAGAACTGAGATGGTGGATAAGGATGTCTCAGAAGCAGCACTGGCTAAGAAAATGTGGGAATTTGTGCACTTTTCTTCACATAATTCCATGAAAGCATATTTTTCTGAAGAAGTTGTAGAAACCTCTGTAACATTGGTGACATCAGCAACACCTTGGCAACTCCAAATTACTTTTGAGTTAGGTGGGGCTTCCTTTATATTCAGTGAAATATAACTATCGTTTAAATTTGAATACAGTGAACTTTCAAATTTGTGGCATCTGATTATTTAATTGTTTTTCTTCACAAGGAGAAAAAAGTTACAGACAATTATGTCTTTGCTCTTAAATGATAGCAAGTGGTAAAATCTGAGTATTCAGTAATAATAGGTACATGCTAACATTAACATGATGATCTTCTCATGGAATATCATTGCATTTACCTAAATCTTGCAAATGTTTCTTGCTTGCCAAGGACTAAATTCCACATTAAGAAATATCTATTATGTGTCTAGCTCAGTAGAAGTGCCTTAGATGGTGGTGAATGCACACTTAATGTAGTAATGTTAGAGAACCATCTCAAGCCATGATTAACCTGAGTAGTAATTGCAGAGCTACACTCGTGTGTTGCTCCTCAGTTCAGGAGGCAGGATAGAACATCTTGGAAGGGAATTGAGCAGGCCCATGGTAGATTCCCATGAGCTGGATGGGCACAATGAAGTGAGGATGTCTGTAGAAATCCATTTTTCCTCAATTTTCACACATTTTCTTCCCAACCGTTATTTTTCAAAAGAATTTTTAACTAATGTTAATGCTTAACTAAGAGGTGTGCTAGACTGAATGGCATTGGGAGTTCTTCTGAGGTGTTCCACAGATTCATTCTGCCTTTCAGATAAGTAGTTTGATTTTTCAGGTTATTATAACAAGTCAGTTATAACATTAGATAAGCCATTGCTGTCAGCCTCAACACTTTTATAAAAAGCCAAACAAACAAATGAAAAAAACAAACCCAAAAACCTCATTAGTTGATCTTCTCTGCAAAACGCAGACTATTAAGTTACAAAGCATATGATCTTATAAAAAAAAAAAAGAAAAAAAATAACTATTTTCAGATATCTTAGCTTGTATGCACGACAATAATTCCTTCCTGAAGGTATTTACTCACCTTTCAAGTAGGCGCAGAGATTCTTCCTTTTCAATTGTATTCAGAATTTTGAGGAAAACCATCAAATAAACCACAATATTCATGATAAAAATCCATGACCTGACAAGACTGTAACCCAGTCTTTTTAAACACAAAGTCTTTTTTAAATGGCTGTGCACATTTTACAAGGTCATAATCTTAAAGTAGATGGGTGTAGTGTGGATTGTATTTGTAATACATTAATAAAAGGTAATAGAACTGGTTTATAAAAATTTCTGAGAGAGAAAATTTTACAGCTAGTCTTTATTACTATTTCACTGGTATATAGCTACTTCTAAAGAATGACTAGATTTCATGTGTGAACAAGAAGAAAGATTGAATATAAGAAAAACTTAGTCATGTCAAGATTGTCATTTCCAAAGTAATTGTGAGTAGTTGTACAAAGTTTCATAGACTAGAAATCAGTGATTTCCAAACAAATAGAAATTAATTATGAATTTTACAGTGCTTAAAGAAGGGCAAAGGAAGGATTCATTGAGCTTTACAGGAAATCTTGATCTGTGGCTTCAACCTATCATAATTTCTTTCCTTTATTCAAAATGACCATACTTGTATTTCACTGTCTGTGGAACCTAAGCTACCTTTTAGGCTGTATGACACCATTTGTAAGTACAGCTTTTACCTGAAAATGCTGAAAAGACTGCCTGCATAGTAGGTGTCAGCAGTCTAATGTTGCACCTATGAAGCTGGAACTGAGTAGACCAAATAGCTATTTAGTCTATCTATGTAAGGAGTTAAGAAGGAAGTTGTAATATGAAAATTGAAACAAATATAAGGAGGTGAAAGAGTGTTTTTCAGTGGAATGGCATTTGTGTGGAAGAGAATTACAACAGAAAGGATGCAGAGGAAAACAATGTGAGAAAAATGGAACAGCTGGAAAACTAGAGGTAGGGTTATTTTAAAGTACACTAAGAAGAAAATATTGTAAGGAAGCAAAGGACAGGACTTTCACCATAGATATTAGGAGTCTGACAGAGCATGTGTTTCAGGAGATTTCAGAGCACAAAAATGACAACTTCCATGAGTTTGGGGTTGGGAGAAATTCAAAGAAGCTCCTCTCATTATGCTGCCACACATGCACTGTGCAGGTTGTCGTAAGGACATTGTGCACATACCTCTAAACAGTTCAGTCCAAATATGCAAAGCAAACTAGCTGTGGCAGCAGAGACCTCCACATCATTGCCTCTTTGTGATGTATTACTATTCAATGACAAATATTACTTTTTCTAATTGCTACGAAATGTATATTATTATTGCTGCTTATATTAATGACAACTGTGTTATGAAAAAAGAAGAAGCTGAAAGCAGAGGAATAGGTAACTTCCAATGAGAAATAGTAGTGTACAAAGTGTCCTCTGAAAGCAATCAAAATTGCTGTGAAAGAGACCAAAGATCAGTGCAATACTGTCATACTTTTACAAGAGCCTGTGCAAATTATACCACCTGCAAGTCAGGTTTTTGATTAAATAACAGGGGGTGGGGGCTAGGTGGTGGTGATATTCAAATCCTGCTTTTAAAATATCTAGCCAACACAAACCTTCCAAAAATCCTTTTGTTTTGGTGATGGCAAGACATGTATTTTGCTCCTCAAAGAACGATCATCTTTGAGCCATTATTGTTGGGTTATTGACTCCTGTTCCACAATTTGTAGGAATTATATTCACCAATCGATATTCGGTGTTACCTAAGAAAAGACGCTCCGATTTAAATCCATTGAATTAGCTCCTTACTGAGCAAAGCCAAAGAGGGCAGGGTGACTTTTATAAAATGAGGACAACACAGCAGAAGGGACTAAAAGGGAGTGTAAGCAGTAAAGGAGATTCAGGAGAAGAATATTTTTAGGGAGGTCCTTCAGAGTAAAGATGGAGAGCCTAAGGAACAGAGACAAAACACCTGCAGCAAGCAGCATCAGTGAGAAGGGAAAGGAAGACATTAAGCAACCTGGAAAGAAAACCGACATCATTAGAATGAGACATTTACTCTCTCTTGATCTGAACGACAGAAGCAAGGCAATCTGCTGTTTGTGTTGTAAAAGTGTTTGCAGTGGGAAGTATGGTATATACACACAGAAAGAACATCTGTTCTGAGAAGGCTCTTGCAAATATAAAGCTGCAATAATGTGGTAGAAACATCTGCACAGCTTATAGCAGGGCCACCAGTAGTGCTTGTACGTGGGGGAGGGTACAAGACATGCCACATGCGGGAAAAGGTCACAGGGAAACATCTTTAAGAATGAAGTAACTTTTTTTTATATATCCATGGGAAGGTAATATACCTACAGACAAACTGCAGTGTTCAGTGTTGCAGACTACTGCTGTGGAAATGTTATAAACCTCACAAAACAGATTATCATCTTTTCACTTAACAATTAAAATGACAAGTTGCCCATGTACTTATGTAGTCACAGGATGACTCAAGGATTTTAAATAAAGTCAAAGCATAAAGCTTTTCCTCCAACCAGTTACAAGAGCTGCAAGATTTTATGGTGTAGTCCTGTTAGCAGAAGACCAAGAAATTCACAGCTGGTAAGGAGCAAGTAGGATAAAATCCAGTGCTGCCTGGTAGCTTGCTGATGATAGTATTGCTGCTGTCCAGCTGCAGGAGAATATGTAGTTCTCTGCTCTGGTTACACAGCAGCTGGTACCTGAAAGACTAATTTCTGGTTATTTGGGGTATCACTTCACTACAGACATTGCAGAGTAAATACTATTACACAATTTGGTGCCCTTTGCCTCAGTTCCTTTTTATTGCAAATACCTCTTAACAACACATGTCTGAATAGGGCAACTCTGCTTGTGTGTGGAATTTTTAATGAGAATAAGAGAGGAAAACTACAGCTCATTCACAGCCTACAGTCTTCAAAGGATGGCATTTGGCAGCATCAGGGCTGGTTTTCACCAAGGCACTCTTACATGCTTCCCAGAGAAACCCACTTCTTTGCTTCATTTCAACTCTTCTCCTTCAGACTTAGTGGCTTCAAAGGTGTTCCAAAAAGTTTTACAGCAATGTTACCAGTTTCTATTCATTCAGGATTTCACCGAAATCTATTAATTTAGAGCTCAGATAGATACAAATGTGCAGATTTACCTCCAGACAGTGACCACCTTGGCAGTGTCTAGGGCTCAAAGTGCAAGTCTTGGAAGTTTCAGCTTAAATTTAGATAAATGAGAATAACTAAGCACAGGAAATATTTATGAATGTGGTATCTTAAATGGCTACTTCTGCTTTTCTTGGCATTTCTTTACAGCAACTGGACTTCTTTTCTATGTGTTGTTGGCAATGGGAATATATTTGCCAAGTTCAGTAGGTGATGGTTGAAGATTTTGGCCTAAGTTATGCTTTTAAGAGGATTTTTTAGAACATACAAACTGCTGGGTGTCCTGGTGTTTGCAGACAGACAAGGCTTTTACTCATTTCGTCTGTTCTTTAATGTTCTGCAACAACAGTTAACAAGTATAATTTCCAGAAATGTGAGCAGACTTACCTAATTAGGTGCAAAAGGTGAGTGTGATCAGTTTTAGTGGAATTAGCAGATATAAGAGACAAACAGCATTTGTAAAACAAGACGAAGGGGATTATGCACAACACACTGCTAGATGCATAATCCACATACCAAAACTAGGAAATTCTTTGCCATGGGTCCCAGTATAAACCACAGAAAGAGACAGATGACTTTAGTACAGAAGATAAAGTTAGGAGCTCTTAGAGAGCCCATCTATTTCCCCTAGCTGTATATGGCACCTAAGCCTGGAAACTTTACCATTTAATGGGTGTAAATCCTCTCCCTTTCCCAAACTGGGAAGAATTCCACTCCAGGAAAGCGTTTTGAGACTTCTACCTTTTGGCATGTTCATCTTTAAGCATCTTAATAACCCAGAGCAGGTTGAATGACATTACATGCATTTATAAGGAGTGACATACTTCAGAGCGGGATTTTCTGGTAGACATCAAGCAGGTAAAGGTATTATTTAAATTTAGGAATATTCCTTATTGTTGCTTTAAATGAATCTTGCCCTTTCCTTCTGAAACATATGCTTAGCTCTATTGGTTTGGGAGAGTGTGTAAATTACATCTACCTTGGGAGAAAAGAGCTTGGCCTTGAAATCAGATACCTTTTCCAGAACAACCATGTGCTTTCTGGCTCTGGAGCACTGCACTGCATCATACTTTGCAGAAGAATTCTTATAAAAGTGATGATAAGGCAAACCTAAAATGTTTTGTGAAAAATGCCCTTTGAGTTGAGGGGAGGGGTGCTGCCTCATTCTTAACATCAAGATGACCATTCATGTGGTCAAAATCCAGGTGGAAAAGAGTGAAAGGCTTTGTCATGTAGAGAATATATCTTTAAGAGGGGCTGTGAGAGGAAGAGTTTTTTACCCTGCTGCCCGTGTTACTGTATGTTAGAAGAAAGCCAAGTCTCCACATCACTGGCTTTTTCTGAAGCAAAAATCACCATGCTTTTTCTCATGAGGAGTGTAGAAATATTTTGGATTTGTTGCACTGCAGAACAGAGAAAAATTTTAAAATCTCACAATGTGTCATCAGACAGGAAAACAATTTTCTTCCCAATTCTAATGACTTATCATTTCTCATGGAAAAGAATGCCAATAGCATGTTCAGGTTTTCAAATAAGATGGAAAAGAATATTTTCATCACTGATGTTATGGTGTAGGTAGAAGAGAACATTAAAGCTGAAAAATATCAGCCCTCAGGTCAGAGGGGCTTTTTCCTTGATCTTCCTTTTCATTCATTTTTACATCACATTTATCTCCAGCCATACAAAAGGTTATTACTGGGCTCCTAGATGCTAGCCACATAAAAATGACAATATTAAGCAGTGTCAGGTGAGATAGGGAGGAGCAATGGCTGTGGTATTTTTCTAGCTGATTTTGGCCACAGTGATGTATGCAGGCAGAAGTGGAGGGATAGCGTTCTGAAAAGAACAGCACAGGCACACTTGACGTAGCCAGGCCAATTAACACTAATCATCACAGAAGCTATTAACTATTGCTAAAGAAATATTAACCCCACAGATCTATTGTTGCCTGCAGTGTCCTGTGGAGGGAGGGTGGGGGGGGGAACATGTAGCTACTGGGTATCTCATGGCAAATATAAAGAGCTGCCGGTGGCCAAATAATGTGCTCCTAGAAAAAGGCATGGTCCATTATCCCTGCTGAAAACAGAGTGACAAATTACTGCAAAAGTACTGTACTGCAGCAGAAAGAAGCCAATAATTTCATGAATTTTACAGGTACAGCGAACCATAACAGTATGTTCTAGTACTACCCGTTGCATGCTACAGTGCTTTACACTATAGTTCTTTCCACAGTGCTCACAATATAACCCATGTCCTTTCTTAGAAACATCCCTCAAGCTGGGATACTCAGAAAGTAGATCTCCTGTACCTTGGAAGACAAATGACACTAAGGTTTAAGAAACTGTGCTACAGCTTGCGTGTGTGAAACCATGGTCCAATTCTAATCTCATCTCTGTTGATCTTACTTCAGTGTGCATCTGTTGACTAAGAAAATTGTTACTACTGATTTGTATTAGACCAGAGTCTCAAATATCTTCTGTGATGCACAATCTCTTCAGACTGTCTCCTGCATCACATGCATAGTCTGAGAAACTTATGTCGCTTCTTGAGTATTGGGGTGATATTCAGTACATCGTATATGAACATATGCCTTACCTGCAATGCAATAATAACCTTGCAAATGCAATATAGTTTGGAGTTGAATGCCAAATGCATTCAATAGTGAACAGATGCACTGGAAAAGGGAAGTGAAAAGAAGGGAGGTACTTGGACAAGTTGATGAAGCAACATAGGCAGAAGGTGCAGCAGTTGATGTGCTTCATATTTGGATGTGGAAAACATTGTATGCACAATAATGGTCAAAGGAGAGCAAAAACAGCAGGTGAAAGCCATTTCAGTGAAAAAGCTTGGGATTGCTTTGATTTAATTAGAGCATATGCTGTTTCATCACAGATTACTGGTAGAAAGTCTTTTTCTAGTGAGAAGAAATTTAAGAATAAGAGGCAGTTTACAATCAGTGACTCTTTTTTTTGGCCAACAGATATGTGAAGTAAGGATAAAGATCTCCTTTGCTAGAGGAGATCCCGTTAAGAATGGACAACTTTTGCTCTGAAATTTCCCAACATTTTAGCAAAGGTTTTGAAAGAAACTAGCTTGTTACCACTTGTTCTGTGATTTATAAGTGGAAAAACTCAAGAACTGAGCAGTTAGTTCATAAATATTTTGAATGTGAAAGATTAATTGACCCATTGTTGTCAACAATATCTACATAGCGGTGTAAAAACAGTTTGTAATTATCCTGTATAGCATCTTCTGAGGTTGGATCTCAGTATTTCACAAATACTGATTCTGATTTCTGTTTTCACTAACAGTTCTACCGGTGGTATGAAGGAAAAGGCAAACACTAAAAAAGCATATACATGCAAATAAGGCTCGTTAGGTTTGCCTGTGTTAAAGAGGTAATTGTTCTCAGTCTCTTTTTTACAAAGAAAACTCTTCAACAAAGGCAATACAGAAGATGTTGGTAACAGAGTAGAGAGCAGAAACTATTTTCTTCCAGTCCTACAAATTCTTTTATTAACCACCGTTAATTGCCTGTTGCCAGTGACTGTTCTGGGGCTATAGAAATGTTTCTGTAGAAACAAGCATTGACCATTCTGAGACAGTGGTTATCAAAGGATCAGCCCCAGTCTGTCCTAGGACTCAGTTAATTCCTACCTTAACTTTGTGGTTTGTTTACTGGTTACGTTTTTGCTGACAGAAGTTTTTATGTTTCTTTGATTCATCAACAGAAGAGAAAGTATTCTATAGCATCAACTGCTGGTGTCAACACAGAGACATGGGACAGGGCTATTGCTGGAATTGTTATTCAGACGCATGTGACTTGATCCAATAAATGTGGGTTTCTGGCACCTTTTTTGAGTGACACTTTTACAAGAGATTGCTGTTTGAGCGTGTCTTGCAAGGATTCCCAGCACCAAGCAGTGTTAGCACTTTCAGATTCTTTCCCTAAATTATGCCTTATAAAGGAAAAGACTGCATAGCTCCCTTGTATGATCAGTTGGCTTTGCTCGCTTCTGAAGCTGTTTCCCACAGGATCTGTCTTGATTTTGGAAGGAAGGACAGACTTCCCAGTAAGCTGTGGCAAGGTCCTTGTGGATAGGAAATCCCATGTACTCAGATACTTTTCAGAGCTGTCTTCACACCATTGGAACTATGCTAGAAAACAGCCCCAGATCTCTTTGCTGCTAGTCCCCTTGGATGTGAAGTATGGCAGAGCATTTGGCTCCATGTCCAAACTAGAAGAGTCATTTAAAGAGAAGGATCCTGTCAGTGGCAAGACAACCACTGGCAACTGCTGGGATATAGGAGAAAACTTTATTTGGAGTGAAAACTATCATGTCTTGAGATGTTGAGGAAGAGAGATAAGATATGCAGAAGCGCAGAGAGAGCAGGGGCTAGTAACGCTATCTGCATTACCATGAAAGAAAAGACATTGAAGGGACCACCTTTAAGAATATTCTTCTCCTGCTTTGTCTTTAACCATTACAAATATATCAACTGGGAAAAAAAATTAAGTAAAATGCCCAAAGTAGGCATTCATGTTGCTTCTTTGCCTTTGCTAAATTTTTCACCACTGGTGAGTTTTCCAGTGTCAGACAAAGGGCGTGCAAATGGGAAGAAAATGCAGACAGGCTAAAGTGTGAACTTTAAGGAGCTGGTTAAAGAATAATACTCTTCCTGTCCTGAGAAATCCAGTAAAATCTTACCAGTGGTTCAAAGCATGAAACAGAGTCAAAGATGCAAAAAGACTCTCAGTGGATTAAACAAAATCCACAATGGCAGCCAAGCATACCAGTTATAAATGTTCTCATTGAGCCTGCAGGCACGGGTGCTCTCCCAAACTCAAATGATAAGGCACTTATCCATTTGGCTTTGGGCCATAAGATTCGGAGATCTGAGGCAAAACCGATCACTTTAGGAGAAAGTCTGCTATGGGTAATTAAAGGCAGATTACTGGATTAAGATTTGATGCAAATTTGAAGTACTTCCTTTTCTTTCCAGATTTATTTTATTTTTCTTGTATTCTTTGTCTCTGGGTAACTATAATTGAATGCATCTTTAAACTGTAAATTGTAATTTTTCTGTCAGCAATGGAGCTTTAATTTCAGATGTTTATTAGAAAATTTCTCTGTGAGGCTGAGCTTTGTTAGCTGGAGGGACTTGAATCAATTGTACAGCTTCCCCCACAAAGCCATGGGCAGTGTATCGTGTTTAGATGCTTTGAATGTTTTATTTGCTAGTGTGAGGAGAAGAGATAATCTCTGTCACAACTTATGTTCCTCTCTCCTTCACTGTGGACATGTTCTTTTGTACATGTTTAGTTTTAGAAACAAGGATGGAATCCCATCAAGATTCCCTGCCCTTGCATGTGGCCGTGGCCCACATTATGGCCATGGCAAATCCACTGTGATATACTATTCAGAAGTGCAGTGAGAAGAGAAGTTTCCTCTTACATAGATGAACAAATGCAGCCCTAGTCAGCAATGCTGTTCTCATGAGTTGCTACTGAAAGATATGACAAAAGTAAATTAATGTAGAAAAATGGAGGAGAAACAGTTGCAGGGAAAAGTCAAATTTATGAGCCCCCATTACTTCTTCAAAGGAAATATATACCCTCTTGCAGAAAAGGGGAGGGAGGGTAAAAGCAGCAGCTGAGGATTCTTGGAGTGCAGGAGAATCCTCAGCTGCCATGGAAATAATGAGGATGGCACC
Organism: Cuculus canorus; assembly: GCF_017976375.1. NCBI lineage: Eukaryota > Metazoa > Chordata > Aves > Cuculiformes > Cuculidae > Cuculus > Cuculus canorus. The sequence continues at coordinate 62,553,315 of NC_071402.1, read as the reverse complement.
AGCTGTTCCCACTCTGTCCCACACACTTTGGGGGCATCCTTGGTACACTGGTACAGAAGGCCAGCTGGTACACACTGCTCAGGTGTTGCTGTTGGCAAGGTGTAAATGCTGTGTGCTCATACCACTAAGGAAAGCCTCAAAATATGTTTAAAAATCACCACAACAGTGTAGAAGAGCTGCTTTTCTGCTTCACCTAGCTACATGTTCTGACTTCATGAGTGTGTGCCTGTGGTGAGTAACTGGATAATCTCACTCTGGCATCTGTGTCTTTTCCTCCTTTTCTCTACCCACTGTGCTGTGACTTCACTATTTTATGTCCAGGATGTTGGTAGATTCTTTGGCATCTGGGCTTTGTGCCTGTAATGTTGGGTGAATCACATATTTTTAGATCAATAAGATGAAAAAAACAAAAAAGAACTACTGAGACAATGAGTCAATGGAGAGGCTGGATGGGACCATGTCATCATTAGACCTTTTCAGGGGAATTTTCTGAACTTGAGAAAAATGTGGTAGGATGTATTTTATACCTGTTTGAGCTGGATAGTTAAGGGGGCTTTTATTTTTCTAATCCTCTCTCACAGTGCACCACAGGCAACCTTTTATTGCACAGTGTCACTCTACCTTGTGGAGTCTTGTTGCTTAAATAGCTGTAGTTACTCAAGCAACAATAAAGCTGTGTGTCTGCAGAGCGTATCTCTGCTTCTTTACCCATTGTGCTACCTGCAAGAGACAGCCAAACCAAGCAAACCTTTCAGATCTGCCTGAAGAATGGGGTCTACTTAAATGCTGTGCCACAACATGTTAGTTGCTTGATGGCATTATGTCACTGTCAGTCATTCAGTGTAGAGCTCTAATATTGCTTGTTCTCACTCTCTCAGTCCCTCTCTCTTCACTCTAATTGAACTCCTTATAATTAAGATAAATTCTGAGCAATCAAACCTGGAATGTGGATGAACAGTCCCTTGTGCAATCCCAAAAGTTCAGCTTTAGGAGGTTATTTCATACACTGTAAATCATTATCCCAGTTTAACTACAGCATGTGGGACCATGAGTTCTCAGAAAAGCTTGCTACAGCAACTTCATTTATGAAGATAACTCAGTGGGAAAGGTTCTCTATTTACAACTGTGTGATTTTATAGGGCATACAGGATTTTTTAATGTTAGCACCTTAACAATCAGTGAGAGGCAGTCCAGTGCATAGACCCTACAGCTCATTACCAGAAAATGAGGTGTGACTCCTGAAGATGGATTTCCAGTATCCATAAGTCACACTAGTATTTCAAGATAGGGGGGACCCATAGCCTATTTTACTTAGCATAAGGTACAGTCCTCTCCCAAGTAACAGGGCTATGATGTGGAGTTGCTATGAGTCAGACAAATATGCGGTATATGATGGGTGGGCTGGGGTGAAACAAAGGAACTTTCAGAAAAAGAGGAAAAAAAGCGGAATTATGCCCTGAGTCTCATAATAAAGTCCAGAAACATTCATGTTGTTTGAATGGCAAAGAAACCGGAGGTACTTGGACCTGAAGTGTGATCCCAGCTTCAAGCAGTTCCCCATGCCTGCCCTGGGTACAGGTGGGCAGGAGGAATGATGTAGTTTCCTGCAATGTTCAACAGGATTCTGGATTGATTTAGTGTTCCAAATCAAGCTCATCAAGAGTTGCTTATACAACTTTTCTGTTATTGGACTTCTTCATATCATTTTGAGACCTTAGACCTAAGACTGGTTTGGCTGTCCAGAGCAGTATTGAGACTCAATTCAGATTTATGATGTGGGAAAGGAGAGAACGGAGGTAACACAGAGCATGTGCCTGGCTCTTACTCTGCTATGGTGTTACAACGTGGCTTTTAACTTCTCAGCTATTCCCTTGTTTAGACATAGTTTCTTTGGGACACATTTTGAGTGAGTCTAGACTATTTCCAGGTTAGTGTGGAAACCTTGTCACATCATTTCATGGCATAGTCAGGAAATTGTAATGAGTATCACCTTGCTTTATTTGTGATGGCTGCCCAAGAGAAATCCATGATACCCTGGAGTATCTCAATGCTTATGGCTGCTTCCAAGACTGCTCTTCAAAAACAATTTAGGCATACTTAACGACTTTGATTCTGCAACTGTAATTTCAGCATGACAGAATTGGTGATTTTTTTTTTTTTCCTTTTCAAATCCTCTTGGGTTTGGATTTGGCTATTAGGATGCCTTGCAATTATGGCTTCTTGGAGAAATGCAACGTTGCAAAAATAGTATGAAATATTTGTAGACATCTTGAATATCATCGCAATTTAAAGGGAAGATCCAGGTATGGACTTGTACTTGTACTCCAAGTCTGTTGCCTTGAACTTTCACTCATGGATCCTGCCTTGAATTTCATGATACAGCAGCTAAGTTATAAGCAGATGTGCTTGACCCAGCTAAAGATCAGCTAGAAAAGTAAATTGCAAATCTGAAGGAAGCACAAATATCACTTGTTCTGACCCTCCAAAGACAACAGGGAAAGAGATAAGCTTTAGTCAGGCTGTACTTCCCTGGAGCATCCTACTTCACTGTAAAGGATTTTGCATATATTTTGTATGCTCTCTGTGGGGAGAGTAAAAAGGCATTTGACAACCTTAGGACCATTTCCTCCATATGCTATCTCCTTCTCATCCACAGGCTACTCTTTTGGGTGTCATCTTTGTCTTAGGCTGGGTTTGATCTTTACAAAAGTTTAAAAAACCCAACAAAACAACTTGTGTTTTTGTTGCAGAAAAATCTTGCCATGCAATAATTTGGTAGATGCTGATGTTACAGCCAAGAAGTAGTCTTTATTGTGCAAAATCTGTTTGGTTTTTTTTTTAACATGCTCTGATTCTATTTACCTTTAATTTGCCTGATTTGTGGCTCTTTACATGTATGAAGTATTTTGTGAAGGTTGTGATTCACCCCTGTGTGGAAGGCTAGTACAAGCTAGCACCAGTTAAATCCCTCTCAAACTCTCGAAATGGTTCTTACATTGTATCCTATTCTGAAGGAGAAAAATGAATGGATTGTTTTAAATATATCACCCTGTCTGGGATCTCTTTCTTCTGTAAGCCAATGCTTAAATAAAACCTGATTTATCTTATTAGGTGGGAATTTATTTCTTGCCACATGTAGTTCTGAAAGCGTTTTTTCCTCCTGCTTAAGGACCCAATTCTCTAAAGTGCTGAGCCTCTGCTGAGGAGATGCTGAGCACCACATGTCCTGCTGAAGTTCAAGGAAGGGGTGAAGTCACTCAGCACTTCCACGATTAGGCACTTTGTGACTGTGTTAAAGCTTTTCTACCAGAAAGAATTGCTCCTTTCATGACATTTATTACATGTCTCCTTGAGTCTCCTTTGCAGATTCTTTCTGCCATCTTTCTGTAATATGAGGAAATTTGATCCTGGAGTTATGGTGACAAACCCTTTTGAGTCGTGCCACTGCAGCTTTTCTTATCACCAGAAACCATCAGTGGAATTACAGCTCTCTATTATTTGGTTGCTTTTTTCTTATATTCTATGACACATGGGCTTGAAAGCTGAAGTGTATATTACTGCACAGAGACATAAAAGATGGCTTTCACATTAAAATCTCTAGGAAGAAAGGAGTAAGGAGGGGAAGGGTATCACCTAATTAAGTAATTACCTGGTTGTCTCAGTTTATTGAGATACAAGTAATAACTTATTAATAACAATGCAGTTCTGAGTGGCTGGTAAATAACCACCTAGAAAGCTCTTTGCAGCAGCAGTGTGAAAACTGCTGAGAATTTCCTACTACCTACTCTGCTGTCCTCTGCTCTGCCATGCAATCCTGCTCTCTTCCCTGCCCAGTCACTTCTTCCTTCTCCACTTCTGCAACACACTTATGTTTTTAACACTGGACTTGTGTTTCTGGAAATCTGTCGTATTGTTGTTCAGTAGGTTTGCTTGGGGCCAGCTCCACATTTAGGGTGAACTACCACCGCTTGAATTTATGACAATTTATGTACCCTCCAACACCCTCACCCCAATGCCATACTGATTTTGGCAAGAATATAGGCTGGATTATGGATGTATACCATGCCTACCTTTTATTAAAACATGTAGGGTAGAGTTTGTATTTTTACTGGTGTCCCCCTCTTATTTCATCAACTTAACCTCACCAGCACAATTCTTTGGTGTGCTCAGAATATGCATCAGTGTGTCACATCACTTCTGTGCATCGACATCTTCAGAAATCATCTGCTTTGGAAAAGCAGCAGCGGCCTTTTTGGCTGGAAATTGCTTCTAGGACTTAGTCTGAAGTAGAAAGGACAGATTAGCTAAGCTAGGACTGACTAAGAGGTTTTGTAAGAGTGTTTTTCCTGAGCTGCACCAGGTACAAAGTTTCATTCAAAACTGAAATAAAGTGTACTGACTAATAGGCAACAATCTTGTTGAAAACCCCTCCAATAGATTCTTTCTACGTAAGCCTCTTATTTTCGTCTCAGACGGAATCTGGGCAGGGCCCTTAGGAAGCAGTCAGGCTGCAGAGATGTGCTCAACATCGCCACTTATCGTTTATTGCTGCTGATGATAGGTGTGAAGGAAAAAGGCTCCTCTTTGAATTCTGGGTTCAACAGACTTAGCTGAGTTTGTTGTGATGGGTATCACAGGACTGGATGAGCCAGTAGTTTAGACAATTTGCCTGGGTATTTGTAAAGGTACAAACAAAACTCATCCCCTTGATCCTCTCACAATGATAGCCATAAAAATTGCAGTTTTTTTCTCACACAGCTTTAGGATGGAGGTGTACCAGCCAAGCCCTGACCTGTGAGGTAGAGCTCTCTGCCAGCTGCTCCTTGGTGGCAGCAGCCTCCAGGGACAGTTCAGGGCACTATAAAGGGACAATTAACTTTGGACATGTTCCTCCTTCTGGCACGCTATGTTGCCTCCGTGTCAGCTTTGGGTTTTTCAGTCCAAGAACTGCCTCAGCTTGCTCCAGGCCATTCGTTGTATCTCCTTGTTGTTGATGGTTGTACTTGGCTTTGAGAGGAGAGGGGTGCAACTGAATGGCATCATGATTAGGGCTTCAGGTAAATAATAAGCAATTTTATTTTAAACTTTGCATTTTTTTCTCCTATCTGTGGGGTAATCTGCTCTTCTATTGATGCTTCTTTTCTCATTAAATTTCCTGTTCTTCACTCCACTGCTTTGAAGATTCCAGTCTATCAAATTGCTATGGTGCTATTTCTGTATTTCATACAGAAATTAAAGAAGGAACATTCTTCTAATTGCAAGCAGACCTGGCTTGACTGCTTTTCTTAGAGGCTGCACACATGGTATATTTGACAACATGAGCAAAAATGACAGCCTGGGTGAAAAATAAGTTGGCCTTTAAAATTTTTTTTTTTAAGATGTTAGTTGCACGCTTGTATCTATTGTAATCAGATACATCAGTATGCAGAACAGAAGTCTCAGAGTCCTTAGGTCAGTTTGGACTGAGTTTTATTGGCCTTGGGCTCTGTATTTGATGTACTGTTGTGTACTGTTGCATAACCATCCCTTTGCAAACATTAACAGTAATCTAAGGTTCAGCCTGAGTGACAGCTATGCATTGTGAATAGGTCTGTTTAGGTGCCAGGGTGATGTAAATAAGGATGACTAAGCCATGCCACATAAACAGAATTCGCCATATGATATTGTTCCCTTTGCATTTTTTAAGTCTTTTGAAGTTAGGGAGGTGGAAATGACAGGGCACATGAAAGCAGCACAGCTCACAGCTCAGCAGTCAGTCGTAGTTTGAGATTTGAATTACAATATCTCTGCCAGATGGACGCAGATACCTATAAGGATGCTAGGACAAGACTGTTTCTTAGAGAGGTCAAGTGACTCAGTGTACACCACCACATCTGTAAACTGGAAATTAAAAACCTGGAGGTATAATTGTCATAATTTCTAAAATTTAAAGAGACAGAATTCGTTATTTCCTCTTGCATTTTTATCTATGTCTGGAATGTGGATTAGACCCATATACAGAAGGCTCATTTTTTCTTGTCAATCAGTAAGGGCAGCCAGTCAGACTTCATCAGTGTAATAATGGATGTTCAGAGTGGATTAGTTAGCCCAATCACATCAGAGGTGATGCTAAAGAAGGGAGAGGAATATTTTATGATCTATGGTGTATTGAACTGCAGGGTAATTTTTCAGTATTTGGGAAAGAAAGGAAATATCTTGCCACACTCCACCCCCAGTTATAGCCAAACAACTTCAGATCACCCTCTGGATGACGCTAGTCTGGCCAAAGCATCACACTAAAAGCTGTCTACTGCCAAGAGCTTAAACAATCAAAGTACTTATTGTTTGGCACTTCCCTTCTCAAATTATATTTCCTTAAATTCTAAATGTAAGAAGTCTGAGATTCTGACGTCCAAAGATTTGGCCACAATTATATTTTAAGTACTATTTTTATTTGTTATTTGTTGTTAATCCTGCAGAGTCCACTGATAATCCAGGTTTTGGTGAAAGTAGACATTGGGAGGAGATATTAAGAAAGCCAGAAAGCATTTCAGCTTGGTCTGGATGCGTCTGAGTGACAGAGAGATAGGCCTATCTTTGAACTCAACAGATTTCTGTGAAAGAATTAGGGTCATCTGTATAAAATGGTAAACTCTACCCAAACTCCTGGATGGGCCAGAACAAAGGCTGGAGACAGGATCATCTTGCCTCTGGCATGTTGCTCCAGGTGCAGGCAAACTGGAAAGACACTTGTCAGGGCACACAATAGGAATGCTTTAAAATGTATAACCCTACAGTCTGGCAAGATGCTAAGCAAATTCCATGCAAAATACTATTAGAATAGACCACAGTGGCTAAGATAGACAGATGAAATAAGACCTTTGAGAAGCCCATTGGAGGATCAGTGTGCTGCAGAAACAAGGGCCAGCTGGAATGGAGCAAAGGTGGAGGTTTCACCTCTCTTACTTGTCTAAGGGAAGTTCACCTAGCCTTACGGGAAAAATGAGGTGGGCACCTTATTATCTACTTGCACGACTCGCAGACAAAAAGTGTTTGGAGGGGAGAGGAAAGAGCAAATTAGTTTGAGAAAATCCCTAAAACTATCAATGGCCCCTTAGTAGTTTCATCGTTTCTATTCATCTAGATGTTTCTCCATTACCATGTGTGGCAGGATATCATTGCATTGTATTGCTCAGTTTTCCTGAAACTTTCTGTTTGTAAAAGTTGATTAGAATATGTGGAAAAAACTCACAGAAGAGATGAGTTGTGAGCTTCTTGTATTTGCACTTTTGTAACCTTTGAGGTTTCATAAAAATAAAAATTACCCCAGATTCCCCCAAAATGGATTTGCTATGCATGCTTGAAAGATCAAGATGCATATGTTAAAGCTGTTGAGACAGGAACAAATTAATATAAATCTAGGCATAAATAAAAGTAACTCAGATACTTTCAGAAGATTACTAGTCATTAGAGAGATGAGGTTCTAAACAGACGCAAATCAGAAATGTATCTGGTTTGAAGATGAAGGTCAATTCTGTATGGACAGAACTCTAAGACGCATTGGTCAAGAATAGCAGGGATCTGGTTGATGTAATTTAGGAAGCTTTTCTTGTCTTTATATGTGTTTTATCTATATTTAATATTGCATTTGTGTTGACATGGCAATGTGGAAAATTGTCACCACAGGAAATTGCTCTGCGACCAGTTGAGTGTCTTTTTCTGCTAACCAAATTCTATCAAACACAAAATTAATTTTATATGTACTGCCAACACAAAAATACACATATGTACACACTCATACATACATAAACATGTATCTATACTTATGCAAATGGCAAACAGAGTCTGCTATTAATGAATCAGCAGAAGATTGAAGCTAATTGGCTAGTATTTTTCTGTGTTATTACACTTCAACACCTGACTTAGAGCTTTAAAAAACGATTTTTAAAGTGCAATGATTTTCTAAAATCAGGTCTATTAAATCAGTGGATGCCTTACACTGAGCATCCAGAAGTCTAGTTTCTAATCAGCATTTGCAAAGTTATACTGCTGCGCAGTTTAAGTGGGAAGAAGCTTTAATTTGCTTTGAGTCACATACTTATGTGGCTTAGAAATAGGTTTCCACAATAGAAACTCAACAAGAACTGCTAGTTTTAAGTACTGTAATGACAACCTATATATGAGGCCCATCACACGAAAAAGAAAAGAGACTGTGTCTTTAAGTTTTTTTGTTTAACAAATTAAGAAAATCAGCTGTGGTAGCTTTCAAAATAGTTCCCTTCTGAGCTGGCGCACAGCTGCATACACCACCACCAACCTTCAAAGCAATTCCTCGGATCATTTTCTGAATGGCTATTTGGGATCTCCATTGTTTGTGCTTTCACATCTTCTACAGACAAAAAATGGGTTCATTTGAGCATCAACCTGATCTTTGAGATCTCTTCACAATAAGCCTCAGTCAATAACGGAAAAGTTCCCATCACAGATTTCTTCAGTTTCACAATTTGATGTTAACTCACTGTTCACTCTCGCACGCAGACAGTTTTCCAAATGAAGGTAAGAAAAATCTTGAACACGCGTCCACTCGTACTGAGTGAAGTGATTGAGTTGAGCCTTGTCTTACTGTGACAGGTTAGAACATGTTCTATCATCAGCTTTTTGTCTCTCCCCTCTCATTTTGGTTCTGTAGCTACAGGGTTAGTGTCATTTTTTTTTGTGTCGGACTGTGTCTAAATATGTCTAAATTATGAATAAGTAGAGGAAAATCTATTTCAAAAAGTCTTTGCAAATTTTCTTAAGATTTGTGAATTCATGAACTTTTTTCTTGCACACATACAAACTGGTGATTTTTTTTTTTCTGCCTACAAGCATTTTTAGGGAACAATTTCTAATTTATGTTGTTCCATGAAAATCTTGCATAAAGTCACTGATATATACCATATGACTTGGGGGGATCAAATAATCTGTGCAAATATTGACTCACAAATATCCAGCACATTCAGCAAACAGTTCATAAGTAATTCATTGGCTAAAATGAATAGATAAGTTCAACACATTGTTCAGAAAAGCATTTTTTTTTAGGAACCATAGCCTCTTCATTGCAAATATACCTAAAGAAGAGAAAAAGTAAATTACAAAATCATTAGGAATTTTTAATATATCTTCTCTTCCATCCCCACTCTTCCACTATCATTTTTCTATTATCTTGGGTTTTGGGGGGTAAGGGGGCCACTACATTATTAGGAATATTTATGTGATCAGTGTAATTTTCAGTAGTGTTTAAGATTTGTTTTTGTTGCTCATATAACATTTTCTTCACTTGTGGAATGTCATGCATCGAGGCTGAGCTGTTCTTGGTGCACAGAAGTGAGTAGGGAGATGTTTCAAATTTAGTCTTTTTCTTCTTCAGTACAGAGAATACTAAATATTGTTTTGCAGAAACATCTGAATAACTGTAGGAGTGTCTGCCTCAGAGGAGACATGTATTATGTACCCATCTTCTGGTTTCAGTTTTTTCTTTTTTTTTTCTTAGGGGTAAGAAAAGCTTGTTCCAGTGAAATCTGCTTTCTGGAGCGAGGGTATATCAATAAAATAACACATGGTAAGGAAGCTGAGAATAATTGTAAAATCAGTTAAAGAGATAGGATTTCTGTTCCGCAGCTGTTGCTCAGAAGGCTCACCAAGGTGTTTCATACAAAAAAAAACTTAAAAATACGTTGTCTCATATCATTTAAAGTTGTTTTTACAGTCATGGATAAGTTTGGCAACCTGCCATCAGATGGACAGTTCTTCATGGACTTCTTTCTTCTAACATGAGCAACTTGCTTTACATGCAAATTTGTCATTTAAAATTCATCCGATATGTAACTGTTGTCATCCCACAGCCACACGGCTAATCATGTACAGTATCAGTGTATTAAGCATCACTTAATTCCCACTCGAATGCTCTCAGTGAGCCTTGAACAAGAAGAAATAACTTTTCACTTTGAAAAGTTACACTTGTAGTGTCCTCTTAGCCTGATTCTGACTCTTTTGAAATATTCTTAGACACAGCCTCCCCTCTGAATCAACCTAAGGTGGTTCAAAATGCTACCACATGTGACAGGATAGATTCTTGGGATTGGGAATGGTACCGTGTATTGCAGAAACACATATGAACATCTGCAATGAACACTGAAAACTTCAGAGAAGGCGGCTACCCTTAAGGTGACCAATTACAATTTTCCTGGGTGATTTGCCAAGGGAATGGCAATAGGACATCGACTGCAGCTGGAATTACCCTAGAAGGACAAAATTTCTGGCAGCAGAATTAAAATGTCCAGCCATGCTTGCTGGAGCGTTTGCCAGCTGAGTGGCAACACTCAAAGGAACAATTGAAAAGCCTCCTAACAATCTGAACACTAGCAATCCAAAACCATATTGAAGCAAGCTTCTTAGATAAGTACTAATCTAAACATGGAATATAGCCACTTTTTCCACCTTCATACAGTATGGAGAGTGTACTCTGCTTGACAGTTCAGGAGAAAAGACCTTGGAAGAGGTTTGTAAAGAAAAGCGCATTATTTTTTTATAATCTTATTACAACAATACACATCTAGCAGTGTTCAGAACAGTTCACATAGTTTGGTTTACCTCTGAACAATGTGCTACCAATGTTTGACCTGGAAAACAGGCTCTGAGAAGCCCACCTTTTCTTTCAACACCACTGAGCTAAACAATCTGGGGTACAACCTCAGCTGGTGTCAAAGTTGTTATTGCTGAAGTCAGTGGTAGTGCACTGATTTGCATTAGTAGAAGTTCTGGCTCTGTGCCTTCTTTTGTCCTCCATCCCAGTTCCAGGGTTATAACAGACCACTCTGGAGTAGACTGAAAGGATTAAGTTGATTATTTGGTATTTCTGGGATTGAAAGGCAGCCTGTGATAGAGCATATGCACATCTGCCCTTTAGTATTCCTGTATCATACGTCTGATACAATCTGCTGCCACAGAAACAGGAAGTCTGATAACCTGTTAGAAATAGAATAAATAAGAGATTTGTAAACAATTGCATCCTGTATAAATTACAACAGCAGCACACAGTGAGTTTATTACCCCAACAAAATTAATTGATTCAACTGCGCGAACATTTCTGAACTTTCAAAAAAACAAACAATCAAAGCTACAAATTATATAGGTCTTTAACAGTACGAATAAATAAAACTAATAACCAGCCCAGCCAGTATTAAGGATTGCGTAGCTACAGAATTCATCACTCTATTGACCCGAACTTTGGACTGCATACATAGCCCAGATGTAATTAAAACACACACAGAGTTTACCTGCCTCAAAAATGCATCAGGTTACACTAGGTTAAACTAAATGCCACAAGCCTGGATGAATCTCGAAGGGCGTTTGCCTCCTGTGCTAAAATATGAGATCACTGCCCTTTATGCTTCAAGTTGTATCACAACAAATATCTGTGTAAGAGGATACAGTAGTTTACATTGCAAATCATTATAGTTTCTGCCAGCACAGAATTGGCTTTTATTCCTGTGCTCGCTACACAACCCCCCCTCCTTTCTTTTTCAAGTATTCTGAGGCATGGCCTTAATCCTTCATTAAACAAAATTATCTCTAGCCTCATTAGGACTCTGGAGTTCATTGTAACTGGCACTGAGCAGTAAACAGGCAAAAGGAAGGTACTGGGTATCAGCACTGGTAACAGGCACTGTGCATGATTCTTCAGTGCTGAAATATCCTTCTGCCATGGCTGGCTGTAAGTGAATTGGCTGGACAGATTTTCCAGATCCCCTGAACATTCCTGAATTACTATACTCACCCAATTACAGTCCTCAGGGGTCACATTTCATTTGCTGAAAACTGGTAACAGGCCACCACAGCTGATGAAATGATGTGGGTATCCAGGCAACTATTGTGCCGTTTGATTAATATAGCAAACACTTGTGTGGCATGATCTCACATGCCTCCAAATGTTCCACATGATCTGCCCTGACTGGAGACCATAAAAGTTTGCCTTACAGTTACATTCCCAGTCTTGCATGGCTCGAGTTTTCCAGATGAAAATATTTGTTAGCACTTCTTAATTACACTTTTCTCTCTTGTATGGTTTAACCCCTGATTTAAGCATGAAGGTGTTAAAAAACAGGAAACTGATTTCTGTTCTTCCTTCATATCTCTCTTTTCTTCAGTAAGGTTTGTTCACTTCATTCTAAGCCAGTTAGTATAGTAGGATTTCAGATTGTTTTCAGATATTAAAATAGGTAGATTTGCCCCAGACTTTTAATTCAGGATGTAATCTCACTCCAGTGGATATTTTTGGCAGCTGTAGTGTGGATATCTGGCTAAGTGAGAACAGGATACAGACAGGAATTATACCTTTTTGTTGCCAGAGAAATAAAAAAGAGAGATTTCTAAACTAATCTACATCTCTCACTTTAATGGAGAGAGTCTGAGCACTGCCTCCCCTTCAGATACCCTGAAAGTACATTTTTGAAAAGGTAAACCCAGCAGTGGCACCAGGTGCGTAAATAAGTATCTAACCTAGTTTCCTTTTTGAACAGCACCATTTTCTGCAGGCAACCAGTGCACTCTGCTTTGCAAATGCTGAGAAGACAGCAAAGAGGGAAAGAATCAGTGTGCAGCTGTCACGTTACCCCAAGGAAACTTGGTGGCTGCAAGGAAGTAGCAAACATCGTGGGCAGCACCAGCTGCCGGGCCTGTCCTGTGGTTTCTGCAGGGTACTCAAGGAGTTAAAGAGCCTGTAGTGGAGTGTTTGCTTTCTTCTGTTTGAAATCAAACATATGATCTTTATCTGAGGTGACAGGTTTAATGCCTTTCTTCTCTGACAAATTTTTACCCGAAGAGGAATGCAAACACATATATCGGTGTGGTTTTATAAGTGCTCATCTGAGCAAGTCAATATTGGCAGCTTCATCTTCTAATAAACAGCAAAGCCATGAGCTTGGTACCACTTGCTTAAAAAAAATTTATATCCCTTACATCATTTAAATGACTTTAGATCTTTCAGGGGTCAGGTACTTTGGCAGAGCTTTAGGCAATGCGAAGTATCACTGTTCAGCAATGCTGACTTCCCTTCTTTCTCTCTCTCTTTTTTTTTTTTTTTTCCTTTTCTTTCTCTGTCTGCTGCTTCTTATTTAAGTTAATTCAATGTTTTCAAAATACGCTATTTCCAGTCTCATAGAAGGAAAAGCCTGTCTCATGCACGTGGCAGGACATGTTCTGATCAGAAGAAATTTGCTTTAGACTAAGTCTCTCCTTCTGGCATGCTCTACTCCCTTCCTGAATAATCAGAGAAGAGACAAAGGAACAAATTAGTGCTGATGGTGACTGTGGACTCGATGTGGACAGATGTCTGCTCTGGAAAGACGACTGTGAAGTACAGTCTGTTTTAAATAGGCCAGTGAAGATTCATGAAGCCAAGGTAGATTGCAGTCATTTTTATGCTGATTTTTATAAACCTGAGCACAACAAATACTGTCTGATCAAAAGAGGTTTCTATTATCTCTAACTTATTGGGAAAACATGAGGTCCTGCTTAGATTGAAACTTTTGCTATAGATCTGAAGCACAAAACTCTTTGTGCTAATAAAATCTGTAAAAGCTTGGTAGCTCTAAGAGATTAAAAAAATATACTTACTTGTACAGCCCTGCAATAACTCCATGGTTGGATAGTATGATAATACTGAAAATACCTGCAGGAAACATTGACAAGGTATTGTGTTGTGTCATTCAGTTTTCATTTTGGCTTACAACACTGCTTAACTGAAAAATGGTGGAAGAATTGAAGAATTTTTTGTGTGTGTGTGTGTCTGTTTGTGGCTGTTTGGAAGTCCAGAGTGTTTAGTTAGATCACAAATTAAGCTAACATAAAAGGTACTGAGCTTGTCTCTTAATAGAGGTGGGAGTACAGAGAAAAAGTGCAACTTCAAGGTGCTTGCAGTCAATCAATTCCAAATTATGATCAGTGGGGTGAGGCAAATTTTGATCAGCTAATTCTCTGTCTACAGAAGAATTGGGGTCAGATTTGTTTGGGTCATGTTTTAAAATATTTTAACCCAATGACATTTGAGAAGGCCTTTTCCCCAGGCCTTTCATCTCAAGGCCCAGAACTCCTGGGACACAACAGAAACTGTGTGTTTGGAACTAGGACTCCCGGATTTTTAGTTCAATCTCATGTTGTGTCTATCATTGTAGCTCATAAAACTGCATCCCTTCAAGGAAGGGATCCATATTCCACCAAACACTGGTAAACTGAAGATGCCTTGAGGTGTGTGTAATAAGGATAATGCCTTTCTGGGAAGTTCTTTGATCCATCTTCATGGGAAGCCCATATCTACTTTGATTCCCTAATGTTACTTCCAGCCCCCTCGAATAGGAGATGTGAATTTAGATTTCATCATGAGTTTAGTCCTGTGCTCAAACTCCTGTGCAAACACACCCAAGCTGGTGGACAGGTCCTGCAAAATGAGGACAATCAATCTTCTGTTCCCAACAGTCTCAGTGGTAGAGAGTGCTTGTATAGAGCAGTAGCTGGGAGCCCTGCTCTAGAGCGTGGCAAATTGCAGTGCTGGCACAAAAACTGCTGTTATCACTTCCGGCTCCAAACTGCTCTTGTCTTTGTGATTCATTACAAGGAGTGCACGTTTTCTGCATGTCAGGTTTTGGTATCACAAGAAGTGTGATCACAACTGGATTGATGCCAAGGACTTGCTTGCTCTGGAGCTTCTAAGAGACTTCAGTTCCTTGGTAGTATTGCAGGTAGACAGACACACATGAATGGGAAGGTGCTGCTCCTAAAGCTACTCAAGGGCGTCTTGTGGCCATCCTGCTGGTTCACAGTAGAAGAGCTGAGAGGATTCTCAGATTGGCACCAGGTTCATTTGTGCTGTGATGAGAATCTGGCCCCATTGATCTTTGCTGATTTTCTAATTCAGGGTTCCCATTGTTTTTTTCCTGCACAGTTTCTGTATGTGTCCTTTCTCCTGTTACTTCTCCTTCCAGCAGGCTGAAATACCAGTCAGTTATCACCATTTTAGTCCATCAGTGCTCACTAATGAAGAGCTAGATAGGAGCATAAGCAAAGGCATCATACCGATGAGGTGATGTTACGCTACCCTGCCTGTACAATGTTACTGCTTTTTAATTTTTTTTAAAAAGAAGATACCAAATGGGAATAAAAAAGGATGAAAAAGCATCCTGTCTCACCAAGTGCAGCTGGGAACGTTCTCAGCCACCCCAAATGGCTCCTACCACCTCAGTATTACACGACTGCAGACATTTGCCCTCCTGTTACGTTGCTGATGATGCTGGGGATATGACCCGAGATAAGACGGATGGACCCGGGGCAGAGAGCGAGGCAAAGTGCAGCCTGCCCCAGAGGTGAGAGCGGCCAGGGCCAGGGCACCGGACAGCAGGTCCCAAGCCACCACCCAGCTCCTCAGCTGCTGGCTTTTCCAACATGATCTATAGAACGATGCTGACAGTAGATTTTCTGGCAGCAATAAAGGTGGCCTGATTCAGAGAATAATTACTGTATGCAAATGAGTGTGATTTTCCTCTGCCCTTTTATGGATGACTCTGCTCTGCCATTCATCAGGGCCACAAATTTCACTTGGTAGGAGACGGATTTAAAGAGACAGCCGCCTCTAGAGCTTTGTCTCAGACTTACTAAATCCATGCTTAAGTGTCTTCATAAATAGACGTGCATATGTTATAAAGGGAATGGCAGATTCCAGCCTCTTTATATATGTATTATTGCTTAGGAAACTGTTGAGAAAACATCCAACTCTCCGGCCATACAGTATATGAAAGCTTTCACTGCTTTGAATAAGAGTCTCTTCTGAAATCAGCTTTATACGTGGTTTAGTATGGCCTCTAGTGTGTTTTTTCTCTCTCACTGTGTCCTTTGTGATGTTTATATGGTATGTGCCTCGGTGTGCAGTGAAGGAGGGAGAGAGCACTATATTTTTTCTGATGACGATTAGTTAATGGCTATCATGTTCACTGTAGTAACGGCAGAGGCTGCACTCACAGCCAAAAGCCTCAGCGCGTTTGTGCTGTTGAGGTTCAGTCTGCCTCATTGCTAGGAGGAAATGTCCCATAGTATTAGTTATCTTGTCTCAGTCTTGATCTAATGATGCAATCAATGTACTGGGATAAAGGGGGTGAAAAGCCCCATACAGAAAAGAACTAAAGATTTTTTTTTTCTGAGCATAGTATGTTCCTGGTGGGTAACAAGAAAAGAAAACCATGAGCCTGTTGTCATTCCCTAATGCTGGACACAGGAACATGGTGGTGCATTCACAGGAAATTTGTAGTACATAATGTGTCATGGTTAAATACACATTTCTGCACTTGCTTCCAGTGTGCGCTGTGCACCCTCCTTCTCAGAGCATGGAGGAGAAGGGAAGAAGAATGCTATAAATGGAGCAGATCCGTCTGTCACTGGGCTGTCTTGTTACTCATACAGTAACAATACACCGGTGTCAGTATATCCAGAACACTTTTCTTCCAGTGCCACTCAAAAAACAGAGACGAGAAGCTGTGATGTTGCTATGTTTACCAACAGTGTGCACCACTAGAGGCCATCACACACTTCCCTAAATAAAAATCAATTAATACATTCAGTTATAGGGAAATCTGGGAAATGAGACCTGGGCCCCTTACTTTCCTTTCTCAGCTTCGGTTCATTGGTCAGGTCCTTCAGCTCACGGAACTGTGCGAGATATAATTTGAGGATGGACCTTTTTTTAGGGAAGTCTTTGGCCATACACAGACTGTATCAGATGCTACTTTACCTTTGAATGCCATAAGTAGATATCAAAGGAAAGTGGAAAAAAAGCAGGCCAGGAGTGTGTGTATTTCCCTTAGGCTACTGAGTAGAACATAGAACAACATTTTCAGCTAAATAGGGCCATCGGGAAAGTTTAGCTGCTCTAAGTTCTGCGACAAATACAAAGTCTGTGTCTTGTTCACTTCCACTTTTGGCAAGTTTCTTCTTTCTCGTAGGGCAGGCTTGGATGAGATTCCTACATCCAAACCTTCTCACTTGTGACAAAACTTGCTCCATGGACTTGGGCAGCTAAAGCACTGCTCAAAGTGATTAAAGTTTTTCTGACATTTGGAGGCATGGGTGATTTTCTGGTAAACAAAAATTATATTAAGTAGTTGTAGGCATCCAGATTTTTCTGTGGGAATCCAGGAAAACTCCTGATTGTGATTTAAAGCTAGTAAAAAGTCAATTGTCTTGAAGGAATTCTATTCCAAAACACAAAACTTAAGAAGGGAGGTGTAAAAAGTCTCACAAACCCAAACTATTGGCACTGATTCTGGGAAGCCTGCAGACATGCTAACAGTGCTTCTGCATAGGTCTGTGATAAAGCTGAACTCCATGCTGGAGAGCCTGACACTGACGCTCACCCAAGGAGGCACGTGTTTGGAGAGTAAATTAGCAGCAGAAGAAAAAACAGCTTTGCTATATTATTAGGAGGTATTTATCCGAAGTCTGTTGAGCTGCTGTTCTGATATAGGTTGACCTCTGACAAATTTTAGAATAATATGACATTAATAGCCAGAGTGACTCATTCAGGAGGTGGATTCTCACTTACAGCTTCAGAGCCAATTTTCTCTGTGTCCCATTATTATTGCTGTGTTAAAGTGAACCTTAAGGTGTCAGCACCCATGGGTTTCCATGCTCTGGTGTGTAGCAGGAGATTAAATGAGTTATGAAACTCTTTCTCTGCTTCCCTGTTGCCCAGCCACCACTAATATCAAGCAGTGCAATCTTGTAGTGCTGCTGGAGAGTATTTGGTCCAGAGGTTGGCCAGCCCTTATTACCATTGGGCACTGGAGTCCTTTTGACACTTTTTCTTTAGGCCTGGACAGGGTACTGAGATTTAAACAGTCTGTCACACGCAGGGCAAACTTGTAATAAAATAGCGTGCCATCCAGTGTGGTCAGGGGACCTTGATGGCAGGAGTTTATGGGATGCCTTGTAGGGTCTGGCTGAATTCCTACCAGCTGCAAGGTGCGGCTGCTGTCATGGAATCTGTTTAACAATTGTTTGAACATTGTGCTGTTTACACAAATTTTATTTGTGTAATGGAATACCTTCCATTAAACTGTAAGAAAATCTCCTCTGTAACTTACAAAATAGCCAGGACAGAGTTGGAAAGGAGCAACAACATCTGAAGAGATGGTTTATATGAGTATATTTATTTTTCTTTAGATTCACAAGATATTTAGGACCAAGACCTTACCAGACTGATGTACCCAGTGCTGCTGGTGGCTCCTGAGGGTGGGAATAAGGCATGATTTCAAAATTGCTTTTGTCTGCTGCAAAATCTACTGACAACAGTCAGAAGAAAGAGAAGGAAAGGGGGAGGAAAGCTCATTGAAGAGGGAATATTCACAAAAGTTTTAATTGAGTGCAGATTTTCATGGGACTGTATCTCCTCCCACCTGCAACCTCTTCCAACCCTCTGTGAACGCAATTGAAATGTCTTCCACAATCCGAATCTGCATATTGTACTCCATGCGGTTTGATAGGTACTCCATGGAAGTTCTAGAGTTATTGTTACACATTTATAGTAGTCCTCACTGTATGCTAGGCACTTGTGGATCATTCAAGAAGGAAGATTTCTGCTCCAAGGAGTTTGTCATCTAAAAACAGTGACAAAAACTGATAGAGGATAGGGGGGAGATGGTGAGAAGTTTACATAAATCAGCTGGACGTGACAGGAACAATTTAAAGTATAGATGGGAAGAGGTCCTGCAGGTGAGCTCTGGAAGGTCTTGCTGGGCATCCAGATTCATGTAGATGAAGTCACAGAGGCAGCTGTGGAGCAACCTGACAAGGACATAAACAGACTGTCATGGGAGTCCACCTAACTAAGTAAAACAGGGCATTTTTTTTCTTACTTTTGAATAAAGGCATTCTTTAAATTTATCACCTGAATAAAGCAAAGTTCCCTATTCAATCTGACAATTTCTTATTTTGTATGGAGAGGTTTCTATGAAATTTGAACTACCGCATTTTTTCAACTAAATTTTCACCAGCTGAAGTCCACTTGTAACTAGCTCTTCTTCTGCTGAACATTTTTCTCCTTCTCACGAATCCCTTGTTATTCCTTGTGTTCATGGACAAACGCTTTGCCAGGAAAGGAGCAGCTACACTACCTCAAGCCAGAGACTTTTGTGTCCATTACCCATAATGCCTTAAAGTGGACAAAAGATTTCTGAAACACACACTGAGACACACCACAGGAGAATACTTAAAAGAAAATAGAGCATCTTTTCAGTCAAAACATCCTGCGGTATCTCCACATAATGCTTCATGCCATATGACAGGAAGAAGATGACATCTCTCATCACTAGTCAAAAATAAAAACCATGTCAAATATGAATTGCCTTTGAAAAAAAATTGTACATGATTTTCATGGTCAGACATTCTGGAAAACCTCCAAAAAGGAGGAAGAAGGAGGAGAAAAAAGAAAACAAATGTGGGGGGAAGGAGGAGATTATTGATTTACTCATTGGGAATGTTATATAACCTTCATATTTTATTAAAAGACTTAACTCTCACTTTGTGAAATGTCCTTTAACGCATTATGTCATTTTGTAATACAATAGTTCTTCAGCTCCTTCCAGCCCCATCTCCCTGATGTGTTCTCTCAACTGTGGTTATTTTCTTTCCTTTTAAAAAAATATTTCTGACAAAATGTTTGCAAGTGTTAAACATAGGGGTACAGCAGAAATTAATATAGGCATCAGGTGACACTCAGAACATGTTGACATATTTCAAGTAAAACATGGGAATGCTTCAGTTAAAAACCTTATTTTCTTGTCCTGAAGCAGACGCTCATAGTCTTTGTTTTAAGAACACAAAACTTTTTTTTTTTTTTTTTTTTTATTAATATACCGCTCGTAACAGGAGATTCCAGCTGCAGAACTCCTCAACTTTTCCTTTCCTTCTTCTCTACTTCTCCCCCTCCTCTCCTCCATCTCTCCCCCTCCTTTCCATCCGGCGTCTACTCAAGCACACATACTCCTAACTTTTTCTTTTTAGTAGTGACTGCCCCATAAGTAATGCTATCCAACAGACCTAGTGCCTGTCACCGCTTCCCATCACATGCCTGGTAATTAAACTCTGACTGATTTATTGACTGACAGCCAACAAATCCCAACCCAGTTTTTATGATATACATGCTTCCCCAGGCTAAATTCACTCAAACAACAGCCCAGATGAAAAGGAGGAGGAAAGGGGGAAAAAAAAAAAAGTGATAGAGAAAAAGCGCTACACACACTCTCGCGCACACACACTCACATACAAAAAATCTGGTATTGGTAGATGAAGGGGAGACATTTTGCAAAGAAAAAAAAACTCAGTGCAACATCTCTTTCAAATCCAGACTTGGAAAGGGAAGGGAAGGGGGAAGGAAAGAAGTAGTAAACATCATTACTTCAGCTTTAAGATTCATTTGAAACGTCTCACGTACAAAAGAGCTCAGAAGGGGAAAACAAGACGTGCTTGCAGCTAATATTACAGTCAAGTTCCAATTTTACCTAAGGGAAAGCAGCTTTATTAAAAGTCATGACTGAAATTGCGTGACAGGTGCCAATATTCTCCACCCTGACAGATGTGTCAGTTTGCGAATGCCATTTTCTTGTCAGCGGTCCCTAGATGGAGTTGCTCCCATCACCATTTGTCTCTCTTCCAGCTAGATCACACATGCCCGTCGCTTGCCTCCAAGCTGCGCTGCGTTGTTTGATATGTGGAATCTTCACAATGAGACTTATTAAAAGACAGTCCATTATTTTTATTTAGAGCATTTCCAAAACAAGCAGAGCGCGCACAGAGATAATTTAAAAATCGTGCGGCGGGTCATCTCCAGGCCAGAGCGGCTCAATTGGAAATGCATAAGGAAGCAGTGTCTCCCCCGAGCCCCTCCTCATCCCTCAGTTCATAATGAGGTTGATTTGAGTGACATTTAACCCTTGAATAATGGCCCTTTGAGTTGGCGGGACTGTATAGCTGTTCTCCGCAGAGGCAGTTCAGCCTAATGGATTAATTCTGCTCTGTTTTTTCCTAAATCTCACGCCTCCTCCTCCTTCTGCTCTCCTATTTTGCTATTTTGTTACAGGTGGGCTTCACAGCGTACTACTAGATGTAAAATACTCTTGATCATCAGTATTTATAGACCCTTTTCCTCCTCCTGTTGGTTGCAAACACAAAGAAAAATGGTATCTCTCAATCGTGCCTGGTATGAACAGCAGGTAAAGCTGCAGCAAACTCCTCTTCAGCCTCTGATGGAAAATTATTACAGATGAAATGATTCTGTAATGGAAATGGTAATAGGAAAGTTTCATTCTAAAGGATGTTTGTGCTAACATGAGAGGCTATAATGTGTGATGGATTTGGATGCAGGAATAAGTGTGACCTCAAACTGAATTTTACTTCATCATTTCTGGAGATGGCACTTGGGGGCTGGAGGAGGGCTAATGGACACTGCTTGCAAACATGGCTAGGTGAAAGGACTTAAAATAAGAGATTATTGATGCCACATTGTCCAAGGCCAAGTGGCACAGCAGGTTGTTGCTTCAACATTTCTTTGTTAACTACCTGGATGTTAATTCATCTCAGGCTAGAATTAGCCCGTCAGTCCTAGCGGGTATTTGTTACTCAGTGAAAGATGGGGGGTTAAGTTGTAGCTAACCCTTTCCAGACGATAGGAAGCTCCTTTTGCTTCTCATGAGGAAACAGAATTTACCTCTTTGGCCTGATCTTGGTGCAAGACATTGTCTGGACCTTTTTCTGCCTGAATGCCGAAGAGGGCTTTGTCTGTGTTGCCATCGTGGGAAACTCTGAGCTAGCTGCAGGCAAGGCAAGGCTGCAGACTGGCCCTAGTGTCAGGTACCTCTGGTTACCCAACAGCATTGAGCTCCGTGAACATTCCTTTGGGCCGTGCCTTTTCTGGTACCCCTCAGTTCTGTTGCATGCCTCCATCACCTGGGGGCAGTCTGAGATGATCTTGTTTCTTCAGAATATGAGCAGACCCCAAAGCACTTGAGAGACAAGGGCTCGACTGTAAAGTGTCATAACAATGTTTCAGAGGACCTGGATGGAAAATGAAGGGCTCCCTCTGGAACAGAGAAAGTAAGGAGGGGTGACATACTAGAAAAGAAAGAACTGAATAAGCTAAAGATTGGTTGTATCACTCAGTGTCCACAGAAGGTACTCTGGTGCTGTTTGAGTTGATGAAGTTTTATAAGAATTTGAAAGAAAGGCATGTTTTATAATGACTTGAAAAGAAAGTGCTCATACTCCACAAGCCTTACTTAGGGCCGTGTTCCATTGCACAATTGCTTGGAAGGCCAAAGTGTAGATCTTTCACTCACTGGTCTGTCATCCTTTCCCACAAGCAATGCTTTAGAAACTTATTTAAGAATTGTAAAACCATGACAGAAACCTATTTGAGAATTTCCTCCCTAAGCTGAAAAAAGAGGACAGGCTGCCGTAGGAATATTATCTCCCTATTCTCCCACAACAATGTCTGCAAAGCTGAAGCCACTGCACTGAGAGCAGCTCCAAAAGCAATTATACCATAGTCCCAAACAACCATCAGCTCCAGGGCAGGCAAGGAACATACTAAACTGTTCCTATGTTTTACAGCATGTCACCATTTCTCACTGGGAAGGAAGGGAGGAAGGGCTGAGCAGGGAAGAGAGAAGAGAACAGCAAAAAAGATAAATATGCAGCTCATTTAGTTGATTTGTCTTATTTTTAGACATTAATATGCTATTCCGTACTCCAGGAATCTGTTCTTCCTTTTAAGCTAAAGAAATTGGCAGCCTCCATCAAAAGGTGGAGAAAAGGGAATGTTTTGGCACTGTGCTCTAACAGTCAGAAGCTGTGGATTCAGTTGATGGAAGAAAAAAGATATCTGCAGGTGAAAACCTTCTGCAGGGCAGGGCAGGTCTTCACACAACTGTGGGAATTAATTTAGCTTGTTCAGATGACCGTAACTACTGAGGCAGATCTGTTCTGGAATCCATCTTTCAGGCAGAATCAAGGTTTGTAGGTCTTAATAAAGTCAAATCAACACGTAGCAATGAAATAAGTCTAGGCAGCTGACAGATGCTAATGAGCATGCTAATTTAAACCATCAGCAAAATCCAGTTGAAAACTAAGTAGATATATAAAACTCTGGACTCAATCCTTTTTATTTGGAGAGAGATAATCAGGGCTCATAGGACATTTTTAAGGAAGATATTTGGGATGCTGCATTAAGATCCCATTTCTGAGCATAATTAACCTTACTGCAAGAGAAAATATTCTTGGTTTTAATCACAGAATCTAGTCAGTTCTATGTATTTACAGGATCAGATGATATGGGAAGACAATGGAAAAAAAACAAATAGGCAGAAGATGATGGGATGATGAAGAACTGTGCCCAAAGCATTGCAGTTGATGACTCCAGGGTGAATTACATATGTTCTCATCTTTTTCAGTGGAAAGACCTAAGCAGCAGACAAGCATATGGTGGTCCTTTGGGGGCTTGGAGCTTTGGGTAGGTACATATCTGAAGGCTATTTTAAACATCACCTTGACAGTAAATGAGACTTGTGCCTTGCTTGTGTTGAATCTAAAAAAAAACCCCATATACATTATTGACTTCAAAATCATATTAATGTCATGAAACAGTGAGGCCTGCACTGGGCCCAAGTTCAACAGAGTGACTGCAATCAGCAAAACCCAAAATTTACATGCTGGCAAACATGGAAACCATCCCTCTTCCCCCTATTCCTTCTCCCAAGTATTTGCACTTGCACACTACTGGCCTTCAGCTGCAAAGTGGAAATAACTCAGATGGAAATAATTCAAAGGAAAAAAAATCATTTTTTTGTAAAGAGGCTCCATCACTGCAAAAGCCTTGACTTGATTTTTTCATGACTTTCTTGTCCCTCATGACATATTGACAGAGAAAGTGGAAACAAAGAGTGTCTTCTTTCCCATGAAAGCAGAGCAGGGATCAGCTGTTAGGGCTTGGTAGCCCTGTGCATGCGCTTCATATCCTGTGGTTGTTGGTAAAGGAAAGCGAGGAAGATCCTGGGGACACAGACACATTTTGATCCTTTTTGTCCTGTGTTTCACTGTACTTCTGCACTGTTCAAAGTGACTATGTCAGGTAAAACTGCTGACACTTCTGTTATCAAGCAAAAAACCTGCTTTGGGTAACTTTCTTTTTCTTTTTCTTTTCTTGCACCGCTTTTTTATTTCTTTGTTCTCCTGTAGTGCCAGGGAAACCCAGAGTGCTATATACATTAATACCATTGGCTCTTCTTTCTCTTTTTGGCAGTCACTAAGAAGAATAACACTTCATGTGGGAGACAGCTGTTCAGATATGCTCCAAGTGAAGTTAAGTTGATATGTATACATTATATTCCACTTTTTTTTTTTTTTGTGTGTGTCTGCATTTGACTTCAGACTCTTGAAAAAAAAAATGACAAAAATCTTGTAAAATACTCAGATGGGCTCTTCAGATGGGTTCTCGGTAAGCAAGAATTTCGCTTGCCTTTAGTCAATTTGCAATCACTTATTCACTATTTCCTATTCACTAATCAGAAAGTAAATCAGACTATGGATTTGAACCTAAAAAAGTGTGTATGACTTCCATGGGACTTTCTACTGCAACTGAACAACCACGTGGGTCTCCAGAATGGAGAGAATCTACAAGTGAGAGTTCCTACATAAAGGACTGGGCCATCCCTGAACATTGCTCCTGCTTTCATATTGTATCATATTCACAGCAGGGAAAGATAATAATAAAGGGGTAATTTTAAACGGAAGGAAGAAAATCAGGAAAAGTAATTCAAGGAATAATACCTAAAAAATGATAAACGAAGCTGTACTCAGCTTCAGATCAAGAAGGACAAAAGCCATCTTTATCAAATGGGGAGAAAAAATAACGAAAAAAAAGAGGAATCTAAATTTGTACGGTGATAAAAGATATTGATAAAGATACACAAACCACCTGAATTTATTCTATTTGGACAACCTGAGGAAAAAAATTCAGTCTCTTATCTATCCAGCGTATCAGTGGTTTCTTATCACTAACGTTAAAAACTCCATTGGCTTACACAAGGTTTGAAATGGTTGAATTTGGCATAATAAATCTTACTAACACTTTTTCCCTGAAGTCATGGTCTAACATCTGTCTCAAGTTCCTTTTAAACTTAAGTCTGAATTTCCTGGGTTTTAATAGTTGCTTCTTGATAACTGCAACGTGCTTATAACAAATTTAAACTTTCAGTTACTGATCTTCACTTCACAAAATATTTTTATTGCTTAGAGGAGCTATCTTCAATGACTGAGAGGGGATTTTCGAATTTATGCTAATATTTTTTTCTTTCCACAACTATCTGAACATCTCAAGTGATTCAATTTGGCTCTAAAAACAAAGAAATACAAGACTATAAATATGACAGTATATTAAAAAAATCCTCAATCTGTTTTTTAAGCTTTTTTCTTTAGTGTTGCATCAACAAAATTGTTGATGAGTTGTTGTCCTATGACTAACTTGATGTGGCCTTCAAGGAGTATTGATGACTTTGACACTCTCAAACTTAAGCCAAAGAAAGTCTTTAAATTGCCTTAAAATATAAAGTGCTATATCAGTATCACATTCTAGATGGCACAGATGTTTATCCAAGTCTCAAGCTGACAAGTGTTTGAGCCTCATCTACCATTTTGGCCACAATGCAAAGGATGAAGCGGGGCAATTCTTAAGCCATAAGCATCACTGCCTAATACTTAGAAATAGCTGAGCCACATTTTGGCTGCAATATTCCACAGTCGCTAAGCTTGAGGTATGGAAAATGTCAGCCACTGTGAATAAAGTTTATTAATGTTTTGAGCAACTGGAAACTCTCCTACAAAGCCAAGAGTTAAGCATTGCTGAATAATAGGTGACACTACGCTCCAAATGGTCCTGCTTGTTCCTGTTTTGGATGTCTGAAGTAAATCTGCTTATTTACAGTTTGTGAACTCTGCCCGTTTTCCCACTCCTTGTGTCATTCCTACTAAAGTGTGTGCACTTGTGTAACTTGGCACACATCAGCTCCATCTTAGAGACAAATTCTGATTGCGTGTTCTCCTTTTCTCTCCTGAAGGCTTCTGAATGTCACAAGGTGTATCTTGACCACTTAGTTTTTTCCAAGGTTATCAAAAGGGTGATGTGGAAATCTGAGAGTCCTCACTAGATAGTGCTACCTTCAAGAAAATGCTGCCAGAAACAGTGGTTCTTTTAGCTCCTGGCACTGACAATGAGTCACGTATGTTGACTTTGTGTCTGTGTTCTGTAACTATCCCCTGATGATCCTACAGCTTCTCACAAGGCCTGATCCTCACAGAGCTTCTGTGGTTGTTCTTCCTCCACTTGTGTTACCTGGATTAAGTTGGAAACCCAAACTGCTACTGTGGGTGACAGAAAGCTAATGTTGATGGTCCTAACTTCCTGATGAAATCGATCAGTTTATTTCTTCTGCTGTGATCCTGTAAACACATAATGTTGCTGGTTTTACCTCTGTTCTTACTGGCTCATTTGTTGTTTTCTATACCCCCCTGAAATTGTTGTTTGATGCTGGTTTCTTGCCAGTTGCCCAATTCTGTCTTCATCAAGGTTATCGGAAGGTTTTTTGATGGTGAACTGAGGGGGGACAGTATTTCCACACCATCCTCTGAAGCTCTGAGTGCCAAGGACAGAGAAGCTCTTCAGGCTTGAAGTTCTGCTCCTGGCTGTGCTGAGCCCCATTGTCTGATTTTGCTGAGCCTGTACAGGTCTGCCCAGCAGAAAATGAGAAGATGTGCAAGACTGTACAAGTCTCCAGACCTACTTACATTCCTTACACATCGCTGGAATAGGAGGGACACCAAACCATACCTACAAAGGCTGATGGCCTCAGGTGGCTTGATGCCCTGACAGCTGAGCCTCTGTGGTCTAAACTTAGAGCCGTGGCCACATTTGTGAGAGATCTCTCTCTTGGTTTTGACTGTATTTTGTCTACACCATGTCTGTCTACTACCCTACACAAGTGTTTTGGTTTTTTTTCCCCCTGTGCTTTCTGCTGGCCTATTTGCTTCTTTTGAAATGAATGGGAGGGAGAAAGCTGAGTTAGGATCCGCAGAGATGATAGAAAACGAACCTGAGAATCTGGTAGAATCTGTGCAGTAAATAAAATCCCTTCTTTAAATATAGATGATGTAAGCAGGCTGTGGAAATGCCCAATTTCAAATTAATAAGTATACATAAGTAATTTAATAAATATATATAAGTAAATAAACTTCTCTGTCTCAATCCAAATTTACTTCAGGCTTCCTATTTTCCAAAACCTAGAATAAATTAAATTTATAAAGACCTGCAATTCTTTCTAATCGCAATAACACGTATCATGTTCCTCTCACCACACCTGTCTGAAGCAGTATGCTTCTCCTGTTGTTCTCCAGGAAAGACTAATACTTTTAAAGTACCCTGTGGTAACCCAGCAAATTGTGATTTGGTAAACAAAAGCCATAATACAACAAACTTCCAGGGGACTCATGAGGAAGGGCTTGCTTCTATGACCCTAGAGGTTTTGTGCACACTTTTGTGTAACTTTCAGAAGAAATGCTGAAACCTTTCAGGTATGCCACACTTTGGCAGTAAAGTTTCTGTATCATTCACTCAATGCAGTTTATTTAAGCCTTTTATCCTGTGGGAGTCCTCAGAATTTTAGCTACTGTTATTCTAAATAGGAAATTAAATAAAGAGCCTTAACCGTTTGCAGCATGATAAGTCTTAAACTTTAACTCGGAGAGCAGAATTGTGTCTGTGACTTCTCATCAAAGTCACGAAATTGCCCAAAGTTTACAGCCTTGCCACAGGGCTTGGTGGGAGCTGTTGTTCAGAGCCACAACCCACCCCATCATCTGTGGGTGGGGTTCTTATGGACTTTCGTATATCTTCCAGGATACAAATGGTGGGACATGACAAAACTATTCATGGAATGGTGTATGGAAGACTAAGGGCAAGAGACTAATAAGGGATAATGTAATTGAAAATGAACTGGGGCATGAGGTATATGAACTCCAGTTCCCATGAGCCATTGGAAGAGCATCTCCACCACAACAAAATTAATACTTTTCAGCTGAACATTTCTTCTTTTTCTTTTGCATTTTTGGATTTTCTCAGGGGGAAGGGGGAAATCATTTTCTGACAGACACTAATTGTTTCGCGTTTGATTTTGGCTTGTGAGCAGATCTGAGTTAAAAGGGCTAAATGCAGACATTCTGCTGTTACAGTGTTATGCTCATTCAACAGTCAGTCTTGTTTTACTTGCAGCAATATGAGTTATACCATATGTGTTGGAAACTGGTAACCAAACAGAGAAGGCTTTCAAGCAACCCTAAGCTAAATTATAAATCTTTTTTGCATCTTTTAAATAAAAAAAAAGCACATTACAGGCACATAAATGAATCAGTGAAGTATTTCTGCTTCAGTTTCACAAAAGCAGTCTGCCTGAGAAACCTAGTCACCCTAGTAAAAAATACTAAGCAGTATGATTAACCAGCCTGAATATTTTTTGGTATTCTACAGGATTTTAAATTTAATTTGTGTATAAATTAATGGAAGCATATAAAATAATTAAAATTTATCTATTCCATTTTATGCAGTACTAGTATCTACTTATTACATTACAGATATTGTTATCATGTTATCAGTGATATGTAATATGTTCAAACCCTAGCAAGTGAACAGGACTTTTTTGATTTATGTATTTTACAAACTTGCTACAATACCTTTGGTTGCATTTTTTAACCCTGGATTTCTAAATTTCTTGAAATGGTCTCATCAGGACAGCAAGATGACTTCTGAAAAAAAGATTCTCTTTTATGAGATCTTATGCTTAAATGATGGCTTATCCATGTCCAAAGCTGCACTGAACTCTGAGAATTGTTGGCATCACTTGATCTTTTACTCTTGTAAAATTTATTGGTGTGGAACTAGGGCTTTGCAGTATGAACCCACAACCAGAATCATGCACCTTTGTTTGGTGATATAATAAAGAGAGCTTTGCACCCGCAGAGATCTTTAGAAGGTCAAAGTTTAGTTGAAAGTTTTGTCAACTTGGTAATTAAGTGTTATCACAGCAACCTTGAGGCAACTTGGAGAGTCAGTGGAAAAGCAAAGAGCAGAATTTAGCATTTCCCAACTCCAGATATACTGATTTCTCCTAATCCTACTACCTTGCACTTTGGCCATGCTAATTTAGCATTGTAATGAAGGCAGCTGTAAACATATAAAACAAAACAAGGTGTTCTCAACTGATTTAAAGTATGATTCTTTCTTAAATGATGCAGAGCAAATTGTCATACCTACATGTTCATAATAATACTCTACAATTCTATAATAATATTCTAAAATCAGGATGTTTTACCTAAAGACAGTATTTCAGTTCTCACCGTGATTGTTAAGATGTGAGATCAAACAGTCTATATACAAAATTTTTGGTCCTTATCAGTTCTAGAAATCTGCAACAGATCACAAATCAAAAAGGCCTCTTATTTGCTGGAGCTGGTTCTGATAGAGCCCAACACAGAGAATAGCTCAGGAGAACAGCTAATCTCATGAGTTTTTCACCATTTGGAGCCAACATTTTGTGAAAACAATTGGCAAGATTTCAGTGCCTTGGAACCCAAGTTTTGGTTTAGCCCTAGATACAGAGCAAGCCCAGCACAGCCCCAACACTTCTAAAATGTGTGGGTAATCATATAAGTTTTTCACAGGCTTACATCTCTCTTGTATGTGTGTGTATATCTGGAGAGGGATGGAAGGAGATTTTTTTTTTTCCTTGGAGGAATAACTATTGTTTGTCCCCTTTTTCATTTCATTCACTATACTGCACTGGACTCTTTGGAATGCATTACCACCTGCACCCCACCATGTTTATTATTACAGGTTACAAAGGTACCAAAGGGTGTGCAAAACTTGTCTTGAATCTCAAAATGCAAAGCATATAGCTGTGCCACTACCTCAGTTCTCCATCTGCCTTTTATTATCATTAATATTCAGAAAAGAATAGGATTCTGAGAGTGAAGTTAGAAATCTTTGATGGGTCAAGGCTATTCTCCTAGAGTGGTCCTGACATCTCTCTTCCCCTTTTCACCCTGCCCAGCAGAATCTTCTCCAAGACTCCTTGCTGGCCTTCAATAAGGACAGTATGTGTTGTGTAGCAGCTGCAAAAGGCCTCACAAATGCTGGCTGACAAGAAGTGACAGCTCTGTATATCTCTCACTGGCACTGACAGCTGACAGATGGATACCACTCACACACAGAAAAAAAGCCCCCAGGATGATTCGCCAACATTACTCTCTGTTCATAGGGGCCACATTTGATTGAGTGCTGCTCAGAATAATAAACCCTTGTCGATCCGTTGCAGAGCCAGTTTGCTCACAATGTCCTGATTTTTTTTCCCCTGAAACACATACCAACATACACACAGAAGCCTTGCTTTGTTTTTTTCCCCCTTAGCTTTGTTTGAGAAGAAAATCTACCTAGCTTTATGCAGCTGCTTGTTAAAGCAAGGGAGCAATGAGTACATAACTTAGCAATACTATGTTAGGGCTTTGCTCCGTGATAATTTCTTCATATCCCTAATCTGTTTATTATTATCCTTCAGATTATTGTTTTTATTCCTTCCCCGTCATTGAAAATATTACTGATTGGATTAGTTGAAAGGCAGTAACATGAAACTGGAGAATGGTGTGTGTAGATGAAAAAGAACCCAACAAGACACAAAACCAAAATCAAAACGCAACAAAACAAAAAGAAAGAAGGAACGAGAAAGTGATAAACAAAAAGAGACATTTTTCCATATGGACAGATAGATCTAAATGGACTAAAATAGGGAAAATGAGTTTCTACAACTGTGGTAGCTAAAGAATTCAAACTCATTAATTTCTCCAGCTTTTTCTTCCATTTTTTTTCTGCAAACTGCTTAATTATTGGACCTTGTAGGTAGATAGTTTTTGCTAAAATTAATCTGGTCTAGGAGGAAGCACACTATGTCATTGCAACCCTTGAGAAGACCTGAAATAAGTAACATGAAACAAACACACCTAGTTATAATCTTAGAGTCACCAGTATAAAATCTGAAGGTTGGGAGAGGTTCAAGAAGTCATCCATGTCTGAGATGAATGAAAACAGAAATCTGAAATCTCATTATTAGCGCCAGTTATGTCATGTTAAACATTCTTGCTAAATTAATTCCTGGTGTTTTTCTCAGAGATCTTTATATGTGTTTTCAGATATGGCAAAATATTGCCATGTTTCTGAAAAGAAATTTAGATAAAGAGGTGTGAAGGTATACATATGAAATTTTTTTATCCCTTTGGGGTGTCCAAGGGAATGTGCATTAAGTTAGATCCATGATGTGTGCCTAATCAGGGTGAATAGCTGATCAGGCGCTTAAATATCTCTGCAGATCTATCAGTCTGATTTGCTAATGCTCAGCACCTCCAGCTATTCAACTGAAAACTGAAGCACCCAAAATCTGTGAATTATGAAAAAATGTAAGTCCATGGACTGTTTTTTAAAGCTGTCCATGCAGTATGGTTGAAAAAAAAAAGAATAAAAACACCATAGGAAAAAACCACCACACTTTCTGCGTGGATAGTTTTGTCCCAGGTCACCCAAATTGTTGGACAAGTACTGTCTTGTCCATTGAGCTGTATTTGTTTTTACCTTATGACTGCTATGCTTGTCATCGTAGAGAAGATAATATCTCCTGGTAAACAGAAAAGGATTTATTCTGTGGAAGCATTAAGGGGACAATTTTTGAGCATATAATTTATCGGATTTGTATGTAAAATGACTGGCAAATTGGCTAGAGTGTTCGGACTATATAGAGGCTTCCCCACCTAAAGAGGACATCAATGTGTCATGCCATGCATCTGCAGGCTCTTTGCCAGCATGGTTGGTTCCAGGAACATTAATTTTCTGTGCACCCCCAAAGAGAACAGTAATATTGTCACCCAAGACACTCTCTATTTCCGATGTTAGTTTGCTGACTGGAAGGATGAGAGCTCAGTTGTGAGGTGGTATAACCGGGCATGTGGTCATGCACCAGCTGATGGTAGCATTTAATGTCAGGAGCAATGGCCAAGGAGCGGTGGCCTGGGACATGGAATATAGGACACTAGGGCTGGGAAGGAGGAGGCAGCAGACCTGTGCCACAGGGGTTTGTGCCAAAAATAATTTCTGGTCAGCTGTTTCCTGTGTGATCAGGCACCAAAAAGGAGGCCCATCCTACACCTCATGGTGCCTGAAGAATATGCATTGTCTTGGAGGTCCAGGCGCTCCCTCCGCAGGGCTAGGGACGGTGTGCCATGCTGTTGTCTGCAAGCAGAGGAGCCATGCTCAGCACAGCTACAAATACAGGCATACATATATACGTATACATACGTATACATGTACACACACAGAGGCAGCTGTGCCCTAAAGACCCAGACACCTTCTCTCACTTTGTGGGTACAAGGTGCCTAGAATGGTAGGCGGGAAATGACTGCTGTGTGATGGGTCTGCAAGTCTCCCTTACAGGGTTGGGCAGTGAAGACCTCCTTGTGGAGGAGGCTCCATGCTCCCAAGGCTCATGGAGACCCAAGGAAAAATTGAGGTTACCCGGGTCAAAACTCCAGGGCTATTTTTTATATGCTGTGACCCCACGTGTCCCCTGGGCAAGACCTGAGCTTAACAGTGAAGCATGGTCTTATCAATATCAGATGGACACGACAAATGCTGTATCCAACCAATATCAAGTGAAAGCGAACTCATGCAGAGAGGAATAATATCGCCTCCTGAATGAAGCCCATTGTTTTGCTCTTAAAAATATACTAAAATTTTCTTTTGGCTGATGACACAGAACACTGCAGAAAAGAGGGATTGGTTCACCTTTTCTTGTGATATAATAGCCCTCTTTCATATCGTTCTTAAATATACAACTGAAGAAACATTATATGTTAATACTTCAGCTAACAATAGCTATTCTACACAGATATGTCTGATATCTACATAACTTCCCAAAGTGGGGGTGGGAAGCTGTCTCTAGCTTCAGCAGGGTTGGAAGATTTGTGTGATACAATAGGTACATGTAGCAGGAAAAAAACAGGGGTGAGGTGTACAAGGAATTAAAAAAAAAAAAAAAAAAAAAAGAAAAACAACTTTTCTGTCAGTATCGTATAGGCCAAAGGATTGCTTGTAGATAATCATGGATTAATTGTGAATGTAAAGAAAGAGACGCTTTTTTTTTATCAAAGCTGTTGCCTCAGGGCAAACTCCAGTGCCATGAAAGCCGAAATGTTTTCTTTTATCACAGTTCCTTTTCTGGCACCTGAAATTATTTCTTTCATGTCTGATAGTGAGGAACGAGGCAGCATAGCTCCCCAGAGATGAGTGATTGTTACCATGGTCTCATAACATATTGGCAGCCGATGTGGCATCCATGTACATCTGTCACTCAAACAGGGTGAAATGCAGATGTGGCACGAAAGCCTAAGCTCAACCACTTGGAAGCCTCTCCCTTAACAATGCACACCCCAAAACACACACATGTCCTCCTCAGCCCCCCTTCTTCCCCGGGATGTGGCTGTTTTTCAGCCTACACATATGTGAGTGCACTCAGACGTTATCAGGCCTGTTTAATGCAATGAACCTGCATTAGCATTTCTGCAGGGCAAACACAAATAAACAGAAATGCGCTGAAAAAAAATGTTTCAAACAAATTCCTTTGCAAGTCAGGCAGAGAGAGGGAGAAAGAACACAGCACACAAATGAGACAAATTCCTTCATATGGAAGTGAACTAAGACCTTTTTAATGAAGACTCCAAGGCGAGGGAGGGGAGCGGGGTGCTGGATGGATGCTTATTTACTTTTTTATTTTCTTCAGGCTATGGGCAACTCACGTCACTGTTGTCACACAAGGCAAGGTGATGAACGTGTCAAAAGGCAGGCAGATAAAATTGTATTTTAGTCTTAAAACTGACGTTCTTAGGGGCAATTTGAACCCCAGTTTAAGGCTCAGCATGTGGACAAATGAAGGAGACAGGCAAAACACTTTTTGTCGGGAAATATTGTGTCTGGCATGGATGTGAGATAGGTCTTCCACTAGGGGTGGAACATGACTGTATTAGAAGAAGAAGGAAATAACACATGCATATGGCTCTGAGGTTAGGGAACTTGTTGAGGTAGACTGGATTTGCCCACGTAAATGATCTGACATTTTTGGTCAGTGAGACAGAAAACATAGTGCAAAATGAAATGCCAACCTTCTCTTCTCTCTCTCCTTCTCTCTCTCTCTTTTAAGCAAATTGCCAGTTTAGCTTCTGGGCTAAAGTAAATAGTGCACTGCCATTTTTTTTTTAAAAGGGAAATATGACAAGGAACCCAAACATGTTCATCTTAGATTTGTAAATCCATTGCTTTATTGAACAATTTGTCCATTCTTATAAGCTGATTTATAATAAGTGTAATATGATTCATCATGTCATCTTGTAAACAAATGTGACACTTCATTAAACACAGTAATCAAATTTAAGCAGTCCCACTTTCATGTTAACAACTGAGACCTTTACAATTTTATTGTTCTGAAGGTACTCCTACTCTAATGAAAGTAGCATCAAGGAAAGAAAAAATGTAACAGAGGTAGATTTCTTAGAGGAGTGATGAAGAAAAAAATATACGTTTAGTAAGTAGTCAGCAATTAAATTAGTAATGGCTTGAAATTTACTGTAACAATGGTTTTACAAGATGGTCCTGTTGGGGTGTTTTATCTTAGTAAGGAATGAGCAGTTCGAACATCTTGGAAAATCTGTTGTAGGATTAACAAAACCCTTTTAAAGCCTGAGTTTCAGAAAGATTTTTTTGTGCTATTTTTGTGTTTGCCATCTGGAATGACACTGCAAGCTGGCAAACACAGGAATAATGTGAGATATTTCCATCACATAGAGTTAGCTATGGATTCATCAGGGAATGTAAGCATCTGAACATCAGTCAGATGCCCATAATTATCCCAACTTTGACCTGTTTTGAGGGATCAAGCAGACGCTGTATCAAAATTAACTTTTGCTCTCTTTCAGGAAATGGTTGCCTTTGTCTCCTGAGGGGTAGGCATTCAAATGATGGAAAATTCAAAAAAGTATGAATGGGAAAGTCAGCACAGAGTACAGTTTTTCCGTCTTTGTTGGGAGTGATTTAACATTGTAACAACAATTCCATGTTGTGAGCCAGATTTGCAGGTAGAGTAAATCACTGTGAATTACCTTGGTTGAGGATTTGGCCTACAGTCCTTAATTACACCCTCTATTGATCAGCTGTAATCAAAAAGCTTATTTCTGTGGCCCTCCTCTCATGCTGATGCTATTCTAGAACTGAGCATGGAGTCTGGGATGAAAAAGCAAGCAATGTAGCAATGCTGTTCTAATCAGCATTATTAGGATCTTGCTACACTACAAGGCAGAATCTTTACTTCCTTTTCACACAGCTCTGTTCTTTGTTTTACCACTGGTTAGGTGAAAGCAATCATCATACTTAGAAACTGAGATCCATTCCAGCTGCAGCTTGGAACATCAGATGTGACTATCCTTTCTGAAGTTTATGCTTGTGTATACCTTGACTGCTAAAGTCTGATTTAGTTTTTCAAACAAAATTGGAGTCTGATAAAATTGAAGACAGCTAAAGATAGCAATTTAAACAGGCTGAAAAAGAGCAAAGGGAATTGCTTGAAAGACAGACCTCAGAAACAGGAGAGGTGTTGAAATGTAGTGAAGGCTGTACTTAGGGGAAAATCCCTAAGTACGCAGAAATGATAGTAGAAGGTGCCAAGGAAATTCAACTCCAGTAGAAACTAAAGAAAACCTATCACTATCTCTTAGAGGGTGTCCAGCACTTTCAAAGATCTGCATGTTAAACATCTAGATTCATGTTTCTAGTGAGAGAATAGAGGAAGCCTCTGCATTGAAAGTGAGAGTCTGACAAGCATAGAAGACCAGAAAAGATGAGACTGTGTGCAACCGGAGTAACAGAATACTAGCAAAATGACGAAATAGCAAAATAAGAGAAAGGAAAAGAAAGAAGGCTATTTCATGTCTGTTTTGTATACAAAAGCTTGCTAGAACAGGAAAACAAAGAGAATGTTCTTGAAAAAATTAATCTAAAAGCAATGAAATTACCTTTCCTGGGGACCTAGAAATGTCTCTGCCAAAGTTTATCGTTAGGAATTAAAGAACAGATGAAATGGACCTTGGAGCTCACATGTCATGACATGAGGATCCTCAGATCAAAAAGGTTCTGGGATAGGGTAATAAATGATATTTGTTAAATTGCCCTTATCTAGGAACAAACACTCTTAAACAAAAGTATGGAGTTAACATCGAGTCTCAAGGAAAAGGTTAAGGCCGATTTAATTTTAATTAAGTCATTAATAAAGTCAGATCTTCAGAAAGGATTTGGATTGCATCTGAAAACTGGTCTTACTTGCATTGTACCAGTTCAATATACAGCAGTGAGAAGAACAGAAATATGATTCCAAACAATTTCAGTTGTAGTGCTTCTAAGTAGTCTCTAGACCAACAATCTTTTGACTTTGCTCTGTACTGAAAAGTTGATTTCAGGATGCCTTTCATGAGAAGATCAAGCGAGCCCAGATATTTGAAGCTTCATCCATAATCTTAGCTGGCTCAGATGTGTCTGCTACTTGTTACTGCTACTCCATATCACGTGAAGGAGCCCTGTTGCGTTCATTTGCTTTGGATACCAAGAGCCTGTGAATGCTGATGAGTAGAATACAAGTTATTTGGTGTGAAAGATTTAGCTGGTCCTCATCTTGTCTTAGAGCAGTAATTGAATTCTGCATTATCAGGACGTATTTTTATGTTCATGCATTTTGAAGCATCAAAATGGCTAGATGCATATGGCCTTATTGTAGCAGCCTGAACAACTTCCAGAATGAAATCCTATAATTCAGAGGTCCAGCTGCATAAAGGATCCATAGCATTGAGAAGGACATACAGATTTCCTCCTGCAATAAGTGGAAAGGACTAAGAATGGGATCCACAATACTAGTCATGCTGTACAGGGAAGTTCATAGAATCATAGAGTCATTACGTTGGAAAAGACATTTGAGATCATCAGTTCCAACCATACTTTTCCACTACTAAATCATATCACTAAGAACCTCACCTACCTGTCTGTTAAATACTTCCAGAAATCGTGAATCAACCACTTCCTTGGGCAGCTTGTGTCAGTACCTGATAAGCCTTTCTTTTAAGAAATTTTTCCTAATGTCCAATCTAACCTTCCCCTGACGCAGATTAAGGCCATTCGCTCTTGTCCTATCACCTATTACTTGCTAAGTTAAGCAATAGTAAATTTAAAGATCTCAGTAGATTTAAACTTTAATGTATGGACTGCTGGGAGGTGTTTCCTCTTCAGCTTATATACACACTGTTTCACAGCAGCACAGCATTTTACTTAATGTAGTGTGCCTAGTAGCTGGCACACTCAGATGGACACACCCTCAAGTTAAATTTCTTCCCTAGCCTACTTCATAGAATCACAGAATTGTTTAGGTGGGAAAGGACATCTTGAGATCATCTAGCTCAACCACCTTGTTCAATTATCGTCAGCAAGGGCAAGTTGTCCAGGATAATGTCCAATGGAGTTTTGAATGTCTTCAAGAATGGATACTTCACAACTTCTCTTCTGAATTTTTACTGTCCTCATAGTAGAAAAGTGTTTTCTTGTGGTGACATCGAATTTCTGATATTTTAATTTGTGCCCATTGCCTCTTTTTCTGTCATTGAGTACTATTGACAACAGTCTGGCTCCCTCTTCTTCATCACTTTTCATCCAGTATTTATAAACCTTGATAAGATCCCCCTGAGCCTTCTCTTCTCCAGGATTAAGAGTCCCATCTCTCTCTTAGCTTTTCCTCATACAAGAGATGCTCCAGTCCCTCAATAAATTATTGGCTCTTGCTGAGGTGGTTCCAGTACGTCCTCGTCTCACTTGTGATAGGGATCACAGAACTAGACACAGCAATCCAAATATATCTCTCCACTGCTGGCATGCTACTCCTAACGTATCCCAGGATGCTGTTGGCCTTCTTTCCTGCGAGGGTGCTTGCTGGGTCATGTTCGGCTTGTTGTCCACACAGATCTCCAGTCACCTTATCATACAGGAGTCTCACATTGCATGGTCTGGTCATGACAGCAGTAAGCCTTTGCTGGAAGCTTGGGGTGACTTGCTCGAAGCAGCAGTTTCTATGCCGTATGGTCATGTAGCTTTTGAAGGACAAGGTAGCATACATGGCTTTGCCCAGAATAGTAACACACCTGAAGACAATCTTAATTGAACCTAACAGATATGATGACATTGTTGCTATCATCATGGACCAGAATTTGTATACTTGCCATTGCAGTTAAGGAGAACAGGATGACACAGAAGAATTTCTGGATGCAGTTAATGTTGCCACATTGAGTTTTATTGTCTCCAACAGAGTATCAGAAGTTGCCTGGGTGCAGAACAGCTGAAGCACATGTGTTTTGGCAAGGAATGTTCTTTCTTTGTTGTTGAAGTGTTTAATGTTGCATTTAATGCAGTTGGATTTGCCCTAAAATCTTCCCAAATACTTACATTGTTGGGAACTTTAGTTGCCATGTGACAAAAAAAAAAAGAAATTAACACCTGCCACAGTGGTGGATTTCCCAACATTCGATGTGGGGCTAATTCTTACGAATGATCTGATCTGTAACAGAGGAGGACTTCCAGTATAGAAAGCAGCAAGCAGCGGAAGGACAAAGATCATTCTTTTGAGACACATGGGAGGAAAAATCTGGACAAAGAAAATCCCACGTCTTTGCTCTCTAGGTCTGGAATAAATGGACAAATCAAGACAATTCTAAAAGAGACAGTTCAGAATCACATGCTAAATATTAGTAAGTGCACAGTCCTTCTCAATGAATCAACCCGCTCATGGCAAAAAGGTGATGTTGCCCTTTCTTCAACATCTATTTTCTGTTTACATTATTTAACAAATTTCTAGTCTTATAAGATGTCAGGACAAGGAAATTTAAACCATTTATACTGATCCATAAGTATAAAGGCATGTTTTTATACTCTCTCTACTTGAAGAGGTAAAGTTGGTATACCACCTAATGGAATGCTTCTATGAGGTCTCCATTGGTTTGGAAATAATTTCCCTTCAACTCTTAACTGGCCTAAAGCAAGCAAAATTCAGCAGATAACAAATCTGTGTAAAGTGTAGAAATCCTGTTAGACAAACAAACAAAAACCAAAGGAACTTCGGGAAAAAAACCCCTCCAAAACATTGGGAATTATAGCATACAATGTCAGGGGACCATCTGCTTTCCTTTTAGTCCTTCATTGTCTTTGCTTTATTCTTATGTATTCTAGCCATCAAATCTATGACTCTGGCTCTCACAGCAAATGAACTATGTCCACCAGCTTGGGTGTTACAACAGGGAAGCTTGGTCTCACTGCTTGTCTAGGAAAAGGGGATGGATGTGTAGAACTACAGAGGTAAAAGGATCCCAAAAGGCCACATTTTCTCCTGTAATTATGTAAGAGTCAAATACTCCTCTTTTGTTAGCTTTTCTTTTTACCATTTAAACCAGCTGCTAACAGACCCTGCTACTTCTGCACTCAACTTGTTCTTCATTAAACTAGTGATTGGCACCCTTTCGTGTCTGGCTGTTGAAGTGCAGACAAATATAGTAGTAGACTGACTGAATATACATGATACTGACAAGTATTACTGCTTGGTGGCACTAATATTATTATTATTTATTGGTTTTATATCTAATGATCTTATTGATATTATGCACTGTTAGTGCTGCTAATTATAAGACAATAAACATGATTTATAAACAGTTTATAATTAAATATGTGTGGTTAGAGACAATACCTGAAACAGTTGCAGACTTTGCGTGTGCATGCCACAGATGATCTTAAATTGATATTATCATGATATAAGTCTGTTTTGATAAACTCAGGCATCAGCAAGTGACCTACATAGAACCATTTTTGTCTTCAGTAGAGAACTGATCAAAGCTATAATTATGGTGTGATTACCTTGTTTTTAACTCTAGTTAGAAAAAAATAGAGAAAAGAAAAAAGAAAATGAAAAATCTCTCATAAATCAGATCTTTCAGGGTATGACAGCTCTATTTTTTTGTCTGGCTACAGGTTGTCTCTTTATCTAGGACTTAAGAAATTATAGGCCATTTCCTAAGAGATGCTGACCACCTTCTGACTGTCCTAGGCTTTCGGGACTCAACCTGTTTTTCCAAAAGGAAATGTTTGCTGTAAGTGTCCATTTTGTAGGCTTTAAACACCTAAGTCTACTTCAATAATGGCACTGTGTTGCAGTTTCAGGAAACTCTGCAGATTTAATGTTATTCAACAGAGATTTGACAGTGGTGACTGGAGTAATCTTTGCTCAGGGTCAGGGTCAGTTTTCTCAGTGAGAATCAAGACAATTTGCAAAAGGGGCCCCCACTCTCTGTGGCTTTTGGATGGATGCCATAGGTAAGCTTTGTCTCCTTGTCATCTGTCCTTCCAGAATGAGAACATCCTCTCTCCCAGTGGGACCCACAGGAGGCAAACACATGGTGCAGTCTGACTGCGGCCTTATGTCCTGCTAGTAGTGCCACATTTCCAGTACCAAACCCCGCTGGGCTGCAGAAGCCCCAGGAGGAGGAGAGAAGCCTTTATAATGCCACCAAGACCAAGGTAGCTGGTTTAAAACTGACTTAGAGGTGCCTATAGAAACAACAGATCTGACTTCTTCGTAGGGATATGCAAATCAACTTCTCTGTCCATGTTCACCACTTTAATTTTCTCAGCTGCAAGTAGTGTTGGTTAGGAACAATAATGTATTTCCTTGTAAAATTCATGATTAAAAAGTATTCTTTGTAATGAAATCCATAGAAATTTGGAAATCTTACCATAATATTTTTGCACTTTTTGAGAGAAATTCTTCTTCTGGAAGTAGGAGAAACTCTGGCCAAGAGCTTGTGCATGTAGGTCATAAAGGAAAAAGGACTGATCCTGTCAGTCCTTTTATAATGTCCTTCATTTCCTACCTGTTGCTGCTTGTACTGATCTGTTCTTTAATGTACTTGAACAGCAGTGGTGTCCTGTGGGAAA
The DNA here is from genome assembly GCF_017976375.1 of Cuculus canorus. NCBI lineage: Eukaryota > Metazoa > Chordata > Aves > Cuculiformes > Cuculidae > Cuculus > Cuculus canorus. The sequence goes on along the minus strand of NC_071402.1, from coordinate 62,512,058 downwards.
GATGGCCAGATACCTGCATATTAGGAATTTTTTAAGGGTCTTTTTTTTTCTCCTTTCATAACAGCAGGGTGACTAAGACTCAGGATTTCGTTATGTGGGGAAAAGTAACTACTGAAATCAAGGTCTGTAATACAGACAACGTATTTGTAGGAGAGGGAAGTAACAGAGCAGAAGACTCTTTTGTACCGATACAAACAACTTTTTGGCACAGAACGCTACCTTCAACTTTGATGCTAAGAATCAAAAAGTAGTAGAGGAGAGAAAATTAAAGGAGAATGTTGAAGTGAATAGAAGACCAGGAAATGAAAGAATATAAAAGGAACAGAAAAGGAGCACAGGGAGACAGTATATTGAAACTGAATGGGGAAAGCACAAAATGAAAAGTATAATACAGGCTTATTTTTGTACTGACATGAACAATTCATCTTGGTGGATTTACAAACAATTGTGAATCCACAAGTGTCCCCTAATTTCTGACTTTAAGTAACAGAATCAGCATGTGATAAACTATGTCGCTCACTTTCACACACATATAATGATAAGAATTTTATTTAGTAGAAAAATAAAGAGTTATGTGTGCAGGATTAGCAGGGGTACTTCTGCAAATGCTTTGCCTGGAACAGCTTCTTGTAAAATCTAAAAGGATGAAAATATTAGAAGTTTAACTGGAAAAGAAAGTTTTTCTGAACTAAATTTCTTGGAAAACACAGATCTGACCTTCCTTCCTCTTGCTGAAAATTACTGACTTGCTAAGATTTACTCCATTGATATATGCTCTGAATGGAACTGGGTATATTTGAACATAAGTGTAATTATATGTAAGTACTAGAATTTTATTATCATGATGCTACATGTATTGATTACAGATAATTGTCTGAAGTCTACAGACATGGTTGCATACAGCTGACAGATAGTATCATCCGTTAGGTGTCATTTCTCTGCTCTGTGCTATTAGGGAAAAATGAAATCAGGTTTTAAGAACACTGTCTTATTTCAACAGATATCTGAAATACAGAGGATGAACAATTTATCCCATACTTTCTAATGTAAGAATATTTAATCTTGATTCTGAAAAGTATCTGTAGAAACACATAAATAACTACCATAAATGTGGGAGTTATTTTGATCGTCTCAGTGTTTCTGATCAAATGTATGCAATTTACAAAAGACGTTTATGTTGGCCTAGAAAGGAAAGCCATTCCTTACTTGGGGTCATTATTTGTAACACAGATTATACAGGGTATATTCTGTTTCACTTACTGCTGAATTTTTTTCAGATTTGACTCATGGCTCAAAAATTGCAAGCTTCTTATATTTCATGTAAAATGTTTATAAGAAAAGGGTATGGTCTTGCAGTTAGAATTTAGCTAACCATTACCTCAAAAGGTAAATCAAAACATTTTGAAATTTGCAGTTCTGAGTCTTTGTGTATATTTGTGTTGTGAAGTTTGAAATGCAAATGCAAGTTAAGGTCTTGCAGCAGAAGCAGCCTTCAAGTATTTTCATTCACTTTTTATACTTTTTTAAATATTTATATTTTATATTTATAAATTTTTATACACTGAACTCTGAAATACGTTGGTGGAATAGCACAATAATATAGTGCACATCTTTCATGCTGCTTTTGTCACCAATACAGTAGCAGATATTGGCGAGGGCCAGATTATTGCCAAATACACCTTTATTCCAAATAATAAAATTTCAGCAAAAGTGAGAGACTGGTCATGCAGAAGAGCCTGAAGATTTCCAGTGTGGTGAATTCCTTCTGCTAGAAAAAAACTGTGAACTATCTATAAGTGCTCTTTTCTTCTACTACTAAAATTTGCTTGGTTTATTACAGTGGTAGGCAATATCAATTAATATGTAAACTAATAATCTGGGATACTACTTTCCAGGAGCATAATAGACCACTTTTCTACAATGCTCCTATATGTTTACCTTTAAGCCCCCAAATTCTTTTGAAATTGATGGAATTGTGCTTTTGTTTAAGATGAAACACGCTTGACTATGTGGCTGGACTCAGGCAAGGACGTGATAGTGTATTAGCCTGAGGTCAGTCACACACTTGAGAACACTTGGGGAAGACTTCATAATTTTCCACAACTTGAGAGGTGCAAAGGTTACAAGTAGACAAATATCAGCTTAATATTTTCCAATGAACATTTACATCAGCACTGGTATTTCCCTTTTAAAAAAATCTTATCAGCATGTTTTACCTAGACCTCTCTTTAGATGAGATGTTAATAGAGTCTTTATAAAACCTTGGATTAGTTAAAAACTTCTCTTAGATGATTGTGTCATTACTGGTGGGCCCATGCTGCTCTTTTGGCATTCATCAGCTGGAGGCAAGTGGGCTGTCTCATGGGGAGTTGAGAACTTGCAGGTTATCACTTTGATTAGCTGCTGTAGGCAACTGGTGGCTACTGTAATTGCCTCAGCAAGACTAAAATGAATATACATTTCCTGTGACAAGGCAACGGTAGGAATATATGCCTAGTGGAAGCTTTAGGTTCCAATAATGCCATGGAGATCAAATTAAAAAAGGAGAGAGAGAACCTGTTGCTATAGTACTTCATTAATTAAACATCAATTTAGAAAACGCTATGGCATTGACAGGTTTGGGACTAGCTGTTGATACTGTTTGGCAGGGAAAAATTTTCAAGTGGGTTAATGTGTGAGCCTTATGGAAGATAAAAATAACACTGTAATTGGGAGGCTGCCTCTTTAAAATATTGGTCTAAATTACAGCGTACAAAGTCAGCTTAATGATTTAAGCATTTTTAAGTAGGTACTTTTAAGTAGTTTGCTCATTAGCAACCATCTGTAGGCAGTACTCGGAGCAGGCAGTGAGCAGTTCTGAAAGAGGAGGGGAAGGGGAGTAGAAACTTTCACACTGCTCAGATAGGACAAGTCTGGCTGGAGAGATGCAGCTTGGGGATGACACGGGAAAAATGTGAAACTAGGATCCAGCACTGCAGCTGAGATCCTAACAGTATTTACATTTGTCTTCTCTCCCAGTTTTGATTTACATTATCATCCTGTATTGTTCTCTTATTTTCCTTCCTCAGAAACCTTCTGCCTGTTTCTTTGGGAGATATGGCAACCATTGGTCCTTGGTGGCAGTAAAAGTCTGGGAGCTCAGCTCCTGGCAGCTCCAGCTCCTCAAAAACTGTGGGTATGTGAGCTGAATGGTGAATGCGAGGAATGAGTTTTTTGAGAAGGGGGTTGTCCAGCCCCACTGCCGTTAAGACAGACGTCCCAGTATGATGCCCGTGCTGTGCTGGGAAGCACTCGGGGGAGCAGGCATAGTGGAGGGGACATGCCCTGCTCTCCCACTGTCACCAGAACATCTGCCAAACAAACTGTCTGCTTTCAATTCACAGGGTGAGAAGTCCCTTGACACTTCCAGATGGGTCAAAACCTTCACTCAGTCCCAGTTCACTTTCTAGTTTGTGTGGATGCATGTGCTGGTTTATTCATCAGTGAGGTTTTGCCCATCCTGAAAATTATCTGACTTTTCCCGATCATGCAGTGGCCCAACAGTATAAAGGGGTATTGAACAATGAATCCATCCGGCCATGTTGTTTTCCCTTTTCCAAAAGTACTAGTCTGTAAAAGGCAATGGGGCTGCACCAGTATCAAGGATAGTGAAATTTGGGCAAGTACCTCTGAATCAGGAAAGAAAAACAAAGGCCAGAAGGGCACTGACATTTTTTTTTTTCTTTTGTTGCAAGATAGCTGCTATCAATACTTCTAGGAAAGAAAGGGTGAAAAATAAAATCAGCTTTGATATCAGTTTTTAAGCCACTGCCTCTTTCCGGGGGGTAATCGTATCATAACTCTGGAACTGAACATTGGGGATATTTTACAAGGGGAAGATTTCATTAAAAGTGTTATGTTTTCATATAGAAAATATCGAGCAGAGAATTCAGTCTATATTCTTTCTCTTTTCTCTCAGGAAAACAAGTTGGGTATCTGGCAATCACATTCTTCAGGATAAAAGTGGTGTGTGTGCTTTTCACACATTTTCTGCATAAATATTTTGAGGTTCCTGTAAAACAGGACAACTGCTTTTTTTATTCTTCATGAATCAGCCTCTATGTTTGAAACAAATCGTTGCAGCAACAAGGAATGACAGTGTGACAGCCTAGTAGGTTATTAATGGGAGTGACAGCCTGCAAATCAGAAATCATGGCAGTGCATCTGTATGAACAGCAATTTGTGCTCAGTTGAATAACCAGGAAATCCAGAAAATCAGAAAAGGCTGGGGGAGAAGATGAATCAAACAGAAACATCTTTAGATAACCCAAACTTTCTAGAAGTAATTGGCATGTTGAGGGAATAGCAACATTCCAAAGTTTAGTAGTATCAGTACTTATATTCACTTATATTCTTTTCAATGCTCACAAAAACCTAAAACTAGACAAAAGAAATGGAGGAAAATGAAGGAAAAAGTATAAATATTGAGGTTCTTTTTATTATCTGTTATAGTGATGTCATCAAGATATAAAATTGCAGCCTACTTAACTGCTTTATTGTATTTTGCTAACAAATTTTATTCCAGTGTATTCTGGATATTCACATAGTAGAACTCAGTAAGCTGATTGTTGGAAGTGGTCCACAAAGGAGAACCTCTGTATAATTTATAAATGCAGGTGCTTTTCTTTTTATACCTCTGTTCGAGTAGCTCTGTATAAGAAAACAGAGCAAAATCAAACATTCTGTTTTCCTCTTGTATGTAATACAAAGAAATGGTGCTACATAAAATATGGGTTAGCATCTTTCCAGTCCTAGTTTATACACAAGTTTATGGAGAAACTTGCCAAAGATCTGTAAAAGAAGGATTTTAAGTTGTTCTAGATGTTCCTAGAATTCTCCTGTTGGGGATCTGGTCCCATATTTGTCATCTCACTGTTAATGGTCACTGATACCGGTCACCAAAAATTTTATAGTCTACTTCTCATTAATGATTAGCTGAGCAATGCTGTCTCAATATTTTCATGAACTCAATGAACTCAAAAAGGGGCTTTGAGTCATATTTGTGTAGAAATTGCTATAACTGATCTTCTAGGATCAGAACTAATAAAATTTCTGACTTTGGTCCCAATCCAGAAAGTGGAAAATTTGGCCAATTTAAATGCCAAATTGGAGGTTTTTGCAATGTATTGACTTTAAACTTGTACAGCTCACTCCAGATGTTGTTCTTTCAATTATTGTCAGTTGTTTCACCTAAGGGATACCAATCCCCCAGTGGTACATTCCAGCCATTCTATTACTTGGACAGTAAAACTTTCCTTTGACTTATGTGTTCAGTGAGGACTGCAAGCTCTGGGAATATGAATCTCTTTTTACAGATACATGTTAAGCACAGTCATCTAGCCTTATTACCACGCAGTGGTTGCTAAAAGTCTGAAGTCCTGAAAAACTTAAGTCCAATTAAGGTTCTACCTTCAGTTCAGAGGGTCAATGACTATTCATCATGAAGAGCATTTACATGATGATCAGGTAATCCACACCTGAAGCATAAAATTTCAGTGTTTCAAAGGCAGAAAAAGTGACAAACCACATGCTATTATATGCAGTTAGAAGCTCGACAACCTGGACTATTCCTTCCTTGTCAATGCAGTTAAGTACTACCTGCCTGTTTGATTTTAGTATAAAAATTACCCCAAAAATGTATCTGATAAATCTCAAAATCCTTTTTGATTTGTGAGGAATCTGCCTCTTTTTTTTTTTTTTTATTTTCTGATTTCTATTATTTTTGATAGCTTCTTTTTTTCCTAACAGTTTTTTTGTTCCTTGCATTATCAAGCATACAGCCTTTGAATTTCATGTTTAAGTTTTATTTCCAATGGTACAGTAGCAATTTTGCATCTTTTCTTCATCAGCCTTTGTGCTTGATTTGCGTTAGAAGTTAGCATACTGCTATGGGTAACCCCAGGCAGTGCTATCATTCTGCTCTTGAAGCAGAAAAAAAAAAAAGAGCATGCCTTTTTGGATCACTAAAAAATAAAATAAAATGAAACTAACTTGGAAGAAAAATCCCATTGGTTGAAAAGCTTTTTAATGTTAATATACAATACAAACAAAATGTGGTTTCTGAATGAAGTATCAGGACAAATAATCCTCTTGCCCATCTGTTACACTAAAATGGCTGCTATGGTATTATGTTGTGAGGATACATGTGCCAGTAATGGATGAGATAAAAGCAGGCATATGCTAGGAAGAAAGAATAAAAAATGTTCATAATAAGTTATTTGCTGAACCAGTATGGAGAAATACAGTCAGACATGAGCGTACAATATCTGCCAATATATGTGTAAAGCAGAAATTTCCATACTGCATATAATTGTTCCAGTCGCTTAGTGCCTTCATCCCGAAGGACCTCAAGAATGCAACATATCACCAGCATCAACCTGGGTAAGGTTAATCTTCAATAAAGACTTCCTCACTCACCTTAGAAACTGCTCATGAATCTATCAAATGACCTTTGTGATTACTTGGCATTCTTGGAACAATTTCAACTAACTTGTGAATATGTTTTAGGATTTGACCCAGCTGAAAAAAAACTACTCCACTTTTTAGAAATAAAGAATACCAGAAAGAAAACAGCCTTTTCTGGTTTATCTTTGTGAATTTTGTGGAGCTGTACACGAGATAGATTGAAGTAGACTAGGGATTGCCTCTTGCATTTGCAAATTGAAAGACTGGTAAAGACTGAAAGCCACAATACTGGAAGTCTGCGGTTTGTATGAAATAAATGGGTCTTCTTACTTACAGTCCTGGCAAACTTCAATTTGTCTGCAGAATAACTAAAACAAAGATGGTGACACAGAAGGTCCTTCATTTGCTACTGCCAATGAGCCTCGTCTTGCCCTCTGGAGTAGAACTGGTTGAAAAATGATATTTCCTACAGGAAATTCCAAGAACTTAACGTATGGATTCACTCCAAGTTGAAACAAGTCCAGATCTCAGAATTTTTCACAAAATGAAGCTTTCTAAAGTGTTTCGATTTGATTGCACTGAAATAATGCAAGAGTGATATTAAAATCTCCAGAGTTGCCAGCACTGGGAACTGTAGGGGACTAGGCAGAGCTGAGATAACGAATTTCCTGGGCACCTTTACAAACAATGCTCCGTTTGATCCCTGGCTTGGTTCTAAAGTAGACCTATCCTCCTCAGTTAAGTCAACACTGCAGAGAAGGTGTTGAGAGGAGTGTAATGTACAAACATGCACAGTTTGTGCAGCAGTCAGTTTACCTTTTCATGCCTTTAACCTTTTTTCATTTCCCCATTAACATGGGGAATTAGTTTTGCATGACTGGTCCTTCCAGAAACTGAGCTCTTGAGCAGTAAACAGCCTCACCAAATTTGTACCACAACAGCTTAGGTAATCTTAGCAGGCCTTCACTATCCACTAGAAGGTAAGCTTTTCTGTCAGCCCCTTGTACTTTTCTCTGTGCCATGCCCAACTGTACATCATAGAATCATTAAGGTTGGAAAAGGCCTTCAAGATCATCCAGAGCAACTGCTGGACCAACATCACCATGCCTACTAAACCATGTCACAAAGTGCCATGTCTACATGGTTTTTTAACACCTCCAGAGACGGATACTCCACTACTTCCATGGGCAGCTTCTTCCAGTGCTTCACCACTCTTTCAGTAAAGAAATTTTTTCTAATATCCAATCCAATCTTCCCTGATGCAACTTGAGGCCACCACCTCTAGTCCTTGCTGCTTAGGAGAAGAGACCAGCACCCACCTCACTACAGGCTCCTTTCAAGTTGTTGTAGAGTTCCAGATCCCTCAGCCGTGGCTCATAAGATTTGCTCTCTAGATCCTTCACCAGCTTCATTGCTCTCTTCTGAACATGCTCCAGCAGATCAATGTCTTTTCTGTAGTAAAGAAATATCTTCAACCCCTGTTCTGCTGTGGAATACCCAGCAATGGCCAGAAAATCAGTGTGCTTTCTTTCCCAGTTCCTACAGTGTCACCATTTCCTCATGGGGTACTTTCAGATTTATTTTGCCATTTCCCCTTTTGCAATATATTAAGATTGCAAATGCTGTGGGGAAAATAATGTTTTTTAATACTTGATAATACTGTGCCTCAGCCCTTCAAAGCAGGCACTTGCGTTTATAACAAGGCAGAGATGCAGGAATTGCTGCAGACCTAAGAATACGTGAAGAAAGTAAGTAAAGCTCTGTTCAAATTTGGCAGGGAATGTTTAAGTATATTTGATTTTTCAGGAAAGTAGTGTTTTATAGCACTAAGTGTATAAGACAAATGTGAAGTGATTATTTAATTCAACTTTATTTTCATCTATAATGTCCATTACAATGTTCATTATATTATGGACTAGTCTTCAAAGACTCATGTGGTGAGTGAAGGAAGGAAGGAATCTAAGTAAGTGTTCATCTCTTGCAGGAGTACGTTGCAAACAGGAGGCACAACACTGGAACCTGTCAGTGTCAAGGATCCTCTGGGGAAAATCAGACTCTACAGATGATATTTGAGCTCCAGCAGGAGAGAAACTGACTGTTAACCCAAACAACACAACTCATGATTAAGCAGTGCCATGTTCTTCTTCCGGAGGAATCCATGAATGTAATCTCAGACAATTCCTCCTCTGTGCATTGCCAAAAAATCCATACCAAGGATTTACTATTGTTCTCAAATGCCTTTGAAAAAATTGAGCAAGTCTTTGGTAGAATGAGCTGCTATGCTCATCTTAATGAGATTAGTGCTCAGAACTGGCGTTGAACCTGAACAAAAACTGCACAGCAGAACAACACATATTTCTTTTGACTACTTAGATCCAGGTCTGCTGTTAAGTCTGGATTGTCTCTGTTATTTTAAATACAAGATCAGATCCAATATAAATACCATGGTGGCTGGTTGAGGGTTTTGGGTTTGGGTTTGGTTTTTTTTTGTTTTGTTTTAAATGCAAACTCGAGGTTTTTGCCTTGTATTTTTACCCAACATATTTATCGACTTCCCCTCTAAACTTCTCTTGTCTTGTCCTTTCTCCCTCTACCATAACAGAGATATTGAGATAGCCAAGGTTCATTTATGTTCAGATTTGCTGTGAGCAATGGAATTAAGATAAATTCAGATCCAAAATCAAGCAATTAGTTTAGAAGGAATGAAAGATTAATCATGGGAGAGGAGATGAGATGGAGATGAGTCTACTGAGATAAATGAGTCCAGATTTTTGGCAGTGACTATTCATGAATGATAGAAAATATCAGATTCCTGGTTCTCCTTTGGAAGAACTATGTGGCATCCACAATGCATGTGTTGCAGAAATAGCTAGATCCTCTACTTATTCCTCTGTTCCTTCAGCATAAAACAGGGGTGATTCTCAAGGGTATGGCTGGATTTGATTGAGCTCAGAAACTCTGTGATAAATTTTTACAAATTGTTTTCAGATGATGAAATTTCAAAAACCTCTTCAGCCATTTTAATCTCTTTTAGCATGGAAAAAAACACCGGGGACTTCGAAATACTAACTACTTCTCTGATTAGCTTGGACTAATACATGTATCTGCAGTTGAGAATCTGCTTCATTGTATTGTATATCTTTCAGTCCTGCATAAATAAGCAGCTTGATGACTGCAAAGGGCTTTTGACCCATCTACAAATAGTTCCTCCTTTTACATGGAGAAGAAAAAATCCAGTTGTGAAGAAGTTGTTTACTTGTTCCTATCTCATACTCCAACAAGAGCTTCCTGTGATATGTTGTCCAAGTCATTTAGACTGTATTCTTCGAAGGTTTTTGTTGACTACGGTGGTGGATTTTAGGTTCTTAAGTAAAAACCTATTGGGAAGTTTGTAGATGACAAATTTTCACTTGTAAGATTCCCCTGATGTCCAGAGTTTGCCTTCTGTTCATAAAAATAGTTACCATTGTTTTAACAGAAAGAAGAATTGAGTCTGGTATTTCTATAACGTCTGAGTCTAGCTGGGATCCACATGCTATGCTTGAAATCTCCAACAGATCTGGTATAGTAGATTTATTTTCAGCTTGTCTTGGCAACCATCTAGCTGAATTCAATAAAAAATATGTGTTATTGAAAGATCGCACGTATTCCACATTCCTGCAATGTAATTGTAATTAAGGTACTCACTGCAGATGCAGTAGACCTACCTTCAATTCCTTCCTCAGCTTCAGGGAGTATTTACCTGTGTTCTCCACTTTTTAGCAGACTGTACTCTGCTGTGAGTCATCATCTTTCCTCCCGAAACTCTGCCACTAGGCAGAAAGACACGCAAGAGTAGTTTTCACAGAAAGAAAATTCAAGCAAAATTGCAATACCAGGCTTTTATGGATTAGATACAAACTGTAATTGCTGGGTACAGCTTGACTCTGGACTAGACTCAGGGCTGGATATACTAACAGCTGAAGGCAAATTATTCTTCTTCTTTGTTTGTCATGTATTGTCATGATTGGCAGGACACAGGGGAAATGAGTCAATAGCGCAGTACTAAGCCTGTATCCTTCACCTTTTGCCCTCAGACAGGGTCGCTATTTCATGTAATTAATCTGGTTTTGGATAATTATAGGTACGTTTCAGGTGTATTTGTCATTATTTTTGCAAGTTAATTTTCATAATCTCTGTTTTCTCAGCAAAGACTTTTTATTCTAAATGATTGCGCCTGTAGTGGATGCGCTGGTCTCCATGGTGTAGATGACTCACCAGAACAGGTTCTCCAGCAGTGTTTCATAAATGAGGCCACGGAAGTGGGTCTTGTGGGCAGTATTCATTTCTATGCTTAAAGGCCAAATACTCTCAGCTGAGCTGACTGAGAGCATCATTGGGTAAAAAATCAGAGTGATTTGGACTCATGCCTCAGCAGCTGCAATAAGATATCTTTTACTGCTCAAGCACTGCATTTTGGCAGAATGTGTATGTGCTTCAGATAATAAAGACCTGCCAGATTCTCATATTGATTCTAGGATTTTTTTTTATGTTTCAATCACGTCTCTCTTTTCTTGACAGCCTCTATTCCGAATCACAGTTTCAAAGTTTTTCATCCAAGTTACTTGGGGATAAGTTGGCTTCTAAATGCTTAGATCAGCTCGTTGCTGTGTTTAAGATGACTAAGGGCTGGGAATTCAAAAAATAGGAGTGCAATGGAGGCAAGGCAGATGGGTCATGGCTATGAGAAAGTGACATCTCTATAGGGAGAGAAGCTTTAATTCCAAGTGCACATTGACTTTTGGGAGAAACCAAATCTGGTAGGGCACTAGGACAGGTGATTAAACAAAACTGTAGATAATCAAAGAGCAGAAAGACCCCAAAGAAAGACTGGAAAGCTGTAATCCGATGGAGCAGATCACCATAGATAAAAGCGAAGGCATCCTGTCACTAACAGTCTTCCTTCAGTGGCCTGCAGAAGAAGTTTCCTTCTAGGCGGCATGATGAAACTTTGGCTTTCTAAAACACACAGAAAAGTAGGACTGAGCCTAGAAGGAAAATGCTGCTGAGTCTTGGACTTAATCTGTTGGTTGTCTTGAAGAAGGACAGATGTTTGGTTGCCTTTGACTAGTAATATTGCCTTAGATCACAGCTATTTCAATACCAACAAAGAAACTCAGGTTTTAAGTCAGGCAAAGCAGTTTGGTCAGACCCAAGTTATTAGCATACCTTTTAAAAAATTAAATCCAAAGTTAAAATTAGTCATTACCATATCACTATCAAAATTTAAACCAAAAATATTAAGTCATGCTGTAAGATTTTTTTATAAATCAGCCTTGTGAAAAAATAAAAAAGAAAAAAAGCCAACAGCCTCGCAGAGAGCTTCTGAACTCTGTATAATGTGTTAGATTAATTTAATTTCAAAAGATCTGGGGTTTGAGCTGTCGATGATAAAATTCTTTCAGAACACTTGTGAAATCTCTTGGATTTGAAAATCTTTTCTCTTTAGTTTCTATTTTCTATGCCTTGCTAAAATAGTCTGCCACAAGCTAATTCTTCACTGATTATGTATTTTCATATTCTTTTGAAGTGGTATTTTTCACTTTGTAGAACAGTTTTTTGTTCCACATGTTTTTAAAGAGAAAAGTAATCCTGTAATTTCTGCTTAGAAAGAGAAGAGGTGCCTTCTTCAAATTTCTCTGAATCCTGATGAGAACTTGGAGCATTCAAGAAAGAAGATTCAACTGAATCTTAGAAATATTCATAAGTAGGACCATGTGGAGAGAGAAGACTTTGTGTTTCCCTCTCTAGACTCTATATCAGATCTTCATCCTAATTTACTTAAATGCCAAAAAGTAATTTGACTGGAAATCACTACAACAACAACTTATCATTGTGGTAAGAATTTTATAGAAAGTACCTTGTAAGGTCTTGCCCCCAAATAACTTTAAAACAAAATTGTATTAAAGAACTTTACTGGGTAAGGGCCAAAACAAATCAATTGAATAGGCAAATGAAAATATATATGAAAATAGAGAGTGAATGGAATTTAGCATGCAAAAATAAATGAGTGACTCTTTCACATCTGGATAGTTCAGTTGTTGTGGCTCTATTTTTTAGTAATAGCCACTTTTGAAAGATGATGTTGCTACTGATATGAATTTTGAAGAAAGACAGGGTTTTGTGGAGTATAATTTACAATAATATTTCAAATTCTGTAGAATTTAGGAAGATCTTGAATCTATGAAGAAGTAAATATGCTGATAAAGAAGTAATTTACTAAAGCAAATGTTGAAATGGCATGAAAGACTAGAAAGTGTGGGCTGTCATTTTACTTTGGTGGGGCCTTTCAACAAACCATACCAGCTTAGCTGAACCCAATCAGAGTTTTCAGACTTTAAGTGGAAACTTTTAGATTGGTTTAGTCCTCCTTTTAATCTTCTGTTTCATTGGATCTGATAATTTATTAATGCAGGAATTCAACCCCCTAAAGTAATTGATTAATTCTTTTGAAACAGAATTTCAATCAAAAGAGTTAAAATTGTGAAAATGTTCTAATAGAAACCTTCTCACCAGAAACTAAATGTAATCTTTCCAAGGTCTGCACTGCTGAATTTCTAAAGATTATTTCACATGAAGCAACTGCCTTTTAACCCATCCTTAGTTTTAATACGTCTGACACACTGGCTCATGCTTCTACATACTTGCAAAGCTGTTCAGCTTGATTGTCTGTATTCACAGTTGGGACCTTCCAGTCCCTTCCCTGCCCCAGCCGTTGACTGAAGCAGTAGGTTTATATCTCCTACGTAGTTTTCTCTCCACACCAGTATTCAATGGGGAGATAGTTTTACTGAGCCATGTAGATGCACAAGTTTTTGTTCTCCCTCACTTTAGAATGCCTGCAGAGTAACTGCCAGTAGGATGAAGACAATATTAGGAATTTTATCTATCCTTTTCCTTTTGTTTCTTTACAGTAGAGGAAAAGCCAATATCTTAGCAATTCCCCTTTCTGCACACTATTCCAAGAGTTCTGTGGACCACAGTTCAAGAAATTCTGATGCTTGAGATTTCAGAAGAAACCATTTCCAGGATTTTAATATTACAAACTCTGTTCTTTCCCCTCGTTTTTCTGCCTGACCATTTTTATCACTTTAATCAGATTTTATTCAGGTTGTCTCCTCTTTAGTCCTTAAACTGGGAACAATGATGATCATCTGAATGCAAAGTTTACTGTGTGACTGCTACTGTTCTCATACTGCAGCTGTAATTTTTTAAATTATAGAAAATATCTGTGAAATATAAATACAGAAGTTAAATTGCAGTGACAGTGGAAATGAGGTCAACATAATAAACCAGCAGCACCAGATAGAATGTGAAGAATATGGTAGTGGATAATAACTGATAAATCAGGTAATTCTGTTCTCAAAGCCATAAATATAAAGATTCTCTAAGTGGCAAAAGTTAAATTTCTCTGTATAATGGCTAATAACATTTGGATACATTTAGGAGGTTAGCTCAGCTGTTAGTAATGCAAATGAGAAGATCCTATTTAGTATGACAGAAGATGGCTGACTTCAAGCGGTATAGGTTTTCTAAGCACTAACCAAATATTGTCCAAAGACACAGGGCTCAAAAAAACCCCTTATGGACAACAAAGTTCAGCATGAGCGAGGGTGTCTTGAGGTTCAGGAGTGTGGATCATATTGCTCCCCACCTTTTAGAGACTAGCTAGATTTGCCCTTTGTTGTATGCAGCACGGGTGGGACGGTAGTATCCCTATTCCCTACATAATTTATGGCAATTGTATTTACAAGAGAAAGCAAAACTGGGACCTCCAGGCATCTGATGTCTGCAGAACAGAAAGGATGGTCCCAAGAGACTGTGGACAATGATGTGTTGAAAAGACCTACTTCCTGATTGTCCCTGATGGACAAATGGTCTGGGCTGTCTTGGTAATTTTCTGCCCTGTTTTGGGGGGTCTTCTCTCTGCCTAAGGAAGAAAAATGATGTGTGTATGTGGAAGGAAGGTTGGAAGAAAGAGGAGTGGAGACCAGCAACCACTTACTCCAGTTCAGAACATGGAAGATTTTGGATCTGGAAATGATCGGGCTCTCCAGGATCTGCCTGCCTTAGATGAAGGGCAGTGTTCAAAATATATGAAGCCTTTTCCCTTTATAGGGTTGTCAGCTGTTTTAATCCATACAGAACCTTGAAATTAAATTCTTAAATATCGCTATGCTGAAGTAAATGTTTGAAAGAGCTAATAAAAATGAAGAGCTAGTATTACAAACTTTGATTCACATAAATTTACTCTATCCGTACAAAAAGAGTCGCTGGCTTCGGTAGGTAAAGACTAATTGGGTGACTGAAGATTTGTAGTATCTAGGCTTTAACTTGTAATATGAATAACTAGAAATCTAACACCACAAATAAAATGTGCTAAGATATTCCTTAATTCCTGTGTTGCTGTGATGCATAGAGCCTCCAAACTGTTTTGAAACACTTTGCTGCATACAAATACGAAACAGCTTTTGTCCACAAACTAGGCAGAAGAGATACCACAGGAGGAAGGAAGCATTGTCTCACTGATGAAGAAAATAAGCAGTAAGGAGTAAATTTTGATACCGTAGTATACAATACTACTCTGTCAGAATCGGCTATGGAAATTGGTTTAAACTATACATGAGTTAGCATAAGCATGTTGATGTAAGTCTGTCCATAACAGAACTGATTATAATTTACCAGTTCTGTTTAATACATTTGATTTTTAGTAAAGACCAGATTTTTCGTGTAAAAAACACGGCATGCCCCTGAATTTGACCCCAGTATCAAAAGTGACTCCGGTATTCTGAGTCAGTTCAGTTGTAAATCCACCTGCTTCCCCCACCTTCACTGTAGAAAAGGAAAGAATTTATATTAAGGTAAGGATTCTTAATATCGTTGTACAGGAAATGCTGATGAAATACACAGATTGAATTATTTGACCAAGAACTTCAAAACAGAAGAGAGGCTTGTGTGAAATACATACATAGATGCTTTCCAGTCCAGCCTGTGTGATTCTCCCTCCTATTCCACTCTTGTGAGACCCCATGTGGAATACTGTGTCCAGTTCTGGAATCTGCAACATAAGAAGGATATGAAACTGTTGGAATGCATCCAGAGGAGGCTACAAAGATGATCAGAGGGCTGGAGCACCTCCCATACGAGGACAGGCTGAGAGAATTGGGCTTGTTCAGGCTGGAGAAAAGAAGGCTCTGAGGAGACCTTATAGCAGCTTTACAGTACCTGAAGGGTCCTACAAAGAAAGATGGGGAGGGACTTTTTAGAAGGGCATGTAGTTATAGGACGAGGGGGGATGTCTTTAAATTGGAAGGAGGCAGATTTAGATTAGACATTAGGAACAAATTCTTCACGATGAGGGTGGTGAGCCACTGGCACAGGTTGCCCAGGGAAGCTGTGGCTGCCCCATCCCTGGAGGTGTTCAAGGCCAGGTTGGATGGGGCCTTGGGCAGCCTGATCTAGTGGGATGTCCCTACCCATGGCAGGGAGGTGGAACTGCAGGATCTATAAGGTCTCTTCCAATCCAAACCATTCTATGATTCTATGATTCTAAGACTTGACAGTTGGCTCTCTGTAAAATATCAACACATCGGTGTTATGACAACTCAGACTATGCAGTTCACAATCAGTACAGGTAGTCTTACCACCTTCCTGAATATATGGGTATTTTTAGGACTGCCCTAGACTTTAAGTTAGATATACTGACAAGCAAGCATGGAAACCTTCTCTCCTTGGACTGGACCAGGAACATGTTTTGGTAACCCCAGATTCTCAGCAATCCGAATTGCTGTCTTGGTAAAAGGATTCTCAGTAATGCCTGTGATTAAGTAAGGTGTCCACAGTAGTCAATCTGAATAAATTCTACAGTCATTATATGAAATGCCCAAAGAGCATCACGCAGTGCAGGTAACTTATCTAAGTCATACTTATAATCCATATATATTTCTTAGTGTCTGTGGGCATCACCTGCAGAATCCCAAAGCTCTATAACAAGATACTGCCAGAATGCTGAGAAACATGCCATTGAAAAATAAATTAAAAGCATAAACACATTTATTTCTACAGTTTGGCATAAATATTTTTTTTCAATTAGACAAGATGTTCTGAGTAGCATAAATCCCTTTTATAGTTCTGTTTGGTTTGGTACTTAATCAGTTACTTTCCTGAGCAGTGAATGCTCAACACTTAACTTTCCTCTCAGATAAGTGCCATCAATTTGCAAGGTGATTTAGAATGCAAATCATGAAGAGTGTTCAATACTGCTAGCTAGTCCTTTATGAATCAAGACCCTATAAAACTTCATCAATATCTGTATTAAACACTTACTAACTGAATTTTCATAGAAGCTTTGTTCACAAGGGACTAGTGTTCCCAACATGAACCTACATCACTGGGAAAGGCATAGGCACTGGTTTGGGTTTTTCTAATGATTATCCTTATACATATCGCATGTATAACTGGAACAAATAGATGTACACACTTATACAGACAGATATGAAAAACCTGTTTGTTGAATCATTCCAGAAGAGGACAAAATATTGTATTTTCTGAATAATTATAATGAAACTACATTGAAAACTATAAAAGAAAGAAAGAAAGAAAGAAAGAAAGAAAGAAAGAAAGAAAGAAAGAAAGAAAGAAAGAAAGAAAGATATAAAATACATTATACATATATATATAAATACATTCTACATATATATATATATATATATATATATAATGCATTTTAAAAGTAGGAGCTGGAAGAATGAATAACACAAGAAACAACAGACTAGTTACCTGTCTGTAAAGCTTGCTTTATGATTTTGATTAGTGTTTACTCAGAAGCTGGCATGTCAAAAACCCTAAACTGGCTGAAGCTAGGAGAGTTTTGCCTTTGATTTCTTTGATGGCAAAACTTCATCTTGTGAGAAATGAAAAGGAATTTGATTAAGATCTAGCTGACCAACATGCTCTATTAAGTTTACCATCCAACAGCAGTAACACTGTCAGTAATGAGAAACTTAACATATACAGATAGCACAACAATCCCAGCTGCAAATTGAGGATATCATCCAGGAATATTTCAATTTTAAGCATAATGTTTTGGGATTTAGTTTTTAGCAAAAAAAAAAAAAAAAAAAATAGATGCCTTCCTAACTTCCCTGTCAATGGGCAGGAAAGAAAACTTTGTAAGTGGCTTTGTGCTAATTTAGACAGCTCAGTGTTCAGAGAATCTTTGAGAAGCAGGTTAATCCATGTTTTTTAGTTGTTTTAGTATGTAATATCAACATAAAACAGCTGGAAAAGGATTGAGCAGCTATTTAAAAACTACGGAAAATTGTTTATTAAGGATTTTTCTTCATTATTCCGGCTTTATGGTAACTAAAATTCCCCTTGAAAATAACAAGGCAATTCAGGTTTAAGGTGTTACATGATAGAAATACAGTCAGTCAGAATCAAATCCCAATCTCGAATAACAACTTACTACAATGGTGTCAAATTAAAAAAAAAAAACGAACCCAAAGCCTGCGATTAGCATTTTCATAAAAAGAGTTTTCTAACTGTTAAATCCAGCTGTTTCGTAGCTCCTCCAAATACAGTTTTATCTGTAGATTACTGTGACACTTATGTGGAAAGATCATCAAAGATGTTGCCCCACAGTTCTAAAATAATACTACATGAAAGATATCTTAAAAAAATACACTTTTTAATTTATGTACATTTTGCAAATTCTAGCAAATTTATTCATTTAAGAATTTGGAAAGCATTTTAGAAAGAAAAATGGTAAGTTAGATATTTGTGTTTTTATAACTGAACTATTTTCTACAAAATAATTAAAAAAAATCTCCAATGTTGTTTAGAATTTAAATTGTATTTTAAATATGTTAACTGTTAACATCTTTTTCTAAAAAAGCACTGAAAGCTTTTCATTTGTAAAAGGGAATAATTTAGTTCAACTTGAAATTTTTTTTGACTTTGTCAGTAGACAAAAAATTTGTTTCCAAATGCAGCAATGATCTTTTCCTTGACGTTATGGAACTGATATGGCATTAAAAACAAAACAAACAACGCCCCATACCATAAAACTTATCTAGAGTTAAAATGAAAAACTGAATCTAAACTTCATTTTTGGCCCCAGGACCTATCAGCTCTCTGCATGCTATATGCTATTTAATATGTGTCAAATAAAAGGAGTTCACAAGTCTTCTCTACATCTTGTTGTATGTGCAATCTAATTTGATGTACATATAGTAGCAGAGTATCCTGTAGCAAGAAAAAAACTTTTGACCTTTCCTGCTTTTGGAGAATACACAGAGTTGGAGATTCATCCAAATTGTTCCGGGTACATGTGACATGATGTATGGTGCTAGAAATGTTCCTTACTGCAGCAATCAGGATGCTTTTATCAGTCAGTGGCCATAGACTGACTGACCTTAACTAACCCAGTTGTTTAAGGGCAATATGTGACCCAAAAATGAACTCCTCTGCTATGAGAGCAACTAGTCTGCATGTGAAAAGGTTTGCTTTAGCTCTGTTCAGTTTCTGTTCAGAGGCTTAGGTCAGCTCTTATTTTATCTGCACCCATTCAACCATTAATATGAATTATGCTCTAGTTCTGGAAGTAGAAAAAAAAACTTCATCTGTTTGGCTTGTAATAATTTGGTTGTGCTTGGTATGTAAATTGCCTACTGCTACCATAATTAGATAGTCAACAATTCTTACGGAGTAGAGAAGCATTAAAATTGCACCTATTTGGTGAAAAATAAGTATTGCTCAGCAGAAGCCCTATCACCTGCTCACCCTGTGATTAAAAACTTACCAGTTAAAGATTTAAATGGGTTTAAGATTGGCATGGTGTCACCATTGTGCAAATCCTTTGTTAAATAATAGAAAAATGTCTTAGGGTCACGCAGTGCATGATTTATGTGACAAAGCCCTTGTGGGCTGTGTTTGTCAAAGGCAACCCATAATTCTAGATTGTTTCGCTGAATACTACAGAATATTTTTGTTGTGGTGGTGGGTGGAAATACATTTGTTTTCTTCTTATTTTCAGTGTGGTAAAGATTCCTCTCTGTCTTTAGACACCTTTCACATGAAGAAGCCAAGTCCTGGGGCTAAACAAAAGAGATGGGGAGGGATGGGTCCCCTTCCCTTACATTAAGCCACTGCTGATAACGGATTTTTGTTATACACATGGTCTGGGACTCAATTAGATTGTCAAATAAAAGTAATAAAAATATGTCATTTTTCTAAACATTTTTTTATGCATATACCAGTCAGAAGCTGTTTAAAATCTGAAAACTGTAGACCATGTGGCTTTTTGAAAGACTTGCATATGTGTATAACTTCACATCATCTCAGAATTATTCTTCTGGGACTTTCTAAACAATTGTGTCCATATAAATCCCTATTGCTTTGTTAAAAAATATATATGTATATAAAAAGTAGGTAATAATTTCCTTCCTCCACCCCCTCAAAAATATATATATAAGTTACAGCCAGAAATTATTGCTTGTGTTATGTACTCTAGGAAATACAAAGGCAAATTCAAAAAAGACCTTGTCTCCTTTCTTTCTCTAAAACACAATTTATTGCTTTAAATCATAAAAATAAAACAGTCAAATGTTGCATAAGAGACCCTCAGCAGAAATAAAAGAAAAGAAAAGGAAAAACTGAACTTCCCATAAACCCAAATCCCATACAGTAGAGTTTTCTACAAGACCATAATTAAATAATCCCTGAAGGACTTGTGGAGGAGGGGATAAGAATATATAAGCTTTCCAACGTGATGAAAGAAAAGACCTTGTTATTATTATTTGATTTTATTTTTAAGAAGGAAAGAACTAAAAATATATATACTTAAGGTGGTCTACATGTGAAAACTATTCCATTCTGAGCAAGTATCCATACAACTCTTAGCCCTGATATACAGTAAAACAGAAATGAAAATATGTCTTTGTAAAGTGAAGTCAGCAAGTAGATTGTAGCTTTGTTTCAAAAAAATGCACATATTCAACACTAGCCAAAGGCCTTCAAGTCTACAGCAGAGCTGTTACTGCTGTTTCTAAGCATTTTTCCTCCAGTTTGAGATGAGATGGTGGAAACTTCCAGCTGAAGGTCTATTTTTCAGGCGTTTCTTCACTGCATGGGAGCCCTGTTTGTGAAAACTGGAGAGGAGTCGCATACTTATGAGAGGCCATACATGCAGACATGTATGATTAGGTAGAAAGAGTGACCAGGAAAGGTAAGGATTTCTTACAATCATTTTACCTTCTCAAATGAAAAAGCAAACTATCAGTGAAGCATTTTATTCATAGCTTTTTAGATTATCTTTTGTTGTTTTCCTTCAGGATGGTTCACTTTGGATGAAATAGTTTTCCTCAGACAGAAAAATATTGCACTGAGAAAATATTTTGAGCATCTCAGACTGTCATATTTTGTAAAGTGAAATGCTGATAGAGCCTTCCCTCTGCTAAGCCTGAAACTATGGATATCACCCCTCCTTACACAGGAGATACTAAGCATCTGATCTTCTCTAAATACTAGTCACTATTAGAGGATATGGGAAAGGGGAATACACTTCAGTGGAAAACTAACAGTGATTTCTGGGGTTTTGGCAGTATTTACTGTTCAGATTTAAGAATACTGCTTTTTTTAATTTGCTTTTGGGTTTGGTTTTTTTTGTTTTGGGTTTTTGTTTTTTTTTTTTTCTGAGGAGGATGTTTCTCCCATTTTATTCAAAACCCCACTAAGGTCTTCTCTCTTATTTACTTGGCACTAACTGAGAATATGGAGCTGTGCCATGGCTTTGCTTACAAATTTTTCCAGTAAGCACACCTAGTAAAGGGAGAATTAATTATTAATTCTACAGATGTCTAATGTGCAAAACTTGTTTTCTGGTTCTATTTTTCACTATAAAGTCGGAATAGTTATTGTATGTAAAATTAAACACACTCTACAGTTTATGCAGGCAGGGAGTATTCAGATTTAGTTCTGTCCGTCAAGCATCACAATTCCATTAATGTCTTATCTGGGTCTTCTAACATAGTGATAAATCTCATTTGTATGTTTTGTATCTAGATTTAAACTTACGCTGATAAAAATGCTTGTGACTTCTTTGACTGGTACTACCTAAATTTGTAAGTTGGTCAGTCAAAGTGAAAAGATACAAAGAGACAAAACCAA
The DNA here is from genome assembly GCF_017976375.1 of Cuculus canorus. Taxonomy (NCBI): domain Eukaryota; kingdom Metazoa; phylum Chordata; class Aves; order Cuculiformes; family Cuculidae; genus Cuculus; species Cuculus canorus. The sequence continues at coordinate 62,490,407 of NC_071402.1, read as the reverse complement.
TGGAAATACATTTTCTGTACAGTAAGAAGGGCGCAAAACTGAAGCAAGGAAGGTGCTTTCTGTGGACACAAGGAACAGCAATAGTATGATGATTTTCAGACAATTCTAGAAATCTTCTACTTTGTTTACCCTTTCCTTTCCTTTTCCGCACCATGCAAAATGGCAATGAAATGCACAGTTATCACGAATGAAAGTCAGGAGGAAAAACTCATCAGAGCAAGCAGTGAATCTGGGCCATCTTTCAGAACCCGAGATGCCTCTGTAGCAATGGAAAAGTAAATGAAGGCTTTAAAATTATTCTGAACTTCATAACTGAAGGTACAGTAGATCCAAATAAGACTCTGTGAATAGCTGTGTTTTTTTCCTGACCGCATCCCTTAAGTTACATGTGAATACCACAAATATACATACAGTGGTCTCAGCTAAAACCGTTTTAATTCCGGGATTTTTAATTCAAAACAAGCTCTTTCTGAAGATATATTGGTGCAGCTGCCAGTAGAAAAATCACAAAGAATATTGAGAAGAATGCAGAAAATATGTCTACGTTCCTTGGTGTAACTGGGCTGCTTTGGTTAAGCATGATATTGTTATACTGCATGGAGTTTGAGCTGGAATGAAAATGAATACCATTCATCTCCAAATTAGATGCAGTACCATATGTGTTGTCAATTTATCAGTACACCAACAAAATTGAAGTGCTGAATGGAAGTGGCTCAGTGACTGTATGCGGCTGTAAGAGTCAGCAAATATTGCAGTTAGCTGACTCAGCCAACTGCTTGTTGACACATCTCTATCTTTAGAATTATTGACACATCTCTAGTCATATGGAACTGATATTTAAATGTTACCCTACAGTCAAGCACACATAATGGCTATAGAATTCATGCCTCTGCATAGGCTGAAGACCTTGAGAAGAGAGTATTATGACACAAACTGTGTTTTATCTCCTGGTAAGATCTGAAAAGAATTGTAGTCAATCCTCCTTTCTAACTGATAAATCAATTTTAGTGAATGGTGTAAAATCATATTAAAACCTCTGTTTTGCATTACTTCATTAAGGAGGTACCTATTTAGTCTCAGATTAGCAGCTTCCACCAGCCTCTTAGCTGTGTTATTTTGAGGGAAGAGGAAGTGGAGGACAATAAAATGTTGCTACGTTTGTTTAATATGTCACTGCTTAAGGTCATGTTTTGCTATAGTGAGTTATGTTACATCAGTTGAGGAGAGAAAGAAACAAAGCAGTATAATGTATCTTTTTTAAAAAAATTATTAAAAAATCCCTAAGATGAGAGAGGTATGAAGCAGCCTATTACAAACCCAGACCAACTTGGCAACTTCCCTGTGCTGACATCTTTAAATATTGCCTCACTCCCTTCCTCCTCCTCTCAACAAATGTAGAAGAAACACAGGTACGTAGGGCTAGATTTCTAAAGATGTTAGATTCCTGACCTTTTAAAATCTGATCCATAACTCCCACTTTTGTATTTCCTTTACAAATCCGTTGTATAGCACCCATCAGTCCCTCAGAACCTGCTTCGTTGTTTCATAAAGGCCACTTAGAGACACCATGTAACATTAGTGACTCACCAGAGTGCCTATTCAAAGGCAGAAAAATCACGAAACAGTGCTCATATATATAACACAGTTCCATATTACTGATTTTAGATTTAATTTTCTTGGCTAGGGCTGTGTAATTGGATGGACACCATGGGAAGCCAAATGTACAAAATGCCTTGCAGCACAAGTCTATAAAGAATCCTGACTGAAGTGTCTAAGACTTTCTCAACCCACATGAACATTTGGGGACCTGCCAAATGGTCCAAAGACATTCAAGGCAATATATGAATGTTGAAATTTGCACTGTGGGAAGAAGTGTTAGTACACAAAGGGGCAAAACACACACAGTGACATTCCCAGAGAAACCAGAGCTGGAAATGACACAAGATATGTATATTCACAAGACAACTGTAGACTCTATTTTACTTGCCATTCAGGTTTTTATCTACTGTGAGCTACGTTAACTGTATTGTAGTCTCCAGCAAAATGACATTTTCCTTCCTGCTAAAAATGTTACTTTAGAATTAAAGAAAATGGTTTCATGTAGTAAAGCCCAGGGTATGAACAAAGAAAAGTAGAAGGTAGATAATCCAACTAAAACTGTAGCTAGTTGAGGACAGAAAATACACTGAACTTCTATTGCAATTTTGCGTGCAAACCTTCATCTTCATCAGAGATGAATTTTACCAGCCTTACAAATTTATATTGAAATAAACCCAAAGAAATGGCACTAAGTTAATTAAAAAGTCACAATTTTACTTGCAAAGATAGAAAACAAAGGGTCTTTTAGCTTCACAGCATTGAATCATATCACCAGTCTTTTCAAATAGATTTTTCTTTTTATTTTATACTCTTCAATGCAGTGTACAAAATTAGATTTGGGGAATTTTCTTTTGTCCTGTCAGCCTGGGACTGGTCATTTACTTGTGTAAACCAGAATGAAACCAAAAGTTAATGGGTACCTGTTGAAGACTGGGCCCAAACCTACAATTCTCAGCTTCTTTGATGTGTTGATACTGAACTGTAAAATGCAAATGATGATCACATGTCATTTATCAGCACCATGTTTTTTCTGCAAACTGTTGGGGAAATATTTATGTTAAGGTATTTAGTTTAATATGCTTTTGGTCTAGGTTAATGGAAATAGTGTGTTCCCTCACCCAAGTGTATATGTGACTTCTATGCGCATGAAAGAGAGAGACTTAAATGCACTAATTGCAATAGGGAATATTGCATGGGTAGATGAGATCCAAGCTCTTCTACACAGATCTGCTAAATGTAGTTCACGCTTACTCTGTCACACTGTCAAGCTGTGGCTGTACTAGCACTCTGCAAGGTAAGCAGAGACTAGATGCTGCTGTAGTGAAGGGCTAAACCTTCCCCTTGCAAACCCCAGACCCAGGACACAGGAGAATTGTAAGGACCACAATTCAGATGAAGCATAAGCAAGCAGTGGAAGTTGTTGATCTACATGTTATTCTTCATTTAAAAAATATGCATTGATAACTCTGTAGACAAAAGAATTAATAATTATGACATTCCCTCAACTCTCAGATTATACAGGAGTTGGGTAACTTCTGCTTTACCGCTTTTTAGTCAGTATGCTATGAGGGCCATGTTTTCAAACCTTGTTTTGCTATCGTTCAAGTACAAGATCTGGAATAAAATCATGATATTGAAAGCCAGGAAAACCTTCCATTCATAGGTAAAAGATATAAAACCAAAAGGAAGATGTAATAATGCTTCCTCTATTTTACCATAACACTTTTCTGAAATTAGTCCATTTTAACCAGAAGCTATGTCTTCATATCTAATAGTCCTGATATTTCTTTTTCTTTTTCATTTTTTTTCCCTACTCACATTGGGGAATTATCTAAACATAGCCAGCAACCAGAATGACTTGTGCTTTTCTGTGCACCTTTCATGTCCCACCCATGATTTTAGAGACCTGTATAAGATCTTTCTGCCTTTTCTCTTGTATGGATTGGAGAGTCCTTGTCTATCTTTCCAGATACAGAAGTCTTTGATTCCCTTTCTCATTCTCCCTTGTACACTCTTCATTGTTCTTCTGAATGCTAAATATTTCAAGATTTACTAAAAAATACATGCATATATTTATACAAGAAAATGTAGTTTATAGGATCTTTTCTCAGACTTCACTAGGAATCTGTTACTCTAATAATACTATATTAAGAAAAACATTATCATATTCAGCAACTGTTTGAATTCTTTTTCATTCTATATAATTGAATAGATCTAATTAGGTTGCAGAATATCGATCATGCACAGACCATGCTATAATTTGTAATGTAGCTGGACAACTGCTGGAAATTACGATTGGATTACAAAAAAACCCAAAAAAACAAAAAAAAAAAACAAAAGAAAAATCAAACCACAAATCTTCAGGATTAGGCAAATGAGATAAATTTGAAAATCATGTCCAAGTAATTCAAGGTGGACTACAGGAGATAACCTAAAAAGTAAAACAAATATCCAAGAACAAGAAATTTGGAGTGTCAGAGGTTACAGTGCCAAAATGTATTTACGTGGGTGATGATGGACAATATTTTATGGTGTCATGCAGCAGTGAAATAGTATGAGTGTGATTTTAGCTAGCCTCCATGGGGGGCATCATGCCTCTGATGCATGGAGGCAAAAGTTCCTCTGTGTGCCCTAGTGCAAACCTTACTTAAAGCAGTTTGCTCAGCTTTGTGCACTTCATTAGAAGTGATATTGAACTAGATAGTCTTTAAGGTCCCTTCCAACCCAAACTATTCTATGATTCTATGATCCTATGATTCTATGATTCATTACCACAGGGGTTCCAGGATCATGGAGAAAATTCAGTTAGATAACTTTAATAATAAAGAAAAAAAAAAAAGGTTGGCTGAGACACAACTAAATGGAAGTGGAAGGGAGTTTAATGTGACAGCCTTTTGCTAATTGATGAAGGTGATATTAGCACCCAGAAGAAAAATAATAATTTTAGATCAACAGACTTTTTGGTAATAGGATCCATTCAGTTGTAGTATACTTTCATAAGGCAGATCACCTGTGATAGTTACAAAGCAGACTAGCCCAAACACCAGCATATGTATTCTTCGGAACAATGCTGCGGTGGCATGAAAATATGTATTCCAGCTTTACCTTCTGTATTATTATCCACAGCCTGCCTCCTTCCCATAAAAAATAAATAGCCTCCATATCTCAGAACAAATGAATCCCAGATTTTTCACAAGGATTGAGGCATTTCACTGGAAAGCTCTCATTTCCCTTCTACAGAAAAAAGAATTGGAGGGTGCCCATGACGAACTGAGGTCCTCTTTATTTTCTCCCTCTTGTCATCGTAAGTAAATCATCTCAGTAGGGAAGCAAACTGGGAGTCTAATATTCTGTCTAGAATCAGCTTTCTACCTTGGCCTGATAAACTTGCTCTCTCCTCCAGCATCCACTCAGTGTCAGCCCTCAGGAGCTGGCTAGGAAATTGCCTCCTTGACATGAGGCCGCAATGTGCTACCAAAGTCTTCTCAACAGTGCCACTGACATTCCTTTCATTTTAAAATGGTTCCTGGAGATTAATCCTCAAAGTACCTGGAGGTGGAAAGAGAGTTAACATTTAAATGACTATAAACATTCTAGTTCTATACAAACATGGCCTAATGTATCTTTCTTGGTTCCCTCTTGCTTTCCGAGCTATTTTTTTTTTTCTCTGCTGAGATATGTTAGGGACATTTTTACCACAGGGAGAAGTTTCTTGTGTCAGCAGCCAAACGAATCACCTCCTGCATTGAATCTTCCCATAATCAGCTTTCACAACCCCATGCAGAACAAAACCCCATAGCGGATCCTCACTTCTTTTCCCCATACGTCCACTTATCACTTTGTTCTCCTTTCGTAGCAGAGGCACAGAGAAAAATGACATCCAAGGAGGGAAAGGCGGTATCAACTGCTATGGATAAATCAATCCATCACAAAAAAAAAAAAACCAATTCTGCCATGAAACTTAATCACTAAAGGTCATGTCGGGGAGTGAGGAACAGATTAAATTAGCATAGTATTAGATATGGAAAATGATTTCTGTCAAAATCATCTTTACCACAATTATAATATGTTAATTACGTATTTCATTAAGGAAGTTGATTATGGTTCACAGATGAAATCATGCAGACGAAGACACCTGGAAGGAAGCACTAGAGCCTGAAGCCTCTTCTTTCCCTCCCTCTCTCTCACACACACTCACACACACACATACACACACACAATTAGATACACACACTCTTATGTAGAAAAGCTTTTCCCAATACACTTCAAAGATTATTAAAGTGCAGATGTCTCTGGTTAGGACAGAAACTTGGAGAAATAAAGGAAAGCATGGTAGGGTACATTAATTTTCCTTCTATCAGTACTTAGAATGAACTGTTCATTTTAAGACTATAACATCCTCTGCCTCTGGTGACATATTGGTGGCATCCAGTACTGTGGGTAAAGGATCTCAGCACTGACTAATGAGAATGTGGCTGTGCGTTTTTTATAGGGAAGAGACCATTTGGCAAATTTTAGCCTAGCTATTTGAAAGAGATATCATCAACTATATGAATGTCATACAACACCTTGCCCTTAGAAGTGGTTGCAGTTCATTTACAGTGAGTTTGCGTACTTGAGTACTGTGAAAAAGTTACATCAATCAGCAATTAATTCCTAGTTTCTTAGCCTTCTTTCTAAATAATTGTTTGAATTGTTTGCTCTATTTAGTGAATAGAGCAAGATCTTTAGTGATTCGAAAACATAGTCTTGTTTTGGCTAGAAACAATGCAGTCGAGTCTCATATTCCATAAACACTGAGACACGGAGACAGGAATTTTCACGTGTTTGAGTCTGTGTATGTGTGTGCAGCATGTGCATAAGCACAAGACAGAGAGGATTTGTAGCCTACATAAAAAAGGACTCATTTTATTCAATTCTGACTAAAGGAGCAGCAGAAATGGAATAAATGGGGTACTCAGTACAAGAAGGGAAGAGATTATATGTGTCCCTCCAAAAAAAGGTCCTAGAGATGCCCCTGGGAATGAAAATGTCTGAGCCTCAGTCAAATATAATTACCTCATTCTCATATTTCCTAGTGAGTGAGAATGCATCAACGCTTGTGTGCCCTTGTGCTGATAGATTTTGCCACACAGAATAATCATTGTTGGAATTAAGCATAATTGTCAAGAAAGACTTGGTCATCACGAGAGAGACTGTCTCATACAACTGTCCTTTTGCTTTCCAACAGTAATTACTTTAGTAATTAATCTCTGTCATTTAACTGTATTACATTTGGAAAAGAGAAAATGGAAGAAAGACCGGTTTCTGACTAATTTACATCACAGTTTAAAATCCTAGAATAGGGTGAATCAAATGTCAAATTTAGCCCTTTCACAGATTGCTAAAATGGTCTCTTTCTAACATCTAGCATGAGCACAAAAGAAGGTAGGTTGCTAAAGTCATCTTCATAATATCTGCATTGCCTGACAGTTTCCACTTCAGGTCTCTTGGTTGTAGGTAATGGAAGACAACACACAGAGTGGGGACTCTGTTCAGAAAAAGATGAATCACTGTCATTTCTGCTGCTAGTCATGATGGTAGGTGCTGCTTACCAGCCATGCAGCACTTGTGAACACCAACATCATGCAGCAGTGGTCATGTTTTCAAAAGCAGCAGCTGACTGTGAATGTTGCCAATGTTTTTGTTGAGCCACGGTTAATCAGAATTGCTAAATGTTCTTAGTTTCAGTAGCACTAATGCCCAAAGACATTGGGGCTTAAAGTGGATATGTGTTGATATCATTGGCATTCTTGCTCTTCAAAGTAAAGCTGCTTCACTCTTTTTCAACCTTTGTCAAATGTTTTACTTTGTCAAGAAAGGTTAGATGGATGACTACAGTCCCTTAATTCCAATGCCCAGAGTGAAGGATCAGCTCAAGGTTTTCACCCTTGCAAACAATAATTGGAAAGTCAGGCCCCAGATGCATCCAAAGAAGTACCTCAGGAAGCTAAAATTCTTATCTCTTTTGGAAAATTATAAAGGTTTTTTTTTTATGATACATTATTTTCACTCTCACTTGACTCACAATCTGACTTGTATGAGGCATGCAAGACTTGACCTACTATCAGCTCAGAGTCATGTGTAAGCCAGGTAAGGTATTGCCATGGATATTGCAGTCAAATATTAGCTATTGCATTCAAAGCCAAGCACACTTGTGAAAGAACTGCAGGGTTTACTGTAAAAACACGAAATCAGCCATGGTCTCAGGCTCTGAGAGTACAACCTTATAAAGATGATCAGATACTGGTCCAAAGCCAATTTGCCTCCTTTCACCAACACTTTCATTGTAGTTGGAATGAATTACAATCCATGTTTTCCCGAAACTCATTTCTTAGAAAATAAATTCCTTCCTTCCTTCCTTCCTTCCTTCCTTCCTTCCTTCCTTCCTTCCTTCCTTCCTTCCTTCCTTCCTTCCCCTCTTTCTTCTTCCTTTCTCCTTCTCCCTTTTCTTTCCTTCTTTCTCCCTCTCTTTGTCTCTTTCTCTGTTTTTTTTTGGTACATTTTTAATCCTAATTATTTTTTCTGTCCTAAATATTCAAAGAATGGATAGTGACAACCTGAGGTTGTAAGAAAATATTTACAGGCAAAACACCAAATTAACTTAATAGAATACTTTTCTGAATAAAACCAGAGACAGACCTCAGAATCAGGCCTACTGAGTGAGGATAAAAGATTGTTTGATGGGGTAAATGCATATAGTACCACGAATGTCTGACCCAGAAAATACGCTACACATATTCTCGTGGAATTTGTGTATCCATGAAAACATAGCTCAGGAGTGAATTATAACTCTCTTGTTTGTTCGACAACCAAGTACTCCCTTAAAAAGATGCAGGGAATTTTTATTTCAGTTGCTATGTAAAGAAACACAAAATGTATGAAAAAAAATTAACAAAGATGTGGGTAGGGTAGTAAAGAAGGAAGGATTCAGTTGTGACTGTGTAACAAGAGAGTCTTAATGTGGTACATGAGGAGGAGGTGGAGGATGTAAAGAGCTATGGGAGAAAAAAATGAAACAAAGGTGATTATGGTAAACAGTTATTTTCCTGCCTCTGTCCTCCAACTGCATCCAAGGCCTTTGTGAACACTCTTTTTATAATATGCCCTTAAACGTCACTGGGCTTTCAAGATCAGCCTTATAGGCAGTGTGTTCTACTGATTTGCATTGCTAATTATATTGTACTAAATTTAGTTTATAGTGATAAAAAATATCAACATGATGCTTTACAGCATATATGTAATCTGAGCTTTCTTCTTTCAGGACTGTTAGTGGGTTATGCAGATAAAATGGCCCCTTGAAACAACTGAGATTTTTTTCTTTTTTCCTTTTCCACTTTGTACCCATTGTGTGATCTCAGTGCTCCAGATGTGATTTCACTGAGGTTCCTCAGCCATTCTCCATCGCTTTCTAGAGAAGGGAAAGGGGGGCTGGAAAGAGTGACTGACACGAGGGGGGCTATTTTTACAGGCCTAGTGCATTGTGATTAGAACAGGCTTATGGTCTGCATATGTACATGGAAAAATCTCCCAGAAATTGACCTGCTAAGTGAATATATATTAGAGAGCAGTAAATAAAAAAGACTATGAGGTTTTAGTTAACAAGAACTGACTGATACTTAAAAGCCAGGTTCTGCCCCCCTCCCTACTCCTCCTCAGTGCTAGCTTGTTATCCTTTCACACTGGACAATACAACAGTACGTCTGTCTCTCCCCCTCTTCTCCCCAAATCAAAGATCAAAGGCTGCATTTGTAAAGCAAATAGTTGGAGAGCTACAGCCGGGTTTGATGAAAACCCACTCCAGGCCTCTTGGGAGATATTACCTTCCTCATTATTCCACTGATTGGCCTTATTTCATCCAAGGATTACTGCACATTCTCCTGACGGCTGATGAGCAGCTTCATGAATATACAAAATAATCCGGCGGCACTGGGCCAGCACTGATTATTATTGTGAAACTCGGAGGAGCAGCTTCAAATGAGCTGCTGCAGACTGTGGAACTCTTCCTCCCCGTTTTCCATCTGATTTTACCACAAGGATCCTTATTAGGCTATTTTTCACATGTCTGTGAAGAGAAGGAGAAAGAGAGAGAGATATTGCATCTAGTTAAAAATGATCAGGGAATTCTGGGTACCAGATGTTTTTTGCTTAATATTGCAAAATGGCTTTTATTAGATTACGCTAAGCACTTACTAACTACAGTTAAACTGCTTTGCAGAGAAACCTGATGGGAATGCTGCCCTAAATAGCTTCTTCTTATTTATTTATTTTTGGGGGAGCAGCTTCATCTTGTGTGGGTGGGTGGGCAGGCAGACAGACGACGAAGATATCAGTGTGTGCACGAGTAGGTCAGCACACAAGTGGGCTTGCCTGAAATGGCTGAGCACCAGAAGGCTGCAGTGCTGCGGAGAGGTCATGCACCGATGCAGTGATCAGGGTCTGTGCATCAGCCCAGGAATGATATGACTTCAACCTGCCCTCCAGCCTCTTTGACTAGAGACCTTGACCAAAGGCTCGCAGAACCGCAACAGCAGAGAGCTGAGGTCTATATTTTCCAATTTAACATAGCAGGAATAGTGTTGATGCAAAGCATTTCTGATGGACTCCAAAACCAGAGCTGAAAACAATCTTTTCTGAGAAAATCTCACTCCAGATAAGAGGAGCCATTTTGAGGCAAAGACTTCTATCATCCTCCTTTACTTTTTTCCATTTGTGTTTTTTTTTTTTGTTTTTTTTTTTTTTTTTTTAGAAAAAGGGATTCTCACAGACTATTTAAGAAGTCGAACTGGAAATAGCAGCCCACCTGCACTCCTGCTCTTTGGGATTCTTCCAAGTGGCTTTGTGTTTGACAGAATCTCTTCCTATCCCAAACCTTTTATCTCAATTAAGTCAAACAAGAAGGTTGCTCTCTTGGAGGTCTCTCTCAGCCTCAGCACCAAATGCAGTGTCTGATTTATAACACTGCCAATTTAATATCTGATAAACAGGGATCCTGTAATTGTCATTTACAGTTGGGTGCACTTGTTTTTAGTGACTGTGAACCACTGAACTGCCCCTGTGCTATAAATGTCTTATCCTACACTCTATAATATGTCACACGAAATAAAGGACTGACACAAGTGACTCTCTGCTCCCTTGAACTTCGTTAACCATGGTTAAAACACATTTTAACCAGATATGTTATATTTTCTCAGTAGAGAAGTCAGAAAATGTGCTGCACTTCCTCTGACAGTGACATGCTGTCTCCTATAAGAGGAGGCATGCTGGTGGCTCACCAGAGAGTCCAGCTGTTAACCCTTTCTGGAGATGCCATGAACTCTGCCACACAGCTGTTGGGGCCTTGCAAGCTCCCATTATGAACTAAAGGTTACTTCTTACTGTGCACTGAGGTTTAAATACTTACTCTATTCTATTTTATTTTATTTGAAATTTTCAAAGAATAAATATCAGCACCTTTACAAATACACTTAATAAAAGATCAGATGGCTTGTCTTGCTGGAAACTCATTGCTGGGAATGAGTTAGAGGGGAGAGACTGACAAGGCAGTCTTTTTTTTTTTTTTTTTTAAGCAGCGCCTTGATGAACAAACCAGTGCTGTATTTTAAACAAGGCTTTTGCACTGAGCTACCCCAGCACGGTAATTTAATGAATCTACATTTCATGACTGAAGTGATAAGGATGAAACGTTTTAAAATAACCAAAAGGTAGATACACCAAAAAGTCTGATGAAACATTAAATGAATGTAGTGTAACACATTATCTTTGCTTCTGCACATCCAAAAAGTGCAATGAACTAAAACATTGCATTAAGCCAAGAATAAAGCTAAAAATTAAATTGGCTTAGAAAGATCTAGTGTAGTGGTTTATGCACTAAGAACACAGTAAATTTGGTCATTTAATATCATTCTCTTTACCTCTGATATGCACATTAAAAGCAGACCAAGACTCGTGGTAAAAAGTCAGAAAAAAAGGCCAGAGCTGAACTTCAGCATTTTATAGCTTATCTCTTTTTAAACACACAGTATTAATTGTTGGTTTATTTACTGTATAGTTATTCTCATTGTCTGTTCTTCAGGTGATGTGAATACACTGCGACATGAAATATAACAAGGCCTGCTACAGATTAAAACAGGATCCAATAAAGAAGACATATTCAAAAATATAATACTGCCCCTTCAAATCAATAAATAAAGACAAGCATTTCATACACTAATGCATATATCTATGACCATTATAAATTAGTTGCTTGCCAGAAAATACACTTCTTAGCACAAGTGCCATTATTTAAAGTTGTCTGTTTAATGCACACTTAGTATATTTTCTCATCCAGAGCTGCACTGCATAATTAGACAACATCCATTCTTAAAAACTAAAGTAGATGCCAAAAATGTAATACATAAAGCATGGCGTTTTACAAATTTACATCTTCAAAAGTTATGTGTGGTTTCAGATAGAAAAAAATTGCAAAAAGATCACTATATTATAATGGTCTGGGTTTCATCTTAGCTTGCTCCATCTGTCGGCTGGCAGTAATGTAAGTTATAATGCACTCATTCTTATTCAACTTCAGTGAATGGGTATTTTCCAGGATAGTTCTATTAAGTGGACAACTAGATAGGTGTCTTAATAGTTTGCTGAATTATGGCTGTTTAAGTCTCAGTTAGATCAATGGGTTGATTGCTGGTCCTTTTCCCAGAAGGCATATATTGTTTTCTAAGGTGAGCACAGATTTCTGTCTGTATCACCAGCATGGAGGGATCTCCTGCAACCTATTGGTCACATGCAGCAGAATTTCTTAACTTTCCTACCTGTGACTCCTTGGGAGGGCTCTCTATCCCTATCCCACCCAGACAGGTGAGAGTGTCTGTCTCCTGCTGCCCTTTTTTTGCAGTATGCAGAAGCCAGGCTGGTGCTAGATGTCTTGGTGGGAACTGTGAAACAGTGCTCTCTTCCTTTGCAGGTCTTCTCCTGCACAGCAGGCCACAAATGATCAGCCAGAAAGATGAAGGAAAGTGTGTGCCTGCTGCTGAAGGATGCAGGGTACCTAGTGATGAAGAATGTGGGAAAGGCTTAGTTGCTGAATGCCTTCGTTGCCTTGGTGCATTGGCAAGGTCCTCTCTCAGGCCTCCTGAATACCTGTGGCTGGTGATGGTGTCTGATTGAGTGAGGTACTGCCTGTAGCAGAAGAAGATAAAGCCTATGAGCCAGTTTTGTAGTGTGGACATGTACAAGTTCATCTGGGCTGCATTTGGTGCTGCTGAGAGAGAAGGTCAGTGTTACTGTGAGGGTAATCTGTCCTTTTTAAAGAGCTGTAGAGATCAATGACATGGAGAAAAAGCTGGGAAACAAGTTAGTCAGACTAATCACAGTCCCTGGGAAGATTACAGATAAGAGCCTCCCAACAGCCATTGTCAGGTGCACAAAGAACAGAACACTGAAACAATGTGTTGGTATTTACCAAAGGCAAATTGTACCTAATCAGCTTGATTATATTTCACAATGAGATGACTGGCTTGGTAAATGAGGGAAAAGCAGTGGATGTCATCTACCTTGGCTTTAATGTAGTCCCTGGCACTGTCTTTGCAATGCCACTATAGAAAAATTTCAAAGATACGGACTGCAAGGAAGACTGCAAGGTGAGTGAAAAACTACTTGGACTGCTAGACTCACAAAGTAATGATCAGTCTTTTGAAGACCAGGTGATGGATGGTCACTAGTGGCATTCTTCAGAATGCATTGAGGCCTGTCCTTTTCAGTGCCTGTATAAACAACCTGAGTGATGGGATGGGATGTGTCTTTATTAAGGTTCTGGATGACATCGAACTTGCATGGGGTAGGTAGGAGAGTTGGATGTGGAGGCTTCCAGCATGCTGGAAGCATGAAGCAGTTGAAGTCAGAGGGACTTCGACAGGCTGCAGAAATGGGCAGACCAGCTGCCACACAAGGAAGTTCAACAAAGGCAAATGCAAAGTTTTGCATTTGGGATGTAAAAACTGCAGTAGTACAGGAGCGAAAGTAGCTGGCCAGGCCAGCTTAAAAAAAGAATCCTAGTGGACAAGTTCAGTATGAATTAGCTACAGTGAAAACCCGTTGAAATAGAAGAGTGTGGCCAGCATGTCAAGGGAAGTGATTATTCCTTGCTGTTCAACTCTTGTGAGACCATATCTGAGTAGTCTCCAATTCTGGGGCTCTGTGGTACAAAGAAGATGTAGACAATGTGGAGCAAGTCTGGCAGAGAACCTCCAGGCTGGTTAGGTCACATAGGTAGAGGCTGAGAGAATGGTCCTTGTTTGGGAGGTGAATCTATTTCATTACTTCAGCTACCTGTCAGAAAGTCATAAAGGAGATGGAGCCATGTTCTTCCCAGTGAAAGGACTGGAGGCAGTGGACTCAAGCAGCAGTAATAGAAATTCCAATGAGAAACACAGCAAAAATTCTCCATCGTGAGAGTGATCAAGCATTGGCCCAGGTTGCTTAAGGGCTGTGAAATCTCCATTCACGGAGATATTCAGAGCTCCACTAGACAGTGCCCCGGGCAACCTGACTGAGCTTTGAAGTTGGTCGTATTTTGAGGAAGGAGCTGGACTAGATGACCTCCACAGATTCTTAATTATCCTGTGATTCTAGTCACCTAATGTGTGTTCCTGATTTTCTTTTTATGATTACCTCAGACTGTTGTATTTAAGAACTATCACAGGGAATTAATTCCCTGACTCATGTCCTGTCTCCTTTTTCCTTATTTTCCCTTCGGTCTGTGGCATTTTGGCTCTGTTTCTCCTCTCACCTGGCAGCCAGCTTGTGCCTCTCAGCAGCTTTTTCATGATGCCACAGGAGAGCAAAGGCTAGTGGGCTGTACAAGCTGGCCAGCGTGCCAGGAGCCTTTGTGCTTCTGCCTGTTAATCACAAGGTGCTACTGAGGTGTGTGATCCGGCCAGTGTGCCAAGAGCCCGTGCATCAGCCACACAAAGAGAAATGAGCTAGCAGCAGGCAGGAGCAGATTGCAGAGATGTGTCCCAGTGCTGTCAGGGGCAAGGCCTGAACCACCCACAGCAATTAGTGCAGTCAAATCAGATGCAGTGGCAGCCAGTTGGACCGAGGCTTGCTGCCTCACCTTCCTACTAGCCTGGTCGCTCCCCATGCACCCTGTCATGCAGGCACTTTTATTTCTCATTGTGTGGGGAGTGAGAATGACATTATGTTATATTCCATTATATTCCATTGTATTATATAATATATTATACAAATTGCATGTACTGCACTATATTAATTACATCATGTTATGTGTTGCTCTGAAGTCACTTTCCCAGTTTGGAAGTCTCCATATTGCCATCATGTTTTGCTCTCTGCAGGTGTCCATGCAGCCTGTAAGATGGCTGAAGAACTGGAAAAAGCCTCATATCCCCCTGCTTTCTTTGCTCTCATACAGTGCACCAGATTTCACTAGGCAGCTGAAATTGGAAGTGGGTGTCCTAGCCTCAGGAGAGAGAGAAATGAGGTCAAAATGAGAAGCTGCCTGTTGATAGCCTGCTTTTTGCTTTAGCAGAGACACTAATGTTGGAGGAGAGCAGGGAGAAATGGCAGAGCTCAATCCCCAGTATCTCTTACTTAAGAACAGATATCTGCTCATCTTTGAGGCAGGAGGGATCTCTGCCACAGTGGGTTTACCCCAGTAAATCAGCATGGTGTTGATTTGTAAATGGTTGGTCTAATTTACTGCATTCCTCTCTACAAACTGAGCTCGTGCTAAGATGCTGGAGCTCAACCTCACTTTCCTCCAGTCGTTCACTTCCAAAAAATTACTGACATTGCCTCCAGGCCTCGGATGTTAGTGGTATTTTTGTTTTATGTCTTTCCTAACAAGTTGACACAACTTAACAATGTTGGTCTTGTCACCAGATTATTCTTCTAAATGAGACAGTTATTCACAGTGAGTCATTGAATATTTTACAAGATGGTTACAGTAGCTTCTCCGACAGGCACCTGTGTATAGATGAGAGTATACGTAGTGTCATGGCACTGTCAAATAAGAGATGTTTGCTCTACCTTTATTTATACAAACCATTCACCCCCTTCTCCTTCCTGCTCACTGTCTGCCCTTTAATTCTCATGGTATAATCTTTCCACCTTGTTACTGGGCCACAGAAATGGCCCTACTGCTACTGTATGTCTTGGGGCATTTGGGGAAAATGTGTGTTATTAACATTGTTCAGCTGGAGATATGACCTGGCAGACCAGTGAGCTTTGAGAGAGGGAATCTTTCCTTTGGGCAGGGGTGGCTTGGAAAATAAAGTTCTTCCAAATTTTCCCTTTTCACTCTCTTGCTTGATTTATTTTCCTTTAGAGGAAGAAGAGGTCTTCTTCCTCTAAAAGACCTTATAGCCAAGAATAACCAGGATATCTGCCCGATTGTTTATAAAACCAGTTTGTGTCCATCTCAAAATAAAAATCTCTAGCACCTCCCCCTAGACCTTAGACTCTCCCCAGGAACTGTATGTGTGTATGTGTGAGAGAGCGTGTGAGTGTGTAAGTCCACACTAACTTTTTAGTTTGACCAGGGTTTAGGAAATAAGAGCCTAACTTAGGCTCACCCTAGATTTTTGATACATGTTAGTGATTGGAAAGTCTTGTTTATTATCTGCAGTATGTGACAAGACATAAGAACAGAACCACTGAACTTCTTTGCAGGGTGTTATCTCTCCTTTTTAACATCTGTGATAACACCTGCTTCTCAGATATTGTGGTGCTTTAATTAATTCACATTTTAATACTACTTTGAGGTTCAAAGGCATGTGTTCTACTTAAATATAAACTACGATTGTAAGAATTTGTAATTTTTTTTTGAGATATTTTGTTCCTTTTTTCTTTCTCCTTTTTTTCCCCTGGAAAATAATTGTCTCCAAAATAGTTAAATAACAGAAGACACTGAGCAACAGCAAAAAGGGCCACTGTTGTCTGTCGTCTTCTACCTTACACCTTGTCGGCAACACCTGTAAAAGGCTGGTGTAAAATGGCAGTGTGCAGCTCTGCTAGGACTTTATACTTATTTTGCACAGAGTGAACAGACTACACAAGGTGCAAGGCCCGAAGGCCTATGATTCTGCCCATCTGGGATATGCTCTTTCCATCAAATCTTGAGATTTCTCCCTTTTATTAAAGTAAACCTGAAAGGGTCCCCTAGAGGTATAGCCAATATTCACTCCTTGTGGGCACACAAATCCAGGATTAGCCTGTGGCTGTTCCCAGGGAAAGTGTTTGCTAGTGAAGTCTGAGCTAGTGTCAGGCAGGTACTGTAATGGAGAAGACATGCTCTGTCTGCTTATTCATCTGAATTAGATGCCTCTGGAATTCATATTTGTTGTACCCCCAGAGTTTAAAACTCCATCATGTTTGTGCCCTAAAATAAGCTGTTCCTCTGAAACTGGTTTTCTTTCATGTTACTGTGAATTCTCCTTCAAGTCAAGAGAATCTGACACTGAAACTATTCTCTGCCAATTTCCTCCCAGCTAGCTCACAGAAACACTGAAATTGGGAGATCTTCCAAAGTGCCAGTTCCCTAAAACAGTTTTTTTATATATATACATATATATTTAAATGCCACAGTTTCACTTTCAGTAGGGGAAGCAGAGGAGAATATGGGTAGATGAATAATTATTAAAGCTAGGTCTGAGATTATTCCAGGTCTGTGCATCCCCTCCTTCGCTGAAAGATGATGCTGAATCCCTAGTTGCTTCCAGAGCTCACTTCTTTGCAAAAGACCTCTGCTGTTAAATTGAAGCAAAGCCATCACCAAATCTTGCCTGAATTCTAATGTACAAATTGGGTTTTGAATCCACGTCTTTATCCTTAAAGAGGATAAAGGAGGTCTGTCCCTTTACAAGAATATCCTTGGATGGCTAAAACCAATAATAATAATTAAAAAGGCTTGGAATAAACTCTCATCAATAAACTCAATTTTAAGGTATTATCTGGCTATTCTGACACTCTAATGATGAAAGTTGCAAGATGTAGGTATTACAGATACACAGATGTCTCTCATATGTAAAAGTGGTTGCTAATATTGTTATCAATATGTCTTACACCTAGATGCTCTAACTGAAATAAGAGTCCTGCTCACTGTACATGCAGTCAGACACATTTCTCAGCTTGCCTACTAAGCAAAGAAAAAAAATAGACATGACGAGGCACACAACTGGATCAAAACTGGGCTTTTCAGAGGACTTTTTTTCAGAGAAACCTTAAGTATCCTTGAATTTCAAAGGGAAAATGAGAGCTCAGCTCTTTTATCCCATTGAAAACCTTATCCTGACAGAGTTGTCTGAGGTCAAATGGGAAGCTCATAGACAAGGGGCAAATCCTGTTCAGATACAGCAATGAAACCCAAACCTCTATAGCATTTTTGCACAGAAACAGTGTTTCTTCATACAAATAACTGCATTTGGGCTCAAGTCTTGCTTAGAATAGAGAATGATGGATAAACATCTGTCCTACTTACCATCCCAACCATGAATTTGAAGGGTTAGACATCCCCGAGACATGGAATGGTTCATTCACGTGAGACAGAAATATTTCATTCAGCCTCACACCCCTAGAAGGCTGACACTCCTGAGTAATGAAGCCCTTTTTAACTTTCTTTGCTTTCTCAGTGACTGATCTTGACTGCATTTTCACCAAAACAGAAATGCAATATCTCACAAAGTAGTGCACTGCATGTTTCTGCTGGCATTCATTGGCCATGCCTCGCGTGTAGGGCAAAGGCTTAGCCTCTAAGATTTGTTGGCAGCCTCCTGCTCTTTGTTCTTCAGAATGTGAAAATAGTGTAAATAGCAGCATCTGCAATTGCTCCTGCTGCTCTGACTGCCAGCCAAGTCAGACTCCCCTCCCCTTGGAGAGCAGTCCACATGCTGCACACAGGACTGGACTGGGGAGGAATTATATGTGGTGAGAGCGCAGCCTCAGGAGTGCCATGAAGAATACGGGCCATCAGACAGGGAGGCAGATAGACTGCCTCCGAGTTCAACTATTCCCAAATGAAATTTAAAAAAAAATCTCTTCCCCACATCATGACCCTTATATATTTTTTTAGGATTTTTGAGACTAAATCTATCTTGCAAACAAAAATGTTTCAAAGAAAGGGAGAAAATAATTCACTCGCTGTTTCTCTTGTGCAAGGAGATCTCTATTTCAAGAGCAACCAACCTTCCTGCCATGATCCTGTACCTTCTCATCTACATTCTCACACTGAACATCACCACAGTTCAGCTGGGTTCACTCTTTTTCTTTTTAGGTAGTGGCTTTAAGCATTTTTAAATGTGTATGTAGAAACTGAATTTTAGGAATGCTTAAAACTCATTAGCTTTAGTTTTTTTTCCATATATACACGCATGCATGCATGCATTTTTTTATATATATATCTGCCCCTGCAGATTTTATTTTCTCTCTACCTCAGGTAGAAAAGAGATTTTCAGAATGAAAACCTTTTAAAAATACCTATTTGTCCATTTGAAATGAGCAAAAGAAATTGAACTATGGGCAGGCAGAGAGAGGAAACTTCACCTACAGTTTGCAACAAAAGAAGCTAGCAAAGAGCCCGAGAGTAACAACTATGTCCCAGAGAGGTGCTATTGGTGGAAGGGTTCTGCAAGCCTCTTGGCAGTGCTACCAAGCAGTGCTACCCCAAAAGCCAACCCTTTCCATGCATAAAAATGACATAGCAGGGTCAGTGACATGGATTAATTGAGTCAAAGTGTCTTGTAGGAAATATCTGCTGGCTGGACTCATAGGTAGCTAATGACAAGAGTAAAGCCTTAAACCTTCTCTCCCAACCCCACAGAAATATTACAGAGAGAAAAAAAAGTTCCTGAGGATACACATTGACAAAAGAATGATTTTTGTGTGTGCTAGGTTGTGATTTTACACATTTTTGTTTTCTTACTTTATCTAACTATCGCAATTTTCCTTCTCTCTTCTGTACACTTCAAGAGACAGATTGGACATAAAACCAAGTTTGAAAAAGGATTCAAGTTCTGCTTTGGTTGCATGGCAGATGTCCTGAGCTGATGTTTCATCATGAAGTTCTTATTTTGCACTTTAAGCAAAGCATTAATTATCTTTCTAAATTCTGTTTCCAGCTTCTCCTTCTTTCTTTCTTAATAAAATCTTCTGCCTCTAAAAGAGCAGCATAGCAGACACAGTCCCACCTGGCTTCAGAGAACTATGCTTGATTGTAAGCCCACCTTAATATCAAGATTCACAGCTTCCAACTACATTACTCTCCTGTATTTTTTTTTTTTATTTGTATCATTCCAACACATGCCAACCTCTAGCACATAAAATGCTTGGCTCAGAGGAACAGACGTATACAGCTGCACTGTAATTGTATAAAAAAAGCACACTAATAACTCTTCAGTGGATTCAAAAACTCTGCTTATTGCAGGAGTCTAGGCAGATTGGCACATGATGCATAGGCGTAGATTACACAGTGCTTAATGGCCCAAACTGGAGTGCTATATAGCTCAAATACACTCACTTTAAATTCAAGAGAATGAGACTTTTTCTTCTTCCCAACAAGTGAATTGTAACCAAACATCACTAGAATATTTGTGGAAAGCCAAGTGTGCAGCATGCAAACACAAAGGACTGCAATAAGAACCTAAGTCTACGAGATAGGTTCTTTTAACAAGAGAGAACCTTATGGGAGAAGTGGCCAATAAAAACAGCCCAGATTTTTAATGCCAATTGCTCATGCATGAGTTACAGACAATTGTTACCTGTAGAAATTATTTAGCCAGTAGTTTAAAAAGTGAGTAGTTTTTGAGGAAATTGTGAACTGCTCCTTGGGACTTCAAGAACATTGAAGGGAGAAAAATGTATTGAAAAGATTGTTTCTTTTAAGTTATCCCCCTAATTGTCTTCCTATAAGCAGTTTGAAGACAGTTTTTCAATGCTAGAACTTCACAGAGTATGCAAAATTTTCTATGGTTTACTTGAGAAAAAAACTTAAAGTCATCTCGGAAAGTAGTGTTCTTTTTTTGTATAAAGATTATCACTTTTCAGTACAGAACTAACATTCACAAAAGCAGGCAGAACTGCATGTGAGCATACAACTCCAGCTTAAAAGTTTTAATTCGGGAAATTCACTCTTTTGAGGAAAAGGAACATAAGCACTTGCCAAACTAGGAGCATTCAAACTGCTTTCCTAAATGAGGATAGACTGAAGTGCACACTTAGGTGGTTTCCCATGCCAAGGGATTACACCTCCAACAATTTTATGAACTAATTTTTAATCCAATTTAGGGATTTTGCCTACTCCTCCTCTGGATATGCACTCTTCCCTCAGCCACATGTGAGCATTTATTTTCTGCTGTGCATTCAGTGGCCGTTTGGCCCCCTGGGCTACTGCCGATCTCCTTGAAAGACCAGGCTGGGACCAGTCACTGCATGGGCTGATTCCATGACTGCAGGTATTGCACACCGTAAATGCACTGAAGGGTCCAGCAAATCAGTAAGCCACAACTTTCCCTGCAAACTGCAGGACCTGAGCTAGGGGAGACTTAATGAAATATATATAATGGAAAATACATGAAATATATATAATGGAAAATACATAATGATCCTTCTAGAGCTGTAGTAGCAGCCTGATTTTTTTCCTATGTCCTGGCAAGTTGGAAAAACAGAGAAAACTTTGGGCTGTTTGTTTCAATATCTACTGAGGTAGAGAGGCCCCACAGCTTTGGAGACAAGCAAGGTGTATATATCTACAGTGGAAGACCTTTCTTTTGCTGGTCAGAAATTTGGGAAGTGCAGATAGTGGATGTCAAATGCAAGAAAGGATAAAATTTGATACAGGTATCTAATGAAAAACAGAGTATATAAGAAAGGAGAGAATCCATATATACACACACACATACATCTTTTTGTCTCTATTGACCATAAACACTAGCTGAGAATTTCATTTCCTGTAACTTTTAGGTTTCTGTAACATGTTCAAACATTTAGGGCACAGTCTGGAAACAAAGCTGACAGACACCACCCTCGAGTGATATTGGCTTGCCACTGACCTCACGCATTGGTCAAAAAGAATTGCTTGCTTCATCTTTTACCCTGGCATATGACTTCAAAAAAATCAGACAAGCATTTCTCATTACACTTATTAAATTGTAGTATGGCTTGTTATTAATTGACTGAGGTAAAACAAAACCCTCTCACTGTAAAACATAATTATTTAAGCTAAAGTGCTGATGACTTAATATGTCATGCTATAGAATACAATCTATGCTAAAATTAAAGATAGAAATATCTCCTTTGGCCCAACTGCACTGAATTAATTGCCCTTGTGATTGGAAAAGTGACACTCTAGATGAATGCAGGAGATGGGTGCTCTGTTTATCGCTCACCAACTGCCTAGGTTTACCTTTCCTCTATAGAAACAGTCAATCAACCAGCTACAGCAATATCGAAAGCCTTTCAGGGGACAGGGCCATGTCCATGACTACTCAAAGAACAAACCGAAGTATTTACCTTCTACGTGGAATTAGCACAGGAAAATTTGCTTCAACTATGTACCCAAGGGTGTGCATGGCCTGGTGGGTTTCTTGCAGTCCCTTTGTTTCTCAAGCAGTTTCTGGTTTTCTACCTTAATTTGGAAGGGGAAAGGGCTCCCCATTAGTAAATAATTAATCTATCATACTTATATCTCAGTTTTATGAAGTGACTTCTCTTCACCAAAAAGCTTTGCAAACGACAGGCTAGTCCATCACTTCTGATATTTGCCATGAAAGAGAAAGCTAGTTCAAATAATCCAGAAACGTATCAGAGGAGGGAGCTGACTACGATGCTGTCATCTTTCCCTTTGCCTGTAGCTCCAAGGATGGCTGCATGTGTGAATTCTGCATGACTGGTGATCCGCTGAGATTTGGGGATGGGAAAGAGCTCAGGTAAAATGTGTGTCCTGGGCAGCCACAAACCCAGGAGGACCAACATTATGTGTGGCATAAATGTCTGATAAATCCACGTGGGAATACACATGGAAGTAATGACTTGGCTTAATCAATAGCACCTGCTAGATTCACTTTTATGCTGTTGTATCTCATCAGGACACAAAGTGTTTTGGCGTGTAATGGGTCCTGCAGGATCTGTGGCAAGCGGTGTAGTTTGGGGGACATATTATAAATGGGACGCATTATAAATGGGTCGCAGCCCCCTCCAAATGAGTCAAAAATCTGCAAGGTGTTATTACAGTCTCCTAACTTTGACATCCTCATAAATTTTTGTGGCTGAGGTGGAGGTGTCTAGGGTTAAATCCACAAGAAACTAATGCTCAGCATCAAGCAGTCTTACCTTTATGCATTTTGTGAGCCAGGCAGAATCCAAACCCTTAAATTATGCATCCAGGCTCCCCTTCAAAATCAGAAAAGTCTACTGCTTGAGAATGGCTTGTCAAAAGCTGACATGCTGAGCCAGGAACCAGTAGGAAATGGTTTATCCAGTTACTCTGTACCGATTAATTAGCGTGGGGACAAGTCCCCAGGTCTCCTTTTATCCTACCAAATGCTTTAACCAAGGGTTAGAGAATGGCTGATTAACTTTTTTTCCTCTGCTTTGTTCATTCAATGCCCTTTTTCCCTTTTCTGGTGGTGAATAACCCCTCCCCCACTCAGGCGTCCTCTGCAGGGAAGGAATATGAACCGGAGTCTGCCCTGTGACATAGTGTGAGTTCATGAGCATGGGATCCAAATTCCAAGCTGCCAGATCGAACTCTGCTTATAGTAGAGGTGGCTGAGAGAGGGGGAGGAGAAACAGCTTCTTTATCCAGAAGCTCTGTATGGAGACAGATATGTTAGACACACTCGTAATGTGCACCAAAACAGTAAAACATTTCCACACAAGCTATGCATCATAACACAAAGACATGCCCTAACAAAAATTCACTTGCAGAGAGCTAGTGGGGTCTTAATCTGCACTAGTGCTGTGATGAGAAATTCGGAAGGCTTGTCCCCCTTTCCTTCTTTAATTTCTGCATATACCCACACAGTCAAAAAGGACATCAAGAGCATTTTTTTCCTGACTTGTCACTGATCCACAAAAAAAAAAGAATATTTTCTTTTTCTTCTCCTCCTGTGTTTGAGACATCGTACTTTGCTTTCCAATGCTGCTCTTGGCATTGAAAGTGGATTACTTCAGTGGATCCTGCTTGTGACAGGAGGGAGTTTCACTATAAACACAGTGAAATGGCATCCTAAGCAGAAAGGTTTTCACTGTGAGCATGTGTCTGTATTGACAATGTTCACTGACACAATCCCTCACCAGTTCAGCTTTTTTTACTTATATAACAAAAGGCACAGGCTTTCATTTTTATCCCAAAGGTATATAACCCACACCTTCTAAGAAACTTCTGTTTGCAGGTAAGAAAGGGCAGAATTTAAACCCATCGCACAGAATGTGTGCAGATGGAGACCATGGACCATTTTCCATGTGTGTACTCAATAGCATATAACAGGACCAAGACCAGCTGTTTTAGGCACAGCAGAAACTCACAGAAGAGCTCTCCTCCCCTTCTGGAGTTCGGATCAATGGCCACCATGACTCCTATGGAGATCTATGGAGTTCCAGTACAGAGCCAGACTTATGGAAGCCTGTAGGAAGGGCAATGGAATGAGGCATTTTGAGCATGTCTTGGAGTCTGGTAATAAGTATGTCATCCATGTGACAGTATGACCTACAAGTTCGGTTGAAACCTGTTACCCTTTCTTCCAAGACCAACTGATTACCCTATCCACCAGCAACAACAATGTTCAGCATGTACCCCTTTAATTTTTGGAAACATTAATTCAAGGGCTTAACATCTGGGCATATTCACAACAGACAGCAGTCTTAGATCTGTCACAAAAATGTCTGGTGAATCCAGAACATTCATGTGTGAGCACCGAAATGACATTGTCCTCATTTCCTTATTTTTTTTTTTCCTTTTTTTTTTCATTTTCGGTAGGGGAAGATCATCCAGAATCAACCCAGTAAAAAGAATTGTCATAAAATCTCACACCATTGACTTGTAAATGGAATTGAATCTGTGGAGTCTACATAATGATCCTATCAAAAAGGGAAGAAGCTATCACATTCATATAACAGATGAGATATGAAATGACTACTATGGCAGATGAACACCCCAGAGGTATTTTGCTTTATTCTACTCACTGCGTTTATGTCTCCAGTTTCTCTAATTTTAGTTATTTTTTCCTGAGGTCTCAAGACAAGAACAGAAAGATTTTCTTTTCTTTCTTTCTTATTTTAACAAATAACCTCATACAGAAGTCAATAATATAAATACGTATGTTTCCAAGGTCAGTGCTGGGTCTTTATTAAAACTGATTTTTCACAACGTATTCCTCTGCTGGTGCTTCTGCTGGTGCTAGAAACCTTCCAGTCATTTCCTTTTCCCTATAACCATCATTTGGGTTGCTGAGAAGTTAAAGTACTTGCAGCAGACAGGGGCCAAGTACTGACAGGTTCACCTTTCTCACTAAAGAAATTGCACTGTTTAGAAAAATCAGATGCAAAGCCCTCCTCCCTCCCTTTCTAACCCTCACGCATTCCTTTACCTCTCTTACCTTCATCCCTTTCCCCCCTCTTCCCCAGCCCCCTCTGCTCAGCATTTTGATTAGTGACTACTTAAAATAATCAGAACAGCCACTTAACTGGGAGTCTCACATTCACACCTGAAGCTAAAACACAGTGTCATAAAAATGAAAAGTCATCAGAATCGCAAAGACTGCCATTTGCATGCAGCTGCCAGAAGAATATATTCATACAGCAGTGATTGTGCAGCACTGCTGTTAGTCAGCACGGGCTGGATTAGTACACAGACCCTTCTATCACTACCCTCCAGGGATTCACACCCTGGGTTTAATTAGGGTTTGAGCCTGGTTCTGCTTCAGAGAGATGATGAGTTTAGTGCAGCCCCAGTGTATTGCACTGGACGACCTCTGTCTATACGGAACATGCTCCTGCTGTGGCATACACGACATGTGTGCACATCCCACACACACATTCTCCTACTCCTTTTATTATAAGTTGTTGGCAATACTATAATGCACAAGCTGGAGGGTGCTGGTTAAACCATGTGCTTTGGACTTATTAAACATTGCTGACCCCAGGGAATAAAAGGAGCCAGGGCTCATTCATAAGAAGTGTTGTTGGCACTCTCTAATTGTATAAAACTATATAATCCAATGTGATGTAATGGAGATCTGCGGAGAAAAACAACATTTTCCTTCGAAGAGAATGCCAGTGTATTTTAATTCTTTGTTTCATTCCCTGACAGGTTGAGAAATGAAAAGCACAATGTGATCTTTCACCATGTTCTACATACCTCATAAGACCTATATGCATGTATATCCTGTATAAACATGTATCAGTAAACAAGGTGAAGATCGGAGGACAAATAAAAAGAACAAAAAATTCAGTGTTAATACTGGTGCTAAATCAATCCTTCATGCCTCTCTCCCATTACACAAAGGAAGGAAAATGTCCCATACTGTGTCCACAGCATTGACAGCAACCTTTGAATTACAGTGGTACTGAAAGTGCAGTGCATCGAACCTTAATCTTATTTAAACTTTTTTGTTCTTTTTCATTTTTTTGGCTCAAAAGCCCTCAAGAAAGACTGTGAAATGTCCATTAGCTACCTGAAAAAGCACTTGTCTCCTATACGAATATATTTTTAGAAACTATCCTAGAGCTCCCTGCAGTTCATGGAAATATTTCCTTTTATTTCAATGGACTTGTATAAGATTTTTCAGGAGTTATTTAAAAGGAACAGTTTTATCAATTTCATATTTATAATTTCTACTTAGAGTAGTGATAGAATCAAAATAGAGACAAAGTAGGAAAGCCATCCAAAATAGGAACACAGAACCGTGTGTAACCATAACTTGCTTCCCTCATACTACTTTTGCCTCCCCTTCCTCAGTATTTGTTTGCCACAGGGGAGAGAGACGTAGGCTGTGTGCAGGGCAGGGCTGTACAGAAAAGCACAGCACAGTAGAAAAATTGGGATAGAAAACAGGCAAAATGCATGCCACCAAGAACAGAATTGAGCATGTGGTTACTATAAAGGCTAAACTACATGACTTTTGCTGGCTTAGGCATACCGAAAAAAATTGCCACCTTTTTCCCCTTTTTCACATTAACCTCTGCTCCCTGTTTTGCTGAACCTCAAATCCTGCTCTTTTTAGTGGTCTCCTTGTTAGCTGTCTCATTGTGTGAGTCTTGTCCATGAATAACTCAAAGAAGAAAGCAGAAAAATGGCAGATTTGAGAAGGGGGAGCTGCTGGCAGGAAAAGACTAGAAGAGAAGAAGGTATGAGGTGGTGAAGGATGACCAAGGGAAAAGCATGAAAATGTTTGCTTGCTTATAAGCAAGATTTGAGAATTCCCCAGTTCACAAGTTTCCTTACGAATGTAGGAAGTTTGACTATAGGGCTCAAGTTAAATTCAAATCAGGTTAAAGACTGAGGGAAAAAGCCTTAAAGACGTCCATTCCTGCTAAGGCTGGGAAGATCACTCTGAAGTCTGAGAAAGCAGCCTGAAAAGTGAGAATAAAGAAACACAGAAGGGAAGCACAGTATGCCTTGTTTAGTGAAGGAATGGGGTTTAAAAGACTGTTTTTCATTTCACTGGCTCCCAGCAACTCTCCCCATAAGATGAGAGAGACAAGCTGGAAAGTAGGTCCCATTACTTCTTTCTCCAGTAACTCTGGTATCTGCTTACTATAGACTTTTGCAGCCTTCACCCAACTGCTGCACTTAGCTTCCATGGAGGACCTTCTGAAACCTCTTCCTCATACCACAGACCCCAAAGGGCTGACTGGTGGTTCCCCAAGCCTGCACCAGCCAAGCTGACACCTGCTGAGCAACAAGTGGTAGCCATGCGCCTTCCATCCCTCTGATCTGGGGAAGCAAAGAGAAACCCACCGTGCCTGCCACCATGATAAGGCTCCAGGACAGTGAAGGCTGTTGAGGGAAATTATATAAGCACCGGGGGACTTGTAAAACTTTTATTACTATTTAAATACATATTCAAGGATTGCTCTGCATGTGACTTTGTCACCTCAGCGTATGAGATGGAGCCTAGGTAGGCAAAGACCTTCTGCACAGTCACAGAGTCTGCTCATGCAGTGTATACCACAGTGTGAGAGATCGAGCCTTGCATCCGTCTTTGCTTTCAGATTTTGGCAGGTGTTGTGGTCTGACACAGTTCTCAAATCATGCTCCTTGTTTAAAGGGACAACTGGCCTTTTTTGAGTCTGTCTGATGAGACTGTCTGTTTGTTTGATTATTTCACACTCTTATGAAAATCTTCTTTTCCTTCATTAGAAAATATACACTAGTTTACTATGTATTACAAGCTATTTTTACAGCTTTTTTTCTTTTTTTTTTTTTACAGACCTAATTTTTCACTGATTTGCACCTTGCAAACACTCTGCAGCCACAGGGTTGAGGATTTTGCCAGGCATAGAGGAGGAAAGAACTTGATGTAATATGGTAGTGAGTTCTAGTCCAGTCTGCACATATCTCTTTCATACACGAGCTTACATGGGAATATCAAGAGACTCTTGGCTTGGATTGTTACAAGTGGAAGGACCCTTGAAAACGGTGAGAAGAAAGGTCACATAAAAATTGACTCCAGCTTTTCATAAGGAGAAATTTGCATTTGTATTCCAACCAGTTCTTCTTATAATGTTGGCTGCAGGGTCCTCTCTTTGACATGCTGATGGCGTCTCCAGGCATGTTGTTCTGAGCAGAGCTGCCTGTCTTAACTCATTCAGATGTCCTTCCTGTGAGTTAGAAGCATGAGCATACTAGAGGACAGCAGTGACTGTGCAAATGGAGGTGGAGTGGGAAGTCTGGGGTGGAGAAGAAAGTCTATAAACTTTGTCACTTTGTAGGACTTGCTTATATTCTATTCCTTCTGCTTTTGTATGGCTCTGCCCCACCTCCCATTCGTCTACACCCAAATAACTTTTTCTTTTCTTGATTGTATACAACCTGCAGATAGCAGGTAAATATTCAGGATGCCACTCATTCACAGATCATCCACTTGCTTTGGGTTTTCAGTGTTTTATCATGGGACCACTTTTGAGAAGTCTTTGTTGCACCTTCATATACAAAAGCGCTTCGCTTGTTTGAGAGGTTCAGGCAGGGCAGGTCTTAGCAGGAGTATTTTCATGTGGAGGAAGAACTGCACCACAGCTAACAATAAGCACTTCTTCAAGAGCTAATTGAAGATAGAATGTATAACACCATCTGTAACCAGCCATCTGGTGATTTCCAATAACACTGCCTTCCACACCACAAGGAGGGGAGGAATTTATAGAATAGCAATCTAGTTTGAACAATCTGATTTGGATAAAACGCGAGTCCCTCTTTGCCACCTCCTCAGCCATTATCCGTATTCAAACTGTGCGAAACCACAGCTCTAGCAAGGCTTTAAAAAAATTGCTATCAGACTATGAATAACAATGATTATGATAATCAGAAATGTATTTATTAGTTACCTTTGAACTTTCAGATTCCATCCAGACAAGATGCAGGAAACTAAAATCTCAGGAGAGTCCTTTTTCACAGAAATGGCAGACCAGTTTTGCGTTCCCAGGGGATAGTGCTTGCAGAGATAAGCATCTAAAGTTGAGAATGATTATCTGAGTTGAACTTCCAAACCTTTTGCAGTTCACCATCATTCCCTATGCCTCCTCTTACTAATACATGAAGGGACCGTAAATTAATGACCACCAACCTGTCAGTTGTGAATCAACAATGTATTTTACTCACAGGAATGCAAACCCATACTAAAACCCCCTCAAATGCCAGTGGTTTCTGATGTTGTCTTGTAACATTAAAACATCTGATGTTATTTTTGCCACATATCATTAGTGAAATTTGAACCTGTGCTGAATCCTCAAGCAGCCTTTCCTTTAAACTATGACAGAATTTTAGCAACTGCATTTGGTACCCTTGCAAATACAGCCAGAGAATGGCAATATGGACAGACCTTCACTTTCAGCAACACAAATGGCACCAACTATAATAAATATGAGGAGTGATTCCCAAACCGAAGACTGGTAAATAGTTACCCAGCTGCTACAGAAATAGCAAGATAGATTTTTTTCTTAAAAGAAAAGAAATTAAATGAAATGGATATTAGCTGGAAACATCTGTGTTCACCACAGAGCAAAATGCATATTCAGCAGCCAGTTTATTGGCTCTTTAGAGGATGTGAATGGTGCATTGTAAATAATGACACGCCTGTAATAAATTCCCAGTAAAAAAGAGAGGGGGACTGAGCCTGTTCCTCCCACAATTCACATTTCTGGGTCCCTGCTGTGAGTGATGATTCACAGCAGTCACAAATTCCTGTTTTCAAAATGCTATTGTATACTCCAGGGCTTTCATTAAGTTTTACACTAGCAAGGGAAATTTAAAACTTGAGAGAGAGAGAGAGAGAGAGAGGCTCTGTGGTGACATTCATTTAACACTCACTGTACTGCACTGATAGATGTGATAGGAGGGTGCATGTCAGAAATCGGTCTGTGTTGCTTTCTTTAAATGTAAAGAACGGTGTATGAAACCCTGACAGTGTATAAGAAACAATTCAAAACCCACCAAAATTGTGACTTGACAGCTTTTGTGTTTTGGAGGTGTATAAAACATTGCATAAATGTATTGGGCTTCAGCATTTAATTTGTGCTCCTACGGGACAAGCAGCTGTCTTAATTTCCTTCCTGACGCAAATATATCAGGTCTGTGAGTGTTATGTATAAAAGATGTACAGCTCCAGCCTTACAGTTCCAGGACTGAGCTAGCTGAAAAGAAAGATCTCACTGCAGAGAATATACCTTTTCCTGTCAAACCTGGGTATCAAGATGTGCAGATGAATTTTTGTACCCTGACCAGGGAATTCCTAGAACATCATTCTGGTGCATGGTGTTCCAGCATACTCCCTCCACTGGGCCTTTCACATCCAGGACATGGTTTTATATTCAGTCTACATCAGTTCAGCCAAACGGTTGTTCTACAGCTGCAAAGCGCACTAATGAGATGAGTTTTTGGCAGACTCGCAAAGTTCTCAGTGCCCGGAGTTACACATGTTGTACACTGTCTGCTGGCTACCTCTGTTTGCACTTAAGGAGGCACTGTAAGATTTTTTTGTTAGCAGAGAATATATTGCCCAGTAGCTAAAATGTTATAGAAGCTTCTTCTCACACTAGCAAATTTGCCATAGCCCATCTATTTAGAAAGGAGGCATCCTTATGCTTGGCTAAATTAAGGGCAGATTTTCCAAGAACCCGGGCCAAATTATGCTCCACTTTATTTTTTTTCCCCTTAACCAAGTGCAATTTCATCTTTTCATTGGGATTTCTTGAGCAAAGACAAAATGACTCTCTTTCATATGGCTGTAGCATGTTTCTCTCTTCCCCTGAAATTTAAAATCTTCTATCACAATTTTTAGCTATATTTACTGACTTCAGTTTCATGTTGAGAGCTGCAGCCTACACAGGTATGAGGACACAAGAGTATGAAATAAAAACACTTCATATTCTACCTAGCAAAAGTCTGTAACACTTCATCAACATCACAAGCTTATTAATTTCAGGGTCATTTTAAGACTGAATTTGTGAAATTTGCATCACTTTCCACTTTCAGCTAGAGGATGGTGTAACTCTTGGAAACAGACTCATTACATTTAATTAAAACACAAGCAAAAAAGAAAATATTGTTGTTTTCCCTCCCCCACCCTTTGCACTGTTTGTTCTTTCAAAAAGTAGGTAGAAGTTTAATGCAGTTTTTTGTTGTGTCCGAGTCTTCCTTTTAAAAAATATGTATAAGCTGGGAGGAAGTTTAAAACATTAAGTAGTCAACTAACAGCATTACTCTACAAGCATTAGGCTGCAAGACTTCAGAGCAGCACCTACATGATTCTATCCCAGCTCAACACCTCCTTCCTTTCCTATGTAGATGTCCCTGAAGCTATCCAGCCGTGCACCTTCCTCTGCACCTCACCTCACCCTGAGCCAACATTCTGGGAACTAGCACTGCAGGATTTGCAGCTCTATCTGAGTTATTTAATTTCCAGGGAGTATCATTTCATCTTTCTCACAAGCAGCTGCCTGCTAGCCACCTGATATAGCATGCTGATATAGCTGATATAGCACGCAGTAGAAGAATCAAACCCTACATGCTCTGAGAAAAAGGTGCTATTTTTGGTTCTGCTCTTCCTTTTTTGCTCACTTGCACTGAGGAACTATAGCTATTCAAACTGATTGCCTCTGCCTGCTCGAGGTATGGAAAACACTTTTTTTTTTTTTTTTTCCTGGGGAAGGAGGAGTTGCAAAAGGTAAAGGCACTTCTGCCAGCAGGCAAGTGGTCAATGTGTCACTGCCCTAGCTTTTCAGTCTGGGACATGTTTACATGAGGGCAGTGCAGCAGGGAACATAGGTACCTTGTAATGTCATGGCCGTGTTGAAGTAACAGGGATGAGTAGATTCCTGCTGTATAAGGTTTGTGTGGGGACTCTTTCTTACTTCATTTGTTTGTGAGGTGGATAACTTGAATTTCCAAAATGAGTTGGTGTTAAATGCCAGGTTCAGTGACAGAAGATACATAAGGCTGTTTTGGTAGCTCTGCTGATAGCATTTGTTTTCCAAAACAATATTCAAACTGAGACATGTTTTCAAGGAAGAAAGTTGTTGCTTTGCAAGACCGCTGAGGCAGAATAATGGAAACTGCTAGTTGCCCTTTCTATCGTGGAGAAACTGGCCAGATATATTTTTGGTGATAATCAGATATCTACACCAAAAATCACCAAAACTGGCTTTTCCTTATACTTCAGTATTTGTAAGAGGTGTTCTGCTTCTCCTCTGAATTTTGATAGGTATGTCTCTTCTCCTATACAATACCATAGTAATTAGGTTCATCTGAATCTCTCGAAGGTATAGAGCTCAGATTTTAATGTGGCATGGTTGGCAGATTATCTGCAAGACTTCAGAGCAGCACCTTTGGAATTTTTCTGGTCTGAGAAAGCCAAGCCTTTTGAATGCCATGGTATACTCCAAAACGTATTTCCTTGACTTTTGTGATAATAGAAACTGATGTAGGTCCAATTGGGAAAGAACATCACTGCAAGTTAAGATATGAAAACTGAATTTGACAGAGCGAGTATTGTTTGCTAATTTAGCAGATAATTTCCTTGCATAAGCAATGCAAAGCAAATACGTGTGTGCATTAAGAATCTGAAACAAATGAATTAATGTTCTTTTCTTCAGATCCTAAGCACTGTTTATATGCTCATTTTAAGCTAAACCGTTTTAAACCATCCAGTTTTTAAGAAGCTGCTTAACACAATAAGGATATTTTCGAATATTACTTTAAAAATATTATTGGATTATAATTGATATAAAAATTCACATATTTGCTCCCAATTCTAGGCATATTTTTTTCCTGTCTCAAGGTGACTTTGAGCCTCATCACTTTACAGCAGACATCAGAGGTTTTCATCACCCTTTTTGCAAGTACCATTTCAGTGGTTAATCACGTCAGGGACAGCTGTCTCTGGGGTGCCCTTTTTGATACTGGGATGGGAAAAGCCTTTACAGACCCTTCCTTTGGGGCTCCGAGCACAAAATCAACCACTGACATATGCCCTGCAGAGGGAGGAAGCCAGTAAAACGATATCACAGCTATTAAATAGGTTCAACTATTTTTGTCTTTTTTTTTTTTTTTTCTATTCCAATAAATTTTTTGGAACCTACCCCACCGTCATTGATTCTACCCCAAGAGAAGGAAGCATAAAATCAGTCACTGTGAGGCTCTGAAGCATTGCACAGCAAACTGCTTTCATCTCCCAGGAGAAACTGAAATATGTTCCCAAATAGAGGACTTAGAAACTTTTCTCTAAATTGCAAGAATGTGAATTATTCCTGTTAGAGACAGAGCATGAGAGAGAAGTGAGAAGAGTAGCTGCAGTTTCTCATCACAGCTCTATTCTTCCCTTCACCACTTATCAACATGTAAACTTTGTTTTCTCAGGAGTAATGATTTTACAGCCACTAGGGACAATAGGAAATGTCAGATAAGAGAGTCATTACGAATCAAAACAACCCAGCCTGACAAGATTGGAACAAAATTCAGGAAGAATGAGTGGAATTCATATGGTTATGTTTTGTTTAAAAGTAGCCACTAAACAATAATATAATGTGTTGGATTTTTATTTAAACCCTATACTCGTGGCACTCTTATTTTCCTCTTTGTATTACAACTGAAGGTTGACTGAAAAGAGAACCCTGGATTCAGTGCTGCCATCTCATTTTTGACATTGGGGGAGAAATTGAGAAGCAGAGGAAAGTTCAGATCTAAACTTTGTGTCTCATGCTTATCTCTCACTGCATTACACCAGACATTACAAAAGGAGGTAGCTGGCAACACGTATGTATAGCTTGCAGCTACTGTATAATGGATTTTGACACAGGCCACAGTGGTGATGACCTGTGCGAAGTGGACACCTGTTATGAAATCTCATATGATTTTGCAAAAAGCTTATGATAAATGTTGTCAGTCGAACAGTCAAGCTCTACAGGCCATGAATTCTTAATGGATTTCTTGGTTGTAACTATTTGGGCTGGGATATATAGATTGTGAAATGAAATCCAGATGGTAGCCAAATTCCTACTTCTTCTCTGCAACATCGCAAGTCACACAAATAGGCTGAAAAAAGTCCCTGAACTTTAAGCTGTAAAGGAGTTTACATCAATGATATTGACCAAGGGCACTTTTTGGAGGTCACAAGTTTATATAAATTAAAAGCTTGCTTGGGACTCTTAACACTGACTGGGCTTTCTTATTAGTAATTGCCATGTATATATTAGCCACTAAGTGCAGCAAGGTCCTCGTCATCCTGTATGCTGAGAGGAAAACCCTCAGTATGTAATTTGCACTGAGAAAACACAGGTGAGTAAACCAGAGAAAAACTATTTTGTTCTGTCTGCTTCTGTGCTTCCTCCTTCCTGGATGTCTCAGATTCAGCAGGTTCACTTTCAGCATTCACTGAAGAACTTACTTTGTAAGTCATCTCTACTTTTGTGACTCTTTCCACTGTGCTGGTATCAAATGAACATGGAAACCAAAGTGATCCTAAATGACTGCTAGAGAAGCCAAGGAGACTTACCACTTCCCTATTTGGTATCTAAAAATTGCTAAAATGAGAAAATTTACAAAAATGAGCAGCAGCATAGGGTCCTGCTTAACATATGAGCTTATAAAGTAGGATGAAATGCAATAATTCTGCAACTTTAAGGACCACAAATGCAAAACTTAAAGTAGATCAATATAACAGTCTGAGAGCTAAAGTAAATGCAGGAAAGTTTTATCAACCCAGCTACCGATTAACTATGATCCAGATAAACTGTTAATTTGCCTTCTACAGTCACTTTGAGTAGGATTGACACCCTTGCCGTCTCATATTTCAGTGACACTCAGTGTAAATGTTGTGTGTGAAAACCCAATTAAATACTCCAAGAGCCATACTGTGTGCAGGTGCACACAAACCCTAGCGATTTCGTTGTCTCAAGGATGTGCGCTGCATGGGCAGTATTTTCAGGACTGTGTATAGTTTGCATTTCTGGTCCTGAAACACAGAGGCAAAGATCAACAAGGAACCTGGTCATGAGCAATAAATGTTTACATTATTTGTGTACGATTACACTTCCCATGTAATATTGTCACAAGCTTAGTTCCAGAGACATTCTCTAAATTCAGAGGAAAGGCTTAACTGGAGCAGTACCCCATTAATGGCTGTTATATACACTGGATAGTCTGAACATGAACAGACATAGATCTTCTCAGGTGGTTGTAGTCATTATGTGAACAGCCATTTTCTATTCATTTAATCCAACAGACAAACCATGGCCTCTGTGCCCTAGCCAGACCTGGAGACAGCAAAAGGCTCACAGAGACCACAGATACATCTAGAAACTGGGAAAATTGTTTCACTCTGCCCTTTGCCAAACAGGGTTCAGATGGACAGCTTCCACTCTAGAGTTCTGAAGCTAATGTTTTATTTCTTTCAAAGCATAAAGTCAGTAATAATAATAATAAGAGATAACAGTACCATAGCCAATAATAAATCATACAGCACCAACCCATCTTGAACCAAATTGGCTGCAGCCTGTGGTGTTTCTTTAATTATTTTCTGGTGTAAGTTCGGGCTCTTAACTGGATGAAAATGCTAAGAAGGTTTGGTTTAGTTCAACAAGCTGCTCCTATTCCAACTATGCAACTTATTGTCGGGTCAAAGATTATTTACTTTGAGTAAAATAATAAATCATTCACTGTTTTCTGGACATGTAACTGCAAATTCCTTTGTTAAACCTATTTGCTTGCCAGTTGCACTATGAATTATAGATTAATTACTCAATAATTGTTTTGAAGGTGATGCCTGATTGAGGATTTAGACTCACATTGCCGTCTGAAGTCAAACACGTGTTTAGTTTCAGTCTGGCTTTAGCTTATGAGCCGCTCTACAAAGGGATAATAAAGTACAACATGGCAACCATGGATACCACTGATGTTTCCTTGTGCAAAAAGAGACAAGTTGAAGGACGATCTGCCATGGAGAACCTGAGGGAGAGATCCTTATAGTTCCTTGGTCTCCTGATTCAGACACATCTGTTCAGGTGGATTTATTACTCGCCAGCAATGACAGCCTGAACCATAAGGCTCACTGTCATCAACACGAGTCTTTCTACTGACTTCATAGCATTAGAATCAGATTGTGAAGGTGGATACAAGTCCTCCTATTAGCATCAGTAGATGTTAGAAAGAGAATATATTTGAAGAGCTGGGCCTAATTGATTTCAAAAGGTTTAACTTTTACAAAAAAGTCTTAACTGCTTTTTGAGATATTGGTGGGTTGTTTTTACGACATTTATTAATTTAAAATCTGAAACTTATAAGCATGTAAATGCAGTACTGATAAAAGATAACCAAAAAGATTTATAAGATTGATAAGATATTGAAAAAGAGGAGAAAAAAGGTTCATAGTTACTATAAACATATAAATTACAATCCTGATTGTATTTTTTTTTTGACCATTCAGGAGTGTAAGAACTTTTAGGAAGTGAGTTTAGAAGGTTTTGTATAGAACCCTGGCCAGAATTAGATCTCCTTAGAATTTAGCCTGATAAAATAAATTGATTGGAGGGTGTGAGGTTTTATAAACATTGTTAAAGCCAAAGTTTAATATTGCTATACAATTTCTTAGTGAGCAAGGTTGTCGTATTAACTTAAATCGCAAAAAATCTGACCTTATCCTTATGGTACTAATTGCATATTAGTTTAAAATCATTATGATGTAAAACTCCAGTGATAGCATTTACACACCTTTGGAAATGAGGTAAAAACTAGTTACCAGTAGCCTTTTGGAAACTGGAAAACAGTCAAAGCAAGAGCTCTTCAATTTTATGTTGCACGTGAATTGTTAAAGTATCTAAAAACATATCTTTACTAAATGACATTATTTTGAGGACTAGAATGGGATTTTGGAGATTTCACTGAAAACATTATGACAATGGCTCCGAGCAATGCTGAAGCGCACCTCCAAATATGTTGCTAAACACTTAGGACGAGGATGACACTGCTGGATGCTAGCGTTGTCGTAGTTTCTCCTCGTATCACCCACCCAGTAATTAGGAGCAGGCAAGTTCAGGCTATCTGCTTTTACCTAGATCTAATCTGTACAAACTGTATGAAGGAGAACTGCCTGAGTTTTCATTAGCAGGAGTGCTCCAGCCATTTGCACTATGGCTGCTCCAGGATGCTTCCGTGTGCAACCGTGGCCAGAGTTATACAGAGAATCCTTTCACTTCTTGAGTGCATGTAGTCCTTTTCAAGTATGCTGAAATTGCCTCCACACCATACAGTTTCTCCTATGTTAATTCCATTTTATAGAAGATGCATTTTGACTGCTGTTGACAGTTCAACAGTACAGTACACTAAAATATGCACAGGTTTATACTAAGCCCAGCCAATTCCTGTTGTCTCTACTGAGAAGCAAGAAGAAAGTCTCTGTGGCTATTGTACTCCAGCACCTTTTTCTAAGATTTTCAAGCAATTAGACCTCAGGACTTCTTGATAGAAGTGGCATAACCTGCCTTCCCCACTTACCTATGTACACACGCTCTTCACTGTGCGTTAGTTTGGTGCTTACTGGCACATGCAGTTATCAGAAAGCACCTCATGCTTCCAGCATATGGACAGCAAACTCCCCAACTTCCAGCTCACCTTCAAATATTCACATGAACAATGAATCATTGTCATCAGAGACCTTGTAGACGCATTTTGCAGAGAAAGGCTTTAGAAGCAGGTAGTCTTTGCACTTTCAGATTCAGTTTCAAATAACAAGCTGAGGAGGAAACAGCTGTCAGCAGCTCTAAAGTGAGGAGAAAAGAGTTTGAGAAACATCAGCACAATTTTGGACATCTTCCAAGAAGAAGTAGGACATGTAAGTCCTTTGTGAGGTTGGACAGGGTAACTGCTGCTTGCTGTATGTAGGCTGGTTTCCAGTTCCAATGTTCACAGGAACATAAAATAATTAGGAAGAATTTATGCTTAGAATTGAAGTCTTAGCCATGTTTCACATCCCCACAAAGTAACACAAGCTGGCTGGACTCTGATCATTTGCAGTACCCCAGTATTCCTAAGGGGAACAGAGACTTTATGTAGGCTAGAGAAGACCATCTATGAGCAGGAAACGGAGTAAATCATATATTCTGGCTACAGAAATCTACATCAGGTGGTTAATAATCAGCCTTGGCAAAGATCCAAGGTTCACATCTAAGATTTACTGTTGTAAATGTGTCAGTTTGTCTCAATAAATATATAAAATCATAGACATATGAGAAAAAAAATAGTTATTCCTTGCCGTTGAGTCTTAGCTCCACAGTGTTTAGATAGCATGTACCTCATTGCAAACTTCAGTTCCTTGTTTTTTTTATAAGATCTTAATATTTCATGCTGCCTTCACAAGTCCTAGCTCTCACCTTGTAAATGCATGTGCTTTACCTACCTTTATGTTCACATGTGCATCCACAGAGTGCAGTCAAACTACTCACTGGGGTAAAATTAAGCACATTTGCAAGTTAGGGTAGAACTATTTTCCAGGAGCAATGGACAGCATACATAATCATTCTCTGTGTGCCAAAGAATAAATGCAACAAGTAGATTATGCAGGAGGACCTTCCAAGACATCATAGTCCTCAATTCTATCATAGTAGAATCTTTTACAGAAAGCCACAAGCTAAATAATACCCTAACTGTCCAGGCATTTGAATAGTCCTTCAAAGCTCAGTGAGCAAGCAAGGAAGATCT
Source organism: Cuculus canorus (assembly GCF_017976375.1). NCBI lineage: Eukaryota > Metazoa > Chordata > Aves > Cuculiformes > Cuculidae > Cuculus > Cuculus canorus. The sequence goes on along the minus strand of NC_071402.1, from coordinate 62,451,358 downwards.
CTACACCACACAATTTTCCTTAGTAGCACAGAGTTTGTTCTTTCATTGTTATGAATAAAGTTATTTCACAGAAAGCAAATGTATCTGTGCTTTGCATAACAAATGCAAAGGTATGGCTGCTGCTCACTAAATTTTCCACTAAACTGAGGACAAATCCTGACTGCTTCACATATAGTCATGGCTGTACCCATGCAGAAAATCTCTGAATCAAATGAGACCCCACATCGGGGTAGGAAGGCACATGCACATTGTGATTATAAGTTAGGGACAAATTTTTTTTTATGTGGCAGGGTGTAAAAGGTGAGAAAGGGCAAGCAAAGGCAGTAATATGAGAGCGTGTCTTTGAAAGCATTTTCCTATTGCAGAGGAGCCCAATACAAAGTCTTTTTTCTCCCTCTACAATTCCCAGGCAGGTCACCTGTGTCCTCCTTAGCACCCCTGCTTTTTGTGCATTGAGTGCAACTGCATTGCTGTGACACCGCAGCAGGCTGTCTCTCATCAGCCCCTGCTGTGATACTCCTAACGCTTTCACTCCAGGGAGTGCTTCCCTGCTTGATGCTGCTAGCAGATTAAAGCTGTTCTAATTTTCCATCCTAAGCCAAATAGATGCATAAGCAAGCTGTTGGATTGTTTTGCTATGAGTATAGTACACCATCAGCCTGCTTCCCGCCCCCCACCCCCCCACCCCAGCACTCATACTGGTGGACATTTGCAAGTAAAACGGGAGATGGAGGACAGAGGTGAGGTTAAGACACATGACAGAAAAGGAAGAGTTCCAGGAATATTTTTTTTCCAAACTCTATTTTACAAGCTACACTCCTGACTCCTATCTCTGTGTTAGTGTCAGGAGATGACTTGAAAATTAGGGAGTCTTTTTCTAGGATCAGAAAAGTCATCAAGATTCATTGGATCAGAGAGTCCTTAAAATCCAATGTTTTTCAGAAATAGGCTGAATGAGCTCAGTAAAGATTAGATGCCAGTCCAAAAATACAGTGCAATACAATTTATTTTTATATGCCATCCTTCATACAAAGTACCACAAAACACTTTAGAGAGATGGAGAGATAATGCTTTACAGAGTTAGGTACAGCAACTCCTAGACAGGCAGAAAAGGAAAATGACATATGGAAATAGAGCAGAGTAAAGGGGAAATCTGAAATTTAAAACCAGTAAAGATGCAAGTAAGTATCCTCATGGATGAGTCCCCCTGAAAGGACTGCGGAAGAATTCAGTGACAGGGTAAAAGAATGATAAGTAGAAATTAGTGCTGAAAAGTAGACTAGAAAACAGGAAACAAAACTAAGAACCTTTTCACTTGGCAACATCCAATAAGAGGAAAAGATACAGGGGGGTAACCTGGCTGCCATTATAGAGGCTAAACATTTTTTTTTTTAAATTCAGTATTGTCTATAAGCCTAGTCTTTTTGACTGTCCATCTGAATTAGTCTGAGGAAGAGTTCTGCACACCCCAAGATCTCCTCTTGCCTCAGAAATCAGTCCATCTGTGATATGAGAGTTTTTTGATGCCCGGACACTTCAGGGGCATTACCGTCATTTTGAGGAAGCCGGTAACGAAATGACACACAGATGGCTTTGTCTGGGGCAACAGGCAGATTTCCTTGCATGTGCACAGACAGGCATGCCCGCAGACATGCACAAACTTTACCTAAGAACCCCTTTAAAAATACATTACCGGGTTAAAGTTTAAACTGTGCTCAATGATTCTGAACTAAATTGAAGGGCTTGAGGGTATTTATTTGTTGCAGCGGAGAGGGAAGCAGGTGCTATGTGAGTGGAAGTATTACCTTTCCCAGAGGATCTCTGTAGCCGGCTGGAAGATGAAAAGGCACAAGCTGCAGATGAGTCAGGAATGGAGAAAGGAAAGAAAAAACAGAAAAAGGATTTTTTTTCCAAAATAGGATAAAAATATGCTAAATCTATTTTATGTTGCTGTGATTTTTGTCACTGCTGGCCTTGGCGGGTTTTTCTGGCTCTAACAGACTTGATTATTGTTTCTGAGAGCACATGGATGGCATTGCAGCAAACATGCAGCATAGTCTGCATCGCCTGGATAGAATAGGTATTGGGCAGTGGGTTATCACATTCCTCATACCATTCAAGCCTTGCTGCAGTGATATGTCATTATGTATACTTAATTCAAAGACGTGAAGCTGGAAAAGTCGCCAATGCTGCTGCTATTATAGAACAACATCCCAGCAGCCAGTCTCTAGTAAAAGGTAAAAAAGATAGTTCTGTTAGAAACCTCAGCTTTTTTTCAGGGCTATTTTTGTTTTCCTACTCCAGCTAGCAATGAACTGAAGCATACAAAATATCGGTGTGAAAATTTGTGCCCTAACTGTGGATGAATGTGCCCTTACATACCTGAATAAACCTACCAATTCCAGATTCCCTGTCTCTGGCCAGATTTTGTCACATTGGCTCATTTTACACTAACACCAGGTATTACTCTGAGTAATATGTCTACCCTAGTCTTTTCTTTTGGTTTTTTTTTTTTTTATCTTCTTCACAAATTTGCTGTCTGATGAGTTATCTGCCTGTCACCTGTCAATGTACATCCAAGTCCACCATAGCATCACAATTTCTCCCTCTCATTACTTCTTGCAGCCAAGATGATTAAGTTAAAAACATGCGAAAGGGAGAGATTATTTTTTTTGCCCCACATCACTTATACTTCTAATTTTTTACATGTTGTTAGAGGAACATTGCTAGAATATTTTCTAATTTATTTCAAGAAACACAGGACTGTGCTAGTTTTAGGCTCTAGCCCAGTTAAGACTTCATGTAATGGCACACACAGTATATCCAGGTTGTATTTGAAGATCTGAACTAAAGTTCATGTCATACACTAACAGGTACTTACTGTTATAGCAAGGTCATATATTAAAATGGCAAGTTTGGGGTGATGAGTGAGAGTCTCTGTGGGAATTATCTGTGTGCCTTTTAACTAAGTTGTGATTTGTTTTATTAGCTTTATATTTAACTTATTTGCCACAGTCTCCTGAGGGATCAGCTGTTGTCTCAGTCTCAAAGATTAGGTCATGTTCTCCTCTTGCTACAGACAGCTTTTTTTGAAGACTTGAGCTGAGAGAAAACTGTGCCTCTGTTTCTTCCCTGTCTCATTTGCAAGGACTTGCACTAGCAGTGGCAAGGGAGTTGTGTGGTCTTAACAGTACAAACTCAACTGAACTTAGCATGTTGTCTGCTAGCCAGAATGAAATTTTTCATTCTAACTTCACATTTACACATCACTCCACTTTAAGTCACAGTCTGCCAACCTCACTCCTATGTAGCACACTTCTTGCTTCCAGAACATGGAAGACTGGGGAAAGCCTTTAGCCACAAAAAAAAAAAACCCTACCGTCTAAGGACTACTATATCTTTTATAGTGAACATTCAGATCCTCACAACTTCTGTTCAACCCTTGCACAAACATGGGAGATCCTCCAATGTGCGGAGTGAAGCATGGGTAATGTACCTCATCCCAAGCCAGAATAAAAACGTGTGATTCTCAAGCCTGTGGTTGTGGCGCACAGAGCAAGAGGGAAGAGGACAGTTTTGGCTAAAGCATTATAAGAATTTTCACTTAAATAGGATGGATATCCAGTTTTCATTGCTAGGGAAGCTCATACAGTGAAGTCTGGAGAACTAAATAACTACCCACCTCTCACATATCATCTCCGTGGCCACCAGATGTTCAATGCAACCTCTCAAAGCACAGCAATGTTCACCTGAGAGAAGTAAAGCAGAGGTGCACTTAGAATGGCAATGAGGGAAACCCCTTTCACATCTCCCCTCCTGCACAAGCAGGTTAAGGGCTGAGGATGTCGACCTCCCCTTCCAGCTAAGGAGTGCCCCAAACTCAAGGAAAGGGCTGCTGTGAGTTTCGGACTTAGTATCCTAATTAGGAGAAAAGTGTCTTCAAGTGCCTTCTCCTGTGGCATTTTTCCTCTTGGGAGCTTAGAAAGCTGCTGACTCACCTGCTGGGTTTTGTGGTTCCATTTCAAGGTGTTTATCACTCCCTGCTAGCAATTTCCCATGTCAGGGGGATTCCATTAGGGCCAGGGTGCCTACCAGAAAAGGCTTGCAATGTAATGACCCTTCCATGTCATCTAAATCCATCTGAAAGTAGAGTCAGGTTGAGTAAATGTGATAGATTGTGGTCTTACAAAAAACACTGAAACACAGACAGTAAAGATACAGAGCAAAATAAAAACTACAGTAAGAAATACTGAGATGTGGGATGGGAGAGGGGTAGAGGGAGACAGAGAGCTTTAGGGGACCATGAAGCCCAGTACAGATGTGCTACATTAATTTAGAGGAGTGTTCCCTAGGAAGATGACAGCCAGAATAAATGTATTGGGTTTGAATGGCGAAGTTTCAGTATCAGGGAGGCTACAGGGATGGCTTCTGTGAGAAGCTGCCAGAAGATTCTCATATGTCTGATAGAGCCAATACCAACTGACTCCAGATCTGACCTCCTGCTGGCCAAAGCTAAGCCCATCAGGGTAGTGCCTCTGTGACAACGAATTTAAAAAGGAGGAAAAAAACTGAGCGACAATAACTGAAGCCAAAGAGAGGAGTGAGAATATGTGAGCGAAACAACCATGCAGACACTGAGTTCAGTGAAGGAGGGAGAGGAGGTACTCCAGGAGCTGGAGCAGAGCACACCTGCAGCCTGTGGTGAAGCTCATGGTGAGGCAGGCTGTCCCCCCGGAGGATGCTAATAGTAGAGCAGATATCCCACTGCAGCCCACAGAGGACTCCATGTCAGAGCAGGTGGATGCCTAAATGCGATTGTGATCCCATGAGGAGCCACATAGAAGCCATCTGTTCCTGAAGGACTATGCTTCATGGAAGGGACCCACACTGGAGCAGTTCGTGAAGAACTGAAGCCTGTGAGAAGGACTTACATCAGAGAAGTTCATGGAGTACTGTCTCATGTGGGAGGGACCCCATGCTGGAGCAGGGAAAGAGTGTGAGAAGTCCTCCCCGTAAGGAGGAAGGAGTGGCAGAGACAACGTGTAATGAACTGACTGCACCCCTCTTTCCCCTGTGCCCTGCTGCACAGAGCGAAGCAGCAGAGAATATTGGAAGCAAAGTTAAGCCCAAAGGAAAAAGCGAGGAGTGGTGGGAAGGAGTTTTAAGTTCTGGTTTTATTTCTCATAATCTTACTCTGAATTGATTGGTAGGAAATTAATTTCCCTGAGTTGAGTCTGTTTTTCCCATGACAGTAATCAGTGAATGATCTCTCCCTGTCTTTACCTCCACCAACGAGGCTTTCATTGTATTTTCTCTCCTGTCCAGCTGAGGAGGGGGAATAATAGAATGGTTTTAGTGGGCACTGGGCGTTCAGCCAGAGTCAAACTAAAGAGTAGTCACAGGCATTACACCAGCAACGGTTTTTGCTCTGTGTGAATCCTGTAGGATTGGACCCTGTGACAATTTGCTTCTTACTCTGTGGGCCTCCAGATTGGTGTGCTAAGCAAAATAGGGTGCAGCATTCTTTTAAAGATAAAAGGACTTGTTCAAATTTTACATAATCATAGAATTATTCTTTATAGTGGATTTACATAGACATTGTCAGTGGGGAATTTTCTCTGCAGCTTCAATTACTGTATTTTCATGTGCATTGTCTGATACGAGATGTGCTGGATCTCAAATACCTGCTTACCTGATTAATGTGGATTATTCATCCCATTGTAATTACCTGTGAATTTTAGGGTAGCAAACACGAGAGAAGAATTTGTAGAAAAGCCACAGGATTTTTGAAAGGCAAATATTTCCCAAGAATCCCTGTATGCAGGCTGACACATTTCATTCCTTATGGTGATACTCTCTGCATTACAGCATTTGACTTGATGTAAATGTGATAGTGCTAAGTAATACTGACATGCTGCAGTGAAATGCACTAAAGAACCACACTAGAAAACACCTGGCTATTGAGCGGTTTCAAGAACTGAAAGCTTTTCATCATCAATTTAGCTCTAAACAAAACTGCCCTCAGATGTCTGTTGTCTTCTGTTTTTCCTCCTAATTAAAAGCTTACCATTTCAGCTGGCCATGCTCATGAACCAGGTATACTGAATCCCCCAGGAGCACAAATGTCTGGTAACAAACACTGCCTTAGCATTAGGCACCATTTTGCATGTAGCCTGACAACTAGGTCAGGCTGGCAACCGGTTATACACAGCCTGTGAATAGGCATTAACGTAGTTGAGCTGATAGGGTGGAAATATGTTTTAATGGGATATGTGATCCTAAATCAGTCAGGACTCATCTCTGCAGGTACAGGCAGGCAGACCTGAACTCTGCTATTCACACCAGAGGCCATATGCAAGCATGCTTTGTTGTTTTGGAAGTCATGCAGGTTTATCCCTGTGTTTCTCCACTTTCTTGAAAAGCTCAGACTTTCTTTTTTTGTGTCTAGGGTAGTAAGTGAGTGGTAGAGGAAAAAGCCCTGTGTTACCATTACCTTCACAGACACTAACTTACTTGTCTACAGACACAAGTCTTTCTGAAAACAAATTTTTGCCTTTTATTTTTAGTAGCCAAAACTCTTCCACAGTTAGGATTCCTGTTAAAACTAAGGAGGTTAACACAGAAGCATGACAGTGAATGGAGCTTACAAAGATAGACTCTGATATTGTCTGAGTTCTGCTGACAGGTTTAGAAATATTCTCCCGAATGATATTTAGTGACCTCGCTAATTTTCACCAATGTCATTCCACAGCTTCAGGTCAAAACAGACTGAAGTGAGAGTAAAGAGGAGCCTGAATCATCTGAGCTACATTTAAAGTTAAACAGGGTTGCTGATAAGAGCTTTATGATCTTGAGCTCATTATAACCTGTGCAAGCAGAAATATATTGATACATCAAATTGAACATTAACACTAAAAACTCTGTGAGCGGTCTTTTCGTTGCTCTGGGAACATGTGCAGCCCACGCCAGCACAGAAAGCAAACACAAAGGGCTTAAGGAGACACCTGCTCACGTGGTGTGCCTGTTTGCTTAAAAGTTCTCCAGCCACTCTTTTTTCCCTTCTACCATATAACAGGCATGGTGTCCATCATCTCCCTCTGAAAGCCTTTTTTATTATCAGTGACCATAATCCAGGGTCACCGCTTCCTGACAGTGATGTATTGTATCTCTGCAGTTAACAACAAAATCTCATATAACCCTCAAAGGACTCAAAGGATTTCTTCTCCTCTTTTGGGCATTGCTTCCATTTAACATTATAGAGAGTTGATAGTAAGGATAGGGTTAGATCTACACTGATAGGACCCACATCCCTAGACCTGTTTATTGAGTCATCCCCAGTCCCCAGTTCAGCGCTTTACCTATTTATTCGGTGCCAAATAGTATGCTCGTGCTGTTACCACAGGAAATCTCAGCCTCTTACATATGCATGTGCAAACTGAGTCTAGAGGCTATGAAGTTAGAAAGCTGTAATAGTTCCCATAGTTCCCATGTACTGATCCAGGAACAGGTCTTAACTTTGAGCCAATAGACTCTATTTCTGTTGTCCCTCAAGGGGACAAGCCAACGTCTGCCTCTTTGAGAAATCCAGCTCAGCTCATTCCTGAAACACAGTGCCAGACATGCTGACGTGCATTGAGTGAAGTGTTATAATTGAATGGTTTGGACAATTTGAGACTTGAGATGTGATGAATACTTCAGCAGAAATCCTCCTGATACTTTCCCTTCATCTACAAAGAGAGTGGGTGGTTTGATATCTGCATCACTAGTTACCCACCAAACCTTACTGGGAATAATTAACACCTGATCCAAAGACATAGCAGTTATTTCTTTCAAAAAGAAAATGCATGCAGAAATGAAGAGATGCCATTTTATTATTAACCTGCTGTGCTCTATAGAAAAAGTGTCATCAGATTAAGGACCAGATCTCACTCTCATTTATGCATGTGAAACTCTGTGAAACCCAAACAGGAGCCCTGAACACGTGTGTGAACAGGATTTTGCCCATAATCACGGATAGCACCTTTCCTCACAGTTCACATGCAATGTGGTATACATCTGTCTGAGGCTTTCTGAGGTACACAAAAGTGGCAGCATGCTGAGTTTGGAGGGTGGTAAACAAAAACATAGGTGAATTGAAAAGCACAGTAAAGGAAAGCTTTTTCACTAAGATTTCACTTTGTCTAAGTCACTTGTTAATAAGGCCATCCTGAAAGTTTCATCTGTCAATTTGTGTTTAACTGTACTATTGATAGATCTGAAAGGTTTGCCTACGGCAAAAGTACTTCTCATTATGAAACTCCAGCTTTATGGCTTAGAATTTTGTCCTGGTTTTAACTGTGCTGAAATGCACATCAGCTGCCTTTCTAGGGGAGAACTTTGTTGGGAGACTTTTGGGCAGTTGTCTTTCTAATATGTCATCTAATTTTTTTCACCTGCTTCTGAGAACAAGGGAAAATACAATTTAACAAATCAAAAATAAATTTACAATTTTTTTATGGGGAGCTAGCTGTTTGACTGTGAGCAAGAGATTTGCAATTTGACAAAGATGGTACCTTTAGTCAGGGATGGGGCTTTTATAACCAGCCATTCAGAAAATGTGTTTTAATTTCACTGAGTTGTGAGCCCTGACAAATCTCAGGTTCATCAACACAAAGAATTTCTGAAAATTTTCAAACAAGCCTTTCCAAAGACTGGTTTGACACGCTGGTTACTAAAGCCACAAATTATTTTCCAGATATACAGTTAGAAGCTGTCCCTACCAAGCCATGCTCAAAATATTGTTACATGTCCTGTGCCAGGACCCATACTACACATATGCAGCTGGGTAGGTAGCACTTTTCCTTGGCCCCTGCCTTCACCCTGACTCCCCTGCATTTTCTCCAGCATCACCTGCTGCTCTGTGCTCCTGCCTTTTTCCCACTGACAATCACAGGTACTCTTTCTAAAGGGAGATGTGGGCAGGAGGGCTTTCAAAAGCTGTTTTGAGTTTCTAACCATGACTTTTAATATCTAGCATTCATGCTGAAGTGACTTACCCTCAGTGATAACGTTCAGTATCAATACAGGCTGGGGAATGAAGAAATTGAGAGCAGCCCTGCAGAGAAGGACCTGGGAGTTCTGGTGGAGGAGAAGCTGGAAAAGAGCTGGCAACGTGTGCTTGCAGCCCGGAAGGCCAACTGTATCCCGTGCTTCATCAAAAGAAGCATTGCCAGCAGGTCAAGAGAGGTAATTCTGCCCCTCTACTCTGCTCTGGTGAGACCTCATCTGGAATACTGCGCCCAGCTCCAGAGCCCTCAGCACAGGAAAGACATAGCTCAGGTCCAGAGGAAGGCCACAAAAGTGATCAGAGGCCTGAAACAACTCCTCTGTGAAGAGAGACTGAAAGAGATGGGGTTGTTCAGCTTGGAGAAGACTCTGAGGAGACCTTACCGTGAGTGGCCTCTCAGTATTTAAAGGGGGCTTATAAGAAAGTTGGGGAAAAACTTTTCAGCAGAGTCTGTAGAAATAGGACAAGGGGTAATGGTTTTAAACTAAAACAGAATTTTAGACCAGATATTAGCAAGGAAGTTTTGTGCTGAGAGTGGTGAAACACTGGAACAGGTTGCCCAGAGAGTTGGTAAATGCCCTATCGCTGGAAACATTCAAAATCAGGTTGGATGAGATTCTGAGCAACCTGATCTAGCAGAAGATGTCCCTGATCACTGCAAGGCATTGGACTAGATGACTTTCACGGTCCATCGCAATCCAAAACATTCCATGATTCTGTGATTCTATGACTTCACCAACTTCTGTGAATGTAAACTTCACTGCAAGGCAGCTAACAGAGGTTTTAATTAGCCCTGGATGCTATTTACGGTTAATAATAACAACAACAACAACAATCAAATCCTCAAAAAGCAGTACTTCATTTACCCCTATGCAACACAGCAAGTTTAACTTAAACTGCCTGAGTACATAGATGTAGAAGTCTTTTCTTCCTTTCCTGGAGGGAGAAGGAGAGGACTGAGTTACTGCTGCAGGACAAGCAACAACAAATTAATAGCCAGAGCTTCTCCCATGTCCTTCACCCAGGAGCCCCAGCAACCAGAGCACTCCCCTGCCATGGGAGATGCGGGGATATCCCTTCTCTTCTGGCTGCCAAAACAGAGGAGGACATCCTGCAGTTATCAGCATGGAAAAAATCCCAGAGATCTTCTTTCAGACACACAAGCCCTTCTTCAGGTCTTGAAGAAAGAGCTCACTTGCCAAAAAACCAAAAATGTTTAGCTTTAAAATTAGACTCGCCGATCTATTTATTTGTATGAAGTTGGACAGTGTCAAGGGGACAGTGTGGGAGCACACATACCCAAGGGAAGGCTGGAGCTGGGGAATTGCCCTCAGGCAAGGGAGGAAATTTATCTTGGATCTGGTGGTCCTCAGACCTTTCATGTGTCTTTCAACTTTCAAGACCTTTCAGAAAAAGGAAACCATCCTGAATTCTTTTTCAGTTTAAGTTAGATTAGACTTTTCATATTTGAAATAAAGCCTTTAGCTGTGGTTCATGTCAGTGAGCAAATACAATAGTATTACTTTTTCTTGTTAATTTTAGGGAAATGTCATTCTGTTCACTCGAAACCAAAACCTTAGTTAAGTAATTTGTTGGCTTGGTTTCTGAATGGACCCCAAAAATTCTCACTGTCTTTCTTGTTTCACACAATGCCCTTCATCACTATTGCTTCTTGGTGGCAAATAATGCAGAACTGGGAGGATAATTTAGGCGACAGCCATTCAACTCGACATACTTCCTATTAATTACAGAGGAGTGGGAGTATCGTTTCTCCTCTAGCTGGGAAAAATTGTATGCAAGAACAGACACCACTGCAGGTCAAATCCCCATCTTGTTCTGCAAGCTGCAATATGTCATGTCTGTGGAGCTGCATCCACTTACAGGAGATCTGAATTTGGTCTTGCTCTTTTCCAATGATGTTTCCCTTTAGTAGCTCACTTTATGGTCATTTAACAGGAACCTAGCACACATGCGGGAGAGGTGTCACAACATCAGTTACCTGAGATTATTGTAAATCATGTGCCAGCACCTGAAGGAGATGTTAGGGTGTATGTCAGATCATCATAATAGATACGGTGTTGTACCAGGCTGCACAAAACCAGATGTATTTATAATTCCTGCAGCTGCAGGCCTGTTATTAGTTAAGTCTAAGAATGGAGCCACTGATAGATTTGTCATAGATAAGTTCTCTCTCTAACAGAATGAAAGTGATGAAAGTAAATAGACAGTGACACAAGTTATTGGCAATACAGAGAGTCTTTAACTATACATCTTCAGCTCAGAGCCTGCTAAATGCTTGTGCCTTTCATTTGTTCCTCCCCCTATCACTCAGTGTCCTCTGCAGTACAACCTGATGCAGTCTCACTCCAGGTCCTGACAAGAAGGATCCCTATCAGAAGCAATTACTGATAGTCTCCCCAAGGTGAAGGAAGGTGTGTAGGCAGTGAGACTGACTTATGTAGTTGTAGTGTTGTAGATGTGGTGCAGTACATGCTAGCCAGGCTGAGAAGGATCTTTCTTCCTGTGTCCATCCCTGCTAAAACTTTTTGGAGGTGGATAAAAGATTCAAAGATGGCTCAGGGACCCATGAACTAGATTCGGCAATGAACTTGAACTGAGGTCCTAGAAACCCTGTAGAGATCTTAGCATCATCCTATACTGAAGCTGTTGTACCTCTGCTAGCTTCAGTCCTAACGAAGAACTTTCTGCACCATATTTGATTACTTTTGTCCTGTAATCAAGTAACCTCAATAACTGTAAATTATTTTTCCACATTTAAAAGAAACAGAAGAGTGTATGTCTAGAAGTTTGAGAGATAACCAATAGGTTCCAGCTGCCAGGTCAAGCTTCTAGCATGAGAGCTTGTTACTCAGATCCCATCATGAATATTCAAAGAGGGAAATCAGAACATAGATCATGGAGTAGGATGAGGTGATCAGGTAGCTTTGGCACCAGAAAAGCAACCCGAGGAGAGAGGGAAACTAAGCATATTTCCTTTTTCTAACAATGATGAAGAAAACTGCTATGAGACTTAGGTGCTAACAACTAAACTTGTCCAGGGACTGATGCAAGAGCCATGTTATGCTAAGTTGTGGGGTTTGAACATGGAGGTTATCCTATTGTAGAAAGTTTTCTGTGAGTGTTCAAGGAAAGAACCATGTAAAGACTACCTATGACATCTGTGCCTTTAAAGATGCTTCAAAATGCAAGTGCTTCAACTATAATACAGTTTTGATGTTCTTACCTTGATCTATTAATGACAAAAAAATGCCATAATTAGGAATCCAAAATCCTACATCAAACCATGTGGGAAATATTTGGAGGGGTAAAATTTGTGGTTTTAGATCAAAGTCCTAGTGTAATACTAGAACCTGTTGATAATATCGCAAGACCACATGTGAAAGAAATCAATGGGTTTTTTTTTGTTAAAAGGTCTTAGAAAAGTGAAAAATACAGCAGCTGTATAAGTGTAGAAAAAACTGGCCATTATTAAGCCTGCCTTTTTGTGATTCTTAATGTCTATGTGCATAATTCCAAATCAAACATATTCACATTATTAACTTTTATAAGTTTATTAGTCTCAGTGCTAATGAAACCATTCATCCTTTGCAAATGCACATGGCTCCCTAATGAAACTTCAATAGATGGATCAGCAGTTAAGTGAGTACATCCAAATGTTTATGCCAAATTCTGTTTGCTGCAGTGAATAGGGAGACCAAATCTCTTCTGAGCAAATATCTATACTAACCAACCAACAGATGTAATGATGCAACCTATATTAAAGCCCCCTTTACCTAATAAGAAAACTATACCTTATATAGGATACTGGTATTTAAGATATAATTTTCCTTTTGCTCACACTGGTATTAGTCACAGAAATTCCGCTTGAAATAACCAACCAACTTAAAAACTAGTACAAAATCTAGCATAACGAGAGGATAAATCAAAGAAAAAATAAATAGTAAATATACCAGGAAGAATATATAACAGAACTGAGCAAGAATTCAGTGATGGACATCCATGTACTTATTAGCTGTGTTTTGAAATCAAAAGCTTATGCTGCTAATTATAGTTTTAATATTGCTTCTGCCCTTTCATCCTTTTTCTTTGTTTACCTGCCTGCATTTTCCCAGTTCAGTTTTCTAGGTGAGTATATTTTAGATGTTAGAATGGGAAGTGAGTGAAGTAACTCCACATAACAGAATTCCTTTTCCTTGAAGAGTTATTAATGGTTTTCCTTTCTGACTATCAATTCAGAAAGCTATACCAAAAGGGCTCTTCTGAATTTGGGAGTATCAGCATTACTATTATTAAGTCACTAGCACAAACATTTGTGTCTTGACATTGCAAGAATTTGGAATTTTCCTTTGGCATGAGATGTTTAAAAAATGGACATGTTTTGAGACTTCAGGATTATTTTTCAGGAATTCAGAGAAAGGAAGTTTTTTTTATTACATAGAAAAAAATGCATTTTCTTTTGGACTATACATATTTCTTTTTTTTCCCTTTATTTTCTACACTGAGGTGTAAATACTGTGCCTGTAGCCAAATATGTATCTACACAAAACAAACAGAAAACATTCTTAAACCAATGAAGTATTTACTTTTTAAAAGACATTTTAATCTTATTAACAGTAAATTATATTACCTATTGTGAAAGCAGACATGAAAGAAATATCTGAAGCATGCAGTTAATTATGATACCAAGTGAAACATAATATTTATGCTCTCCTTGTGTAGCTGGAACAATTTTTCTTTCACTAACTGTGAGTCATCCACTGATTGAAGTCTTGAAACTGATGATGAGAGAGTTGGCTGGCACATCTGCCAGAGAGGTTTCATTGTATAGATAATTAATACTAAAAAAAAAATCTGGGTTTTATTCTTCTATATTCCCAGTTCTCTATTTTTTAAACAAAATCTCCTCCTCCTCTAGCATATCTCTCTGTTTAGAGGTTATGTGCTTAAGAATATTAAAAGACTTCAAAGTCTCTGATAAAGCTGGGGAATGATTTCACTGAACAAGAGTCTGAACCACGATTTCAGATCAAAGTTGCATTTCCATGTCAGAACATCAGAAATCTTTGAATTTTGATTTTCTGTATGGTCTAATTTAGTGAGTGAGCTCAGGATACAGTTTGTTTAATGACCTGAGTTCGGAGTCCCCCCTCTCTCCAGGAGGCCGGAGTGTTCAGATAGCCAATTCCTATTACAATACCCTTCTATTTTAAGAGGCTGTTTTCCTCCTATTGTCTTGCTTAATTTTTGCACTTGTTCATATTAGGTGCTTGCAGTAGCTGTTTAATTAGCAAACTAATGAAATTGTGTTTGATTCTTATAGCCTTAATTCTGTGTCCCAAACCAGCAAGTGAAATTGCATATGGCAGAGCATCTTACGTATCTCACCCTCTTTATCTGCCAGTTTATTTGCTTGGTGTTCCTTTCCATATTTTTCTGTTGGATTTTTCTATTTTATTTTCTTGTTCATTCATTCAGCTTCTATTTTTTCACTTCCTCTCCTTCCCAAAGGATGCCTTTATTTTACCATTTGCTTCTGAAAAGATTTGCTTTGAAAGTCTGTTCATATAGACCCATCTGAAAAGTTACAAGAAATCAGCCAGAAAGGTGTGCTGTGAAGAGTACAGCTGCTCTCCTCCCCCAGGAAAACTAATTCATCAGCTCTTTGAAACACACTGTCTTCATTGCTTAGAAACTAAGAGCTGCGGATTTTGTTCGTTAACATAAGTGCCCTGTATAGAAATACCATCTAGTGTTACAAGTAGGAGTCAACCCCTTGTCACTCATGACTTCAGCTAGGTTTTCCATTCCAGCCTTAATAATTGTATGGTTTTCAGGTGTTTAAGATCCTGTTTTCAGGATCTTGAAAACACAGTTTCTTCTTTGCCGTTTGTAGCACTAGTTTTAAAAAATTCTTTATGCTGTGACTGATCCACTTATAATCTGGAGTTCCTTACCACGCAAGTTCTTTTCAATCATTTAAAAAAATAATTTTCTACAGCAACCTATGGCCCTCACTTCATCCTTTACTTCCTTGATGGTACATGCCCCAAGCCTGCAGCCAAATATTAACCTAGAGGTGTATGTCAATCCTATGAAACCGATAGAAGGACAGAGAGCACTGTGTGGGTACATTTTTCTGTTGGCTTTGAACTGACTGGACCACAGCGCCAAATATGACCCATATCATAGGCCAGTTTCAGCATTTCTTTCTTCCTTAACGTATCAATAACCAGTCAGTTATTGTCTTACTCCATTTTATATGTAGTTACATACGTAATCACCCAACCTCCGCAGAGAGAAGAGGCAGTTGCTAAAATAAAATAAATTTCAAAAGATACTATAAGTCTGAATGTCTAATATCTCCAACACAGTTCAAATTTTCCTAATGTTTGACTCCCCTCACCTTACCTAAACATTTACTGATAATTTTCCTCCATCATTATCAACTCTGTAAGCTTTTAGGGACAGTTGTCATAAATCAGCATTTCATTGTTTCTGGCTATCACCTCTTTACAATAAAAAAAGATGTTATCGGTTAAAAAGTAAGAAATGCAGTATGGTCCGAAGAGCACAATTATAGTAAATACTATCAGACTACAATATAAGACCCATGCAAATCCACTACTGTTATTTATTTCGTAGATTGCAAAAATCTAGTGGAAGTAAACGTGCAGCAGTATAAAAAGGCAGTGATAACACAGAAAATAAAAGATTGTCTAATCCTTATTAGCAATTTGTACTAAACGATGGGAGTAAACTACGTGTTTAAATTTCCTTCTAGGAATTTACGTTGGACTCCTTCTTTCTGCTAGTTTGAGTTCTTTCGGTATCTCAGTTCAGTTTGCTAGTGGAAGTGACAAGCGTCAGCAGATACATACAAGTATACTAAATGCATATGACACATATGAAGGACAACAGTATGCTGCAAAATCCTCTCAACTTTTGCAGGTTTTGTGATTTCCTTTGAACAAAATCTGTAAAATCAGCTTTGATCTAAATATCACCTTCAAGAGGTAATTTTTTTCTATACTTCTCAAATTGTCATTTAATAGATTTCTTTGAAAAGTGTCAAGGAATTAGGTCAATATTTAGCTGTAGTGAATAGCATGACTTTAGTGATGAAATTCACACCTCATGACCCTGTAAGCACCTGCGGAAGAATGGCACTCCAACCGAAGGTCTTTCTCTGAAAATAGGCATTTGCAGTAGGAGCCAAAATGGTTTCCTCAATGTATTCTCGTAGCAGCCTTCCACATAGCCAGGGCTATCATATTCACCTAAGTTTGTGCTCCACTTCTGCCATAGTTAAGGCCCACACTCTGCCCATGCATCCTAGTCAGTCCAGGATTCTCCAGTAGCAGGCTACTTTTGCAGGAGCCTATGCAAAGGGGAGGGCATGAAAGCAGAGCTAGAAGAACAGACGGACTGGCCCACACAGCCTGACCTGTCTCCTCCTGAACGTCTATTGAAACTGATTGATCTAATGCCTCACATCTGCCAAACTGTCATTCAAGCCAAAGGGGATTTGGTTGAAGAGAGGGGAAGAATTGTAAAAATGAGTTTGTGCATTAGTTTACTGAGCAAGCTTTGAACTCCTAGGTGCAGCAAAATTAGCTTATTGGAAAGACTCTGCCTGCAATGAAACAGCTTTGCTAGATGGGGGAAAAAGAAGGGAAGGGGGGAAATGCTATTTGAGGAGTTAGTAGATTTTTTTCCCTTGATTTGTGCTTGAAAGAAAAAAATACCCCAGCTGTCTGCTGCATTGTGTGAACATATACATGCATTTAAATTACTTATATCATTACTTACAGATGTAATTGTGAAATATGTTCTTTTTGCATTCAAAATTAGGGGCAGAACAGATGGTGAAAACTCAGTTTAAGGCAATATGTCCATTAAAATAACCCATACTGTTTGTGTATTATAACAATAGCAGTCTTCAGCATAGCTGAGATTTTTAGTGGTGCTAGATTATGATAAAAATACAAATACACTGTAGGACAAAATTCAGTATGTTGAAAATTCACCCTGAAAAACTGTAACTAATTTCTCTTTGGTGACTATAAACAGATGAACTCACTTCTTTGCAATATTGACTGCTTTGTACCAAAAAGTGAATGGTAATCTTTCTGGAGTTCACGGGCTGGCAAAGCCTTCTCCATATTTAATTCCAAAGGACTCACAAAAGTTTACAAATTCCTCTGCCTAGGCTATTTTTCCCTAAAGGACTTATATCTGTTTATATATAAACATATCTATTTATATATTTTGTATAGATACATATTCTTGCTGCTGACAGGGCAGCTTCTTTGTAGGAAAAGGAAAATGAAAGTGTCTAGTTAGGCTGGCATGTAGAATGGCTTGTAGTTCCGATTATTCTTTCAGATTTTTATTGGCGGAAAGTGATTTCATGAACACAGAAGTTTCAATCGTGTGTTTTGTATTCATAATATTCAAGGAATTTTGAGGAAAATATTTTGCAATGTCTAGTTATTAATGTCATTTTTTTGAAGAGCTGTACTGATGCAATTTCATGAACGAGAGTCAGCTCACCTGCAGTGTGTCCTATCTCAAACAGTTTACCCAGGGTGTCTTGAAGGAGTTGAGTGCCATTTCTCCAAGTTCTTTTTTAATAAAGGGGTAGTTAGCCTGGGTATACTAGCACAGAGACAGGAGCAGACCTGCTGTGAATAAGCAGGAAGAAAAAGCATGCACCAGGCTGTGCCTGTGGGGCAGGTTCCCAAACACTGGAGGGGAAAGTGCCCTCTCAGCCTCCAGCCAAGGCATTGGCAGATGTCTGGCATGTATCTCATCTTCCAAAAGGGCAATGTGCCTGTTTTGTTATATGCAAGTTGCACTCTAAACTGTGCAATGCTCAGGCCAATTGCTCTGGAGCTGGATTAAAGAGCTCTGTCTCCCACATGGATGCCTGTGGAATGCCCTGGAGACCTTCATGGAGGTGTGCTCAAGAAAGGACTCAGGCTAGAAACAAATGAATCTCAGCATTCGTCACTGCATTGTAGGTTTCTCAGCCTCCTAAATATGAAGAAATGTTTGCAAATGTGAACCGGGTGCTCTGAAGGGACTCAAAAAGCATCAATGTGTTAAGCTTGCCATGCTTAACAATCTCAGAGTTTGTAGCCCAGCTCACTCTTCGCAAACACTGAGTATTGCAAACCCTTTTTAGTCTTGAAGAGAACCTTTCCTTAAGTCAGTCAGTCAAATTTCAGTTTAAAAAAAAAAAATTGAAAAGTTCATTATGTTTTGAACTGAATCACTTAGAAGTAAAGCACTATTCCATTCTCTTCATTTGCTTCTGATCTAGCACAACAAAAATAGAAAGACTTTTAGTCATGAATCTTATGTCTTGCCACAAAATCTGGCACACCCTGCATCGTTTTGGATAAGAAATCTCCATATTAATTTTCTTGACTTGTACATAGTAAAGTAGTTAACAGGAACTTTTATCCTTTTCCATTATTCCATCAGTCCTGACATTTCAAGCTATAATTCCCAGTATACTGATATACATGTTCTCGGTTCATTCACGCAAAAAAAGTGATGCTTAACTTTTAAAGAAACAATGACAGCTTGTGAGAAGTTTAAAGAAAGATGAGATTTTTGTTTCTGCATTTGTACAGAACTAAGCACAACAAGAATGGTGCCTCTAATGTATTGTATTAAACAAGGATTAGAATGCCGTGTCTTCATGTTGCATACATGTAAAGGAGTATTTATTCCAAGCAAGACAGACATAGGAGCTCTTAGCAATAAGCTCAATATCATATCTACTGGAATTTGCTAAAATGCATTTATCAGTGGGGCACTGTGCCTTTAAATCCTACTCATAAATACCTTTCTCTTTTCAGGGTTTTTCTCCCATAGGCTGCTAGAACAGCTTAGAATAGGATGGTTATATTGGAAGACTGAAAGAACTTGATTTGGTTTCTTGTATTCATTTAAACATGCAAGAAGTCATGTTAAAGAGCATAAGGTGGTCATTATATTTAATCTGTGAAAATGAATTAGCATTAACCATGTAAGAAACAAAGTTTTAAACCAGTACTCTAAATGTGTGCATGGGGACAGGAAGGAATGACTGAGTTCAAAGGTGAAACTTGATGAACTGTACAAAAGGAGAGAAGTAGTTATGGGGTACATGAATTACGCAATGTAAGCCTTCCATTGCATCACTTTTAAAGGCTGAGGAGGTGCTTTTTCTGAGCACAGCTTCAGAGTGTGCCTTCTCCACTTTATTTTATTTTGCTTTCCTCTTAACTTACCTGAGGTGGATTCAGATTATTAGTCAGATATTATCTGGCTATAATACAATCTGTCAACATATCATCATCTACCCTCTGTTTCTCTTCCTCTTTTCAAGTACCACTTTACAGCTTTTGTTCATTTGGGCCCTTTGTATGAAACATCTCAGGTTCTTATAGAAGGAGAAGGGTAATTCATAACTCCTGAACTTAATGTCTGTCCTAGCACCAGAATTAACTACCTTCATGGTCTTTTCAGCCCTCTGTTCTAACTGCTTTATTGCCAAGGTCTCGTAGACTTTGCAGTGAAGTTGATCTAGAGGGTTGATGGAAGACCACTTCAGTGCAGCTCTCCTTATGTTTCCCTCTCCTTCAAGAACACTAAAAGACTCCTGCTATATGATCTATGCTTTTCAGGTTGTCGTCTGTATTTTCTTAACCTTCTACATCCAAATGACACTCAGAGGAAAGAATTGGACTTGTCTGAATTCTCTAGTTCTCCTGATCACTGTTTAGGAAGCAGCATTATTAATCGTGTTTCTGAAACTCTCAGTAACTCCTCTGAAATAATAGATTTAATTACTAAGTGGCCCAAACAGAGCAGAGCAGTCTCCACCTGTCAAGTTGGACAAGAGAAATCAAATGCTTTATAGCAGTAGCAGAATTCTCCACTGATCTCAGAACAGCTGTTAATAAAGCTAGAATCAAAAGAAAGATTCAGTGATTCAAGAGTTAACATGGTGTAAATGGGAAATGCAGCTAGTAATAATGAAATGGACAGCGTTTGGCATAAATATATCAGTTTTCCAGATACAAAAGGTGTTCCACACCCTTTTTCTAATTGTTTAAAAATTACATTGTGTACTATGTTAAAATTCATCATTAAGAAATGGAAAAAATAAATCCGATGGAGAACTTGTACAAGCTGTGGGTGCATTTCCTTATTAGGTGACTCCTGATAATCAGAAGAGTGTGCATCCATATGGTACTGTTATACTGCCATTAACTTTCAGTAACACTTTTCAGTTAAATGGGTATAGCAACCTTTAATTAGGATTTGGGGTTTGGTTCTGAAATTGCCATACACCTGCTTATTCAAAACAGATGTTTTATCTGCAGTGCAGTTTTACTCATAATATGTTATGACGGCAATAGCAGGTTGCTAGCAAAATACAAAGGAAAGGCAATATCTACTCACTGTGTTCTCTTATATGAGGTTAATAAAGTTGACTGATTAGGAATATCAGTTTGCTTTTACCAGCATCTGACTAAGTTAGCATGCCACGTTATGATCTATGAGAATGTATCCTTCAATGTTCTGTCACTAAGACTCTAATTCAGTTTTACTCAGAAAACAATTATAAAATGACTTGGCCTTTATGTTGCACTTCATTTTTGTAGTGTTTCATGCATCATCAGCTCTCTGTGCATTACATGTCTCCATTTCCATTTTACTTACAGAAGAAGCTGAAGCGTAGTCTAGATCTGAAGCAATGCACTGGCTTGGCCAACCTCATGTCATTAGCAACACAAACACAACAGATAGAGTGAGGTTCCCAAATCCTTGCCCTTCACTTAAGAGAATTTTCTGGGCACACTGAGTAAATCCTGCAGGTGAGGGTGAAATGCCTAAAACACTAGGGAAATGTTCTGGGCTCAGACCTGGTACATGGGGGGGAAACGTTTCCAGAATTTCTTGCCTGGCCTTGTAACAGGCTTAGAAGGTAGAAAATGTTTCTGATGCACAAAGAATGATTCATTTCCCTTCAGATTTTAGCTAGAAGTTGCTCATAATGTGCAAACAATATCCTATGTAAGTTGAGGGTACCAGTTAGTCATTGAGTGGCCAGGAGCAGACAAGGACTTTTCTTGATATCACTAGTCAATTTTGCCGTATTTATCCCAAAGTGTATGTTGAGAGGGTT
The DNA here is from genome assembly GCF_017976375.1 of Cuculus canorus. Classification (NCBI taxonomy): domain Eukaryota; kingdom Metazoa; phylum Chordata; class Aves; order Cuculiformes; family Cuculidae; genus Cuculus; species Cuculus canorus. The sequence goes on along the minus strand of NC_071402.1, from coordinate 62,430,104 downwards.
GTCCTGCCATCATGACCTGACCACCTGGAAAATTTGTATCCCTTCTTTGTCAGGAAGGTGGAAGAAGGGGAGATGTCATTAGAAAGGAGGAGAACAGTGCTGAGGTTACCCAGCGCAAGTCTCAACAGTGATGCAATGCTGAGGACTGAAGCTTCACAAAATAGACATTAGCATGCCTCTCTTTGTTTCAGCCTTAAAGTAGTTAAGTGGGTCGTTGTCATGCCTTCTCTGTCAAGATGTAAAATTGTCATATTGGAGGCTAATGTAACGTGTCAATTTATTTTATAAGAGCACTGTGTAGGTTTCTAATGTGATATAGATGTTAAGTAATACGAGAAGAAAGGCATTACTATAACACAAAGATACAAATTTTCTGCCATATTAGTACTTTCTGTGTTATAATAAGAAAGCATATAGTGGTTGAGAAGTGTGTATCAAATCGGTAAACCTTGAGCTTTAGTTTTATCCAGTTTGCAAAATTTGTTTCAATCTGATCTTTTTCTGTATTATATTTGCTGCCATTCAGCACAATAGTTCAGCACTCTAACTGGTCCGTTGCCTTTGATAGCATGGCTTTATCATTTCAAAGAAGCAGACAAAGCTTACAATGGGTGAACTAGCTTTGTTATCATGTCTTAAACTGTTTTCATCCTAAAAAATTAAAGTAACTATAGCCAAATGAGTACAATGCTCTGCTTTTCCTGCTTGCTTTTTGTTTGCTTTTTATGACTTTCCTTTGTATAAATGTTTCTCATAATGTCAGACAGTGAGCAGATTAAATTATAAGGTAAAATTATAATATATTGACTCTTTCTCTGAATAGTAGTTTCTTTATGGAAGGAAGTTTATCTCCTCTGACATGCAGCAATGCCATTTTATAGGCTCCAGTTTTCTGATAGGCTACAAGTATGTGTGGATCCACTTTGACTTTTGGACTTGGAGATGTAGAAAGTGAAGCACCTGTTTAAGTAATTTGCTAAATCAGGGCCACAGTGAACTGAAACATCAAAAAATTATGTAAGTATGGGTTTATAGCTTATCAGAATGAGTACACTGAATGCATAACTGAACAAAGAATTTATTGGTGAATCTCATCTCTTTTTATGTCTGCTTTTGGAATAGCTGTGACCACATCCTGCTCATTTTATATTTATTTGTTATTTCAATATAGTCAATGACTATCTTTAACAGATTTAAGTTTATTCTCTGTTTCGATTGTTTAAAATTTGAGATTTATTGCTTGGTGGGATACCTATTGAAAGGACTGGAGAGACTCCCGTTGGCTTCAAAGGACAATGAATTGTGCCCGGAGCTCTGGTACAGCAAAGCATTTGGACAAGTGTTTAAACATTGAAGCTTTCAATGGGAGCTGAGCACATTTTTAAGATAAAGCATGTGCTATGGTCTTTGTTGCATAGGAAAGCACTTCAGCACATTCTTAAATGCTTTGCAGAACTGGCACTACTACAACCTCTGCTGTTAGTTACATTTTATATTTTTATGGAAAAAAAAGCACTAGAAGTTACTGTTACTTTATGGCAAAAATATATTTGGTTTTGAAACAGTACATTCACCTCTTTTTTGTTTGTAATAAAGTTTACGTGCACTATGGTCTATTTTTGAAAAACAGAATTTAACCCTATCTTAATAGGAAAAGAACAGATTCTTTTTCTGCCTTTTTTCAGCGGTTTTATTTTGGCACTTGTTTAAGGTGTTATTAATGTGCACATTTGAGAGAGTCTAGGGTCCTCAATAGTTCTCTGTTATGAAATGTTTCTTTTATTATGTAACAACTTCTGCGTCCTATTCACTATCCACTTTTAGTGGTCTCCTTGTTATCGTTTCAAATACTTTTCAAGGAGTGAAGAAGGAACAAGAATGTTCAAAGAAATGTTATTCTCTCAAATCATGTGCATTTTCATTAATATTTTCTTGGCTCCCCATTCTCACACATCTTTCCTTATGAAAGCAAGAAGAACGTGCCTTTGCCAGCTATTTAACCTTCATTAGAACCAAAAATAAGCTTTAAGGAACAGTCAGGAAATGCAAGGTGCTAAGCCTTAAAATTTTGCTTCTTTTTTTCGCCTTGGAGAACTGAGTCTTTACCATATGAGATGAATGTACATCAACAAACTCACTGGCAGACAGGAGCTACACAAAGTGCTCACGAGTCCAAGGCTCAAGAAGCTCATGTTTTTTTGACAAATGAAGTACACAAAGAGAAAGCTTCAGCTAGGAAATGGCGTTGGTCATGTTCTCCACTTATAATATCTCTGAGAAAAATCCTATGGAATTTCAGAATAGCAAACCTGTACTGTTCACAGATGAGCTTGGTTTTGAGCTTCACTGAAGTGAATAGCAAAAATGTTTTTTAAATGTGCCAGACTGGCTTGGGTGCATTTCACAGTTTTAACTCTGCTTAAGCTGCAAATAAGATAACAAAGATATTAACTAAAGTTATAACGCATTTATTGTGTAACCCAAACATGTAGCTGCAATTCCCCTTGACACATCCAGCCTAACTGTGATAGCTGTGCAGTCTGATGGAGTTAGAGCCCCAGCTTACCCAGCATCCTGGCAAAATACTCTGATGCAGTCCCAGCCAAGCCCCCACTATGCTCCTGTCAGTAGCTAAGTTTACTCATTAAGAAGTTGGCTTGGATATAATTATCCTGAATACAACTACAAATTTGGATTGCAGAAAGGAATAACCTTGAGAACACCCCCACACAAAGTTACAGTACTTTAATGACACTGATAAGAAACCACTTTAAGTTACATCAGATCTAAAGCCTAAAAAAGATAGAGGCTTACTGATAGTCCAAAACTAAATATGTGAAGATAAGATTCACAAAAACACTAAGGACTAGGAAAGACAGGACACTACACAGGCATCCTCAGGTTTGCAGATACTTCCAGGTTTGACTTTATGGAATGTTTCTTCAAAACATGAGATTTTCTTAGAAAATACTCATTACTTTGGTTACTGTTCTGCCACAAAACTTCAGGGATTCTTGCTTTTTCATCAACAAAATGCGAAGACAATACCAATTTAAAGAAATTAAAAAAATATTAATAAACAACCCCGTTTCTCAAAGATACTTACTGAGAAGTTATAAAAATGTGATGTTATTTAAATTGTCTTTTGTTTTCCTACCTCTAAATTTTTCTCTGTCTCAGATTGCCTGAAACTTTTTTGCCTAGATGACTAAATAGTAGCTCCTCTAGAAACGCTATCTGACCCAAATTAAGGGTTTCCCAACTAGGGAGGACCCTAGTGCTGAGGAAGTGGCTGCATTTCCCTTAAGTCCTTACAGCATTTACGTTGAGTTTTTCAGCAAGTGGGTTTCACTCTCTGCATACTGTAGTGCAGTAAACATGAGCTCGTGCCATCTCCTGAATCTCTGGCTACTTTCTGTACAGTGTGAACAATCCTTGAAGCCATCAAGGATTCCTGGGATGCTTTTTCTGCTTCTGTGTTGAAAGTATTGCTGGTTTAGACTTGAGACAGAAGACACTCTCAGTAAAAAATTTTGAAGACAAAATAAATAAAAAAGAAAAAGTGGAAAGGAGTCAAACAGGCAATTATTTGTAATTGAAAAAACTATTGATTTTCCATTTGATACATAGTCTAAATTATCCCTCAAGAAAAGTAGTAATGCATCTTTAAACAGATTTATTGGTACTGCTGTAAAAAAGTGGCTTATTTAACTTCAGTTCCATTACATATTTCTGTTTTCATTTGATACAGAGATAGAACAGAAATGCAGACACTGGAAAGAATGTTTGATTTGGGGATCAAAAAGGTTTCAAGTCCTGGAGGGCTCTAGGACTCTTCCATAGCTTTTATTTTTCTCTCTCACTTTACAGTTTGCAGGTCCTCAGCTCCCCATCCCACCTGTCCATTTGTCGTAAGAAACAGCCTGCTCTGCTCCACACCTCCAAGCTCAACACTCAATGGAAGGCAACATTTTTACTTGCATAGGAGTCCACCACAAGACACACATGTCTTCTACTTGAACACGTCTAGGATGCACTCAGAACTGAAGGCAAAAAAAGTCCTTCAAACCATATCCAAGATTACAGTATTACAGTAGAATAATAATGACTGTCAGGACCTCTTACAGATACCTGTCTACCAACCTGCTCCTTCTGCAGGTTTGTTCTTTTCCTGGCATTCCTAATAGTTCATCTGTGAAGGTAGTCCATGAACTAATGTTCTGCAAAAGGAAAGTTAAAGGCAGAATTATAGCCTGTTATAGTATAAAAAAACCTGCAAAATGGCTATGATTTTTTTCCAAAGTATAACCATATGTCTGGCTGGCTAGCTGAATGTATAGATGGCAGAAGAAAAACTCTGCATAGCTGCATTGCCAGTGAAACTCAGACAGACTCTGTTCTGTGCCTCAGGTTCATATTAACCTGTATTTACTAATGTGCAAGTCACAGCAGAAGTTTACATGCAGAAGGAAATTTCATCATGTTCCTGTTCTCCCAGCACTGTCTCTTTCTCCCACTCTTTTCTGAGACTGTTCTTTGGCGTCTAAGGATATGGGAGCTTTCGCTCTTCAACTTTGGTGGGAATATGAACTTGTGTCTCTGTCTTTTATCAAGGACATATATATATGTGTATAAATGCTGTAGGACCTTAATACTTCTAAAATGTCAATCTCATTTTGATTAAAGATAGGCAGTGCATTCAGGAGTTTTTAGAGGAGATCTGGTAAACACTCAACCCACTCACAATGATCTAGTGTTCTTTTCCCGCAGGAAAACTGGCAAAAAAGCTAGAGTCTTCATCACTGGAAACGTTGTCTCTTGTACACATACGCTACAGTGCTATGGAATGTCTTAATACAACTACTATGACTTTTACCAGTCTCTTGCAAGGGGAAAAGCAAATACGTGTGTACGTAACTCTCTTTGGAATAATGCCTTTCTGCTAGGATCGCAATCATGTAGGAATACTGTGATAAGCACAGTTGAGGTCACAAATACTTGTTCTGGGAGATTAAAAGCATATCACAAAGCTATATCTGTGATATCCCAGTGATATCCCTGTGGGGTATAATATAATGTACAAAACACAATGACAACAAGGCACTTAAAATGCCTGAAGACTATATGACCAAAAGCTGGATCCAGTCAGTTATTGTGGTGATAATATGTAAATACATACACATGCATACATGCATAGATGAGCAGCAGTGATGTGCTATTATGTGTCAGCTATTGCTTTGGGACCCTTGGACAAGACAGAAGGTACAAGCACCAGTATTGGTGCAGAGAAGATGGGAAGAAGACTATTTATTTATTATTGTAGGGGGCCATGACAATATTACTGTGTAAAACACAGGATGAGGTTAGTAGTTCCGTGCTCTTTCTCTCTCTCATAGAGAAGAACCTGCATGCCTACTTGCACTCTTTTGACACCTATGGAGAGTGGAGGCTATAGACAGGACAACTGTGTGTAGAACATTGTAGGAAATAAAATGTTCCAAAAAGGGAAAGCAACAGGCCCATTGTTTTATTGCCACTCAGTGAGAGAAATATCTGGCAGAGGATGTGATACTACTTATAATGGTTTGGAGATTTGATTCTGCACAAAAGTATCCTTCTAGCTGAAGAATACTAATAGAAACTCTACACCACCTCCCCCAAGAAGGAGCAAGAGAGAAGTCAGGCTAAAAATCACCTGTGGTTTCTTTTTTGGCTTCATGTGGATTGTGTTGCCTGTGTCCTGAACATGCCAGGATTTCAGAAAAGGTCACAATTTATCCTCTGTTTCACTTTTCTAAGCTATATCAAGCAACTCTCACACACCAACGAGGGTCTGACCCAGATTTCCTCCCTTTCTTCCTAGCTCCTTGTCTGTACCTATCGAGTATCTACTCCCGAGGCCAACTTTCTGAGCCTCATCGTCTCGCTCTCATGTGCCAAAACAATCTTATTGCTTTCAGGTCTTTCCCTCCCTTTGATCTCTCCTTCTCTATGGACATATTGCCCTTCTCTTTCTTTTCTCCCAGATCCACATTTCTCCTTTCCTGTAGATCCTCCAGGTTGATTTCTCCCTTATTCACATCCTTCTATTCCCTCAGGTTTTCCCTTTTTAGATTCAAGACCCAAGTTTCTGTTACAAAGCCTTCCATTAGTGAGAGTGGGGGAGGGAATGGTAGTAAAGTCTGCAGCTTTTCGAAATGTTGTGTTGTTGTGAATACTTCCCTTATTGTGCCTGTCTAAAATTTAGTTTATACAGGTGGCAGAATGAAATGTGCCATCTCATAATTAGTCCCACATGCACTGCAGGCAATTTATCATCAAAACAATCAGCAGTCACCATTTGATTCGGTGAATACCAGAGATTATCAGAAAATTGAGCCGAAGGAAAGGAGAATAGGATAGAACACTTTGGATTTGGAAATTCCTTTTTTCCCTTCTTTTTTTTTTTTTTTTTTCTTTTTTTCTCTCCACAAAATTATCATTTTCCCTGAAAAGTAGTGAACAGCCCAAATGACCCCATAATGAGTGGATTCACAGGAAAACTACTTTCTTGGCCTTTACAACCTTTCTTTACTTCTGAATTTGTTATATTGGACTTCCTTGTATGCTTAATAAACTGCTTCAAGAACAGCAATCAGCACAAACATGCTATTTCACAAGTGAAGAGGGTTTTTTTAGCTGAACACTGTTGCTGCTCCTTTTTGGTGGTGGCAAGACAAATCATTATGCCTCTATTGTGCAAGAAAATGTGCACAGCAGGCTCTGGGCAATCATTCATACATGTACACATACACACATCGCATTCAAGTACATCCACTCTCACATGCATGTACACACTCGAGCATAGCCAGAGGTCTCAAATGCCCCGGGGAAAAGGAGAGGTGGAGCCAATTCTCTGCATGATAGCTATGGACGATTATAGTATTATTTACTGCCAGTCCTCACTGCATCACTGATTATTTTGATTGAGAAATCCAGTAATTAATGGAAAAACAGGATTGCGCCAAGCTCTGAGGAAGTGCTGAAATCCAAGCATCACGTAATCAGGGTACAGAGGAAAAATGTGTCTGCATAGTGTCTGAGACAGCAGTTGCCCCTGGTCCTGCATGAGGGCATGTCTGCCTCTACCCTACATTAGGAAAATGTGGAGATACACGAGGTCTGACACAAAAAAAAAAAACCCAAGACTGTGCCGGCAATTTTTTTTTTTTTTCAATATATAAAGAAAATCATAGTTCCCTTCTGAGCTGACACACAGCTGCATGCGATGATGCCAAGATTCAAAGCAATCCCACAGATCGTTTTCTGAAAGACTGTTGAGGATCCCCGTTGGTTTTGCTTTCACATGTTTTACCAATAAAACATGGGTCCTTTTGAGCACCAACTTGATTTTTTGAATCTCTTCACCATAAGTCTCAGTCAATAATTGAAAAGTTCCCATCACAGATTTCTTCAGTTTCACAAGAAATTTGATGTTAACTTGCTGTTCACTCCTGCACACCAACATTTTGTGACTGAGGGTAAGAAGACTTCTGTATTTCAATATATGCCCAGCTCTTTGTCTCTCCCCTCTCACTCTTGATTTCCCTATATTAACCTCCTGCAAGGCTATGCAGGAATGCTTAGTGATAAGGGACTCACTTGCCCCGTACCATGAAACCATGCACCATAGGGCATAGCTCCCAGTGTGGACTACAGCAGACAAAAGCACATAAGGATCCCTGATGTTTCTTTGAGCTTCTAACTACACACCAATTTCAGAAATGGAGAAGTGTGTAAAAGAGGAAACTTTTCTCTTATGGTGTCCCAAGGAGTGCTTAGTGTTTCTTACTCTATACTTCAGTAGCTGCAATTCTTTGCTACCTCACCCCCTTGTACTGTGACACTGCTAAAAAAAATCATGGACCAGCTACTAAAATTTTTCCACCATATATTACAAACTGATCATTATAGTCTATGACTCAAACCACGTTTACTTTTTAAACAAACGATGTGTCAATAAGAAGAATGGGCTAATGTTAACTTCTATTACCATAGACATGCCTCGAGATGAAGACTGTTTGATCTATTGCTACTTCTTCAGGGCAACTTTCTTTTGCAAGAAAAGCTTGTATTGCTGTGTTCTCTATATCTTCCACTTCCATTCTATCAATGTTACTTTTGTTTTAGAGACTCCTCAGTTAAATTAATATAGTGATCAAAAGTAGAGACCTGAGTTCAGACTGGGCTTAGATAATAAATCTAGAGTTGCTTGGAGGAGAAACTACACAGCTAGAATGCAGCCTTTGAAGTAAAATTTCACAACAGACAGGTAGGTGAAGGTCATGTTATTTTAGCCACAATATAGCATGACCTCAGTTATCATTTTAATATAGTGGAATGTTGTATTACTCCATAACATCAGCTCTATTACACACTCATCAGAAGACATTATGCCCTCCATGTTCTGCTAATTAACATGAAATACCAAATACAAACAAAACGAAAGATGTTGCACTCTGGACGGTGAAAGTCATCTGTGTCATTCCTCATAGACTCATCATATGAAGGTCTTGCATGCACCTGAATAAAGGACATGGCAAAAATAAAATCACACAAAAGGCAAATGCAAAATAACTTAACTCATTTCTATTTCATTAAAACACCTCCTTCAGAGTCAACATGAAAATGTCAGCCCTTCCTTACCTCTTCACTGAAATAGACCAATGGTCATTGGCTGTACATATGCATGACTTTAATCTCAGTTTACAGCAAAGTGGTATTATAAATAATTAAGAGTATACACCAAACAGACAAGGCAAATAAACACAGTCCTTTTCAGATACTTTAAGATGGGCATTTTTCTCTATTCCCTTAAGCCCTGACTTTTCTTCTGGAGAAAAATGAAGAACCCAAAAACACACAAGCTTGCACTGCTCTGGAGGTTGAATGCAGAGTCAGCGTGTCCATGCTGCAAAGGAAGAGCAGATGATCATCACCCTCCCCAGCTCTTGCTTCTGTCTCCTCAACGTTTCCCTACTACTTCAGACAGCAGGGACGTCTTGAGCAACATCCATACTCCTCCCCATCTGGAGAGAGGCTAGATAACCTTGCTTAAGAGCATGGGTAGGAGCTTGCTTATAATGTCCATATATAATGTCCATCCGTGACTCATGTGCTAGAGTATGACCCTCTCCAGCACGTGAGTCATAGATGGACATTCACAGCTCCAGGGTTAGCGTGGGTGCCCAAGGAAGGTCTCTTGTCCACTGTAATTGCCTTTGTTGTAATCAAACAGTAATAAACTGGAAAGCATTTGAGAAATCTCATTTTTTTTCCACCTTTGTAGCCTCTATATAACTAGCTATGCCAATAAAATGCTAGCAAACAAAAGGCATAACCAGAGAAGTCCCCAACTCCCAGCTGCATCTAGCAGATCACAAAGATTGTAGAGGTGGGTGGCTTCCCTGCTGTTTTCACACTAGCACTGGTGGGCTGTTAGCACTGAAAGCAACAGTACTTCACCAATGTCATCACTTAACAATATAATATGACAGCATCTATAGAACCGATTAGCATAAATCAACATAATACCCACTTTGCAGCATTAATATTGAAAACTTTCATCTTCAGGTAGTGGTAGGGGGACACAATTTATGAGGAATTGTAACGATTATGCTGAACTGCTCTCATATGACACTATGTTTGTACAGTATGGGCATGTGAGACTGTACACACACACACACACACACACACGTGTATTTTAATAACCATTATAATACTGTAGCTATGCTGTTGGTTTCATGCATTCTCCTAACAATAACATGCCAATTTTTCTGTGATCTTTGACTAAGAGAAAACACAAATTTCCAGGAGCCACCACGTGTGGAGGGCTGGAAGGAAAGGAGGGGTCTATTCATTTTTATTTCAAAGCACATCAGCTTGTCTTTCTGTGCCCAAATAGAGTCATGTAAATAAAGATGTTAAAAAAAATAACTTCAGGTCACTCAGAGTGAGCCCCCTAGGTTTGAATTACAGATAAACACATTTCAAAGTGCAAACTTTGGAAATAAGGTACAGGAGAGAACAACCTTACCATGGGCCTTGCTTGCCACCGTATGGCATTATATCTTTGCACTTACCCTTTCAATCACATTAACGCCAATAATGCAACAATCTTTTTCATTCATAGAGGTCTTAACCTGGCTTGTGCATTAATTTAGTTCGCCAGGTTATTTATGCACCTATAAAAACACAGACTAGGCATCTCTACAAGCACAGACAGATCCTATTTATGCTGATCTAAAAGAGTTCTTGAGCTCAGAGTTGCAGGTCCTTTATAGTTTTGGCCCATTCCTACACATTTGCTAGGGGTCAGAGGTGAACAAGTTGATTCCAAGAAGAACCCGTCTGTGTCTGTGTCTTCCTTAGCCTGAAGTCCATTATTTCCCATTTAAAAGCCTCACTTCTCTCTTGCTGCTTCCAGTCAATCTCATAGTATTTCTTGACTGATGAAAACAAGCAATGCTGACGTATCTCCAAACACTGCTGCTGTGATATGTCCAACTCATTACAGTTACCATTGCAGCGAGTGCTGGCAATATGTAGTGTTGCTCTGAAGCTGTATTCACAAGCTTTCTTTGGACAGTTTGGTGAAATTTGCTCTAAAAACACTGGTGGTTTTGTCCAAGTGAAGCCTGGAGGATTAGGCTGTATGTGGTACTCCAATAATAACACCAAAGTAAGCAGTATTATTAAGGACCAGTTTAATTTTTGAATGTATTACATAACACACTGCAAAAGTAGCATAAGGTCAAGGAAAACATAGATTATTTAATTTGAGTCAGAGCCAAAGTGGTGGTGATGTTGAAGACCAAACTTCCCAACCTAAATGGAACTTCCTTTAATCAGTCCTTCCAACTTCATCAAAATTTTCCACTCTCTCTACCTTCCAGTCTCTCTTTCTCAGCAAATACATTACAGTCTCAGAGGATCCTTCCCTCTTCCTCTTTCTTTCTTTACCAGTCAGATGAGGAACACTCTTAACTACTTTGTAAGTCACATTCAGTTTCCATTCTGCATTCTGCTGCATCTTAGCAGCTCCAGGAAAGTCAAAGTAGCAGCAATAACAGCAGAATCTCATCTTAAAAATCAGTGTCATTGTCACCCAAACTCTTCTTTTTGGATAATGTTATCCCTCCTTTCTTGAGCAATAGTATGGTGATTTCACATCAAAGGTAACCTTGACAGCATCATGGCAAATGTATTAGCTTGGTAAGTGGGTTACAGCAGTTCTTCAGCACCATATGCCAACGAACATTACTACCCACGGACTCAAAAAACCCACTGTTTCAGTCATTAAAAAGGTACAACTAAGATTTGCTAAGCCTGAGAGAATGTGATCAATAATTTACATATTATTGGCTAACAAGTAAAGAAAACGAAAATAATAGCTTTGGTTTCAGGATTGACGTAGCTGTCCTATGAAAGTAAATACATTAAAACATTCCTGCTACATTTTATGACCGACTAGAAATATCAAAATAGGTTTATAAGTTGAAAAGGGAACATGCCAATTCTAAAATTGCACTTCAGTTTATGCAGTTAAATTTCCCACCTAACAACATTCTGCAGGCAGCTGCTCTCCTGCTGAGACAAACCGCACATTTGCCTTTGCGATACCTATGGTAAAAAAAAATCACTCGGGAAATGCAGATCTGCCAAAACACATTCAAAGACAGTGGGGGTAAGCGGAGTCATCACAGGCACTAGGTGTAACATGACCTCTGTTGGGTAGATTTTCGGGGGTAATTAAATGAAGCAGTTAGCTACATAAGGGCGTCATGACATTGGTGTCTTATTCTGCTTTCCTTGGCACTCTGGGCTTCTCTTTCTATGTTTTCACCTGACCAGCATCCTCAGAAGAAGGTGTTGGGTTTCTCTGTCCTTTTGTGGATAAAAAGGTCAGTATGGAGAAAGGTCGCCTTGCACCTTTTATTGAACTGACCACATATCTCTGGCAACAGAAGTTAGGTTGCATCCAACAAGTGAACACATTGTAAAACTAGGTTAAAAAAGCAATGCCTTCATCAGATGTGAAGTGTGCTTGAACTGAGATCTCTTGACAAAAACTTTACCGGTACCACAAACACTTGGCAGTGTGATCCATTTGTTAGCCTCTTCCCAACTGCAGTTAACTGGAGTTTCTGTAACCCCAATGACGGTATAGGACTCAAAGGTAGTTTTATTAAATATTTCTCTGAAATTTTCTATGAATTTCCCGAGGCCTCCCCTGAAGGCCGAGAGGAAGCTGGGTTGCAAGTTTTTTGTAGATCTTTGTTTCTCATGAAATCTGGTTATTGTAAATACATCAACAAAATGTGAAGCAAAAGGTTTGATGAGCTTCTGCTCTTTCCTGCCTTTCACTTTGATAGTGTTTTAATTAGGGTTATGGTTCTTGGATAATACGCAAGACAAGGATGGCTTGACCTATACCGTCTTATTCTTACATTGTCCAGAAATCATTCAATTGGCTTTGAGAGATCTTACTGAGATGACATAGGTAAAGCCATGGCAGAATTATATTGTCATCAGTGGATCCAAGCTTTTATTCAAAGAAATGCTCACCTTGACCCCCAAAGCTTCTCCTAAACCTAAAGAACAAGATTTCAACAAATTATAAGGAATAAAATTTCCTAAAGTCCATCTTGACAGTACTTTGGTAGTCAATAAGAAACCCCCAGAGGGAAGCACACAGCTAGTGATCATCTGGTGGAACAGGTCATCCTTTAGTTTTCCTGACCACTTTCTAAGGTATTGTTTTGAGCAATGGCATGGCAAAAAGTCACTGCGTCCTGTTACAGTCAGTTCTTGGATAGGTCCTTCCACCTAAGAAGATCAAATCCTTTCTAGCCCCAGTGGCTCCTGGCTTGGTGGTGAACTAAGGTATCGGACCTTTGTAGGAGGATGGTACAGATTTGCTGAAGGAGTGCTTGCTGATCTAAGTGAAAATCAGGTCACCTCTTAGGAACCACTGCATAGCTGATGGGAGCAGCCCTGACTATTTTTCTGCCAGAATGCAGGGCCAAGCACTGCAGCCATGCCAGGAAAAACTCCTGAGGAGCTTTTACCCAAACCCAGAATAAGAGAAAGAACAACAAACAAAAAAGAGGCAGCCGTTTCCCTCAGATACTATAGGAAAAATATTTCTGCAGACAGTTCTTCTGCAGCCTACTTTGCCTGTCTTTTCTCTTTTCTTTTTTTTTTTTGGGTTTTTTTTTTTTTTAGTTTTTAACATTTCCAATGCTCCTTCTGCACTAGGGCTTTACTTAAGACTCTTGGCTGGGAGCCCCTGGGAGAAATCCCAGTCCCCTGGGTGGATTCCTGGTCCCTGTACATCACAGTATTACAAGTGTGGCCTCCTGTCTTGCCAGGACTTTAAAGGGCCCATCTGGCCTGTTACCATCAATTGCACTGGATAGTTGTAATTTAACCCCCCCACCAAATTACACAGGCCTTAATTCCTAGTCCTAAAGTGTACCCAAAGCTATTCTATGCCATTCTCTTCGCAGAGCAAGAAAAATATCTAATTTACACACAAAGCTTCCCCTGCCCCATAACATCTATGCATAGACTGTATTACTGCTATTATATTCTGAAATACAGCTATTTGACAAAAAAAAGAAACCTTCTTATAACTGCCTTGCTCCCCACTTTTTTCTTTTCCTTTTATGTTACGCGTACCGTCAGGGGCAAACTTTATTTCAGTATTGACTTGGATTTTGATGAATATGCTTCTATTTCATTTATTCTTTATTTGTGCAAAAACTAGGCAGTATTTTTTACATAGTTTCCCACTTCCTTTTTGATTAAACTGTTACATTTGATTTTCCAGAAATAAAGCAGTAGAGAGATAGAAAGAGAAAAAAATACATCAGCCTTGATTCTCTCCTGACTCACAGCTCTGTAAGCTCTGACCCAAAAGCCCACCTTAACTCAGTGGAAAAAGTGCCCAAAGGGAGCTGTCAGAGAGGGAGCTCTTCAGGAGGTGACTACCCAAAGTCCTAACCACAGAAGAATAATGCCTTTTCCACCTAAAATTAACCAAACTGCTCAAACAAAAACACTAAACCTCCTATAATAATAATAGACAATCTAAGTCAGTGCTTTGAAATGAAATTGCTATAATCAGTATCAAAGGTCAAAGGTCACTCAAACTTCAATGTCATTATTTAGCATGTCAGGAAAAATACAGTCCATACAAATTCAGTGGATAGGCTGTAACTCTGTTTTTCCTCTGCACATAACTTTCCAAAGTTCTCTTCTTTAGGGCTGATGGTTTCCCCATTCTTTCTTTCAGCTTAGGCAAAAAGTTCTTTGAGCAAAAAATATTGCCACCTCCAATACATAGGGTATACATGTAAAAAAACTCCATTTTTTGTTGTGTGCCCACAACAGGATTTGGCAGTAAACTAAGATCAGGACAGTAGCTTCTTCACTAAATCAGTCTGCAATGGGAACATGGTTTCACCAGTGCCATGTGCTAAGGGAAAGAAATATACTCTTGCTTATTTGAGCATCCCCATGGGACATGACTGAAACATCCTGGGCAGAGGGAACCAGATAACATTATTATAATTAAGATCATCGAGTGTAACCCTGAAAATTCAACCTGATCCTACAAACCTCATCCACTTTCATTCATCCTTCCCTGCTCCCTTTAGCAGCCTGTCCAGCCTATAGCCAGGGTGGGTTGCACGTGGTGACTGTTTTGGCAGGCCACCAGTTCCCAAGCTGCTAACTTTTCGTTAAAAATGCCAACAGCAACAGCAAAAGAAACATTAGTTTTCACAGAATGACCAGAGGAAAGGAAAAAGTAGACAGTGAACATTTTTTTTTTTCCCTAGAGCAGAAAGCTTCAGGCCAGATGAACTGGGTCACAGGCCATCCTTGTGGTCTTTCGGCAAGGGAATGACAGACATTATAAATAGATCCTGCCTGTTGCTCGCTATTGCAGGTCACTCCTCCATTTGCCTGCATCTGTCCAAGGAGGAATCTCATTACCACTGAAGAGGTGGGATGAGTAGGGTTACTTATATGCAGGGTGGCCACTTCCAACCACAGTCCCTGATAAGACACACAGCCAGCTCACTCCACGTTGCGGTCACAGCTGAGGTCTGGCTGTGGGCCCCTCACAGGTACCCAGGAGCTCCCACTCCTCTCCTCTAGGTCAACAAACAGCTGGGTTGCTGCAGTGGGAGCTGGGCTGAGTACAAGCCAAGGAGCCCTGCTGAGAAGCAGGGTAGACAGCTGAAGTCTTGCCCTGAGGAGAACAGTCTAACTCTGAGTTACAGCAAGGTGCAGAAATCATGGCTAAACAAGAGGCGGTGCATTCCTGAAAGCCCCAGAGCAGACTGGTGGCCAGAACGAGAGCCTAGTCTCCCTCAACAATGTGCCTTGCAATGTCAGCCTTCATCCTTTTTAAGCTCATTCTGCCCTTCTCAAGAACGAGAAGTGGCATTTGTGCCTTAGATTAGACAGTGAAAGGCCTCCAGGCCTTCAAGCTATCAGCTGCCATCAATTGTGTTTGCTCTCCTTCAGGTCTCTCACAGTGCTCCTGCATCCCAGGGCCACAAACCTGCTCACTTTGCAAACAAACAGCCTAAACTCTTCTGCCTGGCTGCCTGCTGGTGGGGTAGCCTGCCACTCAGCCAGAAAAATCACCAGGACCTTACGATAGAAAGTGATGGCAAATTTATTTATTTTCTCAGTAAAGGAGCAGAGTGGTAGATAAAAGTCACTAGTGCAGAAGTGGAGTAGAGGGGGGCCAAGCACCCCCTCGTGCTCTGGCATCATCCACATCAGGTTTTCACTTCTTAGCCCCTGATGGGCAGTTCACATGTAGATGTTTGCTAACAGACTTATGTGCATTGCCTGATGCACAGCAAGCAGAGTGACCATAGGCATCAATAATACTGCTGCTGCTGCGTCTGGATATTTGCTTGACCAGGACTCACCTCCTTGTCAGAGGAAGCTATTTTAGTTCACTAATGTGGAAATAACTGACATATGTATTTCCAAGACTGGTATAGCCTCGTATAGCCATAAAGAAGATTTGTCTGAGACTGTGACTGACCACCAAGGCAGTCAATGCTAAGGTATATTTGAACAGTAGTTTCTAGGAATCTGATTTCATCTGTAGATTCATAGGAAGATCTAACACTACCATGGGGACAATAAAGCATTTACAACCTGTCTGCTAAGTGTACAAGGCACTTGTAGATTAAGTCATGAGGAAGTCATCTATCCAGTCATTATGTAAAGCTTTCTAAAAGACAGTAACATGCATTTAGCCACTGTTCTAAAATGGGACATCAAGAGAAAATATTTTTGCAGTAACGTTCCTTGCTGTTGCCAGCCTCTCTCCTTGTGAAGGGAGCTGCCTTTATGGGACCAGTGCTTAGAAAAGTAAGCTTGAATAGCAGTGTCAAAGGGTAATTGGCACAAAAGAGATCCCTACATTTGGAGCAAGAGGAATTAAGTTTTCTTAAGCACATTGGGACCACAGAGGGCTTGTTGTTGATAGACCCACAAGCAGTAATATTACCAGGTTCAAACCAAGGGTCATAGCATGCAGTGAGACAACAGTTCCTTAGAGCAATGAGAGCAGGGTCATGACTCCTGTGTGCAACTGATTGATCAGAGCTCAGATCTGTGAGAACCATGGGAAAAAATTGTGTAGCTCACAGCTTTCATTTACCCTTGGCTTTGAAAGTTTTGTATTGAGACAATGATCATCTTGCATTTTTGCTTTTCAGTTATTGCCTAAAAGTCACTGGAAGAATTTGAAATGATACATAGCTGTGGGATTTTATCAGTTGGATGCACAGTGCACAGGTTACATACAAGGTAAGGTTTTGTAGCTGTTGGTAGCTTTTCTTCTCAAGGGCTTATATCTGGAGACTGTCCCTTAGTTTCTATACAGCAGGACAGAAGCTTGAAGCCTTAAAAAAAGACAACAAACTATGCACAACTGTGCCAGGGACTCAATTCTAAGTTTATGTTCATTACAGCCACAAGCAGAAAAGTGCATCTGAGTCATATTTCCACTGTATTGATCTTGAACTTCAACTCCCAGAATGGACTTCAGGAATATTTAGGACTACCTGAGGGCCAAGAGGGCTTAGGGTAGATGGTACCTTCTGCCATAGATTTCCAGAGTGCCCTACTCTGCTCTTCTAAACTCAGCCCTCCGTACTAACCTCTTTAGTTCTTTTGTAGCCTCCTGCCTCTTTGTCATCTGAAAAGATTTTGTTTTATGAGGTATACTCAGTTCCCTCTTTAAAGGTTCATTTACATTCCTGATGACAGTGGAATATAATCAGGCTCAGGCTTTAAGAAGAAGCCTATTGCTCCAACACACAACCCTAGATAAGCATACTGCACTGCTGGAAACATCTAGGAAGTCATTCTGGATCTTCTGAGTCACTTTCTAGCTGTGCTGTGTAATGTCTAAAGGACATCCCATGGATTCCTGACACGTTTATGCAAGAAGAAGAAACTTCCCTGTAAATTCCGAATAAGCCCAGGGGTAGAGCCTTGGTAGTCCGGGCAGTGCTAAAAGAATACAGCAATCAATAAAGCTTATAACTATGTACTTTCCTACCAAGCCTCAGTGCCTGGATTCAAGGAGCTCCCTGTAGAACTGCACACAGACTGGATTGCTCTGATCAATACTGGAAGGTGGTATAATACACTATTAATGCAACTGGCCCCATTGAACTCAACAGAAGTTCTGCGATTTACTTCAGTCAAGCCAGGATTTCACCTAATATGTCTTTTCCAACTCTAATATCTGTGATCCTGAACAAATTACTAAATTGCCAATGGGATCTGCCAACCATCACAGTCTCTTGATTTGTCAAGTACTCTATTTGTATTCACCACATCTCTTGTTGTGTAAAGGATTCTAGTAATAAGCTATTAAAGACATTTAATGTTACCAATTTAAAACTGAAAAACACAAACTACTGAGGTGGTGAAGTTGCCAAAAGAGACATCAGGCCCTATGTTAGAATATCTGATTCATCAACTCCTATATGTGCAAAGCCTGTAGATTGGATAATTATAGCTCCATCAGTGAATAGTGTGTTTATTGGACACAAATTTGGTGCAGTAGTAGAAGCAGAATAGAAACTAACGTTATCAAAATTGTTCACAGAGAGATTGCCATGGTTCGAAGGGCTGGCAAATGTGAACAAATAAGGATGGCTTATTAAAACTCAGTTTTTGTGAGTCACGCACCCATTTTCAATGCAGATACCTAATGGCTACCTACCATGCAATATGGTGCAGTAATATTACACAGCAATTAAAGCATAGAAGAAGACTTTGCTATACTGGTTACTTAGCAAAGCTCAAAAGCCCAGTCCAGTCAGATAGAGATACTGTTGTCTAGTAGTTTCACTGGAGCAAGGTTTGACAAAAAAAAGGAGCATCTCAAATGTAACTTTCTCAGAATCATAGAATACCAGGTTGAAAGGGACCTTGAGGATTATCTGGTCCAACATTTTGCCACTTAGTCTTGCTAAGTCATTAATGGTAAAGAAAGATAGCTAGATGGGTAGTCTAGTCTGGTATCAATTGTCTGTGCATGTTAATGCTTTTTGTATACACATAGAGGAACAAGTTATAGATGTTTAAAAAATTATGACAAAGGAGACAATAGTCCAACACTAGAAGTGGCTGCAATGAATTGCCCTTCAGCTACAGGTCTGTTTCAGGAAGACTGAAGTATATAGAATGAAAGTTAAGGAGAGGGTTGTAGTCCTACTTGGCCAATATGTGGACAGTGCAGCAATAATCGTTAAACAAACATGTTGTGAGAAGCTTAAATAGGCAACTGACCAAAAGCCAAGGAAATGCTTGTTCCTGTAGGTCAAAGTGCAGAAGCAGCCAATAATGAAGATTTTCTGAAAATGTAAAACTACTGAAGTTTGTCCTTTTTTATACTTCTTGCAGATTCCTGCAACAATTAATATGCAGCAAACTCCACTAGTTTGGCTAATATGTCATTGGTGCAAACACAGTGAAAGGTTTCTCATATTTGTTTCTCATTGTCTGTCATTCTCAGTTCAGATTGAGACTTCAAAATACCTCATTGTTCATGGACTGCTCTGACAAAAATTTTCTTTTTTTTCTATTTTTTTTTTGTTTAAATATTTTTTTTTGAATTCTCAGCAAACTGAAAGGCAAAGGCAAGCATTGCTTTGTGTCAAATTCAGTGTCTAGCATGATTCAAAATGTTAATCTACTTCAGGATTTTATTCCTGCATATCTTTTTTTTTAATAAAAATGAAGTACATTTTTGGAGAAAAGCATCCACTTAAGCAATATTGAGACACTTTAATTTGGGCAGGGATCAGATGACTCCAGGGGTACCTTCAGTCTATTATTCTGTAATTCAAAATGTCAAAAAAATCTTTCAAAAGTCATTCAAACTGATCCTGCGAATTGATAGAAATACATCATTTTTCTCTGTTTAACTAAATCTATATTTTTCAGGATGAAAAATTGACTGCAAATTTTCATCCAGCTGTAATTGAAGTTTTTCTCTGAAAACATTCATAGAACTACACTTTTGATTTTGCCCCTTCAGGAAATAACCTGTTTGCAAGTCAATTTATCAAAATTACACTTTCCAATACAGAAAATACTAACATATTTCAGATAGCATTCCTGTACCGTTTTTAAAAGCAATAGCATTAGGTAGACAAGAAGAGGAATAAAAGATGACAATATATTTTAGAGCTTCTTTAAGTCTTTGGAACCATGTTCTTTAGCAGAGCTCTGTTTTCGTCACTAAAGGAATCGGATTTGTTTTCTGTGGGTCATGTAAGTTCAGATAAACTTCAAGAAGTAGCTTATATCTCAGTGTTTAAATACAGAATGCTAGTTTAACAAAATGCAAAAGACATCCAAAATATCCTATTAACACATAGTAATATGTCGCCATTAAACTTTTGAATATTTTTTATTGTTTTTAAGAAGAGAAGAAGACCTCACTATATTTAATGCATCTTATGTCTTAGTAGAGTTTTCACTGTTTTTAATGGTGGCTTCTCAGAAGTCAGGAAACAATCTTTTACCCTACGTGTTGACATGTTTCGTTTAATAAAAATAGATGTATTTGGAATATTGTATGAGGCAATGCAGCCAACACAGATTCTTTCGTTTATTTAATTACTTGATGTTTGGACAGTGCTTTGCAAGCATAATATGCTATTACTTTTAGTATTGTTTGTGCATACAGCATTATCAGCAAGATATGGATAAAATGCTCTCAGCTTTGCAAGTAATTTTCTTGATTAATTTCTTTGTATAAAGCAGTAGAGGGAGCTCATACATTATTTTTGGTGTGTCAAACAAAAATGATAAATTACATATGCACACACATGTGCGTGCACACGCATGTCCAGGTGACATAGCCCCACCTGTGTATGTACATATACAGTCAGCTCTGGGACAAACTGCATGGCTACAGTGGCTGTGCCTGCATTAGTCATGCAGTCCAATAGGAGCAGATATGTACAGCAGAAGAGTTGAGAGTGAGCACTTCATGTCGACAGTACACATCTCTAAGAGCAGTCCTTGTGGACTAGCTGCAGCCTGGTCCCATAGAGTGAGCTGCCCATTTGTGGCTTAAGCATGTTTAGCGGGCTTCCAGAGTGTTTTTTCCAGCTGAACATTCCCCAGGAGGAATCCAGCTGGTGTGTTCTGATCTATCTCTAGTATGCAAAGTGACGCTCAGCTGGTGAGGGTGATGGGGAGGTACATGGCAACAACACATACTTCATCTGAACCAAGTCACTGCTGCTAAAGCTGTAGTAGAAACTTCTAGGTACCTGAACTGAGATGATTTTCGGGTGCATTAATAATTAGACAGACGACTTCAATTTAGGCAATTGTGTTCTGCGCAAGAGGCTCTTTAGGCACCTACATGCTTTTTAAAAACTTTCTCCTCAATCCCTCTAATTTTTGCAGATGTTTAATGCTGGAGGTGCACCAAGAAAGAAGTGCTGAAGTCACTTAAAGGACCGAAATAACTTCCTAAAACTTCTTGTTTGTGTCTCATTGAAGAAGTTTTTGGGGATGTAGACCTTCAGTTGGCCCCCTGAAATCTGTAAATCTGAAGTGTATGGAAGGTTTAACAGACTTTTACCTTAGCAACTCCTAGCACTTCCTGAACAGCACAAATATAATTGTTATCTCATTTAAGAGTACGTAGTGTATGTCTTCTTCAACATGCTGGGCCAGCCAGTGCATTAAAGGCATTGTTTGGCTTCCCTAGGCACTCATGTGAAAGTCCAGGAGGAAACAACTGGTAGACAATAACGTGGGGGGCCCTATGCTTTGGCAGAGTGCAGTTAAGAAGTGATTAGTCCAATGGACTATCCGAGATCCTCTCATACACAGATGAGCAATGTTGAGGTAAAAGGCTGGAAGTAGTGGGAAAATTGGCCTGCTGATATCTTTTGCTTCCAGGTTGGGCAGAGATACTGTGAAATTTGCACCATGACTTAATGCTGTCGCTTCCAGACCTGGACTGAGCAGACATGAAAATGGCAGTAAAGGGACTGAAAAAACCCAGCATAGACAGGGAGACTGGAGATGTGTGGGGAGGTGTGGGAGTGGTGTAACAGGGTACAAGATGAGACAACAAATGGCACAAACACTTCGTGGTTTAAGAAAAATACACATTTGGGGTGGGGCTTGGGGCAAAAAGAATAGATTGCTAGATAATTACTTGTCATATTCAAACCAGCTGGCCAAACTCATAGTAAAATGCTCATAAACCGTCATTGTCAGAGACGGAAAACCACGTTGTTTTTGTCTGTAGAGCAGTATATGTCACTGTATAAATAGTAACTAATAATAATAACATGCTGCAGCATTTCTGTGATATTTTTCAATAGTTACTGTTGTAAAGGAGTTTAGTATGAAGCAAAACATCTCTATAAGGGAAAAGATTGCTATCTCTTTCTCTCTGATATTTGTGTAAGTGAATTAAAAATATGCAGATACATCAAGTAAAAAAAATATATTATTTCTAGTCCAAGCCTAAAATCTCAAGTTGAACACCTTGAAAAATCTCTCAGCTACATTGTTCTTTCATAAGTTATGAGGATTTTTATTTCCTTTTAACAGCAGTAAATTGTCAAATAAAAGAGGCTTATATTGCACATACCATTGTGAGACATTGTCATGATGTAACATCAGAATGAACTATTTTTTAACCTAATATGCAACAATTTAGCAGCATTAGAAGAACATAAAACAGATAAAAGTATAGCTTTTACAGCCATTCATCAATGGCCTTTTTTTGAAGAGTACAGATACCTCCTCGGGCTAAGCATACATCTCTCTATTTCACATAAATACACAAAGTGACAGGGCTTCCAGTCAAAATAAACATTTGCTCAGTGTATACCTGATTTCCACCCATTTCATTCAACAGGAAAGATACTGAGGTTAACAAACGCACTAATCGCTCATCTGCTCTAGGGATGAGGATATGCTGTATCCATGAAGTTGTGATTGAGTGTGTTCATAGTGTGTTTTTCTCCTGGACTTCTATGCCTTTGTATTGGTACCATTTAAAAGACAAACAAGCAAAGAAGCCTTAAGGTGGATCCAGTCAAAATTACTTTCAGTTTTTAGAAAACAAAAACGTCTCAAGGCAGAGAGGACAATGTCTTAGGTTTAGTAACAATGCAAAGAGCAAGAAGGATTGCTGAAGAAAGTGTGATTTGGGGAAAATGGAGCACAAGGTGACATAAATATGGTATCATTGTGCAAGAAAAAAATATACACATAGTACTGAACAACATAAAGCACCCACAATTGAAGACCAAATTGGTACATAACTTTCAAGAGTCTGAGGTACCTGAATCTCAGCAGATTTGAGGAAATCAGTGTTACCCAGACCAGAAAGTCTGCCACCTTGGCCTGTTTCTTCAGCAGTTCAGTAGCTGGAAGGAGAAGGGGAGCTGAACACTGCTCTCTTACCCTCTTGAGGCAGGGCTCAGCATCATCACTACACCTGTCACCCTCGTCCAACACAAGCTGAAAAGATCTAATAGATCCCCTCTCAATTCCACACTTGGCTTGCCAAGGCTATTAGTCTGACGGTTCACCAAGTGAAATACATAGTTTGGATACATTGTTCAGTGGTCTCACACATGGATTTCACGGCACTGTACTGAAGAAAAAGTAGATTGAGGTATTTTGACAGTCATGATACTAGTCAAACCTGATTAACGGATTATTTTCCACTGACATCACTTCATTCTATTTACAAGCTAAATAGTCCAGCCACTCAATTGATAAATGCTCATTTTCCTCCATCTTAATTAACTAAATATTCTTTTACTTAAACAAAACCTCATTTTTCCATTGACACAGTAATAGATCCATTAGCAGGGTCTATCTGAGACCAGGGATCTTTTATTTATGAGGACAAGTCCAAACGGTTACTATTTTTTAATGTTTTTATTTTCCTTGATACTGTACACCATGTAATGGCTTTGGTCCAAACAGTAATCACACAATGGGTGCTGTTTCTTCTTTCTTGACCTATCACACTCCACATGATTTAATCCATTGTTTTGGATGTTGCTGATGATTTATTGTACGAAAAATGTAAATGATCTGGATGGCAGATGTTTTATATTTTCTGACCATTCATTTTCAGTGGGAATGTAATTAAAATTTATGAAGTGTATCTGCTGAATTGCATTGGCAATTGATGATCTCCAGTGCTGTCTGTCTGGAGAAGATGAGTGATTGTGGACAGTGAGATGTGTTGACAAGGGCAGAAACAGACGTGATGTTACTGTCATGAGTGAGGCTACCTGCAAAAAGGCTGTCTTTTTTTTCTTCCTTTTTTCCCACAGGAAGAAGGTGGCAACCAGAGCTGTCTTTCTTCTTGCAAAGACAGAGTACAAAGCCTGTGTATGCTCCTGAAAGCTGTCACTCTTTGCAACTGCAATCTCTGTCTCTCTCAGCAATCTGGAAACCATGATATCACTTACAAAAAACCATGTCAAGGATATTAATTAAATTCCTGATGGCCACCAAGAGAAGCTAATGAGTGTAAATTTCACAACGTCCCAACTCATAAGGCAGAACACTTAACCTTTTCAGCATTGATATCTTTCCTCCAGAAGGGAAGTGAAGTGGTGAGCTGCTTGACAAAGGAGCGAGGGAAAGAGAGATAGGGAAAGAAGGAGATGCCTGGTCTGCCGTGGTTTGAAATAGAAATGGACTGGAACCAGATATGCCAGATGTAGATATACCACAGGCCTGAAATAGAACAGGAAGTTCTGTTTGCAGAACTGAGATCTCAGGTAGTATTTTGCACAGAGCCTTCATCACTATGAGGCTGAGTGGATCTCCTCACCTCAGTCCCTTTCATATGCGTGTGCCGGTCCCACAGCTCTGGTCTTAACCTCTGTGAGCTACACTTACTGGACTTTGACTTCCCCCTGCTCTGACATAACATACATCTTATGCTTCTGAGTACTTTGGAGAAGACAATCTATAGTTGCTAACATGTTATCATAATGGCCCCTCTGCACAGCAGATGTACAAACAGCTTAGATTAGTATATAGTGAATAATGTAAGTGCTATAGGACCAACAATAAGAACTGGGGAGTTTCTGAAACCCATCCTTCTATCAGTGATTTTGATCATTTGAGTGTTTAAAGTGCTTTCCTAGTCCACAAAATTCATTAAGTATATCTAGCATTAGATGCTAATAAAAGTACCTTCACCCTTAAGTCATGCAGCCACCTCATTACCAGAGACTGGTAAATGAGGATTTTATTCCAAAACCAAACCCCAAAGGTAGTTTGTCACAAATGCCCTAGCCCCAGTCCCACTGTGGTTAATAAAACCATTTCTAATGAGTTCTGCCAGGAAAGGTGGGGTCTGAATGAAAATGGTTGTAGCTATCAGCTGATGAGCCCTTGTTGTGCTCAAGTCAGAAGGCATTCTGCCACTCATTTCAAAAGCAAGCATTACAAGCTCAAGAACTAATCCACACTTCAGGCCCAGTGGTGATTGTGACATTTGAAAGTGTATGATTCAAAACAGACAAGGGTTTGAAACTGCAGGTGTAGCAGATGGTCAAGGTTCTGTTACACAAAGGCATTTTTGATTTATCCATTTATGCTCTCAGCTCCGTTGCTCCTGTGTGTCTTTGGCTTGAGATAGGTCACTGTGGCAGAAGATAAGAAAAAAGGAGGTAGGAATGGGGACACAAGTTCTGGTTATGCACATTTTGGAAAACCCAAGGAGTAAAACAGACACCCTTTCGGCAGACTTCATCCTACAAGAGGCTTAGTAAACACCATAGAGCTCTGGGAGTCAGGTGAGGTTAAGTTCTTCATTTGGCTTCATTGCTGTGTTATTGAGTGCCTCAGTTTACTTATCTATAGTCTAAGGTAACATCTCTTACCTGGCTTTGTACGCCAAAACTTCATTCATTAATACTGATGTCAAAGAGGGCATTCAGCACCTCACAGGAGGCCCAGTGCACCTGCATTAGTTAGCCATAAATCATGGGAAACAACACTTTGAAGTGTCAGAAAGATTTAATGTGGGATACAGAACAGAAGGGGAATGTGATGAACTGAGCCTCAAGCCCCAAATAAGGAATTTAAAATGCACCTTCCCCTTAAAAGTGTCAGCAAATGAAGAAAAAGAAGAGTGGGGGAGCCCCAAAGGCAGCAATTTTGAATGCTTTAGTTTTCTCTATTGACTTTAATTAAGCTCACCCAGGATTGCAGGCCTGTCACTTGGGGAACCTTTCCATAAAGAAAAAAGGAGTTTGCTCCCCAGGTGGGTTTTCCCAAGTTTCTCAGGCTCTTACCACAATATATGCCTGGCATCCATGACAGGGTCGTCAAAAATAATGGCTAAGGAATTCACTGTCTGTCATTCTAAAATAATTATGTATAGGGCTTTACTTGCACTTGAGATGGGTTATATATTTCATTGAGAAAATCCATGTACTTAGATATGTATTTATATGTATGCATGTGATATATGGAGATTGTACAGATTAACAGGAGAATAGAGGATATGGGGAACTGAAGTTTGCATACATGCATGTGAACCATGTCAAGAAAGTGGATGGAGAGAACTGTCATTCCAAGGTTTGTTAATTACAAAATGCATTAATGTTTTATTAGCCATTTATCAGTAACGAATAACCTACTGCGATGTAAAGTTCAGGCTTACAAACACACCATGGAAATTGTCCCTTAAATATGATCCAAGTTTTGAGGATCGGTCACAGCGAGGATAGCAGCTTACTCCCCTTAGCTGGCTAGAAGGGACTAATGATGCCTCAGCATTATGCTTGTGTCTATACATGCAATAGCTTTTGGGTGCTTGCAAAGACAAAATAGTATGGGGAAAAAAAAAGAAGAGCTTACAAGCAGAAGGGGAGGAGGCAGTATACTCAGTGGTATTCTTCAGGTGCACAGTTTGAATAAAAATGCAAAACAGGATGCTCCCATTCAGTAAATATTATCATTTTTATTCACTCATTAATTAAGTTGCTTAATTGCTGCTGTCAAAAGACTCTTGAGTTTGTGACTGGAGTTGTTGCAGTGTTTTGATAGTAGCTGAAGAAGGAAAAAGGCAGTATCACTTGGCTTGCTTTTTACCTGATAATGAGGCAGCAGTGGTTATAGGAGATCATAGTGAAGCTGCAGAATTTACATATGGAAAAAGATAGATATTTCCAGGAAAAAGAGGAAAGGGGAAGGTCAGCTCTATGAAATCCATCAGCTGTTATTTCACTGGTGCGATTGATGCACCATAGCTTGTGAGATATCATATCATTCACTACTGCATGAAAATCAGTTTTATGCAAAATATATCCCCTGTTTTAATCTAACATCCCTACAAGGGCCAAGAAATGGAAATGGTCTCAAGCCACACCAGACTACACCATTATAAATATATTTTTCTAGATCTACCTCTAAGGGATTATTTTAAGCTGGTTTAGGAACCCTGTCTTCCAGGATGCTAGATTGGCAAATAGTCAGTGCTTATGGCACATGATGCATATTATTTCTGTGACACTACACATTCACACCAAGATGGTGATCAGTCACCCAAGGATGATGACCACATCTTCAAGACATTCTTAGAATTGATGTTCACTTTACTGTAGGCATCTCACATCACAGTATCACAGTGATGAAGTACTGTAGTCATGATACGTGAAGGTATCTGTGCAAATGCCCAACATGAAAATGTGACTGATCCTGCTAACATGGGCCAGGACCACCACCAACCTGTTATCGATTCTCATTACTAGACAGACTAGGTGGAAGACGACTTTCAAAACAGGTTGTTGAGAGTGGGTTCTGGTAGCTGGAGTTGGATCATTACATGTACGTCTATGCCTGCAAGGAGGACTAGAGATCTTCTGTATTATGCTCACCTCCAGTTGGCTCACGAGTCACAGAAGGAAAGACTACCACATATAGACAACTATGCAGAAAAAGCCGAGCAGAGAGAGATTAGGGCTAGCATGATGGAGGTGGCATGTAGCCACCAATTTTACCTTATGGCTGAGAAAGAAATGTACATCTTATCCCTCCATTCCAAAGTCAAGCCTGCAGTTAAATCTATATGCCCATTCCCTGCTGATAACTCATCTTTTTTATTCCTGTGTAATGATGCAGGCAAACATTTAAGGGGCTTATATCAGCTCAGGAGGGAGACTTCTGCCTCATGATGGGGGTCCCTTACCCAGGCACAGGGGGGAATACAACAATCCTGGTGACTCATGCTGTGCACTGTGCAAGAACTGTCACAGCAGGGTCTTACTTTGAGTTTTTAGGTGTCTCACGTCCGTCCTGCTGGCTTGGAAAAAATTCAGAGATAGGTTATGAAGGCCCTCAAAACTTAGTGACACATTGAATTCTCGGAAAGTCTTTCACTGCATCTCAGTCTGTCCCAGATACACTTGTAAATGTCTACCCACTTCTGCTGAGAAGAGACTATGCTTTGTGCTGAATTGTGCAATCATTTTGTAATGTACACAAAGTTTCTCCAGAAGAGAAGAAAATCTAGTATACTATTGTGAACATCTCATCTCTGGAACTATACCTCAGTTTTCTGAGTTGAAAGACAACTGGCCTACAACATCACGCAGCCTTAGATGTCAATTTTCTACTACGCTTACGGATACCATGGACAAAGCAGCAGCATAATTGCATGGGTTATAGGCACTTGCTGCACTCATTGCTTTTAATTCTGCCAGAATTAAAGGAAAAAAACAAAACTGCTATGGAATATCTCATTTTACATGTTACAAGGTGTGAGCAAAAAAAAAGAAAAGAAAAGAAAAAAAAAAGTCTTCAGATATTTCAAACCTCCAAGTTATTCAGCCAAAAATGTCATAAACCACACCCATTCATATTATTAGATTTCGTGGGTCAGCATAGCCTCTTTAAAATCTGTAGACCTAGGAAATGCAAGGGTGCTGACTGATGAGCTGGGACAGCTTTACCTTGGGACAAGCTGAAAAGGTTGGCAGCTTCAGCTGTCTACCCAGCTCCCAGTGTCCAGATGTCTAAGCTGCTTGTCAATCAGCTCCCAAGGCAGTGCAGCTTACAGGGCAGACTTTTCTCTGCAACCACCACCAATTTTGGTTTGCCTTAAAATGCTTCACTGTAAATGCAAGCTGGTTTCTATGGAGAATGACACAGGAAAGAGGTACCTCCAACCGCCTGTCCCCATACAGGCTGTCCCCACTAGTCAGAGTCCCCAGGTACTTAAATGGGCTCTATATTCCTCACTGTGCTTTTACAATAACAGCCAAAGCACTGAAACATGAATTTCATTGCAATATAAAGTATGCACAAACTGCTTTTCCATACTATCAGTCCCTGGAATTGAGCACTCTCTGGTGTTAGCAAGAACTATGTCCCTGCACATCCTACTTTCCTGATCTTAACCAGCTCCCTGGACCTGCAATAGCAGTGTTGGAGCACCTGAGCACTGATCTTGCCAGTCCGGGACGCAAGATGCTGAGGCTGCACCCTCATGTCACTCTCAATATATCTCCTGCCCCAGTTTGTGAATGCAGTGGTGAACTTTTTCTTTGCCTTTCCCTTGACCTTCCTGATATGTCTTGTCCAGCTTTATTTTGCTTCTTTTCTCTTGTTTAGTAGCTCCTTCATCCAGCCCTGGAAAACAGAAACTACTACCATCACTGTGAAAGGACAATGGTTTGCAGAAGAAAACATTGCTTCTTAGTTCTCCTCAGCAGTTTCTCAGGTGTACTCTGAAGCTTATTTAGGCTTCTCATTGTCTCCAGTGACGAGCAATTAAATTATGGCCTGATAAGAGGAGAAATGAGCCAAAGGAAGGGACCTAAATTTAGCTACAAGAGAAAGCAGGTGATGTAAGTTCTTGATAAAAGTTTTCAAACAGCCACCTGGACCTAAGTAACTCCTTGATATAACAGCACCTAAGTAATTCCCTGACCTAAGTAATTCCCTGATATAACAGCAGTAGGCTCTGCTTAGAGACAGTGTAATAAATTGTTGGAGCGCATTACTCCCTTAGGACCCAGCAGGGGAGTACATTGAAAGCTTCCTTGCTGGGGGGAAGGAAAAATCACAAAGATTCAGCTGCTGTCCTTTGGCTTCTTTTTCCTCAGTGTGTCCTCCAGTATACCATATTCAGACCAAACAACTTGGAAAAAGGAACTGGCACCCTCTGTATCCTTTGTCACATGTCCCCAAGACATCAGCACAATCCCCCATCCTGGTGATAGCTCCCAGAGCCATCAAGCAAAGACCACCTCTCACTCTGCCAAAACAGAGTAAACATCCCTATCCCAACACCAGGCAAGGCTTCAAAGTGACTCCACAGTTTTCCTTTGGTTTGTGCTGCGAGGTGTGGGCAGAGACCAGCAATGGGGTCTGATGGGGAGAGTCCCTGGGAAGGCCTAAGTCAGTAGAAGTTTAAAAGAATAAATTGTTAAAGGGTGGCTTGCACTGTCCAGCATGCAACAACGGTCCCTTCAGGGTCTGGCAGGCAAGCCTCCTCGACTGGAATTTACAGGTGAGGGGAGGCAGAGAGGATGCTGTGGGTCTGAGGGCAGCCACAGCAGGGCACCTGGCATCCGATTTGGGGCTGGACATGAAACGGAGGGAGGTTACAAGGCTTCTGGGCCCCATGGTGTGGGTGTGGGAGTTGAAAAGGGGGTCAGGGGGTGAGGGAGAGTTCAGGCTTTGGCTGAGTGATGGCCCTGCCTGCACAGGATGGGGACATCCTCAGCCCCTGAGAAAAGTCACTGCAGGTTCATCCCACCAGGGAGGAATTCCTCCCAGCAGTAGCCGTCCCACTGATGAATTGTCCCGTGGATGGGGCTGCCAGTCTGCACTCCCTCCTTTTGCACAGCTGTGCTCCAGGCCCCTGGCAGATGTGCAGTGCCACCCACCGTGGCTGCACCGGGTGCCTGAGACAAATGACTTCCCAAGAGGAATTGAGGGATGCCATGGGGGAACACCAGGGAGAAGGAACTTGCTCACTGCTTCGTTCACCCTAGCTGACCTAGAAGGGAGAGGAGATGCCATAGCTACATGGCTTCCTTGTGAAATCCTAGCAAAGTTTGCGCGCTTCTCTCTCCACCCGTTGCTAACAGTAGCAAAGAGAGCGAGCAAGTGTTTTCTGGAAGGTTATCTCTCTGGTCACTTAAAAAGGTACCTGAAGTTTTACTCAGGCAGACTCAGTCCACAAAGCACTGAGTATCTGCCACTGTCCCTGGCTTCAAGGGCTGGGATCATGCTCCAGGCGTGGGAGGACCAAACTGTTCAGATAAGGCCATGGGTATCCCATAAATGGACACCCTTCAAGCTGTACTGTGGAGCAGGAGAAAAACTCAACTCAGGTGCTGGTTTTGCAGCAGATTTAACAGCAACAACTGTTTTCTCTTTAAAGGGGCTTCAGAACAAATACTTTGAAAATTTTTAAATGTATATATTTTATTATATTTTTTTATTAAAAAGTAGTGAGGAATAGAAGTGATTATTTTATCTTCCAACTGAACCATGATGGATCAAAGCAAGAAAGTATGTATCTCAGAACTGACACATCCCTAAAAATTTCATGATTGTTGCTATTTGATGTGACACGTCACAGAATTTTATGTCAAGCTGAAGAAAATGTGACAAGTTATGTGTAGTATTTTCAGAAACAGAATTTAAGTGCAATATTGAGAAGTGTATCTGCGGAGTTTTTAAACTCTGGTTGTTCCCAGACTTAAGAAAAGCATCCCCATATGCTTTCAACTTCTGCACCCCATTAATTAAAGTCAGGCTTGAATGTAATATTGAAAGTAATTGGCTGGATTAGAAAAGGCTGTGGGTGAGCTGAGAAGTTACCATTGCACGAATATTAATAAATCACTTTTACTGTAATTAGCAGGGAAAAAATAGTGCAATGTGGTGAGCTAGCAGTTGTTTTGCAAAAGTATGTTGGCTAGAGCCTGTCATCCTTCTTCCTTTCCTTTTCCACGCATACATCCGCCCAAACCAAGATACAGCTGCTGATGCCATTCGTAAGAGAGAGCAGCAAGGGCAAAACAGGATCTTTAAAAGGTTGGTAGAAAATGAGGAAATAAGCCAAATGACTGAGGCTGCTAATAAGTGATTAATATTATGACACTATTAACAGAAATTGAATAGTTCCATTTCAGTCTTTATTCTGGTTCTTGAAAGGTGCAGTTTTATAGCAATGTTGGGCAGTGAAGGAGTGTGCTAAGCACCCCTCGTTCTTTGCTCAGCACTTTCCCCAATGTAACACATGTGGAGAGAAAGAATCACAAAGAGCTCTAAGCCTTCCCCTAATCCAAGGAGAGATCCAACATTTGCAGGTTTCCAAAATAAAGTCAATAAGTAAGATCAATGTTTTACACACAAAAATGTTCTCATTTAAAAGAATCACTAAGAACACTAGCTATATAAATTTCTTGCTTGAGCACACACAAACTATCCAAGGTGCAAAATAATCACAGCCTTCCTGATCCAACAGATTTCCCAGCAGTGGATTCTGACATGCTGTTCTCCTGGACAGTTTGTCCATCTCGACTTAGCGTACAATGATTCTGCTTCCTAGGTACACATCTTCCTATCTCCAGCAACATCTCCTGCCTATAGATTGCCTCTTGTCCCTTTTGTGTATGTCCAAGGTTCTCCTCAACTTCTCTAAACCTTTGCTGTTCTGTTTTACTCTTGGGGAAGCTTCCTGAAAGACAAAACCTCCTTCAAGTGGATTTTGACAGTTAAATTATTGGTAAAAAAATATAAGTTTCAGGTTGTTTTCTTTTAAAAAAAAAAGAAGAAGAAGAAGAAGGAGAAGAGGAAAGACCACTTCAAAGCACTCAAGCCTCTAGACATTCATATACTCATTCTAGATATCCCCTGATGTTTTTGGCTCCTAAGCCACAAAATAATAAACTTCTGCTGCCCTATATCTCTGCCCTTTTGCACACACGAGTTCTATTGACTTCAAAGGGAGCTGTGCATGCACAACAGTGACATGTAAAGTCTCCTCAATCCTTTAATCTTCTGAGAATTTAGTATTTATTACTATCTCAAATAAAAGCTTTTCTTTCTTAAAAATAACCTAAGATTATTGGCCATCTCTCCAGTAAAGCACTTAGGCACATGGTAAACTTTAAGCAAATATGTAGTCCTATTCATATCCCATAAAATAAATTAACTTTTAAGTAGGAAGCACTGCTTACAAGTTTAACAGTAGGTAGGTGTTAAGCACTTACAGAATCAGAACCATAGGTGAGAAATTCCTTCACCAACAATACCAGTGAGATCACAGGAAGTATAGCAACTTCTTCACTTCCCTCACTTCCCAGAAACCTAGGGTAATAATTGCCATTGTTTATAATGATTTTATCCTGCTTTTGAATGTCTTGGGTTTGTGCAATACAGTCATTGGGGGCAAACTTGAGTCCACTCTGCTCTCTTCCTACGGAGGAGGAATGACGGGTGATGTGCATGCTGCACACGACAGACTGTGCCTGCAGCTGTACAGGGCCATGCTGTCCTGCAGAGAGGACCTGCGGGAAAGTGACAGTCCATCTACTGGTATTTTTGCATGACCAAAGGTCAACCTAGTTCACAGGGAGGTCAATGGCAAAAATCCCATCAACTTCAGCTACATTCTTTGGGTAATAAACTTTTCTTTGGAGTGGGCCCTTACTCTCACAGTTGTCTTTACAGCACCCATTACACTCCAGATATCTTATAATTCTCACAATTATTATTATTGCTTATTCTACAGTTTTTATTGGCGTCACCAAACAATAAGAACCAAATAAATACTGATATATATTCATAACGGACTCAAGAATATCTTGGGAGTGAGATTCAGGGACTGAAAAGCTTTTCTATTCACCAAATATTTTTTGTGCAGCAGGGAAAAAATAAAGGGAAATGATGCTGTTTATTTTGGTAATTCTAATAAGCTAAAATTCACCCTGCTCATCCCAGGAGCAAACAGCTGGCAAACAGCTGACAACATAGATATCAATCAACGCCCACATATCTCACAATATAGTACAATAAATATAGGTAATAAAGATATGACATGACAGGATGCACCTTTGATTGGGTGTGCTAAAAAAAAATAAATAATCCTACATTAAAGTATATGGAGAAGATTCCAAGAAGACTTCCCTTCTCTTTTTGATTCTCTTACTTTTCTTTCATAACATGGTTGCATGTTTGTGATTTTTCTGTAAATTATGGTTTCTATTTGAAACATTTTTCTTTAATTTCCATATTCCCAAAAAGTCATTTTACTATTTATGTGGTCAAATCCCTCCTAATGTGATTTGATGGCACATAAATAGTAATATGACTTTTTATGTTGTCTATTGCTTATGTAGAGTTTTCAGAAACCCTATATTATAGCCTTGTATTAAACCCTGATAATTTTCAGGGGTCATCACTATAATATATAGCTGGAAGACTGCTATTGTGATGCTGTTGTCAGCCAAAAACCTTGCCTTCAAATGTGTGCCTAAACCATAGTATAACATAAATCAAAATACGTGTCTGCCTAGCTATATATCCATTCTGTGACTTTAAATATTTTTATAATCATGGGTGCAGGACAGGACACTGAGGACTTTTTACAGCCAATGTTGGAAACAACTAAACATGAAAAAAAAAACAACAAACCTGCATCTTATAGTCCTATAGCAGAAATTACCTTCTTTGTACATTTTTAATAAGGACATAAGTTTATCTTTGGTGGTAAACCTCATGCCTCTGTGCATAACTTTCTATCTCAGCTACTAATCTATTGACCCCTTAACAAGGCACTCGGCAAAATATTTACCCCTACACACATTCCTTCTCACATACACAAAAACAAGAGTTTCTGCATTAATTTATGATCACCTCCCTGGGATGGTTAAGCTAACTGATGCCAGGTGATAGACAATGCCAAGTGTCCATAGACATTTGGTTGCAGGTGTTGGTTTAAAAGACCCCATCCATACGGGTGCACAGATCTGGTATTTTGACTTAGAATCACATTCTAGTTTGAAGCAAAACACCAAACTTATTCATGGCCCTTACTCCAATGTGCTCCAGTAGGAGATTTTAAGACATTCAGACACTCCTTGTCTCTTTTGCATTTCCAAATCTCCTGTCAACTTGGTTTATGAATACCAGTGAGCTCTGATGACCTCTTCAACCATTGGGCTCTGTTCATTTTATTTCAGATATTCCTGGACATCACAATTGTTCCATTTCATGCTGGTTTTAGAGCAGGAACAAGAGAAAAATATGGAAATTATGAACACTGCAAATGCAATGCAGCGCTGTGGATACTAACAAACCAGAGCTCATCTCCACTCTGTGAACTCTGTAGGAGTCCTAAGATGCTTTTGAAACAAATTGCCATCCTCTGTCAAAACAGACCCCTCTTACAAAGAAATTCTGCATTGCCAAATATATGGAAAAATCTAGAGGACAATGACTTCCGTCCCAGCGGTAGCTAAGTTTTTATGAAGCTGTCTATGGTCAAGTTTGCAAAGCTTTATAAAGTGTGCATCCTCCTCATACCACTAATTCCATCAAATCTGATCAAGCTAACTGTGGGAGTTAGGACTACAAACATAGGATCAGGACTATAGCATGTGAAATCCTCGGAGATGAAAGTGTGACATAGTTTGAAAATAGTATTTCTATTAATAATGAATACTCTCAATTTATATCAGATTTTGTAATGTTTCTAGGTACACTGTTGTTGTCCCAGATGCTCTCTTTCTGACTGATTTGGTTCCCGTTCACAAACAAGCATCCCCTCCTCACCATGGGGAAGGCACTTAAGGGAAAAAGGCAGTTAAAATTGCAAAACCAGGGAACTGACTGTAATAAAGTGCAGGGAAATTCCATGTAAATGTGGCCCTTAATTTCTTAGGCCTCTGCAACTTATCAGTACCTTTCAACGGGGCTAATGTCAGGTATTGTACAGCATTCCTTATTTTCAGAGAGCTGTTTCCTAAGGTCCAGATGATGTTATAAGTGGTATAACATGACTCAAAGTAGTTTTGCCAGATGTGATATCCCCTGTTGCAGCCTCAAATAGACTGAGAATGAGGAATGCATGCTCCATTAATTTCCATTGGAGTGAAGAATGTGTTACTCCTTTGCCATTCCTATACTAAGAAATCTTCACATAGTCACAGCTTTATTTTCTTTATTCTAGAAACCATATATTCTAGTATTCTCCTGTATTTGCTTTTTTTGAGGATGTTCACTGACTTTTTCCTTTGTCACTTCTGCAACACATACATGCAGTCCTGTCTACACACACCAACACAAATTATGTCCTCAGGGGAATATCTACAATGACCTGTTACTTCGGGTATTTCATAGCTGGTTTTCTCCTTCCAGTGATTAAACCCACAAATTCAGTTAATGTACAGAGCAGATTTTGTGCATAAATCTACCCCCCATAATTGCTTTTAAAATGCTGGAACCGCTTTCAGATGCTGTCATCCATTTCTTGGGCAGTGGCCTCTTTCTTTTGTGCATTGAGTAAATCAAAATTTACATGACTATTTCCCACCAGACATTTGTGTAAGGTAAATCAGTTCTCTGTGTGGTCTTTTTAAATGGTATTTTTGGCAGATTTGGAAAAAAGACATATACATAAATAAAAATAACAGAAAAGCTCTTACAGGATAGTAACTGCTGAATAGTCTCAGATATGTTAAAAGAGAGAAAAGCTCGTGACATGTCTCTCTCACATTGTTATACTGGTCATTACAAATCGTTCATTTTGCACCACCATTCTGAAGTGTTACTTTATTATTAAAAGTGTCAGTAACTTAGTCTTTTCTGAATTAACTCCTCTTCACCTCTAAATGACAAGAAAAAGGACATGTATCTTTTTAGCCAGTCAGCAGAACTATGATAATTCACATTTTCTAATCTCCATGCTATGCTATTCACACACAGAAAATGGTGGTCTTGTTCTGTAAAGTTTAAACGGTGCTGATGGTATTGTAATAGATCCAATGTTATTACAGTTTTACTGTGATTATAAATATATATTACAAAATGTTTTTGAGCATACTGGAGGTGTATTTCTAGGTAAGAGCAAATTTCTTGCATAAAAAAAAAAAAAGTAAGTACAGTCTGCTTTATGTTGTCATCATTTCTAAAAGTTTCTTCACTTACAACTTTGGAAATCCAGTAAGTGACCCTAGACTCCCTAATCCTTGCTACAAATGGGGGAATCTCCTACCATATTTATGCCAGATTGCCAGAGATGTTACTCATTCTCAATATTCAGTGACTGCATCTCTTTGTGTTGAGCTTCAAACATATCTAGCTTTTCTCACAAGAAGAATATAAAGGCCACCTAGAGAGGTTAACTCTCAGTTGATCTTAGGTACTCACTTCCATCATAAAAATGTATTAGCAAAAAGCTAGAATTGTAGCCCAGATCCTCAGCTGGTGTAAGCTGATATACTTCCACTGATTTCATAAACTATGCTGGGTTATTTCAGAGGAGGATCTGTCACAATTCATCACTGCTTTGAAAATTGTATGGGGTGATAATCACAGAGAATATTGCCACATGTCTGACATATTGCACCAATATTGCTCAAACATGTTTTTTTCTCATGTAGCAAGTTGCTTTGCAATGCATGAACAATACTAAAATTAGGATGATGCTAGTAATTTCCTGATTGCTATACTAATCTCATAGTCTGAAAGCCTGAGAGTGGGAGAAACAGGTAAAAAGCTCTTAGATTCATGAAAAGAAACAAACATGTCCTTAAAATAAAATGAAACCTTTTAAAAGCACAGATATGAAACAGAACTCAAGTTCACAGAGATTGGCCAATGACTTACAAAACCACTGGAATGTTACCAGCATACCCAAGGTTAGAAGTGTCACCTGCCAAAAGCACTTCGAGGAATGAAGCAGCAGCAGCAGCAGGCCATCCTCACCACTGTGAGCCACCTGGGCCCTGAGACCCAAGAGCCAAGCCTCCTTCTCAAATGCCTTTTCATCAGAGCATCCACATAGCTCTCCAGGGCTTCCCAGCATTTCAGGTGTGTTTTGAGAGCAGTGAGTATTCTGGCTGCCCAGTCCAAACACATGACAGAGTGTAAGGAGATCTTCCTTGCAGAATTTCTTAACCAGAATAAGATAAAAAGGAGTGTAGAAGTCAAAATGGTAGAGGTTATCCTTTGGAAATTCTTAGTGCCCTGTCTACTGCAGCTGCCCTTTCTTGCCTTCTCATTTGGCTACAGCTCCTGTCCCTTCCTAGGCAGTGACATTATGATGTTTATTAATTAAAACATGGTCTTCTCTTGTCCACATGTTCCTCTAACATCAGTGTCATCACTGATGTCCCCGTTCCTGTCCTGTTCATGACTGTGGCTAGTGCCCTCCTTCCTGGACCACCCCATGACCATTCTCTTCATTATCCTGGTTCTTGGAGCTGTCCTTTCCCTCGTTGGGCACTGCAGTTGTTGATTCCTCACTCAGAAAGTTCATCACATAGCAGAAAAGTTATCTGCACAACAGAAGTTAGGGAGTTAATTACAGCACAGCTATGGACACCCAAGGTAGTCTTAGGAGGCTGAACATGAGCTACAGTAGCAGTGAAACTGAAGTGAAAAGCTCCCATTAGTTTTTCTGCAAAAAAACCACTTTGGACTATTTCTTGCTACACTTTCCTTGATACTAGATGTCTAGGTTTTATCTAGAAGGAAATAACATGGATGTGATAACTCAGAGAGCTTACAACCTTAAGTTTCTGACCAGGTGCATCCAAAGAGGAAGGATAGCAATCCAGGGTTGGGGGAGATGTTTCTTGCTCCATCACAGATTTGACTGCAAACACACGACAGTAGTGTATCTCTTCAGATTCTCCTTTATAAAATGTTGTGGGCCTGGGCATGTGGCAGGGCACTTCAGCATGATTTAACTGCAATGGCTTCACAGACAGCTAAACTAGCCCTCAACAGGTGAGTTAACATGGAATGGCTGAAAAAAAGCTGGAGACGAATGGGAATATGTGAGAGAAACAACTATGCAGACACCAAGGTTGGTGAAGAAGGAAAGAGAGGAAGTGCTCCAGG
This sequence comes from Cuculus canorus, assembly GCF_017976375.1. Lineage (NCBI taxonomy): Eukaryota > Metazoa > Chordata > Aves > Cuculiformes > Cuculidae > Cuculus > Cuculus canorus. The sequence continues at coordinate 62,391,392 of NC_071402.1, read as the reverse complement.
CACCAGAGCAGAGATTCCCTTGCAGCCCATGGTGAAGACCATGGTGAGGCAGATTGTTGCCTTGCAGCCCATGGAAATAAACAGTGGAGCAGAGATCCCCCCACAGCCCATTGAGGCGTAGGTGGACGAGCCTAAAGAAGTCTGTGATCCAATGGGAAGCCCATGTTGGAGCAGGCTCGTGGCAGGACCTGTGGACCTTCAAAGAAGGGAGACCACACTGCAACAGGTTTACTGGCAAGACTTGTGATTCCGTGGGGGATTCACGTTGGAGCAGTCTGTTCCTGAAAGACTGCACCCTGTGGAAGGGACCCGTGCTGAAGCAGTGTTAGAGTGTACTGAGTCTTCCACCTGAGGAGGAAGGAGTGGCAGAGACAGTGTGTAATGAACTGGCCACACACCCTGCCTTCCTTGTCCATCTGCACCACTGAGGAGTGAAGAGGTAGAGAATTCAGGAGTGAAGTGGAGACTGCGAAGAAGGGTGAGGGGATAGTGTTTTAAGATTTGGTTTTTTATTTCTCATTACTTTTCTCTGATCTGATTGGTAATAAATAAAACTAATTTCCCCAAGTCAAGTCTGGTTTTCCCATGACTTTAATCGGTGAATGATCTCTCCTTGCCCTTATCTCAACCTACAAGCCCTTCATAATATTTTCTCTTCCTTGTCCAGCTGAGGAGGGGGAGTGATAGAGCGCCTTTAGTGGGCACCTGGCCTCCAGCCAGGGTCAACCCACCACTACTCAGCATGGGCAGATGTTGATAATTTTGCACTTTCTTATGGTCCATAGATGCCACTGTACTTATGCTGCACAATGCAGAACCGAAGGCTGTGAGGCACTTGCAGATTCTAGTTACAGACACTTATAAAGAGCAGACATCGTTACTTCCTTTCCACCATCTCAACTCCTCAGCCTGTCTTTTACACACTATTTGACTTTTCAGTTTTATGAACTGCAGTGAGCTGAACGAAGAGTTGAAAGCAAAAGGACTAATTTACCTCTTTCTGCTCACAATGTATCTATGGATGGACTGTGGTTTCTTCCCTCTTATCAATTATCTGAGTTTATCTGACAGAGCTTCTTTCATAAAACAGTTAATCAGGAGAATTCAAAAATAGAACCCAAATTACTTCACTAATACCGGCCACAGAAGAAACATGTTATTTCCCTCTTTTGGCTGATTGGGTATACTCAGACACATCTTCACAGCAAATATTTATATCTACACCATTAACATTCTGCTTCAACCTATTAAAGTTTTGATGCTCTACTCCATTGGTAGCTCTAATAATTTTAAAAAGCTCTTTTAAAAAATAATTTCAAAACATATATCTCTACAATAAATAACACAGATAGATTACCATCAATCTGGGCACTCAAAAATTATTGCAAAGTGTGAGAGTTTCTACCTTCCCTTCAAATGATTTCTAATGTGGTAGTATAATCCTTCCTTCTCCATTTATTATCCTATTTATAATCTTCTACTAACCTTTATGTTACCATTTGTTCCTAGTGCTTACTCAAATAGGGAACCTGAACTTAAATCCTTCCCTGGGGTATGGCAAAGATTTAGGTGGCACTGACTGACGCTCTGCCCTTCCTCGCATGGCAGACCAAAAACTATGTGGATTTATTCTTGCCTACAAAGATTCCTTCCCATTCAAAGATATTCAAAGTGCCAGAGGCACATAAAAGGTATTCCTTTGGCTGTATGGGCCCATAAACACTTCACTGAGAGCAGAACCTTGTTTTCTCAATGGACCTGTGTGGATAAAATTAAATACTATGGAGGGAAGTAAAATCAGGTTATAAAACTGTACCCACCCATCACTTCATGTAGCGTACATGCCACAGCCTGATCTTGTCTTGCACCACTCTGCATCCAGAGTAGTTCCATTAAAAACATCACATTTCAGGCTTGCTCTGTGTCACTAGGATCCAGAATTTGATTGCATGCAACCACATCATGTGGTTTCCAAGTAGGGGTAACCTTAATACGGACTTTCCAGTCATAGCTACATAAAGTCTACTTACCTTATACATGTTCTGCCACACCTATCAACCCTAATATAATTAGACAGATGCTGAGATCCTCAGCCCAGGTCATCCTCAAGTACAGACACACATATGTTTTCTAGTCTCACAGTTCTCCATTACATTTTTGCTCCATGCTTTTGGATCACAGTCTGTTAGGTATTTCAGAGGTGAGCCAGAACAGGTTGCACAGAACTGCTCCCACAGATGATGATACAAGATGAGATACAAGATGTGATGACACGAGTATCTGTAATCGGTATACAAGGCCTTTATGGCTGGTGCAATGAAAACATGGAAAAATCTTGCCTGAGAAGAAAGCTTTTTGCTCTCTGGGTTTTGGGGTTTTGGTGCATTTTCTGAGAATTTGCTCAGCCCAAGACAGAGAACTTCAATGCTTCCACCACGAGCAGACCTCAAACCATGCTCATGGCACCACTGATACTGAACTGGCTGTGCTGTATCACAGCCAGGCGTGTGTTAAACCCAGGATTTGTGGAGGGCTGGGTGCAGGGAAGAAGCTTTCTCCTCCACCCCCTGCAGCAGTCAAGCTTTGCTCCTATCAGGTAGCAAACTCCACACCCCAGCATGCCTCCGGCACTGAAAGTCAGTGCTGAAAGCAAAGACAAGTTCCATGAGCCTCCTGGAGGCAAAGAGAGTGGGGAAGGGAAAGGCTGGGGGCAAGGGAAGAAAGGGACTAAGGAGTATCTGCTCCCCCATGTGAAGCTCTGACAAAGAGCCCTGTGATTTATCGTCATACTCCCACTTGTAACTCTAACCTAACAGTGTGTCATCTTTACTTTTCATGTTATTTATTTACAAGTGCATTTTCAGTATCGGCCCTTTCATTCATTTATCCTAATGTGGCCTTTTTCAACGTCTACTTACCATTTTAAATACTTACTATAATTTACAGGGCTTTCTTGAACACATCCAAGGTATATTATATGGGGCTAGCTTAATGGAAAGTCTTGTACACCAGAGCAGGAAAAAAGCACATTTAATTTATGATGGCTTTGAATTTTGCTCATAATTTACTTCTGGAGAACTATTCACATAAAGCCACACCAATAAGAACCAGTGGCAACATAGGAGGAAAAACCCAATAAATGTTGATCTTATTATTCATTTTTATTTTGAAAGCTTTCCCATGTTGCATTCTGGGATTATGTAAACTACTTATAACTTAGCAATGTAATTTTAGCATCTCAGTATGAAAGAAATGCAGTGTGATGGCATGCAGGCCATCGCAACACCTTGTTTCAGGTGTGGTCCTAAGAGCAATACCTAAAGACTTCTGATATCAAGAATCATAAGATTTCAGTCATGCATATCCTTAACCACTCTGAAGGAGCTGTGCTGAAGGAGCTCAGCACAAACACTCATGCCTAACATTTGCAGTAGCCCTAGGCAAAGAAAAGGCCCTTTCAACTCACTTCTTTTTTCTGTTGATTCCTTGGTGAAGTGAGGGGAGGACTGGTTTCTGCCCAACAATATCAACTCCAGTGTAACCCCATGAAACACTGAAAACAGATGGGGCCGATGATGTAATGGACAAAATTAGAAACATAGGATGGGCATTTTTTTTTTTTTTAATAATTTTTTTTGAAAACCATCCTGTTTCGGGCAAATGTCCCATTTTAATCCCATAGAAGTGGAACCCTTAGAAGTCTTTTCTACCCAAGCATCTTTCTGCTGGAGAGCTGGTGTGCCTCAGCCTGCAGAAAATGTGAACAGGGATAAAACATACAGGCATAACTCTCCATCGTTCTGCACAGGAATGGTGCTTGATGCAGGCAGAGGATGCAGCCAGTTTGCTGTCAGTGGAAAAAGCAGCTCACCTGCCTGCATCTGCCTGTCATGAAGTGGACAAAAGTTCCCTGTCCCTCCTGTACTTTGTTTCATCCCCACCATCTTCTGTTCTGTCCCTGAAGTCTCCTTGACACCCTTTCCATCTACTTTTTCCCCAGCCCCCAGCAGGATATTCATTAGGTGAGAGGACAGCCTGGGGAAAGACCAGAAGAAGTCAGGTATGCTCTGCTATGAGAGTTTCTTGGGCTTCTGCCACTGTGTTTCTGATCCTGAAGCCTGACAGGCAGAGAAATCTGGCCAGCACAATCCCAACATCTAATATTTTCCACGGAGAGGTGGAGCTACAGCTGCTGGAACATTTTCATAAGTCACTGAAAGAAAGCAAAGCCTCTCATATCCCTCCGCCTCTGGTTGCACAAAGACTGTCTGTTTCTAACATGTGCAGACCTTAATGACATATCACCTTTGAGAAAGACAATTTCAGGTCACTGGTTGCAGGGAATACAGGAAATTGCTTTTGGAAAGGCATCTTTGAGGGCCCAGCCAGGACACAGCTCCTCCTGGGATATGTGGTCCTGCAGGTCTTCCGCAGCACCATTGTAAACCAGCTGCACTATCAAAGGGACCCTAGAAAACCTATATCTGCCATGGATCACTTTTATGTCAGTACCTTGAATCCAAATCATATATGTTTGGAAATATGAATGTCATTAGTAGAGAAGAAATTGTAAAATGAATATCCTCTTCCAATGCTGTGAAAAGACTGTTCTCCTCAGTGTGAAAAGGTGTGGCCTGAGCAGTCTGTGTGATATCAGGCCTAAACAAGTTTAATGCAGTTTTATACTTTTCTATGAGTCTTAGCATTTTCCCTTTCACTGAATATTCCGACACAAGGACACTGTATTTGTAAGCAATTTCAAAGACTGAACGTGAAAGATGCTGCAAAAAAAGATTACTATATATTGTTAATTTAAATAATAGCATGAATGCTGCAAAAGTCTCACCTCAATCTTATTTTTTCTAATGACCACCCTTTTTCATACTTTAGTGCCTTCAATTAATTGCTCCTGCTATGGGAACTGTGGGTTGCTCTTAATTGTGACTTTAGCTGATAGCACTCTGACATCTGGCTCCTTGGCTATTCTTGCAGATATGAATGCTTTCTTAAATACTTGCTCATTTGTCATTAAGTTTGGCTACATGATTTCAGGAACTCAAAAAAGGATGCACTAAAGACTTTGGAAGATAAACGTTGCTCCAGTATTGACACTTCACAAAAAGAAGTCTCTGGAGACCCATTTGTGGCTTTGCCACAAGAGGTGAGCAACGTATAGCACACACTGTGTTGCTGGATCAAGGATATGATTTCCACATGTAGAGGCATACCCAGAATACGTCTAATTACAGTGAGTACACAGCAGGGTGTGGAATAAAAGCTTGTGTCACGCCCTCCAGGGAGGCTTGTGTCACTCACATCCAAGCCCAGGCTGCCTCAGTGTCAATGTTTTTGCAACATCAATTAGCTAAATGAATATTACCTTAAGGAATCTCTATCCCTACTGCTTTCACCAACACTCACTACAGTCGTAGGTACAAAATGCCTTTACAGTCTTTGCTTCTTTCTGCAAAGGAGAAATGAAGTGGATCGACCACATAAAGTCTGCAGTACCCATCCCTGTGGTATCTGCTCCGTTACAGCACACTGGGCAAGTAGGAGCAGAGTAGATTCCAGCTTCTCACTTGATCTTAATCAGTGCTCATCCAGATGTCCATAGAAGCAAATGACATCACTCTAACAGCTGGGTTTTGCTATACAAGTCACCATGACCTCCCTGCAGACCTGGAGGGATGTCAGGTTTATCCTGAGAATATTAGAGCCTCTAATGGGAAACAATCACATTACTTATGTGAAGTTGTAGCAAGACATTTTTCCTCCAAAAGCAATGAGTCTTTGCTACCATCTCTTTAACTTTACTCTTCAACCTTACTCAGAAGTATGGCATGGTGGTTTCACACACAGAACTGAGAGAAACTGCAGAAGATGGTGAAGATTAGATGTCTACCTCTGTTTCCCTGTCTACCTGTATTAGAGAGTTCCTGGTACCCTCTTTGTCATTTTAAAGCCTGTCCTGGAGCAATTGTGATGGCATAGCAGAGCCCGTCCACAACTAATGCACTAGAGGTTGAGTTAGAGCCAACAAAAATGAATCCCAGATCAGGGAGTACTTTAGCTGGCTGAAAACGAACACAAAGAAAAACGCCCAAAACTGAGAAACAGCTTCTTGGTAACCTATTCAGTCTGGGAAAATCTGAAAGGAAATATGGAGAGAATACTAAGGTAGGGCACAAGCAGCTTCAAGGAGGAAAACCAGTGGTGACAAAATGTTCCCTGGGATTTCCAGGAGGCAATCAAGAAGAATGTAGAGGTGGGCTGAGATGGAAAGCAATATGTGCAGACAGGAAAGAGGCTGCTGTTTAACACAGGGTAACACAAAAGGAAAATAGGTGAGATCTTCTACTCAACATTAATGAGGGAAAATAAATCCCCGATGTGCAGAATTGAAGACTATTCCATATCCTGAACAACAGGGTCCAGGAAGCGGTAGGCAGGTGCTGGGGTGTGGGACATGAGCTGTTGCATGGGGAACCAGAGGTTCTACTCCAATGACAATCAAGCCAGAGCCCTGCACCAGGAGAAGGGGTTCAGGGGTTCAGGGGGTCGGGGCGGGGGGGCGGGGAGCAGGGTGCCACTGGAGGAACCATTGCTGCACTGAGGGCACTGGTGCTGATTACAAGTCTTCAAACACTTTTCTCTGATAAGTGAAACAAAATCTGGCAACACTGCACTGGAAATACAAAGGAAGAGGCATTAGACTCCTGCCACAGCATTGGTGAGACTGAAGGGAACTGACTAACAAAACCTACAGGGAAAGAAATTCTATATTTTTTACGTAAAGTGTGCATAAGGGATTAATATATCTAAGTATTTGTTTCCCTTAACTTTGGTGTAATACTCTCCGTGTTGATCTAGTGAACAACAATAAAAAATAAAGTTAAAATAAGGTTGAGTACAGCCATTCAGCTGTCAATCTAAAATCTTATTAGACATGTTTGTCCTCAAATTCAAGTATAACATTTTTTTGATTGATAGAAAATGACAGGTAGTAAAGTTATGCAATTATGCATAGAGGTGACATTTTTTCTCCAATAACACTTTAGGAATGTAAGAATTTTGTCATCCTCACTACCTGCCTTGTTGAGAAGATGTGATTTACACTCTTATCTTGGGGGAAGGGGAAAAAGAATGGTTGCTACCTCAGTGAATGATCTGTGCATATTTTAAATTGGAATATACATCCTTTTTATAGTACTATATCCAGGCATCTTTTCTGAAGAGAGTTTCTTTGGGACTGGATGTGTGTTCAAACAGCAGCAGAAGGAAGCGCATGCAAGCAAGAAGACCTGCCATAACGCCCATGTACTGGACACTTCCCAAAGTCCAAACACAGCCTAAAATTTCAGCCAATGTTTTCCCATCTCAAGGTACAATGGCTGAAATGGTCTGTACATGCATTGTTTCCTTCCATCCTTTGCTACTCGGCACCTGACATCTGCAATCCGGATGTATTACCATGACCATCCTACATACATTACATAGTCCTCAATATTCAGCTCTTGCAAATGAACAGTAATCAATATTAACAAAATAAGCCTCAGAGTTTAAAGCAAACTGTCAATTCTCTGTCTGAGTGAAACTACGGTTTACACACCTCTACAAAGAAGGCGTAAGGCAGAGGAAACCTTTTGAGGAACTATGAGACACAGAAGGGGCCACAACGTGAAAGGTTACTGTTAGACTGTTCCTATCACCCATGTTAGAAAGCAGTCACCTGCACTCTCAGTCATCCGTGGTGCCAACCACTGCTATGCATCTAAACTAATATACCTCTGCATGTCCCCTGTTTATCTGCCCACGGTGACACAGGACCTAGCAGGTGGTAGGGTTAAGCTTGCCCAGCATATAGGGAACATCTGGGCTGAACTGAGTTATGCATTTCTGGAAAGCCACCCTGAAGCCCCCCCCTTCTCCATGGAGTAGTCATTAAGAAACATTAATATTAAGGCAGCATTTCAATACATAACTGATAAATATATATGAATTAGGTTAATATTAAACCAAAGAGGTGTTTGAGACATGCTCTGCTAGGAAATATTCTCATGTTTGACTGTAATGTGTATCTTTCATTCTGTCAAGGAGATCTGGCTGCACAGCTACTAGTATAGGTGATAAAAATAGATGTTAACTCCAAGCACACGGTTCTCACTGGAAATCTAACGTTACACTTTTGTTCACAGTCCATTTTTCTGAGATTAATCTCAGTTTAAACAAACAGGACAGCTATCAACCTTTTACCCTACGTGAGTTGTTAGATTATGCATAAACTACAGAAATACTTTAGCACCTCAGACCCAGGTACAGAAGGACACACGGTGGCAGAAATTATTGAATCTTTGACCCTAAATCATTGTGAATGCTCTTATTTCTCCCAACAGGGACTAAATATTTTTCCTGAAAATGATATTTCTTAAAACCATGAATACTTTCAGTTCTGAATTCCTAAGTTTGTTTAACCTTCTGGTCCATCTTGGAAGAAAAAAAATAAACATTTTCTCAGATATTAGTTTGAGAAAGGTGGCTTATTACAGTGCTTTCATTAAGTAAGGCTCCAGCTTCTTGTATTTGTCATTTCACCCCTTACTGTCTTTTGATTTTGTTTTTACTGTCATGGCCAAGCACTGACAGCAGATGTATACAATAGCAGTAGACTGCCTTTTATTTTTATAAAGAGATAAACAAGAGTGGTGATCAGTTAATGCAGCTCCTCACCCATTCGGTCACTCCTGGGAGTTCCTTTACTGGCTGATCTACTCATTAGTGAAGGTTAAGGTAACACTGTCAAACGAGCATTTTGGGAATGGAAACCACATGGGTCCAACTTGCTGAGAATTGTGGCCTCCCGCCTCTATGCTGAGACAGGAGGAATTAAAGGTGCAGAGACTTGCTAGATCACACTGCAGGATCCTTCCCACCCAGCTGGAGAAGTCCTTTACTCTGTCCTACATGACAACTCCAGAAGTGAGAACATTCTTGTTTCTTCTGAAGCCCATTCTGTAAACAAAAAGGGGGAAATACACAGTCAAAATCCCTCACAACTAAGGAATGTTTCTTGATATCCTGTCTAAGTTCTCTTTTGATCTTTATCCCACCAAAACCTCTGGGGCTATCCTAAATCAACCTGTTCCCAACCTGGTGTTTATGTCTTTCTGTTATGTATACACATTAAGATGTACTCCTAATCAAAATATAATTCACTTAATCTTCTTTATAAATTAATCCCCTGAGACTCTTAATCATTTAAATTACTCTTTTCTAGGCTCTTTCCAATTTCTTGACAGCATTCTGAGATTGACATGTCCCAAACACAGTATTTTTGATGCAGCCTCAACTGTAACATATACAAGGAAACCATTGCTGGAGCATGCCAGAGGGACTCTTGAGGAAACAAAATGGCATTGGCTTCATCTCTTTTTTCATAAGAAAGCATCATGATTTGACATCCTCAGAGTGAAGCATTTTCCTTTTTACTTTTGAAAAACCTCCTGTTTGGTTTTTTTTAAATAATAATTTATATTATCCAGACACGTGTTCTGCGTGTAAGCTGGAATGCAGTAGCCCCTAATCTGAGCAGTTGTGCCTCAAGGTTTGCTGTTGTATTTTCACTTTCCTACATACTATCACCAAGCCTATCATTTACAAGGTTTATCATGGAATCACAGAATTCTGGAAAGGACCTTAAATATCATCTAGTTCCAACTCTTCTGCCATGGGCAGGGATACGCTCCACCGGATCAGGTTGCTCAAATCCTCATCCAGCTTGGCCTTGAACCTCTTCAGGGATGGGGCATCCATGACTTCTCTGGGCAACCTGTTCCAGTGCCTCACCATCTTCACAGTAGAAGATTTCTTCCTAATATCTCATCTAAATCTCTCTTCTTTCAGCTTAAAACAGTTACTCTTTGTTGTATCACTGCATACCTTGTTAAAGGGCCCCTTCTCAGCTTCCTGTAAGCCCCCTTTGAGTACTGGAAGGCTGCTGTAAGGTCCCCCTGGAGTCTTCTCTTCTGTAGGCTAAACAAGCCCAATTCCCTCACCCTGTCCTTGTGTGGGAGGCTCTCCAGCCCTCTGATCATCTATGTGACCCTGCTCTGGACTCTCTCTAACAGATCTATGTCCTTCTTGAGCTGATGACTCCTGAACTGAATGCAGTATTCAAGCTGAGGTCTCATAAGGGCAGAGTAAAGGGGCAGAATTGCCTCCCTCAAATTGCCTACCTCAAATTGCCTGTCACAGTTCTTTCGATGTAGCTGAGGATACGGTTGGGTTTCAGTGCTGCAAGCACACATTGCTGGCTCATGTTGAGCTCCTTATCCACCAGCAACTCCAAGTCCTTCTCTTCAGGGCTACTTTCAATCTATTCTCCGCCCAGCCTGTATTTGTACTTGGAATTGCCCTGACCCAAGTGCAGGACCTTGCACTTGGTCATGTTGAACTTCATGAGGTTTGCACAGGCCCTTTTACTTCAGTGTTCAGTGTATCAACTTTCCTTTAGTGCAGACCATGTAGAAACCAAATCTCCTACTGTCCACCTTGTCCTCCTCCAGACTTTCCTATACCGTTATCAATAATGCTAAATAAAACTAGGCCTAGCTCACATCCCTCTGTAGGACCACTGGCAGCCCCTAATAACACCTCCATTTATAACTTTCTTTACTTTGTGGTCCTTCAGTTTGCTTTTGGTTTACATGAAAACGCTGACATTCACATCAATGTTAATTCATATTGCAAGTAGGATTTCCTGAGGCCTTGAAACTACGTATATCAGAAGACTCCAAACTCACTAGCTTCCTTTTACTTCTTTTGCCCACCTCTGTAACCTGATCTGAAAAACCAACAAGGTTTGTCTGTCATGATTTATTCTGCAGGAACCTCTGCTGCTGATTGTGCTTATGGTTCAATTTCTGTCTTCATATACACGTCATTCCTTTATCAGGGATAGAAATTGGACCACTGAATGCTTGGTGCCTGGATTTTTTGGGTTTTTTTAATTTTTTTTTTACTTTCTACCTTTTAGAAGTTCGGTATTTCACTTGCTTTCCCCCTGCCCCCCTCCCCTTGCCCCCTGGTACTTTCCCATCACACTCAGTAACTTTCTGTAAGTAATTGCCAGTGTTTCTGTAAGTTCATTAGCTAATTCCCTTAACACTCTGAAATGCATGCACACCTGCTGATCTGTATATATATTCAGCTGTTTTAAGTATTCTCTTACCTACTTTTCATCAATAGCTTTGACAAAGTCGTCATTGCTTCTTAATTATCTATTTCTCCTTCCCTTATTTTTCTTGTTTAACAGATTTTTATAAGACATTTCAGTAGTTTACACATTTTAAAAGCTTCATTGATTTAATCTTCCTCCTCATTTATTAATGAGTCTTTCTCTCCAGTACTTTTTGTTTTCTCATTATCTATCATATGCTTTTGTTCTCTTTAACCCCTTTGGCTATTGTTGACACGTTCCTCTTCTTTCTGTCCTAGTAATCCTTAATCAGAGGGGTTTTCTTCTTGGTACTGTTTTTTTTAAAGGTAAACTTAGTTTGTTTACTTACTTACTTCTTTCTCTGTTGCCAGTAAAGAGCTGAGGGTTAGTTTTTTCTGTGTTTGTTTTTAATTTGCCCTCTATCTATTACCACACCTAGAAATTGCTTCTGTCTTGCTCTGCTATTAGGCAGCACTTACCTGTGACTCCTGGTGCCACTGGAGTTGCTGTTTGATAAAAATCCAGATTACCTCCCCCCCACCTTGGCCCATTGTTTTTTTTACTCACCTGTCATATATTTGCATCCCTCTAAATCAGGGAGTAACCAGTCTAATCTTTCAGTACAATGTCCACTCATTCTTTGGGACCTTTAATCATAAAAGACTGGAAAGAGTGCAGATGTGATCCTGATCCTACCTTCTTCAATTTTCATTTCCTTTCTACTAGTGGCATCAATAGGAGCTGGACATCTCACTTTCTTTATGCCTATGGATAGCTACTCTAACAACTCCATAACTGGATCAAGCTCTTGGAGTTAACATTTTTCCTATTGACAGTCACATCTTTCCCCGTGATGTATGAGCAACAACCAATACAGACTCCCTGAGAACCAAGATTTTAAGTGAGGCAGCCATTTAGTTGGGGAGCTGAGCAACTAGGGAGCACAAAAGAAGGGATTTTCCATAGAATCATAGAATCACAGAATCACCAGGTTGGAAAGGACCTACTGGTTCGAGTCCAACCATTCCTAACACTCCCTAAACCATGCCCCGCAGCACCTCATCCAACGGTCTTTTAAATACCTCCAGGGAAGGTGACTCAACCACCTCCCTGGGTAGCCTATTCCAGTACCCAATGACCCTTTCCGTGAAAATTTTTTCCTGATGTCCAGCCTGAACCTCCCCTGGTGGAGCTTCAGGCCATTCCCCCTTGTCCTGTCCTCAGTCACTTGGAAGAAGAGCCCAGCTCCCTCCTCCCCACAACCTCCTTTCAGGTAGTTGTAGAGAGTAATAAGGTCTCCCCTCAGCCTCCTCTTCTCCAGGCTAAACAACCCCAGCTCTCTCAGCCGCTCCTCATAAGAGTTGTTCTCCAGCCCCCTCCCCAGCTTCGTTGCTCTTCTCTGGACACACTCCAGAGCCTCAACGTCCTTCTTGTGGTGAGGGGCCCAGAACTGAACACAGTACTCAAGGTGCAGTCTCACCAGTGCTGAGTACAGAGGGAGAATAACCTCCCTGGACCTGCTGGTCACACCGTTTCTGATACAAGCCAAGATGCCATTGGCCTTCTTGGCCACCTGGGCACACTGCTGGCTCATGTTCAGTCGGCTGTCAATCAACATATCCAGGTCCTTCTTCTCCGTGCAGCTCTCCAGCCACTCTTCCCCCAGTCTGTAGCACTGCATAGGATTGTTGTGCCCCAAGTGCAGGACCCGGCATTTGGCCTTGTTAAACCTCATGTCATTTTGACAAACTGGCAAAAAAGATGAAACACCAAGGAAGAAAGGGGGGAAATTTGTACCACACAAATAGAAGAAGAGAGCCAGGAACCACAGCAGTAAAGGGAGTGAGAATGACATGCAGTAAACAGTGAAAAGTGAAAGAAGAATTGCATTCAGGAAACAAGGAAAGAGCTAAGGATCACACAGAAAAGCAGGGCTATCTGGCTGCAAGGAATAATCAAGAAGCCTTTCTCCAGAGGTGATCTAGAAACTGGAAGAGTAAACTGCTAAGGAGTGTCAGGTAAGTGAAGAGCTGGAAAGAAAAGTGAAGAATCTACTGCTTATCTTGTGCACCAAATGCATTGTCAGATCAATGATGCTTTTATTAGGAAAGACACTCGAAGTGAGTTATCTGTCAGATATCTTCAGTAGGAAAATGTGAGTGCTCAGAGATTAATGAAGCTACTTAAGAAAGTCACCCGAATAGCAGGGCACACAGACTGCAAAGCAAAAGAAAGAGATCGCAAGAAAAGGCTCCAGACTTAACTGAATGAGCAATCACCTCAAACTATGTTATTTAGAGTGAAGTTGGGACTCAAAGAACAAGAAAAGGGTCCACACACTAAAGGAAGCTATTTCCTCAGGCAGAGAATACAGGGACAAAGTGAGAATGTCCCCAAGAGGAAAGTTTTCTGGAATATTAAGCTGAGTTAAACCTTGCAAAGGAGATGAAAACAAATAGCAGCCATTTCCTTAGCTGTCTAAATAAAAGGAGAACATCGAATGAAGAAATGGAGCTGCTGTAGAGGGAGAATATAGCAGAGATTAAAGATAACCTACAGATGGCCCAAAACTAAATTAATACCTTTGCCTCCATTGTCCATGAAGTTGACATGAGGATAAAGGGTAATTATTGGAAAAGCAGGAATTAAAAACAACCATATTCATTGTACAAGTAGAACTCAGGTAGTGTAGCATGCACCCTTAGCAGAGATGAATACCCTCGGATTTTAAAGGCACTATTCTACTTGGAACAAATGCTCTGATAACAAGCGTGCTTAATTTAGATATCAGGTCACGAGTAATACCAGGTCTGCACCCTACTTTAATTCTCATTCTCAGTTTTGTTTTCTGCATCCCTCCCAACCATCCATTCATCAGCCGCCTCAGTTTCCCCAAACTTTTTGACACAGACAGCACAATACCTTTTCCCTAACTCTGTTCTATAAATCCATTGATTCACCTGATAATTTTAGTGAGCAGTTTTCCAACACTGTTCAGTGTAGGGTGAAACATTTCAGGTAAATTACTTAACTCTGGCAAAATTATAAGCATCTGAAAAACAATATTACACTCAGTTTTTTAGGATGACAATGGCATTATAAACCAAGAGATTAGATCAGTTATGAAAATATCTTGCCTGTGATAACACAGAATTTCAATGAGGGGTGCTCTGTTTGAGTACATTATCTTTTCTCTTAGCAAAACATTCCAAGTCACAAAACTGCATGAAAGGAAACGCTTCCAGCACTTCGCAGCACCTCATCTCCAGCTAAACGCCTCCTTATAAGCCCAGCCCCACTACGGATGTGAAGGATAAGATTCTGACAGGGTTAATAATAAAGAAGCTATACAATTTCTACTGAGCTGACTGATATGAGAAACATTACTCCCTTTTCTCCCAGAGAATTTAATTTTCATCATGGTTATTGTTAACTATTTTCTGTTAGTTACAAGCCAAAAGCAGAGTTTATTTTATATCATCTATATTACATCTTCGTCAGTGATACTTAATGAGTTGAAGGGGCTGGAAACTTGTTCTCAGCCAAGCCAATATCTTATGAGTTATAAATGACATTTCATCCTCATATGCAGATTTTTCTGTGCCTAGGTGAATTATTTACAAGGTATAGCTTGTGGGCTCCAACAATCAGCTGCCAGAGATTTACACCTACACTGAGTCCTTGCTCTCCTGCTGGAAGAACGTGAAGTTTTCCACCGTCCTTTAAGATCTGACAAGTTAACAGAGAATAGCTCTTCCTGAAGCTGGCACTGCCTTTCTTGGGATGGTGGCTGACTAGACTTTGCTGAGGGAAAGAGAATAAGGGTGAGCTGAAACACCAAGAGTGACTGCTTCAGTAGCTTAAAATAGTCTCTTTTTTCCCCGTCTGCATGCAGCTGCAAATCAGAAGTATCGTGATCATTTAAATACTATACTTCCAGTCCTGTGTGCATAATGCCAAAGGTAGTCATAACATTGGGTTTTTTCTCATTAATGAGGAAAAATTGTATGGAAAATGAGTGTTACTGTGATCAACGAAGTAACAGGGAGGTAGATAAGAAAGATAAGAAAATTGTAAGTTCCCTACCGAAGCCTATCGTCAGATTTAAGAAAAATGAACCAGGAGAAAAACTTAAACCATATCAGATTTAAGATAAATTATTTGAAGTAAATTGGGAGGTATTTTGAAAGCTGTGTTCCTCTTATTCAGTCTTTTTATGTAAGACAGTAGCACGGAGAACAATGCATAGTGAAATGGGATTATATTTGCAAGAGCTGTGACAGTGTGGTGCTGCATCACCAGCAGCCAAGTTGCTCCAACGAGCATGGGTGTGGGGTGCATGTGACTCCTTCATGATGCCACAGGTGGGCTTTCTTTCTACTTTTTAATATTCATAGCTTTTCACTAGCTTTCAATACTTCCATAATGTTTAGGAAAATAATGATGTTTACACTTGGGTGGGAAAAAAAAAAGCGTTTTATTGCAACCTGATGTCTCAAGAAAAGCAGTAAAACCCATCTACATGGTACACGTAGGTAGCAAAACAATGTAGAAGAGTTTATTTGGGGGGAACAATCCCTTAGTGGCAGGAAAACAGCCCAGAAGACGTAATAATGTTTTTCCTATTTAGGTATCTATTGTCCTGAAATACCCAATGTGATTCTCTCTTCCCTTCCATTTGAATCTCCACTGACAGATAATCTGCTGCTTCTTTCATTTCCCACTCATCCAGTTTATTTGTTATAATATTAGACTGGATGTAAAATTGTTTGAGTATGCTTTTACCTAACCAGCCTCCTGGGAAAAAGACTAACTGTCAGGCTCCTGCCACTGATAGATAGATAAAATACTGGTGCTTCACTCCCCTCAGGTCACACATGGCAGAGTTTCATGTAGAGGCTAAATATTCAGTAATACTTTTCAGTGAAATATTTTCACCTTTCATGGCTTTGGGAATTGATCCAGCTTGTCACTTCAACACATGCATACATGCTTAATTATACAGCAGGTAATTCTCATTGACTTTACGAGTCAATATGTGTGTTGCTGAATTTGGGAGCCAGATCTACACCTGAGGTTCAGTGTCAGTCTGCTAATATCTAACTGTGTCTACCAATATCTCCGTGAGACTGTAACAGCATCACCAGCATCCTTTTCCTCTGAGAGAGGTGTGGGGAGCACAGCCAAACTAATTACTTGTTCTCCAAAGTACAATATGTGGCAGGAAAACCTAGAGAGAGAGAGAAATATCCCTAGAAAGTAGTTAAAACCTTACTGCAGGAAGGAGAAGTTTTATTCTACATCATTTCCCTTGCTGATAAAAGGTTTGCATTCTTGTTGAGATTCTTCCTCAGCATACTAGTAAATACATTTTTTCCTTTAAACCAAAGAACAGTAAAATGACAATTAATTTGGACTAGCTAAAATATATAATTACCTAGTCATAAAATGGACCATAAAATTACTACATTGTTGAATCCATTTCATTAGTAGCAGGTACATAAAAACTGTTTTAGTGTATAAAGATGTGAGTATCGTGCTTCATTGTTTTCAAATGACAGCAGCTTGCTTTTTCTTGTTTTTGCAAACCAGACCTCTCAGCAATGTTGCTCCAGCAGCTGTTTTTATACTTCTCTTCATTTTGTTATCCACATTATCCTAGTTTTGGGCTGAAACAGCTCTAACGTGTCAACATAACCTGAGAACCCAAAGCCAAAAGCTGTAGGTCACATAAACACCAACGGAATGTTGACGTAGGTAGTTTTACCTTAACAAACAGGTGGGATTTTTTTTATCTTTTGCCTTTTTTTTTTTAACTCTCAAAATTTGATGGTTTTGCAAACAAATTAGAAATTTAAGGAGTAAAGGCAATCTTGTAGAGCTGCCTTTCTAACTTTCATCTCATTATTTATTTGCTATTTTCAGTCTGAAAAGCTCACAAGTCTTTCATGATACATACATCTTAACTATAAAGAAGAAAAGAAAAGAAAAGAAAAGAAAAGAAAAGAAAAGAAAAGAAAAGAAAAGAAAAGAAAAGAAAAGAAAAGAAAAGAAAAGAAAAGAAAAGAAAAGAAAAGAAAGAAAAATTAAGCTTTAGGAGATGAGAAAACTTGTTTTCCTGGAGTCTTTAATCGGTGGTAAATCCAGTGTACCTGCCTTGTAATGTCACCCATTCCAGTGAAACATAACATTCTTCAGTGATCAAGAATCCAAACTGGCATAAAGAAGTTCTTCATTAAGACATCAAAATTGTAGGAATATTTTCAATTGTTGGTATAACTTATTCTTGGAAATCCTTTCACTTATTTCATGACTACCTAAGGCTCTCTAAGGTGCACAGCAACACAGTTTGAGACATCTCTGTGATGTTCTGTACACCATATAGTTGCTAACAACCTGTCAAAGTCATCCTGACACCAAACTGAGAAGCTGATGGTTTTTGGTAACGTATTAGCAGAGATGAAAAAAGATGGTGCTCGTTATTGTAATAAAACCAAGAGAAGCACACTGAGAATCAATTACTGATTCTGTGACCTGTTGAACTAACCCTCAGTCAAGTGGGGAACTGCACAGAGCATCTTACATTATCAAATGATTTAGGATGGAGAGCTGTCTGAAGTCTTGCAACAAGTCAAGGCAAATATGTTTCCTTAAATTGTAGCTTGCTTAATTACCTTGTTCCTGAGCACAAAGATCAAATTGAGCAACTTAAGATGTGGAAGCACTCTGCCAGCTGGACATGAAAAGGAAATAATTAACACACACACAAGATCTAAGTTTAAGGATAAGACTCCTACTGATAACAGCAAGGAGATCCAAACTTAAGACAGACACTGTGTCCTTGACTGGATCCATGTGCCTTCAATTTGCAGCACATATTGGATTGTAGAAGAGCACCATGTGTTGCAGCCATTTCAAGTAAGCAGATGGCTTTTTAAAGTGCTCGATGTAGAGAAAGCAAAGCCCTTTCAAAGGCTGGCATTTCAATCTCATTATTTGTCACAGACTGTTCCACCTCTTGCCTTTGCGATGCCCGAGCTTCACCAAGAAAATTCTGTCTCACGGAAGGAACTATGCAAACATATGAAAAAGAACTTTTGTTCCTTTACACAATGAAGTGACCTGTGAGGCAGGAAATTAATAATAATATTTCATCCAAGCCTCAAGAGAGAAAGCTGATAGGCACCCAAACCCTTGTTTAGTGTCTATCTGCACTTTTCAGGACCTTCATGTCCATAGCAGCATTCTTTTCCTAGTCTGAGCATCTCCCACAGGTAATGCCTTTCTTTCATGACCAAATTCAGCAATGATAAGGTGCAAAGTAATTGTTTGCTGAGGAGAGCTGAACCTAATATCCCAACTTTCATCCATTATTTTCCACATTTTTTAATAGGATCTCTTGTGCCTGCCTGAATAGTCACCCAAAACAAACAGAAAAAAAGACACCTCATTTTAACATATCATCTTGAAGGATGGACTCTTTGGAGTACCACACACTACAGATTTGTTATGATCAGAAGGGCCAGATGTCACCAGCTGAGCTGTTCATTTGATGCTGCGCCATCACTCGGTGCCGCTGCCATAGATACTGCCCTGCCCTTATGGTGGCTGCTGTGATTCATTGAAAGTAATATCATCCCAACTGCCACTCCAGGGAATCTTGCAGGCATGATTTTCTAACACAGCATGACCCATTAAAAATAACTGCCAGGAATTCTGCGCTTTATAAAAGGGCATCTTCATTAGCTCTCACGGTGGGTCGCCAGAAAGTCCCAGGCGCTACAGTAGTCACAAGGTAATTTGTAGTTATCAGGAACATTGCATTTAATGTCTTTATTCCTGTGGAGCTGGAGCCCACTGGTTACTAAACACAGACTCCTCCTCTTAAATCACAGAAATTAAAGAGGGAAGAGACCCATCAGATTATTTTGTCAATCCGCTATTTGAATGCAAAATTGGCAAATGTATAGTCTTCACCGCCAAGACATTTGTGCCAGGGACACTCACCACGCTGCTGCAGGCCACTTCACTTATCAGTGCCTACTAGTGCTTGGCCTTTCTCCTACAACAATGAATTCCTGGGTACTCTGCACAGCACATCGTCCTTCACATAGAGCTTCATCCAAAGAACAGACTCTAAATGACTGCAGAGGGCTATGGAGTTGGTCTCTCACTTGCTTTACTTATTCTTCCAAATATACTGGAATAGGAGCTGGTGTTTTACTTGGATAGTTAGACAGAAGTATTCTGAACTTCTATTTTTATCAAGTCAGATAGAAAACTCATTTTTTTTCTCAGGACGAAACAAAACTTCCCAATAATTTAAAATAAAAATACTAACTTTAGTTCTACATGGACATATTGTACATGGGTATCAACTGTCAACAATTCTTATATACCCTCATTGCTTATTAAAACAGGTACATCTCTCCCTGGAGATCTGTTCTTCTTCCCAGCACTGGAGCTCATTCTACAGTGAACTGATAAGGGCAAAGTCTCCTCAAAAAGAAAATAAAGATATGAGAGATGTTACGCATTAGCTTATGTCCCTGGTCCTCAAATGCTACGGTGATGAATGGCAGAAAAAAAGGCCTCCAGATTAGAGTAGGAATGCTGTGGTAACTAGCATTAATACAGACCTGGGCCCAGAAGCACATTTTTTCATCCCATTCTAGTAAAAGTATTTCCTTCGGTACTCTAGGTTGAATATTGACTCAAATATCATGGCCTAAATGAAGTTATGAGGCGTAGATTCTCTACAGCATTGAGTATGAGCTATAATGCTTTGGGCCATAGCAGCAATTCATAACAATGAGCAATAAATACTAAATTCCAATACATGTCTTGCTGTGCAGGGGTGTGGACCATGTTTCAGTGCAAGGTCCTTGTAGGACTGGAAGAAAGACCTCCAGGCTACTTTGCAGTTTCTGAATGATGTCCAAGAATAAGTCCTAGTTCTGTGGTGAGTATATCAAATAGGGAGCAATTCTTTCCATTACACATTACCTCCCCAGTCATTATGAAATCATTTGGTATTCACTGTGATAACACCAATCATTAGTGCACTCATTTGACGTTTGTATGACTTGTCTTATGCACTACCCTAGGAATCCCATTGTAATTAACCATTAGTTAATGTAAATAGTAATGGATATTTAAACTAAAATGTTAACAGACAGGGTCAGTAGTAGCAGGGAATCAATGTGTTCACGAAACCAGGTACAGTCACTTCAAAATGTTCCTCTAATAGTAATGAAAGCCTAATAACAAATATGTCACTTAATCAGAATCAGGAGCTGTTAAAAGGATTTTACAGCATTTCATCTGAAAAACATATTCAGCATTCCCCTTCCTCTTTCCATATCTCCAGAAGAGTGAACACATGGACAGCTTTCCTTTTATGCATCAAAGAGACAAAGATTATTACAAAGCTTTTCTCTAAACAGCATTATACTCTGAACCAAGCATATCAATAAAATATCAGGTGCGTTGGCATCTGGCACACATCCTACAATTGATGGGTCACTGATTGCTTTAAACCAAGGAAAAGAGCAATAAAGAAAAGTAAGCCTTTGAAAAGTTAAACTAGTTTTACTGTTTGCGTGGTGTCAGTCCTTGAATAAACTGTAGTAATGAACTGTAATAGCATGGAATCTGGCATAATACCTTCTCCCCTGCCAGACATGTATTCCTGGAGGTGCTTCAGAGCTTGAATTCACTGATCTTTGTACAAGTGACATAGATCTAGCTTTCTGGTAAGAAGCCACAAATTATCATTGAGTGGAGCTGTGAGGACAATCTCTCGCAGAAAGCAAAAGCAGCAAAACTTGATGCTTTGCCAACTTTATAAAAGGCAAAAAAAAATTCACTTTTCAGCCAGGACACTTATGTGAACTATTATCATAAGAAAGAACTTGCTTTGGCCAAGTGTAATAGAAATGGGAACTTTTCATTGTCATATGATGTGCTAGCCAGGGGTCCTGTAAATAACAATCATAACAGATCTAAGTCTACCTCAAGAACCCAGTAGAAATACAATGACAATTCTAGAAGCTTAACTAGAAGCTTTCCAGTTAATATATATGTGCTTTCATAGTAATTAAACAACATTAATTATTAATAGTAATGACTGATCTCACATTATCAAGAAATGTTATCACACAAAATCCTCACAAAAATAGGAAGTCAAAAGCTGTTGGAAAAATATGCTGCAAATTAAAAATTACTGTTTGTTTTGTTGTTGTTGTGATTGTGTCAGCTTATAACTACAGAACAGCAGGATGCTTTTACCTACTTTTAGGAAGTCAGGAAGAGAAGAAGCTGAGGAAACACTGGGGTTGATAAATACACGGGGTTAGTTCCTGTCAAAATTGAAAATAAAACAAAATTTAACCAGTCTGGGATTAAACTGTAATGAGCTGATTAGATAGTTTCTTTTCTTTTCAAAGTTCATAATTATTAGCATCCCTGGCTAGCTGAAAACTTTCCAAGACTTAGTTTCAATATTTCAGTTTTGTTCTATAATGAAAAATGTGACAGTTAATCACAAGCCAGTTCTTCACTGGGTGACCCTTTGGGAAACTTCACTAAAAAAATTCCAAAACCAAAAAGTTGTGATAGCAGGGTGACAGAGATTGTGCTTCCCTATTCTCTCCAGAATGAGTAAGATCCCACATTTGCAGGTATTTCCACCAGATCCCCTGGGCTACATACTTACACAAGCAGTATTTTGCTCTTCCACATTCCAGCATTTTAGTTTGCCGCTCCAAGCAGTCACAAACTGTGAGGCACCCTGTGCTAGAATCCAGCTGTGAAATGGAAAACACAAGGAAAAAATTCATATTATGCTTCATCTGAAATGAAAGATTTTCTTCATTTGTCTATTTTAGCTTATCTCTGAAAGACATGCAGTAGAAATCTTTAATTACTCTGAAAGGTCAGGCTTCAAAATTGTATATTTAATCTGGATTTAAAGAAACATTTTCTGAACAGATGTGCTGGTATGCAAACACCTGCTGCTTCCTTTCTCCTCAGCATGCGTAATTTTATTTACTTATTTAATCTTTCTTCTTTTTATTCCTGTTACTGTGGATTCATTTAGGTCTTTCTAATCTTGGACAGTGCCTTTGAATCCATTACTCCAGAGGAATATCAAAAGCAATCCTATGGGCTAGTAGGACTTCCAGCAGAGCTGATAATTTTTCTTCCTGAGGGGCTGCTCTTTTGGCACTTGAGGCAAATGTTTGTGGCGCACTTCATCTTGACCTCAGCACTGTGCTGATCTCAGCCACACTGCTGCAAATGGGAAGTGATGCCAATGCTGTCAGTGCAGGCATTGCTGTTAACTGCAACAGGTCCTCAATTCCACTTGTCCTGAACTGATTGCTCTTGATCTTGTTCCTCAAGGCAGACAAACTGGGCTGAAGAAGGAAATTTTCCTCTTTACCAACAGAAGAATAGTGCAATACAGCAAGGTTTTCATCATTTCTTTCTCAATATATGCTACAAAACTGATCATAAATAGTCTCTGGGTGCAATAAAATTGGGAGCCAGGCTTATAGAACAAGAGGGGAGAAGTAGGAATCTGGCAGTGAGTTTGGAGCCATCCCAAATATTGGGTGGTGGGTGGCAAGAAAGTGAAAGCCATCTGGTGGCTCAGATTTCCTGTATAAGGAGGTCCTCTGGTTTTGAATATGTGGGCCTCAGCTCCTCCAAGAAACAAATGCTTGCAAAATGAAAAAGGAAATGTAATGGTTTGCCTGTGAATTTTGATACGTGATGCAGTAAAAGCAGAGCTTCTAATAATGACATTTCTACATTTCTTCATTATGAGTCATGAGTAAACATGACATTTCTGCAACGCGATCTAGATATGTGATCAAAGATTAAAATGGAGCCATTTTAATATTTTAATTATTCCAGCACTGTCAGGCTTCAGAGACTGTTATGCCAACACCCAATGCAGAGCAAATAATTTGTAACAAAGAATTTTATCAATTTTAGCTGCTTTTTTCCTCAATGCGAATTGTGTGTGAACAGGTCATTATTTTCTCAGATTTGCTTATTATTCGAAATGATCCACTATGAATAATTTAGACTAATATTTCTTGTTCTGCAGCTTCTTCACCACCAGTTTGTAGCTGCCTGGGCTACTTTTGTCTGAACAAACAAATCACATGGCCTCCTTTGTGCTTCCAGGTTGGCTAGGAAGTGCCTTGCTAAGTAGGGTACTCCCATTTATGAGTTTTATATGCGCTCTCTGCAGATATAACTGTTTTACATTTAAAAATTCTGTTTCCACAAGCAATTAATTAATTACAATATTCATGGGGAGTGAACAGGGGTGCAAACACAGCAAAGAGAATTCAAAGTTTTATACCAGAAATTATTTTGCTAATTTTATTTTTCTATATTTTTTTAGTTCTAAGCCCATTCTTACACTCTTCTAGGCTAGCAGAAATTTATAACCAGAGGAGCACCAGTGGGTTTATCCAAGTGCAAAGATCTTGTGCATTAGTATAAAGCAGAAGGGAAGAGCTTTCTTCAATAGTCAGCGACATACAAATTACTGATATTTCAGTCCAGGGCCAGGTGCTCCAAAAGGATTAGGAATAGGCTCCCCTACGAATCCAGTACTTTCAGGCATTTAACAGTGTATGTTTCATGAAGTATGTTTGTCTTGACAATTAGAACGCAATCCCAGATGGTTTGTGTCTATCTTATTATCCGCCAAAATACCCATTCTCTTACCCACCAAATCTAGTAAAACAATGCGGGTGGGATATGAGAACAACCTTTTCTTAAAATAGTAAACCTAAAGAATTCAGCCCTAATGTAGGTTGACTAAATTCTTCTTGGCTAAATTTGTATGTCTTCTCTCTGCATCTACCTGAAGATTTTGCTTTACATGTCACCTATGGCAATCAGTCTGAATTTCAAATACTCTACCAGTAAGGCAATTTGACATGTATAAGCCAAGTCATTCCTTTGTTCTGGAGGCAGTTATAATCTTTTAAGAAAGATAGAAGATATCCGAGGCAGGAGTCTTCTCCATAGACTGCATAAGCCCGCAAAATCCAGTTTGATTTGTAAACTGGGCAGCCTGAATAACCAATTTTTTCAGCGTCTCCTCCACCAGCCATACAGTCCTCAAACTTCCAAGGTCTCACGGGAGTGCTATCCCACACTGTGAGGCAACTAAATCCAATATTTATGCTGGAAACGTTCCCTTTGTGGTTCATGTTTGGAAGCAACTCAAAAGCAGAGAGAGATGTGCTTGGAGCAATCTGTCCGTCAATTAACAATATTGAATGACTCCTAAATTGCTGGTCTGCCAGAGCAGGCACTTGCAGCATGGCTCTGGCCATAAACAGGAGGGTGAGGAATGAGGCACAAGGTGGAGCGAAGCACACAGCTTGCTGCTTCATTTTGACTCTGTACACCACATGGTGCGCAGGGGCTCCAGTATCAGCTGAAACTGCTTTACAGATCTCCTGTTCTCCCTGAGTCACTGAGGGTGAGTCACACACACCACCGACACAGGATCAGAGAGCCTTCCATTTTGCAAATGGTAAGTGATGACGACAGTTAAGCAAGGGAGTCCAGTGTGACTCTCCTATTCCAAGATATGTCATTATAAGCCTGATGGAGCGCCTGTAAAGAAAATACTATGCTCCAACTGCTTCATTAGTTGTCCTTTCCTGGATAAAAGGAACATCCATACACATTTTAAGTTTCACCTTCACATTCTTTTATGCTTTCATCCTCAGAGGGGTGACTATGGAGAATGTCTGTATTGCAGCAATATCCATCTATTAAGTTACCTTTCCCTACTTCATCCCAGTAATAGCTGATACCGGTGGTTATGCAGAGCCCTACAACGGTACCTCCAGAAAGAAAAAAATGCAGGTTAGAAGGATTTTTTTTAAATTACTAAAGAATATTTTTTCATTTTCCATCCTCTACAGATGCATTTTCTACTGATCAGTACCTCTAAATTTTGCCCTTGAGTAGTTATACACACAGTTTAAGCATATAAGATGCTAAACCCAACAGGGCATTCTTCCCACCAGATGGAGAAGTTTCCCTTCAGCACCTACAAAACCATGCATATGTAAATACAAACCTAATTGTATATTAGGTGTGAGTATCTAAATATATCTGTAAGTATCTGTAATCAAGAATTTTTAATCAAAGAATGCATCAAAAAATTGTAAGGTTGACCAGAAAATGAGCAAAGAAATCAGAATTAACATCAGCAGCAAATCTTTACTTGGCTTCTTTCTGCCCATGTGCCATGGCAGAGTCCTTAATTATATGACCACGTCTTATTTTTTTTCAAAACTGTCCTCTCAATGAAGAACAGGGCTTATGAAATTGGACTCTTATTCAGTATTACATTTTATCTTCATCATCCAACGTGTGGCTTCATGCACTGTCCAGCTCTGCACTGCATACAAAATAAGTGCTCTCCCATTCTACTTGTGGTGGTATCATAAGAGTTGTTTAGATTTTTTTTTGCATCATTAAGAATTTATTTGCATGATACTACTATAAAGAGGTGTGAAATCATGGTCTATGGCCTACATGCATGAAAACTGAGACAGAGATTAATATAAAAATCTCAAATCATAGAATCATAGAACCATAGAATCATAGAATCATAGAATGTTTTGGGTTGGAAGGGACCTTAAAGATCCGCTAGTTCCAGCCCCCCTGCCATGGGCAGGGACACCTCCCACTAGATCAGGATGCCCAAGGACCCATCCAACCTGGCCTTGAATGCCTCCAGGGATGGGGCAGCCACACCTTCCCTGGGCAGCCTGTGCCAGTGCCTCACTACTCTCATTGTGAAAAAATTCTTCCTTATGTCTAATCTAAATCTGACCCTCTCCAGTTTATACCCATTCCCCCTCTTCCTGTCACTACAAGCCTTTGTAAACAGTCCCTCCCCAGCTTTCTTGTAGCCCCTTTAGGTACTGGAAGTTCACTATAAGGTCTTCTCGGAGGCTGAACAACCTCAACTCTCTCAGCTTGTCCTCATGTGAAGGGTGCTCCAGACCTCTGATCATCTTTGTAGCTCTCTTCTGGACCTGTTCCAACAGTTCCATATCCTTCTTATGTTGAGGATTCCAGAACTGGACACAATACTCCAAATGAAGTCTCACAAGAGAGGAACAGAGGGGCAGAATCACTTCCCTCGATCTGCTGGCCACATTTCCAGCCCAGGACATGGTTGACCTTCTGGGCTGTGAACGCACATTGCCAGCTTATGTCAAGCTTCTCATCCACTAGCACCCCCAAGTCCTTCTCTGCAGGGCTGCTCTCAATCACATCATCTCCCATCCTGCACTGAAATAGGGAATTGCCCTGACCCAGGTGTAGGTCCCTGCACTTGGCCTTGCTGAACCTCATGAGGTTGTCACAGGCCCACTTCTCCAGCCTATCCAGGTCCCTCTGGATTACATCCCATCCTTCCAGTGTTAGATCACATTGATTGGTTTTCCCATGTTCACTGCTGCGGTTACTCCATCATAGAAAGCCACTAGGTCGGTCATACAGGACTTGCCCGTGGTGAAGCCTTGCTGGCTGCCATTAATCACCTCCCTGTCCTTCATGTGCTTTAGCATGGCTTCTAGGAGGATCTGTTCCATGATCTTCCCAGGCACAGAGGTGAGGCTGACAAATGTGTAGCTTGATTTGGGATTCCCAATGAAAAACCTTACAGACTAATGTTTGAAGCATTTTGCACATTCAGAGTACTTTCTCTTTTCAGAGAGGTCATCTTGACCTCATGCACAGCTCTGAGAAGTCTACAGCTCTGAAATTCAGAGCTGTGATCCCAGAAAATCAATATCCCTGTGGAAGTCCTTTTCTGAAGCAACTTGCGTGTCATCAGATGAAAATTCTGGAAACAAAGGCAGAGTAGATTTGGATTATTTTGCTTACTTTTGACAGTGCTCTACAGATAACTCTTTTCTTCCCCCACTTTCCTTGTCCCAGTCACGAGACAGATTTTCATTTCCACAATACGTAAGCAAGGAGGATGTCCGCCTACAGTCACCACATTGTTCAGATACATCATCACAGCACAGAATGTCCTTTTCAATGAACCAGACATGGGTCCTAAAATACAAATTAATGACATCATAGGGACAATGCTATGCAGATGAGGAACCATAGTGATGATTAAGATTGGGGGGACAGTGCCTGGCATTTTCTGATATTCCTCTTTTGAGTTCTCAACCACAGTGCAATGCATACATCATTGTTCTTGGGCTTATTTGTATTTTTTTTCCCAATTCCTATTTCTTTGGTTTACCTTTGTTAGTTTCTTTTCATTTTCTGTCCCTCCCTCACTTCTGTGGTTGAACAAAGCCAGTTCTCAGCATGGATATCATGAAATGAACCGTTTAGGTTTGATGGACTCCGAACAACTGACAGAAGAGGCTTTCCGTAGACCATGTTTGGCAACCTTTAGCAAACTTCAGTATCATCATAATCTATAGTTCTCCATTTTGGCTGGATTCAGTGGGGTTTCAGCTTCGCTTAGCTTCATGGCAAAGAGGCATCTTAAGCATATTTGACAACATGATTTGCAAGAATTGTTGTTTGAAAACAGTGTTCTTTGACGATGATATTCATAATAATGATAAAATGTAGCCTAGATGGCAACTTAAGCTTGACTGGGGATCTCCAGCAAAACTGATTGCCTGTGAGTATAACAGTGCAAAGTTCACAGGAGAAGGCTATTGAAGTAGAACCAGGCTAGGATTACATTTTTTTATTTGGTGTTGACTACATTTTTTTTTTTTAAAGCAAACACAAAACAATGAAAAAAACCCCAACAATGCGCTTGATGAGTTTAAGATCTACAGGAAAATATTTAACACTGCACTGCAATGAAAGGAACTGGTATGAAGCATAAATGGCAAAGCAGTGAAAAGAACTGACACAAAGCATACTGGCGTGTGCAGCAACACCCACACAATCAAAAGCATTCAAGAAAATTAAAAAAAAAATAATCAAATGACTAAAGATCTGGCTAAGCAAGGAAGCTATATACCAAAAGTAATTTCCACCTGCAGCTATCCCAGGGATTTGAATGAGCTGGAATTTCAAGAAATGGTTCAATCAGTTGGCAAAAGGAAAGAAATGAGGAGTAGAAAGAGAACTCAAAAATACATTCAAATACTCCATTGAACTTTTTTTCATTCATCTTGATCTTAGTGATCACATTTAGAGGTGCATTTGACCCCAAAACTTTGAATTTGAAGATCTTTAGATTTTGATCTGCTTCAAAATTAATGAGATATCACAGCCAAGTTTGTATTTGGCCTCAGTTCCAAGTAAAAAAAAAAAAATCTAAAACTAACCATTTCCAAACTTTGGCTGTTCAGTTTAACGTCCCAGTTTGGATTCAAATCCAGAATTTCAGTTCAGTATTGACTTTTATCTCTTTATATCATGTCACAAAGCAAGAGCGCACAGTTGGACACAGTGTAATAACAAGACAAAGCAACCAAGCACAGTGTAACGCACCTCATACAATAACACTGAAACAACTAGCTTTACAATCGAAATGTTCTTTTATTTTTACATTTGATAGCCATGCCAATTTTAGCATGCACTGAAGATTTTTGGAAATTCAAGGCATAAAACACATGAATGCCCGGTGAGCCCCATGCACTTCCATGACAGCGTTTTTCTCTTAGTTACAGCAAGGGTAATGTTATCAGCGCCAAGCAACCCAGATGAAAATTATCAATTGGTTACCAAGAAACCTAATGATTTCATCAATAATATTTTACCAGTTACAAAGGTCATTTGGAGAAGTGATGCCACACGAAATGTGCTTGTGAAGTGGGTGATGTGTGGGTGGCTGTTAAGGGTCAACACTTCATTTCTCATTTCTTTAATTGATACTTCTGAATGAGTATTAATTGAGCTGCAATGAGAACAGTGCGCAGTTTGACAATGCAAGTGACAGGATGGAAGTGCCATTTGCAGAGTGTATATAACCACAGCTAACACCCTCAAAGCGTTAATTCCATTTTATGTCTTTCACATTTAATAGCAAATTTGCTATTTAATCTTTAAGACAGAAGTTACTTATTCTCAATCTACCTCTCACTTGCACTGATATAATCTCATGCCACTCAGACTGGCCTGTGGCATGAAGCACATCACACTTTCAAATCAGGTCCATTTTTTCATTAGCTCATATCCTTCCTGAGATGCCCTCCTTTACAGATGGCTGATCAGCAATCAACACTAGTTTGTTTCAATCAGAAAAGCAGCCGTAACTTCTCATTTAAAGACTGTTCCTGGAGAAGCACATTAGTCGAAGGCATAAAGCTGGCACTGGGGCAACAGTGACTCTCACAACTGATTTCTTTTTAGAATTTCTTTTAAAGAGGCAGACCTTTTATATATGGGGACATGTTTTTCATTTTAAAAAAAAGCATAATGAAATCCATGCCTTCATGTGTTGCGGGGAGCCCTTCATGTAGCCTGTGCAGGTGCCAATAGACTGTAAATCTGAAGAGTGAATACAAAAGGTAGCAAAAGCCCAGAAGGAAGCCAGGGAATAGTTCCCATATGTACATGCTGACACTTTCTCCCTCTCTGTTCCTCCTCCAGCAACGCAGTGTGTTGCCCTTTGAGCCTACTTGACTGAGGTTAAACATTTACACTTTTTTCAGAGGTCCAGTCAGTCCACTTAGGGAGATACTGACTTTCATAGCAGGAAACTTCAAAATTATTTCCTCTCTGCTTGGGCAGCTCAAAAACATGCACACACAGAAGCAAAGGTCAGATGTCATCCAAGTGGCAGGAGAGTGCCAGCTAAACGCTTGGGATATATTTTTATATTGGTCTCAGATCAGCCTCCAATTCTGCAGGAATCTAGTCAGCACCTACAATTCACTCCAGTGCATTAACCCAGGGTGCAAATGATAGGATTTACCCTTCCAGGCACTGACTTGTGGGTGCAGTCAGATAGCTAGATAACTTAATGATATCATTTGCACTCACGGTTAACTGCAGGTAGAAAAGAAACCTGGAGTGGCTGGAAAAAAGAGAGAGAGAGGTCTTTTTTTCCCGTCTTCTCCCCCTTCTCAAAACCATATCTCTTGCACTCAGTGAGGAATTGCTTTTTAGCTTTGAGTCCAGAATATACAGAGCTGCTCAACACTTCTTTCCCTGTGGTGGCCATTTGCAGTTGAGTGCATCAGTCTCCTGCTCGGCCTTTTTCCTTGTTTCCTTGAGCTGGCAATCCACAGGTAACTCACTTCTCTTTCCTTACTCACTGTTTTCTGCCCCTTCATTTCATGCACATACCTGCTTTTATATTTGCGTTCATCCCAGTAGTAACTTCTTCCTAATCCCTTCTGCCCCTAAGAGTCTGCTTTTTAATTATCTTTTAATTCTGCCTTGGCTCTTTATTTTCTGACTGCTGAAATTTTCTTGTCCCCAATCTCTTCAATCAAGTCGTCTATTACCCACTGACACCCATATTCCCTAATTCATCACCCACATCCCTGATTCCATTCTTCTCCATACTCTTCCCATTTTCTTATGTACAATCAGGTCTGCCTCCAAAGAAACCTAGGAGAAGGCTGTCTTCTTGCATATTTGCCTCCACTGATATATTATACAAGCAAATACGTTTAGTGTGGTGTCATCATCTCACCCGTGATTGCAGAGAGATGGCAATGGATGGCAATTGCTTTACATGCTCACAGAAGCAGGGACTTGAAAAGGACCTCATCATTAATTGAGGTCTGTGGATGCCAGGAATACACACAAAGAAATTAAATTAATAAAATGATGCTGGTAAAAACAGCACTGTCAATAGGCACCCTGGAGAGACAGAGCTTCTCTAATGATTGGGTGTGGACCCACTTTGCATGCCTTCCTGATTTACCATAAGTTTCTGCTACTTTATACCTAAACCAAATGTAAGCTATGTGCAAAGATATTCTGAAACTTAATTACTCCTCTGGTTTAGTATGAAGCCAGTGCTCAAATGGTTGAATTATGCCATTTGGAAAGGACAATTGGTTATTACACTTATCAGATTGTTTGTGACAGGAATGGGTTAATTTTCCTAACCTTTTCTGTTCTTGTTCCACTCGCAGGGTTGTCAAAAGGATGGATAAACGTGTTGCTATTTTCTGGTTTTGTTTCAGTGTCTATCATGAGAGTGGACCAATTTCATACCATTTGCTGCTTTCATTACTGTCTCAGGGTTGTCACAAGAATTGATAAATTTCAGACTGTTTTTCTTGTCCTCATTACAATCTTAAGGTTGTCATGAGAATGAATTGATTTTGTGCCATTTTCTGTTCTCATTACAGTCTTTGTCATGAGAATGGCTTCATTTGGGGCCATTTTTGTTCCTGTTACTTACCATCTTTTGTCACAAGAACAGAGATTATTTGATGAAAATGAGAAGACAGCATCTCAGACACTGAGATTCAGGGATAACTTGTTCTTGTGACAGTGATCATAACGAGGACAGAAAGCAGTACAGAATGTATCCATTCTTGGGATGATTTTAAGGACTGTGATTTTGTGACCCTGATTGTGCTAACTGACTTAACTTCAGGAGGAGATTTTGGGAATTTCATTGTAGCGACCACTGCTTCATTCATGCTGCTGGTAGATTTCTCCTTACGCATCAAAGGAAAATATATTTATACAAAGACTATCAGAAGAATTACAGATGAACATGACTGAAAAATTTAAGGGTAGGCTTTGGTATCCACAGGGCCCAGACCTCAGAAACACACATTTCAAACTCCAACTAGGACTTCTGGTGTTTTTCACAGAACCCAGCTAGGAGTCATCACTATGACAGCTATCATTGAGTACAGTCACGTCATTTGGAGGGTTAAATATACAACAGAGATGTGGTTTTGAGCATCTGGCTGATTTTAGGTTTGTCTAACCTGCTTATGTAGCCAGCTTGATCTGGGAGCTCTGGGACTCTGAGTTCAAATGAAGGTAAACTAGTGACTGCAAACGAGTGCCTGCAACACAGCTAAGAATGAGTTACTGCAAATGAAAGGGCAGAAGTTAGAGATCAAGGCATGTACAACATCCAGGGTCCAGAAAACCTAGAAGTAATAATTGCATTCTTGAAGGTGATCAAAGAGAAGCAGCAGGAAATGCTTGATAAAACATATACCCTTACAGCATGTGGGGAGGGGGCGGGAATGAAATAGGCAAGGAAGATGAAAAAAGTAGTTATGGATGAGGAATGAACAAAGCTAGAGAAGAAGCTACAACAGAAGAGACTAGAGAATGCTAAGGCACAGCTCAGAAATCAGATTTGGATTGTGCAAGACAAAGAACTGAACGGAAGGACAAGAAGAAAAGAAAGAGAAAACTGGAGAAGAGGAAGACCTCTATCATGGGATACACTAAGCTCTCTGTTGATAAATCCCATCTTGGGATGGACAAGGAAGACCTAAAGAGGGCACACGTATGTCTGCCAGTCCCCTTTTTGGTAATGGTAAGCAAATGAGGACTCATTGCCTTGCAAGACAATTTATTAACTGCCTTTGGGCTTGCCAGCTTTTATTTTTGCAGCAACTAAGATTTTATTCCTGAGCTTAAA
This sequence comes from Cuculus canorus, assembly GCF_017976375.1. Classification (NCBI taxonomy): domain Eukaryota; kingdom Metazoa; phylum Chordata; class Aves; order Cuculiformes; family Cuculidae; genus Cuculus; species Cuculus canorus. The sequence continues at coordinate 62,358,549 of NC_071402.1, read as the reverse complement.
CTCCTGGTTCCATCAGAAAGTAGATGCAGGAGGTATGTATGTGATTTTCCTTCATCAGGCCTCCCAAGAGGAGATGCAAAGAAGATGAAATGGAGACCTCAGAGCCAGTGCCATAAGGAAGATTCAGGCTGTGAAGCAGCCCAAAAGGAGATCATGTTAACTGCAATATACCACTGAAACAGCTTGGATAATCATCCTGCAAAGCTGCCCGGGAAACCATCAGAAATCCAGCTGAAAATAAGTGTACATGAGTAGTGAAAGAGATCAGTAAAAAGAAAGTTGGGGAGGGAAGGTGGCTGGGGGTGGGGTAGGGAGAACGGGGAGAGTGGATAGTCATTCCCCACTGGCTAAGTGAAATAAAGCAGGAATGCTGCAATATTTAGACCTGATAGATGACCCTTTGTATTTCCTGGGCCAATTTCTATGAATGTTTTATTGATCTTTTACATTCTGATTTGACCATCAGAGCCTTTGCTTTGTCTGTCCCATACCTCTCCCCTGCCCCCGTATTTGCCATATGTACCTAATCTCACTGCTTAGTCTACCATCTGCCATTGTTTGAAGTATATGGGAATATAAGTTTAATCATAAAAATGGTGGCCCTGGCTGTGTATACTAGACAAATGTTCAACTTTCACAAGATGAAGTGACCTCCAAGTGGCTTACAGCTTTTCATTAATTTCTCTGTATAATTGAACATTTTTCGGCATCTCATTTAACAAACTGTTAAGCTCCTTATTGCACAGAAGGGCCATGTGATGTGCAGGGATTCTGAATGCTTCCCCTCATTCACAGTTCTCCTACTAATATCCTGGACATTATTAGTAGTTCACAAAGCCAGCACATTTTCTTTTTGATAAGTGTTCCTGTTCTGCCCTCCTTTGTCCACCTCCAAATGCCGCCTAGTACTTACAAAGAATAAAACCGTGCTGCCTAACTAGCCTGATGCTTTGGATTGCTACCCCTACTCACTCAATTGCCTGTAAGGGGATGTACTTATATCAATGAAAGATAAATCCCAGCTAGAAATACAGGTCCCTGACAACCTAATCACTGAAACTCTGTCAAGTAACCCCTAATTTTAAAGCAAGTGGTTAATTCCCAGCAAATTGATTTATGCACTGTTTGAGGTTTGGCGAGTTGTGTTGTTCATCTGTTATTACCAGGAACTCAGCTCAGCCTATTCATTTAGACCACTGACACAACACAGTGCATCTCCCAAGAAAATTTCCATTGTCAGCACATCTAGAATTTGCTAATTAAATCAATGATGACATTATTCACTTTCTGAAAAAAAGCAACTTCTCTCTCCTGCCGCCCTTAATACATATGTGTGTGCATAAACATGCACACACATAGGCATAGTTTTTAACCATTTTTGAAAGTCTGCGTCTTTGAATGATCTTTATTGAGTATTTTAGTCAGGTTTAGATCATCTGCTCACTTCAATAAAAATGTACTGTCTATATGACTATCAACTCAATGTTTCCGTGCTTATCTGTGTGTGCATGCATCACGAGTGGGGGTCACATGATGCTCACAAGCAATCATGAGTCTAACTTCTTTGGAGCACACCTTGAAGTGTGAATTTCATTAAAATGATAGGGTTGGCCAGCGAGTACTTTTCTCATCTGTGTTATTGCAGCCAAAGTGAATTCAAAACACCAGAAAAGACAGGTTGTCCCCCAAGCCCTATAATTATGGGTCCATAATACCACTGCAACTCTTTGTACTATTTAAGGTAGGGAGAATACAAGAACATTGAAATTAACCTTTTTTGAGTATCCAATAATTTTCCAAGGAATTCTTCTTCCCTTGAGAGTTTAAAAACTGCTAAATAAGTGACCAAAAAAACCCTATCCGTGCTCAAACTCCTGCTTCTGTAGGTGACAGGTGAACGTGGAAGGCTGTATCTGTGTTTAGATATACTCTGACAGAGACCCTTGGCGGTACTTGGGATGCTGTTTCCCTTGGGGAGCCACCTTAATTTCTTTGTACATTCCCCTAGGTATGCAATATGGCTTTTACTCCCATGATAAATCCTACATTTTCTCAGCTGCTCTGTAGCCAGCATAAACTGGCTTGTTGCAGTCTGGATGTTTGTAGTGCAACTGGGAAGAAAGGTGTCAGTGACACTATCTCCAGCTCAAATATTCTTGGGTCATGACTACACAGCCTGTGATATCACTTCACCTCTGTGATGGGTGCATTGACACTCATCACCAGACCAGGAAATGTCCATCCTTCCAAGGGAAAAAACAAGAAGATGACAAGGAAATGGGAAGTTGTTTAAAACAAATGGCTCTATCACTCTCATCCATACACAAACCACAGTGTGGCAACGTACCACCATTACCCTCAACCCCTAACCTCAGAAGAGCAGCTGTGTTTTCATCTTTCTGAAGAGTCAGTTAAAACTAAATTTCACTTTTCAACAGAAGCTGATCTTCAGTAGGTTTCAGAAAAATACCCTCCTTTTTAAAGGCAGGTTGCCCTGCACACAGTCTTGATATATAACTACAGTCTTCAGGATGGCAAAGACTTTCCAATCTCACTATTTATGACTGTCCCATATATGTCACTATTGAGGCATAAGTAGTGCATGGTACCATGCCTTCCAAGCAGGTCTTGAGGTAACACCTTCTTAATCAACCCCAAAGTATCCCTGATATTTTTCATCCTATTTAATTCTGTTTATTGAAGTCAGTTAATGCCCTTGTTTAGTCAAATACAGTCCTGATGTATGCTTTTGGCCCACTGTGGAAAGGTTACAGCATTTCATGCTTTCATCCTTCATATCTGAAGCAGCCATGCGGTTTTTCCACCAACTCATTGCTTGCTAATGAACTTTTTTTTTTTTTTAAGCAGCCTGTCATTTTGTTTAATGTTGCAAAATAAGGCAGTCTTTAAGTGGGATCAGATTTTACTAAGAGATGTCTAAACTTAAGTGAGATAATGGATGTAACAAAATACCACCAAATATGACAGCTTTGTTCTGCCAATGTAATTTGCTGATTCTGGAAACCAAATGCAGAACAGTCTGTGCCAGTCTTAGAAAAGAGGCTTGTTTGACAGATATAGACCTGCTTAAATATCAGCATACACTACGTTAAATAGCAGACTTCTGCATTCATTTGTGGGTTTTAGTCACTTGTCATAACAAGGGGGGTTTATTTTATTTAAAATACCTCATTTTTCCTATCACTCTGGTGCCCAAGTGAAGTTGGCTGGGTTTTTTTTCCCCTTGCCTAAAGGTGGAAGGTGATTGGTTACTTGCCAGAGACACCAAACTCCTCTAATTATAGTAGTACTAAAAATCATAACTACCTCTTTATTCATTTCATAAGAAAAAAAATTCTATCTACCTACTGTGTTGTGGAGAAACCTGGGGTTGGACCTGACCATGTCCTTTCTACAGGTGAAGAAAAAGGTATATATGCTTGATAAGAAAGCTCTAAGAGCACGAAGAGTTCAGATACTGTTGTTTTTCTCTTGTTGATCACATGTCATTAAGAGATGCCCTTAGGACCTTGAGACACAGCCATCAGTATTTTCTGATATTCACACTCTCAGTAGTCTACAGCAGTATCTGCATGTAGCTCAGATTCAGAGTTTTAAAGTATATGACCAAAAGTTATTGGATTTACAATGTGTCTGTGTTCATTTGGATTTCTTAATATCCCCTAACACATACATATATATAGGCATACAAAGATGTCTTCTGTTTACTTGGTATTGACACTTCTACATCTATCAAACTTATTTCACTGTGCCTTAGACCTGTCTTCTACAATCCCTTCCTCCCCTCTGCAGTTCTCCAGTATTACTTTTTTACACTCTCCATTTTTCATATTTAAAGTTTTAAGATGTTTGGACCTTGGATTTTAACAGTAACATATTTCTTCACTTAAACATTGGTATATCTTGGTAAAGTCCTTGTGCCTTTCTATGTGCTGATTCTGACACTTTCAAGTAAAATTAACTGTAATTGTCACAAATTATATGTAGCCAATATTTCCACAGTAAATTCTGTCCAGGAATGTGATGTTGGCAACTCATTCTCCTGCAAAAGGAGGTGTGTTCAAAATGGTCACCCACGTTACAGCTCTCCTGCACTCAGACCAGCCTTATGCAAGTTTACATTCAGATCACAAAATCACAGAATGACCTGAGTTGGAAGGGACCCACAAGGATCATGGAGTCTTGCATTGTATAAAACAACCCCAAAATTTGCACTAGGTGTCTGAGTGCGTTGTCCAAACGTTTCTTCAATATTGTTAGGCTTGATGCCATAACTACTTCCCTGGGGAGGCTCTTCCAGCACTCCACCACCGTCTGAGTGAAGAACCCTTTCCTAATATCCAACCTAAACTTCCCCTAGCACATCTGCCTGCCATTCCCCCGGGTCCTATCATTGGTCACCAGAGAGAAGAAATCAGCACCTACTCTTCCTCCTCCTTCTCCCCTTGTGAAGAAGCAGTAAACTGCTATAAGATGCCCCCTCAGTCTCCTCCAGGCTGAACAGACCAAGTGACTTTAGCAGCTCCTCATATGACTTCCCCTCTAGACCCTTCACCAGTTTTGTGGCCCTCCTCTGGACACTCTCCAGTAGTTTGATATCCTTTTTATACTGTAGTGCCCAAAACTGCACACAAGACTCGAGGTGGGGCCGGACCAGTGCAGAGCAGAGTGGGACAATCTCCTCCCTTGACCATCTCGCAAGGCCATGCTTGATGCACCTCGGGACACAGTTGGCCCTCTTGGCTACCAGGACACACTATTGGCTCATGTTTGACTCGCCATTGACCAGAACCTCCAGATCCCTTCCCACAGGGCTGCTCTCCAGCTTCTTGTTACCCAGCCCATATGTAAACCTGAAGGAGACTGTGTCCCAAGTGCAACACCTGACACTTGCCCTTGGTAAACTTCATGTGGTTGGTGATTGCCCAGCTCTCCAATTTGTCTAGATCCCTCTTCAGGGCATCTTTGTCCTCAAGAGTGTCATCAGCTCCCCCCAGTTTCATGTCATATGCTTAGGATCAGAATATCAGATGATGATATTTTTCAGATCAAAAAAAATTAATGGCGATATAATATGTCATTTCATCGGAGGATATGAATGTGCGTATGCAGTCCTGACTCCACTGAAATGAAAAGGGATTGTGCCAGCATCCCAAATTTCACTTTAACTCTGTTTTCACTCACATGGGTTACACTCAGTGAAATTATACTTTTGTAATTCCTTTGAATCATTCTACTTACTAGTTTGTTATTTTGATAGCAAATAAAGCTATTTCTAGCTCATATGACTTTATTTGTGGGGGGAAACTACATCATATTAATAAGAAAAGAGAAGAGAAACTCAAACTACCCCTCAATTCACAATTGCATCCTTCAGTCCAGAAAGTATCTTTCTTATTCTGGAGTACAGTAGATATTTCTGACTGTGTTACTAGGCTTATTTTGCAAGTTTATGATATTTTACAAGCAAACGAATAAAGCAACTGAGACAAGACCTCTTCAGAAAAACTAAGTTAGTACTAGTCTTCTCTTTCCCTCTCTCACTAAGGCTCATGCAGTGTAGAGTCAGTGGATTACTCATGCCACTCCTTTCGGTCACATAACAGAAGGAGTCGAGTGATCCTTCCTTGGACTGCTGAGGCTATTTAACTGTCCTCTATCTCATTATGAAGCTGAAAAACCCCAAAATGCTGAACAAAGAATCATAATTCTGGCCATAGTGTAGTCTCTGGAGACCCTGTTATTTCTTCCCAAATAGACAGGACATGTGAGATTTAGCAATTTTCTTCATGAACTTGACAATGTCAAACACCCTGCAACCAGCAAAGCCTTACCTATGCAAAAGGAGGGAGGACATTCAGACATTCAGACAGCTATGGCATGGAGGAATCTTTTCTTTCCCACAGAAGTGACGGTGAAACACAATCAAGGTCCCTTGCATTAGTCTACAACTATATATTACTGGGAGAGCAGGATGGCAGGTGCAGGGACAGGGCTTGGCTTTAAAGAGTGGACCCTAGTCAGTGAGGTTTGGAAGTGTTAAACTGAAGTAAGGAGTGGGATCTAAAAACTAAGCACTTTAAGTACTGTGTCCTCAGACAAGAACAGCTATTCAGATTAGATGTTGATAGCATGCCTATATTTATAGCTATTGCTAAATGACCCAAGATGGATTATTTTCTTTGACAGAGAAAAAACTTGTCATTTTACACATTTTATCCAAATTGCAAATTGCTGGTAATCTAGCAATGAGATTTCTAACTTCAGCTTAAACTAGTAAATCCATCTCTCATTTTGCTTACAGATTTCCTCTGCCTTAAAGAACTAAGATAGAGCATCTTTAGAACTATTTAAGACAGAAGTATGAGCAAAGCATATTTTTATGAAATTTAAGTTCCCTCTAAAAAGATTTCCTCATATTTTGACCCTCATCCTTCAAGGAGTGGCCAAGGTGGGGAAGAAAATACTGAATTGAAACAGCTCAGAACATATTTGAAGGTCAATTTATTTTTGTCCTTGCAGGAGCCTTTATGCAAATACAGTGCTGGGGTAGTTTCCTAGAGATGATTGGGCTGACAAATCCTGGATTTTTTAGGTTCATATTTAATTTGAGCAGTGATAATGAAACACAATTGCTTAGGTTAACCGTTCATGTCTTCAGCACCCACAAACCATGCACATGGAAAAATAATGTTGACTCCATATGCAAAAGTGTGAGATATAGTTCCCACTGATTTTCTTATAGATTAATCTGGCAGAAGTAGAAACAGTGAAGAATCTCCATGTTATTTTTCCATTGAACACTAATGTTAACTATTAAAAACCAAAATCTAAGTGTTAGATAACATCTGCTGATTAGTGACTGAAAAGCAAGTCCCACAGATAGATATTAAGGTGATTAGTGAGATCTTTGCTTTAGTTTTCCAAAGGGTCCCAGAAGCCTAGCAGCATCACTGGTCTCTGACACAGATGGAAGTTTTCTACTCAGAATCCTAGGGGGAAGAAAATGCACTTTATTATGAAGACTATTCAAAACAATCCATCTTTTTTTGAAGGCCAAAAGTGCCAGAGAAGCTATTTAAAGTGAGTTTAATGTGACTCCTGTTGTAGAGGATGGGAAGCCAAAAGGAGAAGTCAAAAAAAACCTCCCACTCATCCAGGAAAGCCAGAGAAATGTGCAGGAGGCAGAGCTGCCAGATAAAATACATTACAAATCAAATGAAATCCAAAACATTGATGATCCCAACCATCAGCAGAAACAGGAGAACCAAGAGAATTTAACTACATCTGCAGAGAGTCCAAACTTGAATTAACAATGAAGGCTGACTTCTCAGGTCAAACAAGCTTATAAGACAGTGATGATCCAAGCAAAATAGTAGAGGCTGAATTCCAGTATTCTTGCTCATACCAAGTAGTTTGTATTATACAATTATCCCATTGACTTCAGCAAGGCTACATGAGTCACAAAGTCCTATTCAGAATAAATTAAGGCACTAGATTTTGGTCCTGAGTGTGGTAATTCCCTTCTAAGCTCTTTGTCTGAACACAGAGCTAGAGAGAGGATGGATGACACTAAAAGGGCCACATAATGGGTATGAGTGGGCATTGAGTCGAGAGATCAAGGTCTCCCCGTCCCTTCTTGGGGCGAGGATAATCTACTGAGTTCCTCCTCACCTGTAGAATGGTTTCAGATGCACCACTGGACGCACACTGAGAGGGATGCCTTCTCTCTCACCACCTGCAAAAGCAGATATTTATTGCTAATGTGGCACTCCTGGTGATCTACCAAAGCCGTGTTGCCACTGTGAAAAGTCATAAATAGGAAGGATGAAGGGAAAAGTCTAGACCTGGAATACAGGGTCTTCTATATTTTGTCTGTCCAACAGCCTTGGACAGGCACTTCAACACAGCACAGGTGCAGAAAATGCTGTGATGGCTGCAGCCCCACCAGCCAGAGGGTTTGCCAGGAATGGTCACCACCAGAAAGCCTGCTGGGACTCCAGGTTTCCTAGGCCACATACTGGAAACTACCTGCACACTAAGGTGTAGAGCAGATATAAAGAGAAGAGGCTGTCATAACTTTTGTCCTATGCTCATTGCTGGATCAGAATGGCTGTTTCATCCACACTGAACCCCATTCAGTTTTACTCTTTCCACACTATTGGCAAGTGTGCAGCGCTGTGGGTCATGCATTAAAAATATTAACACATATTTTTACCAAAACTCACCTGAAATTAGCCAATACGAGCATTCCCGTGTTTGAAGTCAGCTTCAAACTGAGTGGGTATGAGGTGTAACATGCATTGGTCCTGTACAATGGCTATCCACCCTCAAAGGCAGGCAAGTCAGCATTCTAGTAATCGACTGCACAGGGATCTAAAACCTGTCAGAGGTAGTGAATGCTATTGTATCATTATCAGAGAGAGTTTGATTCATTAAGACTGAAGAATTCCTTCTGAAGCTTACGGAAAGATAACCTCTCTCTTTAAACCATCCAGCTGTCATTCAATTTTGTTTAACACATAACTATGTAAACAATTAGTCCTCAAACCATGTTTTATTCTTCATTCAAGCTTTCTTCTCTCCAAACACTCAGGGAGATATTTGTGACTGCAGACTACTTTGCAGATACAAGGTTTTCAGTTGCTGCTACCTTTCCAGTTTAGCATTTCTCTCCCAGGTGATGGCAGGAGTGCTATAGCCACCCAACCCAGGGTCTTCAACTCCAGCATCAGGAGGTGGCCAAGCAATCTATGCTGAAGGCAATAAAGAGTTAGGGTCAAAAATATTTCACCCTTACTTGAAGAGCAGAGTCAGGGCAAATGGAACACTTTGGTTAGGTAATTCTTGAGTTTGGCATAGATATTTAGAAAAATTATCAGAATAAGCTTTCAATCATGTTCATTCTTCAGTGCCTCTTATGCTTCAATGTGTTACAATTCCGTCTTTTTTTTCTTAGAAAAGCTTCACAGATGCTGGAAAAGGGTGGTTGATAATGCTGGGCTCCAAAGGGTTGTCAGAGACCTCTCTTCTACTCATCTTAACCTAATTTTTGCATTACACCTGCCACTTTGACCCTGACACAGAGCAGGAATGGATGATCAAGGCTACTTCACCATAGTGCAAACACAGTGGTTTGTCACAAACATAAAATAAGGTGACCCTTCAGATAGTGGGGCTGCAGTTCAAAGACTCTCCTGTTTGTCCTATCTAATGAGGAATAAAACATATTAGCCTGTAATAGAGAGAATTTTGGTACCCTTCCTTCAGGAGATACCCAGAGTGAATGTCCTTTAGCAGTTCAGTGAAAAAAAAGGCTTATAAACATGTTTTTTCTAAGCCTGTGTACACAATAGGGGAAATCACATAATAGAAGTGGATTATTCAGAAACATGTTTTGCTGAAAACTTGATAAAAAGGTTTTGGTCCCATGGCAGAAAGCTTAGCTACAAAAGAAGAGGAAAAGAGCCTGCTCACCACTTACAGTCCCTTATCTCGCAGATCTTATCAAGTCTTCAGTTCAGCCCTCCCAGCACTGAAAGCAGGAAGAAAGAACTTCACAGTCACACCGACACCCTGCAACTTTCCACCCTTGAGCCTGAAGGCATGTGTCACTTGCAGAAGTTCCGAGCAGTTTGGTTCCACACAGGTAAAAATAATTATTTATTACCAGCAATATTAACAATTTTCCAGCTAAAAGAGTTCCTTTTGGCAAGGAGTGTGGTAACTGGACCTGCATTGTGCATCACACACAGATGTCCGTACAGAGGCAGATTTCCCTCCTGCCTTTGCTTTCTCGCAGTGGTGCACAAATTTCCCAGGGTGACCAGCAGCTCAGCTCTTCTGCAATCCCAACTCCAAACTATCCCTGACTTGGCCTTTGGAGCCTGCTTGGCATGGGCTTTGAGCTATTTCTATAGCTGACTGCAATCTTCATTGAATAAACGAGGCAGATACCCTTTTTAATGAATGAAACGCATTCCCTTTTATTATAGTGGCTCGGGCAAAAAAAAAATGGGGGCGGAGAGAGTTCTAATAATTCAGGTATGATTAAAAAGAGGATATTTACTGGCTTGTAGGCCTTGGGGAGAAAAAACCAACACAGCCGCGCAGTTTCTATATACATCCCTAGGGAAAAGTTCAACAAATAAGAAAATGCATATAACCATTGTTCGTGTGCATTATGCAGGCTTTAAAAAAAATAGATAGGGCTGAGTTTCAGAGTATCAGGAAAAGTATTTGGGCTGCATTTAAGTGAGAAGGATTAGCTTGCATGATGTTGATTTATAAATGGCAACAACCAATCCCTTATATTCTTTCCTGCAGTCATCTCTCCTGCACAGTAATTCCCAATGTTCCCTTTTGAAAGCCCTTGATACTCAGTTAGCCCCGAGGTATAATGTTTGATAATATAACTACTGCTTCTGTCACTGCGTTTTGTACAAACGCATTATATGTGGCCCAGAATGGTAAAGATTTATGTACGGGTATGGAAAATAAAAATCAGCATTGATTAAAAGCCCCAGATAGACCATCCAATCCCGCCCAGAGAACATCAGTTATTTTGCATTTTGACGTGGCGATTGATAACTCATAAATGCAAGCAGGAATGACAAATGCGGATGGAAACTGGCTTTGACAAAAACGATAACAGTATCAGTCTCGAGGGGCGATGGAGGTATAAGCAGGAGCTGTTTAAAATATTTAATCATTTTATGAAGGCTGCAAGATGTTGTTTGACCCTGAAGGAGTGTGAATGTCACATGGATCAGAAATTGCCAAGTCTTTGAAGTGAAATAAAAAAAATGGTGTTATTATAGATCCTTCTTGACATCCTATCATTTTTGTATAGGATTAAAAATATGTATACAAAGCTCTAGATAAAGGACTCCAGCAAAAGATGTCTTGGTTGAAGGGGAAAAAAAAGTAAAAACATAACGTTGTGAATTTTTACTTCAAAATCCCAAAGCGTCTCTTTTATATTCTTCTGGAATGGCATGAATAGAACCAGCAGTGCCCTAGTAAAAAGACTCCTTTGGTTTTTAACTACAGGGTAAATTACACTTTACTTTTGTTACCTTCGGTCTGACTTTTGGTCTTCAAAGAAAATCTTCGATTCTCTCCCCCCCGCCCCCGTTCTTAACTGAGCAACGGGTATTGTCTGTGGATGTATATAAGTATATCCACATAACCCCTAGCTGTAAGACTACATTAAACATATTTATTTTCTTATATACATGCACGATGGTATGCAGTATGGAAGGTGTGGGATTTTTGTTTTTATGTGAGAGGGAGGAACTGGCAACTCAACAATGAATTGGTACAGTTAATTCTTATCTATTTTGTGTTTTCAAATTTTCCAGGTCTTCCAGAAGACCTGCAATCTTACCAGTCAAGAAAAAGTACCAAAGCTACAAGTAAATTCTGAGTGAATATTCCCATATGAATGAGGATTAGTTTATGTTTCACTGTGGTATATCAGCAGATGAAATATTACACTGTATATTTTCTCTTTATCTGGTGTATTTCTTCCCTCCCTCCCTCTTCCATACCCTCCTCTCCCCCTTAAGTCACTGTTTTTTGCTTTATTTTATTTTTTTGAATTTTGTTTAGTCAGGGGCATGTGGGTGTTTGGAAGGACATTTATTTCAAGGGGGGGATTTCTGAAAACCGTGCCTTTTTTAGGGTCTGGTTTTGTCTTGTCCTTGAAATATGCTTTTTCTTTTCTCTCCAGTTTGGCCTGTTCCATATATTTCTTCAGGGCAATTAATCATTTAGACTCAACATATAATTTGTTTATTCAGTAGTTATATATATGCAACCTTTCTTTTCTTCCCTCCCATTAAAGATTTTGCTTTCCTTTCACAGAGGTTTTCATCAAACCACTGTTTTATGCCTTTTCCCCAATATTCATTGCTAGAAGCATGCAAAGATCTTGCTTGCTTTGTATTTAGTTACCTTCCCCTTGCCCAGACCACTAGGAAATTACACATATTCAACTTCACAACAGACCCCTCATGGTACAATGCGGTCATAGCTCTTTGTGTATCCTGCATGAGCTGATCCTTTTATTTGCTTAGGATAGCACAGATGCTTTGTTCCTCACTGTGGAAGGGATTCTGCCTACTCTCATTTACATGTCCCATTGATTTCAGCTAAGTACGTACAGTACATGGTATTGCAGACAAGACCGTTGGAAATATCTCTGTTATTGCAGCACGCTGCACACTCTGCAGCAAATCTGCACCACAATAAACCTCTTCCTGCAGCATCTAGAGATCCTCAAACAGCAGCAGGAGGGAAATGCCTGGTGGTGTCCTGAATGATACGTTACATTTGGCTGTCACTTCTGATCTACCTGCTGGAGCTGTTCAAACCTGGTTATTTATTAAAGAAATTTCAGGCTTTTTTTTTCTTTTTCCTTCCATTCTTATGAATTCCAGACCTTTTCCTCCTCTCTTCACAAACGAGCTCCCCTCTGAAGTCTGAATGACAAGCCGAACTTCGTGATCTTAACATAGATCCTTACAACACATGGCTTTTTGAATACTTCCACAGGATTATTTCATGCTCACGGACAATGCCAGAGAAGACGTATGCTTTTGTTGCCATTTTACTCGCACACCTTCCTCCAGTGTGTCCCAGTCATTTCCAGGACTGTTGATTTTAATTTGCCATGTCTCCTGGAAAAAACAGGGTTTGTTCGGTTCCCCTGTTTTCAGAGGGGACTGAATTTATCACACATTTGCCTCTATTTTAAGCGAATATAATTCCTCCTTGGCTTTTTTTCCCCATCACTGCAAGAGGGGTGTCTCTCTACTGACAAGTGGATACAGTACTTGCCAAGGGGAGCAAAGTATTGGGAGCAGAAAAATGCTTACAGACATTTCATCACGTGAGTGGCTCCGGGATGATGTGGGGAGCACTCTCTCTGGCAGCAAATTCCCTGTGCCAGGTCCTAGGTGCGGACAGGATACTTCCCATCCAGGCTAATATGCAGCAGGGCTGTGACTGATGCCTCAGTGTCTCCTCCAGCTTCGAGCCTATTCACAGTTGTGGGTGCAGGCACTGGTGGGTCAGCTGCCCTTTTGGAGGAGAGAGCAAAAGGTCAGCTTGCCCAGCCTGCAAGTGGGTAAATTCAGCTCCCTTGAATTCCTTGCAGCTCTGACTCTGGTTCAAATATGTATACTTTTTAAATACAAGCACAAATGAAAAACACACACAAGTGATCTATTCCCTATAGCCACAGTCTCTGAGTTAGACATCTAGGTGCTTTTAATTGGAACCATAAGCCATTCAACCATCAAAATAAATGCTGGTCAGAAAGTAGCAGCCAATTTTATAAACTGGATCCATTAAATGGACCTTGCATACACTTAGCTATCTCTGTATCCACCACAAATGAAAAATTTTCAAGCCTACAGCATGGAAGCTAATTCTGCTATTGACCTTTCTACAGTTATCCCACCTTCCCTGCCTGCTTTCTCCCAGCTCCTGTCATACTCTGTTTTTACACCCAAGTGGGATGGCACTTTGGGCTGCCAGTTTTATCTGCCCCAAAATACAAATTTACGTCAACCACAGCACTCACGAATTCATGATGTGGATGAATATGTGTTCCTCATAATTATCTTTTAAAAAAAAAAAAAAGATGTTTTATTAAAATTTTACTTCAAGTTTTTTGACTCTTAACAGCTAGGGAATGACAAACATCCCTTGAAGGTACCTTTTATTTCAGAATGGACCAAATCTTAAACAGAGAATGATTAAAAGGTAAAGATATTGATAATGAATGTATTTTGTTTAACTAAGATCATTTTATTTCATGACAAAAATAGTCATACCAGCAGAAAAAATAAAATCTGAATGAATTCAAAGTAGATCAAAATGATCTGCCTCTGTAAGCTTTCCATAAGCTGCCAGCAACCTTTAATGGCCATTTTCCTTACATTTCTGCCTCCCAGCCCTCCATCTTCTTTCCCCTATGGGGATTTCTTTCATGCCATTCTCTAAACCTGCTTGTTTGCTTTTGTCCTATTCCTCCCTCAACCCATTCTATAGGATGCTTAGTTAGGAAACCTTTCCAGTATAAACAAGAAAACAATCCATGCCATTTTGGAAGATGGGAGGTTTGTCCTAATAGCTTGGTACAATGGCTGTGTCATAGGTATCGTTACTAAAAAATAAGATTCTTGTTCTTTCTTCTGTGCTTTGTGTAGATCTGCTGAGGCTGCATCATATAAACTAAATGGACAGAGTCTGGTCAGGGCATTTAATTCACCCTTGTTTCTTATCATTTGTTTATCAGGCAAAGACTGGTCTAGACCTTAATCAAAATGAAGAAAATGAAATTCTCGCTAATTAGGGAGATCTCAGCACTTGCTAGATCTTTTCAAAGATGAAGAGGTTAATCATTTGCAGTCAGACGGTAAGAAATGAACCTCTTGTCTCTTCCTTCATCCTCTGTGCAGTTCCTCCATTTCAACATTCTTGTTACTAAATCTGAGACAATGTGTAATTATACAGAAGGAAATCTCTCTGGGGTATAGCTGAAGTTGCTTAAATTGTGCTGATTTACAAAGATGAAGGATTTTTATTTTTTTCCCCAACTAGAAAAAAAAATTACCTTTTTTTTCATAATGGCAAACAACCTCCTGCAAAGTCAACTCCTTTTCTGAAAGTCATTGCTAGTTTTATAATTTCTGAGTCATTAGATAACAGATAGAACTCCACACTTAGTGGTTTCAAATGTTTATGGTCTGCAATTCATTCTTAATGAGCTCTCTCCATGTCTTTATTCTTCTTCACACCCTCCTGCTGGGAAATGTCTTACTCTGCCTTGGCTTTTGTTAATGATTCCACAATCATTTCAGAGCCATTTCTTCTGCCTTATGTAATTCTGACACTGCATAAGAGCCTGGCTCTGCAGCCTCACAGTTGGAAATGTAACCTTTAATGTATTAATTTCTCTTGCTCAAAACAATTTAACCTCTGTCTTGGTTTTGTGATTGCTAAGTGTTCCAATTAAATGCCTCTTTCATTTTTTGTCCTGGAGGGCTTGATCTTAACAGTATCATGTTTAACATACCCTACCTAGCAAATGATGAGCACTCCAGGGTCCCCTCAAGTGTTCTTTATCAATCCATTATCTGTCTCATGAGTGTCTGTCACATTTTCAAAACAACAACAACAGAGGAGATTAATTAAACTAGTTTTAAACACTAAATAACAAAACCCACTACAAGTGGAAACAAATAATTACAAAGCAGGAGAAGGAGTAATCCAGGAGGAATAAATGCACTACCCCCAAGCCCCCCTGATCAATAGTAACCCATGAATGCTATTTAAATGCTGACTCTTCCACATCGGGATGCAGCCAGGATCAGGAGTTGTAAGAACGTGAAAATTAATCACAGTAACAAAAAGTCTCTGTGCGCTTGTCTTTTTTTATTTCACCACCTGGCACTTAACAAAAAACACGCCTTGCAAGTTCTGAGGATTGCTGGAGTGGTTTTACACCAGCATCCAGTGAGAAAACATCTTTTTGGAACAGAAAGAGGGAGTAGGAGCAGGGGGAAGGATTGGAAAAATATCCTCAGGCAGGTCACTACCCCCAGCACTATCATTAGTAACAGGGATCATGACAAGTCAGCTGCTGGCTGCTTCAGTGGTAAAATTCCTTGTTTTCTCAGTTTCCTTCTAATGCCTTTTTGCCCAAAATCAAACTTATTTTGACCACCACTCTTAACACATCAGCTGTTAAGAGGTTTGCATAAAGCGACTGAAAGAGGGATAGAATAAGGCTTCAGTCAAGCTTGTGCCTGTTTATTCCCGACTAGTATCAAAGTGCTGCCTACACGTACTTGGACTGAAAACGCTGCACGAGCACCTTGAGAGCAGAGGTAGCAGAAGCAGCAGGCTGTCTGGCATTGCTAGTGCTGGGGGCCATGCTCAGGCTGCCTACTGATGGGAGTTAACTGATGCCATCACAGCTGCCGCGTCCAAATTCAGGACAGCAGCAAGCACTTCAGGTGACCTGCCACTCCCCAGGTCTCTCCATAGGCAAACAGATGAAGTAACAGTAAGTAAAGCTTAAGTCAGGCATCTGGGGCAGATAGGATATGGCTCATGGTCACCAGCACTATTTGCTGACTCTTGCAGCTGTAATTCCAAGTAATTCTCAGACAAACAAAATTATTATTAGCGTGCCATGTTTTACAGGCGTTATCTGAAAGCAGGAAATGATACAAGGCGTAAGGAAAAATTTCAAGAGTAATGCCAAACACTGGGTCGTGATTTCTTTTCCAGCCAGCCATCCTCATGGGCAGTTCCACAGCAGCCCAACAAGAACCACACCACAAGAACAACTTGACATCCTCACTCTTTCACAAGCACTTTCTGGAATCCAGGAACGGGAGAAATAGCTTTGGGATGTTTCTTGACGTTAGAGACAAAAGTGTTCGTCTCTCTCTGCACTTCCCCTCCCACATAAGCGGCTGAGAGTGGTTATTGTTTTCTAATTTCCATCTCTCACAACTTCAAAAGCTGCACTTGGTGCCACGTGTACCTAACTCTGCACTTCTCGCAGTAGGTATTGGTCTGAGAGCTCAATGGACCTTTGAAAGGACTATGGGAATGGCAAGCAAGATCTTGCTCTTAACTGTAGGTGTACCCATCTCTTTCTTCTTGTCTCCTACAATCTTACAGTTGTGCTTACAGCACTGCTTTACCTGCTAAGGAAGTTGATGCTCTGTTCTCCTTTACCTTCTCTTTTCAGATTTCTGCTGTTTTAGTGGGACCAGTAAAGCACAGGTTCCTGTGAACCTGTGAACCTCTGAAGGTTCCATTCTGCAAAACACTGCAGTTTCCAACATCATTAAAGGAGATCTCCACATATTTACCAGGGCCATGGAAGCTATCACCATTTATCCTGAATTCCTTTAGGGTCTTGGGGTACTTCTGCCAAGATGATACTGCAACAAGATTTACCATGACACATCCAAGTTTCTTGGAGTGCTTCCATGCCAAAGTCAGCTGTTTGCTGACCTCCTATGGCTCTACCATTGTGTGGCAGCTGTGCTCTCAGACACAGAGACACAAAGGACACCTTTTAGTTGCTCAGGCATAGTTGGCTCCTGCAGTTAGAAATGCACTAAACATCCACATGGTAGACTGGGAGATTCCACAAGAGACCAATGAGAGACCAAGACAATACCAGACCTTGCAGCTGAGGGATTAACAGGATACCCAAGGTATCACACAGCCCCAGATACCTTGGTTTAGGCAACTGAGCTGTGCTTAAAGTATCCAGTGCTCTTTAAAGGAGTGATGAAACTTTATGTGTGTGGGGCAGCCATTATCTGAAATGCCACAATCTGGCAGTAACAAAGGAAGGCACCGCTGTGAGCTGGCAGGATGGCATTGCTCTATAGAAGTCAATATTTACAGGAGACTGCCAGATGGGTGTACAGATCTTCCTCATCCCCAGATTAATCAAGAGCCAAAGGAAGCAGGTCAATGTTTCTAATGTTCAGTTCTCCCTTATTGGTTTATGTCCACATCTTTGCATAGGAAGGAGATCTTTTCAGCAGTAATGAGATCTCAGCATCCTTTTCAATTACATCGTGGCCACAGAAAGCTGTTGAATAAATGCATTTTTATTTTCAGGCTCGCAATTTTTACGTGTATTTATCACAACGGCTCTTGCAATCAGAGCCATGAGGTTTGTTTTTCATAATTACCTCCTACAATGGTGTCTCGCTTACTCACCTCTTGCTTAAAAAGCAAATCCTTGTCTGCTCACAGACCATAGCACTTCAGGAAGAAATTGGCAATTTGTAGGCTGACATTCTATACTTACAGGTATTATCCGTTGGCAAAATCAACCATAGTGTGCCATGTTTGGTAAAACTGAAATTACAAACCTAGCTTCCCTTCAAAAGGAAAGTGTTATTTGCTCCCAAAACATATTTAAGAGTGTTTTAGAGATCTTCTAGGAAGAAGTATTATCTCAAGGAAAACTTTCAAGATAGTTTTCTTCAGCATGAGGCTTCTTCTGTATCTCTGGGTACTGGATAAAAGAAACATTCAGAGTAAATCACATGGCTGGTTCAGGTAAAAATCACACTTAGAAGTTACACTGAAACAATTATTTGCCAGTGGTTTGGAAATCAATGCTTGTTTAAAATACCTTGATAATAATAATTTAAACTCTTCATTACAATCATTTAAACCATTATCTTTTTTCTGTCTGTAGCACTGCATACTATGAGAAGAAAATTAGGTGAACACTTGAGGTGTCCTCTAACTTTGAAGGGGTTTTATGATTCCGTGAGAATATACCAGCTATATTTCATCTCTCTTGAGGATTCTACTCTTGAGAAGATGGTTAAAAATTTTCCAACATAATTGGGCTTTCACTGGAAAATTAGGAGTTCATTTAAATAATTTATTTCACGTAAAGTGTCTTTTTATGTAGAAATTTTCAACTTTACATTGTAAATGAAAGAACTTCAAACCTGAGAACTTCAATTTCCAACACAAACTAAAATAATTTAGATTAACAATTGAACATCTTTAGAAAAAGCCTGTCCATTTTCAGTTTTAAATTAAAGAAAAACAAATTATATATGGGCAAAATGCTTTTTTCTAATAGTTCTAGAGCTGACCTCTCCAGTGAAGTTAATGGACCAGATCATAAGGTATTTATTCACTATTCTCTTGGGAATTTCTCCAGTTTTACACATGCAAATGCTAAGTGTCTGAATATTAAGTGTATGAACCTCTGAATATGACTTTCTGGAAACAGTAGTTACTCAACATTTATCAGTCTATGTAACAAACTTCTTCATCCGTGGCTGACTATCATCAGATGATGAATGCTCGTGCAGAGTTTCTCAAGCTGTGGGATGGAACAATACTGGAAGGAACATTTTTTTTTCTGTGAAATAGTCTTCTCGCAGAACTATGCTAAAGCTGAGCTACTCATTCTATATACAAGAGATACTGCACAGGCAATATTTCTGCTTTTGCTGATCCAGCAAGAAAGACAAGCAAAATGGGTCTCTTGGGTTAGTATCTGTCCAAAAGCAGCAGGGAATGTAAGGATAGGTCTCCTGTGCTTTGAGAAAGGAAGTTTCTACTGGAGCTTGTGTGCTGCAGCCAAAGTTAATTAAGAGTCCAGATTCAACTCAGAAAATTAATAGCAGGATTTTTTTTAAGCTTTGCTCTGCAGAAAAATCTCTGATCTATCTGCAAGATTTTGGACAAACAAATATACACAGACACAAGACAAGACATAACTTCACCAAAACTGTCACTGCCCAACAGTTACCAAGACTGTGATAGGTACCTGCCACAATACATCAACATGTTCAGACAGCATTGACAACAAGAAGCTGCAATATAGAAATCCACACATGTGCATGCAACACAAAAGAAAATTCTGTGGAAATTCACTCTTCCCCGTTAACTATGTGCTTCAATTGGCTTTTCAAATGATCACATGTTAAAAGGGAAAACAACTGCCCAGCTGCTCAAGAGCACTGGCAGAAGAGTGCTCTGTAGTAGAGATGAAGGAGAACTTTGTCACCTATAGATTAACTATTGTCAACAAGTGCCAACCTGTATTCACACAGACTACGTGAGTGGAACTATGGAACTCAAAGTAATTTTCCACACTGCTGTTCACTCCAGACAACAGTTGGACCCTCGAGCAAGGGATGGTGGGTGTCTGCAGGGAAGTGTGTGGACTCAGAGCTGCTCCATGCATATCACAGCTCCATCATCACTTTTTCCCAGTTCCCCTCCAACAATGAGTTTGCAAACAAGCAAGATCAGCCCAGCTGCGCTGACAAGAAAGTGGCAAGGCAGGGCCATGGCCCTACCCTCTCCAACAACACTACTAAAAGGAAAAATATTATAACTTGAGTGATCACTCAAAAAGTGAAAGGTCAAATTCTTTAGGTCTTCTCTGTAGCTCTTTCTCAAACACAAGACACCATTATCTTTCTCACTATACTTTGTTGAAGGCTTTTCTGATGTGCTCCCCTGGGCACATGGTGACATTTTTGTAGTGGTAATGGTGTTTTCTTGAAGAAAGTTCATTGAAATATACAACGCATATTATTGGGTTCAACATTTCCTCTCCTCCCACTATTTAACAGGGAATGTTTAAGATAATATCAAAAGTTGCAAAGGAAAGTTTGAAATAAGTAGATGCTGTAATCTAGCAACCAATTTCAGCCTTTTTGTGTGGTGATAGATTTAATAATTTATAAATCAGTGGCATGAACAAAGCAAGAACCAAAACAGAACTACCCATTTCAAAAGTGTAAAGACAGTTAACCTTTAAACAGATGGATAATTCCAGACAGCACTGTAAAATTAATAGAGCCTAAACTGTAGGTCTCAAAGCTATAGAATACATCTTGGGAGACCATGTTTTTGAGATCATCATAAATCAACTTTTTTCTTATCAGTCTCATATGCATAAATTGACTACAAGGCCTGCTAGGTTATGAATATGTATGTCATGACATGACAACTGATCCAGTACTCCAGTATCAAAAGTCCTGTGATCTTACTGCTTATACCAAACCACCAGCTTCTTCACGCTATGCAGAAATAGTCGTAACAGCAGTATGAAGGCTAAACTGGGCAAAGGTAAGATGAGGAGATTTTCTGCAGGGAATATTTTAGCAAATGAAAGCATGGAATGTCTTAGGGAATCCTGTTTCCATCTTTGCATTATCTGCAGTTCTTTTCCTCATTAAATCATGACTTTTCAGACACATTGTAGTTTCCCTAACTAAAATCTTTCAGCTTTGGGAAGAAGCAGAAGGCAAACTGCGAACTACTAAGAACCTGTCAGTCTTTCATGCCTTCATGAACACATATGCCTTATCCATACAAAACAGCAAAGCTGACCACACTCCAGGACAGTATAAACACACACCCCACAAACACACGCATATGTTACCAGCAACAAAAATTGCTAGAAAACATATTGTTTCACTGTGCCTTAAAAAGCACTATTGAAAACATATTTGATAACAGGATACATTTATAAATACAGGATGTGATCAAAAACCAAATGGGAATGAGGGCTGGGATGGAAGTGAAGCTCAAAGAGTGATGTTACATAGCTGCTAGGCTCAGATATGCCAATCCCTGGGACACACTTTCATTAGCAATAGGGAAGATGCTGGATGTGGAATAAACATGAAACTTGATCTGATGATCTCTTGCCTTGATACTACATAGACCGCTGCTAATTATGAAGCAGCCTGACAAGCAAATAGTGCTCCATATTTATAACAACAGACAAAATCAGCCAATTTGTCATTTTAATGCCTGATATAACTTTGAATTTTTCATAAAAGCATCAAGGAAATGAGGACCAGATTTTCCAGTTAAAAAAAATAGAAGGATCGTATTTCTCTGGATTCCCAAAGGTCTTTGTAATTTTCCCGTCATTGTACAATGCTCCTTCACTCTGATATCTGCAGAGATTACTTTTGGGGTTCCCTTAATTACACAGACATAGAGGTTCTCACTCACAGTGATGGCAACGCAGAGCAGCCTGGAGAAACCAGCATGCTGCAAAACCAGTATAAAGCAAAAATGAACCGATCTCGGCTAGAATTAAGGCCTCGCTTACATTTATTCCCATCCTGAGTAGGCAATGAGACTTTATATGATCAATGGCAAATATAAGGATATGAATCCAGGGGATTTGCCCTTACTTGAATGTTAAAAAAAATGGGCATCAGCCAGCAACAAATGGGAGCATTTCAGTCCTCCTTCATTTCATGGAAACACAGGCAGCATGCACAGAAGCAGTGCAATACCAGAGGTGACTTGCTCACTTTACACACAAAAAACTTATTTGAACAGACAGATGCTGAATGGAATATACAACATAAAGCTTCTAAGCTATATGTGACCCAGTTTTGCAGATATCTACAGCCTGTGAGTGTTCAGTATCACATTAACATAAATGCCATTAAGTTTTGGCCCTGCATCATCTTTATTTTCTTATAGATACATAATTATTGAGAAGAGGCTGTTAACTTTTTATAGACTTTAAATATAGTCTATCGGTTCTCTCTATCTGACTTTGTTTAAGGGTTCACCCAGCAGAACAATTGTGTGGCTGCCACATTGCACTACTTTACAAAAAAACGTGCTTCTGATTCATGAAGTGAGGAGAAAGACATCCACTCTAACCTCTCAGGTGTACAAGCACTGTGTACACTCAGCAATTGATACTGACTCATTGCAGGCAAGGTATGAGCACAGCCAACCTTTTAATTTAAGAAAGCTTGGCACCTACTTTTAATATATGTTATAACCTCAGTAGTTCTGCAGCATCATAAAAATAATAAAGAGCAATGTCCCATGTATAGAAACAGAAATAATTTCTATTGGAATTTATGTATTCGGTGCAATTAGCTCCTATTTTTTTTTGCCTTTTTTAAGCAAGATGCAGTCACTCGGTTTCACCAAGAGAAGATATTTTAGAAGATTTTTTTATTTTTGACAAAAGTGAATTTGCTCTTACATATGATGATGGGACAGAGCAGAACTCTGCAGAATATTTAAGCACATTTTCATCTTATCGTTTTATTTGGAGCACCTGAAAGAGACTCTCATCATAATCTTCCACGTATACAGATGATGAAACAAGGTCTCAACTACTATCTGTTTCTTTTCTTTTTCTCACAAACTTGGAGAACACATACATTTAGCATGTATTGTGCAGAGAGAAGCTTACCTGATTTGTCTGTCTTGATACAGCCAGAAAATGGGGAGAAAACAGTATGTCAGATGCTTACAAAACAACTAAGTATTTTAGATACTACTTTGAACAAATGCTTATTTTGACTTGCCACCACCTTCCCAAAACTATTATTTTTCCTGCTGGGTTTAGTAGCTGAAATACCTTAGTGTTTTCACTGAGCATTACCATGTTTACAATAAAAAGAAAGCCCTACGGGAGTCTCATTTGATTTCACTGCACTGTTTATAAATTAACAAGAAATGGAGACTGTTGTGAATGGCAGAGACGAAGAGAAGATACATACGCACTGGGAATTCAGTAATGACAAAAACAAAATCATCTCTGATGATAAACAAATCCCTGACCAGAGACTGCTGGTTTAGCCAAGGCCTCTGTATCCAACCCATAATGAGGGGTCACAATGTGGTCTTCAAAACTCCAGTGCTGCTACACACAATGACTGAGGTTAAATCTTGCTGATGAAATCCCGGTTCATTGATTTTACTTTTTATTGCTTTCTGTGGAAATGACTGGAAGCAGTACTGAGTTTTAACTTCAAAGTACTGTATTCTCATTGGTTTCATAATGCAGTATTTTAACTATTTAATCAATGTTGTAATGGCAATACAGCACTATTGACCCAAATGATTAAAAATACCATTGCTTAGCCAATGCACGGGCTTTAGTAAAATTGGAGGTTTATGAAGTAGGGAAAGGCACAGGTCATGAGAACCAAGCCAGATTTGTATATTTGTATATTTGTATATTTGTATATTCACTGAGGAGCTCTACTGGGCAGCACGAGCACAACATCATTTTGATAACCTGCGCTTTTCACACAGCCGTCAGCTAAGTAAACCTCTTTGCAAGGGAACATTTAAGGAGTCTGTAGACTATGCGGGTTGTCCCCAAGTACCAAAGACTTTAAAATTTTGCTACTTCAGACTCTGATAAAGTGGTCCTGTGCCCTCAGTTTGTGAAGGTTTTGTTATTTGAGAAACTTTTGTGATCTTTCCAGTTATCCTGAAGCACAAGTTAAGTCCCTTCTTGAGAGTATCTCTCTGAGCAACACCTACAACTCTTCACAGAACAACCAGAAGAGAAAAAAATGGATAAATGTGATCTTCACCTCACCATGTCCTGAAGTGGTTTCCTGAAATGGGGTATGAATGTTGGAAACTCACAACTGAGTAAGACCTAGCTGTGAGTTTTGCCATAGAGATACGTTTTGGACTGTTACTTTCCATGACAGATACAAATTTCAATGCAATAGAAATTGCAGGAGGGGGAAAATGCCTCTACTGAGGCACTCCATGTATGTTAGGTACAGCAGGTACAGAAGTGCATTTTCTTGCCTTTTTGGGTTTTGCTTTCATTTGGCTTTAATTGTTCCAGAGCTTCAGCAAGTTGAAGAATTAGAAGGTTAACATAAATGTTTGGTAGGAAATAGAACTGAGAAATTTGTGGTGAATTATTTATTCAACTAATTTAGCCTTTTTTCTCTTAATGAATCCTTTGATTTTTTTTTTTTTTGTATGTGCATTTGTTATTCCAACCTGTTTGATAAAGGCTTTGTTTGAATATGTTTCAGCTGGAGGTCTGTGCACAAGCTACTAAGACTCCCTCTTCCCCTCAGAGATACTTGTGGTTGCAGCTGAGGAACTAGTCCTGTCCCCAGACTAGGTGACAAATGCTTTTCAAGTAGGCACTTGGGAGCTTGTGCAGCATAGAAGAGAGGCTGAGTATAGGACTTAGTATAGGACTAAGATTTAGGAAGAGAGGTTGCAGCTGCCCTATACCAGCCAATGCTTGCTACCATCTTACTTTCAGAACTTGTCAGGTTAGGCTACACCTTCATAAGTAAAATAATAAGCTGGTGCTACATTTATAAGCTGCTTCATCGTGCACTCAGCTCATCTTAAGAATAGCTGGAGATGTTTTCAAGCATGCTACCTTGGCCACAATGCTATTGCTATATTTCAACAAATTAAAGGATATGAGCAGAGAGATGCAGCTGCTCAAAAGCTACAAATATAATTTAAAAGCCTTTGACAGAGGCAGAGAGGCAAGAATGTCTGATAGACACAGCTGCAAACAGCTTCAAGCCTTGAAATAACACAAGAAACGTGTATCAATTTCTGTTGCTGTGAACATCGACTGCTGAAACTTAATACCAACCTACCCTTCATGATGATGAAGACATGACATTTCCATTTTATTGATCTTAGCAGAGATGCAGTGCAGGCGATGTTGAAGGGAGTGGGGCATGGGGGCACTGCAAACCAGATCCACATTTACATATGCATCCTTGGCCCATTGAGTGGTTTAGTCCCTGGGAAGATGTGACGACAAATCTCTTGGAGACTAACCCTAACCCCTGCATGTGCAACTAAAGAAGAGAAACAAGATTACAGTGGAAAACCAGAGTTAACTATACTTATAAAGTCATCTGTGATTCTCACCATGTAAGAGACTTTTATATTCAAATATCTCTACATATTTGTGTTTGAAGTTTATGGCACAGTATATGACAGTAACATACCCTATGAAAAGTTGTAGCTGAGATCCTTCAGCCTTCAGGAAAAGACAGGCATGAAAATTTTTTTTTTAACATAACTAAGTGCTGATGACCTTAAATGCAGGTCAGAGTAAAATTATCATCAGGAGCAAAATACTTGCTCAACAAAGGACACATTCAGGAGCCTCAGCTCCTCAGATATTCTGATTTTCAGCAATAGGAGGTGCTGAGCATGTCTCAGTGGTTAATTGTAAGGTCTAACAGGCCATACTGTACAGTACCTATTTAATTGCATCATGGTATTTGTCACATATATGGTATCAAAGTTGCTGGCACTGTTATTTTTCATTTTCTTCCTACATGTTATTGATGTGTGAATGAAAGTTCTTCAGTGTTTTTAACACTGCCAAAGTCATGAAAAGGAAGATAAAATTGTTTTCAGCACTTAAATGGAGGAAGGATGTGGAGCTGTTCATAAACATGTGACTTTAATTTTGTTTCTGTTGTACACTCGCATTACACTTTTCAAGGCAGTATTCTTTGTAGACTTACACTGTGAAAAGGCACATAACAACATATTCAAGAGGTGGGAGGAGTTGATGTGGATTTCTCCTAGTTGGTTACTACTTTAAGAAGTAGGTGCATCCCTGCTGCCAAAGTCCTCCCTGAGCTCCTGCCAAGCCAAACATGCAAAAGCCCTGCACAAGGTAGAAGGCAAGGGTGGAAGCATATCCCATAGACAAAAATTAATTATGGGGGTCTTTTCACTGAAAAATTTTGGCTCTATCCAAAGTAGAAAATTTTTTGTTTCCTTCACAGAAAAGGCAGACATTGGAAATTCTCATTTTATAGTGAAGAAAATGGGGGGTTATGTCAAATGAAAAGTTTTTCTTGGCCTCTATTAAATTTTTCAGGCTTTTTTCCCATTTGCCTAGGAAACAAAAAAAACCTCGTTGTTTTAGATCAAGTAGAAAGACTATTTGCCACCAATATTTCAATGTAGCCCACGAATCGAGCCAACCAAAAAGTCAGTTATTCACATAGCTTTAGATAAAAGTAGCAACTTTTGGCTTTACTGTGCTGCAGAACAAAAAATGGGAGAGACTTCATTTTTCCTGCCTGCAGGCAGGAAATAGCAATATACTTTTCCACTACTTTAGCTGGATCTTCTGGTTAAGAGAGGCTGAGAAATACCCTTGCACAAGCTGTGGCAGAAATAGCATCCCACGAGACATGGAAGTGACCTGCCATGAGAAGGACACATCATAGCAGCAGATCATCTGCTGAAAGGAGAAGGACAGGTAGGACATGGGGAAGCAGGAGAATGGAGACCAAAGTGGTATGAGTACCTATAAGGAGAATGGTGGCAGGGAAGGATGGCCTAGCAGCAGTGGTGACAAGTGATCGAGATGGCCAGCATACAACAAATTGCAGTATCAGCTACTTTATTGGTTCCAGCACCATACAGTGTACTGTTACACTCGCCTTGCCGACACCTCCTTCAGTCACTGTGGTCCTGCAAAGACGAACATTCCAGGTGTCCTTATCACCACCACTTGCCTGGACTCAGACCAGTAGCAAAAGGAGAGAGCTTGTGATATGAAAGTGGATACTGGCAGCACCTTGGACCCATTCCCAGAGCAAACCTGTTCCTCTATGCAAGACACAATAGTGATATGAATATCCTGCCTGCTGCCTGAGCATATTTATTGGTTGCATCTACTGCTGGCTTCTTCTATCTTGCAACATTTCTTGTGTCATTATACGAGCTGTGAATAGTTATTACTAGGTTAGGGCTTCAGGAGCCAGTGTGGTACTAGCTGGTTTGGATTCCTGAAAACCAGCCAGGGGAGGCACAAGGGATGTTAGGAATAAGGCTCCTGCCAGTCTATGCAGACACTTACCTGTCTGTGATGGTGTATCCCACACTGCTAACCAGAAACCTGCTTCTGTCAGAACAAGCTCCCTGTGGAGTGACATCCTTTTCAGTGGACGTGTATTCTTCCCTGGTCAGAAGGGACTTGTGGAACCTTGGGAGCCAATTGCCACCTCCTGCCAGCTGCTATGCACAGCTGATATAATTTCAGGTGTATTGGGAACAGAAATAATTGCAATGTACTATCTATTAATTGTCAACATCAAATTTCCTAGCCATAAGTATGACCTAAATTAACTTAGCCCTGGGCTGGCACGGCCTGCCTTGTCCTTGTGGGTTGACAGAGACTGTTGCCGCAGCTTCTCCACTACTATGCAATGTCCAGAGTCATTTCCAGCTCATGTAGCTCTGCATCAGGCAAGAATCACACTTTGCTTTGTGTCGTTAGTTCCACTTCAGAAACACCAGTCCACAGCCATGAAACAAGGTTACCCACTTAGTGGATGAGGGAAAGGTTGTGGATATAGTGTACCTGGACTTTAGTAAAGCCTTTGACTCAGTTTCTCACAGTAATCTGCTTGAGAAACGCGCTCAGTAGACTGGACAGGCATGTCCTCTGCTGAGCAAAAAATTGTCTGGATGGCTGGGCCCAAAGAGTGGTGATTAATGTAGTTAAATCCAGTTGGAGGCCTGTCACAAGCAGTATTCCCCAGGACTCATTGGTGGGTCCAGGTCTGTTCAATATCTTTACCAATAATCTGGATGAAGGGATTGAGTGTACACACAGTAAGTTTGCAGATGACACTAAACTGGGTAGAAGTACTGATCTGCTTGAGGGTAGGGAGGCTCTGCAGAGCCATCTGGACAGGCTGGATTTATGAGTTATAACCTGTGGTATGAGGTTCCACAAGGCCAAGTGTCAAGTCCTGCACTTGGGATACAACAATCCCATGCAACACCATAGGCTTGGGGAAGAATGGATGGAAAGATGCCTGGCAGAGAAGGACCTAGGGGTGTTGGTTGACAGGCAGCTCAATATGAGCCAGCAGTGTGTCCAGGTGGTCAAGAAGGCAAATGGTATCCTGGTCTGTATCAGAAAGAGTGTGGCTGGCAGGACCATGGAAGTCATCCTTCCCCTGTACTTGGCATTGATGAGGCCATACCTCGAATACTGTGTTCAGTTTTGGGCCCTTCACTACAAGAAGGACACTGAGATCCTGGAGCATGTCCAGAGTAGGGTGATGAAGTTGGTGAAGGGTCTGGAGAACAAGTCTTATGAGGAGTGGCTGTGGGAACTGGGGTTTTTTAGTCTAGAGAAAAGGAGGCTGAAGGGAGATCTTATCACTGTCTACAACTACCTGAAAGGAGGTTGTAGCAAAGTAGGTGCTAGTCTCTTCTCCCAAGTAACAAGTGATAGGACAAGAAGAAATGGTCTCAAGTTGCACCAGGTGAGGTTCAGATTAGATATCAGGAAAAATGTCTTCACTGAAAGGGTTATCAGGCACTGGAACAGGCTTCCCACAGAGGTGGCCGAGTCACCATCCCTAGAGGTATTTAAAAGATGGGTAGATGAGGTGCTTAGGGATATGGTTTAGTAGCAGACAGGTACAGTTGGAC
Source organism: Cuculus canorus (assembly GCF_017976375.1). NCBI lineage: Eukaryota > Metazoa > Chordata > Aves > Cuculiformes > Cuculidae > Cuculus > Cuculus canorus. The sequence goes on along the minus strand of NC_071402.1, from coordinate 62,329,734 downwards.
TTGATGATGCCAAAGGTCTTTTCCAACCAAATGATTGTATGATTCTACAATTCTATGAAACTCTCTGGGGCACACACCAACAGCTGTGATCAGGGCCAGCTTTTCCAGCACAGAACCTTCTAACTGTAGCAAGGCGCCTCCACCTCCTGCAATCACCAGCCAGGTGGAAATGCCCTCTACCTCTAATACCAGCTCTGTGCACACTGCCGCCATGCATCTGGCAGCAGCAGTTCATCCCATGCCAAACCCATGCCTTACATGGGCAGGAGCAAGGAGAAGGAAGGGCACAAGAAGGTGGACAAGGTGGCAGTGGGGAGCTTTCCTGTAGCCAGATCCAGACAGGTCAGGTAGGTGCTCCCACAGCACACAGTAAAATACCTTGCCACCTTGAGAATATTACGCTATGCCCTTGCTAAAGCCAAGTGCCTGCATCTGCTCAAATGTGGACCAAATGCAGTTTAGCATCCAAGCCCAGGCTCACTTTGTAGGCAATATATTGTCTTTTGGAGGTCCTGGCAGAAACCTTAAGCCTCTGCCTCGAAGTATCTTCCTAGTGGTTGCAACTGTTTTTGACAATGTTCAAAGCTATCTCAGAGTTCCTTAACAACTTTCTAGAAGCATGAAGAGAAGGACCTCCCTGCCTTGAAAGCTGAGTAGAGAAGACAAGACTTTTAAAGGCTATGTTATGCTTCCTCAGGAATCAAAATTCCTGAAGGAGTGACTTTTTAACTAGTAAAGAATTTCTGAATTATGTTGTGTATCATACTCAAAACATCAAAAGTATCTCTCTAATGTACTACTATAATGAATATGTATAATGGTTGCACTAATTTAGCAGGAGGCCAGTAAGCTGATAAAGCCTGGGACAACTTATGAAGGTGCCTATAAAAGAATAATTTATATTTTTTCCAGTCATGGATATAATAATTATATTTTCCTAGGCACAGTCTGCAATTCTTGCCTCCCTATAAACGTGTTTCCCCAGTCAAATGCACAGCACCAGCTGAAATGAATGGGGTGTGTGTTTGCTTTGTTTTTCTTATTAAATATAGATTTGTGGTCAATCAGGAGTTGTAAAAATATTACCAAGGTGGTTACAGCCAATAATATTTCCCTTTGATAATTTTATGTCCCTGTGGTCAAGACATGAGTGTCTAGAGTGTGAAAGGAAGCAGAGCCTGATTCTGCATGCCATTACCAACTTGCTAGTAACTGAAAAACTGAAAAGTCAACAAAAAAGTGCAATGTATTTTCACTGTAGCTGTTGCCTCAGTAGTCGTGGCCAGCCACACAGATTTGACGGCTAAATCCTCACCGCTGGCATAATATTTCCTTCTCTTTCCCCCTCTCCCCTCCCACCCTTCCTCCTTGCAATCATCACTGTTTTCCCTGACCTACAAGAAGCCATCACCAGAGATAAGTGTATTTTTGTGAACATTGTTTTATCTCTCGCATACATCTGGCTGAGAAAAGCAAATGCCATTTTAGGATGAAAAGTTTCTTGGTTAAGAGGAGCTTTTCCTCATGCCGCTGGGAGTACTGCCCACCTCTGTCTGCCCTTCTGCTTTCTGTGGGGCTGCTCCCTGTGTCTCCATCATGCTGCAGCACCATCAGAGCTGGCTGCCCCGTTCTGGGGCACTCCCTCAGCACCACTCATTCCCTACTGCCCTGCCAGTGCTCACACCCCATTGGACCCATCCTGAACTCCACTAATCTGTGACCAAGCTGACCAGACCAAGCTGATGGCATGGAAATGGATGGCATTCGAGCCCTGCCTGGGTAATTAAAGAGCAGTAAGCAATATCCCCAAGGTAAACGGCACAAGGGTTGCCCTTTTCTGGCTATGCCAGCAGGGAACAGGCAAAGGTCTGTAGATGGGCTCAAAAGCCTACAGAAAATGCAAAACCAAATCAGCACTACCCCTTAGGACATAGCGAAGCCAGTTATCTGAAACTGGGGGTTCCTCTTCATCCTCTGACTGCAAAAACTGAGATGTCGAAGCAGACCAGATGTGACAAAATGCCTAGAGCTGGAGATGCACAGTTGTCACACTTTACCTGCACATGGCCAAATTCGGCAGCAAAAGGCATGCAGTTGAGGCTCCAAAATCCTTTCCCCACACACTCCCTGCAGGGAAAGGGGAGAGGGGAATGAGAGGAAGAAGACTTACTGGTTAGAAACTCAAACTACAGCTTTAATGAAATGATAATGATAACAATGGAAATAATTAGAAAGCAATAAAATATATACAAATATATGAGATTGCACCCCCAGCCTTTCCCTCGATGGCTATATGTCACCACAAATACTGCAGAGCAGACACGAGGGAATGGGTCCATGGCTAGGAGGGAGCTGGACTCAGGAACTGGATTTAGGAATGCAGGGATTCAGGATCAGGAGCAAGCAGACAGACGAGATCCTCACTGGACATAGGCCATCACAGAAGACAGTGAGAGCCTTGTGACTTCCCAATTTCTGTCAAGTATGAAGTATATGGGATGGAATACTCTGTTGGTCAGTTTAGGGTCTCCTGCCCCATTGATCCCTTCTCACAGGTGCAGCTCCTTTTCCATGAGCTTGAGGATGGCCTTGGTTAAGTACAAGCATTGGCCTTTTTGCATGCCAATGCCCTGTGTTATCACTTCAGAGATGAACGCTGTCTCAAAATCATGCAGTTAATTTTCAGAGAAAGAAGTTACTTACAACTAGTGAGTTATTCATAAACTTACTCTAATTTACCTCAAACTACAACAGTCCAGTAGCCTTTCCCTTCATCAGCTCTGTAGCCACCACATAGAGACTCTGCAGGTTCATGCTCCAGGTTGTTAAAAATGGTTGATTTGTCTGGAACGTGGAAAACTGGAACTTCCAGAAAGAAAAACATACTTCAAAAATTTACAGGTTTTTTTCTCCCTGTTATGATCTGAAGATGTTGCAACACTAGGTTTAGGAAGGAATCCTCTCTCATGAAGTATCGAGTGGTTGGACATCACCAATATATTTTATTTTTTAATCCTTTTTTCTTCCTTACTGTCATGGTTTAGCACCCAGCTAGGTCAGCAAATAAATGCAAGCAGTTGTGAACCCCATCCCACACACAAACACAGAAAGGGGAAAAGGAAATGAGAAAGGCTTGTAGGTTGGAAATTAAAACTATAACAGCTTTAATGAAACAATAACAATAAAAAATGAAAGCATTAACAAGAAAATAATAAAATATATAAAAATATACAAAATCAACCCCCTCAGTGACTATGAGTCACCACTAATGCTGCAAAAGAGGCACAGGGGAAAAGTCCTGAAATGGGCTCAGTAGCAGATGGAAGCTGGACCCAGGAACTGGGTTCAGGAATGCATGGATGTAGGAACAAAGGCAAAAGAATGGAAAGAGTTCTTACTGGACACCAGCGATCGAAGAAGAAACCTTGACCTTTGTGATGCCTCAGTTTTGTACCAAGTATAACACATATGGAATGTAAGACTCTGTTAGTCAGTTTTGGGTCACCTGTCCTGTCTGCTCCTCCCTGCTGGTGTGACCTTTTTTCACCCCTTTGACTTAGGGCATTCCACCAACTCTCTATGGTTTTAGTCTCCATAGGGATAAGTATAATCAATGGTCTTTCTGCATACCAATATGCCGTTACTCTGGTGATGATAATCATAGATTTTAAGTGTTATTACTTCTAGAGAGCGACACTATGTGGAAAACATGTAGTTAATTTTCAGCAAATGAAGTTACTTAGGTGAGGTTTAGCTGAAAAGTTAGAAAATTAATTCTCCTTTAGCTCTAACCAGTGGGTCCTTTCCAACCTGGTGATTCTATGATTCTATGATTCTAACCAGAACATTTACCAAGCGACAGCAACCAGTACAGCAGAAGTGCTGCCACCCTGACCTAATCTGCCCACTGGCATTCCCCTGATGCTGCCTCAGTGCACACACACTACGGACAGACAGAGGGACTCATACCCTAGTGAATGCCTGAACAGAACAAATATCACCCCAACTCTACAAAACCATCTTTTCTTCTCTTCTGAGACTGGCCACTCACAGAGGGTGGGCTCCCAGACACACCTCCACTACCCTGCTCCGTGCTCTCCAGACAGCCCCAGGGCACCAGGGACATTTTTGTCTTCCCCTCACTTTCTGGGGAGTACATGTGAAATCCTGTTCATTCTGATCAAGTATTTTCTCCTGTTCAAGGGAAGACAGGGAATGAACAACAATTGTTACACATTTTTTTCATTACAACTATTAAGGATTACATATACTTATTATATTACATATAATATATACTAATGTGAGCATGAATACATAGTATTAAAAAAAAAGATTTTAGTTCTTCCTGAGCATTTTCATGTGGTGTCTGAACACAACATTGTGAAATAAAAAGGTACAAAGCTTTTTTTTTTTTACCTTGGGAGGGAGGATTTTCCCTACTTTTTTTCCAGAAAGAATGTATTAAAAACAATGCGCCACTGTCATTTCCTCCCACAAGCTTTTTCTGGTTTTGCCCCCTCAGATTTTTGGTTCAAATAAAATAGAATCCAATTATAAAATTGAGTGAAGAATTTGATTTGTCAATTGAAAAAAATGTTAACACTTGCAGAAAATTATATAGACATTTTTTTATTTCTCTTTTTTATGAAAAATCAGGACATTCAGAAGAAGTTGAAATGTTATTCTGAAGTATTTCAGTTTTGTCAGATCACTATTTTTCAACAAATACATTTTCAGTCAAAAATTGTCAATCTCTTCTTCTCAGATCCTTTTGTGACTTTCTTACCATATTCTTACACATCTATCCAGCAGCTTCTGGGCCCATGGTAAAGATCATTTATTTCCCTATGTTTCTCAGCTAGCTGGGTCTTTTTTGTCGTGCACCCTACAGCAAGGGCAAGGGAGGGATTGAGATGCTCTTACCCCATCGAGCACTTCCTCTGACTGTTTTTCTGGACCTTCCTTTTGCAGGGGCATTTATGGATAGGTAAAGGTGACCTGAGCCAAGAGACCGATTGCCTTCTTCAGTCATTATGGAATCCTGGCATTGTTGTTTGTTTTTTTTTTTTTCTGAAGCACAAATATAGATTTATCGGGATGTATGTTCCATAAATTAAATGATGTCTCGTTGTGGGGGTAAGAGGGGGATCATGCATTAGATTAGTTAATAGGTCTCCCGTCTGTACTGTCTATGATATGATGATAAGCATGCCTAGAAAAGCAGGAAACGATTCACAAAAGCAATCAGATAATGAGGAATATTATTCTCAGAAGGTCCTTCCTGTGTTTGAACAGGGGGAACAAATTAAAAGCTCAGGTTGTGTAGTAGCTTGGAAATAGTGCACATAGTGACTAAGACTCTTATCAGAGGCAGCAATGAAATAACGTTTTCTGCTAAAGAGCTTGAAGAAATATGTTACAAAATTATTAATAATGCATTAAAATTTGCAAGAGCATGAAGGCAGCGATAGTTGAGCTGTATACTCCCAGAGTTTGAAGTGGAAAGGAAGAAGTGCTCATAAGGTACAGACAAGGAGGAGGCTTCCAGTTACAATTGCTCACAGCATTAAAAATAGTGGTTAAAATGGAGGTTTATTATTGTTGCTGGTAGTGTTATATTGGAAAAAAAATACCATGCAAAACAAAACCAGAAAACAGTGCATACACCTCCCCATTTTTGAGAAACAGAGGTCCAATTTCATCCTACCCTGCTGCAAGAACAGCAGCAGCAATCAGCCACCAAGATTTGCTGCACACCAGTGGCCGCTTTCAGAAATCAGTATCAGGGATGAGTGATAACAGCCGCAAGCAGAGGGTCCCTCTCCCACCTTTTGAGTGGAACTTTCAGATAGGGGCCTGGAAAACTTCCCAGCAGCCAGGCTGCAGTATTTGCTTTGTAAACTAAGGGAAGGAATGTGGTGATGTGATGCAGACTGGCGATACACAGTAATATGACCATAAAGGAGATCTTAAGCTGCCGCTCACTATCTGTTCAATGGAGGAGAAAGACCGGCCACATTGGGGTGAGACCCCTCAAAGCAGGGATATTCCAAGGCTAGAATTCAAGTTTGTTGGTACCTTTTCTTCCTTTAGAAAATACCACCACAACTTGGTAGGATATTGAGGCTCCAGTTCAAACTGACATGCTAATAGTCTGTATGTCCTTCTCCCACCAAGCCAATACCTTCTTCCTCTGGCATCATCTCAGTGAAATATTTATGCCTGACATACGTGTATAGTCCAGGCCAGTGAGAAACCACTTTGAAGTCAATTGAGCAGTCATGTCCTTTAATTTTGAGGAGGGTGGGAAAACCAGTCATCTGACGCTGACCTATGCCTTTAAGGAGCTTATCTGCATGCTTTATTAATAAACATGTAGGGAGACATCATTGGTATTTTCACTAACCATCGTTCCCTCTCACTGTAGGTGCATTATGACATTACTTGCAAAGCATGTGCTGTTTGCCAAAGATTTGGTTTTTAATGTGATATTTCCAACCATGAGATAATATTGAGCAGAAGAAAAATGACAGGTGACCTGCCTGAACACTGAACAACAGTGTCCTGGTTTCAGTGGGGATAAAGTTAATTTTCTCCCTAGTACATGCTATAGTGCTGTGGTTTGGATTTAGGATCAGAATAATGTTGGTAATAAGCTAATATTTTAGTTGTTGCTAAGTAGTGCTTATACTAACTCAAGGACTTTCCAGCTTCTCATGCCCTGCCAATGAAAAGCCTGATGAAGCACAAGAAACTAGGAGGGGACACAGCCAGGACATGTGACCCAAACTGGCCAAAGAGATATTCCATACCATATGACATTAAGGTCATTACATAAACTGGGAGGAGTTGGCCAAGAGGTGATCACTGCTCAGGGACAGGCATTTGCATTGTGTATCACTTGTTTTGTAAGTCGTCATCATCATCATCATTATTATTATTATTATTTAATAATAATTAATATTATTAAATAATACTAATATATAAATAATAAATAATATTTACTAATAAATAATAATAATAATAATAATTCCTTTTCTGTCCTATTAAACTATCTTTATCTCAACCCACAAGTATTACCATTTTTTTAGATCCTCTCCCTCATCCCACTGTGGGGGAGTGAACAAAGAGCTGTGTGGTGTTTAGTAGCCTGCTGCGTTAAACCACAAAAAAATGGAAAAGTGATTTTGATGTAGACAAAAAACTTCTGCTTTCTCTTCAAAAAACCCCACATTACTTCCCAAGTATGATCCAGATCTGTTATATACAGCAAAGTTGGTCAGTATAAATCTTTATTTTGTTTTTCAGAAAGTATGCAATAGAAAACCTATTCTAACAATAAATGCTAGTCATCTGAGGTCTATAGCTTATTTTGCTGCTCAGGAAAAAAAAAAGCCTCTGTTCACTGTTGGCCAACTGAGTTACATTTTCTACTATTATTAATGCATTGCAAGGGTTTTTTTCATATCAATTTGAAATTATACATCTGGGAAATCCCAGTACAACGGCAGTCAATGCTTTGTTTCTCTGTGTGGCCCTTTGCAATTACTAGAATGTGCAAATATAATTTAGCACAGGTAAAATTCAATCAGTCACCCCAAGCACAAAGAAATCTCCATCACCTAGAAAAAACCCAGAGAGTGTTTCCCTGCAAATGGCACAAGGGAGCTGTAAGAGTTTCTAAAACAAATTTATTAGAATATTTAAATTCAAGTTGTAATGGGAAATTTAGCTCAATAGGTGAGGTGGCAGCACGCTGAAATGCAAGTGAAGCAGGCAGACAGCTTTCGAGGCTGCGGGCTCAGTGAGGTTAGTCCTATTTCTGCTTGCACAAGGCAATTGCTAAAAAAATTGCTCAAAAAGCAAATCCTGGGGGTGCAAGGGGGGGCTCTGGAAGTACTGAGGGATGAAGAGGCTGTCAAGTAGCAGGGGCAGAGCTGGAGCTCTGCCAAAGGCACCAGAGATATTAAGAGACATGGTCTTCAGCCACCACCATACTCCCAAGAAGGTGGCCAAGAACCTGCAGCCACACATTGCCATAGGCCCAACCCTTGGTGCTTTACGGGGTCTTCGGCCAGGCTTGCAAACCCATGGCCCAGGAGAGCTTGAAGCTTGAGGCAAAGCGTGAGAGAGAAAAGCTAGCGGCGCCCAGGCTGAATCAGAGGCCACAGCTGGGACATCACACTGCCTCTGCCCACCACGGCTGGAGGGAAACACCGAGCAGGTCTCCCTGCAATGGCTCAGTGTCCAAGGCTGCCAAACACCCAACCTGTCCTCAGACAGCTGCTGACCTGGCCAGGAATTGGGTCGAGGTTACAGCCCTATGACTTTTATAACGTTACACCATAATGAAGAGGTATAGCTTTAAAAGAAAAAAAAAATATTGAAAAGCAAGAGAATACAAAACCCTGCAAAGTTTAAGGACCACTGCATCTGCACTCCTCAAGCAACTCCAGCACCATAACATTTTGTTTCTGTCAGGCTGCAAAGGCTTCCCCTTCACTTCCTGCTATGTTCAGTGGGAGCATTGTCATCACCTTCAAAGGAATCAGGATCAGGCCTCCAACGTGTTAATAAGCAACAAGAATTATGGAAAGAATTACATTTAATGTGAAGTCAGGCTGCCTGCGGTGAGCGCATCGTACAGCCTGTCACAGATCGCTTTGTGCTGAAAACCTACACCACGGACTGATCTGTGGATGAGACAACTGCAAGACATTTCTGCTTGGCAGGAATATGGAGGGAGAAGGAGGCGAGAGATGAGTCAGCAGTGGCTCAGTGCCTATGGCGATGGCTGGAAAACTCCAGATACACACAGCTTTACTTCCGAGGATCTGATTGCACCTTGGACATGGTGTGGAAGTAACAGTACCTCCTAAATGACTACCCTACCAATAAAAAAGACCTGTTCTGCTCATGTACATCTAAAATCCCACTGCAGTGAAAACGCCCACCTCAACATTTGGAAAGCACCCTTCCGCAAGTACTTTGGACAAGAAAGTCAAACAGTTTTCTTTGTCACTTCCCTCTGAAAGAGCCACTCCTTCTTACCTCCTAGAAAAAGGAATCAACAGAGGAACACATTACTCCCAAATATTTTCAAGCATATATGAAAGAAGGTAGGAGGATTGTGTCTAAGGTGACTTCCATGTTGTCTCTTTGCCCATGAGACTCACCTTGCCAAAAACGTTCAGCCAATGTTCTTTCTTTCATGCCCTCATAAGCCTAAAGAAAGACATGACCACCGCAAATGGACATGTTGCAATGTGTGGCAGAACATTAATGCGCCCATTAAAACAGAAAAGGTTCAGCCAGCGCAGGAGCAATAGGGGGTTTTGCTTATCATGTGTAGGAAGGAATGAGAAACCACTGAGTTTCACAGAAATAAACAGCAGAGCTGAGGGATAGCCCAATTTACTCATTCCCTAACCTGTGATTGCACCTGAATACAGTCTTTTTACCCATGGAGGGAAGTAAGGTTATTTCTGTGATTCTGCATCACCATCATTGAACTATTTTCCACTCATCAGTCCAGCAGGCAGCCTGTGCATTGTGGCAACTGATTTTCTTCACAGAATGAGCAGCTTTGAAAAACAGTCTTTGTAGCCCCGAACTGACTACAGACAGTGTTTTCACAAACCTTCTGATCAAAAATGCACCTACTTTCCCACCCACTCATTTTTCTGCTGCTCTGGACTTCACCTTCAGTCTCAGTCTTTGCCTCCTTTTGCTCCTAGAGCAGTGTTGTGCCATTTCCTAGGAATTACTCCCTTTTTCCTTCTAAATCACTCAGTCACATCCTGTTTTTGTATCATGCCCTAAACCCTTCCTTTTGACTATGACCTACAGCTGACTGTATAAAACAACATCAATATTGTAACAGCTACTTCAGAGCTGTTGTGATGGGGCTTTCTAGACATGCCTGTTAAAACTTCTGGTGAAATTTCTGTGGGGGGTAAGAGTGGGAAATGCTGTGCACATTCAGGTCTTGATGATCAAATAGTTTACAAGTTTTTTAAAAAAACACCCCAACTGGCCTGGAAATTGAAAAATAGTAAAAAGATGCCTATAGTTACTTTGGGAAGGTCCCATGTTGCTACAACCCCTGCTTACCTTACAGATTACTTTAATTTGGGGTACAACATTGCTCCTGTCACAGGCTGAGTAGTTGCACCCCCACCTCTACAGTAAAAATCAGTATTTCCTCTGGAAGTTAAAACATTTTGAGGAAGAGAAAGGAAAGCGAGAGGATTTATCAGACAGAACCTGACACATCGTAAAGATGCAGCATTGTTATCAAGTATCATTCTAACACACTTGCTGCTCTACACCACTCAAAATTTTATGACCACAAAACCCACACATACATGCCAAAGTGTGACTAGTTGAAGACAGCTCTCAGCATGTTAGCTTCATTTTGCTCAAGAGACAAACAAGAGATCACAAATGAACCTGCCTACACCATACTGATGTGAGCAGTAACGCAGGGTCTTGTCAGTGAGTCAACATAGCTACCAAACCAAGCGTTTTCTTTTTGCGGCTTCTAGTACCTGTAAAGCCTTCTGCCTAAAAGCCAATCAAATAAGACACCGAGTCACTTAGTTGCCACCTAGAGACACATAGCAAAAGCAGCCACTGTATGAATAGTTGATGCAAACGTTTTGTTCACAGTTAATTCAGAATGAATAACAAAGAGTCATATGGTTACTTTCACACCCAGGTACAGCAAGATCTATAATGCATAAAATTGATGTTAAATGCATAAAATCTCCTGCTTGGAGCATCAAAATATAGTCATGGCCTTGAATGCTGATGTTAAATCTGAAGCATATTCCACATGTCACATGGAATGCAGCTAACATTAACACCTTGCCATTGTGACTGTTAGTTCCTGTAATTGGGCAGACTCTGTGGTTGGGGATTTCTTCAGAGACCTATTTTCAATTAAAGTTTATGTTTCAAGTAAAAGGATTTATACAGGACAAGATTGTGTGCATACCTCGTTGATGCACTGTTTCAGAACATGAGATTTGTTGGTTTGTTATTTCCGGGGGTGGGGGGGGGTGTGGAGTTGAAGAAATAAAGGCAGGATTATGCTTTTTCCAAATTCCCTTCCAGGTCCAGGATGAAATAGTTACCTCAGCGGTGTTCACAAGCATATGGTCAGGCTTGCGTGACATACCACAAGTTGCCTTAACAAGGAGAAACATATTCTGCATGATTTTCCTTCTGAGGAAGACAAATGAGAATAAAGAATAGCCACTAAAGAAAGTGAGAGATGTATTAGGCAAGCAAAATAAATGAGACTTGCTCTTGTAGCAGCTCAGTCTAAGTACAGTATGGGTCAGTATGGGTTTAGGCTTCGTAACTCCTCTGCTACTACTATACTCCAGCCTGGGGGAAGGAAAGGGAATAACCCCATGAAATAAGAAACCCCAGTAGTCTTGTGAATCCCTGCTGTAACTCCTGCCACTCTGTCTTCCCCCTGTGCACCTGCCTTTCAGGGACCGCAAGTGCCCACAGGCACCTCTACGGGTCCTACTGGTGGAGCTCAGGCACCACCAGTGACTCCCCACTCTGGGTTTGAGCATAGTAGAGAAAATCCATGATTGCTTCCTGGTGTTAAACAGTTAAACCAGCTGGATTTGGGGATCTAGAAAATGAGGAGGATGAGATAACTACATTTGCGAGAACATTTGTTTTGAATCCAAACCATTTCCCCAAGTGTATTAATATGAATTACCAGGAGATTGTCGGAGGATTTATGTGTGTAGTATTCCAAGAGAAAAAAAGAGAAAGCCTGAGCAGGAATAGTCAGTTTTAAATCAAGATAAATTACTCCGAGTTTCTTTTTAAAATATACGCATGTCCATTGTTTACGATTGTAGAGTTCAAAATGCTGAACATGTCTGCTGAGAGGATATAGGCCTCCCCTGCAAAACTCTTTGCTCTAGTTATTTGAAAGACAGCTTGATAACATTGCAAGAGGAAAAAAAAGGTGGGGGAAGGGAGGTAGGGAGAGAAAAAGAAAGGAGGAAAGTAGGAGAGAAAGACAGGGAGTGAGAATTCACAGCATTATTGACAATTGCTAATCTCTTTGGGGGGGGGGAGGCAGTTTTAGGCGTAAACTAGAAATTAAATTTTGCCAAGATGTACCACTGTACAGTCCCTCTGCATTTACATAATCAAATAAAAGGTAAGATTCAGCAGCATGAATACTCGACCTGCCAGTAAGCTGTTTGTTTCTTAGTAAGAAATAGAGACGGAGAAAAAAAAAATTTCTTTAGGAAGTTAGCTTTTTCTCATACAGTTCATATTATATGTGGCACAGGCAGCAGATATGGAATTTGCTACAATATATTAGTTTGATAACATTGTGGAGGGTTTCTCATCAAAATACAGAGATAGGGAATTATAGTTCCAAGGCCTAATTTAATAACAAAGTATGCTGTTGTTAAAACCATTTTTTTTGCCTGTGCTCTTAAAGCAATGCACATTGTATGGAAAATCTGGGAAGAAAAATTGAAGAATTATGCAGACAAATACTGGTATGTGGCCAGAGCTTAGGAAAACATGTAGCTGCCTCTTAGTGTCCTTATTGCCCATAAAAGAACATTTCATATGGTCAACAGCTCAAATTTATGTGGACCCTTAGGGGTAAATTTTCAGTACAGTGAATAGGAATTCACACACGCAATTGCGTTATTGTTAATGGGAGTTGTGTGGCTACTTCTTCCACTCAGTTCTAAAAATGTGCCCCTTGCTGTAGAAAGCTAACTATCTGGAGACCACTCCTACTCCCACTCTTCTTCTCCATCAGCAGTCCCGGAGGAGCAATAGAGAGTGACCCAGAAAACCTTTTCCCTGTGTCTTCTCCTCCCATTGTGCCACTGACACAACCATTAGGAGGGCATATTCCTTCTCCCTGGCAGGGACTGCAGGATGGGAAGCACAACATCCATGACGCTCCTGCCCTTTCCCCGTTGCCAACTGCAGGTTAGCCTTCTCATGCTTCCCTCTCTCCTCGCCCAGAAATGTGCCATCCTCTCCACCATGGTTTAAGCATTGGAGACCTGGCACGTCTTTGTGCCCTTATTTTCTGTCAGGTGTAACCAACACCGGGAGTGTGTTTTCTCCCCTGATTTTGCTGGTAACATATTTTTTTTCTTGGTGTCTGTTTCTGCCTCTTACCCCTGTGGTATTTCTCTAGCGATATTTGCTGCACTGCATCCAAACAAGCATCCAGTCAGGACTCCTGCATTATGAACTAAGACCACTGCAGAAGAGGTATGAGTTGAAACGATAGTTTGAAAATAAGTAACTGACAAAAACTTACCAGTAATTATGAGATATTGGAAAAGCTACCTTGCTCTGATAGCTTGAATATCCACAATGGCTTTCTGATACTCAGTCACACATCACCAGTATCAGTACATCCCTAAGCTTGGTTATAAGGCTGGATGTGTAGCTGCCCTCCGTGGCCTGCAGTGCACCCACCCAGGAAACAAGAGCCTGTCTTTAAATCACACCCCGACTTGAAGTGTAGGTGCTTGGGTTGCTGGTGGGTGTGGTTGAAGCCCACTTGGTTGATGATTAATGTGTTTCCAACCATGAAGTCAAGTGTTCTGCTCTAGTTTCTAAGTTCTATCAGGTGGAGCAATGGTGTCTTTAAACTCGGTCATAATACCACATAGCATTTCAAAAAAAGACATGTTGACAATAACTAGTCAATTCTATGATTTTCTTTTTATTCATAAGCCAAGAAATGCAATAAATCAGCAATGCAGAAGGTGCTCCTCCCTCTCAGCACTGGCTGGACATCATTTGTGAATGAAACATCCATGGAGAAAAAGCATAACTTATTACGTGCAGGCTCTCCGCCCTATGAAGTAATGAGATTCCACATAACAGCAAGGAGGCTTCACATGGAGGGAAACAATGGCCAAGGAGGTAATTGATGCTCCAGACAATTTTTGTAGGGTCATCCTTGTAACCCGTACCACAGAGACCTCATGCATGATGGAGGAAGAGCTTCATGACCAAGCCTCCCGTCTGCTTTTTGCAGCGCTGGCAAGAGATCAGATATCAATTTTATTTTCTACCGTTTCATTTCCTTCTTTTTAATTAGATGTGTTAGGTACTCAAAATCTTGTTTGAGATTGGTTTTCCAGCCCATCATATTTCTTAAACCGCCATAGGACAACTGGCTATTTGTTCAAAGCAGTGCTAATAATGGTCACCAGAACCACTAGGAGAAACAAATGGGAAGGCTGTTGAAGGACCACTTTTAAGCCCCTAGATATAAATTTAGCTCTAAGTCAGACAAACAAAAACCTCAATGTCTCAATTACACTTTGTTTAATCATATGAATCCCTTTGGCCTATATTAATGGTTAGTGCCCAGCACAGGAGGAAAAGAAGAGGTAGACTTGGCGAGGAGGGTGGGTTTATCTAGGAACAGGTATATACCTCCCATGCCATTCCAGGATGTACACCTTCCAAATTAAAGCCAGAGGAGGCTGCCTAGAGAGAGGCATTCTCTTGAGCAAATCTGTGACACTGAGGACCCTGCAAGCTGCGATCTTCCTGCCAAGCCAGTGCTGGTGAAGAGTAGAGGGCTAAACAACCATACCAGCATCTTGGACCATGCAGAGAAAGCAGGCTGCAGCAGACAGTAACGGAGCTCATAGAAGCGGGAGGGAAGTTGTCTGTGTCGTGACACAAGCCCTGAATATTCTGAGATTTTGTTCTTGGAAGTACTCTCACCCACATTCTCCCCTCCCTCCTTCATTTTCTTCTTCAATGTGCAGCCCTTTTCCGGTATACAGCCTGAGTGGGAATTGCCTGCAGGTCCTGATGTAATAGCTGTGCCATATGGTCCCTTCACACAGCAGGAAGGTGGAAAAATCCAGAAGGAAAAAAAAAATACAGCAACCCTGGAAAACTTTATGTAGAAGCTCAGCAGAAGTACAGCTGTGGCCACAAACAGAGGCAACAACTGGAATATTACACATGATGCATAGGGCACAGCAACAGCACACAGCCTTCCCAGAAGGCAGCTGAGCTTTATGTCCCATTTAACTGAGAAACCTCCTCGCATACCATAAAGCTCCATTAAAGCACACAAGCAGGTGTGGTAACCCTGGTGTTTTCAGTAGTAGATCACTTGTCTCCTCTTGCCTCCAAAGTACCCTCCACTGGCTGCCTTTCTCCAGGTGTTTGCAGAGGAACCTAATGAGACTGATTGGGACATGCTGATCAGCTTTCATCATAAGCTGTTCTCTAGCAGTCCGATTAATCAAAATAACGGTATGTGCTGTGCATGTATTTTATGGCTGTACCCAGTTTTGCTTTCAAAACTAAAATAAGACACCTGTTTTCCCCACCCTGTCTTGCTGAGTAGTCCCTTTAAGAGCATAACCTTGTTATCAACTATACGATATACTATCAGAGCTGGGTAACTTCATACACACATAAATATCACTCTTCCACTTTGCGCTTTTTATACTAGCAGAAGAATCTAATGGAAATAAATTCAGTCCATGGGTCAATTACAGGCTTATTTTCATATTTATGGACTTAATACTTCCACACACAAAAAGATTCTAATGATAGCCTAAGGCACAGAGTAATCAAAACAACAGCTATTGAAAGGGAAGGAACCAAAGAAAAGTATCACTTTGAAATTCTACCCCCATCTCCTGATACTGTTAGATACACTACGCAAAAAAAATGCTTTTCTATAAATGAGTATTTTTACCTACTCATCATCAGCGTAATGTTAAAAAGAAACCAAAGGCAAGAGTTGTTACCGGAACAAAAGCCTCACTTTTTTCACCTCAAATTTGAAGAAATTAATGCTTTGATATGAACGATCAAATCTCCTTCTTCTTTCTTCTTCCTCCTTGTCTCTGTGTTCATTAGCAAAAGGGGCAGGATTTTGTGCTTCCTTCACAGATCAGGGATCCCCTGTGGTAACTGAAGAATCCCTTAGGCATACATCCATGAGAGATGGCAGGTGTCTATTATTCGTTGACTGGCTGCGTATGTCTTCGGAGACTTCACCACTGCCTCGGGGAAGGAGGAGAGGGAAAGACTACCTTTGTAGCTGCCAGGATACGCAGTGGAGAGGTACGGATTTCAGAGGGGCTAAAGGAGCTACTGTCCTGCCCTGTGGAGGGACCCCTTCTCCCTGATGCTGTCCATGGAGGACACTCAGGAAGCAACCTCTACCCTGCTGCTATCACTTGAAGCAGCCCCCTCATAATTCAGAAATTTTCTCTTAAGTATGAGCAGTGCATACAGGTATTTGTTATCCCAGCTTGTTTTCTTGTATATTTTATGTACCAAGAAAGGATGTGTGAGGAAAGAAGGGAGCATGCTTAAGCTTTTGACTTCAACTGGAGCAAGGAAGACTGCATAGGCTATACTGAGCACTACATGCATTGCAACTTCATCACATTGTTTCTTGAGTTAGTTACTTATTAACACTCACTGGACTGGAGCATCTTGCATTTGATTAGATAAATGATATATTGCTACTTGGAGCATTTTGCAAAGCCATAATAGTATCTATTGACAATGCATCAATTAGTTTAGCGCAATACCATCAAGAAGACCTTTTTGAATCTAAATTCAACTCAAAGGGCACTAAACATCAAGCCTTAGTTCTCCAGAAATCTGACATGAAAAACAGGAAAAGAAAATGAAGTATTTTCCTCATTTGCTGATTATTTCCACAGCCTCTGAAAGCCTATGAATAAACTCTACCACACCACCTGATGCAAGAAAAATAGCCATACAGGAAGCTTAATATTTGCTGTAACCTCAGTTTCCTGGAGCTGAAGCTCTCCTTTAAATAATTTATAGCTCTAAAACTGAGATAAGACTATCTGCAGTTCTGGTTTTGTTGTGTGTCCTGGGTTATTCTAAAGCACTTTCTGCAAGGGACATCCACCGTTACAGACCCAGCTTTACCTTCATCCCACATTGACATCTGAGAGGCAGTGGCTGGAAAGAATGCCAGAACTGGAGATAGTCTGATGTCATTTTAATGATTGTAAATTATTTAAAGAAGTATACCACAGCCAGAGCCCTGATCGTTTGAAAGTATTTGCTAAAATGTCTAAAAGGTCCTGAGTGACAATCTCCAGCACACATACACAGTGAAAATAAGGTTAATGACTCTTATTTGAGAGGGAAAAGGTACTTAGGGCAGGAGAGCAATTGTTCAGTGTCATGCTATAGGACTCCTGGTAAAGAAGGAAAAAACTCCACTTCAGGAACGACTCCATCAATTTTTGCTACATTCCAGTAGCCTTAATAAGATCAATGGTATTAAAAGCAATAAGGCACCCAGTCTACCTAGGACCCCAACTTTTACCTCCTCCACTCAACATACTAACTTCAGCTGACAACACCATTATCTAGCATCAGATTTGCTGGGACCTGGGAGGCAAAGGAGTTCCAGAAGCTGCCAAAACTGTTTTGCTGCAGCTAGAAAGGAAGTAAGAAGGGGAAGAATTATGAAGACAGTATCAACTGTTGTGATAGATTTGGATACGAAACTGCCCTGGCAGCTCTGACCCTAGACTGAGCTTAGAACTGGGCTGCGGGGAGCTTCCTAACCCAGAGGGTAAGAAGGTAGAGGAGCACCACAGACAGCATCAAGCTGACCTCTTGCCTCAGGAACCAAAACGGCTTGGACTGTGATCTTTTCAACTGCCTTCTCCAAAAGTAAATTTTAAAGACAGTTCAGTAACCGAAAAGATACCGGTGATGTGATGAAATGCTTTCTACATGGTATTACAAACTCCTTCACCACAGATTATTGCATGTGTCTTCTCTACCATACAGGCATTATCTCATCTCTTTAAAAGACAGGTAAGTTCAGCCACAGAGAGGTCATACCCAAAGTCACACACAGAGCTGGGAATACCAATCCATCAAATTGCACTACAGCAACCCAAGATTTGGTATCCACTGACTCCACTGGGAAGCCCAGCATAAAAAAATCAAAGATGACGAACTGTCATTTGAGGAGCTTTCCACTTCCACACATGTAGTCAGGGTGCTATATATTGGCTCTAGGTTCCTGAACCATGGGAAATGGCAGGCTTCCTGCACGGCTGCTTTGGTCGTGTTCCTCATTTCAGGCCATTGTTCCAGACTGTATCTTTTGTTTGGGCCTTGGCAGGCAGTAAGACAGAGAATGCTAATGAATGTCTTTGCTTCGAGCACAATATGAGAGGCATCTCATTTTCATTTTCTTTCCTGTTAATCTTGAGTTTTAAACTTGAGCTATGCAGTGGAAATGAAATTCTCCTTAAAATTACGGGCTTACCCCTTTGTGCAGATAGATGAAAGGCTCTGGATAAGCCATTACTCAAGCAAACCCACACAGCCTTAAATGTTAGAAAGCAATACAGACATGCAATTTATTGTTGCAGAATGGAAGCTCTTGGATATTTATTAGCATAACATAGAAATTTTCTCTTCTAGAATTTAGATCTCAAGTACCAGCCGTACTTAGACATTTGATGCATATGATTGTGTTGCTTCAAAATTGGTAGGAGAACCTGGCATCATCATAACACCACCTCTGGCTTCAGTTCATTTCACCTAAAATTTTACCTCAAGAATCATACAGAATTTCCTGACTTTTGGAGAGGTCCTTGCTGGTGGTTGACTGCAGCACCATGAGCAACCCTGCTTATTGCAAACCTGAAAAGTAAGAAAATCTTTTTTTATGCCTATATATACACATTTTATCTGGCGTTGCACAGAAGTCAGTTTATCCTGGATTGATCACACCTGTCTGGTGTAAGCGGAACTCCTAGTTTTCTAAAAACCCCAGAAAAATGCAACCAGGAGTTTGATGCCTAATTGTATCATCTCCCCCAAACTTCTGGCCCTCTGCTGGCTGAGATTTTCAGAAAGTGCGCAAAGAACGGGTTTGACTTTCAGCAGACAGTGTTGAGCATCTGCAGCCACCACCGCCTCCCAGGGAGCTCTTGTCTGCTTGACGGTTTTGAAAATCTTGAAGTCATTAAGCTACTATTTAAGATAAGAGCAAAGACCTAATTTTAGGTACCTGTATCTGAAACCTGTGTGCACTTATTGCCATCATTTCAAAATTCCTTGCACTAGGGACAGAACAGGACTTCCCTGATCCTAACTTCATACATCAGCTCATATACTCTTGACCATCCCCTTTTAGTTCCTTTTCTTAGTGAAGTTGTCCGTGTTCATTCCTTTCCTGAGTCTTAAAATAAAATAAACTTCCTGGGATTTGTATTTATGTGTAGATAGTCAGGGTGGGTGTGTGCATATACATGTATTTGCTCATATTCGTATCTACATCAAAGTACTAACAAAGGTTTACTGTGTCTTAATACGTACTGTGTATCATCAGTGGAAGTTTTCACTGTGTTCATAGAAAGGGGTGTGTGTCTCTCTGTGTGTGTATAAGAAAAAAAGAAAGAGCAAGAGAGACAGACGGAGAGAGGGAGAGAGAGTGCACCCGGAATTATCTATGCATAAAGAAATTAAAAGAGAATATTTTTCCAGAGCAATTGAAGCCCATCTCCTGAACAATGACGACAGCTCCTCATTTTCGACAACAATAGAGGGCACGTAGGAGTCAGCTCATTAGAATATCTGTGGCTCTTTTCTGTTCTCTCTGCATTAAGCCCCCATAATGTCAGTTGTCACTTATTAATGACAATTAACTAGTAATCAGCAGTGAGACTCTTCGAGGTGGTCCTTGCCTGACAGGTGAAGAAAGAGAACATTGCGTAGTGCCATGCAGTGACATGGAACCTTCAAAGGGAGCACGGCATTTCCATAAATTATTTCAGAAAGAAATTTTCTTTTAGACATTCTCTGTAAAGCATTAGGATCTTTAACCCTAGAAGGACTATATGGTTGCAGCTGTCCTCCCTCTTCCCCTCCCCTTATCGCTAGTATTGGATAAAATTGGAAGGCAGCCTGATCTGTCATGTAACCCAATTCCCATCTGGGGCTGGAATAGCTATCAACCCACTCTGCTGAAACTATAAATACCTTCCCTTGATACTCAACCTTAAGTGCTCACTTAAAATGATGCCCAGATATCAATAGTGAAGTTACCAACTAAGAGCAGCTAGGTGGATGGCCAGCAGAGACTGCGACACATCTATTATAATGTCTTTAAAACTTAAATGACTCACAAGAGCTCAATTTATGTACACGGGTAGCCCATGAAATTGTACCACCTTCTCCTCTGTTTCTGATGGCTTTTACACCCACTTGTTATTTCTTGCCTTAAATGAGATGGTAACTGCTGTTAGTAGGTGTTTTTTTACAGCAACCAGCACACTCAGGGCCCCGGACCTGGATTGCTACTGCAATACAAATTTGATGTAGCAAATTTGGCATAGTTACTTCTCTTAGAAAGACTGAAGTGCAAAAAAACCCACCACCAGCAAGAAAACAATCATTACTTTTACCCCATGCAAAGCTTTCCTCTTCACCCCTCTCCTTGTCTTATGCAACACCAGGGAAAGAGCACTCACAGTGACATTTCATTCAAACTCCTTAGTCGGGCTTCCCTCCTTATCTCTTCTTCTTCTCCCTGACTCTCCAGCTTTTGAACCGACAATCTTGTGAAGCCTTTACATTCAATACTTCAGCTGTCCACTACAAAACCTCGTTTCCTTCCAGACAAATTCAGCCTCATTCCATGTTTTTCACTAGAGGTCAGAGAGGTTTCCAAACATCACTCAGGCACACTCCTATCTCCCAGCACAGAGCCCCTTTGAGCTTTACCTATATGGGTCCCTTTTGTTTCCTAGCAGGCAAACAGGCCTTCCAGACTCTCCCTTTTTACCCCTCTCAGTCCAAGCTTTCAAAATCCCTGCTGTTTGCTCTTGCTAATAACAATTATTCTCTTATCACTACTTTCTCACAGTGGATCTCCAAGCTGCAATTCTTTTTCATGCTGCTTTTACAGTTCTGATGGCTGCTGATCATTAGACTGTTCTTCGTCGTTCCTTGGTCCTATTTCTTCTTTGTACTTTTCCAGATTCCCAGTTGTCAAAGCACAGTTAAAAAATGTGAAATATGACACTCACCAACCCCCAAAACTCGGGCGGAGGATTCCTATGCAATGTTAAGTCTAGACCTGCTGCCTTTTATAGAGCAAATCTATCTAATTTTTCACATCATCCAGCCACAAAAAAAAGTAGTGATGAGATATAGTAGAGACAGTTAATGCTAAATGCTACAAACTTCAGCAAGAGAGCACTTTAGAGGCAGCTAAGAATACAACTCTTCCTTCAACATAAAGATACACATGACTGCAAAAAGAAATATGCTAGACTGTGCATCCTTGAACCACATTTTATCATCATGCTACACACTCAGATACTACTATATATAATTATTAATACAGCATGCCCATTGCAAACATGCTGAGTGTGTTTGACCTTGGATTGCCAAGTAATATACCAGTTGTGGGCAGCATCTGAGCCTGCAGTGTTTTGTAGAGACAGCGTTTGCACATTAATAAACTTAAAGCTTCTTTACTGTGAGAATTTTCTAGTTAAACCATTATATTTACACTGGTAGCATTAGGAGATTTCCCTGCCACAGGAGACCTTTGTAGTTTTTCTTATTACAGAATAAAAGTGGCTTTTTTCCAGTTTGGTTTAAATTACTTCCAAAGTACTTTAGCCTAAATTGAAAGAAAATGTCCAGAATGAAAATGCTTAGGGAGTAACTTATACCAGTGAGAAAAGCCATTAATGACTCTCATGGCCTACCTACAACGGGTCTAGCTTTCCCTTGGAACATGGGATGAACAGAATTGATCTACTACACAACTTTTTCACCTTTATAAGTCCTAAGCAATGAGAAGTCAAAGACCCTGAAGCCAAAGAGCAGCATTTTCAAGTGTCAATTCTTGTACTGACAGGCACAGAGGGTTAAGCTGAAGTGAAGAGGTCACCTGAAAACTTTGCACCCCTTTATCGAGATCAAAATCCCTTGCTGTCACATTTCTTTCCTTCCCACTCCACTCTCAAACTCCTTGCAGAATTATGGTGACTTGCAGAGCTTCTGTGCCAGTTCTCCTTTCTGTGCTGGAGACAGGGAAGAGGAGGGAGAAGAGGATGTTCTTGACACTCAGCCTGTAGCAGTGCTTCCATGACAACAAATAAGATGTTACATGTTGAAACAGAGCAGCAATAAACTAAGCCTAACCAGGACTTGAAGAAGGTTAGTTTTTACAGAACACTGCTGCTCAGAATTGCTCAGGTTAAACCATAATTTCTTTGCATGCCTCAATACATTGTGCATTACTAGGAGGAGAGAGGAAGGTGAGAGTGGCAGAAATTATCACCATCATCATCATCAAATAGTTTGCGTTGGAAGAGACCTTAAAGATCATCTAGTTCCAATACTCCTGCCATAGGCAGCAATAGAGGCGGTCTCCAGGATTTTACAGCAATGGTCTCTTGCAGAATGGTGGCAAATTCCATGTGACCCAGTCTATCTATCCATATCTGAAGGCAATGGCCATTTCTAAGACACAGCAATGTACTCTTCCAGTCAAAAATGCAAAACCTCATGATTTCAAGTAATTCGGTAGGACCAATATTCGACCTCAGCACTATGAAATCTTGAGAATCCAAACTCTTCTGAAAGGAATATCAGGGAGTGAAGGGACTCTGAGCATGGTGATACATAGTTCAATATAAGTAAACTGAAGTGCCAGGTTAATATAGTTTGTCAAACTGATTTAGTACGCTCTAGTCTCCCAGTGAACTTCTTTGAAAGAAACTGCTTCCTCTTAGTTATTGGATCTTCCATCCCAGATTATATTGGACTGAACTCCACTACTTATTCTGATTATGAAACTTTCTGGAGAGTAAGGAACTGTGCCTGAAAGCACACTCTAGCGGCTAGACCTCTACCTGCTGATCAGGAGCTTTGAGTGTTATATCTGAATACACAATCTCTAGCATGCTGCTTTCTGGATTCCCCACCACTGTGTGTGTCATCCTTTGAGTAGAAAGTATGGGTACCAACCCACATTTATGCTTCACAGACAAGCTCTAATACAAACTTCAGTTTGTACACACTGTAAGAAGGCTTTGACAAGTTGTCGTGTGTGGTAAAAGAGATGACTTTCACCTGTATGACCTTGAAGGCTGGCCTATATTTACCTAATGGAGCCCAACAGCCCTTAAGATTTCATAATGTATGCTGTTCTGAGCAAA
Source organism: Cuculus canorus (assembly GCF_017976375.1). Classification (NCBI taxonomy): domain Eukaryota; kingdom Metazoa; phylum Chordata; class Aves; order Cuculiformes; family Cuculidae; genus Cuculus; species Cuculus canorus. Next base: position 62,306,473 of record NC_071402.1, on the reverse strand, counting down.
TGAATCAGCTCTGGGCTCCTACAAGAGCAGATGGGTTGCAGACAACCAGACTCCAACCCTCCTTCCTCAAGCGACCACGTGGCATTTAGCTGCAGGTGTCCTAAATCTGACAAGCCTGGTCAGGAACCTGTCAGGCTTTAACCTCCATCTTCAGACAATGCTGACACAACCACACTGGACAGAAGTACAGTACATTGTCACTATATTAAATTTGTTCAGAATTATGCTCTACTGATGGTCAGCCCATTGTGCCCTGAACAATTTAGTTTGAGAAATGCTTCTTTAAAAAGAATAAATAATTTTAACAGTTAAACCTCCTCCACATTTTTTACACTAAGAAGTTCATTTGGAAGTAAAAACAGTAAAAGTCCTGAGAGCCTGGCCATAACTAATCAAATATAAGTTTCATATTTTTTACAGGGGAAAAAAAAAGAGCTAAAACTATAGTAATTAGGTTGAAAACTTATTAGACACATTTTGACTGTGCTGACCCTGATTCAGCAGGTCACTAAGCAGGACTGAGGAGAGGAGTATAAAAAAGTGATCTTCACAACTGATTAACTGGAATTTCTCATTCTCAGTGGAAGGTCTACAGCTTTTATAATTATCACCCATTCTAATATTGGTTGTCTGAAAATAGGCAGGTCCATTAGCCATGTATCAGTGTTTGCAGTTCTGATCTCTTGGTGCTAAACTATTCTAAAATCAGTTTTGCTGTATCACTAGTCAAAAAACCCAAAGCAAATGAAGATAGCTGGACAAAGAAGCATGTTTTGTAAATTACACTAACCTCAGATAACCTGCTTCATCTAAATAGACTTGTAAAGTGTTCTCCTTTTTTACCCCACACCCAGTTTTGAGTATCAACGTTTTCACCTAGCTACAACATCACCTTTTAATTAGAATAGCATCTTTCATGCTCAAATGTGGCCACTCCACTTACCTGTAGGATGACTATACACAGCAATGAAGAGGCACTATGCAGAGCCACAAGAAACATTATGAGGAGAAACTCAATCAGAACAGCAGGAGAAACAAAAATTTGGAAGAATCATATTATCTAGATTAATATCTGGCCAGTAAATTGGGGTTAGCATTCTATTTTCATACATGAACAGAAAAGGACCCTGCTTTACATCTCAGCAAACAGATGGTGAAATCCCACTTCCTGCTACTTTCATGCTGGGGGAGTAACTCAATACTGCATCAGCCAGGAGACCGACACCTACAGAGCTGCGAGAACACTCCACATGGGAACTGGCTTCTCCTTGGAGGTTTCCTAACCAGGACCCCTGCCATATTATTTAAAGAATATCACACGATCAAATTTGAGATGGCTTTGGAGATTGCAGGCAGAAGCTGATGCAGTATGCCTTGATTAGTTTAATGCAAGGTAATGTGTATATTTTTATGCCTTTATAATTAATTGCAATTGCATTTTAGTGGCCTCTGTGATAAGGACAGATTATGTTTGGTGTCATTATTACCTGCATAACCACCCAGAGAAACCCGTAACAAGGTTATGTTGCAGAAGACATTAGTGAATATCCCACCAAATGCTATTAAAAAAGAAAAAAAAAAAAGTCATTTCATTCAAGACTAATGTCATCAGTACACAGATCTCTCATATTTCCAGTGGTTTGCATCAGCTTCAAAACAGCAAGACATAAAAGTGCACAGAAGCAGAAATCAAACCTGGGAAACAGACAGACCAAGATCTTCCCCTCTGAGAATAGATACAAGCAAACATGTAAACACCAGCAATGTACTGCTGAAAAAAATGCAGCTTTATACATCTGTGAGAAGAATCAGATATAGTGGATTTTGAATACATCACAAAATAGGTATATAGGCTTACAGAGACTACTACGGATTTTAAGGCTCTTGCATCTCTTTTCTTCAAGACCAGTCCTAAAAGGCTATGTGGTCTCTCCCACACAGTAGCTTTAGTAGCTACTAATAACATAGCACAAACTTACCTTTGTTGAAATCTTGTTGAAATCTTATTGAAATAAAGAATTAAATCTGCAAAGCAACTGCAAGGGAAAGAATAATTTGTTTTTAAACCCTGTGCAATTTTTTTAAAAAGGAATTTTTTCAGAAATACAATACTCAAACAAAAGTGGCAAAAATCCAAAGAATATAAAGATCATACTGTCGTCGTGCTTCATTTTTTTAAGCAAGTGAAACATTGGAGCCCTCAAATTTTCATCTACTTCATATTTCAGTCTTAGAAAGTGTTACATCAGCATAGTCGCCTGGTAAAGCTGCTAGTTTATTCTAAATGGACTTTCTTCAGACACTGGCACAGATGATGAGTGATTGTCCAATTCTGAAGCTATCAGAACTGAACGGATTTAGCAATGTCATAAACACCCCTCGAGGGAGTCACCTGGTGTTGAGAACTCACTTTACATGCCATGTTTCAAAATGAGTTTTAATGGATTTACATTAGATTCAAATCCACTTTAGAGCTATTATTTCTCCCTTTCAACCTTTTCACCCACTACTGCAATGTAATACAGCATATTCTATAATCACATGTTTGCAGGCCCGTGGTAAAGTACACAAAACTTCAAAGGGTTATTATTTAAAGACTCTGTATTACAGCCGTAGGTCTGAGTGTTATTCTTCCTCACCACCCCTTGGGCCCGAAGTACATAATCATCCAGTAATTGAACTGAAACATCTAAATGGCTAGATCCCCTGAAGGACACAGGTATGTAGCAGAGAAGAAAGTAAGGGGCATTTAAAAAAAAAAACTCATGGCACTTTCCTGCACTCCTTAGAAATAGTATGTAAATGAATCTGACCTGGACGTGCCAGGCTCTTGCAGAAAACAGAACAATGCACGGATATTTCTGGGACTGTAACTAAAGAAAAGATTAAATGTAGAAATGTGCTGTATTTGGAAGCAAAGGTCTTGCATTCAAATTACTTTCAGAAGAACTGAGGAGGAGTAGAAAAATACATGCGTACACAGAAGTATATATAACACAATGGTATCACTAATACCATGTGAAAGCAAACCCCTCTAGGTCCTCATATTTAATAGCCCCTCCAAAAAGTGTAATGGATAGCAGATCCCAGGCTTTCATACACTGTAACTGTCAAAGCACTCAGGAGATAGAGTAGTGAAGGCTCTGACAGCTCTCTTTTACAGACTAAATGACATCTGCATTCAACAGAACAGAAATAAAGATTAAGGGAAACACCTGATATGATAGCACTCAGCTTACCTCAAAATGTAATATTTAAAAAGTACAGAGAAACACAGGTCGGCCTTCTTGTACTGCAAGTAAAAATTGGTGTCAAAGCCTCAGAGGTCTTCACCACTGCCAGAAAGGCAAGTACCGCAGCATTCAACAGACTACAGGGGCAGAAGCCACAGCCCCTTACTATGCAACTGTTGAAATCAAAAAGTCTTTTGCCTGGGAAGCAAGGGAGGAGATGGTCCTTGAATACACACAGAAAATTACTATGGGCACACTCATACAGCACAGGAAAATTATCTTGGCCAAAACCTTTGCAGCCCTTCTTGTACTTCAGTGATGAGCAGAATGCCCGTTGCTAATTGATGGCGCCCCACTGATTTTGTACCTTTCGCAGCATGTACCTAGTGCAAATCTCTTTTAAGAGGTTATTAGTATTACAGCTTCGAATGAAACATGTCAGCATACAGATCACGAGAGATGATTTTGAATAGATTTCTGCTGGTTGATTATATAAACGATGCCTCTTATTGCTGGAATAACACCTCAAAGGCAATATAATGACGACATGACAATGTATGTAAATCAAGAACTGCATGTGGGTTTATTTTACACTTGAGAAAACAGTGGATTTAATTGTGTGAACCAAAATGTACTGTACAATATTAATGATAAAACATCAAAATGTATAATTCATAGTGCATTGCTTGCTTTCTTTTTATTTATTTATTTTTTTTGTCAGATAGTTCCTTTAAGTACATGCATCTGGAAAGATGCAGGTGCCAGTAAAATTTCTCTATTTATATCAAGCTGCAGGAACTAAATTTTATTCAAAAAGTGTGGTTTTACATTATATACACAGAAATCGAATATAAAATGACAATATAAAAAGTTAAAAGAGAAAGCATACAGCCAGAAGGTACAAAGAAAGTTGAACAGTTTAAAATGGTACGATATGTAACATGTATTCTTTTAAGCTGATGCTGGCAATTTACAAGGAACAGAATCCAACATTTGCCCCATTTTTTCTGTTTTCATTTACCAATGCAGCACACTATAGAAAGGTCAGCTTGTACCAAAGCTTAACATTTGTAAATAACTATAAACTGCAGTATTTTACAGGAAAAAAAAAAAAGAAACAAAAGAGCATTTTTACACTTGTTTTAAATAACAGCTTGCATACTTTTTTTTTTTTTTTTTTTTGCCAAAAAATGGCAATTCTCAGCATCCAGCGGGTTTGGGCATAGTGGCAAATTGGTTTGCTTTTTTTTGTTAATTAGTATTTAACTTATACAGTTGTGGCTTCCTAACCCATTGAGTACTACACAGCTCTCCTTCTTCCAAGGACTGCATGCACAATTTCTTCACAAACCAGTTCTGCATTAAAAAAAAAAAAAAAAAAAAAAAGCTCATTCATTTAAAAAAATTAAGTTCTGCTTCCGACACAGCTTTTATTTGAATGAAATGCCTTCAAGCCTTTTGTTTGTTTTGTTTTTCCTTATTTACTTATTTAGTCACTAGGAAAGGCACAGAAATGCTATTACAGTTCTCAGAGGGTTAAAACTTGACACTACCAGGTTCTGTGACCTTTATTGTCATGGCAACTTTGCAATTTTAGGATGTCTCTTTATCATTGTTCTTTGTGTCTTTCTTTACGGCTAAATTAATGTCTCTCAATAGTGTCTCCCACTATATTCTACAAAAGATAGCTTAACATCAAGGACAGATGTTGAAAATAAAGGTCAGACTTTGACTCACAAAAAATAAAAACAGGAACAAAAAATAACCATGCACAGATCAGACAAAGAGCATATAAATATAACTACAAAATAAGTGTAAGAAAAACCAAGGTCCAGATAGGCAGTTCAGCAACAAAAGTAAGACTGATTTCAGAGGCTCAGGTCAGGCCTAGTGCAGTACTATGAAGAAGTTTAGTGCAATGTTCCCGTGATCACTTGCATACCTGGCTGCTTACCTGGACGCTATTGTTTTTCTAACTCAGTTACATAGATCAGATGGTCCTCTGGGGACTTGCCATGTGTTTTACTAAGGTGCAGTTTGACTGCATGCTTGCTTGCAAAAGTTCGGTTACAGAGCTTACACTGGAACGTGGAGCCTAAGTCCTCCTCAGCAATTCCAAGTGAGCCCAAAGTCTTGTTTGCGAGGACTTTTGAAACATTCTGCTGTTCTTGAATCTGATTAAGTGGCAACTTTGACAGATCCTTCAAACTAAACCCAAGGTGTGTCTCTAAGTGACTTATGTATGTAGAAGCAGTCCTGAACTGAGAGGCACAATCATTGCAAAAGAAAACAGGATGCCCTGTGTCCAAGTTCTTTAAAAATTTAGTTCCACCTGTCCTCCTTAACTGATACTTCACATTGGCCAGCCAGTGGCTAATTGTGGTCATGGAAAGACCAGTAAACTTAGAGATGTGTACCCGCTCCTGTGGGCCTAGGTCCGACATAATATATTTGCCTTCTGGGGTCTCCCTCAAGCTGGAAGCAAACTGGGCTTGAAGGATTAGAAGATGCTGAGGGTTCCAGTTGGACTGTCTGCCCTTCCTCTTGTGTACTGGTGACAGTTCATCCAGAGCTTCCTCAAAACTGCTCCCGTCAGCATCAGACTTCTCTGACACAGTAGACGGAGTTGACGACTTGGGTGTCAAACGCCCTGTAAGGTTCTTCACCATATCTGAAATATCCAGCAGGGCACTCTCCCTTAAAGGGGATGAGGCAGAGTCAGCCACACTGGAAACAAGAGGTTTGTTTTTTGACTTAGTTAAATCAATAGGTTGATCACTGTTTTCATAGTAATACCGATCAATAGCATCAGCCTGCTTGACCGGTGTCGTTGGGTAAATGGGTTTGTCCAACATGCTGTTGCTAATCTTGTACAGCATGGCCAAAGGGTCCAGAGAGGGACTTACTGGCTTTGAAATTTTGCCTAAGTGGGTATTCATAATGGACTGTAAAGCGCTCAAAGGATTAATGAAGGATGGCTCAGGCGAATGATCTGTGATTATTCCTAAATTGTTACAGCCATTTGCAACCTTTGCTTTAAGTGGCTCTGTACCATTTGGCATATGTGCTTCTGCTGGACTATCTTTTTTGACCTTCTGAACTTCTGTCTCAGAGCTCTTCTTCTGCTGCTGTTTGTTATTTGTTTCTTCTGCTTTTGGAAAGTCCTTGTTTTCTTTAGCAGCAGGTGACATAGGTTTGACTGGAGAACTCTTCTCTTTCTCCAAAGGCTTTTCTTCCTTCTTCACGCTGATTTTACCTGTAACTTTCTCCACCAGTTCTTCCATAGCAGATACATTGCTCTTGTGAGGTGGGGGTGTAAGATCGCCTGGGGAATGGATGAGTGCATTGTGTTCTGATGACAGTGATTTTACACTGCTGGCGTAAGACGGCTGCATTTGAACACTCTGCACTGCAGGCTGAAGGGGTTTGACCGTTCCCGGGAGCTGGTAAGCTGCATGAATACTGGGATATCCTCCCCAGGAAGGAGCTCCATTCTGAGCTTTGCTGATAGCTGTTGTCACTGTGTTCTCCAGGGATTTCAATATGTCTATTCCGCCTTTAGGACTATCATCTAAGTCCTCCTCTCTGAGGTACTGATACAAAGTTGTTGGCTCAAATTTCTCTGTAGAGTCCTCATTCTCTTCTTTAATTTTTTTCTCTGTTTCAGTGACCACCACCTTTTCCTTCTCTAGGTCTTTCTTTTCATCAGAGTTTGTGGAGCCTGCTGGAGAATCAGGTTGCTTTTTAATGTTGGAGGCTGGTAGCCTTGTGTGGGTGGTGGGTGGAAGAGGTATAGACTGTATCTTCTCCTCCACCACAGGGTCCAATACTAGCTGTTTGCCTTTTTTAGAAGCAGAATTGGTGACCTTCAAGAAATGACCAGTGACCATCATGTGAGCAGTGAGTTGCTGCAAAGTGTCATGGGAACTGCCACATTCCATGCACTTCAGTATTTGGGCTTTGCGTGCCTCAAACTGCCAAGTGTAGCTGGCACCATTTTGATAGCCATAGCGATTGTTTGGAGTCACATAGGGGTTGGCAGTTTTCTGATCCTTTGCAGACTCACCCAGTGAAGCTTCTGCAGCAATCCCCGTTGGCTCAGGTGAACAAGGTGAAGCTAAGTCCTGAAGTGCTCGCTTTTTGGTAGAAGGGACCAATTTAGTGATGGCTGGTACTGGCTCCTTCAGAGGCACTTTCTGGTAATGCTTTGTTTTTATCATATGGACACTGAGGTCTTGCAAAGACTCAAATGAATGCCCACAGTACATGCACTTCAGCACTTTTTGGGCATCCTCTTTGCCTTCCATTTCCATAAGTGACCGTTTTCTAGGCTTAGACCACCGTTTGGTCTTATCAGCTTCTTTATCTCTGTTGTCATCACGGTAATGTCCAGTTTCATTCATGTGCACTGTTAGCTCCACCAGTGTGTCATAGGCTGCACTGCAGTCTTTGCATCGGAACTTGCTGGCACCAGTGAACACAGACCCATAAAGTTTATTGTTTTGCCGGTAAAGCTGCACTGTGCTGAAAAGACTAGGCTCTGGGAGAAGTCCATATGAGGAGGTCTGCTGCAAAGTTTTAGCTAATGCAGCTTGGTGCCAGTCATAACCTGAGCCACCACTGTTACTATTACTGTTACTAGTAGTACTGGTAGTTGTACTGGTACTAGTGGTACTGGTAGTACTAGTACTCTGGGAATTGGCATTGGTGTCAGTACTGGTGGTGTTTTCATTCTGGCTGATTCCGTTGTTGCTGGTGGTTGGATTGGATTTCTTTAAGTCCAAAGCTAAACTGGACCAGCAAGTCTCTGAAAGCAAATTTGCATACACAGCTTTTATTTGTGCCAAGCTGTCCTGTGGATAGGAAACATTGTCTGTGCACTGAGGATCCTCTTTCTCTTCTTTAGAGGAAGTGCTTTTGAAATGGGCCAACTGATCGCTGTTTTCACTAAACGGTGAACCATAGCCTGCATCCTGATTAGTTGCAGTGCTAACTGGGGAGTTCTGGTAGCTTTGAGCCTCTTTGATCTCTGCTTCTTCATTGCACAAATACTCATTCTCCTGGATGTCCAGAGACAGCCCATCATCTTCCACGCTGTCTTCATCTATTTCTGCTGCTTTCAATTCCTCCTCAGGAACATATGCTAAAATACAGGAGGGGAGAGGGGAGGCAAAACAAGACAAAGTTATCGAACACGCACATTTTACATCATTGCTGTCTTCTGTACAAAAAGCAGTAACCATAAAGACAAATTTTGAAGATACATCCAGAAATCAAACTCACCATCACTCACAGACTCCACCTATAAATCCACATACTCTGTCCTGGTTACAGTTTGATATCAGTGCTATCTAAGAATAAACTTTGACTTCAGCAGTAAAATATGTGCCAGGACCACAGTAGATACCATAACATCAAAACCAAAATGAAACAAAGAGCCTACTAAACCAGTTTTTATCAACTTAAAAAATGGCCTGGTACTGAGCTACATTTATTGCCCTATGTATGCACAGCACATAACTGCTGACCTGCACCCCTCAGACTTAGGCACTCAGAACCACTGGACTGACCAACTCCATCTCATCAGGGCTGTCTTTTCTGGAAAACTGGCTTTAGCTACAGCTTCAAGGACCACTTCTGTGTCACTGATACCTGACTCTAATGGAGCCATACAGGGCAAAGCATGACAGGTCAGCTGTTCCGGGGTCTCCTGGTGGCTGTACTAGTTCCATTTGACAGAAGAACAGCTTCCATTTTTACAAGATGAAAAGAGAAGCAAGACTAAAACTGTTTTCTGAAACGGCAAGGATATACTTGGCCTCCTGTTATGATCTGATGTGGATCCTGCATTTACCATTTTTAAAACAGCAGCGAGGAACTAAATGTTAGAGATCAATTTTTAAAAGCAACAAACAAAAAACTTGAGACCTCCATCCCAGCTTGATTATTGGCTTATAGTAAATACAAAACTTTGCTATTGTATTGCCACCTGGTGAAACTACAATCTTAGCAAACTATGTGTTTATCTATATCAACTATTTTTTAAACTAGCAAATGTGATATTCATGAGCAGATGGCCATTACATCAAAACACATTTACTCCAAGGGCCCAATTCACAGAAGTGGCTTCCATGTACCTAAGTGATAAATGTACACTTTCATTGCAAAGCAGAAAATATACTTGTACACATTTCCCTCCAGTTTTGTTAAAGAAGCTTAAAAAAATCACAATGATAATGGAATGTAGATCATCTATAAGCATGTCAAGATAGAAAATATGGATTGTGAAGAATTTTCAGTGATCAAACAAAAAAATGCCTCATCAGGTGAACTGTGCAGCAAGTAATGCTGAAATGTGGGCTGTCCTTCCATGGTACAATACTGAAAGAAAGCCAGAAAAAAGAGGCACTTCTGTTCCCATGTGATATCAAGAAAATACATATTATCGTGTTAACTAAGCTGAGGTCTTCTTCAGTTTGGAGGAGGGTATAAGTACAAGCTGACCTTTTTGTACACAGCTGCTAATATATTCTGAAACTTCTTTTCTGATAAAGAATCTACTCTTACCGTATACAATCACTTTTTGAAACATATCTTTTTATTTTACAAAAATATTATGGCCAAAACTGCATTCTGCAGTCACATTTGCAATTCAGTCTTAATGCAGCACCTAACTACTTCAGTCTGATCTTTTAAGATAAAGTAGAACAGTGGCCCACCTAGTACCAGGGTAGTGCTGATGCTCACTTAAGATGCCCACTGCATCTTTTATCTCTCCTCTAAGAGTCAATTTTTTTTCAGAAGGGAATTCGATTTTTTAGTCTTTAAAAAAACTGTTAAGCAGGATCCAATTCCTTACAGACTGCCTCAATCTCAGGTGTTTTCTAATATATTTTAAAGGACTGGGGAGTATCAAGCACAATCAAAATCACTACAGAAATCATCCTGGAGCCAAAGGCAGGAAGATGCCAAGAAAACAGAAAAAAAAAAATTCTTAAAATGCATTTTGTCCATAAAATGAAGAATAAAATACAGAAATAGTAAAAGAACTAAGAAGTCAGTCAGTGTTGCAGTAATGCTGCTGCTGAAACACTCTGCAGGTATTTGAGCATGATAGTACCACTGCAGTTGTGAATTCTAGGTACGTAAGTAGAATCGCTCCTGCAGCTACACTCTAAGATCTCTTGGCTCTCTCATTAACCACACCTGTATTCAGTCACATAACAGTAAAAGACAACTTTCAGAACAATAAAGAACATTTATAGAATACTATGGTTTCTGATTCTGAAATTAGTTTCAAACAAAAAATAAATTATGCATAAAAACGGACAGTTACCATCTAGCATTTTTATTTTTAAAAAAATCCAGAATTTAGCAATGATCAGCAGACAATTGCCAAGTAAAAGCTGAAAACTGAGGAGGGTCACGTTCTGAGCTTTTATGAACAGCTACCTTCTTCCTAACCTCAGTGGAACTATGCTAGTTTTCTCTAATTTTCACATTCCAATATTTTAAATAGATGTAAGACATTGCTATGAGATGCTGAATGTTGCTATAGTTGATACAGCATTTTGTAATTCCATTTGAAATATCTGCTTACATCTCTTTATTACTTAATTCTAAATTGCATAAATATTCTTATAATTGCTATACGTAAACATATAAATATCTGCTTAAGTAGAAACTCTAGTTGAGCCACTGTCCTGTCTTTTATTTTCCTTTATTTATTTATGACAGCATATTTTCTTTATTCTCATGCTTTTGCACCATACCATAAAAATAAAAGGAGCTAAACCACACAGGAAATGTTAAAACTACATGAAAGGTCACTGTTAAACTGTCAAAGCAAAGAAACTGAGCGTTAGGGTGAAATATCCATCTTCGACTTACTTTCCCAGTCTTAGGTTCTGCTGAGACTACTACACAATTGAATTCAGTCTCTTACCAATATATACTGCAATGTAAAAAATAAGAATGCACAATTGGCCTGGACTCTGATTTTCTGATTTCAGAATTTAAGCCAGATTCTGAAAAAAAAATTAATTTACATGATGTGCGCATCTACATGTTTGTACAGTTATCTGAAATAACACAAAGAAATAATGCCTCTTAACCAAAAAGAGAGTAATTTATCTGAAATGCTTAATTTCTATCACGGCAATCAAAATGTTATTTAACTCCTTTAGTAACCATAGGATACTCACAATACCTTCTCATTCAAGACTACTAATGTTTATAAGATGAATAGCTGCACACTCAACATACAGTATTTTACAAGGCCAGTGCAATTCTCTAACTGAAAAAGTTTCTGTTAGGCATAATTCAGAAGCATACAAAATGAAGACTGTTAATTTCTAAAAACATATATGTTTTACTAAAATTCTCACAGAAATTTGACAAATAAGTAAGCTTCAGAATTTTAACATAGCAAAAATGTTCCTATTATAATTACTTGCAGAAACAAGTAATATTATTCTACGTTAAGTAAAAATGTGAATTGTTCAGATTCTCTCGCTGAATTATAATAGGCAGCTCAACAGAGAGACAGCATATCTTTTTGAGACCAAAAAACTTTCTGCCATCTTCTCCAGATACTCCCGCATCTGCACTGACTCTGCTGGTTTACTTATCCTGAAACCACACAGAAACACCAAGAGCTGGTATAAGCAGTGATCCTCATCAACGAAAACTATATCCAAAGCAGAAAAAATTGCAGAATACAATATCAGCTTTTCTTTTGCATTTGTGTATACATAGGCTCTAGCAAATACACATTGGACAAGGAAGGAAAAATCTTCAAATCCCAGGCAACTAAAAATTAGGGGGAGCAGTTTGTATTTCTTCTTATTAAGTCTTGCTAATATTTTTTACCTATAAAATGAGGCTTCTGAATGCCAATGCTTCACATAGATATACTGCCATCTTTGAGCAGTGTTAAAAGCTGTGCATTCTAATCTAAGTGGACACGAGACGCTATATATTGCACATGTGAGTAGCACAGCACATTGTGTTTGCTTAGTGAGACTATTTACACTATAAATACACATCTATTGTTTGAAAAAGCAGACGGAGACCCAAAATGTAAGGATGTGGCTAAAAATATAAATATTCTCACATAAAACCTTTCTGTAACCTCGTACCAGTGCTTTTGAAGGAGTCTGTTTCTACAGAGCTATTCTTTTCCATTCCAAAAGAGATTCAGCATTGAACACACTATTTTGAAAAGGACAAAAAAGTAACGATTGTATTTGGTTTTAACAGTCTGCAAAATTAAATGCAGTAAACTCTTCAAAGACACGATTTTAAATCCTCCAAATAAATACATTTATTCAGGAGAAACACCTAAGTATTGAAGGCCCCAATTCAGTAAAGCAATTGAATACTTGAAATAATTTTCACTGAAATACATATTTCATAGTTTCAATAAATAGGAATGGGTTTACGTCTAAAATTCGTTACTAAATCAGGGCCTACTCTGGGACTAAACAATAGTGGTACAATGTGAATGTTCATCATTCTTCAACAGATGTATTTCCACAGCTTCTAATATTTACCCAGCCAACAGGAGACAGCAGCTGGAGAAGTTTTCACAACCCATGCTGTCACCTTGCACAAACTGAACTGTAGGCTGGGAGCGACTTCCACTGCACACAAGAACACATTTCACATCTCAGGCAAAAAAGTACAGATAGAAAAGACAACCTATAGCCACACATCTCCCTCATTACAGAAAAATTAGAGAGACAAAAAAATTAAACCATTTACAGATAAGTTTCCAGAAGAGCGAGTCATAAGAGTTTTACAAAATCTCACATTGTGAGAGGTTAACATGCCTGCTGGACGATCTGTGAATTTCCTATATTAGTATATACAAATGTTCATACAAAATTCTGGCACAGATGCTACGAATCTCTCTGTACGTCTGCATTACAATGTCACTACCGTAGAAAAATATGGGTTACTTACAACAATGACTGAGTAGCTGCACAACCGGTCGACCAAATAACCTTACTAAAGCGGTTTGTGTATTTCATTTCTAATTGCAGCCAAAATGGGGGGCAAAATACTGGAACTGCCTACCCTTTAATTCTAATGCAATGAGTCTGAAAAGTAGATAAGGTACTGTAACAAGAACAACCTCTGTGCTTCTAGCAGGTTGAGTGATGACCCTTAAAGGCATCCCATTAGAAACCAACAAAAAGATTCTTCACCTCCTTCTCTTCTCTCCCCTATCCCCTTAAAATGAATGCTGCAAATTATTAGCCAACACTGGCAAGCGGAGAACGAAACAGCTTGCATGCGGGTATATTTTCATAGTGATTCTAATCTGAGAAATTTACTTGCTCTTCCCCTTCTATCTGATAAACTATATATTCAAGCATTCTCATTAGTGTTCACATCACCAAAGAGAGCTGGAGATGAATCAGTCCATCCACCCCTCCTCTCCCTGCTCTGTCGAGATTATTTCATTGAAATGTTCATTTTCATCCCTGCTGGCAACATTAGAATGGAAGTATTTAACCTGTTTCCATTACTTATACAAATTACCATTATGGGGTAGGACAGATGTTAGAATCATGCCACATAACTGACTTCCATACATTCTTTACGGGGAGGATAAGAAGAGAGAAAGCTGTTAGATCATATTATCCAGTCTCGATAATGTTCTCTGTGCTACTAGATTCATTAACTTCCAACATCAACGTTTCACTTTCTTTCTGTGTGA